>NC_135542.1:42969898-45469898 GCF_045843805.1 Urocitellus parryii
TTCATTAGTATTGATAAAATGCTTGAAAAATCAAAACTTAAAGTAGATTAAAGCACAACAATGTTAATACTGAAGAAGAGACATTCAACTGTGCTTGCTATTGTGAAATTATAATTTTAAAGTGGGTAACACAAGTCAAAGGCAGAAACTTGAGCTAAGTTGGAATAAACATAAACATTTGCACATGTTTACCATCAATAAAATAAACTAAGAATCTGTCATGATTCTTAACAATTTTTACCTGAGGGAAAAAAATAATGCTTTTGATAAAAAGACATCAACTTTTTTCATAAAATGTTTATTCCAAATCCTAAAATAATTTTATACAATCAAAAAATCCATAAAGAACAGATGGATATGACTAACAAAAAATAATCTGTATGCCTTATTTATGGTATTGATCACTTTTTTCTTCTAGTGATATTTGTTTTATATTTTTCTACATAAATGAATATGCTTACTTTTTTGGACTATGACACAGTAATTCATACCAAGTTTTAGAAAAGGTGCATGATGATTTATGCTACACCTGTAAAAGCTCATCACTTCTAAAATCAAAGAAAACCAAGGACATTCTAAAAATGTTTTCTACTAGGCTTCCAAAAAACAGGAAGAAAGAGAAATAAACTGATTTTAGAAATGATTTCAGAAAGAAATGCAGAATACCATTTGGATTTGGTTTAAGTATCATATAAAACCTTACTGTTAATTTCCTTACCAACAAGCTATAAAAAGCGAAAAGTTTCCATTATTATGCTATAATTTTTGGAACTTACTTTCAAAATCCAGGAAAAAATGGGGATAGTTTTCAATTTCCCTGGTAAGGACTTTGAGCAGGTTTCCCATCCCAGCAAACCTAGAAAGGCAACACAAAAACAAAGACACTTAGAGATATAAAAAATAGACCTTTAGCTACCTCTGAAGACCAAAAAGAAGACACCTCCATGCCTTAAGATGAGTAACTCATTCCTGAATTGGTTACAGATAAACATCTCTGAGGTGCTGTATCTCCAAAATATAGGTACATCTGGACTAAACCATGACAATGATTTTAAAAAAAAAAAAAGTGTCATAATGTCTCTCAGGAGAATACACTTGCACCTTGTATCTCTTTCACTACATATAAAAAAATTAACCAGAACATCCTATTAAAAGAATTAGGTATTTCAATTTTAGGAAGTAGAGTTTTGTGTATTCTGCACAGTGCTTCCTTTCCCCTTCACGGATCCTCTGAATCCTCACAGTTAATACTCCAGCTCTGCCTCATTTCCATTGCATGGTCATTTCCATTGCTGGGGAACATACCATGTCAATGGATAAGCAGAAAAAAAGAGGGTATTTCTAAAACATCTGTCTAGAAAGGTAAGTTTCTTAAAATTCATGGGAAACAATTCAGAAAACACAGACTAGGGGTTCCAGGGACTTGCCAGTAGGTATAAGAGACAAAACTTCTCAGAATGTAACTATAGACAAATCAAAGGTCTCATAATGGGACATTTCAATGGTAAAGAGACTGGACACTTAATGAAGAGTAAAAATTAAAAGGCTAATATCCAAAACTTACCAATGAAGCATCAGTCTAAGACATTTAAAAAGTGTTTCAAATCAACAGAGAAATAGAAATTTGTTACATATTTTTTGGGGAACTGGATATTGAGCCCAGGGGTGCTTTACCCCTGAGCTACATGTCCAGCCCTTGTGGTGATTTTTAAACAGTAAAATTTCCACTATTCTTAGATGTAGACATTAAACTGTCGTCTACACCGCTCCAGACTAAACTCACCCATTCATTCACTCATTCATTCAACAAGTGTTTTTGGAGCAGTATGCAGGCTCTGGGTCTGAGCTACTTAGAAAGCAATCTTCTAACTCTGCTATAAGTGACCCTTGTGACTTCCATACCCCATTTTTTTGAAGGATCAATATTAAAAAATCATGGCCAGTGAACTGCTGGGCTGCAATTTTGTATGCTTATGGCTTCTGAGAGTAATAATGTTGATATGGAAATTTTTAAAAATACACCACTACATGAGAAAGACGTATCAAGAGAAAAATGCACTTAAAAGATGACTCTATGTGAGAGAAGATGCAGCAAATATAATCTGGCCTCCTTGCTCTTCCACTGAGAAACCACTCACACATCTGCAGACCTCCCTCATGGGAAAACCTACTGCCACGAAAACAGAAAAGAGACCATTGAGAGAGTCTAGCGTTGTTGGATAGATCAGCTCTCTTTTCTGGGGAGTCAGTCTTAGAGCTTCCATCAGATCCTAAAGGTCTGCTCTCCATGAGCATGCTCAGGGCAGGTACGGGGAAGTGTGTGTCGCTGAATTCAGAAAAGAGGAGACTGCAGAAGTCTGAAGTGAAGGACACAAGCTCAGGGTGCTGAGCGAGCGCCTGCAGCTGGGGGACATGAGAAGTGAGAAGGAAGGGAGGCCAGGGCCTGGGCAGGTTCCCCCAAAGAAGGTTTATTTCTCCAGGCTGTAAGATTATTTCCAAACAGGACTTTAATTTTGTTTTTCTTTTCCAGAGTCCAGACGGAGGGTGTTTCTCTCGTCACTTTAGGCTGCCGGCACGACTCTGCCAAGGGAGGCACCCATCTTCACGGGGTGACACTTTTGGACGTACTCGTGGTATTTCCTGTGACCACTGCTTTGGCTCTCGGCTCAAAGGCACATGTACGGGGCAGGCTGTGGCACTACTGGGTGAAACACTGACTCTAAAAAAAATCATCCTTTGCTAATATTTCCAATTTCCCAAAAGAGGAGAGAATTAATATCCCTCCCCCGACATTTTGGATGAAAAGAATGAAATGACACTATCAGCTGCATTCCCCGAGCATAAAACCCAATGAAGGCAACCAGGCCTTGTTTAAAAAAGATGTGAGAGTAGTTTGCAGGGAAGGTTTTGTTTTCTGTGAACAAGATACAACAAAGGGCACAAGCTCAGGGTGCAGAGCAATGTGCATGATTACCTTTGCCCGGGCACACCAAGATTTCGGTGATCAGTTTTCATGATTAAAGATCTTATAGAAACACCCAGAAGATTTATTTATTTTTTTTTAGCTATGACTAAGTGGAAGAAGAATTCCTAAGTCAACACCACCTTCTTCTACAACAAAGAGCAGAAGGTAAGAAAATAAATAAAATAGTAGCCCTACCAGTTTTGTTTTCTAATATTTTTTTCTTAAGGTCCAAGATGACAATCTCAATCCCTCTATCAGAAGGGGTCAGTTTGTTAGCTTTTTCCTTCAGCAAGTACCTTCCAGATCCTAGGATAGTTAGTGTCCCTGGTGCAAGAACTTTTAGAAAGCAGACTTGGATGATTTATAACTCAACATTTTGGGGATGAAGAAAGACCAGTTCACTCAACTTTTTTTCTGGACAATGCATTATATAAACAATAATAACATGCATCTGTAATATCACATCTTTGCTAAAAATGTGTTGGCCACGTTTATCCTCAACGTAAGCATGGGTAGGGGAGGTTTTATTAGAGCCATTTACAGACAGGAGCTCCATGACCAGGTACAGTAACTGTCCTTCCCAGATGGCTCCTGGACTCCTGATCTGTAGTCCGAGAGCATCCCCACATTTCATCAGAATGCACCCCACAGCAGAGGAACTAGGAGACTCTTTTTAAAGCTTTAATTTATAAAAACAAAAACAAAACACACAAATACTGGTCCATGGATCTACAGCACACTACAGCCAAGGAATCAGAGAGACATGTGTTGGCTCTCACAGCCACACTGTCCCTACTGACATATCAAATCCATCTTTAAGACATAAAGCCACTGTCTCAGCCGGGAACAGTGGCGCAGGGCTGTGATCACAGTGGCTCGGGAGGATCATGAGTTCAAAGCCAGCCTCAGCAACTCAGCAAGGTGCTCAGTAACTCAGTGAGACCCTGTCTCTAAATAAAATATAAAACAGGGCTGGGGATGTGGCTCAGTGGTTAAGTGTTATTTTTTAACAAAAAGTGCCCTTGGGTTCAATTCTCTCTACCCCAACCCCCTAAAAAAATAACAAACCATTGTCTCTGGAGGGTCCCTGCTCCCTGGCAGGAGGCTCTGGCTGGAGCATGCCAACACAGGGTGCCCAGGCTCCAGCAAGTGCAGCCCCCTGCTGGTTCCCAGCGGTTGTGCACCCTTCTCTCACCTTGGGTCGTATCACCCCAATCCAGACCCCAGCAGAGCCTGTCCATGTCCTGCCAACAGCTTGCAGATCGGGCCTTCCTGACCGAGTCCTGTCACTCTCCCACTCATTCCATGCTGCTGGCAACACCATCTTTCTAAACATAAAATTGATTCCTTTCCTAAAACGCTCCCCAGTGCCTGCAGGGTCTGTACATGCAAAGTCACACCCTGGGCACACAAAGTCTGTCCTCTGCTCACCTTTTGTCCCTGCTTTCTCTCCACCTATCCCTGCCTCGTCCACTCTGGACATACCTTGCACTTCCCTCACTGCCTCCTTAGGGCCACAGGGCCCTTGAACATGTGGCTTCTTCTGCTTAATACTCTCCGTGACCTGCAGGCCACAGTAACGACACCATCCCAAGTATTATCATATTTTTAATGTTCACAACAACCATATGAAATAGGAACTGTCAGTATCTTATTTTTAGAGACATAGTTAATCTTAGGGATTTAGAACCTTGCTGATGCTGGTACAGGATAGAGCAGGGCCTGACCTCTTAGCACCAGCAACCACCCTCCCCACATGTTCCTCTAAGTATGGCTGTGGAAGTCCGGAAAGAAACTCATGAGCCCTCCCTACTCTTTTGCTCCATTCTAACAAAAACAAAGCCCACCCCTGCTTACTTAACACACAGGGTGTACTCTGCGAAGGCACCCATCAGAAAATACCGTAATTACAGGCTGACCCCTATGTCTCCCTGGACGTGGGGTCCTGCTGTTTACACCTCATTGCATCTACAGCACCAAGAGCAGGGCCTCATCTGTAGTAAGCACTGGGAGAGAAATCCTGAAGACTTCTCTGTCCGGCGGTTCCCAAGCACCAGTCCAAAGCAAATGAGAAAAACCAATGGCTTCCTCATGAATCTTAGAAAGTTAACGGTGGCCAGCCACTTCCATGTTACAGTGTGGTCCTTTATCTTACAGAGTGAGGCCAGTGGTCATATCCAAAGTCCCCAAAGTCTACTTGGAAATTGGACTGGCTTATGGAATCCAGAAGTTGAGGATTGTACAGTCAGTGACCTGCCCAGGGTTGGAGGCAGAGCCGAGTGGGACGTGGGTTCTTCTCTCCCAGATGAGTGCACCTGCGACCTGCTCACCTAGCTCTGTCATAAGTCGAACCTCCTAACTACAAGGGGGCTCCACAATTTGCTGAGGATCAGGAAACAATACCTCACGGTACGTGTGACACTTGGACATGTGGAGTGCGTTTGCTGCTGGAGAAGAAGTGACTCTCTGGCCTTCCCCACACCCCTGTCTCTCACCCCTCTTTCCCTCCTGAAGTGAAGGAAGGGGCTTTCTCTCAAGATCCCCCTCTACCTAGGGCCAGGTCTGCCAGAGGATTCACTTGCAGGAAGGAAGACTAGAGTGGACCCCAGCCTCGGGGAATGCTGTTGTGGCTCTTCTGTCCTTCAGGTCCTTCTAGCTTCCAGGAAAATCATTTACTCTTTCTCCAAAATGCCCTCCAGCCCCCACTTCCTGCTCCTCTGTGAAGAGGGTACTGAAGCTCAAATACCTGGTCCTTCTCCGAGTTCCACACTTGTGTGACTCGGGGCACCTGCATGATGGTAAGTTTGTAGGCCTTTTCTCCTGTTGGTCTGTGCATTGCTGGTTTATTGCAGGCCCAAACCTTGAGAGCTGGAGAAACCCCTCCTCCTTCCCCAGCAGATCAGAGAAAAGCAGTCCGGTCTGGGTTTCAGGCAAGTTTCTGGGGACTGCATGTGATCTGGGGAGAGTGATGACACCAATGTACTGAGGCTGATAGACAAGATTCAGGTTGGAGTGATCATGAGAGGAAGCCCCTACGGTGGCCACCGCCAGTGACACTCCCCATACTGTCCTGGAAGGTCAAGGACCCCTCTGGTTCCTCCCATGAACCATTAGCTTGCTTGCATCCTGCATGTTGTCCCCACAGAAAGGGACCCAGCTGACATTAAATAATATCCGCACGGCTCAGGGATACGTCCTCCTGGTACCTGCAGAACCCACTTAGACAACCTTTACACTACCTGTTTTGAATTAGAAGCAAACCAAATTACCAGCTTCTAGTTAACCGTGAGTCTATGTTGTATAGGATGGAAAATCAGCAGTTTTAAGGAAACACTTCTCAATTGAAAGAGAGTCGCACTTAAAAACGAGGCAACTAGCTGCTTTTTGGTGTTGGGGGCGGGGTGGGACAGACCAATGGAATGAAGCAGCTTATCTTCCCAATTCCAGGACATGGACTCGACTGAGCCAGATTAGCAATGTTACATAGCTGGGTGGGTGTTCCGTGGTCCAATGTGTGGCCCAGAATCCAGAGACGTTTTCATTCCAAGATGAAGGAAGGAAACTGCAGTGGAGTGAGTCTATTAAGCACTTTCATCTGACAATAAAAATGAGTTAATGGCTCAAATGTGTTTTCAAAACGTTTTAACACCACCAGTAATGGCACTCAAATGGGAAAACGCTTTGAATATTCTCATCGATCATTAATACCACGGTGTCCCTCAGAAGGGCTTGGTGTTCTCGGTGGAATACAAGCTGCTGGAGTCCAGTTGTAAGGTAATCCATGGGAATTCTCCAAAAAAACACCACCGAGAGACCATTATGGAATTGAACAATTAAGTGCAGGTTTAAAATAGCCCTTTCCATATCTGAGTTCAGTTTTTCTAAAATAGACTATTACCTCATCATAGCTAATTTTCCCATAAACACCAACATCACAGCAGCAAAAAGTCTCCAAGAAATGAGGGCAAATTAGGTTCCTTTTTCAGGGAAGGAAAGTCAACCAAAGAGTCCCTCAATTTCAAATGCCAGAGTATGGAAGCCATCAGGCTGGGCTGGGCTCCGGAGCAGCCCACCACCGAGAAATTCTGAGTGAATTGGTTCACTTTCACTTGTGAACTCCCAAGGACACTGCTTGGAATGCCGGTTGCTTACCTGGGAGGCTGACGTCCCCGCACACCCTGGCCGGTCCTGCTGAACTGCCAAGGGAAAGAGATGCCCAGGCAGAGCCAGGGGCCCAGAGACCAGGCGCCTGTTTCAGAAATGCCGTTCGCCCCTGTGTTACGTTGGGCAGGAGGCTCAGGCTGTCTTAATGGCTGAGCTTCAGTCTAGACGCTGGCAGGGCATGCTCGAAGCCACCTAGGGCTTGGGCTGCTCGGAAGCCCGCTCTTATGACAAGAAAACCTTTCTTCTTTCTCAGTGGTTTACAAAAATGACAGTCAGGACCCTCTTGCTGGGAGAGCGGACCTGCAAGAGGGACCTCACCAGACCCTCCCCGGATGAGATGCCTGCTCACCTGTCTCCTGACTCATCTCCCCGCAGGTGCTGCCATCGGTCTCCACTTCCTCCAACAGCCTTCACATGTCAGGGTTTCTTTCTTAACCCCCTCTCACCCTCTCTGGCAACACCCTCCTGTGTCCAAATTCTACCCATCTGCGGAGGATTTCGCAAACCAACGGTCCTCAGCTGCAGGCCCACACCTCCGGATGAATTCCCCATAGGCACAGCAATTTGGGGGTGGCCCTAACACTCTGGCTTTCCACCCTCCCCAGTGTGACAAAAGGCATCCGCCTTCATCTGATTATATCACCCAGGAGCCTGGGCACCATCTGCAGTCCCTCCATCGGCCTCATCTTCTGGATGATTCCCCCAGTGAGCCCTCTCAGTGTAACGCCCCCCACCTCCACACCTCCTCCTCTCTGGGCCTTCTCCCTCCTGCAGTCATTCCTTATTGTCAGTACCCTCTTCCCTCTCTCGCTTCCCACCTGGGACAATTTAGGCCCCTCCGATCATTCATCAGGATCAGGACATACAGGAATTTCATGTATGAAATAAATGCTGGTGAATTAAGCCTCTTCCGTTCCTGTTATCTTACAATACGGTTTTTACAATGTTTTCTCCTTCTCTCTCCTGGCTGCTGCACCATCGGCAGCTGCTGCTTACATGTGTTCTTCCAGTTCCTCTGCCTCCACCCACAGTTCTTTGTCAGGCGGTGAAATCTGACCCAGGTTAAGGCATCGGGAGCTCAGGTACTACTGGAAGGCATCCTGCGGAGGAAAGGCCCCCTGAGGAGTCCAGAAGCCCCTGGGCCACAGCCTGACCTGCCCATGGCTTTCAGATGCCTGGTTTTCTTAAACGGGGGTCCACCTGAGTACCACAGGCATCTTTGGAATTGACATGTGAACACATTAGGGAATTAGTTCCTAGTTCAGATGTAGTTGGGAAATGTGGGATGTCAAAATTCTGTAAGCATTAAAAAAAAAATTACCAAAAGCCATTTCACATGCTAAAATCCTGAAGAATTTGAGGCCAAGGGAAGTTGGCATGCTCCATTAAATCTCCAGCTTCAAGCATGTCCAAAGTGCCCAAACTCATTTGAAATCCCAGAGACAGGTGTGGCTCTGCCTTTGTTCCCAGTCTCTGAGGGAACAGTCGCTTTGGTTTCAAACGACGTTCACTGCAAATAAACCCAATGTTTTAAAGCAAAAGCCCTGGCTGGAGGCCCAGGCCCACCGTGAAGATCCTGGACCTCAGTCTGGGACAAGAAGACGGTCACAGGGACAGTTTGCTGTAGGATGCCCGGAGCTGCCTGGGTGCCGGGCTGCTTCTGAGTCAGACCTCAGGAGGAAGCACATGGAGTCAGCAGGGCAGAAGGAAGACCTGCTTCGGTATTGGGGTATTCAAGGCTGTAAAGTCCGGCCTGATGCTCCCTTTCAAGTTTCCAGCAGGCTGCTGAAGCTCCTCTGTTCTTCAGACAGACGGCAGACCTGCCAGCGCCTCCGCCTCCTTCCTGCTTCCACTTTCTCACTGGTGTCTCCTTGGCCTGGAATACCCTTTCTCCCTCCAACCAAACAGCATTTCCTCCCCAGAACCTCCTTCCCGACCCCCGGGAATAATTAACAGCCTTTTCTGCTGCCGATTCTTTGAAGAGCTATGTCTTACTCATTTGCAGAATGTCACCAATTCAGCTACTCCCTTCCCCACCCCACCCTAGCTCCCAGCACGGAGCCAAATCTCTTCATTAATGTGCTCTGAAATGGAACCCAAGTCTGGATAAACTGCTGGGCAGTGGCCACAAAGATGTCAACTACAAATTGAGAAAACAGGTGTGGATAAGAACAGGTGAAGAAAATAAGCCTGTCCCCAAATCTAGGCACTTTTTCTGAGAGCTTTGACCCTTTTGTTTCAGGATCCTATAGGACTTTCATCAGCCTTCTAATAAAAACACATATACATGCCGACTGATACATTTTCTGGAGGTGCAATAAAGACCCTGAAGTCTAGGAATGGAAATCCCTCATGTAACCTAAAATCATGAATTTCAGTTCATAGGCAGCCACGTCAAAGGAGGAGGGTGTGGATCATGGAGTCCACCATTCCAAAAGAAAGAAAAGGAATCCTGAGGAATCAAAAGGAATCAGGATGAGCGTTGGGGGCCTTGAAAGAGTCATTCTACTCTTCAGAATCTAAGTTTTCCTTGTTGGTAAAACACAAAGCATAATACTTCCATTTCCGTTGTTAATAATTCAGAGGCTGTATGTAAAAAGTACCTAGGGTGGTATCTGGTGTGCCGCAGGATCCTCACACCCATGACTAGGTAACACTACTTACTTACGCCCCCTGCCTGGCATTTAAAAAACTGCAGTCATTTTCCTTTCAGCAGTCTATTCTGCACCGTGGCTTTGGAGTGGGGGAAGAGAGCCCAAGCAAACCACCACGTCAGTGAAGACGGGAAGCTGGGTGCCCAACAGCTGCTGTGGGCTCCTTCACATGGTTATTAATCATACAAGAGCTCATTTATGACAAACACAGATCACTCCCTTTGCATGACAAGGAGCAGGGGTCCACAGAGCCCCATTATCCAAAAAAAAAAAAAAAAAAAACAGCATTGTGGGCGACATGGGAGAAGCCGAGTGCACACACACAAGCAGACATTGTAAGGCTGTTTGCACAACCCCGTCGTGCTCCTCGCGGATTTCCTGCCAAGGAGACATTCAGATCTCATGGAGTCGGGTGCAGACATTTGCTCATTCAACATGGCTTCAGGCAGTGGGCTGCAGAAACCCAGTGCATAATGCCCTCTGCTGGCCATCTCTAGAACTGCATGCCCAGGACACTGATGACAAAGCACTCAAGATTCCAGGCTCAAACTTTGTAGAGTGCAATGTGGTAGGAAGGCCTTATGTGGTCTAGAATCCCTATTAGCTTTGGGACCTTGGGCAGGTCATCTCAGATTTTAATTTCCAGATGGAAGTCTACAGCACTCATTTGACTGATCAAATACAGAGCGTGCCTGCCCCCAGGCTTCCAGTAGGTGGGCATTGTCAGAGTTCCTCTGGAACCAGGAAAGGCAGCCAACAAGTGCCTATTGGTACTGTGTCCAGGGCGGCAGGTGTTTAGAGCTGACCCAAGATCGCATCTTCCTGGTGCCATCTCCCTCACTGTTGTCATCTTGGCTTTAGACGTGAGTGTCACTGCTGTGTGTTGGCACAGGCAGAGTCACAGTTCCTCCTGGCATCTGACAGGCTTCACCTCACAACAGGCTCAACTTGAGGCTGCAGGTGAGCTGGCAGAAATGCCCAGACAAGCTGCATGCTTTCAAACGGAGAAAAGGCCACTCCATTGATCAAAACCGAGCTGTGATCTGGCTGTTGGTGTTCAGCACAGCCACCTCACCCCCAATCTATAGTTCTTTTTTTGATCTCTATCACCATTGATTGATGTAACCACTCAACTTCTAGAACAGGGCCTGACCCATAGGAGGAACTCCACATGCACATGTGTACACACACACAGTGTGGAATAATTGAAAACTCGGTAAGACACCGTGGCCACCTATAACACCCCCTCTTTAAACAGAACGGGTTTCCTCCTCCATCTCCCAGGAGAGAGGAGGTTCTGAGGTCCTCCTGATATGAGGGGTGTGCTCTCTCTCTCTCTCTCTCTCTCTCTCTCTCTCTCTCACACACTGTTCTAAGGACACCTCTAGCATCGTGTGGGATCCAGAACCCACTCCAGCCCCAGTGTGGTCTGAGCAGCAGGCCTCCATAGTCTTCCATCTGGACCCTGCATCTCCACTGGTGCTGCCCAAGATGGTGCTGAGAGTTTTGGCAGACAGAGCACACTGCTCATATGTATTGAGCTACAGCCAAAAAACCATGGAATTGAATGAGTACTGATCCTTCACTTAGCTGGATAATACCGACCGCTTCCATGGAGTGTGCATGTGTTCTGTGGTGGACACTGGGCTAAACACCTCAGAGATTGTCAAATTCAACCCACAAATCACCCTCCCAAATGCATGCACTGTTCTTGTGTCTGGTGTACTAACGCAAGCTGAGTATGTTGCCAGGAAGCTGCTCATTCTTCTGAGTCAGTCCCCAGAAGAATGGGGACTAGAACCCAGAAGACCCACATTCTAGGCTACCAGGCTCATTTGCTTATCTGGTAGCCATTAGTAGATGCTTTCACAAACAGAAAACAGAACTCATGGCTGTGGCCTCGAGTCAGGGCAGGAGGGCGGTGCCGCAGCAGTCACCCTGTGGAACCACTAAGCAGCTGGGCCTTGAGTTGTGCAGCACTGACTCAGGTTTCTAAGAGCAAATCGGTGCAGGTGACGCTGGGGAAAGCTTCCTAGATGAGTGAGAACAGGATCCGGCATTTAAAAAAAGTAACAGGAGGCTCATGTGGACAAGAATGAAGAGAAGTGGTGGATCCGGGGGAAGGGAAATACACAGCCAGCAGGCCTGGTCCTCACGAGGGGCAGTGTACAGCCATAAACAGAAGGTGAGCTGGGGAGGCTCAGCAAAGGAAGAAAAAGTCAGAAAATACTGGCTATTGATTATCTAGGAACTTGCAGCCCAGTAAGCAGGAGCCGAGAGCCTATGGCATATAAATGGGGCTTGGCCCTTGGGCAGGTCAGAAAAGGTTCTTGTGTGGCCCTGGCCTGAGGGACACAGAAGACACCAGTGGTTATAACACTAGCAAGTGCCAGAGTCACAAGCTCTGCGTGGAAGTCCCCAGCCCCGAGTCTCATCTTTAGCATCTGTAACCCAACAGCACCAGGTTGATCAAGGAAACACTCCCTGTTCCAACAAGCCACGGTTTTATCCAAGGAGAACGTCAACAGTTCCCGAGTTTGAATTCAGGCCTCCTGATGTTAGACCTTGAGCTGAGTTAATGCGAACGAGACGCCCACTGGATTGAAGAAACAGAACTGCACACCAGCAGCCCTTCCACGGGGCACCTGTGGACTTGTTTCCAGAAACCCCCTGGATTTCTAGTTTCTTAGGAAAGACAGTGCCTCCAAGGGTGCCGTATTATGTCAAAGTGAGCCATGCCGTCATCCCAGAGTGCCAGAGTTGATCTCTGTGAAGAAGCGGTCATTCAGAAATCATGTGGAATGGATAAACTGCTCTCAAGAGAAGTTGCTCGAAAGTCCTTTTATCCATTTAGAACAAAAGGTCACGAGAAGTCTGCCGTGCTCACCACAAGTCATTTCTGTGTATTCAACACAGCAGGCCCAGTACCTGGACAGCCTGGCTTCATCTAGTACCCAGAGGTCTCCTGTGCTCCTTCTGTAACTCGTATTCTTTCCCTTTGGAATTCTGGAAGCAAATGAGGTCTTGTCACATTCCCAGGCCCAGGAGTTCAAACTAGGTCTCACTGAAAGTGTAACAACATCCAACTGTCATATTAAGGCACTGGCTTGAGGACAGTTTCCAAATACTGAAGCCATGTCCAATTGGCTTTTTCAAAAATTCCATGAAACTAAAAACAAAATTATATATATATATATATATATATATATATATATATATATATATTTAAAAAGGGGGTGCTGGGGTTGTGGCTCAGTGGTAGAGCACTTGCCTAGCATGTGTGAAGCCCTGGGTTTGATCCTCAGCACCACATAAAAACAAATAAACTAAAGATATTGTGTCTAACTACAATATGTATGTATGTGTGTGTGTGTGTGTGTGTGTGTGTGTGTGTGTATATATATATATATATATATATATATATATATATATATATATAAACTGAATGGTGCTATTAATACAGATTCCAAGGCTTTGGAAACCCATCAAACATTGCCCAAGGAATGGAAGACTACAGTTGGAATAAGTCATAAATTTTGTCAAAAATTCTAGAAATCATAAATCTAATTAAAAAAATCATTCTGAACTGGCTCTGCTCTGTTATAGATCTTATATTTCACCTCACATTTAATTCATCCATCTGATCCTTGCTTCCACCCCAATCCAGCACCCCTCCTTGCCCTTTCATTTGTACCCAAGGCAGACCTGACCTCTCATTTCTTAAGACCCCAGCACATGGCATATTATCCTGTACATATTTCTATAAAAAATACAGAATATTCACAGGCACACTGAGTGCAGGTCTTAATCAGAGCTCCACCCTCCATTCCTAACCTGATTCTTGACACAGTCTAGAAAGCTGTTGGACAGCTGCTGTACACACCTGCTCTTCCCAGAGACTACAGCTACATGAACCATGGTCCCTGTGGCCTGGGAGCACCAGCTGGTAAGAGCAAGAAGCCATGTTCAGAGACCACTGTGACGGGCAGCTCCAGAGTGGACCGCAGCCTCGGTCAAGGCAGAGTGTTTGGGGAAAGGGGTGCAGAAGAGGAGGAGACACGTCTGGGCTGGAATGATCTGGAGAGGTTTCATGCAGAGAGGAGCTGTGGGTCAGATGGCGGAGAGGGAGATGCTCCTATAAACGCCCGCCATCCACGAAGCCCAAGAGCTTCGAGGAGGAGTCCAGGCCCTTCCCTTGGGCTCTGCTGGGATCTCACACTGGGTGGGGCACGTGGAGATGAGGGTCCTTGGAACAACAGCGGAGGCAGGCTGGGCGGTGAGACCTGGTGACAGATGGTCTTCTGGTGAGGATGAAGTGTCCGGACCAGTTTTCCCCTGTGGCTATTAAACCTCTTCTGAGGAGATCACTGCAGGCCCTGATGCCTGTCCCAGCCCTGTCCTCTGTCCTCTGGGGTCAATCCCACAGTCCTCTCTCACAGCACATTCCCACGTTCCTAGCCACTCCTGCTTTCCCGCCTGATTCTCCTTCTAGAAGGACAGGGACTGGGACGGGACAGGAACTGGGACTCCACTACATCGGTGTCCGCAGCAGGCTGTCCAGGGAATGTGTTTTGGGACAAATTAAAGAATGAGTGGATGAGGAATGGCGTGGCGCCACAGCTGGATCCAAACGCCTCCTGTCTGAGGTCCTTATCGTCAAGGACAATCATTTAGAAAGAGAGAAAAAGGGAAGGAGGGGGAGGGAGGATGTGCCGGAGAGGGAAGGAGAGGACAGGACAGGAGCAAAGAAAGAAGGAAGGAGAAAGGAAACAGGAAGGAAGGAAGAAGGAATGAGGGGTGGGAAGGGAGGAAGAAACTCGTTCTATCACAGTCACACCCTGCTTAACAGCTGGGCGGCTAGAGTCGGCTGGGAAGCAGCTGTCTGGATCCCGTGCTACGCTAGAAAATTCAAAGAGAGAAAACTTGAGTCATGAGAAAAGCAAATGATGTCCTCCATGATGCTCAAATCAACTTCTGAACATGGAGCAGGGTTTGAGAAGAGCCTGTTTCCCACCATCCAGATGAGATGGCCAGCCACCCCTGGGCTCATCCTGCCTGTGGGCTTTACAAGGCTGAGCTGGGAGAAGTTCCACATCAGGAAAGGCAGAACGGACACCTCCTCAAAGTGCAAGTGGACACAAATTCTGTGGATGCTCCTTGAAATAAACATGTGCATACAGGGAGAAGGTGTGAGCTGGGAGAGCCCGTGGAGCTTCAGAAATGGTGTCTGCTGCTGCCTCTCCAGGGCAGGGGGCAGCAGGGAGGGTCCTCTTATGGTGAAGATATGCACTCTCGGTCCCCTTTCCTAGTACACGGCAGAGCTGACACAGAGGCCCCGATACTGAAGTCCCAGAGACTCAAAGGGTAACTTCACCTCTTTCCACCCAGGCCTCCACTTCAGTCAAATGCTCAGGATCAGATAACCAGCCCCCGAGGGTGGAGCCTGCACCCACAGCCTCTGTGGAGCGCTACACAAAGGTCTCTCATTTCCTCCTCACCACGGGCCTCCAACACAGGGGCCTCCAGGGTCTTCAGGTGTTTTTTTGCTAAAATGGAGCTTCGGCGAAAGAGCTTGCAGTTAGGCCCTTTGTCCACTAAGGGGCAGAATCCTCTCGCACGAAAAATGCCAGACCTTGTCAGGAAGGTTCTTGGCACAAAAGCAGAAGTCAGCAAAAGACAGAGAAGCAGAGAGATCCATCCTAAGGTCCTGAATCTGTACTAAAGAACACTCCTCTCGGGAAAAAGTGTTTGAACTCACAATCGAGAGCAATGTTGTCTTCCTGTAGACAAACTCACTCCCTCGTTCAAAGTCATTTCAAAAACATTAATCTTATAACCAGTTTGCCAGAAATGGAGCCGATGCATTTGAAAAGGAAAAACAATAATGGATTCGGCCATGGGGCTTAAAATTATCCTCTCAAGCTCCTTTGACTAATTATTCTTAAGACACGTTTTCCAGCAAAGGAAACGGCTGTCTTCTGCCTGGACCAACCAGACTCCAGCTGTGATGTCTAAAGAGGTTGAAGAGTTTATGGATGCATATGAACGTGGGTCTGTGCAGTTTGCTGTGGTGAAGCCTCCATTTAAAATTTTATTTCAGATCTGGAAAATACTCTGGAATTGCCAAGCAGGAGAGGTGGCAGTCCTCAGCAGGTCACCTGTACCCTCAGCCTGCACTCCTGGATAGACAGGCAGACAGAAATATGAGCTGCTTTCACAGAGGAGGCCCTGCAGGAAACTTGCAGTACACAAGGAGATGCAGCAAAGTCCCAGTGGAACTTCCCTGTTTAGACTAATAAACCCAGACCACAATCAAACCAAGCAAACAAACTCCCAAAGTTTATCTCTGAATTTCTGGGGGTGGGGAAGCCCTGCTGCTGATGACTTGACCGTGCTCCATCCTGACTTGAACTTCCTCTGCAGCCCGGGATCCCAGGCTAGCGTCTGCATCCTACAGGATGGAATTTGGAAAGCTTTGCCCTTCATCCTCTGCAGGGCTTGCAGGCTGCACAGACAGACCCAGTGCCCTCTGGGCTCTTCCTTAAATCCACTTGCAAATTGCTGGTCAAACACCAGGTCCCAAGCTGCTCCTGAGCTCACTCCCTCTGAGAGCCCAATGCAGGATAGAGGAGGGAGTGGGGAGACAGGGTGACTTGTCCAGCAGCCTTGGCAGGGTGCCTCATCCCTCTTCAGCTGACTCTCCCAGAAAGCCCCCTGGGGGCTGAGCCCACCGATGCCTTTTCCTAATCCCCCAAATCCCCCTGCAAAGTAATTTTTCAGATAAGGTAACTGTGTCATAGTAAATTCTGGAACTCCCTCAAGGTCACACCCCCTGGGTGTCTCCAGTAGAGTCTCCAGTGCTCTGCACAGGCAAGAGCCGCTCTTAACCCTGAAGGTGCTTCAGCAATGAATTTCCCAAAATTTATTTATTTCCAACCATGAAGTGAAAAATGGCTGTCTTTTCTTTGAGCTTTCTGGGCTCTTGCCACCCTCAGCATGTCAGGCGTGTCTGTCAGCAAGGCAGAATTGCAAGCCCCACCTCAGACCTACTGAGTCGGCCGGCCAGCCGTTCGGCAGGCCCCAGGTGCTTCAAGTTTGGGAACCACCACACTCGACTATGAATTTGAATTTGAAGTTCCAGCATCAAATCCCTTTTCATCCTCTATCTCCCAAGTGCACGGTTGTTTTAGAAGTGGCCAGGACCTCATGTTGGTTTCATATCCATTGTGTCTAATAAATGGGTTATTTAATTGATCCAACTTGGCACATAAAAATCATGTAACCAGGGATAGGATCTGTGGAGTCCCCATGTGGGCCAGACCTTGTGCTAGGTCTTTACACACAGCGTCTCCACCCTTGAGCCTGGACCAGGAGGCTAGAAAGCCTTCACCCCTTCTATGCTCAACCTTGCCTCCGCTCTCCTCGCCCCGGTTTACTCACAGGAGAAAAAAAAAGCATGAGATAGAACCAGAGTAGACCAGATGATCTCTCATTTCCCTCTGAATAAGCTTGGATGAAATTTCCAAGGCAAAACTCTCCATATAAATCTTTGTTGTAACAGAAAATCCAGGTGGTTAAGTGCAATGCATGCTCACAAAAAAATCAAACCAAAACAAAATAGAAAAGAATCAGCCCCTTGTCTGCAGCAATTAATTAGTCTGACCCTAATATTTTGTTGCTCACTGACCAGGCAAGGCAGCTAGCAACTCTCTGAACTGTACCAGCGGCTCAGCACCGGGGCCTGGCCCAGTGTGAACTGGTGCAGAAGTGCCCACCGCAGGCGCCATGTTCCACCCTCCACACAGCCAGCGCGTTGGCATGGTGACGCCGGAGGCAGTCTTCGCTTGATTCATCTCTTCCCTTGCGCTTTATTATCACTGTGTGAGATCTTGCCCCAGAAGGACAGAGAAATCCTGAGGGTGAGGTCTGATGTCAGGGGAGAACAAGCGGGTCTTTGTCGGGCCCTTCAAGGGGACTGGGCCAGCCCTGCACAGGCCGTGCACAGAGGAAGCCTGTGCTCGCTCAGCCTGGAAGCAGCCGAGAGACGGGCTCTGTCCCCTGCAGTGGGGACCCTCCACTTGCACCTCCTAACTCCTCTTCTTCCTCTGACACCAGGACCTCCCCTGAGGCTTGCAAGCGTTGACGCTGGGAAGACTTCGAGCAGGATCCCTGCCCTCACCAGCACCAACAATCATTATCAAACATTCCCCTTCTCGTTTATAATGGCACCCTGTGCCTGAGTCCCTTAGATCAACTCTGCCACCTCCCCTGCCTCCTGATTCCACGCTGACTCTCGACCTCTTTGTGTCCTCTTCAAACCTCCCTGATCAGAAAATGCCCCTGCTCTGGTCTGCTAATGGCCTTCTTGGGTTGTCCCTACGGCAGACATGGCGTCACACACCAGTGAAGTCTGAGTGTGCACACCACTCTTGCTAATGTCAGCTGTGGAAGCCCATCTAAGACTCACTCTGCACCCAGGAGCTGATGAATAAGGCAGGCTTTCAGTGACTGGACCACACCTTACCCCAGGACCTCATTTGCAGGGAGAATTCAACAGAGGCTGGAGGTCAAAATAAAACTAGCAAATGCAAATTGAGTCCTTACTATGTGCCAGCCCCCATTCTGATGCTCACAAGTACTAACTCAACTAATCATCACAGTAACCTGTGAGGGTGGCGCTGTCTGGTTTCTCATTAAACAGTCGAGGAAACTGTCAGATGGAGAGGTTCTAGAACATGCTCAACATACCAGCCAGCAGGAGTCAAACCCAGGCAGTCTGGCCCCAGAGGCTGTGCTCCTAAAGACACTGCACAGAATTGTAGAGTGGCCACACTTTGAATCAATTTTGCCGGATGCACTAAGATGCCCAATATTCGTTGTGTAGGATTCAAATAACTAGATCCGTGTGGTGCTGTCTCTGAAAATGTCATCCAATTTCCAGGCTCCTCACATCCGCATTATGGCTGATAACTGATCTCCCTTCCTCCTTGATTAGCAGCATAGTCAAAGCTCCAGGACAGAAGAGGAGAAAGAGCCAACATGCTGGGAAGGGGTCCTTCCAGGGGCACCCTGTCCTTACAGGAGGCTCTGGCCAAGCTGCTCTCAGCTGTGACAATTCTGCATGACTCCTCTGCCAGTTTGCACCAAGTCCCAACTCTGGGTCTCTTCTTACCAGGTTCAGGGAAGTCTCCATGCTGGGACCAGTGGGCTGGCAGCTTACGTAATCCAACAGAGAAAGGCAAGCTCACCCTCAGGGCTCGGCTGAATACCCCAAACTTGTTCTCGGAGTCTCCAGCCCAGAGCAAGAACAAAGAGCCACAGGAAGCCAGAGGCCTGAAAGAAAGGAGTGGCCCAGGGATGGCATGCACCTGGGGCTCCCAGAAGAGCCTTATTTTCTGACTATCTTTCTCCTTTTTTTTCTGCTCCCTTCCTGCCTCCTTTCCTGAGGGCACAGTGGTCTACAGGAGGGCAGATCAGAAGGGAGAGCCTGGGGAAACCAGAGAAGATGCTGCTGCCCTTGAGGACAGTGCCACCCTTTCTCTAGGCCACCCCCTCTTCCCTACATCTTCTCTTCCTCTTGTAAAAAATCTTTGTGAAGTTCACTTTACATGAAAGGAAATGCTTCCTTCCCCTGGGTTCAGAGGGCGTAAGAGAAAGTTCCAGTCGAGGTCCTTCCTTAGAGAGAGAGGAGGAGAAACCCAGGTCCTGGGTCTTTCCCCGAGCCCAGCCCAACAGAGGCACTAAGAGGTTCCTAAGAGCAAGAGACCAGATGGTTCTGGCTATGGAGAGAGCAACTGGACCTGCCCTCAGGATGGAAGGGGAGAAGGAAGGGGAAGGCATGTCTTGGGCTTAGAGATGACTCTGTATCCAGGGAGAGCTGCACCAGGCCGGAACTAGAACCAGCTTCCTTGTAAGGTTGGGGTTCCCTGTCCCCGCTGCATTCAGAGGGCTTCCAGACAGGAGCCTCCAGACTCCAGCCGGATGCCTCTGCTCTGCCCCATGTGCATCTGGGAGTTCTATGTGAGGAGCCAGCCAGGGTGGAAGGTCAATCACAGCAGGCTCTGTGCTAGATTATAGAGTAAATCTAAAGTGATACGTTCATATAAACACATTCACATATATACAGGTGTGTGCATGTGTGTATGCACAATCACAAACCCAGACGTGTCTCTGCAGGTGTGTGTGCTGTGCACTCTCCCAAGAGGAAGGCAGAGGGCAGGCAGTTTTCACTGGGGCGAGACTTGGTTTTTCCATGGAGCTGCCTTTGCCACCAGGAAGCCACAGTGCAATCCAGGCTGTTAATCAGCATTTCTGGAAGATGGAGATGGATTCCTCCTCCTCCTCTTTCTACTTGTTTCTTGGTCCCCCTTATCTTATTCCGTTCCTTAACACCTCCATGGGGTCAGAGAAGAGACCAAACTCATATTAGTCAATTGGCTTCTTTTTAGTCACTATTGGGAACAGGGTGGGAGGATGAGGAGGCGGCGACTAATGGATTTTTAAACAGCAGAGTTGAGGCAGTATCTGCGCCTGCTGAGCTCTCTGGCTACTTCCTCCTCACCACCATCACAGAGGACTGAGTGCTGTCCCCTATTTATAGAGTGTAGTTCTGTACCAGGAGTCTGTCTTCCAGCTCCCAGCTCCTACTCATCCTTCCGTGCCCAGCTCGGTGTCCCTGACATCCCAGGGCAGAGAGCATGCTCCAGGGAGTCTCTGGGTCCACACCACCTCGCTCATCCGCTGTGTGATCCTGACCCTCAGCTCCTCTGTCTCTGAAGACGATGAATTCTGTGAGGACGGGGCTGCGTCCCATCTGTCTCGCTCACAGGTTCAGCGGCATCTGGCATGTGAAAGGTACTGAGGGATTGTCTATTGAATGAACAAGCGCTTTCTAGAGAGGAAACTCCTATTTTTAGTACTGAACGGAAAGAAGGTGAAAAGGTGGAATTCACCCATGTGTTTTCTGACAGGAAGAAAATGTGAAGGCCCTCACCTCCCTCAGTTCTCCTGGAAGAGCCCGGCTTTTGCCAGCCGTCTCCTCCTACCGGAAGAGAAGCTCAGGTTCCAGCACTTTCCCACAATCTGTGCACGTGCAACCCTGGCCAGCCCGGCACTGGCTGGGGCGCTCCACGGTGGTCACTACTACTGACAACCACCTTGCTCCATTCCCCTTCAGGGGGACGAGGATCTCAACACAGGGAAGAGGAGGAAAATGAGCATTTAAAGGAACTGGAGGGCAATGAAATCAGGCCCTTCGTGTTCTCAAACACCAGTCTTCCCAGGGTATCCACTTCTGCTTAAAAACTGACTGATCTCTGCTGTCCTTGGCACAGGCTCAAACCTCCTGGCCTGGCCAGCAGAGCCCCTTGCTGACACCTTCAGCTTCCTCTCTGGGAGTCCCTTGGTCTCAGACCTCCCTCACCTCCCAGTGCACAACCTCCAGGAAACAACATGTGCCCAGGGAGCTTCCCTGCTCCGGGTCAGGAGTTCCTCCTCAGGGCCCCCTGGGACCAGCCATTCATACCATTGAGAAGTGTGTGTCGTTTGGTCACTGGCACATCACCCGGTGAAATCATTAACAACTCAAGAGCAGGGGCGAAATCCAGCCATTCATCTCCAGGACTTGGCACCAGCACTGACGTGTAGGAGGCACCCCCAAATGTCTGCTGAATGAATTGATCCTCCCTCTACCCTTAAGGCAAGCCTTAGCTCTCTTATGTAACTGAATTCCAAAAGAAAGGGTGGAAATGACCTGCGGGAGGTTCCAGTGGAAGCTTTCTACTCTAGCGAATAGGCTCTACGATGATCAGATGAGGACAACTGTTTCCTTCGACCTAATTTATTGATGAACTTCTCCAAGGAGCTTTGAACAAGCACCAGGCCAGATCCTAAGCACTGGGCCAAGACTCATTCGTCTCCAGAGTCCAGCAGCCAGGGACCAATAAAGGTTGCTGAATGAACGACTCACGCACCATTGGGTCAGAGCAACCATGGTCATGGGATGCTTTAAGAACTGAGTCTTTACGATGCGCTGGGGAGGAGAGAGGAAGGACAGAATCTCTGGAAAGAAAAGCCAACCAGAACATAAACACCCGAGTCCTTACAGAGGCCCTCAAGGCTCTGTACCATCTGCCCACTCCTTCCTGTCCTCTCCTCCTTCCACCGTCCCCGTCCCCTGTCCCTTCTGCTCTGCTCCCATGGGCTTCTTTCCATTTCACCAAGGCCAAGAACTCTCCCTTAGAACCTTGGTCCCAGGATTCCTTCTCACCTTGTCCCTCACTTTCCTCAGATCTGCTCAAATGGGTACCCTAGTCAACACAACCATGCCCAGTTACCCAACTCCCTAGCTCCCTGGCCCGGCCTTAGTCATTTATTTTTGTCTGCTTGACTTTTTTCCACAGCACTGACCACTGCCTACTGTAACATAGCTATGTCTACTACTTGCTGGTGATCCCTGACCCTATGTGGACACAGTTCCCTGAGAACAGAAACTTTGTTTTGTTCTGTTCTGAATCTCCAGCACCAAGCAGAACCTGTCAGGTGCCATAAACCCGTGCTCCACGACCAGATGGAAGATGCCCTGGAAAACGAACAAACAAGGAGGAAGGCCCCAATGAGAAGGTGCTTGAACTGACCTGTCTACTGAGTCCCAGACCAGGACACCTGCCCCAGGTCAACTGACCTCCTCCGCTGGGCCTTGGAACTATGCCGGTTCAAAGCAAATCTGTGGGAAGGGAGTGAGCTCTCGACCAACACCCCAGTGGACCAAGTATAGAGTCAGGGCGAGCAGAGTGTGGGTCCTGAAGTTGACAATGACAGAAGACCGGTGACCTGATAAGGGCACTCGGGTTAAAACCCTGGAGCAGGAAGGCACTATGGAGGGCAAGCTCTGAAATCAAAGCCTGGTGACACCTTCTCTCTCCTTTAACAGGCTGGGACTTAATGGTATTGTGGACAAGTCCCACTCCAAGATTCTAGGCATAGGATTCTAATGGAATCCAGTATGGGATCAGAGGTGTGTTTAAGTCACTCTATAAAAGCTGGGTGGGGAAAGGAACAACATTTTCTGTGGTTTACTAGAAGCAACAAACCACGCTACTTCAGGATCTCCTTTAACCCTCCCCACCAGCCTACAACACAGAATGTACTGTCCACCAGCTTCTAGGTGGGGACACGGAACAATCTCAGCAAGACCACTGAGCCAATAAATAGCAGAGCTGAGCGTGAAGTTAGATCTAGTTGCAAAAGCTCTTCTTCTTTTGAATGAAGCCAGAGCTAACAGACCACTGTAGAGAAAGAACCACAAGAGGAAGAACGGAAGGGAACAGGAGCTCACCCTGTTCACCCAAGAAGGGGAATCGGGTATAAGGGGCGAGTCTCAAGCTAAAGAGTCTGGGAAGTCAGGAGTGGAAGATGCTTTAGAAGTCACCTTGACCTACCTTCTGTCCTAGCTCAGCTTCATGAAATGTTTCGGGTTTTAACTTTCAAGGAAACTCAAGATCGTCACTGAAAAAGAGCTTCAGGACAGAAGACTGGAGCAGGTAGAACCAGCAGCCAATAAACAAGGAGAGGTATGTGGCATATGCCTGGGCATTCCCTACGTGCGTCCTGACATTGGCATTGTGGGCCCTGGGGTCTGCCTGAGGGAGACAGGTTAACATGCCAGAGCCCAGAGAGCTGAACCCCCAACAAACCTGACCAGAGAGCTGTCAGCCCACATCAGGTGCAAAACCAATGAAGAAGTTCAAGCAGATGGGACCATGTCCTTGCACATAAGAAGAAAAATGTCTCTGACTGGTTGCGGGGAGCTGAGAGAGGAGAGGGTAACCAGAGACAGCCAGTGTGCTGGTCTCAGGAGGAGGGTGATGGGGGGCAGAGAGCCACAGCCTGTCGGTCACAGAGGCTCTTGGGTCATAACTTCATGAACTGAAATTGTGTCTAAAAATGTCATAGCAAGCGCGGTGCAAGTCAGGTCTCTCACATGAGACCTAAGCCCTGTCTTGGGTTGGCTGCTAAAGGACTTCTTCTCCTGCTTGTCTAAATTTGGTTGGCCCAGAGGGGCAGAAAGGCACCTCAAGGGTGCTGAAGTTCACTCTTGCACAGACAGTACATGACAAAGTCATCACAACTGTGGCTCCAGTCAGCTCTTACCCTACAAGTCCCCCTGTGTTTCACGCCTGAACACCCAAAAGACTGAAAATAGCACAAAATCCCACTGAGAATACAGCTGAAGAACTCAAGAGTCCTCTGACCACTCCAAATGACAGCCTCTTCGAAATGCATAATGCCAATTATTATTGACATCCTCGTTGTTTTTCTTTAGATGTATGTGGTGTTGGGAAGCACAGCTTCTAATCAAAGATGACCAATCTGGTGAGATGACCATCCTTTGTACTTTCAGGTGTTCTTATAAGCATGTGTGTGACACCCAGCCTCCATGAACACGTTGGCGGTCACAGTGTTGTCTGCTAAAATGAAAGCCAGTGGTTAATTACCTGGAAATCTCTCCTGTGACTCCGGTTCACCAAGCCAGGCTGATGGGACGAATCAGCTGAGCAGCTGTCAGGCCTCGCAGGTGGGGCTTCCCAAATCAGGAGTGGGTCCTCGGAGTCCTTAGTGGAGTGATACCCTGCCACGGGGGAATACAAGTGATGTTACTATGAGACGCAACCTCTGTCCTCCTCTGGTCACTTTTTTTTTTTGTTTTTTAAAAGAAGGGCAGAGAGAGTCAAAGGATCAGAAATGACCAGGACTGGGTAACATCTTTGAGATAATCTTCACCAATTCTTTCATTTTCTCCTTGGGGGGAAGTGGAAGCCCTCGGAGAAGAAAATAGCCTCATTCAAGGATCAGCAATTTGGGGGTAGAATCCAGATTGGAACACATCTCTGACTCTCTGACCTTTGGAATTTTCTGAAAAGCAGCCCCATGGGCAGGCTGACTTCTCAAACAAGTGGTCATTGACCCGGAATGGGAAGCCTTATTTTTTAAACAGACGGTCAGAAAGGGAGGTGGCCCTTGATCCAGAGTGCTGTTTTTGTAGTTTTACCACAAGGAGCTAAATTAGCAAAACAGCCCACCTCAGGCATGTGGTGGGGTGGTTCTTCTTGTTTGTCATCAGAAAAATATTGTTATGGAATACCGTGACCCATGGACACAGCGGTGGGTGGGCTCCACTTTTCCACGACAGCCAGTAGGACTTTCTCTCCATGTTTGAGGAAAAACACAGTAACAGACATGGACTGTCCTCCCAGGAGTGCCATTTCTTATGGGATATTTCTGGCTGCCGTACATTTGAACGGCCACTCTTCTGTGCGGAAAAGCAAATCATGGGGAAAAAAAAAATAGGGAGCTTTCACTTATTAAGTAAATCAGATCTGCCAGGCATAGCATGTGAATTTTATAGATTTGTCCTCAGAAAATTCTTGTGAGGTACCATTGATTCCGTTCTCCCAAAGAACTAGGACACCGAGCTTTCCAGAGCTGCCATGGTCAGAGGAATCATAAAGAGAACACAGGGCAGAACCAGAAAGGAGCCTGCCTCTAACTTCTAAATTCACTTTCTGTCCATGGGAACTGGACTGTATTTATGGGACCCAAACACCAGGATTGTCTGTTTCTTTCAAATGCATGAAAAAAACGTTCTTGGGAGGCTGTGGTGGTCCCAAGGACTTAAAGGATGAGTCTTATTTCATTAGGTTTCAGATTTGGGAACCCTGATGACCATAGCTTCCTGCTGGGTTCCCCCAGGGGGCTCTGGTGCCCCAGAGAGGCTGGGCTGGCCCCAGCTTTGAGCAGCCACAGCCGGAGGGCACCACAGGAAATCATGATTATCAATGCTCTGGGCTTTGTTCCTGTTCTCAGACAGCGGGGACATGCCAGGAGAGATGGGGTGGGGGTGGAGAAAGAGGAAGAAAAAAACAGGAAGTGAAGGGGGGAGGAGGGAAGGAAATGATAGAGAAAACACAGCAACTTTGAAATGTCCTTGGCCTGATGAGAAAGTGAAGGCTGAGCGGACTGTGGGGCCGGGCCTTGTGTTTGGGGAAACCTGGCTGGGACGACGGGAATGGAGGGTCCCCCAGGAGGCAGCCCTTGGAGTGCATTTCCCATCACAGAGCTGGGCCTGACACAGGTGTAGTCACTGAGGGCTGGGGTAAGGCCATGGCCCTCACCTCTTGGCTGAGTGGCCAGGTGTGCGGCAAAGGCTCTGGGGACCAGAGAGAAGCTCCTGCAGTGGCCAGGTGTCAGGGAGCTCAGGGAGAGCTAGCCCATGCCCACTGCTTTCTTTCTCAAATGTTCCTGAAACTGTAACCCATTCTGGGCATGCCTGGTCCAGCTACCTGGGGCCAGAGTCCTGCTACCTTCTTCCCCCAAACCACCAGCGCCAGTAGGTGCAGCTGAGCCTTCCCCATGTCATGATTTGAAGATGCGGCCAAATGTTTTCCTTTCCATTTCGTCCACTCTACTAACCTGTAGAGGCTTACAGAAGTCCCCAACTGCCAGAGAAGAGGGCCCAGAGACTCAGATACTTAAAAATCGTCTGTTGTCACTGACGTGTCTCTGGCCTTTAGGTGAGCACTTGGATAACAGGGACACCAGTTCAGCTCTCTCCAGCTCCAACCCATCCCCTCTTAGAGACAGATCACAAAGGCAGTCTCAGGGTCCCATATCTTCCAGGGATCTGCCCGGGCTCTGTAAATCATTCCCTCACTATCCAAACAAACAGAGCCATAAGAAGAAAGTGTGTCTTTGAGAGGAGTCCAAGCTGTTTGAAGTGACTGCCCAGGGTTCACTGTGGAGGCCACCCCTGGCCCCAAGTCCACAAGGGAGAACAGGGAAGAGGAGGGAAGAAAACGTCTCATGGGTCTTGCCTCCATAGGGCACCACCTGGCCCCCTCCAGCACCATGTGCTTCCACCATGTGGCTGTGGATGCCAGTGTGGCCTCCTTGTGCCTCTCCTCCAAGCCTGGCAGGGATGGGCACCCCCAGAGACAAGCAGAAGGACTGGCTGCTGTGGCTCTAGTGACAGCAAAGTGCTTTTCAACGTAACCACCCTTGCTCGTCTTATGAGAGGCGCAAAGCCAAGGGGGAATTACCCCATTCTAAAGATGGGGAAGCTAAAAACCCAGAGGCCTGGGGTGACTTCTTCAGAACCACAGAACCAAGCCTAGAACAGCATCTCCTGACAAACTCCGGTGCAGAGGTCTTCTCACTACATCAGGCCCCAGTCACTGAGCAGGCTGAGGCATTCCACCAACAGGTGGAGGCACAATTTGGGACAGTTGTGTGGCTTCAAATCTGAGCGGTTCTGAAAGTGGGAGGACAGGGCAGGTAGGTCCGAAATACCCACCCCACACCATCCAGGTTGGGCAGATGAAGGATCCAAGGCCCAGCGTGGGAGCTGATTCAGTGCCCCCAGCTTCCCAGAGCAGAGTGTAGTCTCTGAGTCAGAAGCTCTTTGGGTGGCCTCTCTCCCACAACACCAAAAGCACACACCAGCCAAGAGAAGGAGGAAGGGCAGGTTTCTAGGCTGACGGGCATCAGGCGCCTACTATGAATTGGGACAACCACGCTAGGATGGCACCATTTTTGCCCCTTCCCAGATGTGGGAACTGGGACAAAGAATGGTGGAATCACTCACTAGTGCAGGAACTCGGGGTTTGAGGGGCAGCTGGCTCCAGTTCTAGTCTCAGCTACTGGGTAAGACTCCCAGAGCGGTTACAGGAAAAGGCAAAATAGTGGAAAGAAAGAGAATAAAGCAAATGCACTAAAAACAGATGACACTTTGTTCAGAAAGAGAGGAGGAGGTGAGAAGGTCTCCATGCATGGTACATTGAGAGGTGCTCTGTGGGCAGGGCCAGGAGTTGATCCCTGGCTTCTCTCCAATGGCAGTTCAATAAGGTCAGCCAGCACCAGCAAATTACAGCCTTGTGCTGAGTATCACTGACTCCCCAACTCATGAAGGAGGAATTTGCCAGGCCAGGGAAGGAACAGAGAAGACCTGAGAGATTCAGGGTGAGCAGAAGAGACAGTGCCTTGGGAACCCAGTTTCCATGTTCCAGAAAGACACAAGAGCTGGATTGGCAGGGAAACAACTCCACTCACACACAGTCCCTGGACTCAGAGCATGCCCTCCCCTGGGCTCCGGGCTCCTGGGGAGTGGACCAGTTTCAGTCTCACAAAGCTGAGAGGCAGGGCAGGATAGGGTCATGCCTCACCATTTCACAGATGGTGACTAAAGCCCCGACAACAATAGTTTGGGAATAATTAATGATAATAACAATAATGCAGCTACCATTTGTCTGCGTCTATTATGGGTCAGGCAGTAGGCTGGACGCCTGACACAGATGATTAATGACTATGCAAACTCTGTGAGATCCCTAAGAGAACTCCTAAGTTATAGCAGAGATAAGCTAAATAATTTCATGAAGGTCAAAGGTGACCAGCTATGAGAAAGGATCTGAACCACAGTTCATATGACATTTGGGGCCATGATCTCACCTCGAGGCCACACTGTTGTGAAACAGTGAGGTGGCTTACCCACGGCTGTGATGGTGCTAACCCACAGCCAGCTTCTGAGCTGCCAAAGCACCCAGGTACAAGGCTTTACTTAAATATATTGTCCACACTGCCATTAACCCCTTCCACTAATGTCGTCACGTATAATTAGGGTGACCTTAAAACTTACCATCCAAACCTGGATACTCCTGAGAGTACAAAGACATCCAATGAATAGGATGGCTAGGACAAGAGGAGCAAACTGGGCCTGTCCCAGACACACAATGACATACTGTCACCTAGTGTGATCCTTAGTTTCTCCTTATTCTGTGTGCAGTTGTGCTGGAACTCTCCTGGACACTTCCCCACTTTCCAATCCACACAAACACTCCTTAGCCACAGCTCATCCTCCCTGTGCACACTGACTGTCTTCCAAGTTCCTTGAGCTCACAGGCCTCTCGCAGGAGACTGGCTAAGCACCTTGATTACAGGGTGGTCATGCTGCGATTGAAGTGGGTTGGGGCTAGCTTTAGCAAGACATTTGAAAATGACTGATAGGCTCCTTTTGTCCTGGTAGCCCATAAACTGAACTCCTAGTTGTTCTGATGATCTGCCCCATGGCCCTCCTATCTGGGGAAGCCTAAGGCCACTGGTTGGGCCACCAGCACAAGGAATGGCAGTTGCCACCGCTGCCCAGACCCTCAACAGAGTGCAGGCTACTGCAGGGATGCAAACCCCGGTATCCTCAGGTGCCAGTGCCTGGCTCCACATAGCCCACCCTGCTCCACTGCCTCCTGTCTGAGAGTGGGCAGCTGGAGCCTCTTTGGCCCCACTGGGCCTGGGGAGGACAAAGGCAGCAGTTGAAACCAGCTTTTGTTTTGCTTCTACCCTAAGAATCTGCATTCTTAGGAATCTCAGGCCAAGAGGAAGAAAAAAATCTGCTGTTCTTTTGAAACCAGGAAATCAATCTTGAATTCAACTTGCACATCAATACAGGTAAAGTAAAATACAGGTAAAGTAAAATACTAACAAGAATGGGTCGGGCATCTGTCTGTCCTCTGAAGGGGCTGTTCCTCACTTGTATGTAGTCACCGGCTATCACAGGACTCAGGCTGAGGCACTGGAAGAGCCTAGCAGCTCTGAACAGCCCTAATGCTCAGTGGCAGCACCCAGCAGGGCTCAGGTCTTACCTGGGGTCATACAAACAGCAAGGCTTTTTGTTTGTTTGTTTATTAGTCGAGGAACTTCTGCAAATGATGAGTTCCAGGAAACAGACCAGACACTTCTCCAAAGCAGGCACAAGTGTAGGGTGCAGGAGGCAGTCATGGACTTACCTTTGAATGGAGGTTGTCATTTGACTCACTATAGCTATTACTATTATTGCTATTAATATTTGCATTGAAATCTTAGAGTAGTTTGATTTTCATTTCTCTAACTGCTAGAGATGTTGAACACTTTTTCATATATTTGTTGGTGATAGGGCTTACTCAGTGAGCACTGGCTGTGTGCTGAGCACTAGGCAGATGCACTCCTGGTGATCCTATTATAAACATCTTACAGATGAGGAAGCAGAGAGCCCCTCAGAGAGGCTGAGACGGACTACCCAGTGCCCACCATGAGCAGTGAAGCATGCATATGGAGCCACATCTGGTGGACATGCCCAGGCCATGACCTCTGTGATATACCCCAAGGAGGAGGATGCACACCATTTTTCATATATTTGTTGATCAGTTGTATTTCTTCTTCTGTGAAGTGTCTGTTCAGTTCCTTAGCCCATTTATTGATTGGGTTATTTGGGGGTTTTTTTGGTGTTAAGTTTTTTGAGTTCTTTATATATCCTAGAGATGAATACTTTATCGGAGGTGCATGGGGTAAAGATTTTCTCCCAAACTATAGGCTCTCTCCACATGTTATGAATTGTCTCCTCTGCTCAGAAGAAGCTTTTTAATTTGCATCCATCCCATTTATTGATTCTTGATTTTACTTCTTGCGTTTTAGGAGTCTTGTTAAGGAAGTCAGATCCTAGGCCTACGTGGTGAAGACTGGGTCTATTTTTTTCTTCTATTAGGCAAAGGGTCTCTGTTCCAGTGCCTTAGTCTTTGATCCACTTTGTGTTGATTTTTGTGCAGGGTGAGAGGTTTAATTTCAAACTACTCTAAGATTTCATCTCACTCCTGTCAGAATGGCAATCATCAAGAATACAAGGATGTGGTGAAAAAGGTACACTCATACATTGCTGATGAGACTATAAATTGGTGCATCCACTATGGAAAGCAGTATGGAGATTCCTCAGAAAATTGGGAATGGAACCACCATTTGATCCAGTTATCCCACTCCTTGGTTCATACCTGATGCAGCCACATCAATGTTTATAGCAGCTCAATTCACAATAGCTAAACTATGGAACCAACCTAGGTATCCCTCATTAGATGGATGAATAAAGAAAATGTCATATATATATATATATATATATATATATTTTTTTTTTTTCAATGGAATATTACTCAGCTTTAAAGAAGAGTGAAATTATGGCATTTACCCAGTAAATGGTTGAAGTTGGAGAATATCATGCTAAGTGAAATAAGCCAATCCCACAAAACCAAAGGCCGAATGTTTTCTCTAATATGTGGATGCTAATTCACAATAAGGCAGGGGGTGGGGGGACAAGGGAAGAATAGCGTTACCTTAGATTAGGTAGAGGGAAGCGATGGGAGGGGAGGAGAGGGGATGTGGGGAATAGAAAAGATAATAGAATGAAACAGACATTATTAATGTATGTATATATATGTGACTACATGACCAATATGATTTTGCAACATGTACACTCAGAAAAATGAGAAATTATATCCCATCTATGTATGATATATTGAAGTACATAAATGCATTCTAATGTCATGTATAACTAATTAAAACAAATAAAGAAATTTTTACAAAGATCACAAATAATTTCTTGCGTACTACACAGATCAGAAACTACATATGGACATTTTTAATACTGAAATACAAGTTTTTAAACATTTTTAAACTTTTTCTAGTTAATTATACATGACAGTAGAATGTATTTTGACACATTGTACACAAATGGAGCAATTTGGTTAAATTTCAGCTGTCAGGGGGTCTTTTTTCCCAGAATCGCCCTTCCAGAATCTAATGACAGAATATGTAAAACTGAATTAAATTAAATTTAATCTTCACTGGATGATAGAAAAAAGTTAACATGGTAAAGGGAAAAGAGATCTTACCATAAAAATAAAGCTTAAATATAATAATAATGATAATAATAATAGATAGGAGGACAAGGAGGAGTAATGACACAAGGAAGGTAGCCTGTCACATGCTATGATACAGCTGAATGTCGAGGACATAATGCTTTCAAGGTAGAAGTTCCATGGGTATTTTATAACATTTAGACCTCTTTTTTTTCCCCCAACACTACTATGATATTGTTTTTTCATTTCACTTTCTGTTAATGCCTGGAAATACTATTAATTTCTGATGTGATATATATCCAGCAACTTTGTCAAATTCATTTATAAACTTGTTGGTTTATTTGTTAATTCAAGTTTTCTCTATTATTTATATGTTTATTCTATTATGTTACCTACAATATGACTTTTTTTGTCTTCATATTTAATATCACTTCTTTCATTTTTGCATTATTTTAGAAATTAAAACAAATTTTGAATTTAAGCATTAATTGCAGACATGCTTTTCTGAAACTACTTTAAGCATAATATAGCCTTTTAATTTGGGGGAGGTGTCTCTGTGGGTCAGGTTCTATATTTTATTGTTTGATCAATAACATTATCTTTTATTTTATCTAGGTGACAGTTGCATCCATTAGTTGAGTTCTTAAATACTGTTAGAATAGTTTTTCAGTACTAGAATTTCATTGTGTGTGTATGTATTCCAATTATATGGTGAAGTTCTACATTTTTAGATATTTTATTTAACTTTCCTGTAGTTATTTTGTAATTATAGATTTTTAAATCACTTCATCATAGCTATAAAGCCTAAATCATCTGTAAATGTCTTTCTATACCTTGTTTTGGTTTGGAATGATATGCTCATGTGTCTTGATGTGTCTAGTAACTTTTTACTTAATACAAGATATTTATAAAAAATTTACCAAGGCATACCTTATGGTCAGGAAAAAACCATATAATATTGCTCATAATAGTAATCTTTATAAAACTTCAACTCTAGATACTTTACAGTGTTATCCAATATGGGATAGATAAATTATGATTCTTTCATTAAAAAAAAAGAAATATTTGCACTGATGTTATTCAGGAGGCACCTGAGAGTGAAAGACAGGACAGGACTTGTCCAGTGCTGCCCAGCAAGCAGGAAGAAAAGCTGGGGCTGGAACAATTCTCTGATTCCCTGTCAAGCTTCTCAGATTCTCGCGCTGGGAAATTTGTGGTGGCATCCCAGGGCGGGAGCATGCTAGGGAGCAGAGAGTGACTGATGGAGGTGGTCCTGGCTCAGGGAATCCTGGTTGGTCAGAGGTCCACCAGCTGATGACGGTCATGACGGTGATAGGGCAGGACTCTGACTTACTCAGTGAGCACTGGCTGTGTGCTGAGCACTAGGCGGATGCCTTCCTGGTGAGCCTATTATTCACATCTTGCAGAGGAGGAAGCAGAGAGGCCCTCAGAGAGGCTGAGACCGACTACCCAGTGCCCACCGTGAGCAGTGAAGCATGCATGTGGAGCCACATCTGATGGACACTCCTGCCTCGACCATGACCTCTGTGCTATATTCCAAGGAGGAGGATGCTCGCCATCCTCATGAATGTCATTCTGAGTCACAGGATGGACAGGGCAGTTGCAAATGGCCAGGGGGAACAGAACAAGAACAAGAGCAAGGTCTCCACTCTCAGGCTCATATCTCCTCCATTTTCTAGGTTTAACGTCTGTCAGATCTCTGTCAACCCTGAATGGCCATTAAGGTGAGTGTCCCCTTTCAAATGGAGCCATCAGGAAACGCCACCAGCTCTTCAGCGAGTGCACATCTCCCTCCCCAAACACAATGCAGGGGTGGATCCTTCTCCTGGGCACTGCATCTCAGAGTGCTCCTTACTCTGGTGGGCAGCAGGGGATCCATTTGAAACCTGATGAGATCAGCTTCCCCTTCTCTGACACTCTGAGAGTCCTGAGCAAAAGAACACTTAAATGCCAGACACTAGACATTTATGCCATCACATTTGCAGGATGGTAAGGGGTACAACGTAAGCAGGTTTGAGACATCAGCAGCTTACAAGACGCCTTGTCCCCATCAGCTGTGCAGCAATAAGACAGAAACAAACAGTGCAGACTGGAGTCTGTGCCCATCCCCAGGCGACACAAGCCAGGAGGATGCCCACAGCGGAGCATGTTACAGGAGGGCAAGGAGACTGATCTATCCCGAAGTTGGTCTTGGCTGGACTTTGTGACCCTTAGTCACTATTCTCTGATCTTCAGATAAAAGTTTGGTTAAATGCAGATTATATGGAGATATATGCCCACAAGCCTTTCTGGGCTACTTTGAAGTTCAAATGAACTTGGTCTTCCAAAGTACCATAGCTATTTTTGTTAATGTTTCAAGTCCACCTGGATGAAAAATTCCCTAGGAGGACAGGCCATGTCTTCTTCATCTTTACAGGCTACTGTAAGTAGCCCAGAGTCCTGCACAAATGAGAAGTGCTGATGGTTTAATTTGTAAAATTCAGCTCCTTTGAGAGCAGTGAGCAGCTCGTTGTGGCCAGAGAGGGAAGAAAGAGGAGATGGAGATACAGTAACTAGTAAAAGAGGCTGGTGTCAGGGTGCAGAGGACGGCACAGTATCAGAGCAGCAACCTGGTATATCAAATGTATTCGTAAGCAGCAGTGGGACCCCAGGGCTGGTGAAAGAGCCCCGGGACCACCCCCAATAGTTTTGTACTTCAATGTCAGCACCTATTTGAACTTCAGCAAATAGGATGTCTCTAAATTAATGGAGCAAAGGTGCCCTGGACTATCAGTATGCAAATAAATGCCACAGCAGTTCAAGGGCAGTGTCACCTCGGAGTAAGCAAGTGAGAAACCGTGCATGGCTACATGCACTGAGCCAGTCTGGCAGGAGACATTGGTTCTCCAAGTTTCCAACAACTCAGATGTGTTCCTGCATATCCCGCACAGGCCTGCAGGACCTACATACCCGAAAGTCACATGGGGGTCACATGACAACACCAACTGGGCCCCACAAGCCACCCCAGAATCCTTTGTGGTCCTGGGCCTCAGCACAGTCTCCAAAGGGCATGATCGGGGGGCTCATGTCAGGTGTGTTATGTAAACAACTTATGCCACAGGGCCAGGGGGAAGGTCAAGCATACCAGGCTGAGAAACAGGGTACCTGGGCTCCTACCGCTTCTTTGACCCCAAATCTCTTCTAAACACAGTGCCAAACCACTCACTGCCATCTGAATAATGTGTTTAGGTTGTGTCATCTTTGAAGCTTGGGACTCTCCATGACTAGAACAGCCCTTTGGTGGAGCGCTTCTGACGCTTTGATCTAGGATACACCCTGCCATGTGAGAACAAAATCCTCCTATGAAGCACCATAAAAATGAGTCCTCCTATAGAATGCCCCAGTTCAAAGCCAATAGGGGCATGCTGAAGTCCAGGGCATCTCGTCTGGCCAGTTTCTATCTGTACTGTCTCAGGGGAGTTGCTTTACACGTCTGAGCCTCAGTTTCCTCATGTGAACCTCAAAGGCAAGGATACCCAGCTCATCCCATTGTCCAGCAAACTCTGTTCCCTAAGACATCACAGAAAGCGGGAATCTCACTTCACTTGGCCACTCCTGGGCTGGCCATCCTTCACTTTCATGGACAGAGACTGTCCCACTTCCACAGAGCAGGCAGGGGAAATGGGATCCTCCCATCATCACTCCTGGTAAGGGGGAGAGATTCAGGGATAATGCACCTGCGACAGCTGGGAGCCGGCTTATCTGTGGTGCTGACAAGGGTCACCCCTGGCCTCACAAACAAACACTGCGATCATGTTCCAGACAATAGCACAGCTGCTCCGGTTCCTGAGCTCCCTGCTGCGAGGCAAATCGGGAGTCATATGACCAGCTTCAGTGCTTCACTCCTCAGGACCTGAGGGGAGTCTGCCTCCCCGCAGCACAGGGCTACAGGACGTGAGCATGCACCCTGCACATCAGACCCTCCACACCTTGCCATGGGAAGAAGCAAAGTGGGAGTGGTGGACAGAAGGCCTAGGATCCCCAGAGAACCTGAAGACAGGAAAATGCACTTCCCAAGTGTGACCCCCACCTTCTAACAAAACCCACATTCCCAAACCTCCATTCAAGTCCCTGCATAAATGAGTCCATACGAGTAGGGACCCAGCCTCTGTATGAACTCTCAGCTTAAGCCCAAAGGTGACTTACTGTGGCTTTGTGTTCTCACACCTGTTCTAGAGCCTAGACTTTCACCTCCACCCTGTGGGCCTCCTTCAAGGCCACAGCAGGCCTTCCTCCATGAAGTCTGCTCTGATAGCCCCCTGATTCTGTGGCCCACACAAGTTCCTCCCCTTCTAAGGTCTCCTAGCACCTGCTAACTGTGCCACTGAGAATCTGGCACCCACGAGCTCCCTCATCCCTCGCTGACTCTCACATCAACCTCTTAACTGGTTACATTCCCACCTGGGCGGTGGCCCTGCCCTCTGTGGAAAGAACTTTCCAAAGCACACGTCTGATGATGGATCTGAGACCTCTCAAGTACATGCTATCACCTGCAGGATAAAATCCAAATGCACACTCCAGCCCTTTCCCTGGTCTACCCACATCCCAGCCTTCAAGGCATGACCCGTTATTCCCCAAGGTGATGTATTAGGTGTCACAAAGACAGGATGAGAATACAGACCTCCTGATGACAAGCTGCAGGTTCCTCCCCGATCGGGAGCTCTCCCAGGATAGATGCATACAGAAGATGACCAGGAACAGAGCACCTGGCACCAAGAAAGCCAGGACCAACCAAGTCCCGGTGAGCTCATGTTATTATGACAACCAGCCAGTCTGTCAAGCAGCAAGTGGCCAAGTAAGCGTCTGAGCCCCAGGGGTGAGGTGGTTTCCTTGTTCTTCACATCCACAGAGGAGGGGATTACAGTTCTCCTTTCAGTCATGGACATGAAGTTTCCCAAAGTCCCGGCTCAGATCTGGACTGAAACTCCAGCCAACACCCTTCTCCTTTGCTGGGGAGTGGTCCACCCATTGGCCTTCCCCATGCGGATTCCTCCCACGCCTCTCCTACTCAACACATCTGGCCCTCAGTTTCTGCCCAGGAATCCATTCTGTCCAGTCCTACACCACAGCGGACACTGTACACTTTCTCCTCTAGAACCACAGCTGTCCCACTGGGCCTTGAACTCCTTCAATGGCAAGTCTGTGAAAAAAAAAAAATTCCACTTAATAGACCAGAGGGAAAATTCTACTCTAACTGCTCTATAGTCACCCAAAGAGGGGATCTAAGACCCTTGCAGGGCAACTGCCTTCCCCACGGCACATTGCCACAGTAAGTAGGTAGATGGGGGTGGAAGAATGAGGTCCATCAGAGAACCTGGATGAGCAGCAGCACCCGTGAGTCCAGTGGCTTCCTGCAGCCGGTCAGCACCAGCTCACCCGAGCCAACAGAAAGCTTCTCCTTCCGAGTTCTGTTCACTGAGGTCATTGCAAACACCCTGACGCCAGCCTCAGGGGGAGTATTTACACCAGGGAAAGTGGCATATTCCACTTTCAGTGGAATCAGTTTTGTTTTGCTTTTGTTTATCCCACAGAATCAACTATTAAACTTTTACCAGCACACCACCTACTGGATCTACGAGGAGACGGCAGATTTCAATCATAGCCACTGCTCCGTCCCCAGCTCACTGTTTGAATTGGACAAGGTCTGCCTGGTCTTAAGTGTGCCTCTCTGCAAAGGATAGAAAGGAATTTTGGTAAACATAAATGACGATGAGACGTTGGGCAATGTCTGCAGACCTTTTTGGTCATACACAGCTGAAGTGTGTGGAGATTCTGCCAAATATCCCGCAACAGGGAGAAGAGCCCCACACAGCACAGACCTGATTGCCCAGAGGTTTTGAAGCACAGTGGCTCATTCGAGCTCCCTGAACACATTGGAATCAGAAGGAAATGAAAGGAACTGGGGTATGTTGACAGAAACCCTGGCAGGCCATTGGGGGCAGGACATGGTAATGTTTGCTACAGAGTAACAGGGTGTGCTACAGAACCTTGGCCTAGGTGCTGGGCACACTGCAGGCTCTGGGCAGTGGGTTGCAGGAAAGGCAATGGGTCTACTTAAAATCATGCTGCTCTCTCCAGCATGGTACAGTCACAGCCAGCTAGAACAAAGCTCAGGCACACCCCCAAGGTGACACAGGTAGAGGAATGTGAGGAGTGTGGCTGGTCACCTCTGGAAGGCAGGGTGTGAGCTCCCCACTCCCAGGGCTTCAGGTTGGCAACCCCAGGGGCAATTTTATTCCAGTCACTTTCTAAAGGGAGTTGAAACGTTTTGAAAGGTGCAGGTTTCCCCACACCTCAGACCATTGTTGAAGACACACAGCAGGCGGCTTGCTGTCCACACATTCAAACCCAATGAAAGGATTCAGACAATCCTTTTATTCCCTTTGCCACTGGAGACTGAAAATGCATTCAGCAGAAACCACCCAAAGTGGAAACCGCGTTGGGCAAGAAACACCACCCACCCTGCAGCAGGCAGAAGAGAATCCGATGGGACAGGCACAGCCCAGACCCTCACGGCCCAGACCCTCACTTCCCGAGGGCAAGAGCGATGACACACAATACACCTGAAGTGCCCGAGTCTCCAGGGCCTGGAGTGCGTGGTGCTGGGGGTAAAGCTTAGCCAGAGCCTTCCCGGGAAGGCCTGGCCAAACGATGGGGACCTCCCTGTGTGTCTGCCTGAAGATCTGAAGCTGACCATAAACCCTCTGACTCACAAAGCCTTTTAATTAAAAGCCCAGGGGCTCCGGAGCTAATTCTAGCTGTGGCAGGACCCACTGGCTTCTCGGGCACCGGAACTGCCAGCAGAATATTAAGGGGTAATTTTGCCCCTCCTGGCCCACAAATGACAGCTCCCTCCACTAGAAATTAGCCTCCCTGAATGCCAGAGCTGGGAGCCACCTGAGCAAGCGCCTGCCACCCTCCTCTTTGTGGATGAGGTCTGTGGCCTGGGCGGAAGCGGGGCAGACTGCCCCAGGCCCGGAAGGGACTTTCTCACTCTCTGCTAAATGCAGGTTTGCAGGTGTCCAGCTCTGAGGCTCCATCTTGTCAGACAGCACTCTCTCTCTCTTTTTTTTTTTCCTTTTTGTAAAATTCACTATGCTTTCTCTCCAAGGCTTACTTGGAGCTCAGAGAAAGCTGTTTACAAGGAGGTAGAGCCCAGAGTCACGAGAGGGAAGGAGGGCAGCTTTGGGAAAAGAAATTCCCATAAACACCATGTACCAAAAGCCAGCTCTGTCCTTGGTCGGACTTTGCCTCTTCCCTCCATCCCTCATCTCTTACTCATGCCCCACGTCCACCACTGGCCAGGTGGGTCTAATATGCCCAGGCTTAAAGAAATACAAAAGTATGCCTGCCCAACAGGCAAGTGGGTTTCTTTGATTCTAATGCTTGTGCCTCAAACAAACTCTTTTCTTTTTTTATTTAAAGTTGTAATATCTACAGCAACAATATGATTCCTGCTGGGGATTGAATGCTTGTGTTCCAAGTCCATATGCTAAAACCTAAATCCCCAGTGTGACAGTGTGTGGAGGTGGGGCTTTAGGGAGGAATTAGGTCACCAGAACGGAGGTTCATGAATGAAATTAGTAGCCCTATAAGAAGAGACCAAGAGAAATGACCCTCTCCCTCTCCCTCTCCCTCTCTCCCCACCCCTCCCTCCCTCCCTCTCTCTCTCCCTCTCCCTCTCTGTCTCTCTCCATTATGTGAGCATACTATGGGAAAATAACCATGGGCACTGGGAAGCAGCCCCTTACCAGACACCAGAGTTGCGGGCAACCTGATTTTGGACCCCAGAACTATAAGAAATACATTTCTGTTGTTTAAGCACTGGTCTGTGTGTTCTGTTATAGCACGTTAAAGTAAGACAATAGGTAAAGGGAAAAATAATTTTCTATATTTATAATAATCCCGATTACTAAATTGCAAGCTTTACATTTTTCATACTAACGATAGCCAATGTTTCTGTACGTTTTATGTGCCAAGCACTTTACAGAATAGTCTCTCCTTATCAAAATATCTTCATGTAGCCACTCTGCTTTTACTGATAGACATACAAAGGTTCAGAGTGTCTAGATGAATATTCTGAGATCACACAGCCAATCAGTGGCAGAGGGCATCTGTATCTGAACACTCTGTTCATTCTCCTGGGAAGATCTGCTCCCTCACCAAGGACTGTATTGACACAAGGTTGGATCAGATGCCACAGACTCCAGACACCATCTCCTGTTCAATACATCAGCTGAGAATGGTACTGAGAGCCCAGGCCACTGGGAATAGTGAATAGGGTGGTGGTTGTGAACTCATCCTGGGGTTTGGATGTAGCCACACACTGTATAGCACACAGGGCAGTGACAGAGCCCCACCTGGTGGGTTGGATCCATGTATAGGGGCATGGGGGACAGTGACAGGGAGGAAGGATCTCTCTGATGCCCACCCTGTGGACTCCCACTAGCTTCCTATGTTGCTTCCACCTCTGGACATGAAGATTCTTAAACCAAAGAGTGGTATGGTACTTCACCCTTGTTTGCTAACAGTTCATCAGCTACCAGCAAATAATACATCAAGTAATTAAATACAGTGTGGCAGTTGCTACAGTGGGAAGCAGAGGCTAATGTAGAAGCCCCAGTGGTGAGCACCAAACCCACTGGCATGGTGGGAATCTGGCCAGGAAGGGCTTCCTGGAAGGGCCAGTGCCCCAGCTGAGACTGGAATCCAAGTGGCACTGAGCCAGGCAAACGGGAGGGACATGTTCAGGCAGAATGCACCCGGCAACACAAAGGGACAGCACAATGAAACCCCCAGGGTGAGGAACTACATATCACCAGGTGTGGCAGCAGTGTCAGAATCACCAGAGGGGGACAGGATTGATGGTGACCAGAGGCAGGGGCTGAGAAGACCATGGAGGGCCTGGCAAACCCTCCTAAAGGATCTGAATGTAGGCTTTTGTCCTTCATTATGTGGCAGGGACAGGTTGGTCTTGTCAGTTCGTATTCATCCTGTGCCTAGGTCTGTCTCTATCACCAGCATCTACGCCCATATCCCTGCCCTAACAGAAGACAGCTCAGGCAAGTTTACTTCTCCTTTCTGATGGCCAGTCATTTCACCTCTAGAACAGGAACACAAAAGAACCACGAGAATAAAGTGAGACAAATGATGAACGATTACTAAAGATTAAAAAAGAAGCCCGGCAGCCAACATAAAGAATCATGCCTGGCTTCCCTCAAGGGTGCAGACAGGAGACCTCGGAACTCTCCAACATTTGCCTGAGCAGGGTGAACTGGGACAGGGAATCTGAGGCATGGGAAGGTGGCATCCAGCCACCGCCATGGCTGTCATTGCCTAGAAGGCCCCGCCCAGCTCTTCCCTGGTAACCACTGCTCTGCAGCAACTGTCTCTGGGTTAACTTTCTAATATATGCACAGCAATTAGGGAGAAAAACACCAGAACCCCCAAATCCACTGTTCCCATTTATCCAGTAAGTGTGTCCAATATCAAGTTCAAGGAGGATTTTCACAAAGTCTTTTTAGAATCCTAGTCAATAAAGAGGTGGGCAAAGAATATTTGATATTCAGATGATGGCAGGGTCTTTGCCCTAAAGGATGGGCACAGACTGCCCGGCTGCTTTCAGCCTCCCTCTCCATCAGCCCTCACTCTGGATTTCTTTGAATCCTGATGAATTAGGGCAAGTCAAGTAGCAGGTGGGAGACGCAGCCTCGGCCTGGGCACCTGGATCACAGGCAGTGTGTGGGGACAAAAGCCTTCTTTAAGTAGGGAAGGGTTTCCAGACATGGCACAACCACCTTTATTAGCATAACATCTCATTGTACATTTTGTAAAACACCCCTCTTCCAATGCAGGGACAGAAACTGCTGTCCCTAGGGGTGGGAGAAAGGTCTGTAAAATTTAAACCGTGGGGCCCAGGTTTGAGACGCCTAGGCAATGATCTTCCTTGATATATAATTCATGATAGCCTTAAAGCTTGGCCTACTTCTGACGCAGAGATCATATATTTTGGAGAAGCCAGAGCAGGGGAGAGAGAAAAATCACTTTGCCATCATTCTGTTGCATTTGATCTCTTGACGAAAGCCGGGCAATATTTTGGACCACTCTTTTCTACCATAAGGGCCTCCCTTTAAGAGCCTTTTCATTTTATTTTATTTTTTTCTTTCTCTCTTAAATTGAAGAGGCAGCATGTCATCCAGTTTCAGTTTTATCTTCTGTAACACCGGATAAAAGATGAGGCTGAATCCATCTGTTAGCACATACAGGCTGCAAACTGTGCGGAATGAGGCGCTCACGCACACGCACACATGCCTTGCAAAAAGGGGGAAAAAAATTCAAGCTTTTAAAAAATTTATTATCAGCCATCCTACCCAATGCCGACCAGATAGCAGCACTTTTAGCCTTTTATGGGCAGATTCAGGAGGAAGCAGCCTGGCCTGCCACAGAGACTCCCCCTGCGCTGCCACAGGGATGGGGATGCTGGGGCTGGCTGCAGGCCAGGCCCTTCCCCCTCAGCGCAGGATGCCGACCTCCAGAAATCCCTGAGGATGCCCTTGGGGGCTGTTACCTGACCGTCCCAGCAGGCTCTGAGAATCCCAGGGCCCTGAGCGGGTTTCCATCCTCTGGCACCAAGGCCATTCTCCTGGGTCTGGATTTCTAAGTAAATGAGCAGGCAGGCAGGCTGGGCTGAGCTGTATGCAGTGGACAGAAAGCCCCACCTGCTCCCTTGGTCTTTTCTATGGCACTGCTGGCCGGGTGGCTCTGTGCACTGCACTCTCAGGGTCTCAAGAGCTGCTCAACAATTCCTGACAGTCCTGAAAATACTGCATCAGAGCAGGAGCAAGAGGTGACGGGAGGATGGGCCCACTGTCAGGCTCCACAATTGCCTGGTTCAAGCGGGCCTGGTGCAGGTGGGGAATCCTGACGTGCACAGGGCTCTTTGGTTTCTTTAACGCAGGAACTGTGCTAACCACAGAGTCCCCAGATAAGCAGACTTCACATCATCAACTGGGTGAAGCTTGATCACACAGGGGTCTGGGGTGAGGGTGACAAGTGGGTGTGATGCGGGACAGGCCAAGGTCTCTGCACTCAGAGGGCTTAAGTGAATTTCAGGAAGGGCCCTGAGCCCCTGGTCCCTGTGTAGGGTCTCCCATTGGCCCCCTCCTCTTTACTCCACCGTGGCTGCCCTAGTTTAGACCTTTATTATCTCTCTGCTGGCGGTTATGCACACACAGACAGATGGCTCTTCCTGCAGTGGTACGGCTATCACTCATCACTCCATGGCTCAAACCTTTAATGAGTCCCCCTTTGACCAAGAAAGAAAGCCCAGCCTCCCATTCCTAAGACTCTCTTTATAGGTCCTTAGCCAGATTTCTAGCCTCATCTCCCCACTCCTCTTTCTCCTCCCCACACCCTTCCCCAGGACCTTTCCACCTGCAAGCACTTGCTCATTCCTACCCTCTTCCTAAAATATTCCCTCCCCTCTGCCTCCTTAATTCCAAATCCAGTTCATCTTTCAGAATCAATCTCAGAGGTCACATCAGCCAGGGACTCAAATTTGATGCCCAAGAAAATGTCTTTTGTCCTCTGCATTCTCATCATTTCTGCTCCTCTAACACATTCTGTTCACCTTGGGTTTTTTTTTTTTTCTGTTTGTTTGTTTTGTTTTGTTTTTTCAGACTACAAAATATCCCAGGTGGAAGAGTATCCAGTTCATCTTTGTGGACTCACTCTACCTAGCACAGCTCCCAGTCCATAAGGGGTGACCACGATGGCATTTAGAACCATAAGCGAGTGTGTCTGCAGGGTTACAGAAGGTGCAGGCAGCCACATAAGCAGACCCTGTCAATGGAGCAGGTAGAACAGGCAGGCTGGACAGGTGGGGTCACAGCAGAGGACAAGATGATCTTCTAATGCTAAAATCCAATGGCCAACTCTGGTCTCTATCTTTATTAAGCCAATGGTAATATTTGACACCAGGGAGTCATCCCTGCTTCTCCTCGATCTCTAGGTCACAGTCTCTGACTTTCCTCCCAGGGAGTGGCTAGGGGTTCCTTCTCTTTTTTCCAAATTCTGAGCACTTCTTCTTCGGGAGTCAGTCCTTCAGTCTCTCTTCTCTGTCATGATTTGCTCCTGTAGTTTTGGGGGTTTCCATGTCACTATATAAGTCCCAAGCTTATATTTCCAGTTTTGCCCTCTCCCTTGCTTACAATAACTGAGAGTCAACCAGAAATGTGCACTTGGACATCTAAGTGCAGCTTCACATGGGCCCCATGGCCTCATCTTGCCTCCCAGTTCTGCTTTACCCACAAACTTTCTCCTCTTAGCTAATGACAATTCCATCCATCCAGTTTCTCAGGTCAAAGTACGGAGTCATCTTAGCCTCCTTTTCATGTCACGCCCCACTTCCAATCATTCGGGTGTTTCTTCTGGTTTTACTTTTAAGATATATCCAGTGTCCCTCCCTACCGTTGACTCCTGAGTCTAGCAGGGACATCCTCCCCCTCCCCAGGCCTCTGTGATTTTGTCCTTGACCTCTGGGTCTACTTCTCCTACAGCAGCCAGAGGAACACCACTAACAACCAGATGCCATCTGGACTCTCCTCTGTTTAAACAATCCAGTAGCTCATCTTTTGCTCCATTTAAGGGTATAAATCCTGGCTCACTTGACCTACTGCTCTTCCTCTGTTCTTGGGTTTGACCACACTGGTCTCCTTGTTGGGCCTCAAGTGCCTCAGCCACACAGTGTTCTCTCTGCCCAGGACACTTTCCCCCAGACACAGATACGCCACACTCACCTTTAATAATTTGTGCTCAAGTGTTGTCTTTTAAATGAGAACCATCCTGCCCACCCTTTTAGACTGCAACCTCCCCCCACCTTATTTTGTTGCGTTTCTTTCCCACGGGCCTTTTGACCTCTAATAGACGAGAAAGTAGCGAACATTACTTTATTACCTTTGCCTTAAAAATTTTACTGTTTATATTATAGATCATTACTTTATATAATAAGTATTCATAAATAACAAGTTTATATATTACATTCTTGCTTTTTATCTTAGTTATGATTAACATAATATTATTATTATTTTTTAAATATTTATTTTTTTAGTTGTGGTTGGACACAATCTTTATTTATTTATTATTATGTGGGGCTGAGGATCGAACCCAGGGCCCTGCAGTTGCTAGGCGAGGGCTCTACCACTGAGCCTTAACCCCAGCCCTAACATAATCTTATTAACATAACTTTAATGTCACTAATATGATTCATTTTCTACTTTCTTTCACTGGTGTTTCACACCCCAAGGCCTAGCAAAAAGTAGGCACCTGGTAAACATTTGCCAAACACATGAATTAATGATTCTAGTTCAAGATCTCTCACCGTAGCTTGAACAATGCAGAGCCAGAGTGAAAGGTGGCGGAAAAACACCTGTAGGCAGGTGAACTTAAGAAACAAGTGCCTGGGGACATGATCTTCTTCAACCTCTTAAGACTTGATAGTCTTGCCAAAGTCCACCTGAATAATCCAATACCACTAAAGAAGGACCACCAAGCAGTTTCAGACTTTCTCAGATCAAGCAAGGAATGTTTTCAGGGACTTCAACGTACAGCTCTGCTTTTTATATAAACGAAATACATCAAAGTTGATAAACAGCTGTGTGTCCACATCCCCTCTACAATTCCGTTTATATTACACATTTTTCTCACACATTTCTTTTCCCTGAAATCTTACTAAGACCATATCCTTAGTTCTATCTCGATTCTCCCACAACTAGACACCCTGCAAGCATGCTTTCAGGGCCAGTCCCTTGTCAGTCTTGCTCACTGTCACAGGCTCAGTTCCCATCTGAACACAATGTTTTTAAAAGTATCTGGTGGATGAGCAAACGAATGAATGCCCTGGGAACATCTTCCAGGACCCACTCCACAAAAGCCAACTATGTTCTGAGACGCAACCCCCCACCAGACTGGTCACCAGAGCAGAAAGCACATAAACGGGGACTCCTCCCAGTGCCTGGCATGGTTTCTGGCTGCAAGAGACATGTGACCAGCCTTTGATGGCAAGAAGTCAAGTTCAGCTACCTGCAGGCCTGGACATGGTCAAGGGCACTTCTAGATACACATGCTGGACTCTTGGGACTCTCTACTCTGATGCTGTGGTGGGACCCTAATTAGAGAGCTCATGTGGGGCAGGTCAAACACCCCATTTACTGCAGTGTCCACCTGTCAGACAAGGGGGTTACTGTGGGAATCAGACAGACTCCACTCTCACGCAGGTCCCTCCCTTTAGAGCAGGGGCTGAGGCATGGAGGACGTTTGTTGGTGTGGGATGGTCATCACAGCAGCAAGCCCCCGGGCTGTGGGAGGATCTGTAAGACCCTCGAGGACGGACTTCACCATGGTCTGGCCTCAGATGACCATTTATACTGAGGATATTCTCTGCCACATCCTCCTGTGAGCTAGGTGGAGCTCATCATGTTGATCCAGGCATCTGTCAAAGGGCTGCTGGGCTAACTACCACTGTCTATCAAAAGCTTCCTTTAACCGGGTTTTCATCCCAGATGTTTGCGAAAGACTTGCCATTACCAAGTTCAGAAGCATGATTAGGGGCTTTCGGGCTCTGATTAAAGTCAGGAATTAACTGAGCTTCAGAAGTAACTGCCTTGGAGGCCACGCATAGATAATCATATGGAAGATGATTCCAGGGTCAGTGCATGCTTTCTTCTACCTTTGGGGAGTCTTTAATATGGAAAGGGGTCAATAATTGCTATGGGAAATAAGAGCAAAGTAGAGCATAAAAACAAAGCAGGATGCATGTAGCCTTTACACACACACACACACAAACACACACACACACACACACACAGAGGCACAACCACTGAGTTTCCTAGACATCAGCAGCTGATTGGATATACCTCATAAATACAAAACTTCTCAAGAAAAACTGGTTAACACCAAAATGAAAAAGTATTAGGTCCTGTTTTCATTGTGGTAGAAATCAGGGGAGAAAGACTTGGACAGTGACAGCATTCTTTCATCTGAAAGTCATACTTCAACTGAACTGGCAGGCATTCCAGGGGACAGCAAGAGAACAGAATTGATCCACGAGCACCAACATTCTTTTCATTTTTTTCCCCAGTATTTTTGTAACCTCAAACAAATATCGCAAATGCCTCAGGTTTTTGCATGAACTCACCTATTCTTAGCTTGTATATTTACTCCACCAACATTTGCTAAGTAAGTGAGGGAGTGTCCTGGGCTTGTGCAAAGTGTGGCATTTGAAACCAGAGGTCTTGGCTTCAGCTAAGTGTTGCCCTGAAAATGGAGAGGGCTCCAACAGACCAATGCAAGAATCTCAGGAATCAACACAAAGTACACAATCCCTGGGGCTCTCCCACTTTCTTCCCTTCTGCAGATCTTGTAACTTCTGAGCTTCCGTAACCATGTGAATTAATTCCTTACATTAATCTCTTTATATGTACCTATGTCTACATATATCTCTTATTGGTTTTATTTCTCTGAAGATCCCAGAGTAATACATACCAGATAATAGGAGATGTGTTCATGTTCAAACAACACAACCGCATCTGGTACATCCCTCCTTCCAAATACAATTATCAGTTGGGTTAATGCAAATTAGCAACTGGAAATTTCATTTCCCTGTATCATATCAGTTGCTACAAAACAGAGAAATGAGCAAATGTATTCAGATATTACATAATCAACAAATGTCTAAGTTTGATGCAGGTCTTGAGTAAGCTCTGAAATCCAAAAGACTGTCTAAGTCATGATTTTGCCATTTATGAGCTATCTGGTCACAGACAGGTACACAAGCTCTGCTTTCTTACCTCTACCAACTGTACCAGATACCCTGGTCAGCTTATTAGAAAGATTATACCCAGAACAGAATCTAGCACACTCTGTGTCCTCATGTTGTTTTTTCTCTCTCTTTTCAACACCTGTCCTACAAAGCCTACCAGGTCCCATCCACCCTCCGCCCGAAACACACTGCCCTCTTCTGTAAAATTTTGAATTAGCAAAGTACACAATCCCTGGGGCTCTCCCACTTTCTTCCCTTCTGCCTTGGACAATCAACACTTTTCCTTCAGATATTAGCACCCCAACTTCTTTTGGGTGCCTGGTCATCAGACTGTCTTCTCTAGGCCAATAGGTCACTCCCACCTCGTTGCCCAGCATTATGTCTTCTCAATATACTCTGAGCTCCAGACACCACACTGCCCAACACAACATATATATGATATGTATACATGCATAAGTAGGTAGTGGCTGGATACCTAGGCACACATACAGAAAAGCAGGAGCCTTGTTTTGTTCAGTGCCAGGAGAACAGTAGGTATACAATACATATTTTTAAATTGAGAAAATGAACGAACAAACCAGACCCAGATGTCCCAGTCCCTGCAAATGCTCAGAAGTGTCAAGGGGTGGACATTCAGTCTCCGGTAGAAGCTGATGACAGCATAGGTAGGAAGAACTCACCTACTGGGGGGCCAGGTGGTAGGAGCCCCGAGTTGTTCCTGTTCTCCATACAGCACTGCATGGTTTAAACGGGTCCAGGACCCTCTCCTGACCACCAGGAGCCTTCTGACACAATCTCCTGGAGCCACATTATAAAGGTGTTCATAAACACTGACCCTTTTCCACTCTGGCAGAGGCAGCTGGGGAAATGAAAGTGCCCTTGGAAGGTTGCTCAGGCCATCAGGCCACTGATCACCTATGCAAGGCCAAGATCATTATGCCACTGACCGCTACCCTATGCAAGGCTGGAGCACACGCCCTGGCTTGGACACACTCAGCACTCAGGGTTCCCCTGAACCCTCCATTTGCTAGTAGTGTGATCTGAGCCAAATGTCTTTGCCACAAGCTACAGCTCCTCTTCCATAAAATGGGATAAACAGTGAGATATGATTCCCAGGATAGTTATGACGATCAAGGGAGGCAGTGTGGGTGGGTAACAAACTCAAAAATCTGTCTTCATGTCCTCAGAGCTGTATAGAATGCTTACCACTAACGCTAACAGAAGGGGAAATGGTTAATACATAAATAAAGCCTATATTTGTCTACTTATTACTAAAACACACCGTTTTATTTTATTCACTTATTTATTTATGAAACACAACATTTCAAATGAGCTCTTCTGTCTTGCTCAAACTTGTTAATCCTGGTAAGAAAAGGTTTAGAGGTTGAAAGGGATTTTGAAAGGTCTGGATGCTCGGGAGGAACTTATTTCAATGCAATATGCTATAATCGCAATTACAGCATGAAAAGCAGAACAAGATTTTACTATTTTCCAGTTCACACTGGCCTTTGAGGACACTATCAATCAAGGTCTTAGAGAGAAACAGACAGTGATAGGGCACTCGGTGGCCTTATCTGTCTGGGAGACACTCCACCGCGAGGAGAGCCTCTGCCACACCCACTGCACCAGCTTGGCTCCTGCCCTCGCATCTCTGTGCCTTCGTTTCTTTCTCTAAACTAAAGAGTCACTATTGCTTCCCAGAAAGGCAGGGTAAGGATCAACCACAATTAAACAAGATACGGTGAGGTGCAAGAATTCTGAACAGCCCCAAAGAAAGACACAACAATGGTCAAAAAGTCCTGTGTGATTACCGTCCCTGTCAAGGACATCGCTCATCAACAAGGCTGGGGACCTTGAGTTAAGTTTGCACCACAAGAGCTCTTTGATACAGGGTACGAGTTTCAGCAGAAGGGGAAGAAAGGGCTTCAGAGATGCGATCACCATAAATTTAAGAAATAAATTGATAAACCCATATATCACTCTAGAGCACAGTTGAAATCATGCTTTTGCCAAATTTTCTAATCTTAAATAGACTGCAGAGACTTTAATTATACAGTCATGCCTCAATATCCTCTAAGGATTGGATCCAGAACTCCCCTCCCCCACAGACACCACAGATGCTCAAATCCCTTCTGCAAAATGGCTTAGTATGCGCAAAAGCCTATGCATACTTCCCTATTACTTTAAATCATCTCTAGATTCCTGATAATACATGAAAGCCATGTGCATAGTTGTTACAGTGTATTGTTCAGGGAATACTGATAAAGAAAATATCCATACATGTCCAATGCAGCTGCACCCACCATAGACCTAACACAGTAGTACTAGCAAAGTGCAGACAGTAGCAGTATAACAGTTTTCCCAACATATACCTTTTTTTTGTACCAGGGATTGAACGCAGGGACACTTAACCACTGAGCCACGTCTCTAGCCCTTTTTATGTTTTATTTTGAGACAGGGTCTCACTAAGTTGCTTAGGCTTTGCTAAGTTTCTAAGTCTGGCTTTGAACTTTTGATCCTCCTGCCTCAGCCTCCCAAGCCACTGGGACTACAGGTGTGGGCCACCACGCCCAGTTTTTTCCACTATCTTCCATCTGCATTTGGTAGGATCTATGGTAAGGGCTGACTCTATTTGACTTTCTTGGGTTCCCAGAGTATTGGAGCAGCTATGATCTCATATATCTTTTTAAGACAACTAGTGTGTATTAATTACCTATTGTTTGCCAGGCAGAATGCTGGGTTTTACCCCTAAGATCCAGGAGTAAATGGTACAAAATTTCTTCCATCACAGAGCTGCTACTTTCTAATATGACAGCTTCCACTAAAATATCCACACCTGCAGTAAACTCCATTCCCAGGATGCCATCAAATGTTATCTTACTAAGAACACAATGTTCACATCTTCTTCAGTAAGTTGCCAGTTTGTGGATTAGACTGTATTCTTTTCCCAACTGCAAAAGATTATAGGGCTTGAAGAGTTGCTGTGTAACCTGCATGTACACCTCCTCTTCCATGGAAGGGGATGCAATTTGTAGAAGAGGACTTGGACAATGGACATGTTTAAAAAAACAGAATGTGAGCAGAATAAAGAATGCCACTTCCCAGAAGAAGCTTTGAAAGGCACCTCATCTCAATTTTCTGCCACCTTGCTCACTCTTTTTACCATAATGAACACAACACATTCCAAGAAGCAACAGCTCCTTCAGCTCAGGTCTCAGAATAAGAAGACATGTGGACAAGGTCAAGAGTCCCCCTACAACACTTTACATGTGATGTAAACAAAATGCTTGTTACTCCCAACCATTGAGGTTGGAAGACTTATTTGTTATTGCAGCAAAACTGACTGATACACCACATCTTCCCAAGTTAAGTGGTTTTCTATGCTTAGGTATTATATATGAGAAGAAACTATGTCCCTGTGTAGATAAGGTTCCTAGGACCGCACAGTGGGCAAGCCACAGCCCAGAATCAAACAGCAAAGATGAAAGCAGCAGGAACAAAACCATGTATTTATCACAGCCTACTGCAAAGAAAAGCAGGCCTGGCTCACCTTTCATCAAGAAATCTCTTCTGCAAACTGCAGATCGGTTAAATCACTAGCAACTATAAAGGTTTCATTGGTCTCTGGATCAGTTCCTGATATCAAGGACAATGGAGTGAAAGACCTACAGGCAACAAAAGCTGCACAGAACCAGAGGACAGAGCTTCTGTCCCCAGTAAACTTACAGGCTGGCAGCCTCAGTGCCTCCCCCAAGACTGAGCAGCTCCAAGAAGGGTGGTTGTTCCTCCCTGGCCACGAGAAGGTTGCCTGAGCTCAAGAGAAGAGCAACCTAGCACTCCAGGTGCCCGTCACGTGCCTGGAGGCAGCGCCAGGAAAGGCAACAATCAGAAGGTGTGTGATTTCACCAGGAAACCAACATAAAGAGCCCCTGACCTTAGGTCTAGGGAAAGGGGCCGGCATCCAAGACTGACGCTCCAAGGATGATGGGACTGGGTGACTAAAGCAACTGACTTCTTCCTGTTGCTTTCTTTTCAAGTGTTCTTTTCCTTTATTTTCCTTTCCTTTTTACTTTCACTTTAATAGGACGAGTCACCTTGATCACTAATTCAGACACACTTTGGACAGATTCCGCCCAGCCCGGCCTGCTGGTCGATGTGGAAGGGTTCCGCAGCAGCTGAGTTATTTGCCAGGAAGTTCAGTTCTGACAGCTATTTCTGGGGAGTTTGAGAGAGTTGGCACCCTGCGTGTGGCTTCCCATGACAATTCACACCTCTGCGGACCCAGCTGGGCTGCTCCTGACACCTCCCTCCCCTTTCTGCCTACAGATGTCTTTTCCATATAGCACCAGGACCCCTCTGGGCTTCCTTCACTATGGTAATAGTAATTCAATAAAACAACGGCCCCTTGTCAGCAGGTACACATGCATGTGTGTGCTTTAAAGGACGGCACTGAAGCACAAATAGAATACGAATATAAATCAGGAAAGTAATTTTGGAAGCCCAGTAAAGCCCAAACAGGCAGCTGTGGACACATCAGGAGGAGCAAAGAAAGCTGATAAAAACCTAGTTGTGAAGAAATGTCAGACTTTATCCCAAACCTCTCACCAGGTATCATGTGTGAACAGAGGTCCCTAACCGGCATGCGATTCACACCCTGTAATCTGTACCGAGCTTTTCGCTAGTTTCCAAGCTTGTTATTTCACAATATCCCTTCGAGGAAGGGAAGATGAGCTCCACTGGAGGATCAGGAGAGGAAGAGGGGCTCTGGGTCCTGGCCTAGAAGGACCACTCCTTTCCTCTAACATCAGGGGCCCGAGGGCGGTGGTGTTGCTGTGAATATCACCATTTTAAAAACTTGAACATGCATTTAAACCTGGGAAGTTCAAGTGATCTTCTCACAGGTGCTTTGGGCCCACCATCATGAAGGCCCCAAGAGTTAAAGTTGATCTGACCCGAGCACCCAGTGGTGCCTGTGCACAGACTGTTCAGTTCTCAAAACAGCTGTTGAATTGGGGGCTGAGGGGGAAAAAAACCATCAGCTGAAAGAGAATAACTTTGCTCCCAGCTGCTCTGTTTTGTAACTGGCATGCCCTCCTGGGTACGCACCCTCCGACCAGAAGTCCAGTTGGTTCATCCCTCCCTCCTGAAGATGCCCTAATGGCTCCCTACAGACTTCAGGACTTCAGGATGTCCTCTAGCTCCCATCTTCACCCACACTATCCCTCAAGCTGCTCTAAGTTGCTGCGCGTTGCTAGAAGCCCCTTTGCTCAAGGACGTGTGATTCCGACCGGAAGGGATGTGGAGTGGAGCAGGCCGCCTAGAGGCTCCTGAGCCTGGGGTTCCTCTCTCCCCCTCTTTAGCCCTCTGCACTCCCTGGTACTTCCTGCCTGAGAAGAAGCTCAAGCCTCTCAGGGACTCGTGCTCTGTCTGCAAGGGGAAGGGCCCTGCCAGGGGACCAGGAGTTTTTCTTTCTGGAAAGGTCTCCAGAGACAAGGCCTTCCAGGTCCTGTGGGTTCCCCCTGCTCCCCTCTGAGTCACAGAGTGGTGAGTGGAAAGTCCTGGCTGAAATCCCGACACGCTTTAGGGTTTCTGCAGAGCCTCCTGGTTCCAGCCTGCGGTCACTCTTTATAAACACAAGTCCCCAGCAGCTGTTCATCCCTGGGGCTTCTGGAGATGTCCTCTTTCTCCAGTTAACCCTCTCCTCACCATGCCCTTTATTCCTCCTTCCTCTCCTCTCCTTCACTGTTCTACCTGTCTGGTGGCTGTCCCCCAGAGAACTGGCTGAGTGGAGCTTAGAGCCCACATTCTTCCAAAATTCCCAGGTTTCAAATTTAACTAGGACTTGCAGCCTTTAAAAGGGAAAGAAAAAAAAAAAAAAAGGAGTAGAGGCATTAATAAGAGCTGAGCTCTCTCTCTATCCCAGGCCTTGAGCTATGTGCTGGGGTTGTGACAATTAAGGACAAGCCCAGGCCTGCTGTCTGGATGCTCAAGTTAGTGTGCAACAGACAGCGAACCAGAGACAGGAAACATAAAGTAAATGCTCTTGGTCAGAGAGAGCAGCAGGAAACACAGCCCCCTCCACCCACCACTGGCCACTTGGCCACTCAGCTATAGCCCCAGGCCTCCTTGCCGTCCTCTTGACAGGCCAAGCAGCCTCCACTCCTGGCTTGGCACCGGCTGAGGCTCTGCTGAACACAGTTTCCCCTGATTGTCCCCAAAGTTCATTCTCTTACTTCCTTCAGGTCTCTACTCAATACCACCTGCCCCTGAGGCCTCCCAGGCCACCTTGCTTAAAAGAGCATCCCTTCCCCACTCTCCACCTTTACTCCTCCTCACCTCGACACCCAGCTCTGCTTTGAAACTTATCATCATCAAACATAATACTCATTTGGCTTGTTTATACATTTATGGTCCATATTTTCCTATCAGCTCCAGGGGGCCAGGGAAGGACCTGACTCATTGTGGGTACTCAATAACGATGTGTTGAATGAGTACTTGGATGGATGGATGAATGGATGGATGAATTTGGTGACCTGCTGGGGAAGGTTTCCAGGAGAAGGGAACTCTGGAGTGAATCTGAGAAATCTGTCTCAGTAAAGAAAGAGCATTTTAAAAAGAGGATGCAGCTCGTGTGTGGTTTGGGATAAATAACATTACCATTTTCTCTTCTGTAATATGAAGCTAATGTACAATATTTGCAAATCTATGATAAGCTATGAAACCAAACAAAAGAGAGTTTGAGCCAGTAACAGTGAGCTACCAATGGTGCAGGCTGATGCATCCTGGGGAAAGACAGGGGAAGCCTGTCATGCTCCACAACCTTGGGCTTGACTCATGAGCAGCCGACGGAAACTGGGAAGCCCAGCACAGCGAGGGGGACGCTGGTGGGCCAGTGAGACTTGATCTTGTGTTGACAAGGGTGCCTCAGTTCCAGGCCAAGGCAAAATCCCAAGCACCCTGTGGAACTGCGCTCTGTGAATTGTTCATTCACAAAGCAAACCCAGCGCCTGGCATGCGATCTGCCTTTGAGTGAAGGATTCCATGGCTCTGAGTCCTGGTTTTGCTCTCTGTGCCATGAAGGCCACATCTTCTCCCATTAATCGATACGTGGGAAAGTTTCCAGAACAGTGTCTGGCACTTCCGAAACACGCAGCAAGAGTTCATTAGATGGAAACAGACGTTATTTGCACAAAGCTTACATCTAGGCGGGGAGAGTCCTGCAACTCCATGCTGGAAAAAGGCAAAGGAACCAATCTGATGGTTTTCTGAGGCTCAAGGGACTCTAATCATGGCAGAAAGGATTTTATTACCTAAAAAAAAAAGTATGTCCTGGAAGCAGCGTGAGCTGTATGGTGCAGGAACATGGAGGACTTCACCCAAACCCTGGTGCCCTGTGTTCACTGCCATGTCTTAAGGAAAAATTTTAAAAAATGTTCTTAGCATCAACGTCTTTATCTTCAGAAAAGGAATAAAAATATGTGCCTTGCAAGGTGGTCTGTGGGCGCAGAAATGTCTACAAAAAGACTGGCAATACAGTGTCAACGGGTGTTAACTGCATTCTGAATTCCATGATTCATTTTTATTAATGTAATTGAAAATTTGAGAATACTTTGAAAAATTAGGGGCCACATTGGGTCTGAGTAACCTGTAAATTGTTGGTTAGAAAAAAAAAAAAAAACTACGTGCATAAGCCACAAAATAACAAGCACACTGTAGCTATTTTAGTTTATATAAGCCACTCAAACTATTTCCTGAATCTGAGGTTTAACAGATAAACTTACACAACCCTCTACCTTACCAGTGAGTAGCAGAGTATACAGTAGAGAGGGAACAGGGGGTACAGGGCCTCTGGCACATGGCTGATTTAAAGGGGGATACGAGGGGGGCATGTGGAAACCTCAATCTGTACTCATGGGGAAGAGGACTCCTGGTTACGGTCATTGCAGCCACCACACCACAAGAGAGCCTCTGGCCTAGCTTTAGAGGGCACCTTGTTCTACCCACTCATAGAGACAGGGGAACTGAGGCTCAGCAAGGGGCGTAAACACAGATCCAGTCTCAGTGCCTCCTCCCACACTGGACAGTGCTCTCTCCTCCACCCGTGGGGTCTTCCTAATGGTCACCAGCTCAGGAAGCAAAGCTGTACAGCTACGGTAATCCTGCTCTGCTCCTTTTCCCCGACGTCTACTCTGCTAAGCCCCATGTCTGAGAAGATTGACAGGAGCATAGGCACAGCAGATCAGGCGTGTTCTGGTCCCAGGGGCTGAGGCAACTCAACACTTTCTCCCTCTGAGTTTCCCTTTCTCCGTTTCTTTTTCTCTTTCTTTATCTTTTCCTACCCTCCTGCAGCTGACGATATTAAATAAAACTAAATATATTTTTGTCCCTTATTTTTTGAAAACTTGTGTGAGATTTTTCTTTCATCTACTTTTATTTTTAAAGTAGCATATCAAGTGATCTGAGTTATATTTAATACATCTAGAAAAGAGTTTATAGGGTTCTATGTTTCTGAAGCAGAAGAATCCAAAATTTCTTCCTAACGAGTGTAGTTTAGTTGCTTCCTGATACTTAACTTGATCTCTCCATGGTCATGGATCCCTGAAAAACAAAAGGTCCTTCAGCCTCAACCTGCAGGAGCACTTGAGAAGTCAGCTGTGTTCAGGAGCCACACTGGCCAGGGGCTGGCCTGAGCCAGAGCCTGGTGCAGACAGCTCCCCACAGGGCCTTGCTTGAGAAGCTCCCTCTGGATCTAAAAGGACCTCCAACCCACACACGCTCATGCCCACAGCACCCCCATACACATGCTCACACTCATGCACACGCACCATACACCACCCACACTCAACAGCATGCTGGCTCACATACACCCACAGCAGAGTCACACACTCTCAAACCACACACACGCTCACCCCTGCCCCACACAACACATCCATACAGTCTCTCACACACCCCACACCTGCCACACATTCACACTCACACCCACTCAACACACAGTCAAACCATGCACACACACACCCCGTACTACATCACCCACAGTGCAAGCACACTCACACTCCTACACTAGGCCTCTCCGATTGATGAGGGCCACCCCACAGCAATCTTCATCTCCTTATGCCCTGATGTGACATAGTTAACGCCTCAGTGCCTCCAGCTGTCTGCGCAAACGGAAGGCCTTAAAGATGCTACTCTCCCCTGTCATTTCCAACGTGGAAATCACCCTCTGTGGTCAGACCCCTGGTTCCTGTTCTACTTGCTGATGGGGAGAACCTTCCAGAGAAGCAGGGTGGAACCTCAGAGACATGCAGAGCCACTGACTTGTCAAACCTCATCAAATTCTGGAGGAAAGTCAAGCTTCCAACAGGGCGAAAGTCAGGCAAAGGAATTGAAGGGGAATGGGAGGGGGTGGAGGTTGTCCACTGTTTGTTCTCCAGTCTCTTTACCTAAATTCTCCATAGTTCAATGCCATACAGAACAGCACATGCCTCCATTTCCTTGGGCAGATGTTGGACTGGTCCTGTGTTCTCCACTAAGGAACTCTGACACTCCTCTGATCCCCTGAGCAGTGCTTAGCCATAGCCTTAATTATAGGCCCAGAACACAGGGCAACCACTGGTGAAGCCATTACCCTCACGGCTATGGTCATCCTCCTGCTGGGTCCAGTGGCCCACAGGCGCTTGCTGGCCTCAGAAATATGAATGGCAGCAGAGGTGCCATCAGACACACACAGCCAAAGGCAATGAGAGATCCATCTCATGAAAGAAACAAAGAGCCTGGTGGAAACCAGGGCTGAGCCCCGGAGCCTGTCCTCAGCCCCCTGCAGTAGTCTGCCTGGGACGCAGCAGGCAGCTCTGTGCTCCAGGTCCCCTTTCCCCCTGACCTCCGCTCTCGACTCTCAGAGAGGGAGGGAGAGGTCATCTGCTTAGAAACTCAGTTCCCAGGGGAAAGAGAAGTGGCCACGCAAGACCACTCAACAGAAGCAGACCCAAGGGCCAAGGCCTCCTCGCACCCTGTGGGACCGGGGCTCCTCACTTCCCCATGCTTGCTCTTCACGCCCCGGTTCCTCCTCACAAAGCCGAAATGATGAGTCAGAACGAGAAAGTCCCGTCTACCTTCCCCTAAGGCCAACGGTGAAACTTGGTTATAGGCCACACACTCGATCAGAAATTCCCAGCTTATTTTTACTTCTAAGGACGCTTTAAATATATATATATATATATATATATATATATATATATATATATATATATATATATATATATTTGTACTGGTGAAACTTTGGAGCCCATGTTTTAACATATTCTTTTTGTTTTGGTTTAGGGTCAAGAATGGTCATTTTGATCATTTATTATTGTTTAAGTTGATAAAATATAAAACTGGCCACGTTTGGTTTTGATCAGCACAATATGAACCATGTCATCACACTCTAAATCGCCTAAGGTGAGATTCTCGCCTCTAACTCTAACTCTAGGGGCACCAGGACCACCTTAGGCACTCTGCAATGGATGCCTCAATTTTTTTAAAAAACCCTTTGTCCCCAAATGCTTCAGAATACAGAATCCTTTACCCTCTGAAAAGGCGGCAGAATGCATCAGCCAGGTATTCCATTCACCCCAGGAGGGTCTGGGACACCGTCTTTCTGTCGAAACGCTCATTCATCCCAAGTGGGCTAAATGAGAGCTATAAATAGTCGCGCGTAAGATGGAGCCAGCTTTTGCTTTCAAATGACTGATGAAAAGCATTTCCATTTTCAGAGCTTTTGAGATTTTTGTACGTCACAATAAGAGAACACGTATGCGTCAGAAAACAGCTTCCAAAACCCATGATTCAAGGGCCCAGATTTGAAACCTCAAAACTTCAGAAAAAAAACACATTTCAGAAATAAAGGAGCAGAAGATCACTAACAGGGTACCTACAGAGCTTGATTCTTAGCCAACCATGTCACAATCCAGTGAACACTGCAGCGGGGTTTATTTCAAGTGTTGAGTGGAGACTCCCAGGCTAGAGACAGGAGTCTGCAGGGATGGGCTTTGGGGGGCACTACCTGAGGTGACTCAGAAAAGCATTATGAGAGGAAGGAGAAGGAGAAGCTCCAAGTCATTTCCCACTCAGAGCAATAAAGAGGAACCTCAAGGACATGGTCAGAACTTTTAAAACAAATTTTATTCATAGGTCAGGCAAAAGGGGAGGCTGATCAATATTTAATTCATTCATCCTTCACCATATTCCTGAGACACAAACATTACAAACATCAGTCCACAAATTGGAAAACTTGGCAAATGTAGGGAATTTGCCCAAAGAATGAGCCAAGATTGCATCCCAGGTCTGCTCTCTGCACAACTCGTGGCTCAGCAACTTCAAGGTCCACAAGCCATTTGTCTAGATTTCAGAGCTGTAGGAAGTTAGCGCCCCCAGCCTGCGAAAAGGCACTGGTCTCAGACTCCCTCTTATTCTCTCCCCACCCCTTTCATTCATCTGTTTCTTTCTTTCTCTCTTTCCCTTTCTTCTTTCTCCTTCCTTTCCTCCCTCCCTCCGTCTCTCCTGGCCTTTCCATCTATACATCTGTCCATCCGTCCTTCTATCCAATGACCCTCAATTTCTGCAGCACAAAGGGGTTACACCCAGGGGTTCACCACATGTCACTCTGTCCTTCTGTAAGCTGAGAACACAGCTGTTTTGTGATCCCATGATCACAAGCTGTCCCAGGAAGCATCTGAAAAACAAGTTATCTAGCACCTGCCTCAACGGGGAGGATTCACAGCTCAGCAAGGCCGTATGCTTCAGGCGCTCCAGCACAGATCCTTACAGCTGGACAGCATCTTCTGACAAACTGGCCCAAGCAAAGGACACCCTGAAGGATGCCAGTCAGCCACAGAGTAACACTTAAAACTCGAGCCGTATGTTATTTGACTTCAATTTGAAGGCATGGAGGCACTATGGCTACCATGAACTTCCACCACTTGGAGATGAGCATTTTACCACATCTTGGAACCCCATGCTCCTCATGAACATGTGGCCTTTGTTGTAGTGTGGCTGGTGGAGGAGCAGGCTGTGAAGGTGCACACCATGGTTTCATACACCAGCTTGAAACCTCGGGTGGGCCTTTGTATCTAGGCAATGTCATGCATCTTCCTTAGAGTGGGGATAATATCTGTTTTGAACACTCTTCAGAAGATGGCTAAAAGTGGGTACTAAATGCTTGCCACTGTCATCCTGGTGGCAAGACCCTATATTGTTCTGTAGGTACTGCTGCCCATGTTTTACCAAAGGGGACATGACATTCAGCAAGATGAGACACCAGCCAAAGGCCAAGCTGCTTGTGAATAGGCAGCGTGGGCATAAGATCCTGGCCTTCTCTGACTCTCTGGCCCCACCCCCAGTATGCTGCCTCTCTATACTGGGTGATTGGAACCAGGGCTCCTCACTGCTAGCCAGCATCTGGTTGCTAGTAGAAATAAGAACTTGCAGAGTGCTCTGATAGGTGTGTTGGTCACTGATCCTCATGATCAGGTTGTGCATTTTATTTAAAACACAAGAACATCAAAACAATTTTGTAAAAGACATTAATTTAAAAGAGAAGAGCACATCACAGTCAGAGAGGCATCTGTGAAGTTGACTCCCTTTCCTATTCATGTGAGTGAAGATTCTGGAATATGGGAATACCTTGGTGCCTCTGCTGGGCTCCTGCATACTTTCTGGACTCTTCTTGTTAACATCAGCCTAGATGTAATCATTTATTGGGATGTTCAATTGGAAAGTGGTTCCCTTTTTGGGAAGGAGAGCAAGGTTTCTCTGCTCTTGGAGAGGATTCTGTGAGAACATACGTGGTTCTCCCCATCCCCAGCTCTCTCAACAACCTTGCTTATGAAGGCTGCCACATTTTCCTTCTTCACCTGTCACTCAGAAAAATGAGCCCAAGAGTTTATTAAAATCATCAGGCTAGATGCAGAAAGGTCCTTTTAATTCATTGACTCCAACCTTCCCATTTTACCAACACTGAAACAGCACAGAAGCCTTTTCTTCCCTTACCTGGGAAGTGAGGCACAGAATTAAGAGCCCAGATGATCAGCCCTCCACGACACATGCTTTTTAGTTTCATGCACTTTGTGCAAAAAAAGCAGAGAAACCTTGGTCTCCCTCCCAGAAAGGAAACCACTTCCTAATTGAGCATCCTGATAAATGAAAGTCAAGGCTGATGTCAACAGGACGAGTCCAGAAAGGATGGCCACGATCCACTTGGGCATGTCCTTCCTCTGCTGAGTCCCCTATGGAGAGAGGGCCACCTGAGGGCAGGCAGGGCAATGCCACATTGACCACTGCACGCTTACCTTCTAGCGCGGCATAGGACAAGGAGCCACGCCATACACATTTGTTATACGAATGACTGATTCCATTTTTATGCTTGATCCATCATAAAACTGCAATTAAACTCTTTGGGGCACTCTATTTCCCTAGTTTCATTTTAAAAATCTAATTATCTATGCCATACAGAATTTTTATTAGAAAGTGAAGTCATTAAATAAGCAGACATCAGACTCAGGCCCTGAGATAATTGCAAATAGAAACACATCTGTCTGCTGCGCTGAGCTGAACCTGGTAAACACACTGCTAGGAAACACGGTGCCTCCTTTCAGCACTTGGGTTGGTTAAGGCAACAGGATTCTTAAGCAAAGGAAATTAGACTCCAAATTATCCAAGAAAGGCTAGGGAGAAAATCGGTAATCTTCCTAGACACGAACCCTCATCATCCTTGCACTTGAAGAGTCAACCACTCCCATGGTCTAACCTTGTTGAGTCTCCTCCTGTCTCTGTATCTCAGGGAAGCACCTGTCAAGCTTTCCATTCAAATGTTCAATTACAAAATCTTGGGCTCTTCAGAGGCTCAGGTCATTTCAATGACAAACTAGCAATCCATTCTTGGGCTAAGGAAACTACTTCCAGAATCCTCAAATGTTTTCTCTTAACGCAGACATGTCAAACTCCTCTTCTATTCACTTATAGGAATAAATCCTCAGCTAACTGCAGAAAGTCTCGTTAATGTTGTGCTGAGAGCAAAACCCTAATAAAGTCTCTAAATATTTACTATGAGTCTGAGTTACAGCACTGACCAGTTCCACCCCTATTAAAATCCGCTTGCATTCTCCAAACACAATTATTTTAGGTCACTGACATGCCAGCCAAGGAAATGACAAGACTGTGTACTTCAGCACAAAGAGCAAGCAGGACCTAGTTTTAAATTCTGGCCCTGCCACTTCTAGCTGCCAGACGCCATGCAAGTGACTTTTACCTTTTTCCCAGTTTCTTTAACTGTAAAATGGGGACAATGATACTGATGTCACAGAATTAAAATGATGATTATGGAAAATGCATACACATATATGCTAACTTAAAAGGGGAGGTGGTGAAGCTAAATATGTCCATAATGAAAAAAACATGAAGCCTTCATTTTAAACTGTGCTCACAGACAAAGCAGGTTTCTGAAATTTAGTGGGTCTGCTGCCATTTCCAATTTCTTCCTCTCTGAGAAAACAAGTGTTGGAGATTTTGCAGCATTGTGAAAATAAACACTGTTTATCTGGTAAGAGAGGACTCGACTAACCATTAGTGGTCGTGGCCTGAGCATGAGCACTTTGTAACCTTCCCAGATAATGAATGGAGTGCCAAAGGCCAGAATTCACCCAAAGAGCTTTCTCTACCAGGGTTCTACAAGGACCCAGGGTGTCAATAACTGAGAACGTTTTTCTAATCAATAGAACTAAAAAACAGCAAGTCTACTGTGAGGTGGGCACCATGCCAGACCCTACAAACATGACATTTAATTCCAAAAAGGCAAGTATAATTATTGCCATTTTACAGATACAAGCATTGAGGTCCAAAGAGATTAGATGTACCTGTTGAGGATCTCAGAGCCAGAACAGAGCAGGAGGGGAGTTTCCACTCATGTCTGACTCCAAAACCCTCTTTCTTTCCAATCACCATGTTGCCTTGACAGGAAATTCATTCAGCTCCATTGAAGTAGAACCAGAGGCTACTAGGAGTGGATGAATGAAAACCCAGAATCAGTCAGGACGGGCTCCCTGCCACCTGCTCCTCTCCTGCTCTGCTCAACAGAGCTGAATGAGGGGTTCTCCAGCAATCACCCCACTTCCATGAGGGCTGGACCAAGTTTCTCATGTGGGCAGTAGAACTACTATGCTTCACAAAGCACTGGCCACCTAATTCAACCCTAAGGGGTGACCTGGTCAAGAGGCCATCATTGGGCCCAGTATCATCCTTCCACTTATCATGCCACCTTTCTGACTGTATTGCAAGGACTTCTTTTTCAGTTCTATCTTTTACACCCAACTATATTCTTTGAAACCAGAAATGGTGTTCATATTTATAATCCCCAGTATTTGGTAGACAGAATAGGAGCTTCACACATGTGAGGTGTGTAAATGAAGTGTGGATTGAATATCAAGGCCAGAAGAGATGACTTTAGAGGATGCCTCTGACTCTGAGGTTTAATGGCTTAATTATTTTAAGTCAGTTATGGACCTCCAGACAATCGTTCAGGGGTCTCTTTAACACTCTGCTCTCCCAACAGAACCAGACATTATGGGTCCTTTAGCATTTCAACCGTCCAAAGCACTCCCTGCAGGCTCTTCCATTTCACCCCCATAGCAAACAGCCGGCAGGACAGACGCTCTCAACTCTTTCAGAAACTGAGGTCCACATGAGTGAACTGACTTCCTCATGGCCAACATTTGACAATGAGGCTTCTGATCCCCTTTAATTTTCAAGCTGCCATCATGCATTTTCAGCCTTTGATTACCAAGCCCGGAGCATGTCGGTAGAAAGAAGGAGAGGGACAGGGGTGGAACAGAAGAGAGTGCAATGGAGAGAAAAATAACCAGGAAGGGAGGAGGCAGCTTCACTGGAGTGTCATTGACAGGGGACAGTGGGTGACCCTATGGCCCTGGTGAGCTCAGAGCCCTCACCCAGGGCTGGCTCTGTGTCCCTGACTCATCCGGTTGCATGGAGGCCCTGGGAGTAGAAGCAAACTGAATTCTTCTCAGTGCTGAGTAAAAAACAGGAAGTCACAAGTGGCTTCCCTCTGCAGTCTGCCTTCAACCTGGGTTTCCAAAAGTTGGGGTCAAGGGTAAACAAAGGACATGACAGGCAGCTCCTGGTGGCATGCCTCCACAGGGGACCAACATTTCACCTGAGGAATTGGGGAACTGGAGGAATTCACCAGGAGCCTCTAGAAGCATGGGTTTAGGGGGCTGAGGCCCCGGGAGCAGAACCTGGGAACCCAGCAGGGTGGGAACTAAGGACATCCACATACCAGTTTCACTTTCCCTTTGTTCAATAAAAGTTGAGGGCTGACTCTGCTAACATCAGTTGACCACAGGGAAAAATTCCCTTGATCTGAGCTTAGTTTCTCCATCTGCAAAGTGGGGATAGTCCCTCCCCAACAGCACTATTTTGAAGATGAATGGAAAGCACATCAGTGAGCTGCCAGCCACTGTGCACCATTTGGGATCTATTATTACCACCCAGGCAGTGTGCTACCCACTGTGAACTCCAGCCCAGGATGCTCTTGAGAGCAGGAGGGAGTGCGGGCAGATCTGACCCCACCTCGCTCCCCTACTCTCCCCTCACAGGATAACAGGAGCCTGGGCAGCAGGAGGTGAAATTCTGCCAGCCCCCAGGCAGGGCCCAGTGCCCATGTTTATGACTGTTTATTTCAGAGCAAGTAGAAAGGAGAAATTAGAGCCATAAAAGACAGGACAACAGACCAATAAAAACCAGCTCCCAGAAGAGTCAGAGGGAGGAAGAGAGGCAAAACTGTCACCATAGCAACACAAGACAGTCAGAAACACGCAGGAAAAACAGCCGCTGCTCTGCCTCTTCTCTTCCCTGCAAAGAAGCCATAGAACCCCACTTGGAGCCATGTGAAAGACAGCAAGATCCACCCTAAGACCTCTGGCCTCCAAGCCCAGACCTGGCCAGTGGCCACTCTCCTCTTGCTGCCCAGCACAGGTCCCAGCCCTGTACAGTCCCAATCCAGCTCTCTGTGCCCTGGGAACACAACACTGTGCAGATGGCCAGGCCCATCCAGAGAAGGTGGTGGCCAGTGACAGTGGGGAAAGTTTCTAACAGGGAAAGGAGGGAGGGCTGCAAAGCTGTGGGGGAAGCCAAGACTTTGAACTCCAGTCCCATGACCCTGCCCTGGGTTCCCTAGGGAGCAGAGAGGAAAAATAAAAAGATATGGGAGGGGAGACCAGGCAGACCCAGACTCCAAAAAGGTGTCTCTGTCAGTACTGGGCCCTGTATCCCCAATAGTGCCTGGGGGAGTTCTGGGGATCAGAATTCTCGGTGGGTGAGCAAATGGCTTTGGAAACCTTAAATAACAAAGCTCTTGGCCCTGGCATCTAGGGACACTGACAGCAAGTCTAAGCGGGTTGGAGAAGGACCCAGGACTGGCTGGCTCCTTTTGATAGAGGTGTTCTTTAACTGGCAGACAAGACAGGTGTCTTCAGCAAAAAGCGTGACTGGCCAGAGAGAGAACAGCCTCTTGGGAAGTGGGTCAAATTGTTCCTGGAGCTTAGGATCAGAAAATCTCTCTTTCCAGCCTAGAGTTCTGCGTTCTGAAGAAAGGGGGAGGGCACAGATGGCAAGCAGGTTGGGTCCTAGGCACAGCAGCTTGCACGCTGGCTGAGAACCTCTGCGGCAGGTGGCAGCAGAAGGGTCCAGGTGTACAGGGGCTGGGAAGGGGGGGGTCTTCTCTGCCTCTGGGGCTGTAGAGAGTGATAAGGAGCAGAGCTGAGCCCCTGGTGATGGGAATGGGGAGGCAGAAGATTGGGGTCTCCTGGAAGAATGGCTTTGGAGCTGAAGATACCTGGGGGGGTGGGGTGGGAGTGGCTGACGGGTGAAGGGGGTGATCTGGAAAAGGAACACATCAGGGACAGCCCTTGAAGACTGGGAGCAGAGCGTGCACAGAAAGATCTCTGGCGGGCAACCGCTGGAGAGGGGCTCAGGACCCCGTCCTCCACGCCCGCTCGCTCCCTCCCCCAAGGCTGCAGGGGCGTCGGGAACCGGGCAAGGGTGGCGAGGTCGCCTGCACCCGCCTCGCCCGCAGCTGCCCGGCGCCGCCCGAGCACTCTGCCTGGGATCCCGCCCGCGCTCCCCGCTGCGCCCCGGGCCGCGTCCGGGCCGCGCTCACCGAGTCGCCGCCGCCCTGCTCCACCGCCCGCTCCGCCGCCGCTGTGGAAGCCTCTCTCCGCGGCCGCCGCAGCCTGCGAGATGGCCCGGGAGCCCCGCCCCGCCCCGCCCCGCCCCGCCCCCAGCCCTGCCCGCCGCGGCCGCCCCGCCCCGGCCCGGACCCCACCCCCGTTGTCACCCGCGTCCCCACACTCGCTCGCGCGACTCCTTCTCCTCCCAGGCTCTGCCCGGGGCGCTCCAGGGCTGGTGATGACCCTTCTCGTTCCCTCTCTTAGCTTTGGACACTTGGCCTTGCCCTTCAGGAGGAAGCCTGCACCAGCCCTATGCCCACACCCGGAATTCCTTCATACCCATTATTCCCCCGCATAAAAAGAGAAATCCCCGCAATCCATGCCCGCACACCCATCTTCAAAGGCATCCAACCTCTAGCCCTGCTCTAAAATTACTTTGGATTCTGAAGGCAGCTTTGCTCCCAGACCTTTGCTGCATATCTTACTAACAGAGTCTCAGTCTCTTTCCAGGGTCGCAGTTATCTGATGGAATCACCAAAAAAAGTATTTCCAAATGCTTAATATAAGTAAGTAAGTAAGTAAGTAAATACATAAATAAATAAATGTGATTATCCTAAAGAGTAAGTCTGCAAAAACACTTTTTAAAATCCTATGAGGTGAGGAGAAAGTGGATCACGCATCATTGTCATGATCATTGTTTTAAAACATCTGCTATAGAGGTTTTTTGCAATACAGAGAGGGAGATTCAGGAAACCAGAAAGGTCTAAACTGAGCCAAACAGGTTGTGAGTCAGAGCTCCTGTTTGGGGGTGGGTGCAGACCCCAGCCTTGCAGCTTCCTTTCCCAATCAATCAACTAGAGCACCATCCAGCTCTTATTAAACCTTCATGGTGTGCTCAGCAGTGTGTTGTGCCAGTAGCTGAATTCCTTGGGAAGTATGTGGGCTGGGACCAGAAGGAGGCAAAGCTCAGGTCAGGAGCGTAGGAAGCATCAGGAGAATTTCATCAGTCCCTTGACTTCCTAAGTTTCAGTGTGTGACCCATGGAAGACTTGCTCTGCCCAAGCCTCCACAGGGTCTTGACAATTCATATGTCTAAAAGGCTTTCATGAACTGACTGGGGAGGCTCCTACTCAGATTTTGGTAGGAATTCACAGACAAGGAGCATGAAGTCACAGCCTAGTTAGAATAAAAAAGCTTACCAGTTGGAAGGGGTCCTTGGGATCCAAATGAATACTTTCCCCTTCCTCTTTTGAGTCTCTCAAGGCCCTCCTTCCCTGGCTCCGCTTCTGTTGTCAATTCTTGCAAAGATAATTTATAAACACACACACACACACACACACACACACACACACACACACGAATTTCTCACTGGGTTCACCTTGAACTTGCAGGACTTCGGAAAGGGTAAACTCAAACCAGTCACAGTTGCCACTCATCCCTGCAAAACACTATCATTTCAGAACATGGCCAGACTTTACACGGTCTGTCTCTAATAATATAGCTTATGTTGGAAAGCGGAGACTATTTGTTGTATGAGATTTCACTTCCACACACTTAGAGATGGCTTCTGTTTCTATAATTGAGGGATACCTGCCAGGTAAGGCCTAGCCCATTGTGAAATAATAGGGTTTTCTAATTATTGGTGTGGAATTTAATAATTAAGTGTTTCCTAAGACACAATAATCAGATGAAATAGTCTTTCAACTTCATCAGTAATGCTAATAACAAGTTTAGAAGTTATTATAATAAAGATTACAGTGAAATTAAACTGTCATTTAGGGGGACAGGTAAGTTCAGATTGAATTCTGAAGGTTTTCATTCACATTATAAGTTGGCTAAAATGAACCTTACTATCTCAATTAAATGATGTTTAAATAGAACTGTTCTAGTTGCAAGGACATTTTCCTTGTAAACTTATTTTTCTTTTCTTTTTAAATTTTCTTGCTTCATTCTAGGCAAATTCTCCACCGCTGAGCTACATCCTCAACCCTGTGAATTTATTTTTCAGGAGAGATCTATTGAGCATTAACCAAGTGCCAGACACCATGTTAAATGATGGAATAAGGACACATGTCCCTGGCCTTGAGGACACAGACAGGCTGCCAGCCTGGCTATGGCAAGGCAGAATAAGAAACAAGCTAAAATGGAGGTATTTTCTGGGTGGGTCCAGAAACAGAAGGAACTCATTGTGCCTGGGGAAACTAGGAGCAGGTTCTGAAGAAGACAGCTTTTAAGCTCAACCCTGAGAGGTGAGCAAGACTTCAACAGGTAGGAAATGAAACACGGGCACTGCAGGACAAGGTGGAGGCCACAGTCCAGGGGACTACACAAAGGGTGCAGGACCAGAGTTTCCTGAGAAAGCCTGGGAGCCTGGGTGGCCCCAAGTCATGAAAAATGGGCATCTTCTCTAGAGACAGAGCCACAGAAGCTGATCCTGTCTGCATACCCTCTGAGACCCAGCCTAGGGCAAGGAGAAGATGTCCTCTAAACCTCATAACAAATCAGATCTGCCTTTCTCAGCATGGTACCTTTGTTCCCTGCGGGATCATTTCTGTTCCTGAACCTTTACGTGCATACCCACCAGGGATGGCTTCCTCCCTCATCTCTAGCTATCAAGGATCATCTGTTCCCAGGCTAATGATTCTTTGGGGACAGAGCAGCACTATGAGCTCAGACTTCTGTCCTCTGAGTATTCCTAATAAAACTCACAGTCTGGGCCACTAACTCCTCTGACACTTCACATGCCACCATATGCACTGGCATTGGGACTTTTCACATATGCAACTTTCTGAGGTCAGGGATCTTTTCCAAGGCAAGCCTTGGAGTCAAAGCTGAACACACATTGTGATTCTGCCAGTCAGTGGCTATGTGAACTCAGAAAGGTTACTTAATCACTTGGAGTTTGGGTGTTTCTTTTCCATAAAATGAGAGTGAAAAAGCTGTGTAAAATCTTCCACACCCTAGTATGTGTGTGTCACCTTGGGATGCCTTAAACTGTGCAGGGCATACAGTAAGTGCTCATTTCAGACTTGCTAGTAGGCAGGTTCATTCATAGATGAGGACAGGGTGTGGACAGCAAGGGCTCCCGTGTCCTGCTGTGCTATGAGAAAAGAATCTATTTTTGTCCTCCCACCTTGATGATCTTTAGCAAAAATTATATAGTATTTTTTCTCTGGCTTTACTAGAGTGGCCTCCCAAGATGGTGGGTTTTCTTGCCAATCACTGTTCAGGGACACTTTTCATAACTGGGGGTTTCTACAGAAACATGGGCCCAGCTTCAGGAGAACATAATGGATTTGATTATGAATATTGAGCCAATTTTCACAGCAGATATTCTGCATCCTTCTTTATGGCAAAAGCCACTGCCTGAACTATGTAGGGAAACTTCATATGGTTGAAAATTCTTGCCTGCAACCAAGTCAATGCATGGGTCTGAATTGCACTAACTATCACTCCGTCTGATCCCTCAGCATGTCAGGTATTTCAGATCTCTCTTCCTTTGCATGTGGTTCCCCTCTGCATTGGATGTCCTTCCAAGCCTGTCTACTCGTTGAGTTTCTCCTCATTTTAAAAAACCTGTCTCCAAAGCATTCCTTCCATACTAATGCCTTTAATTCTCCAAAACCAAGTCAGTTGCTCTTTCCTGTGTGCTTCTGTAGAATCACATTCACACTCTTACAGTAGGTCTCACCAAGCTGTGCTGATTGGATTAGTCCATGCAGTTGATTCTTTTTTGCAGTGGCTGTGTGCTCTAGAGTCACCATGAACACAGAATAAGTATATTCCGAACCACAGCTTCCATGAGAAATATAGGGTTACTTTCTTGTGAGTCTCTTGTTACATTTTGCATCAACTAATCAACTGGGAGGCTTGCTCTTTATATGTGCTTCTGTTTCAAGACACCGTACTTAACATATATTGTTGATTCATTTGCATGGAGCTCACGGTCAACAGCGCCGTCACTCCTGCCTGAAGGAAGATCTTCCAAAACATGTATTTTCCCTGTAAGGAGCATCCCAGCCTCCTTGTGTTTAGGAACACTGAAAACCCTTCAGCACTGTGCTTTTGAGTGGTAAAAACATGACTAAAAAGCACAAAAATGAGAAAAGATGTGGCACAAAAACAATCACACCGTATGAGAGCTGAAAGAAGAAGGAAGAACAGCGGCTTGCTCAGCCTCACTAGGAACATGTGCACCAGGGTGACTGAAGTGTTCCCTGCATGCTGCATAACAGCAGAAGACCCCCCCCCACCCACCAAAGTGCTGAGATTATTGGTTCAGGGGTACTTATAATTTTCAGCAAGTAGGCAAATTCACAAATATGGAATCCTCTGATAATGAACATCAACTTATGTGCCTTCCCATGAGATCATGAACTCTGTGAGGCCAAGATCTCTGCTTTATCGGTCTTTGTATCTTCCCAGAACCTCGGAGAGGTCCTGTCACATAAAAAGTTAAGAGTCAATAAAGGCTGGTTGAATGAGTGAATCGACCTGGCCTTGCTTTTCTCGACATATTTACAAACAATTTACAAGCTGACATGAATAAAGAAGAACAGGCTTGTCAGTTCTCCCACAGGAAAGCCAGAGACCTGCTTTTCTCCTCTCCCTCTACCCATTATTTGACAAGAGCCCTGAACTCTGAATGTCAGGGGCATGGAGTAGAGATTTCTTACGTGTGACACATCTGAGTAGTACACGTGGTGGCTCCCAGTCAGGTGGGTAGTATAAGCACCATCCACCCACGTGCCCTGAAGAGAAGAGTGGATCTGGAAAAACGGGGTCTAAAGACAGTCAATGTTAGAGAAAAATCACATAGCTTAGGAACAGAGAGGGACACGATTGACAGGGTGTTAACAGGGAAGGAGAGTGGACTCCTGGAGACAGAGAAGTCAGGGGACTAAGCCGGAAGTTTGCTGTAAGGCAAGATGGGCTCTTCTCCCGCACTCAAAGTAGCAGGGCTTTGGATGGGTTTCTCAACTTCACTTGGCTTGGTTTCTTACATGTACGAAATGTCAATCACAGTACTTGCCACAAAGGGTTATCTATGCAACTGATGCTTACTGAGTGCCTACTGTATGCTAGACAGAAACCATGAGATAATAAATGGGCAGGTAAAGAATAAGTACTGAGTACAGTGTCTGAAATTACCTAGCTACTAAATCTGTAAAGTGATTGTAGACATTTTCACCCATAAATTTATTTTTGCTCTTTTTCTATTTAGCAAGTTTCCAAAATATGAATTCTCTCTTCTAAGTACAGATCCTCTCTTAATTTTTCAGAAGTCAGTTGATTTCAATCTTTGGCTGGCCAGGTAAATCCAGAAATGACTGATTGCATCAATTTAGGGTGCCTTTGACGGATGAGTCATTCCTCTAAGACTCAGCCTCACCACCCGCTAAGCTCACAGTCTCCCAAATCACTACCAACAAAGTAATGACACATCTAGGAAAGCCTTTGAGCAAAGGCTTAGAGCAAAGGCTTAGAGCATTTTACGGGCATATCTACACAGTGTCATGAATAGGTAAGTAGGTGTCTCTTTCGACTATACCCATTTTATAGCTATGGAAATTAAGGTTTAAAGTAACTTGAGTTCATGTCATCAAGTGGATCAGAGCCCTAGCCGAGAAAATAAAACAAAGCTGTCATGACTCACAGTTGAGGACCATGTCTTCAATCCCTCGGATAACCACATGTTCTTCCTTTTCTTTGCAAATAGTTTATTTGCTTTTCAGGAAATATTAATGAGCAATTAGGCAGGTTTGGTTCAGGCACAGGCCAGCAGGTTCTTTCTTGATATCAGGGATATTTTCAAACTTAAGCAACTGAAAAGAGTGCACTGCAAAGACAATGCTAAAATCCTCATCTAAGTGAATGGTTGTCACCACAGAGCTTCTTTGCAACCCATGTTACCAATATATTTCACATTTACATGCTCATAGCCCTTGGTGACAACTACATAAATGGTTATGTAAGTGGTTTTCAACCTTTTGTGTTTGCCTTCTAACCCTTTATCCCGTTGGGAAATGCCTTAGCATCGTGAGGCTCACAGGGAACACACTATGTTTACAAGTCATATTTATCTTCTTCTTCACCCCCAGTCAGTGCCCAGGTCAACCCCTTATCAACTCTTGCCTGAATCATTTCAAAGCGTTCTGATAGGTCTCCCTGCCTACATATTAGACCATCCATGCTGCCTCTCCAGTGATCTTTCTAAAAGACACATGTGATTATGGAAGCCCTACTCACTCCTCAGGGGCCCCACGTCGTACTAGGACAGCCTTGCATTGTCTGTGGAACTCACATCGCCATTTATAATCTGCCTTTGCAGGTTAATTCTGCTGCATTTCTTTCCAATCTTAAAATCAAAATATTACATCATTCCTGCCTGCTTTTGTACCTTGTGATTTCTCTTCTGGGAACCACCCCTCCTTCTATTATCAAATGAATAAACTCCAACTTGTCCTTCAGGCTACTGAAATATCACCTTGCAATGAAGTCTTTGCTGAACTCTGGTCCCCAATACACCTCCTGGTGTTTAACTCTGTCTATTACTTCCTGAGCTCTAGGAATTTAGAAAACACACACACACACACACACACACACACACACACATGCATACACACACAATGGCCTCAGTACTTGACATCTAATATGCACTTAATAAATACCCACTGATGAATCCTCAAGATCCAGACATTAGTAAAGTTTTTTCATTCAAATTATTTCTGGAAAAATAAAGGATAATCAAGCCTGGAAGAGCATGCAAAAACCTCCTAGCAGAAGAGAGATGTTAACTTGGTGTATTTCTTTTCTCCACTACTGGTGAATAAAACAATACTCCCACAATGTCGTATGATCCGAAAATAAAATCCACATTAGTGATAATTAATCAAATCCAACAAAGAGTTCTCAGCTTCTGATGTCGACGCTTCCTGTTCTCATATGCCAACACCTCTACATTTTCTTTGTTTTAATTATACGAAGCGTCCTTTTGTTCTCCCTGGGACATTTGCCTAGGAGACTGAGGCAGTCTATAAATAATAATCATCATCATTAGAAGATATATTATTTACATGGCCTATTTTTAGAGCTGATGACTAACCCATAAATAAGCCCACTGTGACCCTGGCAGAGCCGTGGTGGTTTCTTGAGGCGAGTCTTGGGCTTTTGAATATTTCACCTGTCTCATTAGTGTCACTCATGTGGTGTGACTGCTAAGATGACAGCTGCTTCATCTGATCAACTCCATCAAACTGCGTCCCATCTGTTAATGGGAGAAGAAGTGGAAGATGGTAGAAAAATCTGGCAGTTTTTATGTTTTTATATACAAGTGCCATTTTCTAATTTACATTCCATCTATACCCAGGATTCAGTGAATCTATTGAATGAGGTGTGTGTATGTGTGTGTGTGTGTGTGTGTGTGTGTGTGCGTGTTTTCTAGAAGGAAAGGGGACATTACCTTTTATTGCACATATTTAAGCATTTTGAGGTCTTTAAAGAATCTGAGAGAGCAGAAAGGGCTTTGCAGATAATCTAACTCAATTTATTCATTTCACAAATGGATAAGCTGAGGCCCAGAGAGGGAAGGTGAGGTCCCATGATCAGGAAAAAAATGGCAGAGCTGAGCTACAAAACCTGCTCAGCTGGATCAGGGCTGCTGATTTTTGCCCTCCTTGACTCTGAACACATGTTCACTCTGTCTCTGATTTGAAGGAATACAGCTTGTTGCGAATCTAGCATTCTTGTCTTCTGTTTGTAAATCACCAAGTTTATGCCACAGTTTCTTAAATATTTCCAAACTACTCCATGGGCCTGCATTGGCTCTTGTCTCCAAAAGGGATATGTGTCCAGAGTGAAAGGATCAGGACAATTCTAGAGATAAGAATCTGAGACTGCCATCACCAATGGCAGAGCAATCTGGTAGGAAAAGCTTATCACTCCAAAACCTGGATTCCCAGAGCAGCTCTGCTTGGAATTTGTTGTATGATTTGGGCAGGTCAGCAAACTTCTCGTCTCAATGTCTTCATTTATTCACCATGGGTAATAGGTACCTGTCCTCTGTCCTCACATCTCACAGGAATGTCAAGAGAATCAAATGAAGTGACAGATGCGAAGAGACTGAGAAAAACTGCTTGAAAAACCATTTTTCCTGTAACAACAGAAACACAGAGTATTTTGCCTTTATCTGTTGTCAAAGTGGCATGCATACAAATTCGATGCTAATTTTCTGCAGGTGGTCAATTTTTCTCTTCTGGCCATTATTTTTATTGCCAATATATCTTTGACATTGGGGACAAGTTCTATATTTTCACATGTGTAGGTTGAATATTGAGTGATCCAGGGGGAAACAGGGGCTATAGGAATAATAACAAATGTATCAGGATGTTAGTTTATTCAGGACAGTAAGAATAATTCTGACCGAAGCAATAGGAAATGAGATTGTTGATTTAGACAGTGGTCATTACAGATAATTTGTTTAGTATATTCTAAGGATCTTATCCCGATTTTTCAAAGCAATGAGTAATTTTTCAGTAACAAAAGTTTGAATTCAGCATGCATCTACTTGTTTTCTATTTCATGTCCTGATCTAACAAGACTGATAATCTAATTCATACTAAAGAGTAATGATTTAGAGAAGAGCTTTCTTTCCCTAGTATAGGAAATATATAGACAAAGATGAATATAGCAGGCACCCCTGTTCCCATCACACAGAATATTAATATTTTGTTATTTGTGCTTCAATATTTTTCTATTAAATAGTAGAATATTAATGATCAACTGAAAATCCTAATGCCCCCCATGGCAACCCCATACTAGTACCTTCTAATACTAGAACACATTCTGGGTGCTGGGAAGATTGTATTTCCTTGCTACCTTTTCAAGATCATGTGACCAGTCCTGACCTGTGGCAGGGGGCAGTCCTAAGTTACTCCTGGGCTGCAACATGTGCAACCCTCTCATTGCATTTTGGAGTTGTTGTTACCGCATAGCCTTACCTAATCCAACTGGCCCATCCTCCAACCCTGTTCCCATTCTTCCCATCTATAACAGCTGCTCTGAAGAAGTTGACGGTGGCAATCTTTCCATTTTCTAAACATTCCCTGAATAAGAATGCACACTTAATATATAGCATAACATTGTATAGATTTAACATGTACATGAATCCTGTCTTTTTATTTCATCATAAATCCCATTCTTTTTTTTAATGTTTCTTCATTCTCAGGTATGGATTTTTACAACTATCCATTATGATAACTATATAAATCTGTAGACTATGTACATATTCAGTTTTACCAGATATTGACAGATTTCCTTTTCAAAATAATCTTGATTTTAGTACTCATAGTCCCAATATTTGATGAAATTAATTAAATTAAATTAAATATCAGGGTCCTGACTCACTCATTTTCCAATAAGAAGTTTTTCTATTGTCAAACATTTGAGTACTTTTTAATTTTTGAAGCATCGTTTTATTGTTTTCATTGACCCTTTCTTGATTACTAATGAGACTGTCTTAGTCTGTTTTCAGCTGCTATAATGGAATACCCAAGACTTGGTAATTTATAAAGAAAATAAATTCACTGGGTTCAAGATACTGGAGGCTGGGAAGTCCAAGTGTACAACTCTGGCATCTGGAAAATGCTTTTGTGCCACATCATTCATGATGGAAGGTGAAAGGGAAAAGAAGGCTAAATTTGTGTTTACAACAACCCACTTTCACAATAACTAACCCAAACTTGAAAGAGCAACATTAACCAATTCATGAGGGCAGAGCTCTTCTGATCTGATCATTATTAGATTCTACCATCCCTCTGCTGCATTGGGGATTGCACTTCCACACATGATCTTTAGAGAACACGTTCAAGTTATGGCAGAAATTAAGCATCTTTTCAAGCGTATTTATTTTTCAAGTTTTCTCTTCTGTATAACATCTACCTGTCTTCTGCAATTGTGTCTATTGTATGATATATGATTTATAACTCAATTGTTTATTATTGCCTTTGCAAGAGTGAGAAAGTGGCATCCTGAATATTTATCCATTGTCTAGTATATTCTTCATCTAAGCTCTGGCTTCTCTTAGAACTTTGTGGTATCTTTTATCGTACAGAAGGAATTAATTTTGATGAAATCAGCTTACATTCTTTTTATAATTTTTTTTCTAGTTTCTTTCTCAAGAAAGCATTTCTTGAAATATTTTCCAATATTTTTCTGTAATAGTGCTAAAGTTTATTTTTCACTTTGGTACATGTGAGATAAACACTTGGGAGAATGGTGGAGAAAATGGACCTAATTATTTTCCTGTAGGAAAAGGCATTTATTCCAACACCATTCTTTCTACTATTTTTTATAATACCTCTCCTAGAATAGCTGGAGTCCACATCTCCCCCTGTGTTATCTGCTGCTGGTTTGCTGTGATTACTTGGATCCACCCGTGTCTCTGATTCTTAACCCTGTGACCTCATTCTCTGATGACTTATCAAGGACAGAAAGATTGTCCGGTTTGTTCAACGTTTCCTTGTCATGTGGATGCTCATGAAGACTTCTAAGATCTTGCCTGTTGAACTACAAACTGAAAAATCTCTGACTTCAGAACATTTTTTTTAAAAAAAAATGTTTAAATTTCAACTTACTTGCATCTCAGTCAAAGAAGATATTCTCATTCGTGTCTTCATACATAATTCTAGACATGATTCTTGTGTACTTGAAAAGAGAGGATAGTCTTCCATTTTTGTTTTGATTTCTGACTTTGAATTCCAGAATTTATTTTCCTTTCTTCACATTAGCTTTTTCTTACATGATTTCTATACACTCCTGTATTTCTGCAAATACAGGATGTATTTAATAATAAAATATTATTTTATGGTCTTCAAAATCTGTGCAGTTTTCTTCAGGATTATTTATTGTTCTTCTTGATAGTTCTCCATGGTCATTCTTTTTTTGAGAGAGGAGAGAGAGAGAGAATTTTTTTTAATATTTATTGTTTAGTTTTCGGCAGACACAACATCTTTGTTTGTGTGTGGTGCTGAGGATCGAACCTGGGCCTCATGCATGCCAGGCGAGCGCGCTACTGCTTGAGCCCCACATCCCCAACCCCTGTGATCATTCTTTATATGGCTAATAATCTTGGTGTGGGCTCCTTGACAGGAGGGCATTTTTCTTTGGAAAACCATGTGATTTGCTTTGGATGATAGTTTCTTATTTATATCTGCAGGGACTTTATGAGCTTAATTGTATTGGACAAATATTTATGTTAATTTATTAATTTCCGGTCCTGAATTATGCAGTGGCTTACATTTGGCCTCTTCCCGGGTTCCTATTTCTTGTAGGTGTGTCTGTTTTCATCCTCTTGGCCTGGATGGATGGGAAGCTTCATGTGCCTTTCTTGGGTTAATTAGGTGTGATTTTCTTACAAAGGCAGTGCTAGTGGCTGCAGAATTAATTCAGGCCACTCGGTTCCAGCTGTCCACCCACCTGGGGCTGCTGACTGGATTTCACCCTCTGTGTGGCACTAATCCCTAATCCCAGCTGTGCTGGCCTAGAACAGATTCCAATTCCACTGTAACATTCTCTAGTTTTAACTCCCATTTTCTTTTTTTGAAAGTCCCTCATTTTTTTTATTTTTAATGTGGAATTTTCCTTTCTTGATCGCAAGTTAGTCTAGGAATGTGCAGTTGCATTTCTGTTTTTAACTCAGCATTTCTCTGGTGTTTCAAGTAAGGGGAACATCAGCTCGGTTTGCCTTACTTTCCAGAGGACCCAAGAACACACATACCGTGGAAGGAACACACAGAAAGATTCTCTCGCGGGCAGGTCAGACATTTGGAAGGTCCCCGGAAAACACTGGGCTGACGCTGGGTTATTTTTGACTCTTCAGTTATTTCATATATTTAGCAGAGGGGCAGTCCTGCCTGGTTACACAAGTCCTTCCCATGACATCTTTCTTCTGGCTGCTGAAGTCACTGAAGTTTGTCTCTCTGGGCCAGTCCAGCTCAGGACTTCTCTGGGAAGTGCCCATTTTGGCTTGTGGGAGACTCCTCAGTCTCCTGGGTGTGCCTAGCCATTCACCCTCCAGGAAAACTCAATGTCCTATGGAGCTGTGGCCATCGTCATTATCCTAAATGGACCTGCCTTTTGAATTGATATCCTCTTTTTCTCAAATCAGGTTCAATCCCTGGGCTTAATGACTTGAGCAAGAACATGTAATTGAAGTTAAAGATAGCTGAAGATATAGAATAGACTGGTTTTCTACTGCAGAATTCATAAACTTGAAAAAAAATTTATCGCTCTGGTTTGATAACTTCAGGCTTTTAAGCATATGTGTCCCTTAAGTCCACATTTTAAAAATTTGTTTGAAAAATTATCCATACCCTGAGGTTACTAAGTAATGAAAATAACACTGTGTGAGTTCATTAGTTTCTAATATGATTTTTCTTCTCATTTTATTTTCCAGTAAGGGAAGCTTTTCAAATGATGTATTTCAGAGGTCGAAGAGGAGGAATTACATTTTTCTCTTCATGGCTATTGCCAACCATAAGGGAAAATTTCAGCTAGTTTGCAATTTTCAAAGAAGTGCAGAGATTACTTTGTTAATGCCTATTCAGTTCATTTTCTATTTGGGGAATTGAAATTTTGAATGTGGTTGCAGAGAATGGCTGGATAAAGCTTCAATTGCAATATCCTGGTGTTGCTCCCTCTGCAGAATTTGTCTGCAGTTGCTTGCAGTGGATAGGAGGATGTGAGGAAGAATGGCAGTCTTGCTCCCTAGAGTTTTACAACTATCTTAAATGAAGGTTTTTGGTAGTAATGATTATCTTTAAAAATTGCATTAATTGATCATCTGTGCACAGTTCTTTACAAAGGTAAAAATAATAAAGGCTTAATTAGAGAAGATGTATGCATTTTCTAATGCTATTAAAGGTAGACGTGGTGATCATGTTACTCAAGGGACATACAGACAACTGAACAAGCAAATAATTTACATAATAAACGGGAGTATTGAAATTCTATATAGGTCAATGGGATGTGCTGGGAAAACCATGTGAGTGGGAGTCAGGAGACCTGGGGTTCTTCCTGGCGGTGATAGTAGTTAGCTGAGGGAACTTGGGAATCACCCAACCTCTTCGAGCTTTATTTTCCTCGTGTGATTTTTTTAGGCACAATTAGGAAGTTGTTATTAAAGAAAAATTCAAATATTGGTTCTTCACACATGCACAACAAAACATGTATCCCTGCCTCCATGAAACACAGTCTACTCAAGAAAAACAGAGATCCCAAAGTATCTTGACTAAGATCATGACAAAGGTAGAAAGAATTCTTGTCAACTTTACTGAACTGCTACAAAATAAAGTAGACATTGGAGAAGATGGTTGAGATATGGCCTCTAGAAGACGTATTGGAAATTGTGTCTGGAGCTAGGAGAAAGTTCTCCAGGCTGAGTGACAGCATCCATGGAGCCTGCAAGGTACTGGGTTATTACGGGTCAATCAGAGGGCACTGATCCTAAAGAAGGGAAGGGAAGTCTGGGGACCCATGAAAACAGCTTTGTAAAGTACCCTGCGGAGGACATCCATGGACCAGAGATAGACATTAAAAGCAGCTCAGCAAGACCTACGGGAGACTGCCATGACATGCTCATTGATTGGAGGATAGTGGAGCTATTCTAGGCCTCAATTTGTCCTGACTTGTTGAGTGATTTTGCATGGTTCATTGTAGCTTTATGGTATCATCCATGAAGCATGATAAATTTGCATTCTATAAACTTTACAATGCCTTTTCAAATTATATTGACTTTGAGAAAGAACTTTCTTTTAGAATTGCACAAATTCAGAAGAAGAGTTGACAGGTAGCCGGCTGTCACAGGACACAGTCTGCCATGGCTGCATGGACATGCAAGAGTGCCGCAGGGAGCAATTTCTATACATCTGGTCAGCTTCTTTGGTTCTTGAGGTCCTCTGCCTTAGAGTCAGAGAAAGTGGGCAGGTTAGAGAGGGCTGGCGCAGAGAGGAGTTGGATCGCGTGGGAGCCAGGTCTGAAAAGACATCATTGGCAGCCGCCCGGGATCAAAGAGGTCAAAGTGGTGTGGGAGGAAGCCGCAGCTGCCTGGCTGGTAAGGACCTGGGATGGGGAGGCAGGTTCTGGGAAGCTCTGGGAAGAGCAGAGCCAACTGGCGGAGAACTCACGTATAGAGAGAAGGGGAAAGAATGACGGGCGTTCCAGGAATGGGAGGAGAGCTCCTAGTGGGAGACTCGGTACAGGGAAGATGAGCAGGGTCCCTGCCAAGTTCTCTGGCAGTGGGATGGAGCTCTGGGCTTCTGATTCCATTTCAGAGGCTGTAAAAGCCTGTTCGGGGCATTACTGTCAGGGCACAGACACAGCCCACCCAGTACTGCCACACAGAGCTCAGTCCTGTGAAGGAAGACAGCCCACACACTCAGGGCCAGAACACGAGGCCACCAGGGACCAGGCCTAGCTGAAGACTGAAGTAGTATATTTTGATGCCGCCAACTTGGTATACCCTGCAGGCCTAAAAAATGTATACCTGGATTCTGATGTCAACCCTCAAGCCTTCCCTGAAGGGTCAGGAAAGCGTCATTACCAGGGAGAGAAGAAACTGAAGGATGATGGAAAGGGCTTGTGCGGCCATTCCTGGGGAAGGAAAAGAACTTTAACTTCAACAGTTTTCAAAACAGCTCTTAGGGTACCACATTAATATTCTCAAGAATCCTGAGAATTGTCTCATAATCCTCCTGGCAATGTAACAAGGACCCTGTGGATGAGTGAATGCTGTTCTGGAGGGGCACAGAGCAAGGCAGGGCTGGGAGTTGCGGGGCTGGAGCAGTGCATGCACAGCATGAGCTGGGCTAGATTCAATTTCACAATTCAGTGGAAGTTTCCTGGAGATTCATTGCTGACCCTGCCATTTGCAGCACCCACAGTGGCATCGATGCCATCGATTGTGGTATAAACACTCTCCTGCCCGCATGCACATTGGTATAGGGGCCTTTAATGAAAACCTCCTTCTGCCCACGCTGCAGCCAACAGTCCACAGAAGTTTCTTGAGTTGCCGATAATGAAACTTGCTCTCAGTCACATACACCTGCTGCCGAGATCCAACGTTGTACCAGCCCAAAGCCTAATGCCTGGAAAGAGAGAAAGATGAGAAGCAATTGGGGAGAGGCACCATGGATAGAACATTCTGGACTTCCTGAAAACAGTCCCAGTCGGTCTACTTCCTCAACTCCCAGCTGTGACTGTTCTGCACAAAGGCCCTTGAAGTGAGTCCCTTCTCTTGCTCCTGCTCCCTGGTTCTTATCTGATCCCATGTCTGCCCGGCTGGCGCTCCAGTTTCTCTTCATCTCCCCTTTCAGTTCTCATTCTTTGTGCCCATTGAGGCTCGAGGCTCGGCCCTGGACATGCAGAGTCCCTAAACTGGGAACCGTGAGGGGGAGAAAAAGGGACTCCAGCGAGGTGCTCAGAGAGGGGGAGGAGGTAGGCCTCGCTTCAGGTAGAGAGTAATTTTCTAATTACAAAGCCAGAGTGCGTTTTCAGAGAGAGTCTAAATTTAGAGGAACTGATCCTTGGGGAAGGGGTTGGGTAGATGAAGAGAGGTTCAGACAGGTCTCAGTCAGTTAGACCTCAGGTCACATCATTTCTGGGGATGGTATTCCAGTTTTCGCAGGTCTTACTCTCTCCTTTCTCCAATTTTTTGAAAGGCAACTGTGGGACAAAGTCACAGAGCTACTCTCCCAATGACTTGTATCTGCAGAGAAAATGGTAATTAATTTTAAAGATTTATGTGTCATTTCGGGGCCCAAATCTTTATGTGCTGCTCAGTCAGAAGACAACAGAACACACACACTCATGAGTACACACACAAGAACACAACAAAACACACCTTCATACCAAACACAAGTGTGTCTATGCCCACAATATAAAGCAAAGCAAAAAAGTACCAAAGCCTAGGTTTCATTTGGGTATAAAGCTTAGTCTGATCCAAAAATTTAAATAATCTTTGAATATATTTTTTCAGTCTCTCAGTGAATAAAAACTGCTTCATTATTTGGGGACCCCTTACCAGTGGCCCCACTCCTCTGTCCATCCTCAGCATTGCCCTGGGTGGTACCTTTGGTATTGCCTCCTTGGCTTCCGGGAACTCCGGTGTCTCCATGTGCGGCCACACCTGATGGGCTGTCCACACTTAAGCTTCAGCAGTGCTCCCGGGGAGACAGTGGTCATTCCTTTTTGCAGAATTAACCTCCCTGGCCCTCACAGATGGCTTTCCTGTGGACCTCCGCTTTCCTCTGTCAAGGCTCCATTCAGTAGTCCTTCGTCCCCGGCTCCTTCTGAGATTTAATCTTTTTCTACAATCATTGGTCCCTGACTCTGAAGCCACCAGCCCCCTGGAACAAGGAGCTGCCTGGAAATGTTAAACTGGGTGGGGCTCCTCTTCTCTGTGTCATAGGCTTCTTCTTTCTGACTGCAGGAAAAATTAGAGGTGGAAAAGAGCGTTTTCCTCCACCCTTTGGAAGAAATGTATTAAAAAAAAGTTATGTGAATTTGGTTCTCAATATGCCAATGTGAAAGAAATGCACATTTAGAAATTTCTCTGAAGGTAGTGGTCTGGTTGGGGGACCATTGTCTTCCTTCATATTTCTGTTTCCATTGCAATATGCCACAAATTCTAATCTCCAAACTATCTTTCTGCCTGTCTCTTTCTCTCTTACACACACACACACACACACACACACACACACACACACACACTGCAATCCCTAGAATACATTCAAGTGCTCATATTTGATAAAGCCAAAGAACAAGCACATTTTTAAATGTTCAGAACAATACCTTTGCCTTTCCTAGGGCCTGGAGCTGAACTAACATGGTACCTGGTCTCATTGAATCTTTTTGAAGCACAAGGGAATAGTTTTGTCCATCTTACTGGACTGAAAGGGTTCAAGTACCACTCGAAGTGTGTAGACAAGAGAATGAAGTTCTCCAGCCTGTAAGGGAACAAGGATGGAGACCAGGAATCCAGGGCAGAGTCTATGGCAATAACTGAAGCCCCTCTGAGAGGTTCAGACCTTGGCTCAGGGCTGGGACTGGAGAGGAGGTTTAGGGGTGCTGGGGGCAGGAAGGGAGCTTCCCAGATTCACAATTGTGGTGCCCTAATAACTGGTGCCTTGGAGAGGACGGGGGGATAATTAAGGGAAGAGGGGAAAGGAGACACTTGGGATGAAGGCACAGCTGTGAGTGTGTGGGCCTGGCTGGATTGTGGGGGGACAGAAGGCAGAGAGAACAGGCTGGGGGGAAAGGGATGAGGTTGGTCTCTGCATAGATTCCTCCTAGGATGCAGAGGAAAAACAACATAAATGTTTGAAGAGACAGTGTATAAACAAGTAGACTTTAACAACTCTGCAATAAAGAAATTGCATTCAGTGATAATGCACTGTAACACTAGCAGTGCATAATTAATAACCAGGCATATTCTATTCCCAAATCAGCAATCCTAAGAGAGGTGATAGGAGCAACAGCAACGACAGCTTTTTGCATTTCTAAAGCATGAACTGGTTCCTCTTTCTGGAATTCCCTGCCTGCCGTGGACTGGTCCATTTCCTACTGGTCTATTAAAATTCAGTCCGGTCGGGCATGGTGGCGCATGCCCGTAATCTCAGCAACTTGGGAGACAGAAGTACTGCAAATTCAAGGCTTGCTCAGAAACTTAGTGAGGCTCTAAGCAACTTAATGAGAATCAGTCTCAAAGTAAAAAGGGCTAAGGATGTAACTTAGTGGTAAAAGCATCCTTGGGTTAAATTCCTGATACAAAAAAAAAAAAAAAAAGTTAGAGTCAGCATTCACCCCTCTTGGGGATGTCTCTGGTTTCATCTTCTAACATCCAGCCTCCCCTAGCCTGAGGAAAGGACTCTGCTTTGTGTGTTTCACCCCCTGCTAAGTCTCAACAACCCTCCTCACACATTTCAAGGGCTGGTCTTCAGTGTTAGACCAAGAATTTCTTGCGAATAACAGAGTCGGGCTTTCTCAGAATCCCCCATGCCTTGTACATCACAGATGTGCACAAAATGCTGTGTCTGTGGTAAGTGAATGAGTGAGTCAAGCACGTATGAGTTTCCAAATCTTTAGTGCGCAGTTGTTACGCTCACTTCTCATTTCTAAGAAATTCCTCTTTTACCATCTCCATTTAACCAGTGAAGAACCATGGAGCCACAGGTCGGCACACTTGGCCTCCTGAGGTTTCCCCTGTCGTGACACCCTTGTGTTAAAGGGTGGTCTAGTTTTGATACAGAGCTAGTATTCTCAAAATCAGTCTTCTGTCATTTAAATTGGGGTGTTTTCAAATTTTTAATAACTAATATTCTGGGTGGAGACATCTAGATCAAAAAGAGCAAAGGGCCAGCTCTAGGGGGGCCAGTTCCGGCCTCTTCATTGTTATGTCCCCCAGTCCCAGCCAGGGACCCCCACTGGCCAGCTCCCCCAGTCATTGTGGCTGATGGTCCAGGCATCCTGTGTATGGAAGGAGCCTCATGACCCAGGCCAGCCAGCAGCCTGCCAAGGAGAGGAAAGCTCAGGGAGTGCAGTGCCCAGCTGTTAGCAAGCAAAGCACGTGCAGATGTAAATGAGGGGGACTCCAGGGCAGTTAGAAACGCACAGAGAGCTTCCGCAGAGAACAGATCGCTTACTGCTCATGGCTCCTCCTGATGTGGAATGTCTCACCTAGCCATGTATCATCCCTTCCCCCTTCCCCACCCATGGCTTATTTACTTAATCATCCCTCATTAGTTTCAGATTAATGTATTTATTCCCTATTGGAGAGATTCCTCTTTGTCAGACTATTACACAGTTCTGAGGATATGGAGAAGACCCCCTCTCACCCACCCTCACTAAGACATGGCCTCAGAGATGTAGGGAGACCCTTTTATATTAAAACTGAAACGGAAGGTTTTGGGGTGAGTGGTTTCTCATCAGGAAGACAGTGGACGAAGGCTAATATTACCCCAGCCAAGGGAAGTAGGGGAGAGGAATGGAAGAGTAGTTAATTTGGGATCATTTGACCCCTTGGCCTAAGGAGATAGATGCCCGTAATATTACATGTCGAATTTTTTTATGTATGCCTACTTTTATGAGAATGTAAAGCACAATTTGTATCAGATTTTCAAAGGAGTTATTTGCCACTTGCCCCACTCTCTCAAAAAGCCTTGGTCAAGGGAAGAGAAGGAAGCAGTGGGTACAAAAGCCCAGGCCAGGCCTGACACCACGTAGCCACACAGACTGTGGCTTCTACCTAGTTTTCTTTAATGCAAGGGAACTGATAAACCTTCTCCCAAGTTGACGATGGATTATTATGTTCTTGATAGAAAAGGTTGCATGTACATTGACCCACGTGACACTAATTTTAAAATGTTCACATTCCCATTCCAAAATCTGCTACTTAGGCTACTAACACCATTTACTTAACTTTCCTAACTAAATATTTTTCCTCCTCAACCTCCGAGAGTAAGAAGCAAGGGCTCATTTCCCACTTGACGGAGGCTGGCCTTCTGCAGCTTTCCATGGCACAGAACAAAACACTACACATTTGACAGCTTATAACAAACTTGTTTATTATCTCGCAGTTCTTCAGATCAGACATCTGGGTGTGCTTGGCTGTGTTTTCTGTCTAGAGTCTCACAAGGTCAAAATTAAGGCATGTGAGCTGGCTGGCGTCTTATCATGAGGCTCATTTGTGGACTGTCAGAATCCAGGGGCCTGTGGTTTGGGTCTGAGGTGTCTCTTCTTGCTCACTGGCAGCCTGGTCATCTTCAGACCCTCCAGGCTTTCACAGTCCTTTGCTTGTGGCCTCCTCATCTTCAAAGTAGCAGTGCTCCATTGAGTCCTTCCCTTGGCTCCAGAGTTTCCGACTTCCCCTCCTTTGTCAGCCAGAGAGAGCTCTATCCATTTAAGGAGTCACGAGACTGGGCCAGACCCACGTAAAGAGTTTCTTAAGTTTAACTGTAGCATGTAGTATACCCTGGTTATGGCAGTGATGAGTGACACCTTTGGGGGCCACTCTGCCTACTCACTTCTAAGTCTCCATTTCTTACCCAATAACTTGCCTCCTCTCCAGGTGATGGAAAGCAGGACTGTCCATCATTTCAGAAGAAATAGGACACATCACTCCCTTCAGAAGCTAAAGGAGGGACAGAGTTCTCAAACCTAAAACTCAAGAAGTATTGCATGGGGAAGGAGGGGGGTGGATGTGGGAGGAAGGAGGGGGAAGGGGGAGGGAAGCGGGGGGGGGGGAGGGGGAGAGAAAGAGAAAGAGAGGTGTATGAGGGAAGGAGACATCCAGACTTATGCTGGTAAACATCAGAACAAAAGAACAGAGAGCAATCCTTCAAACCTCACAAAGATAGAAAAAAGAAATCAGAACACTTACAAAGGTTGAAGATTAGATTATCACTGTCTAAAAGTCCGTGATTCATGTGGATTACATGATTCTCTTTGGCAATGTTGGATGCTAAAAAAGAATGGAACAAGTTTTTTCGGAGTTATGAAATAAAATTGTTTTGAAACAGGTATCCTAGATCTGACCCAAACATTCAAATGAGAGGGCAAGGCAGATGGTTTTGGTAATACAAAGCCTCACAAAATTTACAACTTAAGAGAAGCTTCCAAAAGACTTGTCTAAACACAGATTCTGGCAAAATAAATAATAAATTAAAATAAGAGGAAGATTAAAAAAAAGGCCTTTTTTTAAAAAAAAAAAAAAGACAAAATCATAGCAAACAAAAGTGCAGCATGCAAACCCCAGCAACCAACCAAGTAATTTCTTTGGCATAATATAAAAGTATTTTAGCACCAATCTGAATCTTAATACAGAAGGAGGTTAGGATTAGAGAGAAGCAGAAAACAAACGTTTACTGAGGTTATGAATAATGACTGTTTCTAGAGATTGGTGCATGGTAGAGAGTGATTTAAGAGTTTTTACCAGCAAAGTTTAAGTAGGACATACAAACATTAAAATACTAGGGGACTGAAACGAATAAAAAAAAGCTGCTTTGAAGAAAAAATGGGACAGTGAAATAAAAATAAGTACTCAGAAAGTTTATTAAATAGAAAATGAGTACAAAAATATGTCTAAAAGATAAAAGCACGAAGAATATGAGAGAAACCAATCCTCAGGTGGGCTAATAGCTCCGTGCTGTTTCCTAGTGAAACAACTGAAACAGAACAAAACATAAAAGGCAAAACTTAAATGGAATCTTTTTTACCTCTCGCACACAGACCAAAATAGCAAAGCTAATTTTAGTGAAGAGAGAATTTGAAGTGAGAATTTCTATGGAAAATTAAAAGATTTTTATCTTAATATTAATAAAATGATAATCTATAAGAGTCACGGAATCCATAGAAATTACAGATGTTTAGCAAAATATGGAAAGAAAACATTAACGAATTATAAGGAAATGGACAAACCCACCTTCCTGTGTGACATTTAATGTATGTATTTTCTGAGTCGAGCAGGTTAAGGAAACAACTAAAGAGGGCTGAGAGCACAGCTTCCCAAGCCTGCCCACAGCGGTACACCACAGATAGCTCACAGAGGTGCTGAGATATCGATCCATGTGGCCAGGGTTGGCCTGGTGGGGCTGCGACAACCACAGCCTACAAACAATGACTTTTGGCTCCCAGCAGCATGGATGGTGTCCTCACAAGTCTGTGTGAGCTGTGTTCCAATTTGAACCAATTTTGGAACAACCAAAGCCAATTAAATATGGCTTGATACCTGATACGGTGGAGGTGTATGTGTGAAATCATGCATATATTTGTATTATATGTGTTTGCATATATTTTCTATGAAACTGTGCCAGTAAGAAGAAAAACATTTTCTCTTAAAAATGTGACTATTTAAAAAAATGACAATCTTAACAAGAGTCTTAATAAGAGATATAAAAATAAAATATCATATAGATCTAATTCTCTTACTATGATGTAACAAAATCAGAAAACACATCAAAGGATGGCTAATACTAAAAAGTTAGTAATTTGAAATTTAAAAATTTCTAAACACAGTCCTGAAAATTTTTGTGCACTTTTCTGTAAGTATAAATAAAAATGTAAAGGGTGCTAAATAAGTTTTGAATTAAAGAGGAAATTAAAATGTACTTAGCAATAAGTTACAATGAGCAACTACATTTTAAAAGATATAGAATGTTGACTGAGTATTCATGGACAATATTGCTATTAGTTAAGAGAAAAAAGAGGAAAAGAATGAGCTGAGAATACAATTAAACCCATCAGAACAAGTCCAAAGAAAATAAAAATTTGACAAAGATAATTAAAAAAAAAAAAAGAAAAGTAACCAAAAAAATTTGAACAATGAAATTAAGAGACCAGTTTTTTTTTTTTTTTGGAAACCAATCAACAAAAATAGAAAATCTATGACAAATTAATCCACAAAACTCCTAAAAATTAGAAAAATGAAAAAGAATAAATATGGAGATTATAAAATAATAATAATAAATGATTAAAAATAACAAGGAAATGATAGATTCCTTTTTGGCAAAAGCAGAAAAACTTGAAAACAGGGAATTTTCTAGTAGCATATAATTTAGCAAAACCAAATCAATAAAAGGTAGCACACAGATCTATTAATGCAGGAGAAATGGAAAAAAGCAGACAAGATCCAGCCTTATACAAGACTCCTACCCTGGTTGCTTTTTAAAATGAGGTCATTTCTGTGTTATATTAACTGTTCTAGAGCACAGAAAAAGATGGACATTACATAGCCAGTGTGTGTGTGTGTGGGGGGGGTACTGGGGATTGAACCTACGGGTGCTCTGATACTGAGCCAACCCCCAGTCCTTTTTTTATTTCTGTTTTGAGACAGGGTCTCCCTGATTAGATCCTCGCTAAATCACTGAGGCTTTCCTGGAACTTCCGGAATCTCTGGGATGACAGGTGTGCACCATCGTGCCTGGCTCACAGAGCGATTTTAATGATACCCTGGGACCCTTGATCAACCTCCCTCCCCACAACACACTCACACACACATACTCACAGGTCTTGGGCAATCTCACAAACACGGATACAAAACTCAGAAGTTACACACTTATAAAATTGAATTTTGCAGTGAGTTAAAAGCATAATGCATTATAAATATCTAAGATTTCTCCCTACCTACGCTTGCTATGAAATAATGGTTTCCTCTCAGGAAAACAACTAATGAAAGGCACTCTTGAGTACACATGAAGACAAGAGTCATGAGACCACCTTAATAGATTTCCTACAAGATTCCTTATCCCCGCCCCTCTCTCCCTGCCGTGTGTGTGTGTGTGTGTGTGTGTGTGTGTGTGTGTGTGTGTGTGTGTGTCTCTCACATGCACTTAAGCACACACAGTTTCAGTAAGCTAATATAAGGAAATAGTCTCATAGTCTCACTCCATAAGTTCAATCTACATAGTTACATGGTTCTGTGAATGTCTTTAAAAATCAAAGAATAAGAAGCATAAATGTTACAAAAGAAAAGTAATATTAGCAGAAAATTTATTTATTTAAATGTTAAGATTAATATAACAATTAAAAATTTTGTTACATGACTAGGCTCCAGATCAACAAAAATAAATCCACTATGAGGCAAGTATTGTTTGCAAATTAAAGTAAAAGAACGAATGCATTCTGGTGACTACAAAAGTGAATTAAAAATTAGGCAGGGGAAATCTTAGCAATAGCATCCATCGCCTGTGAGAAGTCGATTAGAAAATGATCGAAGGATGTCGAAAGAACACTTGAATATTAAAGGACAATATTACGGGAATTCAACTTCTCCACAGACCAGTTTATAAATTGAGTGTGTCTCTACTTGGAATCCAGCAGCACTGGGAATTTAATTTTGACTTTCCTGGGCTGTTATCTCACTCCTCCTTACTTGGTAGTTCACTTGTTTTCAATTTTTCTTGCTTTTTAAAAATGTTTTTATTGGGGCATTATAGTTACATACAATAGTTGGGTTCGTGCTGACATAATCATGGAGTGTAATTTACTCCATTTCAGTCCCTGGTGCCTCCTCTTTCCCTCCCCCTCCCCTCCCATATTCCCTTCCTATGCTCTCCTGGTCTTTTCTTTCTTTGTTTTGAATTGGTGCTTTGTAGATAGACATAAAGGTGGAATTCACTGTGGTGTATTTACACCACGCACAGAGCATAGTTTTTTTCAAATTCTGATTAATATACTTGGCCTGGTATTCCTGAGTACTATTTTAACTACATCTTAAAATTTTAATTTTGAATCTATTCATTTATCACTATTAAGGAACTTCAACTTTTATTTTCCTTTTGATCCATCAATTATTTAAAAATGAGTTAATAGTATCCAATTTTATATATTTTCACATACAGTTTGTTTTAATATTTACCATCAGTAAAATTTAGACTTTCTAAAATGTTTCCTCATCTTAACTCACTTTCTTCCTAATCCACTTGTCCCGTTGGCACTCAGAGAAAGGATTCTGAAGTGATAATTAAGGGTGGCTTTGTTTGGGTCTAGCAATGCTCCCAGAAAACTGTCTGAAGAGGAAGGAAGGAGAGCAGCTTCCCTTCACCTAGCTCCTCCTTCTGAGCCGCATTTGCACCTGTGCTGGTTACAAAGAACATCTCAAGGTCTTGATTCTCTGTGCTTCCTGCATCAGTGAGGGTTCGGGCAATTCTGGTAATTAGTGGGTCTGATCAGTGTCTGGGGAGCCATCAGATGGCCTGCAGCCCAGGAAGAGCCTGAAGTATAGGCTTTTAATGTGGAGAAACCAGAATCAATAAGTCAGCCAGGTCTCTTCTTTCTTGTCTGTGTGTGCGTGCCTGTGTGTGGTCATCACTGTTATGACAGTTGACATAGGCAGTAAAGTTAGAGCCTCCTGGTCCATGTGGGATTGTCTGAGTATACTCAAGCCTCAGTCTGTCTCTAAGTGGACATTATGGACTTTGCAGTTTGGAAATGGCCATAGAGATGAACTCATTTCATAGTTTCTTCATAGAGATGGGGAAACTAAGGCACAGAGGAGCAACATCTAAGTTTGGTTGTTCTGAAAGAAAAGAGAATGCCTTCTCCAGTGCTTAGACTTTTTTTTTTTCCTTTGAGTCTCTGCAGATTAACTCCTGTCTTCACTACTCACCCAGAGAAAGTAAAGCAAACCCTAGTTCTGACTCCCTGGCCTTGCAAGGAGACCAGGTGAAATACAATAGCTGCTTGGAAACCATAGCTGCTTCTGTTTAGGAAGCTGGTGTTGATCAAGGAAAGGGGAGAGAGTCTGAGAGCGCTGTCAGGCAGTGGGTCCCCTGGCAGAGCCCAGCAATTGCAGACCCTTCCTCACAGTGCCCCCCACCACCCCACCTAGTCTGGCAGGCCTCTTTAGACTTGTACTGACTTTATGTCTTGACCAACTCTTGAAAAAATATACCCTCAATTTGTTTTAAACAGGTATGTTGGACATGCAGATATGGAAATGACTGTCATGAAGAAATAAGTTTTTCTTTCAGTTCTCTGGAAACAGGAAGCACAGACACCACACATGGTAGGTTTGAGGTGGAAGGATCAAGGTAGAGAAGAACCAGAGCTTTATTGTGGTTTCTGCTGGGAAGGCAAAGCGCAAGGCCAGCAGATGTGGGATTGGCTGCTCTGAATCATTTCAGTGGGCTCTGGGGTCTAGAGGCTGCCCCTCATTATTGCAGAGGTGGGAGAGAGACAAAGGCATTAAATAAATTAATTAATGTCAAGGAAGAGGGTAGGGTGGAGGTAGTATTCACTCCACTTTCTTCTTTCTCTCAAGAGAACATCGTGCTTCATTAAAAGATCTCAGAGTCATTCCAGTAAAGCAAACTTATGTAGCTCCAGTTCGTTTTTTGTAAAGTTTTCCTTGCACACGAGTATTAAGTGGACTGAGTATGCATTCTCTCCAGCACAAGTCCTGGCACAGAATAGGTTCTGGGTAATTATTTTTTGTTCGTTTCCAAAGAATTGAATTTTCAAGAAAATTCATCTCTTTTTCTTGGGTGGCATCCAAAATGGAAACAATTCTAGCCACTGCAGCAACCCTATACCCCAAGTTCCCAGGCAGAAGCCTGGATGTTTCCAAACCAAGCAGTCTCAGTCCTGGTAAGTCAGTTTGCTAATGAAATTTCCATCATTCTCCTGCTGTTCCAGCATTTCCACTCACTCTAGGGCTTTCAGAATTGAAGATGTGCTGCTCACACAGCGGAGGGTGTTAGAGGCTGCTGGATCAAGGACATTGTGGGACTGTGCAGTTGTCTTGGTCTAGAATAAGCTCTGGCTAGACGAACAGGAATTGGCATTAAAATGAGTTAATTAAGGAAACAACTTTATTTTTACATTGTTCTTACAGGAATGCATCACTACTGTAAAGATTTCAACAAGGCAGAAGTGTGCGGAGTTAAAAGCAAAAGACCAACATATTCATGACTGTATGCAACCTATTTTATTCCCCAGGGGTAATCACAAACACCTGTTTGATAATTGAGAACTTGTGCTGTGCATTTTCATTCATATATATATAAAATACACATATATACATATATAATATACATCTATATTATATATACACAAAGATACAGTGGTATTAAAATATGTATATATGATTATATGTAATGTTTTGTAACTTCTTTAATAAGTTGACTTTTTCATGTTAGTGCAAATACACATATCTAAATATTTTTAAATATTAACCATTTATTCCATGGTAGAGATCTGTCATTCATAGTTTAATTTCTTTTAGAGGAAAAAATTAGATCTGCTTCCAAATTCCTCCTATTGCAAAAAAAAAAAAAAAAAAAAAAAGCTTTAAAAGATATACACATTTCTTTGTGCAATTATTATTATTTTTTCTCTAGGAGATTGTTTACATAAGTTTCTCATGGCTTCCATTAAAAAAAATACCACAGGCCATGTGGCTTAAACAATAGAAATTAATTTTCTCACAGTTTGGAAGCCCCAAGAAGTCCAAGATTAAGATGCCTGAAGCATTTGGTTTTTGAGAAGTCTCTCTCCTTGGCTTGGAGATGGCTGGCTTATCTCAAATATGAACAGATTCTTAGGTATACTGGGAATTAGTACTTTAATATATGTTGGATACAATGCAGCCCATAATAATGTTTTGGTTACCATGGCTGATTAATGAATTGCTATAAAATGCAGCATCTTAAAGTATCCAGGAACTTAATCTCACTAATAGCTAAGTGTCCATCAGGGATAGCTTCTCTGTGTTCCATGATGTCTGAGGCTGAGGCTGAAATTGGAATTAAACTCCTGTGTTAGATTTTTCTTCCAGACCCTTGACTTTCCCCAGAAAGAAACAGAATCTATTTCCCATCCCCATGAAGCTGATCAGGACATTGTGACCACCTCTGTAGAATAAAATATGGTTGAAGTGACATGGCATAACTTTTGAAGCCATCTCAGAAAGACAGTATGACTTCGACATTTCCCTTTCCCTTATACTCTCTCAGGAATCTTCTCCCTGGAACCCAGTCAACCCCGTATAAGGAAGCCCAGAGTATCCCAGATGGAGAGGAACGGAGGCTTTCAACCCATAGCCAGACTTAATCTGGAGACATGAAGGCAATGGGCCTCCAGATCACTCCAGTTCAGCTCTGCTGGGGCATGACTGCATTCACGAACCAGAAAATCTGTGATCATATGGATTGTTGCTGTATGCCATTAAGTTTTGGAATATTTGTTACAATTCTAGTAGCAGGAGCAGCTGGTTTTCTCCTGTGGCTGATTTGCAGACTAAGAATTCTGACAGTACCTGCATGTGGCCTCTCTATGGGAGCTTGCCTTGCTCCCACTCCCACAACAGAAGCCTCAGGGTTATTGGATCTTCCACATAGATTTTTAGGGCTTTACCATGGGTGTCTCAGTGAAATGGGAAGAAGCCACATTGACTTTTATGACTTTGCCTTAAAATTAACATAGAGCCACTTACACTGAGCTTTCTTGATTATAAGCAAATCTAAGGCCTTGCTTCAAAGGGAGCAGGCAGAAAAATCACCTCTCAGTGACATGGAGTGTCAAAAAGGTGGTAGCAGTGTTCTAGAACTCCTACCCAGTGCATGCCAGAGTTGGCCCATTTTTTTCTTCTGGACCATTTTTCAAAAGTCTACAGGCTGAGCATTTTCTTAGCTTTCCCTACTGCTCACTAATTTGGGAATTGTCCACATCCACTCTTTGACATTACTCCATCCGTATACTTGACTTAATTTCAGGAATCATGTTTTTATGTTTTTAATGTCCCCCAAACCCTGCCTTATTTTCTAAATGGCTCCTTTGCATAGGAACTTTTACTTACTTTAGGAATACAGGGTTCTCTCATATTTCTCTGAAGATAAAATTTTTCTTTTTTTTAAAAAAAGTTCTCTTTCTTTAATCATCAGGTTTTTTTTTTTTTTCCTGGAGTAAATTACCACTTGCTTGCTCTTAGACTTTCTTTCTCATGCTGCCCACCATCTGCAGCTTCGGTTTGCCTTTTTAAGGTATGAATGGAAGCCCAGGTTCTCTGGTTTGGTTTCCTTTGCAGATTGGGCGTAGGTCTGTTTCTCTAATGGGCTTCTTCCATGCTCAGAGGCTTGGCTTCAGGCCATGTGTGGTAGAGAGTATTAACCCACAGTCTTGGTTTGGGAGGTCTGGGCATCCTCAGTGCCTGGGAATTCAAATTAAGGATGACTTTCCTCTGGCAAAGCATTGGTAATTTCACTGAAATTGAGGTTGACCAGTTTATTTTCCCTCCTTCCCTAAATGTTTGTTTGGGCTAAGAATTTGAGGTTGAAAACAATTTTTTTTCCTCCTAATGTTAAAGACATTTGTGTCTTTCTTCCTATCTTCCTTCCTTCTCTCTCTCTCTCTCTCTCTCTTCCTCCCTCCCTCCCTCCCTCCCTCTCTTTCTTTCTTTCTTCTTGTGTGGTCTTTTTTTCTAGTGAGTTTGTCATAACATTTTGTATCTCAAACTTAGGTGAAACATATTCTCTCCTATTTCTCTCCCTTTCTTGATGTTTTTCTGTTTTGAAATGCCCCCAACCCTTTTGTATTTTCCAACTTTTTCTTTTTCATATGAGCTTGTTTTATGAATGCAAAGTCCTCTCATATTTCTCTGAAGATTCAGTGTATCTCTTCTTGAAAGTTCTCTTTCTTACTTGCTTCTCCAGTGTGGTGAAGTTCTATGATCCTTTACTTTGGTGTTGGATCACTTGCTTTATTGAGTTGGGTAAACTGTAAACCTTTTCAAAAGCCCAAGGATCTCAGTTCTGGGAAATTTTTTGAATTATATTTTGATGATTTTCCCCCCATCCAACTTTCTCTCAAACTCTTATATGCCATCTATTGAAATCCCTAAACTGATTCTCTGATATCTCTTATTATTCTTCTTTATGAAATCCTTTTTTTCCTAAGATTTTCCTTTAATTTTTCTTTTTTATTATTATGCTTTTAATTTCCAATATTTTTTGTTTGGATCATATTAATTTTATAACATTTTTATTATATTCCAAGAATATGGTATTTTTGAAATTGTTTTTCTGAGGATATTGTTAATCATAGATTTTTTTTTTTTGGATTCCATCTCCTACAGGTTGACTATTTCTATTTTTTTTTTTTTGCTTCGACACCTGCCTCCCTATTAGAAGCATCTACAAGTTATCTAGTGCTCCCTGCTCTCCATCATTACTGAGATATGAACAATGGCTCTACATGAATGGATGAGACTGGCTTACCTGAGCTTCATCAAGGGTAAAAGGTAAAGAGGAATCCCCATGATATTATATAAACCTGGAACTCATCCTGGGAACCAGATGGGGGTGATACCCATTAGTCCCAACATTCATTTTGTACATTTCAATTAGTCCCTTTTCAGTTTGGTAGCAATGTACTCATCTAAGCCTCATGTTCCCTCTCACTCAGGCATCTTCATCTTATCCTCTTTAAAAAAGGAACTTGTTTTATTCCGCCTTTCGGGAAAAAAAAGGAGGGATTCAGGGATTTAAGCGTTAAATAGGTTCTCAACCAATTTCTCCATTTGGGGCCCAGTTTGCACCCCCATTTCAAAAAGTACCTAGGGCTACAGGTTTTTAGCTTTTGAGTGTTCTTTATCATTTTCATAAGGATGTTCCTCAGCTCTCCCCATTTTTTTCAACAGATTTGCCTTTCTAGGTCTGCTGAGCCAGTTTGTATGCCTCAACCTCCTTTTCCGTTTCCATGTGTCTATTTGGATGTCTAGTCATTTTTTGTTTTCATCTCCTCTTCCACCCATTTCTTCCCTAGGGGTCACTGCCATTTTAAACAGGATCTCTTTGCTCTTGTTTTAGTTGTTTTGCTTGGGAACTAGCTTCATTGATTGATGCATATTTCACCTAACATCCTGAACTAGAAGATAATGTAAATTTTGTTTGTTTAATAGTTACAAGTGTGTTTCAGGAAACAGCTCTACATAACTTCATCACTTCTAACACTCTGATAGGGGAGGAAATCTTTGATCATCAAATAATTCTGACATCTAGAGTCGGTAGGGTTTGCTTGGTTATGGGAATGAATAAGGAGAGTTTGCCTGATGTTTATAATAAAAACTCTGTGGATGAGAGTGTGGTCTATTTTAGTGAACACATAGTGAACACATAGTGTACACTTTCTCTTTGACTTCTATAACAAATTATGACAAACTCGATAGCTTTGAATAATAAACAGTTATCCTAACCCTGTTCTGGAAGCAAGAAATCTGAAATCAGTATCACTGGGCAACAGCAAGTTATGACAGGGTGGTACCCACTCTGGAGCCTGCTGAGGACAGTCAGTGTTTACCTCTTCCTGCCTCTGGTGGCTTGTGACTGCTACACCACTGCCAACCCTTCCTCCAGGGTCATATTGCTTTCTCCTCTCCTATCTGAATTGAATTCCCCTCTGCATCATTTTTATAGGATACTTACAATTGCATTCAGAATACAGATGGATACAGAGTGATCTACCTATATCCTTAATCATACTTGTAAAGTCTGCCATATAAGGCAACATGTGCATGTTCTAAGAATTAGAATTTTATATTTTGGGGAACCATTGTTCAGCCTACTATCTACTGAACTCTGGTCCCCAGTGATTCACATCTGTCCCACCAGCAGCTTATATTTACCTTATCCTTATTCCCAACAGTAATAACCCATTGCAGCAAGAACCTGGAGTTCCAAAGTTTATGCAAATGTTATTAACTCAAAAGTTTCTAATCTTATTATCTATGTCATCTAAATCAGATATGGTGGGACTCTGGGTATGACCCAACCTGGGACAAAAGGTGTTTGGTTCTTGGGCCTGTGCACTAGAAAAGAAGTAATCTCTGCTTTCAAACTTCAGTGATGGGACAGGCATAGACAGACAGATTTAGATACTTCTATTTCAAAAAGGGGGAAAGGGGAAGAAAAAGACGGCTCCTGGTTCTAAATAATTCAAAAACCCTACAGGGAAGATTTCAAAAGGTTTCCAGGCCTGGAAATAATCCTGTGTAACTGAAGGCTCTGCCTTCCAAGTCTGCTGCTTCGTATGGCTTTTCCTAGACCAGGCATTGAGAACAAATGACCAATGTCCTCTGATCCTGTCTTATGGAAAAAATGCAGGGACTGTGAGTGGGAATTTACAAATAGCTAACAGAATGGACATGACCCAAGACACTGCCCTCCCCTCGATCCTTATGCTACTTTTAATTTAGCATCCAGAGAAAAATTTCAGAGATCTAGTGTCTAGCATTCATTCTTTCATGCACACATTCACTCATGAGAGATTTATGGAACAATTTCTGTGTGCCATACAGAGCAGTGTCCTGGGTAGGACCTGGAGTCCCGTGGTACAGACAATGAGGAAAGAATCATTGAACATGAAACAAAAACACAGTTTTAGATATTAATAAGTATTATGGAAAAATGGGAATATTGTAGAGTATTCTGGAGAACACTCTTTAGACTGGTGCATAAAACCTTTTCTGAGGACATTTGGTTTGATACCAGAGAGATAAGAAAAAGCCACTCTATGAAAATAAGACACAGTGGTTTGGCAAATGAAGGCACAATGAGTAAAAATACCTCGGAGTGCTTTAGGAAGGGACAGACGTTATTGTGACTGGAGACCAGGGGGTGACATAGAGAGCAGTTCAAACTGTCTTAAAGAGAGAAGCCAAGGAGAAATTCTGAGACTGATGAAGAAGTTCAGATTTTATTCAACTTCATTCAGAAGCCACCAGGGTTTTTTAGAGAATAGAATGACATCATCCGATTTACATTTTAGGAAAATCTTTCTGCTTGCTCTGTAGAGCAAGAGGGGAAATCAGGAGAACAGGGACAGGCTGCGAAGTGACCAGCAGCTCATCATGGTGGCTTGGCCAGGATGATTGTAGCATAAGTGGGGAAGCGTGGAGAGACTGAACAGGGGTTTCAGGGGTAGAACCACTAGGGCTTGCTGAGATGTCGGACTTGAGGACCAAGAAGAAGAGCCGAGTGTACCCAAGGTCAAGTGCAGTGTTTGGCTTTGATTGAGCCAGTTGGATGGACTGTGATGCCGTTAGATGGACACAGAGTCCTGTGTTTGAAGAATAAGAGAGAATGACAGGGTGTCATGAAGCAAAGATCTTGCAGCTTGTTTATTTATCCTATTTTCGATGTCCATTAGAAATTTAAGCAAAGATGTTGAACAGTTAGTTGGACAACTGAGTCTAGGGGTCAGGACCAGCAATATAAATTAGAAAGTGATTATTTAAATATTAAATACACATTATTTAAATATTAAGTATGTAAATATTTAATACACAAAGCCCTGAGTCTGGAAGAAACTAACCACAGGGAAAACGTAGCTAGAGAAGAAAATAGGGAGAACATAGGGTGCTTTAATGCTTGGAGGACAGAGAAAGGAGGGAGAAGATGCAAGAAGGAGATGGCAAGGAAAAGAAAATGATGGCATGCCATGACCTGGAAGGAGTTTCCAGAAGGAAGTCCTAGTAACTGTGGAAGCGCATTCTCACAACTCACATTAAACCTGACTCCAGCTTACTTCTATGCACTGGTCTCAGCTCTTAATTCTGGGAATCATACAAAAAAGGTCAAAGGAAATTTTACAAAAAATGTTTTCTGTTGAAGAGAGAATACATCTGTAGGTGTCCTGCTCCTGGTTTAAATCCTGGCCACTGGTGACCTGTGTTAACTGTGGACAGATGTCTCAGCCTCTGTGAGCTCCGTTTTCCTCACTTCTAAAGTGAGAGAGGGGCACTTACTTTGCAGGGTCATCTTGAGGCTTAGGAAAAATATATATTCCAGACCCCGTCTACAGGGCATGCTCAATACATGGAAGCGTCCTCGGTTGGTCCTCTTTCTGGTGCCAGAGCCCTCGCATTGAAGATTACCCCATGTTGCTCTTGAGGCCTGGGGTGACATTTTCCCACCATCTCTTCCTTTTCTTCAGTCTCCTCTCCCATGTGGGTCAGTTTTCCTGATGTTAAGGAACTCTAAAAACAAACAAGAGAGACCCGCGTTGCCAATACCCTTCTATAAATACAGTAAGCGGGGCCTGCTTTGGCAAGTAGGATGCCGCTTTCAGAAAACCGAATGCACTTGTCAAGAGCTCAGATCCTTGAGTCCTATTATATGGGATTTAATGCCATTTTAACACTTAGAGGCTACACGGATTTGGGTAATTTACTTAAAACTTTCTTGTGTCACTCTCCTCATTTGTGAAATGAGGATAATAGCGTCTATCTCGTTGGGTTGTCATAGGATTACATAAATTAAAAATCAAAATGGGCAAAATGCTAAAACGTGCCATGTGCTCGGCGCTGAGAAGGCATCAGGACTGCAGGCAGATGGCTGGTGCCCTCTCTTCCAGGACATGGTGCCAAGGGATTCGTGCTTCAAAGACGTGGGTGGGATGACTCCTGAGTCCCTTCTGGCTCTGAAGTTTAGGGTTTGATAACTAGTGAGACTGCATGGCTGGGAGGATAGGCCCCCTCCAAATATGAAGTGGGACAGGAGTCTCCTGACACTCGGGAAGTTGAGAGATGTCCAGGAAGCCCCCTGAAACTGGGTTAAAAAGTCAAAACCACTTCCATGTTGAATGATGCCTTTTTATTTTATGTTTTAAATGTCAGAACTAGGAACTGCTTTCCTGGCACATTTTTCCTATTCAGATTTCAAAATTTGCCATGATAATTCATCTTCACCTTCAGAAAGGGCTTGATACAGAGAAAAGACTGAGAATTCAGAGTCCACTCTAAATTCGACCTTCAGCGCCTCTGTTTACTACAGAATGGCCGACTGTCTCTGAGCCTCAGTAGCCCCGATTTTAAGAGAGAGGTTATAATAATAGCTGCCTTGTGGTGTTACTATGAGAGTTAAGTAAAATAATGTACATAAAAGACTCAGCAAGGTAGAAATTATATTATCTTTCTTTACCTGCCCTGTTGGACTATATAATCCCTGTCCCTACATATTTCCTGCCAAAGTCCAAAAATATCCATGCAGATGGCTCTTTTTGAAACTGGGGAAAGTATATCATCTGTACTTGCAGAAGTGCATCCTGTTATTATATGATATTTATATCCTTACTGAAGTCAGAAATCATCTGAATTAATAAAAAAAAAAAAGAGTAGTTTCCACAAGTTCTAAAAACATTAGTCAGAAATAATGCTCCTTCCAGACCCCTAATGCTGAGTATGGCAAACCTAAGCTCTCAGTTTATAGGCCACTGATAATTCCTGTTACGCCAATGGGGAAATTAGCCTAGTACCAAGATATTTTTAACTGGTCTGAACAAACACATCTTCATTTGCATCCAGCAAGACGTAACCTTAGCAACAGTGTGTATTTTTGGACTCCTTTTCATTTAATGCAAATGAAGCTCCTCTGATATGCCAGGAATCTGATGACAGAATTCAACGTGACCAATTCAAGTGTCTGAGGTCTGCAAGTCCCCTAGTCAGCCCCACCAGATTCTGATGTCCTGTCACCAGCATGAATTGTTATGACCCAAACAGAAATAATTTTAGAGCCCTGGATTTTTATGTTTACTTTCAAGTCACATTTGATCCTCACTTCTGTAATAAGTGGCCTAAAGTGTGGGGGAAACTGTATACTGTTGGGTAAAGAACTTAGGTTTTACATTGTGAGAGAGAATTAACAATGTGGTTATGCTTCTTCATACATGGATCTCAAAGCAATTCCCCTTCCTTCTCTGAGCCACAGTGTGCTCTGTAAAATAGAGGCAACCGCTGATTTGACATTTTTCCTTCCTTGTAAAGTTGTGAACACTAAATATAATATTTGAAAACTGATTTAGAATTTTTATTAGTATTTTTTAAATTTTTTACTTTGTTGTATGTATTTATGGGATATGACATGATGTTTTGATATTTACAATGTGGAATGATTAAATCGAGCTCATTAACCAAACTTCCCCCACAGGCTTACCTTTTTTTATTTCTTTCATTCTTTTTTTTTTTTTTAATAGTGAAAACATTTAAAATCTACTCAGCATTTTTGAAGATGTAAGAGGTACTTCAGTCCGAGGCATGCTTTGACAATATGCTTCCTTCTGTCCTGATGTCATGATCGGTACATAATATTGTTGGTACTCAGAGCTGAACCAATATGTCTTTTATAGGTTGGAAAGGGAGGTGGAAGAGTTAGATCTCCTTTAAGGACTGGTACCCTCCACTCTCTGTAGTAACTGCATAGTTTGCCCTGATGTTCTTGGGCAATTTTCATATGGATGCGCATGGAATTTTTGTATATGTTAATGAACAAGAAATTCTCATTTCCCACCCAAAGTAGAGAAACAAAACCCTGTGTGGTGGAGGCTTTACCAGTCCTGTTTGAATAGTGGGAGTTTCCTGGCACTTGCTCTCTCTTTCCCTACCATTACCATGCCGGCTCTTCAACCTTGTTTAATTATTGAGTGCCAGAATAATACATGAATGTATGGAAGGTATGATCAGGAATTTGTCATCATGACCCCTGGTTATAGGTCACACTTGATTAAACTGGCTCATAAACAATGGATTGAGGGCTCAAGAGTAGAAATTTCAGAGTGTGTGTGTGTGTGCATGTGTATGTGTGTGTGTGTGTATGTCTGAGAATGGGTGTGTTCATGTGTCTAGGTCTATGAGTCTGTGCCCATGTCACCTTGTGACTAGGGTTTGTAGGCATATGTGGAAGTCTGTGAGCTCATAAGACAGGTCTATCTAGGAGTGTGTTAGTACACTTATATGTTGTGTAGAAGGAGGGGAGCAGCAGCTGAAGATCAGGAGAGGATTCATTCATTTATTCATTCATTCAATAAATACTCATGGAGAGATGAGAGAGTCATACTCCAAGTCTTGGTGGTCTGGGTTCAGCCCTAGGAAGGATCACGCCTACTGTAGCTGGAGAAACGTGGTCTGGCATGTTGTACTTTGAGCAGCACCGTGGCCAGTTCCTTTAAGTGAAGGCCTAGGTAGAAGTCTGGGGTCCATGTAGCTCTCCAGTGATCTTCAGGGTCATGCACATTAAGGCAGAGAGGGTTCTGCCTCCCATCCTCTTTCCTTCTTGGCACATCCCTGTCCAGTTGGTGGAGCTTCTGCTCCCCCTGATGAAGGCCTAGGACATCTGTTGCAGCCCATGAAGTTAGACTCGTTTGACATTGTGCTTCTAATGCAAGGGTATGCAGAAACATTGGTACCATCACAACCGTCACTAAAGTGGCCTGTCTGAGCACTCCAGGGAACAGAAAACAAGCTCATTATTCCCACTGGTGTCAGAGGGAGCATCAGGCAGAGAGCCTGCCTTTGCGGTTCTTTCTGCATAGAAGAAAGGAGGTCAACACCTACCAGAAACAAAATGTGTCCCACCCAGGGCCTTCCGGGGGTGACCAGGGATGGAAACCCAGATCAGACAGGTTAATCTCTTTCAAAATCCCCCTTCTTCTGTGACGTCTCCTTGCTCTCTTTTCCAGAAGTTTTTAGGCAGATCAAACACATGCTGAGCTGCCTCTGTTTGCAGAAAGAGTACTTAAGGCTCAACTCCACATCCACCCTGCAGCAGCCCACAGCTCAGGAGCATTTTGGCCCGTGTCTGCTCTTTTGTATGCTCCTCACATCCACCATGAGGCTTAGTAAAAATATATATTCCAGACCCCATCTACAGGGCATGCTCAACACATGGAAGCGTCCTCAGTTGGTCCTCTTTCTGGTGCCAGAGCCCTCGCATTGATTACCCCATGTTCCTCTTGAGGCCCGGGATGACATTTTCCCACCATCTCTTCCTTTTCTTCAGTCTCCTCTCCCATGTGGGTCAGTTTTCCTGATGTCAAGGAACTCTAAAAACAAACAAGAGAGACCCGCGTTTGTTTTTAGAGGCTCCAAAAGATGGATGGCAAGATGCCAAGCTAGAACTGAAGGCTCACGTGGCATCTTTCCTGATGAGTGTGGTTACTTTTTCGGGTGCCCACCTCTCTGAAGATTGAATTACTGGAGAGCTGGGGTCACATCTTGTCTTGGTGCATTCTCACCATTGAGCTTGGGGCCTGGCTTTGGTGTCTAGGTGGTTTCCCCAGGAACCAGACTCTGAAACTGGAACAGGAAGCCCCTCGGGCATATGCCCAGGATCAATACCTGTGGGGGAGGGAGGGCAAAGGGAGTGGGCAGGAGAACTGCAGTGTAGAAGCATTTTACTGCAACCGTACTTGTAAAAAGCATCTCAGCAGGCCTGAGCTGGCCTTTCCGAGTTGTGCTAAGCAGAGGAAAAGGGTTGAGATGGCTTGGTTAAGTGTTACCACAGGGCTATATGTTAAAGACTATGTCCCTAGGGTGGGGCTCTTGGGAAGTGGTGGAACCTTTAGAAGGTTCGTTAGTGGGAGGTCCTTAGGTCTCTGGGAGTGTACCATTAATGAAGGCTGTGTGGCATTGGCCTTTTCTTCGCCCTTTAGCTTTCTGCCTCATGAGGTGAGCAGTTTGCTCTACTACAAGTTCCCCATCATTGCCACCTGGCATATCCACTAGAGGCCCAAAGCCATGGAGCTCACCTTCGCTTGGACTAGAACCTCCCAAACTGGGCCAAAATGTGTGTTTTCTTTTTAACAATGATTTATCTCAGGTATTTTATGATAGCCACAGAAAGCTGACTAATGGGGTCCAGACACCTACCTGTGATTGGCCAGCCATTCGGTATGGGCTGCCCCCAGGGAAGAGTATGGCCTTGGCTCAGGTGATTCTCCTTAAGAACAGGCAATTCAGGGATTCAGGGAGAGGGCCTCAGCTGAGTTGAAAGAACTCAGAATCTTCTGCTTTCAAAACTCTTGGTAGCTGGGCGAATGAGTGATTCCACCGCAAGGGGAGATGTGGGTGACACACCATGCAATGTCGCTCTGTGATTGTAAAATTGACTCTTCTGTGACATGCTTCTCTGTTCTCTTACCAGCAAACTATCAAATCTGATTTTTCTTGCACTGGAAGCCCTCGATCTTTGGACATTGCTGACTTCTATGCCTCAGTTCCTACTGTGATTGTGTTCTGCCTCTGTGTGTGTGTGTGTGTGTGTGTGTGTGTGTGTGTGTGTGTGTACAGGCGTGTGCACCCAGGCCTCTCTCCAGGCTCACTTCTGTGTCAGTCCCTCAGGCTGGACCCCCATTTCCCCCGCTGCCTTCCCTCCTGCAACAGTGGTGAAAGCCTCTGAGCCCAAGCTCTGCTTGGCTTCTGTGCTCAGGGCATCACCCCCAACACGACCTTGGGAGTCTGCCAATACTCTTGAGAGCAGAGCCCCACCAAGTGGGAGCGTGACCCCAGGCTCGCTGGGGTCAGGGCCCAAGGGAGGGGCCCAGATGGGGGAGCCCTGCTCTGGCAGTGAGGGATTCCGGGGACAGACACTGAGGCCACGGCTGTTCTGGAACAGTGCTTCCATTCTCCACACCACGGCCAGTGGTCAGGCTGGGCAAGTTCACCACGAAGCTCCCCGAGTCCCTGAATTCAGACTCTGTGGGACTTGAAGAACTAGGCCGTGGGGCAAGACACCCCTCCCCACAGAGTTCTGTCATTGAACAGACTTCGCCCATGGCACAGAGGTCATGGGAGGGCCTGCTACGAAAGCTCTTTCCCCAAGAGCTTATTTGCCTGCCTGTCACATCTCCGGTCAGACCTGGGGCTCTGGGATGAGGCTGGCCTGCAGGTGTGTGGGATCTGCCTGCTCTCTGAAACTGCCTTCCACCCTGGTGGGCTCCAGGGTGGACGGGGCTGTCCTGTTAGAAACAGAGGACTCTGAGTTGGGCATCCCAGGTGTTCAGAGAGACCCTGTGGCTGCCTCTGCCTCCAGTTCCTGCCTCGTGGTCTGGCCAGGCCTCCCTGCTGGTTGGTAACACAATTAACACAATTCCCCTTCAGCGGATGATCCCATTTTCCAAAGATAGCTCAGGCTGAATGTCACTGAGGGTATGTGGGGACACAGGGTTGGAGGTGTGGCCTTTCCTGAGAGGTGCATTTCTGGTGATGGGGACAAGAGAAGTGAGGGGCTCGAGACCCTGTGCTGGGGAAGACTGCAGAGTGGACAGGACCCGAGGCTGCGAGTGGCATCCAGATCAGAGCTTCATAGTTTGCCAGGAAGTCAACATCATCTCAGGCTGGCTGTCATGTGGCCCTGAGAAGGTCAAATGGAGAGAAGAGTGACATGATTTCACAGAGAGGCTCAAGCAGAGACCGGGCGCTGACTGTGAGCTGCGGCGCGGCACACTGCTTGGTGTTGGCGAGGATGCTGTGAAGCGGGTGTGTCCCCGCAGCTCCTTGGGGAGAGCTGGCTCAGAGATACCATCTGGATGCTCATTTGTTAAATGGCTCACCTCTCCTGGAGTCAGAGTAGGCGACTCTGGTGAGGCTTAGGAACTGGATCAGGAGTTTTGCAAGCAGGGCTTTGTCCCGGTTTTTCTCTTCACTGGGGAGATCCCAATTGTGGGGGGCAGTCAATGATAAGGTCTCCTGGGGATAGAGCTGTCAGTCATAGTCCTCATCACTGCGTAGATCCAAAAGCCAGCAGGAACTTCCAGAAGCCAAAGATAGAAACACAGCTGCCCTGAAATTTATAAGGAGAAGAGGGAGACAAAGTCAAGAAAAAAAGAATGCACGCAAAGATGAACAGGAGGATATTGTGTTCCTTGAAAATTAAAGATGGTTTTGTTTGATCGAGTTCATTTCTTTTCTGTTCAGTATCAGAATCCTCATGAGGGGGGAGGAGGTAGTCCAAAAGGTTGCAATCTGACAGAAGAACTGACTAGTCTTACACATACACAACAACAACAAACTAAGTATCTATGGCTCCCTGGAAGGGGCTCTGGCTGGGCCCACTGGCTTACATTTCCTTCCCAATTACTTGGGAGCTTGCTGTGTGTCCCGAGGCACACTTCTTGCTTGCCTTCTCTGAGTTTCCCTTTACAAAACCATAAACTGGAAGGTGTCTTTAAATTCCGACCCTGTGTGGATCTATTTTTAACAACATTGATCTCACTGACTCCCACACCGTGAGCTGCCATAATGACATTTGTAGCTACACAAATTTCCCAGAATCAGAAAGAAATCGCATTTGTGAAGTGTCAGCTCATCAGAATGACTGGCAACTGGGGCTTCCAAGCTCATCCCCCAAACCTGCTCTGGGATATGGACCCAGGCCAGGCGGAGCTGGAGGCTTCCGGCTGCTGCCTCGCACTGTGTGCTTGCTGACTGTCCCGTGTGTTCTTGGGGACAGAAATAGAATCCGTCTGTCATATGGCAAGTGCTGGGAGGGTGGGGTGTGCAAATGTGTACATGTGTGTGTGTGAGTAAGTGTTTGTGTGTGTGTTTACTATTTATTTTCCAAATAATTCTCTGTCAAAGGTAATTATATTGCAAGTGGAGGGTGGGGATGATGGAAAACTGTCAGTTTCCTGTTAGACAAGCCAATCATGGCATCTGCATGTCCCTAACTAGACGCAGTGTCAAGAAGGCTCAGCACACAACCAGAGGGTTGTCACAGGGCCATGGAATGGGCTCACAGACATTTTGGGTGTGAAACTCCACTGCAATACAAACTTCCAGGTTATTAGTTTGCACAAGGAACCTCTTCCGCATCCCAGAGTCAGCACTTAGCTAAGCTGGTAGCTCTGAGCTCATGCTGTCCTTAGGTCAGAGACTATTTTCTCTGAGATCACCCTTTCCACTATCGGCTTGGTACCATGAGATTCTCCTTAGCTGTAGTGACAGGTGGCATCCAGCTGCCTAATTTACCACCTGGAGTCTACTCAGTGGCCAGCAGTGTTTCTTCTGCCCTAATCTAATCTCACCATTAAGATGATCAACAGCTTGAGACCCCCTGGCAGGAGTCAGAATCAGGAGATTGTATTCCACTCGCACTTCCCCACACACAAGCTCTATCCTCGAGGGCGGGCTTGTTAGATCTCCCGAGCTTCCACGTCACCTGTGAACTGGGATAGCAAAAGCATCTATCTGTCTTCTTGTGGATCTTGTGGGTTCTCATAAGCACTGCCCACCAGACTGGGCATCCGTGTTTAAGAGTGGTCTGTGCTAAGCAAGGGCCTGCTGGCACTCTGCACATGGCCAATGCCACTCTCCTGTAGCTGAGAAGGAGGGACAGGAGTTGTGTGCAGATAACAACCAGCAGGCCAGGCAGAACTCGAGAACGTGGAATGCAGGGCGCTGGGAACATGAGAGGACAGAGGAGGCACGGCTGCCTGGGAGCGTTTCTGGAGGAGACCCACATCCAAACATCCCTCCTCCAGTGTCCTCTCAGGTGCCCCTCAGCTCAGAGCATCTTTGATTTTCTCACATACATGAGTCATGTCATCCAGCTGGGTGACAGGTCCCGAGGGAGGCCAGAGATGCCTGTTTCCAGTTCTCTAGAATCCAGCTTTCTCAGGCTCAAGATAGTGCTCAACATCCCTGTCAGAGCCGCTGCCCAGGGACACACCCCATGGGGCACCCGGGACACACCCCATGGGGCACCCGGAATGCTGGCAGAACCGGGCCCAGCACGCAGATGCTCACTTTTCTTCCTGATCCTCTGATGGGCTGGTCTCAGCTCCCTGCTGGGCTCCTGCCCTCATTCATTCAGAACCTTCGTTTCTTGTTCATTTAATGAGCACTGCTATATTTTTGACCTCAGATGGGTGCTAGGGAATTCAGAGATGAGGGGGCATGATCCCTGCTCCTGTGGATCTTAGAAGTCTCCCTAATGAAGGTTGGTCCCCCTCCAGGCCTGAGCATCCTGAGCACCCCACCGCCCAGCTGAGGGATGGAAGCCACATCTTCACGCCAGCAAGGAGCATCCAGATCATCAGCCCTCTCTTTTCACCCCCATAGCCACCTCTGCAAGTACCCTCAGACTCCTCCTGATGAGGAAACAGGCTCAGAGAAGTTAGCAATTAGCAGAACTGAGATTATAAACAAAGTCTTCCAGCCCCCGGTAACGTGCAATCCTAATAAGCCAACCAGTTGGGCTCTTGGAGAGGCTCAAGAGAAATGTCGGGATGAGACTCATGGGAAGAGTGCTAAAATAGATCTTGTTCCTCCTTGGATAAGGAGCCTTTCAATAACTGAACATGAGTCAGTGGGGAGGCAGCATTTGCTACTTGGAAAACGTGTGTAATTCTGCAATTAGAGGTTCCAGTAAAAGTGGGTGGGCCATCCTTTGGGAAAATAAATCACTACCCATAGGCAAAGATGAACAGCTGTAGATACATATTCTGGGGCCAGAGATGTTCAGGAGCTTCAGGATCCATGTCATGACCACCTTGGAACCCACCCTGACTTTGTCCATAAATCTCTAATTGGGATTCCTTTTTCTCTTTTGTTTTCACGAATCCTCCTTCTCCCATCCTTCTCAGTGTTATTTATTTAAAGAGATGTATGTATGTGTATGCATATGTGTATATATATGCACACACACACACACAAACACACAAAGCCACACTTGGTTTGAACATAGGGATGCAGTCCGAGAAACGCACCATTAGACAATTTTGTCATTATGGGAATATCATAGATTGTACTTATACAAACTACACTGCTACAACCCTGGGCGATATAATCTTGTGGGACCGCTGTCACACATGTGGTCCATCACTGACCAAGAGGTTGCTAGTTTGTGTGTGGCTGTTTATGTAAAACCATGTCCTTTTTCTTAGTTAAACATTAATGTCCCAGCTCTACAAGGTAGAAGTTAAACTCCTAAGTGTGGCTTGCTTATGAGGCTGTCTTAGCAGGAATGGTGCACAGAGCAGAGCCTGAGGCAAGGACTGGGTTCAAGAACTTCCTACTGAGAGCAAGTCAGAGGGCACTGATCCCTCAGCACCTGCTGCTTACAGGTTAAGGCTCATTCCTGGGGTCTTCACTTCCCCAGCTGTCTGCTCCTCACACACTGGCTCACTCCTGGAGGACAGAGGGCTCTCAGATGGGGATGTGCAGGCGCTCCAGGTAGGAAGTCCTTGGCAAGTAAGGAAACTGTCCCCTCCAGTGCCTGACGACCTCTGAGAGGGAGTCAAAAGAATGCAGGTGGGTCAGTGGGGATCCTGCTGCAGGGACGGATGCTGTAGGAATTTGCTTCTTGAGCCTCATTTTCTGTTCCTACACATGAGCCAAGATTTCACAGAGGTTCATCCTGTAAGTAAGGAAAACATGAAGCTTACACAATTATATGACCTTTCCATCGGATCTCTGATGAAGCAAGCATTTCATTTTTCATAGGAGATTGAGTGGACCGTGAACTCAGGACTGTTTATTTTTTAGTAGAAGTTTCCATACCTTCAATGAACAAAGCACCAGAGGGAACCAAGGGACAATGAAAAACAAAACCCTATAAAACCTCACTGCTACCCCAAACAACTCCCTTGTGATTGGCAGGAGCTCAGGCTATCTTCTCTCCTGGAGCCTGGACAGAAACATCCCGTAAGACTCTTCAGGCATGGCAGGATTCTGTATTAGAGGAGATATTTAAGTGTCCTCTTTAGATTCTGCTTAATAAGGCAGAACCAAGGATCGCAGCAGGCATCCAGGAAATTAACTTGAGGGTCTGATCTGATGAGGTTTGAAAGCTGCTCCCTAAGAGGCCCTGTCTTCTCACACTCCCGTGTTTTGCTCAGGCTGAACCCTTCCCCGTTGTCCAGCACCACCTCTGTGAGGTCTGCCCTGGCCAGGGCAGCCAGGCCTACCCACTCCCACCCTTGTCTCTACATCATCCCTCACAGAGACTTAATTATCATCCCTGAAACCATGAACCTCTTTCTGGAACTCATTTTACTTACATGTAAAATAAATTCTTCACAAGGACTCAAATTTGAATCTGTTATAATGTCTAACTGTTATTTGAATAGCATAATCACCTAATTAGTAGGATAGTATATATGCTTTTCTTCCCCTTTTCTTAAAATAAAACAGTTATTTCAAATCGGTTGCCAAAAAGAAAACATCCTCACTTCAAAAGCAATTGCTAAACATCTTCTATGGGCCAGGCCTAGGGGGACACACCTATGATTTGTTATTCCTATCTTAGAGAAATTTTTTATCCTGCTAAGAAGTTGACATATAGCCTAGGAAATAACTAAAACACACAATTCCAGTCACTTGGCAAACCAGCCGCAATTCATGCTATGGGGAAGTTCACCATGAATTGAGACAATGTTTTTAAGGACACGAGGCTCCTACTGAGTCCTAGAGGAAGAATGGGATTTGGCCATCGCAGGGACTCATCCCAAACTAGTCCAGCATGTTGCACAGAACTGCCGTGGGATAGCAAGGGGTGCAGTTGATTGATGAGAATGTGAGTTCTCCTTGAGCAGATCTGCTGCAGTGGAGCCGGAGGCAGTCGGGAACGTGCAGGTTGGGGATGAACTGAATGATGAACTGAAGGTCCCCCTGATGTGAAGCCAGTCACTTATTTAAGAAATTGAGGGGCATTATTAACTTATCTGTGTTTGAGAAAGGTCAACGTGGCAGTTGTACAGAAGACGCATGAGCTGCACATGAAAGGCAAGCTAAGGTAGGACCATGGGACAGGAGGAAGGGTGGCCTACCGTCAGCTTCCCATCCCGACACTGACGCACCTGAGGCAATCAACTAAGAAAGATCTTTTTGTCTGTTTTTGCTCTGCGTTCTGGAGGCTTCAGTTCAGCATTGGATCACTGTTATGGTTTAGATATGAGGTGTCCCCCAGCCCCCCAAAAGCTCATGGATGAGACAATGCAAGTAGGTTCAGAGGTGAGATCCCCAACAGGATTAATGGAGCGGTAACTGACAGCAGGTAGGAGGAGGTAGGTCACTGGGCGTGTGCCTTGGGGGTATATATTTTGTCCCAGCTGGTGGAGTCTCTCTCTGTTTCTTGGTGGCCGTGTCCTGACCTGTTTTCCTCCACCACACTCTTCTGCCATGATGTTCTGCCTCAGCTGGAGCCTCAAGGAATGGGGCCGGCTGTCTCTGACCTGAGATCTCTGAAACTCTGAACCCCAAATAGACTTCTTCTCCCTAAAATTGTTCTTTTCGGGTCTTTTAGTCACAGCAATGAAAAATCTGACTAAAACGGTGCCCTCTTGGCTTTGGGCCTCTGGTGAGGATGGTGCAGCTTGGCAGGAGCAGCTAGCAGAGAAAACTGCTCATCTCCTGAGACCTGCTCATCTCAAGTAAGATGAGACAGAAAATGGCTGGGGTCCCACAGTCCCCTTCAAGGGTACATCCCAGCGACCTAAGTACCTCCGCCTAGATCCCACCTCCACCATTCCTAGAGCACCACCTGGGAGCTGAGTCTTTAACACATACTAAAACCATAGCAAATGGCTATGGTCTCCTACTGAGACCTTCAGGGGAAGAGTGCTTGGAGAGGGAAAAGGTGAATGAGATGCATGTTTGGTGAGACATTGATCAGGATGCAAGAAAGAGCAAGGGTGCCATAATGAAAGGCTGCAAGGTTTGGCTAGTGGCCAAGAAAGTAGTGCTGTGGGGCCTGAGGTAAGCCATGTTGAAGCCACATCAATGACTGTGTGTCTGTGTGTGCGGGCTGCACCAGCAGAGGTGTTCTGTGAGCAGAGGAAACTGAAGCAGGAAGGAAGGAGAGAGAAGCAGCCAGTGGTAGGATTTAGCACGGCTTGGTTTCAGCTTGATTTGACCCAGTCTTTGGAGCACACAGGAGCCCTCCCTTCCCAGTGCATCAATAATGCAGCATGGAAATTGCAGGTCTGTCTCTGAATTAGACACGAGGATTAGGAACCTAAGTCACCTAAGAAGCTCTTCTTTTATCACTATAATTATAAGCAGCCCATGTTCCGGTGCCAGCATGGAACTGGATGCTTGACTCTTCAATACGTGACCACACAATTTCCCTACCCCTCCTTTTCAGATAAGATACTAGTGAGTTTTCTATGTAGATAAAAATGCAGTCATTCATAGCCTGTACAGAAACACATTCATAGATGTTTCACTTAAGAATTACTCTTGCTCAATGGCTCTCAAAATACTTTCTCCATCCCAGCACCTGTCAGGTTCAGTATACTTAGCTCAATAACAGAGGGCTGGACTCCATGCCCTCTAGTCCAGTGGGAAAACAGAAGAATACACATCTCTCAGTGCTTGATTCTGGATCTGGGGAAGCACTTCAGGTGATTCTGGGGTACATCCTGGAGGAGGCAGGCACTCCCTGGGGACCCACTGTTTTCTCGTTGAAACATAGCCAGGACTCAGCTTTCTGCCTAAACTCTATTGTCTACCCCTACCCCTCCTAAACCTATCCGCAGCCCTTACACACACTTCCATAGCTAGCTGAGCTTTCCCTTCTTGTTGGAGCCTTGTATGGCCAAGGAAATCTCTTCAACATGCTATCCTCCCACCCTGCATTCAGTATTTGGTTACGGTTCAAGTATCTTTCTCCCCACAGCAACCATCAGCCCCTTGAGAGCAGGCGCCATGTTGTACAGATCTCTGAAGCTCAGCGTCTGGCACAGTGCTTGGCAGTGGGTAGACAGCCATAGTGTGGAGATGGAAAGAAGGAATGAAAGGATGAAGTGGCCTATGATTCTGTGACACTGAATTGTTGCACACTTGGTGACTTTTCAATAACTCCTCATAGGCTTGGAGCCTTTCGACGGGCCTGACTGTCACATTCTTCGTCTTATCCTTTACCTCACAACCGTCCTGGGAGGCAAATGGTGTGGGGGGATCCATATTCTCCTGTGAAACATGAGAAATGGAGGTGCTTGAAGGTAAAAGACATGGCTGAGGCTCACAGTACCAAATGGAGGGTTAGGGCTGTCACCAGGTACTCAGACTCCAAGCTGGGTTTTTTCCACTTGGTCACATTTTCTCCTCTCTGGTCAGTGTGCATCCTCCTGCCTTTGGGGATTTGTCTAATATTTCTTCTGTCAGATCCAGGTGGGGGATACAATTGTGAACCCCTGACCCTGGCCTCTTCTGATCCCTCTGGAAGGAGTCCATCTTTCCTGTCTGAGAAATCCAAACGGAACTGTGATTCCTGAGATGTCCAAGGCCTGCCCTCTCATGCCCCACATTCCCCATTTGTCTTGCAGACGTCATGCTGACCCCAGAGGACTGCAGCCTCCTTGAGGCTTGAAGCAAGATTAATTGGCAATGGTGCTTGGTGTCCATCTTAAAATAGAATACTAGAATGTTCGTTGTTCTATTTTTTTGAAGTTTCTTTTTCTTCTCCTCTTTCCTTTCTCCGCCTCCTCTTCCTCTTCCTCCTCTTCTTTCTTGCTATTTATTCCTTGAAGTATTTTAAAGCTCTTCACAGAGGCAATTAAATTCATGCACCAAGTCATTTTTTTTTGCTTCATCATAATAAAAACGAATATATTTTTATTTTCCTGCAAAACTTTGCCCAAGTCCTCAACTAAGAAAATAGAAAACTCATCCTAGTAATTTTCTCTTAGTCACTGGCTTTATGACTTAGAAAAGTCATTTCAGCTTTTTGTTGATCATGTTGCTTTCTTACTTATTTTTTTTTTTTGACTGTCTCCTCTACTGTAAACAACCTGAAATTGGGGGCAATATCCTGATCAAACTTATGTTTTCAAGACTTGGCTTAATTTCTGGTAAATATTGGTTGGATTTGTTGGAACGTGGAATTCGAGACAGAGGAGGGAAAGCAATTAATTGCAGAAAAGGGGCACCAAAAGACCTTGTTTTATCTTTCTCATGATTTTCTTCAAATTTGAGAATGAAAGAGTAGAGTCAAAGGGGTAGAAAGTGTGGTGATGATGATGGTGATGGTGATGGTGGTGGTGATGATGATAATGGTGGTGGTGGTGATGATGATGATGATGATGATGGTGATGGTGATGATGGTGATGATGATGGTGATGGTGATGGTGGTGATGATGATGATGATGGTGATGGTGATGATGGTGATGATGACGGTGATGGTGATGGTGGTGATGATGATCATGGTGGTGGAGGTGATGGTGATGATGATGGTGATGGTGATGGTGATGATGATGATGATGATGACAGTGATGGTGATGGTGGTGATGATGATCATGGTGGTGGTGGTGATGGTGATGATGATGGTGATGGTGATGGTGGTGATGTATGAATGTGTGCATGTCACATGCACATGTGATTTGTTCATAATGAAGATCATAGAGTTCTTGGCAGCAAAGAAGAAGAGGGAACCATGAGTGACAAAATCCCAGAGAGTGGATCATTTTATATCACTATTTGTCATGACCAGAGAAATTTTGGCTCTAAGTTCCTTAGTCAAATGCCCATCATCTGAACATTCCTGTATGGTATAGCTGGGAGTCAAGTGTTCTTCTAACTCGTTAACCTGATAGGTGACATAGGGAAAGTTACCTCTACTAAAAATGACCCCTGAATTCTCATGATGGCAGAGGACAATGAAAATTGTCATTTGGACTTTGGAAGATGCAAAAAGGCACTGAGGTTGAGTTGGTCCTGTCATTCTATTGGGAAATGGAGGCATACAAGGAGTTACTAGTTTTGGAATAGTCTTCTATGGGTATTGCCAAGGGAAAGGCTATAAAGTGCTACAAAACTAAAATATGAGTATGGAGATCTGGTGGGCTAGGGATAAAGAATATGCAGAGGCAGAATGAAACACTGAAATAAATATCGAGGTGGAGAATGGGTTAGAGTGATGATATATGGTTATAATAAGTGGGACCAAGACATTATGGAAAAGGAAATCTTGCTCAATTATTTAAAAGCACAAGGGAGACCACAAATGAATCCTAGGAGACCATTCAACTCAGGAGGTTGGCATGAGTATGAGTAAGACTGTAAAGCATTTTAACCAATGGGAAGAAGGGAGCCATATTTATTTTCTAAGAATACTTCATATTAACATATTCTTCTTGGGGAATACTTTTAGCATCAAAAATCACCTTTTAAAATAATACAAATAATGACATTTATATAAGAAAACATTTAATGTGAAAGGACCAGCTTCCTAGCCATCTTTGAAATCCTTATGTATTCTCTGCTGTCCCAGTAACCGTTTCCTTGGAATTAAGCAGCTGTCTGCTCACCAAGTGCTTTTCCATTACAGTAGCCAGAGAGGTCTAAGATGTACAGATCCAGCCTTATACAAGGATTTAGAGGGCCCTTCAACAACTCAGCTGTGATTTGCCTTCTGAAAGTATTGTTTTTACTTTAAAAACTCTTTTTAAAAGTCATTTTCAGTTATATATAACATTGGGACACATTTTGACATAATCACAAAAGCATGGAATAAAATTTGCTCTAATTCAGTCCCCAGAACTCCCCCACCCCGACCTCCCCTCTGTCTATTTTACCAATCTTTCTTTCAATTTATTTACAATGTTTCTTTTTTGATGATTTTTCCTTATGGAACAAGGAGAATAAACAACAAAAACCAAAGACAGGCTATTCCTGAGAGTTTTGTACTTTGAAGTGCCTAAGAATGCCAGGGACACTTCATATGAGCATCAAGGTAATCTTGCCCTCAAACCTCGGGTTTTGTGTGTTTTTCTCAGACCAGAAGTAGGATCTCTCCTGTTGCTATCTCGAGATGCCAGAGGTAATAGAGGGGCCTGGGGTCTGTTTCCTGTCTGCTCTCTCTCTGCAGAGCACCTGATTCTGTGTTCAGTGCTCCACCAGATGTCTGGGATTCATCCCATCCTTCCTGATGATGTCGTATAGGAGCTTCACTTTGCTGATGCTCTATCTGAAGGGCCATGAACTGACGGTTGCATGTGAGGACCTGCTGCAGAATAAAAGCTATTTTGTATCACTGCAGGGGAGGAATGTCTCTTTTGCACACATTTTTCATAACTTAAAAAAACCATAAACATCGAAGGCTGTTTGTGATCCAAAAACACCTGTGGTCCAAACCGGAGAAAAGTTTAGCTCAGCTCATTCTCAGTGGGCACACAAGCAACTGGGGCAGAATGGCTGGAAAGAAAATCAACTGGCATTGGATTTTTATTGGTCAATAAAGACCGTGAGTGTTCAACACCAAAATACACCCCCTGATGACTAAGTGCCAGGTGACCATGGACCATGGGTGGGCAACACTGGTACATTGCAGAGTTCTCAGACGAGCTGAGCTTTATATTCGCTGCTTTAGTGAGACTCTCTTTAAGGCAGTTGGTGACCTAGACCCTTGGAGAAACCAGTGCTCAATCATTCTCCACCTTAGAAACACCTGGAGCCCTGGCACACTCTCTCCCAATCTTTGCTGCTCTTAGGACCACTTTCTCTTTCCTCTTTTAAGTCATCATAGAATGCGGACTCCATGTGACAAGCACCAGTGACAACGAAAGGGAGATTCTGCCTCTCTCTTTCTGTAATCTCTCAGTGTGGAGCAGAATGGCCCCAGTAGTCACAACCACCGTTTTTTGACTTTTCATTTTCTCTTCTTAGAGCTTCGGGGAGTCCCGGGTTCCACTCACTTTCCCAAGCACTGACTTTTGAGGGAGCCCAGGCAATTTCTTTTTCTTGACCATGAACCCTCCAACTGAATTTTTAAACCTCTAATAAGACCCTGCACTTAAAATCAGAAAACACATTTTAAGTTAAAGGATTTACTATAATTGTGATGCTTTCCCAACCATATGGGAAAAGGTTTATTTTTTTTTGAGTGGGGGGGAGCTTAATTTTGCAGGAATTCAGGCAGCAGTGTCTATTGGGGTATTTATCTCTTTTCTACCCCAAAGACCCCCTTTTTGTATCCCTCTGTGTTGAGGCTCATCTCCCTTCCTCCAGCAAGAGAGTATTGCAAAGCAGTTCAGAGTAAAGATTTATGCGTTTCAGTTCAAATGGATCTCATCCCTGTCACCCACATAAAGCATTACGTCTCAGGGCATCACCAAGAGGAAATTCCAAGCCTGCGAAATGCCTTCCTGCTCCTGACACTGGAGCTTCAGCAAGGCTCCAACAAGCTCGGCGCCCTGCGCATTCCAGCCAGCCGTCCTCCCCCAGGCCCCACATGCCCTGTGCTGCAAACACAGTCCCTTGTACTTTACCACTGACCACGTTCTGAGCTGCCTGGGAGCTTGCAGATGCGGGCCTGCTCTCTTCTGCAGGGTTGATCTGCATCCCTCACGAAAGGGCACCTGTCCCCCGAGGAACCTGGATGCCACTGGCTGCTCTGCTCATTTCTCCTCCGGTCCCCTGGCACTCATTTCTCTCCCCTTCCTTTTATTTTAGTCATTTATTTTAATGCTTACAAATAACCACGTAGAACATATCCATGTACTTCAAAAAATGATGAAGTGAACATCAGCGATCCATCAGCCGGATTATTTACCAACTTTTTGAAAACATCTGTATGCCTTTCCCAATCCCTTCTTTACCTCGCCCCCTGGAGGGCAACCTCTTTTCTGAATTTATGTATGTGTGTTTGCATTTATTTATTTATTTTTAAATTAATTAATTTATTTTAATTGGGTATATATGATAGCAGAATGCATTTTGACTCATTGTACACAACTGCAGCACAACTTTACATTTCTATGGTTGTACACTATGTAGCATCACACCACATGTGCAGCCGTACATGTACCTAGGGTAATGATGACCATCTCATTCCACCATTTTTCCTGCCCTCATGCACTCTCCCTACTCTCCCTCCCCTTTGCCCAAAGTTCTTCCATTTTTCCTATGCCTCTGCACTCCCTGTTATGGATCAGAATCCACTTATCAGAGAGAACATTCCGTCTTTGGTTTTTTGGGATTGGCTAACTTCACTTAGCATGATATACTCCAATTCCATCCATTTACCTACAAATGCCATCATTTTATTCTCTTTTAATGCTGAGTAATATTCCATTGTGTATTAATATAGTAATATTCCATATATACCAGTTTCTTTATCCATTCATCTATTGAAGGGCATCTGGATTGCTTCCAATTTAGCTATTGTGAATTGAGCTGCTATGAATGTTGATGTGGCTGTGGTTACTATAGTATGCTGATTTGAAGTCTTTCAGGTATAGATTGAGGAGTGGGATAGCTGGGTCAAATGGTGGTTCCAAGTTTTTTGAGGAATATCCCTACTGCTTTCCAGATTGGTTGCACCAATTTGCAGTCCCAACAGCAATGTGTGAGTGTGCTTTCCCCTGACATCCTCACCAACATTTATTGTTGTTTGTACTCTTGATAAATGGCTATTCTGACTGGCATGAGATGAAATCTTAGAGTAGTTTTGATTTGTATGACCATTTTGGGGGCATACCTAAACAACACATTACAACTATATAACTTTATTTGAACTTGGTAAGCATGGAATCAAATGGTTTGTCTTCTCTGACTTTGGTTACTCAAAATTTTATTTTATTTTATTTTTATTTTGGTACTGGAGATTGAACTCAGAGGCACTTGACCGCCAAGATACATCCCCAGCCCTATTTTGTATTTTATTTAGAGACAGGGTCTCACTGAGTTGCTTAGCACTTCCCTTTTGCTCGGGCTGTTTTTGAACTTGCAATCCTCCTGCCTCAGCTGCCCGAGCTGCTGGTATTATAGGTGTGCAGCACCACACTCAGCTTCAACATTTTATTTTTGAGATACATCCATAATAATGCATAAGGCTAAAGCCTGTGAGTTCTTTCCTCTTGAATAGGAGTCCATTGTACAAGTCACCCAAACCTGCGTAACCATTCCTCTGATAATTAAATTTTTTGGTCTTATAATAAATGTTCATAAACATTTTTGAATATTCCTTTTAGTGTGGATTATAAGTATTAAAAATAGATACTTAGAAATGACAATGCTCTATCAAAACTGTGCATATTTTAATCCACGGGGAATGCAAAATTTGTTTTCAAAAGCATTTATGTTACTTTGTCCTTCCTTTGTTCCTTCAGTACTATTGGTTGTATCTTAGTTATTTGTCTTCTTGGTTTTTACTTTCTGGCCTTATTTTGCATTCATTTATGTCCCTCGCCCATATCTCAAGTCTTATTTAATTACTGTGAAAGTTATACACACATCTATATTTTCATACTATACATATTTAACTTAAGATCTAAACTTGGTCAATACCTGTAACTTCTTCCAAATAATATTTGCAATTTTTGAATTTTGTAACACATTCATTTGGGACATCTCAATTATAAATAATCTGCTATTAGTGTCCTGAATTGTACTTCTTTCCTGGTTATTTATCTACATAGATTGTACATATCATAGTATTTTAACATAATAGGTGTTTTTGTATTTAACCACATATTTAACATTTTCTTTATTTTTTCTCAGTTTCCTCAGGAATTATTTCATATCTTTCCAAAGAATTGGATATAGGATTTGGGCTAGAATTTATGTTTCTACTGGAAGTTTGAAGATATAGTCTTCCAGTCTTAGTTGTTACTGTTGAAAAATCAGATTCAGTCTAATTAAATTCCTTTCTAATTGTCTGACTCTTCTTCACATCTCCTATTTCAGGAAGTTCTCTTTGTCTTTATCATTCTGTCATTTGAGCAATATCTGGATGAGTATTTTTTCTTATTTGTCATGCTTAGGACTTATTAGTTGAATCTGAGAATTATTGCTTATCATCAGTTATCAAAAATTCTCACCTTTTTTTTTTTGCTTTATTGTTTTGACTTTGGCCCTCTTCTTCCTTTAGGAATTCTAATTAGACACCCTTATACCTTCCCACTCTATGGTCCATATCTTTTCATTTATGACTGTATTAATTTCTCTGAGCTTTTCTGTTTTTCTCTCTGATTTTTGTTTTTGGGGGCTCAAATTCTTAATAATACTTTTCAGTGAAATATTCTAGTTCACAAATTTTCTCTTCAACCTGTGATTTCATTTAAACCTTTTTTAGTACACATACACTTTTATTTAGCTCTAAAAGTCATATTTGTTTCCTTTTCTAAAAAATGTGGTGCCTGTCTGATCAGTTTTTGGTATCTTATTTCTTCATTTTTTAAGATTCTTTCTTTGTTTACTTTTGTGGTATTAGGGATTGAACCCAGGGATACTGTAGCACTGGACTACATCCCCAATCCTTTTTCATGACTTATTTTAAGACAGGATCTCACGAAGCTGCCCAACCTGGCCTCCAAATTTGGCTACTTCTGCCTCAGGATCTCTGGCCCTGGGATTACAGGCATGCGCTACTGTACCCAGCTCTTCTTTTTATTTTTAGAGTTATTAAACTTACTTCATCCTCTTCTTCGCAATTGTGATACCTGCAGCCTCTTTGCTCTGATTCTCTGGTATTCACCCTGACTCTGATGGTGGCCCTTTTCTTTGCTGTTTAGTGAGTTTTGACTGTTGACTCATTCACGTTATTCCTTCTTACATGGGAATTCTCTGAGGTCTTGGTTTAAGGCAGTTCTCCTGCAAGGGTTTTCCCTTTGCTTCATCAGAACAAAAGCAGTCAAGGACCATTCAAAGCTGAAACCTGGAGGTCCTTTTAAAATTTTTTTCAACAGAGGAAAAGAAAATCTTCATTTTGATAAGAAAACCACAGGTGCACAGGCTCAAATTTAGGCATTATAAAAGGGGTGTTTTTAAAATTTAATTAATTAGTGAATGTTTTTCTATTGAATCAGAATATGACCTCACCCTATATTTCATAAGGTGCTTTATCTAACACACATTAATGGAATTTGGCATGTTATTTTCATACACAATGACAGTGTGTGCCCATCGGATTCAATCTCTCTTTTCCCACTGCAGGGTGAGTTTTCCACCTTGTTTTCCCAATCAAAATGTTGATCCCGGAGGGGTCGGGCTTCTGTGGGTATCGTTAATGTAGTCAGCCCTGATGAAGGTCCAGGCTCATCTTCTCTCTCTGGTTTTCATTAAAGCCCAGATTCTAAGCAGCAGGAGTCGCCAGGCACTGCAGGATGGTGGGGTTCTGACTGCTGCAGCCCATTGAGCCACACGGCATGTTCCCTGGTCAGCCCTGGCTTCCAGAGAGTTCCCTTTCTGTCCACCTCAACCACGTATCAAAATATGTTCTTAACATTTTGATACTTTTCCACTGTTTTTTTTTTAAACTGGAAATTTTTCTATAAATATTCAGTCTATTATATTCAAAAAAATAGAACTTCCACTCTGAAAATTCTCATCTTAATACTTACTTAATATTTGTCGAGGCCATTTTATTTATTTGTCTCACTCTTTCAAGAGCTTCAGAAAGTCAAGGTCCATGATCCCTTCATGTTTACATCCCAGTACCTGATACGAAGTAGGAACCTAATCAGATTTGGTTACATGAATGACATAACACATTTTTCAAACCGAGAGTGCAGTCACCAGAGATTTCCAGTTTATTGTACGTGGTTACCCCGATATTTCAGGTTTATTCACCATAAAATGGATACTTAAAGCAATGACAGTCATTTCCTCTCAAAAATTCTGAAGCTGCTAGTAGACTCGTGGAATCAGAAAACTGTGCTGTGAGTTCAGTAGTGTGGATATTGCATAAACTGGGGGACAAGGGCAGAAAGCATGGGAAGGGCTGAGCCGCGGGGCTCTGCCCACTGGGTGCTGGCAGCAATGAGGATGCTCCTGGGGCCAGGAGGGCCCACACTGCTGGTGTGGTCTCGAGGTGGGCCTTAACGGCCTCTGCTGCTTGTCCCTGTTTGTCTAGGCCGTCCATCAGAGCACTCGGGCTGGCTGAATGTGGAGCATTCTGGTGGAGACTCCTGACAGCACCAGTCTAAGGACCATCGGACAGAAAAGGACCCCCATGTGGTCACAGCCCCTTTGTCTGATTTTACAGTTGTAGTAAACCAAGTTTTTAATGCTCCAACAGCTGCCTCCTGCTTCAACTAGGAATTCTCAACAGTTTAAACTTGAAGAGGGAAGAAATGGTGGCACAGCCCCTTCCTTAGTCCCATTGTATGGAGAGGCAGCAGGACTAGGCGATTCTTAGACCAGAGCTGAGGAGCTAGAGCCACGTGCACCCCCAGCTCCGTCCTTACTGGGAACCTTGGCAGGTATCTTGGGCCAGTCCCTCTCCACAGTCTTACTCCTGCATCTGCACTACGTCATGGACTCTTCTTCAAGGTGCCGACTAGTCCAACAAATCTAGGAGTCTATGAGTGAGAACTTCTTGCTTCTTCTTTTTATTATTGGCCATGATTGATCCTTAACCACCACTGAAAGCAACGTAGGTGTGTCTTTGTAGTTTACCTAGAGATATAAAGAGGACTTTGATCATTGGCGATTATTATTCTAAGGGCCATATATCAAAAACAGTTACATCAAAATGAAAATACATCACTCATTTCTTGTCCCCTCCAACCCCCTGTGGACTTAGAGGCTCTATCCTCCAGAGCTGCCTCCAGAATCCTGCATTTTCATATGATCATTTTGGACCCACTTCCAGAATGAATCCTGCTATGTCATCTAGGTGTAGGACTATTCCCTTGACTCTGAGAAGAGCGAGGCTGGGATGCCTTTCGCATTTTGACCTTGACCATTGTCTCAGGTTGTTCTCAGTCAGCTCTTGAAGATAGTTTTAGGGTCATGGAAGTTGACTTCTTAGGACTCCAGGCCCCAGTCCCTCAGGGAGACCCTAGGAGCAGCCTTGCCTTCTCTCCCTATCCCTGGGGGATCCGTTGTCCCTGCTCTCTGCATGTGACACATGCACAGGAGTGGGCAAGCAGACAGGCAGGCAGTGACGTAGGTGCACAGAGTCCCAGGGGACCCTGAGCAGAGTTAGTGAGAAGAGCTGCCGACCAGGGAAGAGGTGAGGCTGAGCAGGAAGTGAGCAGGGAAAGAGACGTAGTGAAGATCATTTCAGGAGGAGAAGACCGCGCGAAAAATGAGAAGTGAGAAATGGCAGTGTGCGTACAGAGAATTAGAAGCTGTGGTATGTGGAGCAAAACCTATGCGTGGTCAGAAATGAAGCTGGAAGGTAGATGGATCCCGATGGGACCAGTCTCATTGGTCAGTTTAGGAGCATGACTTTGTCCTGGATGAACATAAGGAACTAAAGAGCAACTTTACAATGAGAATAATGTGTAAGTCAGCGTCCATCACTGTGACAAAATAGCCTGAGGCAAACAACATATAAAGAGGAAAAGTTCCTTTTGGCTCACAGTTTCAGTCCATGATCTTTTGACCCTGTCCTGGCAAAATGCATCATGCTAGGAGCACACAGCAGAGGGGTCTATTCTCCTGGTGACCAGAAAACAAACAGAGAATGGAAGGGACTGAGGTTCCAGTATCTTCCTTAAGGACACGCACCCAGAGATCCAGCTTCTTTCAGCCAGGCGTCACCTCCCACAGGCTCCACCCAGAGCAGCATGAGCTGGGGACCGAGCCTCCATGGGCCTTTTGGGGGCACTCAATAGCCAAACTATGGCTTACAGTATGGCTTACAGCAGGATGGCGTTTTGGATGGTAAAGACAGGCAAACACCCGTGTAAACAGAATCAGGCGAGGGCAAGAAGTGGGAGTATGTGCGTCCACATGTGCTCCTTCTGCAGAAGCCAGAGGCCACGATCTGCTTCATCAGGGCTCTTGGAAAGCCAGTACTTTTCTCCCTCGAGTGTTCCCCGGGGTCTAAAAGGCACAGCCTCGGACAATGTCACATTAGGAGCAGAGACAACAGTCTCTCAAAATTCCTGTGGAAAAACCACATTGTTAAAAAGCCTCTATTCTCTGACACTATGTGGCAACGTTTAGCATTCGTCTGAAGAACAGAGAGAGCACCAGTCACAGGGTTCCTGGGCTTCCCACCCTGCTGAATGGCTCCCTGAGGTGGCCCGGCTGCCCTCGGCCCTCACATACCTCTGTGCTAGCTGTTCCCTTTGTCCAGAATGCTGTCCCTCCCGGGCCTGCATGCCAAACACCTGCTCATCTGCGAGCCAAGCTCAAGTGCCCCCTAGGAGGCTTCTCCTGATCCTGCCTGGGCATCACCCCATCCTCAGGGGGTGAGAGCTGTGCAAGGCATAGCTCCCAGGGTACAGCACTTCCACTGGGTGCCCGCTGTGACCATGCCTGGGCCTCTAGGGAAGGGTGTGTTGAGGGCAAGCCATCCTTGAAACGTTTCCCAGGACCTGCACCAGTGCCTGATGCACAGAATCCAGGCTACCCAGGAATCATAAAGCATTGATTAGGGAGATCACTTTAATAAGGTAGATTCATCCCTTTTAGTTTTAGGCAAAGTGCTCCTTCCTAATCTAAAGAGCACCAAGACACAGGGCTTTGGAATTTCAAGCTGCATTTGTGATTCCTTATAGAGAACTGTGTTCGCTTTTATCTCTCATCTTTCCAGTATTATCTCACTTCTTCGGAGGTTGCGTAAATCTCATAATAGAGCAGTCAAAGTCATCAGCACGGGCTGATTATCATTATTATTATTTTGTCTGCAAACCAGTTTCAGGCAAACAATTTGCATGGATCTATTCGGCTACAGAGGCTTTTCAAACAGAATAAAATGGAATCGTGCATGTGTTTAATGAGAGTTCAGTTTTCCGGCTTGATTTTTGTGCCTTACACAGAGGAGGGCATTTAGGAAAGAGCTGAATGCCTGTGATTCACATGGTGATGCTGGGTGATGATGTGTCCAGGGCCCTCGGAGAAAATAGAGATGATGGAACACACTCCAGGCCCCTTGAGATCAAGGCGCTTCTGTTCGCTAAGGATGGAGAAAGAGTGCAAAGCCTTGAACATTTTTAAATATGTGCCCAGCGAGATGCACCGGGTTCTCCTCTGGCCAGCTGTGTCCTCTGGTCCCAGAGGTAGAAGATAAGACTGGGCACAGAGTGGGGTCCATCCAGAAACTGATGCCACCGTTTGCTGAGTGTGTACTGTGTGTCATGCACTGAGCTGGGACTCTGCAGACAAGATCTCATTCAGCCTTCAAGTTCATTCATTCATTCAATAAAAATGTGATAAATAGCTTTTAGGCATCACTGTGAGCAATGGAGATAAGAGATTATTAGAACAACACGTCCCAGTTCCCGTAATGTCAGGTTTACATTATGTTTGGAAAAGTACACAGACAATAATTAGGCACGTAAGCAAACAGAAAAAGATATGAATGAACGTACTGGTGAGGACAACAGGGAATGTGAGCAGGACAAGGACACGGGGTACAACGGGGGAGCGCATGCATCCTAGGTAATGAGAGGAGGCGTCTCGGAGAAGATGACAGACACCTCTATGGAGCTGAGGAAATGGTGGGGGCAGAGCCACACCACGAATTAGGAGAACCACATCTCAGGTGGAAGAACAGCCAGGTGGAGGCCTCAAGGCAGGGCTGCAAGTAGTATGTTTGGAAAACAATAATCAGCCTGATCGTAATTACTGTCATTCTCATTTTATAGATAAGACGTCAGAGCTCTGTAAGGTGAGGCAACATGCCCAAGGTCACAGGCTGGTGAATGGTGAGCTACTATTTTACCTCAAGTCTCTCTCACTCTGTCGCACCATCATGTTTGAAGACAGCCTTTGATAGCACAAAAAGAGAATGGGATCCCCCTGGGCTGATTATGTAGTTTTACTCTCCCAGGGAAGTTTCCTGAATCCTTCCTGCATCTGCACATCCAGCACTTTATGTTGCCTGAGCAACTACTATGTGCCCACTAATGGGAGACCCTAGGGAAACAAATGGAGTATCTTCCTTAGGAGACAGCTAACAGAGGGGCCAAATTCATGTCTGCAGAAGTCATGGAGTCAGAGCTCCCATTCAAGCTGGGGAAGACTTCCTAGAGATATAGAATATGGGCTGCGTTGGAAGAAGAAGAAGAGTGGAGAAGCTTCCGGGTCCGTGCCTGCTCTCCATGAGCAGTACGATTTGTTGACCATTCTTTCTTCTCCACTTCTCTTGCTAGGTCTTCCCTGTGGACAGGACGCTGTCTCTCCCACTGACTTCAACCTTGGCGTCTGACTCAGGGGGGTCACGAGATGTCGAGGGATGACGGGGCCTGCTCACTGCAGCTTCAAGAGTCACTGCAAAGGATCGGCCAATCTTCTTTTGCCCTTGCACTTCACCGTGAGAAGAAAAGCACCAAGGCAACTGTGGGTCCCCAAATGAGTGGACGTGGGGACCAGACCTAAACCAAGCCATTGTCTAGGGCGGGGCTCAGCCAGTTGCAGCCAATGCCAGCTGCGTCACTGCCAATCCCTCTACCTGGGAATGAGGCAAATATTTGTTTTAATAAGACAGTCAAATGCTTGGGATGGGATAATACCCAGTACTGTCACAGCAGCATGGAGACCTTTGCCCTCCACCATGGGTAAAACCAGGTATGCCTCTTGGCTGCAACCAGGGCAGCTGATGGCAACCACCCAGAAAGTCTATGCATTGCTCAGGCTCCGGGACGGCTGCACGTGCAGGAGCGCATCTGACTTTCCAGAGGTTCTGCAGATTGTGCTGTTGTTCCCACCCTCCACGCCCCGTGCTCCAGTCTGCAGATTGCACCCAGCACACTCACTCTGATCTCTCTCACAGTGGTGGGGGTTCACTGTGCTCCACAGAATCCGGGAGCCCTGCAGGGCTGGCAGAGGGCCAGCCATGGTACCCCAGGATTCTGGACCCCCATCCAGGCTGGAGCTCCTGAACATCCATTTCCACCTGTTGCATGCAGTCGGATTTCTTGTAAGACTTTGTTTGAAGTCGAAGTCCTGTACATGAGAATATGTGCAATCACCCGTGTACATGAAAAGTCGACCCTGAAGGGCTCCTTAACCTCTCCTACTCTCTTGTCCAAGGGCAAGCCCTTCTCCCCCTGTCTCTACCCTGTTCCCAACAGTCCCCACTCACTGTTCTCACAAATGCTCAAGTTTTCTCACCTCTCTTTTTTTCCACTTGGAACTGCAGCCTCCTCACTCCCTGTCAAGGGCAAGGCCTGTTTCCCCCAGGGTCCAGTATCAGCCTACGAAAACGACCTTCAGAAAGCACCTTGTCTAATAACACCTCTAAATTGTAATGTTGGCTTGTAAATTCCAACATCTATGGAGTATTTAATAAAGATAGGCACTGATTAGCATTTTATATGAATTAGCTCAGTGAATCCTTCAGTATTTTGAGCTGCTCTATTATTATTTTTCCTATTTTACAGAGGAGCTACGAAAGCCCAGAGAGGTTAAGTGATTTTCTCAAGGTCACATTGCAAGTTAGTATACTGTTCATATCTGAATTTACAGGGCTCCAGAGTCTGCACTTGGATCACTTCAAAGCATTGCTTCTCTCATGTTATAGATGAAGAAATTAGGAGTGGAAGGAGATTTTCTTCAGGCCACATGGCTGGTTTAGGGCCAAGCAGTCCAGTATCTGAGTTTCCTAGTCTCTGTCCTGCTGATGGAGTTCAAAGCTGTGCCTCTGGGCTTCACTCCACCCTGGGTGTGCCTGCTTTGAGGTGCAGAGCTGGTGGCAGAGTTGGAGGGAACCCTGTGGTGCTGCCTTCTGTCATCTGGCCACACCTATGTGTGGTCCACTCTGGACATTTGCTCTTGCTCACAAGTTCGACCCCCCTCACTCCTAGAGTTACACCTCAGAGCTGGAAGGTGTGTTGGAGAACCTCCAAGCCAGTGACGTGGACCTGTACCCCTTCCACTCACGTGAGAAAGCTCTCCAAACACTGCTCACGTGCACTCTCGGGAACTCTGGCTTAATGGTGCTAGGTTTGGGCCAGTATTCTCAATCCCCTGCAGGTGCTTCCAAGTGCAGCAGGGTTGATGGCCCTGCTGTAATCCAGCAGCCGGCTGCTCCACCCACCTCCTAGGAAGGGACCACCTGTGCCAGGGAAATTCCTGAGCCCCTCTGATTCTAAACGTATGTTCTTGCCATTCAATGGGAAGCCTCCCCTGACCACCTCAGGTGCCAGCCTCCTCCCTCTGCCTTGGCCTTCGAGCCCTGACCATAGCCAGTTGAAGGCTCACCTGTAAGGGAAAGAACGTTTAAGAGGACTTTGGGTATAATCTTACTCTGTTTGGGTCGCTATCACAAAGTACCATAGCCTCTGGGGGCTTAAAAGCAAAATAAATTTACTCTTCACAGTTCTGGGGGCTGGAAGTTGGAGATCAGAATGCCCGCCCCCATCAGGGGTGAGGACCCTCTCCCAGGTTGCAGACTGCTTATATCTCAATGGTAGAGGGAGCACTCACTAGTTCTCTGGCCTCTTTTTTATAAGAGCTCTGGTCCTGTTCAGGCAATCAAGAGAATTTCCACCCCTCAGGACGGTCACTGTCCCAAGGCCCCACCTCCAAGGACCATGGTGCTGAGATTCACGTTTAATATGTGAATTTGAGGAACACAAGCATTCAGCCCACCACAGTCACAGCACTTGGATGGCACTGAGATCTTCAGGGGGTGGCCAATGACCGGGCATCAGGAAACGTAGTCACCATCAGCTGTTCCCACTGTTCTTTGTTTGCAATTCCAGGCTCACCCCTCCACTCCCCGTTCCCTACCCCCACCTGGACACTGGACTGCCCAGCTCTACCACTTCCCCTGGGGCCTGGGCTGAGATCTGGCCACACCTTCTCACCACCCCCCCACACACCTAGCATTGCAGATGGAGAATACCCTGCATAGGAATTTTCAAAATGTAGTCACAGAGGACTATCGAAAGACATCATATTTTATCTTTTGTTTTTGGTTCAAAGGACTATAAAATCTGACTTTAAAAAAAGCAAAAGAAGAAGAATGATAAGCGGATGGGCGTGCCAGTTTAACTGGGGGCTTTAAAAACCCTCACTTTCCCAGCCTCTTTCTCTGTAGTTGTCCCTGGTTACTGTTCTGCCTCTGTCTCCACAGAGACCACTCTGGGCCCAGTAACCATGGTGATAAGAGAAGACGTGAGCAGATGGGAGCTCTCCTTCCAGAATTTAAACATCCTCGTGTTGGGGGGGAGGTGCGTGGGGAATGAGCAAAGGAGAGGAAAGAGGCCTAAGAGGGGAGGAGAAGTTACAGAATGCTTAGCCCCAGAGTGGACGGCCATGTTGGGGACAAACCATGAAGGCCTGCTTCTGGCTGCCGAGCCAAGTTCTGCTCCTTGATCTCAGTAATGATTTATCCCCTGCTCTTCCGCCCTGCCGTCAGAGCCTCCCAGACAACAGCATTCCTAGGGAAATGGAGAAAAAAAAGCTTTCAGCAACACGCGGAGTTGGAGGCATTTTTTAAAATATACTCAGGCATGTGGCATTAACATATTTTTTAAGATGTATTATTTCACACGGAAAGCAAGGGTCAGAAACCATGTTGCTTTAGGTAGATTATAATTGTGGCATTTGGGAATGATCATAGCTGGGGGTGGGGCATGGGACTGTGAGCCTCTGTTCACCCTGGGGAGTCTGAGACAGGCCCCTTCTCTCAGAGCCTTGGCTTATATTTTCAGATTCTGTGATGTCTGTTGGCTCTGAAATTCTGTGCTTAAAGGATGTGAAACGGAGACTTTTTGTATCAGTTTCTGCTGAGGCCCTAGAGGGAGACATCAATAAAACGGGTGTCGATCCTCATGTCATGGAGGCAGGTGAGCAAATGTAAAACTGGGTCTTCAGTCCTTAGCCTGAAAGGCAGGGAAGATTGCTCTAGAGAGAGAGAACGGTGGTGTGCTCAGTATCCCACTCGGCTCGTGGGAAAGAGGAGCGAACACTTTCCCCACCACCCACCGAAGACCCAGGCACTGAGGCATCGCTAAACCCACTTAAAGAGCTTGAGCCGTGACCCTCTGACCTGGGGAATGCTGTGGCCAGAATCATGGGGGCTGGGGAGGCGAGTGGGGGAGATGCAGGGAAGAGAAAGAAAGCACAGAAGAGGGCAGAAGCTGTCCACTGCACAGAGTCTGGGGGTTTTATTTTAGATGAAGGTGGACAATTTATTTGGCTTATTGATTGAGGGAGAGTAGAAAAGATGAGCGCAACCTAATATGTGATCCAGGGGATGGTGGGAGACAGGGACCCAGAGATGCTGAATGCCATCACCATAGCATTCGCTGAGAAAGACGGAAGCCGTTTGACTCTTCGTACCCACTCCCCCAGCTCTCTCCACAAACTGCCCCCGGGGTGCTTATGGGAAGAACCATGTCGGCACGTGGGAGACCTGACCCCAGGATCTTAGAATATAACCGTATCTGGAGATGTGACATTTAACGAGGTGATCAATGTAAAATAAGCCTAATCCAATATGACTGCTGACCTTCGAAGAAGAAGAAATTGGGACACAGATGCACAGAGAGACCCTGTGATGGCAGGGGAAGGTGGTGTCTTCCAGCTGAGGAGCAGGGCGGCTGGAGAAGTGAACCTTGCTGACGCCTCCATCTCAAACTCTCAGCCTCTGGAACTGCAAGGAGATTTCTGTTGTTTTCGTGTGAGGTATTTTGTTATGGCAGCCCTAGCGAACTTGTATACTGACTATCATTATTTGGGGACTCTGGCAAAGCCTTTCCAAAGGTCTCTGCATGGATCTATCTTGAGTCTGAGAGGAGATGTGGGCGGTTTACCTTTCCTGTAGATCTTTCCCAATCCACTCCTCACCATGTGTCCTTGAATCATAGCTAGTTAGAGTCCTCTGTCATTTACCTGCAGGGTAGGACCCGGGATCCTGGCTCTTGTGATACCTTGGGTTCAGACATGTAGGAATTCCTGGTACTTTCCCTGGATCTCTGTGCTAACGAAGGCCAAGGTGGTAGGTGAGTCAGTTTGGGCTGGACAAACACACAGCCACCAAACCCAAACCAAAGCCAAGGCTGACTGAACCTAAACCAAAGCCCTTCTATCACTTCTCCCTGAGTCTGAGAATGTTTTCCCTGGAGATTCTTTTCATTCCCCTCTGCCATGCCCAGGGCTAGGAGGAGTCACAGAGCTTGCTCCATGTCTATCACAATGACATTGGGCACAAGATCCATTCTTTCATCTGATAACCTCAAATAAACAAATGAGGTTCAAATATGCAAAAAAAAAAAAAAAAAGAAAAATGTGTCTTGTGTTTTTCCATGAGCTGTCTCCAGGGATTCCTTTCTGTGTCCAGAGAGAGCTTTAAAGGGAAAGAAATTTCCAGGAAAAATAATCTGCATTTTCAAATGTCCGATGAGGAGGTGTGGTCTGCCTGATTGGAATGGTGTGTCCCGATCCTTTCCTACTTGGAGGCCAGGCTGGATTGGGCCCGGTATTCTGAAGTCAAATAAGGACCAAGCGCCTAGTCACGGACATCAATAGAGCAGAGTTCTTCCTTGCTGCGGGGGCAACCACAGGACCCAATGTTCTCAGATATATTCTGAATACAAAGTGCCCCTGTCTCCAGGAGCAGTTCTGGGGTAGCAGACATGAGCAGGAACATGGCTTGGACACCTGTGGCTAGTCCTTAGGTGAGGAAGGCTCTTCTTTACCACCAAGTTAATGCAAGAGCCCTGGGAGGTGGGCAGCAGTATTCTCAGACAGATGAGAACAGTGGTGGTCAGGAAGGGCAAGGCATTTGTCCACATCCTCCCCAGTGAGTTTCAAACAGCACAAGACAAGCTTGTATTCCCCAGGGCATTGACATTAGAAGCAGTGCCATTTCTTCAGCTCAACACTTTGGGATCCTAGAGCTGTTTCATGATTTAGAAATTTGCTCGCTCACAAATCCTGGAGACAGGTTCACATGCTGAGAAGAGAAAAACCACAGTGAACCTCCCGACAGCTGCAGTGGACCACTTCCGCGCCTCTCCCCAGGCCTGGCAGGGCTCCAGGACTGTCATGCTCACTAGATTGGCATATCCAATGCTGCCCTGGCCACTTGGTTCAGCCTGGGTTCCTCGGGCTGACTTCTAGCCACCTTTGATTCCCTGGATGAGAACACAAGTCTTTAGCTGTCTGAACTGACCCCAGAAAGACAGGCCATGCCTGGGCTTAGCTGCGGAAACTCCTGGAAAGTGGGTCACATAGTCTTCTGTGGATCCCTCCAAATGACCCGTTTCCATGCAAAAAGGTGTGTTGGGTCCCAGATGGAGTTTCAGTCTCATTTTCAGGAATGAGAAATCATGGGAAGCTCTCCTGCAACCAATCCACCCATCTCTTGTCCTGCTTCCCAGGGAGAAGCCTCCTGCAGAGCACGACCCTTCCAGGGTGAAGCCGGTGTCTCCACAGGTCCAGTCCCCTTCTTTCACCAGACTTGGTTTGGGGGACTCAGTTGGAGATATTGCACCAGCCTCACCAACAGGCCCTTCTAGCCCTGTGCTCCTTACCTAAGCTCAGAGCCTCTGAGTGGCCTGACCTCTCTCAGACATGTCACCTACTATTTTTTTCCCTTATCCTGACTGACATCCTACCATTGCCTTTTCTACCAGACTTTGTCCCTTCGCCCTCTGGACCTTTTCATCTGTGGGCAACAATTTCCCCTGACCCCTCAGACTCTTCTATCTCTTGAATTGGTGGAAGCGCTATTACCTCTGAGGACACAATGACTCTAGTGCTTTCTTTTGTGTCCCCTGCTGACTCTTCCTGAATTCCTGTGCATAGGATTGGAAGGTGAGGTTGCATCCGTGGTAGGTGCTATCCTGCTTAAATGTCCTGATTCACACTGGAGCAATCATCTCCTCCTGCGTTAGTCAGATTTTCATTGCTGTGACCAAAATACCTGACAAGAACAACTTAGAGGAGGAAAAGCTTATTTGGGGCTCACGGTTTCAAAGGTTCAGTCTATGGTCGGCCAACTCCATTGCTCAGGGCCTCGAGTGAGGCAGACATCACAGCGGAAGGGTGTGGTGGAGGAGGACAGTTGCTCAGCTCACGGCAGTCAGGAGACAGAGGGAATGGAAGGGGCCCTGGACAGGTAGCCCAAGCCACATCCCCAGCGACCTGTTTCCTCCACCATGACTCACCTGCCTAGTACCACCCAGTCGTTCATTCAAATTATTAATCCACCAAGAAGATTCACCTACTGATGAGGTTGTGGTTCTCCTCTGAGAATCCCTGCTCGTCTAACACATGAACTTTTCAGTGGGCATTAAGGCTCTAAGCCATAACCCCTCCTAAATTCTGTAAATATGGGCTGCCAACTAGTCACAGTTTTCCCTTTCTCTGAACAATTATCTTGACCAAATGGGGCCACCTGTGCCTAGCAGGGGGCCACAAAATGCTGGCCCCTTGCCTCAAGTGCCAATTTGCCAATTTCATTCCACAATTTGGGCTCCAGAGCTCCCTCAGCTCAGGCGAGCTAGCCTCTAGACAAGACCCGATCCCTGCGTGGCTTCTCCCCCGAGAGCACTCCCTCAATTAGCCACTTCATAGGAGTCCAGTGCTTGGGCTCTGCTGCTGGAGAGGCAGACAGAAGATACCACACGCCCTGTTCCTGGGTCCACAGGGTGCTGCATGTGAATATCGCCATGATTTGGGGCCACTGCCCCTTGGACCCTTAAATTCAAACAGATAATTCTCAGCCCTCTGCCTCCTGAGCTTCTGCAGTCTTGGTTTTCTCCCTGCCCTCAATCTATGTGCAGCCAAGAGCCAGGGCCCTGAACCCTCTTCTCTCCTGCCCCACCGCTCGCCTTCCTTCTTTTCTTATTCCTTGTGGACTCTTGGCCTTTCCCAGGTCCTCTCGACTCTCCCCCGTGACCCCAGAGCTATCGTTTCCCTCAGATATCTCTGCCTCTGCCTCCCCATAACTTCTCGGAGCCTCGCAGCACCTCTGGGGAAACCCACACCATTGTGCAGATTGCTGCCTGAGAACATTCCTGCCCTCCACCTCGAGCTGCCAAGCCGTCCTTCTGTTTCCCCGTGAGCCTTCTTACCCAGAGCAGCTATTTCAAGCCTTCTTGACAATTCTCTAAGTTCCCACCCACCACTTCCCACCACTTCCCTGCAGATAACCTGTCTTCCACTTCACAGAGAAACTAGGTGGCACCAGATCCCTCCCTTCTCAACTTCCTGCCTTCACACCTACAAACTGCAGCGCTCTACCCAGCCTTGGAAAACTCCTCTCCAACTCTTTTAGCCGTCGAAAACCTCTCAGGTCCGGCTCCCTTACTCTCTGCTATCTGAGAGGCCTGACCCGCTCACCGCAGCCTGCCCTTGGATCCTTTTCCAACCTGGATCTTCCCAGGTAGCTCAAGTTACTTCCACCTTTTGCCCACCCCTGAGTACAGCACACTTCTCCTCCCTTTCCCATCAAACTTCATGGCAAGTAAGTGTTGCTGCTGGGGTTCACATTTCACCCCCAACTCCCAGTTGTAACTCTGTTCACCAGAGTCTGAAAACACCTGATCTAAGTCCTACCTCCACATCTCTGGGCTTCTCCCAGTGGCCACTAAGTGGTTTTTTAAATTTTGTTTTGTTTTTTTTTTTTTTAATCACTAATCTCACTCCTTCCTGGACCCACTCTTCCTTTGTGACACCCCAGGTTAGCCTCCAGCCACTTGGGCCTTTTCTTCTTAGGCTGTTTTTTTTTTTCTCCTTTAAATGAACTCCTCATCCTCCTCCTAAAGTCTCATGTCCCTTTGCCTTAATTCTCTCCCTTTGTCCTAACTTGCATTTCCTGGGGCATTTCCATTCACTTTTTGAAGACTCTGATTTCCGAGCATAGAGGGGCCTGGGAGGCTCTAAATCCATCTATCTACTGATATTTCTTTTTTTTTTTTTTAAGAATTTTTAAATAAATAATTTAATTGAATATAATAAAGATATTGAGATATTTCTACTTTGTAACAGATAATGTAATCAGTATGTATCACATGGGACTCTGTTTAGCCAGCACATCTTTCTTCTATAGTCTTGACCTTGGTTGGTCTCATAGGTTGAATGATGCTCCCTTTAAAATGTCTCTATTGCAATCTGAATGTGACCTTGTTTGGGAAAAGGATCTTGGCAGTTTGCAGATGTGTTAAGGCTCTGAAAGTGAGATAGTTCTAGATCAGGGTAGGCTTGGAAGGGAAGGTGAGAGAGGAGAGACTGCAGTAACAGGTGCTCAAAAAGCAGGAGCTAGCCTTAGAACCAACCAATTCATGGGTCTATGGTAGGAGCTGGTATCTGATCTCGCTTCCTCCAGCTCTGCCCTGCACCAGCTGTGGTCCACAGTTCGCCTGGGGTAATGTTTCTAAGGGACGAGTGGCTCCCTGTCTCTGTCCCACTTACATCTATCCGTTCAGGGGCACACCTATCCTCCTTCCCCTGGTATGCAGGTTCTCCATGGGCTCTTCGTTGCATCTCTCCTTAGTTTCTCCTCTTGCTTCCAACTGGACCCAGCTGCTGGACATGGCACCGTTGCCTGCCTGTGCTGTCCCTCTCACTCATAGGTATCTACCCTCTTTCTTTCTGCTTGGAGAGTTTTTTGTCTGCTCTCCCTCCTGTGCAGATCTCAGCTAGGGAGCCAGGGAGGGCTTCCCAGAGAAGGCAGACATGAAGCTGAGACACGACGCTCCCCGACTTCCAGCAGTGGGTGACTGGCCCTTCCGTGGGCCAAGCCATCTGGAGTCATCTTTGAAACACTACATGCAATCATTTATTCCCTTGTCTGAATTTCTCATTCCTTTGAAGGCGAGGAAGATTTCTTGCTCACAGATTTTTCCTTAACAACTGCCTGGCGTATATTTAGATACCCAGTGACTATGCGTTAAAGGAATTTATGTATTGAATACTTTCTCTGCATCAGGCACAGTAACACCTAGTAGTGCTAGGTCCTCGGCACTGTACCGGTTAAGGTAACGTTAACTGCTATAACAAATAAACCTGGAATAGTCATCACTTCATACAGGAGTTTATTTGTAGTCCAACAAAGAATGATTAGTAAGGGGTGAGGTGGAAGAGCTTGGTTACGGGAAGTTGTTTGGTGAGCAGATCAGGAGAACATTCGTCCTTCTATAAGACCTGGCTTGTGAGGCCACTCTGGCCATCAACCTCTGGTGTCTGAGAGAATTTCATGGGTCAGACTTCCGAATGTGCTCATTGCCCTCAGCCTTACTCTGAGCACTGGAAATCAGTCTCTTGGCCTTGACACAAAGTGGTGGGGCTGGAAATACTCTTCTCAGCACCAATGCATTTTAGGGGGACAGTCAGCCATTTTCCACGCATCTATTTTCTCACTTAAGTCTTCCTGCAACCTTGCAAGGAAGGCAGCATCCACCTCATTTTAGAGAGGAGGAAACCGGTTCAGAGACAAGAAGGAATTCATTTAGTCAGTTGTGCATGATGGAGCCTACACCAAGACCCCAGTGTGCATGACTCAGCCACTCTGTGTCATCCTTGTGTTAGTGTCACCATGGGACACAGTTTATCAAGGTGGTGTGGCATTTCTTACAGCACCAGTCTTCTGAACCTACCCCTTCCACCTCCTGTGGTCAGTTTTCCCAGGTGTTTCAGTCTCTGCTCACATTATCCATGATGGTCAAGAGATTCTAGATTCTGGAACTTACTTCAGAGTTCTAGAAGTCCGTCATGTGACCATGGGTTAAATCACTCCTATTCTATACTCAACACTTCCCTGCCTCTCAGTTTCCCTGAAAAGGAGTGAGGAAGATTTTGGGGATAGGGCATGAGAAGGTCACTGATGTACTGAGTCACTCCCTAACCTGGAGGTCTTTTATAAACATGAATTTCAAAGCTGGGATTAAGCTTTAGCTGAGTTCCTCATCAAGCTCTGCCTTGTGTGTGGAGGAACACTCTCACGCGTGGCACAGGACACTCACGTCCCCTGTTGATTTCTGGCCAAGTTGGAAACTGGTACTTCTCAGTTGGCACTCAAGGTCCTCCATGATCTTGACTCTGCCTAAATGTTCAGCCTTGATTCTACTTCATCTTCTCATTCCCCGTCTTGGCCAGAAGGAATAATTCATCAGTTTTCAAACACTAGATTCTTCCCTGTCCCTGTCATTACACCTCCTGTCACTGTTGTCTCCTCTGCCTGCTGTGTCTTACCTGGTGTCTCTCTGAGCCCCCATATTCTTCAAAACTGGCCCCATGCCATCTCTCTTTGGCCTCTTCCTGGGCCTGCTTTGTGGCTTTCTGTCCTTTGCCTGCTGCTGGACAGCGTCCATAGAGATATAGCATCACCTTCTATTGGTCCATTTCCTCTCCTGGACTCTGGGGAATTGGTGGGCAGGGAAAGATTGTTATCTGGTTTAACTTCTGTCCTGAGCCCTCCAGGCCCACTGGATCACTAAGTAAAACCAGTCCTGATGGAATCTGAACATCTTACAGCCACAGAGAACCTGGAGGCCATTCAGTTGAACTCCATGGAGCTGGGGGTGAGCATCAAAGGCCGGAGGCTCTGAAAACTGAAGTCACTGGTGGAAGTTTGCCTGGCTAGTTGGTTACAAATTCAGCCCACCATGGGCTCACCATCTCCACTCCCCACTCCAGAAGCCCTTCAGGCTCAAACTAGCTCCTGAGTCTGGACTTTGAAAGATTAGACCCTCCTTTTCTTGTCACCAAGTTTTGGGAAACTTTTCTCAGTGGCACGTTGTCCATGAACACCCTGGGGATCCTGCCAAGAACAGAACCCCTTGTTAGGGACCCAGCTTCACGCGCTTTGTCCTTTCCATGTTGTGAATGTGGCTGGTCCCATGGAGTGCCAGAGAGACGGGACATCGCCATCCCGCTGTTCAGAATGGGTGTTGCCTTTCTTCCCAGGAGCCTTGACTGATCAAAGAACAGCCATGGCCAATGCAATGATCTTGTAAAGTGCTCAGGAAGCAGATGCATCCAGCAGATGCAAGCTGTGGGACTGGGGGAGCCCTTCTCAGGTGTCCAGCCATTGGCTTGACTCCCCAAGTCCAAGATGCCTCTGGGTGAGTGAGGGTGGGAGGGGGTGAGGTACGCTGCTTAGGGAATTGATGCAAAACCAAGTGTAAACAACTGTGCAGGCAAACTTGTCCCCTGACCCACGCAGCTCCATCATCCTGTTGTTTCTGACATTTGATTCTGGCTTCATCTCCTTTGTGTGATTTCGATGCTTCATTGCGGCCAGCTACTCCTGAGGAATGAGAAATGACAGTGTGTGTCCAGCTAAGGTTTGGACAATCCCGAGGCATTTTAAACTTGGGAATCTTCAAATGATTTCAACAGAGAACATCAGCGAACAAAGAAAGAAGATGACAAGATCTTCAAATATCCTCTGCTGCTAGCCAGTGAAAACACAGGTTGATTTACACCTAAATTACATCCTGAGGATTCTTGTTCCGTGGCTCTATCAAAAAGATTATGGGATTTGTTTTTGTTAGGCTGCCCCTGCTGCTGGGCAGTTCTCCCCCTCTCTGCCTTCCTTCTGTCCTGTGGCTAAGGCCCTAAGCCAGGCTTCATCTCGCTCAAAGCTCCCGACGGTGAGCCCAGCTCACCTCCTAACCCTGCTTAGCCTCCAGTTAGTCTCCGCATCATGCATTCCTCTGTGTTATCTGCTCGTGTCACTTTTCTGCACAAAGCCCTGTGCTGACCATCATTCCCTTTGGGAGAGTGCAGAGACCCTCCCTCACTATGGCCCACACAGGTCTTTTTTGCTTCCTACTTCATTAGCCCCTCCATTCTCTTAAAATTGAAGTCCTAGCTATACCCCAAATAACTTCTGCCCTCCAAATTCAAGGTCTCCCTAAGGCCTGGTGTGTTCCTTCCACTGCACCCCTTTCTTCTTGGTCTCTAACTTTCAATTCTTGTCTCATACATCACCTGCTCCATGAGCCTTTTTTGACCAGCCCATGTCCCTAGCAGAATTGGAGTGAGCTTCTCACTGCTAGGAAGACCAGTTGTCCCCTCCTTAGCCTCTATCCATCACTGGTAGAGCCCATAACCTCTGTGCATGCACTTCTGTGTCTGCTGGCTGGTGGGACAGTGAAAGCGGGCAGGGCCAGCTCTGTCCCTGGAGGCCTGGTATAGATTTAGGGCTCTTTGGATGCTTGTGGACTTTTTCAGAGACTGGGAATAAATCTCAGATGAGACGGTCCCTGTTCACTTCTCTCTAGCCCCTGCCTGCCTTCATCTCATGTGGAGACAGCTGCAAGGACCACAGGCCAAAGCCCCAGGGTCAGAGAAACAACTGTCTTGTGTTTTTTCCAAAAATGAAGATTGCAACATCCTCATGGCCTGAAACTTGCAGCTGTGGGAGGAGGTTGCATGGGGTAATACCGGGTCAAGGGGGCATGGGTGGGGACATGGGACCACTTGGCCAGAGTGCAGTGCACACTGAGGGAGAGGTCACCCCCCACCCTTATCAAGTCTGGGAGAACAAATTCTCAGTGAGGAGCCCACCATTCTCAGCTCTCTTCCTACATTTTACCATTTCTCAGTATCTGGGTATGTATCAACCCTTTCTCTTCCTTTGAAAGCCAGCACCCTACTGTCTTTCTTTACTAAATATCAGGCTGGGTTTTTTTTTGTTTTTTGCATATCAAGCTCCAAGGGCATTCAAATGACCTTCTAGTGGAAAGCACAGTGCCTTGGAGAGAGGCGCCACCTGGTGGCCACTGTGGCTAATGTCATCCACATTTTCTGACGGGAGGAAACAGAACAGGTAGTGAGGGTCTGAGGGTCCAGGATGAGGCTTAGAATATATCGTCCTGCTGTCCCTGGGGAATCTGCCCAGGGGTGACAAGTCTGAGTGTGCCCAGTGACAGACAAGGATGCTGACAACTTACCCTCCAGAGCTGAAAGGCGGTTTAGAGACCAATAGTCTTATTCTCAGATGAGCAAACTGAAGTCTAGGGAGGGGAAGGGAGTTACCCAAAGTCTTAGGACACAGCAGTTGAAAAAAACAAGACAGAAACACATACTTATTGGCTTCGTGTCTGAAATTCCTCCCTCCTAACACCTTTGATCACGTCATGGCGATGTCCCACTTTTTATTGGAATTGCCATCTTGCAGGAAAACCCCAGGATCCGACTCTTTCTGCATCTCTAATTTCTGTCAGCGGAGTCCCCACTGCCCTCCTGCCACCTCCAGAAAGTCTCGCTGAGGGGGGAAATGGACCTTCTGAACGCCCGGCAGGGGTCATGGGTTCGATTCACAGGCTCTGAAAGACAGCGCCTGCAGCTGTCCTGTGCTCAGAGCCTTACGACCTAGAGAGCAGAGACAAGTGACAGACAGAAAGACAGATGCCCATTAGGATGGGTCAGGTCAGGTCCTGATCGACAGGGCACCGTGACGACAGGGCACCACGAGGACAGGGCACCACGAGGAAGACTGACTTGGAGCGGGGGCTTCAGCCACAGCGGTCAGGGTGGACCAAAGAGGACTCAGCTGCGGAGGGAGAGAATTCCAAGCAGGAGGAGCAGTGGGTGGCAAGGGTCTGACATGAGATTGGCAGGTCTGGGGCACAGAGAAGGCTTGAGGGGTGGCAGACTAGTGGCCAAGTGGTAGGATGAGTGGAAGACAATGAGATCAGGGAAGTGAGGCCGCTCTGCGGAGTCTGGGTCTGTGTGCTGCTTGTCAGGGGGAGTCTCCGGTGTGGCTTAAGCCAGGCAGTGACACGGTGTGATTTACACCTCAGGTGATGCTCAGAGAACTCCCACATGAACACCTGCTCATCTCCCCACAAAATCCTTCCTCACCCAACAGGTTCAAGTCCCTCTTCTGGGCCCCAGCATCCCAACGTCGTCACTTTTCCATCATTGGGCCTACCGTGGTGTCTTCGAATGAACTGGGTGTTCCACTTTACTTGAAAGGGAACCCCACATTTAGACAGAGGCAGAGTCCAGATCTAGAAGAGTGTGCCTGGATGCAGCCATTCAGTGTCTCTATGCCTCAGTTTCTTTCTGTGCAAAACAGAGATGACAGTACATACTACACAGGATCCTGTTACATCTAAATAATATGTGCAAAAAAGGTCATAACAATGACAGGTACCAAGCCATCACTCTACACAGAGTAGAAATCCTTGTATATTTTCTTTCAGAATTGCTCCAGGGAGGTGGTTCCTAGCATCTCCGGGGCAAAGGGCAGTGCTGCGTATTGCTACTGAAAGGGAAGACTAGAGGAAGGAGGTCCAGTCAGAGTTAAGGCGAGGGCTGGGGTCTAGGGATCAGGCTGAAAGAAGGATGAATAAAGACAAAGGTATAATTTGTTTATCTGACTGCTCCATGCGTCAACATGGGCAAACGGGATAAAATGTCCTATCATTGGCAGGACACCAGGATGTCCATCTGCAAAATGCAGCAGTGAGCTCTACCCTGAGGATCCCAGAAGGCTGCTGAGGGGTGTGGTATTCCAATAGGAGCCATGGCATGCACCTGCTGGTCATCTCTGCCTCTCTGTCTCTGAGGCCACACGACACAGGGTTAGGCTGTTGCCTTCTTTCTTACCCTGTGTCTCTTGGATAGGGGCCAAGCCGCTCGGGTTGCAGGCTCAGGCTTATATCTATAACCACATCTGTGCACATCTAATTCTGACTCCTCCAGAGGGGAAATGAATCCCTTTTCAAGTAACCTGAATCTTGCAGGCTATACTGAAAGAGTCAGCATATGCTTTGGAGTTTGGGTGTCCTAAAAGTGTAGTAGATACTAAATCCAGCTGATTCGACCACCTGGGTATCTAACGAACTCCTTGCTTTCTGTCCCTATGGCCTGATTTGAGAGCTCTGCTTCCCTCTTCTGGGCTGCCGATCCTCAGTCTAGTCCTCTGTGCGGCACTGAAAAGAACTATCCAATGTGGAAAGGTCACAGTGTTCTCAGTTCCACCTGCAACTCTTCAAACTCACGTGGTTCACGAGAGAAGGATGACATTCCCTCAAGGCTCAAAGTCCCCCAGAAGCCCATGTCAAAGGGCATGGTCCCAGCTTAGTGCTCCTGGAAGGTGGTGGAAACTTTTAGGGAAATGCCTGGTGGGAGGTCTTCAGGTCATCAGGGTCATGCCCTCACAGGGTTGTGGGTCTTGCCTCTTCCTCTCTGCCTCTCTCACTTCCCAGGTGTGAGGCCAGCAGGTGTGTTCTGCGCACACTCCCCGTCATGGTGTGTGGCTTCACCCCCAGGCCCCAGAGCAAGGAAGCCAACTGATCACAGAATGAAACCTCTAAAACCATGAACCAAAATAGGCCTTTTCTCTGTATGAGTCTATTTATCTCAAGTATTAACTTACCCACGTGCTCAGTAAAAGCCTCATGGCTAGAAGGTCTGGAAGCAGGCATCTCTCCTCAGGAACTGGCTCCTATCTCCTGCCACTTCTGAGGGTAGGGATTGTCTCCTGACAGGCAGTGGCAGTCACTGACTGCAGTACCCACAGATCACCCCTCAGACGCCCTCCCTGTGGTCCTTCCGAGATTCCAGGCTACTTCATTTATGCCCTTTTCTTGACACCAACCACTCAGGTGGTACCATTTGAGTTTTGTGCATCAGCCTGACCTCAGTCAGGGGAGGAGAGCCGGCAAGAGTTTAGAACAAGAAGCTGGATGTCAGAGGAGCCAAGGGAGACGGCTCTAAATGCTTGCAGACGGAGAACAGGAGGGAGAAGGACTTCATTCTGAATCTGCAGGTGGGGAGACCACTGCCCCCGGATGTGTGAGGAGCCACCATGTCTAGCAGGCCAAGTGGGTCCCCCAGGGCCATATGAACCCCTGTGTCTGATGTCCAGGACCTCCCCACGTGGTGGCTTCTGCTTTATCGGCACAGTTCAGTTCTCCAGCAGTGACTGTCTTTGGAAAATTCACGCATGAGAGCACCAGGGAGAGGGACGGTAGGACCCACAGACACCATGCAGGACAGAAAATAAAACCAGTTTGACTCCAAAATCCAGGGTGGTTCTCTGGAGCTCTGTTTTGATTTTCATCCCTCGGCACCGTGCCTTGGTAGCAGCTGGCCTGACACAGAGCAAATTAACTGCCCTAAATGATCAGGCTGGTGATGAAATCCTACCATCCACCCTGTCTTCCCATCCATGTGAGACTTGCCTTCCTGCTCTGGGGCTGGTGTCGTGGGTATGACTTTTAAGCTTTGAGCAGCAACACGATAAAGATGGAATTAGGAGCCCTGACCCCCAGAGGGTGGTAATGGTCCCCACGTCATCCCCAAGGGCTGAGGCCACAAGAGGTGTTCACACAATTGAGCAGATTCCAGTGGATGCTTTCAGACCAGAAAAGGATTCTGGCACCTGTGAGCCTTTTAAATATCAAATGCCATGGGGATAAACACCAAAAACAAATAAACAAACAAACACAAAAACAAAAAACAAAAACAAACCAAAAAAACACTTTCAGAAACAGTTTAAAACCGGAAAGATACAAGGTAGTGTTGGGTACCAAGTTCTCCACAATCAAGTCCAAATTAGAGCTTGTTTCTACACTTTTGGCTTATGATTTTCCCTCTTTCAAGATCACACGCTGGCACACAGGTTTGTGTAGGGGGGCGGGGAGGGGTGAGGTCAAGGACACGGGCCCAGCCTCAAGGACTGGCTCTGATGCTCTGGTTCTCATGGACTGATGGATGCTCTGGTTCTCATGGACTGATGGGCCACCTGACCCTCGCTGTTTAACTCCCTGTGCCCATTTCTTGGCTGTAAGTTGGGTCTAATCGATGTCCACCTCCTGGGTCACCAGCACTGCTTAGAAGAGCACCTGGCCCATCATTACAGGTAGTGATGGTTATTATTGATCCAAAGAGTGACTGAAACCTTGTTAAATACAAAGGAATGCTATACCAGGGAGCAGGGACAGAGCCATGCTTGGAATGGAATCCCTTGTGTGATTTCAACTGAAAACAAGTCTGTTGTAGGGACAAAGAGGCCAGGCACCGAAGACAGCAGGAAACAGTTTTATTTGGCTGCAGCCAGGTTCAGAGGGCACAGCTTTTGCTGTAATCAATTAATCCCCTGAACCTTCAGGGAGTTTCAGAGTTTTATACCCAGCATGTAAGGGGAGGGGCTCAGAAGTTCACAGTCTGCAGAAGTTCACATCAAAGCAGCTTTTGCTTTCACTGTTCTGGGCAAGTTAACCCTTCAAGGACTACACCTGAGAAGGGGAGAGCTGTTTCTCCCCTTTCTTTCCTCCCCTGCCAGCTGTTACCATGGAGCCCATTTGTAACTTATCTTAAAAATGTAGACCTCTCTGTGAAGCCCAGCTCAAGGCCAGAGGCCTTGTTTGCACATTTCTTCAAAGTACTATACTGGATACATTTGTGAAAAACTAGCAAGGGGTGGCCAGCACCTGGAGTGCTGTTATCTTCACGGCCAGTGGCCAAGTAAACAGGGCAACAGGAAAACAGGAAGTTTATCTACATTGGACTCTTTTGCAGAGACTCTCTTGCTGATAGTCCTAAAATTAGCCATGGTGAAGATTTCTGGAGAGGTCCAGTTAAGACTTTTCAGTGGAGAAAAGGGGTGCCACTTCAAGTCCACACAAAAAACCAGGCCAGCAACGTCGAAGCGCAGCATCGTACACAGCTCCTGTGGTAAAGCACTCGTGTTTGACGGGTGGAAAAGCCACCTGGAACCTGAGAGTGAAGCCCTTGTCAGAAGGACACATCAGACAGGGGCCCACCTGTCTACCTTTACAACACAAGGCTCCACTTCCCCTGCCTCCAGGTTGTCCCTGTGTCCAGCCATCCTGGCCTCTCCCCGGGCTGGGTCCCTCGGCCCCAGCCTCCTTGCTGGCCTCCCAGACTCCACACTGCCTCTGACGTTTGTCTCCACCAGGGCCGACTGGAAGCCCAGGACTTGACAGATTTCTGAGGCCCTCTGTGATTTGGCTCCAGGGACTTCTCTGACTTCCCCCTCTTTTCCTCTTTGCTCACCCTTTCCCATCATTCTGTGCTCTCAGTAAGGGTGTGAACCTCTGCAAGTGAATCGTTCACCAGGGTTTTGGGGAGCAGGAACATTTTATTTTTTTCCTCTTTATTTCCCTCTTTTCTCTTTCTTCTCTTTCTGTTATTTTTCTTCCTCTGTTACTAAATAACTGATGGTGCTTCTCAACCAAAACCAAGTTGGTCCCCTGGTACAGCAAATGTGCTCAGTGTTCTCTGCATCAAAAGCACTTTGCATAAACATGATTCAGAGGGATTCTCAGGGAAAGGTTAAGTCTTGATAAAAATAGTTTCTAAACCCTTCATTTATGAGCTTTATATTTTACTTCAAAGAATTTGCTACAGGAGTGGAGGCTTCTAGCAGACTTCTTGGAAAATTCCACATTGAAAGGGCTATTTTATTGAAAGACATAAATGGTTAGATCCTTGTTGTCAAATTAGATTTAAGAAAAATAATTCTTGGTTGAGGATCATTTACTTCTTAGTTCTATAAAAGTTTCCCTTAAAAATTACTTCACCGTTTTTATCAAAGATTCTAATTTCTTCCTAGAAAGAAGTTGTAAATAATTTTTTTTAAAAAATAAAAACGTTCTTTCGGGGCTGGGATTGTGGTTCTGGATTGTGGTAGTGTGCTAACCTAGCATGCATGAGGTACTGGGTTCGGTCCTCAGCACCACATAAAAATAAAATAAAGATATTGTATCCACCTAAAACTAAAAAATAATTATAAAAAAATTCTTTCCCAAATCTGGTTTGGTGTTCTCCTTCCCATTCAATATTTTGGAGAGAACAGCTTGAATGGAATTTTACCAAAGTCCTGATGTTCATCATGTGACAACGTTTCCCAATGAAAGAGTTGGCATTGAAAGAGTCTGAATCAGATGATAATTTGCTCATGACTTGTTTGTGGGGCAGCCATGCAGGACCCATGGGGTTCAGTCAGAGGCTCCACGGTAACGACACCAAGGCTGTCATGGTGGAGTGGAGCAGCCGTCTGCCTTCAGGCCCAGTGGGAGAGGCCACCATCTTGTCATGCATAATCACTTCAGAATGAAGTCACTCTTGGATGACTGACTCTGCCCTACATATTCTGATGTGGCCCTTGGGTGCAGGAGTAGCCTGGAATCTATCTCAGACGCTGAATAGCTTTTATTTTTATTTTTAAACCTAAATTTTTCTATTCATAAGAAAATAAAATTTTATTTAATATCTTTTAGAAATTTCTAATAAATATAAAAATGATAAAATGAACTATCTTCATTAGGAAATCTACAAAATGAAAAACTCTCACCTTTAGGAAAAAAAAATTAACAGAAAGTCATAAACTGGATATCCTAATTTCTTAGAATTCTAGTATTTTATACATTTATTTTTACGTAGTTAATAATTTTATCTATACTGAAAAAAATTTTTTACCCTTGCCTTTTCAAAAGTTTACTGTTTTAAGTTTATTTAAAATTTAAAACAAATTATACATGCATCTGATGCATTTTCCCTTGTAAAATTTATTATTCATAAAGCTTCTTTTTAAATTTTTCTTTGGAAGATAAAAAGCACACTATTAGTGCTAATAGTATACTATTAGAAAACTCGATAGTGCATGCAGGGATACAGTGTAGAGTGTGTATCCCTCTCAGCCTTGACCCCCAGTCCTCCTTGCAAGTGCATCCGTGGGGAATAAGATGCTAAATTGGGATCTCTGTCAGCATCTCTCCAGCTGAGATCAGCACCACAGGCACAGAGATCTTCTTACCCAAGGCCAGGGCGGAGGCATCCGGGTGGAACTTGTGAAGAGACTGTGAACCTGGGTTTGCTAAGTCAGGAGAGCACCATCTCCAATCTCCCAGGACTGACTTGGGCATGGAGAAGATTGGAGAAAATTGGTGAAATCCTTTAGATGTCACCTTCTCTTCTTGTCCCTGTGAGGAAAGGAGGATCATCAAAAAGCCCACAGAAACACCTCAGCAGAGAGGAAGTGACATTTGCCAGGCCCAGAAGATTCACAGGGAGGTCTGAGCCCAATAGGACCCTTGCTGACTCCTTCCTCCTTTCCCTGGACTTAACCCTTAGAGTCCTGAAGCAATGCATGTGAGAGGAGGAACAGATGGCAGAGGAAAAATCACACCTTAACACGTCTCCATCTCCGTATCTGCAGGTGTCTATCACGTCCCCTCTTCATATGTGCACACACATGTATGCACACATGTCCACACAAGCACATGCATGCACGTGTATGTTTGTATTGTGTATGTATATTTTAGTACTTTGTTAGAGTTCAGGTCTGGAATGTTCCCCAAAGACTCAGGTGTTGAGCACTTGCTCTTCAGTGCAGCGATGTTCAATGGTGGTGCTTTGGGGAAGTGGTTGGATCATGAGGGCTCTGACCTGTTCTGTGAGTTAATGCACTGGTGGGTTCGTAACTGAATGGACTGTTGGGAGTCTACGGAGGTGGGGCCTAGTTGGAAGAAGTGGGTCACTCAGGGCGAGCCCTAGGTTGTACCTGCGCAAGGATATGAGGAGATAGGAAGCATGGAGGAGAATTTGAGGTTTTCATTAATACTCTGGAGGAGTCTTTTTAATTATCAAAATGAGACTGTTCTCATGTGTGAACGTGATTGGAGGACAGTTCTTTCTGTGGGCATTGCAGTCTGCCAGAGTTTTCCTCCAGGGGCAAGAGAAAGATGTGGCTCTCAGGGCAGATGGAGAGGGAAAAAGCATTCGCCCTCCTGTCCCATTGAGCCTGGCCTACTCAATGACACAGGTGCACTGGCCCCTTTTAATCCTCCGTAGATGTTGATTGCAAACACAGGAGTTTGCAAACCCAGACAGCTGTGCTCTCCTCTGTACCCTGCGTGTCTTCTAACGGGGAAGGTGAGTGCTGCTTGAGTTCCTAGGATGAGCTTGAAACCATGAGGATTCAGTAGTGAGGACACAGGGCATGCATCCCCAGGCTCCAGATCCTTCCTGCTTCCTGTGGCCTCTCAGGGTGAGACTCCTTTCTGCTTTTGCAACTCTCGCTCCTGCTTCAAAGCCCCACATTCTCCATGAGGTCTACCTTTTTCAGCCCCAAACTCTGGCCCATCCTTTTTTTTTTTCTCAGCGTCTTTGACGTCAGAACCACCTACCCAAATCCAGCTTAGTCACTTTTCTGAGTTGAGCTCTGACTTGGTTAGATGTAAGTCCCTAACCAGTTAACAACAGGAAGTGAATTAAACAAGGTGAGAGAATTAGATGACCCGATGGGTGGACTTGTTACCAATGTTCTAAGGTGACAATGAAAGGTCACACGATCATCACTGTCTTATTATCAACATTTAGGAGCACACTTAACACATTTCATCTTGATTATATCTGGTGCTGTAATGAGTATTAAGTTTTGCAATGAGGATTAAGTTGAAACTGACCGTTTAACGATTAACTGAGGACTAAGTAAATGGCCTGATTTTAGCCAAACAGAGGATTTAATTTCTTTTAAAAGATGGAGGTCTAATTCGTTTTCACATTAGGCCCCATGAGGCTACTTATAATGTGTAACTGACACTGCCAGGTGTCTTGCTGGTGGCTGGAATTAATTAGTGATCTTTACTGAAGCTGAGCATAATTAATTACACAACTTTGAGATGTTCAAGTCTAATTTCACTAAAATTACATCATAAAACTGGGGCATTTGCTTAACTTCTAGCAGAAGGGAAGCAGGCATGGATAATTACTCAATTTTAAACTCATGGCCTGTGTTCAAAGAACAAAATTGGACTCCTTGAGTTTGCCACTGTCAGAGGTGACAATATCCTGGGGCTACACATGTGTGGCTGTTGAACAGGTGCTGAGAAAGTGTGCATGGGTGGACCTCTGTGCACTGATATTAACTTCCCAAGCAGGTAAGCAGCTGTCAGTTCTTTAGGATGAAATCACCATCCCCTCCTCTGGTAGGTGGTGTGTTATGTGGGGTCTCAGCCAGAGCAGAGGCCTGAGTGTGAGGGCTGACTCGAAAACTTCAGATATGACAGAAACAATGACTGGAGACATAAAATACCTAGGAAGTGAGGTTGTCCCTTGTCTCCTTTTCTAGTTTCCTTAAGACGTTATTTTAAGATACACCTGAGAGAAAACACCAAAGAAATCTCATAGAGTTTCCCAGCATTTGTATCTGTTAACTATTACCATGTTAATGCTGTGTAACAAACCACTCCAAAGTCCATGTCTTCCAATAGCCCCTTTGTTGTTGCTCAGCAATCTACAGGTGGGGCCAGGGGTCTGGTTCCGAGATTCTCATCTCCCTTGGGCAGCCTTCTGGTTTGACAGAAGATGTGCCCCACCTGTCCACCAGGGGGCAGCCTATTGGCTCATCCAGAATGGTCGTGGCCCAGACATCTGCCATCTGTTCCCTGCCATCTTCTGAGGTCATCTCAGGGATTTGAGAGAAAGAGTACAAGCAGAACTTCCTCCTCTGCAGGTTTAACATTTTTCACGTTGGATCTCCTTTGAAATCCTGTGAGTCAGCCCCATTCTCCAGGGAGAGCTTAAACTCTTGCTGGCCCTGGTCAGTGTGGCCATAAATTCTTTGGCTTTTTGCCTCATAGCAATGCCCACCTGCTTTCTTCTCTTTGCTTTTTTTTTTTTTTAATTGGTTGTTATCTCATGGCTCCTTAATTTTGTCAGTCTCCCACCTCTTCCTTAGCTCTGTGATTGCTACCTGAGCCCCTTCTGGAGTGGCCTCATGTGTGGATTTTCCTGTTTTTTTTTTTTTTCCTGGACACACTGTGCTGTCGATTCATTCACACTGAACTCAGCTGACTGCTGTAACTCATGCCCCTGATGGAGGCTTATCCAGGACACGTACATTCTCTGAAAGACTCACAGCCTCCCTTTTGGGCTCAGGAACACGAGGCAACACTATCATGCTCAGGGACCCTTCCAAACAGCAAAATCACACAGAAAAAGCAGAAAAAAAAAACATTTTAAAACATGAAACATATGAACGTAGATCACCAATAAGTCACGAGTGTAACATGAGAACAGAAACAACAGAGGGGACCTTATTGGACCTCAGCTGGAAGCAGACACACTGTCAGACTCAGGTGTTCACTGTTCTGCCCTTGCCCTCCAGTGATGCTGAAGTCACTGTAAGCATGGATTTGGAGGTTACAAGCACATCTGAGCAAGAAGACAAACTCGTAAAGGTGGAATCTGCCAACAACCAGCATGAACTGTAATGGGTAGAGCTGCTCTGGGACCATCACTAAGTCCAGCCCTGGAGATGAGGATCCTCAGTGACCAGCCCAGCCCTCAAGTGATCACCGTATGTTAGACATTCCAGCTCAGGTTCCTAGGGGCTCACATTCTAGAAGGAGGAAATGTCGGGGCAACGCAGCAGTGGCTTCCATTTGAAGTTTTCATGTTAGCTATGGCTGGAGGTGGGGGAGTCTGTTTTAGACTTAGAATCTCTACAGCAGGATGATTGAGGTTTGGGAAAAGGATGTTCCCAGAAGGTGGCTGAAAAGGCACAGAACTCAGACACTCTTGTTTGGACTACAGATCTTTTCTGTTTTTTCTCAGTAGTGGGTGGAGCTCTGAGTAAAGGGGGTTATCTGCCCAGTTCACCCAGTCCTTATCACTACCTGCTACAGCAGCCTACAATGCACACTGGGTGTCATGGGTGTGCAGTATGGAGACTTTGCAGCTCCAGGCTTTATGGGTCCCCAGAGGGGGACAAGGCAAGGTCGCCCTAGTCTGCAGATTTCCTTCCCTTTTCTGTATGCATCTTGTTGATTCATCAACACTGAACTCGGCCAAGAGCATAGCCGAGCATGCCTGGATGAAGCTTATTGACATAGATTTTCTTCCTAAAGCATGTAGCAGCTCTTCTGTGCTTGGAGGCAGGAGGCAGCCCTTCAACACAGTGCTTGGGCCATTTGAAACAGCAAGAGCATCAACAAAGAAGGGAGACACACAGGTGCCCTGAGCAGGACGGGCAGCATGGCTGCATGTGTTGGAATACCGAGCTCCATGGCAAGAGGGTTGTTTCTAGACAGGGGTATCTGGGAGGTTCCAGGCTGAAGGCTGTCTCTGACCTGGGCCTTTCATTGGGGGGCATATTTTCACATGTTGCAATGGGTGAAATAGTGTTTTAGTCACTGGGAGCATTGGGTACATAATGCAATACTTCTTATCCTTTCTAAAAACCTGGCTCTATAATTTTTTTCCCTTTAACTATCAAAACTCTTGAGCAGTTTTTTTTATACTTTGTTTTATGAGAGCAATATTTGCTCTGCATGCTTGCTTCATGCTTTCTAATCATCAGTGCTCTTGAGTTTCTGAGGGATGCCTTCCTGTGTGGAAGTGTGACTGCCTCACCCCCGTCCAATCACAGGAGACAGTGACAGACAGCAGGGATGATGGAGGATTCAGCTTTGCACTCCCAGAAACGAGTACCCAGCCAAGGGAGGGAGGGAGGAGAGCAGAGCAAGGAAGAAGAGGAAAGCATAGGCAGCCTTGTGGCCTCCAAATGATAGAGCACGTGAGTCAACATCGCCTGCGGTCTTTGTTTTCTGTAAGCATAGTGCATACTTATAGAACCTGGTGGAGATTCTGCTGTCAGGACTGTCGGGGTGAGGCCAGTAGTCTGCATTTTGAGTGAGCTCCCCAGGTGATTCTGATGGACAGCAGATGCAGCACGTGGAATCATTAATGGTATAACTGCATCTGCCTCGCATGTTGTCACGAATGGGTTTCTGTCATCCCCCTGCCTCTGCCTGCCGGTATTCCAGGAGTTACTATGGGAAAATTTGAAATCATGGGTTCTGCCTGCAGCTCCTCAAGCCAGTTCCTACTCTCTGTGTCTGATGGTTTGGATGACCTTGAGGTAGGGTCTCTTTGGCTTTTCTGCTGCATTGCAAAGTTTTTCTCTAAGTGTGGCCTTTGTAAAACCTATACCAGAGCCACCTATGGAGCTTATAAAAATGTGGGCCCCATTCCAGACCTTCTGAACTGGGGTTTCCCAGGTAGGAACTCCTGATAATTTCCAATGATGCTTGTGTAATGGATTCTTGCTACTTGACATGCAGGGCCCTTGCACTGGCTTTTCCCCTGACCTGGTCATCTGGATCCCAGACACCAACATGCTCAACCTCCTTACATCCTTAAATCTTATTTGAATATCATTTTCTCAAACTGCCCTCATTACCCACCATTCCCCTTACACAGTAGGTGTCCCATAACAGGAATACAATAAATCTAATATGCATTTGCTGAAGGATTGATCCAATGAATGGCTATATTTTATATAAAGTATGTAATATAGAACTGAAATTATATGTATAAAATTAAAAAAATACATAGACACATATGCTCATTTTTTCATTTTATATATCTACACAGGGGTGCTCTGATAATCCAGTTGGATGTAGAAATAAAATAATAGAAGTTTCAAGTACATTTTGAGTATCATCAATTAATGAGGACTACTGGGGAAAGACATTTGCACACGTGGGCTTGAATGAAATGATGATCTTTACAGTGTTTCTAACTGTGTCCAGGAGATGGTGCTCATTTCCAACAAGTCAGTAGCAGGAACCAGGGCTGACAATGTCAAAATCTGGTCCTGCTACTTCTGGCATGAGTGCAATAGTATCTCCTTATCCACAGGTTTGCTTTTCATGGTATCAGTTACCCATAGCCAAGCAAGGTGTTAAAACATTAAGTAGAAAATTCCAGAAATCAACAATTCATAACTTTTAAATTGTAGGCTGCTCTGCATAGCATGATAGAATCTTTCGTAGTCCTGAACTGGACATGAATCACACCCCTTTGTCTAGTGTATCCACACTGCTCTAAGGCATCACATCCACTGATGAAGGGTTCGGAAGTGCTTGTGTTCACAAAATGATTCTGTGGTGTTCTGAAGCTACTCACACCTGTGTCATTCACCTGACTTCATCACATGGGCACTGTATCATCTCACATTCTCACTGAGAGAGAGGAGTCCAATAAGATGCTTTGAGAGAAAGAAACCACATTCACATAACTCTTACTGGTTTATTATTATAATTGCTCTACTTTTAAAAATTATTGTTGTTGATCTCTCACTATGCCTAATTTATAAATAAACTTTCTCATAGGTATGTGTGTATAGGAAAAAAAAAAAACTTTAGGCTTTAGGCATCCACAGCAGGTCTTGGATTGTATTCTCTGTGGATAAGAGGTCACTACTAGCCTAGCACAGTGGCTCTTGCCTGTAATCCTAGTGACTCAGGAACCTGAGGCAGGAGGATTGAAAGTTCAAAGTCAGCCTCAGCAGCTTGGTGAGACCCTCAGCAATTTAGGGAGACCCTGTCTCAAAATAAAGAGTAAAAAGGACATGGAATGTAGCTCAGTGGGAAAACAATGCTGGGTTCAACCTCCAGTGCAATAAATAAATAAATAAATAAGAGAAAAAAGAGGGCACTGCTGGCTTTATCAGTGTCTCTGCTACTTCTCATGACACACTCATTCTGGTGCTTAAAGAACTGTGCTTCTAAAGTTCCTGCCCATCGGGGGCCTTGACAGCCCTGCTTTGCAGATGTTGGCTGCTCCTGCTGGACCAGAGTAAGCACAGGCAAGAACCCCAGCTGCTCTTCTGTCCTGTCTACAGGAGTCCCTCCTCAGTTCCATGCACAGACTTTCTCAGGCTTCTCCCTGCAAGGATGACCCGTCAGTCTTGCATGATGTTTGCTTGCTCCTCAGCTTGGAAGGAGTGGATTTGGAGCTCCACTCTGTACAAGGGGAAAGTCTTGGAAGAGTCACAGCAAGTGGTGGGGAGAGATTCCTTTCCCAGAGTAGCAAACAGAAAGTCTTTGTGCTACTCTTTCCCCTGAACACAGAAGTCCAAGGAACTACAACTCAGAGGTAGGTGAGTTCCAGTTCCCTGCTCTGCAGGAGTTCAATGCCCAGTGAGAGGGACAGGGAATTGGAGAGGCAAGGACAAACACAAACACACACACACACACACACACACACACAGAATATGTGATAAGGTAGATTGTAACACATGTCCAGACAAAGGGGTGAATATTTGGAGAAGTAGTTTCTTTCCATACTTACAGTTTTTTAAAAATTTTTATTTAGTTACTAATTTTTTTGCTATTAGTGAGAGACACTTGTTTCTACCTTCTCATGTGGAAACTTCTAGATTAGTGCTTCTTAAACTTTCCTTGGGATCAAGTAAAGCAGATTAAAAAGCAGATTCTGCTCCAGGGGATCTGAAGCAGGACCTAAGCCTGGCCTGTCAGGTGCTGTTGTGGTCACTGGTCCAGGGCCACCTGGAGCAGCAACAGGGAAGGGCAGGGTGGGGCGTCGACTACCCAAGGCTGTTTTGGTCTGGTCTTGAGCTTTTGTTTTTAAAGGATTGTGGGGGCAGGGAATTAAACACATCATATATGGACCACAAGTTTAAAATATTTATTATCTGACCCTTGTCAACAAAAAGCATGCAGACCCCTGATTTTGAAATGGTTTTGAAATGATAATGTTTAAGAGCTGAGCTAATGTTTAAGAGCTGGCCTCTTACTGAACCCCTTTGAAGAACAAGTTCTCCTCCATATTGAGTCTGGAGAAAGACCGGTTCTGCTCTCCTCTGCTCAGGTTGCCTGACCATGGGGTGTGCAGAGCTGGTCTGACTCTCAGGACACTGCCCAGCTGGAAGAGGCCTGTGCTCTCCAGATGTGGCAGTGATGAGATCAGTCAGCCCAGTGACATATTTGCCAGCCCACTCTGGGAAACCTAACCTAAACTGTCCAAACCACTTTAGCAACAACAAGTTCGGTGTCTTGGCTTCTGTACTTTACTCTTATTTCTGCATCTTAATGATGCTGAGATTGGGGGAAGAGGACTGGGGTTTTTGTTTGTTTATTTTTATGTTTTTGAGCCCTCTAAGCCCAAGTCTGTTCTTGAGCTTCTTGCCTGAGCTCCAGGTAATGGCACTGTACAACCAGAGCCCACTTTCTGGACCTGACAGATGGACGCATGTGCAGCCATTAAACGATTCCTGTGCCACTGATTTCGCCACCAGTCAGTTGTCACATAGGGGATCTTGTCACAAGTCAGCATTCCAGCCCTGTGTTAGGAAGCTTCTGTGCATCCCGGGCCCAGGGAGGGCCCCACCTCCAGTTCTCACTGGACCATCTCAGCAAGTTCCTCTAAAGAGTCAAACGCCAAGAGGCTTGCAGCAAGAGGCCAGAATCTCTGGAAATTGGACCCGATTTAACAAAAGCAGCAGCCATATAATTTTTTGCTCTTTGCGGTGTAACCATGGCAATCAGATCAGTTGAAACACCATTCCTTAATGCCCACAACACCCAAACACACATGGCAGCTTGGGGTGGTGGTTATGGGGTTTAATTTTAGAATTGGAGCTTTGCTTCATAGAACAAAGAGCATTAAAAAGGGCTTGTCACAGACCTTCTATAGATTCCTCTCCTTCCAGGACAGTGAAATCCATTGATAGGCAAAGTTAGCATTCATCAGCCACAGAATTTGCTTTGCCTGTGACGTTCTTCTACTTGCTACAGCCATTGTGACATGGGTGTGCCATTAAAGAGGCTTTTTTTTTTTTTTTTGGTGACAATTCCCAGGAGTGTCAGTAGAACAAGAAAATAAATGAGTTCAAGAAGATGCAGAAGCTCTAATTATTGCATATGCCAACTAGGTACATCCTTAACTCTCGTAACCTGCACTATGAAAACTACAGGGTAGGTGCAGAAGAGAAGTTGGAATGCAGAGGTTATGTAACTTGTGCACAAGCCATGAGATGTGTAACTGGAATTTTTTTGGTGTTTTCTCCAAGTGATCTGACTAAATGTCTGCACTCAGTCCTTGAGATCTGGCATGAATTATGCACGCCATAGGCCCTACAGCCAGGGCTAGCAGGAGGACAGACATCTCTGTAGAGCGTGGGGAGCAGCAACTCAAGAACTTCCCTCAGCACATGGCCTGTGCATGGGGAGGGCCTGTGTCTGCTCCCTCACAGAGACAAGGCTGTAGATCCCAAGTGCAGGTGTCTGTTCTCCCAAAGCTTCAGGGATGGAGGGGAAGTGGCCAGGGGGGACTTCAAGTCACTGAGCATAGAGAGTGGCATCAAATCATTATCTTTCCTCTGCATGCGCCTTTCCAGGATGTATAAGGAGCTTTCAAAGGTTTGTAGGTGTGAGTGCCCCAAATCAAATCGCACGTATCATCCAAAGGGAATAATGAAAGTTCAAGAAGATTCTGTGAACAATATGTACATCACAGCTCCATTTATTGCATGGAATTTTACAAAAGTCTATGTAGTCAACAATTGGAAATTGAGGAAATAAGTAAATCTATTCAGTAGAATAATACAGGCCTAAAATCTTATTTTTTGAGAAATTTCTAGTGATATGGATAAGTATTTGTGCTATGTGGAAAACTCAGGAAATAAAATTATACACAGAGGGAGCTCATGTATCGATACATGTATGTATGGATGTCTTTACATACATGAACAAGGAAATGAACATATGATTCAGGGAGATGGACTTTGGGGGCATTTAATTATTCTGTATATTTTCCTAATCTTTATAATAAGTAAAAAAAATTGTAAGTAAAAACAGTTCTGTTAACAACAGAAATAATAAAAAGAAGAACTGCTTCCTGACATGAGAAATCGTCATTCAAAGTATTTTTTCTTACAAAGCCTGGTAAGGTAGGTTTTAGTTACCCATCTACCAAAGAGGAAGCTGAGGTCAAAAGGTTAGTTGTTTTGTCTAAAATTTCCTAAATGAATTATTAAAGCTAACAAAATAAAAGCTTCTGTGGTCTCCTCAAGAAATAAGGGCAATCTACTTAGCTGTGGGGCGGAGCTGAGGGAATCAGGAGATAGGAGTGAAAGGAGGGTGAGGCCAGGTCTTGGAAAGCCCTGAATACCAGACCGAGGACAGGGACCCATCCTGCAGGCAACGTGCTACCCGTGGCACAAGCAAAAACAAGAAAGATGAGAGAGAGACAGTGGGAGAACATTGTGAGGGGTGTGTGGGGTGACAAAGTCCCTGGGAGTTGTTCTCAGGATGACTAGCACTGCATCCGGCTTGAGACCTCTCCAGGAACTGTGAATGTGGTAGTGCTGTCTTGAAACCCACTTTCTCTGCTCCTCTCTTTCCCAACATCGTTAAGTCCTGGTACCTGTTTCTCCATTGTCCTGTGTGACTGGTTGTATCACAGCCTAGGACTCCAGTGATTGGTTCATGCTGCAAACCTCCTTGTCACGAGCCTTAGAAGGAGGAATGCCAACTGCTAAGGGCCGTGTGTTAAAAGCTTGGTCCCAGCCTGTGGGTAGGGCCTAGTGGAAGGTTTAAGTCACTAGGGGCATATCCTCGAAGGGGATCATGGGAACACTGCATCCTCCTGTTCTGGGGAGGGAATGCTTCATACAGAAACCATAGCATACAGCAGTGGAAGTCTGGCAAACTCACCTACTCTCAAGCCTGCATACCCAACGTGTGTTACCTGATTGGCACCATGTGGCTCCCTTCCCACATCACTGTGATCCCCACTCCTCCTCACACAATCTGCCGTGAGTACCAGCATTGCTGTTCCTGACTGTTCAAACCTTCTAATTGGAACATCATTTATATAATAAAACTTCTGGTCAATTTTATTTTTGCCGAAACTGTTCATTAGGTGCCACGATATTGTAATCATTTTCTTTCCATCTGGGTGTGTTTATCTGTACATATAAATACCTGCTGCTTTCTCAATACTTCTTCTGTGTTTTTTACAGGCCTCAGAACTGAATCTCTAATAACACCTGGGATAATAAATCCTTGGGATGACCCTTCAAAGGAGGAACCATCCCACTTTTCACCAAAGGAAATGTTCATTGAATTGTCTGAGGTCATGGGTTAATTAAGTGCATGGGTTAATTAGGATTTGGACCTGCAGTTTTGCTTTCAAAGTCAGTGTTCCTAATGACTACACCATGCTTCTGTGCACATGGAGAGGAGGACAAACTCCGAAAACACTGATGCAGGAAAGCATTATCATCACACAGTCACGCGCCACCTAGTTTCTCTGCTCCCAGTGCCTCAACCTGAGGCTTTTGGATGGATGTGTGCATGGTGACACCAATAACGACGCTGCACCCCTAGTGCTGGCCCTTCCCCTCCTCCTCACTGCTGATACTTAGAAGAGCCTGCATCTTCCACATTCTCCATTTGGTATGTCTTTTCTTCCTGGTGATCCATGTGGACTCATGGTTTCAGCACTCCTCTGGCTCCTGCTTCCCTTCTAGCCTCCAAGTTGTCCCATGGGCCAGGTCTAAATATTCAACACATACTAAAGAGTTCCTCCTGCACAAAGACATTAAACTCAACACACCCGGGCCAGGCTCACTGCCTGTCATTTCTGTCTTGTGGATGGCACCACCTCCGAGTCTGCATTGGTGATGAGTCTGGCTTCCCTTGACTTTCGGTGTCTCTTAGGCACCCCTTTCCATGGATTCTTCTTCTTCCTCCTTCCTGGTTCACAGGAATGGGGGGAGGGATCCACATGGTGCCACATTTTCCTGGATCACATACCTTGCCCTGGTGTTTCCTTCCCCTGAGGAGGTCTTCCTGGATAGGAATTATAGATAGAAACTTAGAGTTCATGGGCTTCCTTCAAACGCTGACCTCTACCTATCACCCCATGCTCACCAACATGTTCCCTGGAAGACATCCCAGATGTCAAAGTAATGAAGCTGGAAAATAAGACAAAAGTCTTAATGGTTTTTATTAGGAAGAGTGCTTCAGAAACTTGTGGGATATAAAACAGGACGACACAGGTTTGTACAGGGTAAGTAAGAGCTTGGTTCTCACTTTCTGCTAAGGAGCATACTAATATCAGACCCTCAGATGCCTGAGTGTGAGTGGCATATCCATCCTTCAGGGACCAGATCAAATTCTACGTCCTTTATGAAGCTTTCACTAGTGGAACTTCCTGGCTCTCTAGACTACTTGAGTAATTTACTTACCCCTTTTCATGGTCTCAATGTTCCCTGCAGAGTTCATATTTTGAAATCCTGAACCCCAGGTGGTGGTATTAGGAGGTGGTGCCTTTTGGAAAGTGATTGGGAAGTGAGGATGGAGTCCTCAGGGAAGGGATTAGGGTTCTTATAAAGGGTGTCCCAGTGGCTCCCTCAACTCTTCTACCTGTAAGGACAGCAAGAAGGTGCCATCTACAAACCAGAAAGTTGGACTTTAGCAGGTGTATGAATCAGCTTTTTCTACTAGTATGAAATGCCTGGCACAGACTTCTTATGAAGTAAAGAGAGGTTTATTTTGGCTCACGGTTCTGGAGGGTCAAGCCCAAGTTCAGCTATCTTCTTGGTTTAGGCCTTTGGTGAGGGTGGCACATCATGGTGGAGTGTGTGTTAGAGCAAGTGCTTGTATTTCCAGCCAGGAAGCAGAGAGCTCGAACAGGGCTGGGCCCTGCCGTGCCTTCTGAGGACACATCACGGATGGCCTCAGGCCCTCCTGTAAGGCCCCCATCTCTTCAAGATTCACAGCACTCTTCATACTGTCACCTGGGTCACCTTAGGGACCAAGCCTGTGCATGTGGCCCTCTGAGGCACATTCATCCAAGCCACAGCACCAGACATCAACCCAGCCGCGCCTGGCCCTGGACTCCAGAACTGTGAGGGACAGGTCTAAGTGTCTCCTGAGCCACCCTGTCCATGGCATTTGGTCACAGCAGTTTGAATGGACTAGGACACTGCTTTGGTGGGCTAATGTGGTGTTGCTGGTATCTTAGTGCACTTACCCGACCTGCTGGCTCAGAAACTACAGGTCAAAGTCTGTTTCATCTTCCTTTTTGGTCTGGAATAAGCCTTGGCCCCTGAACACTTACAGGGAATTGGAAGCAAAGGAAGAAATGAACAGTCAGACAAAAGCCGCGTGTAAGAGAACATGGAAGATGGCCACAGGAATCCCAAGCCTTGGGTCATTTTCCCCCACTGGGTCTGGGTTAGACCTTGGACCTTGCCCTGTCCTGGGGGACAAAGGAGAAGGGGACACAGCAGAGAGAGTTGGTAGCACCTACTCATTGAGGCTTCTGGTCCTACTCAGCTGCAGCGCGTGACTGGCTAGCTGTCCTGACAGACACCAAGTGGAGGAAGAAAGGCCTCGATCAGCCAGCGGACCCTGGATCTGAAAACCTCCTGACTTGGCACAGGCCCTGACAGTGTCAGCTGATCCATAGAATCATGAGATGAAGAAATGTTCTTGTTTTGAGCTTCTCAGTTTTGGAGGAGTGCTGTATGCAGCGATTGCTAACTGCAGAGTCATGAATTACTAATTAGCAAAAAACAGGAGTTTGGTCAGATGATGAGCACTGATAAACTCTGAACAGTTTTTTCTGCTGGTAAAATGAAAGCAACAACAACAAAAACTTTGTCAAACAACCCTGAAATCAAGTCTAGGCTCTGTCACTCACTGGCTATGTGACACTGAGCAGATTGTTGCCTTTCAGACAACAGAAACCATGTCTCAGGGTGGTCAAACGAATGTACTGGAATTATGTTTATAAAGCGGTGACCAGTACCACATAGAGTAGGGTGGTGAGCTCTCTTGGCTGGCCTGTGATTTGAGAACTCCATCAGGGGAAAGAGCTTCTTCCCACAAACAGCCTTCTGTCCTCCTCTCTTTCTCTTCCTTCAAGTTCAGGCAATTGTTTGCCATTTCACTGTATTCCCATCCCAGTAGGCCAGGAAGGAAGTCCTGGATTGGTTTGTGGGGAACTAATTACTTCTGCACATGCATGAATCGGCCCTGGGATTTCTAAACTAACAGGTGCAACTGCTCAATTAATCTTCCCATTCCCAAGAACGCAAGTAAGGAAAAAGGCAAGGGGATCAGAGGACACCTAATGGCTCTCCCTGTTAGGTCCTTTCTGGAGCATCCTCCATGTGTTCGTGGACAGTCTCAGATGAAAGGATACCTTCCTTTCTTCCTTTCTTGTGATTCTCAGGCACTTGGAGGCCGCAGAGTCAGGACCTTTCTTGGGGATTGGCAGCAACCCTCTGCCACCCATTTACGACTACTGTCTGAGTGGCCGTGCTCTGTGCCTTCAGGGTGCGCTCACTCCAGGAGGAGACAAGCTCAGAGGGACCACTGCACCAACCAGGCAGATTATGGGATGTTAAGTAAACTCTGTATTCTGGGCCTTAGGCTAAGAAGGAAGTGTGTACTAATGACGCAGGGAATTTAAAAATTCTGCACATGTTGCTGCCACAGAGAGGCTTTCTCTGACTATTTCATCCAAATAGATTTCCCCACCTTGGCCTGTCTGTGCCCAGTCCTCTTAGCCTCTTTCTCTTCTTCATACCGCTATGTCTCTCTGAAATTATTTTTGTACTTATTTACTTACTTATTCTCAGCATTCCCACAGAAATATAAGTTTCAGAGAGAAGGAACTCAGATTGCCTTGTCTGTCACCACCTAGACTGGAACCTGGTGTGTGGGGCTCTTGGTCATTGAATGAAGTAGGATGGACGCTAGAACGTCGTGGGAGGGGTTGACTTGTGTCTCACTGAACAGAATGAGAGGCCGTCCAGGTTTGGGGCTGTGTCCTCTCTGGTGCTGTGCTAAGGACCTCACAGGCCTTTAGTCCATATTGGAAAAGGGATGAGTCAGTCAACTCCACTAGGGACACATTAGTGCTGGTGGCAAATGAGCAATCTCTGATAACTGAGTTTTCTAGAATATTAGGGAAACTCAGCAATTAAGTTTCAATGGATGGATGTAGCAATTCCAAGGAGAATTAAATATTAGACCCATCTTTTTGTTTCATCTCTTTGCTGTCTCCAAATAACTTGAGTTGGTACAGCTTGGTTTGATACCCCAACATGATCAGTGAGAATGTGATTCTTGGGCGTGATCATATTGTGCTGTACTTGACAATTGCCCTGTGTTTCTCCCCTACGAGATTCTGTGACTTGGAAGAAAGGGGTCCCTGTATTGTTCAGGACCTGCTCGATGCCTGTTTACGGACGTAGAGTTGAGTAGTGGACAGATGGATGAGCTCCCCTCATCGTCCTGAGCTGTGCCCACTGATGTGCTCAAGCAGTGGCTCAGCTTTTGGGCTGCAGGTCCTGTATGCTGCAGGCTGACATCCTTCTTTAACTGCGATGTTCCCATCTGAAGATTTTCTTGTTCCTCCCTTGATGTTTCCAGTTAAACCTCGTTTCTGCTCAGTTTGTGCCTGCCAGGGCTCACAACCAAAGTATTTCACTGTTTTGCTGGTGACAGTGTCTGTTTCCTCCCCGACTGTCAGATTGGGATCTTTCAGGATCAGGGATGAGGAAGGCAAGGGTGTTAGCATTTGTGGCAGATGAAAGAAAGCTGAAAATTTTTCACTATGTCTCACAGCAGGAAGGGAGTCTCTGTCCTCGCCTCTTAAACGTGGAGAGCCTTGGTGACTGACTAGGTCAAACACAGACTTGAGAGACTGGTGCCATCTGCTTCCTGTGACTTGGAACCCTGAACCTACCTGCTAGAGGGACACAACAGAGCCTTGGTGGCTGCATGAAGATGGGGAGGGTCCCCCACTGAGCCCAGCCCAGCAGTGGCCCTTGTAGGAGAATGAAGCCAACTTGGAGCCAGCACAGCAGGGCTGGGAGGTGAGCCCTGTAAGTCCAGTCCATGGCACAGAGAGCAACACTGGTCAGGCACAGCCTTCAGGATGGCTGGCCACAGAATCCTACAACAAAACAGGATGTTTGCTGTCTTAGGGACTAAATTCTGCGATAGATTTTTTTTATGCAGCAATAGAAAAGCAATAATGCAGAGATAATAAAATAAGATTAAATGAGTCTCAAGTGATCTTAGGAAGGCTTCTTCCCCAATTCCTATTGTGTTCAGAAGGGGCGAGCTTGCTGGAGACCTGAGATCCGCAGAGGAGAGTTCCTGCTCTTCATTAACGCACAGAACAGCACTTCACCAGTAAAGAATAGATGAACCAAAGTAACATGTCTTTATAGAATTTCTAGTTTTTTTTTGTTATATTGTTTTAGGGTCTCAAATAAAAAATAAATAAGAGATAGGGACACAATTTACTAAACTCTAGTGTTTCTATCTGTACCAGTGCTGTGGTTTGGATGTGAGATGTTTCCCAAAACCTCACATGTGAGAAAATGCAAGGAGGTTCCAAGAAGAAATGATTAGGTTGTCAGAGCCTTAACCTAATCAGTGAATCGATCACCTGATGGGATAACTGAGTTGTAACTGAGGGAGTGGCTGGAGGATGTGGGGCATTGGGGTGTGCCTTTGGGGTATATATTTTGTATCTGGTGAGTGACCATCATGTTAATGGTTTTCTGATCATCATGTTAGTGGCTTTCCTCTGCCACACTCTTCCAACATGTTGTTCTGCCTGACCTAGAGCCTCAGAAAATGGAGGCAGCTGTCTATGGACTGAGACCTCTGAAACCCCAAATAAACCTTTTCCCTCTGGAATTGTGCTGGCTGGGTCGTTTAGTCACAGTGGTAAAACGCTGACCAAAACAACCCGTTTGTAACACTGGATATAGGACAGCCAAGGGTTGCAGAAAGGAACCTACAAATGCCCTCACATGTTTGTGCCTTACATTTCTGTGGGCCCTGACTTTTGTGTTTTTATACTGAATATGCCATTTGATCCCTCCCGGGTACTCATCAGGGCGGGCTGCGATTCCACTTGTACGGATTCACCAACAGAGGACTAGAAGTGACCACTGTGGGCTGAACTGTGTCCCCCCAATCCCTGGAACCTGTGAAGACACTCATTACCTTACCTGGTGAAAGGAACTTTGCAGGTGGAATTTCCTCAAGGATTTTGAGATGAGGAGAGCATCCTGGGTTATTTGGGTGAACCCCATATGACGACACGTGTCTTTACAGGAGGGAGGTAGCAGGATCATTGCAAGTGAAGATGATGTGACAACAGAAGGACAATTTCAAGTGACGTGCTCTGAATTTGGAAAAGGGAGCCAGGAGCCAAAGAGCATGGACAGCCTCCAGATTCTAAAAGGGGCAAGAAAATACTTTCCCAAAGAGGAACACAGCCACACTGACACTGGGTGAACCCATGCCTCTGGATGAATTATGTCCCCCTCCAAATTCATATGTTGAAGTCCTGGCCACCAAGTACCTCTGAAAGTGACTGTTTCTGAAGATAAGAGTTTTTAGAGAGATAATGAAGGTTAAATGACATCACAGGGTTGGCCCTAGACCAATGTCGATGACACCAGTAAAGAAGAAGAAATTTTGACATGGACATGCCCTGTCCATGTCAGAGGGATGCCCTGAGAAGACACATCAAGAGGAGCACCATCTGCAACCCAAGGAGAGCAATCTCAGAATGGAACCAATCCTGCCGGCACTTTATCGTGGACTTGCAGCCTCCTGGAGAGCGAGAGGATGCGTTTCTGTTGCCTAAGCCACCTGGTCCATGGCACTTAGTTATGTCAACACTAACAAACTGTTATGGTGGTATGCCCACCGCCATTCCAGGCCACTTGTGGCAGAGAGAAGAATGGATCCAGAGTTTCTGTCCTCTAGTGCTCATCCTGCCGCTCTCCCTCCTACTGGAATATGAGCCGTGGGCATGAGTGGACTGCATTCTGACCTCTGCCTCCATCAATCACTAGCTGTGCAACCTTGGGCATGTTACATAACCCTTCTGTGCTGTGGGGAGGATCATGGAGTATAGCAACTGCCTGGCGACAGTGACTCTCAGGTGCTGCTTCCCATCCCTGTTTCCTGGATACCCTAAAGTCTTCTCCTGAATGTCGACTGCCTAAAAGAAGAAAAGGGACAGGGAAATAATAAACAGACTGTGTATTCCTGATCTGAAAATCCAAAATCCAAAGTGCTCTGAAATTTGAAACTTTGCATGTTGATCTCAGGTGATAACTCCAACTTTGCTTGTTTTGCTCCAGATTTCTTTGTCTCTTTGGACTTATTTGCTTATTATTTTTCTACTTCTCTAAGGAGTGTATTTTAATGGGGATTGCATTGTGTCTGTAGATCCTTTTGAATAGTATGGATAGTGTAACAATATTCTTTCAATCCATGAACATAGGAGGTCTTTCCACCATTAGTGTCTTCCATTTCTTACTTCAGTGTTTTATAATTTCATTTTAGAGGTATTTTGCATACTTAGGTTTATTCCTATAAATACACACATATATATTTTGTATCTACTGTGGATGGATTTCTTGTGAAACTCATTATTGGTGTATAGAAAAGTACCTGGTTATTGTTTGTTGATTTTGTATCCTGCTACTGTGCTGAATTTGTTTACCAGTTCTAATGGTATTTTGGAGACGTTTTCACATTTTTTCTATGCATAGAATCATATCATCTGCAAAGTAACAAAAACAGCATGGTATTGATATAAAAACAGTCATGCAGACCAGTGGAACAGAATAGAGAACCCAGAAATAAATCCGCACATCATGAGCTAACTGACTGCAATGCAAAACCTGAAACTCTGAAACTACTAGGGGAAAGTATAGAAGGAACACTTCAAACTTTTGGCCCAGGCCATGATTTCCTAGAGACAATGCAACAGCCCAGGGAGCAAAATCAAGATTGGCAAAGGGGACACCTAGGATTAAAACCCTTCTGCATAGTGAAGGAAGCAGTCAGTAGGGGGAAAGGATGAACCACAGAATGGGAGACAGTTTCTGCCAGCTGTTCATCTGACAGGAAATTAATATCCAGAATACAAAGGACTATGAGAAGTAACAAAAACCCACAAGTAATCCAGTTTAAAAATGGGCAAATCATCTGAATAAATACTTCACAAAAGAAGAAATGTGAATGACCCATAAATATGTGAAAAAACACCCAATATCATTAGCCATCAGGGAAATGTAAGTCAAGGCTTCAAGGAAACTCCATCTCCCCACAGTGAAAATGGCTCTTCCCAGAAAACAAAAGATTAACAAGTGCTGGGGAGGATGAGGAGTCCAAGGAAACTCATGGTGGGAATGTAAACGAACGCAGCCACTGTGGAAGACAGTGCGGAGGTTCCAGAGCTGCCGCATGACCCAGCTATCCCACTCCTGGGTATTTGTTTATCTGAGCAAAATGAAGTCAGCATACCAAGGAGACACCTGCACACCCATGGTTATCGCAGCACCATTCCCAATACGCAGGGCGGGGAATGAATTGGCCACAGTGCTCCTCAACAGATGCATGGACAAAGAATAGGTGGTAGAATGAAATTAGATCATTTGAGGAAAATGGATGGAATTGGAAGACATCATGTTAAGCAAAATAAGCTAGGCTGGGCTAGGTGGTGCCCACCTGCAATCCTCGTGGCTCAGGAGGCTGAGTCAGGAGGATTGCAAGTTCAAAGTCTACCTCAGCAAGGTAGGGTGGCCCTAAGCAACATTTAAAAAAGTAAATAATAATAAAAAAGGGCTAGAGATGTGGCTCAATGGTTAAGTGCCTCGGGGTTCAATTCCTGGCATAAACAAACAAATAAACAAACAAAAAAACAAATAAATAAAGACAGGCACAGAAAGAAAATATCACGTTTTCTTTTGTATGTGGAAACTGAGGGGGAAAAAAGATTCAGAATTAGAAAAGAGACTATTAGGAAAGGACAAGGGAAGGGAGTTAATATTAGGAAAGGATAAGGGAAGGGGGTTAATAGGGGAGCGCAAAAGGGAGTGAGTACAGGGAAGGTGAATGGATATGATTAAGTATGATGTATGCATGTAGAGAAAACACCAATCCCATTGTGACAATTAACATGTGTGAGTGATTATAATAAGAAGTTTGGGGTTTCAGAATATTTTGGAATTTGGATTTTTTGATTGTGCAAGTTTGACCAGTAAACTCTATGAAAATATTCCCAAATCTGAAAAGCTCTGAAATCTGAAATACTTCTGGTTCCAACCATTTTGGATAAATCATATTCAAGTCTGTATAAGTTACAAATATAAAAACTGCACACAAAAGAGGGTGTTTCTTTTCTAATGTAAAGTGTTGAATTTTGTAGCAAAATATACTACCTCTGTTAAAGAACCTAGAATCATTTGCAGGGGTGGAAACTATCATGCATCCACTTCATTGTCATCAAATAAAATAGAGGTGTCTATGGAGACATGGTGTGGTCCCAAGAAGTTTACAAAGAACCTGTAATTGGTACCCTGCTGTTCAAGTCAGCAGGAGGTAAATGCTCAAAGCAGGAGCTCCTGGCTGTGAGTTTCCTTATGATTTTCTCCTATCTTGATTTTTTAAAAAATGTCTGGCCCACACCATCTTCCCAGCTCTTAGCTAGCACATTCCTGAGGGGCTGCTCTTTCTCTGTCACAGACAATTAGGGCCACAGAGGAGACAGTGTTCTCAGCTTCCAGACAGCCTGAGGGCGTTTCTAACAGCCATGATGAATCTGAGATTTTAGACTTTAAACTCAGTGCAGCAAGCCCAGGGAGGCAGAAGAAGGCAGATGCCTGCCTAGGAAAACCAGAGAGAGGCCAGTCTTCTCCTGGGTTGATGCTTTGTCTTTTCTGAAATAAATTCTAGTGCTTACTATAGTGGGACAGGAAAGGACAAGAACACAGGCCCATGGACTGCACTCAGCTGGCTGGCAAACCCACTAAAAGCAGCCCTGTGTGGCCACTCAGTCACAGGGCACAGGACAGGTGAGTGCTGTAATCTGGGAAACCCTACTTCAGAAGATACAGGGTTTGGCCCCGAGTGCTGATGCACACCTGTAATCCCAGCTGAGGTGGGAGAATCTCAAATCGAAGGCCAGACTCAGTGAGACCCTGTCTTGAATTTTAAAAGGGCTGGGAATGTAGCTCAATGGTAGAGCGCCCTTGGGTACAAGCCAAGTATCATTTTTTAAAATGTTAATTAAAAAATAAAAAAGAAGATACATAATTTAGGATAAAACAAAGTTCTCTTTAGTTTTGTGATGATTCTCTTTCCTATTATTTATTCCCCCCTCATTTAATTAAAAACAGGATTTTTAAACCCAATCTTTTTTCTTAAAAAAAATCAAGACAAACACAAAGAAACCAGTACAGCTTTTGAGCCCAGACAGCAGACAGTGGACCGTTGGCAGTCACACAAGGTCTTAAATACCAGATCAAGTGCTCAATTGGCATTTAAATCATTTTGATTAGGGATGACTCATGCTGGTTTGTAACTGTCCTTCATTCATTCACTCACTGTGTGTTTGAAGTTTGATTTACTTTGAATCAGATGTTGTTCAAAAATTCATAGGCTAGAGTCACTACCTGCAAGAAATTTATAGTATAGTGAGAAAACAATAGTGATAAGGTGCTTGGTTGGCCGTCTCTGATAGCCTTCACAAGGATCTCCATAGATGCAAAGTTTCTTCAAGATTGCTGGAGGTGTGGTGTGGGCCAAACGGCAGCTTCACTTTGGGCAGTGGACATATCCTTCCTGCTTGACCCACCTCTTCCTGGGCATGGAGGAAAAGATCACAGAACAGTTATGAAAGTACCTCTTCATTGGAATCAGTAGACAGCTCAGGTGCGTGTCTCTGAGGACTCACTCCGGATTCCAGGTGCCTCTCTTTCCTGGGACACTGGTTTCTGCCGAAGTCTTTATTTCCAGGCTGGAGGCAGAGAGTATAAAGACAGAAGAGAAAGAGGAGAGACTGAGAGGAGGAGAGAGAAAGGAAAGAGGAAGGACTACAGAAATCAAGAGAGAGAGAGAGAAGACTGCTCAAGTGAGGAACAGGAATGGTGATGGGGAGAAGTGTGTGTGAAGGAGACAGCAAAATGTCGAGTCCCAGCACAGCCTTGTAGAATCTTCGACTGAAGTTACAGTTGCTGTTTACTATTTTTCAATAGTAAAATACATTTCGGGTGCACTAAAACAATGTAGTACCTAAACACTATTGACTCGTTACTTTTAAATATTGCTTTATTAAATAAAATAATCTGGGTAGAGACGCCATCTGGGGACAGGTCTTGATAAAGCAATGAGTGCCACATTATGCCTGGGGGATGTATGAAGATCTCAGCAGCCTGTGGCAAGAACACGGCAGAAGTAAGCCTTCATTCCTGCTTCACGCGAACTCACTCATTTAAGCAAAGCGGCTTTTTAAAGTGGCAGGCGTGGGGGCAGTAAAGAAGGTAGGGCATATCTCATTACAGCTGGGCTCCTAATTAAGCAGAAAGACAGACAAGCAATGGGCCATTATGCTGCAGTGTGAGAAGTGCCAAGGGCTGCAGGCGCAGAGCCCTGCGCACATGCCAGGGAGCAGAGCTACCTGAGCTGAGAAATGAAGGTCAACTGTCAGACTCCAGGCCAACACTGCAGGAGAGAAGCCTGTGCACAGGAAGGTGGTGAGGTCTCGCTGCTGCTGCTGCTGCTGCGAGAAGACTTCACAGGTTCTGCTACTCAGTGGGAGCCCTTTCTCTGGAAGCACCCCCAGATCCCAACAATTGGCAACTTTGCCTTCGAGGTACCTGTCCTCCTGCTTCTCCTCGCCCCCTGTCTCTTCCTCCCCTTTTCTAATATTTTGTCACATTTGCTTCAACAAAACTAATCCTAACGGTGGCCTCTATGGCATTTGGAACAATGGGTCATGCAGCTAGAACTTAGGCACTCTGATTCACTCCACTGTTGTCTGACTTTAGTGGGTTTTTTCTACTCTCTGGGCCTCAGTTTCCCTATATGTAGTTCATAGGAGGGAAGGGTTAAGTTGCTCAATTTGCCATTTCAACCTGAGTCATCTCTATTTTTCTTATCAGAACATAGGTCTGCTAAAGGATTTAGTTCTCAGAGTGCTGGGAGAGGGTTTGTCAAGTTCTGTTTTCAGTCTCTTACCTGGGATAGGTTGGTGCTGGAAGACTGTGGCTGTTGTCCTCCTGATGTGCCTTGCGAGACCCCATCAGAACACCTCCAATCCAGCCTGTCCCCCATCTATGTTGGCTTTTCAAGTCAAATAAGTCCTGCACATTTCCCCCTTTCTGAATCGAAGTTGTTCATTCCAGCCGTTTACTGATCACCTACTATGTGCCATGCACCTTCTGACTTTGAGTGCATTATCTTGTTCCTTCTAGTCAACCAACAGTCCACCCTGGATAGATTCTTACCCAAGGAAACAGGATTATAAAGGAGCTAAGGTCACAGGGGTGAAGGGGAGAGACAGGACTTGAACACAAAGGGGTCTAATGCAGTCTTTGCTCTTTCCATTGGCAGCTCATCCTCCCAGATAGACGCTACAGTTCATGGCCTCCTGGTGGGGCCATTCCTGCTGACCTCCAGGGAGGAACAGCCTGGGATACCTGGGGTCCTTGAGTTCTGACTCTGGCCTCTGCCTGCGACACCTGGGCTCCCAGAGGCCCACTGCGTCCTGGTGTTGAAGAGTGCCCAAGTCCCTGTTCTCCTCACACAGCTGGAAGCACATTGGCACACAGGCTCTTGCCAGCTGAGCCCTCCTTTACCAATGGAGTCCGCCTCCTTCTGCCTGCCCTGTGCTCTCTGCTCTTCGTTGTACCTACAAAGCGGCAGAAGTGAGCATTATGTTTCCCTCAGGTGCTCCCCCAGGTTTGGTCTCCCTGACCAATCTTCTCATTAGAGGCAGTCGCCGCATCCTGACAGAGGCTTTGATGTCATCCTCTCATTCTGTTCCATCAGGAGCCATGAGGCTGAGTGTGTCACTCTGGGTGATCTCTGTCTTCTCCTGGCTGCAGTGTCCTGCCTGGGTCCTGCCCTTGTGTTCCCCTGGGATTTCCACATAGGCAGGCTCTCCTCCATGTGACAATGCTGGGATTCTCTTCTTCGAATGAATCCTCTGCTTAATGCATGCTTTCAGTTGCTGTTCTCTGTATTCAAGCTCTTAAAGAGATGTCAATTTAATATTTATGTTCCAAGAAAATGTTCAAGCCTACTCAAATTAGAGAGATTGGAATAATGAGTCCCCACACGGCTATCATCCAACTTCAACAATGATCAACAATCTGCCATTTTGCTCATTCTCCCTTCAACTTACGTATATGTGGATATCTGGGGCATTTTAAAGCAAATTCCAGACATTTATTGCTTCATATGAAAATGCTTCACCAAATATTTTTTATAGCAAAATCAAACCACCATTGGGACACTTTCATTTATTTTTGATGAGATGAGTCACTTCTTTCTGAAGCTACCCCAGAGCTGTGGAGCTGAGGCCTGGGTGGCTGGAGGGCAGGCCGAAGCCACACAGAGGCCTCTATGCCAATGTGGACCTGAGGCATGGCAAGCCAGGGCCCAGGTGAGCCAGGGCGCACTGATCTGTCCTGCTGTGGGACACTGGAACGTCTGCGCATCCACGATCCCATGACCTCCACCTCCCACTTTCCAACCAATGGTGAGAACATGAAAATGAGGCAGACATGAATGGAAGTTCACATTCAAGAGTTAACCAAGAGCTTTTCCAAGCCCTGATTAGCATACGTTTGAACTGATAGCATCAGTATTTTTTCAAACTCCAATTAACATCAGTTTGGACCAAATAGTGTTGACCCAAGTGCTATGTAAACCCCTGGACGAGCACACTCAGAGGGTAACTTGCTACTGGGTCCCCTCTTGCCTTCGCAAGAGTTCTGTTTCTGCTCTTCACACTTGAGAAAATCCCTACTCCTTTCACTCTTGCCTTCTGTTATCCCATGATTTTCATTCTTCAGATTTGAGTAGCAAGAACCTGAAGAGAAGTTGGTGGTGAGCTTCTGCCACACTGGAGGGCATGGCCCACATTAAGAGCTTCACTAGCTGCAGCACACCACTCCCTGGAGGAGAATCAGGCTTTGCTGGCTGCGCCCCTCAGGGCTGACACCAGTAGGCATCCTCTGCTGTGATGAGCTGCTCACACTATAGTGCCTGCAGCTTACCCAGACTCTGCCCATTACCAGAAGTAGTGAATCGAGTTTTATCCAAAACTCCAGCTTTCCTTCCATGTCACTTACTGCATCATACCATTAACGATCACCATAAAAGGAATCAGAGATGATGAATACCTTTTTACCACCTACGGTTAATATCAAGATGCTAATAATTTAATTTAATAATTATGGTCTGGAGAAAAAAAATTAACCTATGACTTGGACTGAATACTATGCTGGTCACACTCACATACATTACTTCATTTCATCGTGGCACCTCATGGGCTCTCCTCCTACATCCAACTCCATCTGTAGTTGAGAAACAGATTCCAGAAGGCAAACCAGCTGGCTGGACTTCAAAGAACTCAGTAGGGACCACTTTACGGACTCAGGCCCACTTTGTTTTCTTTCAAAATTCATGCTCTTGACACCGTGCCATATTTCAACATTGACTTTTAAGTCTGCAAGTAAGTTTAATCAAATTAACAGGCTTTAGGAACCAATTGCATGTCTGGCCCTAAGGTGTTGAGGACAATAAGATGTACAGAGCCTGCCTTGTACTGTCAGGAGGGTGTGAAACACACGTGTGCCACTAGGGGCAGTGTAAGGCATAGCATGAGAACTGCTGTAAAGGAGCTACCGACACATTAGGATAAGGACACTGATGAGGACGCTTATTTTAAGTGGGATGAACAGTATTCAGCGGGCGCATGAGGAATGGATTGAGTGTGGGCATGTAGAAGTGGGGGAAGGCTTCCTGGAGAGAGGCAAACAGGTGAAGCTCTGCATTCACTCCCCATGAGTTAGCACAATAATGGTCCCTACTTCAGTAGTTCACATGTGATAGCCATAGCATTGGGCACTTTACCTGCATTATTCCTTAATACATGTTAGTGTAATTTAATCTTCACAATAATTTTATAAAATAAATCCTGTGGATTCTCTTTGTACAGATTAAAACATGGAAGCCTACCAACTCAACCATGGTCTCATTACTAGAGTTCTCATTGATTTAGCCACAGGCCTACCTAAAAAGTGTGGGTTCACTCTAGTCCATTAACCACATTGACTCCTACAGATGTCATGAACAAAAAGGCAAGAAAACCACTCAGGAGGACAGTCATTGCATGGGATCGCCACATCAAACAGCTGTCAAGAGTGTTATTTTTGAGGTAGAGCTCCCTTGACCATGTGATCCAGATAAGGTCTCTCTGGCACCTCTGAAAGTCATTGGTCTCCTCTCCTTACAGTAGCCAATCCAGCATGGTAACCCAGATCTTTGATAACATGGAAGCCCAAAGAAAATCAAAGTTTGGCAGGATCTGGTAGAGGACACAGGTTGGACCAAGCAGGGTAGCAGGTTGGGGTAGACACTGGTGTAAAGAAAAAATTATTTTGACACTTGTCAAAATACTGAAATAGGTGTCACGATTATTATGAGGGGGAGATTAGGGTCAACTCCAACCACAAGAACAAGTAGGGTTTGTAGATAAGGAGTAGATTGGGGAGTGGGGATCAGTAGAGGAAAAATTACCAAGAAGAGATATCAAGGTTATAGGTGTGATTGCTAAACTGACCCAAGGATTCTCACTGAAGGCTTGCCAGGGTGAGCAGATGTTCAGAGAAGAAAGATTATCTCTAAACTGACTTAGCAGGATTTTTGCTCAAAGTGGCCTATGGGAGGACAGACACAGAAGCCCAAGGTTGAGGCTGAGAAGAGGGTTCAGAGAGTCTGACTAAAGTTTGGCCATCACCGGACAAGGGATGAGTGAGCTGGGCCCTGCCCTTGAACACGAACATGGAATCTCTCTGTGGGGTCAGAGTGTCTGTCTTCATGGATTTCTTTTACCACTATGTTGTTGAGCTATCCTAAGCAAGCTGTTCCAATCTCTGTGATTCAGTTTTTGATCTGGTGAAGTAATTAATAAAGTAAAATCACCATAATCACAGTTTTCTTGTATCAATTAAAAGTAAGATAAATAAGCTGGGTGTGGTGGCACACGCCTGTAACACCAGAAGCTCAGGAGACTGAGACAGGAGGATCATGAGTTTGAAACCAGCCACAGCAAAAGTGAGGCACTAAGCAAGTCAGTGAGACCCAGGCTCTAAATGAAACACAAAATAGGGCTGGGGATGTGGCTCAGTGGTTGAGTGCCCCTGAGTTCAAGCCCCAGTATCCTCCCCCATAAAAAAATAAGATAAATACATGACAGTGATTTTTCCTTGCTTGATTACCAAAGCTCCTCATTGGGCAGGAGTGCCTTTTTTGATGGGTTGTTGTATTAGGCAGGGTTCTCTAGAGGAACAGAATCAACAGGAAGTATAATTATAAAAGGGGGACTTATTAGGTTGGCTTATGTGATCAGAAGCTGGGTAGTCCACAATAGCTGTCTATAAGCTGGAGAACTGGAGAAAAGGAATCAGTGGTTCTCCCCTAGTCCAAGACCAAAGGCTTCTAGAGAATCCACTTTGGAAGAATGAAGAAATGAGAGTCTGATACCCTCAGATACAGCAGCAGCAATCAAGAATCCATTCCAGAAGAATTGAGATTGCAGGGCTGGGGATGTGGCTCAAGCAGTAGCGCGCTCGCCTGGCATGCGTGCGGCCCAGGTTCGATCCTCAGCACCACATACCAACAAAGATGTTGTGTCCGCCGAGAACTAAAAAATAAATATTAAAAAACTTCTCTCTCTCTCTCCCCTCTCTCACTCTCTCTTAAAAAAAAAAAAAAAAGAATTGAGATTGCAGCAGCTGCTGCTTCCTTGTTCTTCCAACCGTAATTCCATCCAAACCATCATCCTATTGGATTGTGTAGCCCATGCTTAAGGAGGGTCTCCATTTCAGTTGGCTATGGCACATGACAATCATTCCTAGACACACCCTCACTGACACATCCATCATCCTCTTGATCCTTGGCATCTCTTAATCCAATCAAGTTGATAATTCAAATTGACCATTACAGAGAGATTATTATGTAATTAAGAACATGGGGTCTCTCGAGAGGACTGCCTGTGTTCCATCTTGGTTTGGCCATTTAATGAATGAGTAATTTGAGACAAATTATTTTTCCTGTCTATAAATGTCAATCAATTATTAAACCAAGTGAAGATTTGCATGGTTTGGCAACATGGCAGAAAAGTGACTGGAGTAAGTGGACAAATTCTGGGGTCTGCCAAGGCTTGTATGATTTATCAACCAACAACTTATTTTCAACTCATGTCCTTTGTGTTTAGTGCATTTTTGTCAAGAAGGTCTTAGCTTGAATGACCTCTTTCCAGGAACTAGAAGGGGAATCTTCCATCTCTGAAGGAAAAGGGCATCACCAAGTCCCCACAATATCCTGGTGGCTACATGGGAATCCTATGTTTATCCTACCCAAGAAGTGACAGTCCGTTGGTGTTCAGTCTCTAGAGAACTGGGCAGGTCTCAGGAGCTTTTTAGTTACTGAATAACTAGCCACCTCTTCTTTGTCACCTTCTGGGGTAGAGACTGAATCAGTAAAGCCTCTCCTGGAGCGGAATGAACTAATGAGTAAAAATAGGGGATTAATCGCTGCCTCTGTGGGGTTAGGTGTGCTTTATGATGTAAATCTGTTGTCTAAGTAGAGCTTGTAAGAAGACCTTTAAATTAGAAAGCACCTGCCTGTCATGGCTGTTTACTTCTTAAACTGAGGCAATAGTCAAGCAATAAAAACAGTCCATTTTGGAGACAAAAATAGTTTGCTTTAAATTCCAATTCAACCACAGCTTAACTGTGTGTGCTTGTCAGCTTTCCACCACTGTGACAAAACACCTGAGGAAAATCAACTGAGAAGAGGACAGGTTTATTTTGATTCACAGTTTTAGAGGATTTAGTCCATGTTCACTTGGCCTGGAGGTTTCTAGGCCTATGGTGAGACAGCTCATCATGGCAGAAGTGCATGGTGGAGGAAAGCTGCTCACCTCATGGGAAGGGCAAGATACACCCTACCAGGGCACATTCCCAGTGATCTCCTACATCCCCCAACTAGGCCCCACCTCAGACAATCTCTACCAAGAGTCCATTAAATTATAAAGTCACCAAAGGATTAATCTATTGATGAGATCAGAGTACTTCTCAATCTAGTCCCTTCCCCAAATCCCCAGCTCTTAACATTGCTGTATTGAGGACCAAACCTTCAATACAGGAGCCTCGGGGACATTCCAGACTCAAACTGTAACAGTGCTAAACTTTGTGCTTAGTACATGATGGACTAAGTCTCAGTTTCTTAAGCTGCAAAATCAGAGCAATAATCACAATTAGCACTATCACAAAATTGTTATGATATTTAAGAGAAAAATTAGTATAAAATCTTATACTTGATAAAATCATTATTTACCAAGGCCTTAAGATGCTAAACACCTAAATATTGAGACAGGGAAGCAGGGGCTCCTTTAAGATTAAAAGACTCTTTCAGTTGCTCATCCTTGCCTGTCTCACCTTGTGTTAGGAGCAGAAGTCCAAATGCCAGGGAGCCCAATGAACCGATTTAAAACCAGACTTACAACAGGATGAGCATATTTCTTGGCTTTAGTCCTATAAAATTATAATACTGTTTTGGGTTCAAAGAAGACAGGTTGAGGAGGACCATCTTTCCAGTTATGTCCAAACTGCAAATAAATTCACTTTCTGCTTCACCATGGTTTTTCTCTCTTGTTAACTAAACTCCTGATGCAGGTAGATGACCTAATCCCTCCTCTTGGGACCCCCAGAGCCAAGCCAGTGTCTGAGGGACCCCTTATGGATTGATGCTCATAGAGGGATAGCACCCTCTGCTGGTGGCATCTGGCTGTACCACTCACAGAACAGAGACACCTGTGACTGGCTAGTTGACCCTGGACAAGGGGAACAGATGGGACCACCCCTTGCAACTGTGAAACTCGTTCTGGACTAGTTTTGTTCTGGAACTTCAGCCTTTATTTGACAATAAAATTTGAATTTGGGAAATTCGTGATATCAATTTTCAGGGAAACAAGGTAAAGTACACAGGAAAATCAGAATGTTTGGAGACCTCTGTTGTGATTTGAATGGAAATAGAAAATGCTCATTCTGTCTCAAAGCCCCCTAGGGAGAATTTTAGCTGACTGGTATCTAAAGTGCATACTGATTTATTGTAACCGGTGTGTGTGTGTGTGTGTGTGTGTGTGTGTGTTTTAATCTCTTAGCTTGGTTAAGGATTAGTAGAGACTAAAGGAATTCAGCAATAATTATTTGAAAATTTATTTATGAGGATCTCCAGACTCCAAAGAAAAGAGACAAAGGCTTCTTCCAGCCCACTCTGGGTGACCCATAGTGACTAGGATCTTGAGGGAGGTGCTGGGGTGACAGACTCATGATGTGTCAAGGACAGCTCAAAAGAACATGAAATTAACTGCTCATGTAGGAGATGCACACAAGGGAGCCACCACCATGGACCTTGAGCTACCTCCACCCCTTGGTATTTGGTGCTTTCTGAGATCCATTAAAAGACTACTTACTGGTGATGATGACATTTGGTCTAGTGGTGATGCTCTGGAAGGAGTCTCTATAAACAGCACATTTTACAAACCCCAAACATCTCCTGAGCACCAACCCTTGCCCCAGTCACTAGACAATCCTCTAGCAAAGAGAGTCCTAAGAACAGCTTTGGGCAGAATATAACTCAATTTTAGCTTATCTTATGTTTTTTTTTTTCCTGATGAATTTGCTTTTGGGTTGTATATGTTTAAATCAATATTATTTGATTTGATTGGCATGCTTAATTTAAAACATGTCTTATGAGTACCTTTAAGACAATTCTTAGATCACAATTATAAGGCTAACATGAAAAACTTTAAGATTTTTGTCTATTTATCTGTTTTTAAAATAATTTTTCTCTTTTGCTTACACTAAGATAACTAGTTATTTAAGTTAGCCTGGAGATTTGTTATTTCAGCCAGTCTTACCTGGAATGCAGACATAAAAAGGTACTCTCAGACTATCTGTGACTGAAGGCAAAAAATGGGTTTGTTTTTCTTTTTAACAAAGCTTCTGCTATGCAAAAAATTTGGTTCAAGTCTTATTTTTGACTTGCACATAAAAAACTTAAAATTTAGTCATATAATTCATTGACCTTAAATTGTTTCATTTTTTTCATAAATATAATTTAAACTATCTGTTGATAAACCTGGTAAATTTATATTACCATTTTGCTTCATCTTATGACTGGAATTTTAATATAAACAGATCTCCGAAAATTGCATTAAGTTTGTTGGTTAAGGCAAAATAGAGGTATCTTCAGAATTGTCAGCATTTTGGCTGGGTTGATAGCCAACGAGGACTATATTGATCTCTGTTAGATGTTCAGGCTGAAATGTCCACTGCTTTCTATGTCCCAAGTATAGCAATTTTTAAGGGTTTTTCTTTGCCAAAGAAATAACTTAAAATATTGACTCTGCTTTTCTGATATCTCGATATTCATAAGGCAATCTAGAAATAGCTGTTAAAAATACATTGGGTGAATGTAAACAAGAAAAAATTTGTAAATATATTTGATAGAGATAAAGCATCTGGATCACTTGTAAATAAGTGAAAATATTGAGATGTCAATTGATCAGCATAAATTCAAATATTCTTGGCTTCTTAAAGTATATAAAACGTCCATGTGTTTGAGTCTTGTGTTCATTGGCTTTTTGTCACTGTGACAAGACTCCTGATACAACAACTTAAAGGAGGAAAGATGCATTTTGAATTCTGGTTTCTGAAGTTTCGGTCCATGGTCAGCCAGATTCATGGTCTTGGGCTGGTGTGGGCAGAACATCATGGTGAAAGAATGAAGCAGAGGGAAACTGCTCACTCAAGACAGAGAGATGGAAGGAAGGAAGGGAGGGAGGGAGGGAGGAAGGAAGAGGGAGAAAGGGACCAAGGACAAGCAAGAGTCCCCAAGGGCATATCCCCCAGTTACTCCCTCTGAGTCGGTTTTCCTTCCTACAGTTTCTGCCCCCTCACAATAGTTCATTCAGCTGTGAATCCCTCCGTGAGTTAATCCCCTGATGAGGTCAGAGCCTCAGGATCCAGCCTCTACTAAGAGCCCCACCTCTAAGCACCGCGGTACTGAGGAACAGGGCTTCAGCACATGAGCTTTTAGGGAACATTCCAGATCCAACCGTAGCTGATCTGTTAGGTTCATAAATTGCTCGTGTATTTTATAAACATTCAGTTTAAGCTTGCTTTCTTCCTGGGTCTCTACGAAAAAGATAACTAAGAACTAATTAGCCTTCTAATTCACAGGTATCCTAAAATATGCCTACTTATTGATAAGATTAAAATTATCTGAGAAATGAACACAGAGATCACCTGCTTTCTGTGCATTGCAGCAAGCTATGCTTTACTGAAGTCATCTCTGTAACTGAGGCCTGAACTTGACTCCTTCAGAGCCCAGGTCTTCTGAACAGTGACCCAAGGAGTTTTATTGCTTAACTTAGAAAAGGGGACATTCACTGGAAAAAACCCAAAACAAAAAAAAAAAAAAAAAAAAGAAGACGAAGAAAAGAAAAAAAAAAGCAGTTGATGGATAGAATTTTATCAGTATTCAGGTTTTTTTCCATGAAATTTTACCCTTCCTCTGGTACTTTTTGTTACTCTTCTTTACTGCATATCCCAAGACACTATCTGGCAGATTATAGAGTTATTTTAATTTCATTACTAAAACACCTTGTGATGTGCCACGATTCTTTAATAACTTGGAGAACAACTATTCTAGAGGGATAAGAGATATTTAGAAATGAAGACTTTAATTAAAGCATGTTAATTTGATAGAGGCCAATTTTGGGGGGGGATGGGCTTTGAGCCATAACATTTTAAAATAATTGAGGGTAAAGTTTAGTTTTGTTAGAAAGTTGCACTTAAGGGTATTCGTACTCATGAGAGTCCTTCCCATGCAAATCATTTTAGGCAGAATCATTCCACTTTATGGTAATAAAGCATCAGTTATGTAAATGAGTTGTAAAAGTGGTACAGGATGCTGCTTCAGAACATGGCACCCGGCAGTGGAGGAAACTGCAGAAGCGGGAGGATTTTCTGACCTCCCCTGCTTTGCTCTGCTGAATCATGCCATAAACTCAAGAAAAGAATTTTCTGGCATTCCCCAGAAGTAGGTCAGCCGCCGTGCAGGTGAGAAGTGCCCATCCAGTACTAGAGGAGATGGGGCATCCTTGTCTCTGAAGACAGAGCACCACAGAGAACTTGAATACTTGGCCTTGCTGAACGTCCCCAGTTCATTGCCATTATCCAGACCCCTGGTCCACACAAACTTCACAGCTGCCCACCTGTCAAACTGAAGGCAAAAATACACAGGTTTCCTGTTTCTTCAGGTCTTCATTTCTGAAGGTCCCTGCTCCATGTAAAACAAATGCATTTGTGATTTGGATTCTGTTTTAGGCGCTCAGTCATGAAGGCAGCAGTGAACGAGGAATCTTTCCTTCCATCCGCTTCTCCTGGGGAGACCTGTAGTCTATTCTTATGGATCTTGGCTCAAGTCTGGGATCTGGTGTTTTGTTTTTTTTTTTTTCCTCTGAACCTCTCATTCTTCTTGATCTCTTTAAAGAAAGTGGAATTCATCGCACTTACTGCTCTCACACAGCTCCATATTTAGTGGATCTGAGATTCAAGTAGAGGGAAGAATCTGTGCCACTCCCGGGGCTTTCAAAATAAGGTCTAAAAAAATTCATGTTTAGGATCTGAACCCACAATTCCTTTTAAGGGGGAAAGCCAGTCTAGAATGGCTCCAGGGCTCCAGGGTTTCTTTCCTTGAAGTAAAGTCCTTTAAAAGTCAAGTGCTTCAGCCTGCGAAGCAAACACGCACACACACACACAAAAGAACATTTGGAAGTATCTTTGAGTCAGAAAACATTATGATTAAAATTGCTACTGCCAAGTGAAAAGTTCCTAATGAAAGAGCCCTGTCTCCCCGCTCCTGTGATCAACTCTTTTCATCTCGACGCGTTCTCATTGGCCCCACGTCTCCTGCTCTGGTATAATAAATCGCCTTTGCTCCTGTCGCCTTTGCAATCAGCTTCTCTTGTGTGAGGAGGCAGGGGAGGAACTAGGGACTGGCACACCCTCAAAACTACACTGTCTTTAAAAATTTTCCATTCCTAGACTCTCCTGATCTTCCACTCAATCACTCACTCATCCCCTAAATTAAAACATGCATTAGCTCATCTTTTCATTAAGAATACAGTATTCCAGATAACTCACAAGTGTGAATACGAAGAGGAGTAGGTAGCTGACATCACTGTGGAGAAGATGGACAGGTCAGGCCCTATTTACAACAGCATTCAAGTGCCATGTTACAGATGGGTGAGGTGCTCATGGCCCAGGATGAGGAAGGTACAAAAGTGTCCCTGGCAGCCAGGATGCCTTTGTAACTTAGCATCTTCAAGGATGAGGAATTCTAAAGATTTCTAGTGACATTAAAGACCAAAGAAAGATCACATGCAAAGACCTAGGGCTGAGAGGGTGCAGGACAAGCTGCAGGGGTGTCGAGCAACTGGATAACACAGAGGCGTGATGAAGAGAATGGAAGGCCTCTTGGAGGATGCTAAGAAGTCAGGAAATGCACCACGGGCAAGAAGGAGCGAGGAGGGGCTCTTGAGCTGACTCAGGGGTGGCTGAGGAGGGGGTACCCTTTCAGATGGCAAGGAGGGAGCGCTCTGATGCTAGAAGCTGACAAGGGAGGCTTTTGCACAGTCCAGGGAAGAGTTGGAGAAAAGTGAAAAAACAGTGTAATGAAAGATGGGAATAAAGGCAATATTTGAGTCCTAAGGATACAGAAGAGATAAGACAGATAGGACTGGATGATAGATTGGTGGCAGTCTTCGTCCACTCTGTGTTGATTTTGTATATGGCATGATGCAGGAGCCCAATTTTACCCTTTTGCATGTGGATATTCTGTTTTCACAATGCTGTTTGTTGAAGAGACTCTCTTCCCCAGGGTGTAGTCAAGTGAAAAAAAAAAGGTGTAGTCTCTGCACCTTGCTGAAGATTACTGACAGCATGGGCTTGGGCTTATTTCTGGCTTCTCTGTTCTGTTCCATTGGTCTTTCTTTATTCCAGTCTTTATTTTAATCACTGTGGTTTTGTAATATTTTTTTTTTCTAGTTAGGAAGTATGAGGCCCTCAGGAGATTGTTTCAGCTAGTTAGTTTTCTTTATTATTCCATATGAAACCTAGGATTGTTCTTTTCTATTTCTGCAAAAAAAAAAAAAATAGTCATTGGGATCTTGGTAGGGATTGCATTGAATCTATAGATATCTTTGGATAATATGGACATTTTAACAATATTATAAAGTCTTCCCACACATGAACATGAGATATCTTTTCTTTTATTTGTGTCTTCTTTAATTCTTTTCAGCAATGTTTTGTAGTTTTCAGTGTTGAAATCACCCATGTACTTGGTTAAGTTCATTCACAGTACTTTTTTCTTTTGGATACTATTGTGATTTTTTTTTCATAAAATTTTCAGATTTTTTTGTTAGTCTTTAGAAACACAAATTACTTTTATAATAAGTTCCTGGATATGATGCCAAAAGCTTTAACAACAAAATAAAAAATAGGGTAAGTAGAGTTTTATTACATGAAAAAGCTTCCATGCAGGAAAGGAAAACAAAGAATGTGAAAAGAAAACCTACTGCATGGGAGAAAATATTTTCAAATCATGATCTGTTAAGGGGTTAGTAGCCAAGTTACAAAAACTTCTACAATTCTACACCAAACACCAAACAACGACATGCAGCCTGACTAGAAACGGGTGCAGGACTTAACTAGACCTTTCTTCAAAGAACACATACCAATGGTGTAAGAAGATGCTCCACCTCACTATCAGGGAAACACAAGTCAAAGATACCACGAATCTCACCTTATATGTGAGGACACATGAAAACAAAAATAAAAAAAGAAATGAGGGGTGTTGGTGAGGATGTGGGGAAAGTGGGATCTTTATGCACCCTTCGAGGGAATGTAAAACGGTGCAGCCACAATGGAAAACAGTATGGTGGTCACTCAAAAAATTAAAAACAGAATTATCTGATGATCCAGCAATCCCTTTTCTGGACATTTACCCCAAATAATTTAAACAGAATTTTAAAGAGATATTTGCACTCACAGGCTCACTGCAACATTTTCACAACAGCCAAGAGCTGGAAACAACCTAAATGTCTGTTAACCGATGAATGGATAAAGAAACTGTGGCATAGACAACGGAAGATGTGTAGGAGGGACAGAAGAGAAAGAAAGAGGCAGAAAAAATATTTAGAGGAACAAGGACTGATAATTCCCTAAATTTGATGAGAAATATTCATCTATTTATTTAAGAATCATGTATATTACAAGTAAGAGAAGCACACAAATCTCTATCCCTAGACATATCATGGCCAACTGTGGACAACCAAGACCAAGAGGAAATATTGAGAGCAGCAAGAAAAAAGTTACTCAGCACATGCAGGAAGTAAAAAATATCGTATTAATGTCTAGTTTCTCATCAGAACAGGACCAGTTTCTCAAGGAGTTCTGAGTGGTAAGGATGCTAGTTAAGGGCACTTACTATGGTTGAGGAGTAGAGCTGGCGTCGAATATCACACATGGGACATGTATGTCATTAGTCAGTTGGGAAACACAAAGTAAAACCACAGTGCAATGCCACATTGTCACAACCATGAGTATGGCCATAAGAAGAAAGACTAACAATACACAATGTTGGCAGGCACACAGAGAAATTTAGCCCTCTTACATTGCTTGTTGGGATGTGAAATGACACAGCCATTCTGAAAACAAGTCTTAGTTTCTTAAGAAATTAAATTCACACACTCATCTAATCCACAAATTTTACTCTCAGGTATCTATCCCCCCCAAAAAAAAAATATGCTCACACCAAGATTTTTATGCAAATATCCATTTTTTTTTATATTAGTGAAGAACTGTAAACAAGTCAAAATTCATTAAGTGGTGACTAGACAAACAAAAGGTGGTCTATTTATACAATGAAATATGACTCAGGAATAGCAGGAAACAGACTGGGGATACATGCTGCACCGTGGAGAAACCCGAGAACACTGAAATGAATGAGGACAGACACAAAGGAGCCAGACAGTGAGATTCAATTTACATGGATCTGGGGAAGAGAGAACAGAGTGAGGGGTCAGCAGCAGTGGCCTGAGAAGCACAGTCACTACAAGAGGGCATGAGGGAGCCTTCTGGGTGATGAAGGTATTCTAAACTCAATGAAGACGATGCTACACAACTCTGCAAATTCACTAATAGAATCATCCATGTGTACTTACTCTGTGGTGTGCAAATTATACTTGAATAAAGCTGTTTCTTAGAGCCCCACACAGTGAAAAAAGGTTTTCTCTGTGTAGTTGTTGGGTCTTTTTGATCCAACCACATCCTTGATGTGAGTGTTTGGTGGCTTTATTAACATGCCCCAGATACCCACACATTATCCCTCTTTCCTGTTCTACCAACTTTTGTCAGATTGAAAGAAAATGGTTAAAAAACAGAACCTATCTTCTATACATCCTTAAAGGACAGGGGGACGGTAGAACACCATGACCCTGAATGACCCCTTTCTGTTCCCCAGAACCTAGCCGAGTGAAGGGAACAGTGAGAGCAAGCCCAGGCTGGGAAGTCCAGATAGATTCACATCATCTTGAAGGACGCTGGCTTTTTCTCAGGCACGCTGGGAACTAATGCAAGGCACGCCATCTGCAGAAAGCCACTTTCTTGCAGGTATACCAGAAGAGGTGCACCTTGGGATCCCGGTCAGACAAACAACCCAGTGAGCTAAGGCTGATGACGTCACTGCTCTTCTGGGTCAGCGGCAGAGGGGCAGAACTGAGGGCGCCCAGGAAAGGGTAAGCATTACTCACCACTGGGCAGAATGCCCCGAGAGAAGGAAGGCGCTGCCTGGCAAAGGGCAGTGGGGTGGGGTGAGAGCCGTCCAGACTGTCACCGCCACACTCTTCTCGGAGCAGTCATTAATCTCTGATAGGTTTTCCCCAATAAATCATGTGTCATCTCTGTGCTATCTCTGGGCACCTTCTTTGGCCTCTTAGAAACCTACTCCAGGGTCCTGGTCCTACTGGGCCATGGAGGTGACATCTTCTTTGCTTAATCATCAAATATCTTTCCTGTTTTTGAGCAGAAAGAGCTTTCTGTGCATGATCTTTCTAACAAGATATAACAATTCAATTTTTTAAAGGCAAGGGTATCTAGCAACCCCTGCATAAAGCAGGATAGCATTCAGAATATTATTATTTTTTTTAACAAAAAGACTGCTTTTAAAGATCTCCTAACATTTTTTTCCTTTAAGAAATAAAGCTCTCAAATCCAACCAGAAGGAAAAATAGAGAAAAAAATCATGTTTCTAAACTAGTTTCCATCACTTTGGGCAGGCAGTGGAAGATGCAAGAGAAGGAAGCCAGATTGGCCTGACCTTAGGTTTCCAGGCTGCTGAGCCGCCACGTCCTCCGTGATGCCCCAGGCGGCCACTGCTCACAGCGCAGGTCGAGGTGCTGGATCAGCTAAATTGGCATAGGGAAGGACAACTGTCTGAGAGGCAGGAGACCTTCATACACATGGCATCGCCCACTCCAGAGGCCCGAGCCTCCCACCCTTGTCCTCCCAATGTTGCCATAGTCTCAGCTTTCCTAATACGAAGCAGAGGCTGAGACCAGATTTCTTGACGTGATTTTGTCAAGACCGGCTTATAAATGGGAGATGTGGCTTCCCATCCATGACACCATCCTGGGGCGATGGATCCCTCTGCCGAGATCGCATAGTAAAATGCCTGACCACTCCTGAGGAGGGGAAGAGCTATACTTTTGGGCACCAGGGAAAGACAACTCCATCTAGTGTGAATTAGACCCCTGGTGTGTGTGTGTGTGTGCCCTTCAACTTTTGACCCCCACGAATATCTTACCAGTTTTTGTTATAAAGAAAGTTTGGAATTGTGCAATATTTTGAAGCATTAAAATAGAGCATACACAAGCTGGCATTTATGTGACACAGCAAAGAGTGATTAGATATTAAATCTTGGACCTTATTGCTTCCGATTGTTGTCTTTGAAGTAAGTAAAGTTTGTTCTTCTTGGGCTAAAGTTTTCACCCTCCCTCCCCAGAATTATGGTGACCATTATCCTAGAGTTGATGTGAATGTTTGCATGTTTTATAAAACTACATCTACGTATACCATGTTTAGTGTTGTTTTCAAGTTTTAAAAATTCCCATGAATTTCATCTTATTCTACATGTTCTTTAAACTTCTTCTTGAGTTGTATTATTTACATAAGAGAGTGCATTCATATGACTGCTTTTTTAGTGGTGCCTAGCATGTGCAAGGCCCTGGATTTAGTCCCCAGTATTAAAAAAAAAAAAGTTTTTCTTATTGACTTGTAGGACTTTTATATAGTTCAGATGCACCGTTCTACCTTTTTCGGTTATATGCTTTATATCCACATCATTTTCTGCTTGCTTTTTTGTTCCTCCTCCTCTTCCTTTTCCTTCTCTTTCTCATTCTTGTTTTCCACCACCTCCTTCTTCTTCTTCTCTTACTTCTTTTTTTGAGTCATAGCAAATTGAACCCAGGGCCTTGCATATGCTAGGCAAGTGCCCTGCCCCTGAGCTACAACCCCCGCAACAGCTTGCATTTCAAAGTGCATATTTTCCATTTTCTCTTCTAAAAACATTTGATTTACAAAAACAGATTATACATAGGCAAGATGTACCATATGATGATTTGATTTATGTATGTATTGCATGATTGCCACTATCAAATTAATTAATCGTCCTCACTCCCATGCTATACCAACACTGCAATTTTGAAATTTATTTCTGTGAATAAATTTAATCTAAAAGTTTCATTTCAAATTTCTCTTTAGTGTTTTTATTTTCTGTAAAAATAAACAAAAAAATTAATTCCATGTCCTTTTATTGAGGAACACTTGAGCTTTTAGGCACCTTGTTGTAATCGTGACAAAGCTACAAACGTGTCACTTTGTGCACATGTGCAAATATTCATTTAGATTTGACACTTGGAAGTTTAATTCCTGACACACACTGCTCTGTACTTACTCCTATCCCCATGGCAAGGTGTGAGATTTCTTACTTCTCCTCACCCCTACCAAAGTTTGCTGTAACTGCTATTTAATTTTTTTCAGTTAACTGAGAAAGTAGTCATACTTACTGATAATTAAAAGTGCATTGTTTGGGTGATCATCACAAGTTGGTGATTAACTTTCTCAGCTTATGGTCATCAAACTATCTCCAGGAGTTGCTTGTTTTTGTCCTTCAATGAATTTTCTCCTAGGTTAGTAGTACATTTTCGTGTTGATTATGGCAGATTTTGAAATACAGAAGCTCTTCATTTAAATGTGGTTAGAGTACCCATTTTTGCCATCATGGCCTTTAAGTCTTTTGGTGCAATTTAACAACTTTCCTTTGTCAATAACTCCCTGAATTTGGGGGAGAAGAGTCATCTGTGTGTGACACCTGCCAAAACTAGAGCTGAGGCACACGGGTGTGTTGTCACTGCTTCCAGGATGTCAGAGCCAGTTTCTGTCTGTGCACACATTCTCACACATACAGAGTAGATACACAAATGTCTGCGGTCACAGAGCACCATGACAGCAGGTGGAGGTATTAGTACTACCACAGGCTGGCCAGAACCTAGGTTTTCTCACATAATCTACACAGAGCTTTGATGGCTTTTTATTACCCTTATTCTAAAGATGAAGATGCTGAGGGCAGAGAAGTTAAATGACTTGGTCAATATCATGTGCTAAAAAGAGAAAGGATCAAGATGTGACCCCTATTACAGAGTGATAGGGTCCATGCTTGTAAGCACCAAGCCACAGGGCCTTTTCAGGATTCGGGAGTTCTGGTCTTGGCTCAGACACTTATCCTAAGTCATCAGTCACAGTTTTCTGTTTATTTTCTTATCTGGAAAATGAAGATGATGGTCTCCATCTTATATACCCCAAGGTATTTCTGAGAATAAAACCACTGTGATGTCCTGTCTGTGACTGGGCTCCATAACTTGGGGAATACTGCAAAAATGTTAGATGACTGCTGTTGTTACAAAGGCACCAACTGTGACCACAAGTAGGGGGCCTGCATTGTACCCAGGCACTGCAATGCAGTTGTTGTCTCAGTCAAAATCGATACCTTGGAAGGTTGTGCACTTCTACTGATGATTGTACTTGTCTTTAGTAAATATGTTCTTTGCGTATTATCGGTGGAATGAATTGTGGGCTGTAAGTTGATTTAGGTTAGGTTTAATAAATGGCTCAATGCTATGTAGGTCAAACCTGGTGATCAGACGAGGGAGAGCTAACAAGGAGAAACAATGATTAACTGAAGTAATGAAATTACTTCCTAGAGTCTTTGAAATAGGCTCTTTGGATTTGCTCCCAATGTAGTCCAAATATCCAGTCACAAAGAGCTATTGGGATGAAAGTATTTCCTCTTTCCTCCCCCAGGAGCTACTTCTCTGGCATCTGCATAACTCAGGGTCATGGACCATTTAGTTCAACTTCCCTTTCACTGCAGAAATCTTCCTGATGCAGTCAGCCATCCGTGTACTCCATGCCCGTCTCCAGCACTGGTGAGCTAAGTGACCTTAAAAAAAAGAAAACACACTGTTCCAGTAAAGAGACAAGGAGAAGGGGGAAGGGGATGGAAAGCAGAAATACTGGGGAATATTGGCCAAATTATATTGTAATATCATATCCATATGTAACAGTGAATCTCACCATTATATAAATTATACTTCATCAATTAAAAATATGGAAAAAAGCAAAAATAAAAAGTAAAAAAAAATACTCTCCTCCACTGTGAGATAGCTCTGATATTTGGAATGGACTCCATATATTAAACAATATTTGTGCCTTGCAAGTTCACAGTTGTCCTGAATTCTTTTATGTTGGGCTGTAGAGTAAGATGTGTGTATGTGTGTGAATGTATATATAAAGTTCAAGATAAAACTAGTTTTACATATAAAAATCCACATTGCAATAACATATTATTTAGCATATATAATATATGATATTATGCATATATTTTTCCACGATTTCCTGCAAAGAGTTGAAAAGACTAAGTAAAATGGATAGGAGGGAAATGATTTGCACTATGCTCTTGCACTAAAACCCAAGAGACCAACTCAAAATGGAATTACCATTCTAAGGTTCCATGTTGCTAAAGCAAAACCTAAACTCTTTACTTGTGAGATTTGTCTTTATGAGAAACAAGGAGAAAATGATAGCCAAGCCCCACAGAAGCCAGAGAGAGAGAGAGATAGAGAGAGAGAGAGAAAGAGAAACCATTGAAAAGGGCCCAGTCGATCTGAGCTGCTGTGATAAGGAGGCCCCCCTCTTCTTTAAAACATGCAAGAAAGTCACCTGATGTTAGCCAACCTACTTTTCATCCTTGTTTCTGTTTCCTTTAGATCTTTTCTATTTATGAAGTCTGCCTCTTGTGCTCAGCTCTGTGGATAGACCATTTGCAAGAAGGGATGCTGCCTCATTTGTGAATTGCTAACAAAAGTCAGTTAGATCTATGCTCTCAATTTATTTTCTTGGCAAAGGCAACTGAAAATTTTTCTTTAACGCATTAAAGATCCACATCTATCTTGCTGTTTTTTTAAGGGGCAATATTCTAGACTTTTCTATAGACCTTCTTCAGTTCAAATGTCTGAAGCTCAAAAGTAGGCCAGTAACATAGATGCAGCAAAGACTAGAGGACGCCGAGTTTCTCTCTGCATCTTCATTCTGTTGGAAATGGCACTTGTCTCTTCGCTGGATTCTGAATATGAGTTCACTAGATAAAAAGGAAAAGTACAGGAAGAGATTAAAAACAAGTGTGTAGATCTCAAAGCTGTTACAATGCATCTGTGTGCAATAATGTGCTCCAAGTTGGATGTAGTTTTCATGTTACTGAAACCTTAAATTGTTTAGCAATTGTAGTTTTATGAAAAGTGTATAACGTTAGAACAATTTTAAATACACTGGGCTGCTATTTCTCTTCCCTTAGAAGGCTCTCACTGGGCTCTATAAGATATTTTCACTAGGGAGATATATACGTATATATTTCTTATATATATTTTATATATACTTCATATATATTATCATATCATATAATTATCATATATATATATATTTCTTTCTTTCTTTCTTTCTTTCTTTCTTTGGCAACAAGATCTTTGTTTCTATTGGAACTAGCTGAATGATGAATGTGGCCATGAAAAGATTGTTCTCAAGAACCTGTGGTCATTCTGCTACAGTATACTGTGTCCCAATTTTAGGTTTTGTCTTTTCCCTAAAATTGCTATAGCAAAACATATTTATTTTCCTTTCATCACAAGGGGCTTTGTATCTGCTGAAGAAAAGTCAAATCAATTTTGTATTAATATTCTATTTATTCCTTTGCTGTGTTGCTTGATGAACTCATCACTTGCCATGTGTCTGATTAGCACTTCGTGTCTAATATATTTGAAGTAAAATAATACAGAGGAAGACAAATGTGCCCTGATTATAACTTTATTTTTGGTTAAAGGCTATTGCAAGAGTTTTGCAATCTCTAAAAAATAAAGAATGACTCTCTGAGTCTAAGGATAGATGACATTTTGGTTTATGTTGTAGAGAAAATTGTCAGATTAATCCATCATTGTGTTGTAGACCAACTAAAGTAGGTTTAGGTATTAATTATGAAGGAGCCAATGTTATTCTAACAATAATTTACATTTATTTCAGGAATTAAATTACACTCAGTATGGTTCTAGAGTATAGAACTATAATCATATTTAAGAAATATGTTGTACAGTATAAGAGGGAATAAATAGGAATCAGAAATATTTGTTGGGAGTTTGTATAGCACAGTGATTAAGATCATGGATTTTGAGCTCAGGCTTGAATTCAAATTCAAACTCTCCCATTTTCCAGGGTCGACCTTATCATAGAAAGCCATGATTTTTTCACATCTGCCTAATAGGATAATAACAACCTTATTTGAGTGGTTATAATTCTATGATATAGACTGTGTCTAACTTCCAGCCAACACAATATTATGCAATTAAAGTGATTCCTCTTCTTTAAGACTTCTTTGTGTATTCTGCTGGAAAATTGTCATAAATAACTAAAAACTTTAAGGAATATGGTATTTCTTTCTGTTTAGTTTATTTGGAAAAAAGCAATTACCAGATTAATCCACCGTTATGTGGATGGTGTTAACTATGTGATGCGTAACCTTCCACCCCAAGATCTGCTCTTCACCTGCGTGCCTGAGCTTGGTGTCCGCCTGGGGCTGTCTCCTGTATAAGCCAGCAATTTTCATTGCTCAGGTGGGGGGTCTGTGGTCATGGCTGGGCAGAACTTTTATTGCAGGTGGCTAGAGTGGTTCAATGTGGCTTTGGAAAGATAAAAATAGAGGGAAATAGTGAATCACAATAATCACTCTAGGGTGCAATGTTTATTTAAGATAAAAAGGGAAGTATTGTGATGGAAATTTTTGCCTTCATAACCACATGGGATTTTAAAATAAGGAATATATAGATCCGAAACTTTCAGTTATTGAAAAGTGAACAATAAAACCACAGAAACAGGAAACTGCAAGTGCTTTTGGAAGATTTTATTTAAATTGTAATTGGTTGTCAAGGGTAACTAATGGGCCCGAATTATCAGATAATGGAAGCGTTTTCTTTTAGTGCCACCCGTTGAAAGCACATTACATGTCAGGCGCAGTGTTAAGTGCTATTCATACAAGGTATGCATTATCTGATGGGAAACCCACAACCTGTTCCTTGTCAAGTATTTTCAGTAAGTGGCCAGATTATCAACCAAAGCAGACCTGGGGAGCCCCTTAGAATTCTTTCTCACACCCCTAGTGTGCAATCTTTTATCAGATCTTGTCGGTGTGATGAGAAATGTGTGCACCTGTCTCCTCCAGCCTAGTTTCTAGTCTGTGCCTCAGTCTCTGTGCTTAATCTTATATGATTTGCACCTGACCTGGCTTTCAAATTCTACTCTTGCTCCTCTGCTAACCATATTCCAGGCAAAAAATCACATTATTTAAAAATGTAGGTTGGATAAAGACTTTGGTAGGCTCAGTACTCAACAGCCTCACCTTCCCCTCAGGATGAAGTTCCAACTGCTCTTGCATCTACTAGGCCCTGCACGGTCTGAGGTCTCATTGACCTTCCTCTGTAACCCGCCTCAGGACTCTGCTCCCCGCCTGCTGCTTTTCAGCCCTCTGGCTGTCAGTCTTGCTAGGCCTGGGATTCCCCTGCCTGAGACTTCTTCCTCAGTAGTTCCTTATCAGACACCAAAGGTTTCAGATTCAAGGTTATTTCTTCAGAGGGGTTTTACATGACTCCACCATCTAAAGTAGGATTAGACATAATCTGCCTTTATTTATAATGCATGTCTGTTTATTTTTTGCTGTCTCTTTCCCTTTAGAATGCAAAATCCAAGAAGGCAGGGATCCTGTGTGCACCCCTAAACTCCTGGCATGGTGCCGGGGACATAGATGCCTCTGTACATATTTATAGACTGAATAAATACATATTTCCTTATAGCTTTCTTGCAACATAAATATTATGTTTTTGATTCTGCAAATGAAAAAGTTCTAAAGAGACTCTTAAGTAGAGGGAAAGAAGCACAGAGAGACCAGTTTGACTTTTTTAAACTAAGCTTTTCTCTACCATTCTGCCATGCATAAATAACTTGGTGATGTGTGTGTGTGTGTGTGTGTGTGTGTGTTGCAGTGTATGTGTCTTAGAGAGGGCTGTTAGATACAATAACAGTTCACTGCAATCATCAACTATAGAACCGCCTGACATTTATACCAAAAGAGAGAGAATTAAATAAAACGAAAATGTAAGTTTCATAAAACAAAATTATAGAAAGTCTAAAAGCAAACTCCTGATATTTACAACACAGTCTGGAGGGAATATTATTGTGTGGTATTTTTCATCCTGAAGGCAGTTTTGAAATTCCAGAGTCTAATTTTCCTAAACATTAAGCTTTTGTCTACTTTGGTTTATTTGTCTCTTCTACCAGAGCACTTGCTTCCAAATAGTTGTGATGGTTATTGTTTTGTTTATTGGCCTTGTAAGTACTTTTTAATTTCACTTTTTACATTATTTATCCAACAGCCTCTCCTTTGTTCCCTTTTCCTGACCTCCTCCCTGCCTGCCTCCCTCCCGGCTTTCACCTAGAAGAACAGTTGGAGCAGGCGCTGTGCTGTGGTCACCGGGAGCAGGACGCCTGGGCCTGCCTGAGAAGTGATGATGTCTTGTAGCCGTGTTGTAGCTGCGGGGCCTGGTGTCCAAGGCTCACTTCCTCTAGCAAAAAAGAGTCCCAGATGATATCAGCACCGATTTTTCATTTTATATAATGTGTTCAATGGCTGTCTAATTTTGTCAGTACAAATAGAGATATTATGTACCAGGAAAAGTTCTGAGATCCTGAAGACTCCAAGAGGAGTTGAATGATTCTCCTGCCTCAGTTTCCTGACCTGCAAAAATGTAAAATACCACCCATTCTACCAAGATTCAGGGGCAAAGCCGTTCTGATTAGTTCACAAAGAATCCCAACTCCATTTCTGTCCCGAGCGTTTTCCCTTCACCGCCCCCTGAATCCCTTTCTCCCCTCTATTAGTTTTCCTTCTACTTGTTGTTGTTTTTAAATTGGTGCATGATACTTATACATCAAAGAGTGCTCACTGAGACACATTCAGACCTGGTCCAGCATATCTTGGCTGATTTTGTCCTGCAGTTCCTTCCCTTTTCCACCCCTCCTCCTTCCCCCTCAATCTTCTTTCTATTTTCATGAGATCTGCCCCCTTCTTTGTACAATTCCTTATTTCTTTGTAGCTTCTGCATATGAGAGAAAACCCTCGGTCCTTAACTTTCTGAGTCTGGATTATTTCACTTAGCACGATGTTCTCCAGTTCCATCCATTTACCACACATGGCACAATTGCATTCTTCTTGGTGGCTGAGTAATACTCCATTGTGTATACATACGCTATTTTCTTTATCCATTTGTTGACAGGCACCTAGGCTGGCTCCATAACCTGATAATTGTGAATTATGCTATTATAATCATTGTCATGCATGTCCATGCATTTATGAATGTCAAAGCAAACCCTACTATTATAGTGTAATACACTAATACAAACATAAAAACATTGAAGATGAGATGGGATGAAAAAGAAAGAGGAGGTAGTAGAGAATAAAATCGACCAAATTGTTGTGTCCCTATACAAATATATAACAAGGTATCCCACCTTTATATAATAACAACAATGGACCAAAAAATAAAGGTTTTTTTTTTTTTTTTTTTTAAAGAATACAAATCTGCCATTAAATTCAAGCTCCGAATATGCATTTTGATCTCTTCACTCGGGATCACACACCCTTGTGCCATCAGAGGGCACCACGGAGGGAACTTTGAGGGTAGTTGATTATTTAGTAGGATGACGTCTAGCTCCATTTCCAGGAGTAACGTGTACCTTTTCGTTGACATTTAGAATAGACAGGATACCCACGAGGGCTTACGCTGCCATCGGAGACAGGAAGGAGTATGTTCTAGGGTGAGCTGGCTGGAGGCCCAGGGCAAGATGGCCTAACCCCAGAGGGTGGAGCCGGGACCTGTAGACGGAGGGGAAGAAGCGCAGGAAGGAGGGGCCCTTCTCCACAGGCCCAGACCTCCTTCCGCAGGTCAGAGTGACCTCACCAGACAATCCTTTTTGGGGGGATAAACATTTCTTCCACTCTCATCTGCTCTGAGTTTGCCATGAGATATTGAACAACAGTGTTTTTCTTGCCTGTGAGAAGTGTGTTGACTCCTTTGGATCTCAGTTTCCTGATTTGTAAAGCGAGCACTACCTAGTGATTTATCAGTTGCTGTGAAGATTAAAGGTGCAAAGCACTTAAAATCCCTCACCTCATACTAGGTGCTCCCTACACAGTCCCTGTATTCTGTTCTTCACGTTGCCTGCACCAGCTGTTTTCCCACTAGGATAGCTAAGGCAGCACCTGCTGACCGCATCCCAGCTTGAAGGGCCTGGGTGGGGAAGCTCTGCCTCAGGCTCAGCTGGCCGTGTCTGGATAACGATGCACAGGGGGACTCATCCAGATGCAATGTTCAGGATTCCAGTTTATAGGGAGCTCAGTATTATGGAAACATTCATATCTGTACCTTCCCATTCTTCATATTAGATACAGTATTAAAATACTGTCCACCTGGTTTATCACCTTTTGTACTCACATATCTCTCAAAAATTAGTTTCTTGCATCACTACCTATGAAACAGCATTTCCCATTTTTGTTTCCTGTAATGGATTGGTGGACTCAGTTAGTCCCCTACAGGTAGAAATAGATGGGCAGTGTTTGCCAGGATTTGCTTTGCGAGAAGTGTGTCCCAGATATCACTGCAAAGAAGATAGGCTACTTAGTTCAGCCATGCTGAGGTCCTGGGGTGAGTCCTTTGAAATGTCACATCACTGACTGTCCACACGGACCGATTGTATTTCATACCTACATTCTGTCATTTATCCTGATTCACGTTCAATACAACACAGTAAGAATAAACATCTATGTTTTCCCAGCGAAACCTGAGATGTCAGTGCTTCTCACAGTAAAAGGACTGAGAAGAGATTAAATAAATAAAGGAGATTAAAGGGCAAGCTCTTTATTTTCATTCTTTGCAGTAAATAATGAATATTTCCCCAATATTTAGAAACAACAACCAAAAATCACTTCTAAGTAATCTGTGAATTAAGAATTATATAACCAAAAATAATGAAATAAGATAATTTTCCTAAAACAAACTAGATTAAAAAAATTTTTTTTTTGGTCCAAATGTTTTTAATGCAATAGAAAACAAGCATTCTAATTATTGCCTATAGGAACAAATTATCTTTGAAAGTACAATATTCCTAGAAGGCAGATTAACAATATTTATAGTAATCCTTAAAAATATTAATATCTTGTAACTCAAAACTGGCATGCTAAAACACATCGGAGACTTTTGATTCTAATAAAAAGAAAATGTTTTGCAGAGTAATCTGGCTGCTGAGGAAATAAACACTGTAGCCATGGCCCCAGGTTGGTCCAGGGATCTGAAGAGAAGGGAACACTGAGGTGGAAGATCTGATGCTCAGCCCCCTTTGGTTATGTGATGGTTGTCAGGGTGGGGCACTGAAGACAAGGAGGAAATGGTGGCCTTAGGGTCGGAGAGACAGAGAGTTCCTGGGTGCCCAGCAGCTGTGACTTGAGGGGCCAGGAACCAAAAGACAGAATCTTAAACTGCACACAGACAAGAGACCCAGAAACGAAGCCAGAAGATGTTAAGAAGTCAAAATGTTGGCTTCAGTTTTCAATCATCTCCCAGATGTGAACAGGGAAAAAATTAAAATTCTGGGTCGTGAATATTTGCTGAACAATAATCCAATTGGCCACAGCCGATATGATTCATTTTTAATGCCAAGGAAAGATAGAGTGAAACTCTGCTGCCTTATAAAAGTGATCTGATCTTTCCAATGTTCACTTTTTAAAAATCTATAAGATTTTACAACAGTATATAGGTATTATGAATTTTGAATTCATGTCTATATCATTGACCAATATTCATCAAAAATTAGATGCTTAATCATAAGGACAGTTACTATTTGTGTCAGTATGGACCGTGGTGTTATGCTGGAAATATTGGGTGGTGCACTATCACCAGCTCTGAATCCATACTCCTACTACTCATAGTTTTCTAGACAGGAGTCTCAGTTGCTTCCCAAATACTTCTCTGTGACCCATCTTGGCTGAACATGTGTCAGGAGAAGAGCCTGGGCCTCACAATCCCTTTGTGGCTGCTAAGATGTCAAAATCAAATTCACACAGGCACGGAGTTTTAAACATCATACCCTAACAGTGGAGAGGGGCTCAGGTGAAAAGTCCTACTCCCTCCCACCACCCCTTCCCTCCCACAGCCTGGCTCTGCAGAAGCAGCCTCTCTGTCCTGGTTCCATTCACCATCGTCCTGGTGGTCAAGTCCACACGTCTAGATAACAGAGGTAGATATTTGTTTCTTGATTTGTTAAATTCAGAAGTGACTGATTTATTTCCCCACAAAGAGATGTGGGCTTAGCTAACTACTACCTCTACTTCCTTCCTCTCATTTTACAAGATCATTATTTCACTGTTTTAGTTCTACTTTGGTTACGTTTATAACTTTTTAATAATATATACAGATATAATTGTGATATAATAAATATGTATATATATATATGTGTGTGTGTGTAGTCCATTACCACTGCCAATCAGAAAATAATCAGAAAATGGTCTCTTTTATTTTTAAAAGTATTTATTTATTTATTTACTTATTTTTTAGTACAGAGAATTGAACAACATCGCCAGCCCTTTTTAATTTTTTATTTTGAGACAAAGTTCAGCTAAGTGCTCAGGCTGGTCCTGAACTTGGGATCCTCCTGCCTCAGCCACCCTCGTTGTTAGGACTCCAGGATATTAGCATTTTTATGCTCGGCCCTTCTTTTCCTTTCTCTCAATGTTGGTAAATCATCTTTATCTTAGAACTTCACAGTTAATAATGGTACCCACCATTTTGACACCACAGTGGAGAGGTCAGTGATTTGTCTGATGGTTGATTTTAAAACTTTAAAATATAAGTATCTGTCTTGATTTTGGAACAAAAAATAGATAACTGTGACTGTATCCCTTTGTGGTCACTCTGCTTCCTGGAGTTTCCAGTCACCTGTAGATCATCTATAGTCCTGGCAGAAACAAGAGGACCCAGGCAAATGGGGCCACCAAGACGTTTCTGATGGAGGAGCTCTCTACAATGCTGTGGGGGAGCTTAAAAGGGAATTAATAGAGGTGGGGGGTTCTCAGGGCTAGCAGGAGAGGGCACAGGCACCAGAGCTGGGAGGGGTAGCTGAGGATGGGAGAGAGGACGGGGCTTCGGCAGGAAGCCGCTGTCAGAAAGCAGACAGGAAGGGAACAGGACACTGTGACTATTCTATTCTTGTCATGAGGAGCAAAGCGTGTAGACATATGGCAGGTCCATGGTGGCGAGGGTTAAGGGAGCAAAGAGAAAGTATTCAGGGGCCCTCTTTATCTTTCTTTCCATTCCTTTTAACCTGATCTTCTCCCCATTTGTAACTAGCATTCGCTGCCTCAGCATAGATTTGTATAAAGTATGGATACAAATAACAGCTGATATCCAATCTTTGGCTGTCAAAATAGGCTTTGAATTCCACAGAAAATTCAAGTATTTAAAAATCGGAGTTGAGAAGAGCCAGACTGTTTTGGAGAGGCGAGTGGTTTTTGTTTTTGTTTTAGAGACAAAGGCTAAGTATCCTGAAAGCTAGACATGTTCATACCATCAGTTTAAATAGAAGGGAATGCTAAATATGACCAGAGCCGGTTTCAAACTGAAGAAATAAAATCTGTAGACGGAGGCAAATTTGAAGAAAAGAATGAAGATTTAGAGGCTGTTGTATGTCTGAAAATGAAAATGCTCCCTGATATCAACCTAACCATCAATACACATTTAAGGTTTCTTTTGGTTCCCCGACGGTTGTTGATTATCATCTTGGTTGTCCATAGTGTATTTTGGAGAGATTGACAACCTTATAAATTAAAAGCCATGGCGCTTGACTAGAAATTGCTGAGAAAAAAAAATGTCTAGGTTGACAACAATAATAAATAAAGAAGTAAGCTTCCCATGGTGCTCGCTCTGTGCAGATTCTCTGCAAGCATTTGAACACATCAGCTTGTTCCCTTCTCACCACGGTAGGCAGCAACGACGACCAGGATCATTTTGCAGTGGAAAGAAACAAAGCCCAGAGAGACTGGGACTAGCCTGAGACCACAAGGGGTGATTTGAGGTGGGGCTGGGTATCAAATCTAGACAGGCTCCTCCAGCACCCCACTGCTCCTGTCTCCACTGCACTGCTTCCCACGGAGCCTAAGGCAGATACACGGAGCACAAGCGGAGAGTGTTCTGGGGCAGGAGGATGCCAGGCCTCTTGGTGCAAGTGCTCTGGGAAGGGTGCAGAGTCCCTGAGACAGAGCAGCGTTCCTGCACAGGCACCGGGGCCGGCTGAGGAAGGGGCAGTGGTCAACCAACAGACGGAGCTGAAGACCCTGCTGTCAAAAGGGGGTGACAGGTGAAGAAGGACTTAACCTGGGAAGACGCCACCAGAGGTCCGTAGTGCTGCTGCTGGGCCCCTGTGGTCTCAGTGCGTGGGCCACCTGCACCACCCACCGCCACACACACACACACCTTCGCCTCAGCAGGCCAACAGAAAGGAAGGAGGAATGAGGCCACCTGAAAGCACATCCCGACGAAAGGAGAAGAGGAGGAGGAGAGGACTGAATCATTCCAGTGGTTTCTCAAGACACAAAATACTCAGCCAGGGGTAGTTGATGATGTTTTGAATTGATAAAGTTTTTGCTACCAAAGAGGGGTGGCCAGTCCAGAGAGAAGTGAAGCTTAATTATAGATTGAAAAAAAAAGCAAGTTGTATCTTCATTAACCTGAGAAATCTTAACAATGGAATCTGTACCCATGCATTTGTACCTACATAAATGTTACTTCATCTGTTTACCTGCTCTATAAGGCACTCGGTGGCTTTTCTCTGAACTGCCTTGGGGCTTCACTTAAAGCTCTTTAATTCCTCGTTACACTTCAGGTCTTCTGCCATCATGACCTGTGATATCCTTCAGGACAGAGCTATTTTCCTTTCCTCTCCTCTTCTCTCCTTCCCTCCTCTCTCTCCTCCCCTTATTTCTTTCCCTTCTCTTCTCCCTCCCTCCCTCCTTCCCTCCCTCTCACCTTCCTTCCCTCCCTCCCTCCCTCCCTCCCTGATCCCTTTCTTCCTTCCTCTCTGAGTATTTTCTCCTGCCAAGTATCGTCTGGCACATTAAGCAGTTTGAGCAGTTATCTCCCATCTCTTTTCCTCCCTGGATGAAGTTGTGACAGCTGATTGAGACTCTGTCTTAACCTTACTCTCTGATACCGGAGCTCCAAGAACGGTGCCTGCTGCCTGGCTTGAAGGATAGCAAATGCATCGCAATTAGACAGCTCCTGCCTGCCTCAGGATCAGACCTTCCAATTTTGATGACGGAGAGAAATGCGGGTGGAGATGGGCAGAGCTGATAGCCAGCTGAGCGCTCAGAGACGCTTGGTGGTGTCCTCAGGGCTATGGGCTCTTCATTTTCTCCATCATTAATGTTCTGTCCTGGTGGGAAAAATACCTCCAACAGATGATGAAAGTTAAATCAGTCTTACATAAAGGTGCATTATTAAAACCCTGACCCATTAAGATATTACTAATTGATGAACTCACTTAGGCCTTTCAGTTAATAGTCTCTATATATTTTGTTGGTGTGCATTTTTCAAAAGTAGGAATCTAAATTAAATCTCCTTATCATGATGTTATATATCCTAATAAAATCAGCTGTAGAGGACTTCTGCTCCTCCTCATGATGGAGTGACTAGTCCTGGTCTAGCCCATGAGCAACTGCAACACTGAACAGATGGGGCCGCACTTTGAGGATTAGCCACAAGCTGTGCAAGGCTCCAGTCCTGGGTTCTCAAGGAAAGGGAAATATGGGGACTGAGTTCCACGACTCCCACAGCTCTCCTGCACAACAAGGGAACTGATCTGGAGCAGGTCTCTGAAGAGGAGGGAGCTCAGGCAGAGGGATGGTCTGGGAGTGTGTGTGGGGGCTCCTCACACATCCTTAGCTAAGGACTGGGCTGCACACATTTGGGGAGATTGCATGACGCTGACTAGAGAGCAACAGCTATGGATTGAGAATGAACCAAACATCCTAGCAGTATGGTAGGGACGGGGAACACTGGAGTTTTTGCTTAGCCAGGATGGACAAAGACCTACCACTTCATGAACACCACAGCCATCTAACTGATCAAGAATCCACACGACAGAACGTACCCTTTAGCTCCACCTGAAATAGCACTGAAATCACGACCTGGTCAGATCTGCCAGAGAAGCAGAATGTGAAGGTTGAGACCCGCCAAGTTGGAGCAGTTTGGGAAGCAGCTTGAGTTTCCCACAGATGGGTCCTGACAAAGCCTAGAACGGCCTGCTCCAGCTCAGCGCCATCCGACGGCTTGTGAACCGCCTTCCACAGAGAAGGGAACAGAACTCAGAAACTTAGCCCACGTCATAAACAAAATCTAACACACACACAAGAAATAATAGGCATATTTAAAAAAGGAAAAATTGACCTAGAATGAAGGAAAAATCAGTCCATAGAAATTTGATTTAAAATGCCCTAGATGGTGGATTTAGCATATTGTATTTAAGATAACTATTATAAAACACTCAAAGAACTGATGAGAAAAATCTGTTAGAACAATAAAAGTATGTTTTATGAGTTAAAGCTATAAATAAAAATGAATGAGATATGGAAAATTTAAAAATCCCAGCAAAAACTAAGCACCTTAAAAAGAAACAAGTGAAAAAAAATTGAATTTAGGAATATAATTAGATAAATTTAAAAAAAAATCAGAGGATGAGCTTAATAACAGATTGGAGATTTGGTACATTTAAAGACATCAAAAGAAATTACCTGAAGGAAAAAAGAGAAAATTGATTTTAAAAGACCAAAGAGAATCTCAGGTATATAGAGAGCCCGTGGGGCAATACCAATATCAGATGTATAATAGAAACTTCAAGAAAGGAATAGTGAAAATGGATACCAAAAATACCAGAAGAAAGTAAGACTGAAAAATCCTTCTATTTAATAAAAATGCTTTGATATATAAACCTAAGAGTTACAGGAAACTTAAAGAAGGAAAATTATAAGTGAAATCACCTGTGGGCACATTAGAATTAAACCAAGGAAAGCAATAGATGAGGAAATTGTGAAGACTTCTACAGAAAACAAGCCAGATTACAGTCAATGGTACAAGTGACGGCTGCCCACTCATCACAGACAAGGACAAAGGGACTTCAGAAGAGGATAAGATGACATCTTGAAAGTGCTGATAGCAAACCCCAAATCTGTTTATCAGAGTCCTACAACCCATGAAAGTGTTCTTCAAAGTGAGTCTGAGCCAGGCGTGGTGGTGCATACCTATAATCCCAGCAGCCTGGGAGGCTGAGGCAGGAGGATCTCCTGTTCAAAGCCAGCCTCAGTAACAGTGAGGCATGAGCGGTAAGCTAATGTACATTCCTTAGACTGAAGTGTGAAGATCCCAGATGCAGACTGGTGTCTATAAGGAGAAGAAAGAGCTCAACAAATGGTAATTCAATAGACAAATATGAAAGGCAATGTCTTGTTGTTCTCAGACTTTCCATAGAAGACAGCTCAATGGGAGATAGGAGGAAGTAAAAAGTAAGATGTGGGGAAGGAAATGGAATTATGGAAGCTGTTTTGGTAAAGTGATTATACATCTGAGATCAGCAGCAGAAATGGGAATGGGATGCATCAGATATAAAGGTAGAAGCAGGATTTAGGGAAACGTGTATGGAATGTTAAATGCAAAGTGTAATTCTAAACAGGTGTTGATATATTTAAAAGGTATTTTGCTAGCCCTAGAGCAAGACTAAAGTCGGGGGTGGGGGGGGGGAGCCAATACAGAAAATAAAAGTGAATACTAAGATTTTTTTTTTTTTTTGCTATAAGATGGAAAACATCAAAGAGGAATAAATGGAAAAGAAAACAGGATATACATATAAGCCAACCACACCAACAACTGTATTAAATCTAAAAGACTAAAGACTCTTGTTTTGAGAAAAGAGGGAGAAAATGGCAGAATGGATTTTGAAAAGCAATACCAAACTACATGATGTCTACCAGGAATGTATTTTAAGTTTGAAAACAATTACATTAAAAGAAGTTTGCAAAATGTAATCCCATGAAAATAGTAAATATAAGGGAAATGGTTATTTTTCAAGAAATAAAGTAGACTTCAAGACAGGATTTAAAAAAGTAAAGGGGGACATTTCATAAGGACACAAACAGTAATTCATTTGGAAGACTTAACAATCATAAATATGTATGAATCTAAAAGCAGCTTCAAAACTCTTGGATGCAAACAAATACAGAATTAAAATGAGAAATAGACAAATTCATAGATACAGTTTTACATTTCAATGACTCTCTCTCAGTAATTGATAAACCCAAATGGACAATCAGTAAGTTTAGAAACTCTAAAAAGTAATCTGAACTAAATTTACCTAATTGATTTGTTGTTTTTTTTTTTGTCGATTTTATTGAGGGATAACTTATAAAAAATCAACTTCATACTTTGAAAGTACAAAATTTGATGAATTTTATTATTGCACATTCCTGAAATCAGTGCCACAAACAAGATCTTTATCATTTTGGCACTACATGTTTGTGGGGTAGACTGTGATAATTTGATACGTGTATACAATGTGCAATGATCAAATCAGGGTAGTTGGTATTTCCATCTCCTTACACATCTTTTTCTAAAATTGTTGATTAATGTGTAATGATCAAATCAAGGTAATTAAGACTTCCATCTCCTTGTCATTTGGAGTTTTGAGCTCCCCTCTTCTAGTTATCCATAAAACAGTGTAATCAGTTTCTGAGGACAGCAGCAACCCGCTTGGCTCTAGAACATCAGGATTTACTCCTTTCGCCTGTTACCTGTTTATCTGCCTGTTACTCAGCTTCTCCTCTCATCCCCTACTCCCTACCCTTCCCCCGCCTCAGATTATCACAATTTTACATTCAAATCTACTTTTCTTCTTATTTTAACTTCCACGTATGACAGATAACATCTGTTATTTATCTTTCTGTATCTGGCTTATTTCATTGAAAATAATGTCTTCCACTTCCCTCCATTTTGTACAAATGATAGGATGTCATTTTTTCACAGATGTACTGCATATTCTTTATTCAGTCATGCATTGATGCACATCTAGGTTGACTCCACATCTCAGCTTTTGTGAATGGAGCAGCAATAAACACGGGCATGCAGGTATCTCTGGTATGCTAATTTCCCCACCATATGGACAACTATCACATACCAATAAAAATATGGGAAAATGCTGATGTCATTTCCTTTGGCTCTATGGTAGTTCTATATTTTTTTGAGGACCCTCCACACTATTTTCCATGTTGGCCATCCTAATTTAAATTCCCACCAACAGTGCCTTCCCTTCTCTCCACCCCTCACCATTATTTGCTAGCCTGGCTATATATCACCCTCTTCTTTTTCTACTAAAACATCCTTTCCCAGTAGTGCTGACAGATCCATTTTCCACATACCTGAAACTGCCACTTAGAGGCCAATCTTCACTCGGTATTGTCTATTTTGGATAAAAAATATTTCTAAAACATGCTGTACTAGTCTCGGCCTCTTGAGATGTTTGCAGGGTCAGCACTGAACAGTCCTCTCTGTTCTGTGGCCACCTTAGGGGACCTGATGTGTGTAGTCCACTACCCAGTGAGAAGTGTTCACCCACAGCAGAAGCCTTTGCTCTTCTCTATTTCTTATATTTACCTTTCATTCTCTTATTTAAACACTAGTTGACATTTACTTTGGATGCATCCATCTATGCCTATGACTTCTCTTTTGACTTCATATTTTTGTTTGTTTGTTTCTTATTGGCCAAGAATTTGGGTATCATTGAACATTATTTTTAAGGCTATGTGTGACACACTCCTGTAATCGCAACAACTCAGGAGGCTGAGGCAGGAGGATCATAAGTTCAAGGCCAGCCTCTACATTTCTATGAGACTTTGTCTCAAAATGAAAAAATAAAAAGGGCTAGGGGTATAGATAGCTCAGTGGTAGAAAGCTCAGACTATATGTGGACTAAGGAGCTACATCCCTTCAAAAGGGGTACAATGGAAAGATTTTGGCTTAAATTTTTACTTGCCAGAGATCAGTTGAGATTCCCTTCTATGACATTTTTGGATAACAGTGACTCTTAGATAACAATTTATACCTTGATGTCAAGAGGGACCAGATCTGTGATGTCAAGGACAAACATTCATCTTGCCAGGTCTGGAGATGAGGGTGTTTGTTGCTCAGATGGTGATGTTGGGTCCCACTTCAAAGACTAGAGAGGTGACAGGCTGTTTCCTTGGGAAATAAATGTCCTTTATTCAGGGGTTTATGAGGAATAGTACTTTGTTAATGAGATGAAAAACTGCCTCTGGCCCTCCCAGAAGCTGAGTCACCCTGCGATTTAAAAGAGTTTTGTCCTTATTGTCATCGGGTCCCTGGTAACTGTCCATCTGCCCAGGAGAACTCTGGGTCTTTAAGGGCCTTCCTGCCTCTAGGGACACATACAAATTAATACCCATCACCTGGGGGACCTCAGTATCACAAGATGATCTAAATTTCTGGAAAAGTAGCACCTAGGCTTCCCAGAAGTCGGGCTTCTCGCCTGAAGAAACAGATATTTACTGGAGAGAAAGGGAGAAAGAAGGACCATGGAAGCATTTCACAGTCTCGTTGGAATCCTTTGACAGGTAATTAAGTCCTCTCAATCATCTTTTTTTTTTTTTTTATATACTGAGGATTGAATCCAGGGGTGCTAAACCGCTGAGCCACATCTCCCAGAGCCTCCCTCAGTTTCTGAGGCTGGCCTCCCACTTGCGACCTTCCTGCCTCAGCCTACTGAGCCCCTAGGATTACAAGTGTGCATCACCTTGTCTGGCTGTCTCCATAGTCTTTTGAGAAAATTAAAAAAAAATTCATTTAAACAAACAAAAACAACAAAATGCAAATAAAACCATGATGATGCTCAGAGAGGTTAGCTACCCTGCTGAATGGTACAGAACTGATTGATATTTGGGTCAGTCGAAAGCCTACCCTTCACCCCAGTCCTAGATGTATGCCGTGAAGGACAGCCACACTACACCCAGGGAACACCTCAGACCCGAAGGCAGGGGACTAATGTGTTGCAGTCTGAGATGGATTTAGAAACCTCATTACCTGAGACTGGATTTTTTTCCATTTTGAACTTAGCAGCAGTGACATTTCCTATTTTCTTCCAGACACACTTTTTTGAAATTTTGGGGTCATGCCTATTAAAGAAAATAGATGTTGTGAGCCTGGTGGAACTGTTCATGATTACAGTTCATCTTCATTGATATAAGGTACGTCACTCTCTGACTCAGCTGTATATTTTGAAGCCATTTTCTTTTGCTTGTTTCATAAAATCTGACAAACTTTGAATCATGAGCTGACCGCTGTATGACCTCCATGGCCAAAAAAAATCATGCTCATGCTGTTCGCATGATATTCTCTAAGTGTGGTCTCCCACTCGGTGTGCTGCAATCTTGCCAGTCAATAAGGTGAATGACTGAGATGCTTCTTGGTTTTCATTTAAAAAGGCAGGGATTCTGGAAAAACATCAGCACAAAGAATTTTCCTTTAATTCTTAGAAATAATCAACCTTATATAGTGAAATTTTCCTGAGGCCTGAAGGACATATTCAGAACGTGCCAGATAATAGCACTGACAAATCCCTACGATGAGCTTCTGTTCTCCGTTCCCACAGAACCGTTCTCTCCCTCTCAGCTTCATTTTGCTCAATCCAGTGCACAATTTTCCTCCTCCTTTGTCAGTCTCTCCTGCAGGGCTGTCACAGAACCACTTCATCCAAGCTCTCTGTGTCCTCTGGTTTCTTTCACTGTTTCCCTCACTACCACCCCCAGGCTCCTTAACATGTTGGTGGTCTTAGGAGTTCTTCCCTTAAGACTTTTCTAATTATATTATTTACAGAAATTCCTATCTAGTCCCCGTATTGTAAGTACAAGTAGATGCTGATCACTTCTAAAGTGACTTTTAGACAATGGTGGATATCTATACTTAGCACGTTCATCCAAACTTGTCAATCACCTTTAAAAGTACTGTGTTTGATTGATTACTGTTTCTGAGAGAATATCACTGCTACCCACATTCTTGCCTGCTATCAAAGCTAGAAGCCTGGAGTCATATTTGCTATGGTTTTGATGTGATTTTACTGCCCCCTCCAAAGATTCAGTCATTAGAAGCTTGATTCCCAGAATGATGGTATTGAGAGGTGGTGAAAAATCTTTGAGAAGTGGGAAATCCTGGGGTCAATTGGGGTATGCCATTCGAGGGGATTATGGGATCTAGCCTCTCTGGCTTCCTGTTTTGAGATGTGCTCCTTCCCTCCCTCACTCCTTTCTGCCATCTACAATGAAGTCTTCCCATGCCTTTCAGAAGCCTTCATCATCCCCATAAGCTAATCACCTCGTTCCATCTTAATCTCACTCTGCTTTTCCCTTTATTATCTCCAAATCTCACCTGCTTATCATAGTTAGCTAATCAATATTGTTTCTTACTTCTCTTCTCATATTTTTTTTGTATGTTATTTTGCATCAATGCCTCCCTTTGTGTTTTCCCCTGTAGCAAGTTGGGATGGAGAGCAACATTTGCCTTGCCAACTCCTTTTTTTTCTTGGAAATTCAATTCAAGGGGTTCCTTGGGAAGATTTTCTTGATCCACTCTACTTTCTAGAGTAGGATGAATGCCCACTTCTTTGCAATGCATTATCACTAGATAGCATACCTAGTTTTTAAATTTTTTTTCAGGATGTGAAAAAATGAGCCAGTTATTCCTCTGTTCATTATTAAAGTTCATCTTCATTGATATAAGGTACTTGAAAGCTCCTTCAAGTAATATCTGAAGTTAGAAAGCTCCTGACCAACAATCTACCCTTGAAAGGTACCAAGGACGATAAGCAACTCTTTCTTGCAGGGTACCACATGTGCCCTTGAGATTGTGAAACCAGGAAACTCAAGGGAAGTATTCAAGAGGCATGGGGATTACTCCTTAGAGATGATCATTAATTACTGATGATTTTTAAGGAAAATATCATTAATAAATAATTCAAACCTGGGTGGTTTCACAGGCCTCTGGTTACCTGAAGGAATAACTATTCCTAGAGGAATAACTGACTCATTTTTGCACATGGTGCAGAAAGACAGGTTTATTTTTCTGCAATGGGAATCACTCATTAGAAAAGTTTATATGAAATTTGTCCTCAACTTAAGGTAAAGGAATCAATGGCACCAAATTTGAACCCAGAGGGCATATAGGTCAGTCCCAATTCACTGGTGAGTGATGTTATTAATAAAGGAATTGTCCTAGACTCTGGCCTTGTCAATCAAAACAGAATCTGTGCAATCATCAATACATTCAGGATTAAGCAGATCAAGTCAAGTAGAAATTTCAATACAGAAACTTAAGGGGAAAGAAAGATGATTTTAAAAGATGGATTCCAATAGTTCATGGGATTTTTTTCAGGTGTAGAGTTCTGGACCTTAAGAATAGCAAGAAAAGGGACATGGCTGTGGTTAATATTTCCTCCTGTCGCTGATTGGGGTCCTATTCATAGTAGTCTTAATTTTGAATGAGACAAATTGAATGGAATTGGTCCCAGCACCTGTCAGTCAAATTAATCAGAGTGACTGAGGGAAAATTAAACATAAGTCAAATTGATACAGAAATGAAGGAAGGAGGTGGATCTTGTTGGGTCTCTCACATAATCCTTGATGAGTCTCTCACATAATTCTTGATGGGTCTCATGCATTTCTTTATATCTTGCAAACAATGATAACTATAGCTTTTGAATTTTGAATGAGACAAATTGAATGGATTTTCAACCACCTTTTTGATCTTGTTCCTTAAAGCAATGATGTCTTTCCAGGGCAGAGGTCAGGGAGGCTTGCCTAGAGATTCTTATAAAAGATTAGTGTTCCTAAAGCTCAGAGATTCTTCCCCATAATGTAAGGACATTTTTAGGCATCATATCGTCCTTTTTTCAGTACATTGTGGGATCTGAGAGTTAGGTAATGGTCAGGAGAATAGCAACACTCTGGATACTGCTATTGCTATCCTTTGTAATAAGCTATCCTTTGTATCTGACCCAAGACTCTCCTATCTTATATAGCACCTATGAAACTGATAGGATACCTTGTTAATTTGCAAGTAAGGTTAAATATCAAACCTTTAGCAGTTCTTCACAGTTTTTAAAATCTCATACCATTCATAGCTTTTGGCATAAAAAATTTAAGAGGTCAGATGCCATGGCACAGACCTGTAATCTCAGTGACTGGGAGTCTGAGGCAGGAAGATCTCATGTTCAAGAACAGCCTGGGCCACTTAATGAGCCCCTGTCTCAAAAAAAAAATCAAAACAAAACAAAAAACATAAAGGAACTGGGAAAGGAGCACAAAGGTAGAATGCCCTTGTCTCATCCCCAATGCAGCAAAAGAAAACATTTAAGCAAACTTTTGATTGAAGACACTGTAGTGGCACTAAAACTAAAAAAATTCAGATTCAAGATCTGAAATAGGAAGGGTCCAGCATCAGGAGGCCAGCAGGGTAACACATTTGCCCCCTTTGGGATGGTTTTTGATCCATTTGTCTTGATTCCACATATTGCGAAGAAACAAAACAAGATTAATTTCTCTTCAGTGGGATAGTACATCTAGGTTTTGAAAATGTCCTCAGTATATTTCCGAGACTTTCCTTTTCTTGATTGATTATCTTGTTCCTTTTGTGGTTCTTCATGAGAATTGGTTTGGAGCTCATTCTTCATCCTGCTTTGTCCTTCCTAAAGTCAGTTTCAGTTTGTCAATACCCCACGTAGAATATGGCGTTAGAAATGAAAGCGATGCTTCTAGTGAAATCTATGATTAGGTAAGTGTAAAAATGGGTTATTGGTGAAATGAATAAGTACAATCAATTTGCCTGTAAGAGCGCAGCAAGAAATCAAGCAACAATGAAAGTATTGTCAAATAATGTCTGTCTGTAAAAAATGAATATTCACTAGGAATACGGGAACATGATTGTATGTGAAGTAGGATTTTTGTAGATGTGATTGCTCATGTTCCAGTCTTAATGTCTTAGGAAGGACGCTGAGTCCAGTGAGTGGCATCCACATAAGGAGGTCAGATGAAAACGCATACACACAGGGAGGATGCCCTGTGATTACAGGGGTAGAGATTGGATTGATGTGTGTGGAAGTCGAGAGTGCCAAAGGTTGCTGGCAAGCTAGTGAGAAGCCAGAAGGAACTCTTTTCGGGGACTTTAGAGAGTGCAATTATCATCCTGTCACTTTATTTTGGACTTCTAGCCACAAAAACTGTGAGAGAATAAATTGTGTTGTATGAAGTCCCTCGATTACTGTGAACTCTGTGTCAGCCTTAGGAAACGAATACAGTATCTGCACTAGGTCTCTATTGCTGCCGTACAAACTAAGAGACACTGGTGAGTGAAGAGGACACAAATTTATTAGAGTGCAATTCTGGAAACCGGAAGTCTAAATGTGCTGCAAAGGCTCCTCATTCCTGTCACCAGGGGAACTGTCCCTTGCCTTTTCCAGCCTCTCCAGGCCTCTGGCTTTCCTTAAGTCATACCCGCTTGGCATCTGTCCAGCCTCTGCTTCTGTCCTCACCTCTCTTCTGATTCTGACCACCCCGTCTTCCTCCGCCTCCTGACCTCATCTTCCCATCTTCTCTATTACCTCGGGTCCACTCAGTGCCATCCAGGGTGATCTTTCCAAGTCAGGTTCTTATTCACATCTACAAAGCTCCCACAGCTACTGAAGGGAATATACGTCCACTTTCTAGGGATTGGAACACGGACATCTTTTGGGAGTCACATTTGTCTGGGGACATACATATACCTCTGTCTTTCTGGGTATGTGGCTATTTATACATAGGTATATGATAATGGGAATGGCAAAAGGACAGAAATACCTTAAAATGTTGAAGTAAGTATTTCTGTATGGTAACAAACCGTCTTTGATTTATGCATTTAGTAAATAGGTAACATGCATACTGTGCCATTTTATATGCCATATATAAAATAATGTGACATCAGCATCTTTTTTTTTTTTTTTAAACTGGGGATTGAACTCAGGGTCTCACACATGCTAATCAAATATTCTACTACTAAGCTATACCCCTAGCCCAGCATCTTGAATAATAAATGAAATGCTGATTTTAATACAGAAAGAATGATCCACAACTCCTAGATTTACTTACATGAACTTCAGGTTCAGCCAGGGGCCTGGACTTTGGACAGTCTCCCTGGACCATGGGTGAGGAAGCCAGCTTTCCCTGTGGAATCGGCACTTAACTCTGACATCAGCTCCATTGGTTAGGCTTTTATGTTTGCTGAGGAGCTTATTCGTCCTTTACTCACTTCACAAGTGCATTGCTATTGCAGGTGTCAAACTCTGTTCTTCCAGACACAGAGAATACCGAGCTGAATAACAGGTTATTGTCTCATTCCAAGAGCATGCAGTCTAGAGGGGGGACAGTTGGAGAGCCAAGATCGCCACATGGGATAGCTAGTGTTGTTAATAGGTCAGGAAGCCTGAAAAGAGCAGGTGTTAGGATGTCAGACCATGGAAGGAGATTTAGTGATGAGTGAGAGATGCTAGGTTTATTCTACATAAAGAGAAAACTAAAATGTCTCAAAGGATTGCCGCAGTCCGGCTGCAGCAAAATAACCGGGGGGTGACGAATAACTTGTGTAGATTGATGCAGCAGGAGTAGGAGCCATTTATTGTAGGGCAACAGAGCTATTTATACATTTTGCACAGCTTATCTTAATTATCATAAACTAGATACATCAATCAACCAATAAGGAATCTCCACACTTAATGGCTCACTTTTGTTACTTCTCAAACCACTCCCTCTGACATTTTGCCAGGCACCATCCAGACTTGTTTACAACTCTAACATTTCTCTGGCAAAATACCAGGTGTTATTTTTGACTTATTTACAGACCTTCACATTTCCCCCTTTTGTTTAATTTAAATAACGACCATAGTGGTTTTTACAGAAACACCATAAATAACCTGCTACAAACAGAAAGGGAGGATACAAAATGCTACAATACCAAGCCACTTGATGGCTCCATGCAAGAAGCCCTTGGAAAAATTATACCAGCAATGACACCGTTTGCAAAGATATTAAGTTAACAATTTGTTGCAGATTACAGTTTGTTGTCTCAGTCCAGGTAAAGCAGTGTCTCAATAGATTAACTCACAGTCCAGGTAAATCACAGTCCAGGTAAGTTCTGCAGGCAGCTAGCTTAAATCACAGTCCAGGTAAGTTCTGCAGGCAGCTAGCTTAAATCACAGTCCAGGTAAGTTCTGCAGGCAGCTAGCTTGATCCGAAGTCTTGTCCGGTTCTCAGCCGAAATCTCCTCCGGTTTTCAGCAACGCTGGAAATTCTTCCACGTTCGTTTTCACTGGCACTGGGACAAAGGCAAGAACTCTGCAACGCTGGCTAAAGAAAATCCTGTAGCATTCCACTAAGAAAACAACTTTTTGAACAATTTAGTACATTATCTCAAGGTTTTTTACATTTGAAATAAGCCTTAATAGTGCTCATTACTCATTAGCTTCCTGGTGTGGGAGAACCATGGTAGCTTAGTTATTTGCATTGAAAATGACCAAACATCAAGGACGCCAGTAGTGTCTTCTGCTGGCTGTAGCATCCTGGGCAGCCCCAGATGGCCCCGGGGAGTGTCCGGACTCAAACTGCTTCTGAGCACAGGGAGCAAGAGCCTGAGAGACTGTGCCTCCCGATCAGGTTTGGATTTGGGCTTCCGGCAGTGGAAGAGCCGGCTGCCGCTGCTTGGAAAGCCCTTGCTGTGCCATGACTGGCTCGTGCACGTGGCAGCCGCCGCAACAATTCACGCACCCTCCGGTAACGAAAAGTATTCAGTAATCGCCTTTTGCTGCAACTTTTTTCCTGATAATCCTTCTTCTTCTGAACTTTCTTTTTCTTTTTCTTTGTGACTAGAGTTCCTGGGCTTTTATCAACACATGCCCTAACTATTCTTGGTTTCATTGGGGTGTCTTCTTCCCTTAGTAATTTACTTCTCACCCCTTCCATATTTTCATTGCAAAGACAATACAATACACTGAGACAAAACAAGACACAAACATACTGTATCAATCTTTTCCATTTTCTCGAAATGGCCATTTTTCCTCTCGCCCTATCTGTCTAGGGACCAGCAGATTGCTCCCGTCCTATCTATGGACGGGCAGCTTTTTTTCGTCACTTACCCCCGAGTGTCCCGGGGCTCCCCGTAAGGGGCCACCATCTGCGGGGGGGGGGGGGGGGGGGGCGGCTGCAGCAAAATAGCCGGGGGGTGACGAATAACTTGTGTAGATTGATGCAGCAGGAATGGGAGCCATTTATTGTAGGGCAACAGAGCTATTTATACATTTTGCACAGCTTATCTTAATTAGCATAAACTAGATACATCAATCAACCAATAAGGAATCTCCACACTTAATGGCTCACTTTTGTTACTTCTCAAACCACTCCCTCTGACATTTTGCCAGGCACCATCCAGACTTGTTTACAACTCTAACATTTCTCTGGCAAAATACCAGGTGTTATTTTTGACTTATTTACAGACCTTCACAAAGGATGGACAATGTTTCTGCAGTCCTACGATGACCCTCTCCTGGAACTGCAAAATCTCCTGGAGCTCTCCAGTGGCACAGGTCTCCAGCTGAACACACAGGGTAAGGGTTCCCCACTCCCTGGGCTGCTTCCTCCAAACTGGGACTTGTCCAGAGCTCTCTGGTTCCCAGACATCTTCTGGTCTCCTGACAGTATCAAGTGAGCAGGGAGCCACCAGTCCCCAAGCTGTCTGTAGGGAATGAGTGGTTGGCAGAGAGGTCAGGGACTGTGCCCATTTTCTTGTGCCCCAGGTGGACCTGGCTCTCTAAGGAGCTGTTATTTTGGATCAGTGATGTTGGCAATGGCACATTCCCCTCTGATTTAGGTCACCCGCCTCACTGAGCATCTCTCTTCCCCTGGGGTTCTTCCTCTCTACCTGCTGGAAGAGTGAGAAGATCCCTGGTGGACGTGCAGCTGGGCATGCTGTAGGATGGACCCACATATCCTAAATCTTTGAATACGTTATGAGTCCATTGAAATTTCTGAAAAAAAAATTATGAGTGTTGTTTTGCCTTTGCTGTTCAGCATAATAGTTAACATAGGAACCAGACACAGGGAATGCTGGGGGTCAGATGCCAACTTGGGCATGTTCATTAATCTCTTTATGCTTTGGTTTTGGTATAAAATAGTAAGAAGATCACTATGCAGATTAAATGATTAGCAGAATGCTTGACCAAGAGTAAAACCCCAGTATGCAATCTTTTTATCAACTTCACTTTCTAACACACGGTCCTTTATTCATTTAATCATGGCTGAAAACCGAACCCTTAATAGGAGCAAGGGAACCTTTGGGGCTGTACCAGCAAGAGAAGGTTTTTAAGTTCAGAGTCCAGGGTTTTCATGAACACCTTTGTTCTACTCTTCATTTTTAGGAAGATTTGAAGAGTTTCTAACATACTCTTGGCCTTTGTTGTAGTTAACATTATAATCATAAGTAAAATACACTGATCAGTATTTTTTGAGATATCTATGTGTATTAATATGTTGAATTTTTGCTCTGAAAGATGAGGAAATTAGTGCAGTTACATTTCCTCTTAATTTCTTAGGAATTAATGATCTTAGGAACATTAATATTCTTAGGAACATTAATCTCTGATTTATTATGATGTTATCTTACATTGTTAGAATTTATAATGTTTATGCCTTTTGTAGCCACAATTGCTATATTGGATTTAGCCTCCGATCTCTATTAACTAGATCCAGTTTGAATTATCAGTTAATTCACAGAAATAATAACAGATTTCTGAGGCTTTTGGTTTGCTTAATCCGTGAAGTTTAATGACTCCGGGATAATTTTTGCCTTCATAGTTCTGTATCAGCTTTCTGAAAACATGGCATGCCCTTTCCAACCTCTCTTGCAGGTTTTTTAAATTTTGTTTTGTTTTGTTTTTGTATTTTAGAAGTGTTCTTTTATTGTAGATTTTATTATATTTTCTGTATCATCGTTCTATTCTTCAATTTTAAGAAAACCAATCAAGTGAAAGTTGGGCATCCTTTTTTCTTTTTGACTTAGGTGTAATTTTTTTCTATTAATCTTGATCTCTTTGTAATTTTCCAACTACTTTTGCATGATTTTTCCTCAAGGTTATGCTCTTCCATTTCCACTCTGTTTTAAGCTCTTTCTGTTCTGATTTTGCTGCTCTCAAGTTGCTATTCCTTTCCCGATTGGTTTTCATTATTACCTTCTCTTTCCCCTGAGGTCTGGGATGAAATTTTAACATCTTCTGAAGTCTGGAAGTTTTTTATTCAATCTTTTTCTTTTCTATTAAGCCAGTGCCTACTAGTGTATTGGAGTCTTGATCAGTTTAATAAGACATGGATGATAAATGAAAATGATTAGAAAAACAATGAAACTCTCATTATTATCATAGAAGACATCGTCAATTCTCACCTGCTTCTAAAACGAAAGGGAATCCAAACATTGTCCTATTTAAAATACATCTGTTTTCTTAAAAAAAATATGTAACCATTAACTGGTTATGGAATATACATCTATGCTAGTTTATTGATTTTTTTCTAGTTTGTTGTAGTCATGAGTCAGCTGAATTTCACAGAATCTTTAGTCTTAAGCCAATGAAATAATCATGTGTGTTTTCTCCTTTAATCTGTGAATATAGCAAGAGGTATTTACAGATTTTACCTATTAAATCAAATTGAGAAAAACCTATCTTGGTAAATTTTATTTTTACACTCATTTGAATGTAATTTCCTAATGTTTTGGTGGAGGTTTTACATTTATATTCATGAATTATCTGTGTCTATAGTTTTCCTTTATTTGCTGTCATAGTCAGGGTGGAGATTATCTCCTTTTTAGCATCTGGATCAGTGGTTCTCAATTGTGGTGATTTTGCCCCAGGAGAACTTTTTCATTGTCATGACTGGAGGGCAGATGCTTCTGGTATCTAGTAGGTAAACACCAGAGATACTGCTAAACCTTCTATACTGCACAGGACAACCTTTCATTATGAAGAGTAATGCCAATGCCAAGAAACCCAGTGCTACATCATTTTGATGATCAATCCTTTAAAGTCAGGTAAAATGCACCTGGATTTGGTTATAGCAATCTTCTGGAGTAATAAGATAATACTAATTTTTTATTGTACAGATAAAATGAGGTGTCATGATCTCAGGTTAATGTTAAGATAGCGTTTAGAAATCAAATGATTGGATCCCTTGCATGTATTTACTCACTTATTTCCTCATCAAATAGTGTTTTTTAAAACTCATTCTATCCATGCAAAGGATTCCAATAAATAATGGACCTGGGCCAAATAAGTTGGACCTGGTCCTTAAGGAGTCTGGTAAGTATATCAAGCATGCAGATATGTAATTATTATCTAAACCCTGAAGGAGTCAGTACCATGGAAGGGCACAGACTAAATCCTATAAAAGGGACAGAAAGACAGAGGTATGTCACATCCTGGTCAGGGAATTAGAGAAGAAATCCAATAAAGTACTTTATGTAGGTAGATCCAGGGGGAACTGGGTGAGACAGCTTTGCATAGACAGTGGTGAGTCATGCTCAGAGGGCTTGAGAGAAATACCGTGAGCCATCTTGGTGCTAAGAAAAGCTAAAACTTAATGATGGAGGGCCTTAAACCTCAAATTAAAAGTTAGAATTTCATCCTGTGGACAGCAGAACCCAGAGTCCTCGAGGTTACCTGGTTGCTGAATGTGAGTCGTTCTCCAGTAGAAACTAGGTTGGAAGCCTCTTTGATCATATAGGAATTGATTAGATACCACTTCAAAAACTGAGAGCCCCACTCAGCTTCTTCCTATTTGTATTCTGGGTCCCTACCCAGGATCTCTTTCTGATTCTAGTCTGCTACTCTTATGGCAGTTATGTGTTTGATGATTACAATTTGCTCAGGCTTATCTGATTTTCTCCTAATCTCCTGCCTGTCACTAAAATTAATGTGTCTGGTCATGTTTCACAAATGAGGAAGCCAAAATTCTGTGAGCTAGAGGGATCTCCTGCTGTCTCTCAGTCCAGGTGGATAGAGAATAAAATGGATTTTGCTACCAAAGAAAGAGGGCAGACAGCTGCTGACTCCCAGGGGACCGTACAACTTGCTAGGATCATTGCTCCCCTAATTTCAGCAGCCAAGACCACTGTTCTGTTCTATGTGAGTTCAACTGTGCACGACATCCAATAGTCTGCATGGATAAGCCTGGTCATTGTGACCAAACACCCAAGACTGAGAGAACAAATAAGAAGGAAGTTCTATCAATAATTCTAAGTAAATTAAAAAGGATAACACCTTCCAAAGGCACTTCAATTAAAGAGTTTATCATCATTGCCTTTCTCAGAATAGTGATTCATCAGTGAAGGCTCAGTAGAATTGTTGATCAGTGAGGCAGAAATGCATACAGCCTGCATTTGCAAAATCCATTTCTTTCTAATAAACCCACTGAGTTTCCACTTATCCCTATTATGTAACGACAGTTAAAATATGATGAACTCTCAGTTTTGAGCATCTCACTTTTGCAAACCCACCAGAACACATGAACACACACACATGTATTTGTATTATATTTTATTATATATGTGATATATATAATATATGCCATATATTATATATATGATATATAATAAAATATAATATGTAAATATAAAATGGATTCATAGATTTAATGGATTCACACTTACATACACTCTATTATTTTTGTTATTGTTATTTGTGGTACTGGGGATTGAATCTGAACCTAGTCCTCAACCCCTGATATCTATCACCAGCCCCCACCTCCTCCCCCCCTTTTTTTGAAAATTTTTAGACAGGGTCTTTCTAGCTCATACTGCCCTCACAACTTGTGATTTTCTTGCCTCAGCCCCCTGAGTAGATGGGATTACAGATGTGTGCCACTATACCTGTCTCTTATGCTATTTGGAAACATTACAAATGAAATTCATATGTGTAGTTTTTAAAATACATATGCACACATGCATAAACAAATATAGGTATACATAGGTGATATATGCATACAAACAGACACACAGGAAGACCCACATAGAATGCAGATACAGGATAAATTCAATATGAAACCCTTTGAAGTTCTAGAAGAAGGCAAAGAGAGAAGTAACATTTAGCAATGTGCAATCACAGTGATAAATGGCAAAAGCACTAGTGAACAGATTGACATAAGGAGAGTAGCAAAACTCACGAAGATTTTGAAACAATTTCTTGGCCTAATATTGGCTAAAGCAGTTTTGCAATATAGAAACCATGGCCTCATATTGATACCACTGTAGTGGGACAGTTTATTGTGCCAACATAAATTGAGGGACTGTTGAAAATTATGGAGGAAAGGAAGGTGTAGGTAAGTAGCATTACAAGAGCAGGACTCAGGAAAAACAAACTCTCAGGAAAAGTCTGCCCCAAACTCTGTGGAATATTAAAGTTGCTCACAGTAAAGAAGAATATGCTAACAGCAATAGCTTTGATTGTCATCTTACAACTTTCATTCTCATGAGTAAATGTGGGAGACTGATGTGCTAGGAAAAGCATGGTTGACAGATTTCTCCTTGTTGAAATCTATTGGCAAATTCTCCACTATAAACTATAGTAATGAAAATAGCTCATATTTTGTACAACATGCAGAAGAGAGGGAGTGAAGACATTAATCTTGACCCTAGGGTGCATCTGGCCTTGATTGAGGAGCTTTCATATGTTATCTCATGACATTATCAAGAACTAATTTCCATACTCAATCAGAATTGTCCTTTGAAACAATTCAGTATAAATTCTGAAATCTTCAAACCTGCCACTCGCCTCCCAAACTTTATGTACACTCTTGAAAGCAAAATGTAAGATGAATTTTTTAAAATATCCATCTGAATAAAGGGTTTTATTTCTTTTTTTTTAAACAAATATATCTTCACTTGAAGCACCCAGTAGGGTGAGCTAGAGGTTAAGAAACATAAGGGCTTTGTGTCTGTCTGGCTTATATATCTGCAGAATTTTGCATTTTGGCATGGGTAACTATGGAAGTTAGCATTGGTCTATTTAGAATCTCCAAATTCTCAGTATAAGGGCAAAGACCACAATAGTAACATGTATATGATGATACAATTCTCACTCTTCTCTTTTTTCCATATGGTTGTGGGTAGTTACAGTCTTCTGCTGGGAGAAGTATGAATTAATGGCAAGGAATTTGGAGAGTTATTGACATTTGGGAGTTTACATTTATAAAAGTCTTTCTGGGTGAGAACCAGCCTAAAAACATTACCTAATCATGAATAATAGAGAAAGATGAGGAAATGCTAACCAAACTTTTTAGGATTCTGCCAGACTTCTGTTTTAATACCTGTTGCTCCTGGGAGCCATTGTGATGGAGGGGGAGAGTCGAGGTTTGTAAGGAATAAGCAAGGAGACTTAAAAATATCTCCAAACTGGAAATCCATATGTATCAAAATGAAATTAGACTCTTATCTCTCACCCTTCGCAAAACTCCACTCAAAATGGATCCAGGACCTCAGCATTAGACCAGAGACACTGTACCTAGAAGAAAAATTAGACCTAAACTCCATCATGTTGGCTTAGGAACTGACTTTCTCAACAAGACTCCTAAAGCTCAAGAAGTAAAATCAAGAACCAATAAATAGGATGATATCAAAATAAAAAGCTTCTTCATAGCAAAGGAAACAATCAAGAGTGCAAAGGGAGAGCCTACAGAATGGGAGAAAATCTTTGCCACTTACACCTCAGATAGAACATTAATCTCCAGGATATATAAAAAACTCAACACCAAAATACCAAATAACCCCATTAATAAATGGGCAAAGGAACTGAACAGATACTTCACAGAAAAAGAAATATGATAGGTCAACAAATATATAAAAAATTGTTCAATATCATTAACAATCAGAGAAATGTAAATTAAAACTATACTGTGACTTCGTCTCACTCCAGTCAGAATGGCAATTATCAAGAATACAAGAAATAATAAATGTTGGTGAGGATATGGAGGAAAAGGTACACTCACACATTGCTGGTGGGAATGCAAATTGGTATAACCACTATGGAAAGCAGTACAGAGATTTCTCATAAAACTTGGAATGGAACCACCAATTGACCCAGTTTTTCCAGTCCTTGGCATATACCAAAGGACTTAAAATCCACGTAATATAGTGACATGGCCATTCAACTTTTATAGCAGCTCAATTCATAATAGCTAAGCTATGGAACCAACCTGGTACACATACAAAATAGAATATTACTCAGTTATAGAAAAGAATGAAATTATGGCATTTGCTGGTAAATGGATGGAACTATAGACTATCATGCTAAGTGAAACAAGCCAATCCCTCCAAGCCAAAGGCTGACTCACAATAGGCAGGTGGGGGAAGGAGAAGGGGAGGCTCACCAGATTGCAGTGGGGGGCAGTGATGGGAAGGGAAGGGGGATGGAATGAAAAAGACAGTCGAAATAATCTGACATTAGGGGTTGGGGTTGTGGCTCAGCAGTAGAGTGCTCGTCCAGCACATGCAAAGCCCTGGGTTCGATCCTCAGCACCACATATAAGTAAATAAATAAATAAAATACAAGTGTTGTATCCAACTATAACCAAAAATTAAAGTATTAAAGAGAAGAACCTAACTTTAACAAAATAATTGGCCATTATTTTCCTATGTTCATATATAAATACACAGTCAGTGTCACTCCACATCATGTACAACTACAAGAATGGGAAGTTCTATTCAATGTATTATTATTCAATATGTCAAAACATACTCTGTCATGTATAACTGAAAAAAAAACAAATAAAAAATACAAGTACTGTAAAAACAATGCCTCCAGAGGAGAAATGATGAAACCGCTGATGGAGATGATGTGGCAGCCCACAGAGAGGCTGTTGGAGGCACCATGTGGAAGATGGTGGAGGAAACAGAAGCCAAACCATCCAGCTGGTTCAGTAGCCTGAGGTGCAGGCACAGGGGCAGCAGAAGGCACCCCAGACAAAACATCCTCTGGAAACGCTAGCAACCAGGAGAGAAATCCTAACAGACTGGGAAGGTTTGCAGGATGTTGTAAAACTTGAGAACAGAGTAGTGGATAGGTCGTATCGAACAGAGGTTCACAGATCCTAGAATGTCCCTAAGAAATAGAAAGGGTCATTTTTGTCTGGCTTCAGAACAAGTTTGTGCGTATTCAGAGATACAAAATAACAATGGACATGGTGTGTCAATTACACACCAATGCACATCACAGACTGCTATGTCTACTGTCATGTTATTCTACTTAATACTTAACAACTCTGTGGGAACATACACTGTCTAACAAACCCAATGTCACATATCTAGTTTTGATTTAAATTATAAAGAAATTGATAATTCAGCTAGATTTTTTTTTTTTTAACAATCAGAGCTGTTTAATGATGGAATATGTTGGTCAAAGTCTTTGGACCTGGGAAGTATTCAAGTACACAGGTATTGAGCACCAGTTGGGGGACTGGTACTGGTAAGATTTTAAAATGAATGAGAATTAAGGTCATTAAAAAATTTAGGATACTATGGCAGTAGGATCTATGAATAAATAAGCAAAACATTAATTTTTATCTCAGGGGGACATGAATATGCCTTGGAAGGTACCTCCTCTGCTCTGTAGCATTTTAGAGGCCATTTCTCTGGAAACTGCTGGTGCAGTGCAAATTACAATGATAAATTCTTCCTGCAGATAGCTTATGGCCAATTTGTCTGCGGACCTTAAATCTGGCAGAATTTTATGGGCTGAGACACTATGAAAGTGTAATTAAGAGACACTTTACATTTGTAGGTTCTAAATGATGACTTAAGGGCAGGGAGGTTTTTTTTTTAAGGTGAAGAACAACAGTACAAATAAAGAAAATTACCTTTCATCTGATGTAAACGAAATGCATTCTGAAGTGGAAAGTTTTGGAAACACAGAAAAAAAGCCTTAAAAAATATGAAAATAACAATAACCCCTTAAACCCAACTGCCATTAGATAATTAGCAATTCAGCACAGACAACAGTTCAGCAAATTCCTCCCAGATCCTACTGATAGTAGGGAGGCAACGTGTTACATAACAGGGGTTCTCAAAGGCTTTGGCATCTGAACTTCTTAACAGCCTAAAAATTATTGAAGATGCCCCAAAACTTTTATATGGGTTTTGATATTGATATTTGTTGCTATATTAAATGTTGTATAATAAAATGGGTAGAAAAATATTTATTTATTTATTTAAGACAGCAGTAATAAATGTTATATGCTAATTAACCCAAGTGATATATTTTAGTGATAACTATAGTGATAATAATTATTTCAAAAACAACAAAAATTTACTGAAAACAGAGGCAGTGATTTTCAAATCTCTTTAAGTTCTTTTTTTCGTTTTTTTTTAAGAGATAGATAGAGGATTTTTTGGTATTTATTTTTTAGTTTTTGGTGGACACAACATCTTTATTTTATTTTTATGTGGTGCTGAGGATCGCATGCCAGGCGAGCGCACTACGCTTGAGCTACACCCCTAATCTCCTTAAATTCTAATAAGAGAAAACAATAAAAATTTCCACTTGCTTCTGCATTTAAGTTATTGTGATATGTTGTTTTGGCTAAAGTATATAATGGAAATTTAGTGTCATATAGAGATGAAACTTAAAAAGAGAAAAGTAATTGAATAGCCTTTTCAGACAATTGTGATAAGTCCTTTAACCTTTAGAAAATTCGACTGTATATGAATTAAATACAGAGAATGTCTTGGTCTGTAATGCCTTAATATTATCATGAAAATATTTTGATATGAAATAACCCCTAAGAGCCTTAGGGACCCCCATAGTTTCTGTACTAGACTTTGAGAACCCCTGCTTTATATATATTCTACTTTTGTAACTTGATGGTATGTTTCAAATATTCTTAATTAAAAATTAAAATGTATTGTATGGTTTAGATAGGAACTATCCCCAAAAGCTCATGTGTGAAAAAATGCAAGAATTTTCAGAGTCAAAGGGTCAGATTATCCAATGTATAATCTAATCAGTGAATGAATTAATTAATCGATCCACTGATATGGATTAACTGGGCAGTAACCATACGTATGTAGGTAGGACAGGACTGGGGGAAGTAGGTAACTGGGGACGTGTCTTCTGGGTTTATGTTTGTCCTTGATGAGCAGAGATCCCTCTGCTTCCTGGTTGTCGTGACCTGAGCTGCTTTCCTCTCCCAAGCGCATCTGCCATGATGTTCTTCCTCTCCTTGGGCCCCAACCAATTGAGTCAGTTGACTAGAGGATTGATTGACCTTCTGAAATCATGAGTCAAAATAAACTTTCCCTCCTCTAAATTGCTCTTGTTGGATCACAACAACAACAACAACAACAATAGCAACAACTACAAAAAAAGACTATACAGTAGAATTTGATACCAAGAAATGGGGTCATTTCCGAGACTAACCTGACCATATGGTTCAGAAGCCTTTGGAGTGGTTTGGCTGGGTAAGGAATTTTGAGAAGTTTAGAGATATAAGCTAGAAAAGCTTTAGACTGCTGCAAATGGAGTTTAGTGGGCAATTCTTTTAGGAGCCCAGAAAACCAGAATGCTGACCAGACTGTGTACAGTAAGGACGGTGTTCCCAAGGTTTCAGAGAAGGAGGACTCTATTGGAAATTGAGCTGTTGTGCTCAAGAAAGATTTAACCATTTTTTATTCTTCAAACAGGATAAAACAGCAGATATTTCTTTGAATCCTCAGCATCACTGAGTATATTTTGTTAAGTCATCTTTGTTTGTTATTAGGAGGAAAAAGTAACATTTCTATGCACATTAACGGGGTTGATGTTTTTAGGCTGATTAGTCACTATTGTGAAAGTGTTTTAAACAGACAACTCCCTGAAATTAATGTCGATCATCTTGTCACTATGAAAGGTGCTTATAAATCTGACCAAATATAGAAACAATTTCTCTTGATAATTTTATATAACATTGTAAGCAGAGGCATGTGTGTGTTGTTTACTAAAATTACTATAATAAAGGACAAATTGGGTGCTTAAGCCGCAGGAGTGTGTTCTCTCACAGTCCTTGAAGCCAGGACTCCAGGTCCAGGTGCTGGCAGGATTGCTCTATTCTGAGGGCTGTCAGAGAATCCTGCTTGATGCCTTTTGCCTAATTTCTGATGTGTTTTTTCCCCTTTTCTTTTTTGAAATCTTTGGTGTTCCTAGGTTTGTAGAACTATCTCCCCGATCTCCATCTCTGCCTTTATCTTCAAAAGGCACTTTTTTTTTTTGAATATAAGAACAATAGTCTTGTTGGAGAAGGACCTTCTCTGCTCCAGGATCATCTCAACATAAGTTCCATGATACTATCTGTCATGAGGTTAACTCCAAATTAAGTCACAGTATAATACATTTGGAAAGAAGGCTTCAACATACAAATTTTAGAGGAACAGAATTGAATCCAAAACCGTGCTTCACATCGAGAGCTTCATAAAATTTAAAGATTCCCTAATATTTACCTCCACTCCCAGTAAGAAGCTTCATGTCTTTTTGTGGCTTATCTGGTTGGGTATAATAGCAACATATTCATCCTTTATAGTGTCAAAATCATCATCATCATCATCATACTGATTACATTTTTTCCAGGATCATACTGATTACAGAGGGCTTCTCCATGCTTACAGTTCCTTGGTTTTCTTGGCTATTATAAGTAATGTGGGATTGAGATTATAACACCCATTTAAAAAGAATTTGAGGCTCATATCGATTGCCTTGCCCCATGTCAGGGCCAAGACACCTAGACACAAGATGTGTTTTAATGACCAACACTGTGGGTGAGAGGCGAGAATCAGTAAAATGTTCTTTTATTAACTACAACAACAACAGCAACAAAACAACAAATATTGCCTACAGAGTGGTAAATATAGCATACACGAATGGTAAATTATATCTTAAGTAAAAATAAATCAGTTTCCTAAAATAATTATTTCTTATATTTTGGGAGAATCGTTGCAATTTTTAAATTTTATGTTTTAGAATCTTTGGTTATTATCTTAAGCTTTGTAGTTCGAAGATATGTTTACGAGCTTTATGATCAAGTAGTTATGTAATATAGTTATATTATACTAATATAGTTATTCTAATATAAAATTCTCTGGTGATCTTGATTGTTCTAATCATCAGTAAATATAGGATGAATTGGAACTAAATAATCAGCAATATTTAATCTTATGTAAGACTTTAACCTCATAGGATTTTTTTCCAACATTACCATTAGTTTATCATGTTATTATATCCACCGAAACGTAAATATTCTGTAAATTTCACTTATTATTTTAACATATTAAGAATAGTGGTATTGACAATCTTTTTATATCTCTAATAATGACAAAGCTTCTCATCTTTATAATTATCATATACATTTCTAATATCAAGATCAGTCAGGGGCTGGGGTTGTAGCTCAGTGGTAGAGCACTTGCCTAGCACTGGGTTTGATCCTCAGCACCACATAAAAATAAATAAATAAAATAAAGGTATGGTGTTCATCTACAGACTGAAAATATTTTTAAAAATCAGTCAGAATTTAAGTCTACATTTTGATTCCAATTACAGACTCGGCCACCTGTAAATCCACGGGGAGACTTACAAAAGGAAGTTCATCGCAGCAGCAATGCAAGGCCAATGGAGTCCACCTGCATGTGGTAGAGTGGAAACGCTTATGTAGTGAATGGTCTAGAGTAGTGAGGTGAATGTATCCGAACGGTTGGTCTAATCTCAGAAGCAGATTACTGACTGAAAAAAGCATTTTAGAAGAATGTGTATAATGTGGATCTATTTTTATGAATTTCAAGAACATGCAAAACACAGAAACATTGTTCAAAAATACACATGATATGATCAAAGCACTTAAAAAAGCTGGGCAATGAGAAACTCAGAATTCAGAGTCAAGGTTTCCTGAGCGGTAGGAATGATGAGATGGAATTTCATTCAGGATTATCCATGATGCTCATAATGTCATATGAATATGGCAGGTTCATTTTATTATCCGTGAAACTTTTCTCTTGTATCTACTTAATATTTAATCGAGACTTACCTTAAGTGGTTGATCTGACATGTAGACGCACTCTCTGTCATCCAGCTCCAATTTTGTGTCTGCTGGAACCCTTAAGAGGGAAGAAGATACAGGATGGCTATTTGAGTCCAGCATCCCTGACAGGGTCAGTATCGACTCTATGTGCCTCTGCTCTGCTGGAAAATTTACAGTTGGTTGAGAGAAGGCAGATGAATCAGGCCCAGTTCTTGCCCTTTTGGCACTTCATGAGCCATTCAGGAGACGAGGTTTACCTTGAGAAATAACCAAGTCTGCTTTTCTCATTTCTTGACTGGGTCCTTGTAACAATTCCTTGGTGGGTAAAGAAAAATGGCTTAGGTCTACCTCTGATTCCTCTAGCACAGAGAGAGCACTTTCTAAAGCCTCTGATGAGGAGCACAGCAAACAAATTAAAATTCTTGCAATCAAGCCTCCAGTGCCTGCAGCAGTTTCCATCCTCTGTGCCGCAGCCTGCAAGGCCATTTGCTCTCTGCCTTCAAATTGTCAGGCATGGCTCTCACCAGCTCCACCAAACAGAAGCCCCTGGCACCCTGCTTGCACAGTCCCACACTTGGCAAGGCTGCTCATCTCTCTGTCTTTGCACAAGCAACTCTCTTTGAGTGGACCACAGGATTGCTTGTACATAGCTCCACCTGGGCAGTGCAGATCTCCTTTCCTCAACCTTATCCTAGAGTCGGTCTCCACACTCCACATTCCCAGAGGCTCCTTCACTTCTCCATTCCCATAACACATATATTCCATAGTGCACAGTGATGAATACTCTGCTTCTCTGTATCCTTGATGATTTCATGAGATCCCTGAGGTGCATGAATCTCAGGGTTTTATATAAGAGATAACATTAGTAACAAATAAAAACAAATAAGGCACAAGGCAATATTTACAAATGAAAAAAAAGAATGATTCTAATATAGGAGTTGATAGGCTAGGGTGGATGTCTTCATGGAAAAGATAGCATTTGAGATGGTCTCTGATGGATGGACTTGGATCAGCAGGGAAAGAAAATAACATTCATAAAAGTGAAACACAAAAGAAAAATTATAGAGGGCAGAATTGGAACGTTTCCTTGGGAATAACTAAAGCACGAGATTGACTAAGTAGGAGGTGCATCCTCTTGTGGGGCTCACAGTTGGAAAGAAACATAGGACTTAGGTAGGAAGATCATTGGGAATCAATCCTGCAGGAAATGGGAAGGACAGCGAGGACTTAGATCATCAAAGTGACCTGATGTGACTCTTAAGTCAGCACTGAGTAACTGGAGCAAAACTGAAACTGGAAATGTCAAATCTAAGCTCTTCCTCGGCCCCGATTACAAATACACAGGGAGCCTGAACAGTACCTGCCTTCGTCTTCCTCAAGGAGGATGCTGGCAAATTGGAGGCTGTAGGCAAGATTGACACATTCCAATTATCTTCCTAAAATGAAAGAAGCGGAGGAAGTACACCCAGCTGAAGCCTGGGGAACTGTGAAGTGCCTTCAGTAATTGTATGGTGGCCTTTGGTGAGCTGGGATGGAGACTGCTGGGCGAGGGGAAAACCCAGCAAAGCAAAATGCTTCCTCCACTTAGCAGTTTCTAGAAATAGGTCGTGATCACAGTGTTTGCGTGCTCCTGGCGAGTCACCACGGAGGGAGAAATGTCCTGAGGAGACGGACCCTCCCATCACTGGACAGTGAACAAAATCTGCCTCTCCCCACCTTCTACCTTCCCAGGTCCCCTCAGCCCAGGGAGCTCAGTGTACAACCAAGGACGCTGGAGTGTGACTGCAGCCACACAGGCCACGACTGTCCAGGGCTCAGGGGACCCCAGGTGACAGCACTCTTAATGCAAAGTAGGAAGTAAGATACTATTCTTGCTACAAAAATTAAGAGGGTGTGAGAGAATGAGGCCCAGGTACACTATCACAAGAAGCTATTGACCACAAAGAAAACCTCTTCTATAGGCCAGGAGGCCAGGTGCCACAAAACTCTCTGATGTTGGGTCCTGGACTCTACAGGGTTTATGGCTCAGAGAAGAGCAGAATATGTACTTTCAGAGGGTGGTGAGCCCTGAAGGAGACAAGGGAACATGGCTTCCCATTCCTGGTCTCTTCTACCAAAGCCACAGTTTCCTAAAGTCATTTCTCTGCCCTGGAGGGTGAGTGACTAAGAGAAGGAGAGGGGCTGGAAGAGTCTGATACTAGAGTCCCAAGGAAAACAGTAGGAGCAGGCAGGCGCGGCCTCACCTAACAAATGTCTGTGCTCTCTGTACAGCTGGAAGAATCCAGGAGGAAGCCAGGCAGTCGCTGGAAGGGCCCTCGTGGGACTCATTGGATTGCTTTATAGGTAGGAAGGCAGACAAGGAGCAGGGGGGTGAGCACTGGCAACTATACAAAGGGACTTTGGGGAGTTTCACAAGGCAGATGGCTTTGACCTTCAAAACAATAGTAAGGTGAACATTTCAGACACAATACACAGAGGCATGGGTTTTGAAAGGGCATGAGATATCTAGGAAATTTCAAGAATTCCATGTAAACCTGGGTAGTAAGCAAAAACCCTGAGATTGTCAAGATGCACAGATGGGTCCGTTCTTGGGAGGGTGGGGGACTTGGTTTCTCCTCTAAGACAGCTCAGCTTCTCCTCTGGCTGTCACAGAAAGCAGTTGGTTTCAGTTCAGGTCTCTCCTTGTTTGATGGAGCCCAACAAATTCTTCTGTGATTCAAGTGAATTGCCTGACCTTTCCTTAACAGTGGATCGAGGAGAAGGAAAGCAAGATGGTTATTTTCTATAGGACCCTTATTTTACAGGAGCACCTTCTACAGGCCAGGAGGCCAGGTGTCCACTACGCTAAATCTGCAACAAACCAGAGCAAGGACCCTACAAGAGGAGCAAAAGGAAACACTGAATACTTAGCAGAAGAGGGAGAGTGCACAGACAGGATGACTCCAGGTATATTAGGGGACACTTGTCATGCCAGAGATGTGTCCCAATCTTCATCTGTATCTGCTTTGACTTCATTATAGAAAACTTTATTATGGATTGGAGTTTATACCCAACTAATGATGTAAGTAGGAGATGACAAGAGCTCACAGAAGGTCCACTGTAAGGAAGTGGGGCACAAGGGGCTCACGTGCCCGTACTTTACTTCTGAGGTCACATTGACAGAAGAGCTGCTGTTTGAGGGTGGGGCTGGGGAGGAGCAAAGGTAAGTCGCTGGTGTTTTGGTGAGCAGGTGGGGACTGCTCAAGCTGTTAGGATAACCACCTGAAGCTGATGCAGGGGTTCTCGGAGGAACCCCCACAGGGAGAAGGTGGGGTTCAAAAATACTAGTGGGTCAATTCAATGGAAAAGTAGAGATTGTCTGGCTACTCTCTTTGGGGTTACCTCATTTTATCCAACCTTTTGTGACTTTCTTGTCTTGAGCTATTAATAACTTGTAGGTAACTGACAATAATGCAAACAATTCTTCTTAATACTTTTGTCCAGTGGAGAAGATGAATTGGCTCTTTCCCCAGATCCCCTTGGTAAAGTCATTTTTTAAATCAATCTTTGAATTTGTCAACATTTTTAATGATATGTGTCTTTACAAATAGGCATGTATATCCAATTGATCATTTGAAGTAGCTATAACATCTTAACAGTCTCCTCATTAATTAATAAGTTAAGTAAAATCCTTTATTTGCACTAAGCTTATATTTGTGTGAGTCATAATTTTACCTTTAAAATTACTTTTATATGTCCCTTTAGTTTGAACTTTATTTTCATGTGAATCTGAGGATGTAGCCAACTTTCTGCTTACCCTCACTTTCTATGACAGGAAATAGACTTCCTAGTTTCCTAGATTATAATCAGAGTTCATGTTGACTAACCCAGAAATCCACCAGGTGAGCGACAGGTCATCTCTTTCCTTTTGGAGAAATGTTTAGGTGCAGTGATGATTTCTTATGCTGTTTCCTCCAGGGAAGAACATGTGTGTGAGGCTGAAGCCTGAGATAAGGATTTATTTTCTTTCCTTTAGCTTTCTAAATGTCAACTGCTTATTTTTAACAAATACTGTGCTCTTGCTGATTTCTACCATTCCCAAATCTCATTCTCTGCCTGCAATTTATTAATTATTTCTGAAGAAAAAGAAATGTCAAAACCAACAGAATGTAATCAACAATGGGGGAAGGTGTCTTGCGTATATTGGGGGTTACTTACTGCTCCCTTGGGATGCTTGAACCCTGTAGAAGATTTGACAGCTCCCTCCTATGGGGTTCCAGAAAGTTCTGTGCATACTCCTGTCTTCTGAAGGGCTAGAACTCTTAATTACATTTATTTCTTGATGTATGCAACTCTCACTGAGTCGTGAGGTTCTCAAAAGTAGGGGAGAACCCTTTTTTGTCGACTTCTCGACAACAATCACAAGTGCAGAATGTAGCAAATTTCTAATATGCATCCCGAAGTCTAGACAGCTCTCATAATCATGAAAAACCTTTCAGGTACACAGCCAGAAGCTAGCTTCCTGTCATTTTCACCGTTAGGTCACAGGCACATTCTTTTTTAGTTGAAAGGATCACATTTGCTGCTCCCTCAATGTTGTGGAGATAAAGCATTCAAATACATTTCTGAAAGAGAAGACAGTTAGAATAATGCAAGCTACTAAATTAGAATTTTTCCACACATCCTCCGAGGATCATAGATATAGAAAGAATAAGTAAAAATGTAATTAGACCATGCCTGCCACACAATCAAGAGATAGAAAATATTAAAGATTCAGTTTATATTTTAGTTGGGAAATAAACTTCTGAAATTCCTGAGTTGCCTCTGGGGCCTGTGCCAGATCTGAAGGTCATACAGAAGTGCGTGGAAGAAAGGAACACGTGGTGGTGGGGTCCTGGGCCAGACAGACCTGGGCTGCACAACTCCAGGCTCCCAACCGGAAAGAGAGGTCCTTGAGAGGTCAAGGAGGTGAGGGCTGGAGAGCAGGGTTGGGCGTGGACAACTCTGGAATCTAAGTGTCTGGAGGAAATAGGGGTGTTCTATGTATTATTCTAAATATTGTAGGTGTCTTTAAATTTTCATCATTGTTATGGCTTAGATATGAGGTGTCCCCCAAAAGCTCATGTGTGAGACAATGCAAGAAGTTTCAGAGTTGAAACAATTGGGTTATGAGAGCCTTAACCTAACCAGTACATTTATCCCCTGGTAGGGATTAACTGGGTGGTAACTCTAGGCAGGTAGGGTGCAGAGGGAGGAGCTGGGTCAATAGGGGGGGGTGCCTTTGGGGTTTATAGTTTACCCATGATGTGGGAAGCTTTCTCTTTCTGCTCCCTGGTACAATGTCCTGAGCTGCTTTCCTCAGTGCCCTCTGCCATGATGTTCTGTGTCACCTTTGGACCAGAGTAATGGAGTTGACCAGCCATGGGCTGATACCTCTAAAACTGAACTCCAAATAAACTCTTCCTCCTCTAAAATTGTTATTATCAGGTCTTTTGGCCACAGCAGTAAAGAAGCTGACTAAAACAATCATACAGTGCTTGAAAAATACAATGACCAGGAAAAGGCCACAAGAGGTGATAAAGAGAATGTGCTATGTGAACACAGGATAAAAAAATCACTATTCCTCCAGGGCTTGGACAAGAAAGTAGCTTGAAGAGAGGTCTGGAAGGCAGCACAGGACCACCTCCCCACCCGGAGGGGCCTGGGAATCATATGTCCACATGGTGCCTGGACACTCCCTTGACCACTTTGAGGCTCCAGACCCCCTAAACTCCAGGAAGCCTTCAATACAAGTACTCAGCTGATACTTGAGTTCACTGTGGTTCTTGAATTTGTGAGGTTTAGCTTGCTGCCGAGACAAGAGTGCTGGGGATAGTCAGGGAACCCACATGCAAACATTACAGGCAGACCACCATGGGCGGGGGGGACCAGCAGATTTTAGATTCCAAGGGCTAAAGTAGAACCAAGGCTTAACTATAGAGCACATTCCTAAGCAGAGTGGAGTGATCCCTTGAGCTTTCCAGCTTGTTGTCTCCGGATGCCATCTGGAGATGTTTGCTCTACCAAGGTCCACTGGTACCTGGGTTAATCTGATGTTTTGTACTTACATGGAGAAATGTACAAAGTACGATGAAAGGAGTTGCTTCAGCTCCAGGACTTAACCCATTTCTGCATTGTATTTGCAAACTCACTGAGGCCAGGATTCAGATATGGAAGCTCATTAATAAAGGATCTGGGAGGATCTTCATCATCAAGCTCTGGAACCCACATGGGTTGAGCAATAGAGTCTGATAGCAATACACTACTGGGGAAAAGTTCAGGAAATAGAATGGGGTCAACTCACAAATGTCCTCATTGACAAACTTAGGAGACTGGGCAAAGTGGCATAGAGAGTAGGGGAGCCATTGAAAATCTTCTTTCCTTTGATTTCCCCTTCAATATGTTTTACTGCTTGTATAACTCAAATATCATTAGATATACCCTGTCTCTGGGTGGAGATGGAGTCTTTTTAACAGAAATGTCCTGGATATATAAGCTCCGTGGGCTCTCCTATTTAATGACAGGACCTCCGTCCCTACAGGGTTCCTCAGTGGTGTTCCATTGCTTTCACAAATTACACCAGTCTGTCTCCTTGGTAATTAGATCAGTGCCATCCTGCTGCCATTACTTTCCCTGGGCCACGCTCTGTGTTTCACTAAAGCCCTGCCATTGATGCTGTGTTGTCCTGGGTTGGGATGTGAGCCTGGTGATGCTGGCTTTTGAGCTGTTGCTCAGGCCCCCGGCAGGGCTCATGTTCCTACAGGCACTGGTGCTCCTCTGGCCACCTCTGTTCCCCAACACCTTCCCTGCTCTGGCTTACGGCTCTAAGTAGCACCTTTGACCCATTTTCTTAGGTCCACACCATCTATGTAGCCACTGTCACTATTACTTCCTGATAGGACAATGGTCCTTGTCTCCACTCTAGGTCTTTGTGATCCTCCTGAAAGTTTCCCCAGCACTCTATGTTTAGGTAGTGCCCACCTCATGCGGTATTGTTGGCCCCCTTCCCCCAATCCTCAGGTGCTATCACCAAGCCTGGCTCATGACAGCAGATTTCTTTTTCCCAAGGTACATTCTCCCTCTGTGGATTCCTATCCTTTCTAGAGCTTTCATTCCACTGGGTTATTTCCATCCAGTTAACAGATGTGCATGGAGATAATGTTGGTACCAAAATCTTGGTACTATTAGAGTTCTTTCTCAGGAGGCTATTTAGCATCCATGTTAATAGAGGTTAATGGGAATAGGAAGTCACTTAATTTGTATTCATTTCCCCCTTATTTCAAAAGCATGTCATATTTTTTACAGAAATTTTAGAAAATACAATAAAACAATAGAAAGAAAATAAATATCACTGGAAACTTTTCTACCCAGAGACAAATTCAGTTAATATTTGCTGATTGTCATTTATATTTATTATGTGACTACCCTGTACCCAGCATTGGGCTCAGCAATGACATTCAAAACAAAACCCAAATCCTCCCAGGCAGCCCCCATGTGAGTGTACCATGAGTTATTATTATGTAAACCCTTCTCTCCTTCCTGCTTCTGTTTCATAAAGCCTATTTCCGTTTATTTGTTGAAGATGACAAAGTTTTCTGACATTTTCTCCTGGATACTGAATTAAATCACATTGGGACGTGTGTCCTTCTTGAAGTTTTCCAGATGTCTGTCTTTCTCCTGCATTGCAGCATTTTTTTCCTAATAGAATACCTCATGTGTTCCCTCTATTTATTCTCAGCCAGTGATTCAGCTTACTGTCATCTTCAGTGTTTGTCAAAAAATAAGATGAGTGGACTGTCTTTGGCTCTCCGCTGCCCACTTAGGTGCTGTCTGAGTCTTTCCCTCCAATCTGCTCTTGGTGGACATGACCCCAGTTCCAGGGGTCAGTTTGCACTGGGCGATCACTCAGCACACTGTGTTGGTGGAGTCAAGCGCCCTCCCTGCCCTCAGTCCCTGATGCACTGAATCATCAGATGAGGGATGTGGGGTACGTATGTCAATGTGCTCTAGTCCAGGGTGGCTCTTTTCAGCCCACATAAAAGACTTTCTTTGTGAAACCTATTCCTCCCAGAATTCACTGTGTCCCAAGTAGCTCCTTCCTTCCAGCTGTGGTCCAAGAGTGTTGCATCTAGGTGAAAAAATGGCAGCAGAGGACAGCCCCTCAGGAATCTGCACCCAAAGAACAGATAGGCAGCTGCCCAACCTTCAGATTGGTTCCAACCCTGGGCAGTCCTTGAGCTTGAGGGTACACTACAGAAGGAAAAGCACCTTTCTGTTTTTAGTTAATCTGTTTCATGAAAGGAAGTCTGGGTAGATTTTTTTTCTCCATCTGGTTAAACTCATTAGAATCAGAGGAAGAATTCCTCATTTTAATATTAGGCTTTGGGTCCATCCTAATAGACTCTGTAGTTAATCTTCTGTTTCTTCTTCCCTGTGTCTTCATTCACACTTTAATTGGAAATTGGAGGAGACCTCTTTATCCCACTACAGGTTCAGGTTTCTCAATAATAACAATAGATGCTTCATTGAACAATGAGGTATCTGATACTTTTCTAGATGATTCATTTATATTATTGCTTTGGTTGTAATCCTGGGAGATAGCTGTTATCTTCATCTTACAAAGAAAGAGTCTAAAGCTTAGAAGTTAATAAAGGATTTGCCCAAAGGACACTGAACTTGTAAGATGCACGGACTAGAGACAAACCCAGGATTCTCACATCAAAGCCCTTGACACTTCCTGGTCCCCTAACATCTTTAGGGTTATTTATCATGTTGAGTTATTTTAGGACACCTCTCTACAAATAAATTAAGATGGAGCTCATGCAAAATTTTCATGGATGTCTGTATTACAAGTAAGGTACAGAAAAGTTTAGCACTTTAATGCAATCCATTCTTCCTTCCTTCTTTCCCTCCTTCTCCTCTCCCCCCTCCGTCCCTTTTACTCCAGGCTCTCTGGTCTCAGTGAGTCCATGGTCTAGTACTACTTTCTACGTGTGTAAAATCCCAAGCTGATTGGGAAGGAGGTGGGGGGCAATAGCTACCACGCACAGTGTAGACATAAAATTGGGAGTGATTAACTGAAGATTTTTTTTTTGTACGTTGGTGGACAGAGGGTGACAGATTCCTCCCAAGAAAATAAGAGCTGCAAAGCTTTCACTGAGCGCTTTGGTGAAGCAGGTTGATGCCCTACAATAACAACAGGGAAATGTGGTTTACACTCTGCATGCACCGTTAGTTTACCCCTGTCACTTGAAACATGATGGAAATGGCTCTGACAGGTGAAGAGAGAAAATGTGGGAATCCTCAGATTTTAGTTCTTCTTTCCATACCCAACAAGAATAGTTGATGGAGTTCACAAACTTACATTGCAAATATAAAAGCTATATTTCCCGTATGAACTCAGTAATATCATGCTTTTTATTAGTAGTTGCACTTAGAGAGTACAAATAGCAATGCCTGTTTGGGGCAAAAGTAAATATTAGTAAGTTAATTATTTTAGATTGGATAATGAAGCAAGTTATATTGGACCATTTTTTTAAAAATGTTCTTGACAGAATTGTAAAAAATCGATTTTTCCCCCTAAATGAACCTTTAAATCCATTTATGTTCTCAATACTTATACATTTGTAGTGAGACCATCTCCTTCATTCCTGCATAAATATATCCCCAAGCTTCATCCCCTTACCCACATGGATTATGTACACAAATCTAGGTATATAACGAACATATTAAAATATATGTAATAAACTTTGATGTACAACCCACCAGGATATGATGAGCTCTGTTACTTGTTCTTTTTGAGTGGACTGTGTTCTCTGTACACATTAATTTATAGTGACAGTTCACAGGAATTACTTTAGTGGGCCTGTCATTTATCTGCCCCACAAGGAAATCAAGTTTGTCAGACATACTGGCTGGAATGTATGGCAATATCTGTCAGAAATCTAGAGCTACTGCTCTCAAATAGCCCTTACAGAGAAACAAGGCATGGAATCCTAGTGGCTTGCAGGAAAATAAGATGGGTTTCAGATAGTGTCTCAGGAAGAAGCACTGTGTGTCACTGACGAGCTTAGAGATAGTGTAGTCTGCGACACATAAAGGCTACCAATATTCTAGAGGAAGACTCTGTCCTTTAAAATAGCTCAAGACATACTTCTACTATCAAGTTTGGTCATTTAAAGTATATGGTTCAGTGTGTTTTGGTGTATCCAAATAGTTATGTGTCCTTCACTGCTACCTAATGTTGGAATATTTTAGTTACCTTCAGAATAAATGTTTACTCATTATTAATCATTCCTCATTCTTGATCTCCCCGCTAAATCCAGGCTTCCATTCATCTGTTTTCTGTCTCTATACCTGTTCTACACATTTTATTTTAGTAAAATTATATAATATCTGGTCTTTCAAGACTGACTTTTAAACATAGTTTTCAAGATTCAGCTATGTAGTAGCATCTACCAGTACTTCATTTTTATTGCCAAGTAATATTCCAATGTATAAATATATTTGCCACTTTTTATACACCAATCAATACACGGATGTTCATTTGACTCGCCTCCATTTTTGGCTATTATGACTAATGCTGCTATAAAAATTAAAAAAGATTTTGAACAGACTCATGTTTTCTCTTTTCTTAGGTAAGTATAGTTCTATTCAAATCTTTTCCCATTTTTGAATTGCGTCATCCTTTTTGTTGATTTTTGTAAGAGATTTTTTATATGTTCTGGATACAAGTTCCTTATCAAATATATGTATTATAGTTTGGAACTGGAATGTCCCTAAAACTTTAGGTGTTGGAAGCCTGGTCTCCAATTCACCAAGGTTTGAGAGGTGGGACTTTTTGACAATAATTAGAGCTCTGACCTCAACAGTGGATTAATCCATTGATAGCTGAATGGACTAATGGGAGGTGGAAGGATAAGGTCACTGGAGGTGACTTGGTGGGGTTTCTCTTCCTCAGATGCCTGGCTGCCAGGATCTGAGCAGCCTTCCTCTGCCACACCCACCCACCATGATGTTCTGCCTCATCTCAGGTCCACAGAAAAGGAATCAGCTGTACCATGAACTGAGACCTCTGAAATACACTTTTCTCCTCTATTGTTTTTGCCAAGTAATTTGGCCATAGCCATGAAAAACTGGCTGACACAGTATGAGTGAAACTATTTTCTCCCATTCTGAGGTTATGTTTTCCTTTTCTTAAGTGTATCCTTTGAAGGACAAAGTTTCTATTTCTTTTTTAAAGTTATGCTCTTTTGTGTGTGTGGGCATGCACACGTGTATGTGTGTGGTGCTGGGGATTGAACCCAGGGTTTGAACCTTATGCATGCAAGGCAAGCACTTTACCAACTGAGCTATATTCCCCAGCACAAAGTTTCTAAATTTGATAAAGTTGTATGTAATATTTTTTAGTCTCTTTGTTTTGGGTGACGTATCTCAGACAATATTGCCTGATAGAAGTTCCCCAATATTTATTCACATATTTCCTTCTAGTACAATTGTAGATTTAGCTCTTTAGTGTAGGTCTGTGATTCTTTGAGTTTGTTTTGTTTATGGTATGGTGTGAGGTAGTGGCAAAACTTCTTTTCCTTTCTTCTTTTTCTTTCTCTCCACCACCCTCCCCACAAACACTATTTATTAAAAAGGCTACTTTTTTTGCCCATTGAATTATCTTGGCACACTTGCTCAAAAAAATCAGTTGATCATAAATGTAAAGGTTTGTTTTCCACAGATAAAGGCTTAATTCCATCCTGCTGTTGGCATCTGTCTGTACCAGTATCACTGTCTTGGTTGCCGTCATTTTAGAGTAAGTCTTACAATTTTTACAACTTTTTTTCTTCTTTTTCATAATTGATCTGGTTATTCTGGGTCCTTCCGTTGCCATATGAACTGTTTTTAGGATTAATATGTGAGCTTCTGTGAAGAAAAACACAGCTTGAATGTAGACAGGGTTAAGTTGGTCTGTGGTTCCACCGGATGCTTACTGCCCTCTCAACAGTGTTTAGTTTTCCAGACAGTGACTGGAAAAAAGAAGACAAAAGATTCAAAAGTTTCAAAATCATGAATTAAAGATAGGACAGCCCTATCAAACTTGTAGGAAAAAAATAAAGGAATTATAAGAGAAGACCACGAACACTTGTGTGTCCGCAAATATTAAACAAGGAGATTTTTCAAAGTTCAGAAAGAAAAACAGTTACAGAAACTAATTTAAAAATACATAAGATGTCTGAATTTCTGTTTACTTAGAAAAAGTGAAGAGTTTGAATGAGCAATCCAAAAACTTCCCATGGAGAAAAGCTTGGAACCAGACGGCTGCATTAGAAAATCCTGTTAAATATTTAAAGAATTAACAGCAACCCATCACAAACTCTTCCACACAAGAAGAAAAAGAAGCATTTCTGAAAGCTTTCAGGAGTCTGATATACCTTGATCCAGGAGCAGATGAGGGCATTCCAGGAGCAGAAAACTAGGGCCAGTATTGATGGAATATAGACAGGAAAATCTTCAGGGAATACTAGCTGGGTGTATCTGGGGACGTGAAAAAAGGATTAGAAACCACAAACAGTAGGATTTAGCCCTGTAAAGATAAGGTCCATTTAATATTTTTTGAAAATTAATGTAATACACTATCTCAATAGAATAAAGGGTAAAGCACATATGATCATCTGATAAACGCAAAAAGAAAAAAAAAAAGCACTTGTCAGACTCCAACACTCTACCCTGACCACAGCACCCAACAAACAAGGAGTAGAAATGAATTTCCTTAAGCTGGTAAAGAGCATCCATGAACAGTTCACAGACAAAGTTGTCCTTAATGGTGAAGGACTACATTCTTCTCCTCTAAATTTGGGGACAAGATTTTTCTCACCACTTCTATCCAGTAACAGAATAGAAAATTTAAGTAGGAATGTTAAACATCTTACTGGCTGGAAAGGAAGAAATAAAATTGCCTATAGGTGTAATTGACATGTTGTTATATGTAGAAAATCCAAAAGAATCACTAAACAGTCATCAGTGATAAGTCCAGGAAGTTTGTAGAATAAGAGAAAAATCAATTCTGTTTCCTTACAATAACAATAAATAATCTGAGCATAATGTCCAGAAAACACTTCAATTTACAGTATCAAAAAAAGATTTCTGGGGCTGGGATTGTGGCTCAGTGGTAGAGCGCTTGTCTAGTACGGCGGGACCCGGGTACAATCCTCAGCACTACATAAAAGCATTGTGTTGTGTCCATCTACACCTAAAAAATAAATATTTTTTTGAAAGAAAGGTTTCTGTGAATAAATTTAACAAAAGAAATATCTAATATATACATTGAAAACTACAAAACTGTGATGAAAACAAATAAAGAAATAGCACATAAATGGAGAGACATGCTATGTTCAGAGTCTGGAAAACTAAGCATTGCTAAGATGCTAGTAATCCTCAAAGAGATATACAGATTCAGTGAGATCCCTATCAAAATTACAACTGTTCATGCAGAAATCCATATACTTATCTTTTGAAAATTCACATGGAAATACAAAGGACCCGGAATAATAAGATTAAACATGAAGAAAAAAGAGCAAAATGAAAAGATCGCGCTCTTCCCCGATTATAAAACTTAAAACTTGCAGTCACCAGGCATCCTACAGTGCTAGACTTCAAGTCTCTTTATGAGTGCTGTTAGGTGCACCCAGAAACTTCCTTTGGGGTTTATTTATTTTTACACAGTACTCCAGGATCTACACTTTCAGAAGAGGTCACGTTTTAGAGGGCAAAGTGAGGAGTAAGTCAGTTTATTGGAATCTACTCCATGGCAGGTCTTGTGTCAAAGCACTTTTTAAATAAGTGCTATAAAAAACTATTTGCTGTCAATATTTTTTGCCTCATTTAGAAATGATAACAGAAAAGTTTTGAGCAGGTAATAACATAAAATAGAACCAGTAATTGAAAAATTAGATTTTTTTTTTTGGTATGTGGGATTAAACCCAAGGATGCTTAACCACTGAGCCACATCCCCAGCCCTTTTTAAATATTTTATTTTGAGACAGGGTCTCTCTGAGTTGCTTAATGCCTCACTAAGTTGCTGAGGCTGGCTTTGAACTCACAATCCTCCTGACTCAGCCTCCCACAAATTTAGGAATTTAAGTTCTATTTATTTGACTTTCTGCATCTGAATTCTTACTAACATGACTGGTTGTCTCACAGCCTAGAAAAGAAAAACTAAAAAATAGCACTAGTTCATTGATAAATACAGAATATAATGAAAAATGCCAATAATATGATAATATTTAGTCTAACTAAAGCTAGTCTGTTGATAAGTTCCCAGAGGCAAAAAATTATTTCATATCATCTTTTCAAATTAGCACCACTAAACCTAAGTCTGTGGCAATAAGTGCTTGACCAGGAATCTTAGCGGTGAAGGCACAGTATTCCCGTTATCTTGTCAGTACTACCATAAAATAATGCAAAGATTCAGCAAGCTGGTAAAAGAATTATAGCTTTTGGTTGGCCAAGATTGTATTAGAATGTTGGCTTTGCCACCAATGAACTCTATAATCCTGAGAAAGTAAAATATCTACTTTGAGCTTCATCTGTCTCTTCAGGCAATGGAGAAAATTCAATCTCAGTCTTTGCTTTGTTAGGGGAATTCAATTGTGTATATAAATCTTCCAGGATATAATTATAATAAATATTAATAGCTGACATGAAATTAGATGTCACACATAGATCATTTTTAAATGATTAGTTGAAGTTCTAAAACTTTAGTTTTATCTAACTGAAAGAAGTCTATAGAGCTCTGGTCAATTGGCTTTCACATATTTATCAGTTCATAAATTCATTTTTGCAAGCGAACATTATTTTATTCAAGAACTAGCTAGTAAAGCCATTGTAAAAATGGTACAACTTACTTTGAAGTAACTTGAGTTCATTAGACATTCACGAAAAGAAAGGAGATGTTCAGGTGGGGATCTCATGAGGAGGTGTAAAGGTGCAAGTGGAACTCAATGTTACGACACCAGCAAGAAAGTCTTCAGAAGTTTTAAGAATAAAGTTTGAGGAACATGCATGAGATGAGGACAAATGGTTGGCATAGAAGAGGCCCTGAAATACTCTGTTCTTTATGCTGAAAGATATAGAGATCCTACTAGGAACCTTTATAAAAGATAGTGACATGATTAGTTTGTATTTTAGATTTTTTTTTTCAAAAAAATTGTATGATTCCTTGGTATCCATGGGGAGTTGGTTCCAGGACCTCTGTGGACAGAAAATCTTCAGATGTTCAAGTCTCTCTTATAAAACCAAGTAGAATTTGCATATAACCTATGCACAACCTCCTGTATGCTTTAAATTGTCTTTCAATTACTTACAATTGTAGTACATTCTAAATGTCATTAAAAAGTTGTCATATTGTACTGTTTAGGGAAAAATGACAAGAAAATCATTTACACACCTTCAATCCAGATGCATTTTTTTTTCTGAATATTTTCAACAATCCCTCGATTGAATCTGTGCATGTGGAACTAGGAGATGCAGAGGGCCAACTGTATTTAATCAATTAATACAGAGTCACACTTGCAGAACTCAAGTTAATGAGTACCTTTTAACAGGAGGGGAGCAATGATAAACTAAATTTGTACCAGGAAGCTACTACTGGATAAGCCATTCTAATAATTCTGACATAACAGATAAACCTCCAACCAGAAAACTGAAAACATGTAAAAAACCCCAACAAAATGAAAAAGCTCACAAACTCAATACTTTAAAGAAACAAAGAAAGAGAAAATGCAACCCACAAAGAAGGCCTGAAATTCAAGAAAAAATGGTTTGAGAGGAAACTTGAAATCATGTGAATCATTATAGATAAGTGTTATCTGAGAAATGAAGTTAATAATTAAGTAAAAGCAAAGACAAGGTATATTTAAAATACTGAACTAAAAATAAATTATGTGGTAGATATGGCAATCTAAGCTCCTTATACTATTGGGGAAGAGGTATAACTATTAATTAGCTTTTGATTTGTAAAAAATTGATATCTTGAAGTTTTAAAGCATGCTGAGAAAGGAAGGGAAATACACCAATGAATGCACAAATTCCAATTCAAAATTTGAAAGAAAAAAAAGCAAAACAAAACAAGATCATTCATTTGAAAAGAATGCAAAGGTTAAGATAAGTAAGAGCAAATTAAGAGCAAGATAAATGGGAAAGAGAAGACATGAATTCATAAATACAAAAGCAGAAAAAATAGTGATCAAGGGAGAAAACAGAACAGTGATTTACAAGACAAAAATGTTGAGTCTTTTGAAAAGACTAAAATAAAAAAATTTGTCTCAATTGATATTACTCCTATCAACAGTTCATTAGAAGGGTATACATTTATAAAATTTTGATTAAATTACAAAGGAATACATGATAAAGTGAAAAATTTTTTGGAACACATTTTACCAGTGGTGATTCAAGTAGAGAGGTAGGTGATAAAAATGATCAGTAAACCCTTAACAAAATTAAAACAACAGTATACCTCTAAATCAGAAAAGAACGAGGTCCATATTTTGTGCAAGGCAATATTATTGATTCTTCAAGGAATAATTTCTAATTTATTCACCTAGATGTGTTTTACATAAGCTTCCCATTGACACCTGGAAAGAAAATCAGCAAAAGGAGAATTATAGCCCAATCATTCTTAAGAACCTAAATATAAGAAAGTATGCACGTAGATGGACCAAATGTATCATGGAAATGCAAAGATTATAGAGTAGCATCAGATTTTTTTTTTCAAAAAAGGAAAAGAATACATGGTTATGTCAGGAGAAATGAGAAAATTATAAGTTCATTTGTGTTTACAAAACGGTGCTACTTTCATAAATATAGAAAATTCCCATCACCAGATAAAAGGATTCTGGCAAAAATACACAGAAAAAAAATTCTTGGTAATGAAACATTAGAAGAATTTTTCATTTCATTGTGGGAAATATTTGCTCATGTTCCCTGTAACTATTTCACACTGTCTGAGAGGTTCTAACCATTGACTGTGTAAGAAGTCACAGAAAGAAATGAGATCAAGGATTGAAAAGAGACAAAATTGCTGTTATTTGCCAAAGATTATTTAACAGAAAAATCACAGAAAAATTGTGATTCTACAGACAAAACAGTATCCTTAATGAGACTCTTCAGTTTTCTGAATAAATGATCGATAATAAAAAATTATTTGCATCAGTAACAACCAATGTAAAAATAAATTTAATATTAAAACAATATCAATGATTTTAACTAGTTATTAAGCAATGAAATTTTAATAAAGAGTTCAACCTGAAAGAAGTTTCTCTAAAATTTACACACAAATGCAAAAAGGAAAAAAGAAGATGGACTTAGCTTAAGATGATTTTCAGAATAAAGACCAATTCTGGAACGTTTGCTACATCAACAATTCTACTTAATCTCAAAGGCATAGTATACTTAAAATAGTATGGTTTTGTCACAGAGTCAAATAATTAAACCAAAGGAACAAAATAGAGAATGAAGAAACCAACCCATATGTACATAAGGACCCGATGCCTGAGTTCAATTACACAAAAGGTCGGATAAGCCTGGATAAACGCATTAAGAGTTTTAAGACACCAGCACCATAGTGAATGTGCCTTTCTTAGAATCCCTAAAATGGTTGTTTTATACTTTGTGATAGAAGTGGTAATCTAAGTTTCATATACTAATGGGGAAGAAGGAGAAAACTATCAACTAATTTTGGACTTCCCAAAGTTGATATGTTAAAATTTTAAAACATTCCAAGAAAGTAACAGAAATACACCAATAAATGCATAACTTCCAAATCAAAGTTGCATAAATAAACAAGATTATTTTAAAAAATACAAAGTTGGGAATAAATAAAAGAAAACAACATCAGGAAAAATAGGACAGGAACTAAGTAACAATTAAGGAATCAATTAACTATTAGGTGAATATTTGATCATAGTTTTTCATTCGTGTCTCTATCATTGCTCCAGGGTTTTATTTCCTAATAAATTGGGGTGTGCTTAGTAAATGAAAGATGAGCAGATAGGTGAGTGGATGATGGTGTATGCAGAGGCTTTAAACTCAGAAAAAGTGAATTTAATTTCTGTTTTAGAACTTATATTTTGCAGTGGAGCCTGATGGAACAGCACAATCTGTGTGTGAGCAGAGGTGATATGTGCACCTTCCTGTTCCTGGCAAGCCCTTTGCAAAAGGCATCCACATGTCTTGTGGACACAGAACTCCAGTGTACCCAAGAAACAAGGGAGCCAGCCAGACTCAAATGCAACACAAGTTACAGTTTTTATGTCTAAGACAACCACATAGATACAAAGGGAAAGGTCTGGCATCCCATAATTTCAGTGTTCATCATTAGTCTGAAGGTAGTGTTGCTAGGATATGTTCATTCCACAAAGTGGAATATAAACTCTTCATCTTTACTGTTCTAGTAAGAACAAAATATAAATGCATGCATGAGCTAGGAAACACAAACTGTAATGTTGGTATTTCTGCATGAGTTAAATGATCATGTATTTGCATTTAAAGCTGGCATTGCACAAAATAAGGATAAAAGATAAAATCCATGCTAAAATTACTTCTTGAAATTTTCTACACATAGAAAATTTACTTATTCATAAGTAGTGAATAAAAAGCACCGTGGCAAGCTGAGAGACAGTGGAAGGAAGAAAAGTGGTTTATATGTTAATGCTCTTGAAGGACTTTTCCCCTGCCTTGGGTGAGGGGTAATGCACGTTCATTTTGCACTGGGCCCCACATTATGCGTGGTCAGTGTAATGACCAATCAGGTGCTCTGTGAAGCACACCCTGGCAGAAGCACACATACAAATTGCCTTCACTGACACCCAATTAATGAACAAAAACACAAGATGGATCTTGTGTCTGAAAATCACAGACTTTCCTAATCAGAGTCGGATGCTAATTCCTAATGAGATGAAATGTCAGGACTTCCTAGAAAGAGCTTCAACGCATCTTAAGAATTCAAATTAAACAGGAGTCAACATTTGCCACCACATTGCATAAATAAAACAACCATTTTGCCTCTTTTCTGACCAATGTGAAAAAAAGGGTCAAGGGAGTTTTGGGGCAGGGTCCATGGACGTTTCCCATGGCCAGAGCTTCTACCCACCCCACTCTCCAGGAAACTCTGCCACCTGAGACAAGCAGGTTCACTTATAACCTTTACCCTGGGTGCATCTTCAGGCCTGTGTGCCAAGGGGCCATTTTTAAGCTTCACTCTTGGAAACAAGAAAAGACCTGGAAACTTGTCAGGAAGTCATTAAGCAAGAACTTTCAAGAACACTTGACTCAGAGCTTGGTAGGATTTTTGAGTCTTGAGTTTCAACATATTCCATAAGTTTATTTTTTTTTCTTGTTCTTTCTATCCTTCCTTTATTTCTTTTCTTCTATTTTTATTCTTTATTGGTATTTTGTTTGATCTTTTCTCAACCACTACCTGGGATGTCCCTGGAATGATAGTTACAATGTTCTCACCTTAGGAGACGATGACAGTCCCCGGTTCAAGAGAAAAGGGACATCTTTGGAGAGTAGGATTGGCAGCTGTGGCAGCGAGTTGTGTCATCTCTGCAGTGATGGCTGGGGTCTGCTCTGTACCAGAGCTGCACTGTGTACCCTGCAGTCCACGTGAGCACTTAGCACTGCCTGGCAGGGAGGAGATCAACAGAAACGCGTGGAGCCAAGCTCCATACAGCTTCCCCTGCACTTATCTCTATGGAATTCTGACACTGCTCCTAACAGACATAAACAGATGGAGGCTGAGAACATATTTCCATAGATATTAAATTTATTCCTAATAGCAATGCTGCATTGTTCTTGAGCAAAAATCAATTTCCTTTCTATTTACGTCAAAACTCATGTTCTCTCTTCAGTGTCTTAAAATCAGTAGAGCAGAAATTTCATATTGAGATCTCTTTTGTTTAAAAAAAAAACCCAAATAGCGTACAATCTTTTCTGCTTTTGTGACCTATATTTTTGGACTTTTTCTGTGAAGTAGAATTCCTTAAAGCTGTCTTAACCATATCAAACAGAACTAAGCAGCATTCAGGCCAAGAACATAGTCATTCTCATGAAGCTAAAATGATGTTCAGTAAGTAATTACCTGAAAATAAACAGATTTCATATAGTGTAGTTAAAATATTAATCTTACTTCAGAAATTGTGGTTATTAAAGTAAGAATGCCTTTGGGTAAAAATTATTCTATTGACTTGACAGCAATAATAGAAATGAAGTCGAAAAGAGGAGTAAAACATTTGAGCCCTATGAAATTGGGAGAGGGTTATTTACTCTGAGTTTATTCTCCAGTGATCATTAACTGATTAATTGTAGAAGAGAGAAGATACGGAGGATCTGAGATTTGCACTTGCAATTGCCCCTGGGACTTGGTGGGAGAGGAGCTGCCAGTCTGTTCAGCTCAGCTGCAACTGCATACCTCACCCAGATTAAATATATCTTGATGATGTTGGTGGTGGTCAAGGGAAATAGTCCCACTGGAAATTGAGAGAAACTGACCTGCATTGGGATACAGATCAGGCCCAGTGTGGATCACCTGTGGGCAGCAGCACCCTGGGTCTCAAAAAGCATTTCAACTGTAGGGTTTGGGGGAAGAGTCAGCAAGAGTAACTGCAGTCTGCTGCCCTCCTCCTGCAGGAGGGAGTAACTGTGGGAGGTGTAGGCTGGCTGAGAAATAAGAGCTATGAAAGTAGTGCTACAAAATAAACACAGGAGACCAGAAATATATATTAAAGGTGAGGGAAATGATGGCCAAACAAGCCTGGGGGGTCTGACTCCAGCAAAGAGAAAATCCCGGGAATGCTTTATTTATATAGGTCCAGACCAAAGGGGGCTGGTAAAGAACTCCTTCAGGAAAAATAGGATATTTGGGTGCTTGGCAGGTTCCGCCCTTCCCCTGGCAGTGGTGTTTGATCTTAGGGCTGTGAGCTGAGGCAGGGCACTAAGGTGATCTGGGCTTTCTTGAACTGAGGAATTTCACTCAGGAGTTCCCAGGAAAGCAGCTTGCCTGCCTTACTAGCTCAAACAAACCCATAACGGTCCCGACAGTCTGCAGTGTAGATCAGAATACCATGAGCAGGTCTTCCAGACCAACACTGGCCCAAGAGTAGGCGATGAGGCCTCTCAGGCCTGCCACAAGGTGCCTCCAGAATAAGGTAGCAGCCTGCCTATCGGGTTTGCCATCAAGGTCAAGGGCAGTGTCGCTGATGTGGGAATTAGATTGTGGATCCAGCTGGGGGTTGGAAATGACTTGATCATTATGGTTGAAGTTGGTATGGAGATTAGAAAGCTTGGAGGAGGAGAGCCCTGTGGCTGGGAGCCATGCAGAGCCTTCCCGGGCCAGAAGCCAACCTTACCCCTCTAGGTCAGAGGTGAGAATGAGGCCGGGACTTATCTTAAAATGCCAGGCCCACCTCCTCCTTGGTGCGTTTGTGGTAACAAACTTTAATCTGCCAAAACAGAAATGAAATGTCAGAGGCAGCAGCCTTCAGCTATTTCTGTTTCACGGACGAGCACCTTTCTATATTTTATCACCTACCACAGAGGCCAGCCTTCCTCCTAGTTTCTTCTCTTTTTAAAAATGCAATTCTCTTTCTGGCATTTCCTGAGAGATGCTTCCCTATTTCCCTGCTCCTTGGGGTCCCCTCCCAGGAAATGACTGGCCAAGAACATATTTGTGAGTTCACCTACCATTAAACAATTGATGGACTAGAGGCACATCTTGAAAGCTACAGAAATCTCATCCTCTTACAACTGACTCCCTCCTGCATCGAATACCAGTCGGTCTGAGTCTGAGGCTTTCAGAAGTATAAAAGACACCCTCGAGCATTTTATGAAGTCTGGGCATTAGAGTCTGGGTGGGATGCAAGAGCTGTGTGAGAGCTCTATGCTGATTTATTTATTTTATTTAAAGAGGTCAAAGTGGAATGCCCCTGCAGAAGGAAACTCTTTAATGGTTTTCCTCCCTTCTCTTTTGTCTTCACAATATTTTATCCAAGTGTAGTAAAGAATTGTGTATCCAATCATTAATAAGGAATTACATTTACTTTCTTAATGTTACCATTCAAAAACCAAGCAGTTGAATTTCTGTGTAGCCCAGAGTCCTCCCCAAAGATTCAAGCCAATGTTGGTAAGCTCTTCTTAAGCACCTGTCACACCCCAGGCACTACACAATAAATGAAGATTCTGCCCTTTTGAAGCTCATGCCTTATGAACTGGGAACATCCTATGTCTCTTAAAACTTTGTTGCCAGCAAAATGTTTGATACCCAATCAAGTCCTTTGCAATGATACTGAATCTGATAAAATTTCCTGTATGTTGATATGAAGTGCTCTTGATAATATGAAGTGCTTTCTCAAGCAACCTTGATCCTGGATGCATTTCAAGAAAACAGTTTTCAGTGCATCATTGGACTCCCTAGAGAGAAATCTCCATAGTTAAAAAAATAAACTACCGGCCAAAGATAAAGCATTTACGAAGCTAAAGGCAGACAGAAATCTGTGAGCATGCATCAAATGCTAGAGGCTGATGTTGCCAGGTGGGCAGATGTGCTCCAGCAGGCTCAAAGGCCAGGCCTGGAACCTCAGGTGGGATCCCTGGGTTAAGCCAGTTTTCTCCAAGTGAACTAAGGAACCAGGTCACTAGCTCATGTGACTGTGGAGGTTGGAAGTTCAAAATCTGCAGCATGGGCCAGCAAGCAGAGACCCAGGAGAGCCAGTGGCACAGGGCAAGTCTAGAAGCAGTGTGGTGGAGCATTGTCTCTTGCTCACCGAGGCCAGGCTATCAGGCTTTCAACGGGTGAGAAGTAGCCCATCCACATTAGAGAGGGCAACCCTGCTTAACCAAGTTCATAATTTAAATGTTTATCTCATCCAAAAACACTTTACATTGACACATAAAATTAATCATCAAGAGAGGAAAAAAAAGTTCACTATTTTCAAGTGATAGGATTTTCTACATAGAAAAAGTTAAATCTACACAAATCATTATTCATGAGAAAGTTTACAAATATCAATCCTCTAATAATATATATACGTGTATGTATATATAATCAAATTTCAGTTAAAATCATAGTTGCTTTGCTATTGATATTGTTGGTTATAATTTTTGCTAAATTAATTCTAAAATTCAAATGCTAGAGTGTTGTTAATTTTTTTTTATGGTGGTACAAACTTAAGAAGATCTAAGAGAGTTCCTGTGATATGATAAACATTGCTATCAGACAGCAAAGTGTATTTCCCTAGTAAGTAATACAGTGGCATTGATTTAGTAACAAAATCATGTTAGAAAAGAATAATGCACTTAGAATTAGAGCCACATTTTTACGTAAACATGATAAATCACAGAGTTAGCACTGGTGAGCATTTTGAGAAGGATGAACTATTTAATGAAAGGTGCTTGGGAAATTAATCATCCAAAAAACAAAAGAAAACTGAAACTGTATTTGTAAAATTTTGATGCAGGATGATAATGTGAACCTCACCAGATCAACAAATCAATTCAAGGTGGAATAAAGATTTAAATGTGCAAGAGACAACATAAACTTTAAAAGGAATCCAGAGCAATATCCTTACTATTGGAAGTTTTTTGTTTGTTTGTTTTTAAAAAAGGGGATTTTTGAAATAGCCAACAAGTGATATATAAAAGGATGATTGGTGATTTCAGTTATCTTAAAGTTAATAATTTCAGTTCCACCAAAGCTACCCCCTCCCCAAAAGAGAGGGAAAAAAAAGACAAGTTATAAGTTGAAAAAGATATTTGCACACATATAATTGGAAAACAGTAATATTGAAAGCAGATTAAAATGTATCCTACTTATAAACCAGGCACAGTGGCACACACCTGTAATCCCAGCTGCTTCGGAGGCTTGAGGCAGGAGGATGGTGAGTTCAAAGCCAGCTTCAGCAACTGTGAGGTGCTAAGCAACTCAGTGAGAACCTGTCTCTAAATAAAATACAAAATAGGGCTGGAGATGTGGCTCATCCCCTGCTTATCAACAAGGAAAAAGATAAAAATACAATAGAGATCCTGAACAAAAGATATGTATAGTGTTGTCATAGAAACACATTAATAAAATATGGAAAGATGCATATAATTATTAATCAGAGAAATGTATATCAAAGTCACATTGGCCAACATAGACGATCTTGACTGGTTAAGTGTCAGAGAAGTTGTGACTACTGGAGACTCACCTGTATGGCCCAAAAGAACAAAAAGATGTAGGCCATGTTGGAAAGCAATGGCCCACAGCCAAGCCTTTCTGTCTTGATACAGAACCTGGAAAATTTCTGCATGTGTGCACTAGAAGACCTATGTTAGAATGTTCATGGAAGCAGAAACAGCCACACAGCCGCAGATTCTGCACAGCTACCTATCAATGGATGGATGAAGGTGTTATGGTGAATTCACATACAATAAAAAATTACACAACAAGAAAAATGAATTATAACCACATCCAATAACATGAATGGGTTTTAGAAACATAATGCTCAATGAAAAGAGACAAACTAACAAAATCACGATTCCACTTATATCAAATTCAAAATAGCCAAAACTAAGTCACATGTTCTCATGTAGATATACATAAATAATAGAATTATTTGAAAAATAAGAATAACCTATTTCCTCTGCAGAGAAATATGATAGAGAACAAGGTAAATAAGGCAGAAAGGGATATTCTTCTCTATTTCTAGGATATTGATGATAGATGTTTCTAAAATACTGACAATGCTATAGATCTTTAGATGTTGATTTGTTTATAGGTGTCCTTAAAATTATCTTGCTTTATTACTTAATTATATATTAAATTAGTATTTATTTGCATATACAAAATATAAATTTATAATATTGTTAATAAATATTGGAAGAGAGGTTATAGAATATCTTCTACATTGGAAGTAGGTTATATTCATATCTGAATAGTACTGCACAGCATGCTATAATAAAATAGAGAAAGATATACTGAAAATCTCTGAAGTTTACATCTTTTCACTTAACGCTTATTAAAAACTCTATTATGAAGTCAGAGTAGTTAATTTCATAGAAGAGACAAAAAAGAAATTGCCTAATACTATCATAGAGACAAGGACCTCTTTATTCTCCTGTCCTATTTCTAGCTGTTGTCTATTAAATTGTGTGATGCTGGGCTTGGGGATGTGGCTCAGCGGTAGCGCGCTCGCCTGGCATGCGTGCGGCCTGGGTTCGATCCTCAGCACCACATACCAACAAAGATGTTGTGTCCGCTGAGAACTAAAAAATAAATATTAAAAATTCTCTCTCTCTCTCTCTCTCTCTCTCTCTCCCTCTCTTTCAGAATATAAAAAAAAAAATTGTGTGATGCTGAACAATAAGACTCCCTGAAGCAAAGAGAGGTGTTTTAGAGAATATACCAGCCAAATTATAGTACAGAAATAGTAGGTTGGAGACTCAATGGAACTGGAGTTGCAGTTGTAGCTGTAGATGTTCTTCAAAGTAAAGTATCAGAAAAGTAACAAGGGATCAAAAACATAACTTTAATAAATATTTGGATTTAGGCTATTGGTAAAAAATGGTGACATCAAAGAATACTGTGGCCCAGATATAGAAAATAAATATTATAAGCTATTTTTATGTCTGTTTAACTAAGGATAAAGTTTGGCTATGGGCAATAGTAGACCAAAAAACTACCTTTGTTTAAATCAGAGAGAATTTAATTTCTCATGCAGATAGTCCAGGCATAGATTGATGCTCCCTTGTGTTAAGAATCCCAAACATTTTTATGGCTTTGCTCATTGCCAAGTTTTCCTCTTCATCCAAGATGTCTGCCCCAGCCATATTGAAGCCAGCAGAATGTGAGGAGTTGGAAATACCACTTTCCCTTATGCTGTATTGTTCAAAACTTATTTATGTAGACATACCTAAATTGGAAGGAGCCTGGCAAGGTGAGCTTTATTCTAGATGCTCATGTACCTAGACAAAGTATGCAGATTCTCTTATATGAAGGGGAAAATGGATATTTGGGGATATATGAGTATCTTTGGTACCAGTGAATAAATGCATACTCAATTTCTTGTCTTCCCTAGGACTGTGGCAGGCCAGTATTCGATATTAAGGTAAATGTACTTGTTGCTTGACTGCTCTGTGTGTGATCTTATGAAACTTCCCTTTGAATTACTTCTGAGAGACAGATGAAGCAAGGTCATTCTCCACTGACAGTCTCTGATCAAGGGAGGTCTTTCAATTAGAGACAGACATCACTAGAAGAAAGAGAATGAATTGAAAAAAGTGGACCTCTGTAGAATGACAATAGGCATGGTTCCAATGAGAGCCAGCAGACCCAAACAGGATTATGGGTGATGTTGGTGGATTAGGGACTCAGTGGGTGTTAGAAAAAGTAAACAAGCAATATACAGGAACTCAGGAAAGTTAATTGAATTTTTTTGGTGCTGATACAACTTGATCACCCCATCCTACAGTATGGCATATACACCTTTAGTTCACTTTCAGTTAAAGTCTGCATGACATATCAAAGTATTCTCAAAATATACAGCAAAGCCCCTCAAAGAGCAAATAACTCCAGAGCCTGAGGGAACATCCTAAAATAACCTTGTTTAAGCTCACAACATCTTTGTTATTATGTTGCATTATTTGTGTTTTACTTTAAAATAGCCTAAACTTCAAAAATTCTTCCAATATATATTTTAAATCTGAGGATATATCCCGGTTATTTAATTTTAGTTAACAGAATTTCAAAAGTAGTTTTGAGAATATGTAAGTTTTGAGAATCTCTCCCTCCAAAACTAACCATTTGACATATAATTTTACAGGATTTTTGCCATGGGTATTCAGTGTTTTTCTCAATATGAAAAATGTTTCAGGTTGACCATTTGGAATCAAAATTTAGGGATTCTTTGTGAAATAATAGCAGGATAATACTAAATTACAACCAGAAAAGGAAGCATATGCCAGATTTATAATCAGGCAATTTCTTTTTGTCTCCAAATAATTCATAGATGCAAGCTAATATAAATGTTTGATAGGACGACAACATTTTGTTTGCATCGCACAAGAAATCATTGAGAACTGAAGTTTTTAGTCTGACAAATAGGGACAATGAATGACACAATGTCCTCACGCATCCTGGATGCAAATTTCAGCATTTTTTGAAGAAATCAAAACTGCTGCAACATAGCTATAATAATTTTCTTTTTTTAATTCATGAGACAGTTTCTTTTTCCATGAAAAGAAAATGTTCACCAAAAGACTTTGTAGTGAGGATGCTTCACCAAATCTCTCCCGTGTTGTGTTTATCATTAACACTCTAATTTGAATCACATGTAAGTCAACTACATTTTTCATGACTCTCAGGTACCCACAATCAAGTCCCTCCATCCAAGTCACAGATATAATTTTGACAGAAAATTCTTTTTACATGTGTGTTATGGTTTGGATAGCAGGTGTCCCCCAAAGCTACGGCTAATCAGAAATATTCAGAGGAGAAATGATTAGATTGTGAGAGCTGTGACCTAATCGGTCCATCCTAGTTTAAATGACTGGATGGTAACTATAGGCAGGTGGGGTGTGGCTGGAGGAGGTGGGTGACTGGGGTGTGTTGTAGAAGGGTGCATCTTCTCTGTGGCCCCTTCCCCCTCTCTCCCTTCCTTCCTCCCTCCCTCTCTCTCTATTTCTCTCTCTCTCTTTCCTGACCCCCATGAACTGCTGGACCCTTTCCCTATGGTGTGCCTCCTTAGCCCAGGCCCAGAGCAGTGGAGTCAGTTTTCTGTGGATTGAGAACACTGAAACTACCAGCCTCCAATAAACTTTTCCTCCTCCAAATTGTTCTTGCTGGGTGTTTTGAGCACAAAAACAAAAAAGCGAACTAAAGCAAAGTGCAGCAAAACCATTGACAATTTGGCTTTGGAATTATTGATTAGGCATTCAGCCTTGAAAAAATCTGTTAGAAAAGTCACTTTTATATTGTTCATTGTATAATCCCATTGCTAAAACAAAAAAATAATAACAATTTTAAATAGTTTTATTATTTAAAAAAATCAACAGTAAGTTCAGAAAAATCTCATAAGTAGCTTTCCTTAGTTGAGTCAGCATATATTCTTGCAAAAGCTGGTTTTAAAAATCAGTTTATATTTCATTATAAATTAGTTAATGGAGATAGTATTTTCTGAACAAAATGTCTTCTTCATCAGAGACTCTTGAACCTTAAAATTCCAGTAGCCAATTTTTAACCCACAGAGAGGGCAGGCTTCCAGGGAATAAAGTTACATATTCTGACCACACAGGGGCAACTATGCCAACATCACAATTTTGTTTACCCTAGATTAGCTCCACAGTGAAACAAACAAACAAACAAAAAACACCACAAATCTTAAAAGTTAAATTCCTTCTGATTATTCAGCCTTCAAATACTTTAGAGATACTATGTTTTACAAATCATATAAAAAAAAACAAGCCCAATAAAATTACCAGCATCTTTGGTATTCATACATTGTCCAACTAGTCTAGCTTTAGATCCTCAATCAGTTGCCCAAGTGTTTCTCTGCAACAAAGGGAAGTTCCTTGTTCCACCTCCTTATGATGGATGTGTTCAGTATGCCCAGCTTCTTTCCCAATTAGGATAGATCTGGCCACATATGCTGCCTGGCGTTAGATTTTGGAGGATGTCAAGTTCACTTCTAAGTTAATTCTGAAACTGGCCAATCAAGTGGTATTAACATTTGGTAAGGGAACATTTTGGTTGTACTCTTGGTTACTTAACTCCAGCTAACAATTTTACTTGCAACAGCCCTCTGAGATTTTTCTTAGAATTCAATGATTCATTTTTAATTGTCACCATTAGTGACTTCATCCATCATTGCTTGTTTTTCTTGCCCAAGAGAAGTCATCTTGTAATATCACTTACTCCCCTTCTAAATTTTAAGCATTGACAATATCCCACCTATGTTGACTGCTACTGCCTGCCACCCACTTGACTATGGTGGCTAAAGCAACATTTCTGCTTTCTTTACTTGGCAACCCATATCTATCTCAAGCCTTGAGTTAGATTATTCTGAAGGGAGGAGAAGTGAAGAGAGGGAGAGGAGGAGGGAGAAGAAAAGAAAGAGGAAAGGAAAGATGGAAGAAAAGTAAAGATTAGGGAGTCTAAATTTTACTAGCTAATTATCTGATATTTGCAGAATTGCTTTCAAGATGGATGAAATCTGAGCAGGAGCTATGCTGGGGAGTTGCAATAAGAGATCACGCCCTGTAACTAAGTATCTATTAGACTCAGACACAACTACATCATTAATCGGTGAGCTGCCTGATGTGTGCACTTGGGGGCTGATCTGGAGATCTGGAGAACCCTTGTTTGGCATTAAGTCCACAAGGCATCTCCCATGAGCTGAGAAAACACCCTGCTGTGACTGAGACTGTCTCCTATCAGCATTCAGAATCTGTCATCAGCACTTGCAACATGCAAAGAAGGAGAGAAAACTCACAAACAGCATCCTGGGCAGACATGGGAACTGCAGTGTCCACTGCCTCAGGAAGCAGTGCCATTGCCATTCCCCACCATGTCCACGCCACACACGGTTCACTCCTGACAAGGGTCTCGGGCTTTTGCTCTTCACCAAGTTATAACTTTCTGTTCTGGGGCTCGCCATTTGAATTAGTTTCTCTAGGTTAAAGAATAATAAAATGAATGTCTGCATCAGAAACATTGATTGTATAATGCTACTAAGAGATTAAGGGGCCGGGAGGGTGTAAAGAGGTCAGGACCATTTATTGCTAAACTCCTGGAATCGCTCTGTTCTCTCCAAAGGCTTCCACTTGCACTTCCTGGGAGGTTCAGAAGGGGCTCACCCATTCGGGCCACCAGTCACAATGCCTGGACTTGGAGGAGGGTGGTCACCACAGGGTTCTAGGTCTAGAGAAGCCACTGCCAGTGCTGTGAGGTTGCTCACGCTTGCTCTTCTGGAGCAGTGTCACGTTATCCTGCAGCAGCAGGAAAGTTCGCAGCAGCCAATGGCGATGCTGAAACGGTCACTCAACCCTTCTCAGAATCCGGGGAACTCCTGTTGGAAACTGTCAGGAGCAAAGGGGAGACCCGAAGAAGGAAACGTGTGGGGTGTTATGCTGCTCGCCAACACTGCTCCTTATCTCTTCTTCAGTGCCACCCTTCGCCAGGATGGAGGGTTGAGATACGGTGGCTTTCCATCTGGTGTCTGTGTGTGTGTGTGACACACGGTAAACACCTTCTAGGCAGGATGGTGAAATTAGGGGCCCTGGAAAATGATGGGGAACCTGAGTCGATTCCCCAAAATGTGAATTATATCAAAATTCACTGGGGCTCTGATAGGGGACTTGTCCTAATAATAAAAGGTTTATCTTGGGCACCTGGTTTTTTAATTTGAGGCTCATTCGATGATGGGAGAGTAGATGGAAGAATGGGGGCAAGGGGAAGAGATCAGGTCATGCCAGGCTGTGACCACTTCCCTCGAATTCTCACACAGTTACACAGAGTGAACTCTCAGCGGGCACAGTCCATGCTGTGAGACTTGCTGGGCTGCCACCATGATTTGGTTTTATTAAACTAAACTAATAATGGAGCTCAGGGACGGACAGTGACAAACTGTTTCTGGAAATGAAATCTCATTGAAATAAAGGAAAAGAGATCTGTACCGTGATATAGAAAGCACTGGCCACATGGCTTGTGTTGACGGCTTTCAAACCTATACCTAGAACAAGACAAAACATGAAGGGGGAAAACAGAAGAAATCAGAAGCTGAACCATGAAGCAAGCGTGTGCAGACAGATGGCTCTTGGGGGAGGTACCCTCAGGCAGTGAAGGTAAGGGAATTGCAGAGTGAGCCAGCGAGAGAAAGGAAGCCATGTGGCGGTGGAGACGGGCATCTTGGCTCTTCCCACCACCGATGCTCCACCCCTCTATGCCCCTTGGAAGCTGGAGAGTCCACTGGAGGGAGGCTCCACCTGTGGGTGGGTTGTTGTATTCCTGCACCAATTCTCACCTGGCATTTGGGTGTAAACCCCTCTAGGGGTCATTAGCTCCCTAGCATTTTCTGCTTGCCCCACCTTGAGCCCACCCTAATGTCAGAGAACACTCTCAAGCAGAAAATTCAAGATGTTTGTAGGAGAAAATAGTTGAATTTTGTTTTAAATGAAAGCTGAGGTTATGGGTAAGGTTCTGACTGCCTCTATTTCATGAACTCAGAATAATTTTTTAAGCTCGAGTATTGACTAAAATCTTGAGGGATCTTGACCACCCCTCAGAGCCATATGGAGGCAGTTTCTCCACCAAAAAACAAAATGACCGAAATTTATCTCAGCTTCTCAAATCAGAGTTGCTAAATCGACTAAATGAAACAGAGGTCCTTGGAGCCCTAGGAAACACTGTGAGAAATTTCCTCAGGCAGAAGGTATACCCCAATAAAGGCCAAGATGAATGGAGGAAATAAAAACCAGGTGAATTCCAGCCAAGGACTTGTGGCAAGTTGGCCAGTGGACAGTATCTAGGGAAGTGTCTATAAGAAATCAAGAAGATATTTAACCATTATTATGTCTCAGAATTAGTACATCTATAACTAATAAAAGACAAGAGAAGGAGGAGCCAGACATACAGAGAGTGAGATTGTCCAGACAGAGGGAGAAAGATCAGGAGAGAAAACTGACACGATCCTGATTTTAATTCTGATGCTCCTCAGGACAGATTTCCTGGTGAACCTTTCTCTTCCTGCTCAGTCTCGAGGTGGTTTATTGCTTTTCAGCTCCATGATCCATCCTGTAGCCACAATGAATTATAGAATGTTTTCTCACTGACGTCCCCTACAGAGAAATCCCACAGTGACTGCCATTTTGAAAGCAGAGAACTTAAATTATTTTTTTTTCCAAAAGTGGGAATGAAAATAGGCCCGGAGCACCCAGAAACCCTGCAGGAATCTTGAGACGAGGCTAACCAAAAAGATTACTAAGGAGAATGAAAGTGAGAGACATGATTTCCCTTCCAGTAAATGCTTCTCTGAGAAAGGCGCTTGTTAACTCCTACTGAAAAATAGACCTGCGGTCCAAGCCAGCAGTGAGTGACAGCCAAACTTCACAGTCTGCAGAGAAAACCCCATTGCAATTAAAGTGGAGCTGTGAAATGATTCCTGTATTTCAAGGAGAGTTATCTTTTTGCTAAGTCACTGAAATAAATAATCACGTTGCAAAACTGTGAAAAACAAGAATACACACTGGGAAGGTTTATCATACACTCACTGCTACTCCCTGCAAAAACTGAAGGTAGTAAACAGAAGCACTTGTCTGTACCATCCAAATTTAGCAAGATAGTTTCTCCTTGTTGTGGGTAAGAATCTGGTGATTCAAAATGCTTAAGTGACTTCCCTTTGGTCACAAAGATGAAAAGCATGCATTTTCAGGCCATGAACTTAATTCCTAGTCAAAGACACTGAAGAAACATCTTCAAAGCCAATTCTGTTACCATAACCCTGAATACACTGATTTTTTTCTTTTACCTGATTCTTTATTCAACTTCCCTTGGGATTTTTCCATTTATATAACAAACATCAGAAACTACTTCCTATGTATTTATGTTTATATTATATTGCAGATATGGCTCACCACTTAAAAGATTTAGTTTTTGGATTCATATAACTATGTTAGAAAGCAGGTTTTCCTATGCATTTGCTCTGAGCATTTCAGTGACTGTCTTGTGCCATTTTCATATGTAAGTTATGAATAATAACATTTGCTTAGAATGATATTATGTCTCCAGGGCCTGGGGAGCAGTGCACATTCAATGACTGGCAGCTGTTATGTTTATTTCTGCCCTCAAGCATGTGAATATACACTATGTGCAAATAAACAAAGACTAGTGAAAGTAGAATTACCTACAGAATGGCACACTGGATGGAGGTGAGGGGGGTGCTGGGAGCAGCAGTCACAAGTACCACAATTGGCACATTGGTCTCCTTTCCAACATCCTGCATGCAGGAAAAAAGAGGAGCCCTGTGATCCCCGTGGACTCACTGCTCAGAGTCCTGCACTGCACTTGCACAACATTTGCTCATTTCAGGCTCCCCAGCCCCTGCTTCTCTCCCCACCCCCTTCTTCCTCTCCTCACCCCCTGCTTCTTCTCCCCAACCCCTGATTCCTCTCTCTACTTCATCCCCTCTCTCTATAGTTTGACTCTAGCTTCTCCAAAATTCTTGGAAACAGAACTGGTTTGGATTTTGGATTTTTTTCAGGTTTTAGAATATTTGCATATATGTAATGAGCTATCTTGGGGATGGAATACAAGTCTACACATGAAAGTCGTTTCACATATACCTTCTATACATAGCCCAAAGGTAATTTTACACAATATTTTAAATTTCCACTGTGGTGCTATGTCTGATGCTGCTAAAAAGATTTTATATTTTGGGGATTTTCATATTTCAGATTTTCAGATTAGGGATGCTCAACCTGCAATTCCTTTAGAAATGTCAGCTCTAGGAGCCCAGATACTCTTTCCTTCTTCTATGGCTACAATGGAAAGAGAGTTGGGTACAGAAGACTCTCCTGTGTTGATAGCTCTTGACAGCTCTATACTGGTGCTTCTCAAGCAGCCCTGAGATCACTTTTGGAGACTGAGCCCCAGTCCCGCATGATGCCTCTATGGAAGAGCAAATCCAGACACCAGTCTATTTCACCACGTGGACCTGAATGGTGCATGCTTCTCCTGCCCAACAATCATGGGCATCCTGGGGCCAAGCTCAGCAAATCTAACATTCCCTCCTGGAAGTTTGAATTTTAAGTGATGCATCCCCAAAATCCAAAATAAATATTAAAATATGTTAATCCTACTTTGCGGTCAGGAGGAGTAGGTACTGCAGAAACATGAGGAATAGAAGTCTTGTCTGATCCAAGAATTGAATGAGATGTGAAAGGGAGAAGATTATAACTTGACGCAGATAAAATGCAAAATTTTTAACTTATGGAAATTTTTAAAAGTAAAAAAAAAACAGGTAAAAAAATTAAGGAAGATGACAATTATTGAAGACAGGTAAAATAATTCAATATGTGAATAGCAGTAGTTCCTAAAAAAAGGAAGAGGAACACCATGGAATAAGGACAGAAAAAGCACTAATCAGATTGTAACTCAAGAAAAGTCTCCTGAAATAAAAATTTTAAAGTACCTAGAAGTATATATTGAGTTCACTATTTAGCCATGATGGAGTAGTATGTACCCAGGCTGTCTTCCTGGAAAAGAATTGAGAGAAAAATTGAAGTAGCTATTTTCAAATATTGTACAGTAAGCAGTAAAGGAATATGATCCCCAGTTAAGGAAAACTGTGAAGTAGGCCTGCAGATCACCCCCACTTTATTCTTGGAGGCTCTTTGAGGGCTGTGATGCAGGAGGAGAGTCCCAGTCAGAGAACAGTTTTGGTGACCCCAAGAACCAAGGATTTAAAGCCCAGTGAAGACCAAAGAGTGTGTGGTTTTTAGAGAAGATGGCAAACAAGAAAGGAATGATTCAGAGAAAGAGTTCCCTAAACTCCAATCAAAGGGATTCACAAAACAAAGTCACGACTAACATCGTCCTTAATGAAGAAAAACCAAGTGCTTTTAAATAATGAGATAAAGATGAGAGTCTTCTGCCACCGATCCTGTTCAGCACTGGGCTTGAAATTCAAATCAATGCAGAAAGGCAACAAAAAAGAAGAAAAGGAAGACAGGCTAGAAGGGAAAAAGTGAAGTCTCCCCCCGCCCCTCTCCAAATTCAGCACGGGAGGTAGGGCACACCATCAGCCAGAGAATATCAACCACGAGGAACCAACGTGAGAACTTAGTCCATCACATTTTCTGAATTAGAAAAATAAAAACCTTTGTTTTGTAGACTAAAGAAAAATACTTGTTATCTAGGGGAAATAAGCAATATTATTCAAAATTGCTCGTTTTTACCATATAACCATGAACAAATGCAAGGAGATGTTACTGTTAAAGTCAGGGCTGGGATTAACTTTGAAAGGAGAGAAGAGGGATTGAAGGGGACAACAAAGGGGCTTCTGAGGTGGGGGGTGAAGTTCTGTTTTTCTCCATGTTTGGTGAGGGCAGGAGTATTCGCTTCACAGTAATAAACTATACATTTGTGCATTTTTAGTGTTTCTCATTTTCCTTCCGTTACACAAAATATTTAAAAATTGAAACCCCACAGGAAAAAAAAAATGTTTTTACATTTTTAATGTTATTCTTTAAATTTTTCAGAAGCATTAGTTCTGTCAGATTCATCAAGTAGGGGATATTTTATTGAATCCATAAGATTTTATCTCTCTTCTCTAAACTACGATATATATGCTGCTTCTAAGAACACATTCCTTCAATGTAGGTGCTCATTTGACTATTTTTGAGTTTCTGATTTGACAACACAATTCTAGATGTAAAGAGTCTGTCAAAAGAGCTCATTATGCAGCAACTCAGGAAAAATGCTAAACAAATAAACCCGTTCAACAGGCACTTTAGGGTTGATAGACATACTCCACAGCCTGAAAAAACATATACAAGAATTTTATAAAATCAAGAAAAAAGGCGGATTGCCCTCTGAAAAATATTTCCTTATGATTTACTAAAAAGATTGATTTTCTTAATTTTTAAACAGCTCTTGCAAATTAATAAGGGCCAACAATAGAATAAAAAAATAGACAAGTGACCGTATAGACAGCTTACAAAAATAGCAACATAGATGATAAATGAACATATGAAGTGCAATCGTCCTTGTTCACAATAACAAACAGGCACACACCTAAACCCCACACATCCTTAGTGCAAAGGGGCAGTCAAACAGCGAGCATGTGCTCCAGGGCATCTCAAAAAGTTGCCATCCATGAAATGACATTTGATGTGGCTATTAAAAGATGAAGAACTGCTCACCAGGCAGACTTAGGAGATATATTCTACACATGGAAAATAGATTGAAACACATGCTATGCTTGGAAAAGGCACAAATGTAAGTACTATTAAAGCACAGGATGTAGTGGTCTCCACAGTAGGAAATTTAGTTGGTAAATTAGTTGGAGGAGGAGTGGAAAGATGTGGTATGCTGTGTCCAGCTCTCTGCACATTCTTCATAGGGAACTTTGGCTTAAGTAGACAGCCATACTGTAAAGCTATAGTAGTATGAAAAATGGACTGAATGCTTGCTTAGGAAATTCGTGTCATAATTCAGATGAGACATAATGGAGGTCTAAACTCAGACACTTGCAGGATGAATTGAGAGGAAGACAGATCAGTGATTGAGGGTTTACTATAGGATTACCTTGGATTGAGGGGGATGATGACATTTTAGTTAAAGCTAGATCAGTGAAATTTGAATCTTGAGTTTCCATCATGATTGAATTTGGAAGACATAGTATATTTGAATGAAACCTTATACTGCTATGCTGGCACATTTATTTGGGAGACTTTTAAAAAGCATGACCAAAAGGATATATTCATCTTCTTTATTAAACAGCAGATGAAACTATATCATCTCTCAGAAAGTAAACAAAAAATGATGCTGGTCTGTTTAAGGCATGTTTTCATTATAAGAGCACAGGTAGGGTAGAAATAATCAAAATATTCTTTCATCTATAACAGGAATTATTGATTTCAGTAGCTCTCTGATTCCTACAGTAACAGAGCCTCAAAGATTTTAATGCCAGACGAGCTGAAAACCTTGATTATCCATGGGGTAAATTCTGTCAGACATCCTGACCTCAGGGACAAGGAGTCCTCAGGACCTTTAAATTAAAGGATTTACAACACAGATTCATTGAACATTATTTAAATATTCTTTTGCAAACTCTTTCCTGATATTCCTTTATCAAACTTTAAATTTTCATACTAATTCATTTCCTAAATCTACAATTAACATCAGCTACAGTCTATCTTGTATTCCAGTTCTTGGTATTCATCACCCAAGTACCCTATGAAAAGATGGATGCTGTAAGCTAATAATGATAAAGCACCTAAGTGTATGAATCCTTCATTTTGTACCAAAAGCTATTTTTAGTCACATATATGTATTAATTTATTTAATAGTCATAAGAAAAAGGTCCTGATTATGGATGAAGAAATTGAGGTACAGGAATGTGAAATACCCTGTCCAAAATCTCACAGGCACTGCAAGCGTAGATCACTGGTAGAGCTCATGCTTAGCAAGGATAAGTTTCCTCTTCAACCCCTAGCACCACCAAAAAGAAAAAAAAAATCAAATAGGAAATGAAAATTTACAAGTTAAGCATAGTCTGGATCCACAGTCTATACATTTAACTGCTATTTTTTTTTTGCTATCTTTCATTATTTATGGTATTCTACAACATTTAGGAGAATGCCATATACCTAGGTTAAATAAACATTCAATTCATAATTGGAGCCATCTTCCAATGCCAGGAATGATGGAGTCTATTCTATTGGCATTAGGAGACTGGCAGTAGGGACCTGGAGGAAAGATTATAGTGCCTGGGGGATCTCAATCTCTAGATTTTCATCCCCTTCTGGTTTCCTGATTGTTGGAGTAGGAATATGCAGACCAAAGCTACAGATCTCATCAGTACTTGGAGAGGCAGTGAGAAACAGAACAGGGTTTGAGAAAGAAAGTTGGAAAAAGATGTTGTTCTCTATCACCTTGGCCAGCTAGCCCAAATCATAAAAATGGAGTGTTCAGGATAATAACTAAAAAGAAGAGAAGTGCAGGGGCCCAGGAAGGCAAATCTGTCCTGTAGTATCTATACCAACAGAGCCACAATTGATAGGACATCTGGAGAGAGAAGATTTCCTTGGTCTTCATGTCTTCCTTCTTCCAGTTCAAACTCAGGAGGCACCGAGAAGTTGTTCTGCAGCCAGACACCACATGGATTAATTAACTCTGCCTTCCCCAAAGCTGACTTTGATCATGGAAATACAGAACAGAACCTTGGAATTGGAGGTAACCAAAGGAATAATTTGGTTCAGATCTTGGAAAAACAAAAATTCCACCCAGATGGGAATCCCCAGGTCCTAGTAGTAAAAGGGTTTCTCTTGGATGATGGGTCTCTGCACACAGTACACATTCCTGGGAGAGGGGTTTTGTCTAAACTCAAATTCATGCCTCTGGTTACAAGTCATAGACGCTGACACTTTAAAAGCTCTCCTCTTCTTCTATGCAGGAAAAAAAAATGTTAATTTGAAAACTACTTGTGATACTGTTATTTCTGGAAAACTACTTACGGATTTTGTTACACAAAAATGGCAAATTCCTTCACTTGAAACCAATTGGCATTTTAATCTTTGTCTACCACCATATCATACATTGTGTTTACTCACATTTTCTCCAACGTAAGATCTTTCCTACCACCAAGCTTGTCTCTATTGGTCACTCTTTGGATCCTATCCCTTCCTCCTCTGAGTAATAAAATGAATTTTATCTTTCAAAGACCCATGAGATGCCCCTGTCTCGCAGAAGTTTGGTCCTTCCTGAGCGCCTCTCCTGGACTCTTTCACATCTTTCATCTGTAATACGGCCCATCAATAAGGCCTTGCTATCACAGTCCACATCTACCAGTATTTTAAAAAATTTCTCTCATAGAGCCTTGTTTGGTTTATGAAACATGGCAATGGCCTAATAAGTATTTGGGAATTGCATTGAGTTGCTCATTGTTGCTGGGAGAGCATATAATCTCTGATGTCAGGAGCACAGGGTCTGAAGTTGCAATGTCTATGCTGAGATCCTACCTTTGTCCCACGAGCTACGTAGCCTGCTGCAAATCGCTCAACCTTGCTGAACTTCAGACTTTCTGTGTGTAAAATCTGGATAAAAGTACTTATCTCAGGTTTATGAACATTAATAAATTGATGATTAACTAACCACATTAATTAAACCGATACTTGGAAAAATGTGCTTAAACTGTAAAGTTCTGCACAAATCATTGATGTGAAAGGCTCCCTGTAGATCTTGGGGGTGTTTGATCAAGAATGGCGGCTTCACAGGCAGATCTGGGACTCTGTTCTGTTATTCCAAACTAAACAAGCCGGCTGGCTTTGCTTCTTCACAAATAAACCTCCACACACCGCAGCACAGCTGGATACAGCTTGCTTTCTGATTCAGTGCCTTTTTGTAGCCACTTTTCTCACAAGCTAACAAAACAGAACACATATTTCCTACTGCTAATCAATGCCACATGTAGTACAATGAGCAATGAAGCCCAGAAAAAAGGAAGAGGACATTAATAATAGAAGGCTTGATTACTGAGAGATTAGAACCTGAGATTGTGTTTGCCTTCTCTGTTGGAAGGTATAATTTAATTAGCCAACTTGGAAATGTTTTAGATGTGAAAGAAAATGAATCTTCCACTTCTGAAATTTCATTGCCTTCTTTTCCTATGAAAAGAAAGAAATAGTTCCAGAATGAAGTTTTTAAGTATGTGAATCTGTAGGCACCTCCCCTGATCCAGATCAGGGACCATGCATTATTCTAAGAGCTTTGGCTCTGCCTGGTTCTTAATCTGCTTCCTTACCACAGGAAAAGTCACTGTAGAGTGTGGCAGGTCAGAAACCAACCTGCCACAAGGAACATATTTGAGAATATTTTTTCCCTAATTCCCATCACCTGTTTAGAATTCAGCATCAGCCCAGTACTGCCACACAGTCAGGACCTTGTGATTCTTTCCCTCCCACCTTCTTCCTGAGAGATCTTGGTAGCTCACTATACATGTCCCAGTGAAGGAGACTTGGGTGGTATGGGGCTAAGTACACAGGGCAAAAAAAACCCCCTAGTTTTGGTAAGTTGAATTATTACTGAAATGTGGGAGTGCCCTAAGTCTTTGTTTCCTCCCAACAAATGGGCCTTCTTGTTAGAAAGGGTCACCAGAATTTTCTCTTCAAGGAATAATGAGTTCAGAACTCACCGATCTGCTGGGAAGGGCAAGACATGACATGGCCTATTTGCTGGAAAATTATACAGGTGGCAAGAAGTTGGTTTTGAAAGAGGCCTATCCCTGAAAGGATAGGACCAAGGTGTCCACATCTTTGGCTCTACTAGTTGACACCAACCCGTGAAGGAAAGGATGAGTAGGGATATTGCTAGCCCCTCAATAGGAAAAAGAAGCTCAATACACTGAGGCTCTAGTTAGGGGTAAATCTCGTTTTATGGAAAAAATGATCTGGGGAATTTTTTTCCAAGGCACCTTGTGTATTTCCTTGCCCAACAGTGAAGACATGACGTCTCTCAGGAACTTACATGGGGAGGGAGAAAGGGAGGCTTTGGAAGCTCACAGGCTTTCACTTTGAAGGCCAAGGAAGACCCAGTGAGAGTTCCATTTGTTTGGCCTTCCCCATCTTAGCTGGTCAACTTCCCACGGAGACGATCTGACTGTGGAAATTGTGCTCAGACTGCCCGACTCCAGGAATACCTACATGAGAAGAACCAGGATCATGAACCAGGGTGGTAATGGTGGGCTGAAGTGAGGGCTGCCAGACCAAAGACAGAATGCTAAGTCATATTTGAGTTTCAGAGAAAAGGCACTTTTTTAAGGATAACTCTATATCAAATATTGCATGGCATATAGTCTAAGAAGTATTTGTTGTTTACCTGAAATGCAAATTTAATCAAAAACTTTGTCTTGCCACTTAAGAAATCTAGCCACACTAGTTTGGGAAATTCTCCTGCCTCAGAGGAGTGGAGACTCTTGGACTAAGTTCTCTGATAACACCTGAGGATGAGTTTATATATCTGCTATTTTTTGGGGGGATCAGACTGCCTGGTTTTGGAGTCCTAAGTTCCCCAAGTTTAGCTTATAACCTTGGGCAAGTTACCTTCTGTGGGCTTCAGTTCATCCATTTACACGTGGGGATCACAGTAACTACACTTGTCATAGTAACTCACTCTGTTGTGAAGATTAAATGAGCAAATGCATTCGATGTTCTCTCAACAGTACTGGAGCTTAGTGATCCCTCAGTATATATTGTTAAATACAATGGCTACTTCTTATTTTAGTGGGTTAGCCCTCTGAGGACCATGAGTTGTCCTGTTGGTAGCTTAGAGCAGAAAGGAGGAGAACCTGAAAGCATCCACAGGTTGTGACTTCCGCACCCCAACTGCCTCAGCCTACTGATGCAAGAACTTCGAGAACAAAGGAAGACATGGGCCATGAACGCACATCCCGTGCTTGGAAGGAACCTGGTGCTGTGTAAAGACAGTGGACACTTCCAGGGCAGAGGCAGCCCTGAATCTGTACAAGATAAAGGAGACTGGTGAATGGATGGGGAGATGGCATGGTGCTGGGCAGGGAGACCTGGGTGCCTGCTGAAGGATCCCACTGGTTAGCCATTCTGGGAAAGCTTGAATACTGAAAGACTCCTTCCTGTCTTTTAATTGAATGTGGCAGATGATTCAGCGACCTCAGCTCAGGCAGCGCCAGCGCCGTTCTTGCTCTTCTTGCTCCCTCTCTAGTTAGCCTAAGCATGCTTTCTTGGTCTTCTCAGCTGCCCCCACGGCTTCCATTCCTGAAGTCTGGCTGGACTCCTTTGCATCGCTCCAGTCCCCTGTCATCTCTGTTATCTCCAAAGATAAGCACATATGGTCTTTGTGGTTTAAAGAATTTTAAATGTACTGTCAAGAGAGGCTGAACCAGAGAGCCGTGTCACAACACCACTGTGGGATGATCTGAGTACAGAACGGACGGCTGCAATCTGGATTTGTTATCTGGGTCTGTTTTCTGGCTTCACCCCACCCACCTATGATATGCCACTCGGCCCACCATGTACCCACCTGGACCTCAGCTCCCACTCCTCTAAAAAGAAGCAGAATTACATTCCCTGAATCGCCTACCACACAGAGTTGTTTTGAAAGTCTGATGTAATAATATATGTGAAAGAATCATGCAAACCATTAAAAACCCCAAGAAGTTGATATTTCTTCATTGTTATTAATTCTCACAGACCGTGAGAGACTGAAAATTTGTGTGAGAGACGATACCATATGCTCACACACACTAGATTTGGGGCATTATTCATTGCAAGAGGAGCAGTTGAATTATAATTTTAAATTCAAGAGTGAACTGTTTTCTGTCTGAATCAAATATTTTTATTTCTATGGTGTGAGTACAATCCATGTTCTTGCCCTTGAAGAAAGTCTGCTTCCTCTACTTGAGTTTTTCTGGCTCATATAGTGAGGTATAAGTGCCAAATGGTGGCTCTGTTTAATGAAAGTATAGACTCTCTTGGTAAAATTTCCAATAAGCCTACAAGATGATATTTAATTTCCTGTTGACAGGATGGCATCCCCAAATACCCTTTCTGCCAACACTCCAAGGAATGCTAAAAATATAAGTAGAGCTAAATCAGAAGTTTTAATGGGAAGACAAAGTTTTACCTTGTTTTGGTTTGGATATTAGATGTTCTCCCAAAACTCCTATTAATATTAATGCAGGGATATTCAGAGGTGATGTGATTAGATGATGACAGCTGTAACCGAATTGGTTCATCCTGGTTTAAATGGACAAGTAGGAACTGGAGGCAGATGGGGCATGGCTGGAGGAGGTGGGCCACTGGGAAGGTGCCCCGGTAGGATGCATCTTCCCTATGATTATCGCCCACCCCAGTCAGCTTCCTGTCCCTGTTAGGAGCTCAGAGTTTTCCACCACTGGGCCCTTCCGCCATGATCTTCTGCCTTTCCCAGGGCCCAGAGCAATGGAGTCAGCCATCTGTGGATTGAGACTTCTGAAACCAGAAGCCTCAAATAAACTTTTCTTTCTCTACCTTGTTCTTGTCAGGTATCTTGGTCACAGCAATTCAAAAGCTGACTAAAACAAACCTCATGTCACTCATTAGTTCACCAAGGCTGGAAACACTTTGTTTTTTTCCCCATGTTGCTTGTTTAATTGACTCCAGGAGAGCTCACTGAATACGCACCTCCTCCTTGTCACTGCTGTGTCCCAGGAACCGCCGTCTCCACTCCTCCCTGTCAGCTCTCTTCAACCAAAGCAACCATCAACTGAATTCAGTCTATACGGTCTGTTTGCCAAAGTATATAAATAATTTACAGGAATCTTTTCTTCTCTGGGAAAGTGAAGAGGATTTTTATTAGGGTTTTCTGTCTGACATTTTCTACTTTATAGTTATAGGAAGAGGGGAAGAAAGAGAAAAGGAAGGGAAGAGGTTGGCTAATTGCAGGAGGAGAAGGAAGAAGGGGAAGAGGAGGAGAAAGGGGAGAAGGAGGAACAAAGGGAGAAAGAGAAAGAAAGCCTTGTCTACAGGCAAATTTTGACATTCTCTCTGGGCAAAATTCTTCTTTTTAATATGAATTGGGTTCCCAAAGGCTTTCTGAAACACAGATGCTTTAAAAATAAGGAGCTGAAAATCCCTTTGTTCACACTACCATTCTTGTGATCTGTATACTCCCTGTTGCTTTAAAAAGGAGCCATTTGCCAAAACAGGTGATTCATTCAGAAGGTAGGATGCTCCCCTCCACTGACCCCAAGTGTTCAAGGTACACATCAAATATCTGGGTGTGAGCCAGATAACCAGGATCTCTGTACACTGAGGCAGGTTAGTTTATATGAAACTTTACTCTGGGGTTCAATCATACTCTTGTTCTTTTTATTTTAATAATAGACAGAATCCAACTAGTTGCTTTTATGGTTTGAACCCTTTCTGGATAATTCTGGACAGGAATCTAGCATTGAAGTTCAAAGAATCCCCTCTGTTATTTGAATCCATTTCTGTTGTTGGTGATGCAATGTGACTTGCCACCCAATGAGGCTGGGAAAAGGGACATGGCACCATGGGAAGACACTATCTGAGGAATAAGTGAATTGGATGACACAGGAGCTTTAGTAGACTTCCAAAATGGGAACTAAGGCCGAAGAGGCTTAAGTAAAAAAAAAAATGCTGTACTGAATTTCATGGGCAAAAATTTTGAAATAAATTCACATATTTAAGAAGTCCATAAACATTAGTAAAAAGAAACTAAAGAGTTCAGGGATTTGGACACAAATGACCTTGTTCTCCATTTTCTGTTGACAATTGCACTGCATGTTGAGTATTTAAGAAAATGACTGTTTTCCCACAAGAAACATATCATGCAAATGAAAACTGAGCACCTGTGCATACACACTCGTGCACACACAGTGGGTAGAAACAAGTAAACATCCTCCAGGAAAAGAGCTTCTCAGCTTGGAACTTGCACAGAGTGAAATGAACCAGCCACAAACACCTGAACCAAGATGGTTTGTCATTGTACCTTAGCCCTGTCCCCAGCACCACACTCATCTCTTCTTATTTCATCATTTGAGGCTTCAGGACTAAGTAAAATTCTCCCCAAAGCATATTGTCTCTGTATGTGTGTGTGTGTGTGTGTGTGTTGTGTGTGTGTGTGTTGTGTGTGTGTGTGTGTTGTGTGTGTGTGTGTGTGTTGTGTGTGTGTGTGTGTGTGTGTGTGTGTGTGTGTGTGTGTGTAGGCTTGGAGGTGTTGAGGATAAACAATGCAATTATCAGCAGAAAGAAAGAGATTCACTCTCCAATGGATAAAATACCATTTTGATTTCTACTGAGGTGGTTTCACTGACTAATGGAAGAGAGCCTCTGCCTGCCTCTTTACAAACTTCTACAAAAGGGTTTCCTGTGCATCTTAACCTTTCTGCTCAGCTTCCCTGGGTGGAGGATATATTGATCACCAGTGGCAGGCATTGGGCATTGTATTTTACATCTTAGGACTCCAACTCTTTTTTTAAAAACAATTCATCAAGTCTAATAATACCCAAGAGCAACTTAAATCTCCTAATGAAGCTAATGATACCTATCTTCACTTATTATCTGTGTAATAATGAGATGTTTCCAGTCATTGAACTAGAATTGAGGGAGGGGTGCATTATCATAGTACATTTTCCACTTGAGATGCTCTATTTCCTGGTGTCTAATTTATACCTGTTTTTCAGGGATCAGTGCAATTGTCACTTTTTAAAGTGCAACTTGATTTACTGAGGCTGCATGTAGAAAGCACAGCAGGGGCCAAGATATCAAGGTGACTGTTATAGATACTAATAGGTTTCCCAAAGTTTGTCAAATATTGCTCAAGAGAAATACCCTCAGAGAACAAGGCCACAGAGGCAACTGATATCTCTGCTGATAATCTCTTTAGTTGACATGACCTAGAGAGTGGCTGAAATTGAGAGATGGTTGTGAACACAGAGAGATGAAGTTTGCACTTAGGGTTTAGAAGCTTTGTTCAGAAAGATATTCTTTAGCACATAGCCAAAGATTGTAAGACAATGCTGTACTAGAATTCTCAGTGTCTCATTTATGCAGTAATTCACAAAGGACTCTATTGGGCAATGGCCACTTGCAAAGGTAATCCTAGTAAAGGTAAGAATGGAGCCTTGTCTTTCTACTTACATCATCCCACTAAGCTACTCTTCCTCAAGGAACTTCGTAAAGACTGATCAGCAAAAATACTGCCTTCTAGGTGGGGCCATTTCCCCTCACAATTCCCTGTTCACCTTGCTGGGAGAACATGCAGGTGCTTTAGCAGGTGTTTTCACACCTGGGAAATTTTCTAAAGAAAAAAAAAAATAACTCTTCTTGCTTTGTTCGAAGATGAATAAAACATTCTTAAAAGTCATAAACAAGAAACAGAAGGAGAATTAGAGAGACAGCGCCAGGCATTTCGATTTAGCTTTCGTAAGTTTCTTATTTCTCAGAAGCTGAATGCTAGATGGAGGGCTGGTTATGAATGTCCTTTTTGCTTCTATTTTAATACCTTTTAGCTATTCACGGATGCAGTCAGGGTAGATGCTTTCAAAAGTCTGAGGCGACTGGTTCCTGGGTTAGGAATGGAAAACAAGTGTTTGAACCAACCAGTGAGACTTTCACAATAGGATCCCCTCCTGCCATGGGAGACCCTCTTCTCTTAGCTCCACTTTATTCTCAGACAATGTTCTGCAGTTGACCATCCATTCTCTCCATTGTCCTCTTCTCTGTTTCATTTCTCGATGAGAAAATTCGAGTAAAAACTCATGTTATTTTTGTATTTAAAATCTACTCTGCAGTAACCTACCTTGAAGCACATGAGAGGGTCTCATGGTTTTTCTGGATCATTTTATATACTACCATGCTTCTTAATGTTTGGGTATGACTCATTTAATTGTTCAATACAGCCTTAGGGTTTAGAAGCTTTGTTCAACAAGATATTCTTTAGTGCATAGCTAGTGCTTCTCAAGAAGCCCTCATCATGATTAGCAAATAAAGTTAAGCCCAGAAGTATGAACAATGTTGCAATTTCTTCTGAGAGAAAATACTGAGTGGGACTTAGACTCTGTGAAGTTTGATACATTTCTGGGATTTATATCCTGTGCCATCAGGAGCACAGCCTTCCCATTTCTCTAAAATGAAGATGCTGGATTAGCTTATCTGTAAAGACCATTTAGATTTAATATTGACATCTTGGTTTTAAGTAAATTAAATAAAATTTACTGATACATTATAATTATACATGATAGTGGGGTTTATGCCACATTTGCATTAATATTGATTTATAATTTTAAGATTCTTGGGGAAAATCCTTTGCTTAGTCACTTCTTTCTAATGATAGAACCTGACAAACAGGATGTTCTCAATAAATATTGCCCCAAATAATGAATGAATAAATGAATGGCTAAACAGTATTGAAGTGCTGATTGTCAGCACTAACTGCACCAGCAGCCTACAGTCTCTTGGCTTAAAATGGGATTACAGTTGTATATATATATATATATATATATATATATATATATATATATATATATATAAAATATATATATTCCTTGCTCTTCACAAGAACTTCCCAAGACTAAAGTTTCACAGATGATTATGATGGTTAATTTTCCATATCAACTTAGCTAGGTTGTGGTGCCCCTTGTGTGATCAAACACCTGTCTAGACATTGCTGTAAGGTGTTCCTTAGAATATGACTATCTTTTAAATCTATAGACTTTCGAGTCAAGCAGATGGTGGGAGGATTATACTTCATCTAATCAACTGAAGGTCTTTAAGAGTGAGACTGGGTTCCCATAAAGAGGAAGCAATTCTTCCTTCAGAACACTTTCAGACTTGAGCTGCAAAACCAGCTTTTCCCTAGGTCCCAAGTCTCCACTGGGCTTCCCTGTAAGCTCTGCCTTGCCAGCCCAAAATCATGTGAGCAAATTCCTTAAAATCTCTTTCCCTCCCTCCACTCCAACACACATCTCTATTGCATCTGTTTCTCTGAAGAGCTCTGATTAATATCAGACCCACGCATGTTTCTGTGAGAGGCACAGTTGGTCTGTGTCCTCACCTGGATGTTCAAGTTATCTTCCTGCCAGCTCTGAAGCTCACCCCCACTTCCTGTGTCATCTTGTGCTAATGGACACTTTCTAGTTTACAACAACACTTTGGAATCATCGGCCCCAGTCTTTCCCATATCGTCTCTTCTCCCCTGTGAAAAATTAAAAGCTACAATCAAGGTTTTTTCCTAAGTTAGAGATGTCTGACAAAGTTCTCCTTGAACCCCAGTGACACTCTGTTCAAGGAACACCAGGTGGGATGTCATTGGCATGCGTCTCTGTGATCAGGCACACGTCATGTCATTAGCTTCTACATTTCTAACACCAAACAGCGGGTGTTAGATACTCCATTAACTTCTGCAGAACAAATGGAGGTGAGAACTTCAAGCTTTGTATGAGCTGACTTCTCTTATTATTCAACTTCTTCCTCTTGCACCTTTTTTAGGCTCCTCTCCTAACTTTTTCTCTTTTTTGTTCCTATTTGTTGGTTTTTTTGTAGGGTGTTGCACTCCTCTCTTCCTCCACATTTACTCCAAAAACCCTTCTGAGCTAATCTCACCTACCCAGCACCTATGCTTCGACTTCCACATACTATTTCTATTCCCCAAGCCCTTAAAGAGTTTCAGACTCCTTCAGGGACCCCAGGTGTCTGAACAGAATGAATCACTCCTGAGTGCATCCATGGTGGGACTGAACCTCTGTATCAGTGATTACCATTGTGTTGCAAATACTGTTTGCCTCTTCTGCTCCATCACCAGGATATGTTTCCCTGGAAAATGGGATCCAATTTGCTTTTATGTGCTCAGAATCTAACACAGTAAGATTTATTTACCATACTGCAAGCTGGCTGACTGTATACATGAGTTTATTATGTCTGTATGTTCTGATAGGTTTCTTTGGCAGTCAAAAGATTTGATGATTATGCATTCTAGCTAGAAATATATGAGACACTTAATAAAGAGAATTTGTAGAGACACATGCCTATGACTGCTAGTTAAAATGTAAAAATGCATAAAGGGCAGGCATGATGATAGTTATAAATAAAATTCACCAATCATGCCAACCCAGTCTCTTGTTATTGCACCAACTGAGGTGTTTGATGACTATACTGAGTGATAGCATTGTCTTGGATAAACTGTTTACAAGGAAAAGCCTATTTTGAAGAACATGCCTAGGTTCCCAGTAATAAGCAGCCTTTCTACATCAGAAGAAAACACGTAGCACAATGCCGGTTGCTTTATGCACAGTTACTTATTCCTCCCAACAAACCTATGCAGTATTTAAAATGCCCCCGTGGAAATCTGGGATTTTGCAACATTAAGAATCTTACGTGTGGGCTGGGATTGTGGCTCCGTGGTACAGCACTTGCCTAGCATGTGTGAGGCACTGGGTTCAATTCTCAGCACCACATATCAATAAATGAATAAAATTTAAAAAAAAAAAGAATCTTACTTGTGATCATGGCTGATATGTGGTGGAATCATACCAAACTGGTTTTTGACTCCCATACTCAGTTTGGTCTGTTTCTTAGAAGCATCAAGCTCTCTCATCAAGCCAGCCAAATGCTTGCTTCTACATCTGTGGGGTGAGGACAGAGATGAGGAGTTGCAGGGAGAGCCTCCTCTACATTTATTTCATCTGCAGCTGAGGTTTAACTTAGCCATGGTGATCCAGAATTCCTGGGGTAATTGTTTGTTCTTCTGGTCTTTAAAAAGCAGTTGACTGAAATGCATATTTTGTCCTCTAGAAAACGTGCCAGCAGAGCAGTGAACTCACATGGGCCGGAAAGACCACTCAGATGAGGACAAATAGCAACAACCCTAGGCCCTCCCCCTTTAAGTTCAGCCTGACCTTTGAAGAGGAGACCCAGGCGTTAGGCTCTGACAACGTGATGGTGTCAGGGAATATGGGTTCTGACCTAGACCAATGTCAAAGACATCATGATCTGTTCTGGGCTTTCATATATATTTGTTCCCTTGGATACCAGATTAAAAAGAGTAATTGTAGAGATATGTTCCAGATGCATTCAGATTTCATCTCTGATTTGGTAAACCTCCTAACACCTTATTCAATTTCTCATTTCTCTTTTAATAATATGAAAATGCTTTATTAAGCCTTTAATAGAGATTGAATGAATAGAAATTGGAGGTTGTATTATTATGGAGGTATACATCTGCTTTTTTTTCTGGTTAGTGAGCAGTTTTAAATCCATGAACTCAAACATTGCTCCTAATTCTGACAATTTATGTATCCTAGGAAACTAGTTGGTTTTAGTGACAAGTACATATATACATATTTAGATAGAGTTAGAGAGCAATTTGTAGAATTATATCATTGATTATACTATATAATAAGAAGTAACCAATTTCTTAAAAAGTAGTATGTGCTATCTGGGTGAAATAACGTACATTTAGTATTCTACTCTTATTATTTTATCTATTTTCAGTTAACATTTTGGAGTATGACATTAAGTCTTATGCATAAATCCCACCCTCACCCTAGTTGGCCAGATCCCTGGGGCTAACTAATATTTTATCTCTTCCAAGATCTTTCTAAGTTCTTCTCTGAAGAACAAGCCCCACCTGCAGTAGCCATGAAAACTTTTAAAAAATCTCAAAATGGAGGTGGCTCAGCAGTATGAAGACCAAGTGCAAGTGCATGTTGAGATCTCTGTGCAATGAGGGCTTTCTGCTATTACGTTCGTGTATCACTATTGTGCAAAACAATAGGCACCCTAGTAGAAGGAAGTTGTTTCTTTTCTAAAATGCACCTCCACGTGTGATCTTACCTAGAAATTCAAAGCTATAAAAACTTGTTATTGTCTAGCTCCCATGGACAAATATTTAAGATATTTTTACAATTCCAAAAAAAAAAAACTGGCCTTGAAGAGATATTTCCATATGGAAAAATTTCCAATTTGAAACCTCTGTCTCTAGATTTCAGGTCCTCTGCTAAGTGTTCAACTATTACCCATTATCTGTGCTGCAACTCCATAGTTTCTTACAATAAAGAAAGCATTCATATACATCTCAAATGTCCCAGAATTTTATGAATGTGAATGTACTATAAATGAAGTAAAGTGTATTTGTGTGAAGACACACACACACTCTGATTTTTCCGTTCCTTGATCCTTCTTTTCTCACTTCATTTATTTCATCTACTTTAGAGCTGGGTTCTCTTTGAGTCACTTTGAAATCTAATAAATGATAGCTCAAAAGTGTCCTTTTGTGGAGTCATGATAAATACTTAAATTTCCATAATATAAAGCATGGAATATTGTTTATTTCATCAATATCAATGTTAACACAGCACATTTCTTTGACCATTTAAAGATGGAACACACACCAAACCAATGGGTTAGAAAATTTTAACAACTGTGACTTCAAACAACTCTGAAATGGTTTACCCATGAGTAAACGTGGCTAGACATCCACAGAAGCAGCTATGTGCCAATGTTCAAAATAGAAAATTAGTTAATAATTTTTTTGGCATCAAATGTAAGGAAAAAGTAACAAGCAAAGAGGCCTCTATTCACATAATTACATTATCTGAGAGGAAATTGTCCCATGAACCTCCACTTCTGGATAAATGCTACTTAGTCAAGTCCTTTGTAGGACTGAGTAGGAATCGCAGTGATGAGAATCATTATTATCCTGGTAGTCGCATCATGGGAGGCTCTCCCCAGGGATGAGAATTTACCACGCTTCATTGGTTCTCAGCATGTGAGACTGCACTGATGATAAATGATATTCAGCTACCTAAAAATGGTCAATATTTATTCCAGGCAGAATAAATGACTTTTGTTCTTAATGATATTTCATTCTGTATTAATGTTCACAACCCCTCCCGAACACCAGACCTCCTGGTTATGTTTTTTGACTTTACCCAGAACCATTTTTATTTCAGTCCTCGTTTAGTAATTCCATTAGGGTGATGAGGGTGTGGTCTATATCAGCCAAGATTGGTAAAAGAGACACTAATCCAGTGGAAAAGCAGCCCAGTGGAAGTAACTATTAATTATCAAAATGAAAAGAAAAATCTAAAAGCCATTCAAGTGTGGGGCCCAAACACCTTGGCTCTTGTTCAGCAATAACATATGATTATGTGCTACCTTCCACCTCCCCGTAAGCAGGTTTGGAGAAGAACACAATCCACAAGCTGGTGGCCCTAATTCAGGATGAGGGGAAGAACAGTGTGGTGCTTAAGGCCAAAGACTATGCTTCTGACTCCACAGCTATCCCCAGTTTTATTGCTTGATGCTGTGAGACTGTGCTTTTTGAATTTTTATTTGTCATTATTTTAATCCCCCCCCCTTTTTGGGGTACTGAAATCAAACCTTGGCTTGCTCAACCAGTAGGCCACATCCCTGTTCCTTTTTGCATTTTCATCGACAAAGTCTTGCTAATTTACCCAGGCTGGCCTCAAACTTATGATCTTCTTGTTTCAGCCTCCTGAGTAACTGGGATTGTAAGCTTTAATTGTACTAATTTTCAGGGTACATTGTGATCATTCAATACATAGTTACTTTGTATAATGATCAAACCAGGGTAGTTATCATTTCCATTTCCTTTACAATTTTTGATGAACGTGTGATACTTGTACATACTTATGAGGTACAGCTGATTGTTCAGTACATGTACACAATATGTACTGATCAAATCAGGGTAATTTTCCATCTTATTATTACTTTGTATTTGGAGTTTTGAGCTTTCTTATCCCAGTTATTCATAATAGGTCATTGTAAACTATTGTCTCCCTGTTGTGCTGCAGAATACTAGAACATACCACTTTTATCTAATTGAATTTTGGGACTCATTCTCCAGCCTTCTCCTATCCTTCCCCACTATTCTACATTCATTTCATTTTTTCAAAATATCCTCGTGTGAGAAAAAGATATGAGGCATTTGTCTTTTTGTATCTGAAATTTCATTTAACATAATGTCCTCTAGTTTCATCCATTTTGTTGTAAATTAAAGGATATCTATCTTCTTTTATAGCTGAACAATATTCCATTGTAGATATATACATTTTCTTCATCCACTCATCCATTGATGGCACGGTGCTTAGGTTAATTTCATATCTTAGCTATTGTGAATGGTGCAGCAATAAGCACAGGCAGGCAGGCAGGTGTCTCTTTGATATGCTGATACTATTTCCTTTGGATATATATTTAGATTCATGAATCTTTTGATAGACCCTAAAAGCATAGGAAACAACAGCAAAAGTAGATAATAGGATTGTCTACACCACAAAGCTTCTGTACAGCAAAGGAAAAGATCAAAAAGTGAAGAGACAACTTGAAGAATTGGAGACAATATTTGCCAACTATTCATCGGATGAAGAACTAATATCCAGAGTATAAGGAACTTAAAACATTCAAAAACCAAATAATTCAATTAAAAAATGTACCCAAAGTATGAATAGACACATCTCAAATGAAGAAATTGAAATTATGAAAAAATACTCAGTGCCATTAGCTGTCAGGGAAATGCAAATTTAAAGCACAAGGAGATATCATCTCATCAGATGGCTATTATCAAAAAAACACAAAATAGCAAATGCTGTTAAGGATGTGGAGAATTGAGAACTCTTATACAATAAGGGCAGGAAAGAAAATTTGTACAGCTGCTATGGAGAACAGTATGGAGGTTCTTCAGAAGTTGTGGGACTGTGTAAGAGTTAGTTTGAACCGTGTCTCAGTTTCCTTCATCTGTAAGACAGGAATAATATTATACCTACTTCAAAGAGTTATTGTATTATTGAATAAGTTAAGACATGGAAAGATTCGTCTGTCTAAACCCTGGGAAGCTTGTGAAGGAAGTCCATAAGCTAAACAACCAGAGAACAACATATGGGATTCATCTTTTCTTTGAAAGGAAACAGTCCAATGTTAAGAGTAAACTCATACTGGAAACACATCATAAAGCAGTGTCTAAGGATGTTCTGGAAGCTTTCCACACTTAGCAGCATCTCTTGCCTCTTTTCTCCCTCTCTGAAGCCATGAAGAGCTCTCCTTGGAAGAGAAATGCTGAGATTCTGCATAATGTCAGCTGCTTTATGAATCAAAATTGACTTAGATACATTTGGGTGTTCACAGCACTTTCTGGTACTTGAAACAGAACTCTGATTGCAGGGGATACAGAAATCTCCCCCACCTCTGCACACATGCACACCCACATTGTATCAACCCACCCAACTTTACAAGTTTTCTGCTCTTGGTACTTGGTAATATCTGATATTGAACTCCTGTTTTTTTCTAAATAGCTAAGTTCTTTATACTAGGCACAGTCAGTCTCTCTCTCTCTCTCTCTCTTTCTCTCTTACACACACACACACACACACACATTTTCAGGATTCTGCAAACAGACTTATATTTAAACATTATAAAGTCACACTAAGATGTCAATGGACTAGGGGTGGCTGTTATGGCTTAGATATGGTGTCCTCAAAAGCTCACGTGTGAGACAATGCAAGAGGTTCTGAGGAGAATGATTGGGCTATAGCCTTAACCTAATCAGTGATTCTGTCCCTCATGGGATAACTGAGTAGTGACTGGAGGCAGAGGATGTGTGGCTGGGGAAGTGGTTCACTGGGAGAGTGGCTATGGGGGATATATTTTGTATCTGGAGAGTAGAGTCTCTCTCTGTGCTTCCTGATCATCAGGTGAACTAGTTCCCTTTGCCACACTCTTCCACCATGACGTCCTGCCTCACCTTGAGCCCTGAAGAATATAGCCAGCAACTTGTGGACTGAGATCTATGAAATCCTGAGCCCTACATTTGTTCTTGTTGGGTCTTTCAGTCACAGCAACAAAAAAGCTGACTAACACAGAGGCTTTTATTGGTCAGTCAATAAATTGATTGAGGAAATGCATCTTCTATTTTCAAAACATACACAGTCCTTTGCCTACTTGTTGCTGATCTGCCAGTCTCATGTTTCTACTCCTTGGAGATGTCGATAATGCCAAACCCCCTCCACGACACTGAGCATCCACCTTTACCAGCAGATGACGGGGAAGGGCCTTTGAAGAACCAACAGATAGCTTGTCCGTGGAACTGAGGGGTCACAGTTCAATGGAAGAAAGAATATGAGTAAAGAGAGTGATATTTAAATATGCCATAGGTAATTTTGCTTCCCAAGACCTGGTATCCTGTGCAGAATCTGACACAACATATAAATCTGTTACTGGGTTGCTGAAAGAAAGAAAGAAGGGAAGAAAGAAATAAAAAAGGAAGGTAGAGCAAGGGATTTGACATTAGGAGTTTACTCTTATTTCCACGAATGAGTTTTAAAGCACTGGTAAGAAATATGTGGTACGAATGAAGTGTCCTATTTTTCTGCAATTGAAGATGAGATCGTTGAGATTCTGAAGTACAAAACAAGTTTTCATCAAGAAAGCACTCCTGACAGTCTACTCAATCTGAGGGAATTGGGTGGTGAACAATGGCTTACAGGTATTTGGGTATAATTTGAGTGTTTTTGTCAGTTTTTTTTTTTTTTTTTTTTGCTGCTATGACCAAAAAACCTGACATGAACAATTTTAGAGGAGGAAAAAATTATGTGTGGGCTCATAGTTGCAGCGGTCTCAGTCCTTAGACAGCCAGCTCCATTCCTCAGGGCTCAAGGTGAGGCCAAACATCATTGAGTAAGAGTATAGTGTAGTGAAGCAGCTTAGGACATCACACCAGCAAGTGGGGGAGGGAGGGAGGGAGGGAGAGAGAGAGAGAGAGAGAGAGAGAGAGAGAGAGAGAGAGAGAGAGAGAGAGAGAGACTCTCAACTTGCTAGATACAAAATATATAACCTAAAGGCATGCCACCAATGCCCACCTCCTCCAGCCACATACTACCTGCCTTTCATGACCATTCAATTAATCCCTACTGGGGGATTAATTCATCCAGTCATCTCACTCTAAGCATTCCTGCATTTTCTCACACATGAGCTTTTAGGGGACACCTCACATCGAAATCATAACACTGAGTTAACCATCTCTCATTTTGATCTCACATTGTAAGAAAGTACCAATGGTTGCCTAGTCCTTTGGATCAATTTTCCTGGAGCTGTGGCATCACAACAGGACTTTGCCATCACCCAGGTGCCTCATTCTCAATGGTAGTCCAACATTTGTTGGGGAGCTATTTGCCAGGGCTCAAACTCTGCTCAGTCCCTTGTGAGGCTTGAGAAATTCCTGGGCTAGAGAGCAGAGAGGCTTCCTCAGGATCATAAGTTCCTCATGCAACTCTTTTTCACAGGAGGGTGCAGTGGAACTCGAAGCCCTGACAGACTTGTCACCTGCTGCTTGACCAACCCAGGCTGAGCCTTTAAGCCTTGCTCCCCTTGCCTGTCACACCAGGTAATCATCAATATCATGTGACCCACAAGTTGTTAGATGTTTGACCAGCCAAGATTAGGTATGTGCCTTGGATTTGTAAGCCCCCAAAAAATCATCTGAAAGAAATGCAAAGAGTTTGGAGAGAGAGAGAGAGAGAGAGAGAGAGAGAGAGAGAGAGAGAGAGAGAATAACACTACTCTTGCCTAGAGTCTGCAGCTGCATTGCAACATGTTACTGAGAATCCCTCCCTGTTTGTGGAGCACTCAGATTGCTGCATAGTTGAGTCAACCAAGTGCTGCAAACACATTGTGAAGATAAGTAAAGTGCAAATGCACTGTTTCCTGAAAAGGCCAAGACAATACTAAGAAGCTGTTTGTCCTCCTCAAGTCTCCTGTCATCACCAGATCGAGTGGCAGTGGTCACACCTGCCAAGCCTGGGTATTTCACAAAGTGTGTACATGATGCCTTTCTGCCCAGCATACGAGGAGCCGGTCATTCTTTGCCTAGTGTGGGGTCTTGGTGGGAGGCCATCACTAGGAGGTCTATTAATTTCAATGTTTTCTTCTCACTCCCGTAATTGCAGTTGATATGCCTGACAAGCTGAGGTCCCAGAACACCTACCTGTGAAGGAAACTTCAGCCCCCTGCCTTGAAAGCTCACACCAAGGCTTTCAGAAAGAGAAAGCTATTGCTGGGCTCATGGTTGTCTGATTTCACTACATAATACCTTCTTCCCTTAAGAGGAAGATGATTCTAACAAAAGCTGCAGGTGTGTCTTGTACATATTGTGGGTCTCCCATTGCCAAAAGTCCAGATCATTTCCTTTTCATTTCTTGCATAGAACATCAACAAATGGAGAATTTGGGGTGGGGGATAAGTATGGAGAAAGGCCATTTGCTAAGAACATTATGGATTCAGGGTCACATTGGTGCAGATTCAAATCCCAGCTCTGGAATTTTCCTAAATTGTGACCTCGGGCAAATCATGTGGCAGTTTCTGCTCCAAGCTCTAATGTTTTCAGGGTTCTCATTCCTGGAAGTCAAGGCCATCTGAAGGTCACATGAGACATTTTAAGACAAAGATACAGTCAGGACATGGTTCAAGGAGCATGTCTTTATCCTTTTGAATCCAAGAGGCTCAGTGGGGAGAGAGGAAGCCCATGGCTCCTGTTCAAGGCAGGGTGCAATTTAGCTCGTAGTTGAAGGATTCCCTTTTCTCACAGTACAGCAGAAGAGGAGGCATAAATGTTATCATTTTTATAATCATGTATGATTTTATAGCATTAGTGGTGGCTTTGCCTTGGAAAGCTTAAGCTATCCCAATTGTATTTATAAAATGGATAACTCCATTCCTGTCAGGTCACAAAAGCACAAAGGGTAGATCACCTTAGTCAATGGAATGACTAGACGTGATGATATGCAGATACTGAGGCGTTTAAATCTTTTGTTTTGGGGTCATTGTCAAACTCTCAGGAAACAAGGGAAAAGACAAGACCTCTGAAGTGCTGTGACTTGCATTTTCTGCTGGCAAAGACAAGGCGGGATCTGTGTTTCCCTACTCGGGTTCCTGTGGAAGGTCTTCAGTATGTCACACCCTCCTGGCATCTCTTCAAAACCTCGCCCAGAGCCCCTCACTGGACTCAATTGTCTGGCAAATTTGGAAGAAGAAACTACAGGAAAAAAACTAATGCTTTTCCATTCTTTTTGGCATTTGGCCCTCTCTAGCCCACTCTCCAGCAAAAAGTTAAAGAGCCTGCCCCCTGAGAGAGAGGCCTGACATTTTCCAGAGCAGTCTTTACTAAGTGGGTAATTTTGTCTGATTTTAAGGCTCCATGTCATCAAATTATCATTACTAAATTTGCAAGCTGCCTTCCCAGCCTATTAGTTAGTTTCTAAGACGGCAATTGGCTTCATTGGTCTGACTTCTTGGTCTATCTCTCAGCCAATACTTGGGAGTGTATAGCGGGAAATGAGGGTTAGGACATCAAGGTCTGGAAGCAACACTTTATTAGTGACCACAGCCCGGAGGGATAATTCCCAAAGTCTGAGCTCCGGTTGCAGCAGGGATTTTACTTTAATATATAAGCAAGTTTGGGGTACATTGAGGTCAGGCAGTTGGTGCAATTCTATTGGGGAGTGTATTCTACATTCCTTATATGGGTAGAAGCTTGTCAACAGCCTAGAGGCTTTAAGCTCATACAGCTTGGAGATTTTTACTGCACTAAGCCTTAAGGGGAGGAGTTCCTTCTCTCTTGGTTATTTTGTTTCCTGCTTCTGCTACTGGGGTCATCTTGTCACAGCTACCTGTCAGCTGCTGCAAGCCTCTCTGGTTAAATGTCAATAAGCAGAGCTGCTGTGTGTCAGCATGCAAAACCACAGCCTGTCAGCTTTCAAGCTGCTAAAGTCTCTATTTTGTTCTACCACAAGAGGAACCTCAGTGGGGAAAAGAGGGATGCTAATTTTTTTCAACTCCTATAAAACCTGGAAAATATTGTTTTATTCTAATTGAATAATCAAATGTTACCAAGTACGGTAACAATACTTGGCTATCCCGAAAGGAGATGGCCACTGCAGCATCATGCCAACTGGGAGGCAGAGCTCAGGGAAGGACATTGTAGAGTTCTAGGCAAGAAATTCTTCCAGAGGTGGTTCAGAGAATGTGCAATAATTAGGCCCCATCTCTTCTCAGGCTTCAAGAGGTGATCTGATGTGAGGAAGCAAGAGCTTCAGTAGTGTTCTTAGATGGTATGAGGCAGGAGAATCCGCAGACCAAGGTTATATCCAAGAGGGTCGTGCAAATATCACAAGAGAAACTTGGAGTAATAGTAACAGCTGTTGATTGAGAAGATGTAGTAAGTACTTTATATGTACCATCTAATCCAATTTTGAAGATTAGGAACTCTTGAAGTTTTACCATCTCCATGAGAAGGGCATACCCAGGCTTGCAGCAACTCCTAGATGATCTGACCCTACAGCTAACACCCAGGCTTCTGAGAGACAATAATAAATGGTTGATTTGCTAAGTGTTAGAGCTGTGGTAGAGATATCAGGTAGTTGTTGTGCAGCACTATTGTTCTGATATAGAAGTCTGTTGATAGACTAATTTATAGAAAGTAACAGAGCTAAGGTTGCAGAGCTAGGATTCACACTGAACTGTTTTCACTTCAAAACCAGTTATTTTAACCACTGCACCAGGACACTGAACTAGCTAATCTGAAATGCAAACTTTGCCCTTGAAGTTCAAGGGAATTTAGGATGATGGGATCACATGGACTCCAGAGCACCCCTCCCCGCAAAATCTGACATTTGGTTTTCCTAGCTACTAGTGCTACAGGATAGAAGAGGACAAAGCAGACCTGCCTTGCTTGTTGCCTTGACCTCAGCACTTTGCACAAAGGCTGCACAGCATAAGTGTCCAATAAGCGTTTTGAAAAAAAATTAACTAATTAATGCCACTCTTTATTTGATTATTTCCACTTGTCCTAACCTTTCAGTGAAAATGGGAAAGACTGTTAAATACAGGTGCAACAGGTTCAACACAAATTACAAAGGTTATCAAATTGTTAAGTGCTAGAAGTTTCTCAAGAATCCTCCAGAAAAGACACCAGCCTGCTCGGGACCCAGGCTCACAGTAGGCCCAGGTCCATCCCTCCACCACAGACACCCACTAGAGCCCAGCCTCTAGCTCACACCAACTTGGGCAGGACCCAGGTCCAGGGTAGATCTGAGTTCATGTCCCCCATCCTACTTGGGAGCCTAAGCCTAACTCACTTCCATGGCGGGACACTGCAGTCATCGCCATAGCCTTCCCCACACAGTAGCCCCTACCTTTTTGATAACAGACAGGGCCTAGAAGCAGCTGCATCTCAGAACATCCTAAAGAGAGTGTGAGGACCACCCTTTCAGCCCCATCTCTATAAGTCATTGCTTCTATCTTGGGGCACCTAAACTATTATCTCGAGTTACCTCGGCTATTGCTGCCACAACCTTTAGTTGCGGTAGCACATTGAGGGACACCAGCAGGGTCTGGAAGCCCAATATCAAGGTGCAGTTTAGACAATCTACACGGATACTACAAGAATATATGGAAGAAACTGTAAGATCTCAGATGCGCCCTGCAAGAAAGTTAAACATATAAACAACATGAAAAAAACAAGGGAGGAAAGTGTTCCAAACAAACCAGGACACTGTAATAACAGAACCCATGGACTGTGAAGCTGATGAAATGTCAGAGAAGAGTTAAGAAGGTTCATAAGTAAAATGATTCATGAACTAAAGAATGACCTAAATGAGCAAATACAGGCAAAAATTGATCACTCCAACAAAGAGATAAGAGAGCAAATACAGGTAGCAAAAGATTACTTCAAATAAGAGATAGAGACTCTGAAAAAAAAGTAAGAAATCCTTGAAATGAAAGATACAATAAACCAAATAAAAAACTCAATAGAAAGCACAACCAACAGACTAGATCACTTGGAAGAAAGAACTTCAGAAAATGAAGACAAAGTATACAATCTGTAAAATAAATTTGATCACACAGTGAAAATAGTAATACACCATGAACAGAACATCCAAGAATTATGCATCAAAAGACCAAATCTAAGAGTTATTGGGATAGAGAAAGGCACAGAGTTTCAAACCAAAGGAATGCACAATCTCTTCAATGAAATAATATCAGAAAATTTCCCAAGCATGAAGAATGAATTGAAAAAACAAATACCAGAGGCAAACAGGACACCAAATGTACAAAATTACAACAGATTTACACCAAGGCACATTATAATGAAAATGCCCTGCATACAGAATAAGGATAGAATCTTCAAAGCTGCAAGAGAGAGGAATCAGATCACACATACGGGGAGATCAATTGGTATCTCAGCAGATTTTTCAACCCAGACCCTCAAAGTCAGGAGATCATGGAACAACATATACCAGCTCTGAAAGAAAATTATTGCCAACCAAGAATTTTGTATTCAGCAAAATTAAGCTTTAGATTTGATGATGAGAAAAGATTTAGCTTTAGATTTTCTATGAGAAACAAAAGTTAGGAGAATTTACAGCTAGAAAGCCTGTACTACAGAACATAATCAGCCAACTATTCCAAGAAAAGCAAATGAAAAACAACAATGAAAATCACCAGAGGGAGGTATTACACTAAAAAAAAATCTAATCAGAGGAGAAACCAAATCACATTAAATACCAAAAATAAACAAAAATGGCTGGGAATACAAATTATGTCTCAATAATAACCCGAATGTTAATGATCTAAACTCACCAATCAAAAGACATAGATTAGCAGATTGGATATAAAAAAAAGACTCAACAATATGCTGCCTCCAAGAGACTCATCTCATAGGAAAAGACATCCACAGACTGAAGGTGAAGGGTTGGGAGAAATCATACCACTCACATGAACTGCAGAAGCAAGCAGGGGTTTCCGTTCTCATATCAAATAAAGTAGACTTCAGGCTAAAGTCAATTAAAAGGGATAAAGAAGGACACTCCATAATGCTCAAGGAACCATACACCAACAAGACTTAAAAATTATAAATATATATGCCCCAAACAATGGAGCATCTACATACATCAAACAAACTCTTATCAAGTTCAAGAGTCAAATAGACTACAACACAATAATTTTGGGTGACTTTAACACAACTCTTTCATCACTAGATAGATCTTCCAAACAAAAGCTGAACAAAGAAACTAGAACACAATAATATAATAAATAACTTAGACTTAACTGGCATGTATAGAATATTTCATCCTTCAACAAGAGAATACACTTTCTTCTCAGCAGCACATGGATTCTTCTCTAAAAGAGACCATATAAAAAGCCACAAAGCAGCTCTTAGCAAATATAAAAAAAAGTAGAGATAGTACCATGCAGTCTATCAGATCATAATGAAATAAAATTAGAAATCAATGATAAAATAAAAGATAAAAACTATTCCAAAACCTGGAGACTAAATAATATGATACTGAATGAACACTGGTTTGCAGAAGACATCAAGGAGGAGATTAAAAATTTTTTAGAGATGAATGAGAATACAGACTCAACATATCAAAATCTGTGGGACACTATTAAAGCAGTTCTAAGAGGAAAAAAAGATCATTGCATGGAGTTCATTCCTTAAAAGAAGAAAAGGTCAACAAATAAATGACCTCACTTTACATCTCAAAGCCCTAAAAAAAAGAAGAACAAATCTACACCAAAAGCAGTAGAATAAAGGAAATAATTAAAATAAGAGCTGAAATCAATGAAATTGAAACAAAAGAAACAATTGAAAATTTGACAGAACAAATGATGGTTGTTTGAAATAAGAAATAAAATTTACAGACCTTTAGACATGCTAATGAAGAGAAGGAGAGAGAAAACTCAAGTCACTAACATGATGATGAAAAAGGAAATATCATGACAGATACTACAGAAATATAGAAGGTAATTAGAAATTATTTTGAAAACTTGTACTCCAATAAAATAGAAAATGTTGAAGTCATCAACAAATTTCTAGAGTCATATAATTTTCCCAAATTGAATCAGGATGCTATATACAATTTAAACAGATCAATTTCAAGCAACAAAATGGAAAATGCCATCAGAAGTCTATCAACAAAGAAAAGCCCAGGACTGGATGGGTACACAGTAGAGTTCTACAAGATCTTTAAAGAAGAACTAATACCAATACTCTCCAATTTATTTTAGGAAATAGAAAAAGAGGGAGCACTTCCAAACTCATTCTATGAGGCCAATATCACCCTGATTCCAAAACCAAGCAAAGGCACATCAAAAAAAAGAAAACTTCAGACCAGACCAATCTCTCTAATGAACATAGATGCAAAAATTCTCAATAAAATTCTGGAAAATCAAATACAAAAATATATCAGAAATGTAGAACACCACAATCAAGTGGGATTCATCCCAGGTATGCAAGGTTGGTTCAACATATGGAAATCAATAAATGTAGTTTATTATATCAATAGACTTAAAGATAAAAATCATATGATTATCTCAACAGACACAGAAAAAGCACTTGACAAGATACAGCATGTTCAAAATACTAGAAAAATTATGGAAACAGGAACATATCTCAACATCATAAAGGCTATCTATGGTAAGCCCCAGTCCAACATCATTCTAAATATAGAAAAATTGAAGGCATTCCCTCTGAAAACTGGAAAAAGAGACAAATGCCCTTTTTAATCACTTCTATTTGACATAGTTCTTGAAACACTGGCCAGAGCAATTAGACAGGTGAAAGACATTAAAGGGACACACATAGAAAAAGAAAAACTCAAATTGGCACTGTTTCCTGATATATGATTTTATACCTAGAAGACCCTAAAAGTTCCACCAGAAAACTTCTAGAACTAGTAAATGAATTCAGCAAAGTAGCAGGATATAAAATCAACACCCATAAATCAAAGGCATTTCTGTGTATCAGTGACAAATCCTCAGAAAGGGAAACGAGGAAAACTACCCCATTTACAATAGTCTCAAAAAAAAATACTTGGGAATCAACAAAAGAGGTGAAAGATCTATATAATGAAAATTACAGAACCCAAAAGAGAGAAATCAAAGAAGACCTTAGAAGATGAAAAGATCTACTTTGCTCTTGGATAAGCAGAATTAATATTATCAAGATGACCATACTACCAAAAGCACTACAGATTTAATGCAATTCTGATAAAAATACCAATGATACTTCTCACAGAAATAGAAAAAGCAGTTGTGAAATTCATCTGGAAAAATAAGAGACCCAGAATAGCTAAAGCAATCCTTAGCAGGAAGAGTAAAGCAGGTGGGCATCACTATACCAGAACTTAAACTATACTACAGAACAATAGTAACAATAACAACATGGTATTGGCACCAAAACAGACTGGTAGACCAATATATTCCAGAATTAGTTCAGGCAGCAACCTTGGCATTTACAGATAAGTCCAGTGGGAAGGACCTAAGGATTATCTATCCATTGGTAGACCAATAGATAGAGGACACAGAGACTAACCCACAAAATTACAATTATCTTATATTAAACAAAGGTGCCAAAAATGTGCATTGGAGAAAAGATAGATTCTTCAACAAATGGTGCTGGGAAAACTGGAAATCCATATTCAACAAAATAAAATTAAACCCCTATTCCTCACCATGCACAAACGTCAACTCAAAATGGATCAAGGACCTAGGAATAAAACCAGAGACCCTGTATCTAATAGAAGAATTAGGATCCAAATTCCTTAATAAGACTCTTTTGGTGTAAGAATTTAAATAAAAAATCAATAAATGGGATGGATTCAATTTAAAAGATTCTTCTCAGCAAAAGTAATAATCTGTGAGGTGAATAGAGAGCCTACATCTTGGGAGCAAATCTTTACCCCTCACACATCAGATAGAGCACTAATCTCTAGGGTAAATAACGAACTCAAAATGATAAGCACCAAAAACCCAAAATAACCCAATCAATAAGTGGGCCAAGGACCTGAACAGATACTTCTCAGAAGATGATATACAATCAATCAACAAATTTATGAAAAAATGTTTATCATCTATAGCAATTAGAGAAATGCAAATCAAAATTACTCTAAGATTTCATCTCATTCCAGTCAGAATGACAGCTTTTATGAATATAAACAACAATAAATTTGGGGAGCATGTGGGAAAATGGTACACTCATACACTGCTGGTGGGATTGCAAATTAATACAGCCAATATGGAAAGCAATATGGAGATTCCTTGGAAAATTGGGAATGGAACACTTTTTGACTCAGCTCTACCTCTCCCCGGTCTATTCCTCAAAGGACTTAATAGCATACTACAGGGACACATCCACATCAATGTTCATAGCAACACAATTCACAATAGCTAAACTTTGGCACTAACCTGGATGCCCTTCAATAGATAAATGGATAAAAAATGTGGTATATGTACATAATGGAATATTAATCAGTAATAAAAGAGAATAAAATCAAGGCATTTGCAGGTAAATGGATGGAGATAAAGAAGATAGTGCTAAGTGAAATTAGCCATTCCCCAAAAACCAAATGCTAAATGTTTTCTCTGCTATAAGGAGGCTGATTCATAGTGGGGTAGGGAGCATGGGAGGAATAGATGAACTCTAGATAGGGCAAAGGGGTGGGAGGGGAAGGGAGAGGGCATGGAGTTATTATTGATGGTGTAATGTGATGGACATTATTATCCTAAGTACATTCATGAAGACATGAATTTATGTAAATATACTTTGTATGCAACCAGAGATATGAAAAATTATGCTCAATAAGTGTGATAAGAATTATAATGCATTCTGCTATCACATATAAGTTAAAAATAGTTTTAAAAAATCCTCCAGAAAAAATTAAATGGTTTGTAAAGTCAGGTCTTCACCTTTTGTAAAATCCTTAGGTCCTTCCCACTGGACTTATCTGTAAATGCAAAGGTTGCTGCCTGAACTAATTCTAGAATATATTGCATGGAAATCTTGAAGGACTTGTTATGTTGAACTTATTTGGAACAAATGCAAGGGTTGTTCCAAACAGCAATGTTCTTACCAACCTGTCATCAAAACTTCTCATGCTCTTTTATGTGGAACTATAATTGGTGTTGTAACTTTGGTTTTAATTTTCATAGACTGCAAAAGAGTGGGATAAGCAAAGATTAAGTGAAATTGCAATTTAATTATTTGTCTGTTTGTTTATTTATTTATTTATTTTTATTATGTGTTCTCTCTGTCCCCACATCCTCTGGCAAGTTCTGAGAATCAAACTAACTCAACTTTCCAATGAGTTTTGCTGCTAAGTAGCTGTTTGATCTTAGGCCAGTCATTCAACATAAAGGCACCTCAACTTCTTAATTTCCTCCATCTGAGTATTAAAGGTGTTGTGCTGAATTAAATCCAAAGTTCTTTTATTATATCAAAGATCTATCATTTTATATATAAAGGCCCATCAAGTAGGGAGAGCTAGAGTCCTGGGATCAACTTTGCATGGAGCCTGAATGATCACCGATTTATCTTTAAATAATCATCATGTGCTGAGACCATGGTGGAAAGGATGATAAGAAATGCTTGCAGTAGGGATTCATATGGACCTAGGGGCCATCTGAAAAAGGGCCAGGGTAGCGAACATTGCTGATTCTCTAAAGCCAGAAAGCAATTCAGTAGCATTTGTAGACTGTGATGCCCTAATAGGTACCAGAGAGGAAGGACTCAGGGGAACTCTGTCTGCTAATCTCTTTCAGGTTGCCTAGAGCAAAGCTAAGCTCAAGTTATCTCAGTAAATGAAGATTCATTGTAATGGTTCAAGGTTAGAGGAAAAAAAATGTTGTCATCAGCACTACAGCCATGCATTATAAGGAACCAGAAAGTTGAAGTATACTAATGATTTTGGAACAATGGTCTCTAGTGTGTTGGCTTAGAAAGTGTGCAGGACGAGAGTAGATTAGAGCAACCATTACTTTCATTTTTATTTCACCACTCATTATTTTTAAAAAAAAATTGTTTGTCAATGGACTTCTATATATTTATTTATTTATTTATTTATTTGTATGTGGTGCTGAGGTTCGAACTCAGTGCTTTACATTTGCTAGGCAAGTGCTCTACAACTGAGCTACAACCTCAGCCCCTCACCATTCATTATTTTTAATTTTGAGTGCCTTTCTAAAAATGTGTATCATGAATCAGGATACGTAACTAAGTGATAAATACGTAAGTTTATAGCATTAGTTTTGTGTGGAAGAGATAATGATGCTTACCAAATCTTGCTTCCTTACATTTCTGAGTCCAGTGCAATTATGTGGATCCATTGGATTAGTCCTAGAGGAGAAAATTTGAGCAGACACACTGTATTATTTCCAGGCCAAGGCCATGTAAAGCCCAGGAATGATAGACTAGGCTTTCTTGTCTCTGAACATGACTGAAAAGTGTGCATGATCTATTTGCTGTACCTGTAAGATGGCAGAGCCACCAGCAGCTAGGGTCCCTAACTGCATGGAGCAGAGTTTCCACAGGCACTGGATAAGAAGCATGTGTACAAAGTAAACCTTCGTTAGGCTAATTCAATGAAATATTGGAGCTGTTACTGCAGAATACATAGACTCTCCTGACTTCTAAAGGATGTCTATTCTTTTATTTGGATAGAGTGAGCAAATTTCATAATTTCTCTACCCACTTTTGTTTTATCTTAGGTTTCCAAAGACATACAATCTGATGAGTTCTCTGATACACAGACATCTACTCATCTTTAGTCCAATGAAGCCTGGCCAGGGTATCAGGCTGACAAAATGGGAAAGGGGTAACTGCGACCACTTCTGCCATGAGGGGAAGGGCTTTTTGATGAGAGGCCTGTGTCACTTGAAGAATTTCCTTTTGTTTTTTCCTTTCTTTTTTTTTAATTAGTTCTAATGAGTTATACATTATAGCAGAATGCATTTTGATTCATTGTACACAAATGGAACACAACTTTTCATTTCTCTGATGGAGAGTCGCATCACATGTGCAGTCATACATGTGCGTAGTAGGGTAATGATGTTCGTCTCATTCCACCATCTTTCCCACCCCCATGCCCCCTCCCCTTCTCTCCCTCCCCTTTGCCCAATCAGAGTTCCTCCATTCCACTTGAAGAATTTTCAAGGCCTGCCTAGGACTCAGGCATGTGAGTCAACAATTTTACACAGAGACATCAAATCAAGGATGGAAACTAACAAATAATCTTATGCTTAAGACCCGTATCTTAAGGATCAACTCTGCATCCCAATTTCACATGAACCTTGAACTTTAGAAGACAGCTGGGAAGGGATTCATGAATGAATCAAAAGGCTAGATGAAGAACATGCTGGGATCAGTGGCTTTTGCAAGAGAAAAGGTCAGAAAATTAAGGACAACAAAACTGGTAGAAAGACAGCACCTTCGGGTATAGCATATTCTTAATGGAGAATTCTGAAAACATTTTCAATTCACACTTTCTTTCAACAAATTCCTATTGAGTGCCCTTTCTGTTCTCAGGTCCCTCTCCCGAAATAACTGCAAAGACAATGTTTTCCACTTTCTCTTCTTCATCTAGAAAGAGCTATTTTAGGGGATAGGGTTATGGATTTGAGCACCACTTTTGGAACACAGTCACGAATCCGGGCATTTGGTCCAGGCAGTGCTGAGAGGAGAATGGTAATGATTTTCACAGAGCTTGCTGCAAAACGCCCACTCATTCTGTCACAAGCAACTAATCTTAGGTCTCACAATGCAATATCCCAGTGAGTAGAGGGTGAAGCTAATGGAATAAGGAAATACTGCCAATGAAAAGAGTCCAAAAGAAGCCTACTCTTCAACAATTGCTCACTGGTGTCAACTTGGGTCAGAATGTTATTGCCAGCCACCTGGTGATTGATGACCACTATTCTCTGACACTTCACCTGCTGAACTCTTAGTGTAACATCTGGATAATTGTAAGTTGAAAATGAAATTGGTGAGAACAACTCCATAACTGCTTTTAAAAATAATGTGCAGAGAATTTTTTACTGGATTGTGAAGGTTTAACCTCAGGAATTCATCAATCAAGCATTTATAAGATACTGACTCTATTCTTGTTACTAAATAAATTCCAGAGGCGAATCAACATAAATCTATGTTTATAATCTATGTTTAAAGAGTATATGTATTACTGTGGAGGCAAGAATACTCCAAAGAAAATGATCACTGAGTAAAGTAAAACTCAGAACTCAAAATAATAGTGTTAAATAGCAAAATAACTTAGTTATCAATCAGAGAGGCTGGGCTCAATTCTCAGCTCCACAACTTAATGGCTTAATCACTTTAGGCAGGTTACTTTACTATTTTGCAATTTCCCCATTTAAAGTATAAGGACGAGAACATTTCCAAGTGGTATATGTGAAGTGCTTACAACAGTGACTAGAATGTGGTAAAGAACAAATATCAGCTACTATTAAGGGCAAATGAGGATTAGAGACACATTTAGTTTAGTGGATCTCTTTTTCTCATCAAATATTCTTGTTGTTTCATTATCTTTTTTTTTTAAAGAGAGGGACAGAGAGAGAATTTTTAATATTTATTTTTTAGTTTTTCGGCGGACACAACATATTTGTTTTGTATGTGGTGCTGAGGATCGAACCCCGGCCGCACGCATGCCAGGCAAGCGTGCTACCGCATGAGCCACATCCCCAGCCCTGTTTCATTTTAATTTTCAGATTTCTTATTTCTTATTTTAGGATTTAGAATCCTTTTGAGGTTTTTTTGTTGTTGTTCTTAAGTTTTCTTTGATCTTTCACCTTGTAAATGCATGTTTAACAATTAATAGTGGTAAATTTTTAATGCTGTTGGCTGGAAAACTGATTGGTGTATGATATATTATTTGTACTAAGAAATAACTTGCCCCAAAATACCTTTTGTTTGCTTAGGTTTCTTTCCTTCTTTCTTTTTAATGTCTGAAAATTGAATGTATTTTTGTCATAATTGTAAACAGAATTATCCTGTTTAAAATATATACTCTATTTGTGTATCTTTTATGCCCTGAAAATTTGAAGGTTAATCCATACTGGCATGTTTTAGAACATTCGAAAAAAGAAATTACTTTTAATACCAACCTTTTAAATTTCATGAAGATTTTGGTAGGAATAATAGTATATACTATAAGCATTGACAAAACTGAAAATTTCTTTCTATGAAATATAAAATGCTCAGTATCTAAATCCAAGTTGGGTGTGGTATATCAGTGTTAACTTTGGATGTTTTGTGTTTTATATTTATGTTGCAGTGTTCAAAATGCAAATATAACATTTAATATTTGTCATGCTTTTACAAAAGTGAATCCTAAATTACTAAGCTTTGTCCATATGTACTCATACTTTTGGAATTACTTGTTGTATATTAAAAATTCCCTTAACCCCCCCCCCCAAAAAAAAAAAAAGGATTTGCTTGACTAGAGGAACCTGGATTGCATGAGCATGATCTGTTTTGGAACTTAAAGATCCCTGATCTGGAATCTAGGCAGCTGCCTCCCTTGTCTCTCTGTGGTCACTAAAATTTATGAGTGAAGGACTATCCCATCACAAATGGGATCATGAATGCTTCCACTTTTTTGAAAATTTCAAAGTCTTTATGATATTACATCTTCTTCTATTCCCTTCAACCAAAATAAATTCCCTTCTCTTCATAGACCTTAATTCTACAGAACTCCGGATCCAGGACCCAGTGCAGTATCTTATCCACCAGAGTAAGGTGAAAAGGAGGAATGGATTATGCAGTTGTGAATTATCTCCAGTTAATCTCTATGTCCTGAACTTTCTGAGATTTTTAGCTGCAAGTAGGAATCTATTACATTTGATGGATGTGTCCAGAAAATACTCTCTGATGATATCCAGTTATTACCTGCTATGCACTTTCATTGGTTGGATATGCCTATAAGACAAAAATGTTAACCAAGTCTACCAACCTCCCTGACCTAGCCCTGGCTACAAATTGCTCCTTCCTTTGTCTTAAGATCATTCAGCTTGACCAATGTGTCCAAATCTTGTCTACCTGGGATAGTTCTCTCACATTGACAGTGACCACCATGCTTCTGCATCCATTACCATATTGTTAGCCTCCTTGGTCAGAATTACTCCATCCTTCTTGGGAGCCTGTTGCAGTATGACAGTGCCCTGCCTCATCTGTTGCGCTGGAAGACAAGTTGTCTTAATGCCCTGATGCAGCTATGCCCATAATTGAGGACAACTGGAGAAAGGGAAACACAGATGAGTTCTGAGAAACAGGTTATCTCAGCCAGTGTCTTCAGAGATTCCTTCCAGTTATTCTTTCTATTCACCCCTTCTTCTTGGTCCTACCTTTTTATAAACTCATGCTCTTCCTCCACTCCTCCTTTCTCCTAACCTCATTTCCTTCAACTTTTCACTGCACGTTTAAACTCATGCTAAATGTTGTGGTCTACGTGATTCATGGCCGAGGGGTGAACTTGGAAACCAATCTTAGCCCCATCGAAGTTTGACAATGGGATATTGGTGAAGCCATTTTATTTTTCTTAGATGATTTATTAAGTTGAGGCTCTTGATCTAGATGACCTTTAATTACCATCCAATTGCTACACTCTGGTTTAGGAGACTCATTTTTTCTTCCCCAAAGCTATAAAATAGCATAAGTTTTAAACTTTCTCATCTGTTTCCAAGATCTTGTTTATGCAGAGACTAATTACTTCCCAATTTTAATTTTTCTCTTATTCTTTAACAATAGAACTCTCCAAGTTTTAGCAGGGACACTAGGTAGAGATCACAGGTATCATCCTCCCTTGCAGCTAAGTATGCCTCTGTGACCAGGTTCTGGAAGACATGGTGTGTGTGTCACTTCTGGGCAATGTTCTGAAGATGGAAGCTGTGTGTACTCTACTTCCTCTGGCCTCTTCCACTGGCTGCCTTGGCCCTAAATACAGAAGGTAACATTAAAAGTGATAGCAGCGTGACCCCTCTTGACCTGCACTACCTATTTTAGACTTTCATAAAATAGAGCTATGCAATCTGTTTCATTTAAGCAAATTCAATTCTCTGAGTCTTTTTGTTATTGAAACTTATCCTAAATAATAATAAATATAATTTTAAAATTCCCTAAATAATAAATTATTCTCTGACCTTGACGTTAGGTTTTTTAATTTGTTCAATGGAGTGATTTGAACAGAGAATTTGATTAAATGTGTCTTCAGATTAAACATTGCAGGATTTGTTTTCTGGAATTTGGCAGGTATGGGGAGATGCTATGGGACAGTTCTTTTACCCTGAGGTTTACCACCAAGCCTGACAGAGAGAATATGAACAGCATTGTGGCGAGAACATTAGAATTCTTGTTACCTAGGCATCCTGACTGGGCCTCTCAATTCCCTGTTGTAAAGGTTAGCAGTCTAGAATCTAAATATGCCTGACCTGGAGAAAGGACACCTCTCATCTTTAAAGATCCAGACTTCTGTGTGATGTCTGCCTGCCTTTAACCACCCACTGCACTCAGATCTGCACAGTATGTAGACTCTGAATTCTGGAGTTTTAGATAAAGAAGATCCCATGGAGACATTTGCTTGTTTCAGGTACAGAGCTTCACCATAACTTCCACCCTCAGTCCTCCAAAGTCACCCATTCTCCCAACTACCGTTCTGAGCAATCATCCACCCACATCCTCCCCATCACCACCATCCACTTGGCATAAAGGAAAGAATTAGATGCCATGAAATTTGAAGCACAAGTGATAGAATGAGAAATTTTATGTAAAATTTGATATATATGCGTAAAATACAATAAGAGAACTTCTCTGGTTGAGCAGACACTGGGGTCCTATGGCCTGTGTATTTCTTTCACCTTTGATACCATAACAGTTCCTGAAGTGCCTCTCTGCTACCCTATACTTTTCTAAACTCAGATAGATGTATCTTTTTCAAGTTTCTCCAATTTACACACAAGAAAATTAAGATGTGGAAAGGTTTAATAATGTTCCCAAGTCTTCTAAGACTTGACCCTTTGCACCAACCACGCTGACACCTTTCCTTTCTTCCTTATCAGCTTTATTACATCTGAAATACATGAAAATTCCACGAACTTTCTCCAGTAAGAGATACAAAAGCCAGCCTCTTAGATGGGTATTTTTCTCCATGGGTCTTTTGAGTTCCCCAGAATCCAGGCCTTCAACTATAGCTACAAAGTCATCAAAGTTCACCTGATGGAACACTGACATTTGATATGACACATCTCTTCCCTTCATTCAATAGATGGTGTCTATGTTAGGGTTGATGACTTCTGCCCTGCACTGAATCAGATGCAACTCCGATTGAAGACTGGAAAACACAGCACAGAGTCACTAAGTGGATGCAGTTAAGATACTGGTTCCTTCCCCTTTGTTCATTATGGGTCAGCCATCATCTGCTCCACCCTTCTATGTCCACCATGACAAAGGACACTGCCGTGAGTCTAAAAGCATCCCAGCGTCCTACTGAGTCAATCTGAGTTTCCACTTTTATCTTTTAGGTTAAATAGTTGACCTTTAAAGATAGTAATTACTCTACATTGCAGGGCCACATAAGTCCCTATACACAATATTCTTTTCTTCTTTTTTTTTCTTAAATGCTTTTTTAGATGTTGATAGATCTTTATTTTAATATTCACTTATTTATATGTGGTGCTGAGAATCGAACCCAGTGCCTCACACATGCTAGGCAAGTGCTCCACCACAACGCCAGCCCTCTTTTCTTCTTTTTTAATCACTTCATGCATTCCTGGGCTCCCATCCCCTCTTTCATGCATGTAGTTCTTAGGATAATCACAGAATGAGCTGGACATGCCATGCTCTGCAATATGGAGGAATGTCTGACCCTCTGAAGGAAGGCAACATCTTGGGTTAGGGAGGAACTGTCCTGGACAACTTAGGTTTTGTTCCTTTTTACCCCAGAAACAGTATGTCCTTTGAAGATTGACACCATAATGCATGTGGTCCCTAAAGTATATAACCCTACAACCTCGAGGTAGGCTGCCTTTGGGAGTCCCTTGGTCCTGGGACACATGTAGTTAAGACTCTATTCACCCCACATCCTCCCTGAGTCTGGTTGGGGCATTTCACAATGGACCTGACTTTTATTGTCCTTGCCGCCTATCTATAAGTAATAAACCCACTTTATCTTACTTGTCTTACAAATGTTCTTTTTACTGAAACCATGCAATTGGTGAAACTGTAGCCCAAACTCATCTGGACTCCTAACCATCATGGTTGGCATAGTAATAGTCTTTTTTCTCCCAACAGTGGGAGTTCCTCCCTTGAGATTGGTAATTAGCTAACACGCCCAAAACTTCTGTGAAAATATAAAACATTCTTAGTTCCAGGGCTCTACAAAACCTGCTATGAACCATTTTCAAAACATTCTAAGGTCCTACTTTATATGTTTAATATTCTCTCAATATTCTTCTCTCATGCTTTCCTATGAGCAGGAAGAAAACTGGCAACAGTTTGGAAATATCAAGCCCTGATAACCAGGAGTCACTTGTAATTTTTGCTTTGCATATAACTGCAGGCAAGAGTTTCACTAGCTTTACCTTTCCTCTAGTTTTCCATGCCATGTTCTTCACTCCCTTCTCAGTTCTCACGGGCAGTAGCCTCAGGTTCATATTTCTGCTAAAGTCTGTTCAAGGCAATTATGGCTTTCTCTGTTATGCCCTTCAAAATTCTTCCAGTCTCTGCCCACTGATTCCAAAGTTGCTCCTATACTTGTAGATTTTCATTATAGCAGCACCCCACTTCCAAGTACCAAAACCTGTGTTAGTTGTCTGTTTCTGTGTAATAAACCTTTCATCTAAATAACATCTATTTGCTCTCTCAGAGTTTGTGGGAGTCAGACATCCAGGCATAGCTTAGCAGGGTTCCATGCTCAGGTACTCCCAGGGAATACCGTCCCTTATGATACTCAGAGTCTACATCCAACTTCACTGGGTTGTTAGAAGAAGCTGTTTTTCTTGAATCTGTAGAACTCCTAGTGTCTTGTTCCTTTAAGACCAGTGGGAAAAATCTCCTTCTAGATCTCTCTGACTTCTTTTTAACAACCTATCTGATTAGGTTGTGCTCAATTTGGAAAATCCATATTCTGATTAACTCAAAGTCAATTGATTAGAACTTTAATTACATCTGAATAATCCTTAAGCTTTATAATATAAGGAAAGCTAATCATTGTGGTTATATCACATTCTATCCATGCCCACTCAAGGGTAAGGGTTATACAGATGGATATGCCAGGGTAAGATGGGGTGGGAATCTCAGGGGCCATCTGAGAATTCTGCCTACAATAGTCTGAAGAGATCTTTAAACAAGTGTAAAGGTCTAGTGCATCTCTCCATTTCATTCAAACACTTTTTTTTTTTTTTTACTTTTTCATTTCATGGACATTATAATAGGCTTGGTGCATGGACAAAATTAAGCCACACACTCACTGTTTTATACTGCAGGAACTGGCCTGGAACTCAGATTTGCTCTTTAATCACATCTCAGCAACAAGCTGAGATGTTGAATATGCTCAGGGCATAGACCGCATCTCACTGAGTTTCTGTTTCTTTTTAATATGTGGAACATATTAGCACCAGTTTCCCTTCCAGCACAGGGTCTTTAGTTCAAAGATTTGTATGTCTTGCAGCATAATTATTTGACTAGCATTTCCTTAGTGAAAAGCAGAGTTAGTGAGTGATGGTAACAAGAGCCAATGGCCACAAAAATGAGAAAAGAGAATAAAGGAAGCAGCTACTACCCCTCATTGCCCGATGAGGCAGGCTCTGCTGGAGTTTGGACTTATAATCTCTTCCCCATAGAGACTGCAGTGAATCTCTCAGGGAAACCAGAAGAATGTGTGTGTTTCCAGTACACACACCTGCCATCCACGCCTGAGGCAAAACCAACCTTTTCCCTGCCAACATCTGAACTGAAAGTGTGAAGGTTAGGCCTGCCATTTTCATGGATAAGTAGTTTTCTGATATAAAAAGTCAATTAAAAAAAAAAGAAGAAGAAAAAAAAATTGAGGTGCTTGGAAGCAACTTCATAAATCAAATTTAAAACCAAAGAAGGAAAGCTTACTCCTATATGTACTAATCCCACTCAAATGTTTTCCAAGGGTAGGACAATTTTTCCATCAGCCCACACATCTTTAAATTGGAACATTTCTCACAGATACGGCAGGAAGGTCTTTGGCCAAAGTATTCTGTCAAACCTGAATCTGTAGCATAGACATCCGGTTTGCAGATCCTCCTTCATGTGTGGCCAAGCCTCCGTAGAGACAAATGGGAGGGCCGGCCTCAGTGTGGGTGGTTGTGGGCAATTGAATGTGTCTCCAGGCTTGAGATGGAATTAACAGAACCCTTCACAGCCCGAAGAAGCAGAATAAGCAATATCTGCCAGGGTTCTGTTGAGCTCCTGAAGCTAATTGACAACTGATTCCTGTTTAATGACAAAGGTCAAAGGAAAATCCAAAAGTAGAGCAAATAGCAAATAATCTTTTTTTTTTATTATTATTAACAGGTTTCTTCACAGTGAGTCATTTAAGTAATAAGAGTAGTAAAAGAGAGTCATAGAAATAGAGGTTTTGTGTTCAGAGGTACGTGGTTTCCTGTGGAATGGGGACCACACACACCCACACATACAGGTTTGTATTTATTAGGCAAGAAGGATCTGCAGGAAAATTACTCTAATTTTCACTTTACAGATGAGACTACAAGAGACAGAAGAGGTGAGATGACTTGTCTAAGCCCACTCAATTGTGCACGTGTGTTTGTGTGTGTGTTACACTGTCGGGGGCGGGATGGTAAAGCAGTCAGAAGCAACATGTGTTGATATCTATGGAAATGTACTTTCCATCCATTGCCACGAGTACCCACAACTTGCTTCTGGCTCAGTGTCAAAACCAGAAAACACAGCCTGGCCCATCCTTCCTATCAAGAGACAAATTAATTGAATAGGTGATTCAAGACCCAAATTATTATCCCCCTGTCAAGAGCACTGTACTATATATAAGGTAGATTGCAGTTGGGCCATCAATATATGCTACAACTTATGAGTTTTTGTAAGATTCCCCCAAAGAACTAGATTCACTTTAATAGGATTGTCTCTGTTTTCCCTGCAATTACTTGACCCCTGATGTATCCTAACAAAGACAGGTCTACCTATATTGGTTCCTCAGGAGTACCACTATGGACATTTTGGACTGGCTAATTCTTTGTTATATTAGGATGTTTTGTGCATTGAATAATGTTTAGCGGTATCTCTTTTACTAAAATTTACTAGCACTCCTCTTTTCAGTTGTGACAATCAAAAATGTTTTCCCAGGATTGAGGGAAGGGGTTGTTGGAGGAATCATTCCCGCCCCCCCCCCATTGAGAACAACCAGTTCATTCATTAAATGGCAATTTTAAAGCAGAACTATAGTTACCGTTAGTTAAAACATGTTTTTCAATTAGATATTTATTATTTGAAGGGTAGTAGAATTTGTATGTACTTGGATCTTGAAGTGCATTTTACATAAGTACATATACTTTATTACCAAGTATGAATCGAGTTTTTACAAGTTTGGAATCTATATAAATACATGTAGTCTTTTTTAACTATAGTGTATCTTAATTTTTTAGCATTATTAGGAATTTTTTTATGTTTATATATGCCTTATGTTGCTGTTATTTTAAGAACCACCACATGATATTCTACTGGATAGCTATTAATTCTTGTTCTACTTGAAAATATTGATCATGACTCCAATTATTTATTATGGTAATACCTCAGCGAATACATTTGTATTTCTATGATGATAGTCCCATGAGTAATTACTGCATCAAAGCGTGAAAACATTTTTATGATACATGACCCAGATTGCTCTAAACTTTCTAAGGACTATAAAAGTTCTCAGCCTCTATCATCAGCATGGCATGGAAACACTGGTTTCCTACCCCTTCTGAAGCAATGCTAATGACATATTCTGAATATTTAGTATGTACATAGCCTTGTTAAAAACATAGGCAATTTTTTTTCCACTGCAGAATTTTTTTTTTTATTGTAGTTTGGATATGGTGTGTTCTCTAAAGGAGATGTGGGTTGAACACTTGGTCTCTGGTGCAATGATTTAAGAGAAGGGGTTTGGGGAAAATGGTTGGCTCATGATGGTTATGACCTCATGAGTTGATCAGTCCACTGGGGGAATTAATAATTTGAAAGGACTTTTGGGAGGAGGGTGAAAAGTGTAGGAGGTGGGCGCTGGTAGAAGGGAATGGGTCTTTGGGGTGTGGACTATATATTTTCTCCCCAGCTGCTGCTGCTGCTTTCCTCTTCCTCCTCCTCCTTTCTCTCTCTCTCTCCATCTCACCTCCTTGCCTTCCATGAGCTGAGCTACTTTCCTCTGCCTCACCTTCTGCCGTGATGTTCTGCCTCACCTCTGACCCAAAACAATGGACCCAGCTAACCATGGACTGAAACCGTGAATCAAAATAAATCTTTCCTCCTCTAAGTAGTTTTTCTCACATATTTGTCAAAGCAACAAAAGAATTAATAACACATTTCTAAAATTTCTAAATGAATTTGTATTGATATTTTATACAAAGATGCTAAATATCTAAAAAATTAAGCTAGTTTCAAGTCTCATAGTTCATCCTTTCCCATGTAAAGTTGGAACCAGAGTTTATTTACACATTTTTATTATAGTCCCATTGACCTCTAAGTTCATGCGAAGGACAAGTTTCTCTTGTTATATTTCTTTCCATGATATTTTGAACCATTCCTGGTACATATGAACAATGAGAAAAGGTTTTGAATGAATCAATAAGTTCTTATCTTGTGCCTGGTAGTGGGATAGATCAATAAGTAATGTTCCATTTCTGCTCTCAAAAAATTACAATTTAAGTGAAATAAATATGCAAGAATAAGTACAAGATATTGTGAAATGTGGCACAGTTTAGGGTTAGTCAGTATCACAAATCATGCACCTGAGCAGGAGATGAACAGATGAGAGTCCCTGATCATCCAGGAAGTAAATGAAGGGCATGGCTCCCAAATGGAACAAGGTATAAGTGCATGGAAGAATGAGACAGAATAGCTGTTCCAAGAATTATAAGTAGTTCAGTCTGAGAACAAAATAAATTGTAAAAAGTAGAAGGGAGTGTTATACAGATTAAAACATGAACTTGTCAGATGAACAACACCAGGGAGATAGCAGGTTGTGAATTTTCATAAGTCAGAGGACATTATATTACACCGATTCATCTCCAAAGATCTCTATGTGAGGCATAAGACGTTGGTCACAATTGATGCTATGGTTTGGATGTGAGGTGTGCCCCAAAAGCTCAGGGAGACAATAAAAGAATATTCGGAGGTGAAAGGATTGGGTTATGAGAGCCTTAACCCAATCAGTGAATTAATTCCCTGATGGGATTAACTGAGTGGTGGCTGAAGGCAGGTGGGGTGTGGCTGGAGGAGATGGGTCATCGGGGGCGTGCCTTGGGGTAGACATTTGTATCTGGCAAGTGGAATCTCTCTTTGACTTGGCTTCCTGAACATCATGTGAGCTGCTTCCCTACACCACACTTTTCTGCCATGATGTTTAGACTCACCTCATGGACTGGAGCCAGCTGTCTATATACTGAGACCTCTGAAACCATGAGCCCCCAAACCAACTTTTCCTGCTCTAAAATGTTTCTTGTCGGGTCTTTTAGTCACAGCAGTGAAAAGCAGACTAGTACAATGGAGAAGGGGACAAGCCACATCATCACCTGTATGGAGCTGAGGCAGAAGAGGCAAAGAACAGGTGAAAAAGTAACAAACGTAATCTGGATGATTTCAGAGTTGAAAGCTTAATGATGAAAATGAAGCAATGATGTGTGAGAAGCCTGGAGAAAATCTTTACATTGGATCATCTAAGACTTTCTGAGGAGCGTAGTAGCTTTTGCACGAGCTCCTAGGTGACTTATAAAGCTAGGCACATAAAACCCCCAGGGCACATGGTCCCAGGCAGAGGAAACAAGAAGAGCACAGCCATGTTCTAGAACAAACAAACAAACAAACAAAGAAATAGAAAGTAAATGAGATCAGGAAGACGGTGTGTGGAACCTGGAATGTTTTCCTAAGCATTACTTGAAGTCTTATAGGAGATTATACATACAAGATCGTACAATATAGACTAGATCCTGTGTGGTAAAACCAAGAGCAGGGAGACCCATTAGTTGGTTATTTCCAGTTGTCCAGAAGAGAGATGAGGGTAGGCTGGATGGAAGGAGATAAGTGGATGGATTCAGGGCAGGTTGATGAATGGTGGTACTTTTCATGGGGTCGATCAATACTTCTAGGCCAGTGATTACTTGCAGGGTTGTTTTAGGCAATTAGTAACAGGCAGATTCTTTACAGAAGGTCAGGTTACTCGTTGTCATAACCTCTCCTCCACATTGAAATATGAGGCAATTATGTTCTCTGGGAGGACTGTCTTTGTTTTCTGTTTATGCCTCAGGAAGAGAAGCTGACTCTTGTAATATTATGAAACAATTACATGCGGAGAGACTCTTTTTTTTTTTTTTTTTCATCTCTACAGGGCATGGTTAGTTTGTGCAGCACAGGGCATTGCTAACCGCAGGGTCCTGGTGGAGAGCTTGGCATACTAATTAGGGGCATTACACAGTGACTCAGCGTCTCCCAGAGCCTTTTCGGGCCTTTTGAATACCTGCTGACTTTTGTTTGGAAAAGCGCAGTGATTAGCCTCCAGTGTCCTTCAGGCAGAGCTTTGCTCACTGAGCTCAGAATGTTAGTTACACAATATCAGATCCCTCTCCTTCTTTCCAAAAGGTGACAGTCTGTGCAGACAAGCTGTGTTTTGAGCCCTTTATTTGGTCACATCTCCGCTCTGGCTGGCAGAATTTTCCCCAATATTCATGATTCATGAGAATCCAAAGGCTGTACCATGTCCTGGAAACCCTTCTGTAGTCCCACACATAGCTCATTATTTGTTGGAGAATTTGAAGAAAAAAATGATTTGTCTACCTTGAACACCTTTTCATTATAAGATAAAATACATGCACACAAAGCACCGAAAGGTCTTACTCACTGAGATATTGCGAGGCAAACCCTTGCTAACCAGGACCCAGATCAGAAAAGGACTTTGGTGGCCAATTCAGAGCACTCAGAAAGTAACCCAATTCCTTTCCCCAGAAGTTCCCAGTAATTCTATTTATATAATAATTGTTTTACTTATTTTATCACCAAAATAGGCAGACCTGTAACTCTATACTCTAAAATTTCAGTTTAAAAATAGGCTATGTCTTTAAGACTTTTTATTCTGCAGGTTTCCCACCACCTCTTTCATTTCCTTATCACTTGGTATGGAGAGCTTCCCACAGTCTAGGTTTGCTGATTCCTTTCTTGTGATTCACTCCAGTATCTTCTTCTGTCCTCAGTATTTCCTAAAATGACCATTGCACCCATAAGCTCAGTAAGATTCATACTTCATCCCTTTGCCAGCATAGATTCACTGAGATGTTCTTTCCTTACCACCACATAATGTTGGGTCATTGCTCTATTTTTGGTGTCACCAGAAGTTGATGCCCAGGGTCTGGATCCATTGATTCATGGCAGGTTACTGATGTTGGTTTTGTAATTCTTCTTTTTTTTTTTCACTCACTCATTGCAATCATTGTATAAAAACACCCTTTCTGTGATATGTTCTGTGTATCCTTAGGGGCACATTTCATGTAGAGCAGGTAGAGCAAATTCTTGATTCTTCATCCTGTGTTTTGAAAGGAGGTGAGGTTCAGGATATCACTCCATACAGCTCCCTCCTCTCTGGGTTTCATATAGTTTTCAAAGACATGGTGGCCTTTTTTCAAATGCCTCTTGCTTTATTACAATGCATTTTAACTAGAATTCCTTCCCTTTCCCCTCTTGAATCTGCTACACACCTAATCTCTTCAGTGTGGGGCCCTGTCCAGCAAGGCTGTACCGGGAACTTGATTTTAAATTTCCATGACACACAATCTATGACAGCTTCTTTAAGCATTGAAGTAGATCCTGTTTCCAGAGTGAACAAAATCCTTCCTAGTTTCAGCTGTTGTTGTTGTCAAATTAGACTGCAGCATTTTCTTTTTCTTTCTTTATTTTTTTTTCTTTTGTTTTTTTGATGGTGCTGGGGATTGAACTCCAGGCTTTGAGCATCCAAGGCAAGCCTTCTACCAAAACTGAGCTATATCCCAGCCTGCAGCATTTTCAAACCAATATATATTGGATCATTTTGGTCCTAGTTTAATGTTCTTGGGTGCCTGATTGAGGTTCTGCCACCCAGGCACAATTATCGATGTCACTCAGGTATGGAGGGACATAGCTATGGGCAGGTTGCCCTCACCTGCTTTATACTTTGGGACTCATGGAGATACTGTTCAGTTAGTTTTGTTGTAAATGCTGTTTACAACATCTACATGTTGTCCTGCCTTATTATTTTTTGTTGATTTTCAGAACAATTTTAAAACAACTTGTGTTACAACAGCCACTTTCCCGAACGTCTTCCATCATGCAATTATAGACTCATATCCGAGCATTGCTACTGAAGATTGGGACATGATGGAGAGTGAGCACCCAAACTGTAATCCTGGTACTCCACATGTCTCGAAAGGTGTCATGAAATTCCCTTTAAACATTTCTCCAAAGGCAATTCAATTAGTTAACCAATTATAACTAATGAGTACTTATTTTATGCATGATGTGGAAACATTGAATATGAGATAGCTGGAAAGTAAGTAGCTATTCATTTAATTCATTCTTCCATCAAATATACATGACAATGCACTAATTACAAACCCTGAGCTGTGAATTAGAGTAACAAGCAAAGTTGACAAAGGCCCAACTTTTTCACTACCATACAATTAGTGCATTCAGAACATGTTCCTTAACTATATTCTATGTGCCTTATATTATAGTAAAACTAAGTATACACCAACTAAGACCACCCCTATCACATCAAAATCCCTGATCTTGGAAATATCTGAGCTGCAAATTCAAAGAGTAGTACTATTTACCCATAGTAAATAGTATTACTATTTTCAAAGATTTAATGATGTAGCAAACCACAAAAATTTTTGTAATTCATTAAATGTTTTCCATTTCAAAATTCATCAATTTATTCTATGAATGAATATCAAGTACCCACTTGCTATAGTTTGAATGTTTGTCACTTCCAAAACTCATGTTGAAATTTAATTGCCACCTAACAGTATTAAGCAGTGAAACTTTTCAGATGATTGGTCCATAAGGGCTACACCCTTATAAGGTGGGATTCATACTGCTATAAAATGATAAGGTTAGCTTTCTTTTGCTTTTTCTTGACTTTCCACCTCTGCCTTTGAAGTAAAGAAGTTCTTGCCAGATGCTGGTCCCTCGACCATGGATTTCCTGTCCTCCAGAACTGTGAGTCAATAAATTTCTATTCATTACAGATTACCCAATCTCAGGTATTCTGTTACAATAGCACAAGCAAACTGCTGCATATCAGGCACTATTTTCGTTTTGAGGTTAAAGCCAGTGAGCAAGGCAAGGGAACAATTCCTTTGGGAGAGAGAAGACATTAAACAAACATAATGAAAGTATTTCAGGTGATGACCAGTACCATGATGCATCTAAAGTAAGAGGTTGTGACTGAGAGAAGTTTCTTAGACTAAGTGGTCATAGGCAGCCATGCTAAAGACATTTCATTTTTCCTGAGACCCCAATAATATAAAGGAACCAGCTAGGCAAAGATGAGGGTGTGTCAAGCTGCAGGCAGAGGAGGAGCTGGTTTAAAGGCTCCTGGTAACATGAGAAATTATATCCCATCTGATTCAAATGTATGATATGTTAAGATCATTGTACTGTCATGTGTAACTAATTAAAACAAATTAAAAATGAAAAAAAAAAATTTAAAAAAAGGCTCCTGCTCAGGAATGAGTTCTATGTGACCGAGGAACAGAGAGCAGGTGAGTGTGGCAGTGGTTGCTTGGTAACTAACGTGGGGGTTGGGTAAACAGCGAGGATGGAGAAGGTGCTCTTCAGCTTTCCATTCCCATAGCAACCCACAAAGGGGAAAGGTTCATCCTGGCTTCCAGTTTGGGGGATCCAGTCCATGTTGGTCGGCCCCCATGGCTTTGGGGCTCATGGGAAGGCTGTTACATGATGGTGAGAAGGGTGCCCACCTCACGGCAGCTGGGAAGCAAAGAGAGAGCGGCATCCACACTCCCCTTCAAGGGCATGCCTCCAGCAGTCTAACCCCCATGGGGCCCCACATGCAAATGCCTGCCACCTCCTCACCTCAGGGCGGAGCTGAGGACCAGACCTCCTATACAAAGGGCATTGGGGACATTCCAGGCCCAAACTCTAACAGAGAAATTGGGAACTCAAGGGTGAAGGTCTTCATAGTCCTGATAGAAAGTTGGAGAGTTTTAAGAGAAAGTAATTATGGAGCTGTCAGGCACTTATGAAATTACCTCAGTAGTCTAGGGAAACGCTGAAATGAGTAGGAAAGAAAAGAAAGGAAACCAGAAGAGAAGACAAGAGATAAGAGGAGAAAAGAAGGTATGATTTAGGTAAGAAATGAGGGAAAAGATCAGAGAAATGGTAGTGGCTTAGATCCGGATCACAGTAGGGAAAAGGGAAAAGATAATAAATAAATAAATAAATAAACAAACAAATAAGAGTATTTATTAGCAAAGTGTTTTGAAGGTAAAGTCAAGGTATACAGTGTTGATGTGCTTCTTATGGAGGGGTTATACAAGGTGAGAAATCAAGGACAACTCCAAGGTTTTCATTTAAGAAATTGGAACATTAATTGAGACAGGGAGGATCAGAGTGGATGGAAGTACTGCACTGGAATAAGAAGCAGTTATTTGGGGAAGAATCAAGAATTCTGTTTCAAATATGTCAATTTTGGGGGGGGGGTGGGGGTGGGGTACAAGGAATTGAACTCAGGGGCACTCAACCACTGAACCACACACCCAGCCCTATTTTGTATTTGACTTTAGTGCCTTGCTGTTGCTGAAGCTGGCTTTGAACTCATGATCCTCCTGCCTCAGCCTCCCAGTCCCTGGGATTACAGGCATGTACCACTACTGCACCTGGCTTAAATATGTCAATTTTTAGATTCATATTCAGTCTTGAAGTGGACATGTCAAGAAGGCCTTACATCTATGAGTTTGAGAGTATGATTCCTGGAAGAGGTTCCTGGTGGGGATATGAGTATTTTATCATTGACATATAGATATTATTTAGCTCTCGGTGAATTACAGAAGTTCCTTAGGAATTAATGATAGAGACAGTATCATACGATAGTCATGCCAAATCTCTGTCTTTAATGACATTGACTAGAATAGTTTCTTGGTGTCAGGTGGTCCAAGGCCTATCTGGAATGGTTGTTATGATAGAGTTAGACATATTGTACCTAAATCTAAGAAATAAAGAGTATGATTAAACACTAAACTCTATGATAGTTTATAAACAAAAGATCGGTGAAGACAAAATTGTCAGGGCAAATAACACTTGAGTGGAAGTCACATTTAGAAAGCTACAGTTCTGGAGGGCATCAAAGCAGGAATACTAGTAACAGTCCAGTGTGTATAACTGACCTTTCTCGTCAGATCTTTATGAGGTATAGGGCACCAGCAAACTGTTTCAAAGAGGAAATGTAAACTTTGCTTAAAGATGTTACTATCTAGATATTACTATCTAGATAGCCACAGAGGACAGGGCTTATCAACAGTCCAGATCACTTAAATCTGCACTATCCAGTGTGGTGGCCACTGTCCATATGAACTATTAAACTTTTGAAATGTGACAAATACTTTTTGATGTTTAATTATAGTTAAATTAAAATGTAAAGAGCCACATGTAGCTTCTCTGTTGGACAGCACAGATATATTTCTATCATCATTTTTCCCTAGAGAATATGGCCCTTATATTATCATCCTTGCCATTCATCTCAGCTGGTAAGAGAGGTGCAGGGCTCACTGGTTTAATTAAGGATTGAGAAAAATGATACGCGCATTACTCCCGAGAGCTCTCTGCCAGTCCATAGAGCGGAGACACATAGACCACCAGGTCCTGGATAAGTTCCAAGGGCAGATGAGATGAGACAGAAAACAGCCACAATAAAACCAATCAAAAGTCAAGAGACGCTGAAGGAGATGTCCATAAACTCAACTAGAGGCAGGTAGATGTGTCAAGGGATCAAGACAGCTGCTACCTGGCCACACTAGTCCCAAGTCCCGAGAGGGAAAAGAAGCAGTTTGCTTTGATCACATTAGACTGATGTCATCAACCAGGGTGTAATCAGGTAGTAGAATTGTTTCATGTGCATGCTGATGAATACAGAAATTAATTATTACAGAAATTCCTTTGGCAATAGTCATTCCCATTTGTGGTGCCCCAACTCATAAGTAAGGAATATTGAATGCTGACACTTTTATCCAATAAATTAGAGAGCTTCTTTCTATTTACTCTTTTGCTGACTCAGCAGCTCAAACTTAAAAGAGCCTGCAGTTCAGCACCCCACTCCCTGTCACCTCACTCCTCTCTCTGATACCTATTCCCATATTCGTTTTCTCAACAGACTATCTTCATGATATCATTCTCAATTATTATCCTCACATTTTTTACCTTCTCTGCTATTCTTTGTTTTCTCTTTCTCACTCATCACATTTGCTTTCATTCATGATCATGTCGTGGCCCATGGGTCACCCATAGTTCAGAACATCTAAGGAAACTGAGGTGGTTTATGAATGTTCCTCCTAGATTTCCAAAATTCATCTTCCAGCAGTTTTATCCTCAGTTTTCCCAGAAAAAAAGTAATAAATGGAGATTAGAGGCAGAGAACTCGTTCCTTTCTTGTGTCTTGGTCTTCACAACATCACCTCTTCTTATGGAAGAGGTTTGCTCAGGCCTCCAGCTTATTTCAATACCTTCAAAACCAGCCTCACTGCACACCCACTAAAGGTACCCGTATCCTGAATCTGAAGAGCAGGTGGATTGCACTGGAGTTCCCACAAAAAAAAAAAAATACATAGACAAGATTTTAAATTCCTAGGGCAAGTCTTAGGCATAAAAAGTTTCTAAAAAAATTTCCAAAACAATAAACTAATATATTTCTTTGGATCAAATAATACTAGGTCGAATCCAAAATTTAGTTGTACAGATTGCATGATTATAAAGAAAACCTTTAATTCATTTATTTCGCTTTACCCATGAAATCTATAGCTTTAATGAAAACATGGGTTGCCTGACACTTTGAGTGAGGTATCCAGATACGCTGGGATGAAGCTGAGAATTCTGAAACCCCAAGTCTCCCTGAAGCTCCCTTGCCTGCAGACACAGCCCTTCCCTTGGTGTCAGAAGCAGCCAGCCTTACCTTGCCTTTAATTACTTCATTGAGTCAATTGCTTTGCCTCAGCAAGTGTGAGGAGGGTTTTATTTTTCTCAAGATTAACTCCCCATCTCTTGTGACTGCTAAAAGTTTAACGAGAGTTAGAGCTCAGCATATGCAAGAGGAATAAAGGCATACAATGACTTTAGGGACCTATACTCCAAAAGAAGTGCAAGATTCTGCAAATTTGTATTGGCAAAAAACTGAGTGATACACATGGGAATTTACTATAAGATATTTAGATGAAGGAGGATATATATCATTTGATTTGGCCACAATTATCGAAATCAGTGCATGAACTTAAATTTGTTTCTTTAGCTCACAAAGATGAGATGTTAGAAATTCTTTGATATAATGCAGAAGAAATTCACAAGAGATAAGAATTTTGGATGGGCTTGTTAAGTACGAACTGATTGTCTTTCCTCATCCAATTTCCTTTCTTGAAAGAACCAGAGGATACTCCTTCCATGATGCTATTGATAATATAATAATATATTGGTATAAAGAGTAGCAGCCTCCTCAAAGTCTACCTGATCTGTAGGCCAGCTGTGAGAAACACAGGTGCTCCTTTTGATGGGATCTTTCTTTTCAGTGGGTATGAGTTGCAGAGACCAAGTTGCAGAGTAGAATTACCAGAGACAAGTGAATGCAAAGACCACAAGGGTGAGAAGGAACAACTAGTTACCTCAATGCACTGACCCTCAGGAATCTATGGGATAGCGAATTGTCACAGTATTTCTAAAATTGAAATATATGAGCAGTCTTTGGGAAGATCACTTTCTCTGTAAATCAAAAGTTAAACTTCTAATTCTAAGTGATAAAATCTAGCTTGAGTTGCCACAGTGGAGAGCCATGGTCTCTCACCCACTTATCAGACCCAGTCTCCATCAATCCCTGTGCCCATCCATTGAAAGGAAAGCCAAGTCATATTTAGTAAGAACTATGCCATGGCACCAAAGCTGTATGCTATAAATCTCCTTGAGAGCTTCACCAAAGGAACTTGGCAGACTTTACCAGAATATCAGAGTCTAAGAAATACTCAAACTTTCTGTAGATAACAAGAAGTTTACTCTGAAATCATGCTAATTTCTAGGGATGGCACAAGTAGGGATATCAGTGAAGAGGAGGCTTATGTAATTCAGGAGAAAGATGGAGTCCTGACCCAAGTTCTTTGTATATTGGACTTGGGGCCTTATGTCCACATCCTGGGATGATATTACAACTTTCTGGATATGAAATAAAATGTACATGTAATTCAGAAACTTACAGAATTCTTACATTGTCTCTCTAACCAATGGAGAGAAAAAGTCAAGTAGCAATCCTTAGAATTTCTCTTCCACACCAAAAGAGGAAATTAAAAGTAATACTACAATTCTAGAAAAAATAGCAACAATTAGCATTGCTATTAGAGCCTAGAAAATGTCAAAAAAATTGTGGGGGGTTACTGAGGATTCAACCTAGTTGAACCTCAGTGCTTCAGCACTGAGCCACATCTCCGCTCCTTTTTTAATATTTTATTTAGAGACAGAGTCTCACTAAGTTGCTTAGGGCCTCCCTAAGTTGCTAAGGCTGGCCTTCAACTCACAATCCTCCTGTCTCAGGCTCCTGAGCTGCTAGGATTATAGGCATGCACCAGCATACCGAGAAAGAATAGTAATTCTTAATGCACTGCCTCTTAACTCTTCTTTTTCCTGAATAGAAAGTATGTGGAACTTGGAGAATGGCTATGAATTATAAAATTAATCTAATGCTATTTTAATCTTTAGCTACCATTGCAGATGTTATCTCATTTCTGCAGAGAGCTAACAAAGCCATTATCCCTTAATACATAGCTATTCATATAACCAAAATTTGATTTTTAAAAATCACCTCCTCTGGTCTGTAGTGCGATTTGCAAAAATCCAAAATGAAAAGACAGATCCCTTCACCTTGCAATGCTTATCATTATAAAAAGAACCATGTTTGGATAGCCCCTTGGATTTTGTGGGTACCATATCACATTTATTTTAATGTATTATTTCAACACATTACTCAATAACCTGTAGGAAAGAACATTTTGAGTGAGATCCAAAGAGAAACCTTAGCAATAGGGGCAGGCTATAGTGCAAGCACATCTTCCACTGGAACTTCAGATCCACAGAACCTTTGGTGCCCAGAGATTCTTTGGAAAATATGAAGTCTGGAGACTCTTTGCAGCACTAGTAGAAAGATTATAGCAAAACTTTCAGGGAGTGAGATCAAATCTTAACCTCTTTGTGTAAATAACTATTCTTCTAGGAAACAGCTTCGGTTCAATATTATTCATAGATAAAGAAAGAATATCTGGCCATGAATCATTAAGGGATTATATGATCTAAGTTGTGTCAAACTCACCAAGACATAAATCTTAGATTTCAGAGAAACAAATCATCATCAAGGATAAATAGACTTACATAAATCTTGAAGGTTCAAGTAAGAAGCATGAGCAGACAGCTAAAACTCCCTTGGTACTTATATTATTTCCATTTCCTTAACACAAATTAGACCATCAAGGTTAGCTGTTTATGATGAGCGAACTACTGAGGAAAAGATGCCAGGTATGTATTCTCAGATAGTTCTGCATAATGTATCAGCACTAAACAGCAATGTACTGCTGTGTTATTTAAGTCCTCAATAGGAGTGTCATTGAAAGAGAAGTATAAAAAGAAATCCTTTTAGTGGGTAAAACTTCAGATAGTATATTTAGTTATTTATTTTATTTGAATTAAAAATTTAGTTAGAAATATGAATATGCACTGATTTTTTTTGTACTGGTTGAAAGTTTAGCTGAGTGAATGTTCAGGGACTTGAAAACAATGAGATTGAAAGGTAATGACAAGGAGTGCTAGAGGGAGGTATGAAAATGGACCTCTCCAAATGGGCACAAAGTATGTGCTGCAAAGAAGACTCAGTAGTTATATGGGCAAGATGAAAATCTAGGTGGGCCTCTGTCAGCTTTTTTGCCCACATTTTGATATTTGCTTAACAAGCTTATGACATCAAGGATTGAAGATAATTATGTGTTTAACAGACACAGTCTTCTCTTCACCAAGGCTGATATGACTCTTGCCACTTCTAAGTGATTAATATTCCAAAAGCACAAATCAAAAGGGAAACTCAGATATGGGAACATTAACTGGATGGATTAGGAACCAATTAATATCTTGGAAGCAGAATGGTAGAATGCTTTGAATATGGAGGGAAACAAAAATTTACATCACTGGAATAGAAACTTGATACATATATAAATTTCTCTTCTCTACCCACAATACTTTTGCTAGAGCTGCCATTTTGAATTTTTTTGGAGCCTATAGAATGGCTAATTCACCATTGTGACACCCCCCCACACACATACACACATACATGCAAATGTACTTTTCACCAGGAAATTCATTTTATAGTAAAGGTGGAACAATGGGATTATATCTGTGAAATTCACTAGTCTTTATCATTTTACTTATCAGAGTCAGTCAATCACCAGTGAGAATGGTAATATGAACTACTAAATACTAAAGTTCCAGTTATGATGTCAACTGGGAAACAGAACCCTGAATTATTAGTGTTATGCATTAAAATTCATGATAATTAATTTCAACTAGTGACCTATATATATGGTACCTTTTTTTCCCTATAGACAAAATACTCTAATCCAGGAATTATGAAGTGAAAATAGGAATGGTTTATCTCTATATAGCAACTAAGCATTACTAATATTATGCTTATTCTCCTTTTTTGAAACTAGTTCTGCTAATTTCAAAGTATCAGTCACCAAGGAAAAATTCCTTTTACCAGAGAATACAATGATTTAATTGAGTTGGAAACTGATTTGCACTTGACCATTTAGATCTGATTTTGTCACTGAACCAACAATTGAGAAGAGGGATCACTCATGGTGATTTTATATATGTGTGCATTGTGAAATGCCTGTTAATAAAATTAACTAACACATCCATCACCACATATACCTACCATTTGGGATAAGTTTGTGAAAGTAGGGACAGGGCATTATGCACACTTAAGATCTACTCTCTTGGCAAATTTTAAATGTACAATGCAGTATTATCAACTCTGATTACTAATTCTGCACATTACATCACCCAGATCTATTCATCTAATAACTGAATGTTTGAACCCTTTGAAGAACTTCTCCCTGTTTCCCTAGTACCCATCCTCTAATAACCACTATTCTTCTGTCTCTTTTTATGATTTCACACAGTTTTAAAGGTCATAAGTATAAAATCACAGCATGAACCGGGCTATGTTCTTCTGGAGACTTCAGGGGAGAAGCCCCACTTTCTACTCTCTGAGGTTGCCCTCATTCCTGACTCATGGACTCTTCCTCATATCAATCCAAGACCTCTTACTTCCATAGCACATGTCCTAATACTGATCCTATTCTGCTTTATTTTTAAATGAGGACCCTTGTGATTATATTTAGCCACCCATTTACCCAGGTCATTCTTCTCATCTCATATTCTTAATCCCATTCTTAAAATTCCTTTTCCTATGTGAGATAGCATATTCATAGGTTCCAAGGATTAGAATATGAGGTTCCTTGGATTGCGCTTATTCTTTCCAACACCTCTTCTAATTTCCAGGTTAAAGACCCAGTAATCCTTAGGTATTACTGATGCCTAGTACCCTATGGACTAATGTGTAATAAGGGTAAAACCTAACTTCTTGAGAAAACTTTTCTTCTGTCCTCTTTAACCTTAGCAAGCAAAATGTCATTCAGAACGAGCATCAGGAAAGGATACACAGGATATGAGACACGTGCTGGAGGATACGAAGAGAAAGCCAGGATGGAGCTGGATGGAGGTCAGAGGCAGATATACAGAAAATACATAGACAGATGTATTAATCACCCTAGTATTAATCACTTTTCTGACAAAGTATATGTGACTCAGAAAGACACATCAGTCAAAGGTACACAGTCAGATAGAGATTTTCTGGTGTTCTGATTAGCTTTTCCTTACTATGACTAAAATACCCGACAAGAACAACTTAGACGAGGAAAAGTTGATTTTGGATCACAGTTTCAGAGGTTCAGTCCATGGTTCACTAACTCCATAACTCTAGGCCTAAGGGGAGGCAGAACATCATGAGGCAGAAGGGCTTAGTAGAGAAAGAATCTTAGAATATGACAACCAGAAAACAGAGAGAGGGAGAGAGTAAGGTGGGGTGGGGAGAGAGTGAGAAAGAACACTTTGCTCACCAAGGACAAAATATAAATCGAAAAGTGATGTCCCCAGTGTCCTAATTGATCTGGCCACACCTAAAATCTTATGTGAGACTCAAGGCAAATTTATGGATTTTTTTCCTATAAAGACCAAAAGCAAGTTAAAAAATATAATGGCACAAATTCAACCTTTCCATTCCACAAAGGAGAAATAGGGAAATAGAAAGAAGCAATGGGACCAAATAAAAAATGAAATCCTGCTAGGCAAAATGTCTTATACTGTCACATCCAGAATGTGGGCCAAATGGCATCATGATAGTGTCCCCACAGGGCTGATGTAGCTCCTCCCATATGTCCGTGCCACGTTACTGGCATCTCATAATCTTGGGGGTCTCCATGCAGCTTTGACTTCCTTTTCACATCTTCACACATCACCTCGCAGAGGTTACCTGCAAGAATTCCAACCTTGTTACACTTTGCCTGGCATTATAGGCATTCCTTTGACATATTGGTGGAAGCCTCCTTGACCCCCTAACTTCAGCATCCTGTGTTCCTACAGAAACAGCACCATATCAATAATGCCATGGTCTGCTGACAACTTGAGCAGTAGCCAGGCCTTTTGGGACCATGACTGAAGTGGCCTCTGAATATCTGAGAAGCTAAGAACAGTGAAACAATATATCACCCCAAGTCCCCATGGAAGCAGGGTACCATCATGGTCCCAAAGGAATTTTTACTTTCACAGTCTTGAGACTGAGATGGATGTGGTCTTGCCAATTCATGAGGTTCCCCCAAGTCATCTTTCTTCTTGTATTTGAGCAAAGTACTTAACATCTCTTTAGTGCCTTCAATCTCTTCAACAATCACAACTTGGCCCTAGTATTAATCACTTTTCTGAGCAAATTTCAAGTTTTTAAATATTTCTGCTAAGTTTTATGTTCCTTATTTTCACAGTAAATTTGGCTAAAAGCTGTCAGCAACATCCGTGCCACTGCCTGCATCCTGTTTTGACTTGACATTTCTTCTGGCAGGAAATTTTAAATTCAGCCTAACAGAAAGTCTCAGGACACTAGCAAACTATAGACCATTTCTTTGACAGAATGTGGCACAAATTTTCCCATTTCCCATGGAATCATTCTTCTTTTCTGCAATCTTAAAAGCCCGTTACTTTACTGTCCATTAACCTAGTGGCCTTATGGTCTTCTGAGCTTCCCCAAGAATCCCTCTCAAAGCTTCACCTAAAACATTTTAAAGCTTGCATCTCAAAACTTTTCAAAATTCCTCCTGTAAATCAACTCCAAATGCTTCTGAACCACAGGGTTAATTTAGTCAGAGTAATAATCTCACTCCTAAGTACAAATGTCTATTTTTAGTATGTCCCCCTTTGTCCTGATGACAGTACCAGAGAAGAACAACTTACAAGAGAAAAATTTTATTTTGGGTTACTATTTCAGAGATTCAGTCATGGTCAGTCAATTCCATTGCTCTGGGACTAAGTTGGGGCAGAACATCATTGTGGAAGGGTGTGGCACAGGAAAGCAGCCTAGGACATGACCATCAGGAAGCAGAGAGAGCAAAAACTCTGCTCACCAGGGGCAAAATATAAACCCTAAAGCAATGACCCCAGTAAACTACTTTCTCTAGGCCCATCCTACCTGTCTATAGCAACCACCCAGTTAATCCATTTCAGTGGATTAATACACTGAATTGGTTACACCTCTAAAAATTTAATCACTTCACCTCTGAATGTTCTTCCACTGTCTCACACATGAGCTTTGGAGAGACACCTCATATCTAAACCATAACATCTGGCTAGTGTTCAGAGCACAGCCTCCCTACAGAAATAGGTAAAAGACACAAACAAAGGCCAGTTTCACAGGGAAGAGTAGATAACCCCAATCCTGGAGAGCACAGATATCCCCAGGCTTGCCCTCAGACGCAAAATTTAATATTGTGCCCAAGCAAATAAGGCTGGTGGCCTTGATTTGGAGCACGTGCTAGGATAGAATAGCATGTTTACATAATGCCCAAAGTGAATTTGACCTTGGATGTCAAAGGGAGGGAAAAAAAGAAAGTAGAGAAAAATAATCCAGGCTGGCAAATAAGTAGTAATCTACGTAGCCACACTGGGTCTGTTTCTCAGATTGCAACAACTCTTCACACTCAACACAGTAACTGGTAAGAGCCAAAACACTGAAGGAGAGTGTACCCAGCAGGAGATAGCAAGAGAGGCAGGAATTTTGGTGGTATCCATGAGAATCAAAGGGGTGGCCTAAATTTCTGGAACATAGGAAGAGCTGGAACCAGTGTTAAGGATGAACAATCTCTTCAAGATTTATGTAATTCAGGGCTGGGGGTTCAGGTCAGGGATGGAGTGCTTACTAGCATGATTGAGGCCCAGGATTCAGTTCCCAGAACTAAAAAAGAAACAAATAAATAAAAATAAAAATTTATATACATTTCTGATGTAGCTGGGCATATATCTGAGGCCTAGTCTGTGACCTTCTGTGGTAGACAGAATAAAGCCACTGCCAATAAAGAGATTGAAACCTTACTCACTTGAACCCATGAATATGTCATCTCCATGGAGTTAAAATTGTTACTCAGTTGACCTTAAAATAAAAATACCATTCCATATCACCCAGGCGAATCCCAATGTCATAAGGGGTGTTTAAAGTAAAGGAGGGCAAGAGGAGGTCAGAGGAAAAGAAAGATGTTAAGATGTCACTCTGATGCCTTGAACATAAAGGAAGAGATTGCAAGCCCAGGAATCAGGGCAGCCGTGTGGTGTGGGTGAGCAAAAGGCAAAGAAGCAAGACTCTCGCCTAGAGCCTCGAAAAGGAGGTGGCCTTGACACCCTGAGCTCAGTCTGCATGATTCCATCTGGACTTCTGATCTCTCGAAATATAAGAGAATAAACTTCTGCTCTTTTCACACATTATATTTCTGATTACTTATTGCAGCAATAGTAGGAAATTAATATACCACCTCAGCATACATATTCTCTTTCAAACTTCTTAAAATATAACCAATAGAAAACTGGAGTCCCAAGGTCAACTGCTGAGGCTAGGGAGGGCCAGAGCCATCTAACCTCCTTTAGGATGGAGTTAGAAAGCTCTGCAAGGCTCACATGGTGGAATGAAGGGTGACAGCCACTGTCTCACTGCCAGAGGAAAGCCTGGGGACAGGAAGGAGACTGTGGGAACGTGGGCAGTTCATTTAGATTGATCCATTCTTACCTACTTAAAAAGTACTTTTTAGAATACGTAATCTATTTGTGATTCAAAAGTTTTGAAACATATGAAAGGGAAACAGCTTCCACCCTTATTCCCTGTCTCTCTACCCTGTCTACCTGGAAAGCTCTTGGGTCAGTCACCAGTTTCAAAGGGATAGATACTATTTGGGGAGAGCAGGGTCTGGGAAACCTCTCTGGTAAGTTGGAATCTGGATGGAGGGAGTCACAGCACAGGCAGGAACCTGGAGAGAGTACCTTCACTTGACCTCCCACAGATAGAAGCCACTTCCGTCTGCTGGTAGGGACCGATGAGAACATAATGACCTCCAAATGTTCGTTGGCAGAGTTAGTAAGAGGCAAGAAGGGATTAGACACTGCTCTTTAACTGCAATTGGACCACTGCTCCCAACCCTTCGTTTTCTATTCTTTCAAGGTTCATGTTTTAACTCATAATAACCAACAAACCCACCAATGAAAATAAGCAGAAACTCTGCTTAATTTCTGTGCAGAGCCATTACATTTTCAGTCTAGGACAGACGATGAGATCGTGTTGTAAAGTTAAGTAATCTTTACTGTCAAGGAGACACCTCTGGTCCACTGGGCTGCTTGCAAGGATGCAATAGAGGTCCCCAACCAGGTCATTTCTTCCTCCCCAGGACAGCTCTAGGTACCCCTTGTAGGAAAGAAAGGGGAGCTCACCCAAAAGGTGAGCATTCAGAAGTTTTGTCAAACTAAACAGATGCTGAGAATCCAAGGAAGGATTCCAAGAATGAAAAAGACAATTCATCCACACTCCACAGCAGCTCTAGGAGTGGGGAAGCATTAGCTGTGCTGAAACACAAATTATACATACCGTTCTTGGAAAGAAAACACCCCGTTCTGTCATGGACGTGGCAGGAAAGATGCTAACAACCAGAAAGACAGAGACGCTTCAGCTGCTTTGAGAAACAAGTGACAGTTTTTGCAACTGGAAGTCAGGGAGGATGAGAGCAGAAGTTGAGGACAAAGGCTGGCAGTGAGAGCAACAGAGACGAAGAGAAATGACTTCTTCCCATCATTACCGCTGACGTGGGAAAGGAGGTTCCATTAACGTCAGTGCAACCTGACCGTGCAACAGAAAATCTAGGAATTCACAGTCTTTCCCCTCAATGTTAGGATTGTTGACCTTCCAGGAAAACCTTCCTGGGATTTGGGATCAGGATAGAAAACCACCATGATGCAGCCTCACTGTCCAGTTCAGACAAGACCTAAAAGTACCTGTAAAACTGTGGCCTCCATTCCTCAAATGTTTCTTCAGGAGGAAGCTGAGGGCTCTTTAATATGGTACTGGTCACATGTTGGCCCTTTATACTATAGGTAAGAGTGGCCCTGACTATTGTGTTATAGCTTAAGAGGACTCAGAACTTACAAAGAGATGATGTATATAATATCCATAGTAAGGTGAAATCTGTCGACATGAATACACAACAGCATTTTTCAACAGGATTTATTATTATTATTATTATTAGTAGTAGTAGTAGTAGTAGTAGTAGTAGTGCTCAGGATTAAAGCTAGAGGTGCTTTTACCACTAAGCCACATCTTCACTTTGAGACAGAGTGTCTCTAAGTTGCTTAGGGCCTGAGTTGCTGAGGCTGGCCTCAAACTTCCAATTTCCCCACCTCAGCCTCTGAAGCTGTTGATAATATAGGCATCCATCACTGTGCCAGCTGTTAACAGGCTTTGATAAAAACAGTGAGAAGGGACAGATGAAGGAACACCCCGTCCACCTGCTTATGAGATTACAGCTTGTCATTCACACCAATTCCTTTCCACAAATTAGTTTCCAGAGTCTGATATTTTAAAATCAAATCAGGTCTCTGAAATCCATTTTGTGTTGATAATCTGAACAGCTGACTCAAATTGCTTTGTGATCTGGAAATGAACATCTTAAAGATGAATAAAGATGGGCATTTCCTGCTTGGGAATTCCATTCCACGCCTGGCAAAGTACTTACAAAGGTCATCCACACATGCTGAGCAATTCTTCCCCCACATTTTCAAGATTTATGTCTTTACACCAGAAAAATTAATTTGTGGACATGAAGAAACTAGGGATCTACTTTAAAAAAATTCTCGATTACATGGTCCACCTCTCTGGTGTTTTAGACTGAGCTACGTACATATCACTAGGCAAACATTCTAGAGGTGACAATGATAAATAGAAGTGGATCCAACTTTCAGGAGTTTGCAGTATAGACAGAGGATAGTGATAAACAAGGAAAGGTATCCAGCAGTCCAAAGCAGGATACTGAGTGCCCAGTACTGAGTGAGTGGAAGGACTTCTAGTTTAGCACAGGCAGTCTCCAGGTGAAGTGTGTTGGCCTCAAAGGGCTGGTGGAATTTGAATGGGCAAGTGATGGGGTAAATGCAGCCCCATAGGGGACAGTAGGAGAAGATGCAACATTTTGAAAATTAGTCCATGTTGATGGGTTACTTTTTGTTTCTTAAAAGTAAAGCCTTTGGAAAATACAGAAATTTGTTTTAAAAAAGAAAAGTATATGATCCCACCAAACAGACACAAAGTTGACTCATTTGATTTATAGTTTTGCTTATTAGAATTCAAACAGTTGAATGGCCCCCTTATGTCCATAGCCTGGTGCCTCTGTCCTACCCCTTCCCAAACTGAGCACTATTTTGAATTTGGTAAATAATTTTCTTATTCATCTACTTTTTCTTTATTCATGCATCCATATAAGAATACCATTTTGTGTGTTTTTAAATGGTGTATAATGAATAGATTATCTTAAAGCATATTTTATTTATATTATTGTTTTACATTCTCTATTCTTAAAATATTTACTGACATATATAAATCTGTCATATTAACTAATAATTATTAATAAAAGCATCATTGAGATACAGTTTGAATACCATAAAACTCACCAGGTTTTGGAGCATTGAAATAGACTATTCAATGTCACAGGATTTGTGCAATCAGAGCAAATTTTATAACATTTTTGCCACTCCATATGAAAGATCCTCCACACACTAGCAGTCATTCACCCTTTCCCCTTCTCCTTTCCCCCAAGCAACTGCTAATCTACTTTCTGTCTGTATGTGTTTTTGTCGTCTGGCCTTTCATATCAATGCAACCATAAATATGTGTCCATCGTGGTTCACTTCTTTGAGTGTGATGCTTTCCAGGTTCATCAATGTTGTGGCATTTGCCACTAAATTTTTGGGGCCATATGATCCATTTCATAGTGTGGATGTACTACTTCACGTTTATTAATTTTTTTATGAAACTTTGAGTCGTTTCCACTTCTTGCTTGCTCAAATAATGTTACAATGAGTATCCAAACAAAAGTTTGGTTTGTACCCAAGAATGGGTTGTTGAATCAGGCGATCACTCTATGTTACACATTTTGAAGAAGTGCTAAACATTTTTCCAAGACAGCTGCACCTTTTCAAAACCCTGCTACCAACTTCTATACTTAGCATTTGGAATTATCTTTTTATTTTAGTCAGTCAAGTGGGTATAAATTGATAATCTTGTATGGTGTTGGTTTGCATTTCCATGATGGCTAATGATGCTAAGCATGCTTCCTTATGCTTGTCGGCTGTTTGTATAATTTATTTGGAGGGTGCTTATATAAATCAGTGCCTACTTTTTACTTGGGTTATATAATTTTTATTTTTGATGATGGGTTAGTTTTGTTTGTTTCAGTATTAGGATTTCAACCCAGGGGCACTATACCACTGAGCTACAGGCCCAGTCTGTTTTTTATTTTTATTTTTATTTTGAGATAAATTGTCTCACTAAGTTGCCCAGGGTGGCTTTGAACTTGGGATCATTCTGCTTCTCAGCCTGAAGGTAACTGGGGTTCCAGGGCAACTCCCTCATTGAACCAGAGGAGAGCTCTTAATATATTCTTATAAGTTGATTTACAATCTTTTTTCCATTCTAAACATTCCTTTTACTTTTCTGATAGTATCCTTTGACACTCAAAATTTTAGTTATATAAAGCCAAATTTGTCATTTATTATTATTACTTTTTTACCACTTGTGTTTTGATGTTCCATCTAAGAATGCTTTCCCTAACTCAGAGCCATGAAGATTTATTCCTATTTTCTCTAAGAAATTTTATAGTTGTAGATCTTGCACTTAGATCTGTGGTCCATGTTGAATGAACTTTTCCACATGGTGTAAGTTAGGTATCCAAATTCATTCCTCATGTATAGCCATCCAGTGGCCCTACCACCATTTGCTGAAAAGACCATTCTTTCCCCATTGAGTCTTCTTGGCTTCATTATTGAAAATCATTTCATTGTACGGGTTTCAATATATGGGTTCATTTATTGACTTTAAATGCTATGCTTATCTTCTAATTTATTGTAGTGTAGCAGTAAATTTAAAATTGGGAAATGTGAATCCTCCAATTTTTTTTTCAAGATTATTTGGGATATTCTGGGTCTTTCATGTATGAATTTTAGGATAAATTTTAATCAATTTTCTCAAAAAAACAAGTGTACTAACATCAAGAACAACAACAAATAAGTACCAGCTGGGTATTTGATAGAGATTACATTGAATCTATAGAGCGATTTATCAAGGCTGTTGTTTCCTTTGCTGTTAAGTCTTCTAATCTTTGAACATGGTGTTGTGTCTTTCCTTTATTGAAATTTTCTTTAATTTTTTTCAACAATATGTTATAGTTTTCTGTATACAAGAATGCAAGTGTTGCTATAATTTTATTCACTTTATTACTAGAAATTTCATTTATTTTTGTTGCTATTGCAAAAGATATTTTTTTCTCAATTTTATTTTCAAGTGGTTTTTCTAGTGTATAAATACGATTAATTTATATCTTGCTCTTGACACCCTGTTTAATTAATTTATTTATTTTGTGTCCATTAAAATGATCATGGAAATTTGACTTATTCTTATAATATTATAGGTTACATTGATTGATGTTCAAATGTTGAACAGACTTACATTCTTGGGAGAAATCCTACTTTGTTGGGATTAAATTCTTTTTTATACGTCAATGATACACTTTCTAATATAATGTTGAGAACATTGTTTCAACATTTACAAAGTATGTTGGAGTGCAGATTTCCTTTTTTGTGATGCTTTTGCCTGAATGTAGTGTTAGGGCAACACTGTCCTCATAAAATTATTGCGAATTATTATGCGAATTATTTTTTCATCCTCTTTGGAAGAGTTGTGAAGAACTTATTCTATTTATTCAAATATTTGGTAGAACTAGCCAGAAGTCACCTGTATTGATGCTGTTCTATTGGGAAGTTTTTCTTGTTGGTGGTGGCACATATTAATTATACAAAATAATGAGTTCCACCAAAGCATATTCATATATGCATATAATATAATTTGATCAAATTCACTCCCAATACTTCCTCTTGCCTTCCCTTACTCTCTCCCTTGATCCCCTTTCTCTGCCCTAATGATCTGCCTTCTACTTTCATGAGATTCATTTTTATTCTTTTCCTCCCTGGTTTCTACATATGAAAGAAAACATATGACACTTGTCTTTCTGATTTCACTTAACATAATGATCACCAGAGCTGTCCATTATCCTGCAAATGACATAATTCATTCTTTAAGACTCAACAAAACTCCCTTGTGTGACAGATAGATAGGTCGGTAGATAGATAGATAGATAGATAGATAGATAGATAGATAGATAGATAGATAGATATCACATTTTCTTTATACATTCATCTGTTGACAGGCAGCTAGGCTGAATCCTTAACTTCGCAATTGTGAATTGTCCTGAATTTTCCTGCAACAAAAATGGGTATACCTATTTCTCTAAAGTATGTTCTATTTAAAATTTTTGGATAAATACCCAGGAGGGTATAGCTGAATCATATGATAGTTCAATTTTCAGCTTTTTAAAGAATCTTCATACTGATTCCCAGAGTGCCTGTGCTAATTTGCACCCCCACTGACAGTGTTTAAGAAGAGTTCCTTTTTCTTGGCATCCTCACCAACATTTGTTGTTATTTGTATTCCTGATGATTGCCATAGATGAGATGGAGTCTCAGTGCAATTTTACTTTGCATTTCTCTGATGGCTAAAGATGCTGAAAATTTTCACATAATTGTTGGGTAGTTGTACTTCTTTTGAGGATTGTCTGTTTAATTCATTTACCCTTTATTGTTTCTTTTGGGTAGGGTAGTGAGGGTTTTTTTTTTTTGAGTTCTTAATATGATTTTGATATTAATCCTCTGTTGGAAGAGTAGCTCACAAAACTTCTTCCAGTCTGTAGGCTTTCTCATTATGCTGTTTATTCTTTCCTTTGCTGTGCAAAGCTTTTTAGTTTTGTGCCATCCCATTTATTGAAGCTTGATGTTATTTTCTGAGCTATAGGAGTCCTATTTAGAAATTAATTTTTTAAGCCACTCACAAGAGTGTTATCTAATATAAGCATATTTGTAAATTTTTTCAATTTTCTTTTGCTATTGAATTCTAATTTTATTACATTGTGATTGGAAGACAAAACCTTGTATAATTTCAATATTTTAAAATATAATGAAGTTTGTTTTGCTGTTGCCATATCTTGGACCTCAAATGTTTACCAAAAGCCTGTGTGTTGAAGGCTTGGTTCCTGGTCTATGCTCCTATTGGAAAATGGTGGAATGTTTAGGAAGGATGAGTAGAAGAAATTTAGGTCATTGGGACCATGCCATTGGAGGGAATAGAGGAACTCTGGCCCATTCCTATTTCTTTCCTTTCTTATTTGCCACCATGTGTGAGAAGGCTTTGCTCTCTATTGTGGAAGTCCTGCCTCACTATAGGAACAAATGCAATAGCGCCAATTGAGTATGAACTAAAAACTCTAAAGTCATCAGCTGAAATAAATCTTTCCTTAAAAGTTGATTAACTCAGGTATACGGTCATAGTGATGAAAAACTGATTAGCACAATTACCCTACATGTTTAATCCTAGAGACTGTGTTATGTGTGATTGAGAAGATTTGCATTCTTTTGCTGCCTAGTTATTCTAGCCAGTGTGTATGTGTGTGTGTATGTATGTATATGTGCATATATAATACGTAAATTATTTTATATTCCACATATTCGTAATAGTTATGCTTCCCTAATGTGTCAAACTTTCATTGTGACACAATGACTATTTATCTCTAATAAAATATTTTATTTTAAGTCCATTTTTTCTGTATTTAGTATTTTCTGTATTTGATAACATAGGATTTATGCCTACTAATTTATAATTTTAATTCCTTTATTGCTTTTTTAAATTATATTTTCAAGGTTATTCCTTATTGATTATTTTGGTGGTTACAATTAGCATCTTACTTTAAAATAATCTATTTCAGATTAAACAAGTTCTATTTCAAAATTACATAAAAAATTACCCTGACATAGCTCCATTCCTTCTCTCTTCCTTCTTGCTTTTATTGTTCTAAAAATTATATTCTTATATAATTTTATTAATATTATTCTATAATTATTGTTTTATTCTATTTTCTTTTAAATTTGATGAGCTATCAAAAATGTATTTGTAATTTCTTTACATTCACATATGTTGTTCCTTCACTATTGATCATTATTTCTTCATGTGGGTTGTTTATTAACTTTTACTATGATTAATTTATAATAATTGCACAAATGTATGGGCACAATGGTCACCACATTGTGAAGTGATCATATCTATCATAATAAGTATTTACAGTTTCTTCGGGGTGAGGATATTCAAAACCTGGTCTCTGAGTTTTTGTCTAAAGCCTTCACAGCTTGAAGGACTCTCTTTAGTATTTCTTGAAGGACAGGTCTGTTTGTGAGCAGTTAGCTCCAATTTTGCTGATCCGAAATGGTCTCAATTTGTCCTTTAATTTTGGAAGATAGTTTTTCTGTAGATAGAATTTTTGGCCAGTATGCTTTTTCGTTGGCTATATAATCCCACTGCCTTTGAAGTCAACTGTTAAGTGAAGATTACATTCACATTATGAGAATTACTTTTTATTCTCTTGCAATTTTCAAGATTCTCTTTGAATTGTAGTTTTGACAAATTAACTATGCTCTATGTGTGGGTATCTTTGGATTTCTCTCACTTGGAGTTTCTTGCTCAAAATACGTTTACATACATATAATTTCCAACTGTCATTCTTTCAAATATTCTTTCCCTCTGTTTTTCCTCTTCTCTCCTGGGATTGCCATTAAAAATGTTTGTATGCTTGATGCTATTACACAGGTCTCTGTTTATCCTTCATCATTTTTTGTTCCTCTTCCTCAGACTGGAAAGTTTCAATTGACCTATCTTCATTTTCTCTGATTTTGTTGTTTGATTATGTTGTTGTCCTCTTGGTCAAATATGTTGCCCAATCCATGAAGTAAATTTCTGTTTCAGTTAGTATAGTTTTCAAATCCAGAATTTTTATTTTGTCCTATTTTATAAATTTTATCTCCTTATTAATATTCTCTATTTGGTAAGACATTGATTTCCTGCTTTTCTATCCATGTCTAGACATGCTACATTTCAGTTATGGGGACATACTTGTAATATCTGAATTAAACTTTCAGCTTGTAAAGCCCAATATCTGGGTTTCCTCAGAGATGGCCTCTACTAGATGTTTCTTGTTGTGAGTGGACTGTACCTTTCTTCTCTGAGTGTTTTATAATATAAATTTCTGTTAAAGTGTGGATATCTGCAAATTTGCACACTGGCTGCATGCTGTTCTGAGTTACTCCATGAGATATAGAACAGCAGTTTTCATGCTGCACCTAAACCCAAGTTACTTCATTCTGTAAACCAGTACTTTGCCATAAGCAGCTCCATCTTGAGTTAAGGAGCTGAGATGGAATGACTCTACACCTTGTTTATACAAGTAAATAACCACCATATGCTTGGTACAACCACAAGGCAAAAACTGATAAATAAATTATGACTGCCTGTGAACTTACTGAATTAATCAGAAGCACATGAATGCCTGAACATTTCAAACTCATACTGGAAAAAACAGGTCCATGAGCTTATTGAACACACCAGACCACCAAAAGAAGAAACCCCTTCCCTTGAAATCCCTCAAAAGGAACAGCACTCTGAAACTTGTCATGGCAGCGCCCTGACCCAATCACCTGGTCACTAGTTCCAAGTCTTGCCCAGGAAAATCATAGGGCTGGATGTCTGAACTTCTGTCCTTGGGAGGAGTGTGGTTTCTCTTGCCCTTGATAATCCTGAAAGACTGGCTCCAAGCTGACACCCCAAGCTGATACTCTGAAACTGCCATCCATTTGGATCTTTACCTCTGCGCTTTGACAGCTCTTCACCCTGAACAGGTTCATTACCTGGCTTGCAGTCTTATCTGACCACCTACAATGACCCTTTGCAATCATATCTACTTCCTGCCTTTGCTCATGGTTCAGCCCCCTGACCCCTGTGGCTTCCTTAACCTAGCATTTCTGTAACCTGCATGTATAATTGTGTGAAGTATAATGTGTGACTTGAGTGTTATAGATATTAGAAATTAAGATTGGAATAAAAGAATCTGTCCTTGTCTGGCTTATGACTACCAGGTGACCCATAGTGTTCAGTGACCTGCCACTGATAAAAGTGGTATAGCCTGTGAATTTATTGTTATTTAATATATTCCAACATTGTGGAAAGACACAAGCATGTTTGGTCTATGTTGATGACATAGCTTACTCACAATAGTAAAAAATTCATAAATCAGACACTTTATTATTGTCCCTATTTGTTATTTTTTGTTGCTAATGTCTTCTTTAATACCTATATTGTTTAATATGCATGGCAACTGAAGTCTCTGCCCAGTTTTATCTGTGGTCAGATAAAGACTTGACAGAGATGTCCTTATATATCTTGGACCCATAAGTCTAACAGTGTTAGCCTAGAGCTCTGTGTGTGTTGGGGCAGGACTTCTAAATTCCAGCAAAGCAGCTTCTAATTCTTCTCTAGCATTAGCTTCCTGTTTATAAAAAGCTTCACTTCCTTCTCATTTCTGTGCACCTGTGCAGTCCTCCACATGAGCATACACTTACAGATTCACAGGCACGTGAGATTCCCAGGAATGTCTGATAGTATCAAGAACACATGTTTCCTAAGACTCCTACGGACACCTCATTCTCTAGTTTTTCTTTTTAAGTGTCCTGGTTAGGCTTTGGTTTTTTTTCCAATTGTTATATGCAATGTTAAATTCCCATGAATATCTAATAAGTGTCCTAGAGACTCAGCTGTTTTTTATGAAAGAAATAAAGATGTACTCTAGGAATGGAGCCCTTTCAGGGAGAGGTCAGAAACTAGTAATTCCCTGGGTATCAGAATTGAAGGTGAACTTCAGACCTATCCAGCACCCGCAGTGGCTGACATCACTGGTTTTCACAGTGGCTGTGGTTGTGAAGTGTTTGGTTTGAAGACTCCCACAGAGCTGAAGAATGGACGGGGGAGGGGAGTTGGTTATGTTTAATCACCAAAATGCTCAGAGTTCAGGTCCTTTCCTTGAACAAATACTCTCTAAATCAGGGCAAGCTTTTGGTTAATTTACAGAATGACAATAAACGTGATCCTAAATTGGTGGTATGGCGGGGGGAGCCAGTGTTTTTGTTGCTTTTATACAGAAGCAGATGGTTGGGGGTCTTCACATCACTCTGGCATCCCAGAAGTATTTCAACTACTGAATAAAACTTTTCTTTGATACACAAAAAATATTTTCCATTTAGTTTTGATCAAATACTTACACTGTTCCCACTTAATTTGTTATTGTAAATGTGCTGAGATAATAATTCTTGTCAGACCACATTCTTACTCCTTGCACACATCCTGCACATCTCTGCTCTGGACATACTGATCCAGCTCCACCAAGATCCTCCTTTATATCCCCTTCATCTGCCCCACCATCTGCTTTATTATCCAGACCAATGGTTTCCTCCCTTGGAAGCTCTCCTCGGGTTCTTTGACACAGGTGACTTGCACCTTCTCATAGCATGTGGCTTTGCGATTCAGTGTAGAATCTCAAAGTGGCTGTGACCACTTGTCACTGCTTACTAGTTATAACATCTAGACTCTCAGGTCTTTCAGAACAGAGATATTTCCTGAATCATCCTTTATCCTGAGTCCTTAAATCATTAACCTTTCTGGGCTCCATCATCCTTTTAATCAAGTTGCCCTTCCTGGTATCCCACCCTTATGTTTTAGGAATTTATTTAATCTGTGTATTAGGGGCTCTGTGTGTTTTATCTAGTTCAGGGCCCATGTGATTCCATGAGGACTGTTCTACTGTCCCCAGCTCTCCCTTCATTTGATCATAGCCTGTCACTGTGGAGCCAGGATGTCATTCTTTGTCCTACCTCCATTTGAACATGGCATGTTCTTCCCTCCACAGCAATCTGTTCTCTCTGTTTAGTGCCCAATCCCAGTCCTGCTCCCTCAGTCCTCGCACCCTGTTGTCTACACTGACTTCCCTCTCGAGGTTGGGACATCCTAGAGTACAGCTTTGGTTCAACGGCACGCTGGGTGGAAGAGAAGTTCAACAATAGAATGCTGGCAGATCACAGGCGCAGAGCTGCAGGGCCCCAGGAAGAACTTCACATCTAGCTATGCAATATATCAGATCTTTCCAAGCTCTGGATCAGGTGTGGGGGATCAAAGGATTCCCAAGCAACAGTCCCCCAGGGACAATTTTAGAATTGCAGAGTGGTGGGGTGTCAGAGAGCTGAGATGTCCTAGAAAATTCATAAAAAATAGGGCATCGAAAAATAAGTGAATAATTTAGTCATTAAGATGAGATATGGCATGATCAATCAAGCACATTGGCTGGATTCTGATGGACCATAACTCTGACTTTATGCAAAGCCATCTACTTCACTAAGACCTGAGGTAGAACCCTCACTTGGTTTTAGTGTCCTGAATTAAAAAAAAAAAAATCCAGGCACAAGGAGATTGGAAGTTTTTCACAGGAGCATTAGGTATAAGTGCCATCTGGTAAAATTGAGGAATCACCAGGAACTTCTGCTATTAGGTGAAAAAAGAAAATCTGCAATTTCAAAAGCACTTGAGTTTATTTATTTATTTAACAAACATTTATTGAGATTTAATGAGTAGTGCAAATACATTTCTTCTGCAATTAATGATTTTACGTATATTATTGAAAGGTTATTGAAAATAATTTACTGGGAATTGCTATTAAAGTGCTAGTAATCTTTCTGTACTTTTTTCTTTTTGGTATTTCCTATTATAAACTTTTTCATTCTAATTTGTTATATATGACAGCAAAATGCATTATAATTCATATTCCACATATAGAGCACAATTTTTAATATCTCTGATCATATATAAAGTATTCACAACATTCCTGTCTGCATACATGTACTTAGGGTAATGAATCCATCTCATTCCACTATGTTTTTTTCCCCTCCCACCCATTTGCCCTATCTAGAGATTGTCTAATCCTCCCATGCTCCCCCTTAAATCCTCACTATGAATCAGCCTCCTTATAGTAGACAAACCATCCACATTTGGATTTTGGGGATTGGCTAACTTCACTTAGCATTATATTCTCTGTTTATCTGCAAATGCCATGATTTTATTCTCTTTTATTGCTTAGTAATATTCCATTGGGTATGTATACCACATTTTCTTTATCCATGCATACACTGAAGGACATCTAGATTGGCTGTACAGTTCAGCTATTGTGAATTATGCTGCTATAAACATTGATTTGGCTACGTCCCTGTAGTGTGCTGTTTTTAGGTCCTTTGGGTATAGACCAAGGAGAGGGATAGCTGGGTCCAATGATGGTTCCATTCCCAGCTTTCCAAGGAATCTCCATACTGCTTTCCAAATTGGATGCACCAGTTTGCAGTCCACCAGCAATGTATGAGTGTGCCTTTCTCCCCACCTTCTCAACAGCACTTATTGTTGTCTCTCTTCATAACAGCTGCCATTCTGACTGGAGTTAGATGAAATCTTAGAGTGGTTTTGATTTGTATTTCTCTAATTGCTAGAGATGTTGAACATTTTTTTTAACATATACATGTTAATTGATTATACATGTTAATATACATGTTAATATACATGTTGATATACATGTTAATAGGGGCTTATAGTGCCCCTATAAGGTTTCAATACCTAACCTGGCAGTCCTGGGTTCCAAAATGGTAGTTGCCCTGACTAAAGATGGTGATGGAAGTGACTCAAGATGGAGGTAGCTGCTTTCATCCATGGGGTGTCCGGCTGGGTATGGGGAGCCAAGCGATGGCCTTGTGCGATGCACTCAGAGATGAGCTCTGTGGTGTGACTGTTGTGACTGCCAGCTTTCTTCAGAGCCTGTAATGTCCTCAGGTGCTGGCAGGCTACCCCAAGTAGGGTACTATGGCAGTATCTGTTGAGTCCCAAGATGGAGGTGACCAAGAGAGCACCACATTAATAGATGGGGGTCCACACGGGAGTGGGGCTGGAGTTCCTGCACATGGGTAGTGGCTGAGTGTCCTTCATGGGAGCAGTATCTGGGAATTCTGGGCCCGTGCTGATGCCCATGGTCCTGCTGAGGCACCATGAGACCTGTGTGGGCGAGTAGTCGGGAGTTGGGAGTCCTGTTCTAACACTGAGGCCCGGGGCCCCACACAGCATGGTGGCTGAGATTCCTGCACAGGATCAGCTGTGGAAGGGTCCTCTATCACTCGCAGCAAAGCTGTATTCCCATTAGTTGAGACTCGGGTCACAGAGTGACACAGAATGCTGCCTCCCTCTGGACCACCATTTGGGATCCCCCCCAGAGCCCTTGAATTTGGAGTGATAAGGTCATACCCAGAGGATTGGATGTGTTCCAACTCCAAAATAGTCATCAGACAACTACTTGTGTTATATTCCTTCTATACTGTACAGCATTCATTCATTTATCTGCTTTTATATAAAAATGTTGCTTGTCATAAAGAATGCAGGAGAGGAAGACATAGTCTGTTGATTTGCTGTAGAAAGAGAAAAAAAGACTTCGAGTATTCTCTATGTTGTCACTTGGCAGTTTCAAATGCTTCACTGCATCTATTCATAATAGAGAGAACTGAATCTACCCAACCAAAAGATGCTGGATTTGTGATGGTCTATTAGATCTCTTGATGTGGCATTTGTTTAAAATGCAGAAAAAAGAAACCAGTTTCAATTTATTTTTTTCTTACCATACCTGTGGTTTGGACAAAATGTTCTTCTATTTTTTTATTTTTTTGGTATTATCATTACCTTAGCAGACCAACCAGTACACTCTAAATTTGAGGGGCTGGTATGAGCACACAGGCTAAAAATAAATATTTTGAAACAGAGAGGGATAGACAGACTTCTAGGACAAAGATGGTCCCTCCAAGAATTTTATCTGGGATGAAATGAAAACATATAAGATCTTAAAAGTGATTAACACCATTGTTTTTCATAATTTTTGGTCCTTTGCCTTCTTTTCTCCTAGAATAAAAGTAGAGATCATAAGATTGTTCTAATTCTTATTTTAAACTGTCCTAAGGAGAAAGGTGCTTTTTTTTTCTCTAATTGACTCAAAAATATATAAATATTTGAAGAAAAAATTAGTTTCTCTGAGGAAACTGATCATTTCATCCTAAAAGTATTTGAATTTCTCTGAGAGTGTGGCAACATGTTCAAAGTCTGTATATTCAGTGAATGAGCCCCGACATCCAAGGAATGCCCTAGGTAATTGGGGTTTGCACCTTTAGGAACCAGAACTTTTCTTTTTGAAAGATTTTGGAAGGAGAGAAATGTGTTTTATGTGTTCTGGATTAAATATTTCCAAATATTTAAGTATTTACTAAAGTTCATTTTGTCTCATGGTTGCAGAGGTTCAGTCCTTGGTAAGCTGATTCCACACCTCTGGGCCCAATATGAGACAAAGCATCATGGAGAAAGGGCGTGGCAGAGGAAAGCAGTTCAGGACATGGCAATCAGGAAGCAGAGAGAAAGCTCTGCTTACCAGGGACAACATATAAACCCCAAAGACACACCTCCAGTGACCTATTTCCTCCAGACATTTTATTATCTTTGCTTTTTAAATAGTGAATTTTCTTGAAACCTTGTCCCAAGGCTTGCATTCTGAGAGCAAATAAAATGATTTTCATGGTCAAATATATTTAGGCATGGTTTAGTTAATCAATGCAAAAAACAACAACAACAACAAAACACAAAAGGTCTACATATTACAGGAGTGTTCTGCATGCTAATATCCAGTGCGGAAGGGCATGGAGGAGGGAAACAGCCCAGAACATGGCAATCAGGAAGCAGAGAGGAAGCTCCGTTAACCAGGGACAAATTATAAACCCCAAGGACACATCTTCAGTGATCCACTTCCTCCAGCCAAACCTACCTGCCTATCACCCAGTTAATCCATGTCAGTAGATTAATCTACTGATTAGGCTAAGACTCTCATCACCAATCATCTCACCTCTGAGCCTTCTTGCATTGTCTCTCACACATGAGCTTTCTGGGGACACTAGTTCTTGCACCACTGAAGAGATGGAGGACTTTCTCATCTTAGTCTTCCAAGGCTAATTAGGTATACTAATTATGCCCCATTTTTTATCAGAGATACAGGAAACACAGACAGATTGACAGCAGCATGTACAGACACAAGTGCCTACTTGTAGCATGGCTACCTCATTCCCTCTTCCTTTGGGAGGTCTCAGGTTGAAAACTTCTATTTAAGCACTGGAGTGGGGACAAAGACCGGTGCTTTTCTCTTAGAGAGCCGACCTGGACACTGGCCCAGCTAAAAACGAGGTGGAATCTTCATCTCTTTCTGCTCTTATTTCATGTGTTTTCCCCGTATTCAATCTGGGCTCTCTAAGCCGAGGCCCACTCTATTTTGGTCATATTTCCCTCTAATGTCACAAATACATCTAACACATCTACCTTACTCTACCTAAAGGAAAAACAGAAAGAGATAAATGAAGTGATTCTGCCAGGATTTTTCTATATAAGAAAAATTCTCACTTTCATTATAACTGCTTCTAAAGTGAGAACTAACGAATCCAGAACGAGTCTCTGATGACCTTGGCTACCAATACGGTAGACGTGATTCTGTGGGGACGTTTTAGTTTGTTTGACCACAGACAGTCATCTCGTCAAGTTCCAGGTTAAACACCTAGAGGAAGAATGTTGACATATTCTACAGTTGCCATTTAGAATCCAGGAAATATTTAGTCAAATTTTCATGCAAATTTGAAAAGGAGAATGCTGTCCTCTTAGGCATCTCATTTGGGCTCTGTTACAAGTGACATATAGGCTCACGAAGAGGCTGCCCAGCTGTGAGATCACTACCATAACACACCTGGAATCACAAATGGTATTACACTTGTTTTAAAATAGGTTTAGCTTATTCACTTATCAGCACATTGGCTGCTGTCTTCTCCCTCTCTAGTCTCTCTTGAAGAGGACTTCAACGTCAATCTATTTCTTTAGGATGAATGTCATCCTTGAAGACACAGGTAGAAAGGTAATGCCATCATAATTGTGTGAATCAGTCTCATCTGTAAATTTGGTGAATAAAGGCAGGTGTGAAGGAAAGTGCTCTGCCCTCCTCGCCCACTGTTCTGCTGACTGCATTTTTAAAAGTAGGATACACAGCAAAGAGCTGAAGATGGGATGTATTTTAAAAATAGAACTATGGTGGCCAATGAAACAGGTATGACTGGACCTTTTATATTTCTTTGATATAATGTTCTGTTAAATCTTTTTCATTTTTTTGAGGAAATAAATATTTTTTAAACATTATTTCAGTGTCCAGAGCAGAGAGAAATCTACTTTTTCAACAACAATATTCAGTGAGATGTTTGAGATGTGCATGGGTACAATGTGTACTGAGCATACCCAATTGCCCTCTCTCCACTCCACCTGCACCCCACACCCTTCGAAGTGCCTCATAATAGCTATTTCACTTTCAGTTTGACTTTTTCAGCCTCCACATATGAGAGAACATGCAGTATTTATCTTTTTATGTCTGGCTAATTCCACTTAACGTAAAGTCCCCCAGTTCCACCCATTCTGCTAAAAATAACAAGATTTCATCTTCTCTTTATGCCTGCATAGTACTCCATGATATCTAAGTGCCACATTTTCCATATCTGTTCTTCTGTTGATGGTCATCTGAGCCTATTCCCTTATCTAGGCTATTGTAACTAGTGTCGTAATAATCATGGGCAGTCAGGTGTCTCTTTGGTGTGCCAACTTCACTTGCTTTGGATATGTACTCAGGAGTAGTATTCCTGGATCATATGAGAACTCTATTTTAGTTATTTCATACTCTTCTCCATAGTGGCTCTCCGAATTTACATTCCCACCAGCCCTGCATAAGAGTTCCTTTTTCTCCACATCCTCGTCAACATTTGTTACAAAATCTAAATTTATATTCCAGAAAAAAGAAAAAAAACTTAACAGCACTATGCTGGTAGAGCATTTTTAATTCATGTCAGTTACCTAAGTGGAGAGTTAAATTTAAATGTTTTCCTTACGATACAATCTTTTATGTCCTTAATAATATCGATAAGCAATTCAATATTAAATCACATGTATTTCATAAAAGAAAAGGGATGCTCTTTGGCAAATGCCTTCTGCTCTTCTATCGATAAAGGTCTATCACATGCGACCTTTATCCCAGACTCATTACAGCCTGGTGCAGGAGGAGTTTCAATAAACGTGGTAGGTTCTGAGAGGGTAAGAAACTCACCCAAAGCCACCCAGGTGTCCAGGGGCAGGAACACGCATGGAACAGGTCTCAGACAGCAGTCAGGCTCTGGGCTGTTTCTGCCTCTCCCTTCCTACGAGTAGGATGCAGACACACTGTTCCCAGAGTCAGGTTTTCACTGGCCTGGGCTCTCTTGATTGCCCAAGACCCACATTTCCCTGCTTTCCTTAACATCAAAGCCCTCCACAATCATGTCCTCCACCTCTATTCACCCCAGTTTCTTCTCAGCCCACTTCCGCGCTGGCTCAACCACTTATCACTGAAGTAGCTCTTAATGGACATAGTCCGCACTGTGCCTTGTAGAAGGCTTCTGAATCTTTCTCTCCTTGCCTGCCTGTCCGACATCACCTCCTCTTTCCCTTTTTTTTCTTCACACTACGCTGTTTTTTTTTTTGACTTCTTTATTGAACTTTTGTCCTGTCGAGTTAGCTCTATTGCCTACTGCTGGGCTTTTCTCTGGTCTGTAAGCCCCACTTGGGTGAAAGCCCACAGGCACCTTCCCTCCTTGTTCACCTTGTTCCCACTGAACTTGTACTACTCACGGATGCTTGGGAGGCACCAAATCAATACGTGCGCTGCCTCTCATCTGTGGTCTCGCTCCCCATGGAAGCACAGGTAAAATTACTGTCTTCTAAATACTAGGATGGGAAGACAAGAGTTCATCTTTATAACCCATTGCAATGTGCACCCAACCTCAGGGGGGGACACTTGGAAAGTCTGTGGCAACTAGGAATGCTTGTCTAGTGCACAGGAAATGGCCACCCTTCAGCTCTGGCCAACTGTTGCCTGAAAAAAGGGTTATTCTCTGGTCACAGTAAGCCCCACCCCTCCTTCTTTAGGAAGCTCTAAGATCTGGTTTTTAAGTAATGTCTCCAGGAATCTATTTATGATTATCTCAGTCTTTTAGGAACTCTCTATGAGGCTTAAACATAACTAATTTGCAGAGTGGCTTCTCTCTTCGACTCTCATTGTGCAGCCTGTACTGTGGAATGGTTTTATTGGTAAGGAGAAGAAACCTAAAGAAATACATCGGAGCACCATGACTGGTGGGGATGGGGATGGGTAGCTGAGGAGCTTCACCTGCATCTTGATCAGCTCAGGCTGCGGTGACAAAATGCCATAGATGGGACATCTTATCCAGAGAAACTCCTTTCTCTCAGTCCTAGAGGTTGGAAGTTCCAGATCAGGGTGCCAGCATGGTGTGAGGGTCCTCTGGGTCACAGACTGCTGTCTTCTCCTTGACCTTACACGTCTTCACCTATGGGAAGAAGAGTCCTTTTCATAAGGATGCTAATCCCACACTGAAGGCTCTGTCCCCAAAGCCTCATCTCATCATACCATCACAATACCATCAATATATAAATTTGGAGAGACGAAATTAGTCCATTGCAATTAATTTCAGAGTGTTGCCCCTAACCTGGGTTTGACTGATCATTTTGGAGTTTATAGTCTGAAAACATGACCTTCAAAAACAACTTTCTAAAGAAGAGAAACATTTTGTCTTCCTTAAAGATACTGGTTTCTGTGATCTGTGAAATATCCAGAGAAATAAGAGGATGGTAAAACTTAGCCAGAGGCCACAGGCCTTCACTTATTCACCCGTGGGGTTGGGATAGTCAGCACAAAATGCAAAATTCCTCACCTGGAGTTTGAGGAAAACTGGAAACACATTTAATTTAGTCAGAGACCTACCCTCAGGCCCCACGTTCTGTGACCAGAATATGCTAGGAAAATTATCTTGAGAAATATTAAAAATAACTTTTATAAAGGTCAAAATATATTTCCTATTCCACTTATGAAATTGCCAAGGGAAAATAGTTTCAATTCATTTCTATTAAATAAACACTCCAGTGACTTCCAATGAACTCTACAGTGTTTGCTTTAGAGCGCTGCACTAAATGCTACATAGATTTTTTAAGGCTGAATAATATTCTACTGTGGGAATATTTCCCTGTTATTTTCTTTATCCACTTTTCTTTCAGTGAACACTGTGTTGTTTCCCTATGTTGCTATTATCCACAGTGCCACAGTTAACATGGGACTGTGGATACCTCTTTGAGATCTTAATTTTGTTCTTTTGGATACATACCTAGCAGTGGGATTGCAGGACCATATGGCTGTTTTATTTTTAATTCCTTGAGGAATGACTACACTGTTTTCCATGGCTGCCGCACCATCTTACATTCCTGTCAACAATATAAAAGTATTCCAATTTTCCGTGTCCTCACCTAACATTTGTTCTCTCTTTTCATTTTTGATAATAGCAAGCATAGTAGATGTAAACCTTGTGGAAATTATGCTGAGCACTTAAACCAATCACAGGGCAAATACCACATAGTTTCCCTTCATGGGATATGTCTAAGACTGTACAACTAGTAGAAGCAAAGAACAGAACAGAAGCTGCTGGGATGGGGCGGAGGGAAAGGGTAGTCAGTGCTCAATGGACATACAGTTTCCGTTATACAAGATGGATAAGTTTTAGGGATCTTCTGCACAATGTAAGGTCTGCAGTTAATGAATGTGCCCTTTAATTTTTCTTAAAGAGAACAGATCCCATATTAAATCTTCTTTCCACAAAAATGAAACAAAACACACAAAGGGTCACAAAGAGACTTTCAGAGGTGAGGGATGTTTGTTACTTTGATCACAGTGTCGGTCTTCTTGAGTTTCTGCATATGTCCAAACTCATCAAGTCAAAGGCATTAAACATATGCAGGTATTTTATGCACTGTACCTCAATCAAACTGTTAAAACAGAGTGGGTAGAATTTGCCTCTAGTAAGAAAAATGTCTTCTGTACCCCTCTTCTTCCATGAAGCCCTTCATGAACGCCCCAGTCACAGGGAACACTTCCTCCTCTTTGGAGGAGAGTCTGAGCGAATCATGGGCAATCCTTAGAAGGTTGATTTATTGTGCCCATTTTGTGTTTTAATTACCTTGACCATGAGCTTTTGGAGTGAAGAACTGAACCTCAAATTTCTCCTTTTCACCTTCAAGACCTAGCAAGAAGTGGTGTCCCCAAGTTGTCTCAACTAAATGATGTGGGCCCTTGGTCCAGCTTAAAATATTTGTGTGAGTCAAGGACACCTGCTGGTTGGACTTGCTCAGAAGAAGGAATAAATGGACCATCGATTGAGTTTCATGTTTCTGTCACTATTCCTTCTCAGGCAGGAAGAAACGCCACCATTCTCCATGCACAGGTCTGGCTGACTGACTGCAGAATTGCAACAGAAATTCCAACTCAAGTTTTATCCTTAAGGTGCAAGCCACCTAGAAAATGGCAGTTGATTGCACAGTCTTGGAATTTAGGGGAGTTATTGCTTTTCTTAAGGCCGTGATTTGAAGATAACTACAGCGATAGGTATCCTGTCTCATTCCAACTTGGAACACTGATAATGAACTCCACCATTAGAGAGAACCAATCGACTTTCAGGATCTATGGAATCTAAGTTTCTCACTAGGGGAAAATGGTGGGATATGTCTCTGAGCTGAACAGAGTCCCCTGTCTATTCAGAACAGGTAGAAAGAAGAGTGTAATGAAGTGACAGTCGTGAAGCTCAGTGTGTGTTCTACTCATACTGGGTTTTAGCCAACGAAATAATGGGAATTGTCAAAGCTCTTAATTAATGCATTTAACACCTAAATGATGTAAATTAATCTTTTTAATCCCCTTTATACCAAAGGATAGAGGAAAAATTAAATGACTCAGAGTCTTAGGAGCTGAGAGAAACAGGCTCAACCAGAAATCAGTCTCACCATTTGCAGGGAACATATTGAGTCTTTTCTTACAGAGCCCACTTCAAATCACCCCTCCTGTGCTGAGCTGGTCAGTGTCCCTTCTGCTGGTGCTTCCGAGGAATGGATGAGGGCCTGGACAGGAGACCTAGAATCAGTGAGAAGGAAGGCTAGGCAATTTTTCAAGTTTTCACAGAAAAGAAGGGCCCATAAATCTTAGATGCCTTCAGCAAAATCAAGTTTTACTTTTGCACCTATGAAAGAAGGGGACTGACCCCCCAGCTTGTTCTGGGAACCACATTATTTGATGTTTCTCCGTGTGATTCTACCCTGTCAGCTACCCTGTAACATAGACCTATTAACCTCATTTTATGGATACATAAGCATGGCTCAAAGGGTATCATGGTTTGGATCTGGAATGTTACCCAAAATCTCATGTGTTCAAAGGTGAGGCTTTTGAGAATCGGCTGATCACCAGGGCTCCCATCTTAGTGGTGGATCAATTCATTGACAGCAGAATGGATCACTGAGAGGTGGGACCTAGTGGCAGGAAGTGCGTGACTGGGGTCCTGCCCTGGAAGGGATTTTCTTCATCCCCTTCCTCACTCTCTACTTCCCAACCTCCATAAGCTGAGCAGCTTCCCTCAGCCACACCCTTGTACACCCGTGTTCTGCCTCACTCAAACCCAATGGAGCCAACCAGTCATGGACGGAATCCTCTGAAACTGTGAACCGAAATAAATCTTTTCTCCTCTGAGCTGTTCTTGCCAGGCGTTTTGGTCACAGTGATGAAGAGCTGATTAATACAGAGGGCTTAAGAAATAGCTGAAGCCATCAAGTAGCAATATTGATATTCTTATTCATAATGATTCCATCCTCTTCCCATAACACTGAGTAACTTCCACTCAGCAATTACAAACTGTGCAGACTGGAAAAAGCAGTTCGCCTGTCAGATCTCTCTAAGTGAAAGAGTTGGGATAGTTTCCTGGCAGCTCTAAAGTGTCTATGGCTCTGAATGGGGAGGGTTTTTTGTTGTTGTTGTTGTTTTTGTTTTTCATTTGGCAATCATTGGCCAACCCTATCAAGAACCGGGGAATATCTGAGATTTTACCCTACTAGAAAACTAACAACTTGCCCAGCATCATAGACATTGATGGAAAACTTATGAGATTGTGGGTCAGAAACAAGAAACTTCAGGCTGGGGTTATAACTCAGTGGTAGAGCAGTTGCCTGGCATGTGAGAGGCACTGGGTTAGATTCTCAGCACCACCTATAAATAAATAAAGGTCCATTGACAACTTAAAAAAAATTTTTAAAAAGAAAGAAATGAGAAGCTTCATTATTCACAGAAGAGCAGGCAACATGAGTGTCGTGTTAAGCTTCATGTTAGCATCCCTTTGAATATGAAGGGACCTGATATGAAAGGACCCAGGAAGGTATGGTACACAGAGTGTACCATAGTTCCACTGTTGGGGAACCCTCCGCAAAGGAAACCCCCACACTATAAGGCACTGCTAGAAAATATCCATAAATTTTGCCTCCGAGGGAGACATATTTTGCTGATGTGATGTAAATCTGCCCTCTGCCTGAGAGGAAGACTCTACCACTGTCTTCCAAGGGTGTTTATGAGACAGAGATCCTTGAAATAAGAGTGTGGAACAAAAGCTGGAGCGAGATGTATAGGAACATCACAGAGAATCATCTCTCCACAAATGCTGCACTGAAAGTTAGGAAGTTCTGTGGCCAGGTTTGAGCACAGTCCCTTCCCTGGTTCGGTTTCATGTCATTTGAGCTTAACTGAGACATAATGACCCATGTCTTGGGACTTTGTGAAATGCACTCTTTCTAGAGAGACACAACTAGTGACCTTTTGGAACAAGTGTGGAAAAACAAAGACCAATAAAATGGAAAAGTGTCTTTTTTACCTTAAGATAATATCAACCAGTGATTAAACGTAAGAGATAATGGTTCTGGTTATGGGGACTATGAAATATATATATATATATATGCAGTTCTCTTAGAGAATTTTTCTTCCTTTGACCTGAGTCTGGCAATGAAGCTCTATACTCATAAAGACAGAAGTTTTTAGTCACTGTGGCTCTTGTTCAGTACACAGCCCACACACATCCGTGGTGTTTCTTCACATTCTTCTTCTCTGTCTTGCCCTATAGATGGCTATTCTTTGCAAATGATCACCTGCTTGTCCTGGTTTACCCATACAGTCTCTAAGTCCCCAGGAACCTCGGCCCATTTGCTTATTTTGCCTACCTCATGTCTCAGGCTCTTCTGGGGCATTCCTGGTGCTATTATTGTCTAGCACAGAGCATCTCTTTAACATCATGTGACATAGCATTCAGTCTTTATTCCACAACTGGATTCTAATGTTGGCAGCTCTGAAATAATCCTAGGCTTGATGTTTCCTACTTTGCTATGCATTATTTAGCTAATGAAGCATCACTGAAGAACTTAAAGCCATAGCCACTCTGTTGGCATCCCTGGCAATCTACTGCAGCACATCAGATCTCTCCAATGAACAACCTTCTCCCCCATTTTCTGAGTCATCCACTCGTAGACAATTACACTTTTATGTTGACTCAAAGTCTTGTATTTAAGCAGAATGATTTAGTAGGTTTTAATCACTTCAATGTTTGCAGTCTATGCTATTTTTTTTCTGGGATCTTTAAAAAATTTGAAGAGAGCAGAATATTTAATATAAAATAATGGGTCTCGGATGGTGCTCAAAGTCAGGATGGGCATGCACTGGTCGGTGGGGCTATATTAAGGTAATTACTTATTCTCTCTCAATTCATGTTTCTGGGGCTCATATTTTTCTACCCCAGGCATTTCTGACTCATTTAATCTCTTGCCTCCCAGTAAAGCCATGTAGGTATCTACATGTGTGAAATATTTTGATCCAGACCCTTTACAGTAAAAAACATTGAGGATTTTCAACTTATGGCTGTTGTTAGGATAGCCAATGACTACTTTTTAAAAGAGAAATATGAATTCCTCCCACTTCACATTTATCTCCACTCTTCTCAGCATGTCTATTCTAAAAACTTTCATTTAATATGTCCACACTATGTGTGGTAAACCTTATAAAAAGTATTACAGACTCTCTAGTATAGAACTAGCGACAGCCTCTACCTTTGAGGATTAGGCATTTGTAGGAAGGGGCAGGCAGGTATGCACACTATATATCATGCATGCCTACTCACCGTGCTCCTTCAGAGGAGTGAAGGGAGGGGTTAAGACTGTGATCATTCTTGGGAAGTGCTTCATAACCTTAATTAACTGGATTTATGGCAGGCAATATGGATGATTCAAATCCAAGGACCACACTAAGGAGCAAGGTTCTAGAAAGTTCTACAAAATAATAGTGTTTAAATACTGAGAGTTTTGATATAACTAGATCTCTGGACAGAAAACACCCCAGAAAACACTTTGAACAATAGCAGGAAGGTCCAAATGTATGATACTCAGTCAGGTGGAACCTCTGGTGCTAAAGGGGAATCAGAATCCATTCAGTGCAGTCTGTGGCCAGGATCATCCTTGACTTGTTCCAGGAGGTGACAGAGGCAGCTACTGGATCACATCTGTGATGTTAAAGAGCCCATGTGACAGCCCAGTACTGGGAAAATCAGGCAGAGAAGCACCAAAAATATCAAGATTGCACTTGGGAAACATGTCATGAGTGTATTTCCTGAGTTCCACTTTCAGGTATTCTGGGCTGTTCTGAGAGATTAGAAATTTTAACAAGATATCCAGGTGATTCTGATGAAGTGGCATAAAGTTTAGAGAGATGAGGCTGGGGATATGGCTCAGTTGGGAGAGTGTTTGCCTTGCATTCACAAGGCCTTGAGATCAATCCCTAACACCACAAAAAAAAAAAAAAAAAGATAACGGTGACATCACTGTAACAGTGAAGTTACTAACAGTCCAGGTAAGCATCGATTAGACATCATGAGAGCTGGGAATGCTCAATGGACATTTTGTTATTTTTTATTGGCGCATTATAATTATAGAAAGTAGGGGCATTCTTTATGTGATATTCATACATGCACATAACATAATTTGATCAATTTCATTCAATAGAAATTTTAAAGGTTAGATAAACTTACCTGGGCAACAGTGAACCATCTCAGACTTGCTGAGCTATTTACAGTGTCTGCCTATAAGATCTACTTTTAAACCCCTAGCATTTTAACTGAGATTCCCCTTGCTGAATAGAATTGTATGTAGACAGATAATAAAAGGAGGCAAGTCCTTACCTAAACCGGCAGTGTACCTTCCTTGATTAACACATGTATGCTTTTCCTTAAGCATATGACCATTCCTTCTCTTAGAGCTTTCCCATCCTCTCTCTGTTCTCAAGACAGTCCAGATCAATGTCTGAGATTCAGAATCTGCTGAGCACGCCTGCCACCCTACAAACTGTGGTTTCACACCCAGGGTCCTAGCAGATACTTTGGTACCCACATTTTCTAAAGGGGATCCTTCCCCACAGAATACTCAAGTGGAGCTGATGGACTGTGTTGGATCAGTCCCATCCAATTGCTCCAACTCCTTCCAAGATGATTTTCCCAACCATGCATGCCCCTCCTGAATGTTCTCTGTTGTCTCCCATATCACACAAACTTGCATAATTTCCTCTGGTTTCTTCCTTTGAATGCAGATGAATTTGTGGTTATAATGAATTTCAAAGAAGGAAGAGAGATTTCTGGGGAGAGATAGAGAATTCCTTAAGCTTTCCATTCTATTTTATATTAATGCAATGTGGATGCTAACCAACCCCAAATTTCCAAACAAGTTCCTAAATTTTTTTTAAAATTTAAATGTCTTTAAATTTTATCCTTGGTTGACCAAATAATTCACCAAATAGATATCTTTAAATTCCATCCTTCTTTGTCCTAGAACGCCTGTTTCTTTCTTGTCTGCCTGGGAAGTACTCATATTTATTATCATCTCTTTTGAGTCTCCTTGGCCACTACCCTAGGTGCATCCTATTAGGCACTCCCACACTATCAGAGGATAACACTGTACTATGAGGCATTTAATTATCTGTTCACATGCATGCATCATCCTTATATTATTTATGTTTTTATTGAGATAGAATTTAAAATATCATAAAATTTACTATAGTACAATCCAGTGATTTTTATTATAATCACAACAGTACAAACACCATCACCATAAATTCCAGAACGTTTTCATTATCTCACAAATAAAATCATTACCTACTACCAGTTACTCTGCACTTCCTCAATCTCTGGAAAGCACTTATATACTTTCTGTCTCTATGGATTTGTCATTTCTTTGCAGTTCATATGTGAAATCATAAAATATATGATGTCTTGCATCTGGATTCTTTCACCTAATTTTTTCAAGGCCCATCAATGCTGTGGGAAAATAAGTGCCTCATTCCTTGTGACTGAATAATACTTCATCTTGTGTTTATTTATTCATCGATGTATATCTTATTTTGTTTATCCATTTGTCCGTTGGCAGACATTTGGTTGTTTCCACTTCCATTTCATCTGTTTCCATTCTAATTATAGCCTTCATTATTTATTTATTTCTGTTTCTCTTGTGTTCAGTTTGCTTCTGTATGTGTGTTTGAGTTACCGCCTAGTGAAGTTTCATTTCAGCTTGAAGGACTGTCGTTATTATTTCTTGTAGGACTGGTCTGGCTAATCCTCTCACTTGGTTTCTTTGTCTTAATTTAGCTTTCATTTTAAGGGATTGTTTTTCTGGATATAGGATTTTTAGTTAGTGGGTGTTTTTTTGTTTCTCTCTGTCTCTGTGTCTCTCTCCTTCTGTGTGTGTGTGTGTGTGTGTGTGTGTGTGTGTGTGTTTTCCTAAAACCAACTACTGTTTTTTCCAAGCCTTCTAATGGGAAGCCAGCTATTAGTCTTATTGAGGATCTCTGGTGAGTTATGATCCATGGTACTTCTTGCTTCATTCAACATTCATCATTCTTTAACAGTTTGGTTACAATGTGTAGGATATGTCTAGATGTGAATCTCTTTGTGTTTATCCTACTTATAGTTGGTTAACCTTTTTGGTAGTATATAATAAAGGTTTTATTTTTAAGCAATTGTAAAGCTGTTGGCCGTTATTTCCTCAAACATTTCTTCTATCTCCCTATCTCTTTCCTTTCATTTATAAGTCTTATTATGCACACATTGGAGTACTTTAACATGTTTCACAGGTCTGAGAGTCTGTTCATTTTCCTTCATTCACTTTTCTTTATGCTTCTTTTAAGGGATAATCTTAATTGACATTTTATCTATTTTCCAATTCTGCTAGCTTAAATATGCTATTGAACATCTCTAAATTTTTTATTCCATTTATTATACTTTTTATTTCTAGAATTTCTATCTGGCTATCTTTATTGTTTTCTATTGATGAGACATCTTTGTCTACTTTCTTTTGATTCTTTAGACAATTTCCTTTAGATCTTTGATCATTTTTTTAAATAGCTCATTTATATTCTCTGTCTTAAAGGCTGAGACTTCTCAAGAACTGATTCTATTAACTGCTTTTTTAAAGAATACAATTTCTTTTCATATTTCTTTGAATGTCTTGTATTCTTTGTGAAAAATAGGTTAGTTAAAACATTAGATGGTAACTTTGGAAATTAGATGCTCCTTTTATATTTCTGCTGTATGTTATAGTTTTTTGCTATGGTATTTTTTGTTTGTAGTTTTACAAACTAATTTTATAAATTCTATGTCCCTTGTAATATGTGTTCACTGAAAGCTATTCTTCTCAGCTATCTAATGATTTCACTAATCACTGGACAGAGGTTTCATTGAATGCTCAGAAGCAAGCAGTCTGTCAGTCCCTGCTAAAGGACTATTTGTGGGTTGTAAAAACTCCTATATTTAGCCAGGTGGTTGCCAATTCCTTTTAGTGTTTACTTCTTGCTTCTACAGAGTCTCAACATCATCCAGAAGTGGTAGTTTAGGATCTTCTCTGATCTTCCCTGCCTATGTTCCCAGACATAGACATGTGTATAACCTCTTAGATTCCCAAAAGCATGTAGGAGATTTTTGAGACCCTGTGGGCACCTTTTACCTAAGTTTCTCCTTTTAAACTTTTTAGGTATTATACTAGTTTGCCTCATCCAACAACTACCACTTGAGACAACCATGAAATAAAATAGTTGCCTTTAATTGTTTTTGACAAATATCCCAGAGTAAAGATTTCCATATATTGCAAGCTTTAAGCCAGGTTAAATATAGACAACCATGTACACTGGGGTTTTCAGAAAACCACTGGACAGGACAAATCATGACACCATTTTGGAAATGAGACATTGAAAGCAATGAGACTCCTTTCTGCTCCCTCCGAGGACTTCCAGGTAAGCTTGGAATGGGAGCTCTCGTTTTTTCAAGGCTCCCATGGACCTGGAGTGTGGTAATAGGGACGAGGACAAGTGAAAAAACTACAAAGCTGCTCCTCCTGATTTTAGAAGCTTTGCTGGAATAAAATTCCTTGAATTGTTATGGTCATTGGTTAATTTTCAGAGTTTTGATAGAAGTTGATAATAACTCTTTTATGTTCATTAAAAAATTGCTTTTTGTAGGAGTGAATATTATGAGGTCTCACTCTACCATTTTTGATACCATTACCTCTTCCATTAATTTTGAACTTAAGAGAAAGAGAATTGACCTAGTCAGTGATGTACTCCTGGTAAGGTATAATAGAGCTTCATACAGGCAGGATGTGCAATGTATTTGTTGATAAGTTAAAAAGGGAAAAAGGAAGTAGTCAGAAAGACAAACAGGTGACGTCTCATTGTATTCTCTTCAGATAATGGGAACATGTTTCCTACAGTAACATAGAAAACAAAGGTTTGGAGGATTTTAAAAGAAGTTCTAAATATCAGAGATTAGTTTAGAATATATTTTACCGAAATAAATCAAATACCTTTAGAAATAACTTTTGAAAAATAATAAGTAGGACACTACCACCCCCACATGAGCAGAAAATGAAATATCAAGGGTGGGTTCTTTGCTACACCCTATCTTTCATGCCAAAGTGGAAGCCAGACACAGCAGCTTATAGTTAAAATACGCAGTCTTGAAAGATTTTTGATCCTTCATTTTCTGCCGATAATAAGTTATTTCCTTAGAATAAAATCCCAGAGCCAACATTACTGAGTAAAATTGGATGTGTATTTTCTTTTGATGGCTTTTGAAATTAATTTTTAATGTCTAAGACCATGAGCATGTGCATGGTGTGTTCCAGTTTTATGACATTCTTCCCTCTATCAAGCAATGTAACCTCAATTCTTTTTCCTCTATTTTATTCACCATGCTACATCACTAACCACTAAAATACTTTATTTTGCTTGATAATTGAATGTGTGTGTAAATAACAGGATGGAGTAGAAAAGGTGCTAGAGAAAACTAAACTCCAAATGATTACTTTAGAGAGCAATTTTGAGTCCCCAGTTAAAAATAAGTAGGAAAAAAAATCTCATAAATATTGTCTGATTTTTCAATTCTCCCTGCCAAGGCAGGTCTGTACAAACTGTACACAGATTCAAATTTAGTTACTCCAGCTCCTTGGCTCCCAGTAGGGAATTGACTAAATGTTATCAAGCATTATTCTATATTGCATTGGGGGAGTTTCAGCATTTATCTACAATGGAGGAGAAAGTAAGTGCTTGATTCAGTTTTGAAGATAGGCACAAATTGTTCTGCAACTGTCAAGCAGTTCCTGAGACTGGTCCTGTGTAACCTGATAATGAGCTTATCAACAAACTGTTGAGATTCATGATGGATTTACCAGGTCCCTCTTTTCTCCAAGCTCCACTAAAGATGGCTGATGGCACTTGAAAACAGTTCTAGTATTACCCAATGACAGTTCTCTCCAATTCTGATATTTTTGTGTAATTCCCAAGAAATGCCACTTGAAAATTAAATGTAAGATTAAAGAACAGTTACTCCCTAAGACAGATTACTAGAATTCACTTATTTGATGGTTGTTTCAAAAATGTGATGCATAGAATGTGTCCACTTTTTGAGTATTTGAAAATATTCTGCTCACTACATCCTCTGCTGCATACTTGATATAACCTGCACCATCTCGGAGATTACTAATAGCATCCTCATGGTGATGTCCATCTCTACGTGTGTTACCTTAAAGTTTTCTCCAGTAACCTGAGTGATACTTATAAATGGTAAATTAGATAGTGTTTCTAGTTTTATTACCTTCACTGAGTGTCTTCCCTTTGCTATCAGATGGAGCACAGTCATCCTGCTTGATATGGTCTGTATTTCCTTCTTTCCTTGTATTGGTCTTTTGCTCAGTAAACTCCAGACTTTCTGAATTCCTTTCTCCCCACCAAGCCCTTCAAGCTCTCTGTCCTCTGAAGGCCAGGGCATTTGGTGGGGTAAGTGGACTATTTTTCCTCAAGCTCTCTGTGTGATCCCTTCTTCTCCTCATCATTCAGTGAACTCAGATGTCTTCTGCTCAGAGGGGACTTGCCCAATGCTACCTAATACAGAAATTCCTGACCCTTCTATAGAAGCCATACACAACCACATGACTCTTTTGTGTGTGTGTTTCCTCTTTCTTTTCTGACTTCTAGGGAGTTCTACCTGCAGTGGCTAGACAACACCTTGACACACAAGGAGCCAGCAATGATGGACTCACTTTCACCTTGTCTGAATTTTTTTTCATCTGAAAATGGGCCTCATAAGATCTATCATATGACATTGTTACACAGTTGGCAGGATCACAAAGTGTGGATTACTGAGATTTAAATGGTCTCAGGTTCCACATTCCACATTCTCTCCTCAACGCACTTCCATCACGTGGCTGCCCACTGTGCTAAAAATGCTTTGGAGAAGTTGCCAATGTTCCCATGGAGGAAATCCAAGGCTTCTCTTCCTTTGACAGAGTAAAATTCTCTTTTTCTAGCTACATTTGCTAGAGTGTCACTCTCCTTCTGCTTGAGACATTTTCAGAAGAAAGTCCTTGACTGTATATTCTCCCTTTTATTTTCTCCTGCTTCTCAGAAAGATTCTTACAGACTCTCTTTCCTGATTCTGCTCAACTTCTAGAGGTTGCAGGCCCCAATCCCAAGGAACACGCCCTGGATGTTCTTTTCTTTCTATACATTCACCCTAAAAGATCTCATCTAATCTCATATCTTGAAATGTCACCTCCACTCTGGTAACTCACATTCTTAGCTCTCCTCTGGACTCCCCCTGAGGTCTGAACTTGCCTGACTAATTGCTTCCACTTGATATTTGCACTTGGGTTTCCAATCTGCATATCAAACCTCACAGGCCTAAAACTAACTTTGATCTGATCCTCCAAAGCTGTTCTTTGCCCAGCCATCTTTGGTGGAACAAATCCTGCCACTTCTACCTGTTGCTCCACCTTTTCTTCTCAACCAAAACATCGAATCCAACCCCAATCGTGCCCCAAGTTGGCTGCTTCTATTTCAACTCTCATTGAAACATCTTAGAACTCATCCCTGTTCTTTCTTGTCCCACCTCCCTCATAATCTCTTCCTTAAAAACAGTCACAGTGATCTTTTTAATAACTAGGAATCACACTGTATCACACACCTGCTCTAAACACTCTGTTGTCTCCTTCATGCATTTAAAATGAAATCCTCACTCTTCACCCTGGCCGAGTGCCCTCTGTCAACTGGCAGCTCCTGGCTTAACCTGTATTCTCCCCTCTCTTCCCACCTCTCTCTCATTGCCACCTGTAGAGTGCAATGTCCACCCTCTCTTAAGGAGCCTCTGTCCTTCCATCCGGAAACCTCAACCTCTGCACTCCTGGCCTCCATTACTCTGGGCTCCACATGAATGTCTGTCCTTGCGGAGGCCACGCCTGCTGATCACCACCTTAACACATGTTGTCAACTTCCTGGACAATCTCGTCTCATTTCAGTCTGTTCAATCTTCTTTACAGTAGTTTTGTAGAGCTTATCACTCCTTGGCATTTCATTGTGTATTTATTGCTTATTTATTTTAATTGCATATTTAGAAGTTAAGTCCCATGAGGGACCATTTCAAGTTCCTCTGTATTTTTACTAATAGTAAAAGAATAGTAGAAGTCATAATCATCTGATCTAGTGAATATTACATAATAAGCATGAGATTAATTAAACTCCCAGCTTTTTTTCCTGAATTTCAACACAAAATTTTCAAATTCTAACTGGACCTTTTTTTAGGATAACCCCTTAAGATATTAATCTTCACAACTCCAGGAATCAGACTTGTGATCACGATCCTTCACTCCTGCCTTGAAACCTATGTTTCCCTTGATAGATGCACAGTAAAGGCCATCTACTCTGTTCTTTCTAGAAAGAAGCCCAAGAGTCATATTCCTTATGTTGCTCACATCCCATTAACCCAAAGTGCTATGAACTGGTTGCCCTGTCACTTCTCTCTGAATCCACTCCATGGGCCAGAGACATCTAAACTGCAAAGCCTAACAGGCCTATGGGGGTTGTTTGATTCCACTTGGATGAACTCCCAACTAGATACCACTACATTCATTCATTCATTCACTCAGTAAATAATCCTTATGGTTCTAGAATTGTAAGTACTATGAAAAAAAGAGTGAAAAAAAAATAAAATCTCTACCCTTATAAAACTTATATATTTTAGTAAGAATATAAAGACCACAAATAATGGGGGTGTGCCCGTAGGTATGGTGGTCAACAAAGGCTGCTCTGCAAAGGTGGCATTTGTAGACACTAAATGAAATGAACCGGAAGCATGTGAAATTCTGAGGGAAAATTATTTCACAAACAAAAAATCCTGGGGGTGGAAATGTGCTTGGTGTGTTTGCGGAGCCAGAGGCTGGCAGAGTGGGGGCCCAGTGATGATAAAGTCCTCCCATCTTGTCAGCCTCCAGGGTTGACGATTTCCCCCTCAACCTGCAACCAGTCTTTTGCCACTGGCCATTTTCCAAATGCATCGGCTGTTCACCTGGTCCCGTGTCTTTGCAGATGCTGTTCCCTCTGCCTGGAAGGTCCTTCCCTTCCTGCTTCTCCATTCTCATCCAGCCTCTTGGTGTGAAATACATAATCCATCTCAGAAACAGCTCCTCTCACTTCTCCAAGCAGAGTCAGGCACCATTTGTCTGAGTTCCCACTTCTGTCCTCCCCCTGTCATAGCACCTAAAACACCCTGCTAGCTGTCTGTTACTTGCAGTTTTCCCTCACTAGTTGTGAATTGTTGGATGGTTAAGATATGTCTTTTTTATGGAAGAAAAGAAGGAAGAAAGATAGGAAAGAAGAAAGAAGGCAGGTTTAAGAAATTTTTATAACCTACTATTTTGTTGCCTATAAATGTCTTTAGGTTGGAAAACTTTTTACTGTGTTTGATTGTTTCATGGAAATCCATGCAGAGAATTCCAGTATGTACCTGGAAATCATATGAGCATCTTCCCTCTTCACAAAACAAGAATACGTGCTTGAGTGTTGCAAAAACCTGCAACTGCAGGTTACAGTGTGAACTTCAGACTTGCACATCATCTTGGAAGGGCCAGCTTTGTTACCATAGTAACTGGATCTCTATCAGAAACCTGAAATTGATGTGGAGGAGAGAAGTACAGAAGCAGCATGGAGGACTCAGACTGAGCCTCAGGGAAGGGACTGGACCAGGCATCTGTGGGCAGGCCTGGTGTGCCTGGTCCAGGGGAACAAAGTGGGTTGGCACATGCCTTTCTTTCATTTTTGCAGGATTCTTTATTTCCTATTCTCCAAGGAAACAGAAGGACATAAGTTGAAAGCTGTCTTTAACACTAAAGTTTTAGGTTTAGTTTTGGAAATCAATTATTAGGAAATTACAAAAATAAAAGAAATGTGTGTGCCTGGTCCCTTGTTCTGCTCAGTGAAACCAGCATTGTGAGTTTCAGGTGGGGTCTCTAAGGAATCTCAAGAGGAATCTCCAGATCATTCCCTAACATTTTTTCCCCTTTGGATCCTTGTTTGGAGGCATTTGAATTGATTATACTTCTGGATGTATAGTAATAACTATTTTTTAGACAAGCCCACACTTGTTTTGTTTTGAAATTTTTCTTTTACCTGGACTCATTTCTATTTCCAAAGACCTCCATGGAATCTGATATAATTTTTTTTCAAATAGTTTTATATGAAATTGTTACTTTGCATACATGATGCTATTCTATTGATTCTATTCCTTTATTTATTTACTTAGGTAATGGTGATTGAACTTGGAACATTTGACCACTGAGCCACATCTCTAGCCCTATTTTGTATTTTACTTAGAGACAGGGTCTTACTGGGTTGCTTAGTGCCTCACTTTTTGCTGAGGCTGGCTTTGAACTCTGATCCTCCTGTCTCAGCCTCCCAAGCTGCTGGCATTTCAGGTGTGCACCACCACAGCCAGCCCATTATTTATTTTTATTCAACAATTTATTTCTAAGACCAACTCCTCTTGCTACACATTTATTTTACTTATCTAATTTCCTAATAATTGATTTCCAAAACTAAACTTAAAACTTTAGGGTTAAAAACAGCATTCAACTTAGGTCCTTCTATCTGTTTCATTGGGAATAAGAAGTGGAAAATAGAGAGTCCTGCAAAAATGAAAGAAAGGCATGTGCCAACCCACTTTGTTCCCCCATATCAGCACCATCCTTTGAAGAAACTGCAATTTAGCAACATGACAGAAGAGGGCGGGCTTGAACAAAGATCCCGCCCCTCAAACCAGACCAGGAAAACATCCAACATAAAGCTGCCATGAGAGAAAAACAGGTTGTCCAAATACACATTTCAGCTAGGAAAACTTCTCCCCACTATTAACAAAATGAGAAAAAAAAGAAAAACCACTAAATCATAGTACTCCAAAACTTAACTAAGAATCCTAAACAAGGGTACTTACATAACACCTCAAAAATCAGAAATGCAAAACCTAAGAACAGAAAACAAGAACATCAGCAGCAAGACAGGATGCTATGCAGCATGTGTGGATCAAATTCATGAAAGATAATGAAGAAAAGACAGAACCTTCTCAGGAACAAAGGACAAATAATAAGGTTGACACGGGACAGCAGATTCAATTACAATCTAGCAAGGAGAATTGAAGACAGAAAATGAGAAAGAATGAAGAGGAGATAGAGACATAAACATAATCAAAGAGAAAGTAGTTGAAGTAGAAGACAGGGACAGAAAGCACAATAAGAGTCCCTGAACAATACTTTGGGACTGAACTAACAATTAAAACTCTAATCTAGAAAAACTTTCAATATAAGAAAATGTGCCAGGTTTGATGGGGCACAGAGTGACTCAGGAAGCCAAGGCAGGAGGGTTTCAAGTTCAAAGCCAGCCTGAGCAATTAGTAAGGCCCTCAGCAACTTAGTGCTGCAATCTGGCTGGGCACAATTCAGGAGCCACTTGTCAAAAGAAACTAACTTTATTTTTAGAACTACAAACGCCAAACAAAACAGCTCCTCAGGAAAAAACCCTCAGAGCCCAACTGCCACCACCGGCTTCCACAAGCCTCTCACCCACACCAACCTCTCCCCCTCCCACAATCCTCCTGTTCTTGAGGCCGATTGGCTGGGTCGCGTGGGCGGAGCCAAAGAAGTCCCCCAATGAGCAGCTCCGTGGTCTGAAAGGGCAGGGAAACAGCCCAATGAGCAGCTCCGTGGAGGAGCCAATCAGCTAGATGTTGCTGGGGCCACTGTGAGCCAATCATCAGCCTGCAGCTGGAAGTTTGCTGGCAGCTGGAAGTTTGCTGGGGCCCCTTTGGCTGTGGCTCTCAACGACTTAGCAAGACCTTGTCTTAAAATAAGAAATAAAAAAGACTGGGAATGTGGCTCAGTGGTTAAACACCCATGGGTTCAATTCCCAATAACAATATTAATTATAGAACCAATAACTACACAAGATTGAGAAAGATTGAAAGAATTGTACATGGTCCTAACAAGGTAGAAGGAATAGTTGTGTAATATTAGACAAAATAAAATAATAGAAAGTAAAATCAAATTAAAATTAATTAAATTAATAGGTGAAAATAAAAGTTTTATATATAAAAATTACAAAACTGATAGTAAAATTTAAATAATGAAAGAGGGATTAAGAGCAATATAAGTTCTATAATTATAAACAATCACTACTACCAAAATACAAATGTTTTAAAATAACTAAATATTTTTTAAAATAAATATATAAAGAATCACAGTTAACATATGAAAGTCTCCAGTAATATGTAATGTCGTATTAGAGGTACTAGCTAATGCAATTGGATAAGAGAAAACAAACTGTGACATAAGAACTAGAAAAGGATATAAGGACATCACTATTGGCAGATGTCATGAACTATACTCAATAAATCCTACCAATCAATGGTAAAGCTAATTCTAAAAATAAACAAGTTTATTATGATAGAAGGATAAAAAGCTAAAAAAAAAACAGAAACCACTTTGCTTCATATGTAGCATTAATAACCACTTGAAAGATATAATTTAAAAATCCTAGCAACAAAAATATAAAAATTTTAGAACAAACTGAACAAGGAATTAAAATACTTAAAAAACAACAATAATTACAAACACTTCTGGAAAGCACATATGTACAGTCAAATATGTAGAAAGATATACCATCAAGACAGATCAACAAAATATCAGTCTTCTTTAAGTTATTTAAAACATTTAATTTATCCCAATAAAATATTCACAAGCTATTTTACTACAGCTAGGCAAGTTGATGCTAACATTCATATGGAAAAATTAAACATATAATGGTATATAGTGATTGCTACAATAATAAAGGAGGCCTGTGAGGGCGGGAAGACACTTCTACTGGATCTCAAAGTCCAGCCATGTCTGCAAAAGCACTAATGTGAGAATATGCAGAAGGACAATGGAATCATATAGAAAGTCCCAAAGCACACAGAGCTTTGTAAGGAAACCTAGTACAGAGAAAAAGAGCAGCATCTCATGTCAATGAGAACAAAGGAGAAATTTTTAATAAGTTGTGTTAGGAGAACCAGACGGCCATTTGAAGTGGTTTTAATTAGATCCATTTCTCACATCGTTCATAAGAATTAATTCATGATCAATCAAAGGATTATAAAAAAAATACAACTACTCAAGTACTAGAAGACAATTATTCTATGACCTGGGAGTAGGGAAAGACTGTTTATGACAGGATATTTAGAGTCAATTAAAAAAAAAAGATTGATAAATTCAGATAAACTTTTTTTTAAGTTATGGTAAAAATGTATATGCAAAGTCATAAAAACACTTGACAAATTAGGAGACAAAAATGATGTCATATATCACAAATAAAAGGTTAATATCACTAAAATATAAAGATTTTATTTTTAATTGGTGGGGAGACCAGAAGCAGTAAAGGACATAAGATATCATTCACTGTACACATATGATGACTTTTAAGCATAAGATGCTAGATTTCATTCATCACAAAAGAATTAGAGAAAAGAAACTAGAAACTGGAATATCTTTTTGAACCAATTAGACTAAATAAATTCAAAGACTGATAAAACATACTATTGCAAAGACTGGAAGAAGGCTCTTATTTATGGAAATACAAATGTAGGGCAATGGAGGGAAATTTAGCAATACCTATGAAACTGCAAGTTCATTAACCCTGTAACCTAGGTCACATTCCTAAGAATTTACCTGATAGTATATGTCCAAGAACATAAAACCACACATGCATCAGTTATTTGCATTATCACTCATAATTGCAAGATGCTGAAATCAATATCAGAATACTCAAATATGGAAAATTGGTTAAAAAATGGGGTGCCATACTACTGTAAATGTGAATAACAAGATAACTATAAACTGGTAAGGAGGAAATTCCAGGTATAATATTAAGTGAAAAACAAAAGGGACAAAAGAAAAACTATTATAATTTATGAGTAAGGAAGCAGGTAAAATAAAAATAAGAGATTTATATGTAAAATAAAATAAAATCCGCTTACTGTTGAAAAAAATGAAACCCAGGAAGGATAAAACCAAAAAAAAAAAAAAAATGAAACTGAGCATGGGCAGGCTTGGAGGTGAAAGCAAAGAAGTGACCCAGGAAAGAAGGCAATCTTTTGAATATCTCTAGCTTACATCATTTTCACAGAAGCCCACTAATGTTCTACAAATTTAAAAAAAAAGCAATGAAATCTGTAAGGATACAATAAAAAGAACCTGAAACTGCAAGTCAAAACCACTGAACACAACTGTATTTCCATTAGATAACACAGAAAATCCCTGGGATGAAACGTGGAAGAGGGAAGTCGTTTTCTCAATTATAAGGGAGAGCCTTGACATTTCCATGCAGAATGTGTGTCAACAGTCATGGAGACTGCTTGTGTGCAAAAGGGCACACTGGAGGCCACGGTCGCATTTGTGTGTGTACGCACACATTCATGTATATATGGGTGTGAGTCCTGACATGTGAAGCATGTGATTTGGCATATTATCTTCTTTGCTACCTTTATGTAGAATTTCTATTTGGGGTGGGGGGGGTTGCTGGGGATTGAACCCAGAGCCTTGTGCACCAGGCAAGGCAAGCCCTCTACCAACCGAACATGTGATTTGGAAGAATAAGTATGGATTGAGCAGACGTTCTAAATTCAACTTCAAGATGTAGGATTTATGAGAGTAACTTAGCCTCTAGTTTCCCTGTGTACAAATGCACTGACAAATGCAACCACATGGGAATGTCAGACCGAGGAGTCAAAGAAATAATGGTTCAGAAATCAGAATGAAAAATTCTGTGCCTCATGCAAAGCTCAGCTGACTCTCATTCTAACTTGGGAACCTCAGACACAGTGATTATCTTGTCTCAGTCTGCTTCCTCTTCTTTAAAAACAAAGTCATCTTTCTACCTGCCTCATGTGTTTAGGGTAAAGATTAAAGGAGTGTATTTATGCAACAATTGCAGGAATTCATATTAAGGAGTTCCCTGGCAGATGGGCTGCACAGGGCAGGTTCTCTCCCATCTTGTTCATCCCTACATCCTTCGCCCTGGCCTCCGGCCCCACTCACTTTCAGCATTTCTCTCATTTCTGAAGAATGAATAGAAACCTTTTTTCTTAGCCTGTTTGAGGCCCTGGGGTCAAACCCCAGTACTGTTGAAAAAAAAATTCTGATCCCTGACACATATAAAACTCCATCATAGGGGTGCTGTCATTTTCTTCATAATGATGACCCTTCACTATTAATGTGCATAAAGATATTTTATCTTCCTAAGCAAATGGGGAAGTGTAGACAGCCCTCTGTATGTGGAATGTTGAATTTCACTGCATCACAGAATGAAGATAGACCACCAGGGGACTGCAAACGGGTGCAGCCAGTATGGAAAGCAGTATGGAGATTCCTTGGAAAAACTGGGAATGGGACCACCATTTGACCCAGCTATCCCTCTCCTCGCTCTATACCCAAAGAACTTAAAAACAGCACACTACAGGGACACAGCCACATCCATGTTTATAGCAACACAATTCAAAATAGCTAAACTATGAAACCAACCTAGAGCCCGTCATAGATAAATGGATAAAAAAATGTGGCATATATACACAAGGGAATATTCCTCAGCAATAAAAGAGAATAAAATCATGGCATTTGCAGGTAAATGGATGGCATTGGAGAAAATAATGCTTAGTGAAGTAAGCCAATCCCCCAAAAAACAAATGCTGAATGTTTTCTCTGATATAAGGAGGCTGATTCATAGTGAGGTAAGGAGGGGGAGCATGGGAGGATTAGAGGATCTCTAGGTAGGGCAGAGAGGGGTGGGACGGGAAGGGAGGGGGCAGGGCATTAGCAAGGATGGTGGAATGTGATGGACACCATTATCCAAAGTACATGTATGAAGATACAAATTGATGTGAACCTAATTTATATATATGAAAAATTGTGCTGTATATGTTTAATAAGAATTGTAATGCATTCCACTGTTATTTATTTTTTAAAAAATCAATTAATTTTTTTTAAAAGAAGATAGACCACCAGGGAGGAATCAGGAGGGGAAACATGGTTTGGGTCTATGCCGTTCTCTTTTGATGGATGGTTCCACATTGGTGGTTGTGGTGCCTCCTGCCCTGCTCTCTGCTAGTTTGAAGAGAGAAAAAAGAGGAAAAACAAATTTCCCAGATGCTGAAAATGCTCAGCCTGAGAACAGAGAAGTGGGGCAACAGTTCTGTGAATCAGTAAATTGATCCCTTTGAAGTTTTATGTTAGGAGAAACCAGGCCCATAACAGAGGCTCCTGATCTCATTCAGGGGGGAAAAGAAAATCCTTCAGAAATAAGTCTCCTCACAGCTTAATAACTTGGGTTTCAGCTCTCTTTGAGAAAAACTCCTGGCTAGATTACACCCTAAAGCCATATTTCTTCCAAATGCTGACATTTGAAATCCTTGACAAAGCAACAAAATGGCTTATGGGAAGAAAACACAAGCTTACAGTTGGAAAGGAAATGCCTTTGATGGAAAATCACACCCAAGTCTCACCACACACTGAATCCTTATAGGCAATAACCACGGGCTACATACAACCCTTTAAACCTGAGACCAAGAGAGGTGGCATGTTATGTCCAGGCTCTTAAATTTTCTGACAATATGCACAGGATTACAAGAACTCTTTGCACAAAGATTTGGGCATTCCAGATTTCCCAGGGAATGAGGTGACATTGCCCACAGAATTCTGAAATCATCGACCAAAAACTGCTACTGAAAAGGTGAGGTTCAATATTAATGCTATTAGATCTGGAGACCACAATAAGAAAAGTACCTTAAAGCCCTGCTAATGTATTGATTTTCACAAGGAGAGCAAGCCAATGTGACCTATAGGAAAAACTATTTGGCTAGGACCCAGGAGGCAAGGAACTTTCGGCCATATAATTTTTGAACAAGTCATTCTCACATCTTCGATTCTACTTCTGAGTCAGTAGAACAAACGGATTGGATTAGGTGATCTTAAAAGTTTTGTTGCAGCTTAATCACTGAATATAAAGCATTTATTTCACTGAAGCTGAATGAAAATAAAGACCTGATCAATAGACTCATGAATGCATTATTGAGTAGAAATCTGAACACCTTCAAGTTTGTGACCCACTTGAGGTTACACAGTGGCATGGTGGCAGAGCAGGGACAAGGGCCCAGGCATCCTCCACCTCAGGGCCGTGTTTTTCCTCATACCAGGTCCTTCCAAAAGGGTCACTTCATATTTATCCAAGTCAAAAATGGAATTACTGAAATGCAATAGCTTTGGATGGATTATCCTCACATAGGGATGTTTTTGTAAATACAGTAATACGCAAATGTTTAGCATAAAATATTAAATAGAGCTGATTAAAAATAAAATTAAATCACTAAATAATAAAATTAAATCAGGACCATGAGAGACAGGTGGTGGGACAAATAAGCAATGGCTTTGGTAACAGACCATCAGGGCCCAGGTATGTCACTTTACCCTCTGTGCATCAGGTTTTCCATCTGACAAACAGAAATGCTGATACCTGTGGTGTTGGTTATGGGAAGTAATGGAGCGGCACATGCAAAGCATTTAGGCAGCTCCTGGGAAAGGATGCACTAAGAAAATACCACCTATTACTACCTCAAGTTCACCAACAAGGCAGCTGAGCCGCAAGGGATCGTGACTCTAGGAACTCTCAGCCAAGTAGATCAGAATTTCCTGCCCAGTCACTGAAGGACCCTAGAGCAGTGGAAAACCCATACAATGTGGAGTCAGAAGCACCCAGGCAGAAATCTCTCTCCTGCTGTACCTTCAGTTTACGACCTTGAGTGAATGACTTCGATGTTCTCTTCTCTGTTTGCCTCATCTGTAAACAGCAGTGTTCTGTAATGTTCCACAAGTTGGTTGTGAGGATCAAACTGCAGTGTTAGTTATCGTTATGGTTACTATTGCCAGTTTCAGTGGGTCAGAAAGTCTGAGTTGGTGAAATGATACTATATCCCCTAGATTCAGTAGGAGTGATGGAGTCAGTAATGCTCAGTGCAGAGGGTCTAGAGCCACCCTGCCGAGTAAAAGCAGGGACAATATTTTTATTCTTTGAAAATGAGAATAGTTTCAGGACATGGTCAGTGCTGAAATGTATTTTGAAATGAATGAGATGATGAATTAAAAACATTTAAAAATTATGGGAGAATGAAAAGTATTTCATTTAAAGTAAAAAGATAAGTAAATAAAATATAGAGGGGAGATAACATAAAGGTAACAGATATTTTGAAGTAAATAACCCTAACATAAAAGAAGAACTTAATTTTTCAGATGAAAAATATACTTCCCACACATGAAAAATTGATACATTTTGATTGAAAATGAGTGATATCTTTGTGGATATGTTACTTAATATGATGAGCAAAAAAAAACATTTTTTCTTGCAAATATGTAGACTAAAGCAGTCACCTAAAAGATGGGAGAAGCCTCGGAATTTTCCATGACATCTAATACGAAAAGATAATGGCCTAGTGCTGACAATGTTATAAGGAAAAAAAATGTAATCTACAAATATGGAAATCCACATATATTATATCCAGTCAAGTTGCCACTGAAATATGAAGGCAAAAAACAGGAGTTTGCTAATATGGTAGAACTTAGGGAATAGAACCCTTAGAAACCCTTTTTGAATTAACAACTAAACAATCAAAGCCACCAATAGATAAAGACAATGGAATGGGAGATCCTATGGTAAAAGCAGCAAAGACTATAAAATATAGAACAAAGACCAAAACCCTGTGAGAATTATGAATTGTAAATAGAAAATACAATGAATCCTGAAAAAGGAATGTAACTAATATATGCAATAAAGCCTGAAATCTGGAACCGAATTGAAGAGTGTATCCAAATGGCTGTTATTGCGTGGATCTGGATTGTCTCTCTAAGGCTTTATCGAGGGCTTGGCCTTGAAGGGGATATTGGCACCCCAACCCCTTCCTCTCTCTTTTTTACTTTTAGGCCACCATGAGGTGAGCCATTTCCTTGCCCCCAGATCCTTCTTCCATGATGTTTTCCCTTGCCACAGACCTAAGAGGAAATGGGGCCAGGAGATCTTGAAACAAAATCTCTGAAATGAATATTAACCAAACCTCCTTCAAATTGATTTTCTTATGTATCTTGTCACAGCAGCAGAATTCTAACTAATACCTCATTTTAACCTAAACTCTCAATAGCTGTCATATCCGGAAGTCCAATTATCTGACCTAAAGTTAACTCATGCAGCTTTTTAAAAATGCTATTAATTTATGGCCTTAATTATAATTTTTTCTTAGAAGGATTTTTTTATGGAAAGTTTAATGTCAAAAGAGATATTCATCTGTTTTACCAAATATTTCTTTTTCAGAAATTACAGAAAAATTTTACTTTCTTCACATTCATTAAACTCATTTCAATTAAGTTTGACACTTTTAGTTTAAAAGAACTATTAGTGTTCTTTTACCAAATTTAAAATATTTTTATTTATACATATTTCTGTCCTTCTGTTCATCATACTATTAACCTATCGTCAATCTAGTTATATCTTCATCCCTTTAAACATAAAAAGGTCTGGGAAATTATTCATTACATGTTATTTTTTCCGTATTACAGAACTTTGGATGATTTACTGTTCTTATTTTTATTTTTACATATTGATTTCAAGAAGAAAGGATACTTTGATTTATTTATTCAATTGTATTCCATAGATATTTGTTAAGGACCTAGTATGTGACAGGCACTACTCTAAGCAATAAGAATAGCAAAGGGGAAAATAAATATTAATTTTCCTGGCATTTACATATTTAGCAGGGGAGTCATAAAGTACACACATAAATAACTCAAATATCATTGACATCATTAACATTTAAATTAAATAATAAACTCACCATGTAACAGATGTGATTCTGCAATCTGTATTTGGGGTAGAAATGGGAGTTCAAAACCCAATTGAGTCAAATGTATGAAAGATGATTTATCATGAGTTCTGTAATGTTTTGAACAATCAATAAAAAAAGACCCTGTCTCAAAATAAAAATAAAAAAATAAGAAAAATGATCACACTAAATACATTGAATTAAGATGTTAATGGGTTGAAATATCTGAGAAGGTTTTCTATAGACTAAGAAATGTTTACAAACTATCTGCAGAGTCATCACTGGGAAGAACTTGATAAACTCAACGATCAGCTTCCAGATTATGGGTTTCAAGTTATAGATAGACAACATTTGCCTGGTTATTTAAAACTACTTGATAATTAGAGTTGTTCAGAGATACAATTCCCTGTAATGGCAATGAAAAGACTTCTTAATCAGTTACCAATAGAATTTACACTTTGGATAGCATCTTCAACAAATGGTGCTGGGAAACTGGAAATCCATATGCAACAAAATGAAACTGAATCCCTTTCTCTCGCCATGCACAAAAGTTAACTCAAAATGGATCAAGGAGTTTGATATCAAATCAGAGACACGGCATCTGATAGAAGAAAAAGTTGGCTATGATATACATACTGTGGGGTCGGGCTCCAAATTCCTCAATAGGACACCCATAGCGCAAGAGTTAACAACTAGAATTAACAAATGGGACTTACTCAAACTAAAAAGTTTTTTTTTTTCTCAGCAAAAGAAACAACAAGAGTGGTAAATAGGGAGCCTACATCCTGGGAACAAATCTTTACTCCTCACACTTCAGATAGAGCCCTAATATCCAGAGTATACAAAGAACTCAAAAAATTAGACAATAAGATAACAAATAACCCAATCAACAAATGGGCCAAGGACCTGAACAGACATTTCTCAGAGGAGGACATACAATCAATCAACAAGTACATGAAAAAATGCTCACCATCTCTAGCAGTCAGAGAAATGCAAATCAAAACCACCCTAAGATACCATCTCACTCCAGTAAGATTGGCAGCCATTATGAAGTCAAACAACAAGTGCTGGCAAGGATGTGGGGAAAAGGGTACACTTGTACATTGTTGGTGGGACTGCAAATTGGTGCAGCCAATTTGGAAAGCAGTATGGAGATTTCTTGGAAAGCTGGGAATGGAACCACCATTTGACCCCAGCTATTCCCCTTCTCTGTCGGTCTATTCCCTAAAGACCTAAAAAGAGCATGCTACAGGGACACTGCTACATTGATGTTCATAGCAGCTCAATTCACAATAGCAAGACTGTGGAAGCAACCTAGATGCCCTTCAATAGACGAATGGATAAAAAAAAAATGTGGCATTTATACACAATGGAGTATTACTCTGCATTAAAAAATGACAAAATCATTAGAATTTGGAGGGAAATGGATAGCATTAGAGCAGATTATGCTAAGTGAAGCTAGCCAATCCCTAAAAAGCAAATGCCAAATGTCTTCTTTGATATAAGGAGAGTAACTAAGAACAGAGTAGGGACAAAGAGCATGAGAAGAAGATTAACATTAAACAAGGATGAGAGGTGGGAGGGAAAGGGAGAGAGAAGGGAAATTGCATGGAAATGGAAGGAGACCCTCAGGGGTATACAAAATTACATACAAGAGGAAGTGAGGGGAAAGGGAAAAATAATAAAAGGGGGAGAAATGAATTACAGTAGTGGGGGTAGAGAGAGAAGAGGGGAGGGGAGGGGAGGGGGGATAGTAGAGGATAGGAAAGGCAGCAGAATACAACAGACACGAGTATGGCAATATGTAAATCAATGGAAGTGTAACTGATGTGATTCTGCAAGCTGTATACGGGGTAAAAATGGGAGTTCATAACCCACTTGAATCAAAGTGTGAAATATGATATATCAAGAACTATGTAATGTTTTGAACAACCAACAATAAAAAAAAAAGAATCTACACTTTGGGGAGAAACCATAAAGGAGCTGATAGTATCTTTCAGACTTGGTCTCATCTTCAGTAAGATTCTAAACCTCCATCAGGTAGCTCCATGTCACCACATCTTGTCACATAAAACTCACAGTCATCCTGAGGCAAGAGAGACTCAGATAAGTAATGTTGGCCATTGCATAGGACCATTTCATGAAAAGGTCAGTCTCTGAAAGTCATGCAGGTACCTGGGATCCATGGAGTTATGTAAACTTATCTTAGAATTAATAGAGAGGAAATAATGTGGAGTTTGGGTTTTAAATCAAATTGAAGAAAAAAATTCTGCTAACAGATATACTATTTATTTATTCTTCATTAATTTAGAATTGTTCTAATTTATTCCAATAATTTAATAGTTTAGAGTTAAGCATTTTGCTTTTATTTCAAACTGTAAGTTTCAAGAGAAAGCTTGTTTTTTAAAAAAATAAATAAATAAAATTATTTTAATCATTAAAGCAGTCTGCTTTTTGCTACAAGTATGAATTCTTCTTTTGGAATAATTACCTTCTGTCCTCCTAGTCCCTTCAAGAAAAATTCATAAAAAATATTCTGCAAATCCATATGTCAATATTCCTTCTTCTCCATCTTCTTATTTACTAAGTGAAAGGTCAAGCTCTGTCTCCTGGCTTCTTGCCCTGGGTTTTGCCTATTGTTACTGGCCAAGAATTTTAAGGTAGCTGAAGGCTGCAGAGACAAAGAACAAGGTTGGAAGAATAGTGCTTTAGAAAATGTAGGTAGGTAGAATGAAAACTACTGTGGCATCTTTGGTTTTATTTTATGTTTAAAGGATATGAGGCTGAAGCAGTGGTCTGGAGGAAGGGTGCACTGCCAGGCAGCAGGAAGAGCCATAGCACGGTTCCTGCTTTGATGCTGATGGGCTCATGCAGGCACGACAGTTGGCACCCATTCTTCTTTGGAGAGCCCAGAGGTGCTGAGTTATGAGCCAGCTGAATGGGCCTGGAACTCTAGCATCCACAAGGCCCTGTCCCAAGTTAAAAATGAACTTAGACTTGTTTCCAAAGGGGCAGATGGTTGGGTAGAATGTTCTGTGTCAGCCCATTAATCTTTGAGGTCTTAATTTTAAATTCTACGGCCATCATGGTAGACGTGAAAAGGGCATGGAGCTCTTCCAGAAGACCCTCTCCCTGCTGCTAGTTAGCTCTCTTTCACACTGAACTTCAGTCTCCTTTCACAAAAATGATGGGTCCACCTCCATAAATAATGTAAAGGAAGTAGATGAGCCTGGAATGGAGAGCCCAGTCCATAGGACCGTCCCTCCTCTCTCTTGCTCAGTGTGTTCTTAGTACCATGGGATTCTTTATTGTCAAGGCTTAAAAAAAATCAATTGACTTTATTTTTAGAGCAGTTTTAGTTTTACACATACTTATAAGTAATAGAATTTCCATATTTTCCCTCTCCCTGCCCAGCCCCCTGCTCAGTTCTTCCTATTTTCATTATCTTGCATCAGTCTGGTGTGTTTGTTATAATAGAAGAAACAATATAGATGCATTCTTATTCTTTAATATTCATAGTGTACATAAGGGTCCCCTCTGTGTTGTACATTCTATGGGTTTTGACAAATGCATAATGTCATATGTCCACTATCGCAGTGTCATGCAGAATAGTTCCACTGTCCTTAACATCCCCTGTCCTCCACCCCTTCATCACTGGCTCTACCTGAACCCCTGCAAACTTCATATCTCTGTAGTTTTGCCGTCTAGAATATTGGATATTTGGGATAACACACTAGAGCTTTCTCAGAGTGGCTTCTTTCCCTTACCACCTATTAAGCTTACTCTGTTTTCCTGTAGGATGGGAGCTCATTTCTTTATATTTTCTGAATTATGTTCTGTTCTTAGGATGCACACATTTGTATATCCGTTCGCCTTTTGAAGGGCATCATGGCTGCTTCCAGTTTGGGGCAATTTTGAAAAACACTGCTATAAATATTTTTGCAGGTATTTGTGTTTTCAATTCATTTGAGTATTTACCTGGTTGTTGGATCATACAGTCAAACTGTTTAGCCTTCTAAGAAACTGCCAAATATTCCCAAAGTGGCTGTACTATTTTGCATTTCTGCTAGCAATGGATGAGAGTTCCCTTTGATCTATGTCCTTACCAGCATTTGGTATTATCAGTATTTTCTATTTTAACCATGTCATTTTTCCCCCAGTATCAGAAATTATCTTGTTTTTGGTTACAGATATAATAGTGTTTCCACCCATAGGTTAAGAGTGAGAATTTCATCCATAGGTTAAGAGTGAGAATTTCATCTGTCTCTTTTTTTGGCAGGGGGTGGGGGGAGTTACTAGGGATTGAACTCAACCACTGAGCCACATCCCCAGCCCAATTTTGTATTTTATTTAGAGAAGGGTCTCACTGAGTTGCTAAATGCCTCCCTGTAACTGAGGCTGGGTTTGAATTTGTGATCCTCCTGCCTCAGCGTCCTGAGCCACTGAGATTGCAGGAATCACCACGGTGCCCAGCTGGTCTCTCTTGTTAATACTCATATTCATATTCATATTCATTCATATATAGAATCAGAAAAGGAATGCCTAACCTTCCATTCCCATGCTATAAACTGCTACTAATGAAAGGCTATTAAGTAGATAAATTTGCCCTGTGAATTGTGACGCCAACTACTACAACTAAATTCACTAATACCTACACCTGCCAGCTTTATCCAGTTCCAACTTCCATCAGTTCTTCCATTTCAGTCTCCCCCTATTCATTGGCTTATTTCCACTTATTTGCCAGCTTTCTGGTCTATGCTCTTGACTTTCTGATTGAATCGGGGGGCAATACTGCACTATTTTTATCAAACACAAATGTAGCTCCAGACTTTGAAACTGACTTAATGTTTTTTCAACTAATGTTTCTATTTATTCACCATATTCTTCTTTGATAAGGGAGCATAGCCCGGTTTTCCCTTGTTCCTGCTGCTTTGCTATTTTTGAGGAAGAAATCAAATTGGCAACATGAAAGACTGTGTAAGAGCTTCATAACCCTTATGAACTGGAGAGATAAAAGCTCTCTCTATTCTTTCTTCATCATGTATAGCACATTTCCACCAAGACCTTCTACCTAGCTAGGTAAATCTCGGGAAGCAAATATTTGGTGTGGTCATTGGAGCTGTGGACAGTCGTAGCAACTCATCCCTGTTGTTTCTAGAGAACTGCTGCAGCTGATCCTGGCTTGCAGCTGAATTTAAGTGAGGGCATTGATGTCGCCAAAAGGGCAAAGCAAAGGCCAAAGAGAAAAAATTTATAAGAGCCCAAGTAAGTGGGGAAAACCTAATTGCTGATTATCTGATCCATATAAGTTGCTGTGCATCTTTGGGGGGTTCCGTGGGATCCAGTTAATCACCTTCCTGGGCAAGTCACAGGGTAGAAGAAAGAGCAGTGAGACAGGATTTCTGTTCTGGCCACCAATTACAGTGCGACCTTGGGTAGATAATGAAAATCTCTGTTATCAAGAACTCCAACTTCGGGGGTAGAGCTGAATTAGTTGACATTGTTTCTTCATGAATTTGCCAAATACATTAACCAAACAAACTGAGAATTTAACATCAAACATGAATGCATTGCAGTTCTGGGATCTGTAGGAAAGCCACATGTCTACTTCCTTCCTAATGTATTTTTGGAAGATTGAAACGTTTTTGAGGGAGACAGGAGGTAAGGACACGTGATGAAGGTGTGGCAGAATCAGGAGGAGGAACCCACTCCTGCCGGTTATCATTCAGTGCTCATCCTTGCACCTTCCTCCAAATGCTCTCTTGATTCTCTCTGGGATGTTATGCAGACACAAACGTAACCATTGCCATACCCTTCTTCATGGACAGGAATCATCAATGATGCAGTCAGGAGGGTCAGTCACCTGTGCCACCAACTCAGAGCAGGCTTATAGAATCCCTGGTTCTGGAGGCTGTCTCTATTCTAGGATAAAGGATGTGAGTCCATAGGGACACTTTTCTTCACCAGAGTCTGAGACTGCCAGTTAGTCTGTCCACCTTGGGTGAGACTTCCTGAAAGAACTAGGGATCCACCACAATAGCCTGTTAATTTGGAAACCATTATGATCTGAAGAGAATTTTCTTTTCATCTTTTACAAAACTTGAGTTAGCTCAACTGATGAATACTTTTTTATTGCTGTTGATTTGCTTGGAGGATCCAGCTCATTCCAGGTAGATTCAGACAATTTTGCATTGCACAATGAACCGGATTTCAAAACCAGCTTATCTATTGACAAAAGCACTTGCTAGCGTGGTTAGTGGACTTGAGCTCTTTGGAATACTTGGAAGCAATAAAATGAATTAAAAATATTTTCCCAGTGTTTCATTAATTCAAAAAGATTGCTCTTCACTTGCTTCAAATTGTTTCTACTGGGTAGAACCACTGATATTCCACCCAGCCTGGGATTTATAGATGACCATGTTCAGCAAGGTCATTCTGAGGAGCCTGCAGGATGCATCATATCCACTTCTTCTCAAAGGTCTCCTCAAAGCCTAAGTAAGCAGGAGGATCCAGAGAGTTAAGGGCCTGCATTGCATTTCAGATCTGCTTCCTCTAAGTAATGCATTTGTAATGACTGTGCACTTGTTTGTTCAACCTAGCTGGGTTGACACTGAGGTAGAACTCTCTCTCCCAATCTTCTCCTCATGCCCTACACCCTCTGGAGCGAGGGGAGACCTTGGCTGAAGACTTCTTCCTGGACTTCCTCCTGTGGGCTCATCACGAAGGAGACCTTTTTAGTGAAAAGCTGCACTCCTCCTCCCAGTCCCAGGCAGCTCTCCCTCTCTTTCTGGGCTCTCCCTGAACTCATACGGGTCTCATTCGCAGCACAGTGCATATCACCTTGTATTTAATTCGTATTTGTCGCTGTCTTGTTCCAAACTGTGAGGTTCTACAGGCAGAAGCCAGGTCTTATTCATCTTTTATTCCCAACACCTAGAGCACTTCAAGAAACATGGTATGTGCTCCATAAATAGTGGGATTTCTTGCCACAACCATTTATTCCTTTTTGGAACATATACCAATCCCAATTGCTATTTGGAGGTCTCATTGACAGATTCCTTTGGAGCCTTTGAACTCATGAAATTGAGAAAGGAAACAGAATTACCTGGCTTATACTCCAAAGATTTTGCCCTTTAAAATGAAGAGCAGGGGTAGCAGCCTATTACATGTTGCTTTCTAGCCAAGAGAAAAACGGACGTACAGCAAAACTGTGCAGTTAGGAAATAATACAGGCAGTTTTTAATGACTCTGTGTGTTTGAAATGTCAAATCAGTTTTGTTTGTATCCCCTGCCCTAATTCCATTCCTCTTCATCCAACAAGTAATTAATCAACTTCTACTTTCTATAAGTCAAGTGGGAGGAATAAGAAATGATTAAGAGGTCCCTTATTATTTTTATGTCATAGGTTTGCTACTATGGACCAAGTGCTTAAAATGATATATTTTATGTTAAATATGAACTTCTTGGTATGTCAGATGATAATACTAGGACTCAGAGAGATAAATTAACTTGCCAAATTGCACAGCTTTTGATAGAGTTTGAATTAACATGTCTGAGTCTCAGATCTGTTGCTTCTTCCACTCAAGCTCAGTTTTACAAAAGACTCAGAGGTTGTTGCGAAGGATTCAGTAACTTCAGAGGAGTACTCTGCAAACAGCCATCAGGGACCGGCCTGTGTGCATTGTTGCCCCCAGCTATGGAATTGTGCAGAGCCAGGATGAAGAAACAAGAAGAGTCTTAGAGGGCTGCCAGGTAACCTCCCTGAGAGAGAAGGCTGGCCAGGCCCTTGTTCTGTAATTAGTAGAAGGGACATTAATTATCACAGCCCTAGGGCGGAACCAGCTCTTTCCCTACATCTGAGGCTTGGTCATGGGCAGCGTGAGGGAAGTGAGAACACAACCTCATAGACTCAAACTGCCCTCTAGGTCCTCTGCAAGGCCCCAACTGCCCAGCCTGTGCTCTCAGGCCCAGCCAGTCCCTGGATGCCCCAGCGATGTGCAGGTGATGTAATTATGCCCAGGGAGACAGACTGGTTTGGCAAGGGCAGGAATAGAGGAGGGGAGAGAGAAATGGTGCTCTTAACCCCCAGTGTGGTGATTCCTGGAGGGGAGGCTTTTGGCAAGTAGTTAGGGCTACTTGGGGTCTGGAAAAGGCCTTCCATGCACTTAAGAAATGAGAAACTAGAAAAGTTTCATGTTCCTTCTCTTCAAACAACTCACAAAAGAGGTTGTTGATGCATCCAGCGAGATGATGAGCGCAGACAAGCTGCGAGAAGAGGCCTCAGAATGAAACCTAACATGCTGACACCTTCATCTTAGACTTCCAGTCTCGCAAATTGGGAAAACATAAATTTCTGTGGTGTAAGCCACTAAGACTCTGAGGTTCTGTTATGGCAGCGCAAGCTGACTCAGAGATCTGCACGGGGTTCTAGTGACAGATTGTGGGTGGACTGACCATGAAATTAAGAAGCCAGGTCTTCTATGATGAAGATAGAAGAAACACAAATTTTCTTTATATTTTTACCAGAAGAGTAGCAAAACAAGACCCAGAATTTCTAGGACCCAGATAAAATGGCCAGATCTGATTGTTGATAGTGTGTGAACCTCCCTGCCTTGGTGTGTCTCATTTCCCTCCACCTTTGCGGAACACCTCCTTTGTGTGCAGCACAGTCTTAAGAGTTGGGCGATTGAGAGTTGTGCCTTCAAAATAGCATTCAACGAAACAGAAATAAATAGACAATTTTTTTTCAACAATAACCAGTTGACAAAAGGGGAAGAAAAAATAAGCTACCAGTGCCATTAGCTGTGGACACACCAAGAGGACTAAACAGGCGATGCCCAGTCCTTGGGATCGTCACAAGAAGCACTGCCACATGCCAACACGAAACTGCTAGAAAACAGAAATGATGTTTTGAAGGTGGAGTACTGAATACTAAGCATCAAGCACCCAGCACAGGCAACGGGACCTGTCTGGGAGGGAGCATCTCTTGACCTTAACTGGATGTCCCACAGTGCATGGGTCCTGGTGCCTGGAAGTGGCTTTTTTTTAGGAAATGAATTACCAATCAATCAGAGGTGATTACAAACTTTAATAAGAAGGAAAACATAGGAAAAGATTTTATTTTCAATAACAACAAAGAAAGGGAATGATAAAAATCCTTAGGAATAAACTCAGAGAGAGATAAAAACTTTTGGTGGGAAACCAGAAGTTTATCATGTTATTCATAGAGAATCCTGTTGGTGAATAAGAAAATAGAATCTCATAAATATTTATTTTAATGCAAATAACTTCATCAGTATAGCAATTTTACATTAATCTCACAGTAGGGTTTTTAAAATTCAATAAAGTATTATTAAGTGCATTTAGAGAAATGAATGTTAAGAATTAAAAATGAGATAAAAGAACAACAAATCAAGATGTGGTGATGGCACCAAAAGAGAAGTGAAGAAAAATAAAACAGAAGAGAGAATTCATACACAGAAACAGTTCTGTGAGTGCACTTAAAATAAATATGCTTTCTCATATAGGAAAGGGTGATTTAACAAATGGCATTTAAAGAACAAAACTGAAAAAAAAATGCTGATTCACAATTTAGTTTGCATAATCAAATGTGTTTATTTAGCTTAAAGAATTTGTGCATTTGTGTGTGTGTGTGTGTGTATATATATATACATACATGCACATAATATGTATGCATATATAGGTATATATACACACAAACATGTCTCACTTGGTGGACACTGTAGCAGTAACATAGATTATTTACTAAATTGGCAGGAAAATCACAACTTCTAATCTCCAAAGTAAAGATAAAATATTTTTTTAAAAGTATCAACCAAGATTTAGCTGGCCATTTTTTTTTTTTTTCAAATCGTATTCTTCAATCTGAGGATAAGATTCCCAGAAGCTGGCGGTTGTTGGTTCCACAGTGCTGTGGACTTCCTCTTTTCTTGAAGAAGTTGGGTGAGGAAACACCAGCAGCCTGGCTTCTTCTCCAGAAAGGCAAATCGAATTCATGGCATATCCCTGTCTTTGGTTTCCCCTTAAAGGGAGAGGGTGGAAGAGTCAGCCCGAACTGCAAAACTCAGTCACAAATCTCAGGACCCACCAACTGCTGCCTCTGCTCACTCACTGAGGCCTCAATCTTTTTCTTATAGGCAAGATCACAGCTTTTTTTTTTTTCCTTTTAGATCTTGAGAGGATCTGAGTTTGACAGAAAGACCAAGAAGGAGAATCCTGCCTGTCATCATGGTTGGGAAATAGAGGTAGAGAAAGGTTCTGTGAATGTGGTTTAGGATGATAAAGTCCAAATAAATTATTTATGATGTGTTTGCTAAAACCTGATATCCCTTTATTAAGGGATAAAGTCTTAGTGAGAACTAAGCTGAAGGGTAAGCTTCAAGAAAGAGGTCTCATGAGAACAGCATAGAGAGGTTATTTTTGACTCATTGGAGGTTATTTTCCGAGAGCAGGTTGCAGAGATATAATTCAAAATACTAAGGGTGGTAAGATTAGGAGTCGAGAAGAAAAATATATTGTATGTCCTTGTACTTAAAATGATATGGAACCACCAAATAAAAATGAGTAAGAACATGAGAGCTTTGCTGATACAGTCAACATGACCATTTATGATTCTAAGTTTAAAACAAAATCAAAGTGCCCATTCTGAATGCAAAGAGTGTTACCACATTATCAATAATCATATGTGATACAATTTCTTCCTACATGTGTAAAAAAAGTCATTTCAGTAACTACAAAGTAAAAACCATATGATACAATGATTAATACAAGTTGACATCCCCCCCCCACTCCAGTAGTCTATAAAATAATGGAGGTTTTTTTATAATGAATGGCATCTGAGATTTGAAAAAAAAATTCTATGCTATGTCCTTGAACAATAGCCACAGAGATTGTATAAAAGCATGTTATTAGATATGGCTGCTATGTAAGCTTCAAAGAAAAGTTTCAATGTTATGCTATCCCAAGCCACAAAGCAAAATCAGGAATTCCTTAATTAATTTGGTGATAATAGGATAACGTTATGATAAAAACCTACTAGTTAAGTTTAACCTATTAATATAGGTATAATAATTGTTTAAAAAATATTTTCACATTAAATCCAATAATATATTAAAAGCATAACATATCAAACTAAGATGAGTTATTTCAGGAATGCAATGATGGTTTATTATCAGATTAAGCCATAAGCACTATACATTATGTAAAACAAAAAAGAGAATAACCATAAAATCATGTCAACAGATGATGATAGTCATTTGATGGAATCAAGAAGTCTGTTCTAATAAAAATGCTAAGTAAGTTAGCTCAAAGGCCAACAATTTGCAAACATTAGCAGTGAAAATTGGCATAAACAGTGAAATAATAGAGATACTTGCATTAAAATCAGAAATAAGACAGGTAATTCCTGCATAAGCACTTATATCCCTTGGTTTTGATGTTTCTAGGTAATACAGCTAGAGAAGAAAATTAAACTAAACAATCAGTGTAAATACCATAAGAGACAAAACGCATTTTGGGATATCATGATTATATGCCTAGAACAAACCACAAAAAAAAAATGTTCACCAAAATAAAATAATAAGAATCTCACCAAAGAAATAATAGAATTATATGAAATGATGTTGTATATGATAAATAAATGTAAAAATCACACTTTTTTTAATTAGATCGATATTTCTGAATAGTTTATGTATGCCAGCTACTATTTTGGGTGCTACTCAGAGGCAAATGGAAGAATTGGGAAGGCAGAGAAAGAGGAAGCATATGAATGCAGGCTTGCTGTGTTTGCAGTGTGTGTGTGTGTAACACACAGAGGCACAGGACATGGTTTCTGGGTCTGCAGTACATGAGCAAAGTTTTCTTTGGGAACCTCTGATACTGACTCCTTTGCATCCAGCAGCAGTCTGATTTAGAATGTAGGCTCACAGTACATGTCAATGTACAAATTTGGTTCTCCACCTAAATGTGTTTTATGCATACAATATTCTCGTCTGGAGAATGGTAAATTTCAAATAAGTAGACAATTTGTTCTAGAATAGGAAAAAAATTGTTTAATATGAATCCTTATGGAGCACAATTTTTTTTGTTCTCTACTTTTCTAATTGCTCTGATATCTTGCCATTTATTACATTGCTTCTAAACCACGTATCCATCTGCTTTGTTGGAAAGATCAATGTACTTCCAGAGACATGCTGTTACATCTTATATTGATACAAAAATTATTCAGAGTTCCTGACCTCCTGCAATATGGAGCTAGACATCACTTGTTCATAGGTACAGATGTGCATGAACACAATGAAGTTCCCAAGGGGAGTTGCACTGAAGGACCCAGGCCACTCTGACCACCACTCATTCTTGGTCAACTAACATAAATAATTAAATGTTGGAAACTAAACCCAGGGGAGCTAAACGACTTGGCCTCTGAGGACTATGAGAAGCTCATGTCCTGATCTCCGGGCATCCTTTCCATTCCACTGGAATATAGTGGATCCTTTCAAATGGCATGAAGTCACGGGCTTGCTGATAGCTAACTGGAGCTCCAGCTGCCCCCCAAAGGAGCAAATATCCCAGATTTTCTAGAAACCATTAAGGCATTTTGCTTATTAAAATCAGAATAGACATACAGAAAATCAGTCAAAAGTACCTGCTGGAAATTTGGGTAGACTCAAGGAAAGTGGAGATATCTAGCTGCCACAAAAATCCTATGTGTTGTGCTTCAAGTTGAAGCATAAGCAATTACCAAGGCTTCCATGATGGTTCTTATGGGGGAAAGCTGCTGTCACCACACCAGTCTTAGGGGCCCGTGAACACATAGAAGTTCCCAAGGGGAGTTGCACTGAAGGACCCAGGCCACACTGGCCACCACTCATTCTTGGTCAACTAACATAAATAATTAAATGTTGGACTATTGTTTTCATTTGGGGATTGTTGCTTTAATCAACCACTATGATACCTATCAACTCAGTTGTCTTTCCAGCTCAATCTTTAGGTTTGATCCTGGACAGAAATCATACCTAAAACTTATGCTTTATTCTGTAATATCTGATCTGATATGATCATACTCATCCCCAGGGATGTGGGACTCAAGAGTTGGAAGGAGCTAGGTGTATTTGACTTGGAAATTTGGAACATGAACAGGCAGTATTATAAATGCTGGATGAGATTGAGGAATGTATTTCCCAAATACTGATTTAACAAGAGGGAAAGTGACGTTCACAGTGGTGATGGCTGACAAGGGAACACATCAGTCAGTGGCAAGAGAGCCAAAAGATCCTTCGTGGAGCACAGTGCTCGTACCCTGTATTGGGGAAGGAACTTGGCTCCCAGAGATCAGTGAAATGGACAAGAGCTTAAATTCTGACTTGACCAACCTTTGTCTTCACCACCACCATGGTCTCTCTTGGGTGCTGCCAGCTGTCTATCACCTCTTCAAGAAGTTTAGATGCACCCTGATCTGGACCAAAGGCAGAGGACCTGCACCAACTCCTTACTCCAACACAGGCTCAGCATTAGCCTAATCTAGACTAGGTTCTCCACTGGAACTGCCCTTAGAAACATCTGGAGACAGTTCTGTTGTTTTGACTTTGCAGGGGTTGTTGCGAGCAGTGAGAAGGTAGAGAGTCTGGATGCTGTCAAATGTTCTACCTTCCACAAATAGGACAGCCCCACCACAGCAGATGACCCAGTGCTGCTCACAAAGCTCCAAGATTGAGAAACCCACTCCAGATTAAGAACCCACAAAATGTATAGCCCAGGGAAGTCCCTTTCTGGTCTCTGTGTCCCCGTATACCCATCTTTAGGTAGTCTGACAGGCATTTTTTCTGAAGTTGCTTCCCATTCTATTGCAGTATAATTACAGTTACATTTTCAGAAGTCAATAATTTAGTGTTCCACAAAACATTTTAAAAAATCATACTTCCTACTTTTTTTCAGTGTGATTCTTCGATAATGAAGGCTTCCTCTGAGTGGGCCAAACTGAGTTAATCAGTACTTCATCCACCCACTTGTTTATGCCTCGGGTGTCAACCCCATCCCATCTCTGACGGGGATCTCTTGATATCAAGGGCCCACCCCGTTAGCAAAGGATGCTACCAGCTGTTGCAGCCCACCTGCCTGGCTCCTTCATCCAGGCCCTGGTTCAATAGAGCTGTACTTCATGAGCTGTCTGACTGCAGGGTGAACAGGAACAGGCTGCTGACAGGAAGTGTTGACAACCCCTGGGAGCAGACTGGCTCAGCAGGACCCTGCTAAGTGCCAGCTCTAGCAAAAAGCATCTCTGAGCCTCCTGAAAGATCAAGATGAAAGACCATACAAAGAAAAGCAGCAGGGTGAGAATATCACTGAAACCCAGCTGAGGAGGGACTGGAGAGGGATGGAGGGAGGAAGGGACAGCAGATCAGGAGCCTCACACCAGCGTTTTCTCTGCAGCTCCTCATTCTTCTGTTTCTGTGTATAAAGTGTTAAGATTCCATTCAGGTCTTCACCCTGTCCAATCTTAGACCAAAACTTCTAAAATTTATGGGTTTCTGAAATAAAAAAAGACTTATTGAGCCAGAAAGGATAGACTGGGTCCTGAGACAGATTCCATCAGCCACCAACAGCAAAGCGAGGCAGCAGTTGGGAAAATGTCCAGAGTCCCTTGGTGAAGGAAAGCATGCTGTTGACATTAAACCTACGTTGACTGTAGATCAGGGGGGTGGGCGTCCATGAAGGAGGAAGCTTGGGATGGGCAAGTCCATGAGCAGAAGCTGCTGTTGCCCCATGAATTGGTCAGGGATGCAACCAAGATGCCACAGCATTGTCAGGGGGTCCTGATATTTGGGAATGTGAAATGAGTGTTTTGTCCTTTTCAACCTGTAGTTTGTTACTTCCTCATCTTTCCATTTCTCCTCCCTTTTATCTTGCATCCCTTTACAATTATATTTAGGATACATAGGTATTTCCGTTTTTCTTTTCCTCTCGTTAAGCCCTCCCCGTTCACTGAACGAGAGCTCATCGATGATGCAAACCTCTGGCGGAAGGCATCAAAGCTGAGAGAGACTCAGAACATTTGCACTCATCGCCACTGAGTATTCCTGACAGGAGCTGGCTTCAAGCACCTCTCATGGGGATGACTTTGAGTCTTTGCCACCTGTGTCCCTTCTAGTCAGAGGCGATTCTCACTGGAGCTGGTTACGTTTCTAAATTGTCGTCTATATGCCACTTCTAATACTGGAATATCCCACAGTATGTGAGGAAGAGGGAGAAATGAAGAAAGGCAGGCAGGAGGGAAGGAGGATGGAGGGAAGGAAGGAAAGAAGTAGGGAGGGAGGGAGGAAGGAGAGAGAGAAAAAAGAGAAAGGAGGGGCAGAAGGACAAATAAGATCTCTAAGTTGCCATGCTGCGTGATCAAGAATCCTGAATTCTCAAGTGAGTTGGTGAGAACAGGGTTCTGGAAGGAACAACAAGCTTCTGGGTAGTGAATGGGATTTCTCAAGACTGCAAACCCTGTGCAGGCCTCAGAGCCCCTTCTCCATGGAGTAGAGTCAGCCTGACAGCTCACCTGGGTCTGTGGGAGGGTCCGGTTGGACAGAGCCAGACAGTGCATTCAGAGGGTCACATGTGGAGTGAGCTGAGAATGAGACGCTATCGAGGCTTTCGAGGTGGCAGAAGGTAGCAGGGACAGAGTCACACCCTGTGTTTCAGCCACATGTAGACTATTTTCCCATCTCTCCAGGGAATGTAGGTGGGGGCACAAATTTCTATCTGAACAAATTTTTTTAAAGAATATCTGCAAAACTCTTCAAGCTCTTTCAGAGCATTAAAAAAAAAAAGAAAGAAAACTAAATGTTCCACATTCCTTTTTGTAAATTTATCATAACACTGATATCAAAAGGATTGACAGAGATAATATGTTTTAAATTCAAATAACAGAATGTTTCAATAAGATGGAAATGTATATCCTACAAAGAATTAACCTAAAAGTTCACTTAATTCTATTTCATATAAAAGAAAACTAAAAAGAAAAAACCCATACATATTGATGAAAAAAATATAAATAAAAAATTGGCAGGTAGCCTATTTTTTTAAAAATGTATCATGATAAAGAGTACTTAGTCTACAAACACAAAGATGGTTCCATCTTAGTAATATTATTAAAATAATAACATATTTATACATAAAAAACATGTCATCACTTATGTGGAAGTTAAAATGGAATTTTAAGTCAATATACAATCTTAGTACAAAAATAAAAGACCATCAATAAAGGTGCATTGACATTTTGGAATATTCTCCCCAATTACATTCTTTTTGATGTGATAAATTACCACAAATGAGACCACTTAACACAAATTTCTATCTCTATGCTTGGTGTAAGAATTCCCAAATGAGTCAAATGAACCAAAACTACGTTGTGGGCAGGCCTGTGTCCATTTCTGGTGGCTCTTGCCTGGTCTAGCTTCTGTAAGCTCCCCTAACCCTCCTGCATCCCTCTTATAAGGGTTTTGTGATTATATTGAGCCCACCTAAATCATCCAAGCTCCTTAAGGTAATTACATATAAGAAGTCCTTTGTACTACATAGGGCACAGGGTGGCATGTTTACAATTCTGAGCATTGGAACATGGACACCTTTGGTGGGGGGCACAGAATCTTTCAGCCTATCAAGCCCACATCAAGAAAGGCTGGACATCGCCTTAGCATTATAAATGTCTACTTCTTCACTTATTTTCCCTAACCATAATCCTAGGAAGTTAAACCAGATGTATTTCACTAAGGTCAGGAACAAAATACCAATGCATATTTTATTCTGAATAAAAGAAGCTAGTTAATGCAATCACAAAGAATCGATAAATATAAAAAATCCTTTGGAAAGGAGGAAAATGACTAATATTTTAGGTTATATTTGTTTATCACAAAACGTAAGAAACATGAAATATTAAAATCACAACAATTAGTTGAGACATGGCATAAAGTCAATAAAATAAAATAATGATAACATTAGCAACAATACTTAGAAATACACATAACCATAAATATGCAAGATCTGTATGAAGAATACATTAAGCAAAGATGAGTATGTTCTAGGAGAGGAAAATATATTTTTTTAATTTATATATAAATTAAACTAATTCATATTAACAGATATTTTTTCCTCGGTAAATCACACATTAATTAAGAACATACTTGAAACCTGAAGATCTTTCAGGGATATGTTTTATGCTCTTTCATTTAACACTATCAGCAATCTGTTGAAGGCATATTCTGAATGGAATTTTACTTTAAATGAAATCAGATGATGATAAAATTCACTTTGAGAAAAAAATGAGCAATAATCACCAGAAATATTATGAAATAGAAGAAAAATAAGTACACATTAACCTCACCAGATATTTTTCAAATATTTTAAGTTCATAATTTAAATATGTTATAGATTCCATTTGGATCAAAGGAATTATCACATTATCCAGGAAAAAAATCCCAATCCAGTAAGATAAGTTAATATATGATCAGTTTGTCATTTCAAATCATTAATGAAAATATGAATTAATTAATAAGTGATATTGGAATGATTTTTAAAAGGCAAACTGAAGAAAATAAATAGAATATGCTCATTACACCTTAGTCTAAGATAAATACTATAAATAATATTAGCAACTTTTACATTTGTAAAATAATACCACAAATATGGTAGAAATATCATGAAGAATAATTTTTAATAATTTCAGAATGGAAAAGCCTTTCTAAGGAAAGCACAAGTCCTAGAAACCATAATAACATTGATACAGATACATTGGCCCCCGTGATGAACTAATCACTAATTAGAATAACTGATAACTGGGTAGGGGATGGCTGGAAGAGGTGGGGGTAATAGGTTATAATGCAACAGTAAAGAAGGAATAAGAAGGGTTATAATTGCTGATAGTTGCAGCCAAATAATAAGTATATGGAAGGTTTATATATATATATATAATTTTTTTTCAGTCTGTTCTTGCTATGTTTTAAATTCAAATAACAGAATGTTTCAGTAAGATAGAAATGTATATCCTACAAATAATTAACCTGAAAGTTCACTTAATTCTATTTCAACCAACAGCTAGAGCACATGATGCTTCCTGTTTTGAAGACAGAATTTATAAAACCACACACTAGAGTTAAAAGTGGAGAATGACATGTCTCTATAGAATATTACTGAGATGTTAAATTGCCTAAGAGGAAATCAGTGGGATTAAACTATATATTTGGAGAAATCAACCTGAGATAATGATCATACATTGTGTGTAGCAATACGTAAGAAGTTATTTTAAGTTCAGAAAAAAGACACTACTTTCTGCTTGCCAGTATAATCATATAATTTTAATCATTTTAGAAATAAAATGAGATACTAAAAATTCAGAACATTTCTCAAGGTGAAAGACAAAGTCAACCAACAAATGCCAAACCGGAAAGAAACTAAGCACAACACATATCACAGATGGTCATGCAGAAAGCTCAGGACTAGCATTGCATACATCTTTTGGCGACCCTTTCAGCAAACTGCATAATTACTTTTTTTGACAATTGGAGGCAGGTATCCTAGAGTCAGATGCAAATGAATTCTCTTTGTGGAGATAATAGGAGTTATTAGACTCTCTTTGCTTCCTAGCTGCTCTTCCATTCTATAAGGAAAGCAGGAGAGCAAACATGCAAATCCAAGCTGCTCAGTAGAATTGTACATCACTCATGGGGAGGCAAACTGCTTGTACCTCTTCCTAATCTTGTCGGAAGTGGAAACTTAAGTCCAGCCTAAATTATTAGGGAGAAGAGGAGACTCTGGCTCATTACCAGGCAACCAGGAGAGAGTTGCCCTGTTCACCACAAATTCTCCTTTTGTCTTTCTACACAAAGAGCTGATTTCAGTGACATATAAAGTGCTCTTATAAATTAATAACACTGACAATATAACATGATGTGGGCAAAGTTATGAGTTTTGATTTCTTGAAAAGAAGAAGTACAAAAGACTCTGCAATATGTGTACAATTACTTAGCCCTGGCAATAACTAAGCTGATGATCACCTAAAGGAGAGAGAGGTATTTTTATGGTTTGGATGTGAGGTGTCCCCCGGAAGCTCATGTGTTAGACTATGGAAGAAGGTTTGGAAGAGAAATGATTGAATTATGAGAGCCTTTACCTAATCAGTGAATTAATCACTTGATGGGATAACTGGGTGGTAACTGAAGATGGGTAGAGTATGGCTGGAAGTGATGGGACCATGGCTTTGGGGTACATATTTGTACCTGACAAGTGGAGTCTCTGTCTCTGCTGTCTGATTATCATGTGAGCTACTTCCCTCTGCCATATGCTTCCACTGGTGATGTCTGTCTCACCTCAAACCCAAGGAATGGAGCTGGCTGTCTATGGACTGAGACCTCTAAAACTATGAGCCCCTAAATAAACTTTTCCTCCTCTAAAATTGTTCTGATCAGTCTTTTAGTCATAGCAGCAAAAAAGCTGACTGAAACAGGTGTGGAATTGGAGAGGGCTACATATGGAGTTAAACCATATTATTCATGTTGTACTATTTTTGGATGTAGGTGAATGTGAAGACTTTTGTTGTGATTCTTCATATTTCCTCCTATGTTTACGTATTTCATGATACTATTTTACAAAGAAAAAAATACTACAATAGATATGTCCTGCATACTTGTTATAAAGGAGGTCATTGCCATGTTTAGTTTTAGTTTTTGTTTTTTAACTAGGAAAAGATTGAAAATGTCAAAATGTCTATGTTTAGAGTGGTATTTAAATAAACAATACTGCTTCCACTCAAAGCAATAATAGGCAATGGTTAAAAAGGAATGAGACAGAATCTTATTATATGTAATAATGAGAAATAATCATTAATAATGAGAAATAATAATATAAGTAAAAACAGAAGCACCCTGTAGAACTGCTGAGAGCCATAGCCAAGTAGGAATGATGCATGGCAATTTCTTTGTCAGCCTACCCCATGTTGCTTAGAGGGAGGACTCTCCATTGTGGAAATGGGCTTGCCTTGGACCCAGGACATTTGCAGTGACATTGCATGAATGTTTGAGAAAGGTGACCCTGCTCAAGGACCAGGGCGGATCCCAGTTTAGGGCGGTTCCAGGTTTAAGGTGGATCCTGCTGGGAATAGGGCGTATCCTGCTGCCTCAGGCACCCACTCCTTGAGTTCCCTTGAGTTCTCGCTGCCTCAGGCACCCACTCCTTGAGTTCCCTTGAGTTCTCGCGGGATTCAGAGAGTATTTGGGATGCGGAGCCCGGTGGAGTGTGTGGATTTTCCCAGAACCTGCGTGTAGAGAGTGCAGGTGAGAGTTCAAGAATAAAGAGTTGCTGTTTGAATCTACAAGTTTTTGTGGTGGCTCGGTTATTTTGTGATGCCGCAGTCTGGCTGGGCACAAAATAACCAAGCCACCACAAAAACTTGTAGATTCAAACAGCAACTCTTTATTCCCGAACTCTCACCGGCACTCTCCATAGAATCTTATATACAGAATGTGATTGTTTGTTTCCTATTTGTTATGTAGGAAATGTGCATATAAAATTGTGGTGACACAAACACAGGACTCTCTACAGGTAATTTTAGTTACCTGCTAAAGGGGAATTAAATGTTGAAGAGATAGTTACCAGGATAGGAAAGAGAACACTTTCATTTCAATTTATAATGGTATTTTAATATATTTTTTTTTAGTTTTAGTTGGACAACTATCTTTATTTTTATTTATTTTTATGTGGTGCTGAGGATTGAACCTCTCATGCTATGTGAGCACTCTATTGCTGAGCCACACCCCAGCTCTCAATGTATAATCTTACAAACATTTTGGATTTTTACATATCACTTGCGTGCATCACATATTCAGGAAGCAAATAGATTTCTTAAATAAACAACTGGCATACTTTCAGTGCACTCACTATCATGTCCAAAATATTATTAATGCTTCCTATGAGCCTCCTGTTGTAGGCACTAGGATTACAAGAGATCCCACCTTCAAGTAACTAACATTTGAATGATGGGGATATGTCTAGCCATTTCTCCCTCTCTTCTCAGTTCAAAGTCATCAAAGAATGCACCCCCCTAGCCACATGGTCTCAAATCTGATATTCTCGGTTGAATCTGAACTTCACTCCCTCATTCTCTCTGATCCTGATGACTTGCTGACCCCATGTGTACTCACAAATTGTTCATCTTATTTCCTCCAATTGGGGCTTTCTTCATTTCACCCCCCTTCTCCCCGAGTTTTCCCTCTTTATGGCTCTGTTAGAAGACAATGATTGCTCTGTGTCTTTGTTTAACCTCTCTGAAAGTGTGTGTTCATTCTCTCCATTACCAGCCCTTTATGATACTGCATGCTGCCCTTATACTGCTTTTTTATATTTGTGCTCATTCTCCTTGAAGACAAGGGCTGTTTCCTAGCCATCTCCAATTCTCCATCACTTCCAACACATGGTCATTGGCAAACCATGCAATTGCTGAATAAATAACTACCAAAAGAGTGAACAAGCAATTAAATCAATGAGTATAAAATTATCTTGAAATGGTGTTATAGGGCTGGGGTAGTGGCTCAGTGGTAGAGTGCTTGCCTAGCATGTGTGAGGCACTGGGTTCAATTCTCAGCACCACATATAAATAAATAAAATGAAGGTCCATTAACAACTAAAAATTTTTTTTTAAAAAAAGGATGGTGATATAAATATGTATCTATCTAGGAAAAATTAACCTGCAGCTAATACATGATGTTTCCCAAAGGAAACTGAATATCTAACAAAAGAATGTCTTCATCATAATAGATCAAGCAAAGCACTCCAAAGAAAAAGGTGGAAGTAAAAACCTTCAAATAGACCACCTTCACCCACTTCATAACCCTAAATAAGGCAGGTTCTCATCATCTATAATTTTTTAAGCCACAGGACAGTATCTCTCAGCCTGGCCCATGCATTGATTTTATTTTTGGACATAATGAACTGTAATCCCAGTTCCTATTCTAAACTGAATTAACATGTTTATTACTTTCAGGTAACAGCATAAAGCTGTACATTGCCCATTTATGTCAGCTGGAATACTAAGTATAGGAACAAAAATAACTCACATTTTAGAGTATATGGCTTCACATGGGGCACCTCATTGTGAGCTGCCAATGATCCCCTTAGATCCTGTGGCCTCCAGCTTATTATAAACCATCAATAGCAGAGCCTCCAGTGTTTCCTTGGCCTGAGTCACAGTGTATTTTCTTGGATGAAAGAGATTCAAGCTGGGAATTCTAGAACTGCTGGACCATTTTATGTTCCTTATATTTGACAGTCGCTTCCCGCTGCCTTTTCTTCTGTATCGCTGCGTGGATATACCAGGTTTATATGGAAAATCTGGCTGGAACACTGAAGGAGCTATCATTTTATACCTCCCTTTTTAAAGGGAGCATGACCCTTATAACACTTTCCGTGAACTCAGAGCATGAGTGCAATTTCAGGAAACTTCAGGATCTAAAGTCTGACTTGACTTCTTAGCCTCTAGTCTTTTCCCTCTAAGCTGCAGTGAGTAACCTGAAATATCTCCACCACCCCCCTCTCTCTCTGATTTGCTCAATTGAAATGTGTGCTGGTTTATGTCAGAATTATTTTGTCTGAGAATATATTTTTGAAATGCTTCATTAGATGAATTTATTAGATGTTATTGTAGATTATCCATTGTCGTGGCTGTATAAAACTCCACTGTGTTAAGGTGCCACCATTTGTTTTTCTGTGCTACTCTTGCTAGCTATTGTGTGTTTCCAGTTTGGGATTCCATGTGGCTATGAGCATTCTAGTAGATGTCTTTTAATAAAATATGCTCAAATTTCTTATTCTTGAAGGTTGCTTATGTTTAACATTAATAGATACAACCAGTTTTGCTAGCCTCACACTTCCACTAGCAATGCATTAACATTCCAGTTTTTCCAAATGTTGCCAACACTTGAGATTTTACTACTTTCTCATTTTAGTCTTTCTGCTGGGTATAGAGTAGTATCTCAGTGTGATTTTAATCTCAATATGAATTTGAATTTTAATGCTGAGTCATGAAGTTATATGCTTTTTCATTAATCTATTGACCATTTGGATAGTGTCTTTCATGGACTATCTATTTTAGATGTTTGCCCAGTTTTAATTGCATTGCCAATTATTTTCTTATTTGTTCCTAGAAGAATGTGTGTGTGTGTATATATATATATACACACACACATACATATATACATACATGAAAATATATATTTGTGTATGTATATGTATATTTGATGAGTAGGAGCCCTTTGTTAAATATATGTATTGTAAATATTTTATTCCATTGGGGGAGTTTCCTTTTTACTCTCAGGCTTATGAACAAAATCTCTTAATTTTAATATAGATAACTTTATCAAAGTTTTATTTTATTATTGACACTTCTTGTACCTTGTTTAAGAGATATGTTTTGTTCAAAAGTTTATAAATATATTCCCCTGATTTTATCTATATTTGGATCATATTTGGATCTGCAGTCAAACCTAGAATTGATTCTTCTGTGTGGTTTGAAGTAGGGCTCAAGCTAATTATTTTTTTTTCCTTGAAATCAAAGGGCCTAGCAATACTTATGGAAAAGATGATCTCTTCTTCAGGGTCCTGGATCATCACCTTTTTTATAATTAGGTAACCATAATATCTGGAATCTATTTCTTGACAGATTTTGTTCCATTATTATATCATTTATCATTGTCTTAATATCAACTTTTTAATCTATTTACCTTTATACTAGGTATTGGTAACTGGTAGTTAAAATCTTCAAGCTTTCTTTTTCTGCTTTTATATTGCCTTGGTTAATTTTAGTCCATATCAATTCAAGATGCAGCTTGTCAAATTTTTCTCCCTCTCCGCTTTCATAAAAAAAAAAAAAAATCTACCAAGATCTCATCTAGAGTTGCATTGACTATATACATTAATTTGGGGAAGAATTGACATCTTCAAAATATTGACTCTTCTAATACATGAACATAGTTTATGCTCTTATTCATATCTTCTTAACTTGTTTCAATAAAGTTTTTTAGACTTTATATCTTCAATTCAGAGTAAGTTTGATTTTCTAGTTCAATGAAGGCCAATATAGTCATGACTACTGGTATGGACTGAATGTCTGTGTCCTTTAAAACCATGTCAATAACCGAATCTTCAGTGTGATGGTATTTAGAATTGGGCCCTTTGGGAGACAATTAGGGCTTGATTAAGTTAGATTGGTGCTAAGAGCCACAGCCAAGTAATATGATGCATGGCATTTTTGGTTGAAAGGTGACGCCAGCTAGCCATTGAGATGATATGATTATGTTAAGATTTGCATTCATATGGATTTTGGACTCCTGCTGTTCACCTCGGCCTGCTGAGGGACTCCTGGAGAGTTCCCATTGGTTGGGGAAGTGCAGTAGGAGGGAATTCCAGGGGAGGAACTTGCTCTGGGGTTCTGGGAGGACGCTGGGAGAACACTGAGTGAGTGGATCGGCAATCTTCCTGGGCGCGGATGGAGCATTGGCGGCAGTTTCAGAAAATAGTTTGTTCCTGCTTGAGTGGCTCCTGATTTTGTGCCCAGCCAGACTGCGGCAGATTGGAGCACTAATAGTGGGATTAATGCCTCTTATAAAAGAGGAGTATACCTAAGGTCCTTCTCTTTCCTTCATATGAGAACATAAAGAAAAGACTGTCTTCAAACCCAGATGAGCACCCTTACCAGACAGCTATGTTCTGGTCAAGGCCATGACCTCCCAGCCTCCAAGGCTATGAGAAGTGTTAGTTGCTTAGGTTACCCAGTGTTATAGTATCCCAAACTGAATGAAACAACTACAAAGTACGATTAGGTCATAGCCTGTGCCACGTCTCAGTGAATCAAATCCATTGATCATAGAACTGAACATTATAGAGATGTCAAATCAGCATAGAATTTTCTAAATATTATTTCTGTATTTATCCCTAACTGCAAGAAACCAAACAATAGACTGGCTCTGCCCTGGAAACATAATTTGAGTGACTGTGGTATAGAGAACTTGCACATCCTTCATTAGATTTTTTTGCTTTGCGTTTTTTAATGTTTTTTGTAACATAGTATCATTTTAAATTCTCCCAATATGATTTTTGAACTAATTAATTCCTTCATCATTTTGCTTCCCTCAAGGAAATCAGCTTTCAGATGCCATTGTTTCCAAGAACATCTGTTTCCAACAGATTCTCGAGTCTTTTTGATCTGCTATGTTTGGAAAAAACAAGCTAGATTATCCTGGCATCCAACCTTTCAGAAGGAAACATGTTTTGCTATTCTCTGTTCTGTTTCCTATTCTCTTCTGATGACTTTAAGCTGATTTTCAACTCAATGAAGTATATGGTAAAGTTGTCATTCAGTTTTCTAAAGAGCTTAATAATTTAGCAGTCTTCTACCTATGTAAATTATAGATGAAAATCCATGTATTCTGTAAGATATATTGATTTAAAACTAAGCATCATCACTTCTTTATTTCACCCTAAGGGATGATTATAATAGTAACTTTAAACTAAGCTAATAATAATTCATAGTTTTAGAGGAATTTTTGCAAGAACAGAACCTATGGTGCAAGGAATTTAGGCAATTTCTCTGAGTCTCTAAATATCATCAAAGGAGAAATCAATCGAGAATTATCTCTCACAGACACTTCTGTACTTTCTCTTCTCAATCATGTAGTTCACAGTCTATGCAAAAGTCTCCCCCTTTACCTACGCTATTTCACACTAGACATAAGACATGGGTGTTGGTCTGAGGTGATGGGACTGTGGAGTGAGTGTTGCCTTCTGGTTTCAGCCTCACTTCCTTCCATGGACAACGGATGCAAACTTTTCTTCCTCATCAGCCTTTCTTCCTGGAATCTCATGGATATCCCTTAATCAAAAAGTCAAGTACAAACGCTTGCAGCCAAGTCTGGATTCTTTGGCTTTAATCTGTAGATAAAACAGCTTAAATTTTATAAATACTTTTTTGACTTGTCATTCAATGACCCGTCATTCTCAAGAATCACTCTCCAGAATGGTCTAAGGGCAATTGCTTCATTAATCATAAAATCCTAAAATGTTTAATCTAGAAGTATTCTAAGAAGTTATTTATTAGGGGGAAAAGACCAATGCACAAATTCACAAAAAAATGATACAAATTAAAGCAATAAAAATTCATTTTTATTATTCTCTTAGAAATCAGGTGAGTTGAAAAGCTCTCAAGAATTCAGTACCTGAAGCTGAGCACAGATTTTAAATTTGAGGCTAGCCTTAGTAATTTAGCAAAACCCTATGCAACTTAATAAGACACTGTCTCAAAATTTAAAAAATGAAAAAGACTAAAAAACTAAAGATGTTGCTTAGTGGTTAAGCACCCTTGGGTTCAAAAAAAAAAAAAGAATTTGGTGCCTTCCTTCATATGTTAAGTGGAGAAATATATTAATAACTACTTAATGGGATTTTTATAAATAAATGTGATAATTCCTGTGAATCATCATACAATGACTGGCACATATTGTGCAGCTTATCATGGACATTGCTGTTTGCTACTCGCAGCAACCTAAATTTAGGACCTCAAACAGTACTTGAATTGCTGAGCCTTACTTCACTATAATGTTGTATAGGAAATCATTGGCAGTAAGAGTATTTGCAAATTAGAAAAATATTTGCAGCAACAATACCTGTGATAAATAGCAATATTAAACAAACACACACTTTCGAAACAATCCATAAGTGACCATATTGTCTTGATAATTCTTCAATATTTGGAAAATAATAATAATTAATAACAATAGCAACAACTACCATCAGTGAAATGAACCTTTATTTTTTATAACATACCAGCACCATCATAACCTCCCTGCCATTATTTTACAGAACATTCCTGTAATTATTGGAATGTAAGACAGCCTTCTTATGGAAAGCTACTGAAGTAGATGCAATTTACTTTTTTAAAAAAGACAATTTCAACATGCTACTTCCAACTGGAAAACTTTCAAAGCTTCCCTGTTTGCAAACTTTTTAACTCAATACTCAGGATTTCCAGTATGTGAATCCACACCTTAGATTTGTTATTATAGTTTTGCAAAGAACTCTCTGTTCTAGCAACCCATGTCAATTCTTGCTCCTTTGAACATACCACCCCAGTTTTCAAGATTAAACAATTACCTGCACCCAGAATTTACACCTTCTTTTTCTCTTAAACTCTGTAACAACTATTCTGTTCTGAAAGCAACTTAAGCCTCTCCCTTGCTAAGAAAGTTTCCCATAATACCTCAGCATTCCTTCAGTTCCTCTGGTACATATGCTTTATGTCATCTACTTGGTGTTGCTATTGCTGTAGTCATTGTTATTGTTGATCCCCTGGATATGTGTATCATTTATTCAACTGATATTTATTGAAGAATCTATTGTCCTGAGCTGTCCTGAGTCCAGAATATAGGGTGGGAAAAGATAACTTCTGTGTCCTTGAGGATAGCTGGATTCCACAGTGATGGCACCCACATAAGTACATTTTTACAAGCCTCTAAGGTGATGTTAGTATAGCTTTAACAAGAGACAGAGGTAAGGAGAAGATAATGGAAGGTCAAAGATAACTTGTCAGGAAAGATCACACTTGAGGTATGTCTGATAATATAAAAAGAAAAAGAATGGCTAATATTTATTCAGCACTTAGTAGGCATGTTAAATTTTAACATAATGGTACTGATAAACCCAGTCTGATTCCCTCCTTAAAATTGGGAGCCATCTCACCACAAAGGCATAAAAAGCTAATTATGGCTTTACTATATAAATTACTGCAAATTCTGAACTTGCTTGGAATGCCTGCCTGTGCCTTGAACTCACCCATGCCTGGCTTTCCCTGACCAGATAACAACCCTCTCTGAGACACTAATGACCTCCATAAATTCTGATGTCAGGCCAGCAAAAATATAAACTAGCCTTTGTGTTATGTTCGACAGAGTTTAGTTATCTATAACCCCCCTTTGTGTAACTTTCTGGGCTATAAAGCTGGGCTGCAAGAAAGCTGCAGGGCTGTCTTGTTCCCTCGGTTTTTGTTGGGAGAGGCATCCCGGAGGGTCGAAATAATAAGCTTGTTTTAATTTGATTTTAATTGGAGTCAGTGGTCTTTTCTTTGTGTCCTGGTCTAACAGGTACCAGACTTGTAAATGAGTCCATATGGCTTCAGGACTCCTGATAAATAATATTATTTAGGTTGATAAGGAGACAAAAGCATTCGGGGGCCAAAAGAGTAAAATTATCACAATTAAGAAAACATGAAGATGTCTGACCAACTTGGAGTTCCATAAATAGGTTAGTTTGAGTAGAATATAAAGAAAGAGGAGGGGGAGGCTCTAAATACTATGATCAGCTTTGAGTAAATGCAGGGAATAAGTCTCTGAATTTTTCTCTGGGGCCTTGCCATCACCCACTCTTCTTGAATTTGTCTTATTTCAGCTTCTACTAAGAACACCAGAACCTTCTTTCCAGGAGCTTGAAACCCGAGAAGATTTGGAAGGAAAACTTTAGAAGTAAATCTATTTAAATATTCACTGTCTCCTTTCTTATTTCTAGAGCCAGAGGTTTAGAAACAGGGCTATTGTCAATCACATTTCATGTTCTGATGTGACCTTGTCAGCAGGCAGCTATCCCCCAGGCATAAGAATCTAGGTCTTCATCAAAGTGAGGGAAAATGAAGCAGAGTTGTGCTGGGATTCCCCGGGATGCCTGGCAGGCATACAGTGAGCGACATACAGCCAGTTGGTGCACTGGGGATTCAGGATAGGAGTCAGCACAGTGTCAGGGGTACAGAGCCCCTCATCTCCTGCGTCAGATCAGTTACATGACAGTAGAACTAGCTACTGCTCATTGCATACACACAAGGAGCTGGGCAGCTTGTGCCACACACTTTATACACAGCATCTAATCCTCACCCAAGTACTGCAAATTAGGCTTGTTGTTCCTACTGTGCTGAGAATAAAACTGGAACCAAGAGTAAATCAATTCAGAGTCCAAGGTCACAGAGCCAGTGAGGACTGGAGCTAGAAAGTGAATCACATCTGCCTATTATCAAAGCCCCCAGTGTCACCAGCAAACACTTCCTGCCATTTTTAATACTTACCCTGCCTGTGATAACTTTAGATACAACTTAGAAAGAGCCCTTCGATTTGAATGCCCTGGCCCTGTGATTATATGGGGAAAGACACAGTTCTCCACTGCCTAGAGCACATCACTTGTCTGGTCTGGAAATGCTGCCATTTGGGGAACTAGATAATCAATATTTCATCAAATGAAGTTAACATGTTTGAACTTGCATTAGAGGAACCAAATCTAGACTTCATCATCACATGTGAATGGAAAGAATTAGAAAGCTTGCAATGTCTGATGGAAAAAAACACGATCTGTTTTGACAATCATCTGTCAGAAACTGTGGCCTGGAGGGCACCCACTCCCTGCATGGTGTCCCCATAGAGTCTGCAGAGGAAGAGAATCATGCCAACTGAGCCGTAACTAAAGTTATTGAAGTTTAATCAGCAAGTGCAGATTTTGAGACTCATTAGTAGAATCATCACTCTTACTAAATAATAATTCTATGAAACATACATTAGCTTTATTAAAGGATGGTGTCAAGCCTTTGAAATCACACAGTGACTGCAGAATTCAATGCCAATCAAACCCTGCCACAAATCCATATATTTTTTTTTGTGTGTGTATCATCACAAATCATTATATATGTATATATGTATATATGTGTGTGTATACATATATACATATAAAATGTCTTTTCTGATGAAAAATATTCAAAATTGAGGAAATATAAATGTAAATATTTTAACCCAATGAAACCTTTCATAATTTTTTGATGACTGAAGAATGCATGATAATGAGAAAAACTGTCCTATAAATTTGTTTAATCATTCCTATAGCAAGAGACTGATATGTTAAATAATTAGTAGCCAATAGGAAACTACTTAAAAATACTTTGATTTCAATGCAAATGCAGGCCTCCTCATTTTATTGGCATATCTGCAACCATGGCGACCTTGCCATAGCAGAGCCTGTCAAGAAAGACAATTATTGAGGGAAGACCACGGCCCCAGAAAGAGTGGCAGTCTTAATCAGAGAGAGCTCTGTTGAATGATCACAAGTCATTTGATTAAGTGCTCTCTCCCCATGACACCAACATTTTCAAGTTGAGGTTCAGGGCTCAGTTGTCCCAACACTAATTAGTTGGAAAACAGATTGTTATTAGAGAGTGAAAAGGCGATAGGAAGATAAGACAGAAGAGGCTAGTGGCTAAATTGGTTTCCTGCAGAAAGGAATCTTTATGAGCCAGCTGTGATGCCCAGAGAACAACATGTCTGATCCCATCACACAGGAAACTTGAAAAAGAAACAGTTGGGGCAGCCCATTAAGTAGCTTGGCCATGGAGAGGCCAGGATGACTCTGAATGCCAAGGTTCCCTTCCAGCTCGCCTTGGTCCTCTCTCCTCTGTAAGCCTGAGAGTTACCAGACAGCTTTGTTTATCCACCTAGATTCCAGACATTCATCAAATGCTTATTAATGGTCTTAGCATCTTATCTTCCAAGTCATCCTCTATACCCTTGCTGTTAGGGTAATGATTTGAATATGCAAATTGGGGAATGCTACTTTCCTACATGTTATTCACTAATGATAACTCATTTCCCTGGTAAAATTTAGAAAGATTGGTTGGGTAAAAAGACCCTTCATTAGCCTGAAGAGCTAAAGAGGATGAGACAACCGACCTTTCCCCCAGTGCTTTCAGTTCACATTTCAGGTGAATCTACTTATAGTTCACTGAATGCTTTCTCCAGCCTTGAGAACCTGGAAAATTTTATACGATCTTCAAATCTCAGCTCCAACACTTCTTTTCTGCAACGTCTTCCCTTATGCCTTTAAACAGATTTGGGTTCTTACTCTCCAATATGTTCATAGAACCTGTATAGTAATTTAACACAATGCACTCTAAATATATGCTTACGTATGTATTTCCTTTAGTCTACTAAACATTATTTGACAGCAGAGATCCTGTCTTTTATATTTTGGTACAAATATACTAGTCCTCTTCATGACTACTGTGGAAGAGAGGAGGTATTTAGTAGATGAAGAGATGCAAGGAAAAAAATGCACGTCTTTGGATTCCACCTAACATATACTTTTCCATTAGTCCATGTGGTTAATTTTAGACATAAGTTTTCTCCTAAATTTGGGTTCTTTCATGTTTAAGTAGCAGTAGAGAGATGATAAGCATATTTCCAAAAGAATCATTCACTGTACCTGGAAATATTTGACTTTACCCTGTTTTCTGTAGCCCTCAAGCACAGAATACCAAGAGAAGGCAGACCCACAGAGCTCAAGACCACAAAGAGGCTCAGATTTACAAGAGTTTGTGTAACTGATGCTGTTTCTGCTGCTCATGTTGGAGCACGAAATAAAACTGTTATGTCTACTTCATTTTCCCATCTTCTTTCAACCTTATCCTCTTCCCTTTCCCCTATCCCAAATCCAAACTGTTAGTTGGAACAAAGATGGCAGGACAAAGCTATGCTCTTCACTTTGCTCCATGTTCCTACTCCACTCAGGCATCAGCTGGTCAGGGCCACACTGGGAAAATGCTCTGAGATGATAGCCAGAGTGGAGAAGGTTGATAAAAACTACAAAATGTGAGTCTGGGCTTGGGTATCAATGTTGATCATCATTTTCACTAATCACATTCTGTGAGTCTGGAAATCTATCAAATCAAATGCTGTGAGTTCATTTGACCTTCACAAGCTCAGCACCCGCAACACTGTCACATACAAAGGGTAGGTGAGTATATTAAAAAAACCCAAACAGCCCCTGTCTGGGGTTGGTGGGCTCTGGTAGATGCAGAAAAAATAACACAAGCCAGATCCAAGGCAAGGAGATGAAATAAAATGAATTCACAGATCAAAGTACCACACAGAAATATCAAAAGAGTAATGTATTTTATAAAGTTTTATCTCTAAAAACTGTCAGTGAGATCTGGAAGTGATTAGATAAATTATTTCAAAAGGCATTTGGTGTTTATTGGCGCAGTTTCATTTCTTTTTTTTCCCTTCCTCCAGCAACTCCAACCATCACAGATTTTTATCTACATAAAAAGATTTTCTCCCCTCTGATTGCCACTCTGTCAGGAGATGAACATCAAACAGAATATAATAAAGTAAAATAAAGTAAGAGAGGAAAAATGAAATGCAGGCCACATGGGTAATCCGGTTATCTCAAACTCAAGTGTAAATTTTGTTTCTCCTCAACTGGAGAAGAAATACAAGAATCCTGGCAGGAACTGTCAACAAAGTAACTTGACTGATTGTTTTTCTTGTTCTATATATGTATATAAACATTTTTTAGAATTCAAAATAGCACTTACAGCACTTTAAATTTTCAAAGCATTTAAGTATTCGTTTTATGCTCAATTTCCATAAAATCTCTCTGCATGTTTATTTGTCCCAACCCATCCCTTGATGGAGTTCACGACTCTATGGAGGGATTATTCTAGAATACAAATTCCCACAGAAAGGCAGATGTCATGGATTCTATTATGGTTCCAAGTGCAAAGTGAGTGTTTTGGAAGTTTTTGGGAAGGTCAGGTAATCAACATGTTGTTCTGGGTTGAATCATGTCTCCCCACAAACTTATATGTTGAAATCCTGACCCCCCAGTACCTCAGAACATGACCTTAATTGGAAGTTGTGTCTTCATGGAGGTGATTAGTTAACCTGAGGTTGTTAAAGTGAGCCTTCATCAGATACTACGCTGTTCATGTAGAAAGTGTGACTTTGGACATAAAGACATGCACACACAGGAAGCTGCCCAGTGAGAACTAAAGCAGAGAGCCAGGTGAGCCTCCATGCCTGGGATTGCCAGCAAACCACCAGCAGCCAGGAGGGGGCCTATACCAGCCTCTTCTGCACAGCCCTCTGCAGGAAGGCCTTTTTGACTTCAGGCCTCTAGAGCTGTGAGTCAAGCATTCTCATTGTTTGAGTCATCCAATTTGTGGCAATTTGTTACAGCAGCCCTAGCCAAGTAATTCACACATTCTCTCTGTCTCTGAATTCTAATCACTGTTTTTCTTCTTACCTTTTTATAAAAGCATTTCCATTTTGGTGACTTAGCAGAAACATCCTTTCAAACAATCCTACAGGGACTGTAATATGTAGACCACCAGGCAGGCCTCCTTTCTCCTCCTTCTTTGCCCTCTGCAATTTGTGATTCTGTTGCCTGTCTGGCCTCCATCTCTCTGGAGAGGTGAGCAAGGGAGGACTTTTGGTGTGATCCTCAAAGCTGAGCCCTTAGTGCTCAGATTCCAACATAAATATTAAAATTGTGTCTGAGGATTATGCTTAATTTGAAGAAAATTTACTGTTAAGCATTCTTTTTCAATGAGGATGGGAGGCCAAAGGTTGAAGAGAATAATCCCTGGACTTCTCAATATTGAATCTACTGACATTTTGGACTGGATACTTATGTTTATATTTTCCAAAAATAAATGCAATTATTCTTTGAATTTTCGGTTGTTGAACAGCATCTTGACCTCAATCCGGTAGATGCCAGTACACTACTTTGCAATGGTGACAACCAGGACTGACCACTGACGGAGACGGGGATTTGGGACAAAATTGTTCCAAGTTGTGAATGTTTAGAATAACAGTCCTGAGACAAGCAGCCAAACAGAAGGCAAAGAATCCAACATATTTCAGCCAGAAGAGCAGGGTACAGTGGGCAGATAGGAGGAGGGCCCAGAACTTCTGGAGAGCAACAAGGGGGTGGGCAGAGGCTTGCCTCATGCCTTGGGCCTTCTGCTGATGTCCACTTGCTCAAGTGTTCTTTCTTATTAATCCATTCATCCACTTCTGTCACCTCACCTCCTCCAAGAAACCAGCCCTGCCCATCATGGTTCAGAGTTTCTTCTCTCTCCTCTTGGAGTTCTACCAGCCTGTCCTCTCTCAGTGCCTCTTCCACAGATACCCAGCCAAGCTTTCCTCTCCAGTCGTTATTTAACTGCCCCAATGGCGAAGCTTCCTCCCTACTCAAGTGATACCTCCTGGAAAGTGGAGTGGGGTCAAGTTTTCGCATTGCCTCTAGGGTCTTGTACATCAGGGGGGTTGCAGTCACCTTTGAAGTGAACCAATGGAGCAATTATGAAAGCCTGGAACATGTTCTGATGTACACCTGGCTCTTTGCAGAGCCATCTCAGAGTTGCAGTTTGCTGCCTTTCAGAGAAGTAAAAACTGCCTGGAATGGAGCTCTTCAGACAACAGCTATCTGAAAACCAGCAGTAAGACCCTCATGCCTAGGAGCCACAAAATGTCCTTCATCCCATCTACAATGGAGGTGACAACCTCATCTTGGAGGTAGTCTTTCTGTCCCGGGTTAGGTAAAGACTAGAACACTGGTGGAATGTCCTTTTTATGCAAGACCTAGCACACAAGGTCTGCAGGCATCCAAGATCTGCCTCCTTCACCGGACACTGTTTCCCTGCTCACACAGGTCTGGATCGTGGTCAAGGCCAGCTTACAACACTGTCACAAGCAGATAGTCCTTTACACATCTGGAACATGTGGAAGTACCCAGAAATCTACCAGATATAACACACATAGATTTGCTTATAGCAGTGACACTTCTCTGAAGCAACAAGCCTCAACCACAGCAAGCAGCACAGAATGCCAGCACAGTGGGTGACCCAGGCCCGCAGCCTCCACCCTTGAGTGCAAATTAGTAAAAAATTATTTACCATCATATGAAGGCCATCAGCATTTAGTGCTCAGTCTTCCTCTGCAGTTGCTGCTCTCCATACTGCATCCCACTACGTACTGAACCACTTACTCCTCAAAAGACTGGTTCTTTACTTGCTATGCCACCCACCTCTGTAGGTTCTTCTTGCCTTGTTTTAAGTACTTCCTTAACTCTTGAAACAATGCTTCCCACTCCTCTCTTAGTCTTTCCCTAGCATCAGCCATTCTGTGATAGGACTAGTCCTGTAATATCTATTGTTTTCAATCTTGAACAACCATCTGCCATTGGGGAAAGCCTTCTGCACCTTATAGGTCAAATTGGGAAAAACTGATTGACATTGCATTAAAGATTTTATTGTCTATTATGGTTTGGATGTGAGGTATCCCACAAAGCTCATGTGAGAGATGATGCAAGAAGGTTCAGAGGAGAAATGATAGGGTTATGAGAGCCTTCACCCCATCAGTGAATTAATCCCCTGATGGGATTTACTGAGTGAGAACAGTAGGTAGGGTGTGGCTGGAGTAGTTGGATCCCTGGAGACCTGCCTTTGGGGTATATATTGGTATCTGGAGAGTGGAGTCTCTCTCTCTTTGCTTCCTGATCATAATGTGAGCTGCTTCTCTCTGCCACACTCTTCCACCATGGTGTTCTGCCTCATCTCAAGCCCCAGGAATGGAGCCAGCTATCTATGGCCTGAGCCCTCTGAAACTATGAGACCCCAAATAAACTTTTTCTCCTATAAAATTGTTCTGGTCAGATATTTTAATCACAGCAGTGAAAAATCTGACTAAAACATTATCCCTCATGTGTCTGGTTTTCATGGCATTAGTAAATCTCCTGTGCAATTTTTAGATACGTAATGTTTACTCTGAAAGGAGAGATTAGCATTCATTTGAATAAAGGGTGGACTACCTGAAATATTTTTAAAATTATTTAATAAAACTGGTGTATCACATGTCAATCTTTTCTCTGAGATAGTTTTTACACAATGTCGGTGAAAATTTCTCATTTAAAAGATATGCATTTTAACTTCAAAATCTATGCCCAAATGTTCAAAGATTTGGCAGTCCTAGTTGAAGTGTTTATACCTGTCTGAAATTTAATAATTTCTTTTTAAAAATACATTTCTTGCTGATCATAAAATTTGAGAAATATCTCTACTCAGAATTTTATTTAAATCATACAATGTCATAATAATCATGACTATCTTTTATTGAGTAACCCTCAATATTATCATAAACTGCTTTATTTAATTCTCAAAGCAACGTTCCGAAACAGGTCCTTAACCTAACAGGTGAGGAGTTTGCAATTGAGAGGGGTAGGTGATTTGTCTTAGAACATGTAGCTGCAGGGAGTAGGGGATAGAATTTGGGTCCATCAGTCTTGTCCCAGCCTTTATAAATCAAGACTTTCACAGTTAGCTACTAATGACACTTTAAAGCACCTGGCTCTCTGTGATTTGCCAAGCACTTCTGGAACACATAATAGACAAGTCTGGTGATTCATGTGCCTGTTTCCTCTTATAAATAATAAATAACCTATGGCTCCTACTGAAATGACTTGGCTAAATTCAAGAGTTGAAAAGATCAAAACTGGGAAGTCCAAGCCAGGTGACCCAAGTCTCATTCATTCCCTAATTTATCCCTGTTTACCTTTTCCACATACCGGCTAATTGAGAAGAATCAGGAAAATATGATGAGCAAATCTAATGGCTAATTGTATATGTCAACTTAACTGGACAGAAAGTGTGAAGACATTCATCTAAAAAACATTTCTGGATGTGAATGCCAGGTGTTTCCAGATGACATTAGCATTTAAAAAGGCAGACAGAATCAATGAGATTGCCTCCCCATTGGGGACCTAAGTAGTACTAAAAGTTAGCAGAAGGGAGAATTTGCTATCTCTGTCTGACTGCTTAAGCCAGGGCACCACTCTTCCCTGCCCATGGGTTGGGACTTACCTCCTTGGCTCCTGTCTCACAGGCTGTCAGACTGAGAGAATGAACCATATCAGCTGCTTCTCTGGGGCTGCAGTCTGCCAAGGGAAGATCATGGGACTTATCAGCCTTCATAATCACTTGAGTCATTTCCCATAATAAATCACTAGGTAAGTAGGTAGTAGGTAGATAGGTAGCTAGACAGACAGATCTATTGGTTCTGATTTTCAGAGAACTAACACACACACACACACGTACACACATACACAACCACTCTTGCTGATTATATAAAAAATACATTAAAAATTACATAATCCTGTTGTTATGTACAACTAGAAAGAATTAATTTTAAAAATATATTTAAAAAGAGGTATTAATACTAAGTATGCTGTAGTTTAACTCTCAGGCTATCTTAAAGCATACGTTAAACAGGCATGAACACTTACAAATTGCCCAGTCCTTACCTGAGATAAGAGGATTTTGTTGTTAAGGACATTTTAAAATGATATGTGCTGATGCATGATCCCATATGTATCAGGAAAATGAATCAACTCTTTTTAACATAAACAGACAAGAAAAAATGCTATTTTCTCTGCAGGTTAGATATGATCCTGCTCAAGGTCATCTCAGACTCAATTTGCTCAGAGTACAACCAGAATGCTTGCTCAGATTTACTCTTAGACTTATGCAGTCTGTGTTTGTTGGTGAAGAACATGGGCTGCATACAGATGATTTCACCTCTGCAGCACAGAATTTAAATCAGGCCAGCAAGAAGCCAGCTAGTCACCAAAATACATGTTAATCTGCCTTCAGAACAAGCTCACAGACTGACTAAATATTTTGGTTGCATCAGAATTCCACCATATCAAACATAACTTAAAATAAGGGGACTAATAAAAGCCCTAATTTTTATTAAACTACCCTTGCATTTAATGCAAGGAGTTCTGTTCCATTTATCTCCCACTTACACCTTCCTTACATAATTGACATTCAAAATCTACATGTTGAATGTGTTCAGTTTGACACACTTTTATGTAAATATACACCCATGAAACCATTGCCACCACCAACATAAAGAATATATCTCTCACCTCCCAAGGCTTCCCAGAGATCTGTTGTATTCTCTTCTGTGTCCCTCTCCCCAGTCAACCACTGATCTGCAATCACTACAGATTAGGTTGCATTTTCTAATGTTTTCTATTAATGAAATCATATAATGTGTACTCTTTTTTGTCTGTTTTCTTGCACTTAGCAAAATCATGTTGTTGCGTGTATTTTAACTTTCACATCGTTGCATCAATCTCAGTCCGTTCATTTTTATTTTAGAATAATGTGCCATCGTACGGATGGAACACAATGTGTTTAGCTATTCATCTGTGGATGGATGTTTCTTTCCAGCGTTTGCCTTTTACAAAGAAACCTCCTGTGAACATTTATGTACACACCCTTATGGGAACATGTGCTTTCTTTTCTGTTTGGGAAAAATGGAAGAGGGCCTGGTTGGATGTTTATTTTGTGTTTAACGCTTTACAAAAACCCGCCAAAAGTATTCTCCAAAGGACTTGTTTATTCTACAATCCCTCCAGCATAGCAGCTGTTCACATCTTCACCATGGCTTGGTGTGGTATATCTTTAATTTTAGCTGTCTGATTATATGAAGAGTTCTGGGGAAGAAAATCTTTGCTTAATTCAAGTCACAAAAGATTTTCTCCTTTTTTTTTGAGAATCTTTATCGTTATAGACTTTACATTTACATTCATGATATACTTTGAATTGACTTTATATGATGAGAGTAATGGACTGAATTTTTTTGGGTTTTTTTTTTTGTTGTTTTTTTATCTCTATACACAATATATTCCATATGTTTCATTGGAAATGCACCAATGATACACATGGAATATTTGGATATACTGGATGTCTACCATTGGAATATACATACAAATATGGCTTTTCATTGTTGAAAAGATCATCAGTTTTCTACTGAGTTGTCTTTGCAGGTTTATTAAAAATCAGTTGTCCATGTATTGGTGAGTCTGATTCTAAGCTCTCTATTCTGTTCCATTGATCTATGTATCTTGATGCCAGTATAATACTTTGTTACTGTTTCTTATAAAAAATCTTAAATCGAAGCCACGGGCTGGCGGGTCAGGCCCAGCAACCAGCCAAGGGACTGCAGCTACACGCGCCGGCGGGGAACGCGGACCGGACCCACTAGGACAGGTCCGGCAGCGGACGGCTGAGGGCTAGGCCCGTCCCCTCCCCCAGTGTCTGCAGGTAGGAGGGACTGAGAACAGCAGCAGAGCCAGCCCAAAGCCTGCTGAGGGGCGGAACCGGCCCCTCCCCCAGTGCCTGCAAGCGAGGCGCACCTGCAAGCCACGGGCGGGCGGGTCAGGCCCAGCAACCAGCCAAGGGACTGCAGCTTCACGCGCCGGCGGGGAACGCGGACCGGACCCACTAGGACAGGTCCGGCGGCGGACGGCTGAGGGCTAGGCCCGTCCCCTCCCCCAGTGTCTGCAGGTAGGAGGGACTGAGAACAGCAGCAGAGCGGGCCCAAAGCCTGCTGAGGGGCGGAACCGGCCTCTCCCCCAGTGCCTGCAAGCGAGGCGAACCTGCAACCCATCGGGAGGTTAGGCCCAGCAACCTATGGAGTGACACAGGTGCCCCTGGCGCCTGCTGGGTAGGTAGACCTTTGACCGACCAGCAAAGCAGACCTAGGGCCTGCCAGCATGGTAGACGGATCACACTAATTGGAGGAGGATCACAGCCACTACCTGCCCTGCAAGGGTGATTTTTCAACTATACAAGAGCAATATAAATAAATAGAGGGGGAAAATATCAAAGACACAACAATTTCACCAAGCAGGAAGAAACGCCAGCAGTATGAAACGACAAGGAAAGAAAGGACCACAGGCAATGCAGGTCAACTCAACTTTAGAAGAGGTAATAGCTGCAACAGATGGAATGTCAGATAGAGAGCTCAGGACATACATGCTTCAGATGATCTGGAGTCTCAAGGAAGACATGAGACAGCAAAATCAGACAATGAAAGATCACATTGACAAACAAATCCAGGAAGTTAAAGATCAATTTCACAGGGAGATAGAGGTAATAAAAAACAAACAAATAGAAATACTAGGAATGCAGGAAACAATAAACCAACTTAAAAACTCAATTGAGAATACTACCAGCAGAGTGGATCACTTAGAAGATAGAACATCAGATAATGAAGACAGAGTATTTCAACTTGAAAAGAACATAGATAGCTCAGCAAGTCTACTAAGAAACCATGAGCAGAACATTCAAGAGCTATGGGATAATATCAAAAGACCTAACTTAAGAGTCATTGGGATACAGGAAGGCACAGAGCTCCAAACCAAAGGATTAAGCAATCTATTCAGTGAAATAATACAAGAAAACTTCCCAGACTTGAAGAATGAGACAGAATCCCAAATCCTAGAAGCCTACAGGACGCCGAATGTGCAAAATCATAAGAGATCCACACCAAGACACATTATAATGAAGATGTCCAACATACAGAACAAGGAGAGAATTTTAAAAGCTACAAGGGAAAGGAAGCAGATTACATTTAGGGGTAAACCAATCAGAATAACAGCTGATCTCTCAACACAGACTCTAAAAGCTAGAAGATCCTGGAATAACATATTTCAAACGCTTAAAGAAAATGGATTCCAACCAAGAATCTTGTATCCGGCGAAATTAAGCTTCAGGTTAGAAGATGAAATTAAAACCTTCCACGATAAACAAAAGTTAAAAGAATTCGCAGCTAGAAAACCATCTCTTCAAAAAATCCTTGGCAAAACATTACAGGAAGAGGAAATGGAAAATAACATTGATAACCAACAATGGGAGGTAGGACAGTAAAGGGGGGAAAGTAGTCAAAGAAGATAACAAATCAGGTTTAGTAACATCAATAAACAAATATGGATAGAAGAACAAACCATATCTCAATAATAACCCTAAATGTTAATGGCTTAAACTCACCAATTAAGAGACACAGGCTAGTAGAATGGATCACAAAACAAGACCCAACAATATGCTGTCTACAGGAGACGCATTTGATAGGAAAAGATGTACATAGACTGAAGGTGAAAGGTTGGGAAAAATCATATCACTCATATGGACCACGGAAACAAGCAGGAGTGTCCATACTCATATCTAATAAAATAGATTTCAAGCCAAAGCTAATCAAAAGGGATAAAGAAGGACACTTCATACTGCTCAAGGGAACCATACACCAACAAGACATAACAATCATAAATATATATGCCCCAAATAATGGAGCAGCCATGTTCATCAAGCAAACTCTTCTCAAGTTCAAGAGTCTAATAGACCACCATACAGTAATCATGGGAGACTTCAACACACCTCTCTCACCACTGGACAGATCTTCCAAACAAAAGTTAAATAAGGAAACTATAGAACTCAATAACACAATTAACAACCTAGACTTAATTGACATATATAGACTATACCACCCAACATCAAGTAGCTACACTTTTTTCTCAGCAGCACATGGAACCTTCTCAAAAATAGACCATATACTATGTCACAGGGCAACTCTTAGACAATACAAAGAGGTAGAGATAATACCATGCATCTTGTCTGATCATAATGGAATGAAACTGAAAATCAATGATAAAAGAAGAAAGGAAAAATCAAACATCACCTGGAGAATGAACAATAGGTTGCTGAGTGATCAATGGGTTTTAGAAGACATCAAGGAGGAAATTAAAAAATTCCTAGAGTTAAATGAAAACACAGACACAACATATCGGAATCTATGGGACACATTGAAAGCAGTTCTAAGAGGAAAATTCATTGCTTGGAGTTCATTCCTCAAAAAAAGAAAAAACCAACAAATAAATGATCTCATACTTCATCTCAAAATCCTAGAAAAAGAAGAGCAAAACAACAGCAAAAGAAGTAGAAGGCAAGAAATAATTAAAATCAGAGCTGAAATTAATGAAATTGAAACAAAAGAAACAATTGAAAAAATTGACAAAACTAAAAGCTGGTTCTTTGAAAAAATAAATAAAATTGACAGACCCTTAGCCATGCTAACGAAGAGAAGAAGAGAGAGAACCCAAATTACTAGCATACGGGATGAAAAAGGCAATATCACAACAGACACTTCAGAAATACAGAAGATAATCAGAAACTACTTTGAATCCTTATACTCCAATAAAATAGAAGATAGTGAAGGCATAGATAAATTCCTTGAGTCTTATGATCTGCCTAGATTGAGCCAGGAGGATATAGACAACCTAAACAGACCAATAACAATAGAGGAAATAGAAGAAACCATCAAAAGACTACCAACTAAGAAAAGCCCAGGACCGGATGGATATACAGCAGAGTTTTACAAAACCTTTAAAGAGGAACTAACACCAATACTTTTCAAGCTATTTCAGGAAATAGAAAAGGAGGGAGAACTTCCAAATTCGTTCTACGAGGCCAACATCACCCTGATTCCGAAACCAGACAAAGACACTTCAAAGAAAGAAAACTACAGACCAATATCTCTAATGAACCTTGATGCAAAAATCCTCAATAAAATTCTGGCGAATCGGATTCAAATACATATCAAAAAAATTATACACCATGATCAAGTAGGATTCATCCCTGGTATGCAAGGTTGGTTCAATATACGGAAAACAATAAATGTTATCCACCACATCAATAGACTTAAAAATAAGAACCATATGATCATATCGATAGATGCAGAAAAAGCTTTCGACAAAGTACAGCATCCCTTTATGTTCAAAACTCTAGAAAAATTAGGGATAACTGGATCATACCTCAACATTGTAAAAGCAATCTATGATAAGCCACAGGCCAGCATCATTCTGAATGGAGAAAAATTGAAGGCATTCCCTCTAAGATCTGGTACAAGACAGGGATGCCCTCTCTCACCACTTCTGTTCAACATAGTCCTCGAAATACTGGCCAGAGCAATTAGGCAGACGAAAGAAATTAAAGGCATAAAAATAGGAAAAGAAGAACTTAAATTATCACTATTTGCAGATGATATGATTCTATACCTAGCAGACCCAAAAGGGTCTACAAAGAAGCTATTAGAGCTAATAAATGAATTCAGCAAAGTGGCAGGATATAAGATCAACACGCATAAATCAAAGGCATTCCTGTATATCAGCGACAGAGCCTCTGAAACGGAAATGAGGACAACTACTCCATTCACAATATCCCCCCAAAAAATAAAATACTTGGGAATCAACCTAACAAAAGAGGTGAAAGATTTATACAATGAAAATTACAGAACCCTAAAAAAGACATAGAAGAAGACCTTAGAAGATGGAAAAATATACCCTGCTCATGGATAGGCAGAACTAACATCATCAAAATGGCGATATTACCAAAAGTCCTATATAAGTTCAATGCAATGCCAATCAAAATCCCAACAGCATATCTTGTAGAAATCGATAAAAGAATCATGAAATTCATATGGAACAATAAGAGACCCAGAATAGCAAAAACAATACTAAGCAGGAAGTGTGAATCAGGCGGTATAGCGATACCAGACTTCAAACTATACTACAGAGCAATAGTAACAAAAACAGCATGGTACTGGTACCAAAACAGGCGGGTGGACCAATGGTACAGAATAGAGGACACAGTAACCAATCCACAAAACTACAACTATCTTATTTTTGATAAAGGGGCTAAAAGCATGCAATGGAGGAAGGATAGCATCTTCAACAAATGGTGCTGGGAAAACTGGAAATCCATTTGTACCAAAATGAATCTGAATCCCTATCTCTCGCCGTGCACAAAAGTTAACTCAAAATGGATCAAGGAGCTTGATATTAAATCAGAGACATGGCATCTGATAGAAGAAAAAGTTGGTTATGATCTACACGCGGTGGGATCGGGCTCCAAATTCCTCAATAGGACACCCATAGCGCTAGAGTTAACAAATAGAATCAACAAATGGGACTTACTCAAACTAAAAAGTTTTTTCTCAGCAAAAGAAACAATAAGAGAGATAAACAGGGAGCCTACATCCTGGGAACAAATCTTTACTCCACACACTTCAGATAGAGCCCTAATAACCAGAATATACAAAGAACTCAAAAAATTAGACAATAAGATAACAAATAACCCAATCAATAAATGGGCCAAGGACCTGAACAGACACTTCTCAGAGGAGGACATACAATCAATCAACAAGTACATGAAAAAATGCTCACCATCGCTAGTAGTCAGAGAAATGCAAATCAAAACTACCCTAAGATACCATCTCACTCCAGTAAGACTGGCAGCCATTAGGAAGTCAAACAACAATAAGTGCTGGAGAGGATGCGGGGAAAAGGGCACTCTTGTTCATTGCTGGTGGGACTGCAAATTGGTGCAGCCAATTTGGAAAGCAGTATGGAGATTTCTTGGAAAGCTGGGAATGGAACCACCATTCGACCCAGCTATTCCCCTTCTCGGTCTATTCCCTAAAGCCCTAACAAGAGCATGCTACAGGGACACTGCTACATCGATGTTCATAGCAGCTCAATTCATGATAGCAAGACTGTGGAACCAGCCTAGATGCCCTTCAATAGATGAATGGATAAAAAAAATGTGGCATTTATATACTATGGAGTATTACTCTGCATTAAAAAATGACAAAATCATAGAATTTGGAGGGAAATGGATGGCATTAGAGCAGATTATGCTAAGTGAAGCTAGTCAATCTTTAAAAAACAAATTCCAAATGACTCCTTTGATATAAGGAGAGTGAACAAGGACAGGGTAGGGACGAAGAGCTTGAGAAGAAGATTTACATTAAACAGGGATGAGAGGTGGGAGGGAAAGGGAGTGAGAAGGGAAAGTGCATGGAAATGGAAGGCGATCCTCAGGGTTATAAAAAATGTCATATAAGAGGAAAGGAGGGGTAAGACAAGATAATACAAATGGAAGAAATGATTTACAGCAGAAGGGGTAGAGAGAGAAAAGGGGAGGGGAGGGGAGGCGAGGGGAGGGGAGGGGGGTTAGTAGAGAATAGGACAGACAGCAGAATACATCAGACACTAGAAAGGCAATATGTCAATCAATGGAAGGGAAACTGATGTGATACAGCAATTTGTATACGGGGTAAAAGCGGGAGTTCATAATCCATGTGAATCAACCATGTAATATGATGTATTAAGAACTATGTAATGTTATGAACGACCAATAAAAAAAAAAAAAAAAAATCTTAAATCAAGTGATATTAACTCTCCAACTTTGTTTTTCATTTTCAATTTGTTTTGGGGGGGTATTTAATATGAATGTTACTATCACTTTGTCAAGTTCCACAAAAGGTCTACAAGAATCTTTATGGCAATCACTGTGCATCTGTAGATAAATTTCAGATTAATTCACACCTTAATGGTATTCACTTTTCTGTCTTTTAAAACAAGGTATTTAGATCTTATTTAATTTAGATCTTTATTTTCTCTCAAATATGTTTTATAATTTTTAGTCCACAGGTCTTTCACATATTTACCAGGATTATATGTAATTATTTAATAAAGTTTGATTCTATGATAATAAAATGTTAAGATTTCAATTTTTAAAAATTATTTTTAATTGTTGATGGACCTTTATTTTATTGATTTATTCATATGTTGTTCTGAGAATCGAACCCAATGCCTCACACATGCTAGGCAAGTACTCTACCTATATTATTTATTCCTAGATAACAAAAACCCAAGTGATTTTAACATACTCATCAAGTATCTTTCAAGATTGCTAAATCAACTTAAAACTTCAAGTTTTTTTTTTTTTGAAAATTCTATCATTTTCTATACAGACAATGGTAAAGATTATAGAAACTGTTTTAAATTTTTGTTTCGATTGGAATAACTTCATTAATTTTTCTTGCTTGGTTGCACAGTCTTAGAAGTTCCAGTGAAATGCTGAGTAGAATTGTTGATTCAGAGACATCCCATCACATCCCTGACCTTAAGGTGTTTGGTCTTTCACCATTAGTGAGTATGATGGTGACCGCAGGTTTTTAGACACCTTTTATTGGGGTTAGGAAATTTCCTGCTATTCTTAATTTGCTGAGAATTGTTTATAGTAACAGATGCTGGATTTTGTTAAATATCTTTCAACATTTATTGATAAAATAGTTTTCTTCCTTGATATGTTAATTATAGTGAATTTTATTGTTTGACTTTTTATATTGAAATAAACCCTGCATTCTTGAGATAAACCACACTCGATTATGATATATTGTGTTTTGTCCAGATTTGAATTGCTAAAATCTTATTTAGAAAATTTGCCTCTGTATTCATGAGGGATATCAGCCCATGTATTGGCACATTTGCTGGAATGTCTTTGCTTGATGTGGGTGTCAGATAATGCTGGCTTCACAGAATGAATGAAAAAAATATTTCCTCTTTTTCAATTTTCTGAAAGAATTTGTGTAGAATTGGTTTTATCTATTCTTTGCATAGTTGGTAAGAATTTACCAGTGAAATCATCGGGTTCTAAAGTTTTCTTTGTAGAAAGGTTTTTAACGACAAATTCTGTTTCCTTAAAGACACAAAAGTTACTTATTCTTTTTTCATGAACTTTGTAGTTTATGTCTTTCAAGGAGTCGTTCATTTTATCCAGGGTTTCAAATGTAAAACATACTTTTAATAATATTTCCTCTTAACATCTGTACAGTCTATAGTGCTTTCATTCATAATTTTGTAAATTGTGTCTTCTCTCTTCCTTATCACACTTCAGAGGTTGATTCATGGTATTGGTTTTCTCAAAAATTTGGACTGGAACAATCAAGTATTGGAGTATTGAAATATGGCAGGGGGGATAGGAAGATAAGCAAAATTTAGATGGATGGAATCTATCATTTTCCTGAAGTCAAAATATTTTTAACAAGGAAAAATAAAAACACATTAGCTGATGAGAATGCCCAATTGCATGGAAATGGAAGGAGACCCTCATTGTTATACAAAATTACATATAAGAGGTTGTGAGGGGAATGGGAAAAAATAAGGAGAGAAATGAATTACAGTAGATGGGGTAGAGAGAGAAGATGGGAGGGGAGGGGAGGGGGGATAGTAGAGGATAGGAAAGGCAGCAGAATACAACAGTCACTAATAGGGCATTATGTAAAAATGTGGATGTGTAACCGATGTGATTCTGCAATCTTTGTAATGTTTTGAATAACCAATAAAAAAATAGAAAGATAAATGTACATTAGGGCAGCATGGGCTCATGGAATTGAGGCAAATTTATTGGTGCATTGTTATACATAGTAGTAGAACTCACTGTGCTCTGTGCCCACGTGCTCAAAACATCTGATAAGTCTCATTCCCCAGCACCTTTCCTTTCCCTCCCTGATTCCCTTGCTCTACCTACTGATCTCCCCACTGTGATTGTTGTTGTTTTATTTTAGTGTCTTATAAATAAATATATATGTGTGTGTGCATGTGTATGTATATGTAAAAAAAAAAAAAAGAGAGAATACCCAGAAGTCAAGATTATAGGCAATGACATCTGGAGATAATTGGGCTGCATTTGCATTTGTCTCTGTCCCTTTTAGTGTGGCCTTAACTTTCCTTGACCTTTCCCTGTCTTGGTTTTCTCTTCCGCAAAACACAAATAGCAACAGCACCTAGTCCCTAAAGCTGTTGTGATGATTAAATGTGTTAGTATGTTAGAAGTGGCTTGAACAAGTTATCTTTTATAAAAGAGGATCCACAAATAATCCATCATACCTTAGAGTAACAAAATACAAGTATTTCATATTGTAGATAAATATTATTTTCTTTTGGAGAGAAAGTGGATATAAACAGAGAGAAAGTCTTGGTGTTTAAAGAGAATAATGGTGTCTTTGTCTTGGATGCATATCTAGCAGGCTTTTGGGTGCTGCTTGCAATCAGACATCCTCACAGCCTTGACGTTGATGAACTTTCTCCACCCCTGAGTTCTCTAAAACATACCTAATCTCAAAGTACTCTCTTCCTATGTTCTCTGAATTTACAAGCCACCAACTTATTCCCCACGTGCCAACATTTCTACATCCACAGTGCACAGTGCAATTAACAAGAGAGTCTCGCTGTCCAAGATCAACACCAGAACCTAAGGTGGGGTTCTCGGATTCAAAGATTTCAGATGGGAAAAGTCTGGTTTTGAACAGTGACATGCTGGGCTTCTTTTCTTTCCCAGGTAAAGCTTTGAATTCAGGTTTCCCAAAGGGAAGGAAAAATCTCTTTTTATAAATCATTGCAGGAAATTAAAACATGGAGCCTCCCAGCAATTTCACAAGTTCAGAGCATCAAACAAGACAGTGGATATAGTCTGTGCTCTGCTGTTTTCACAGCTATCAGTATAGCAGAGGCTAAGCAGGCGGTGATAGATCTTCCATCTGAACTTCAAGAACATTCCACTGTCATTCTCCAAGGCACTAGCTCAGGCTGGAGAATATCAAGTCCCTCAGACTCCAGCTGAGTTCAGCAAAAGCAGAAGAGTGCCACGTATCAGCAAGAATCAGAATTCTTCTTTATAAGGCATTGTTCTACTTTGTATTTAAAGCTACTTAATAGATCACAGATCAAATCCCTACTGTAGAGACCTCTTCAAACAGGAAATTCAAGATTGATGGATACTTCAGTTAAAGTGAGCCATTCAATCTGGACAGGAGTTTCTACATCTGATGAAGAATGTGAAGGCTAAACAGAAGCATATTCGTTTAATAAATAGAACTATCCTTACGCTCACTTGACTGCGGGTACTTAAATCTATTCATTCAGTAAGTAAAGATGAAGTCTACAAAATAAATCTCTCTAAAAAAGACTTGCACTTGTTCATACTAAAGTATGAATGACTATGATGGTCAAAACATTCCTTTATTATTTTGGAAAAGAAAAGCAGTCTTCCATGAGCTTCTATAACCTCTCCTCTCATATTTTCAAAATATAGCCATCATTTACCCCCTAATTTGCTCCTGGAAATAAGGCAGTCACTTCTTATGTCTAGAAGAATAAATCTCTTTCATTTACACAACAGCTGAGGTTTGTCTCCTGAAACTCAAGTGTCTTAAGACAAATGACTCAAGGATTAAAATGATTCTCCCCAGTGGTGGTAAGAATTTTCACTTCTTGATTTTACTTTTTCAAAAAAGTAAACAAACAGTGGAGATTTGTGGCTAGTAGAAAAAGCCCTGAACGTTGGAAAGAAATGTTTGGCATAAGATCATTTGCTCAAACTCTTGAAAAAAAAAAAAAAAGCCATTTGAGTCTTTTGCAGCTTCCACTGAAGGTGACATTATCATCTCTCTTTCACCATGACCAGCACTCAACACATAGCTGCCCTGTGCCCAACCTCAGCGATGTCTCCATATTTCCATGATGGAGAAGAAATTCAGTGGTTTGGGTTAAGTGAGCAAAACAGGGTAGATCATACATGGTTTCTAGGGTCATTATAATGGACTTTTAAACTAAGGTGGGACTTAGTTGCTATGATCTGAGTGGAAAAGCAATGTGATCTATTTTTAGCTTTGAAAACCTCATTCTCACTCTTCTGCTGAGAAGATGCTGGAAGACAAGAGTAAAAACAGAACTGCTTCGGAGACTTTTGCAATAATCTAACACGATTTCAATATGGAACTGATGTGGACTGTAAAAAAAAAGAGTCAAGGAGGACTCCGGGGATTTGTCCGAACTACTAGAAAGACGGTTCTGAGATGACAAAGTGTGCCCAGAGAGCATCTTGGGTAAGGATGCGTTAGATCAGGAACTCAGTTTTGGATCTGTTACTCATCCTAGCAGAAATGTCATGCAAGAATATACCAAGTGAGGGGAGTTCACAAGAGAAGTCTGGGCTACAAAGAAACATTTGGAAGCCGATGGCATTTGGGTGGAATTTAAGGGCTTGAGACTTGATGAGATCATTACGGGAGAGACCTGTACATAGAGAAGAGAAGGACTTGCACAAGTCCAGGGCTGCACTGCCTCCAAGGTCCAGATAAATGTGTTTGTATTATATGCACGCTTGCGCACCAATTAGTTCTTATCCATTGCAGACTGATACTTCTATAAAAGAAGACAAGTAAATTACTGGAAAAGGGAAATGAGATAAAGACAAAGATATACAAGATACAAGCCCAGTTGTAATATTAGACTTGACAGACATGAAGTTATATCTTAACAAAATAATCAGGAAAAGTGCAATGGGGAAAAATTACCCAAACTACATATTGCTCATTGGAATTAGAAGATGAGGTTTTCGTGAAAAGCTATGTACTGTGGCTTTTATCTTTTTGTAATTATAGTTAAACAAACCACAAAAAATGGAATAGTGATTCTCCAGTTACAAATCTCCAAACACATTATGAGTATACAGCATGGTTCTCAATATTTCACTTTTTATAGTGGGAAATTAGCTTCTTACCTCTTGAATTTTCCAGTCTATGTTGGAGTAATGATAACAGCACTTCCGAGTGCAAAGTCCGTCCGTCTAAACCCTAAGTTTTCCTTTACAATTATTCACAGTGGAAAAGATAGGTTGATGGGAAAGGAAAAGGGGATTTTCATAAAGAATTCTGAAGGTTCAGGGTATCCAGTTTTAATTTGTATCCAAAATGAAGCAAATGTAGTCAAATTTTCAATAAAGATCTTTAAGTCTTCACCAGTTCCTTTCAACAGTTAATCCAATAACATTTTAGTTGACTTAAATTATCTTTTTTCAGCTTTACTGAAATATTATTGACAAAACCATGTACATGTCAAGTTTACAATGTTCGAGTTTTCAATGATTTGTGTGAAATGGTGACTGCAACTCGTTAGTTCATATCTGTCACCTCATGGTTATCTTTGTATGTGTGTGTGACAACAGTTAAGACCTGTTCTCTTAATAAACTTCAAGTATACAATACAATATTATTAACAATAATTGGTGACTGCTAACTGTAACCACTAACCATAGTTAATAAAGTATTCTTTATTATTCTTTCACTAAAAGAAATAGATTCCAATTTCATACACTTTGGAGGTGACTAATTGAACTTCACCACAGCCTTGTTGTGCACGCCTACGCCCGGGGCCCATCATGTGTGATTCACCATGAGTGACTCACTCCAAGATCAAGAGCACCCAAACTAGCCTGTACCTGACCAGACTACGAATCGGAGAAGTATCCAAGGGCTTCAGAAGTGGATGTAGCAACAATGTCACACTGCCCTAAATGTTTCTGAATGCATTCTTTCAATCCCTCCTGTCTTATCATGAACTGAAAATGAATAGTTCACAGAGCAGAACCAACTGGCCTGTGACCCCACCATGGCACTGGTACACAGCTGGGCACTGTGCAACTTTAGGGAGTAACAAGGACTGTGTAGGACCTCTGTGCATGCACCTCCTGACATTAATCAGTGAAGCACCTTAGGGAGAACTGAACACCCTGAGTCTGCCAGGCTTGGAGCCTAGACTGATTACAGTCCCCCAATGGAGAACAGTAGAAGATAGGATGAGGCATCTCTGGGCTCAGTTCTTACTCCCTGTGCAACTAGGCCCTCTGCCTCCAAGACAGCCCAGGTTCACACTGACACTGCTTTGCTGATCTTGGTCTCAGCCTACAGGAGTGCTCTCCTCCCACCTTGTATAGGATGAAGGGTGCCACCTAGAACAAGTCTAATTTTTATCAGTTGCTATGGTAAGGAAATCAGATGTATGTGTTTTTGCTTTTGCCTTTAAGGAATAGGAGAAGGACAATTCTTTGTTTGAAAAGAAGTCAATTCTCTAAAATAGAAATGGCCCTGGGCATTCGTGATAGCTTAATCTAGCCTCCACTATGCCAAGAAATAAGTCCGGGAAACATCTCCTGACAATTAGGTCCCAGTTCATTAGAAACAGCACAAGGGCCTCCTCAGAGGAGGGCCTGGCTGGTGGCTGCTGCTCTCCTGCATCCCCCCTCCAGGGAGGGCTTTAAATGTTTTCAATGGCTGGGTGTGACCTTGCCCCATCGCTCCAGAAAGAAAAGAATTAAGATGGCTGGTTTGTCAGGGCCCCAAGATCACAGGAATAGTGCATCAAGTCTCACCATCCATTTCCCTGGCATGGGAGATGTAAGACAGTTTTCAAATAGAACTGTTTGCCAGGCAGGACATCAGGGGGAGAAGATGCCCACGCAAAGGCTCTTGGCCTCAGCTGTGACCACAGGAAAGGTGGAGAGAGCTGCAGTGCAGTGGGCCCTGGGCCCAACACTGCTTCTTCTCTGTTCTTCACCTGAGAGAGGTGTAGGCTGGTGGCTACAGCTCCAAGGTCCCCGGCAGCCTGGGCAGTGGTGAAACCTCATCTCTGTCCTTTGCATAATTATTTGTGGAGGTGTGGGCTGCTCCATCATCTTGACATTTAAATGCTGAGCAACTTTCTCAAAGCATTCACACTCTGAAGGATGAATGTGCTTCTGCTGAGTTCCCAACAACAGTGTAAATGAGGCAACCAGAGCATGTAGGGCCCAGAGTTGGGTGGACACTGGCCATTAAGCACTTAGAGTTAAAAGTCAAATGTTTCCTTGGTTAAGTCAACGGTTTCGTGAGTGCCAAAGTGATATTCAAAACTGGAGATCCTTCCTTGGTTGAACCTGAAGGGAGAACAGAAGGAGCTTCCTGAGGCCCACCAGAGCTGATGGAGCAGGGCTGCCAAAGCCTGGAATGACAGAGCTGGACAGGAAGTCCCCATGGGCGGGTCCTCTGGACAACACACCAGCCCCACCTCCCACCTCGTTTGACATTTGAGCTAGGAAATCTGAACAGGACATGGAATCTTCAGTAAGATACAGGAAACAGTCTTCCCCCTGGGAAAGAAGAAGGGCAGCCCTAAACCTTGACCCATTCCAGACCCGTTGAAACAGTAAAGGAGGAGTCAGATCTGAGGATGTGTCACCAGAGTGTCCCATGTCCTTGCTGTTGCACAGTGATGGGCAAACCAAGCTTGGACTACTCAATCGTCACCTCCATCCCCTCTGGCCACAAGTGGAGGGACTCCTGTGACATGGAGAATTATAGTAGTGCCTGCCAAGAGCAACCCCTTATCTGAATGGGATCTAGGGCTTCAATGGAAGCACAGCTCAAACAGATCAACCACTGTGGGTGTGTGGAGGGGAGTGGACCCACTGCATAGACTCCCCCTGGCTGCAGCCTGTAGACTCCTTGTACCTATGCCTGGGACTTTGTAAGGAAGCCTAGTGGGAGGGGCTCAGGCATGCTAATCTCTGAGCTCATTATCAAATCAGTGTTTGCATTGCTGGGGCAGCCAATCCTGAAAAATCCAATTGGTTTTCAGTGGAATCTTGCAGAAGTTCTGAACTTCTCATTTGCCTTTATTCATCTGATTGAGGTTTTTCACTGGAAAACAGTTATCACCACCCTCCGATAATTTCTCTTTCCTATTCTAATGTTTTGTGATTCTATTTGAAATGCTCCTGTAAATAGAGGCAATAGGACAAATAAATTCTATTATCTTTCCCAAGTAGGTGACTATTGCTTGTTTAATAAACATTTACAGAGCAGCTACTCAGCAGTAGGCTCAGCACTGAAAGTCCAGCACTGACCAAAACTCAGACCACCTGTGAATACTTAAAGACAAGTGTGAGAGAGGGACACATATCTACAAGGGTGGTCACACAGAGTGTTAAGCAGGATGTTAGAGGGATGCTCACTGTGCTGTGCGAGCTGTGCAGGAGATAATCGACTCTCCTTAAGAAGGGTCAGTGTGAAGGGAGGAGGCCCAGAGGAGGGAGCATGTGAGCTGGATCTGGATCAGGAATGAGAGTTTAACAGGTGCCAGGAAGAAGGAGTGCTAGTTGAAATTCTGTGCATGGAGATTGGTACATATCAATTAAGTTTGGCTTGAGATGTTAATATGTCATCATGTGCGTTGATGAGGGCTTGAACTGACCAATGGCCAAGTGCCCAGAAACCAGCCTTCTAGGTCTGCAGAAACTCTGAAGGAAGACTACACAAAAGATCAAATGGATGGGAACCAGGTAGACAGCCTGCTTGCTTCATCACTGCCAGTGTGCCAGGCTCTGAACACCCTTCTATGCATAGGGACAAGAACAGAGTAGAGGAAATAACCAGAGACATCAAATACAGAGACGTTTTCATATGGAAGCAAATTCTAGACTGATTATATTAGAGGGAGTGAAGGTTGCTACTTTGCTTTTTGGCAAATCTATAAGACTAAAATGGAATTCTTATGGACTGAAGAGATGGGAATGAGTTAAATGAAAATACGATTTTCCTTCTTTCGGTTACAGCTGAGAGTGAAAGGGGCTGGCAGGAAATGAAACTGAAAATATAAGCAAAAGCCATAATAAGGCTGTACGTGCTATGCTCAGGGACACACACTGAACTCTGCACAACCGAGAGCTTTTGAAGAATTTTAAGCAGAGAATTGGCATCACTGCATTGGTGTTTTAGAAAGATTACCTTGGCATTAGTGCAGTTGGAAGGATTTAAGGCCATAGACTGGAATCAGCGAGATGAGACTGTCCGTGTTGTTTCAATAATCCAGGCAAGAGTCCCAGGGACCTTTGGAAGGTAATTTTTGGTGCCTCACCAGGTGTTTGGGGTGAGCAGGAAGAGGTCATGGGTGACTCCAAGGCCTTTGGGCAGGGTCACTGCAAACAGGCTGAACTAGGGAATGCAGGTGGAAGCCCAGTCTGGGCAGGCTCATGTGGAAACGGACAAGACCAGGACAGACATGTTGATAAGAGATCCCCATGGATCACCCAGGTGGGCAAGTTCTCATATCTAAACAGTGCTGGACACGAGGCTGGTGTTTAGAGGAGAAATGAGCCCTGGGAATAGAGAACTGGGAGGTACCCAATGGAAGGTGAGGAGGACTCTACCTGGGACATCACTGTGAGGAAGAAACCAAGGTGGGGAGAGTCCAGAAAGCAAGGGTGTGTGCATGTCAAGAGTATTGAGAACTACAGTGAAGACATGGAGGGAAATCTTTTAGTAATACAGCCAATTCCTGCAGAAGCACATACTAGAGAACAGTCAGTGGAACGAAGAAAAGGATGGTCCTCTGTTTAACAGGGTAGGAGACAAAGGCTGAGGGATGCTCAGCTTGACTGCCTGAACTTTCTAAATTTATCAAAAGAGGCTTGCCTTTAATTTTGATTTTGATCTTTAAAAAGTAAGTATCACAGAATACCATAAAGGCCTGATGTACCCATTTGTCCTTGTTCATTAAGAATAGCAGGCAGGTAAGGGCACGTTAAGAGAAATATTTCAGATAGTTGATGAAATAAAAACTCCATACCCTAAATCAATCCAAAGCAAGCATGTGCCTGCACACGCACCCATACACACACACACACACAAACACACACACCTCTCTAAGGCAATGTAGAAATCAGAAGAGCCATGCTGAAAATTAGGAACAGGTGGCCTCCATCAAAAATAAATCTAATAAAACAAATGGAGCACCTCCTCTGGCTGACCTTCGCCTTGGCTCTTTCCAAATCTTGTTCCTTAGTTGGGAATTGGTAATAATCGTAATGATTAAAAAAATTGGCACGAGAATGATTGGAAAAAAGAACCCTATACAAGCAGGAACTTTTTCCTCATTCCCAAGTGCAGGTACTTCATGAATGCTTCTCTTCTAAAGAGTGCATAACTGATGAAACTAGTTTCTCAGTTACTCTGCCAAGGTATGATAAGGTATATGCATACAGGCGACAAAGTGGCCACAGATTTCAGAAATACCAGTAGGTATGTGTGACGCATTGGGGGTGGAACATTGGGACAGGTTGGGAGAGATTTTTGCCACTCACCTAATTTCCAAAGGCTTGGAAGCAACTTTGTTCCTTGTGAAGAGGGTGGGCCCTTCCTGGTGTGTTTGGATTCTTGTTCTTTGAGAGCTCAGACCTCTGAGTGTGTCCCCAACTTCGGAGCTGATCTCTGTGGAGACCAATTGAAACACCACTGTCTGAGGGTCTTATCACAGGGCAATTCCTGCCTCACAGTGTGCCTGTGCCAAAATGTGACGTTGTCATGAGAATGTTTGGAAGCAATACATATAGTAGACCCTCAAAATGTAACAGGCTAAGCTGTTTAGGAGTAGTTTAAATATATTTTACTCAGGCAAAATAAAAATTAATTTTCATTATTGTTTTGTTTCTGTTTCCTCTGTATCTTATTTGCTTATAATGCATATTATTTTTTGCACTTAGAATGTAAATTCCCCTTCCAACTCTTCTTTTTTGTTTTTAATTGATAAAGAAATATTTTATATATTTATCCTGTACAATGTAATGTTTTGAAACGTGTACACATTGTGGAATGACTACCTTGAGCTAGTTAGATACACAGCACTTCACGTCCTTATCAATTTTTTGTGGTGAGAACATTTAAAATCTACACACGATTAGCTCCATTATTCTTACCAACAACCTTCAATGGTCCAGCAACAGCATTCTCTCAGGCTGTAATCAAAGACATCCTATTTCCCTGGGAACTGTCCACCACATTCCTGTAAGTGGCCTCCCTACAGTCAGGGACAGGGTCAGCTTAACTGAGTGAGGCCTACCACAGCCGGGCTGAGCCCAGGCCCTTCCTGGACTTCAGGAATTGTGGCCAGAGATTTCAATCCCAGTGTGGCCTGGTTCCAAGAACACACAGAAGCTGTGAAGGCACTCTCCATGGGTTAGCCCCCTCCCACCATCTCCACGGGGAGCCCATCAGCCAGAGAGAAGCAGGCCTGAGAGAGAGGCAGGTCCTCCTCAGCCTTCTCTTGCTCCTCATCCCACAGGACCGCTGCCCCTTTGTACTTAGCAGGCTTCAGCCTGCAACTGCAGCACCCCACAGTGATGCAGAGAGGGCTCCTTCAGCTCCACTCACACCCCCACAGGGCCTCCTGATACCTGGCACATGCTTCCCTGGGGTTGGGCAGAAATTTTCTTAAACTCATTTTCTCATAATGGATACAAAGTTAGCCAAAATAAACTTTAACACCCAAACAATAGCTTCATTCTGATAAGGACAGGGAACCATCAAGCTTTTGATAGAATATAATATGATGATAAAATCACTTCAGACTTTTGACAAAATTCAGTTTCTCCTGTGCAGTTTCAACCTGTGTGTGTGTGTGTGTGTGTGTGTGTGCAAGCGTGCACATGCACACAGGCCCCTACGTGTTGTAATGGGACCCTCATTTACTTGAAACACTGACCTCAGTACTACCAGAAAGATCAACAGACTCAGACTCCGTTGTCAAAATCAAGTGTGTCAACGTGTTGTCACTGTTCAGTGTATCAGCCACTTGGGTATATGTCTTTGGCCTGAGAATCAATATTTTGGAGACACTATCTCACTGAAAACCTGTTTTAGTCCACTTGGATTACTGTAACAGAATACCATTAACTTGGTGGCTTATAAACAATAGAACTTTATTTCTCACAGTTTAGGCGGCTGGGACATTTGATGTGTGATCATAGATGGCACCTGCAGTGCCCTCACATGGAAGATGGGGTAAGGGACCCTTCTGGGTCTCTATGAAAGGATAGGAATCCCATCCATGAAGGCTACAAGGGCTCTACCTTCATGATCCACACTTTCCAAGTCCACACCTATGAATATTCCCACACTGTGGATGAGGCTTCCCCACATGAGTTCTGAGAAGGCTTGAACATTTGGTCTTACAGTGGGATTCTAGACACACACCAAAAGATGTGCCACGGATTTCATGAAATCCAGGGATGGAGTTACCTTCCAAGTGTGGCAAGATGAACCACATCCAGAAGCTCCTTCACTTCAATGAGATAGCACCCTGACTTCTAAGAATATCCTCTAATTCATGTCTAGAAACACAAAATAATAAAGCCTGTAGATTCTTAAAATTCAAGATTGAATGCTATCAAAATTATTTCTGGAGTAAAATACAAAAGCCACATCTCCAACTGCATGACTTATGATTGTTTGTGTGATTATTAATTTAGTCTGTCCCCTTCAGAGACTGCATGCCCCAGGAAGCAGAAGCGGTGTCCATGTGGTCTGTGAGAACTCCTATCTCCCTCTCATGGTTCTTGGCTCAGAAATGCCACTCAATAAACATCTGTCAAATGATGAATGCATTAATAAAATCAGATTTTTGTCCTTTGCTAATATAGTGTCCCCCAAACCCCCACTATTTTTCTGTGTCTTGACTGAAAATCACAGATACCTCCATGGCTTCATGACCTAACCAGCAGCAGGCTTTTCCCATCAGGAGTGAGTCCAAGTTGGGGCCTTCAACATTCCCAGGCACTGACAAAGACATTTAGGATGTTGCTCAAAGCGCAGAGGAAACTGGTCCTGGCCTTGAGCCAAAATTCCTTGACCTGGTATAAACCCCACACCTCCTGCAGACACGCCCAGGTGGAGCACTGCTTTCCTCCTGTTGTCTGACCTTAGGATAAGCTGCAGCACTCAGCAAGGAAGCTCCCCAAATAAGTTCTTTGCTAGTCACCCTGGAGTGTAGTGCTTCTTTGTTTGGAACCCAACCATCCTCATCTTGGCACAGTTGGAAGCCATCCCTTGTGCAAACTCCTCTCCTGCCACTTTGGGAAGACCCCAACAGCGGATTTGATGAGAAAAAAATAGGGAGTTCCTACAAGGTACCAAAGAAACACACTTGGTCCATGTCTCAGAAGCCCACAAGAAACTGAGAAGACAGAACAAAGTGTGTGGATGTGGAAAGATGGTGTTGGGCTGCAGGGTAGAGCAGGAGGCATGAAGTCCACACTCCAGAAGCCACAGGGCAGACCCTTCACTAGGGTCTGGACCCTCTGCTAAGCAAGGCTACTCATTCTCACCAGAATCCACTCTCCAGACCTCACCGACACTATCTCCATCATCTCCTTCAACGGTCACAGCAACTTGAACAGGCAGGTGCTATTTTATCCACATTATATAAACAGAACAAGGGTTTAGAAGCCACTTGTCCTACATATGGTGCTTGATTCTTTCCCCAAGAGAAACATAATTGGAGCTTGTTGATTGACGTTAGCTGCCATTGAAGCACAATACCTGGCGTCCTGAACGATGCATGTGATCATCATTAGCTTGGAAAAGCACAAAAAGAAACTTCCCTTCATCTTCATCTCCTTGGTAACTCAGTGGCATAGCTGATATAGAAAAACTGGATAAATGTTTGACATTTTCTCTTTCCTTACTCAAAGGGGCCAATTCCACCCAAGTCTCTCCTCAGGAGAGCTTAGACATCTTATGGTGGCAGTACTGTTTCTTTCCTTTGTCATCTCACTTTTCTGCCCTGGCCACAGCGTCATTTCAGCCACTTTTAGGCTACCGAAAGCATCTCTTCTAAATCCTCTCTACAGCTCCGCCTCTTTTCTATGGAATTCCAGCCTCGGTTTTATCGTAGGTCAGTATTAGAGTTTTGTTTACAGTGCTGGTGTTAGAGATATGGACCCTACAGCATTTCCCACCTATTTTATTTTATTTTTTCAATTCTAAGACATGATAGGGACATAAATATTAATAAAGTGAGGGTCTTTGGAAAAATGCAAAACAAAGTGAGGGTTATGTTGGTGATTCATTCACCTCATGTTGCACACAGTGGACAGAAAAACAGTGGACCCAGCCTGCTCTCTCTATCCCGCATGTATACAACGTAACAAAGAAACCATTGTCTCTTTGTAAAAGGAATCTAATTCATCATATTTAATAGAATATATAAACATCAGGACTACCAGAGGTATTGTGCATGATCGAGCAAATACACTGATGGGTGGATGGGCATCACTGACCTGCCTGAATTCTTTTCTGACACTTCTGTGAGGCCCACTATCAATCATCTATGGTCCTCGGTAGTGGCAGAGATGTCAGAGTAAATTTGAATGAAATGGTTTACATAAGCCCAGTTCATAAATCCAGCTCTATTTTATCCTGTGATTCAAAACTGTCATTGTAATTTAAAGTCCCAATGTTTCTGTAAAATGAGATAATAACATATTTTTTGAATGATATTCTAAGGATTCAATGAGATAACAAACTTAGGAACAAGGCCAGAGCTGCTTGAATAGCAGCTATAAATATTTCTGTCTTCTTAGTTTGTTAAAAAAAAAAAAAGTACAAGTTTCAGCAAGCAGGTAGAATGTTCATTTTCTCTAGATCTTGAAGGTCCAATGACTACAAAAATCACTCCCTTTTTCTAAAACAGATTCTAAAATCTCCCTTGAAGAAATCACTCACTGTTCTGTAAGCATCTCCTGCAGATGGCAAACTTCCTACTTCCTGAAGAGAGGAGCTCTATCTTTGAGTCCTGAACTGATGGTGCCTGACACATGCCACATGCTCAATAAATAGCTTTGAACTGAACTGATCCAGCCTTCCTGACGGCACCACTCATGCATCTCCAGTTACAGCATTAGGCTTACATAAAGCTGCTTCCCTCCCAGTGGTGTGAGAACCCAGGGGACCTTGCGGGAGCGTGCTCCATTTTGCATGAATACTCATGTTGGTACATTAACAATGTCAATTGTTCTAAAAGTGTTTTGCAACTCTTACCTCCTCCTCCCTACTCTTCTCTGCACAACAAGAATGTCTCTCTGCTCGCCTTCCTTAATAATTCAGGGTTTCCTTTGTCATAAGCAAACACAAGGCCATGAAAAATCTTGTTGTTCAGGTGTCTCATGTCCCCAAGACGATGATGAAATTTTGAACCAGTTCACCCAGGATTGGAGCCAGTTCAGGCTCCGGTTTGTCAGCTATCCAAGGCACTTGTTAATAATGCCTTTTTTTTTTTTAACTCTCAAAATGCCCAAATTTGGTCATCCTAGATAAGAAAGTCCTATGCCTCTTTGGTAGCCCCAAGCGCAAAATTTACCCTCAACAGATGTTTGTTGGTTGAAACAAGGATAGTGCCCTGCTGACTAGTCTAATAAGAGGCAGGTGTTCTCGTCGGCACATTTTCTCTCAGCTCTTCTCTGAATGGAATATCTTCTCCAAAACCCTTCATTTTTGACATATCCTTAATAATGCTTCCCTTGTCCTTAAATAATTGATGGGTTTAAAAATATCAGTCAATAGAAACAGTGATACATGGAATAGAGAAAAACAGTGAATATTTTGGCAGAACAAGTAAAAGCTGTGTTACTTACTATATAAACCTCACTAATGGGGCTTATCAGCCTTTTTGCAGTCAGAGTTTTCATTTCCTTTGCCACCAGAACTCATAAGTCTCTGCCACATGATTGGCCCAACTGCTTTATTAAAGACTGTTACTGAGTTTCTCATGGGCATCGGTGCCATGGTCAATTTGTGCTGCAAGAGATGAGGTGGATGAGGCTGTCTGTCTCTGAGAAAAATACAGAGCATACCACACAGAGGAGAGAGAGAGAGAGAGAGAGAGAGAGAGAGAGAGAGAGAGAGAGAGAGAGAGGCACTCCTAATGCCCATTGTCCTATTCTTAGCACATTTCGGTGGTTTAGAGAGATACCTTTCTGCTCTCAATAAAGTATCAAGAAGAGACAATCAAGGCAGGAATTAATTGCAGGCAATTTCATTTTCACTACTAACATCAACCATTTGGATAAAAATCTGATACTGAAAGTAACCGACTATCATTTTCACCAACATAGCAAAATGCTTCCTCCTATAGTCTAGTATGAGTGCTGCTCAATTGGGAGTGCTCCCCGCCAACCAGGGATGTTTGACAATACCTGGAGACATTTTTGAATGTCATAATTGGGAACAGGGAAATAGCTGGTATTGGCATCTAGTATGCAGAGGATAGAAATGATCCTAAACATCCTGTAATGCAGGACAGCCCCTACAACAAAGAATTACTCAGTGTAAAATGACAGTAGCATCACTGTTCAGAATCATGGTCCTTACTGATTGAAAATAGGGTTAGAGAGGGAACCACCTTCTTTAATAACCGTTTACCAAAAAATAGGCAGCATGAAGTTTTTTTCTAGATTCCAACCTTAGAAATAAATATGACATAGTTCTAGGAGAAACTATTGAATATTTCAATGTCCTATTACAATACCATCGTAAAAGATAGAATGAGGCTACAAAGAAAAAGTCAAGGGAATTATGCTCAGGTGAAGAGGTCAGAACACTGAGGTGAGAGCTGTAGGTGCACTCTTAACCACCTCTCACCTTGGGAGTTGATTGAATATTGTGACTGCAGCTCAATAATATTTTATTATCTACTACAAATCAGAGGTAGTAGATAATAAAATATAAGCTGGACCTCAAATGACAAGTGAGAATTTGGCATTCAGCAGGTGTGTAAGTGTGTGTGTTGGTGTATAAGTCTGTCTGTGTGTGCATGAGTGGGCCACCTGGAATACACACAGGAGGTAGACAAATGGTGGGAGATAATAAAAGGATTATAGATAGAGCCAGGTGCATATTTTGAATAGGATTCTACTATACCCTGTATTTGGAAACTCTTTTTACTTAAATTATAACTTAGAGAACTGTCTCTGTTTCTAATTTAGGTCTATCTCATTTTATGTGGGCACTGTGTGGATAACCATTTCCAGTTGGAATTGTTGATACTGTGTCTGTGCACAGTGTGATGGGGCAGGTGTGTGAGTGTGTGTGTGTATGCATGCGTGACCTCCCCTAGTGTGCTCTTTCATGGCATGCCACTCTTTCCATTTAAGAAAACCACCACTTTTACACTTAGGTGCTGTATTTAGTTGGTGACTTATTTATTTATTGTCAGTCTACCAAGGAAAACAGAGTGTCGGTGAGATGTCAGATTTGTTGTGTTCATTTATTCATCTGCACTCAATAACTATAATCTGACGTGCTGCATCGTGTTAACATATTTGTGTTTGCAATTCAATATTTTACAGTAAATTTATAAACGTGGCAATAGTAAATTAAAGTATATTATGAATACTTAAATTGTTAAATATTGAGAAGATGCCTTTCACACGTTTCATGCTGAGTTAAAATTCCATAATAGACGGTGAGTGAGCCATGTTTCATTTGGTTATGTCAACTTTTTATTCAGATGCTTTTTGGATTTTTCTGTTGAGCTATCTTTTATATCTTTCTGCATTGCTTTATAAGAACTCTTTATATATTATACATACGTGAATATTTAGCTGGTTTTCTACACTTGCAAGTAACTTCTATTTTTTTAACCTTTCAGTCTGAAGTGATTTTTAACTTGATGACAAATATTTTTGTGAAAATCTTTAAATTCTAATGTTATTGATTTTTTTTTCAATTTTTTCCATGATATTGAGTTTTATATCTTTAGATAGTATTTCACCACTATAAACTATTATCCTCTTTTATATATTTTTTCATATTTAGTTTTAACATCATTGATACAACATGTAAACATTCTTCCACTAATTTTAACTGTGAATTCGTCCTATACAAACAAGTCGTATTTACACGTCTGTTTATGAACTCTTTATATGTTTTAGTGATCAAAATGCTACCAGTATCATAGGTATTTGGTATTTTGTGTATGTTAAGACAGACAACTCCGTGTCACTCCTATTTAAAAGTTCCAAGGCTATTCTTAGACTTTTTCCACAAAGTAAATTTTAAAAACAAATTATTAATTTCCAAAATATACTTATTTAAGAAGACATTGAATTAGAGATTCCTTTGGGGAGAATTAGTATGTTTATTTTTCAATGAAAAAAATGGAAATGGGGATAAAATTAATACATTTATGTTCTATTTTACTTACTTATGACATGGTTTTCCATTTATACAATCAAACTTTTCATAGGTATTGTTGAGATTTTTTTATTGCTATTAATATTGAGATTTTTCTATCTTTCAGAAATCTTGCTGATGGGTTTTACCATGGCATGTAAAATAGCTATAAACATTTCTAGGTTGGTCTAGCATTCAGTTACTTCATTATATAAAAGTTTTAATGATGTAAGTTTATTAATCCATAGATCAATTTGGATCTAAATAAATCCAATTCTTAATTTATATAATAATATAAATGATTTTTAAACTTTAATTTGTGATTGTTTAGTGCTAATATATGAAAATACAATTGAGTTTAATACATTCATTTTGTATACTAAAAATTGTTAAAACTACACATTAATTCTAGTAGATGGTTTATAGATTATCAAATCTTCTCATAATATAACATTTTATTTCTCTTTCCATTCAGGAGAAATTTATTTTTCTTGTCTTATTATACTAATTAGCATCTCCAGTATAATGCTGAATAGGATTCTTTTAAATGAATAGTCTTCCCTTGTTCACAATCTTTTTTAAAATATACTTTTTAACATGGACATAATATCTTTATTTTATTTATTTTCTTTATTTTTATGTGGTGCTGAGGATCGAACTCAGTGCCTCACATGTGCAAGACAAGTGCTCTGCCACTGAGCTATAACCCCAGCCCCCTTGTTCACAATCTTATCAGATAATATTCAGACTTTCAACATTTAGCATGAAGTTAGATGTAGTTTTTTAATAGATGTTCTATTTCTCAGCAACTTCTTCCTCATTCCTAATTTATTGAAAATATTTAAAAGAATAGTATACTGAATTTGGACAACCATTTTTTTCTGCACATATTGCAAACACTGGATTTTATAATTTTGTTTGTGGACATAAAAAATTATATTGATTAATTTTCAATATTGAACCAATCTGACATTTCCAGGATAAAGTCTTTTTGGTCATACTATCTCTCTCTCTTTCTTTATATATAAATGAATATATATACACACATATGTGTTTATGAATATATATTAAATAATGAACACATAACATATATATTCAATATTCAATACATAATATCATATACTTATTTAATAAATATATGTTATATACATAAATCTTTCTATTTTTTATTTTAAATACAAAATATTTTTAAAGAATACTTTCTTTACCCATGGGGCATATTGGCCTCCAGTTATTTTTCTGGTCTTTGGTATTGGTATCTGGGCAATTCTCTTCACATGAAATGAGTTACGAAATACAACTCCTTTATTACTTTATGAAAACATTTGTGTGGAATTGGTATTGTGATCTCCCTTAAGGCATTCATAGAATTCATAGATGTGTAGACATCTAGGCAAGAGAATTTCTTTTAGAAAAGTTTTAAGTCATAGACATATCATATATTTTATGTAATATTTTAAACTATATATTTTACACATTTGTACATATATTTTAGGCCATATATAAATTGATTTAAGTCATATATAAATATCTGTTTATTTATCCCATCTAATTTTTCTTGGATTAGGATTTGAATTTGTTATTTCCAAAAAAGTTTTTAATTATTTATGACAAAATGTCTCATAATTTTCTTTTTCATATTTTGATGTCTATATACTTTAAAGCATTTTATTTTTCTAAATTTTGAAGAACTCAACCTTTAAAGTATCTAAGTTTAATAAATTTTGGGGAAATAGATCCTTTATTAAACATTTCAATTTTTAAAAAATACAATTGAAGTACAGTATTGATTTTTCCATCACTTTCATATCAATTTATAGCTTATATTTTCTTAAATATCTAGTAATTTTATCCTTCTACATTGGTACTATAACTTATAGAAAATTCTAATGATTTTTACTCATTACTCTAATACACCCCTCTAAACTCTAAATGCACTGATACTGTCATTACAATACACTCAAAATATGCCCAAATTGTCATTTATATTTTTTTCTCTTATCAGACTTGCCAGTTTTAGTTATTTGTTGGTCTGAATTTTATTTTGTTGAGAAAATCTACTGTGTGTGTGTGTGTTTTTTTTTTTTTTACCTTGTTTCTTTTATCCTTATTAATTCCTTCCTTACACTTTTGGTTTCTGTTGCTGATTTCCTTTTCCTTCTTTTTGGATGTTTCCGATCTTTCTGGTAACTGACTTTCATATGTATATTTAAGTATGTCTGATGCCTTTGAGTTTCACCTGGACCACAGCATGATTCCCTCAAGGAATCCTCTGTATGGAGAAGTCTCACTAAAAACATGTAACAAAGCACTAGACTGATCATGTAAATGACAGTATACATAAGTGTTTTCATTTTCTGCTGGCTCAGTCCAGTAGTGTTTCCAATCACCTGCATTTCCACTGCATGCCACATACAAACATGGATGCCAAGTGGTGATGATAATAATAAGGGTGCCATGATGGGCCACTACCCACAGAACTCTCCTACGTGACTAGTCATCCTAGACCACCATATCTGATTTCTACTTCACTCCTGTAGCTTGCTATTGCAGATAGGAACACAGGCCTACAACCCTCCTGTATCCTAATTCAGTCTCCCTAATCTCTAATACCTTTCTGACTTTATAGTCTAATTAGCTCTTCCATTCATTTTTTCTCTTAAATTTATAAAAAATTATCAAGATATGCTGTAATGGTAAATGTTATTTTAAAACATGTTTGTGATGGCTGTATAGTATTCCACCATATGATTGTTCTTATGGAACAATTTTTATGTTGTTCAACTTTTTAAAAATTTTTATGGAGGTACATTTTTTGTGGGGGTTACCAGGAAATGAACTCAGGGATACTCAATGACAGAGCCACATCTTCAGCCCGATTTTGTATTTTATTTAGAGATAGGGTCTCACTGAGTTTGTTAGTGCCTTTCTTTTGCTGAGACTGGCTTTAAACTTGCGATCTTCCTGCCTAAGCCTCTGGAGCTGCTGGGATCGCATGTTGCACCAATGCACCCAGCTGGAAGTATATTGTGCATCTCTGAAACCCTGGAGTATTCTAAGGTAAAATTTACAAGCAAAACAATATGATATCTTAAGGTTCCCTTGGTATTGCTAAATACTTTCCCCCAAGGTTACACCAATTTACCGAAGCAATAGTTTTATACGTTATATCCTCTTATAGTCTTTTAAGTCATTGATATCTTTTTTGTTTCTTCCTACTATTAAATGAATAAAAATAATTTACTTTTACCTTCTTTAGATCCACAATAACTAATAATTTTGTAGTTTTCTATTTGTGATTTTTATGAACTTGTGCTTCTCCTTTTCTACATAATACTTTGTAAGTATTTGTAGTTTTTAGTGATTTTCTTATTGGTTTATGAGAATGCTCACAAAGTGCCGCAGTCTGGCTGGGCACAAATCACGAGCCACTAAAGCAGGAACAAATTTTATTTTTTCTACTGCAAGAAAAAACCTCACACACGCTCCTGGGGAATCCTCCCGAAAAGCCACGAGGCTCCTCCAGGAACCCCCAGCCGGAAATATCTCCCTGGGAAAACCCTCCTCCTGCCCTTCGCCAACCAATGGGAACTCCGGGGAATCCCCGTGAGAACTAAAAATAGCGCGAGAACTCAAAATTAGCGCTAGAACTCAAAAGTAGCGGCAGAGGCGGATATTAACGCCTTGCCTGTCAATCAATACTGTTGGCAAAATGCCAGGGGCCATACAGACTCGGCTGTGGCTCTCAGCATCTCCCCCCTTCTGTTTAAATAAACAACAAGTAATGTGGCTTAGGGACCGTGCCTGTTAGGTAGTCCAATTCAACATATGGTCCTTACCCGTCATCGGATGAACTGACCTCTAGGCGTCAGCCTCCTGTCTTAGGTTGGTACCACTGCAATCGGATCATACCCGTCACTGACTACCGGTCCAGCATACAGCCATACTTGTGGATAGGCCTTTGCACCAGTGGGGGGGGGTGAGGTTCTTTGCCTCACCTCTGTTGGCCCCCAAACTTGTCCTTGGTGCCAATGGGGGGGTGAGGTTCTTTGCCTCACCTCTGTTGGCCCCCAAATTTTAGACCATCACTAGTAGAAGGGAGGAGGATGAAAAATGCCATGACACCAAGCCAATTGAGGGCTCCTTTGAAAAATTGTACCACCGGTGACACCATCAGCAAAGATGCCAGCATTACCACAATTCGCTGCACCAACAGATAGTTCACAATGCATACAAGTGATACATAGTCCAGGCAAGTTCTGCAAGCAGTTCAAAGTAGAGGAATCTGTCAATATGTCCATTTCTTCCCAAAGTAAATCTACTCCTTGATTGAGCATTACTTGTTGAGTTATTATTCACTGATGCATCAGTTTATACAGTTTGTTGATAGCTACCGAAGAAGCTGTAGTTTGGTTTTATCTTTGTCTTCACCGGCACTGGGATGAAGATAGGAATTCTGGCAATGATGCTAGGAAAAAAATTATGTAACATTCCAACAGGCATTAAGAAAACAATTTTTTGAACAATTTACATTATCCTGAACAGAATTATTAAATATAATGAGAAGGAAAGGTGAAAGCAAACAAACAGATCTGTTAACCCCCTTATTTGTTCACATATTAAAACAATTTTCAACAGCTGTTTACCCAATCTAAATTAAACCATTAAAATCACGTGAATAAAAAAAAAATTCGGATCCATTTATTCATGAGCGCTCCTCATATAAGATATATGGACATACACACATACAGACATACAACACAAAACAGAAGTGTGCGCACATAACATACAACATATAAGACAATAATAAAGGCCTTGTAGCTTTACCTAGGTGAAATCTCCATTGCAATGTTTAGAAACTCCACAGTCAAAAAATAAAACACAGTCAAAAAACAAAACTGATCAGAAAAACATTAACCTAGGTTTGTATGAGCTCAAAAAATAAAATAGAACTTTATGATGTGGGAAAAATGCAATAATAAAATAGATATTGAAAAAAGGCACCGTGGTTAATCACTGTCGCAGATGTAAGAATAGCCAAGCTGGAGCTCTGGATATCAGCTGTTATGGATTTCAGTCAAATCATCTTCTTTTTCTGTAGAAATTGTTTTGGTTAACCTCTCTGGAATCCAAATCGGCTGCTGTTCTCCCTGTGGGAACACACAAACGGAACCCCGACTCCAGACAATAACTGGGTCGGGACCTTTCCATTGTCCTGTTAGAATATCTTTCCAAAGTACCTTAGGCTTATGTACATTTTTCGGATACATATGTCTTTCCGCAGCACTAAGTCCTGATGAATCCAAATTTAGAAAGTTTAGAGTAAAAAGGGTTATTTTAAGTTTATCTTTGGGGGATATATACCCCTTTCCAATTCCCTCTTTTTGCTTTAATAAGTACGTTTTAATAGTTTGATGAGCTCTTTCAACTATGCCTTGTCCCTGTGGATTGTATGGGATTCCTGTTATATGAGTAATACCAAAAGATGAGCAAAATTGTTTAAAAGAGTTAGAAGTGTAACCAGGACCATTATCAGTTTTTAACTGTTTAGGAACACCCACAGTGGCAAAATTTTGTAAGCAATGAGCTATAACATCTTTAGTTTTTTCTCCGGCATGAAGGGAGCCCATCAAAAATCCGGAAGAAGTATCAACTGTAACATGTAAATATTTTAATTTTCCAAATTCTGGCAAGTGTGTGACGTCCATCTGCCAAATATGGTTAGGTATCAGTCCTCTAGGATTGACTCCAAGATTAACTTGTGGTAAAAAGGTCACACAATTTTGGCATTGTTTTATTATATGCCTGGCTTGTTCCTTAGTTATTTTAAAACGCTTTTGTAAAGTATTAGCATTAACGTGAAACCTTTTATGAAAATTTGTAGCTTCTTCTACAGTAGAAAAAATATGTATATCATGTGTAGTTTTATCTGCTAAATCATTGCCCAAACTAAGGGCTCCAGGCAATCCTGTATGTGCCCTGATATGTCCTATAAAGAATGGATCTTTTCTATCCCAGATTAGACTTTGTATAGTGGAAAACAAAGAGAAAACAGTAGAGGAAGGGGAAATCCTACCAGCATCTTCAAGGGATATTATAGCATTAACTATATACTGACTATCAGAAAATAAATTAAATACAGAATCTTTAAACATCACAAAAGCTTATAAAACTGCATTGAGCTCTACCTTTTGAGCTGATTGTTTGGGAACTAAAAATGTAAAAGTTTGATCAGGGGTAACTACTGCTGCTGTACCATTATTAGACCCATCAGTGAATATATTTGGAGCATTCACGATAGGTGTTTTTCTTGTCATTTTAGGAAAAACTACAGGATGCTTAGACCAAAAAGACAACAAAGGATTAGATGGTAAATGATTATCAAATGAAACATTTGATTTACACATGATTATTGCCCATGTATTTAACTCATTAGCTAACTCATCAATTTGCTCCATAGTATATGGAGTAATAATTTTATTGGGAGAAATTCCAAACACTCCCTTTGCTGCTTTTATTCCTTTCAGTATTAATTGTCCTACAGCCTCAGGATACCTAGTAAGAATAGTGTTAGGAGAGTAAGATAAATGTATCCACAATAATGGACCTTCTTGCCAAAATACTCCTGTAGGAATATTTTTTGTTGGTATTACAATGAATAATAAAGGCAAACTTATATCAATTCTGTCCAAATGCATATTTTCCATATATGTTTCAATAATTTTTAATGCCTTTCTTGCTTCAGGAGTTAATATGCGGGGTGAATTTGGATCTGATGGACCTTTTAGGATATCAAATAAAGGTCCCAACTCTCCTGTTGGTATGCCTAGATAAGGCCTTATCCAATTTATATCTCCCAACAACTTTTGAAAGTCATTAAGTGATTTGAGTTGATCTACTCGTATTTGAATTTTAGGTGGACGGACCATGGTTGAGGATAATAGAACTCCTAAATAATTAATTGGAAAATTTAATTGTACTTTATCTATTGCTATCTCTAGATTATAATTTTTTAACAAATTTGTAAGTGTGGCATAACATTCCAACAATGTGTTTTTATCTTTGTGTGCTAACAATACATCATCCATATAGTGAAATATTTGTAGTTCAGGATTTTGATTTCTAAGTGGCTGGATTGCTTTATTAACATAAATTTGACACATAGTTGGGCTGTTAGCCATCCCTTGAGGGAGCACTTTCCATTCATATCTCTGATCAGGACCTTCATGATTCAGTGCAGGGATAGTAAATGCAAAATGTGGACTATCCTCAGGATGAATTGGAATTGAAAAGAAACAATCTTTAATATCTATAGCTAAAACATACCAGGTTTTTGGTAAAGCAGACAATTGAGGAATCCCTGATTGAGCAGGTCCCATAATAACCATCTCATTATTAATGGCTCTTAAATCTTGTAATAATCTCCATTTACCAGATTTCTTTTTAATGACAAAAATGGGAGTATTATAGGGAGATACAGAAGGTTGTATATGTCCCTCTGCTAATTGTTGTTTGACCAGGTCATGGGCTGCTTGTATCTTTTCTTTAGTCAGGGGCCACTGAGAACCCCATACCGGTCTATCTGATTTCCAAGTGATTTTTATTGCCTCAGTGACCCCTTCTGAAAACCCAGTCCATGTCTATTTATTCTTTGATCTATTTGTATTGGTGCTGCTATACCTTGTTCTTGTTTTTCTAATCTTTTTCCTTTCCTAAAACCTTGTCTAGCCATAATAGTGGGTGCATTTTGATTGATATTATTTGTTAATGTCAAACCTAATTGATCTAAGACATCTCGTCCCCATAAATTTACGGGAAGATGATCCAATACATATGGCTGTATAGTTCCTTCACATCCTTCAGGATCCTTCCAATCTAAGACCATTGCACTTCTATGGGGATTAGTTGCCACTCCTAGGCCTCGAAGCGTTTGAGTGGCTTGTTGTAATGGCCAATGTTTTGGCCATTCTTGACGAGATATGATGCTAAGGTCTGCACCTGTATCCAGTAGCCCATTAAATTCATGTCCTTGAATATTTAGTTTTAGCATTGGGCGAGAATCTAAATTCAAAGACAGCATAGCCCAATCTACACCTGTGGAGCCTAAACCCCTGGAACCTCTTTCCATAGTAGTACTGGAAAATTTATCATGTAGGCTGGATATTATTAATAACTGTGCTATTCTATCTCCTGGTGAAATTACTGATATACCCTTTGGAGAACTAGCTATAATTTTTATTTCACCTTCATAATCGGGATCAATTACCCCGGGACTTATCATAAGTCCTTTTAGCGTAGAAGAACTACGTCCTAACAATAAGCCTACTGTTCCTTTGGGAAGAGGTCCTTTTACTCCTGTGGGAATGATTTGAACTCCCATCTCTGGAGTTAGCACTGCTCTGGCGGAGGCGCAGATGTCCAACCCTGCGCTCCCTCTGGTTCGTCTGATGAGAGATCGGATGGATAATGTGTCCTGGGTACTACCCTGATGGGGTTGCTGGGTTCCTCCATGGTTTTTCTGGGTTCCTCCAGTGCCCCGTACATTTGTGGTCGTGGGCCCCGGAGCATTGGGCCCCCCTGTCCGTTTTTTGGCAATGGAGCCTGATGCCTTTCTCCACGATATCGTGGGTAACCACCTGGTCCTTGTCCATTTTTTGATAATGGAGTACCCTCTATGGTGGTTTGAGAACGGCATTCATTAGCCCAGTGTCTCCCTCTACGGCATCGTGGGCAAATATCTGGTGTTCTATTCCTTTGATACCTAACTTTGTTATACCTTCCTCCTATGGGGCAACTCCTTTTAAAATGTCCTGTTTGTTCACAATTGTAGCATGTTTTTGGCCTGGCATCTAAAGCCTGTTGTACTGCTGCCAAGACTTGTCCTTGTTCATTAATGTCTCTACATAATTTAATATATGTGTTTAAATCTTCATGTTTCCATGGTCTAATGACCTCTCTGCAGCAACGATTTGCTTGGTCATAAGCCAGTTGTTTTATAAATGGCATTGCTTGTTCTGTGTCACCAAAAATTTTGGAGGCTGTTTGAATAAGCCTATCTACAAAGTCAGCGTAAGGTTCATTAGGTCTCTGTATTACCTTAGATAGCTGACCTTGTAAATCTCCATGTCCTTGTAAAGTCTTCCATGCCCTAACTGCGTCTGCAGCAATCTGTGCATATACAGCAGGATCATATTGAATTTGTTGCCGCTGACCCTCATAAGGTCCTTTTCCTAGCAACATCTCTAGACTTCTTTGAGGGTAACCGGCTGCTGCATTTCGTCTAGCTGTCTCCCTGCAAAATTCCTCATTGGCAACCTTCCATAACAAATATTGTCCTCCATTTAGCACAGATCTACACATGCTAGCCCAATCTGCTGGAGTCATGTCCAAGTTAGTAATGGATTCGACCATGCTTACAGTGAAGGGTGCATGAGGACCATAGGTTGTTACAGCCTCCTTTAATTGCTTCACTGTTTTGAACTCTAACTCACGGTGAATTCGCTGCCCTCCTGCCTGCTCAAGTACAGGGCATGCTAATCTTTGAGGTCCTGTCTCAGGATCCCATCTATCAACTACGGGGGTTGAGGGGGTTGAGGGCCGCTCAGCTATCTCCATAGGTGGAGCTGTTGGCTGAATTACGCCCTCTGGTGATAGATCGGTGTTAGTAGCAGCCTCCTGTTGTTGCTTCCCCCCTGATAGCTGTTTCTCCTCTAAGCTTTCTTCCTTTAAATTTTCTTCCTCTGTCTGACTAGCTTGAGAGACCTTCTCTTTTGCTTGATCTAAATTGTCTTTCTCCATGGTTTGAACCTCTAACAATTTATTTAACACTCTTTCAGTTTGTTTTTTACTAATTTCTAATCTGTTACAAAGATAACGCAACCCAAAAAGATAACACAAAACAAGACCGAAACAGAATGAAACAAAAATGGAACAAAAAATCGTTGTATCAATTTTCCTATTTTCTGGACATGTGCATTTGTGGTCTATTTCTATCTCTTCCTCAGGGGCAAACAACTTCAAACCTTGAGCCAACCATTTTTCCCAGTCTGCCTGAGAAAATTCTAGGGATAGGCAGCTTGAAACAAAACCAAAACAAATCAAAGCAAGAACATATTGTTTTTTAAAATGGTCACCCATTCTCTTGCCTTCCCTTAGGGGTAAGCAATTTCACTTACCCCGAAGCTTCAGACGTTCCCCATCCGGGCCGCCAAATGCCGCAGTCTGGCTGGGCACAAATCACGAGCCACTAAAGCAGGAACAAATTTTATTTTTTCTACTGCAAGAAAAAACCTCACACACGCTCCTGGGGAATCCTCCCGAAAAGCCACGAGGCTCCTCCAGGAACCCCCAGCCGGAAATATCTCCCCGGGAAAACCCTCCTCCTGCCCTTCGCCAACCAATGGGAACTCCCGGGGAATCCCCGTGAGAACTAAAAATAGCGCGAGAACTCAAAATTAGCGCTAGAACTCAAAAGTAGCGGCAGAGGCGGATATTAACGCCTTGCCTGTCAATCAATACTGTTGGCAAAATGCCAGGGGCCATACAGACTCGGCTGTGGCTCTCAGCAACAAAGAAAATATATCATTGCATGTTTTATATGTAATATAAATATTATTTATGGAAGGCTCTAAATTTGTATCTAGTCAAGTATATCAGATTTGACTTTTGTGTTTTTTCTTATTTATATCCTTATAAAATTCATGTTATTTGTATGATCAATTAACTGTCCCTATTCCATGTTATGACTTATAATTTTGCAAATATATATATTTCACAAATAAAGTATTTGAGGAGACATTTTATCACATTTTAAACAACTTATAATTGTTTAGGGTACATTATAAAGTTTGATGATTTCAGGAGAATGTTTTTCTACAAAATGAGATTGTTTGCCATAATTTGTTGAATAATTTTCATACTACCCATAGTATGGGTAGTATGATAATGAGTCAAAAATAGGCCACATAGAAAGTAAAGTGTACATTAATTACATTTCCATATATATAAAACTGAAAAACATAGATCTTTGGTTTTTCAACAGAGTCTCACAGTTACTTTATTATTTCAAGAATTCAACATTTCATGAAACTGAGAAGTTCTTTCTTCCCAAGGCCTGTTTTGGACACTCAGAGTTGGAAAACTAGGAGAAACTTATAAGTGTGCTCTTTCTAATTCTGTAAAAAAATACCTCCTGAAATGATCATTTCAATAAATTCTCCATTTACCTCCTAAGACCTTGCATTTTATTGATTTTTGAAGACCTAATGCTAAAAGTAATCATTTCAGCCATGCTGGATTATAAACTGGCTCTCCATGACTCGGCTCATGTAGGTTAGTGATTGGAGGCTTTTTCCTCTGTAGTAGAAGTAAGTAGCAATGAACCACCTGCATTTCTAAGGTTCCCTCTCCCAAACCCTCCTCCATGCCACCTTCAGAGCAGCACCTCCTCTCACAAAGTCGGAACACTGACTCACCTGAGTAAGTGACCGCCTCCACCTGGGCCTCACTAGCACCTGGCTCTCACCAGGAGACTGAAATCATACCATTAAGTGATCAGAGCTACAGGGCCATGGTTGTAGGTACAAAACTTGTCAAGTTTGCTCAATGTGGAATATGAGGCACATGCAATTAAAATAAACTGTAACAGATAGCATGGACACTAACGGTCACAGCTAAGCTTCAGCCTATCCATTCTGTATTAAATTCTTTGTTTTCCTCTAATATAAACTGACATTCTATGACTGAGAGGACCATATTTGGCTAAAACCATGCAATGTTAAAAAAAAAAAAAAAACAACTGGATGAGTTTGGGTTATTTAAACATATCCTTTGTCTTTGAAATGAATTTTATAATATGCAGGAGCAGCAGTCCTGACTTAAATTGCACTGTACCATTTGTTTTCATACATCTACATTGCTCTTTTGTAAAATGGTAGGGAATATACACAAGTATGTTCCTGAGCCTCAAAGTTTTGCATAAACAATCATGTAAGGTGAGTTCACATTCTGTGACTATAAAGGAAATTCTTCATGCACACGGGTGTCTATCACATGGTCTGATATCGGTGTTCTGTGTTTTCTAGAGATAGGATGAAAATATTACCTTCTGTAAACAGATGATTTCAGATTCCATTCTCTGCTCTGCCATCGCTGTCAAAGTCTCATGCTGTTGCAATGTACATAGCTATTGGTTTTTAATGTTGTAGACTGCAGTTTTTTTAGTTGTTTCCCGAGGATTTCTCAGAGCAGCCTGCAACCTCAGTGATGCACTACCTAAAGTGATCAAATTTACAAGGACATTATTCTTCTTCACTATCTGGGAATGTTCTGTCTTAGGGAAGAGCCCTTGCCATCAAAGTGAGTGTGCAACCCCGTAATACCAAATGGCAATACCAGTGCTCTGGATCCCTGGCATTACAAGCATGCCCAAGGTAGGAAAGGTGGTCATAGGCTAATCCTGCTTCCAGCATGTTTAAAACGGAAGGAACAAAGATATATTAGACTGGCTAGAATTAAGTAGGAGCTGATTCTTTCCACATATGCAGTGAGATCATATTTCTGGACCCTCATCCTGCCACTGTGTCCTCAAAGCTTGTATCCTCATCTATAAATCCAGACTTTGACTTGGTATCTTGACATCAATTCTAGATTATGCCCTTTGCTGCTAGTTGAGTTCAGCCTTATCTGTACCAGACTCTGAACTCTGTGGTCGATTGATCTCCTTTTCCTGCTTGCCAAGTATTATCTCTAGAATGATCCAAATAAAGTTCACCAGAATAAGATTTTCGCCTCCAACTGAATCTATTAAGAATAATAAAATAGCTTAAGGATTGATGTAATCAATATTTGAAATTAGAATGAGCTGCTGGAGAGCTCCGTGCTGTCTTTGCTCTTCTCATTTCCATTAATCCAAAAGAAGATAAATCATATTAACTAAATTTGCGGTTCTAAATTGGATGGCTTTACAAACTAAGGAGAAATGATCCAGAGAGGGGAATTGGAAATTGGTGGCCATGGTTAACAAAAACCACAAGACTCATCTCAGCAGAGGAGAGGAACCCCCTAAAAGAAGGCCTTGTGTTGGCTTTTTTTTTTTTGACACTTCAAGGAGAAATAATGGAAGCAGAGGAGGCCCAGCAAATAAACTGGGGGATTTACAACTCATGTAGACAGATCACAGCATTAGAAAGCTGCAATCTGTAAGGAAGAAAAGCTGAACTGGTTCCAGCAAAATGCATGGAACCATGCTTGGTCTTTTGCTGGCAAGTGGTTAAACTTAGAAAATAGCTCATGTATGAACAATTCAGGCACCAGTTTTAGATCTATTTTCCCTGGTTCAGGGTCACTAGTCTGGGCCCCAGGAAACAGTTGGACACTTTGCTGGTTACTATCAGTGTGGTTTGGGGCAAGGCATTCAAACCCTTTGAGCTACAAATGCTTTATTGATACAATGAGTATAATAATCATTTGTATTTCAGAGGGTTACTTAAGATTGAGATGAGAAAATGCACACAGAAAACTCAACAAATGTGTTTGTTATCTCAAAGTGCTTGATACATGTTAATAGTTTTAAGTTAGTATTTTTGAAGTGATAAAATAAATGTATGAGAAATAAAAGCTGAGGTTCAGGCCAATTCCAAAAATGCTTGTTTTAACCCACAGGAAGAAATGATGAGGCCAGGTCACAGGTAGGGATGATTAGAGGAACAGCTTCGAATAACAGCCTTCAGAAATCTGCAGTCCGGAGAAAAGTGCAAGGATAAGAAATCCATAGATTCCAGCAACAGAGGCACACACTCCGCAGAGTGGAATTCCGAGGGGGAAAGTATCGCCGAGTCTGCACTGCCCTTACAAAGACTCCACAGAGGGGTTGATGTGTGAGGTGAGGCTGTGAAGATGAGTGAGTCTGGTGCTGAAGCATCCTGAAGACCAAGATCAATGTCTGTGAGACCAAAGGGTGGAAACCCTGGGGTGGGAGATTCGATCTATTAGAAGTAGACAGAGGAAGAGGGAGGAATGGAGGAAAGACAGGGAGGGAGAGTGGAGCAAGATGGGTCTAGTTTGTGGATTCCTTGAATGGAATGCTGCGGTGTTCCCATCACTTGGAAGATGAAAGTGAGCTGGACGATTCTTCGCTGAGAAAGGGCCACAACCAAGGAACAGGATGTCAGGAAACCTGCAGTGGCAGAGGTGACGTGGCCTTCCCCAATCCAGAGTAGCACTCAAGGAAGGAAACCTCCACAGCAGGTGGTTTAAGGTCAACCAAGTGGCACCTGTGGTTCACGGGGCTATTCTTTGAGGAGGGAGTCAGGGAGTACAAGCTACGGATCCCAGAGCTTCTGATATTGGACGGACTCTCGAGAGGATGTTCCGAAAGGAAGCCTCTTGCTGTCATCAGTCCCTGATCCCTGGACCCTTGATCCAGAGGAGTTTGGATGGAGTTTTCCCAGGGCTCACAATGCCAGGACCTCTACAAACTAGAAAGACAGAAGCACCTTGAGAGATGAATGAAGCTGTCGGAAAGGAGACCCAGAGCCAGTGGGAACTGCTCTCTTTCTTCAAAACGTCTTTCTTAAAAAAAATCTGGGAAGGATCAATGGGTAAAGGGTTCATATGTTCCATTTGGGGAATACAGAACACAGCAGGGGAACAAACCCTGTCTTTGCAGACGTAACACTAAGAATGAACTCCAAATCCATTCCGTCCCTGCACGATCTTGGATATGCCTGAACCATGGGATTGAGGACCTCCGCTGTAAGTCCCTGGGGAAGATGAAGGGATGTGGTGAGAGTCATGGATGCAGTACAGACACCACCAAAGCTTGCTCTCTCTCAACTGCCCTTTCAGGGGCTTTTCTTTGTGTCATTATTTTCTGTATCTTTAGAGGAGAAATATTTGGCTGATTTTAGTGCAGGCACTTTTCTGAATACCGTGAGCTCATTTTAGTACAGCTTTGAAGGATCAACAATATAGATGTAAAAATGCCTCCCTGGCTGTTTTATTCAAAGAATATCGGGAATTGATTGCTACAGTCATACTTGAGAGGCTTTGACTGTTCAATTCTCAAAGGAAGTTCAAGCAAGTATATGAATTAATTTGTTTCAGCCAACAGGTATTGAGGATTTGCAGCATCATTTAAAATCCAATGGAAAAACAAAATTCTCTGTTATTCTTTCCTGAGCGGCAAACTGCGTTATCAATAAAAGACGACTAATTTTCCAACCTCACTGCATGTTGATTTCCCATCAGCTTACTAGCCCAGAACAATAAAGATTTTTCTTATCACCTAAACTCTAGGAGTTTATCTAATGTTCTCTAGAACACAAGCTTACAACCTTATGAAGAGACAAATTATTAAAACTAAACTCCAGCCATGTCTTAAACTACTCATTGGATGCATAATAGAGAGCTCCCATGATTATGGTATACAATGAATGAAGAGCCAATATGGATGAAGTGATCTAGGATGCACGTCAGCTTCCCTGGGGTGTCGAGTAAGCACTGCACGCTCTAGTGCCTCTGTTTACCCATCTGTAAAAATGACACAATGGTTGTCCCGGAATCACTTCAGATAATTTGGGACATATTTTTAATGTGCTCCTGAAAAAATGTAATACACAATATAAAAGTCTGCTGGCGTTATCGGTATTGGAAATGTTGCAATTTAGACTGAATTTTTACACTGTCAGTTTAAAAGACTTGTTTTCAGCACTGGGTTCACTAATGCCTGACGCTTTCTAAAAATAACCAGCAATTTCAGTAAATTGTAAAAGGAGAACATTTGCACAGCTTCCTGTCAGTAAAGACCATTATGTGCTTGAAAGAAATACCATTTAGATATGACAAACATAAACCAGGAAATTCTCTATAACTAACATTGTTCAGCAGAGAGAACATTCCCATAGAAACTCACCGTGTCAACACGATCTCTCTGGGATGTAAAAAGACCTTTATGAGAACAAGGGAGAGTTCAGAAGACTCCCTGTAATTTTTAAATATTTTTTTTCAAGTATAAGTTATTAACTACCTTTTATTTGGCAATAAGTGCTATCTATATGGTAATGACTCGTCAGAGTACATCCCCAGTCCAGGTAGCTCTGTTGGGATTAAGTTTCGCTCATTTAGTAGCCAACTTTCTCAAGGTCATACATTTGTTAAGTGGTGAGAAAGGATTTGAATTCCAATGTCAGTGTCTTTCGTTGACACCAGGAAAGATGGTCAAATTCAATATATCTAAAGAGGTCAAGCATTAACTTTTTAGTTCTAGGATCAAGTATAAAATGTCTCTGGCTTCATTCTCTCTCCATTCTCCTCTTCTTCCCCACACAGTTGTGATGGTGCTAAAATGGAGAGATTTACATTTAAAGAAACAATGTGTATGGCAAAGTTTTAGGCAGTATGAGCATCACCGTGTTTCCACCAAACATTCTACAATTATGCCTGTGTCTCCCCTTCCCCTCCTCATTTCCTCCTGCTACGATGAAGCGGGAAGTCTCCTGCCACAGTCCAGTCATCGGCTTGTGCCTGCCCCAACCCCACTTTCTCCTATCCACACAAGGATTTTGCCCCTTTCCTATCTTCTTTCTCTCCACATCATCAGTCTCCCATGTTCTCCTGAACCTTGCCTGTCAACAGACATTTTGCAGCATCTTTCATAAAAAAAATGAAGGTTCCTCTTGAATCCCACATCCTCTCCAGTTATCATCTGTCTCTCTCGCTTCCCCTCTAAGTGTATACACTGAGTCGCTCACACATGTTCCTAAAGTATCACATACGACAGTCTTTGATCTATTTTAACACAATCCTTTCCTGTCCTCTGAAGTCAGCAGAAATTATTCCTATTGAAGTCATCACTGACCCATTTTAAACGATTTAATTTATTTAGAAGGGGCACTGAGGATTGAACCCAGGGGCGCCTTACCACTAAGCGACATCCCCAGCCCTTTTTATTTTGAGAAGGGTCACACTAAGTTGCAAGGCTGAACTTGAATTTGGAAATCTCCCGTCTCAGCTTCCTGAATCACTGGGATTGCAGGCATGCACCACCGCACCCAACAACTTAATCTTATTCGGCATTCTCCATCTCCCATAGTAACCCTCCCAAAATCCCCTTCTCTGTTTCTGTAGCATCACACACCAGCTGGTTTACCCACACATCAAGACTCTGAGCTCACTGAGATGCAATCTCCATCTCCTGCACAAGTATGTCCTCAGCTTCTAACATTCCTATCATTACCTTCCTTGTAGGAGTTTTTATTTATTTGCCTTATTTGTTAGTTTGTTTTGAAATAAACTGTCTGGACCTCCAGTTTTGTTTGTTAATTTGCTTTGACTTTAATATCAATTTAGATAGAGAAGATACTCTATTCCCAAGAAATATAATTTTCTTTATTTCCAGCTTAACAACAATTTATTTATGATGTATTAGTTTGTGAATTCATATACATATATGTGAAATAAATGGTAGATATGTATCATTCTATCTTTAACCTTTGTAATTTATCACTCGATAATGATGTTCGTACTAGCCTCACAGTGATGTGGGTTGCTCTGAGTCTTATTCTGTATCTGTCCTAGATGAAGTTGTCCCATCAATGTAAATGCATTAAAATGTATCCTCTGTATTGCACAGTTATGCATGTTTTGTTTGTTTGTTTGTTTTAGTACCAGGGATTAAATCCAGGGGGGCACTTAACAACTAAGCCACATCCCTGGCCATTTTTTTTTTAATTCTGAAACAGGGTCCTTCTAAGTTTCTAAGGCAGGCTTTGAACTTGCTACTCTCCTGCCTCAGCTTCCTCCTAAGAATTATAGCACTCCCCCTTACTTCTGCAAGTTTTGACAAATGCACAGTTGTATAGCCACCATCAGGACCAAAAACATGGTGCAGTTTCATCATCCCAAAGAACTGCTCTGTGCCCTGTGGGTCAAGTCCTCCTCAGTCCCCACCTCTGAGCATGTGCTTTTTGCATATGGAGTTAGTCCTGCCTTTCCCAGAATGTCAAATAAATGCAGTCATGTCATAAGCATTCTCTTGGGTCTGGCTTCTCAGCACAAGGTTTTAGGAATTATTCATGTTGCATTTATCAGCAGTTCATTTCTTTTTGTTGGTAATAGTATTCTACTATATAAATATACTACTTTTTATTTATTCACTGTTTGTGGCAGGTAGGCTAATCATCTATTTTTAAAATATTTTTTAGTTGTAGATGGACACAATACCTTTATTTATTTAGCTTTATGTGGTGCTGAGGATCTAACCCAGTGCCTCACCCATGCTAGGTGAGTGCTCTACCACTGAGTCACAACCCCAGCCCCAATCATCTATTAATAGTCTCCATGTCCTAATCCCTGGAGGCAGTGAATACATGACTCTGCAATCAGAGAGTTGATAGCACTGGAAAGATCTGTGGCCCTCCTGCTGGCTCCAATGTAGGAGGCTATATGGGGATCAGAGTGAGGCTTCCAGGGTCTCAAGATGGTGCTCAGCCAACAAGCACCTCAGTCTTGAACAACATGAGCTGAGTATTCTCAAAACAACACAGCCCAAGGGATCCTTTGATTTTACTCTTCTGAGTCCTCTACTAGACTTCTGTCCACCAGAAATATAAGATAACGAATCTGAGTAGTATTAAGCCACTAAGATTGTGGAAATCTGTTACAACGGCATTGAGAAATTGACATGCTAGTGGAAAGACACTGGTTTTTTTTTTTTACAAACTTGAGGTAATTAAAAAGAAAGCCACCATAACATATAAAGTACACATTTCTAAGTGAACTTGAGCTTTTATTTTCATTAAATGGAGTTGCTGAGTGTTGTATTCAATTTAATATTTAGTACGTATTTCATTTATTAGAAATTCTGAAACTGACCCCCAAAGTGACTTCATTATTTTGTAATTTCACAATTAATGTATAAGAATTCCACTTATTCTAAATTCTCATCAGCACTTAGTATTAACAGGGACTTTAAAAAAAAAATTTTCAAAAACATTTATTTTTTAGTTGTAAATGGACACAATACCTTTTTTTTTTTATGTGGTGCTGAGGATCTAACCCAGTGCCTCACACATGCTGGGTGAGTGCTCCACCTCTGAGCCACAACCCCAGCCATGACAGAGACATGTTTTTACTTGTTTGTTTACTCCAGTTTAAGTCTATGTCATAATCTTATTGTAGCCTTATTTACATTTCCATCATGATTAATTACTTTGACGGGGTGAAGTATCTGTTCAAATTTTTTGCCAAGTTTTAATTAGGTTATTTATTTTCTTATTATTGGATTTTGAATATTCATCTATTCTGGTGTATACATTTTCCTGTGCTGTGTAATTAACTCAGTGGTTTAAAACAACACACTCTTACGATCACATAGTTTGTGTTTCAAAAGTCTGGCCATGACCTAATTGAGTCCTCTGTGACGTGCCTTACAAGATTAATTTAGGGTTATCACAGGCTGCATTCACTTCTTGATCTCACCTCGAGCTCAGGATTCTCTTCCAAGCTTTCCAGGTTGTTGGTAGAGTTCAGTCCCTTGCTGCTTTAGCTAGGACTGAGGCCACTCTTTTCTTGCTGAATATTGGCCAGAGGCTGCTCTCAGCTCCTGGGGCCACCTCCACACAGGTCTCACAGCGTGGCTCCTCATTTCTTCAAAGCCAGGAGAATCTGTCTTTGGTTTCTGTGATGGATTCTGAGAACAGGAGTTCCTACCAGTCACATTTCCCATAAAATGAAACCTAATCAAGGAAGTGACTGGCCTATCACTGTCAGGCTAGAAGGTCTGCCAATATTCAGGGGGGAAGGATTATCTAGGGATTATACACCAGAGCTCAAAAATTGTGGGACCAGCTGAAAGTCTGGACACAAGGCCATTGTCAGCAGGGGGGGGGGGGGGTGTTTTGCAAATACTTTCCTGCATCATTTCACTTTTGGCACCCTAAAAAAAAAACCCCAAAACCCTCTTAATAATAGAAATGGTTAAATTTGAAGGCTAATTTTTCTTTTACATGTTGTTTTTGGTCTTGCATCTAAGGAATATTTGCCTAACCCCAGAGTACAAATATTTTCTCCATTTTTTTTCTTCTAGGAGCTTTACATTTTAGGTTTCACCTTTGAATATTAATGTTTCATTAATTTATATGGTATGGTACAAGAGTGTGGGCCTAGGATTTTGTGTTTTCCACATATTTATAAAGATTGTTCCAGAGATGTTTGTTGGAGTATCATCTTTCTTTACTGAATTGCCCTTGCAACTTTGTCAAACATCAGTGTTTAATACCTATGGGGTCTATTTCTGGCTCCTAAATTATTTTTCATTAAGCTACGTGCCCATCATTTCACCAGTGTCTGAACTACCTTATCTTATGTTAGGCATTAAAATTAGATGAAGAAGGCTGGGCGCAGTGGCGCATACCTATAATCCCAGAGGCTCTGGCGACTGAGGCAGGAGGATCACAAGTTCAAAGCCAGCCTCAGCAACCATGAAGCACTAGGCAACTCAGTGACACCCTGTCTCTAAATGAAAAACAAAATAGGGCTGGGGATGTGGCTCAGTGGGTGAGTGCCCCTGAGTTCATCCCAAGTACCCCCCAAAAAAAATAATTAGACAAAGAAGTCCTTAAAATGGATTCTCCTTCAAAATTTCTTTGGCTATTTATATTTTTATGAGGTCACATTTATTTTATAAGATAAAATCTATTTGCCTTACTAGGCATTTTACATTTTAGAATTAGCTTATCAATTTCAACAAAAATATTTTCCTGGGATTGTGTTGAATCTAGAGTTCAGTATGAGGAATATTAGCATATTAATAATATCAAGGCTTCCAATCTATGAACTCATTACAGTTCCCCATTAATCCTTTATATCTTTTTTTAAAATATTTTTTTAATTGTAGTTGAACACAATACCTTTATTTTATATATTTATTTTTTATGTTGTGCTGAGGATCAAACCCAGCGCCTCCCATATGCTAGGTGAGTGCTCTACTGCTGAGCCACAACCCCAATCCCTTTAGTATCTTTTTCTAAATTGCCATAGTTACCAGCATAGAGTCTAAATATATATTTTGTATATTTTAATACAAATATTTCATGTTTATTGGTGCTACTACAAATGCTATTTTTTGAATTCAAAGTCTAATTGTTCACTGTTAGTGTATAGAAATACTGTTAACATTTACATATTGACTTTGTGTCTTGCCACACATTATTTATTAGTTCTAGCAAAATTTTTAAGATTCTTTGATATTTTTCTACCTAAATGGTCACAGAATTTGCAAATACACACAGTTTTATTGCTTATTTTGCAATCTGAATGCTTTTTATGTCTTGTGTTTAATTAAATAAGAGAGCATGGAAACTTGCCTTATCCAAATTTTGGAGAGAAAAAGTTCACTCTTCCACCATTAATATATTGTTAGCTGTAAATACATTGCAGTTTTATTATTATTATTATTGGACTAGGAAAAGTTCCCCTCTATTCCTAGATTGTTGGAGAGATTGGACTATTATGGATGTTGACTCATATCAAATACTCTTTGTGCATCTGTTAAGAGGATTATAAGGGTTTGTTATTATTCTGTTGATGTGATGAATTACACTGATTGATTTCTGAATAATGAACTAGCTTGGCATTCCTGGTATAAACCTGTTTGACTAGAATATATATATCTTTTTTAATAATTACACTCTTTGGCTAAAATCCTAAAGTTTTTGCCTCTGGTTTCATAAGGCTTATTTTTCTCTCATTTCTTTTAATTTAATATTGTTATATGTTTTGAATTTAGATTGATCTCAACATCATAAAAATAAATTTGGAAGAGTTCATTCTTCTACCTGGAAAAAAAATGTGTAGATTTGGTGTTTTTTCTTCATGAAATGTCTGACAATTTGCCAGTAAAACCATCTCAACCTGGAATTTCTTTCCTTGGAAATGCTGCTTTTTGACATTTTTTCACTGAACATTTATTTATGTAAAAGCTACAGAACAATTTGGTTTGTTTATTTTTCTGAGTGAGCTTTGGGGTTTGGGCTTTAGGGGAATTTTACTTTGTCTAACATACAGGCCTAAAATTATTCATAGCATACCTTTGCTTTTCAATTAACATCTGAAGGTTCCCTAGTGATGTCTTATCTTTTATTTCTGATGTGGGTAATGACTGTCTTTTTTTTTTTTAGGACTTTTTTTTTTTTTTTTTTAGTCTGCTAGCTATGGATTCATCACTATTTAGTGACATTTTATAAGAATCAATTTTCAGTTTTGTTGACTCTCTTTATTGTTTTCCTGTCTTCATTGCACTGAATTTTGCTCTCAGTGTTTTCTTTTTCCTTGTAGTGAGTTCAATTTCTTTGTATTTTCCTTTTTAGATCTGAAATGTTTCCCCAAAGCTCACTTGTTAAACTATGGTCAGTGATGCCTCTAGGTTCAGAAGTGGAGCTTTTGGCCAATGATTAGTTCACAAGGGCTCTGATTCAACAATGGGTTAATCCATTGGTGGATTAATCACTGATAGCTGAATGGACTATGGGGAGGAAGGGTAGACTTGGAGGAAGTAAGTCACAGAGGGTGTGATCCTGAAGGTTTTATCTTCTCCCCAGCTCCTTCCTCTCTTCTCTTTTCTCTGTTTCCCAGTTGCTTTGAGCTAAGCAGTTTTCCTGTGCACCCTGCTTTCAACCATGCCATTCTGCATATCCCAGGACCAAGAACTTAAGCTGGTAGACCGTGACTGAGAAGTCTGAAACTGTGAGCCAAAATAAGCTTTTTCTCCTATAAGTTGTCTTATCAAGTATTTTGGTCTCAATGACAAAATGTTGACTAACACACTATTTATATGGATGGGCTCCACTTACTTTTTAAAAAAAATATCTTAGTTGTATATGGACACAATACCTTTATTTTGTTTATTTAGTTTTTTTGTTTGTTTGTTTGTTTGTTTTTTATGTGGTGCTGGGGATAGAATCCAGTGCCTCGTGCATGCTCAGTAAGCACTCTACCACTGAGCCACAACCCCGGCCCTCTACTTCCTTTTTGAATGTTGTTGCCTTTCCTTAGATTTCAGGTTAATTGCTCACTTTACAGCTTCACCTCTCTGAAATAGATAAGAATTAAGATTTTCAAGCTATGGATTATTTTATAATTTTTAAAATATTTAAAGCATTATGTTTTTAAAACCTGGATTTTCCTGTCATGACAGTGGGACCAATATTCTTTCCAAACTTCTATGTCCTAAATGGAAGCTAGAAATTCACAATTTTTTTTAACACAATGGAAACAATTTTTATAACACACTAAAACAAGCCAATCTAGAAATCAATGAGAACCCTAGTTATGACAGATGAATCAGTGATAATGTGTCCAGAAAGTGTCCTAGGCTCAAGATAATTAAAGAATCTCAAGGAAGAGTCAGAATCCATTCCTGTTCTTAAAGAGCTTGCTCTGTTGGGAAAGGATAGAACCACAGGAGAAATGTACACAGAGCCAGTGCCCAACCTCTTTTCTAAACTCCCCTATCTCAGCTTCAACAATCGGAACAGGCTGTTCTGAAAGACTGTGGCTTGGGGCATGACCTCATGGGATGTCACCCAGCCACCTCTGAGGAGCATTTGCGTTTGTGGGGGACCTTAAACCACCACCCAACTGCAGGTGTCTTCTTTTAACAGACCACCGTAAAAAGAGCATACTAACAAAACCTGAGGCAACAGATTGATAGACATTAGAATTCAATCTGCTCAAAAATAGTGTTGAAAATAAACTATCTGATTCTCATGGGTCTTTGATGATGGTTGGAAAACCCATTGAGTGATTAATTTCTATTTCTGTTGCCTATGCCAAGATGGGGAGAAGGATTAAAAATGGAGATGCAAGTAGATAGGAACAAGGGGACTAATAGGAGCACAGGTGCCCAAGGGAATGGTTAGCATTCAAATACATATGGAAACCAATAGTTTTAAAATTCTCTGCAAAACCATTTTTAATCTTGGGTTATAGCATAATATGGTGTAAGGACAAACTTGGCTTTTGAAGCAGAGTACAGAAGAGAATAGGGTGAACCAGATGTTCAGATAAATTGCTGAGGCCCCATAGCAGTTTTACTTAATGCCACTCTATCATCGGCTTTAGTACAATTTAAGATCGAAAGCACAGTCAGACTGACAAACACATTTGCTCAAGACCTTCTCCATTATAATTCCATTAATATCTCTGGGCCCAGAGCCAGACAGAAACATCTGTGAGGGATTATGATTTTGCAGAGATAAATGTGCAGATGTTCAAGATTATTTTTAAGAAAATTTATCTCTAAAATGTTATGATAACTAAAATGAAAAAATGGTAAAATATGATCAGGAATGATATAGAAGTGTTCAGGGAAACGTGATTTTTAAGTATTTAAATTGAATAAAACCAATATATTTACATGATCAAAAATTTGTTAAACAAGGGTAAAAGAAAATTTAAAATTTTTAACCTCAATTTCTTGCCCCCCAAGTTTCACTTCCCATTTAGTTTCCCTTACAATAGTTTGTTTTTGTCTTTCAATAATTGTTAGTGGCTTTTCTCACTATTTTAATATATAAACTAATGGCTCCATTTCTTAAGCTATTAACATTATTCAAATACTGTGCCCTTATTTAAATTTTAAAATATTTGGATGATTTAATTGTACTTCTTCCCCATTCAGTTTCTTATTTGTGCTAATTTAAATCTCCCAGTTATGATTTCAATGTACCAACTGTACTTCCTCTAGTTCAGGTCCACTATTAGATCACATTCCATGCCTCAGCACTATATACAATGAGAACAGAGTGCCTCTGAGTCCTTCTCCTACACCAGCCTCACTCACTGTAGCCCCAACACTATTTCACAGTCTTAAATTTATTACATTTAAATTCTGCTTTATAACAATGATTAAGACATCCAAGCATTGTGTCTAGGAGGATAATAAATCCGAAAACCCAGTGAGACAATGAATCACAATCAAGTGGGATTTATCCCAGGAACAAGAAGGACTTGGTTTTCATTTTAAAAGGAGAGTAAATACAAATCATCCTATTTATAGAACAAAATGTACATTTTAATAGATGCAGAACTATCATTTGACAATTTTTACCATTCACCCAGGATTAGTAAACAAACTCTCTGCAGGCACAGTGGTGCATTCCAGCTGCTCTGGAGGCTGGGGCAGGAAGATCACAAGTTCAAAGTCAGCCTCAGCAACTTAGCCAGGCCCTCAGCAACTCAGCAAGACTCTGTTTCAAAATAAAATATAAAAAAGGGCCAGGAATGTGACTCAGTAGTTAAGAGCCCCTTGGTTCAATCCCTGGAATAAAAAGAAAAAAAAAAAAGAAAAGAAACTTTCAGCAAAATAATCAGAGAAGAAATAATTGTGACTCAAATTACGGACATGCATAAAGAAACCTGCAGCTGTAAACTGTGCAGTAGTGAGATACTGACCTCGCTCTCGTGCTCAGAAGCGAGACAAGAAGGTCTGCAACTCCTGCCACAGCAAACTGATGTGCTGGTCTGTGTTCTAAGCATAGAAAAATAGAAATATAAACATTGGAAGGAAAGAAGTAAACTGTCTTTATTCACAGAAACATGGTTGTTTACAAAAAAATATACAAGAATGTTTTAGCACTGATAAGTAAATTTAGAAAGGTCAAAGGATAGGGAAAAAAATTAAAAACTAAACTGTATTTCCATATTCAAGCACCAAACAAAGAAGGAATCATTCCAAAAGATTGCAATAGCATTAAACATTAAATTTCTTGGAATTACAAAGATTTCCAAAACGTCTAAATTGAAACTATAAAACATTGCTGAAAGAATACATACATACATTGAGGGATATACCATTTGCATGGGTTAGAAAACATTTTGTTAACATATTTGTGGATTCAGCACAATTCTAGTCAAAACCTCAGCTGCCCTTTTTATACAAATGGCCTATTCTAAAATTTATTTGGAAATGGAAAGTATTTACACTATTTATACTACATAAAACAATATTTAAATGGAAGACTGAATGGGAGGATTCATACTCTTTTATTTTGAAATTGACTATGACTGTGAAGTTAGAGTGTCAAGACAATATGATTGAGCTAAATGGATAGAAAAATAGATCAAGATAACAGAATAAACTGTACAGAGAGACCCTTCTTCTATGATGAAGTCATTTTGGATAAAAATGCTAGGGCAATTCAATTGGAAAATGTTAGTGTTTTCAAAACTCCGACTAGAATGACTTGGCAAACCCTGGGGGAAAAGTTTATCCTTTCCCTAACACTGTTTACAACAATTCACCCTTAGGTACAAATATAAGAGCAATCACTGTTATACTTCTAGAAGAATATCTAGAAGGAGAGCTTCCCAACTTTGAAGTGGGCAAACACTATGCAAAAAGCTAGACAAAAACATAAATAATAAATTGGACATCATTAAAATTTGTAACTTCTCCATAACAAAGTTGTTGTGATAATCAAATGCTATCATGGGTATGTCAATAGTATTATCATAAAGAATGAAAATACTATATAAACAATATAAATACTAAATACATTTATTTACTTTCAATGAATAGTCTTTATCAGCTTGCATTCTGAGCTATTCAATCCAAGAAACATGATTTAGTATCAACTATGTCCAACCACCAAACGAAACTCTAGGAATAATTAACCAGGTCATACTCTACGACCAGTACAAGGAATTGGCTGCCTGCCTATCAGCTTAAATTTGCTACTTACTGAATATGAGAAGAGCTGTCCTGGGGATAAGCAGAGGATATGAGGACATTATAGTCATTTCATTAACTTAAAGTTTTTTTAAACCTGTTCTAGGACCCAGAATGAGACAACCTAGGTGAACACCTAAAAGCTGAGGATAAAACATCCAGGTGGGAGATGAAGGAGCTGAGGGAGGTTGAAGTAAAGAAATATTTCATGCAGATTTTTTTTTTAATGCAACGATCCTGGGGAAAGAGAAGGATGGAACATTTAATGGAGGACCCAATTGTGCTCAGGATAACACAGGGACAGTGTGGGTGTGGTAAAGAAAGAGATGAGAAATTAGGCTGGGTGTGAAGACTGGAGTTGCTTTTTGAATATTATCTTTAGGAGATTAGATTTTACCGTGAGGTCAGTGAGAAGACAGGGTCCCTTGGTCTATTTGCTTTCAAGCAGGGAATCATGGGACCCACTGGACATGGCTAGCTGCCCTGTGTAGGGCAGGCTGTGCATATTGGCAGGGCTGTGGGACACTAAAGATGGAGTCAGAGGCACCTGTAAAGAAAAGGACATGTGCAGACGATAGGCAATCATGCCAGAACGGAGTAGCAGCAGGTCTGGAGGGCACTGAGCACAGGAAGTATGAGAGAGATTTGAGGGAACTTCACTTCTTCATGTGAAGGACAGGAGAGGGTAAAGAGTTGGGGACATCCCCATTATGCTGGGCGTTAAAACTTGGAAAAGACCTGAATCCTGTGTTGCAGGATTATCAAAATTAAGTGGAAAAGCTTGTGCACAAATTTGACCAAAGGTCATTCTTGGTGGATAAGGAAAAGATCTTCAGTTTAAATTGTAGAGTTTAAAGAGTGAAAAGGAGGAGAAAAAAAATCATACAATCATACTCATTTTAGACCTTTTCTGTTTTAAAAATTTTAGACCTTTACTTTCTTTCTCTTTCTTTTCTTTCTTTCTTTCTTTCTTTCTTTCTTTCTTTTTTTGTGATGTGGGTGAGAGATAGTCTCACTATGTTGCCCAGACTGGACTCAAACTCCTGAGCTCAATGGATTCTTCTGCCTCAACCTCCCAAGTAGCTACATGGGCAAGGGCCACCTGACTTTAGTTTTGAATGCATTTTTATAAATTTAGCTTGTAGAGAAAGGAAAAGACTATATCTAAGGGAAATGAGGGGTCAAGAATAGAGGTTATGTATTTGCATTCATACTAGGAAATTTAGAACTACATTGTATAAAAGGTTTCCAGGTGAGCTAGAAGCATATTAGTTTTCTGGGAGTCTCTGAGATCTTAGCCTACGTTGGTGGTGACCTTGAACCTATGAAACACTGAACTCCAGAGCTCTAAGGTTTGGTTTAGCAATGTTCAGGAATGTAAGTTAAGGAGCACAGAAGTTGGTCCACTGGATCACTTCATGTTAATGATTTTACAAGCGAATGTGACAAAGCATAATGAGGAAAGCTGATGTTACTGGAGTGAAAGTTCATGGTGTACTCTGCACATAGAAAGGAACATGAACAGGGAGGCTGAGAGGCAACAAGCCAGTGTGGGAGTTTGTAGCCCACACATCTTGATAAGGGTAGAGAATTTAGCTACTCAGCAAGTCATTGAAAGGCACTTGCAAGGGCAGGACGGGTTCTAGTTAGAGAGCAGCAGGTTGAAATACAAGATCTGAGAAGTTGAATAATGAATGCTAGGTGTGGCAAAGTCCAGAAGTGCATAAATGAAGCAGGTGGACATAAAGTCTGACCAAACCAATAAGGCGAAGGTTTGCAATGGCCATCAGAGAAGACGTGGAAAGACTCAGAATCATGGCTTGAATGGAGTGGCGAGGAGAGTCAAACATGGGGGGATGAACAGAAGCGAAGAAGAAACAGAGGAATGGCACCCAGAGGTGACTGCAGGCAGATGGAACAGCAAGGCAAGGTCATGGGCACCCAGGGGAACATGGCAGGTCTTAGAACTATGAGTGCAAGCGTACCTGGGGGCACAGGGCAGAGGAAGAGACAGCCTGGGAGAGAAGGAGGCTGCAGAGACGGGGACTTCCAATGTATCACAGAGGAACTTGTGCAACTATATTTCTCAACAGTAAGTAAACAAATAGCTAGATGTTCACAAGCATGTGTACAGCCTTTGTGATTTATGTAGCAGATTGTATACCAGCAAGGAAGTGAAATGGTACTGTTATCATATCTGATTTGAAAAAGTTTTTCTTCATCTTCAGAAAACTTCTAGAATGAGAGACTTGATGAAGAGGTGACTTTAAAATGAATAAAGATATTTGCAGCAAGGGGGAAAAAAAAAACGAGAAGACTGCAGGAGGAGACAGAGTTGGTCCATAATTAATACGAACATCAATCTTTTTGAAACGTTAGGAGGAAAGCCTATTCTTGCTGAAATAATTTGATTCACTGCCTCTTAAAATAGCACAGGAGGGAAGAGAAAGGGGCATTGGCAAGAAGAGGAGTGTGAAAACAAGAGTGCCTGCTGTCTTCCCATGTTTCCTTTGGTGCACACAGTCCTAGGAGAGGAGAGCCTGTCTATGTTACATGCAGGGTCAGTCTGCTCCTGGCCCCATCCCCTGGGAGAAGCTGTCACTGGTTGTTATGGTTTAGATATGAAGTGTCTCCCAAAAGCTCATGTGCAAGACAATACAAGAAAGAGGTTCCATGGTCGGGTGATGAGAGCCTTAGCCTAATCAGTGTGTTGATCCTCTGATAAGAATTAATGGGGTGGTAAACTTAGGTAGGTGGGGAGTGGCTGGAGGACCTGGGTCACTGGGGGACAGCCTTTGGCTTAGGTTTGTCCCTGGTGAGCGAGAGCTCTCTGTTTCCTGATTGTCATGTCCTGAGCTGCTCTCTTCCTCTACACCCTGAGTTACAGAACTGGCCGCCATCTATTCATGGAGACCTCTGAAGCCATGAACACCCAGTAAACTTTTCCTCCTCTGTTGTTCTTTTCAGATCTTTTGGTAACAGTGGCCAAAAAGGTGAGTAAAACACTGGTTCAAGCAGTAACGATAGCTCCAGGAAAACAGGTATTCCTTGATCGATATTTATTGCAAATCAAGTTCTGTTCCACTGGTATTTTAACCCAAAGAACCATCTTCATGATGCAATCTAGCAACATTCCTGACAAATGGTGACAATACATATCACATAACATCAATATGACATAATGTGCAATGTAACATTATAATTATCTTTTATTGAAAGGCTTTGGTATAGGAATTTGCTATATATGTATCATTCCTGCCCATCCTTAAACCAGCCCTATGAGGCAGACTTACCCCACATTTTGGAGAGAGGGAAATAGAGACCCAAAGAGGGTGTCAGTATGTTAGAGGTAAGTGGGATCTTTGTGGCTGTGCATCCTGTGATCTTGTCACATGTCACACTATCTTCAGAGCATCAGCGTCTCTAGTCAATGCTACTTCCTTAGAGAGGGTCTACAGATGACATGACAAATTACACCCTGTTGCAGCTCACAGCTATGCTCTTTCCGCCTCAGTGACTCTGTGATCAGGGATCAAACCTGAGACCCCAGGCTGTACAATAAATCCATGCCATCCTTTACAACCATACCTGAAAGCTAAGCTGTGTCAGGAAGTGTCTCAAAGCAAAGTAGTGATTTTTGCCCTTTCCAATACTAGAGAAAGACAATATGCCCGGGGTGGGGGGGTTCTCTTCATTCATGCATTCATTCATTCAACAAGCATTTAGCAAGCACCATCTATGGGCTCTACTATGATGGAGATCCAGAATATACAGATCATTAAAAAGTTGCGCTTGCCCTCAGTGTGTTCACGGGTCAGTGGAGGCCAAGCCACGCCATGAGGATATGCTATCGCACAGCAGTGTGGCAGAGCAACGACAATGTCATGCAAAATCTAAGGAAGTGTGCAGAGTGAGAGAAGCAGAGAGGAGCAAGTGTGTCATAGTTGGGCTGATGCAGGTAGCGGAACACCCTCGTTCTCATGTTCACTGACTGCTCACTGTTTCGGCAGAAGCGATGTACATCAGCTCTATGCAGGCCTCAGTCAGGTTGGTGCAGGAGCAAAGGAAAGCTCAAAGACTCACCTTCCCAAATCATCTAATTTTATATTAAAAGTTTTTCAATTGAAAGTCTAGCTAAACTAAAATAAGAATAGAATATACTTGTTATTGGTGATTTCTCAAACTCAGTCCTCTCTTTCCAGATTTCTGAAGATGCCTTTATTTTGGAATACAAAAATTAGGAGTTGTACTCCCTTTGTACAACAGAAATTCTGGAAAATACAGGTAAGGTATTCTGTTTCCTTTTTTCTTTATAAAAATATAGTCTGGCAGCAAGCTCTGGTGAGATTGTTTTGGATGCTCACAAGATTCCCTGGGTTCTCTTTCTGTCCTTACAGAGTGTGTTAAGAGAAAGACTGATGTTCCAGATGGAACTTGTGTGGCCTAGGCAGCAAAAAGAGACAAGCAAAGAAAAAGTGACTGCCCCAGGGGTGGGCAGCAGAAAGAGGGATGCACCAGCCACGTCTGACTCCTTGTACAGCAGCCTCCATGGAAGGCCACACAATAGTTTCTATTTATGTTTCAAAGACAACTAGTGTGTCATAAACTCATCTAAATGGACTCCCACCTGTGAGGTTCTAGAATAAGAAAACAGTTGAAGAACCAGTACTGCAGGTGCAGATATACTCTCATACAATCACCAACATTTATTTTTAGAAAATTGCATTGCTTTGGTGTTTTAGGGAAACATTTATAAATCTCTATGTTAATAAATTCTAATATAACAGGAAGAAAAACAGCTAGTGTGTTCAGCTCCACTAACACTAACACAGAGATATTTATGGCTCCCAAACCAAAAAGACCTGCAGACAGACAGGAAGGAAATTAAGGTATTGCTGATTCATTTGTACCAGCTGATTCAATTTATGAATTTACATGCATTATATTATTCTAGTCCCTGCTTAATAACTTTATGTTGACATGTATAAGCACTAGTTCCTAAATTATGTATCTTTCTCTTAAGAAAAATGCAAAGGGTGGAAAGGAAAGAGGCTTATATTTTTGTGCTTTGATACACTAAGCATTAGAGAAAGAAAGAAAATATAGCATGAAGCAAAAATGTAATCTGATTTGAAGTTGGTATTCTCTGCCTAGCAATTCCAACTAGCAAAGCAATCTACTGACTCAAAATAGTACCCTTCTTAAAGAGGAAACTGGCATTTAAATGTATCTGTATGCACATACATTTAAAATATAGGCATATGTTATGCACAGGTGTCTTGAACATCTTATTTAAATATCTCAAACATGTATTTCCTTCTAAAATAGGTGCTTGTATTTTAGGTGACTTTATTTGTTTGCTTTACTTTTGCTAAAGAACACTATCACTCCTTGAGGCAAATCCTTTCATCAGGAGGAGACTTCTCAGTATTTTATGTAGGGGAAAACTCGAAATGTTTATCATCACAGGAATAAATTAGTTCATCAAACTATTTCAATCAAAAATATTTGGTCAACAGTCTCATACAATCATTTTAATCTCAGTCATTCTAATATTTGAATTTAGTAATTGCTGAGTCTACTATATTTTACAAAAGTATCACTGAACATATTTAAATATACTAGCAAATTAAATATTTTTTCTGATTGAATCGCTATTTTGTCTATTTGTATCTATTTATCAGCTATAATAAATGATAAGACATTTACTTACATACGTTATATATAACTGACCCCAAAGGTCCCCAAGCTTCAGCGAGAGCACACATTTGTATTCTCCATGCTTGCAACAGTTGGTGGGCAATTATAATCTCATGTAGTAAGTTTTGCAACAGAAGCATATGATCTGAACCTTGATTTTCTGAAATATAATTTGAGTAGGGAAGGTTGAGTGGAAATATTTAAACATGGCCAAACTCAACATCTTGGTTACACACAAATGAGTAAACACACACACACACACACACACACACACACACACACTTTCACTTCCTGCTACTCTAACACAACTGAAGTGGATGAGGATGATTATTTTTCTTAAACTAATTACTTGTTGGAGTTCCTTAGTGGTATAGGTATGAGAGTTACACTCAGTCTTTTAAAAGGGCTTTGGATTCTTCTCAGCTCTTCAAAACATATGTTTACACAATTGTTTTGAATAAATATTAATATTAATATTAATAAATATTAAATCAATGTACTATGCTAGAGATGAAAACTAAAAATCATTTAAGTGAAATAATACAAGTGCAAATATTTTATTCTTCTGACTTTGGGAGAGTAACCAGGTCTTTTTTAAAGCGGATATGCAGCGTGGAGCATGTGTGAGTGAGCATATTTACCTGAACATGCACACCCTGTGGCAGGGGCTGTGGGGAGGAGGAGGTTTATATTTCCTGTTATTTTTTTTAAATCCTTTAAAAAATGTGGGATACTTGCAGAAGCTATTGATGTTTCTTGCACCTCTCATCTTAAAAGAATGTAGAGTTCCTGCTTTCTGAAAAAGAAAAAGTTCTAGAAATGCTTTCTAACATCTTTGAAGATGCTTCAGTCTGGCCACTGGATTCGTTTTTATTTGAGGGAGGCAGTACCTGCTGTGGACGCCTACAAGGCTGGACAGATGGAGAGGAGCAGACCTAGACTGGGTGATTTGGACATGGTGCCTCGCTGTTAAAATGAGGCCTTCACACTTCTGTGATCAGGGTACTGTGAGAATGCAAAGTCAGTACACGTGAAGTGCCCACCCCAGGGAGTGTCCTAAAAGTATAAGCAACCACTATCATTTAGTCATTGAAAAACACCTGCTTAGTTATCCCTCTTTCATTAATTTACTTTGTTTGATTAAAATCAACTGAGGTGTAGGAAAGACTCGAACTTCCAGTATGAAAAGGAAATGACCATTGCAACAGGCCCCATCCGTTTCCACAATGCTATTTACTAATATTCCTTAAAATTTCAAGTAATTTTTTTCTTTCCCAGGGTGTAATTCAGAAAGTAATGAATGTTTAATAGCTAGAACTGCCAAAATATTAGCTGGATAAGTTAAGACTAAATAAGTTGGACAAATATTTTCAGAATATTCTTTTTATTCCTTGATAAAGAAATATTTTGAGTTTCTCTAATTGAAACATTTTGAAAAGTATGTTTCCTGTCAAGCTGTCTAAAACATATCTTTTTCTTTCTACTATCTCTTTGCAGTGAAAAAAAAAGAGAACATTCATGAATAAAACTAATGAGACTAAAGTACAAGAATTTGTAAAAGTGTGAATTCCACTTGGAAGTTATAAAAGAAGACTTGTATAAATGAATAAATATACCATGTTTCTAAAAGAAAGATAAATATCATAAAGGTATCAATTCTCCATAGTTGATAATATATCAAGTCAAAATGCCAATAGTATTTTTCTTATTAGTCACCTAAAAAGTTGTAAAATCCATCTAAAATAAATATTTTTAAAAAATGAGAAGCAAATCATCCTAAAATATGTTAATGTGTAGTACAAAGTTGAAATGGTTTCAATAGAGGAGTAGTTCATAGATCTTGGTGGAAGAGGGTGATATTCTAAAACTAGATCATTTCCTTGACTAAAACTTTCTATGCATTTAACCTGGCACCACAAATCATAAAAATACTTTGATTTATCAAAATATTCCTACTAACTGAGTAACAACAGGGATTTAGGTCAATTTAGATTCACGTGACACCATTTACCCATATAAATAAAGCCTTCGTGAACTACACCATGAAAATGTAGAAAGAATTATGGGTATATCAGAAAGTATAACAAAAGAAACCAGTATAAATAAAATAAAAACTTTCAGAAGAAAGATAAAATGACATTTCTAAACCTGACTTATAATTTGAACCCCGTGTGGACTCGGCTCCCTCCAACCCTCTCTTTGTGGGACCTACTCCTTCAGTTTTCCTCTTGTCCAAGAAGATGTATCCTTCATCCTGGTTATTCTATTCCTCTGGACATCTCCTAATTTGATATCCCAGGTTCTCAGCACAAATCTAGGAAAGGGAACAATAAGAAAATGATAGCCTTTATTCGGGGAGCCTGATGCTTTTTTCACAACTATTTCCTAGACCAAGCAAGGTGTTTGTAGCTATAGGTCCTCAGTTCTATTCATTGAATAAACAAATACTCGGGGGAGAAGAAGGATGGCAATGGCCACCAGTGAAGTTGGAAAAGGCAACAGCAGGGAAAAAATGGTCGAAAACTCACTCAGTTGCAATTTGCAGATGAAGACACTGGAGATCAGAATAATGAAATAAGTCCTCGAGATCACATAGCTTACTAATGCAAAGGACTAAATGAATGGAAGTTAGTTTTTCCACTTGACACTTTTCTGAATCTGCCAGAAAACCCAATACACAACTAAGGTTGCAACTACAGATCTGATCATTCAAAAAAAATTTTTCTTCATATTAAAAAAAGATATAGACATTCTATGAACTTAACCAGAGAGGGGTTTTGAGGCAAATACATTCTATCTATAGACTGAAAATAATTTTGTCAGTTTCCTGAACTTTGTTTGATGAGATCTGAACATCATCTTTTTGCCAAATATACGGTTGATTTTGGGCAGAGTAGGATAGGAACTCATTTCTCCTCGGTTCCTATTTAATGCTATTTCCAACAACCCTTATACTGATCAGAACATTTCTTCCTAAAATACAAAGATACTGAGGAAGGGAAACAGGACACAAATTGCATCCAATTTTAAGAATAAGTGAAGAGTATTGTAAAACACCATTTACTTAATCAACATTTATTTTATTTAGCTTCTATTTATAATCACCTACTGTATCAGGACCCAATACAAGGTGCAAGAGATGTAATGATAAACAGAAGCTATCCCTGTCCTTATTGAATTTTCCATGTAAGGATCAGACATGAAATTAAGACAGCACAATGTGTACTCTTAGGACCAGCTACTTAAAAGTTAAAAATGTGACCACATATCTGGATTACCCTGGTTAATTAAAAACAGCTTAGGAATTGAGATCTTCAGACAAATATATAAGTAAAAAATAATCTTTGATGGAAACTATGTTCAAATGATTAGCATCAAGAGTTTATTTTTTTAATTTATGTTTAGAAAACTTTCATCTTAACAACCATCAAGATAAACCAGACTCCAACCTCCTGAACAATATAAGTCTCATTAGAATGTGCACAAAGTTGACTGCAATGAAGAAAAAAATGAGATCTTTAAGAAAGATAAAGTAGAAAGTTTTAGAAATTTTTGAGGAATAGCAAGTACTTTAACATTCATCAAATGACTATACAGATAGCTTCACATATCTATACTGTCAAATGAGTTTACATATCTATTATCTCATTAGGACTCCAGGACCTTACACCTAAGAAGTTTGATCTCACTGTGGGGTGGTAATGGGGGAAGCAATTTTCATCAACTCTTCTATGGAAGAAGAAATTCTTTTGCACAGCAAAATGACAGAAATGGTGCTTCTTCCAGAAAAGCACAACTAATACAGGACAAAGCTAAACAAGGACACCATCTCTTGGTGGCACCTCATTAAGATGAGTCCCAGGGAGCGCCTAGAAATTCCGACAGGCAATATTCTCTTCCTCAAACTCTGTATTTTCTTAACTGAGATAAAAGAAAGGAGGACCGGGGAGAACTGAACTGTAAGGGAAAGTGACGCTGGCCCAGTCTGACAAAATCAGAGGCCGGGGTGACAGGAAGAAAGACTTTAGGAGAAAGCCAGACCCAAGGAGAACTTAGAACTCTTTTTAGGAATGACAGACCTCTTGTGCTGTGACAAGAATTGCTTATTTCCTCTAAAAACTTTGTTGAAGTCACATATCACGTTGGCGGATAGTCTTAGAGGATTGCTGTACCCCCAAGCATTATGCTCCTGGCTTTATGTCTTTGCCTTTGTATCTTCACAATGCATCAGCCTTGTCATCTCTTCTGTCCCTGACAGTTTGACATGCATCCATGTGTCCCCACAGCTGTACCATTCTTGACATCTAGATGAGGCTCTATGGCAGGAATCTCCTTTTGGATTTGTTCCTTTTTTTTTTTTCTTCTTTCATTCTTCATTAGCCCATCATTCTTATTTGTGGATCTTCCAAAAGTACAACTGAAATCCAAAAACCTCGCTCTTTTATTTTTTATTTTCTTTTTAAGTTGTAGATGGACACAATACCTTTATTTGTTTATATGTGGTGCTGAGGAGAGAACCCAGTACCTCACACGTGCAAGGCATGCACTTTACCACTGAGCCACAACCACAGCCCTGCAAAACCTCTCTTTTAAATGAGAGGAGAAATGTGATATTTATCCAAAGGACAACTTTTACAAAAGGGCTGGTGCTCACACTGGTGAATTTAAAGCTTGAGGTAACATTGGAATAATGTCAAGGTCTTGGTTGTCCTTAGATCATCATCAAAAACCCAGTGCTGGTCTGCACAGGGCAGCAATTGAGAAAAGTCAGGAGGCATTTTTGATAAGGGAGAAATCAATGTTTCCTGGCCTTGTCTCTCTGCTTTTAATTTCCACAGATGTGTAAGGTTGCTGTTCTGATCAATCTGACCAGGCATATGATAGCAATAATTTATCACGGAGTCACTAGAATTAAGGAAGATATGGGAAAGTCAGCTACAAACTTAGGTGAATATTGACTTTGTCATTGTAACATAGGGAGAAGATTTGGGAGAGAAAAGAAAGTTAAGGATAGAATTGCCAAATAGCAATAAAAGGTCAAAGGAAACTGTATAAATACAATTGCCCTGTCTTAGTTCTTTGGACTGAGTGTTTGGACCATTTTCCTGGTTACCTAGGCCATCTCTTTTTAGAACAAAGAGAAAAGAGGATTGATGTCTATTGCTTATAATGTTAGCCACACAACTTCATGCTGTGAGCCGGGTGTGTGCTGATATGTACATATAGGCACACCCAAAATACTCAAAGTAAGCTTGGCACATTCCTGCCATAATAGATTTAATCCTGAAAGTAGCTCGGACACACACCCATTTGTCTTTAACTTGAGATCCCTGGCTCCATATCCTACTTTTATGACTTCCAGTCTCCCCTTTGCTTGGGGAATTCAGAGGATTCCTCTCCTAGAGAGGAGCTGAGTTTATTGCTCTTGGCTTCCTTTTTTGTCCTTCAACCAGTCCTTGGACCTTCTGAAGGAGCTGTTGAAGTTCTAAAAATGAAGAGTAGCTTTTTGCAGAATCTGGAGAGAGTTGAGGTGGACAGACAAGAACACCTGGATTTCTGGATACCTGGATTTTCTAATTGCAACACAAGGAGTGTCTGTTGGGCCTCCGCATAGGCTTTTAATGTTAATTTCCTGCTTCACTAGAAGCCTTAGCTACTTCAAAACATCCAGGTTTGCTGGCCTCTATTTGGTACAGATACTGCCCTGAAGATATTGAAGTCCCTGGTCCTTTTCATTAGGAATCCCAGCATTTACAAGGATATCCAAACTCAGGAGCGTCTGCAAAGGGAAAATGAGAAAGGGTGGCAACAAAGTGCTCCAAGCTGATGGCAGAGATAAAATTATTATTAATGAGAAATCATTGAATTTTGGTTCCAGTTAAGCGTGAAACATTAAGCATTCCTCTAGTGTTTCTCTCTGCGGTATTAAATTGACTACAAATTGTGATTTTTAATGGAAAATATGATGAAGCATTCAGCTGCGGCCCAACCTACTCGGCTCAAATTCCCTCTTCCATTGTTCATTTGCTATTTTAATACTCCAGGCTTTAGAAACAAGAAAACCGTTCTTAAAGGTTTTTGGAAAATTTGCTAAGAATCCAAGCTAAGTGAATCATCACCATTCAATGTCACTTTTTTAAGTTTCCACTTAGCTTTCCACTAGGTCAGAAAAGGGATATTTATATTTTTTAGTGCATCTCAGCTCTTTGGGTACAAGCATGAAATGGCTTTATTTTTCCCAAAAAAAAAAAAAACTGCTTCCCAACTGTGCTGTATCATTCCCCTTCCCTAATGGGTAATATCTTTCCTAATAATATCTTAGTCTTACTTCTAGATTGTTACAGCTTGGATCTGGAATGTTCCCCCAAAGGCTTATTTCTTGAAGACTTGTCCCCAGCTGCTGACATTACAGGGAAGTGATTGAGACCTTTAGAGGCTGGACCTCTATGGAATACCTGGGTCACTGGGGATGTGTCTTTGAAGGTTTTGTTTTGTTTCTGGACCCTTTCTCATTTATATATACTTCTTGGCGATGATACGAGGAGCTTTGTTATATCATGTATCCCCTCCCATGATATTCTGTCTCACAACAGGCCTAAAAGCAAAGCAGCCAGCCACCACCCATGGACTGAAACCTGTAAAACCATGAGTCAGAATAAATCTTCCCCCTTAAGTTGATTTTCTCAGGTCACTGTGATAAAAAGCTGACAAACACAGAAAATTGGTACCAGAAGTAGTATCACAGCTGTGACTGCAATTGATGGTGTGGTTCAGGAGCCTTTGGAACTGGTATGTGGGAGAAATTTGGAAAGGTTTAGAGATGAAGAATAGAGAATCCCTAAAATGCTATAAGAAAAACTTAATGGATAATTCTAATGTGAACTCAGAAGACCAGAATAGTGCTTTGGATGCAAATAGTAAAGGTTGTGCTCATGAGCTTTCAGACAAAAAGTGAGAACTCCATTGAGAATCGGACTAGAAGCCTTTCATGTCACATTATGGCAAAGATCGTGCCTATATTTTGTCCATGCCCTGAGACTTTGTGTGAGTCTGAGTTTAAAGATGATGGACCAATTAATGTGGCAGACAAAATTTCAAGGCTGCACAGCATTCAGGTAGTGGCATGGGCATTGATGGCTTTCTTTAGACAGATTTACTGTGAGAATTTAGAGCAAAAGGCAGAGCAAAAAGTTTTGAAAATTTTACAATTTGTCCCCAAAAGAAGCAAGTTTAAAGTTAGGGCCAAGGAAGCTGTGGTTACCAAAGAGACTAGCACCACTAAAAAGAAGCCAAATACTTTATACCAAGTGCCTTCAGAGCATCTCAGAAATTTTCCAGATGCCACCCCTTGCAGGTTCAAGGATGTAAAGTGTACACTTGTCTTAAAGACTTTGCTTCGGAAGGGAGCACTGGGCACTCTCTTCACATAGAGCCACCTAAGAAGTGGTTTCCCTAGGATTCATTTCATCATGCTCAATTGTCCAGGCACTCAGAGGCCACAGCAGCCAAGATTCAATGGAGCCAGGCTACTGCTCAAGCATTTGGCAGATCTTGGTGTCATCACATGATGCTAGTTTTGCAGGAATGCAGAACACAAGAGTTATGGGGCCACAGATTCATCCTCTGAGATTTCTAAAGAAAGCTCAGGAAGCCAGGCATTTTATAACAGAGCCAGAGTTCCTGATAGGGTGATGCTTGAAGCTATGAGAGCAAAGCCAAAGCTTCAGTGGAGACCCCAGGAATTTAGAGATGCCAGAAACAGGGAGCATCTACCAAGGTAAGCTACAAGCAGTGGGCAGACCCAGTTCAAGAGGCGGGCCATGTGGGCTGCAGCCAGCAAGACCATTCAGGAGGAGCTGCCCAAGCCTCCATGAGCTCATCTTTCCACCATGTGCCCTGAATGACAGACATGGAGGTTCAAGATTTAATGTTTGCCTTGCTGGGTCTGTCTTGCTTTGTTCTGATTCTTCCTTGTTATTCTCATGTTTCTTCCTTTTCAAATAGGAGTTTTATCCTGTGCCATTGTGGGTTATAAGTATGTAACTTGTTGATTTAAAAAAATGTTTTACAGGAGCTCACAACTAAGAGTTTGCCTTGAGTCTCAGAGGAGACTTTGGACTTGGATTTTTGAGCAATGCTGGAACCATTAAAAGTTTGGAAACTCTTAGAGCTGAACCAAATTCATCTTGCTTTGCAAGATGGGCATGAGCCTTTGGGGTCCAGTTTGGCTCTGGAACATCACCCCAAAGACCTATGTGTTGAAGGCTTGCCCCCAACTGGTGGCACTACTGTGAGGTCTAAACTTTAAGAGGTGTGTCCTAGTTGGAATAGGTGGTCACTGGAAGTGTGTTTTTGAAGGGCTTATCTTGTCCAAGAGTCTCTTTAACTCTGAATCTCCTTTTTGGTCACCATGAGATGAGGAACTTTGCTTTACTGTGTATTCCCCCCATGATATTCTAACTCACTACTGGTCTAAAAGCAATGGAGCTAGCCGCCCATGAACTGAAACCTGTGAAACCATGAGCCAAAATACATTTTTACTCCCTTCAGTTGTTCTTTTCAGGTATTTAGTCACAGTGGCAGAAAGGCAACGAACACATTGACTTTCAGTCACATTAAGGTATAAGGGAGTCTTATTCTGGTATACAGACTTTACTTGTAAAGTATTGTCTACATCTGAATTAAACTTCTTCTTTTCTCCTTTACCAATTCTGGAGTGTGATGTGGGCTGGGGAGAGGAGGGATGGCTAGTCCCAGATAGTCTATGACCCCTGTCTGCCTCCTAGGTAATAGTTTCTCAGATGTTGCATACACGGAGGAATGATGGACAGATAGGACCCTGCCTGATTTACATATTCTTATCAGGAAAAGAAAAGAGTTAGAAAACTTGCTGCGTTACTTCAGCCTCTTTGTCATTCTCAAGGTCTCTTTTCTAATTCTTTACTTGGCAACATAAGCTACTCAGGGGGAGATAGGCAAGGTCACCAGCAAAGAAGACAGGCAGGGAAGGGTATGCAGTGGCAGCATGCATCTCACAGGCTTTCTACATCATTTTGAGTGATTCTCTTGGAACTCATCCCCTTCCCTTGCTCATAGAAAGAGAAGCACTCTCCTGGTGGGAAGTAACATCCTTCAAAAGGCTGGTTTTCTTTCTCTTTGTGTGCCCTGTGTTGGTCAGGGGGTGAGCACTTGGCAGGGGTGGTGATGCTGGGTTAGTTCTGTGTCTTTCAGCAAATCCTGCAGGAATGGCTGGAAGTGAGATGCACTCACTACTTCTCATTCTTTGGTTGGGACCTAAATTTTCATATGATGAGACGTGAAAAAAATCTCAATTAATAGCATCCTAAATTTAGTTGTGACTATAATCTTTTGCTCCCCTGCTTCTAAGAAGAGTCTTGTTTAGATAAGAGCAGTGTGAGTACCTCCAACCACAGCTGGGCTGCTGTATTCTAATCATTCCACTCTTAATGGTGCTGCCTTGGTGTTGTCTTCAGTCCAAACAAGCTTCTCCGTGCATGCTGGTTTCTTGGATAGATTAACCTTTCTTTATGTTCCCAGCTAAAGTTGATTATCCATAACGTGCATTCAGTTTTACTCAGCACCCATCCACTGCCCCTCATTTCCACGCACATACTCTCTCTTTCATCAGTGATTGCTCCATCTCCTACCTTGAGATGGAGTTGCTGAAGCACTAATAAATCCCCATGATTTCTTTTTGATGTCCAACCTATTTTCACATGCCCCGACTTGCAGCCTTCCCTAGAATCCCTTTTTCATCAGGAGAGAGCTGATCATTAATCTTCCCTTTACTGACAAATGCAGCCGAAGCCCCAGGCCCCACAGCCTGATTCTTCCCCTTTCCTCCTGACCTTCTCATCTTTACTTCTTCCAGTGTGTGGTGATGAATAATTCAGAGGTTTGCCTTTGCTCCACCATAGGTGTGGATTCTCTAAACTATTCAAGGCAGTGTTCAAGCTAAGTGCCTCCGTATGACTCAAGAAGTTAGTATCAAACTTGGCATAGAGACTAAAGGTACCCTCAAATGTTCGTTCCTGACACTAAAAGTTTTATGGTTAGAGTGACCACGAGTGACACAGAATTAACCAATCAGAAAATCCAGTGCCCTATCGGGCTACTGTTATCCTAGAAATCATAAGAGAAAATAGATTATATCAACAGAATGAAGGGTTTACCCTAAGCCAAGTGTTCATTTTTTACTGAGTTAAACAATGCCTTTTCAAAGATAGAGAGTATTTTAAAAGTGTGTTTGATTTCATTTTAATTCAGCAAGCGCATTAATGAACACAATCCTTAACCTTGAGAATCTCCCTGCCACGGAGGATGTGCAAACATCTACCCAAGTAGTTCCAGGAAAGGTCGATGGGATGGTGGGCAACATCCTGAGAAGGATGAGTTTGGGAGCAGGTGGGGAGGCCACCTGGGTTAGACCCTGGATGGTTACTGAAGTGGGTGGTGCAGAGCCAGGGGAGGAGAACCTGAGCAAAAACAAAGAAAGCAGACCTCAGGGTGCGTTTCAGGAACAACAGTTAGTCCACTGAGTCTGAAGACAGGGAGCTGAAGGAAAAAAAGGGGTTAAAGAAATGGGGAGAGGTAGTGCTGAGGACCAGATTTAGTTTGGATTTGATTATATAAGCAAAAATGAGTTGCTTAAGAGTCCCCGAGGAGAAAGTCCAGTTAGACAGACGTAATCACACTTGATTAGGACAACAACCCAAAGAGGTAGGTACTGCCCTTATCCCTGTCCCACAAATGAGGAAATTGAGAGTCTAAGGAATTTAGCCATGCGCCAAGGATTTGGGGCTACCTACAGACCAAGTAGAAACTGAACCCACTGCTTATTACTCACGCAGCCTTTGACGTCAGGTAGTTTGTGCTCAGGTTTCAGGCAAGGGCAGGTGTTAGGCCTGCAGGACTTGGCGAGATAGTAAACTAGATTAGGGCTGCATTTGGGAGTGCAGACAGGGAAAGATTTCTGGAAGCACAGAGTGCTGAAGGTGGAGCGGGGAACTTTATGCTTTTTATAATATGCCAATGCCAGGAGCACTGGGTACCACAGAAGTTAGATGAAAGTGGTGTAGTGCTTCAAAGGAGTCAGAGATTCCCTTCATCACAGATTAAGGAAGGCCTCAGGAATGAGCACAGTGGCCTTTTGCTATCTGTATACTCTGCTGCATTCCTACAGCACAGAGTCAAACATGCTACAGACAGCCGTGCTCAGGAACTGAATGAATGAGGCGTGAATGAGTGCACGTAGGATGAAGAGGAAGAGGCAGGCTGAACGATGTACTGTGAGGACATATTTCCTCCGTGCATACTTCTCCTTTCTCCCTAGATGTGGTCACTCCCCTTGGTGCTGTTTGCAAATGATTTTTTTTATTGTGCTCATTTCAATATACATATCCTACCTGGAAGACTTACTTTCTGCTAGAAGTTTTATCTACAGATGTCTATTCAGGGCTGCAAAAGTGGTAGAGTAGGAGAAGAAAGGGAATCAGAATCAAGCAGACTTGGTCTTGACTCCTACCACCTGATTTTGGACAAGAGAGATACCTCAGTCTTTATTTCTCCATCTGTAATAAAAGACTGATCGACAGCTTTTGAAAATAACTATCCTTAATGTACTTATATAGTTACTCTATTTTCACCCCATGCGCACCATGCCTGCTGAGTGTATGCTCCAAGATTTAGGAGGAAAGTTCAAACCCAAAGGATAACCTGACCACCACCATACTAGAAAACCATTTGCTTGGTATAAAGAAAAACTGATCTAAATATGGAATTTAAACATTAAAATTTCATTCTTGGAGTGCATGGCTGAATCGAGTGATGCTCTGGGATCATTCCATTATGCTGTTAAAACCTCGCTTCATATTGGAGAAGTGTGTTTAAAAACTTGATGGTCCAAGGGCAATTTCATAGTGGCAAATAGCTGCATTAGGGGGAGAATCCTAATAGATTGAATGATCTTGACAACTGCCCACTGGACTCTTTCTAGCCAAGTCATCGTTTCCCTGTTGTGGTGTTGCTTCTGAAAAAGAAAAAAAAATCTGATTGAATTCGCTATTGAACTTTCATTTCCTTGGAATAATAATATAACAACAACAGTAGCAAAATAGAGCACCAATATCCACCATCTACTGAACATCTTCTAAGTGTAAAGTACTAGAAAAGGCACATTTTACTTGATCGTACTTCATCATCACAAAACTTTATGTGATAAAAATTATCACCTGCCTTTTAGATATAAAAAGATTGAATCTTAGAAAACTTAAATAATCTTTTTGACATCATCTTTTAGTAAGTGCTGGGCCAGGATTTGTATCCATAGCTATTGATTTGAAAGTCATTGTGTTACCCTTCCTTTCCCAGTACAGGGTGTACTTATTCTTCACAACCTACAGTCCTGGAAATTTATTGTCAACAAATGCAGCTGGCTATGGGCTGCTACTTGTCTGCCCCACCTGATCTCTGTATGACCTGGATTCAGAATGTAGCCGGGCCTAAGAAATATGCTTTCCTGTCCCCACCAGTAAGGAATGGGCTCAGAGGTACTGCCAATCCCATGTCCCACTGTGACCAGGATATGTCTTAGTTTTCATTCATAAAACAAAGTGACTCTCTCTGAAGCTTGACTCCTACATGGCTTGATTTATTTCAGGGATCTTGGAAAAGACACCCAGTGGAAAAACCCTACAGTCTAGCTAAACATTTGTCAATTTTGTTGTTGATTTGAAAGAACCTACTTTTGGTTTCATTTCATCTCATTTTTTTTCCATCCTCTATTTTATCAATGTCTACTTTCACCTTTACTACTTCCTTCCTTGTTCCTATTTGGGGTTCTGTTTGCTCTTACTTTTCTAGTCTTAAGACGTGAGGTTAGTTATTATTTGGGGACTTGTTTTTAATATATGCATTTATAGTTATAAAATTTTCTCTAAGCATTCTGTTCACTTTGCCCCACATTTGTTGAGATTTTGTTTTTATTCATCTCAAAGTACTTCTAATATTCCTTGTGACTTCTTTGATCTACCTAGAATTGTGTATTTAATGTTGACATATTTGTGAAATTTTCGAATTTTCTCATGTTATTTATTTCTAATTCTATTCCATTATGTTCATAGAGTGTGCTCTGCATAATCACATCTGTTTAGATTACTGAACACTTTTTTGTGACCCAAGAATTGTCTGACTTGGAGAATGCTCCATGTGTGCTTGAGAAGAATGTGTATTCTGCAGCTTTAGCATGGATTGTTCTATAGAAAACTACTAAGTCTAGTTGGTTTATAATGTTTTCCATGTCTTCTATTTGCTTGTTAATCTTCTGCTTAGTTCTCTCAATTATTGAATCCTATATCTTATTGATATATAATTTACATTCCACAAAAAACATACAACTCAATGGCTCTTGGTATAATCACTAAGTTGTGTGACCATCATTCCTATCCAATTACTAAATATTTTATAATCCCCCAAAGAAACCCCATTAGCCATCCACTCCATTCATTCTCAGAGGCCATGTTAACCTGCAGCATGATTTCTAAGGGCTTGGGCCCTCACAGAGGAATTTGAGATTGCTTCCTTTGGCTCCAAGTCACTCCTTTAAAAAAAAAATCTCGAACATATTGACAAGCAAAGTAGTTAAAGGATAAAGTATGAGCTATTACTTAGAATTCAGATGTACATTGAAATTAGAGGTAGACTACCTATATTCAAATTGAGGAGCCACAACTTGGCACTCCATCCATAGAACATGCCACCTCCTCTATTGTTTTTCTTACCCATAGAAGGAAATAATGGCACCATTACAGAATTTTTAAGCAAAACAAGTGAAATATTGGAATTTATAAGTAAAGGTCTATATGGATGTGAGTTGTTTTTCCATAACTCCACAGGGGAGTTATGGAGCTTGCAGTTTGCCCAAATCCTCAAATCTGGAATAGAAAATGATAATCTCCAGAGACATGAGCCTATAAAGTCCACCTTCTTCAGCTTGACCATCTAGATGGAAAGTGATTGATCCTTTTCTACAACATCTTCAGAAGATGGTCCCAACATTCCTTAAGGTGTCATTTGTAAACAGGTGTTCACCAGCCTCCAATCCTTCCATCACTGCTACTTCTCCGGGATCTGGACCTGCAGTCTGCTGCTGAGCAAACCTAATAATCTTGACAGTAGTCAGCCCTGTGTTGTTGGAGTGACCAGCTCAGGAATCATCACAAAATAATCTCATATGCCATGACAACATTTCCTACTGCAGTCTCATCTCGATTGTACCTCTGGTGGCAAACAAGAGCTGGTTCAACATCATCAATCAGATTATCTTGCTGAGAACTTAAACTCCGTAACCAATCTCCCACCTTCACTTTTGTGGGCAAATTAACTCAGGTTTTATCTTACTTTATCAGCCTACTTTTCAATATTGGGATCCCCTTGGTGGCTAAATTCCTAATTATATCCATACAAAGTTGCACTAGCTAGAAAATATACTAATTACCTAATATTACTTTGATCTGCTGTGTCAGAGCCAAGGATTGTTGTCTAAAAAGAAGAGATTATGAAAGAAAATAAGAGATTATGAAAGAAAATAAGGCCACTAGCTTAATTAGTCAGTTGTGAGACATAGAACACTGGTTCTAATTGGTCTGCACATTCAAATCATCAGGGGTGTACTTACATTTTTGATGCCCAGACATGTACTACAGATCCATTACATCAGAATCTCTTGGGGGTAGAACTGAAATCAGTATTTTTAAAACTCTTGATATGACTCTAACATACAGCCAAGAGCCAATGATTTAGAAAATGATTCTCAAACTTTGATGCACAATAAATAGCATTACTTAAGGATGCTAAAATGTCAATTGTGATTCAGGAGGACAGAATCACGGCAGGGCTGAAATTCTACATTTCTAACAAGCTCCAGGGGTTGGTAATACTACAGATCCATAGGCTATACTTTGAACAGCAAGATCAAAACAGCATTAGTTTTGACTTTGTTGCACATTAGAATTCACTGAGAAGCTTATAAAACTCTCAGTGCATGGATGCACCTGATATCAGACTAAATTAGATTTGGCAAGAATGGGACACTGATATTAGTGTTCCTTAACATTCATCAGATGATTCTACTGTTCAGTGCATTTGTGGAGCAGTGACTGAGAATTTCATCCCTTCTAGCCTGGTTTCATCCAGTGAGCAGGAAGGATGAACCATAGAGAAATTATAATTCACATAACAATTTTTTTAGAATAACACACAAGTCATGTCTGATACATCTAATCCATCAGTCAATCCTACCAGGTCAATCTTGATCCATATAACGAATGCACATACTTCCATGACTGCCCTCCAAGAACCACCATCATTTCTTGCCCTGAGGATGGGATAGCACTTCAACTGAAACCATCTCCACACTGGAATGACTTGCACATGGAAATGGGCTCCCAATGGGAAAGGCCTACTAACCAGAGTAGTCTCCCAGCTGGAATATTCTCCCAATAGGAACAGCTTCTTGATATGCTTCGTCTGTCCTGCCTTCCTATGTCCTCTAACAACAGCCAGATTGGCCTTTTTATAACATTAATTACATCATGAATTATATCATGAATTAGATCATGAAAGGTCATCATGATATTCCATGGAACTAAAAGATAATCCACATCCTTGACCATGACCACTAACTCTTTTTTTTTTTTTTTTTTTTTTTTTTTTGCTCACCCCACCTAGATCTATCTCTTTTCATTGATCTCTGAGGCCAGTCTTCACCAGCTTGTCCACATAGGTCTCCTTGCTGAGTGTGAGTATTCCAAGAACATCCATTTTGGGGACCTTTGCACTTGTCACTTGTTTACAAAACTAATCTGCACACAGTCAATCCCTTTTTGTCATGCAATACGTAAGTGCCACCTCTTTTGAGAGGCTTTCTTTGTCTACTACCCTAAAATTCCCATTCTATTCTTCCAGTCTCTTTGAATCACATCACCATATTTTATGCCATTTTTAGATAGTATTTAACATAACTGACTCATTCCTGTGTTCAATAAAATGTTTACGGAGCACCTATCATGTTTTAATGGCTCTTCCAGGAAAGAGTGATAGGTACGTGGGCAAGATAGTCAAGTTCATAGCCTTATGGAATTTACAGTCCAGCTAACATTCTCACTTGTGGCCTGAATTATCATATACCATGTTCACTTTCTTTATTTCTCACTCTCTCCCCCCCGCCCCTTTTTGGCTGCTGCCTGTCTCCCTCTGCTAGACTCCCACACAGTAGGGATCTTGGAAAATTTTCCCTCACTGTGTTCTTGATTTCTAGAATACCCATAACATCAGTGATCAAATAAATGTTTAAAAGATTAAGTAGCTTTAAAACACTGAAAATTCTGAGATTGATAAATTCTATCAAGGCACCAAATTTTCTTTTCTTCTTATCCTTTAACCTCTTCTTAACTCACTTTATCTCCTAATGTCAAGAGCTTTTGAATAAAATCTAATCCCATCTTATCCAAAATATAGACCCCAGAACAGCATTACTAACATCACCTGGAACTCTTGAAAATGCATTCTCAGGCCCTATCCCAGAACTACTGAACATGCATTTGATGAGATTTCCAGGGGATTCCTATGCATGTTAGAGTTTAACAGCAATAGATATTCCATAACCCCTTTTTAGAGGCCAAAAGAAGGGACTCTCCCAGGAATGATATGCAATTCTTCTGACCCATAGCATGAAGCTTCACAAGTATCATATTGGTATTTCAGTAAGGGACTGAGACACAAAATCTGTAACCTGAAAAGTGTCCCCAATAGCAAATATTTCTGGAAGAATCGCCCTTAGATAGCTACCAAATCCCAGTGCACATGTGCCCACCACCCTTTCCTCTTACTCAACCCAGCACCCCGTTGCCAAATTACTTCCAGGTGTGAGTGGTTCCTCTCTAAGGCCATTCCTTGATGCACATCCAGATCCTGTTTCCTCCACACAGAAACTCATGTTGTCCTTTATTCTCAACCATCAGGCAGTTTCCATTCAAAACCTTTCCTTAGAGAGGGCTGTCCTCTGCTCACCTTTCAAAAGATAACAGGTGTCCTTGGAGAATTAAGCTGTGCGTATGCATCTCTGAGGGCTTTGGAAATGCAGCTGCACTTCCTGCTCCACCAGCACAGCCCTGGCAAGCACTCTGACTGCTGTTTTCCATACGGGTGTTATTCTGACTCTGCAATGCAATAGGTTCTCTCTGCTGTCAGGGCTAACCAACATCCTCACTTGACTTGCAAGTAAGGCTTGCAGTAAAGCTATTCCATTTCTAAAGTACGTTGCAATATGTGTAGCAGATTCTATTTCTTTGACTTAGCAGTTAATAAAGAAGGGGGTATTTCAAAAAGCTGCACTTTACCTTCTGTGTTCAAGCATCTGCATGTAGATCCCCTGGCTCAGGCTAACCATGAAAATGTTACTCCCTTACGGGGGCCCCAGATAAATTCACCTAGATCATTCAAACCTCAAATAACTAAAAAGATAAGAAAAATCTAAAATGATAAATATGAAATAAATCACTGAATTCTCCCTCTGAAAAAACTAAAACTGAATCTTCTCCCAGCAAAACAGAAGTTTGAAAGGCTATCATTTATACTCGAAAATAATAAAAAGACATCATTTACCTGGCCTTCATGTTAGTGGAAGCAGCAGGGATTTAGGAATGAGGTAGATTTGGGTTTGGATCATGTTTTGCTGCTTACAACACTGCAACTTGGAACATGCCACCTGATCTCTCTGACCCCAAGGATTTTGTGTCACTGTAGGGGATTAATCCACTGCAAGGGGAAATTGAACCTGCCTGAGACCTGGGGTGTGGTAGGCATCAATAGACACAGTAGAATGATTCCAACAGTTGTAATTATTAGTGTTCACAGCCTTCACCAGCACTAGAGCAGCAGCATATAGATACACCATCTGCATTCACCAGGTAAGTGGCTGTGGATCTGGGATTTAAACGGACTTAAACACTAAAAGTGTGCAAGTGTCTACATAATAGATGAGGATAATCAGTCAACAGGGAACATTAATTAGTAAATTCCTAAACCATGGCTTCACTTACAAAGTCATTGAAGAGGACAAGCTCAGAAGGTAGCATGGCTGCTATATTGGCTCAGAAGGTAGCATGGCTGCTGATAATAAGAGATGCCCCCTGTGAGCACAAACATTCCTAGGTGTCAGTGTGGGTCACAGTTGGGCAGACAGGATCCAGGCTGAGGCTCTGGCCTGGATAGTACCTCAGGATTTCAGCAGACACAAGCAGGAACAAAGTTCCGAACCCTCACACATCAGATAGAGCACTAACCTCTAGGGTATATAAAGAACTCAAAAAGCTAAACACCAAAAACACAAATAACCTTATCAACAAATGGGCCAAGGACATGAATAGACACTTCTCAGAAGAGGATATACAATCAATCAACAAATATATAAAAAAGTGTTCATCATCTCTAGCAATCATAGAAATGCAAATCAAAACTACCCTAAGATACCATCTCACCCCAGTCAGAATGGCAGCTATTATGAAGACAAACAACAATAAGGGTTGGCGAGGTTGTGGGAAAAAGGCACACTCATACCTTGCAGGTGGGACTCTAAATTGGTAGAGCCAATATGGAAAGCAGTATGGAGATTCCTTAGAAAACTGGGAATGGAACCACCATTGGACCCAGTTATCTCTCTCCTCAGTCTATACTTAAAAACATCATACTACAGGGACACAGCCAAGTCAATGTTTATAGCAGCACAATTCACAATAGCTAAACTGTGGAACCAACCTAAATGCCCTTCAGTAAATGAATGGATAAAAAACAATGTGGCATATATACACAATGGAATTTTACTCAGCAATAAAAGAGAATAAAATCATGGCATTTGCAGGTAAGTGGATAGTGTTGGAGAAGATAATGCTAAATGAAGTTAGCCAATCCCCCCCCCAAAAAAATGGTGAATATTTTCTCTGAAATAAGGTGACTGACTCATAGTTGGGTAGGGAGAGGGAGCATGGGAAAAATTGACAAACTCTAGATAGGGCAGAGGGGTGAGAGGGGAAGGGAGGGGGCAGGGGGTTAGCAATGATGGAGGAATGTGATGGACATCATTATCCAAAGTACATGCATGAAGACATGAATTGGTATGAACATACTTTATATACAAAGAGAGATATGAAAAATTGTGTTCTATATGTGTAATAAGAATTGTGATGTATTCTGCTGTCATGTATTTAAAAAATAAAAGCAATTAAAAAATAATAATTGAATACTAAACAAACAAACAAAAAACAAAGTTCTGAATCTGAATCCTTTGGATTAGAAACCTGCAATCTGCTGAACCTCTAGGCATGGTAACTGGGAATCTATAGAAAGACCGTGCCATCCGTCCAGTTGGTTGAAATGATCACATAGAAGAACCATTGAACCATGCACCCCAGAGGATTTCCCTACACCCTCCCACTTGTTGCTGGAACCCTTATGCTACTTTCTGACAACACACAGAAGAGAAAAGACTCTTTCTGAAGAGTTCTGACATTACGATCTTACTTTGTTCTCTCATTTTGTGAAGTTGTAGAAAATTCTGTATAATTAAAATATGTAAAATATTGCATAATACTTTTTGTACCAGAAAAGTGAACAGGAATTTATCCTTTTATTATGGTTTAGATATGAGGTGTCCCCTAAAGGCTCATGTGTGATGGTGCAAGGAAGTTCAGAAGTGAAATGATTGGGTTACGAGAGCCTTTGGCTACTCAGGGCATTAATCTGCTGATAGGAATTAATTGGGTAGTGACTGTAGGCAGGTAGGGAGTGGCTGGAGGAGGTGGGTTACTGGGGCATACCGCTGGGGTTTGTGTTTTGTCCTTGGTAAGTGGAGCACGCACTCGCTTGCTCTCTCTCTTTCTCTCTTCATCTCTGCTTCCTGTTTCCATATTCTGAGCCGCTTGCCTCTTCCACACCATCTGCCATGATGTTCTGCCCCACCTTGGGCCCAAGCAATGGAGTTGGCTACCTATGGACTGACCCTTCTCAAACCGTGAGCCCCAAATAAACTTCTTCTCCTCTAAAATTGTTCTTGTCAAGTCCTTTGTTCCCAGCAGTGTAAAACAGTGAAACAACTTTCCACTTCACAGTTTCAAACATCATAGAATTTTCAATCAGTGAATTATCTAGAGTTTCACATATCAGTAGCAGTCAGGTGCCTGGGGAAAGTCTGATTTCTTTCTTCACAGATTTTACAACATGGTACAGAAAAAATAAAATAAAGTGAGATAATACTGAATTATTATTGGAAACAAAAAAAAAATCACAAAAATAATAACCACATACATTCACGAATGCCTCCTGTATACATCAGGGACCACATTAGATAGTATATAAATTGTACCTGATCCTTACAACAGTAATGCAAGAGAGGGATCACCTCTGTATGTTACATACAGAGAAACTGAGGCTCAGCAAGGATAAGAAACTCGCTCAAGGTCATAGCAAATAATGAAAGGACTGGGACATAAACCTTAGATTATCGGGTTCTAAAGTTGTTGCTTTTTGGATTTAGGACAAGATAGAAGCTTCAGGGATGCAAATAAGTTGACAGTCTATCTTATCCATACCAACAGGAGAATTAAGGATAACAACTTGACCAGTGCATCCTTACTTTAACCTGTGAAAATGGACATTGTGTTACACTGGTGCACTCCATCTCCCTCTTCCAGGGACAGCAATTACCACTTAGCAGCTTCTTACCCATCCTCCCTTTTCTTACTCATTTTATTCTTCCTTCCTTCCCTCCATCTCCTCTTCTTCCTTCTTTCCCTTTCTTCTTCTTTCCATCTTTCTCTTTGCTTATCTTCCTCTCTCCCCCGCTTTCCTTTTCTCCCTCTCCCTCCCTCTCCCTACCCCCCAACATTCTCTGTCTCCACCCCCTCCCCACCCCATGCACCAAAGGGCCTCAGTTGAAATATAACTAATTAAACCAAATGACTCTCCACTCTGTCCTGCCCATGCACCACTTCACCTAGCAGATGTCGTCACCCTGCTGTGCTTTGTCACTGGCAACTTGCTGCCTAGAATGCGGACTGTCCCACTTCCTCTCTGGGCCTGCCCTAACATGCACCTTTCCAAAAGCCCATATCTACTTAGCTCAGGAGGCTGGGGCAGGAGGATTGTGAGTTCAAAGCCAGCCTCAACAAAAGAGAGGCACTAAGCAACTCAGTGAGAACCTCTCTCTAAATAAAATACAAAATAGGGCTGGGGATGTGGCTCAGTGGCCAGGTGGCCCTGAGTTCAATCTCCAGTGCCACCCCCACACACACAAAAAAGAAAAAAAACTAGGCTGCAAACTCCTTGAAGACTGAGACCATTTTTGATTTACTTTTTTATTCACAACTTTTAACTCATGGACAAGGAATTGACAGGTACCTAAAACGTCTAGATAGATGGTAAATGGAAAGAGGAGTTTGGTTTTGCAGCAGCCTTTACAAGGTCTCAGCAGGTAACAGCAGGACAGAAAATCTGCTCTCACTGGCAGTCAGCCTCCTCAGTAACCCGCAGGACTGGGGCTGATCAAAGGCCATCTGCCAGCAGAAGCATGCTGCCTGCCAGCCGGGACCCCCAAGGCATCACAGGGGACCATCGACATCATCATAACTAACTGAAAGTTTTTATGGATTGGGAATGTGGCAGGGGACCACTTTTCCCGTCAAAATAGAGACATAGCACAGATTTCCTGGGTAGAGCTCTGCAGGAAGCCAGCATGTTTTCAAACATCCCAACCTCTTCCTATTACCTTCAAAGTAAGAGCTCCCAGCAAATCTTTACCCCTCACACATCAGATAGAGCACCAATCCCTAGGGTATATAAAGAACTCAAAAAGCTAAGCACCAAAAAAACAAATAACCCAATCAACAAATGGGCCAAGGACACTTCTCAGAAGAGGATATACAATCAATCAACAAATATATAAAAAAAATGTTCATCATCCCTAGAAATTAGAGAAATGCAAATCGAAACTACTCTAAGATATCATCTCACTCCGGTCAGAATGGCAGCTATTATGAAGACAAATAACCATAAGTGTTGGCGACGGACAATGTGGGGAAAAAAGCACATTCATACATTGCTGGTGGGACTGCAAATTGGTGCAGCCAATCTGGAAAGTAGTATGGAGATTCCTTGAAAAACTGGGAATGGAACCACCATTGGACCCAGCTATTCCTCTCCTTGGTCTATACCCAAAGGACTTAAAAACAGCATACTACAGGGACACAGCCACATCAATGTTTATAGCAGCACAATTCACAATAGCTAAACTGTGGAACCAACCTCGATGCCCTTCAATAGAGGAATGAATAAAAAAAATGTGGCATATATACACAATGGAATATTACTCAACAATAAGAGAGAATAAAGTCATGGCATTTGTAGGTAAATGGGTGGAGTTAGAGACGATAATGCTAAGTGAAGTTAGCCAATCCCCCCCAAAAACAAATACCAAATGTTTTCTCTGATATAAGGAGGCTGATTCATAGTGGGGTAAGGAGGGGGAGCATGGTGCCATTTCCAGTCTCAGGGATCATTCTTAGGCTTTTTCCCTTTAATAAAAGCTTGTCTCAAGATGGGACATTATATAAATTATAAGCAACTCACAGATTGGAATAAATCTCAGAAAGTTAACCGTAATGCATGACAGAGTAACTTAGAAAATATCTCAGGAATTACCTGGGAAAAAAAAAAAGAAAATCCTGTAAAAGAAGCCTTTTTGTCCTAAGGAAAGAATTTGGGCTGCAGCTAGGAAAGAGGTTGGGGAAGCCCCTCTTGGAGCATCTCAAAGTGTCCAAAATGGGCAGTTCCTCATCCAAGATCAGTGTTTTCATTGTCACCGTTGACAACTATGCCCTGGTGCTAGGGACTTCACAAATGTCATCCATGACCCTCGAAGCAACCTGTCAAGGCAACTCATCTTCCCAACACTTTCAGTCTCAACTTCAGGGCTTCTTGATCCCCAGGCTATTCTAGAACATTCCAAAAACATCTCACATTATTCCCCCACAGCCTTTTTCAGATCACATAATTATTTGGGCCGTGATGTCTTCTTCCCTGGATTCTAAGACCATAGGGTAAGGACCATGTCTTCTTCATGCTTATCTTCTACTCTCAGCAACCTGAAAAATGTCTCTATCGTAGCTATTCAATAAATATTCTGACTCACGAATGACTGAAATGAGCGAACATCACTTCACTATTTCCGAACCCACTTTATCAATGAGGAGACTTAGGCTTGGCATGAAAGTTCAGCTCAAGGTCAAAATCTAGTTTTGGTGGTTTAAGGACAGCTGAGCCAGTTCGCCCAGGTGCATCGGCCTCCAGAGCACCCTCTTGTCCACTCCACACTGAGCCTGGCTCAGCTCTGGGCAGTAACACACTTGCTAGTGGAGTCTGAGGCATCTGTCTACTTTCTTCCTCCTGATCCTTCCACATACAAGCTAGGGTCTTTTGATCTCTGCCCTGGACTCTTGCTAATTGGATTTGCCAGGGCTTATCAGCAAAGTCACATCAAGAGTCACATTAAGAGTCAGTCACAAAGTCACTCTCTCTGCTGTTGTTTTTCTGGCAAAGATAAGGACTCATAACAAATTTTTTAAAATAAAAAGAGACTAAGGTCAAGAGTAGTTGTAGAAAGCCTATCTAGGAGGCCCCATCAAAGCAGAAAACCATGTGTGGCTTGACGATGACTTATGTCACACATAAGCAGCAATGACAGAAGAGTTCTGAATGGTTGAGAGGAAAACCCAGAGTCATGGAGGCCCTGGGGCAAAGGGTGAGAGCCTGAGGTGCTGGTGAGGGGACTTGAGCCCCAGGTCCTCATTGGGCATGATGACAAAACCCACTAAGCATGATTGCTCCAAGGGCTAAGTCATATATGATATTTGGAAAATGATTGCAAAAGTCTTCATGAGTATGAAAAGTTGAAGGCTGACAAGATTGAGAAGCGAACATCTTATTTCCTTGGACAGGCTAACCTCACAAGAACCTCACAAAAGTATATATATTTTATGACATTTGAATACCTGGGAACAGGGAAGTTATCTCAGAGTAGGGAAGTCGTACCTTTGTAGGCAGGAAACATTTTAGGTTTGAATTCTGCAGACAGTGCCTATTTACAAGAAAACAATCCTCAGGGAATCCATCAGACTCATCCATAGCGCAAGGAGCAGCTTTAAAGTTGTGGGCGTCATTTGCAGCACAAACTTAGATTAAGCAATTTATAGGCAGGAGAGAATGTCTAATTTGCACGTAACTGATGGCAGGAAGATGAAAGATGAGTTCATAATATTTCGGCTGACTCTGCAATACAACTTGAAGCCTTTTTTCTAATTTCCTTCAAAATTCAAAGAAAGAGAAATACAAGCAGAACAATTTCACTGCCTACAGATGGGACTCTGCCCTGTGCTCCAAGCCCTATCCAATTTGCCCCTGTCCTCCCAGTTCAGTCTCACCTGGAACAGGGCCATGGTGGAATTTGCTTTCCAGGGTATCTCACAGCACCCCCATGTCTCCCCAGCTCTGGGCTCTCCTTTTACTCATGAATTTACTGCATTTCATTAACAGGTGCTGGGTACTGGGCAGTGCTGGGAAATGTGACCTCAGAGATGACATCACCCACAGCCGACTACTGTGACATGTACCTGTCCCCAGTTTCCATCATTTGATGTCCTGCTCCTCTTTCCCAAACATGGCTATTTCTTGATTTCTCTTATGAACCCTGTAATCAGGCACAACTTTCCTCCTGTCTTTGTGACTCACCGATTAGCTGTCATCTATTAAAATTCTGTAGCAATTCCTAGGGTGGGTGCAATACTTTAACAAGTGGTGTGGGCTAAAGGCTCTGGACAAGTCATCTGGCTTAATTTTCAAAATAACACTATGAAGTAGATAGTATCATTGAGCTCAGACTTACATAAGATCACACAGAGCTTGGAGGTGCAATGTGTCCAAGGTCACTCAGCTGTGTGTGATGAAGAGGGCTTCAAACCCAGGCAGTCTGGCTTCAAACCCAGACCAGTGCAATTGGGCACATCATCTGCCTCCACGCTTGATCTCAGCCATTTTTCTCTAGGCTGTGACTTTCATGAAAGCAGAGTTTGTCTCATTCACCTCTCATTCTACCCTGCCTACCACCCACTACCCCCTGTCGAGTGGGATAGGCACTGAGTCTGTATTTGTTGGATTTAAATGAATTCCAAAGATACCCAGTTTAAATTTATGACCTTCTGGATTCTTATACCACATCAGCTCACTTTGTACTTCAACATTTTTGCAGTTTCATTTGCATAAACTCTTGGTGTTTGTGTCTCCAGATGTCTTATCACGCTACAAAGCTGGCTGAGTTTGCTTTGACTCATTCAGAGGCTGTTACAGGAAGTGGGCAGGGAATTCGATTTGTCCAAGAGGCTGAAAAGCATTTTAGAGGATGGATGGATCAACTAAGAAGGCTGCTGGGGTTTGCCAGGAGGACACAACTCAGGAAATGCTTTGAACAGAGGTCCCTGCAGACTCATCCTTCTTAGCCAGAGGCCACCTGGAATGGTTACCTCTTTCCTCACATCACAAGGTCTAGGCTGCAGGATCCAACCTAAAAATACAGCCACATTTTCTCTCTTTGCAATTCTGGAGAAACATTTTTGCTAGGAGTCGTAAGTCTGATTGCAGCAGAGTAACTAGGGCATTGATCTTGTGTAATAGCGCCTAGTCAAGGCTTTCACTGAGACAAAAATGTGTAGCTCCCAATGACAATAAGTCCACACAGACCTCAGGAAACTGAAGGGGATAAGTTCGAGGGGCCTGACAGCACTGCTTTTAGGATTTAAGCAGAATAAAGCAAAAGACAGCCATTTATCCACTAATTTGTAGGTATGGTTTTGGTCTCTAGTGTCCCCCAAATGCTCATTGAGTATTAAAGGCTTGGTCCTCAGTGAGGTGATACTAGGAGGTAGTGGAAGTTTCGAGAGGTTGGGGGTACTGGGAGACTCTAAAAGGGAAGTGTAGAATCCTGGTTCTTTCCTATATATATATATATATATATTTTTTTTTTTCCCACTTCCTAGCATGAGGTGAGTGCTTTTGCCTTACTAAAAGCCCCTACCCTGATGTACAGGATTGCTATGGGCGCAACAGCAATGGGACCAGTGGGTCATAGACCAAAATTCTCTAAACTGAGCAGAAATAAATCTTTTTCTTTATAAATTGATTATCTCAGGTATTTTGTTATAGTGCCAAAAAGATATCTGTTTGGTTAAGAAAAAAAGTATGTGTGTTTTCTCATTTACTGGATTAAAATTCTTAAAGACATAAAAATTATTTGGTTCTTTGTGATCTGAATAGGTAGGCAGTAATAGCATGACTATGACTATAAACCTCATCATCTGTGACATCATAGTCTTCAAGGTCAAAGGAATCGGCAATGAAATTGGGGCACTGACTACCAGTTTCCCAGTACTGAACCCATATCTTGTTCACTTCCAGCAAGAGGTGGCTTCTCAGGAAGCCCAAATATAGAAACAAATTCCAATACCAAGGAAACAGGTGAATCAATTTTGATATGCTCATTGAAATATTGCACATTAGATACATAAACTACTACAACACATGACAACATAAAGAAATGTTTCTGCCACAATATTAAATGAACAACGTGATGAACAAAAGAGCACGTACTCCATGATTCCATTTCTGTGAAGCTCATGAATGTCCAAAACTCTTCTAAGCAGAATGCACTCCGTGGAAGGAATATTGAAGCAATAGGCTTGTTCTGTAGCTACATTATTTCCCATTTGAATATTTTGCATGTGATTTCCCTCCCCCAGCCCCAAGTGCCTGGTGGGCACCTGCTCATCCTTTAACACTTGGCTCAGTGATGACATTCAGAAAAGCTTCCTTTACCTACCACAGAGGACTTCCGGCAACTGGATACCGGACACTAGTAACATGTTTGCTCTGGAGAAATGGAGTGGGTTTATGAGCACAATGGCTAGAAAAGAATCCTACTGCTGCTGGATACTCTTGCTGAATGTGTTACCATTTAAAATAGAACTTAGGACAAAAAAAAATAAGTAAAGGCAACAGTTAGGAACCTGAGTTAGCAGTTTACCACAGTTTGGAATAAAGAGGTAAATGTTGGATAACCCCCCACCCCCAGGAGCTTCCTCCCTCCCACCCACCACAACTCAGAGGGCACTATTTCTTTCTCAAGAAGGCAACAGCAAGTGAAGAGAGACTTCTTTTAAAAACTCTACAATTTGGTCAGAGCAAGGCCCGTACTTCATGAACAGAGCTAATGAAATGTAAAATATACAAATGACAGAATTGACTTATTACCCAGACTAAAACTTGACTGCGTCAAATCTCCCAAGATGGAAGCCCTTTTACTTGCTTTCTGGGGTCCCTCAGGCCTCTTCTGTGTGATGATATCCTTCTAGAAGGAGATATGCTTTTCACCTTGAAATCAAAGGATTTGACTTTGGAAAGGTTAGGACATTTTTACAAAACAGGATCCAGAATTGATTATGGATGGCATAAATTTAATGTTACCATAAACTGAAAACCACAGCTAAGATGCTGCCTTCTAGAATCTTAAAGTCCTCCATTCTACTCTTAAATTGCTCTCATAACAAAATGTGAACTTGTTTCACCCAAACTTGCCAGAGATATTTATGACACATTCAATCTGTACTTTTATGAAAATAATACCTAGTTCTAATTCCATTCAATTTACCCTCTAATAAATTATAAGTAGGGAGAAACTGCAGTGAAAGGATGGATCTCATGTTTTACAGAAGGCTATAGTTCAAGCCACATTTCTAATATTTTGTAATGTGAAATTTTTCCCATCACTATCTTTTCCTAAATCTTAACTTCATCCTTCACTGTAAAGCAGAATTTTTTTGAGAACCCCCAAAATTTGCAGTTGAAAAGCATCAACTATACAGTTAGTGTTCAATAAAAGCTTTCATCTCCTTTGTGTTTTTTTCTGTATGGTATATTATTAGTATGGCTTATAGAAATCATAAAACTATGACTTCTCACGTCTCCAACAAGGCAGCAGAACACGAATCAGTTAAAGAGTCAATATGATGTAGTTGTTGAACTTTAGTGTAGAAAAAGCCACAATTAAAATATTCTCAGTTACTTTGGGAGAATTTACCTGTCTTTATGAGTTCTGATTTTGTTTATAAGAGTGAAAATAAATCATCTCTTTTTGTTTTGGACTAAATATCCTTGTTTCCTCCAAAGTCATATGTTGAAATCCTGACTGACCGATGGGATGGTATGGGGAAGTAGAGCATGTTGGAGACAATTCAGTGATGAAGGCATAGACCTCTTGTTGGGATCAGTGCCATTTTTAAAGAGCCTTGGAGAGCTCTGTACCCCTTAGCCCTCCCTCTGCCATGTAAGGACACAATGAGAAATCGGCAGTGGAATCCTGAAGAGGGCCCTCACCAGAACCAGCCAAGCTGGCATCCTGATTTCAGACCTCCCACCTCCAGAACTGCAAGAAATTAATGCCTCTTGCTGATGAGCCTCCTGGGCTGTGCATTGTTTTGTGGCCAGACTGGCTGAGACGCCTTCTTACAGGCAATGTTAAGGATTCGTGTAGCAACTGCTTAGGATCCTCCTTAACTGGAGTAGTCACTGAAAAAGCATTTGCTTTACTTTTTCATTCCTTTAAAAATAAGTACATTTTCTATTTTCAAAAATAACTTTCTGAAATTTGTTGAGATAATTGGAGAAAATCATCAGAAGAAGGAACATAAAACAAAAGGACAAGTACTACGCTGTAGTGTGCATTCCTTGATTCTGTTTTCCAGACCAGGAGCACCATCAGCAAACCCTCCTGTTGACCCAGCTGCACTTGGCAACTTGTCAGCTGTCAAATGTCACCTTGACAGTCCTCCCGGTCCTCAGGGCTTTGTGGATTCCAGGTAAGATGTGGTTTTCCCCATTCTTTTTGTCTAGTTGACTTCTTCAAAACATAGACCTCTCTGTGATTTGACCCCATTAATTGATCTGGGCTTCAGGCCAGCTCCCCAGTGCTTTCTGACTAACCCAGCAACTCATGCCTTGGAATCTACAGCAGGTAAGGCCCTAGGCATGTACGCTAGAAAATGTGTTCATAGTCAGAGCTAAACTGTATACCCTCAAAAATGTCCATGTTGAAATCCTGACACCCAGGAACCTCAGAATGTTATTTTATTTGGGAATAGGGATGTTACACATAGAATTATTTAAGATGAGATCATACTGGAGAAAGGTGAATTTTAATCTTAGCTTGGGCCACTGGAACACATTATCACAGAATGAATAGCGATATTTATTTCTCTCAGCTCTGGAGATTGGAAAGTCCAAGATCAAGTTAGCAGTGGGTCAGGTGTCTGGTAGGGGCTGCTTCCTGCTTTACAAATAGTGGCTTTCCCTTTGTATTCTGACGCACAGGAGCAGAAAGACAGGGAAAAGGCTCTTCTAACTCTCCTTCCGAGGTTGCCAATCCCATTCATAAGGGCTCCACCCATATGTTCTAATTACTTCCCAAAACAGGAGTGAGGGAGTTAGGATTTCTATGCACATTCTGGAGGAGCACAAACATTTAGGCCGTATCAACACTTACCTAACAACAACAGTAAGAATCACCACACAATGAAAGAGAAGTGCAGGGAAAGAGAACACTATGGATACACTTGGTGTTATGCTGCCTGCAGCCAGCCACTATCAGAAACTAGGAGAAACCTGGAACAAATCCTTCCCCAGGGTTTCAGCAGAAACATGGTCCAAATGACACATGGATTTCAAACTTTCTGACTTCCAGAATTGTGACATGATAAGTTTTTATTGTTTTAAGCCACCCAGTTCCATATCACCTTGTTGTGGAAGCCCTAGCAAACCCAAACTAGCTGATAATCAATATGGTCTTTTATAGCCAGCCAGTTGTCCAGATTATTGATTTTGCTGATTGGTACATAGATGATGCATCACTATTCTGAGTCCTCCAGACAACTCTGGCCTCCCTGCCCACTCAGACTCTTGGGATGCCTGGACTTTGCCTATGATGCAAAATTAAAGACTTAAGCTCCGTGGCCTCAGCCAACTAAATCTTTAAAGCTACAACCACCTACTCAGACTGGATTCCCTGTTTCCTGCAAGAAAGTTTGAAGAACATACCCATTCTCCTTAACCTACTGCTTCTTATGATCACACTATTTTCACATGGTAAATATTTACCACCTAGTTCTCCAGAGAAGAAGGCAAATTATTTGTTACATTTGGAGACTGGGAAATCTGTACCCCTTAGTCCTCTCTCCACCATGTAAGCAAATCCTCTGCCTGGTGATCTGCTTTCTGGGTTTCAGGTGTCTGCCTAATGAAAACCGTCATCCCTACAGGCCTAAAATAATACTGGCCAAGGGGGAACAAATGCAAACTAGAGTTTTAATATGGACCCTGACTTCCCAAGGAGATTATGTTTCAGAACCTGTATTTGTGCATTTCAGTTACCATGGATACAAGCAGCCATGTGGGTAAGTAGCTAGCTCTTAGGTAGTAGTCAGAGGAGACCTATGATTACCCTAGATCTCAGCTGATTGAAAGAATAATAAGATATCCTCTATCTGATACTCAACTATTCAAGGTAACATCCAGAGTAGTTTACTTTCTTCTAATAACGCTATTAAGTCACATTTGTTGCACTAATGAATGAATTGTTTATTTAATGGATATGTACTGAGGGTCTGAGTGTGAGCGTATGTTATGCAATCAGGAAGGGATATCAAAGTACACAAAACAATCAGGAAGGGAAGTCAAAGTAAAAAAAAATATATATATACATATATATATGGCTTTATTCTCCAAGGATCTCATTCTAGTTCAGAAGGCAGGTATCCATTACAGTAAATTTTAAAAGAGATAAATTTTCTAAATTACAAAAGGAATCATTCTTGGTAGAACAGAATCGAGATGGAAAAGGCTACACAAAATGAAGTGGGTGGAAGCTGAGTCCTAAATGGCGGGTGGGCTTGGGAGGGTGGGCTTTGAAGATAAAGAGCACTGTTAGCATTGAAAGAAGGGGGCATGGAAAATACAGAGTCATGAAACATCACGAACACTAGGAGACTGCTATGAATAATTCTCTTTCAAACAGACAGTTCTGGCATTATAGAAAGTACTAACGAATAAAGCCTCCAGAGTTTGAGAATCTTAGTCATAGGAACAGGGTCAAAATCTGGAAAGAGCTCCTCAGCATGGGAGCAAACTGTGACAAAGTCCACAACTCCACATCTTTAGAAATAGTGACATCATTGTCAGAGCAAAAACCTAGCAAGTTAAACATTTCAAATGACATTAAGTTTACTCATTTCACAAACAGATTTCAATAGTCTTTGGAGGACACCCCAGAAGAATAAATATCAACTGAGAATGAGAAAATAACTACTCCCCAAAAAAATACCACATCCAGTTATCAGAGCACTCTGAAAAAATGTGCTCATGTACAGTCCCTCCATAATGGTCCCTCTAGTCACTGAAATCAGCCAAGGTTTCTAGTCTACTGTTTGTAAAGGTAATGTGTAATGACACTAGAAAGCATCTCTTCAAAACCCTTACGTATCAAAAGCTGTCTTCATCAAGTTGATAGTTTCTACTCATTTAAAAATTTTGTTCATGGAATTATCTATTTCTAAAAGCCCAAGTGGAAAACAAGATATCTGTGTTTTTTTCACTTTGCTGGTGGTTAATTAAACAGATGGTGACTTCCTTATTTGGTGACACTTCTGTATGATGAACAAGATCAATAAGTTAATCAGAACACAGTTTGTATAATTAAAATACATATGTTATTTAGACATAAGGAGCAGAAACTTTATCACAATAGGCTTCAAACTGAAAATCAAATGAAGATATTAAGTAGAACTGAAACATGTCCAGAAACTCAGATAATTTTCCAAAGCTGACAAACAATGTCCAATAGGTATATATAGAAAGGTAACTCAACATCAATAGTCATCAGGAAATGCAAATCAAAACCACAGTGAGATATTACCTCATACCTGTTAGGATCTATTAGCAAAAAGACAAGTGATGACAAGTGTCAGGTACAGGGGAGAGAAAGGTAGATCTTGTCCACTCCTGGGGGCACCGCAAACTGATCCAGTCATTATGGGAAACAGTGTAGAGATGCCTCAGAAAATGCAAACTAGAACCCTATGACTCGGGATATGTATTCTGAGTACACATCCAAAGGATCCAAAGGAAATGAAACCAGTACCTTAAAGAGCTATGTGCACGCCCATGTTCATTGCAACATGATTCCCAATAGACAAGACAGAAAGAATCTGAGCATCCATCAACAGATAGATCAATAATGAAATTACTATGTTAAATATTATTCAGTGCTAAATATTATTCAGCCTAAAAAAGAAGGAGATTCTGCTATTAGTGATAACATAGACATACTTAAAGGAAATTATGCTAAGTGAAATGAACAGGAAGACAGATCACATGATATCATTAAAATGTGGAATTTTAAAAGGTCTAACTTAGAAAAATTGAGTACAATGGTGTTTGCCAGATAACAGAAGGAGTGGTAGATTTGGGAAGTCCTGTAAAAGGGTAAAACCCCTCAGTTATAACATGAATAAGTTCCAGATATCTATAGTGCAACAGGGTAACTTCAGCTAATAATAGTGTCTTTCATACCTGGAATCTGGGGAGACAGTAAATCTCAAGTGTAAGTATCACAATACCACAAAAAATGACAACCATGTGAAGTACTGAATTTGTTAAGTCACTTGATTGAGCAAATCATTACACAAGAATACTTATGTCAAAACACCATGTAGTACACCTTAAATATATACAAGTTTTGATTTGTCAATCAGACCTCAATAAAGCTGGAGAAAACAAAAAGTAAATAAAATATAGAAGGAGTCTGTTCTTGTAAGAATGGGGGCCATGAGTCTCACTAATGAAAGATTTTGATAGTCCTTATACATTTCTGCAAAGACACAGAAAAGCATCAATATATGCAATTTAAATCTTCTGTACAACAAATCCATCACATCATCTGCTTTACCCCAAAGAAAAATAAAGCTGCATCTGAACTCCACTTTCTATTACATTTTAACACATCTGAGAGCTTGTCTTACTCTGAAGCACTGTTTAATCTCTAGAAATTGATTTATCTATCTGGCTTTCAGAAACCCACTCACCTTTGAAATTCAAATGAAGCACGTCTGTATAAATGCATGAGCTTCTTTCTACAAATCTTCTCTTTTTGCTGGGTGTCTTGAGAGAGCAGAGGGGACACCTGGGAAGCCTATTGCTTTGCTTTTGCCCTCCCCATTTCACGGGGTTTTGGTAAGATTAGAAATCACATGTTAAGTGTTGGCACATATAAATGGTCAATAAAGCTGCTACTGTGATGTTAGCACTTTGGAGCTGCACCTTGAATTGTGTTTCTACAGTAGAAAATGATTAAAGAAAATTTTTGATTTAAAAATAAGTACACAGCTCTTCTTCCATTAAAACCTGACTCTCTTCTCAAGTTACAAATAATGCCCTCATCGATTTTTGGTTTCTGCAATGATAAGATTTTATGCTTAGAAAAGGATTTATTGTAAGGCTTAGTCTTCTAGGGCTCTTACTTGCACAGGTCCCTTATGGCTCTGAAATAGGAAAACAATGCATTTCATAAAGTTTACTGAATGAATGTGTTTTAGCAGAAGAGAGTTAAGACCATTGACTTCTGTCTCCCATGTCACATATGGAGTAGGAAATTAAATTTGAAATACATTTAGTTTGCTTTTAGAGAAGCAAACTTGATGTTCCCAATTGCTTCTGTGCATGGTCACAACAGGTTACTCTTATCTAAGGAATGGATTCCAGGGATACAATGCCAACTGGCCCCATGTCTTGACTTGAAGGAAGAGGGCAGAGTTTGTATAACAGAATTAAATGGAAATGAAGGAGAGGCAAAGGTTGAAATGTACAGAGGTGGAAGTTTGACAGCAGAACATTTTCCCAAATCTTATCTCTTATGGATAAAAATGCATGAGAGGAATTGTCCTAAATGTAACAATGATCTAAAAAATTGAAATGCATTATTAAAATTATTAAATTAATAAAATTATTAGAGATCTATAATTTTTAAACTCAGTTAACTAACTGAAAAATGAATATGATTTTTATTCTTTCTATAGATAACATTCTAAGATAGTATCATAAGAAAGGATAATCAAATAGTACTTACCTACATGAAGAAAGGAAAAATAAAACAGAGGTAGGTAGTTAATAACAAATATGATAGACCTCGACTTTAAACCTTTGTACTGTCATCTGTAGTTTTCATTCTGAATTAATATTCATTTTATCTCTTACTTTACATGTCTCTTGCAAGGAAGATCTCACAAAATAGATAAGCTTCAAACCATAAAAATCTGTATCAGCCAATCCCTGACCCCACATTCACTAAGATCTGGAAATGTCTGTGTATACACAACCTCGGGCAGGCAGTTCAGTTGGCTGTTAACTATCCTCCCCGCTTCCAGCATCTATTAGTAGAGAAAGGGAACCAGGAATAAAATGGAGGTTAAATATCACTTTTGTTAATGGCAATAACTCTTTAATTATAGGGCTTTGCAGCATGGAATTAAGACCTGGAGCCAACCTGGGCTTCCGGTCTTTTCCCTCATGGGAGGCAACATGATTTACTGACCAGTGACAATTAGAGTGTATGGGAAAGAGTGGGACTCTTTCCCAAACCGAAGAGCCTATTCCTTGGTTTTATTTCATGCAAAGTGGAAACCCATTGCTATGGTTTAAGTATCTCTGAGGCCTCATGTGCTGAAACTCAATCCCCACTGTGACATATTAAGAAGGTAGAAACAACCCGATCCCAGAGTTCATAAAGGGAATATGTGGGGGGGGAGGGATTGGGATTTGATAACATCATTAGGGGTAGCCCCCATGACTGTCTCCTGAAGGCTATGTGGAAAGAGAGAGAAAGAGAGCAGAAGAGACACATGTGCAACCCATGAATGCCCTCTGTCTCACCCCTGGCTCTCTGCCAGCAGGAAGGCTGTCGCAGACACAGCCCCTCAACCTTCAACCTTCAGAGTTGTGAGACCAAATAAGCCTCTTTTTGTAAAAACTTACAGAAAATAAACTAATGTTCCCATCTATCCAAAGCATCTGGGCACACGGAGCTCAAAGATTTCAAAAAAATAACAGGGACTCCAACACGCACAGTGTCTTCTAAATTAAATCACACTGGGATGGAAGAGGGGATGGAGAAGAAGGAGCAAATGTTTCTTCAAATATCCTTCTCCCTGGGTGTTCCTTCCTATAGAAAATGAGCGAAGAGTAATGACAGTGAAAGATTTCTCACTGTCAAAGGGTCCTGAGTCTGATTTAAATAAAATACCCATTTTTAAAAATCTAATAGCCAAACACAGTAAAAGCTAATAAGCATATTGACCTTACAGATGACATGTATATATTAACTGTTAACCTAACTTCTTAGAGGCCTTCTTAATCTTAGAATAAACATACACATTCTTTGGCTTTATGAAAATTTCCCCAAAGCCAATAATAAATCAATCGCTATAAAGTAATTATTTTTCAATAAATGAATAACCCAGAACTGCCACTAAGATTCCGTTTGCTTCAGTGAATCATACAATTCCAGGAAATTGATTTGTGCAATTTTTCGTTGTGTGTGTGTGGTGGGGGAGGAGTATATATTTGTAGAATGAAAAGGAGCATATTTTGATGTATTTGAAACTATCATGAAGGAGAAATAACCTACAACTTGTAAGCAAGAAGACTATAAGATTTTAACTACATTCTCCCTGGACTTTCACAGATGCATCCACCAAAAAAAAAAAAAAAAAAAAACAGAACTCATCCAGTTCAAGTCTGTAGTATGCCTCAAGATTAGACTCTTAAGGTAAAATTTCCCTAAGAACACCTTTTCTCAGTTCCAGCCGCTGATAAAATAATTTTCCACTGTCAAATAATTTTAGAAAATTCTGCAGAGTTCATTCTGCATTGATATTTTCATGTGCATTAGCATAAAGTAGGCTCTACAACATAATGCAGTATATAGTACTATTTTTACCTTTGTAGCTCACCGTAAAAACCTTTAAGCATAGTGTCTCTGACATGTAAATGCTCCTTGAAGGCAACTTGTGAAAGGTTCAAAGAAGTTCTTAAGAAGAAACCTACAGCACAGTGCCTGCAGTTAGCCCTGTCAGGTCTCTGATGCCAGATGTCCTCCAGAATCCTTTAAGGTAGAATGTGATACAGAGGATGAGGAGGATGAATGGGGCTTAAGGTATGATGCTTTTTAATAAAACTTTTATCAATAAAGAATAAAAATCCATTTGTTTGGGTTGGGGTCGTGGCTCAGCGGTATAGTTCTCACCTAGCATTTACAAGGCACTGGGTTCAATCCTCACCACCACATAATTAATTAATTAATTAATTAAAAATATTGTGTCCAGCTACAACTTTTACACACACAAAGAAAGAGAGAAAAAATTTTAAAAAATCTATTTGTTCAAGTAGAGTCAGAAAATCAAGTAGAGTCAGAAATTCATTCACTATAAATAGAAGCTCGGTATCATGATACTGTGTAGGAAAAGATGGTGGCAAGTTTGAAGCTTGTTCTAAAAGGACTTAGGTTTGGTTGGGGGAAATAACACAAATACATATAATTAAAAACAAAAGGCATTCTAAGTAAATTAAAAATAAGGTAGAGGACTGCTTTGCCAACCAGTAGACCTATACTAGACCCCAGTCCCATGCTAGGACCACGCTGCCCAACCGCACAAGAACCAAGGTCCAGGTCCTAGCCCAGGATCACCCATGCTCACCAGCAGACCCATGACAGAACCCAAGCCTATTCCACCTCCATCTTGGGACCCTGCAGCCATTGCCATAGCCCTCCCCACACAGTAGCCTTCACCTAGGGAAAACAGATAGGGCATCTCGGAACAGGCAGCCCAAAGCCATTGTAAGGTCCACCCTTTCAGCCCCATCTCTGAAAGTGGTTGCATACATCTTGGGACACCCCCACTACTATTTTCAGTTATCTTCGCTATGGCCACCACCACCTTTAGTTGCAGTAACACTTATCATGGGACACCAAAGTGAGGTATAGGTAATCTGCAGGAACACTGTAAGATTATATGGTAGAAACTGTTATACCTCATATCTGCACTGCAAGAAAGGAAGACATGTAGACAACATGAATAAACAAGGGAGTAAAGTGCCCCAAACAAACCAAGATACTACAATAATATAATCCATGAATAGCACAGTTGATAAAATGTTAGAGGAGTTCAGAATGTACATAATTCAAATGATCTATGAATTAAAGAATGACCTATGTGAGCATATACAGGCAAAAATTGTTCACTGCAACAAAGAGCTAAGAGAACACATACAGGCAACCATTGATCATACCAACAAAGAGATAAAGGAGCAAATACAGGTAGCAAAAGACTATTTCAAGAAGGAGACAGATATTCTGAAAAAATAAAAAAAATCAGAAATTCTTGAAATGGAAGAAACAATAAACAAACTAAAAAAACTCAATAGGAAGCATCACCAACAGACTAGATCACTTGGAAGACAGAACATCAAATAATGAAGACAAAATATACAATCTTGAAGATAAAGTTGACCATACAATGAAGATGGTAAGAAACCATGAATAGAATGTCCAAAAATTATGGGATAACATCAAAAGACCAAATTTAAGATTTATTGTGTAGAGGAAGGCTCACAGGTTCAAACCAAAGGAATGCACAATCTCTTCAATAAAATAATATCAGAAAATTTCCCAAGCATAAAGAATGAATAGGAAAATCAATTACAAGAGGCTTAGAGGACACCAAATGTAAAAAATTACAACAGATCTACACTTAGACACATTATAATGAAAATGCCTAGCATACAGAATAAAGATAGAATTTTTAAAGCCACAAGAGAAAGGAATCAAATCACATATAGGGGTGAACCAATAGGTTATCTGCAGATTTTTCAACCCAGACCCTGAGAGCTAGAAAATCCTGGAACAACATATACCAAGCTCTGAAAGAAAATGGATGCCAACCAAGAATCTTATATCCAGCAAAATTAAGCTTTAGATTTGATGATGAAATAAAACCTTTCCATGATAAGCAAAAGTTAAAATAATTTACAACTAGAAAGCCTGCCCTAAAGAACATCTTCAGCAAAATATTCCTAGAGAAGGAAATAAAAAGCAATAATGAAAATCAGCAAAAAGAGGTATTACACTGAAGGAAAAACCAATAAAAGAAGAAACCAACTCAAGTTAAATACCAAAAATAAACAAAAATGGCTAGGAATACAAATCATGTCTCAACAATAACGCTAAATGTTAGTGGCCTAAACTCATCAATTAGAAGACATATACCAGAAGATTGGATTAAAAAAACAACAATATGCTGCCTTCAAGAGACTCATTTCATAGGAAAAGACATCCACAGACTAAAGGTGAAAGGTTGGGGAAAAAATATATCACTCACATGAGCTGTAGAAGAAAGCAGGTCTTTCCATCTTCATATCAAATAAAGTAGGCTTCAAGCTAAAGTTAATAAAAAAGGATAAAGAATGACATTTCATACTGTTTAAGGAAACCACATATCAAGACATAACAATTACAAATTTGTATGTCCCCTAAAATGGAGTATCTACATTCATCAAACAAACTCTTCTCAAGTTCAAGAGTCAAATAGATGACAGCAAAATAATTCTGGGTGTCTTTAACACATCTCTTTCACCACTGGATATATCTTCCAAATAAAAGTAAACAAAGAAACTATAGAACTCAATAATACAATCAATAACTTAAACATATATAGAATATTTCATGCAACAATGAGTGAATACACTTTCTTCTCAGCAGTACATGGATCCTTCTCTAAGATAGACCATATATTATTCCACAAAGCAACTCTTAGCAAATATAGAAAGCAGAGATACTACCCTGTATTCCATCAGATTACAGTGGAATAAAATTAGAAATGAATGATAAAATTAAAAAACAGAAGCAACTACAACACCTAGAGACTAAATAATATGCTGTTGAATGAACAATAGGCTGCAAAAGACATCAAAGAACAGATTAAAAAATTCTTAGAGGTAAATGAGAACACCAATAAAACATATCAAAAATCTCTGGGACACTATGAAGGCAGTACTAAGAGGAAAGTTCATTGTAAGTAGTTCATTCCTTAAAACAAGAAAAAACAAAACAAATAAATGACCTTACACTACATCTCAAAGCCCTACAAAAAGAAAAAACAAATGAACACAAAAAATAGAAGATAGAAAATAATTAAAATCAGAGGTAAAATCAATGGAATTGAAACAAAAGAAACAATTTAAAAAATGACAAAACAAAAAGTTGGTTCTTCTAAAAAATAAATAAAATTGATAAACCCTTAGCCAGGCTAATGAAGAAAAGGAGAAAGAAAACTCAAACTACTAATATCTGTGATGAAAAAGGAAATATCACAGCAGACAGCACAGAAATACAGAAGACAATTAGAAACTATTTTGAAAATCTGTACTCCAGTAAAATAGAAAATATCAAAGGCATCATCAAACTTCTAGAGTCATATGATTTGCCCAAACAGAATCAGGTTGATATACACAAGTTAAACAGATCAATTTTCATTGAAATAGAAGATGTCATCAGAAGCCTACCAACCAAGAAAAACCCAGTACCAGATGGATACACAGTTGAGTTCTACAAGACCTTCAAGGAAGAACTAACACCAATACTCCTCAAATTATATCATGAAATAGAAAAAGAGGGAACACTTCCAAACTCATTCTATGAGGCCAATATCACCCTGATCCCAAAACCAAAGACACATCAAAGAAAGAAAATTACAGACCAATATCTCTAATGAACATAGATGCAAAAATTTTCAATAAAGTTCTGGCTAATTGAATTCAAAAACATATTTAAAAGATAGTGCACCATGATCAAGTGGGATTCATCCCAGGGATGTAAGGTTGGCTCAACATACGGCAATCAATAAATGTAATTCATCACATCAATAGACTTAAACATAAAAATCATATGATCATCTCAATAGATGCAGAAAAAACATTAAACCAATACAGCATCCCTTTATGTTAAAAACATTTTAAAAAATAGGGATAACAGGAACATTTCAACATTGAAAAAGCTATTTATGCTAAGCCCCAGACCAATATCATTCTAAATGGAGAAAAATTGAAAGCATTCCCTCTAACAACTGGAACAAGACAGACATGTCCTCTTTCACTACTTCTATTTAACATAGTTCTTGAAACTCTAGCCAGAGCAATTTGAAAGAAGAAAGAAATTAAAGGCATACAGGTTGGAAAAGAAAAATTCAAACTATTACTATTTGATGACAGCATGATCCTATACCTAGAAGATCCAAAAAATTCCACCAGAAAACTTCTAGAACTAATAAATGAATTTATCAAAGCAGAAATTGCATTTCTATACATAAGTGATGAATCCACTGAAAGAGAAATTAAGAAAAGTACCCCATTCAAAATAGCCTCAAAAAATATAAAATATTTGGGAATCAATCTAACAAAAGAGGTGAAAGACCTCTACAACAAAAACTACAGAACACTAAAGAAGGAAGTTGAAGAAGACCTTAGAAGATGAAAAGATCTCCCATGCCCTTGGATAGGCAGAATTAATACTGTCAAAATGGCCATACTACCAAAAGCACTATACAGACTTAATGCAATCACAATCAAAATCCCAATGACATTCCTCACTGAAATAGAAAAAGCACTCATGAAAGTCATCTGGAAAAGGAAGAGACACAGAATAGCTAAAGCAATCCTTAGCAACCAGACCTTAAACTATACTACAGAGCAAGAGTAACAAAAATGGCATGGTATTGGCACCAAAATAGACTTGTAGACCAATGGTACAAAATGGAGGACACAGAGACAAACCCACATAAATACAGTTATCTCAAACTAGACAAAGGCGCCAAAAACATACATTTGGAGAAAAGATAGCCTTTTCAACAAATGGTGCTGAGAAAACTGTAAATCCATATGCAGCAAAATGAAATTAAACCCCTATTTCTCACATGCACAAAATTCAACTCAAAGTGGATCAAGGACCTAGGAATTAAACCAGAGACCCTGCGTTTAATAGAATCAAAAGTAGGCCCAAATCTTCATCATGTCAAATTAGGTCCTGACTTCCTTAGTAAAACTCCTATAGCTCAAGAAATAAAATCAAGAATCAATAAATGAATTGGATTCAAATTTAAAATCTTCTTCTCAGCAAAAGAAACAATCAGTGAGGTGAACAGAGAGCCTACAGAATGGGACCAAATTTTTACCACTCACACATCAGATGGAGCACTAATCTCTAGGGCATATAAAGAACACAAAAACCTTAACACCAATAAATAAATAAATAAATAGATAGATAGATAAATAAAACAACCCAATCAGTATATGTGTCAAGGAACTGAACAGACATCTCTCAGAAGAGGATATACAATCAATCAACAAATATGTGAAAAAATGTTCAATATCTCTAGCAATTAGAGAATTGCAAATCAAAACTACTCTAAGATTTCATCTCACTACAGTCAGAATGGCAGTTACTAAGAATAAAAACAACAATAAGTGCTGGCAAAAAATGTGGGGAGAAAGGCAAATTCATATATTGCTGATGGGACTGCAAATTGGTGCAGTCAATATGGAAAGCAGTAAGGAGATTCCTTGGAAAACTGGGAATGAAACCACCATTTGATCCAGCTATCCCACTCTTTGGTTTATACCCAAAGGACTTAAAAACAGTATGCTACAGTAATACAGCCACATCAATGTTTATAGTAACACAATTCACAATCGCAAAATTGTGTAACCAACCTAGATGCCCTTCAGTAGATGAATGGATAAAGAAATGTGGTATATATATACACAATGGAATATTATTCAGCATTAAAGGAGAATGAAATCATGGCATTTGCAAGTAAATGGATGAGTTTGGAGAATATTATGCTACATAAATTAAACTAATCCCAAAAAAAAACAAATGCAGAATATTTTCTCTGATATGAGGATGCTGATTCATAATGGGGATTGAGGGGTAGCATGGGAGAAATGGAGGAACTTTAGATAGGGCAAAGGGGAGGGAGTGAAAAGGAGGGGGCATGAGGGTAGAAAAGATGGTGGAATGAGATGGACCTCATTACCCTAAGTACTGTATGAAGACACACAGTTGTGACTCTGTGAACAACCAGAGACATGAAATTCATAGTTGTGCTTATATGTGTACTATAAATTGAAATGCATTCTACTGTCATGTATAACAATTTTAAGTAAATAAATAAATACTTAAAAATACAAAAAAAATATAAGGTAGAGAATGTTGTAGCTATTGGAATTTGTAGGTATTTCCCCATATGCAGTCATGGTAATTTAGGTCTTCTAAGGATGAGTAAACTGAGAACGGATGAATGGAGGGATGGATGGATAGCTGTAAGGATGGATGAATGGATGGATAGATAGATAAAACAGCAAAATTCAGAAATAACAAGAGCTAGATAAGGAAATGATGGTATATCAGGATAACTGGAATAAGAACACCACCAATCATACCTGAAAGAAAAGAATTTCAAACAAAATCTCCCAGGACCTAAACACAACAAAGTTAAAAAGGCAGAAAAAAAAAAGAATAATACTTATTCAAAAAGCCCAAACACTTAGGAAAATAGGTCCAGTTCTTTCAATTCATTAAGCAACTACAGTTTTGAGCCCTTGGGTATTAGGTAGGTATTGAGTATATCATGTAAACATACATCTCCTTAGACACAGAAACTCAAACTATGGATGGGAGGAGGAGGAAATGGACATGTATACAAACGATTCCACTAAAAAGACAGTGATTCGATCTTAATATAAATCAAACACAAAATCTGTAGAGTACAAAGGAGTAAGTCTAATTGACCGTGATATTCTGTAAAGATTATATAAAGGAAATGTTATTTAGTCCAAGTGTTCAAGAATGAATAAGAGTAAATGAGGCAGAGAACAAAGAAAAAATTCCAGGAAGTTCATATCAATAAGCAAAGGAGAGGTGATATGAGAATGGATGGGTGAGCAAAGAATGGTAAACAGAGAAGGAGGCTCTATGTGACGCAAGTGGCCATGGACTAGCCTTAAAATATGCTCTGGGGAAAACTGTGAAGGACCTTGACTGCTATATTGACAAAGGATTCATGTAGAAGAACATCGTGATTAAGTCTATTTTAGAAGAAATATTTTTAAATCAAGCTCGCTGGGCTTTACAAAGTCCATTCAAAACCAATTCATAGAGGAGAAAGGCAGAGGAAAATAAAAGGGTCCTCATCTTCAAATTCCAAATCCCCAAGTCAATCTGATCTGAGTAGCTCTGCTGTGAATCTCACTATGTAGGCTTCCGCTTGTTTAGGATTTGGTTTAAAAAAAGATATCCATGACTCAAAAAAAAAAAAAAGGTTTTTACCTATAGATTTGGAAACATAACTCTGATTGTTAAGGAGATGTGTGAGAAATACAGGGATACTTCAAGCAGATGCAATAATCCAGCCAAGATATGATGAAATTATTAGAGAAATCAGCACAAGTAGAAATGTGGGAACCTCAAAAAATATCCCAGAGTAATAATAAAGCAGAAACTGGCTCATTCTGACTGTGAAAATGAGGGCTGAGTGGATATATAGTGATGACTTCAAGGTTGATGTTCAGGGGTATGGGAAGAAAATGGTATCATTCACTGAGAAAAACATCATATGCTAAAAGGAAGATAAGCAATTGGACCTGTCTAATTTTATATAATCTGATTTTAGCTCTATGCCTTGCAACTGGATAAAAATATATGGTTGGATGTCTCAGGAGACAGCCATGGCCTGAGACCATTGGCTATTCAACTGCAGAAAAATAGAGATAATCCCCCAGTGTAAGCCCCCAAAGAAAAATTATTAACAATAAGAGGAATATTAAGATTTAATATTATCTAGGTATTTCATTTATCCTAGTAACCATTCTAGTTTTATATGCATCGTTTTATTTGAATTGCATAAGAATCCTATGAGTAAAGAATATCACTGTTGTGGAGTAGAATAATGTAGCAATTAATATCTAGAGCTGAAATACCTATATTCAAATCTTGGCTCAGCTGTTCACTGTTTTATATCATTTGGGTCAAATTATTTAACCTCTCTGTATCTCAAGTTCCTGATAATAATCCCTATGGCTATGATAAGAAGTGAATTAATGCATATAAAGTGTTCATAATGGTGCCTGGCACACAGCAAGTTTTCAATAAATATGAGCAATTACTTTTCACCTCACTTTGCAGATCATGAAATGAAAGCTAAGTAATAGAGACATTAAATATCTACTAAAGGACACCCCTCTAAATAAATGGCCAGTGTTGTCAGTGCACAAGCCCTCACTCAGCCTTTATGTTAGCCTCATCCATGTGGATGAGAGAAAAAAATGGTCAGGGCTGGAAACTTGAAAAATGCCTAGTTAAGCAGACTAGTTTATAAGACTGCATGATGAAAAAATAATGCAACTAAACTACTGCAAGAAAGGAGGAAGGAGTGGTCAATAATTTCAAAAACATCTAAAAGTTTTTTTTTTTTTTAAGTAATAGGAAGAGGCTGCTAGATTCAGCAATCAGAAATGTTCAGGGTCCGTTGAAGGGATGCTTTAAGCAGACCATGTAGGGCAAACACCAAACACAAACATTTAAGAATGGCTGCCCAGGAGGGAAATGAGAACAGTAACTGTACAGGTATAAATGGAGAAAGAATGGCAAACCAACAAGAAGACTAAAGGCAATTTTTCATAGAATGGGGAAATTTTAGCCATCTTTTTATGTAGAGATAGCAACCATTGATGAGAGAGAGGTTGAAGCTCTTAGGAAGGGGCTGATCAATGAACCAAGACCGAGGAGGATGTAGGAGTGCATGGGAAAGAGACCACAGTGGTACCTGTTAGCCTTCAAGGAAGGAAAAAAAGACTCAGTTTACTTCAAGTCAAGAGACTCCATTTGTGTGAAGAATGCTTGTAAGTACACAGAAAAAGGCTCTCTTGGGACCTAGAAGAAGAGTGAAAATTTATCCACAGGGGTAAGTGAGAGTTTGGTAGAATGACTATGCAGGCCCTGCTGATGTCAGAGCAAAACAAGTGGTTAAGCAACTTGAACAAGGAAATGGACGATGTATAAATCTCCCATCCACAGAATAAGCTAAGGGGAGTCAAGTGATATAAACAGCCCTCACCAATGGAAATGGTGCTTTGGGTTTTCACGTATTCCAGGGAGCTCAAGCACATTTGCATAAGGGACAGCACGAGAATGTGGTCAAGTGGGTACACAAGGCAAGTCCCAGGAGGGCTTGTGGAGGTCACAGGTATCACAGCATCACTTCCAGACATTCCATTAAAGTCACATCTACAGAACTCAGATCCAAATTCTGACTCTACCACTAACAACTTCACTGACTAACCTGGTGAAAATGTGTTTCCTCCCTTTGGGTTTCAATATCCTTACCAATAAAATGAGACTAACCTAGAAACCCTCTAATGGCCACTTCACTGTAAGACTGCATGAGTCTATATTATAAATAGTAACATACACTGTCTTCCTTCTCTATTTCCCATGCCTATAGGAATCTGCTCCTAAGCTGACATTAAAAGGGTGTATTAGTTAGAGCTCTCAGGATTCAGGCAAGCCCCACTGACCCAAGGCAGGTGTGCAGCAAGGCTTCAAAAAGAGCTGCTTCAATCTTATCTCTCTCTGCAGCTTTCTCTGTTATTTCATCTCCATGGAGAGAGATGAATTCACTGTGGTTCCAGAGGTTTATGTGATCATACCAGAGGATGCTGTAGAATCTTTGTGTCCCTATTCCAATAGGCTCAGATGGGTTTAGCAGTCTCTTCCAATTCAGTTCACTCCAGACAATTTCATCATATAGGTGCATATACTTCTGGAGGCTCACATCATGCTTCAGGGAAAGTAGTCCCGAGCTGTGCAGAAAACACAATGTTTGGTGGAAACATTGTAAGTGTTTCTACCAAATGGTCACCAACACAAGCAACGTCAGAGGTGGCGGTACATTCTTGACTGTCTGTTCTCAGTGCCTCCTCTGCTAATTTAGTCTTGAAAACAGAAAATTGTTTTGTTGTGATAGAAAATAAGACATACTAAAGAGCTACACAAACTCTCTTATAGCTTCCCTATTTTCCTATAAGGTAGAGGGGCACACTCTTTCAATCACCTGTGATCTTCCTTTCTTCCATTACCCCTTTTCAAGGCATGTAGGTGAGGCATGTGACTGAGAGGCCTTGCACCTTTTAGTAAATATATTGCTGATCAAATCTGGGCTTCTTAGTACCCAAGGAGTCACACTTTGAGATGATACTCAAGAGGCAGAATGATGAACCATTTTTGAAATTGAATAAATTGTCATCATAGGATGATGTGGAGCCCAGATTACCTGGTTCATCCTGGGGGGCTAGTGCTTGAAGAGCCCAACAGGACTCTTAGGGCAAATTATCACATTGATGACCATAGATACTCAATATTTTAAAAGTCGAATCTGATTTCATGACATGATTTCATGTGTATGTCTTCCCCCAGCCTTACTACCCTACCAAGAGAAAAATAAGTCAATTCCTAGTCTAATGATTTCAGTTGCATTAATAAATATTGTTCCCAGTGGATTTAGTGAATTATTTCACTTGTTTTACATGCCTCCCCACCTAAAGTGGAAGCCCAGGCATAAGCAAATGCCTTGTAAATAGGTTTTTCTCATCAATGATTGAAGTTCAATCATTGACATATCCATTAAGCAAATGTGCACTTACTTCAAATTGAAATTGCAGTCACAAATTTCATTCACTCTATGAGGTAAATGAATTGAACTCAGAAAAGTATTGCACATCAACACAAATAAATTAGAAATGTTCATTCAGAATTGTTGGTTTGAAAAGTGATGGAATATGTGTTAAAATAAATTAACCAAATTAAAAATGGAAGAAAGACATGTTGAAAGAGCACACCTGTTTTTCAGTGAAGTCATGGTAATCAGGAAAAGAATCACTGATTTTCACAAAACAAATATTGCCTTAAAAGATAGTAACAATTCCCTTGTGGATGACCACTGGAGAGCTTACACAGAAGATAAGATTGATCCATGCTACATCATTATTGTGCTCTTTGTTATTAATAAAAAATCATGTAAAAGCAAGCCATAGTCAAAAAGCAGCATGAAACCACTTTGTTAAAAGTCTCCATTATAATCTCAATAAAATGTAAGTTCACACTAAGTCACTTTTACGTAAGTCTAGATTCCAAACTGTGTAAAAACCATGTTAAAATGTTGCTGACATATGCCTTAAATAATGAACATTAGAAATTACTTAATAGCAAATACAATCATCATTGCTTGCAATGTGACATTTTTCTCCATGTTGCTATGACACTACTGAAGCAAAAGTCAAATATCTAGGATCGTCAGAATATTAATTCATATTTCAGTATGAATAAAGATTAATCTTCCCAACACACCAGTAACCATAAAATAGCCTGTTTAAAACATTTTCATGACCAGGCAAAGTGGTGCACACCTATAATCCCAGTGGCTCAGGGGGTTGAGGCAAGAGCCGTTCAAGTTCAAGTCCCAGCCTGGGAAATTACCAAACTCCTGACTCAAAATAAAAAATGAGAAGTGCTGGGGATGCATCTCAGTAGTAGAATGCCCTGGGTTCAATCTCTGCTACAGGAAAAAAAAATTGAGAAAACCACTCAGATCTTGCTAACTTAGGAGATGACTCTTCGTTTCTATGTTTTTATAACATTCACAATGTCTGTACAAGGTCAGATAAAACTAATTAGATAATACCTGGTCAATATGATATGAATGCTACTCACCACATGAAAATATTCTAGTGCATCTAAATGAACCAAGCATCCCTCCATATTGACCCATTTACACACTCCAACTCAACCGCCATTCAAACTGGCCAGAAAGAAACTACCTTCATGCTCTTTGGAAATACAGGACTTTAAGTCTGTTATGAGAAAGGAACAAAATGGGCATTTGGAAGGCTCAGTTAAACATATAAAATACATATTTTTAATACTCTGGATATAGGAGCAAAAAATCAGTAAAATATCTTCTGTGTGGGATCTTCTCTCCTACATTAGTAACTTTTGGTATAAGAATCTGGAGTTAAGTGTCAGATGAGGTTAACTTGCCCTAAGAGTCTATATGTCTATCTATATTATGTCCAGCTAGCTAGAAATCTAAATAAAATGGTACCTGGAGGGAATTCCTTAACCCAGAATAGCAAACCACAAATAAAATAAAACTGCAGACATCTTTTGAAGTCAGAATATATACGTTTTATTATGCAATACAACAAAACTGGGCATTTACTATATTTACTATCAAATTCTTCATCACTATGAATCCAATAACCATACTTAGCCCAAAAATTTAAAGAGAAAAACAACAGTTTGGGCCCAGGTATATTTTCTAAAAGAATGCTTAATTTTATACTTGAAAATTGAAATGAATGCCTATTTTTTTTTTTTTGTACACAATCTATGGGTTATAAAGCTAAACAAATATCTTGGTTTCTGAAGCTTTCCGAAGGCGGCCATCTTTTCTTCTACCACATCACCCATAAAACTGCTGACTGCTCTCACGGAGCAGCCTGGAGCTGGCGAGCCATGCTGAACCCTCCTGTCCCCCTCCTGGGTCTGCACTGTGCTTCTTTGTCAGCTGCATCATCTGTGTTCTGCTCAGTTCCTGCAGTCTTTGGATGGGGAACAAGGTGATTCCTCTTCTGGTTAGGAAACCCAAACGCCGTCAAGGTCGATAATGAAAGTCAATACTGATTCAGACAGGAACCTGACAGTCTCCGGGAATAGGACTACCCCAGGCACCATGCTTCATCAGGCCCGTCTCTGAGACCACGTGGGCTGCATGCCAACTGAGGAGAAATGTCAGCACTTGTAAAATATGAGAAAGCTGAGCCCCAGGTAACTGGCTGGGGATGTTTCTTCCTCAGATGCTCACCTGAATCACCAGAGTCCAAGGACAGAGATTGGTAGCCATGTGTGCAATGGTCCCTACCTCCAACTGCCTCCTGTTCAGCTGGTTCAACCCAGACACTCCAAGATGGAAGAAGGGCTGACACAGAGGTAGAAACCTTCATTCCGTGGTAGTGACTAATTGGGCAAGGATTAGATAGTATGAAGAACTGAGTTGTTTTCATGTCCACATAGTTAAAATCCTCTGTGACCTACTTCTCAGATTTTGATAATCCCAACATGTGGGTTCTAATTATGAAAATCTGAATTTAGCTTTTATGTCAATCTTTGGCTGCACAACTTTTCTTATAGTAGGATTTTTTTTCTATTAAATACTAAAAATGATAAGAGATAGATGCCAGCCCTCATCACCACCACACATTACCACTGTCAGTCAAAGCCACCAGATCAGGTTTTGCCTGACCTGCTTTAGTTGATAATAATGGCTGTGAATTCAAATCACATTACAGGTTGGCTGAGTGCCCTTGTCTCTGTATTCCACAGTAGCACATCTGATCTGTGAGCAAAGGAAGGTACCAGGTCTGTTACCCAATAAGATATTATGAAAATTATTAAATAATGTGCAAAATCTTTTGATGAATAACACCAAGAGGGTCAAACCCCCAGAGTAGAACATCCCTAATAATTACACCTAATATGTTTCTTATTTTTAATGCTTCATATTAGTAAGTCCTCAGTGACAATGTGTTATAAATAGATGAACAGATGGCAACCATCTCAAGTTAGATATAAAAATGATTGAGAGGTGCTGGTGGTGTTGCTCAGTGGTAGAGTGCTTGCCTAGCAATTGTGAGGCCTTAGGTTCGATCCTCAGCCCACATAAAAGTAAATACATAAATTAAAGGTATTGTGCCCAACTACAACTAAAAAATAAACATTAAAAAATGTCCAAGAACTTGAAAAAAGAGAAACCATGATTGTTTTACAAATGTGGGATTCTGGGTGAGTTTCTCCTTCTTAAAAATACCATTCTGTATTATTATTGAAGCATCAGGTTTCAATAATAACCACAATTTCAGTTGGCATTGAATTCAGTTCATCGAAGATTGATGAGGGAGACTGTGCCTATCCCTTAGAAACACACACAAACATCTAAGCCATGGTCAATGTCCTTGAAAACTACAATGTGCCTTAGAAAGTAGGGCACATGCATGAAATGGAGAAGTTTCAAGCAGATCATGACTTAACACAATGCTCAAATGAGCAAGGTAGAGAAGTGCTGCAAGAAAAAGCCTCGGCTTATGCTTCAGGAAAATCTATAGAGCCCTAAACCCGCGAGAGGGAAGCATTGGCTTTGCCTACTGCAGCAATTAGAAGCCAGAGCTGAAATCAATGCGGCAGCCACTGGAGCAGTCTGCAGCTCTGAGGCTGCAGCTCCTTACAGCCATCGATTTTCCCTGGCTTTGGGGCTTGGTTCACCTCACTCTTTCCACCTCGTCCCCCTGTGGCTCCCAGGTGTCAGGCACAGGTCACTGCTTCCATGAAAATTACCCAAGGATCATTATTAGGCTGTAAATCCACAAAGACCGTGGAAAGGGTCACAAACAGTTTCTAGCAACCACTAACTGTTGCTCCTATGTCACTGCTTTTGCTGACACATAACTCATTCTTTCTTAGAGCATTCAAAAAATGGTTCTTCCTCTTAATCCTGAAGTCCAAAATTCCACATTCAGGGTGGCTCCAAATGACATTTTCCCTTCCTCTCTTATCACAGTGTCCTTTCTCTCAAAACTTCCTCCCATAAGTTTAGTCCTATCAGTCTTCTTGGCCTCCCCTGAGTAATCTCCCTATTCCCAGCCCACAGAGTTCTACTCACGCCTTTCCTTCTCCCTCTAAGTCCTTTAAGACCTTGTTCAAGGGCTGCCTACCCAAGCCACCCATCCAAACTAAGTCCCGCTCCTCCCTCCAACAATCTACTCCACCCCCATAGGATAATATTAAATATTTTCTTAGATAAGTCTTACCCAATTGATTATGAGTATCCAGAAAGTCACTCACATCTTACCCAAAACACAGCCTTGCATTGTGTACTAGGCAGCCAGATGGAAATGAGTCAAACTAATGTGGCATTGTGCAAAGAGCAAAGATAACTTATATGAACATGAGAATTATAGCACTAACAGGCACAGTCCATAAGCCAAGGTGCTTATTTGTAGCCATACCTGGAAGGTAGTTCTTCATTTGATTTTGAGAAGATAATAAAGGTTATTAGTTGAAAAAAAATTAAAAACTACATTCTGAAGCTTCTGGAAGGAAGCTTCTACGAGTATCTTACGTGGTTAATGACAAAAGTTGAAAAACACAAGCATGCAATTCTGAGGTCACTATCCAATGCTTCACCAAGAGGAAAGCTGGTCTGGACCAGGACATCTGTTTGTTTGCTTCTGTTACTGACCACTTTGGTGATACTTAGGCTTTGCGTATCAACTCAGGGACACGGGCTGCAGGGAGCTGCCGGGCTGCAAATGATTCTCGAGTTTCTGTTTCTCATGCATTATCTGAGAGGTTTTAATACAAATCTGATTAAAGGATTCTGCCTGGTCTCCACAGGCCAGTGGGCATTCATAGGAGGGAGCACAAAGTGTAATGTGCTTCCCTCCTTCAGAGCTGCAGTGAGAGCAGCAGCCAGCCATGGACTGCCTAGCAGCTTATGCTGAGGCTGAAGGAGGATTCCCAAGCTGTGGCACAGCCGGTGGAGCTCGCAGAAACCACCCAAGACCCTAAAGGACTTGCATGTGTAACTAATTCACTATATGACCTTGTCATATAGTTTGGATTACACAAAAATGATAACAAAAGCTCAGAGTGGGCAAGCAATTTGCCAAACATGATCTAAGGTTTCATTCAGTTTTTTCAATAGACAAGTTTTTGACAAGTTCTTATGTCCAGGCAGTGTGCTTAATAATAAATCCTGGTGATTTTAGATCTTGAATCCATATCTCTCACAAATCCAGGATTGTATGCACGGTGTCAAGATGACTTTAAAACCCAAATAATAAAATGCATTGAATTTGATCTCTGAGGTCCTTTTCTACTCTGTATTCAAAGAATATAATGCATTTTTTCCCCTGGGAAAATTGAGGGGGAAAAATAGGGAGGGCAAGTTTTGGTCTGAGTTTTTATGTATAAGAAACTGCAGTTTAGTTCAATCAAAACTCTAATGAGATTCTGATCCACTTCTGTACCCTCTTAGGAATTTTTGATTCAGCATAATGGGTACCCCTCTATTCAAGGGCATCTCCCCTTATTCTAATGGGGGGACACATAAGCAATAATCCCAACAGTAAATAAAATATTATTACAGTGTTAGGTACAGAAAAGTGCTAAGTACAGTGAAAGTTCACTGACCATAATCTCTGCAATCAGGACTTTTTTTTGGTGGAAGTCTAGATCTCAGTTTACACTGATATTAACTGGAAATTATTCAAACAAGAAGAGAGAAAAGGGCAACAGAGGAGCTGTCAATGAACAAGCAAAAGCGAGGGGATAGAAGGCAACCTAGTGTGTTCAGAAAAACACAGGGACTTCTCTGGTTCTGCAGAGTCCACCAGAAAGATCAAGGCTGACTGCAAAGGAAGCTGGAGAAGGAGGTCTGACTTTCTTTTCAACATATAAAGGAAGGGACTCATTTAAAAATATCTAAAGCAAATCACACAGTGCCCTGCAACAGTTTCAAAATTCAACCATGGTGATTGCATCCTGGGGCTTAGCAGAGGATGCATCACCCCATAGACAATGCAGTCAATGTTTTTACAGAGAAAGAAATGAACACCATAAAATGGTTTAGTGTTTTCAGTAACAGGAAGAGAAAATGCATCAGTTCAGTTACTATTGCATCCAGTATGTACACATCTGTGTGTATATCTATATATGTGTGCTACCCACCACCACCACTGAGGTTAGCTGCAGTAGAAGACAGGTGCCACCTTGGTTCTTTGGTAAAATCCATTTCCTGTATTGTCATTCCCAGTCCACATCAACCTAGCCAATCTGACATTATCCAATCTGACATTATAATCCAAGGATCTAGGGAGAAACACTGTGCTTTTCTAAACAACATATTCCTTTTACCTAAAGAAGACTTGGAAGAACTAACGTCATTGACATTTTACTGAGAATTGACTAATTTTAATTAACTAATTAAAAGTAATATTACTAGAATATTACTAATTCTTTTTTGGCAAAGAAGGGTATTGCAACAGGCAGGGATATCAAAAAGATGTGGCAAAAGATAGGTAAAAATAGCAGGCGTCCTAAATGCTGCCTTTGGGTTTATCACTAAATTTTGATGTATGTCAAATATTTATCTCCAGGGAGGTCTGGGAAATTCTAAGGCAGAGACCAGACTGAGCAAGATGGATATCCTAAAACTGAGCCATTTGAGATTTACTTTGTGATGTGACAGTTTGATATATTTTATACCATCATAATGAATTCTCCATTTCCCAATTTAATTGCATGACTACTCGCATTTTGAATTAGAGATGCTTTTCTCCATCTTAACGAGCAGGGCTGTTCTTCACTGACTGGGAAACTGTAAGAGAAATTAATGCTTCTACTGTTTTGCAAACTCTGCAGAATTTCTCCAGATTTTATGGATCCCAAAGCTTGCATGGTTTAGAGGATACTTAGGGGCAGGACAGATGGGGAGGCAGACAGCCACATGTTGTTTTGGACTAAAACAAAAAAGGATAATGGGAAAAAGGGTTAGAAAAGTGGGAAAAGGTTGAATCAGTCGTGTGTTTGAATGCCAAATCAAGGAGTTTGGGTATTTGGAGGAAGCTCATTAGATAATCATTATATAATAGATTTATGGCTATTTTTATAGACTCATTCCGTTGTAGTTTTGCAGAAATGTGCTCCCTGCTTTGAATAGGGAACCAGTAAATTATTGGCTCACATTATAAAAGCCTGATGCCAACTTGGTTTTTCTTAATGGTATAGAATTCTTTTGGATCTCTAGATTTAGAAACCATTTTACTTTCTGGAAACTATTTTACTTTCTATAATTTTATGTCTTTTCATTTATAAAACAAATATGCATACACCCTGGGAAGCAATTGCCAAACATTAATATTTCAATGTGAGCCTACTGTTCTTTTCTTGAACACAAAAGAAAAAAAATCACTTCTGATAACAGCCATGCTATGTCTCTAAAGTAATAAAACAGATTGAAAATTTGTACCACCAGGTACTGGCTCAGTGATGTGAACTGTGTATAGGGGTGGGGAGTGGCTATCACTCTGAGCCCAGTCTGGAGCAAGAAATCATACCTCTTAATTTAATGGATAAAATTTAATATAAATAATTAACTAGGTTCAGGTCATTTGAAACTGGGTAACTGGCCCCACTAGAGTAGTACAGCACTCTAAATCCTCTTTCCCTCCACATAGTACTTTATTATACATATTTGTCCCACAGTTAGCTGCATCAAATGACAATTTCTATTTCAAAGAGTGACCTGCTGTTCATGTCATGCCTAATATGCACATTGAAAGTCCAGCAGAATGCAATCTGACTAAATTTGGCATACAAGAATTTAATTGGATATCTTACTTAAGAATTATCCACGACTCCAATTCAATTTAATTGTTTATCACATATCAAGCCAGCAAGTCACTTCAAAAGATCAAATTGGGAATAAAAAATCCTACCTCCTGGTAAAATCCCAAGCACCATTCTATTTTTGTTAGCCTACCTTATCCTATCGCTTCTGAAAGAATTGCTCATCTAAAAAAACTAGCATTTCTGGTTCCCAACATGAGCAATCTGCAATCAGCCTCCCCCCAAAAAAAATGTTGCTATCATTTTCCAAGGAGCTAACTCACACTGAAGGTGTCAGTGGGAAACTGCTGGCTGTGTCTCTAGCCGCCACCCTCACACACATACACACAAACCTGTTTTCTGCCAGCTGCCTGGATGCATGCTATCCCAAACACCTCACCTCATTTGGAAACACTAAGTTTTCATCTCAAAAATCCACATTTCATTTGCCAAGATTAATTTAAACTCAATACATTTGATCAGTCACTTAAAGATGCTAAGTGCCTGTTCATATAGAACATTGTAGGACTAGGCCCTCTTCAAATACATCACTTTATTCATTTCTGTATATGAGAAGATTGTAAGCTGGAAGGAAGAGCAGAGTTCTGGGAGCTCAAAACTGGTTCCATCACTTTAACACAGGATCTCAAGTGAGTTATTTCATTTCCCCATGCCTTGGAATTCTTATCTTTTAAATGCATATGGGATAAAACTCCTACCACTCCTGTCCTATAATCTCTGCATCGCACCCCAGTTTTATTACCATGATTCTGTTACACAGCATGACAAATAGGATATTGCAGATGTAATTAAAGTTACTAATCAGTTGTTCTTAAAATAGAAAGATTACTCTGGATTATTTAGGAGGAACTGGAATAGAAAAAGCAGAAGAAGAATTCAAAGAGATGTGGTGCATAAGAAGGACCGGACTTGCCATTGCTGGTTTGTAGATGGAGGGGTCAAGTGGAAAAATGACAGAGAAATTATTTCTTTCAATATCTAGTGAATATTGAAAAGGATCTCAAGCCCCAGAGGAGAACTGCAGCTGCAGGTGATTCCTTGATTTTATCTTGGCAAGATATGAATGGATCAGAGAATTCAACCATATCACATCAGGTTCCAACCTACAGAACCGTGAGATAAATAATGGGTATTGTTTTGAACCACTAAAAGCTTGTGATCATTTAATTTGTTACACAGTGCTAGAAAATAAATACAAGAGGCAATATGATACTTCATTAATGCAAGAAGTCATTATGAACAATAAAAATCTCCACACATGTTCTTCGTTTTTTTTCTGTTGTTATTGTTTCCTTCATGCAAATTCTCTATACCCTCTGGTTTCCAGTCTTTGTTTTATTTATTTTTTTAATCCAAGAGGATCCGTTATGATAGGGACCAGATAGACTGAGAAAAGTTTGCATCTCATAAACAGTTGACAAGAAACAATCAAGTTGCATGCTGGCTCACTCTTCCTAGGTCTATGTTCCTGCAGAAAGGCATATTTTGTTCTAAGGGCCTTTTATAGACCACCATTACCTTTGGGGTTCTGCATGATCCCAATTATAATTACTCTGTAGATGAGATGCTTATCCAGCTGTAACACTGGATTGGTTCTGGGGCTGTCTATGCCCCTAGAGTCTCATTTCTGGCCCTGCGGGGTAGTAACACCAGGTTGCTCCATTATCCTTTCTTTCTCCGAGGGCTCCTGAAGGCTCTTCACTGTCTGCAACTATATTAGTCTGGAGATCTCATTCCAGACACTCATTCAGTCAACTAGAACAGAAATTAAAATCTTTGGTCCAATTTTGAGCTAAAAAAAAAAATTGACTGGTTCTTCCCGTATACCTCTCTCCCTAGAAAAACACACCACATCCAAAGAATGTTTACTGAAAAGGAAAAAAGAAAGATCTGCTGTTTCTTGCCACCATTCATATTTGTATTTTTAGGAGACCATATCTTATTTATTATATTATCTGTATCTCCAACTTTGTTCAAAAATAAAAAATAAGGCTTTTTTTTTCATCTTCCTCTGTGACTTTTAAATGATTAATTATATATTGTCCTTGGTAATTTTGCAAATATAATACTTTAAACTGAAAATTTTTCCTGATTGCCATTGCAAGTATTCTTAGTTCCAAAGTAGTTTGAGTTGTAAACACTACAGGAGTATTTTTGTCTGTATTCTAGCTCCACTAAGTATTCAGAGCATACAGTGATTAGGAGCTCATACTCTGAAAATAGCCTCCGTGGTGCATCTCAGCTCTATCATTAACTAGCCATGATCTTGTGCAAGTTATTTAACTCTCCAGGCCTGGGATTTTTCATCTGTAGAATGCATCCATCCATTTCACATAGCTCCTGAGTACCTACCATTTAAATTATTATTTTTATCATCATCATCATTCTGTTCAAATTCCCAGGACACTGACTAAAAACAGAGCATTCAACTGGTTGGTAAAACAGTCAGTGGCAAAGTCATAGTTTGCTGTCATGCTTTCTTGGTTTTCCTTGTTCCTTGTTGTCCTGCATTGGTATCTCCACATTTGGTGGTCTTCTAGGCTCCAAGGAGTCAATGCAGTAGGAATAAACTCCAACTATCAGTGAGTGTGCAGGAAGTGGATGGAAGGTGTGCACGGCTCTGATTCCAGTGAGATCACAGCAGCATAGTCTCTGGGGACCTAGTGATCTGAGGCTGGTGTTGGCAAAAACTGCAGAGGTTGCCAGCGCTCTGGGTGTCTGCAGAGGCCTCGTGGGCTGTTAGAAACTTCAGTGGTGAAGGATGTTAGGATATTCCTAATTTCTTTATCTCCAAAGGGGGAAGTCATCGACGAGGTGATCACTCCTGGCACTGGCTCAGGCTCACAAGTACCATGGTGGCAGTGGCATTTTTGTCTTATGCATGTGGAAAGCATCTGGAACTCAGGCACGTGTGGAGTTACCATGGCTTGGAAGCCTAGGAATGCAGTAGCACTAGTCCTCAGGGTACAAGTGCCCCTTCTATCATTTTTTTTTTTTGTAGTGATATGCAAGGTACAGGTGCTTGTGGAACAACCAGGGTCAGGAGTGTGGGCATGTGCAGAGCTATGGACTCTGGGGTCTGAGTCACAGGTGTGACAGTGACTCCAGTGTTCTAGTCGCAGGCACTCACCATGTGGCTGCAGAGGCAGAACACTGATATGTGCAGGTCCACTCTGCTCCAGAGACCAGGACACAGACATGCCAGGGGTGGCATTGGCTTCTGCCACAGAGCCAGTATTTGCAGAGTGACTGCAGTAATCTGGGTCAAGGGTACATGTGGAATGACAGTAGCTCTGAGGTCTTGTACACAGGTTAGTTTTCTGTATCAATAGCTCCAAAGTCTGGATCATACTTGCTCATGAAGCAGTAATGAAATTGGGGATCCATGATTCTGGACCCAGGATGGTGTTACCCTGCTTTGGTGGCTCCAGTGTCTGCAGTGTGGGTGCCTACAATGTGAACGTGGATCTAAGGCCTGGAGTGCAGCCATGCATGAAGGAGCCCAAGTTCTGGACTAGGTAGTGTGCAGTGTTGGAGGGCTTGACAGTCCTGATCCCAGGATGACACAACAATGGCTTTTGCTGGGAGTGGGGGACAGAGCACAGCATGTCCATCTCCAGGGAGTCTGTGGTAGCCATGGCTGTTAATGACCTCAGTGGAGAATCTTCTGGTGTCCACAGGAGAACACTAGAGACCCTGATGATGGCATTGACTGTCTGGCTGACACTGACTAATAATGATGGTACCCACCCTTCCTCTTTGTTCCTGATCATTACCTGGTGTCTCAGGTATGCTGATCTCCCCTGAGATTTCTTTAATTCAGTTATTCCTCTTGATGTTTTCTGGGTAGTTTTACTCCATTTTGTTGCTGCAGGTTCTCAATTGGATCCTTCAGCCCTCCCAGGGCTACTTCTCTTCATGTATAGCAACCTAATTGTGGGTTTTGTGGTCATCGTTTGTTTGTTTGTGAAGGGCTGAAGGCTGATGTTTTCTTCCATCTTGCAGATGTAGCAATGGTCAACGATGATGCCAAGATAATTCAGTGGGGAAATAAATGTGTTTTCAGCGAATCATGCTTGACCAACTGCATATCTACATACCAGAGAATAAAGTCCGGCCCCTTTTTGGCTCCATACACCAAAAATGAACCAAAAATGCATGATAGATCTAAATGTAACAGCTAAAACTATAAAATTCTTAGGAAAAAATATAGACAATTTTGACCTTGATAAAGGCAAAGCATTCTTGGATATGATTTCAAAAGCATAAGCAACATAAGAACAAGATATACATTGGACTTCATCAAATTTAAAACCTATAGTGCTACAAATGATACCATTAAGAAGATGAAAAATATAACCTACAAAGTATGATAAAAATATTTACAAATTATAAAATCATATATCTGCCAAAGTACTTGTGTTTCAAATATATAAAGGCTCTTACTCAGTAATTTAACAAGATAAATCAGCCAATTTAAAAATGTACCAATGATTTGAAGAGGCTTTTCTCTCAAGAAGATATTGGCATGTTTTTTGAAAATGTTAAATATACGCTAACCATATGACTTAAAGATTTTATTCCTAGATATCTACACAAAAGAATGAAAACATATTCTCTATAAAAAATGTATACGTGAATGTTCATAGCATTTTTATTCATGATAGACATAAATTGGAAATAATCCACGAATCCATAAATCCCTGAATGCATAACCAAAACATGCTGTATTCATAAAATGGAATATCAATTAACTATAAAAAGAATAAAACACTGAAATACATAACAACATGAATCAACCTTAAACCATCATGTAAAATGAAAAACTAAAACAGAAACAGAAGACTAAACACTGCATGATCCTATTGACAGAGAATTCTAGAAAGTCTGTTTGCTTGGCACTTGGCACTTCAGTGAGGAGGAAGGGGTCAGATGCACAAGTGCATACCACGGGGGTGATAGGATGCTCTGTAAAGCACATACCAGGGGATGATAGGATGCTCTGTAAAGGAATCTTGAGGATGGGTGTACAGCCCTATAGACCTAATAGATACTGTTCAATTACACACTTAACTATGTCATGTATATAAATTTACCTTCATAAAGTTAATAAACTAGATTTAAAATTAAGAATTTCATTTCATTTAAAGGATATGAAAAAACAGGAACTTTCATATTTGTGAAAATAAATTGTCTCAGTAATTTTGAAAAACTGAGATCATCTAAGTTTAACTCTGATACCTCATGGTTTTACTGTTAGGCAGTATATACTCCATAGAACCACCTATGTATATTCACTATAGACACATGATTTCTCAGAAACAGTGCAACATCAGCCCCAAGCTAGTAATGGAAATATACAGACATGTGTTTTGTTACATTCATAATATGCAGCAATGAAAGTCAATGAATTGTTTCTGCATGAAAGAACATGGATAAAATACTTAATTATAAAGCTAACGACAAAAGCCAGACATAATTATATAGAAATATAGATACTGTTTATATATTTAAATTTAGCAAAACTAAGCTAAGGATTCAACATCAAGGCACTGGTCACTTTTAGGGAAGAGAGGTTGCATTCTAACCTGCTAGAGGCATGGAGAGCTTTTAGAGTGCCGGTAATGTTCACTTCATAGTCTGATGGTGGTGATGTAGATATGCTGACTTTATGATAATGCATTGAGAAGTACAGTGACAATTTATATACACACTTGTATTTATGCTAATGGTTAGTACAGAAATATTGTTATGATTTAGATGCGAGAAGTCCCCTGAAAAGCTCATGTGTGACCATGAAGGAATGTCACACCATTAATCTCAAATCATGATGTGGAGTTATGTAATATAAATTAACTCTATCTTCTATAGAGTGATTAGCTTATGAGCTAAACTTCATCACTAGGTTAATCCATTTGACAGGTTAATAATCTGAACGGACTGGTGGATGGTAACTGTAGGAAGGTTGGGCATGGCTGGAGGAAGCAGTCAACTCAGACAGCTTTTAAATCTCAATTTCAGGAGGGAAGGCCCAGGAGCAATATTGGCAGAACTACTTTGTTATATCATATGCGCATACAAATATGTAACAACAAATCCCATTATTATGCACAACTATGATTCACCAATGAAAAATATGTGGGGAAAAAATAAATAAATCTCAAGTTCATAATAAAAGAAATTCCTTTCAACATGTATTCTAACACTTTATCATGGTCAGGTGAGATGATTCTTTTTACTCCTTCCTAAAATGGGTGTCTATTCCTAACCTATAGGGAAATATCTCAGTCTAACCATTAATCCCAAATCATGATGTGGAGTTATGTATCCAAATTAATTCTATCTTCCATCAACCACTGAGTTTGTATCATCCAATCTGCTCCTTAGATTTTATCAATAATATCTTTGTTTCAAGTGTTTGGTTTTTATCTGCTGATAATATGAACAAAATTCTGCCTTGATATTTCTTTTAATAATTGTGTAGACTTTTAATAGCCTAGGTAATATACATCTTATAAGAAAATAATGTTTCAAAATTTAAATTCTACCTTTGGGGGCCTTGCCTTTTATTCAGTTTTCCTGAAACTCTAAATTTAAATCTTTATGAAAACTGGTGCCATTATATGAAATATCAATACCACTTTTTACTTGGAAAAAAATATAAAATTAAATTCTGAATGTGCAACCTTGATATTCACATAACTTTTTGATTTGTCTATTATCCTGTCCACTGTAAAAAATCAGAGCCATGGTTATTTTAGTCCCTTTAGTTAAAATGACAGAATTGCCATTACAGTTCTTTCACATAGTTAACGAGGTATTATCCACTATGACACTGAGAAATACCCCATAGCTTTGTTCTGCATTGATTTTACATTAGAAACTACCCACACTGACCTATGGGCCTTTCTCAAACTAATAAAATTACAATCTGAAATTATAGGCCAAGCTCTTTTACAAGGTTCTCCTATCATAAGGGGATGACTTTATGGAAGGAGAAATTCATGGAGTAGCAAATCTCCTTAGTCATTCTTGGCACATGAGCTTTTAGCAATATATGGAAAATAATTTCCATCAAAAGTTAGAACAACTAAGATGAATCAAGTCAATTTAGTGTAAGCAGTTTCCAAAATCACCTATAACTCTTTTGCATGGACCCCTTTTCACATCAGAACAGTAAACTATGTTGAGGACTCCACGTGCCATTTATGTCTAGGTCCTCAGCACCCAACAATCTGCACAGTACAAAAAGAGTGCTTAATAAAAACTCGTCAGACAAGTGTCAATTTGTTCTTCCAGAACATGTTTCTTTTCCCCCTGAAAAGTAACAGGCCCTTTTTGTATCCTTCAGCTTATCAAATTCCCTGACACCTAAATGAAGACTCATGAAAAACTGATTTATATCATCATTTCCTAGATCACTGAGTGGAAAAGACTCTAGACTCAGAACTCATCCTTATTATAGTGGCTCCTGGGTCACCCAAGGCTCTGGTGACCTAAATACAGACACTGAAGAAAGACTAGACTCTAATACCTAAGCAACAGTAGATTGCAAATGTATATAATTGCCTTTTCCTTCTCCACAGTACAAAGCTTTGAATTCTTTGAATTCAACTTTCTCCAATTGTCTAGTTGGAGAAATCAAGGAGTTCAGTGATGACAAAAGAGACTTTCACATCTCGGTCCAAAACTCTGTTCTTCTCCTGTCTGTGCAATGAAGGAATACCTACCAAATAACCCGGAAACCAGAGAAGACCCATCATTGGCACCAGCCTGAAAATGTGCACCACTAATTTTAAATGCCACTTAATATTATGCAAACTGGAAGAATTTGAATCTCAACCTCCATTCTATTTAACTAGTATGGCATTCCATGCCAGTTTGACACGAGATTCTTAGATATTTATAGGGTGTCCAGACAACAGGGAAGGGGCTTCTCCTCTCCAATTGACCATGACTTGATCTGGCCTCTAGGATGATCTCAGGCACAGTTTTACTATTGCTCCTATAGTCCTCTGACCCTAAGCCAAGAATGTGTCCAATCACCTGCTTTTGGGACTGTGACCTCAGACCGAAGACCTAGCACACATCACAGACCCTCTCACTCCTTTGTACTTGCTCCTTAGGACTCTGTCATGAAGAGTTCAAGGTTCAAGCCTTACTACATTCTGGGCAGTGTTTTAATTTCTATGTGTGTTATCCTCTAGATTCTCATTAAGTGTGAAGTGGGGACACTACAGTTTCTAGTACTGTTTACCAATAAAACACATAGTCACAGAGAAGTTTAGGAATTCACATAAGGTCACACAATAAAAAGCAAAACCAAATGGGCTGGGGATGTGGCTCAAGCGGTAGCGGGCTCGCTTGGCATGCATGTGGCCCAGATTCGATCTCCAGCACCACATACAAAAAAAAAAAAAAAAAAAAAAAACAAAGATGTTGTGTCCGCCGAAAACTAAAAAATAAATATTAAAAAATTTTCTCTCTCTCTCTCTTTAAAAAAAAAAAAAAAGCAAAACCAAGAATAAAAGTCATGCCTGTCACCATAGTTAATGAACTCATCTAAGGAAAATAACATTTTTGATAATAATGATGATGATGGTGTGATACAATATCTAAAGTAGTTTGCTGGAAATTTCAGGTACATGTATGGAGTATGTTACAAAAGTAATCTCTACTTGTAGAGATTTGTAAAATCATCTCTATTTTACAAATGAAGAAAAATAAGACTAGCTAGTTACTGGAGTAGTGGGGGAAAGATCAGACTACACATCTGTCTGACCCAAATGCCCTGCTCGGCCCCCACAAGCAATTTCAGTTATTTCCTAAGGTTCCTCATTGAGTATGGTGTAGCCATCCTTCCTGGGCTGTCCCTCTCTCCCTCTACGTCACCCACTGCCATCTCTTCAGTTCTGGCCTCAGCTCCAGTCACATAGACCTGCTTGCTCTTCCCCAAGTTCTTCTTCCTCGTATCCCATGCCTCCACTCACGTTCATGGTTAATTACTGCACACCTCTCACCTGCTCAGCTTAAATGATCCCAGTGATGCATTCTCTGACTACGTCCTCAACTCTCCATTTATGCAGAAATACCCATCTATGTGACTGCTTCCCCCGTAACCCCACACAGCAACAGAAACTAAAAGATGCCTACCCCTGGGTCACACACTGACAAGACTTCTCTGGGCAGGCACCATCACCAGCCTACCCTTCAGAACACAGTTCCCTCTGAAGTGGCAGAGTCATAGAGCCCATGGAGCTGGTCACCAGTACCAAGAGGGTCGGAGAGCGAGTTAACATCAGAATATGACAGTTGCCCAGGAACTCTCTGGGACAGCTTCTGGATTCACTCACTGTGACAAGGTTAGGCTACATCTGAATGAAACTCAGAACAAGTTGTGAGATTGGAAGAAGCAAATGTTACAGGGAGGAGAACTCTGGAATGAGTTCCAGGGATCCCAGTTTCAGTTCTTCCTCCATTGTTCATACATTTTCAAAAGTTGAAAAAGTCACTTAGCATGCTAGAAATTATGTAACTTTAAGGTCAGAACTAAATGTAAGAATGGGTATGGTTGAGTTTGTAAACTGTAAAATATAGAGTTATTGAGTTATAAAGTCCCTAATAAAGTCCCTAACAACAGAGATTGTGTCTTACATTTCTTGTCTCCCCATAAATACAATTGGGACACCTATGTTAAAATGTAATAGAAAGAGCCCTATTTGCTCTGAATTTTTACATTGGTTGTATTTTCTTGCTGCCAGTCAGAGAGTAGCATGAACTTCTCCCTGAGTCAAATTTATTTATGAGTGTTTTTAGTGAAAATATGATGTTCAGAGTTGCTGCCACTACATTTCAATCAACTTCTATATAAGGCCAACCTACCTCCTAGTGATAATGGACTCAAATGAACCTCCATAATAGGAAGCCTAGATATCTCTGGCATGATGAACAGACAAGGAGCAAGCTAACCTAGAGTGGATAGAACCCCATCCAAGGGCGGATGTAAATGGGAACAGTTTGGGACTATCCAACTCAGATATTTAGTGACTAGAATAATGGCCAGCCTATGGTACATGAACTAATGTTTCATGTCTTTCCTACTGAGCCTCACATTGCGATTCAAGGAAACAATATGGAATATTGCTCATTTCCCCCACGACAGTCATCGTGAGGAGAAAAAGCACAAGGGATAATGCATGTGATTTGCAAAAATATTGATTAATCTCTTTGTATCTGTGCATGTGTGCCAACCAGAATTATTCCATGGAAATAATTGGCCCATGGAATGGATCAAGTGCTAACTTTGAAAATCAGTTTGATTGCATATCAATATCAGTAATGGGACAAATACATAGAAGATAATATTTTCATTTAACATAAAGAAAATAAAACTAAAATGGTTATGGGCCTTACACAAAGACAAGCAAAGCAGAAGCGGAGGGAACAGTAGGTTCTACCCAAGTTTCATTTCCAGTGCTAGATAGAACGAGGGAAGCACGATAAGAGGTTCTGATTCCCAGTGTGAGGGAAGGGCCAGGAGTTGGAGCTGATGGCTTGGTGAGCCACTCTTACTCATAAAGACCGAGACATTGCTGTCTTTCCATTAGGACACCCATGAACATTACTCTTCACTGAGAGACAATGATGCAATCTGCTCTCATCAAAGAAAGAAAGAGAAGATTACCAGGGATTTACATAATTCAGCACATAGCAAGACATTTTTCAAGGTTCTTTGGCAATGTCATTTTACTTATAAACTGTTCAAAGGAGGAATATTTATGGCCCTTCGACCTCTCCCACTGGCCCTAAAAGAAATTGAATTTCCAACCAAATCCATTTACAAGGAAAGAGCTATTCATTCTAATAAAGCCACATGGTAAGTACATTAAGTAGGGGAAAATGTCTTTTGATGAACAGAGATATTACACCCACAGGAGTGGCAGCAACCTCAGGGAAAGTTAAGGTTGGCTGCTTCTGATCTCACTTGAAATTTTCCCAGCTCATAAAGCATGACAAGACCACAAAGCAGCTGCTTTAGAGTTACCCAAAGTGCCATTAGCCAACACGCCCAATTTCAGCCTTGATACTTGTGGCATGAAGTAATGTATGAATAAGAAAAATGGCCGATACCTTAAAAAGATCTTCAGCTTCCAATCTGTACAAATATAGTCCTGGTACCAGCACTAACACAGAGGGCATGCCAAAAGATAGGTAAGAAGATATTTATCTGTAAGAAATGTACAGAAAGACTTGTGTATTCAGTATGCAGTATGACAAAACAAACACAATCAGATGTCAAAAACAGACTGTCAACAACAGGACTAATTTGGCCAGCTTCAGATGAGCTTCCCAATAGTAGGGCAGTGGGGTTGGTAAGAAAAATATGAATTCAATGCTTTGGAGGGGATATGGAATGACCTTGGAAGCTGAGAAAGAGTGAGGAAGAAGGATGTATTAATTATTCTACCCATGTTCCTGACTTAAAAGTTTTAGTGAGTGGTGCTGGTAGACACTAAGCTCTGGGACACTGAATGAGAATTGGGGGAAACTCTTTGATAGGTTAATTTAGAAATTCTGAGTCTAAATGTCCTCTGGGACATTCATAAAAGCAAATGGCATCACAGTCTGGTCACACACATAGGAATATATGTGCTGGGTACAAAGAACTTGCAGTTGCTAGGAAATTGGAATTATCCCTAAAGTCCCAATCCCCTGTTCTCTTTTCAGAGTATCTAAGCCAGAAATCCCAATGATTGCATCAAATTGTAACCTTGCTTTTAAAGAAAGATGTGTTTTATTTAAGATTGCATAGGATAAATATAACAATAATTCAAACATGTGATCACTTTAGGAAAGAAAGTCCTAATCTACACCCAATTGCCACATCAGTTGTAGAAAACTCAAAATCAAGTTGGTTTTTAGGTACCTTGGATAACACTTCTGGAATACAGATCCTGAAAAGAATAAAATCTGGTTTTCTGTAGGCCACCTAACAATAACCCTGAGTTCTCCAATAGGATAGAATCAAAGAAATGTCCTGCAAGACGACATTCATTGTGCCTGCTAAATTGGGAGCAGTCATTCATCACCCAAACACTAGTCAGTGATACTTCTGATAAGTGAGCCACAGATAATGTAAAATCAGAGAAATTTGAGTTTGGAACTTTCATAATGTTGACAGAAATGAGGAGAAAGGAATAAAAAACAAAAAGATAAGCCACACACACACACACACACACACACACACACACAGAGAGAGAGAGAGAGATTTCAGGCCTCAGTGGCTGTGTTATAAATGGGAATGGAACATATCAAGGAAGCAGGTAAGCTGGTGAAAGAGAGGGAGATGAAACTTCATGTTAGGCAGTAAGTGGGACAGTGAGAGAACACAGAAAGCAGAAATTGATTCTTTATCATACACAAAAGTCCCCTAATTTCTTTGGTTGCTAGAAACCAGAACCAATTTCCCTGCTTATCAGTGAAATCAAAAGGAAAGTCTATATATATTCTGATGAGAATTAGAGAGAAAATCACAGTTTTTCTCAGTAAACACAAGCACTTGACAACTAGACCAAGCAGAAAGTGGGGGGCGGGGGTGGGGGTGGGGGATGAAGCACACTGGTAAATCCCAGCATATAAGAAACAGAACAAGATTCCTATGAAGATATTCCAGAAGGAGATAGCAGAACTTCACTGAACTAAGATTAATAAACTTCTGGGTAATAAGAAGCTTGAAGGGACCTGAATTTAATTGATGAATAAGAGTGAAATATGATTGAACTATTATTACATATAATGAATGCAATAAGACTACCATCCAGTGTGTATTAGAAAAGAGGATGAGCTTGAAGGAGTGAGTATGAAGAGAAATCAATAAGGAAAAGCTTATTCTCCCTCTTAACAGGAAAAAAAGGTACAAGAAAGAAGAGAAACAGGGGTTCTTCAATCTCTAGGAATATAGGAGGAAATGTTTTTTGACTTAGGTTCTCAAATATATAGAAAGTTTAAATAAGCAGTATCTTTGATGATACATGAAATTGGTGGATTCTTGGCAATTAGTAAGTTTTTAGCCCAATAAATCTGGAAGATCATGTGTGTCCAGGAAGATGAGAGATGTCAGTGGTGTGTGGTAGAACTGAGAGAATGTTTGACCATGACCAAGACTTGTAAAGATGAACATGAGCTGGGTTGAGATAAAGAACAAGACTTTTCCTTCCTGATGGAGAGACCAGGAGGACTTTGGGTCAAAGCAGAAAGTTCAGCTGTGAGATGAGCTGTTCTCTCGTAAGATCTTTAGAAGTAGATTTAGCAACACCAAATTCTGTGTTCTGGGTTGAAGTCATTAAATCTGGATACCCATACTGGTTCCCACTCAGTAATATCATGCAGACTAGAAGAATTAAGGGACAGATAAAGCAACCTTTGGCCAAGTATGGTATTCAAAATGTTCACAGCCAGTGTGTCATAGACCCCAATCAATTAGAAGGGACCAATCAGAATATGTACAAACTATAAATAACTATAAATACCAGTGGGCACCAGCAGAATTTTCACCATGCCTAAGAGTTCTATTTGCTCGTCAAGGTCATTGTTACTGGATCAGACAGTTGATAAGCTTCTATAGTGCTTTAAAAAGGGGGTTCTTTTTGAAGGAAACCAAATAAATCTTGCTGCCATATTATTAATCATATTAATATCCTTTTTCAACCTGTTTTAATAAGAAGGTACAGCAGTTAAGCTCTCAGCTCAACAACAATGAATCTGTGACTAGGTGATATCAAACATATTTCTGAAACTTTTAATTATGTCTTATTTTTTCATTTACATCAACTTTTCCACTGGCACTGGTGCAGAGCCGATATGGACCACTCAATAGGAAGCATGAGTTAGTTTAATTTCTAAAGATTTCTTAGAAGAAAACCACCAATGTAGAGATCTGGTTAAATAAGTCTGGTTAAATGCCAATTCCAGGGCTGCGTCAACTCAAAGTCCTCCCGACCCCCAGTGTCCTATGTGAGCTCCTCCTGCATGCTCCTGTGTGCCTTTGCTTCAATGGGTGCCACCTAGGATCTATCCTGTAAAACCACTCAGCTCAAAGCATAGCAGCTTTACAGTTTTCTGCAAGAAATCTAACACACTCAATAGTTTGCAAGTTTGGTAACACCCAGGAAAACTGAATGACTTGGAGATCAGATCACACCTTATCGCACAGAGTCTTGCACTAATATGCTATCACAGCCACTCACCTCCCCCCGCCTTCCAAAACCTCTCAGCAAAGCATGATCTTCTCCACCAAGCACACGCACTTCAGCACCAAGCTCTGATCCTGTTTTTGTCCTGGAGCAGCCCCACCAGGGCAGCCTGTCTGGCCCAGACTTATTCCTACCATTTATTTAAACTAAGATTTCATTTTCTGTGAAATCATATTTTAACACTATCACTCTAGTATACTATCATATCCATCCTTGGGACATTGTATCTAATATGCTCTCAGACTTTTCAATTGCAAAAAGCACTTTCATATCCATTATCTTATTATACCACCCCTATTTTTTCCTTCAATCTCTAGGGAGGCAAACGCCAGGACTCACGGAACACTGAGTCTGTAGCCCTTAGCACGGTGCCCGACACACACTGGGTTCTCATCAGTAACTGTGGGTGAATGATCAGAATAAATGAACATGGCTATTAAATAACACGTCAAGGATCATATATCCTAGAGGAAATAGAACCAGATTTCAGCACATGCCCCAAGTTCTGGTCTTGCTTCAATCCCACTTCACATGTGCCACAGATGTACAGCTTCTTTAACATGGAGAGATGTAAACTGCCAGAATGAACATAAGCAAATGATTTTTAAAGTGCCAGGCAGGCATTGGGCTCAAAATTTTTATAAGTTTCTTCTAATCCAAAATTTTAATGAAATACTAACAGTCCTCTAAGAGTTGCTACTGGTACTTGTGAAATGGAATTTTTCCATTAACAAATTTTGTTACACACATAAAACCATGAATACAAACTATATGAATTCAGAAGACCAGGATGTTCTAAAGGGATAATCTTTGATGTCTGAGACATCAAAGACATAAATTCTTCCAGAAAATTCTGTATTCTTCACTCTACAATGGAAGATGACACGTTGCTTCTGCTTGGTAAACAGGTCACCCTCTGTGCTGTTTACACGATTGCAAACACAAGAGAAATCACCCCTTCCCAGTCACACCCAAGCACTCCACTGTGAAAGCCTAGAGTTAGTTTTTAGAGATGCACAGGTGGACCATCCCTACTTGCTGTTGTCAGAGAATGAAAAGCCTCCTTTCTCTCCCCATGAAGCCAGCATTAGGAATCAGAGGACCTATGTGGAAGCTATTGAAGGGCTTATTGATTGTGTGACCTGGGGCAAGGCATATAAATTTCAGGTTTGTAATCTCTAAGGCAGGATGGATAAGCATAAGTCAGTGGTGAGGCGAAGGTGAGAGAAGACAATGGCATTCAAATTATGTTTTCTGGAACCCCCAGGGTAGAGAGAGGTCAAGCAGCAGAGGCCACAACATTCTCCCCTGCCTCGGCCAGAGAAAGCCAGTTTTTAGACTTGCAGAACCCAGATCCAGGCCTCGGAACTCCCAGCTCAATTACCCATCCACTGAACCAAACAAACATTTCCTCAGAATTGCCCTAGAGTTCGCAGAGCACATTGTATACATTATCTTACATCTGACCCTGTCTATGGTACAGGAAAATTCTCCTTCCCACTCACCTGCTGAAGAGTGAGCCTCTAAAAGATTAAGTGATGAGCAGTGGTTCCCAAGATGAATTCACATTAGTTCCAATGGTCACCATCCAAATGATCTTGAAAAGCCACTTGATCTCCTGTATCTCAATTAAATCATTAAAAAAAAAAAAACACAGAAACTAGCCAGGCATAGTGGTTAATGCCTGTAATTTCATCCCCCACCTGAGAGTCCTGCACTTCCTGCCAATCTGGGCAGCCTTCACGGTCCTGTTTTCTCCAATAAACAAGATAACCATCTTTAATTTGAAAACTGGTTGCCTTTTCAGATGACCTGTGTTCTCCCAATAAACAAGCCACATACTCACTTTTCTTCAGAGAATGAAACTTCTGGCTTATCTTAAGAAGAAGGGGAAAGCATTGATTCAAAATCTGATAGGATTTACAACATAGCCCATATTTCTGCTTCAAAGACCACAAAGAACATATTGTCCTCTTCCTACAGGGACAGCAATCCCAGCCCCAGTAAGTACTTGGAGCGGGACATTTGTTCCTACTTGAAATCAATCAGCATATTAGCAACAAGTGTCACCTGGTTTTCCTGCTAATGATACTAAAATCCATTGCATTCGACAGGAATGGTTGGCTTTCTAAAATGTTTGGTCATTGGTAACATATTCTATCTCCCCTTGATTCCAAATGCCTGACCCTGGGATACAGTAAGACATTTTCTACACTCACTGAAGTCATTAATTTATTGAGTCATCAATGAGCACTAAGCACCTACCCTATGCTGGACTTGGCGCTAAGCATGGTAGATAACGAACCCGTAAGAAGCAGTACTGCCTTCAGGATATTTACAATGTTGCCAGGGAGAATTGACTCAAAAAGACAGAGCAGAAAGAGGTAAGCACACAAGGGTTCTAGGATGTGGTGAGCAAAATCTGCTTTCCACTTACATGTGCAGCACCAGTGTCTAAGTATGAGTCCAATTCTGCAAGTTAGTAAGTGGATGAGGTCTCATTAGGAAAGAGAGCAGAGCTGCTTATGACAGAAGGAAATGCAAAGAAAAGGAGACAATGCAAGAAGCTTGGGAGAAGCAAAATGTAATGCTAAAAATATCAGTGCACAGAGTCAGGGCGACTGGGTTCCCATTAGTTCCAATGGTCATCAGCCAAATGATCCTGAAAAGCCACTTGACCTCCTGTATCTCAATTAAATCATTAAAAAAAAAAAAAACAGAAACTAGTCGGGCATAGTGGTTAATGTCTGTAATTCCAGCAACTTGTGAGACTGAGGCAGGAAGATTGCAAGCTTCAGTAACTTAGCAAGGTCCTAAGCAATTTAGTGAGATCCTGTCTCAAAAATAAGAAAGAAAAAGGGCTGGTGATGTGGCTTAGTGGTAAAGCACCTTTGGGTTAAATCCCCCAGTACCAAACCCATAAAAAGAAAAAGGAAAGAAAACCAGAAACCAAAATAGGTGTCTTGTTCCAAAAATATGGACCTTCAAATATTGTTTTACATGAAATTCTGGGTTTAATTTAAAGATCTCTGATAAGTCTTGCTAAACTTAGTTACAGTAACTGGCAGGAAATTGGTTTCAAAGCATTGGGATGGTATGAGTGAAGCAATAAACAGCTATATTCTTAAAGGCCATTTAGCAACTTGAATTCTATGTTAAAGCCACTTGTTATAAAACATAACATAAAAGTTAACACTAGTGCCACAAAAATAATGAATTATAGAAACGAGGGTTCAAATCTTTCTCATGGAAGACATTAACCAAATATTATTCCTAATTATCTCTTAAGGAGAATGAAATTCCCTTATCTCTTTTAAGACACGTGATTCATTTTCCTAGAAGCTTTTCCTCAACAATAAAAATTTAATGATAGCATTTAGAAACAAAGAAAATTTCATTATGGAAATTCACTGACTGTGAAACGCATATTCAGTCAAAAAAAGCCATGATAATTTGAAGACCAATATAAGAAAAGTCTAATGCACTTCAAGCTGAGCCTAGTGACGTACACCTGTAATGCCGGTGGTTTAGGAGACTGAGGCAGGAGGAGCACATGTTTAAAGCCAGCCTCACCATTCAGTAAGGCCCTAAGCAACTTAGTAAGACCTTGTCTCAAAATAAAATAAATAAAAAGGACTGGGATGTTACTCAGTGGTTGAAAACCCCTGGATTCAATCCCCGGTACAAAGAAAAAAAAAATCCTAATTCACTTCAAGATATGTTATAAAACTACCAGCACGAACACCTGCGGCCTTGATGTAAGGGTGACTAGATTGCCGGTAGACTTGGAGCACAAAGGTGGAAGTTACAGTCTCCAATCCCTTTCTGTCTTCAGAGCTCTCACCCTCCACCAGGTTTATGGCCATAGATCACAGGAGTGAGAACAGATCTGAAGTTCAAAACCCAGAAGGAGAACAGAGCACCGGAACGTTCTGGGCAGCTTACCTGAGCTGTGACGAGCAACATCCTTGGAACATCACAGGTGAAGCCACCTCTTACTCTCACAGGCACCCTTCAAATCAGAGGAAAATCACTCCAATACAATGCAAGAAGCTGGGGAGAAGCACTCTAAGGCTCAGCCACTCTAAGGCCACCTGCTGAGACAGGGTGATTCCAATGTGGTCGCAGACTCAGCTGCTTTCAGCACCCATATTTTGATCCTTAAATAGGTAGTCATTTTTTTTTCTCCCTCTTTTTTCCTGCTTCCTCTTCACAGTATACTGCAACAGCCAGAATGAGTGGTATTTTCCCCTGGTAACTAACCTCTCTATAGCCTCAAGTTTATCCCCAGTCCTTAGGTTTTCCTTCAGCCAGCATCGGCTTGCATAGGAAGGACCCTTCACTTTGAGACAAACTGCTATTCCCAAAATTTTCAGCCAAAACAGAAGGTATAATGAGACAAACTGACCTTCTGGAAGTATCTTGGGAACCAATTAAGAGTGAGACTTTTAAAAGGAAAACAAATGATCTACTAGGAATGTGAAAGGAAAAGTATAATTGCTATTCCTCAAAGGGACAAGAGATAAAAGGGAAAATTCTTACCAGACTGATTTTATTCCATTGCAGTGTTGGGTTTCTTCTCTCTAAGGCAAAATAAACGGAGGAAGAGAAGAGAGGGAGGGCATGAAGCAGGGAAAAAGGTAAATCAAGGCTGTGCCAACATCTGTAAAATCCTGCTATCACAATGCACCAGGTCCATGTGATAAATGTCATGAGCAATGAAGAGTGGCACCCTGAGATACTCCTGTCAAGAGCAAATGGATGCTTATTATGTCCTGAGTATTCCACTTCATGCACTTCAGCTCCTTGCTGGTCACAAACAGGCACTAGGACTCACCAATACTAGTCATGTGAGCCCCAGGCCCTTGGACTCCATGTATTTCTTGTCTGAATCCTTAATATTCCTCCTGTGTACGATGTGTATACTAGACTCAGATAACCTCTATTTTTATTTTTGTTTCTTTTTGATATAGGTATCATTTTCAAATGGATCAAAGTTTATCACCTTCCTAGTTGTCATTTAATCCTCCACAGAAGTGACCAAAAATGTATTCCCCCATGTGTTCTTCGGTAGGAGGATATTTTATAAATATGTGTCTGTGCTTCCATGTTTTACACAAACCATGGAATATTAACTGTCACTCTTCATGCATAAAATGGGAGATAAGGAATATGACTGGTGTCACGGGGTCGTCACATGTATCACGTAGGTTAATATATATAAAGCATCTGGGATAGTGTTTGACACAAAGCAAGCCCTGCGTAAATCAGCTATATAATAAGCAAGATAGCTGTATAAATATGCACAAGATACATAACTTTTATATCTAGCTCTCGACTTCCTGGTGGCCATGTTCTGAAATGCTCTCCTCCTCTACGCCCTTCCTCTATGAGGTTCTGCCGAGAGCTATGGAGTCCGCCAGCCATGGGCTGAACCTCTGAAACCGCAATGTTATGAGGATTGTACAAGTAACACAAAAGACAGTGAGCTGCAGAGAGAAGAGAAAATAGGTGGCCACAGAATCTAATTAGGGTTTTCTATTAGACAGAAAAGGCCATGCATCCTGCCATCGTGCCTTCTAGACAGGCACCAGGCTTTATTTTTCTTATGCTTCTTTGACTACTAAGTATTCATCACTTACAAAGCAATGATTAAACCCCAAGATGAATCTGCATTTTCAGTTTTCAGGAGCAAAAACTCAAGAAATCAAATAGAAGAAGAAATCTGAATGCCTCCTCTCCAAAAAATCTCAGGGGATAAAGCTAAAGCAAATTATTTCCTCTGAATTCTCCTTAGCCCTCAGATTTGCAAAGGTTAGGTTCCTTATTTATATAAAAAGTTAGCACCACCCTCATCTCAAAATCAGAACAAAACCAAACAAAATGACCTGGTAAGCAAATTAAATCCTTTTCAGTAACAAAAACAAACCTCAAGTCAATCCATCTTGCCCATTTATAAGATTTCACAATGTTCACTAACAATTTTATGTTTGAGTATTTTTAGTACAACTATTAGACCCATGTTGTGAAACGCTAAATTCAGAAAAGAAAACAGAAGTTTTTGTTGCTATGTCCCACACTTGAAACAAAGAACACAGAGTTCAAAACAAAAGCAACTGTGTGGTACCTGAAAGAAGCAATGATAGTGTTAAAATAAAGTATTCATGTTCAGTTTCCACATAGAGACGAAGAGAATTCTAACTGGCTGGGATGCTGGAGAAGAGGGTGGAAGAGAGAGCAGAGACTTGAGTTCCACATCTGGATGTTGGATATAACATTTGTAAGTCCCTTGCAAAGCCTTCCCCAACATCATTCAAGCACCAAGCATCTGCATCATGCTTCTCATTCACTCCCACAGGAGCACGTTCATGTTCTCTTCTTTATGTCTGTCTGTATGTTTTAGAATTTCTACAATGAGTACATATTATGCATGTTATATAAGCATATATACACATATTTGCAAAGGTTTTTAAAATTTTTGTCACTTTAAGTTTCAGTAGGAGTATAAAGTGGGTATGCATCTGTTATTAAAAAAATAATAATTAGCTATTTTCATCCCTATCATCTTAATTATCATTTTCATCTCTCCATGAAAATAAGTATTATTTTACAATATATGTAATGGCTCTAATATATTTCCTTTTATTCTCACCCATCAGGTATTTAGAGAGGGTCCCATTACAATTTACCTGTATTGCAGTGGACATCCTCAAGAACTTGTTTGTTTTTTTGCACTTAAACTATGTGCTTAGAAGGAGTTCTTAGCAGTTAAGCTAATGGCAAAGTTTTAATGGTCTGTAATAGAAGTTCATGGGCAAAATAACTGTATAAACATGCACAAGATTTTTCCCTCCAATTTCAACCCACTAGAATCATTTTTGTCATAGGGGAAATGTTGTAGTTTCCAGGAAAGAAGAAGAAATATTTTTATGTAGTGGTGACCAATGCTGGGGAGTATGCTGGTGGTGGGTAATGGACCTGAAACATGTAGTAGGGTGGGGGATTAACTTACACAAAAGAGCAAGAGTTAGAGCCAGGGATCTCAGACGTCACAGAAGTGGACATCAATTGAACTGGAAAATACCTATTTCCCTGGATCATAGAAAAAAAAATGAGACATGTATTTTAGGCATGAATGGTAAAGAATCATTCACCATGAATCAGAACCCCAATTCTGATCTCAACTTTATAAGAACCACTCTTGTTGGCATTCTTTTTCCTAAAAAAAAAAAAAAAAAAAATGGCCAGCCTCACCTATCTTCTCCATGATTGCCAATTCCTGAGCACAGATAGCAGACGACCAGGAACCTATGTGTCTCACACACATTATCTTGTGTAGCCTAAAAGAAATCCAATAAGGTCCACATCAAAACTATTTACAGTGCGATAACTGACCTTCAGAAAGGTTAAACAATTTGTCCAGGTGAACAGCAGCAAGAAACAGGGCAGAAAAAGAAACAATGGTTTGCCCAATGACAAATCCATTTCCTTCCTTCCTTCCTTCCTTCCTTCCTTCCTTCCTTCCTTCCTTCCTTCCTTCCTTCCTTCCTTCCTTCCTTCTTTTTGGTGTGGGTATTAGGGACTGAACCCAGGGCCTCATGAACACTAAGCAAGCAATCTACCACTGACCTGCATCCCCAGTCCTATTTTTATTTTGAGACAGGGCCTCTTAGTTACACAGGCTGCCCTTGTATTTGTGATCTTCTTGCCTCTGCTTCACATATAACTGGGATTACAGGCATGCACCACTGCGCCCTGCTTAAAGTTCAGTGTCTTAATAATTTATTCTAAAATTTACTTTTAAAAGCTTTATGAGTCATCAAACATAAAATCAGGGCTTTAAAGCGATTAATTCTTATAACCTCTAGTTTTTCCTTAAACACCCCTTTTCATTCTGAGCTGAATAGATTTAAAGTGATTAACATTAGAGGAACTCTGAATCCATTTCATCCAGGCACACAAATGTCTCTGTGCTATACATTGCTCTCTAAATAGAAATTGCTTTAGATTTTTTTTAAAAAAATAATAGCTGAAATAATTATATAGCTTCTAGGTGAGTCATTCTAAAACTTTGAGTCTTTGGGAAGATTCCATATTTCTGGTTATCTGCTGTGAAACCATTTCCAGCTACCCACTTACATCTCTTGGCAAAATTATAGCTCATTATTAAACATATTTTATGCAATATTGTTGATTTATTTATGCCTCAAGCCTACAGTTAAAATCCACACTGATAGTAAAGATGCATATTAAAAGTTTATATTGGGGCCTTTTGGTAGCCTCATCAGGCTCTCAAGCTACCATATTAAACTAGATAATAGCCCGGCAACAGACTGAATTTAACCCAAAAGATATTTGGAGTCACATCAATGCAATGCCACAAATATTTACTGCCTTTTTTTTCCCCACACCTCAGGTACTCATGCTGCCTCCAGGAACACCAAGATGAGGAACCAACAACTCTCCCTCACCCATCTCTCCATCTGTTTGAGAAATATATTAGCAGATAAATTAAAGCACACTGTGATTTCGTATGTATCTGCAGTCGTGTGTTAAAGTGATAGAGGGAGCTGACGTTAGGACGCCATCCAGAAGGTGAGGGCAGAACACCAAGAAGCCTGCTCAGAAGTGCTGGTGCCTGAGCTGGACTTTGAAAGATGAATACGAAAGTTGCCATGGGAACCTCTAGGACCTCTTCCCCTCAGTGCTCTCCTCTCTACCTCCCTCCTAGCATTGGTCAATCAGAGTTACCACTGACACCCGAGTGCCCTCCTCTTTCAGGTGTGGTGGTCCTGCCTCCCTCCATCCCACAGCATGGCCAGATGCTGCTGTTTTCTGGAAACGCCCCTTTTATAGCTGCCCATGAAATGTCACTCCGTTTTGAAAGAACACTGTTTCACTGTCTTGCCTTTTCTTGACCTCTTCTTTCTCTTGGGGTTATTGGAATCACTGCCCCCTCCCTCTTGATACTGATGTAGCCCTGCACAAACACAGGGGGTGCTTTATTTTTAGCAGCATCACCTCTACTCATACTGACAACAATGCTGAGCTGAGCAGCTGCCACGGAGTAGGGTTCCATAAGCAGTAACTGTTGAGGGGGGAGGAACTTTTGCCTGTGGGAGGAGTCACTGGATCCCTTGGCAAGAAAACAGCTGAAGAGGGACTTCACTTCCTGGAGGGGACATATACCTGACAAGGGAGTGGAAATGGAATCCTAAATACAAGCTATTATCATTGGGATGGGTCCCCTCAGAGTTCATGCGTTGGAAATTTAAGTCCAAATGGGGCAGTTTGGGGAGGTAGAGCCTAATGGGAGATAATTGGGTCTTGAGGATTCTACACTCATGAATAGATTAATGGGAATGATTTCAGCTTTCCGACCCTGTCTTGTTCCCTCCCTGTTGTCCTCCCACCACATTATGAAGTAGCAAGAAGGCCCTCACCAGAAGTCATAAGGATGTCAGACTCTTGTTCTCAGACTTCTTATCTTCTAGAACCATGAGATCAGTAAACTTCTTTTCTTTATAACTTACCCAGTTTGTGGTATTCTGTTATAATAGCAGGAAACAGAATAACACAAACCCAATGCTGACCTGTATGAAGATGTCACCATTTAATTGAATTCTTTCATGAGAAATTAATAAGCCAACAGTCTTAGTTTTCTCAGAGATGGACAAACTGGAATAAATTTTCTTTCTCAACCTGTCCTGAAGACCCACACTTGTATATGTGTCTTATTATTTGGTTTCTCTCTCTCTCTCTTTTTTTTTTTTTGTTTTTGTTTTTAAGTTCTACAATGCAGTGGAACTCCTGACTCTGCCTTTGTTTCTAGAAACAAAGAATGACACCTGAGGTAGTTCAGAAAGTTCATGGAAAGAAAGAAGAGCAAAAAAGTATCAAATGCTTCCAAGTGGTCAAGAAGAGAAAGGATTGAGGAGAGTCATGAGCATCAGAAGCAGATCATTCAACAAAATCAACCAAACTTAGAAACAGGTTGGTTTCAGGAGGGAAAGGAAAGCAGAAACATTAATATTTTTTTTGAAAGATAAAGAAGTTCAGAAGATTGAAAACTAAACAGTTATAATATTTTAAAGTTAGGACTAGGATTAATCCCAGGAGAAATCTGAGCAAATCACTGAGTCCCAAGAACCGCATAGACGATGGCCGTCTCATCCTGAAATGATTCACAGTGCGTTTCCCCCCAGAACTGCCACAGTGGAAAAGGTGAGGTTCTCTCATTTCCCTACTTTACATTGTTTTTTTGTTAGTGGTTTGAAGTGTAATGATACAACCTATTCCTAAATTTTCCTTTAATATATGCAGAATCTGTAATTCTTTTTTTCAAGTCTTGGCAGTCTCCTAGGAACTAAAGCAAAAAAAAAAAAATGCTTTAAGAATTTCTTAGGGAGCTTAAATTATTCATTCCATTTTAGTGCACAAAACAGTTCCTCTTAAAATTAAATATCTCACCAAAGTTACAAGGAAACGTTGATAAAAACAGTAAACGTTTTTATCCAAGATCATTTATCTACTTGTCCTTTTGATTATGTCCTGATCGCTTCCGTATCCTGGTGTCATTTTTTAGTGAAAAAATTGGAAGATTACATTTTAAAGATTTATATATTTCTATCTGTCATCAAACCATTTGAAATTTATGTTTAAGTTGTTCAATGAGGAAGATCTTATAAGATGTTCCAGAGAATTCCTTGGGAAACCTATGTAGGCGCAGCCAGTAAAAGTCATAAATACCAAGCAGAGCTAGGAAGTTGTTAGTAATACTCAGTGTGATACTGGAGCTTGTTAATGTTTTTTTTTTTTTTTTCCTTTCATCACATGAAATAAACCACACTATTATGTTCAGAGCTTGGAAAATATTTTTAAAAAATAAGCTATCAAAATTTAGTATCATAGGATAGACAGACTGCTACAGCAAATATACCCCAAATAAACAAAGGCCTGGCCTGGTGTCAGGGTCAGCAGAGGGGCTCCCACACATGCACTCCTTTAGAGACCCAGGCTGCACGTTATGTCATGAACATACACAAAGTCACCCTCTGTACTCTGGGCAGCCTGAAGAAGAGCATGAATGTTCACACGTGTTTAAGGGTCAGGTCTGGAAATGACACAGGTAAATTTTTTCACGTTGCCAGTCACATGGCCACACGTGGAGGTGGGAGTGGACTGGCAGAGCTATGAGGACTTCCCAGTAGCAACTTGGGACTATGGAAGAAGGAGAATAAATGTCTGGTGACAACCTGCCATCCCTAGTAGAGTCTTATAAGTAGCCCGAAGTAGTGTGATATGTCACAGAGCTCTTGGTATATCTAGTGCTGCAGGAAAGGACCTGGAGTCAGATGGATTCAGAATATGTCTTCATGCTCCTCCCTCTCTGGTGGCTGTGGACAAGAACTTGAAGATTCTTGAAAAAAATAAATAAGTCTGCTCATATGCTTGTAGTTGTATGCAGGGTTCCGGAAAATTCTGAGTAGACTTAACACAACCAGACCTCTCTTCCTCTCTGCTTCTCTCTCTCTCTCTCTCTCTCTCTCTCTCTCTCTCTCTCTCTCTCTCTCTCTCTCTCTCTCTCTCTCTCTCTCTCACACACACACACACACACACACAAACTGACTGAATTAAAGATGGTGGTCTAAGAACAACCTACACCTCTCTCTCTTTCTTCTCCTTTCTATTTTTTTTAAATTAGTTGTACTTGATAGTAAAATGCATTTTGATACATTGTATACAAATGGAGCACAACTTCTCATTCCTCTGGCTGTACACAGTGCAGAATCACACCAATAGTGCAATTACTCCCCTCTGCACAATCCAAAGTCACTCCATTCTTCTGTCCCCCTCCCCCAACTATGGATCAGTATCTGCTTATCAAAGGAAATATTCAGCCTTTGGATTTGGGGGATTGGCTTATTTCATTTAGCATGTTGTTTTCTAGTTCCATCCATTTACCTGCAAATGCCATGATTTCATCTTTCTTTAAGGCTGAGTAGTATTTCATTGTGTATATGTACCACTATTTCTTTATCCATTCATCTGTTGAAGGGCATCTAGGTTGGCTCCACAGTTCAGCTATTGTGAATTGAGTGGCTATAAACATTGATGTGGCTGCGTCACTGTAGTAGTAGTATGTTGATATTAAGTCCTTTGAGTATAAACCGAGAAGAGGGATAGCTGGATCAAATGGTAGTTCTATTCCAAGTTTTCTGAGATATCTTCATTCTTTCCAGATTGGTTGCATCAATTTGCAGTCCCAACAGCAATGTATGAGTGCATTTTCCCCCCGCATCCCCGCCAACACTTATTGTTGCTTGTGTTCTTTATAATTGCCACTCTGACTGGAATGAGATGAATCTTAGAGTAGTTTTGACATGACTGACTTTGAATTAAGGATGGTGGTTAAGAACAACCTCTACCCCTCCCTTGGAAATTTAAAAAAAAAAAAATGTTAAACTGTGCTTGGTAGGGTCCAAAAGTCAAAGACAAAAAATCCGCCAGAACTACGGATCATGGTGAGAGCCACAGAAGGTAACAGGGATCAGCAGTGCCCACAGTCATTATAATGGCTTCCTGGAGCACATGGCTTTCCCTTGAACTCAGATGGTGACTGATCTGAATGAACCCTTCAGAAATTGCAGGGCTTATGAGACAATTCACCTTTTGCAAGATCATACATCGATTCCACTTGCATTTACTTGCTTCCAGATTCTTTGGCAGCTCAGCTCTATTTCTCAAGCGATGACTGCATTTCAGGCAGGCCTTTGTGCTCTCCTCCTTAACTCTGGCCTAGCATTTGGAAAGACAAAAGCAATTCAGACCCACACACTCGCTCCCTCACTCTCTCCCTTTCTCTCTCGTGTACCAACCTGCATCGTAACATGAAGTTTATTGCTGCCCCCAAGCAACTTTCAGAAAATGCTTCCACGTGACCCACGGTTTAATCCATAAATGCAGGAAGACACTGGACTGTTGCCACACAGTGACTCCAAAGAGGAGGCTATTTTAAAGCTTTCTTCTTGAGCAACAACAGGAAAATAATACTGGCTTCATAATGGCTGATAAAAAAAAAATTGAAAGGGAGTTCATTTTGCTTCATGAAGAAACACTGAATTTACTTAATGGATTTTAAGAGTGCACTGCTATGCTAATGATAACCATTTCTGTTGTTTTGGCTATTCATAAACATTGTGGGCTGTCATCTATCGGCCTGTAAAGCAGGTATTCATTCATCAGGAAAGATACTCACAGTCAGCCTATCCTTCAATTTCTAAGTATTAACTTTTATTATTATTATTATTACAAGCATCTTTGTAGTTGGTTCCCTCTCTTCGAGTCCCGAGAAGCCTTATTAGTATTACAGATGCACCTTTCTTTGTTCAGATAAAACCATAAATGAGGAACCCTGTGTTTCATACATAAATTGTGGTTTGATGTAAAAAAGTACTGGCAAATGTTTAAAATTCAAAACTTTCCCAGGAACAGAGGCTATTCAGAAGTGCAGAAAAGAAGATCCAGAGCATCTTGACAAACACGCAACGAGGGCCTCCTTGTGATAAGCACTACTACAGGAGAAGGCACAGAGGGTGAGCACGTCAGGAGCTCCGTGTCTTGGGGAGGGCGGGACATGATCACAATTGCTCTTGGGTTTGGATGAAAGATGGTATAACTGATTAAAACAATTAAAAAAAGAAAGAAAGATGGTGGTCTGAGCCCCTGAAAAGTTTAGAATGTGCAGGCTCTGTCCAGGGATAGGAAGATTAAAGCCATTTGTAGAGATGATGAAATCTTCCTGGAGAAAGTTACATTTAAAAGGGGCCTGGAGAGATTTTATATCATTCTTGGGACTGGAAATAGAATGGAAGAACAGTTCTTCATTCCAAGGGAACGCATGAGATGTGTTCAGATGGGAGAAAGTCCACAGAGCTGATGAAGAGACCCCGTGTAGAAGACCATACAGCACAGGATTGGCTGTGCCATGGAGTAATTCATCATCTTTTACACAAAGAGTGACATATTTGATATATTGGGATTCATCAAAGATGAATTTTTGTTCCATATGTTTAAGCTGGCATAGAAGAACTTCTGTTTGGGACAGAGAAAACACTGCAGCTGTGGCGTGGTCTTCTATGGTGTCATTGTGGATATAAAAGAGCATCAGGATACTAAATATATTTTGGAAATAGAATTTGCAAAACATAGAAACTTCACAAATTGAGCCCAGAAATTGAACAGGCTTAGAGATATTATTATACTTGATTCAAGAAAGGAAAACTCTTGGAATTTTTGGTATTGATAACATACATATACAATGTATTTTCCTAAATTTTTGTTTGCGGGGAGTTCAGTAGGCTTCTTCTTTTATCAAGTTAACTACTTTACATCCTGGTATTATGTCCATTCCTTGAAGATGAAGTTTGAGAAGCTGTAAAGTCACACACTGAGCAGTTTAACGTGCTCCTGCAGCAGCTGAATTTGCTTGGACTCCTGATTCTCCAAACTACGTGTCAACTTCATATTTTTTCAGAAAGCCAGATGGGCTGTCTCAAGTGTGCTCCTGGGACTCTCACTGGAGAGTCTCCCATCTGGGAATGGATTAACTACAGGGATAATGGAGATAGAAATCTTTTGTAGCTTATCAACCTCTGCAGGTGTGGAGGATTGTTATTTTAACTCTTCACCTCCCGAATTCAACTAAATCAGATTTTCAGCACCATTCGTCATTATTATGCACTCCCTTTTGAATGAAGCTGAGCTTTAAGGAGAGGCCAATTAACAATGCCAAGGATTAACAGTGTGAGCTCTGACATGAACCTGCTCAAGTTTAAATCCTACTTCTACCATGTTTCTGCCTGTGTCATCTTGGACAAATCCCTCAACTTCTCTGTACTTTTTTTCCCCTTGTTTCATCTGCATTATAAGATCCTTCTGAGGATCAGAGACAATTTAACCTGCAGCAATTAGAAGAGTGGCCTAATCACATAGAAAGTGCTCAGTAAGTGTGGATGATAACATTTGTGGATCTTGCATTCCTGGCTGGAAAGCAAACTCTTTGGGTACAGAAAATGACTTGAGTACTGTATTTTGAATTCCCCGTGATTTCCAACACAATATATGTGGGTGGAGTGTAAGGAAGCTATTTAGAGAAATGTCTGGTCTGCAGAGATTCTCTGACACCACAAATGCTCTGTACAGGGCAACATCTGAATGGGGCGATACCCTCCCTCATTAAATGTCATGGAAACTGAGAGGGCGGGAAGAGCTGCTGGAGGTTACCAGTGGTTCCCTCCACACACTGCACATGAACTGCTAAACCCAGTTGTATCTTGTTGAACATTAATCTACTGTTTATGATTCCAATCATCACCGACAAATTACATTCTTTAAAATAAAAACTATTTGTGGTACCTTGCATTTCACACTTGTCAGTGAATAGAGGTGCCTATTTTAGGGAGGTTACTAAAGAATTGATGATAGCGAAGGCATTTTCCTAAATGGCAAGCATCAACCATCAGCCACTATGTGGGAGACTTACGATATAACAGCCAGCGAACAATATGGAAGCTACTTGTGGAGGTAGCCCGGGGTAGAGAAAAGGTGTAAAGTCAGGGGTCAGCAGAGGTGGTTGGGGGGCCTGCAGATGATGCCTGAACCCCGCAGCCTGACCCACAAGTTCTTCCCAACTGCTCTTCCAGCATATGCTGACACCTTCCCCCATGCCTTCATCTTCCCACCCAGCCTTTCCACTCTTGCTCCCTGTGTAGGCCAGTTTCAGGCCACCTCCCCATCCATCCCACCCTCCTGGCTCATCTTGGGCACATCCCTACCTGCCCTGCCTCCCCTGACATCTGTTTTCCCCCCTTTGGGCTAGAGAACACATTCAACAGTCCAACGGGGGCAGGGACCTTTCAGATTGATTTGAGCCTCCCAGGGACCTGGGACATCACCTGACACAGTGGGACTGCTCAGTGCACTTGGCTTAAGTGAACCCCGAAGATCCCAGGCAGAGCTCAAAGTGTGCCCAGAAATGCCTGAAAGAAAGCACTGCAGTCAACCGTGTCACACATGGAGATCTGAGGAAGAACCAGAGCTGGATGTGTGGAAAGAGGGCGAGTGCTCAGATATTCACGTGCCTTCCTTTATGGGAGGAACCCTTTTTGTCCCAAGCACTGAGCTCTTGTGAGTAAGGTATTAAAACCAGACCTCAATATCAAATGTGTGGAAGTCGGACAAGGTCAGAAAAAACACACACACACACAGAAGGAGCAGAATGATGAAATTGACATAAAAAGCAGAGACTTACACCAAAGGAAAAGCCATCTGCAGGTGGGAGGCATCAGCACCAGAGCCCTCCCAGGGAACCCGCTTTGGGGCCCAGTTTCCTTGGCCAAGAGCTCAGAAGGAATGGAGCTAGGTCACCTGCGAGGTCTTCCCGTTAGCCAGTGTTTCCCACAGGGCTCTCTACCTGCACTTACACGTGAGATGCTACCAGGACAAAGAACAAGGCTGGTCCTTGCTAACCACCAGCCTACACAGGTGGACACCACCTTCCCTGGGCACCTCCATGAGCAGCCAGCACTCTTCCCCTTTATATGTGTACTTTTAAATATAAAAATATTTCTATTTTTATTCACCAGGATCTCCTGCTTCTTACAAATAGCCCCAGGAAAGCCAAATTCTCCTCAAGGAGGGAAAAGAAGCACTAGTGTCCACAGACCTTCTTGTAATTTGCATCCAGCTTTTCAGCACACCAGGAAGCACTGGGTCACTTAAGAAGTTTCTAGAAACACAGGTGGCAATATTCTGTACATGCCTTAACCTTGAAGATGTCCCTCACGAACACCTGATGAAAATAATTTACTTGGCTAAGGGTCCTAACTGTCATGCTCTGAAGTCTACATCCAAGTGCGCACTGGTCACACTGTCCACAGACTGCTCCCAGCCAATGCCCGAGAGCCACAGGGACACTAGGCTTTCTGCAGGGAGATCTGAAGCTCTTCTGATGTTCTCAGTTGACTTGAGGACTCTCCACTGTCCCTACCTCACTGTCTTTGGACTGTCGGGCAATCTAGGATGCCCTGACTGACCCTTTCTTCCCACTCTCCTTCACTCAAGGTCACATGTGGACTTTTCTCCAGCTCTTCTGACCCAATTCTTTCTCCACTTTCCCGTATAGGTGTTGTATGCAGTAAAACACTTCCATATTTCATCCTGCCTTGGCACCTGCTTCTCAAAGGACCAAGCTAACATTTGCTCTATACAACTATACATTGGCTCATTTATTCACTTTTGAAATATATGCTAACCTTGCAATAAGGTCTCAAGCACTGTAGTGAGCAAGCACTATATTGAAACAAACACATGCTTACCGCTTCTCAGGAAATTTTATTTTTCTTTAGAGAACAACCTGGTTTCAAAATTCCCAAGTCTTCAACAAAATGCCCAGTCTTTAACATTCTGAAACAATAAACACAAACACACACACACAAAAAAACCCCACTTTTGCTGTAGATAAGAAAATAAAGTATCTACCCCCCAAAGACACAATGTGCAAAGAACATTTAAAATATTAGAATCCTCAAAGTTTAAATATATATATATATAAAATGGAAACTTTTATATAAACTTTTATATAAAAGAAACCTATTAGGGGGGTAAAAAAGTGTTTGGATTCACTGGGAATCAACCTAGCCCATGTGGATTTGGACCCAACCTGGTGCAGGAGAATGAGGAATGAAGAAACCTAGCCATAATTCTGGCTCTGCCCATCTCAGCGTAATCTCAAGCAACATTTTAAGATTACGTTTTCAAATGGATCAAATTATCTCTAAGTTTACTGTCAACTCTACCTTTTTAAGACCATAAATGCAACAAACTCTTATGAGCAAATTGTAAGTAATAACTTCATCAAAACAGAGTCTACAAATGAAGACTTGGGGTACAGAAAGGGAACTCAGTATGTGGAATGAGTACCAAGATGTCTTCTTGATACCAATTGGGTCAATTTCTGTGCCATTAGATGGACATAACCTCCTGCCTATTGCTAATGCATAACAGTAACCAACAGATGCACCTTGTATCATGGATGTACAAAAAAAAAAAAAAAAAAAAGCCCAGGGAAACAAGATTCTAAAGATTCACCAAGCTATCATCTTTGTTGATGCAAGGTTTCTGAGTCTCATAGTTAGAAAATGGACAAGAGCACCCCAAGAGAAAACTCTTCCAAACATAAGCACACCTCAAGTTGTTGATCTGAAAGAAAAGTTAAAAAGGAGTCCTCCAAATGGACCCAAATGAGAGCAAAATGGCCTTGAGTAATAGTCTGAGATCAAAAGATAATATTTTTTAAATATACTTCTCAAGAAAGTTGAACACTTTGAAGTCTAACACCCGGAAAGATCATTTTAAATGCACTTTAACAACATGAGTCACCAGGTACAAGGTGGGTGTAGGAGAGCAAAAGCAAAAAGTTACACCGGAGACAAGGTTTGGAGTGTTGAGGGTTTGTTTTTGAAATGTTCTTGTTATTTTGCTAACACAAATACTCCTAGTCTTTCCACCCAGAATGTCATTCCAGGGCCAACATCAAGTCAAATAACTAGGCCAAATGTCTGGGTCCTCTGGAAACAGCTGCAGTTTTAAAAATTGAAGGCATTTATTATTTTTTTTGTCTTAGGATTATAGAACATCCCTGGAGTCATCCAATCCACATCTCTTATCTGTGGGGTAAACTGTATACATGACAGTTATCCATGGGCACATACTAGATGGGTCACATCTGAGAAGCAAATTCATGCCTCAGGTCAGTGTTCTTCCTGTGTCTCGTGTGGTCAGTGTGTATTGCTCCATCCAAAAGCAAACCATCCCACCCTCCCCAAGGCCAGACAGGAAGTCATGCTGCCTACCCACTGGCATGATTTGCTGAGGGCACTTAGCCAATATCTGCTGACAGATGAATAAAGTCCACCTTCCTGGGAATATGACCAAACCATGATTTGCAACTATGCTGAAAACTTAAAACGAACAAAATTATCTGCTATGTGTCGCTAAGTAACAAAAGATGAAAAGAAGATGGCTGTGTGTTTTAGCTCATCCCTAGGACATTACGGGAGTCACACATCTGAAACATCTTGTTTCCTCTTCCATCAGGGCTATTATTCAGTCAAGGCAAGGTTCCTTAATGTACTTTCAAATGTGCTTTAAGTCCTCCCAGGACAACACTGAACGTCTGCCTACAAGTGGACTTTGTCAGGAGGCAGCAGACACTGGCATCAAAGTCCATCAGAATCTTTTTTCTATATAAAAATGTCTGCTTTGATCTTCCCAGAGAATAGTGTCTCTCTCCTGTGAAAGCAGCACCCTCCGCCCCGGCCCAGAAAGTCAGATGCTCAGTAATTAGGTGAAATTATAATTATAATCTGTAAAAAAATATATGGAACTTCAGAGTCAGCCTGAGTCTGAGTCAGAATCCCCACCTCTACATGCTGGAATGCCTGACGACCCAGAGGTCCTCCAGCTCATCTCGGTATGTGATCTCACCCAGGCCCTGGGCATCCCCTGCCTTCCATATGTCGATGGCAGCAAATAAACACCTTGTCTTCAACCTCTCCCCTGGACTGCATGATCATTCCTCCTGCTAACTTGACTTCAGTCATACCTTGAATTGTGTCCCTCCAAAATTCCCATGTCTTTATGTGAATATAGGGTCATCATGTTATTTGGGGTCTTAATTTAATAGGATTGGTGCACTTGTAAGAAGTGGAAGCTACAGGGGAGTTGATGTGAAGAGACATAGGGAGAAGACCCATCTACAACCCGGCAAAGAGGCTCAGAACAGAGCCTTTCCTAGTCATTAGAAGAAACCAATTCTGCCCACCCCTTGATCTCAGATGTCTGGCCCCAGAACTGTGAGACACTAAGTTTTTGATATGTAAGTCACTCAGTTTGAAATACTTTGTTACAGAAGCTCTAGAAAACTAATATCACATCTAATAAATGCCTGAAATTTAATACATTAAATCCCACAGCTTGGATTCCAGCTATTTTATTTATCCTGGTACTCCCCAATACCTTATATCTCAGTAGATGGTAATCCCAACCTGTAATATTCTACAGCCAGAAACAATAGGATAATGCTGGAATCAGTTTTTTTCATAGTCCTTAAGTAATTCAGTGACTTATTACTGTACATTAAAATTATATTTTAAAATAGACAACTTCTCACCCCTGTCTACTTCTGACGCCTAAACCAAGCTACTATCACATTTTGTTAGTTTTCAATTACAGTAACAAAATACCTAAGAAAATTAACTTAGGAAGTAAGAAGATTTATCTTGGCTCATGATTCTAGAGGCTCCAATCCAAGACGAGTAACATTATTCTCTGGGCCTCTGACATGGGAAGGATATCATGGCAGAAGTGTGTGGCAAAGCAAATTACTCATTTCATGAACCATAAGATAAAAAGAGAGAAAAGGACCAACGGAGTCCCACAACCCCTTTCAAGTGCACACTCCCAGTGGCCTAAGGACCTCCCACAGGTGCCACCACCTTTCAATAGCACCATCCTAGGAACCAAGCCCTTAACACAAAGCATGGTACTCCCATCTGGGTTCTTGAAAGACCCTATCATTATTTGACTTCTTCCCTAAGTGTGCAAGGTTCTTCCTAAGTCGTTATTCTAGGTAACCCCCAGACCTACTTCTGTTTCCGCTCTCTGTTCCAGCAATTCTAACCTTGCTGTTCCTTGAACAGGCCGGGCATGTTCCTGCCCAGGGTCTTTGAACTTACTGCCCCTTCTTAGTAGAATCATCTTCACTCAGATATTCACTCATTTGTTGTCTTTCCTGACTCATGTTCTGCTGATGGCACCTGCTCCTAGAAGCCTTTATGATCATTCTATCTAAATAGATCACACTCCACATAATAGAATTTCAGTCAATGATGGATGTTATGGTTTGGATGTGAGGTGTCCCCCAAAAGCCCACGTGTGAGACAATGCAAGAAGGTTCAGAGGAAAAAAACGATTGGGTTACGAGAGCCTTCATCCAATCAGTAAATTCAACGCTCTTTGTGATTAATCCGGTAGTAACTGAAGGCAGGTAGGGTATGGCTGGGGACGTGAGCATGGGGGGCATGGCTTTGGGGCACATATTTGTATCTGGCAAGTGGAGATCTCTCTCTGCCTCTGATCATCATGTGAGGTGTTTCTTTCTGCCACACTTTTCCACCATGGTGTCCTGCCTCACCTTGAACCCCAAGGAATGGAGCCTGCTGTCCATGAACTGAGACCTCTGAAACCCTGAGTTCCCAAATGAGTAATCTCTTCCTCCTCTACAATTGTGCTACTGGGGTCTTTTATTCACAGCCACGAAAAAGCTGACTAAAACAACAGACAGCACATAGGGTATCAGTCCCCCAAGACTCTACTTCCTAGGGGTGCTGCAACCATCTTAGCTTGAGCAAGTATACTCTATAAGGTTTGTATAACAACAAAATTGCCTAACGAATGCTTTTCTCGTAATTCATCCATATCACTAAGTGATACATGAGTGTGGTACCTGGGGTATCGGTAAAGAGGTGAGACCTCCTCCAGGGTCTTTAAGGATCATTCCCACATGGCTTTGAAAAGCACTCAGAGAGGCACAGGAGATTAGATTATTTGTTATGTCCTAGAAGAGAAGGGCATGCCATGCTACAGAGGGAAGCTCTCACCCAAGCAGGTGGGGGACAAAAAGAAAAACAGAGAGAAAGAGAGGACTCTGGGCACGGGCTCTTTAGGGGGTTGAAAGTGGGCTACACAAGCAAAAGGCCTGGGGTTTGCACTGGGGAAGATGAATGTCAGTGAGTCTCACTCAGAGGAGAGCAAGCAGGGGACCCAGGGCAGGGACCAGCCACCTGGTCATCTCAGTAGGATGCTCACAGCCTGTCTGCTTGTAGGGTTATTGAGGCATCCGTGAAACAGGAAGCTTTGGAAATTTACGATGCATACCCCCACGTATGTGTTTACTTATTGTCGATTTTCTCAAGCCCTTAACCCCCCATTGGCCTTAGGGGGACATTCAATGCCCCTTAGGGGGCCTTGTCCATTCTGCCCTCTGCTATGCTCTACCATTTACAATGGCACCTGGCATCTGGCACTTGTTCATAAAATATTTCTTGAGGGAAATAAAGGAGGGAGGGAAAGAAAGATGGGAAATGGAATAAAGGAAGGAAGGAAGGAAGAAATTCACATGCATCTGAGTGTGTCAGGAAACCCTGGGGACAATCTGCCAGGAAGCTATTTTCATGAAGAATGAGGAACTTGCTGAGGTTAATCCTAAGAGAAGAAAAAAGTCTTTCAGAGGCTGAGTCAGTAAGTACATCCTGAGTCATCAGGGGGAAGTCTGGTCTGAGTATAGCATGGTGACTATCTCTAGAACTTATTTTCTAGCTCTGTCCTCACCAGACTCAGATCAAGAGCCTTTAAGAAACAGGAGTTGTAGGTGAAATCTGAAATCATTTACATTAAAATTGTACATAACTTTGGGACCTACATGCCTGGCTGTAACACTGAGGGAGACAGGCATCATTCACCGTGATATCACTTTATGACCAGTGGAATTTGTAGTGCCCACAGGTAATGGAGACCTCCGGGGACCAGGGACCACAGCAGAACACTAGAGGTGGCCAGAAAACCTGCAGCAATAGACTGAGAAAACACTGCACACAAGGGGAGCAGAACTTTTCTTAAGAACAAAGAATTCACTTCCTAGGGACTTCTAGAAATATTTAAGAGGACATTATTTTAATGAGTCAACGGTGCAATATTCTATAGGTAATCTATACGCCTGTGAAATGTTCATTTCTGTTGCTCTGACCCCATTTGTACATTGAAATTCATGAGTCTGAGGTAAATTCAGCCTATATTTATACAATGTGCTTTAAGCGAAGATATTTAAGATATAAATCCTCCAAAGATTGAACATGACTTGGATTTTCCCCCCCAACTGAGGGTTTTTATCAAGCCTTCTAATGCATGTGATGGTATTTACCCCCAAAATAAATGGTCCTTCTGAGTATTTGTGTCTGCTCTGTTAATCTATATCAGAAGGCGTTCTTAAAACCAGAACTGCTAGCTGTTACTTTTCATCACTGTCAACGTACTTGCTTCTAGAAATTATACGTTTGTTTATGTTTCCATTATGTTTGCTTTTTGTTTCCATTCTACTATGGACAACTAAGTCCCAACCTAGAATTCATGTCACTTCAACAAATACAGGAAGATCAATCAACGTTCCAGGAAATGCGTATGATGTTACAGGGAAAGAAAGATGACTGAGATGTAAGCTGTCAGGTCTATCCTCTCACACCTCAGATGAGTACCAGAGGGCCCTGATCCAAGGGAAATAAGGGAAATGCTTCAGCATCAGCCCATGAGCTTTGCTGCATCTAATGTGCCTGTGCAGAGCTGTCTGTACATGACTCACGGTGCTTAGCTGTATTCCAGGGGAGACATTCTTGTTGAGAGACTGAGCTTCAGAAAAGCCATTTTTTTTTTGGTACACACACACACACACACACACACACATACACACAAAGAGAGTAAACTCCAGATTCATTAGTGTAGTCAGCAAATGATTATTATGAAGCATCCTAGACAATCCTACCTTGATTCATATTAGTATCCTAGCTTCTTGCATTGTTAAATGCCTATTCTATGCTGGGGGCATATATGACATCATAACATCTCTTTTGATTCTCACATCATTGTACCATTTCATAGGTAAGGTAGCAAATTGAGGAAATCTGACTAACTTGCTCAATTATACATCTTAGACATATATATATACATATACATATATAAAATGGACAAAACCAAGATTTGAGCTCAGACCTTACAATCCTTAATCTACACTCTCCATCATTACCAGACTCAAACCTTGCTACAGATTACTGAATCACTACCGTGCTGCCAGGGAGACAGTGTAGAATGTTTCTTCTCAAAGTGAGGACCCTCCTGGACCATGGAGCCCCAGTCTGGTCATCACTGATTTGGAGAATAGTCTACATACATATTATGTCTTAGGTACATGTCAGGAGGTTGTAGATTGTCCTTCTTTTCCTTTTCCTTCTTCAGTTCCTTATAGTTATACATACTATTAGGTTTCATTTTGTCATAACTATACAAAGATGGAAAATAATTTGCTCTAATTCAGTCCCTTTTCTCTCACCTCCTTCCTCCCCCTCTTCTCTTTCATCAACTCTACTGATTTTGTGTGCATGTATTGGTTTTTTGTTTAATTAGTGTCTTTTGGATGTGCATGAGGGTGAGATTTATTCACATACAGACATAGGAAAGTCAGGTCAGATTCATTCCACCATTCTTCCCTTTTCCCATCCCTCTTCCCTCCCCGGAACCTTCTTCCTTTACTCCATTAATCTCTTCTATTTTTTCATGGAATCCTCCATTTTTATTTCTTTCATTTTTCTTTTTTTCTTTTTCTCATTTTGCTCTAGCTTCTGCATTCAGAGAAAACATTCACTTAGTGTGAGGGTCTCCAGTTACATCTATTTACCAGCAAATGCCATAATTTCATTATTCTTTACAGCTAATTAATACTCCATTTTGTATCTATACAACATTTTCTTCATCCATTTATCTGTTGAAACAATTGAGAATGTGAAGACAGAACCTTCAGAATGGGAGAAGACCTTTGCCACCTGCTCTTTAGATAGAAGATTAATATCCAGAATATATAAAGACCTCAAAAAACTTAACATCAAAAAAATATTAAATTAATAAATGGGCAAAAGAACTAAATAGATACTTCTCAAAAGAAGAAATACAATATATAAAATATATTTATGAAAATAAATATATGAAAAAAAGTTTCAACATCTCTATCAGGGAAATGCAAATCAAAACTGCATTGAGATTTCATCTCACTCCAATAAGAATGGCAATTATCAAGAATACAAATTATAATAAATGTTGGTAAAGGTTGGGGAAAAGGTACACTCCTACATTGTTGGTGGAACTGCAAATTAGTGCAACCACTCTGGAAAGCACTACGGAGATTCCTCAAAAACCACAAATGGAACCACCATATGACCCAGCTCTCCCACTTCTTGGTATTTATCCAAAAGATTTAAAATCAGCATGCTACAGTGATGCAGTCACATCAATGTTTACAGCAGCTCAATTCATAATAGCCAAGCTATGGAACCAGCCTAGGTGACTGTCAAGAGATCACTGAATAGGTACTTCTTTATTGCTACATCCACAATTTCCTTCATTTAGTCTACTTTTATTTTCATTCCTCATTTTTTCCTAATGAGGAAACTAAGACAATGATTCTAGGTAGGTGGGCCCACCTACTTAACTGAAGTTTTATCATGTACAAGTTAAACATATACCTTCTCCCTCCTATCCTCACAGGCACCGAGTAACTGTGGCATATTTATTTGTAAAAGGTAAGGTTATAAAATAATTAGGCTAATTTATGTAGAATTCTTGCATTTGATTCAATAAATACAGGCTTCATGGCAAGACTTTGCAGGAAATACAATAACACAGCTCCCTCACTTGGAAAAGTTGGAGTCACTAGCTAGAAACCCAGAGAGACATGTAATTGGCATGGCATAAGAAACCTTCATTTGATGATTAAGTGAGCTCTATGTTCGTTTCACAAAGAGGGCCACAGAAATTTCTCACTGCCAAAGCATATTCAGTTGTAAAAACAACCAAGAAAATCTTGAATTTATCATATTGTCTAGCTGATACATCTTTTAAAATTCACATTAAATATACTCACACCTTGTTATCAAAGTACTGAAATATGGTTAAATGCATGATTCTAGGAATAGTCTCTGGCACATGATGGCATTCAATGACTCTGTGCAATAAGCATACATGAAGTACTGTATGGGGACCTGAAGACAAGTGGTCTGCATGGAGGTGACAGAGGAAGGCACAGTCAGATGATGTAGAGAGAGCCATTCACATGAGGACTAGATAGCATCGACCAGATTCCCCAACACAGGGTCAGAGGTGACCTCGGACAAGGCACATGAGCTAGAATATCCAGCATCAAACCAGTCTGCAAAGATCTGAGGGTTCAGTCATGGAGGAAGCTTAGTGGTAATGGGGATAAGGGAGCTAGAGTTCTAACTAAAAAGGCGGAAGGCATTTAGGTGGAGAAATGTTTAAGGTAGGACAGATCTGAGCAGGCCGACAGGAAGGAGCCAGGGGTTTCTCAACATATCAAGGGATGAGGAAGAGCTGAGACAGATTAAAGAGAAACGCAGGACAATGGATTGTCCTTAAGCAAGAGAAGCTGGAAAAGCTCTAGCACTTGGACTGTAATAATGAAGGACTTTGAAAGGGGTGCATTTTCATGGAACAATGGCAGGAATGTTCTATAGGACTGTCTAGCTTCTCACTAGATCCCTAATCCATGCTACAGAGAGGGTGTGTATCTGTCTCTCTCTTTCCCACAAAATTTCCCCAGTGTTGGTGAAAAAATGGGGGTAGAAAGCATGAAGTATGGTTTTGTGTCATGGCTCTACCATGGCTTGGGCCTCACTCTGAGCAAAGTGCTGTGGAGAGGACAAGAACATCTCTACACGGTGCTACAACACAGTGGCCTCCATGGAGAAGGAAGCTTCCACCTGCCTTAGAGGTGGTCCCAAGGACAAATCAGACAGCAGCCATGAGTGCCACGTTCATCAGGAAGCTAGCAAAATATACACGCAGGTCTAGAATCGCAGCAGATTTGTTTATTTATTTATTTTTCTTTTCTTAGAAAATGTACATTTCAAAACAAAAATTTTAAAAAAGAGGAAGCTAACTTACAGGACACCAAAGCATGGGAGGGTGGGGTAGAAGGAGAGCATGCACCCAGTCTTCTCCACATTCACAGTAAACAAGTGACAAAACACAGCAGTAACCTTGAGGCCAGGCGGCCAGGCTGGAAGCCCAGGCAATGCGTGCTCCAGGGGAGCCGAGAGCCCGGCCTTCAGCCAAGTATAGATCTTCCCTTCTATTCTTAGCTGTACTTAGACCTCGCTTCCCCTCTCAGCATATCTCCTTTCTTTAATAAAACAAAAGGCAAAGTGGTCTGCGTGAGAAGAAGGCAAGGCTCAGGAAACATTACCAGTGACCCACCCCTGACCCCCACCTCAGCAGAAACCCAGCTGCCCAGAATTCTGTTAGGAATCTGCACGCAGTGTGTCTGGGATGCTCAATTTCCTGTAATCCCCTGAATTCCACTTCCTGTCATCTGAACAAGGGCATCAGTGAGACCCTGTCCCCTCCCACTGGCTCCTACCCTTCTCTAGGATAGCTGCTCAGGTTAGCCTCTGCCTACTTGCTGCCTGGCAAGGTCAGTGCTCAATAGCATAGATGATGAACGAAGAAACAGCCTTCTATGAACACAGCTCTGTGGGGCATGACAGGATCCCTGTGATGCTCAGGTGTGGCCCTGCCCGGAGAGACACTCTTCACGCGTGACAGTGATGGGAGCGTAGTGGTCTATCGTGAACAAATATGGTCTGGCCACCATAAGACACTGAGGAGTTCCAGTTGTCAGTACATCTACAGCTCGGTAAGTGGGAGGCAGTCTGAGATCAGTCTAGTATCTTTTTAAGCATCGTGTGGGAGGGACGCACATGTTCCTCCGTTTGCCAGCACTCCTCTACTGGAATCAGAACAAGCACGTCTCTTGGCTGAATAGTGTTTGAGGAAAATCCATAGCAATAATAACTAACATTTATTGAGCATTTACTACTTACTCTTGTAAATTATTCACATATATACTCATTTGGCCCTCTCAGAGGAGTCGGGATTATTATAATCTCCATTTATGGAGAATGTGACAAGATAGAGCTTAAGAAATCTGCCCCAGCCATACAGGATGTAAGTGGCAGAGCTACGGATCAAATTCAGAAAGCTAATGTCAGATTCTGTGGTGCCCTAAGAGAAGCTAGAGAAAATGCTAGGACCCATGAGAATTGCAATGCTCAATAGTAGACTTCTAGGGCAAGTCAAAGCAAGCACATGCTCAAGGGTAAATGTGTCTCACTCAAGGTTACAATTATTGCAAGATCATGCAAGCCCTTAGGATACACGGGCACCTTTCTGGGCACAGTGGGATGATACCAATCAGTAAGAACTGAACACCTGCCATGAGCTTTACAGATATTATTGATCATCTTGACAATAATCTTGTATTTTACACATAAGCTGAGACTCAGCTAATAGACCATGTCACCAATTTTTCCTTGCAGGGAGAGAATTCAAACTAAAGTCTGTCTAGCTCACAAGGCCTGAGTCTCCAGGAGAGAGATGAGGGTGATGTGTTTCCCAAACAGGATCCTTCAGTATCCTGGTGGTGACACATTGTAGGATCTTGGGTCCTGCTCCCTGTTCTCATGCTTCTCTGCATGGCCCTGATTTGGTCCAGTTACAGACTAAAAACACGCCCACAAGTGGACAGTCCACACTTACACAAACTAGGTGTCAACTCAGTACTTCTGTCTTTTCCATTTTAAATGAAATTCTCTCAAAGATCATTCTCCATGTGATGGGCTTTTCAGTGTCTCCAGGGAATCTGAGTTTCCTCTGAGGGGGTACAGACTTTGCTGGACCACTCAGGTTTTCAAACATTCCTTTTTCCTGTATTTGAAACAACAACGTCTGGAAGGACGGTGAATCTTGCACCTGGACAGAGGTTGGCTGCCTCATGATTCTCCTTTGGCCAATCTCTCTCTCTCTCTCTCTCTCTCTCTCTCTCTCTTTTTTTATTTGATACTGAATGAGGATCTTCCCAATTCTGCATAATTACTCATCCTCTACTTTAGGCTGATAACTTCCATACTGGGTCTCTTCCATCCAGCAAATGCTTCTAAACCTTAATTCTGTCAAAAAGAGTGGGCTGAATTCTACGCTTTGTCGTCCAACTTCCCTTATCTCCATTGGGGACAGGAGCAGTCCTGGAGCCTTGGATGCCAAACACTAAGAAGAATGTTATCATGGAGGGTAGCCTGTCTACTTCAGTTTCTTGTCTGTGGTCCACATTTCCAGAAAAAGAATGGAAAGCACTAGAAATTGAGCTTATCCACTGCCAGAGACATGGGTGACTCAGCTCTCCAGTCTGTCCCCTTATCACATTCTCACCCTTCCCAAGTTTGGTTTCCACAGGATTCAAGCCAGATTTTCAGCATGAGTAAAGTTCCTTAAGAATTTTCCATCATTACTCCCCACAGTCAGAGAAAAGTGTACTTCCTCTCATCAGAGTCCCAAGATTCTGCCCTGTCCGTGTTCCCTGCTTGGATCTGAGCAAGAGTTTCTTCCAAGAAGGATCTACTGCTACCACCTCAGCCATTTCTAGCACACATTCCATCCATATGTCCAAGTCCAGAGAGCAATTTATGTGCATGGTCATCAACTACCTTTGCAGGACGACCTCCTCCTAAAACTGCAAGTGGGAAGGATGCTCATCTTTACTCCCCAGGTCCTTGTCTGTCAGGAACTCAACCCCAGGTGGAAAATCACACCCATATCAACCTCGTCTTCCCCAGTATGAGCTGGCGTTTCCAGAGCTGTTTTGTTTCATGCCAGTCCCTGAAAATAACACCACCACCTCCTTCTCCTCTTTGTTTCAAATTAACCTCACTGGCCAAAAAAATGGGAAATTCTCAGTTCTAACAAGCAGTGTAAAGTTTTTGTAGCAGAACTAAGCCGTAAATAAATGTGACCATTCACTTCAAGCATACATTGGATAAATTTCTGTTTTTAAAATTTATTTAGAGGTTTTCAAAGAATTAGTTCTTCGTTTAAGAAATGGCCGGCATGCAGATAGTTCTACATGTGTTACTGAGACCCTTCTTTCAAATAATCGAAGTCGATTTTGTCCACATTACTGGCTTCAAGTTCCTGTTGGTAGCCCAATAGTCATTAAGGGAGATATTTGACATTTCGAGGTGGCAGATGGATCCTACAGGGCTGAAGCTTCATAGATTTCCTATCAGTTGGCTTCCTTCCCCTGCCTCATAGATCCTGCAGCATTTCCATAGCCTAGTGTCTACGCAATTTCACATCCTCTCTCCAGTGCCTGAGAATATCCCCTCTTTCACATTGTATATGGCATCTCCCAGACTATGCTTGCTAATTACATGCCTTCTACTGTGGCCCAGTAACCTGAACATTCTGGCTCAGTGACTGGATCTGCCATGGATCTCTTGGGTTCTCCTTCACCTTCAAACAGCTAGCAAAGAGAAGGATCTCCCTCCATCTCTGGCGCTAAAGCCCTCTCTTTCTCATTTCAATAAAGATTCTAATCAACTCTTATAACCATTTGCTGTCCTGTTCTCTAGCATTTCTGTCCGTCTTAAGGACCGAGAGACTCTCTGAGGTCTGAGGTCACATCAGAGAACCAAGCTGGGTGTGAGTTTCCAGAATACCCTGGGTGAGAGCAAGCTGTTCCTCACATTCTGATTGTGATCCTATTCATTTCCTCCTTTTCTACTTGGCTGCTTTGCAAATCTCACTTACAAAGAGCATATCTTTGTTTTTCTTGGTCCCAACCCCTTGAAGGAGCAGTTCTTTGGTTATTATTTACGAATGTGCAAGCCACCCAGCACAGAAGAGGCCCAGTGTTTATTTCACAAACTTCCTAGATGTTAATTAGAACAGATATGTCAAAACATGATTTGCAGTTGCCTCGAGTTAGTGTTTTAATACTTTGTGCAATTGTACTCTTATCTTCCCCACTCTCTGCCCTATCCTTCTTCATAGCATAATAGCACATTTAAAGAATTATAATTCCTCACCCACGAGATATTGCTTTCTTCTGTAAGCACCTAGCTGAAGCTAAGTGCTTGTTGTTCTTTATCCCTCCCCCAGGTTAGAATTCATCAGAGCTGCATTATTATCATGGTCCATGGGGGACCAGTCTTTCCTCCAAGTCCTCTACCTAAAGCAGATCAATAGGTTCCTCCTATCAACACCCACTTCAGGTCAAAGACAGTGAATTCACATTAGGAATCACGAGGGAGTGGAAATAATTCTGAGTTAGGAACCAGAAGTCTTGGGTCTAATTTCTAGCTCTGCAATACATTTCCATGTGATCTTTTAGATGTCGGTTAACCACACAAGATCCCTGTGAAAGGGATTTAATAATACGACATAATTTTTTTTCTTCCGTCCTTCAGTAACACTTTCTCCTGCTCCTTATTCTAGGCAAGCATCATATTTATCTCCCCATGCAGAAACATGGAAATGAGCCTTGTTCCATTCACTTCCTTTATCTCAATCTACCTTTATGCAACCCATCAATAGCAGTTAAATCTACTTCTCAAAGTTTTCACAAATTGCCCAATTCTGTACAACTGTATTGAGTTCAAGTAGCATGATCTCTTTCCTGTATTGCTGAATTACTTGCCTAACTGACCTCTCCTGCAATTCTCCAACACATTTTCAAGAGTGTTTTTTGAAACTGATTCAAACCATGAAATCTTCCAGATTAAAAAACTTTAAAAATGCCTTCCTGAGTAAGTTATTCTTTATATACAAATTCTAAATCAGTGGTGGCAGTCAAAAGGCTTGAGCCTCTGTTTTGCTTGCCCCAGAGAGTATTTTAATTGGTTGCCTACTTTAAGAAATCAGAGATTTCATATAAAAAATCTAGATTCTCAAGATCTCTTGTAAAATTAGATTTGGTCACACGATGTCTGATTGCCTGTAGCAACAGGCATCTGGAAGAAAGGAGTGGTTCCAAATTTAGACAAGACATGTTCTTCCCAATTTGCTGTAGTATTCACCACTATTGTCCTCTGTGGGGGTCTTTTCATTGAAGAATATACTTTTCTGGCTAAAATGAGCATTTGAATTTTTAATCTCTGGTCTGGGTCATTTGAGAAGAAAGAAGATGGACTTTTACAACAATATAATTTATTGAATGAGTGAATAAATAAGCAGGAAAGAGATTCACCTAGACCTGAATACTGTCTCCAGTTCTCTTGTCTATTTAAATAACAGTCACAAATCAGCAAATCATCTGCTGTGAAGCCCATCTTGCCTCCACCATAGACTGCTGAGCCCTTGGTATGATACTTTTTAATACCAAATCTTAATACCAAGTCATTTATGTCGTGTTCAAAACACACAATGTTTATTCTGCATATTCTACCCAGGGGTAAGTCGTGAACAGAGAGCTCTGTTTCGGTTTGGGATCTAGAGTGTCCCCCGAAGTCTAAATGCATAGCCCCCAGTGCAACAAGGTTCAGAGGTGGGGCTTTTACATCACGAGGCCTCTGAAAGCTGAATGGACTCCCCAAAGGTGGGACCTGGTTGGAAGAAAGGGGTCCCCGGAGGGATGCCCAGGAAGGGTTTGTCTCATCCCTGGTTCCTTCCTTGTCCTTCCTTCTTTCCCTCTGGCTCTTGTTCTTGCTCTCACTCCTGTTCTCTTTCTCTGCTGCCTTCAGCTGAGCAGCTTTCCTGGGCCACACCCTTCCACCATGAGGTTTCCTCTTGGAGTCAGCCAACCATGGGCTGAATCCTCTGAAACCATGAGCCAAAATAAGTCGTGCCTGTCGTGCATTCCAGTTACAGCGACAAGGGCTGGTAACACAGACTCTGATGTGAGAACAGTGGGAACAGGAAGATTCCCTCCTCCTGTGCTCTTCATACTGTTGTGAGGGACCCTTTTCCCTCTCCTGGTTTCCCCCTCCCACCACCCACAGCCACACAATCACATGCACATGGAAGACTGCTGTTGCTTGAGCTGAACAAAGAAACGTCCCTGAAGGCCCGTTGCCAGGAGAGGCCATTGGTCATCCATATCCAACAGGGAAGAGGAAGAATCTGCGCCATACAGGGTAACCAAATATCTTGAATTTTGTAGGATTGAGGGGTCTTCCAAGGAATAGTGCTAACAGAGCTAGAACTGGCAATGCTCCAGGCAAACAAAGAAGAGTGATCACCTACCCACTGTAGGCAAATTGGTAAGTTGTTTTTATCTCTGTGGTTTCATACTTATCCCTGTGGTCACAGGTCCAGGGCCTGCATCCAGAAAGGCCAAATTCCTGCCTCACTATCATGATTGGCATTCTCTGCTCTCTTACTCTCACTCAAGCATAGTGCACCAGTCACTGTTCCCCCTTGTATATCTGCTGAAAATCTTCAGGAAAGAAAATAACAAAATTATTACAATGATTTCCAGCCTCTAAATTGCTTTTCACACCTCCCTCCCTCCACATCCACATCAAGGTTGGTGGAAATGGTCTATGGAAATCACACATCCCTATTTTCCTGGAGATGGAGGTAGATTCAGATAGGTAGGTGACTCCTGGGAAGGCAAAAAAAAAAAAAAAAAAGACCTTTCTGGTGGAGGAGTGGAAGCAGCAAAGCAGAGAGATGATTCTTTTGTCAAACAAATGGGTAATGTAAAGGAAGGTAATTACATTGGCACACACTTCAAAGAAAATACAGTGTCCTTGGAAAATGCAGAAAATTGGATAAGAACAGGAGAAAAAAGTCAAGATAGTAAATGAGAGTTTTGTGAATTTTCATAGGACAAAGGCAACAGCTACCATAACCAAATGTAACCAAATTATGTTTAAAAGAAGGGAAATCTGCATGAGTGAAAATAACATTTAGGGGGCAGTGAGCATCAAGGCTACAAATCATACCTCACAAAGGATCATTTTAGCATGAAAATGAGGAAGCAGAAGGAGGAAAAACAAAAACTGTAATAGATCTTGATTTTTATTAAGGGCTTAACATTGTCTGATGAAATTACCCTTGAAGCAGTAATTGAAATTGGCTCCTGCTAAGGCAGAAATTGCAAAGAGAGCTTTGTGAGATGGAAGGGTTAGCTGGTCTCTGAAGAGGTGAGTGTTTAGGACATCAGGCCTGGCATGGGTCCTGCTCAGTCAACATCTACTTTAAGGAAAAAGTGAAGATGACCACAATACCAGAATTAAACCCCTCAGGCTTGAACCTGGGTGAAGCATGGGAATTGGGTGGAGTTGGTGAAAGACCCCATGAGGACAAATTGATCCATCCATCAGCACTCCTCTCCCCACCACTGCTGAAGGCTAGCAGCCCAAGGTCAGGTTTCATTCTGCACCAGCAGCTGGGATGGGCTGAAGGATTCATGAGTCCAGAGCCACATGGGCTTTTATGACCATAAGCTTTCCCTAGGATTTTCTTATAAGAGAAACAGCTGTGTTCATTCATTCTACATTGTACACATACATCAAAACATTGTATTCTATAAATTCGTGCAATTACAATTTATTAACTTAAAATTGCATTCCTTTTTTTTAAATGAGGAGAAAAGAAACACTTGGAGAAAAATATGATGTCCAGAAAGCCTTTGTTTGTTTGTTTGTTTGTTTTTTAAGAAGGTGGGGAATGGAGGCCAGAAGTCCCACAGGATTGGTTTGTTTCCTGACTGGTATGATGTGATAGAGGAAAGAAATGGAATTTGGGAAAAGAAAGAAAAAAATTCTAGAACAATTTCATTGAGTAGACAGGAAGATTGGGGTGCATTTAAGAGTATTGACAGTTTCAATGAAGTAATGGGGATTTATGGGAGAGTCTGGTGGAAAATTGTATGGGAATGATGGGGAGAGAAGGTGTCTGTATTTTCAGGCTCATAGAGCAGTGCTATGCAGGCACCGCACCGTGGAGAGGCACTTGTCCACAAATTATTGTTTTCTGGTTCTTGTTGAAATAAGGACATAAATGGATAGTGTGTTTTTGTAAAGTAATATGGTGACATGATAGAGTGCTTATATGTCTGCTAAATCTAATATTAAATATTTGAGGCCTATTTTTTGTCTCTTTTGTCTCTCCACCCACACCCCTCTTCTTGTAGACCATAATAAATACTTATTGTACTTTAAGAAGTAACAGATTGAAAATTAAAACACTAGAAAGAAAAAACTACAACACACACAAGAAGAAGAAGAAGAAGAAGGAGGAGGAGGAGGAGGAGGAGGAGGAGGAGGAGAAGAAGAAGGAGAAGGAGAAGAAGAAGAAGAAGAAGAAGAAGAAGAAGAAGAAGAAGAAGAAGAAGGAGGAGGAGGAGGAGAAGAAGAAGAAGAAGGAGAAGGAGAAGAAGAAGAAGAAGAAGAAGAAGAAGAAGAAGAAGAAGAAGAAGAAGAAGAAGTAGTAGTAGTAGTAGTAGTAGTAGTAGTAGTTGCCCTTCTTCCCTGATAGCTAATATAGGATTCAAGGTCACTGCCAACCAGAAAAGGTATTAGCAATTGGAAGCCAGAGTAAATGTTAACTAATTAGAAAATGTAAGAGTAAATAACTATGTCTCAAAGTGTGGTTCTTAGATGAGCATCACCTGGAAATTGGTCAGAAATGCAAATTCTCCACATCCACCAAACTCGCTGAAGCAGAAACTTAGCACTGTTTTGTTAAGCCAAGTGACTCTGATGCATACTAAGGGTTGAGAATCACTGAACTAGAGAAAGGCAGCATAATTATCATACATAGCACCAGGAGTCCATCTGATGTTAGGATTCATAAATTTAAAGAGAGACCAGACACCATGGCTGTTTAAGAAGTAACAGATTGGAAATTAAAACACTAGAAAGAAAAAGGAGGAGGGATCTACAAGATGGCAGCAGCTTGGGTCCCAGAATCACAGGGAGCACCTGGACTGAACTGTACGTGAGAGAACTAAAGACCTACTCTGCTAAATTGATGGGCTGTGGGGAGTGTATTTTAGAGCAGCTCATCTATTCTGACTAATATTGAGATCTATCCTGATGGGGGTGAGAGTGTGAGTGGTGGGTTGAGAGTGGGAAATACAAAGGGGTCTGACCTGCAATGCTGTAGCTCTCTCTTGGATTCAGTCAACAGTGCAATGGAGACTCTAGGAGAATCAGTGATATGTACACATAACAACTAAAGCCTGGTTAGAGACTCAACCACATCAAAGAGAAACCTTTAGCCTGAGTGGGCCTCTCATATTTCTACTACAAGTGGTAACTGTCAGTACCTGAAGACTTCATGCCTCAATCAGGTGTAAGGTATGTAAAAACATGAGCCATTTCCAATTCTATGATGAAGGACACATAAAATCTCCAAGTCTTTACTGGGGACAGTAATGACTGTCAGGAAGACAAAAGATTGAGTGTCAAACAATCAAGTGAGCACAGCTGACTGGGATAACTGTTAATCAATGAACGTGCTGATTCTTCCTTCTTTCAGATCTTTGGACTTGATTCCTATTAGACCATTCAGAAAAAACACTCCCATCTGCAGCAAGCTGCGGTCTATCTTCTTTCTAAATTTCCAAATTCTGTTCAACCACTATGCTTATTGTCTCCCTGCCCTAACTCACGAATTGGACTGAGCAATGGCTATATCAATAATCAAAGAAAATGATTCCATGGAAAGAGAAAACAAATTTCATCCATTGTAATATTTGGGAGGACTGTAAGAAATGGCATCTAAGATAAGGGGGAAGCTCAGCAATACATATTGAACTCAGTCATTTAAAACCAGGCTGTAAATAAACAATATAACACTAAATTGTCAAAAACAATTGTGCAGGAGTAGCCTAGATATACTAACAAATAGTAGTGAGGGTGAGCACATTTTAATTCTCAAATTTATTCTGAGACGTTTTAAATTGACAATTGGCATTTGAATAAAGAGAAGGTGATTCTATTTTTACATGAATAAAGTAAATTTTAAAATACAAAGATGAGAAAAAAATCACAAAGAAGAAAAATTTTGTAGATTGAAACACATTGGGGTCATTGACAAAGATTTTGGGGAAGACTAGCCTAAAGCGATGTACTGAAGATATCAAAATTCTAGAATTTGAGTGTTGAACCAAACAAGAATTTTTTTTTTAAAAGAAGTGACATTTCTTAATCATCTGCATCTTCAGCATCATAGTACCTAAAGCAAATTTTCTATAAGTACAATTATTTTAATGAACACGGTGTATGATCATTGTATTTGTACTACTTGGCAATATGGGTTTTATTCAATTAAAATGAAGAGTTGGTCTCCATGCCAAAACTAAAGTCAAAAAGGAAATAAACCAAATAAAAATCAGTCATCTTCTGGATTGGCCAATTAATTCCACCTTCAAAAGTTGATAAAAGAGAGTCAGCGGCCACGATCCGGGAAAGCTGAAGGATACACCGACACTCTCCTTCAGAGTGCGACATCAAAACAGGTCGGTGTCATTCAGCTCACCCCCCAGACAGCGGGGATTCGCATAAAATCTCTCCTAGGCTTGCCGGGAGAGGGAGTATCAAGCTGAGCCTCCATACAGGCTAGGGGGAAACCAGAGACACCTGACCTCCAACCCCTCCTCCCAGTAGCAGCCAAAAGGAAACCTGGCTAGCCAGCGCTGGGGGAGGGGCAAGCAGAAAAAATCAAAGTGATAGAGTGCCAGGGATCCCAGCAGCCTGCAGCAGGGTCCCGGAGACCCAGGCCAACTGATTCGCGTGGCCTGCCCTGCGGCTACAGAAGGCGTGGCGCCTCAGTGAAGCCATTAATCGGCAAGCAGGGAGGTTAGGGAAGGCCATTAGGTGGAATCCCACCAGCCAAGCCCACACGGACCCTTGGGCCGAGCACGGATTCTCAGAAGGGGAAGGAAGCGGTACAGTCCCATCCCCCACAGCGGTCACTCCGCCGAGGCAGTCAGCGGCCACCATCCGGGAAAGCTGAAGGATACACCGCCACTCTCCTTCAGAGTGCGACATCAAAACAGGTCGGTGTCATTCAGCTCACCCCCCAGACAGCGGGGATTCGCATAAAATCTCTCCTAGGCTTGCCGGGAGAGGGAGTATCAAGCTGAGCCTCCATACAGGCTAGGGGGAAACCAGAGACACCTGACCTCCAACCCCTCCTCCCAGTAGCAGCCAAAAGGAAACCTGGCTAGCCAGCGCTGGGGGAGGGGCAAGCAGAAAAAATCAAAGTGATAGAGTGCCAGGGATCCCAGCAGCCTGCAGCAGGGTCCCGGAGACCCAGGCCAACTGATTCGAGTGGCCTGCCCTGCGGCTACAGAAGGCGTGGCGCCTCAGTGAAGCCATTAATCGGCAAGCAGGGAGGTTAGGGAAGGCCATTAGGTGGAATCTCACCAGCCAAGCCCACACGGACCCTTGGGCCGAGCACGGGTTCTCAGAAGGGGAAGGAAGCGGTACAGTCCCATCCCCCACAGCGGACACTCCGCCGAGGCAGTCAGCGGCCACCATCCGGGAAAGCTGAAGGATACACCGACACTCTCCTTCAGAGTGCGACATCAAAACAGGTCGGTGTCATTCAGCTCACCCCCCAGACAGCGGGAATTCGCATAAAATCTCTCCTAGGCTTGCCGGGAGAGGGAGTATCAAGCTGAGCCTCCATACAGGCTAGGGGGAAACCAGAGACACCTGACCTCCAACCCCTCCTCCCAGTAGCAGCCAAAAGGAAACCTGGCTAGCCAGCGCTGGGGGAGGGGCAAGCAGAAAAAATCAAAGTGATAGAGTGCCAGGGATCCCAGCACCCTGCAGCAGGATACACCACCACTCTCCTTCAGAGTGCAACATCAAAACAGCGGACACTCCATCCAGGCAGTCAGCGGCCACCATCCGGGAAAGCTGAAGAATACACCACCACTCTCCAACAGCTTGCAACATCAAAACAGCCAGCAGCAGGACCCCGGAGATCCAGGCCAACTGATTCGAGCGGCCTGCCCCGCAGCTACAGAAGGCGTGGCGCCTCAGAGAAGCCATTAATTAGCAAGCAGGGAGGTTAGGGACTGCCATTAGGTGGAATCCCGCCAGCCAAGCCCACCGCCCATGCCCGGAACAGGCCCAGCGTCCTGCCAGCATTGTAGTCACGACACCCCAATTGGAATAGGGACAGAGCAGAGCCGCCTTCCACTCCCGGAACAGGCCCAGAGAGCCGCCAGCGTGGTAGACACGTCACCCCAATTGGAGTAGGGGCACAGCCGCCTCCCGCACCTGCAAGGGAGACTTTTCAAGTATACAAGAGCAACATAAATAAATAGGGGGTAAATTTCAAAACACAACAGTTGCACCAAGCAGAAAGGAACGCGAGCAGTATGAAAAGACAAGGAAAGAAAGGACCACAAGCAATGCAGGTCAACTCAACTTTAGAAGAGGTAATAGCTGCAACAGATGGAATATCAGATAAAGAGTTCAGGATATATATGCTTCAGATGATCTGGAGTCTCAAGGAAGACATGAGACAGCAAAATCAGACAGTGAAAGATCACATTGACAAACAAATCCAGGAAGTAAAAGATCAATTTCACAGGGAGATAGAGGTAATAAAAAACAAACAAATTGAAATTCTAGAAATGCAGGAAACAATAAACCAACTTAAAAACTCAATTGAGAATACTACCAGCAGAGTAGATCACTTAGAAGAGAGAACATCAGACAATGAAGACAAAGTATTTCAACTGGAAAAGAACATAGACAGCTCAGCAAGTCTGCTAAGAAACCATGAGCAGAACATCCAAGAATTATGGGACAATATCAAAAGACCAAATTTAAGAGTCATTGGGATACAGGAAGGCACAGAGCTCCATTCCAAAGGAATAAACAGTCTATTCAGTGAAATAATACGAGAAAACTTCCCAGAATTGAAGATTGAGACAGAATCCCAAATCCTAGAAGCCTACAGGACGCCGAATGTGCAAAATCATAAGAGATCCACACCTAGACACATTATAATGAAGATGTCCAACATACAGAATAAGGAGAGAATTTTAAAAGCTGCAAGAGAAAGAAAGCAGATTACATTTAGGGGTAAACCAATCAGGATAACAGCTGATCTCTCAACACAGACTCTGAAAGCTAGAAGATCCTGGAATAACATATTTCAAACACTGAAAGACAATGGGCTCCAACCAAGAATCGTGTATCCGGCGAAATTAAGCTTCAGGTTAGAAGATGAAATTAAAACCTTCCACAATAAACAAAAGTTAAAAGAATTCGCAGCTAGAAAACCATCTCTTCAAAAAATCCTTGGCAAAACATTACACGAAGAGGAAATGGAAAACAACATTGAAAACCAACAATGGGAGGTAGGACAGTAAAGGGGGGAAAGTAGTCAAAGAGGATAACAAATCAGGTTTAGTAACATGAATAAACAAATATGGATAGAAGAACAAACCATATCTCAATAATAACCCTAAATGTTAATGGCTTAAACTCACCAATTAAGAGACACAGGCTAGTAGAATGGATCAAAAAACAAGACCCAACAATATGCTGTCTACAGGAGACGCATTTGATAGGAAAAGATATACATAGACTGAAGGTGAAAGGTTGGGAAAAATCATATCACTCATATGGACCGCGGAAACAAGCAGGAGTGTCCATACTCATATCTAATAAAATAGATTTCAAGCCAAAGCTAATCAAAAGGGATATAGAAGGACACTTCATACTGCTCAAGGGAACCATACACCAACAAGACATAACAATCATAAATATATATGCCCCAAATAATGGTGCAGCTGTATTCATCAAGCAAACTCTTCTCAAGTTCAAGAGTCTAATAGACCAACATACAATAATCATGGGAGACTTCAACACACCTCTCTCACCACTGGACAGATCTTCCAAACAAAAGTTAAATAAGGAAACTATAGAACTCAATAACACAATTAACAACCTAGACTTAATTGACATATATAGACTATACCACCCAACATCAAGTAGCTACACTTTTTTCTCAGCAGCACATGGAACCTTCTCAAAAATAGACCATATACTATGTCACAGGGCAACTCTTAGACAATACAAAGGGGTAGAGATAATACCATGCATCTTATCTGATCATAATGGAATGAAACTGAAAATCAATGATAAAAGAAGAAAGGAAAAAGCAAGCATCACCTGGAGAATGAACAATAGGTTGCTGAGTGATCAATGGGTTTTAGAAGACATCAAGGAGGAAATTAAAAAATTCCTAGAGTTAAATGAAAACACAGACACAACATATCGGAATCTATGGGACACATTGAAAGCAGTTCTAAGAGGAAAATTCATTGCTTGGAGTTCATTCCTCAAAAAAAGAAAAAACCAACAAATAAATGATCTCATACTTCATCTCAAAATCCTAGAAAAAGAAGAGCAAAACAACAGCAAAAGAAGTAGAAGGCAAGAAATAATTAAAATCAGAGCTGAAATTAATGAAATTGAAACAAAAGAAACAATTGAAAAAATTGACAAAACTAAAAGCTGGTTCTTTGAAAAAATAAATAAAATTGACAGACCCTTAGCCATGCTAACGAAGAGAAGAAGAGAGAGAACCCAAATTACTAGCATACGGGATGAAAAAGGCAATATCACAACAGACACTTCAGAAATACAGAAGATAATCAGAAATTACTTTGAATCCTTATACTCCAATAAAATAGAAGATAGTGAAGGCATAGATAAATTCCTTGAGTCTTATGATCTGCCCAGATTGAGCCAGGAGGATATAGACAACCTAAACAGACCAATAACAATAGAGGAAATAGAAGAAACCATCAAAAGACTACCAACTAAGAAAAGCCCAGGACCGGATGGGTATACAGCAGAGTTTTACAAAACCTTTAAAGAGGAACTAACACCAATACTTTTCAAGCTATTTCAGGAAATAGAAAAAGAGGGAGAACTTCCAAATTCATTCTACGAGGCCAACATCACCCTGATTCCGAAACCAGACAAAGACACATCAAAGAAGGAAAACTACAGACCAATATCTCTAATGAACCTTGATGCAAAAATCCTCAATAAAATTCTGGCGAATCGGATTCAAATACATATCAAAAAAATTATACATCATGATCAAGTAGGATTCATCCCTGGGATGCAAGGCTGGTTCAATATACGGAAATCAATAAATGTTATTCACCACATCAATAGACTTAAAAATAAGAACCATATGATCATCTCAATAGATGCAGAAAAAGCATTCGACAAAGTACAGCATCCCTTTATGTTCAAAACGCTAGAAAAATTAGGGATAACAGGATCATACCTCAACATTGTAAAAGCAATCTATGATAAGCCACAGGCCAGCATCATTCTGAATGGAGAAAAATTGAAGGCATTCCCTCTAAGATCTGGTACAAGACAGGGATGCCCTCTCTCACCACTTCTGTTCAACATAGTCCTCGAAACACTGGCCAGAGCAATTAGACAGTCAAAAGAAATTAAAGGCATAAAAATAGGAAAAGAAGAACTTAAATTATCACTATTTGCAGATGATATGATTCTATACCTAGCAGACCCAAAAGGGTCTACAAAGAAGCTATTAGAGCTAATAAATGAATTCAGCAAAGTGGCAGGATATAAGATCAACACGCATAAATCAAAGGCATTCCTGTATATCAGCGACAAATCCTCTGAAACGGAAATGAGGACAACTACTCCATTCACAATATCCCCCCAAAAAATAAAATACTTGGGAATCAACCTAACAAAAGAGGTGAAAGATTTATACAATGAAAATTACAGAACCCTAAAGAAAGACATAGAAGAAGACCTTAGAAGATGGAAAAACATACCCTGCTCATGGATAGGCAGAACTAACATCATCAAAATGGCGATATTACCAAAAGTTCTCTATAAGTTCAATGCAATGCCAATCAAAATCCCAACAGCATATCTTGTAGAAATAGATAAAAGAATCATGAAATTCATATGGAATAATAAAAGACCCAGAATAGCAAAAACAATACTAAGCAGGAAGTGTGAATCAGGTGGTATAGCGATACCAGACTTCAAACTATACTACAGAGCAATAGTAACAAAAACAGCATGGTACTGGTACCAAAACAGGCGGGTGGACCAATGGTACAGAATAGAGGACACAGTAACCAATCCACAAAACTACAACTATCTTATTTTTGATAAAGGGGCTAAAAGCATGCAATGGAGGAAGGATAGCATCTTCAACAAATGGTGCTGGGAAAACTGGAAATCCATTTGCACCAAAATGAATCTGAATCCCTATCTCTCGCCATGCACAAAAGTTAACTCAAAATGGATCAAGGAGCTTGATATTAAATCAGAGACACGGCATCTGATAGAAGAAAAAGTTGGTTATGATCTACACGCTGTGGGATCGGGCTCCAAATTCCTCAATAGGACACCCATAGCGCTAGAGTTAACAAATAGAATCAACAAATGGGACTTACTCAAACTAAAAAGTTTTTTCTCAGCAAAAGAAACAATAAGAGAGATAAACAGGGAGCCTACATCCTGGGAACAAATCTTTACTCCACACACTTCAGATAGAGCCCTAATAACCAGAATATACAAAGAACTCAAAAAATTAGACAATAAGATAACAAATAACCCAATCAATAAATGGGCCAAGGACCTGAACAGACACTTCTCAGAGGAGGACATACAATCAATCAACAAGTACATGAAACAATGCTCACCATCGCTAGCAGTCAGAGAAATGCAAATCAAAACTACCCTAAGATACCATCTCACTCCAGTAAGACTGGCAGCCATTAGGAAGTCAAACAACAATAAGTGCTGGAGAGGATGCGGGGAAAAGGGCACTCTTGTTCATTGCTGGTGGGACTGCAAATTGGTGCAGCCAATTTGGAAAGCAGTATGGAGATTTCTCGGAAAGCTGGGAATGGAACCACCATTTGACCCAGCTATTCCCCTTCTCGGTCTATTCCCTAAAGCCCTAACAAGAGCATGCTACAGGGACACTGCTACATCAATGTTCATAGCAGCTCAATTCACGATAGCAAGACTGTGGAACCAGCCTAGATGCCCCTCAATAGATGAATGGATAAAAAAAATGTGGCATTTATACACTATGGAGTATTACTCTGCATTAAAAAATGACAAAATTATAGAATTTGGAGGGAAATGGATGGCATTAGAGCAGATTATGCTAAGTGAAGCTAGTCAATCTTTAAAAAACAAATACCAAATGACTCCTTTGATATAAGGGGTGTAAACAAGGACAGGGTAGGGACGAAGAGCTTGAGAAGAATATTTACAGTAAACAGGGATGAGAGGTGGGAGGGAAAGGGAGTGAGAAGGGAAATTGCATGGAAATGGAAGGCGATCCTCAGGGTTATACAAAATGTCATATAAGAGGTAAGGAGGGGTAAGTCAAGAGAATACAAATGGAAGATATGATCTACAGTAGAAGGGGTAGAGAGAGAAAAGGGGAGGGGAGGGGAGGGGAGGGGAGGGGGGATAGTAGACAATAGGACAGACAGCAGAATACATCAGACACTAGAAAGGCAATATGTCAATCAATGGAAGGGTAACTGATGTGATACAGCAATTTGTATATGGGGTAAAAGCGGGAGTTCATAATCCACTTGAATCAAACCGTGTAATATGATGTATTAAGAACTATGTAATGTTATGAACGACCAATAAAAAAAAAAAAAAAGTTGATAAAAGAATGTTACCAACATTTATCTCAGATAATCAGAGACAATTGACCGGGGTTAGGACCTGCCATAACCCATCAAGGTATCAAGTTATGCCATGTGTATTTTCAAGCTTCTGTGTTCCTTTGCTCCTGTCTGTCATGATGTTCCCTTGCTGAAACCTGAAATAACAACAGAGACTTCAGGGAAAATATTCATTTATGAGTTATGGATGGCTAAAGGACAAAAATCATTGATTTTCAAAAACATTTAAACTGTGACAAAATTATGTGGTCAAAGCTTATAATGATTAACAATAAGTCAAAGAGGGCAAATTTTCTTTTTTCACAGTGATGGCTTACATCAATATCCAGCAGTTGAATCTGTAATAACTCCAAATAATTAATTTAACAGAGTCCCCCACTGCTCACACCAAGCATAGATGAAATCACCCTTATTCCACTCTGAAGATGTCATCTCCCTTCTCAAGACTCCTAATAGTTCTTTCTAGACTACCATGTAGTTATGACTGCTAGGAGATGAACTGCATCCTCCCTCTTCCAAAACACTTCTATGTTGAGCTCTTAGCCCACAGTGCCTCAGAATGTAACTGTCCTGGGTGAATGGATTTTTGGAGTTGATTAAGCTAAAATGAGGCCAAGAGGATGAGCTCTAATCCAATCTGACTGGTGTCCTAATGAGAAGAAGAAATTTGAACACACAGAGAAACACCAGGGATGGAAAGATCACCTGAGGACACAGAAGAACACAACTATCTACAAGTCAAGGGATGAGACCTCAAAAGGACCCACACCTGCCAAAATGTTGATCTTGGACTTTCGGTCTTTAGAAATAAAACAAAATTTTCATTTTAAACCACCCGATCGGCGGGTTTTGTTATGGCGATCTTCTCAGTTACTCCCAGGTAACTCCTTTGATCTAATTTCTCATTAATGACAACCTCAGGGCCAGTACACATTATGAGATTTTCTATCTTTAACCTTGGTCCTGGATGCCTCTTTTGGGGATGCTGTCACATCATTCATAAAAGCCATCTCTGGAGAACCACAAAGTCTACTCTAGTCCCACCCAAACTCATCTCTTCCTACTCCTGACTCTTATTTGGTGTATCTAAATTGGAAATTAAATTATTCCTAACAGCCCAAACAAGTTCAGTTCTAATGAGAACCATGGCAATATCAGCAGTGCCTAAAACAGTGAGCATGGAGAGCTACTCCAAAACTATTGGTTGTGTGAATGAATTATCCACGTAAGATATTTTTCCAATTTCCTATTTTTCACATAGTAATTTTGATATTCCTTAATTTACTCATCGAGTTAAGAAATAGTTAATGACTCTATGATAAGTTCCTGGTTCTATACTAGGCACAGAGAATATGATGTAAATGGTACAAATTCCATTCTCAGGAAACCTATTGCTTAATGCTGATTACCAATAAATAAACAATAATTAGAGCTTTAAAGTCTGAGAAGACTGCTCTTCTCTTATTTCTTGGACGCTTTCCTGTACAGGATGCGGTCTACTTGCAATCTATTGCTAAATGACTGCTACCAGGAGTCCTATGTCCTCTGGTCAAGCCATAGTTCTTCACTCTGGACAGCTCACTGCAGTTCTGCACTGTCTCTATACATATCCATATAAGCAAAGAATCATTTTAGCACATCATATATGCATGCACATAAACATATTTTATGTTTTATTGTGTGGTTGTTCCTTTATTTTTATTTTATTTTTTTCCCCTAAATCTGGCCACTCTGATTTCAAGGTATCTTTCTGAAGGTCTATTCAGTTAATTCCTCAGGTCAGCAAATAAAAGGGTCCTAGGGCAGAACCCATCTGAAAGGAAGTTTGCATTTGGAGGGACTACTGCCCTGGTACCATCTCTGAGGAACCCAGGATTTAGAGCAAAACAAGCTGACAGACCACAGAAGGACCAGTGGACACTCACACAGCTGATTATGAGCTTGCAATACACTCCCCCCACATTAATCCTATATTTAAAAAGCAGATTTCCAAGGTAAACCCAAATACAAAATACCTGCTTGTTAATTAGCTTCTGCTTAGCTAGATTTAAATCCCAGTGTGGGCCCAAACCAGATAATTCCACAAAGGATATTAAGCATGACCTTGTTTCCAATGCAGTAACTCCCTACAAAATAAAACTCGGAAGATCTCAGCACAATGTTCAAAGCTGACCTCAAACTACCTTCCTAGATGCACTCCCCAGCTGCCCTGGAGTTGTATCAAACACAGCACATCCCAGAGTACAGTGCAACTAGACCTCAGTCTAGACCTCAGTCTGACCATGCTGTTCCCTTCCCCAACACAGACCCCACACATTATTTTTGCCTGTCAACATCCAAAGTCAGAGAAGCACTGATATTAGCAATACCTCTCCACCTTTGCCTTTAGCCCAGCAAGCCACCCAGACACCAACTGCATACCCTAGAATTATGAAGGTCCTACAGTCTGTGCCACTCGTTGTGTTCTGAGGGAAATGGACATTGATAAGGAGTTAAGAATGCAAAGGTTTATTGATTGACTAGTAATATCTATCAAAGAAAAAGAGAGGAAGCAGGATTGGACAGTGAGAGCTCTCAGATCAGGGTGCTAATCTACTGATATTCCACCAGCCGAAAAAGGGGCTCCAGGATGAAAATTTCCTATTAGAGAAATCTCAATCTGGACAGAAATACCTAAGCCTCGGTATCACTGCTTTGCTCAGCCTCTGACCAGAATCCATCAGAGAACAGCAGGACCACAGGGAGAGCTGAGATGGATCCTGAAGGAGCAAAGAGCTAGGAGTTGTTCAGCTAATCATGTTCCCCCTGGTTGGGTAAGGATTCTTCTTGTATAAGGGAGAGACAGGGAGCAGGATATCTCCATGGCTGCCATAGCCAGAAAGAGGCACCTTGGCAGGGCAGTCCTTGAAATAACTTCAGAGATAATTCAGTCTGGAGCATCCCCAAAACCTTTGTATTCCCCCTTCAAGAGTCATCCCTTTTAGGATATTAGAGATATTTGGAATTTCTGAGATCCTCAATATAATTCTTAAAATACATATACTCCCTTAGGCAATATCCACTAGCACATGTAAACAGAAGGTTTCATGACTATAGAGCTAATACCATGACTTTGAAATTTGACAATGTGAGGCATGATTCTTGGCAAGGGAGTAAATAGTTAATTGAAAGCAAGAGCCCATAGAAACCAGGCAGTTAATTACATGTGCATTTGAGTTCAGGAATGCAAAAAAAATAAACAAGCAACAACAAAAAAACAAAAACAAGAGGCTAAAACATCAGATGCAGAACTCATCCTGAGCATGCGGCGGACCTGTCCCACTAATGTTAGGATTCCTGGTAGACTACCCAGCTGCCCAGGTAAGTTATAAACCCACTAAGAAATCCTGCGGGATAGGAAGCTCTTTTAATTTGAGTCCATTTCAATGGGCAGGACTTAGTGGATGGACCCAAGCTGTTCATGCTGAAAAGTGGGTATCACCACTTTTCTGGGACAATACCACTCCTAAAGACTCCCACAGACACCCAAAGTTTTCTTTAAAACAAGCTGAGCCTTCCCAAAGGCCACAAGAGAAAATCTTTCATTTTGTTATTCAACAAGTACTAACTCAGTGCTGGCTGAGTACCAGGCACTATGTTACACTGAGGATCCAAAGACCAATGGGACAGAAACCCAATGCTAAAGAAATGTCCTATTCAGCAACTGAGAAGTAAATATTCAATTTCGATGGAGAATGAAAAATTTGACCCTACCTCAGAATTCAGAAGAGCCTGACTTGAAAAGGAAATTTAGAGCTACATTCTATCATTTTGTAAAATTTGACCAAAGAACAGTGTGAAGTATTCATAGGCAGAGCTGTATGCAAAGGCCAAGTGAAGGCAGTACAAGATGTTTGGGAACTGTTAGGAGCTTAGTGTGCCTGAAGCTAAAAGGCTGAGATGTAAAGAAAAAGCATTTGTAAAGCACTCAGAGATAGTATGCGTCTTGGTAGAGGTGTTCACCCTCCATGATGTTTTATCTTAGTGCAGATTTTGAATATTTTCAGATGCATATAAATGCTTCATTCCTACCTATCATTCTGTGACTTGTTCCACTTAACATTGAAGGCTTTTTTTAATGTGTCTATGTTGTATTTTATGGTTCTATTTTGTTGATTTTTAAATAGACTTTTTTTTTTAAGAGAAGCTACAGGTTCACAAGATAATTGAGCAGAAGATGCAGAAATTTCCTAAATATTCCTTCTGGATGCATGCATAGCTTCCCGCATCCTCTGTATCTCCTACCAGAAGGGCATGTATATTTCAGCTGATGAATTTATATCAACACATTATTATCACCCAGGGCACAGAGTTTATATTACTGTTTACTCTTAGTGTTTTTTATTTATGAGTTTGGACAAATTGATATAACATATATCCACAGTATCATAGAAAGTACTTTCTTTGCCCTTAAATCTTCTGTGCCCATCTACCCATCCCCTTCTCTCCCTTACCCCTGGCAACCACTGATCTTTGTTGGGTGCCTTGGTTTGTCTTTCCCAGAAGGTCATATAGCTGGACATATACAGTAGGGAGCCTTTTTGGATTGCATTCTTTAACTTAGTAATTCACATTTGAGTTTTCTATATGTCTTTTTTTTTAAAGAGAGAGTGAGAGAGGAGGGAGAGAGAGAGAGAGAGAGAGAGAGAGAGAGAGAGAGAGAGAATTTTTAATATTTTTTTTTTTTTTTTTAGTTCTCGGTGGACACAACATCTTTGTTTGTATGTGGTGCTGAGGATGGAACCCGGGCCGCACGCATGCCAGGCGAGCGCACTACCGCTTGAGCCACATCCCCAGCCCTTCTATATGTCTTTTCCTGGCTGGATATCTAGATCTTTTTGGTCCTAAATAATATTCATTTGTCTGGAGGACAAATTTGTCAATTTGAACAAAGTTTCTGTAAGTATCCATGTGCAGATTTTTATGTGGACTTAAAGTTTTCAACTCCTTCAAGTAACTATCAAAGAGCACAATTGTTGGAGCTGACGGTAACATTATGTTGAGCTTTAGAAGAATTTCATTGACTATTAATGCTGTTATATTATTCTGTTTCATGGGTGTACCACAGTGTGCTTATCTGTCATGGGACTCCTGAACACTTAGTACATGAACATTTTCATGTTTACATACAATGCTGCATGAGCATCCCTGGATACAGAGAGCGGGACGTGTATGCGAGTTCTCAAGTTTAATACCCCTGAGGCCAAAGGGAGTCCAAATCTTCCACATTACTTGAAAATGTCATGTTTTTCTTCCCTGTGAATTGATCACATAACTTAAATTCCACTAACAGGATATTTATGCCACATCCTTAACACTACAGGATATTTTGACAGGAAAAAAAAAATTTCTGGCAAAACAAATGTGAAGGGATGTCTCATTTTATTTTCCCAACTATTAATAACTTTGAGCACTGTTTTATGTACTTATTGTCTTTGGGTTCATGCTTCCATCAATTCCCTCTTCTAACCCTTTGCTTGTTATTCCATTGGGTTATTGTTTTTCATATTTAATTACAGGAATTATATAGATTATATAAAATATTCATTTTTGTGACTGTATCTTTTGCAAACAGGACCTCTGTTTATACATATTTCAGTTATATGGCTTATTTTTTCTATTTCATGATTTTACATGTTGATTTTTAATTCTATCTAAAAATTTTCACTTAGAGGAAATAGATCTAGGATATGATTGTAGGCATTTCCCATATGAATATCTAATTTGCCAGCACTATATTCTTTGGCCATATTAATTCATAATGTCTCTTGTCGCCAGTTGCCTCAAAAGCTATTTCAAGATTTCCCTAGTCTACTCCATTAGTTTACTGGCCTATACCTTTGACAATTTTTCAATCTAAATCCAAGTTCTGCAACAGAAATTTCGGTGATGATAAAAAATTTCTGTAACCCACATTGTCTATCACAGTGGCTACTGGTGACTCCTGGCTACTGAGCAATTGAATGTGGTAGGTGTGACATACAATGCTGTCATACTGACTGGGGAATTGAATTGCAAATTTTGTTAAATAGGAAGCGAGAACTTCTACTTCTCTTTCCAACCTGGAAACTGTGGCAGGCAGTTCCTTAATTGTTTGATAAGACTAAAATCCCAGACATGATAACTTTGAAGGATCCAATTCAAAGTACTTAGTGCTTAATAGTTTGTTTTGATTTTATATTACATTATCCTTTTCAACCAAGCTCTCAAGTTACTGGCATAAAGTTAATTGTATTTTTCTCTTGGGAATCTGTTAAATCTCTAATTTTCGATTAAATTTCCTTTGTCCCTTAATATTATGTTTGTTCATTATTTAATCATTGATTCACTAAGCAAATTGCCCACTCTTTTATTTTCAAAGAAGTAGCCCTTCAATTTATTTATATTACTCATTATTTGCTTTCTAATTTATTAATTTGTTACCTTAATTTTATTTTATCCTTCCTTCATGTTTTAGTTTTATTCTGTTGTTCTTTTCTCTAGATTTCTAAGTGAACAATTCTCTTGTAACTTTAAATTTTTCATTAAATAAATTTCAAGATGTACATTTCCTTCTAAATCCTCCTATAGCCACATTTCACAAGTTTTAATGTCCAGTATTTTCTCAACCATTCAGTTATACATAATTTTCTTCAATTACAATATCACCATTATACTGTTATAAAAAATGAATATCTTCAAGTCTGAAAACAATATATATTCTACCTGTAGTATAATACCTATACTTATGTTGCATTTAATATCTATTACATTTAATTGCATTATGTTCAACATAGTATTTATACTCATTTTATAAAAATGTATACCCAGATTTTTTTGGGGGGTGGGGTGGGGGAGTCTTTCTCTGTTGCCCAAGCTGGTCTCTAACTCACAAATGGAGTGGTCAACCCACCTCAGCCTTCTGAGTAGCTGGGACTATAGACCCTCACCACTTTGCCCAGCACAACCTCCTAAAATTCTTGTGTTTGCTTCTATTTCTGTTTGTACTTTTATGTTTGTCAATTATTGTTTAATAATTTGGAAATTAGATTATTAGGTGCATCAAAAGCAGTAAATTTCTTAGTTGATTTCAACTGGCTTTGCATGTTGGCCTTGTTTATCCCTACCAAAGAATTTCCTCATAAAATCTTTTCTGTCCGACGTTAGTATCACTACCAGCTCTCTGGAGTTTGTTGGGTTTTGCTTACTTCCATTTCTCTGTTGCCATCTGTTCTCTGAGACATTAGACGTATTCAGAAGGTGCATGCCGGTTCTCTATGTCACACATGTATCATGGTGGTTTCAGCAGCTGTGCTGTATCAGAGGTTTGACATACCAGCTGTTGCCACTGTCTCCAGACACATGTGTTGAAAGCAGGATCTATTCAAAAGTTAATCACAACTTAACAATCTCTCTTTTAACAGGTGAATTTAATTCATCTATAGTTTTATAATGGCTATGGTAATTGAAATTACTTCCTCCACAACCTTTACTAAAATCCTCTTCTTTCTTTTTTTCTTTTCTGTGTCCCCTTCTGACCTTGGTTGCATTGGTGAAGTTTCCCTCTATCTTCTCTTTTTCTCTGCTTTTATTTCTTAAACTTTGTTGGTTACAATCAATTTGTCTCAATTTCTCTGAGGAACTTCTGCTTCTGCTATGATATAAGAGAATGTGAATGTCCTTTATCTCCCAAGATAACAAAATAAAAACTATTCTTCAAAAGAAGACATTGAAAAGCAGAGAATTCTAGGTGGCCTTGATAAACTGCATTCCAGAGAGAAACAAGCCATTAATATGTGAGTCAGAAGATGCAGAAGCTTCAATATAGGGGGCCAGGATTCTGAAAAGAATCATTCCCACAAACAGGTTGTGAGATAGATGTGCAAAAGATCTCAAAGCAGAGATGAAACACTACCCAGCAACTCTTTCCCTGCCCCATTAGTTTTTCCCCCTGAATTTTTTTCCCAAGAGAATAGCTATAGGGGACCTCAACAGTAAAGAAAATCTGTACAGCTTGGGAATCCTTTGGGGTATTTGGATTCTAGAGTCATAGGAGCTCTGACTCAATGCAAAAGGGAACCAAAACTATATTGAAACACAGCCCAACTTTCTGCCAACTCAAATACTGACAAGACCAAAAAAGAAAAAGGAAAGAAAAAAGAAACAGGGATTGAATGGCTCAATCTATTAAAAAGTTAGGCCTACCAAAACCTCAAGTTTACTTGTAAAGGAATCTAAATGATCAGTTCTAACCCTAACAGACTGAAGGGCAAATTGTCCTGGTCAAAACAGTACTATAATTTCCTCTCCATTGTTTCTTCACATGTGGTGTGTGGAATGCAATATAATACTATGAAAAAAAAAAAAAAGATGTGACCATTGCAAGAGTACAAATCAGTCACTAGGAGCAGACTAGCAGATTACTAAACTATTGGAACCAGTAGATAAGGATTTTTAAATACCTAATTGAATATGTTAAAGAAGAGACGAAAATAACTGATCTACAGATAGGAAATTCCAAGATAAAAGGAAAACTCTTAAAAGTAATCAACTGGGAATTCTATAATTAAAAAATATAATATCTGAAGTAAAGATTAACAGAATAGCAGCTGAATTTGCAGGAAAAAAAAATGATTAACAAACTTGAAAACAAAACCACAATGACCAAATCACAAGAGAAATTTGAAAATATGTTGAACCAAATGAAAATTTAAATATGAGGTATTAAAATATATGGGATACAATTAAAAATAGTACTTAAATATAAATTCATGATATTAAATGTGGATTTTAAAAAAAGAAGAATGCTCACAAATTAACGTCTCATCTATGTTCAGATACTAAAATAGAAAAGCAAATCGAAACCAAAGTATGCAGAACACAGAAAATAATTAAAATGAGAGGAAGAAAATCAGTGACTTAGGAAATATGAAAATAAAAGAGAAAGTTGATGCAATAAAAACTGGCACATTGAAGGATTTAATAAAATTGAAATATTGCCAATGTTATGATTAAGAGGGGTGATATCGCAACAGATTTTTATGAAAACTGAAAGAAAAATAAGATCTTTATGCCAATAAATTTCACAACTTAGGTGGAACGAGGAAATTTGTGAAAAACAAGAACTATCAAAGCTCCCTCAAGCAGAAATAGATACTTGAGTAACTCATCTTTTTTAATAAACTAATAATCCCTTTGCAAAGAAAATATCAGTTTCAAATGGTTTTATTGGTGAATTTCATCAAATATTTAAGGAAAATGTAATGTCAATTTTATACAAAATACTTTTTAAATAGAAAAGAAAGAAATATTTCTAACTTACAATGAGTATTACCAAGCAAAGACAACAGAGAAAAATAAGGAAGAAAGGGAGGGAGGGAGAGAGGGAAAAAATGTATCAGTATTCCACATGAGCTTAGACACAAAAATCCTTAACAAAATGTAGCAAATTCAAATCCAACACATAAAATGGCAATACATAATGACCAAGTGTGTTTTATGCCAGGAATACAATGTGGCCTTGGCATTTAAAAAAAATCAATGTAATTTGCAATTAATACACTAAAGAGGAAAAGCCATATGGCAATTACAATGGATGATGAAAGCATTTGATGAAATTCAAAACCTATGCACATGAAAAACTCTTAGAAAACTCAGAAAATAAGAAAACTTCCTCAATCTAATGAAGGTCATCTATACAAAACCTAAAAGTTACTATCTTATTAATGATGAAATCATAAATTGTATCACACCTTTAGATTAGGATGAAGACAGGATGTCCCTTTATACCACATTTATTTGGCACTGTATTGGAGCACTAAGCTAGTAAAGTCAAGTTAAAAAATAAAATTTTAAAGCATAAGAATTTAAAAAATAAAAAAAGTAGAAATAGTTATATTCACAGAGGGCAGAATTGCCTTTGTAGATAACCCAAAGGGACATGAGTGTGTGTGTTAACTAGACCTAATAAATAAATAAAACAGTATCATAGAATACAAGGCCATCAAAGAGTATCAATACCATTTTTATATATCAGCAACAAATAACTAGAAATAAAATAAAAAATCAGTACCACAGCAGATTAAAGATGAACATAAATATTTTCACATTGCTCTTATCAATAAATTCATTCTATGTTCTCCCCCCTTGCCTTTGATAATTACTTTGATATTCCTGACACCAGAAGAAGGCTTCTGTGTCCATTCTGTCAAACCTGGGTAAGCTCCTTGTACTGCTTTGATTAAATAATATGATGCAATTGATGATGGCAGTTTCTAGATTGTGCCTCAAGGCACCCAGCAAGTTCCAAACAAGAAACTGTTCTTGGACCACTCTCTTTTGGAATTCAACCACCACATGGTACAAAGCCAAACTTCATGAAGGGGCCAGATGAAGGCATGTCAGTAGGTTGCCCTAGATGAGCTGTTTTCCAGAATTCACCACCAGCTGCATGAGTGACTCGTCTTGTTTCTGTAACCCAGGTGAAACTTCACATGACTCTATAAGCTCATGCACAAATCTAAGAACCATCTAGCTAAAGCAAGTCTATACATGAAAATGTAAAGGATGTTCTCTTTAAATGTTGTTGTTATAAGCCATGAAGATATGGGATAGTTTATAGCAATAAACAACTGAAATAAAAATACACAAAATTACTTAGTAGTAAATGTAGTGAAACCTCCATACTATGCTGAGAAATCAGGGGCATAAAAATACTGCAGCTCTCTTGTCTGTAGGTATCCAGAAACTGTCATCAAAAAAGCACAGCCTCTCTCATCTGCGTTCCCAACAGGTGAACCATTCCATGTGCTACTGTCTCTGGAGACCTTGGAGACTAGTAGTAGATTGTTCTTTCTAAAGCCAGCTTCTAGAAAAATTTGTTCCCAGGCCGCTGCCCAGAGAAAGACTCCCCACAAAGATGATAAGATTTCCAATCTATCTTCCCTCCAAGATGATCAAATGAGAATCTAGAGTTTTGTCTAGTCAGAGAAATCATGTAAAAATCCATTTCCTTTCATCAGCCACATTCTGTTCTGCATCTGAATGCAGTTCCTAGTTGCTTAGTACACCAGGAACATAAATAAGCCAATGTTATGTAAGGGGTATCAGGAAATGCCATCAGTCCCTGGCAAATCAGACATGCCACCAGGTGCATTACCTGAGACATTCTGCCACTTTCTCTTGTGTCAGGTTTCCAGAACCTTGTGTGTGCCAGACCCCTCGGCAAAAATCTTACTTCATTCCATCTAGGAACCCATCCTTTTCATTTGAATTTCAGAGATGCTGAGATTCCCAACAGTGCTAAGAAGGTATTTTTAGCCCCATCTTTCATGCTAAAATGGATTTGTAGAGCCTGGGGCCTGGGTTCTACCTTGCTAGGCTCACCTCCACTTTGCCTGTTTGCCATTATCCCTGTTTACTTATCTGTGTTCCGATTAGACGGTGACATTATGGAATGCAAAGACTATGCCTTATTAATTTTATACCCTTAGGAAACAGCACCGTGCTTAGCTCTTAATCATTATTCATAAAATGTCACTTGAATTTTCAGGTTAGAAGTTGTATTTTAGCCTGAGCGTTATCTCCTTCAACCAGACAGAGGCCCCAGAGGGCAGGGGTCCTATTGCACTCATCTCTGCACCCTGGCATTTCAGACATGGTCAAGCACAGAGGAGGGTGAACGGCAGACGCAAGGTCCCCCTTCACTAACTGGCAGTGGAATTCCCCAAAGGGCTATAGAAAGCAGCAGAGCTATTAATGAAATAAGACTCTGTGAATAATTTAGTAATTAACATTGTCTATATTTGCATTTATTTGCATAATGCTTTTGCTTTATGGAATGCTTACACATTCATTTTCTGACATAATCCTCATATCAATTCTGGTATACAAAGCTAATGTTATCAGCATTTTATAGATGAGGTTTTGTGTCTTGCCAGAAGATACAGGACTAGAAAGTAGTGATGTTGGAAATAATACCCCGATTCCCTGATTTCCTTTGTTAGGCCTTTCTCATTAGAATCACCCTTTGGCCAAAATGAGTAAGTGAACACTTTGGAATCCGACAATTTATAACTGAGGGCCTTCAGTCAAGGCTTTTAAATTTTTGAATTTCAATGTCCTCGTGTATAAAATTATAATGGTTATTTTTAACCTGCTTCCTCCAAAATGAGCCATATTTATTAAAATATTTATTATTAATATTAATGTGCATTAATATAATTTAACATTAACTTGGTAATATAATGTAAGAATATAATTAAATTATATTACTAGGTTCCTATTAATACTTATTAAAATTTATTGAGTCACATTATTTTTATTAAAAATAAAAGTAGAAGAAAGAATGCTAAATGAACAATTAAAAAGTCTTATAATTCTGGACATAATTCTGAGGAAGAAATGAGAATTTTTTCCAAAGAGAACAGAGGTCTGATGGCTAATGTCTTTTCTAAACTCTGTGCTGTTTCCTTCTGGAAGCTGGGAGATGGGGTGTAGGGGTGGGGTCAACTATTCACTCACCCCCAACTGACCTTATCAATAATTCAGTGAGCCTCTAGTCAAGCCTGGCTGCTTTCTCTGGCCTGCAATTCAGGATTTTGAGCTGCACTGCTGATGCCTTAATATAGCTTTTCACCACCACATTAAGAATGCCTTCTGGTAATCATGCAGATTTATGGAAACTATCTCATAAATCAAAAAAAAAAAATCTGAGCTGTTTGATGATTCTTCAGTGAGCTTTCTAACTACCAAATGAAAAGTCACATAGACCAATGGCACAATAAGACACCATTCATCTGCCAGTCAGTGACAAGTATTATCTCTGGATTAACAATGTACTATCTTATGATGTCACAGAGAAGTGTCAAATGGTTTCCCTAGCTCAGTTCTAATTATAGACATTTTTTAAATTAACTTTATAGGGTTCCCTTCATGTTGACACATGAAGTCAACTGGCCATGAAAATAGCAGGGATGTCTTGCTGAGGACCAATGCATATGGATCAAGCAGTGAATCCAAGTCTGTTCTAATTTCCCATTGTCTCCATCATAAATCCTCAACTCCAAAAGGCAGCACTGCCCATTGATTCCCAACATCCTCTGAACTTTCTTGCCTCTGTGATTATACTCATTGATACCATGTATCTGAAATGCCTTTTTAACTCTTCTCCACGTGTTTATTGATTATCCAGCAGGGTGCCTCTATTCCTGCACTTAAGTCATCAAGAGTCGCTGTCTCCATCTCACAGGTGAGAACCAGAAGCTCAGCAAAGTCATATAGTCAAAGCACACCACTATTGAGAGAGGCAGGGTTTAAACACCGCTCCACTAAGATCCATGCTCTCACCATTGCATTGCCTTTCTCCAGACCACCTCAAAGTCCACCTTGAACAGAAGTCTTCTTTGAAATAGAAACTCTGAATGTCCTCACACTATCCTTCTTCCCTCACTGACCACTTCATGTATCTAATGCTGGTCACCGCTCTCCATCTCTAATGGCCTCTTTCACTAAGCCATGAAGTGCTCAGGAACAGAATGTCTTCTTGTATTACAGCACATGATACAACATGTTTTCTATCCCATCACAATACCAATTTTAGATCTTTGCATAACTTTATGTGTTTTCAGTAGTGTCATATACATAGTAGACATCTGAAAAGTGGATGTTGACATGAATTTAAATTGGATTTAATCTAAGCATCCATTTTAAAGATGAAGAAACTAGTATACAAAGAGGTTACAAGCCCAAATGGTCACAGACATTTTCTGATGGAGATAGAAAATTTTATTACAAACAGGTGCATTTTTTTACTACTTGGGTGACCATTAAATTTATTGCCCAAACTGGGATGCTCTTACAAAGCAAAGGGAATAGAATTTTAAAAATTATTCCAGGAAAAGGCATCAGCAAGGACCTATCATCACCTACTTCTTTCTTACCTTCTTCACCAAAGACAATGCTTATACACATGCTAATATAAAGTACTTACAATGTGCCAGGTGCTGTTCTAAGATTACAACCATTGTCTGTAATGCAGATACAGATTGAAACATACAGATAAGATAACTTGTTTAATCTCCATAAAAAATACTATTATTGTACAGAAAAGGCAACTGAGGTGGTGAGCAGGTTGATGACTCTCCTCGAGTTTCCATCTAGTAGGTGTTGGAGCTAACATTTGAAGCCGGATAGTCTGGCTTGCAAGTCCATGCTCTTAACCACCATGATTTAGGAAGCAATTATTCAATAAATAGTTGGTAGTACTTATTCCCAGCCAAGTTAAGTGATTTCTCCAAGTTACACTGTCCGTGGGTGACACAGCCAGGATTACATCAGTAAAGGCCAGGATTGGAACCCCATCAAGCCAAAACCAAAGCTATGACCATGGTATTACAGAAGCTGACACAAAAATATCAGCATAATCACCAAACAAGAGATTGTTTTCTAGCACCCTCAGCTTTATGATCCAACAGTGGTGTGACTCAGAAATATATTGATTTCCAGTAAGGAAAAGAGTTTTTTTCTGGGCCAGAAGAGAATTCTACTCAATTTAAGCTGCTTCACTACCTGTATCTATCCTTTTTTTCACATATACATAGAAACTAGATACCATCAAAGTGTGCATGAAGGCACTACAAAAGCATACCACTGATTTTCAGAGGCTCTGTGGTTGCCTGAATATAATAACCTCCCACATACAAAAAAGTTTCTTGAAGAGTGAGATATGACTCAGAGATAGATGGAAGAAGCCTTTTTCAGATAACTCTCCAGGTAAAGAATGCACAGGCATCACCATACCCCACTCCCACTTGGGTTTCCCAACATCCATCTCAGTCAGTCCCCAGCCATTCCTGCTGTACTAATGCTAGAATGTGGACCCTGCTCTGCTTCAGTTTGCTGAGTTCCAAGTGGTCCCACTCCAGCTAGATTCCTTCAGGACTCTTCCTCCTAATTATCAATAGAAACCAGAATCTGTACAAAAGGGGCAAGTTGGGGCACAGGCAGGACAATCAGATGCAGATCCTGGGCCCTCATTGGGCCCCCCTTAGACCTTGCTGCATTCCGGGTCCCCCTGGTTGCTGGCCTCTCATTGCAGGTATGTTCATATCCACATTTCCTTTCTGCTTTCACTTTCAACATTTGTTCTTCCCTAGAGGTCATACTCTTCTCTTGCACTAGAATGAGAAAAGATTTGGGACTCAGGAGCCAACGTTTTCAGAGACAGCTCTCCCCTGCTCTCTCCTCTCTTGCTAGCCTTCCGAAACTTCTCTCCTGTAGTCCAGACTTTCAGTAGTTCCTCTCCTTCCTCCAGTATCCAGGATGCCTTCTTTGATAGCCAGAGTCAGCTCAAAGAAAGAACCTTAATAGTCATGGTTCCGACATTCAGCCTCATGACACCTCTCCTTTTTACCACATCAGTAAAGGGTCAGCCCTTACTTGGTGACTGTCTCCCAGAGTCCTGCCCACCAGCCAGCACACAACAGCTCCAAATGTCAGATTGCCTCCTCCTGGGCCTTATCCTCCAGGCTGCAATGAGGTGGTCTCTTCTCCTCTCTGGTCCAGGAGGTTCCTTCAACGGGGTGCAAGCTGCTCTCAACTCTCTGCTCCAAGTCCTCTCCTCTAATCAAACCACCCACTTCTTAAGCCACCCCAATGTGACCACACTTCATTCTGTCAGGAACGCATGAATGATGCTGTCCTCCCTTGTGACTCTTGCTACTTGAGGTGGGCAGCCACAGAACATTCACAGGACAAAGCTGGCACTTCACTTCCCTTTCCTCCTGAGGTTTTCTGCAGAGGTTCTCACTGACACTCATCCTGCAGGACCTCAAGCCCCACTGTGTTCTCAGGCTTCCTTGCTCTCCTTTTCCTCCATCCGAGGGATGTCCATCTCAGAAATCTCTGTCCTTCCCATGCACATAGTTCTACCTCCCACAGGAAGTGGTATCTTCTCTCACCTCCCTTCTCCAATAAGGTCTATTGAGATTCCAGTCAGGCTTACTGAGCAGTTACAGTGTTTTCAGTTTCTTCCAACTTCATTAGAATTTGCTGGGTTAGATGCCCTCAACTGACCCGTCAAAATCTCCCTAGCGAAGGTTGCCTTGGAGGAAGAGAGTCCTTCCCTTCCCAGTTATAAAAGAATCCAGTGCAGTGTATGCCTTTAATCCAGGCTGATCAGTCCCCACCCCACACATTGCTCCATGAGTGTTCAATAAAAACGAGCCTTGGACATTACCCATCAGTGGCAGACGTCTCTGACGTCCTCCTTTTCCTCCTCTGGATCTCTCACTCATCTCCCTGACTCCCAACATCCAGGATCTATCCCTCACTAGTCATGTCTTGGGATAGAGCCCAGCGTCGTTTCCTGACATTGTTCTGGGCATCCCTTCACTGACAGTGTGTCCGTCCTCCCATGGCAAGAGCTCCCCTGCCCAGCATCCCTCAACAGCTTGAATGGAGCAGCCCCCAGCAGCCCCCATGCTCTGCATCACACTTTGAAAGCACTGCCACCCAGATTTGATCTACTTCAGCTGTGACGCCAAGGAAAAGAGCTTGTGCGGGAGTTGTAAGTGGCTGCCCTGAAACGCTTCTTAGAATCAGTGGGAACTTTCCACTGAGCCTCCAGCCAGCACTCTGTGCTGATGCTCTTGTCAGTGCTCCAGACAAATAGGTTGATTTCTGAAGCCTAACATGGGGGCAAAGAACTCCCTGCACAGCCAGATCACCAACAGCTCCCCACCTCGTGGGCTCAAAGGAGCTGCTGGGTATGCATCCTGCAGCTGACACTCCAGGACACAGATCAGAAGGACTGACACTACTTCATGAAACTCCAGCCAAACATGACATCGCTTCATTCACTAGGCACAGACCAGTTACAACTAATGAAATTTTAACCAGAAATTTTTATTTTTATTTCAGAGGTAGTGATCACCTGATTGCAGTACACACACATACACACACATACACTCACAGTATTTTAAACAATGCTCCAATAATAATTATTGCATCACACAGATGAATGATTACATGAAATTGTAATCTCATCACAAATCCCTATTCCAAACATCCAGCTGAAAACCCAGACAGGAGTGTAAAGGCGGGTAGAGGGACAGAAAGGAAGGAGAGGCTTGATGTCCCTGGCAGGTTCATCCTTAGAAGGGCATGTGATGTCTCAAATTGTAGTCATCAATGGGGATTTTGGTTTAACTGTTTTTATGCACAGTTTGATCTCTAGGAGGTTGGGGGATGTGCCTTAAATGTTGGTACCTCCTCTTAGCACAGCCAAACCTAAAACAGGGCTTCCTAAGAGCTCATGAACTGCTTCTCCTCCTCGTTTACTTGGGTGGGAATGGCCCAGCACTCTGAGGTGCTGTCTTTACCTAAGTTTACCAAACTTGACTCAAGGCAAAGCTGCCATCAGCAAGGCTGCCTGACTGGGCCCTCCTCCATTGCAATCTACAATCTGTCAAAAGGGAAGAATCTATTTTGGGATTTCCCACGTCCGCTGTGGTTCTGAGTAATGCCTGAGACTTGTTATCTAGCAATTAAGCAAGAAAAGATGGGAAATTGTATTTACATTTTCCACACTGGTGAGCTTTCTATACCTAACCTTGAACACTTAATACTGTGCTGAGTTGTGATTCACAGGGGAACGATAGTTTTATTTATAAAAAAAAAATAGGCAATAAGGCTTAACTCTCACTAGGGTGGCTAGCTTTAAAGACAAAAGAGTGAAAGATGCACTTTAAAACTGACAATAACAAAAATAAAAAATAGTGGTGCACACCTATAATCCCAGGCGTTCAAGAGGCTGAGTCTGGAGGAGGATCATAATTTAAAGCCAGACTCAGTAATTTAGCAACATGCTAAGAACCTTAGCAAGGTCCTGCCTTAAAATAAAAAAGGGCTGGAGGTGTGGCTTAGTGGTAAAGCACCCCTTGGGTCCAATCCACATAATAAAGAGATGAATAAACAAACAAACAAACAAACAATTTCCATTACTGAAAATGAGAATTTCAGATCTTTCTTCTCTTGCTTTCAAATCTTCACTAAAACAGGAACCACAGTTGGTAATTTCTCACTTTCATTTGATGGTTAGCCTCCTGGAAAGCTCTTGTCCTGATGTCCACAGGGCCAAAGACCAGTCCTCCTTTAAGGCTCAGTTCCCACACCACCTTTTCTACGGGGATCTTCCTGAGCAGTTCCTCGTCTCCCTTCTTCCTTGTGCTCACCACGGGTCATTTAATTGCCCCATAGCCCACGAAGGGCTCATAGCATGTTAGCTTCCTCACTACTTATTTCTCATGACTTCTCTCCACCCTGAACACCACTTCAGAAGAAGATGTTTCATCTCTCTGAACTGTTGCCCAAGGCACTACAGTCCCTCAGGAACTATGTGCTGTTGACATATTTCACATACTGTGTTTAATAGATTTCATTTATGTGTATGTAGAGCACAGAGGGTAAAGAGTCTATTTTCCTTTGGAACATAGGACAGAAGAATGTTGTTATTGCCTATGTTTTTTCAAAGGGCATGAGTTTGACTCAAGAAAACTATGATCAAATGCCCTCTTACATTTGTGTCAATGGCAGCAGATGTCATTTTTAGGGCTCTCTTAATGTTTGGGGTTTGTCCTGTGAGGACACATGGCTGCTAGTTAAATACTGGCCCTTCACAAGCAAGCAAATGAGAATGATGTTTTAATTCTCGGTGCTTACTTATTGCAATTTCCTACATAATCAAAAAATTAAATTTTAATTCTGGTACCATGCTTCCAATCTAGCTTCACTTTAGAATCATCTGGGGTGATTTCGAAAAATACAAATTCCCAGAACCTACCTCCAGAGATTTTTATTCAATTGATCTGGGCATCAAAATTTATTTAAAATTCCCCAATGTGTTTTAATGTCCAATCAGAATTGCAAATCTTTGATAGAACATTTGATTCATTGATTCTCCACTTTAAGCTGGGCTTATACCTATCCTAAGTAGCCCCAAAATAATAGTAACAAGCCAGCCTCCAAGCTGTCTCAGAAATGTACAATACTAAAAGATATATTAGGATGGGCAAAATAAAGCACCCAGTGATAGTTACAGAAGTCGGGGTATCTTGGTCTTGGCCACTTTCCCTCTATACTGAGCCTACTATGGCTGCTAGATCAATTTCATTGGTCTTGGAAAACAACCCAAAAAGGTTTCATCTGTTAGAGGAATGACTGTCTTTACAACCTCTAGCAAAAGGACCTCAGAGCACCTAGAGGCAATTAGGTCTGCAAGCCCTTTTAGAGCTGGAGGGTGAAGACAGGTGAAACTCTGGTTCCTGTCAAAAGTAGGCCAATGGTCATTTCTGAGGTCAAGTGTCCCCTTGAACAGTTCACAACTGGGAATAAGAAAAAGGAGGAAGAGGGAGGGAAACTTTGTAAGATTTTTGGTTGACCAATCTACAGTCATAGAAGCAGAAAGTATTTCCTACCTGCAACATGAAGTGAACTTCAGCCACCCAAGAGAAGGCTAAAATCTTCCTGCAAGAATAATTTTTGTATGAGATGAATGATCCTTTAGTCTGTGAAGAGTTGCTTTGGTTACAAGGGACATACTGGTCATATGGAGACAACATGAACTAGATTCAAAAGGGTACTTTCTGTAGGTGAGATGATTAAAAGGAAAATACTTGATTCTGAATGGATACAAAGGGAAACTAAGGAGGTCTAACAGTAGCATTGCCCGTGACAGTGGAAAGTCCACCATACCACACATTCACTTGCCTATGGACAGTCACCTCTATAAGTCCAACAAGCACTGAAAATTTATCCCGTGCATAAATGAGTCCATAACCCCCATACTCTCAATCTTGGACTGTAGCACTACCCCACGACCTATGCTATGGCCTAAGACATAACTTGAGTCTTTCTCCTTCACTCTCCCCTGTAAATCCACTTGTTAATCAGATCTCACTAGCTTTCTCCCTTTTGACCTACTCTAACTCAATCCTAGCTCAAGATAAGGGCTTATTATCATTTATCAAGATCAGGAATTACCAAACTATAACCCTTAGACTAAATTCTGGCTCTCTACCAACTTTTTTTTTTTTTTTTTTTAGAGAGAGAGAGAGAAAGAGAGAGAGAGAGAGATTTTTTTTAATATTTATTTTTTAGTTTTCGGCAGACACAACATCTTTGTTTGTATGTGGTGCTGAGGATCAAACCCCGGGCCGCACGTATGCCAGGCAAGCGCGCTTCCACTTGAGCCACATCCCCAGCCCCTCTCTACCAACTTTTGTAATAGTTTTATTGCAACAGTCACACCCATTCATTTGCATCTTGTCTAGAACTGCTTTAAAGTTACAGTGGCAGAGTTGAGTATTAGCAATGCAGAATACATTTGGCCCATAAAGGCAAAAGTACTTCCTATCTCCCACTTCACAGAATAGTTTGCTAAGCTTCGTCTAGGTCATTGCAGGTTACCCTACCTCCTCACTCACTCCTACACCCAAACTATCCCACACACTGCTGATGGGGTGAAGTGGCCTTTCCGAATTGCAACTCCAATTGTATCTCTCCATAGCATACACGTATTTGATGATTAATCATCAAAAGTAAGATCCAAATCATCAACCTGACATTCAGGACCTTCCATCAAATATGCTGGCCCAATCCCAGCTGACCTGAGACCCCTTGTTCTTCTCTATCTCAGGCAGAATTTCTTTCATTTCTTTGGGAAACTTGAGCTTCAATTTGATATGAAGGTCATGGAGGCTCAGTTCAACCCATGGAGGATTTATTGGATCATCATTTCAACAAAGCCAACTCTCCCTTAAAGAACTTTACTCTCCAGTTTAACTTACTTTATCATAGAATGGCCTGGAAAGAGTGGGGTCAGAAAACTTTAACGTTTCAGAGGAAGGAAATCATCAGATATTAGAGATTTGGGGAGGACTTTCAGTAGCAATTGCTTAAAAGAAGCTATAGAGTTATAAAGAGAAAGGTCTGTTGAGGACACAAAGGCAGCTTATAAATGGCCTTTGATGCCATAGTGAGGATTTGCTCCAAAGCTATTAGAAGCCAAAGTTCTCATAGAAGAAAATCATTCTGATTTTAGAAAACCTTGCTAATCAGGAAGATGCCTTGATTTGATTTTCCTTACAAAATAGAAACTAATGCAACAGTGAGAAATAAATAGAAGGAAAAAAATAATAAACACAAAGAAACCAGTATAAAATTAATTATAATAGTTCAGATAAAAAATGAGGGCTGGAGTTGTGGCTCAGTGGGGCTGGGGTTCTGACTCAATGGTAGAGCGTGTGCCTAGCAAGCATGAGGCACTGGGTTCAATCCACAGCACCACAGAAAAAAATGAACAAATAGCATAAAGGTATTATGTCCACCTACAACTAAAAAAATATTTTTTAAAAAATGAAAAAGCTGGAACTTGGGGTGTGGCATCTGAGATCAAAAATGAAATTAGCAGTCAGCTGGATCTGAGGACTCAGGATGAAGGATGGATGGTGAATCTAAGGCTTCCCATCTGTACAATCTATACTGAGCAAAGGGACCTGTAGACAAGGTCAAGATCTCAGGAGAAGGACTTGGTTAGGAAGGCAAGAGGCAGGGGCAGTATGAGTTGATTTGGATACATTAAAATCCAGATACTAGAAGTTTTCTAGAGGGACCTACCAAAATGCAGTTAAAACTATGTACCTTCTCCTCCAAGGTGAATGTGAGGCTAGGACCCAACTAGCACAATTGTAAAGAAAGAAAGAATTACTTGAGGGTTCACTGTTTCGGAGGTCTTAGTCCATAGAAGGCTGGTTCCATTCCTTGGGCTCAAGGTGAAGCTGAACATCATGGCAGGAGAGGGTGGCAGAGGGAAGCAGCCCACATCATCAGGAAGCAGAGTCTCCACTCTTGACATACAAAGTATATACCCCATAGCCACACCCCAATTCCCACCTCCTTCAACCACACCCCACCCCTTCAGTTACCACTCAGTTACTCCCTATCAGGGGATTAAATCACTGATTGGGTCAGGACTCTGACAACCCAATCACTTCTTCTCTGAACCTTCTTGCACGTGAGCTTCTGGGGCACACCTCACATCCAAACCATAACATCATCCTAACCTATTTTGATGTAGAACATTTCAAGAGTAAGGGAAAGAAGAAAGCCTCAAGAGTAAATGCTGCCTGTCTCTACTTACAGGTAAAATTGAGATAAAGTCTGGGGTGGAGCCGAAACTTTCAGAAAATATAGCCATGTCATTCTAAGGTTCAAGTCTTCCCAGGGTGGAAAACATGAAACTCTTGATCTGAGCTGAGCCCAACGTCCTTAGGAAAAGGAATTGTAGAACAATAAAAAAAAAGAAAAAAAAAAAAAGAAAGTTCTGACCCTCTCTACCGGGATCTTTAAAAAAGAAACAGAACTCAAGGGAACAGGACACTAAGAAATAAAGTTCAGGATATGTTTTTGCAAATAATTTCACATATAGAAAAAAAGGTAGAGGCATTTTATAAGGAAATGTTAAAAGGGCATCATTCCTGGGTAGGACAGAGTCCTGCTTAAACTGAGGATCAGTGGATCTAGAAAACCAAACATATGACAAAGGTCCCCATGAGAAGTACTGCACTTGACTCACCAGGAGAAGGGCCATGAATTTTACTCAAATAGGACCAGGGGCAGTTTGGTGAGCATCATCTTTAGAAAAAAAAAAAAAAACTATAGTTGACAGTTGAAAACCAAGATTGAGGAAGTTAGGAGCTTACCATCACGGGTGCCATGACAAGGAGAACTGGCTCCTGCGCCTTGCTCATCCCAGCTCCCCGGCCTCTTTCCCACAGAAATCAGCAGTGCCGTGGTGGGCGCGGTAAAGGAAGACCATATTCCACTCTGCAGTGGGTCTGAAGGGAGGGAACGTAAATAGATGGAGTGGGTGGGGAAAGCGATTAAAGGAGAGAAACACAGGCTGAATGTCTGTTTCCACACCAGAAAAATAAGGGGGACCCTGAAATGCTAGCCTGTACCTGTGAAGGGGACCAACAAATAGTGCTCATTTTGCCTCAGATTTTGAAAGAAGGTCGTCAGAGCAACACAGCTAAGGGCAAACATGACGTGTCCCATCTCTGTCAAGGAAGGCTGGAATTCAGAACCCTCTGAAGTTTCTAGAGACGATTCCAGGGAGCCTGGAGAGGTCCCACCATGAGATGAGAGCCAAAAGATGGAGAGATGCCCATGGGAGAAAAAGGAGGCTGGGTGTTCAACTGTAATTCGCCTTTCTACTCCTCCACAGAGTGATCTGGGTTCCTTCTTCATTCAGTAAACTTCCGTAGATGTGACTATATTAGATGTGCAAGGAAACATACATAATCTCTACACTTCAAATAGCTCACTCTCCAAGGAAGGAGACTAGAGCCAAGCGAAGACAAGTTCCTGGACAAAATCCAATCCAGGGAGAACCTGTGCTCCCTGTCAGGGGCTCCTGGGCCCAGCCTCAGGCAAGTACCCAGTCCTGAAGTCTGGGTCAGGCCTGCGGCTCATATCCCTGAGGCACAGAGGAGATGAGAGAGGTGCCAAAAGACTGGAAATGGGCAAGTGTAATTACGAAAAGAAAAACATACAGGTCTTATCATCAGAGGACCCAGAGCTGGTATTTTTAGACTCCAACCAGCTGGCAAGGCCTGTCAGACTAACAGAGCCAGAGGCTGCCTCACGGCTGAGTCCCCGTTCTCCCTGGTCCCTTCCTCCCTTACACAGATTCCTGAAAGAACAACTTTCACTTTTTCCTTTGAGGTAACAAGACACTGTGAAAATAACACAGGCTTGGCAATCAGACAGACTGTCTTTCCTTCTCTGGCTATTTGTGCAACCTGGAGCAAACTTCCCAATCATTTCCTTGTTTATACAGTGGGAACAGAAGCCCTGCCTCACACATTTCTTGTGAGATTCATTGAAAGAATATGTTTAGCATTTGGTTTAGAGTTTAGTAAACAGTAGGTGATCCGTAAATATGAATGATGATTCCTTTTGTCCTCAGGCACAAGCTGATCACCCTTACCTTACCCTCCAGTCTGACCCTTCACTGTTTGACTCAGAGTTCACACAGACATTTTCTTGGTTACCTCAGCACCTCTGGGCTGCCAGCCTGAGTCAGGAAAGGATTGCCAGACAGGAATCCTGGATACAGCTTCTCCAGACAGGAGACCTTTGCAATCCACTCCTCATGTACACTGCCCTCTGCTGACTACAGGGGTTCGCTGCAGTTGACCCTTCCCGGCCTAGGAGCACCAGAATATAGGAGAAACCCTTTATCTTGGTCAACTTCTCAAATTAGTTGTTGACAAATGTATTATTTATAGTCATATGATATTAAACTCAGGGGAGCAATCACCAAAATCCAAAAATGAACCAAGAAAATATTTCCTTCTCATCTAACATCATTCTTTTCTATAATAGTGGAATGAGTCTGATTAGAAAATACAATATACAGAATTGCCATAAAATACTTGATAGATGTATCCTAATAACCTCCTAGTAAAGATGAAGCTCTATTAGCTGAAATGGAAAGAAGACAGGGTGCTCCCATAGCATGGCTGAATGAGCAAACCATAGCATTTATGCTAATGAATTTTAAAGGTGGTACCGAGGCTTCATTAACAACCCTGTCCCACTCAACCTCGATAAGAGACATGAATGAAAATAGAAGACTTTTTTTCATATTTTCCAATAACACATATTAGTCTGAATGGTTCCTATGAAAAGCAGAATCCATCTTCCAATAACCTCACAAAATTCATTTTAACAAATAATTATTGAGCTGCTTTGTGTTCCAGGTGGTATTCTAGGCACTAAACATAGACTGACAAAAAAGAAAAGAAGAAGGAAGGAAGGAAGGAAGGAAGGAAGGAAGGAAGGAAGGAAGGAAGAAAGAAAGGAAGGAAGAAAGGGGAAAAGAAAAGAATACCCTCACAGAGTAAATGTCTCCTAAAACATGAAAATTCAGCTTTTCATTTTGTACCATTTGAATTAAAATATCCAAGACCAACCAATTTTTTTCACATATTGGGCCTAAACAAAACAGAAACAGAGCCAATAGGATAGACATAGAGATACACTTGGGATTGGCTCACAAGTTTACTGAACCCTAAGAATCCCATGATCTTCCATCTGCAAGATGGAGAATGAAGAAGACCACTGGTGTCCTTCCACTCTGGTCTGAAGGTCTGAGAATCAGAGGTGTCGATGGAGAGTCCTGGTCAAGTCTGGAAGTTCAAAAACTAGGAACATCATTGACAAAGACTGGGGAGGATGGATGCCTCCATTCAAGCAAATAGAGCAAATGCACCCTTCTTTAACCTTTTTGATCTATATAGGCCTTCAGCCAGTTAGATTAGGCCACTCACACTGGAGAAGACCATTCCTTTACTCAGTTCATTCCAGTGCTAATCCCTTCTGGAAATATCCTCTGGACACACCCAGTCTTACCATGAATCTGGGCATTTTTTTAGACAGTGGAATTTACAGATGAAATTAACCTTCACAGCATGCTTCCTGGATGAGACAGGAAACCAGTGAAGGAGATAGTGTGTGTGTGTGTGTGTGTATGTGGTACACAGGTGTTAGGGTGGAAGAAGCAACATGATTTTTTTTTTCAGATATTGGAGACTAGTCATGTTCTTTGCTATGGACGGAGGTAAGTACAGTTCTCTCCCCTCACTGAGTCTTCTGGTAACAGAACCCTTCCTCCCTGTGGGAATGTATTCCACGTGGTCTGGGTAGGGCTAAATGCAAACACTCACCACGTGCGAGGACACCCAGACTGTCTTAGAACATCATGTGACCCAAACCTGATCAGAGTTCTTGCTGGATTTTTGCTAGCACTTCTGGGAAAAGGTACTTTCATTTCTCTAAGATTCCAACTTTAACCCTTATGTTAGTCAACAGCTACCAATGATTATCTTTCCCACCATACAGACAGAATCAAACAGAAAGAAAGAAGAAAAAAAACAATAACACATAGTAAAGAAGATCCTGGAGATTTGAAGAGATGAATTGCTATTGACATGGTTTGGAAACCTGGATTCACCTGCACATGGTCTTGGACCAATCATTGGGTCCCCTTGACAAATTGTCTTTTTGTTTAAGGAAGCTGGAGTGGGATTCTGTTATTTACCCTAAAATACCCTGACTCATTTTCACTGAACATGAAGTGCTTTATCAAGTGTGTTTTCCCTCCTTTGTAAGCCAGGGACACCCACAGCCCTGGGCATACATGTAAGTACTCAGTAATTACTAGATACATTGTTGCAGACCAAAGCTTTAAGGAGGCTAATTGGGAATCTTTGAGGATGATCTTCCTGAAGACTATCATGGTCAACAGCAGCACTGATTCAACCACAGGAGGCATCACTAGAGGTGTTAGATCCAGAGGTTGCTGAGGGTGGGCATGTCCTATTACTTCTGAGTTTCTTCTGCACAGGCTGGAGACTGGGTGATATGTACTCCTCTCTGCCTCCCAAAATATCCTTCAGCGAGTCTTTCTGTTGTCATTGAAATTAGCTCATTTTCTGGAATTTTATTCATTTGCTTTATATTTTAAGGCCTATGAAACAGTAATTATTGGAAAAGATTGGCACAGGCAAACTGAAGGAAAGTTGAAGCCGTGTGTCAGGAGCGTGGTTGCAGCCACAGCTCTGAATGAGATGCCGAATGATCACAGACGAGGGAAAACAGGCTTGCTGTCTGCAAAGTGGCCATGCGTTCAGTTCAAGAGATTGCATTTTAAACTATTTAAAATAAAAATAAACATGAAGCCACAGTTGGTTACATGTTTGAGGACTGTCTGAATGAATATATGATGAAAAAAATTAAAAGTGAGATAAATACAATTTTTGAGGGCAGCGGCTGTCAGGAACCAAACATGCTAGATTTACTGATCTTGAGGTAGAGGCCACCACATCATGGAAAGTACCTCAACTCTAATCAGAATAAGGTGGCTTGCAGGGACATGAAGGTCAAGCACTTATCACCATGCACATAACTACACTGAGAGCTTCTGCCACCTACATTTAAGAGCTACATGACTTTAGGCTGATTTTGTTACCCAATGTTGGATAATCAAGTGTTTTTCATAATCAAATTGAGTTTTGAACACTTTAGGTCTTTTTCTCATGATAACTTCAGGAATTTTCATTTCATTTTTATTGTATTATACTTTATTATTTGGCATTATTTTACTTTTTGCTACCAAGCCTAGGTTTCTGATCTGTAAGCCACAGAGGAAGCCTCCTTAGATTTATAAGCCATGCAGAAAACTCATCAATAACCATTCCTACCAATGTTTTGGGAAAAGTTCATTTTGACATATAAAATTAGGAGGAAATAACCAAAATAAAACAATATACAAGATCATAAAGGAAAGGAGAATAATTTTTAAATGATTTTTAAAAATAACTTCAAAAAATATAAATAAAAAACTATTGAAAAAAACTGGAAAAAAGTTTATATACAGTCAATCCTTTAATTTCATTGTCTTGACTATCCTCTCATTTTCATATTTTGGCTGATAATCTATTTTTACCTTGAACATAAATAAATAAAGGAATAAATAAAAATCTGAAAACAAAGCAAAGGTTAAAATTTTTTTTTACACAATGTAAGACATGAAGCAGCTCTGTCACCAAAACTGAGACTGAGTATAGATTAATGTGTATAGATTAGTCCTGAGCAGAGTCCTCTCTAGATTGCCTTGGAGGCTCTGCACAGAAAGCAAAGATCAGAAACAATCCTCATAGACCACTATTCAGGATCTTAATCTGATTTTGCAGCTTCTTTATGTGTGATTTCCATTTTCCCTGACTGCCAGGCAACTACAGCAAAATCTTTTCCTTTTCTTTTTCTTGGTGGGGCGAGGGATGTTTTTGTCTTTGGGGGTTTGTTTGGAGGCAGCAGGCAACACCAGTTCTGACAGTGCAACTACATCACTAATGCAGCTTGGGATGCCTACTCCAGCTACAGCCACAGCTACATCCTGCCCCTCTCCAGAAGAGCAAACTTGAATCACATTCTCTCAAATAAAATAATGGCCCTGTGTCTTCCCGGAAATGAGTGAATCACTATGATAGTTTAATAAACCTTGAGGTTTGTGCAGCTAACTCTCACCTGGAAGTCTGAGGAACATGCACAAACCAGAGATCGAAAGGTGCTGAGGAAGAGAGGAGACCACCTTGAATTGGGGAGGGGATAGAGAAAAGGAGACATTTTTTCTAAAGTAAGATAATAAATGCCTATTTTTTTAACAGGAAAACAAGGCCTGATTTCTAAAATAAACCCAGTATTGTAATCATCTACTCTTCTACTTAGAAAAAGAAAACAAATGGTGTTTAAAAGGAAGAAAAGAGAAATGGTGTTACATGATGTAATTCTACATTCTGACCAATCTTCTGTCACATCCTATATATAATCATGTGAGAATATCATTTAAAAATGGCCTTAAATAAAAGGGGAAGTACAAGATAAAAAAATTTATGTAAGAGTGAGGGTGTTACTTCTTTCTTTTGCAAATCTGTCTTATTGTTATATTGTTCTTAACAAGAAAAAAAAAAAGACCTTTGGATACAAGCAAAGAAATGCTGCTTTGACTACTATTTTCTTAGCAGTATGGCAAATATTTGGAGGGATAACATATACATATAACAATAACTCATGAGTCAAATATCATTCCTGTGGGAAGTACTTTTAAAAGTGTATAATTAACCTCAAACAAAGGCAAGTGAAGGACACCTTTCAAAGGGCCCTTCCTGCAATGTAGAATTAGTGTGCTTTTCTTTCTTTTCCAAATACAAAATGACTTCTTTGATTCTCCTCCCACACACTATTTCAAATAAACTCTGCAGTGTGAAGCTTTTTAAATATGGAGATAAGATGTTTAAAAGGTCATATTAACATCTGAATATGGTCCTTTAATATTTTACAAATATTTAGAGGTTTTTCATGCAAATTTGCTAATTCTACAATTTTTGATTGTCAGCGTTCTCTAATGATTGAAATTGCATGATTTGGAGATGCTGAAATGTGTTCAAATCTTGTCATCCGCATCATCACCCATATGTAGGAACAAAGGCTAAGGAAAGATGCTATATTTCAATCTGAGAGATAATGAAGAATTATCATTTCACTTAATCTTTCAGTAGGGGATGAATTAAAGGGGGAAATTTGGTAAGGTGAAATTACAAGTATTTCACTAAACAAAGAATAAAATAAATGAGTACAGTAAATGAATTTACCTTTAACATAAAGGATCAGTGCCTCCAGAGAGTCCCTGAGACTTCCACCACTGATTTGGTTCCCCTTGGAACTCCATACAACAATGACCACCATTTCTACCAATCTGTTATATCTTGGTCTGAGAAAAAAAGCTTTCTTGCTAGAATTGTCAAAGCAAAGTAGTCACTCAACAGTTGTGGGGTACTTGTCAGCCTCTTGTCGGAGACTGGGTGGATCTACAGATAGCAGCGGAAGACTAACTCATGAAACACATGAGCCAGGGATCCCTCAGTGCAATATTGCGTACTCTGACACACGTCAGCATCACCCAGTTTCCAAGGCCCTGCTCCAGAATCATGCTTTCTGTAGGCAGCAGCTGAGGGAGCAGGAGTGGGAGGAATGAGGCTTCCCTGTGTTCAAAACCACACAGCAAGCAAAAGACAGAGCTGACAGAGCCCAGGTCTCCTAAAGCCAAAGATCCTCAGTCACTGGCTGCTCCGCACCATATTTTGTTACTTTCTGTCATATTTAGTAGTCCCATTCCATGACTCCCCAGGGCCTTCTCTTTCTATTTTTATTCCAATTGCTTCCAATAGAAGCAAGCACAAAATCCAGCCTCCTCACCATGTCCTAGAGGCTGGACCTGCTGCTCAGAAATGCCAGTACAGTCACTCAGGGGACCACAAGCAGAAAGGTCCTCCATGGATCTGATGGGACTATTGTCATCATCTTGGAATATTTAATAAATTCTTAGAAAAGAGTCCTATGATTTTATTTTACACCAGTTGTACTTAGGGGGGGGGGACCCGAAATCTGGTTCCATTCTATATTCCACCCCACCTCCCTCTTCTCCCTTCTTCCTTCGCTGTGTTCCAGTCACCCTGGTTGCTTTCTGTCCCTTGCACATGCCAACTCACTTCCCATCTCTGCATCACTGCACCTGTCGCTGCTGCTTCTATTGGGAGCACATGGTCACAGTCTCAGGGGCCTGGCCTCTTCCTCATAGCCCACCCTCACCACTGCTTTCTGCATTCTGTGTTTTACAGCACTTAGGAGCATATGAAATTGCCTTATTCATTTTAAACTTGGTATACCTGTATATCATTATCTTATATATTATTATTTCTTCTCTGCTAGAATGTAAACTCCTTGGAAGCAGAGCTTTTATCTCAGTGCTGTATCTCTAGTCCCAAATACTTGACCCAGTGGGAGCATGAAATAATTGCACATTGACTAACTTCCCAAATGACTCACTGATTCACATATTCTGAGTTGCAATCATACTTTCCAAAACCTCTACCACATTAACAATGTTCTGTGAACGGTACTTATAACTAGGAGTGGATCTAGGAAGCATAAAGCTTAGTCAAATATAGAAACCATTGGGTACCTTCCATCATTTTCCAAGGAAAAGCTTCAATTTCTGTTATTTCCTAAGTTATTATTACAAATCATTATAAAAAGCCAATGGATGAAGATTAGGGAGAGGAAAATGTTAGCATACAGGAGGAGGATCTTTCTGTCACTCTTTGCTGCTCAATGAGCATGTGGGATTGCTTATGAATAGGAGCTTCCCAGTACTAGGAGAATCCAAGCAGAGGTTCAGGGACTGTAGTTGCTTATATGGACCACAGACAGTACTATTTCTATAGTGATGTAGGGTTTGAGATTCCTTAGTCTCCTATGATTCTGAGCACTTGTATTTATAAAGCTTGAGAGGACCCATAATGTCAGATATGCCTGTATGAACTGTCAAAAGTGAGGTGGAGCTTTATGGCATTTAATGACAAGTGCCAATAACAACCTACCACTCAGTTACCTCTACTTCCTATAGGGACTCCTACCAAGATACACACAAGTATAATAAGAGAGAAAACTAATACTTCCTAGACTGGTGTTTAATATACCCAAATATATCTGGAAAAGCTAAGTTATTGCATGTCTTAGTTCAGGCTTCTGTTACAAAAATACCATAGACTGGGTGGCTTAAACAACACATATTTATTTTTTACAGTTCTGGAGTCCAGGAAGTCTAAGAACAAGGTGTTGACTGATTCAGTGCCCGGATAAGGGCCCACTTTCTGGTTTTTGGACAGCTGCCTTTTGGCCATATCCTCACAAAAGAACATAAGATCTTTCCTGTGTGTGTGTTTAGAAGGGCAGTAACCCCATCATGAGAGCTCACCCTCATGGCCTAATGCTCCCAAAGGCCCTATTTCCAAATATCAGCACATAGGGGATTAGGATTTCAACATATAAATTTTGTGGGGAGGACATAAATATTTAGCCCATACCTGAACATGAGGCTTAGCTTCAAAGACTTCATGATATCTCTTCTACAAGACTGGAGATGAGGCAGCTTCTCTTGTAGTCATACAGATTTTTTAAAACATTAAAATAAAAGCCTTTGTAATATAAACTAATGAAGGAGAAAGAGAAGCTAAAGGCCAAAAGTGTGTATTACGGTAGCTTTCAAAGAACTTAAGAGAATTGCATGAAGCTGCTTAGGGGCTCCACTTCCATGAACCACTACAAAGCATTTCCCAGTTGAAAAGCCAATTGCCTTGGGTAAGAGACCGTGGCAATTTTGAAGGCTATTAATCCGAAAACCTGTTCATTATAAATTGATCAAGAGCAATTGCAGATTTCCAATCAGTGGGCACTGATGTAATGACATTCCTATGTAGAATGCTTCCCTCCTTCACCCAGGACAGTTTGGGAATCAATGCTTTGTTCGAACACCCACTGTTACTTGGAAATCGGACTATCAGTTCCCCACTGGCAGCTAGAGACACCCTTGAAACTCGTGTTTCAATTAGGCAGTGTGCCTCTTCATGAAGTCTTTCTCTCAGAGATTATCTGTCCCATCTTAGGAGCATGACAGAGAGCATATTTTAAGTATCACAGAACACTCTTCAGCTGACAACAGTACACGAGAGACTTGGAACCAAATGTTTGCAAGTGGATTGAATTCACAGATGCCCCCCCCACACACACACACACACACATGAAAGTGCTGACATGGATTTTGAAGTTCACCTTCCAGAATGCCAACTCTGTCTGCCATTTTTTTCTATAGGGGCTGCTGCCACAAGGTATTTAACAGAAAACCCTCATCTGGTTAATGGGGCAAGTTGTCTGCCTTGGAGGATAGTTGGGATCATCAAAATAAAATTTAAAAGGTAGGATGGAGGTGGTTGTCTCCCTAAACTATCATGATGCAATCCCTAATTCACATGTGGCTTCTCTTTCAAAGTCTCCGCTGAAGGACAGGTGACCAGCGAGACCATTTCCATAGGTAACAAGGACTGTGTCTCCCCCAGCGGCACCTGGAGATCGTTGGATTGATGTGAGGATCTCCTTGCTTGCTCCATTCTCCTTTTGCCATTACTTCCCCCACTAGCAGCCAAGTCTTCAGAACAAAGGTCACTTTCAACAGCCAGGCTTAAGGGAAACTCTGAAGTCCAAAGTCTTACGCAGCCCAGACTATCCTACCTATAATAACCCCATTTGCTGATGGCAGCCTGGTGCCAAGCGCTGTGCTTGGAGTCCGATCTGGCTCATGCACCACTGCCTGCTCTCATAGACAGGGGAGCTTCCACTGGAGTGTTTGTTATGTCAAGGTCACATAGAAGGTCACAGGCAGAATCTGAAATCCAAGCCTACCTTTGCCAATGTGCCTTTCTCCTTCCAAGTAAGCAGTGTGGAGGCAGCAGTGGAGAACCTTGAAGAAGTAATTCTCCAGGGGTGGGGGAGTGGGCAGAGACAACAACCCCATCCGACTACAGAAGAGTTTATGCAGCACTGGCACAGGGCGCAGGGCCATGGAAGGACTTACATAACCTTGACCTGAAGCAGTAACTCACCAGGGCAGCAGGCACAGCCCTCAGGAAATGCCTCTGCAAGGAAATTATCTTTACTTCTTTTTTTAATTAAAAATAAAAAATTCACCACGCTGCTCACTGCAGAGGCAAAGAAAGCAATATCGAGTTTTCAGAAAATCTGAATTGGAGATCAACTGACCCAGCCTGGGAAGCAGAGAAACTCGGCTTGCAGCAGAGGATTCAATAATGAAATGCCCTGTGCATTGGGGCTGGATGTGGGGAAAAGCAAATTGAACAAGGACACAGTCTTTATCCCTAACACTGTCTTCAGTAATTGGACAGGGGGGCTTACAGTGGATGCAAGTCCTACAAAACAGCCTCATGATGAGGAATGCAAGAGAAATTCTCCTGCAGGAAGAAGGAAACACAACCAAAAAGAGAAAAACAAGGAAAAGAGAAAGAAATTAAAGAATCCACCTTTATTTTCACCTTGGACATATTTCTCCCTCTAATATGGTCCGAGCACCATTCTATAGAAAACATTCATCTGATCAGGATTTTACCAGTAACAGGATTGCTCATCACCTCACAGTTAACTGAAATCTGTTTGTTATCAACAAATTACTTAAGACCCTGGTAAATATTTTATTGATAGAATTGTAAATATTTCCCTCTCCATTTATAGAGATAAGTGATATTTATCCATCCTGCCACTCCCATAGCCTGCCAGGCCACAGTTTGCCCAGGAGTGAGGTGATGTTGTCAGAGCTACTGAGGCTCACCATGAACAGCAGAGACATTTCATTTCCACGCCTGAAGTCAAAGAGTCCCTTAAGTCAAAGGGTCTAATAAATTAGAGAGATATCTACAGTGATATCAGTTTAATAGGGCAAAGGAAAATTCAAGAGGGAAATCACTATTATCTTCAAAGAACATACGTTGTGGTGGAAAGAATACAGACTTGAGAGCCACACAGACCTGAGTTTGAAGAGTGACTGTCACTATGGACTTATAGTTTCATGAAAGTTTCCTGAGCTCTCATGGTCTTAGGTTTCTTCATGTGGTTGTTACCATTTAGAAATGGCACCCTTAGTAAGTAAAGTACCTAGAACAATGTAGGGCACTTAGTAATAATCATAGCCATGATGATACTAATGCTAGTTCTTGTTGGGTGCTCATTGTTTTAGTTGTCTTCTTCCAATCTCACCTTCATCTTTTGACCTCCTGTTTTTCAGGGATGGCACAAAGAGTAGGAGTGAAACCTATCCCATGATACAGGTGAGTGCAGGACTGAAATCAGAGAGTGAAAGCCCCCAGGGAAGTTAATTTCAACGTGAGATCTGGAAGATCTTGTACAATCCCAGTGGTCCAAAGACAGAACTGACAGTTCATCCCTGGCACTCCCCAGAGATGAAGCTCTGTTTTGTCCAAGCCCAGGCTTCTAGGAAAAATACCACCTACCTTCACTCATTCATCTAACATTTCCTGGACACCTGTGTTTCCTATCTGTGTAACCTTGGGCAAGGTCCTTGACCTTCTCTAAGCCTCTGCGCACTCATTTCTAAAGAGAAGAAGAGTACTTCTCAGATGTTGGTGATGACTGTTAAATAAGGCAATATCTGTAAGCTCTTCACAGAGTGCCTGGCACATAGACCTCCCCAAATAAGCCTACATTTTCACTTGTTACATAATAACATTAATGTGATACCATCATGTACAATTAAAACACTATGATATTATATTACTGTTATTGTGTAATGATTATGATAATTTCACAGGCTCTGTTAGTAGGATTTTCAGACATACAGAATATGTCATGTGGTAGAAAGTGCAGGTGATTTGGTATTAAATAATATAGATCCTAAATCTGGCTCTTGCACACACCAGATGTGTGATAATGGATAAGCCGCTTAAATCCATGAGTATTTTTCTTTATCTATAAACTAGAGATATTTATACCTACAGCATAGGTGTTAAATATATAAGACAGGCTATGAAAAAGTGGGGGTTTTTTTAACCATAAAATGCTCTGAAAACAGAAACTATCACTAGACCACCAGAGTGACTTGAACCTGTTTCCCTGGGAGGAAGTTTCTTCTCCTCCCATCAGGCTTTGCTAATGCTCACAATGAACAAGGCCTCTGGGAACCGAGGCTGAGTTACTCCCCGTCCTTCCCTAGTGGAAATATACAAGTGGCCAGCCATTTTCTGTGTCTATTTTGGCCACCTCGTTCAGTCATCCATTCATCCATCTTTCCCAGCAGGACTTCAGACAGTTGGTCAGATATCAGTGTTTCTCGACTGGATATAAGGAAAACCTTCTACCACTGAGAGCTGTCCAGCACTGGAAGGAAAGTGAGCTCTTGGCCATTGGAGCTCTTCTAATAGAGTCTGGGAGCCTAGTCACATCTCCAAGAACTGACCTTATAGTTTGTGGGATTCAGTAGAAATTGAAAATGTAGGATTCTTTTAAAAAATAATAAAATAATTAAGTTTCAAGAAAAGAAAGCACAAACCCATTTGTGGAGCCTTCTGAAGAACCTGTGCTACTGCAGTCACCCACTCCTGAAGCTGGGCCTGCATGAGCTTTGCATGAGATGGAAAGACCAGGTGACCTCTGAAACATCTCCTGTCTCTGAGATTCCAACACAAGACAACTGTGTAAATTTGCTGGCCCCACAATAATCAGAAAATGAGGTAGAAGTAGTGCTGGGAATGCCATTTGGAAGATGTACACAGCACTGTCCCTTTCTACAGTGTGGTATAGGAGGGTATAAGTGAAAAAATATCAAACACAGGACACGGAGTTGTAATTAAGAGCTGTGTGGCTAGAATCTAGCCAAAGAAGAGTCTAGGTTTGGGATCAAATGGGACACAGGATACCCACACATCAATGGAAAAGGCAAATGTGCATATTTGGCTACCAGGAACCACTCTGCCTGAGCCCAGAGCTATGCTCACAATACTTGCACATCAGCAATATCTGAGTTCTCCCCACTCACCCCATTAACATACAGTTCTCTCTGTGCCCTGGCCTGTGTTTTGCCTTCCTTCTTGCTAGGTGTGCATTGACATCTGTACCACTTGTCAGCACCGAGTAGGTGCTGAAACTCTGCTGCTGTGTTCTTTGGGGTCCCTGCAGTGTGGAGTAAGCTGAGAAAGGCCTGGGATTCTTATCTGTTAATTCCTCTCTGGCAAAGAGCAATGTTTGGAGGCCTCAGTCAATGTCTTGCACCTTCTCCTTTCTCTAACCCACACAGATTCCCCCAACTCCACACAATTTTGCTCCTAAGGACAGATATGCCACAGTCCCTCTCAGCTATGTGGGAATGAAGGCTCCTTGAGGGCAGGAACACAGACACATCTGTCCCTTTCTGTTTTCTGTCTCCTGCACAGAAAAGGTTGGCTGATGAATGCTGTACTACAACACCTCTGCCTCCTTCCACAGGAGGTGGAATTTTTTTCTCTCTGGCTCTAGGACTCCTACCCCTGGGGCCTGAGGGAGAAGAGGGAGGAGAGATTGAGTCCAACACTGAGGACCATAAGCTGCTCCCCTTAGCCACAGTGAAGGTGCACGCATGTGTATATGTGCAAAGGTGCAGTTCTACTGAACAAAGGGCCCTGGGCCAGGGTAATCGTATTGTGTTCTGAGAGCCGGGGAACCTTTATTATAGACAAAGGATAATCTTTCAGATAATTACATGTGCTAAAAGGCATAAGGCCCTTTACCACAGGGTGAGACCCTGGATCAACCCTCCCAAGAACCAGCAGTAACTGGCTTCTCATATGGCTTAGAGGATATGTGCCTATGTGGACAGTTGGTGGATTCAGACGCATCCCCAAAGAGACAGTGGAACACTGGACCCTCCTTGGGCATAATTTTCTCACTGTCCTATCTTCTCGGGAGAGAAACAACTTGTGGTATATAAACGATCAGGGCAGAACTTTGTCTCTCAATACTCACTAAATGGACGTGAGGTCGCAAGGCCTCATGCAGATAACTATTTGACAAGATCTGAACCAAAGCCTTTCCTTTCCATTTTCCCTCTTGACAATTTTAACTCTTTTCCATAATTTCTTCCATATTTTTTCCCCTTGGCTTTGATGTTCTGACCAGACCTCCAGGCCTTGGAGAGGGCTGGGCTGAATCTGGTAAGATCTAACAGCTTCTAGTAACCTCTGTCACCTGACCATCTACCTCTAGCCTCAGCCTCACCACAGAAACTCCAGGAGGCCAACCTGTTAGGATGCGCTGACCTGCACGGAGACTTCCCAGAGCAATCGGCATGGTCTCCAGGGAAAGTGAGGGCTGGCTTTCCAGAGCAATCGGCATGGCCTCCAGGGAAAGTGAGGGCTGGCTTTCCAAAGCACAGCTCATTCCTCTGGGCTTCCCATGTCCCGTGGGTGTTTGATGGGATCTTTTCCGAGGGCTCCAGTTAATTGCTCCCAATACCATCCAGTGCCACTGAGCTATGCTCCCACAAATCATTTCTCCCGGGAAGACTTTCAAAGAAAATCTTTCTTTGAGAAACAAGTTGTTCCCTCTCTGCTTTGCCCAGCCCATGGGGACCAAAAGCCTTTATTTCAAAGGGAGGTGGAGTAGCTAACACACTATATTGTTCTAGGAGGTTTAAAAGCAGCATTCAGCTTCTGCCAAAAATATGGGCTCCAGTTGCCAGTCTGCTCCATTTCCAGGGAGTGCATTGAACTCCTTAAAATCACTAATTAACATCCTGTGCAAATCACAATTCTGCCTACCAGCTTTTGGGCCAGCCTACTTTCAATGAAATGCTGACTCTCTAGGAAAACATTTCCTAATAAATGAAGGGAAAAGGGAAGAAATGTTCTTTCCCTAAAAACTCAGACACCTGAGTTTTAGTCACAGTTCTGATATTAGTGTGTCCAGGGAACATCCACTGCATCTGCACTCACTTCCTTCATTCTAAAATGAAAGATTGGGCGTGGCACTCCCAAGGTCCACTACGCCCCAAACAGTGCAAAAATGGCCAAAGAGTCATTTTTCTGTAGGTTCTCCAAGTTTCTGCCTACTCAGAAACAAAATGGTAAGCCCTAAGTCTCAGGCAAAGGGAAGTAACCGGTACAGTGGAAACACAAGATCAAGAAAAACAAAGACTAATGCTGAGATTTGTAGATGTCATCACTTCCTGGAAAACAAGTGAATGCTACTATATTCATCTCCATACCATGGTCAAATAAATTCAGAAAATGTTCAGTCCATCAAATGGCTTTCTTTACTACAGATCTTCTCAGAGCATTTACTATGCCAATGCATGAGTTGTTGGTCTCCCAATGGTACATACAGTATGTTTAACATTTCACAGTGACATTTTGGAGAAACCACTTTTGGAAATGATAATTTAAATGCTACAACCATCAACAGAACTTGAAGCAAGTAGGCCAAGACAACCCTGGTATCAGCACTTGAGGTTAGATGGGAATCATAAAGAATTACAGATTATGGATCACTTTTGCACTAAGTATTTGAATATTGGGGGCCAGTCATTTTATCCAATGTTTATCAAGTGCCTCCCATGAATTTAGACCTGTGCTGAGAGGAAATATGTTGATGAATGTGCATTAGCGCTGAGTAAGTGTGTGTGTGCGCGCGCGCGCGCGCGCACGTGCGTACACACACTTTTTGAGCACATTTAGGGACTAGGAGAAGTACCATGAAAGAACTGCTGATCCTAGACCTAGACACTAGTTCATTAGCTCTATGTAACCAAGCTATGTGACCGGGGCAGAGTAAGAGAGGGCATAGTCAAGAGAAGCTTTGTGGAGAGTCAGGACTCAGGTGGTCTATTAGAAATTCAATTAGCATGGACCTGATGATAACCTGACACAACGGAACATGTAAGATTTATCTCCATTTACAAACCGAGAGATGATAAATATTCCTTAGCACCAATAGTGAATAATTGGAAGTGCTGCTGTAAAGTGTAGAATTACTTTTCTCTGCCTCAAGCCAATTGCAGTGTATGTTCATTTCTCACTTTTTCTTTAACATATAATTCTTCCTGTTCTCCTCCTACTCTACACTATTAATTTCACTATCTGTCCTCTGGTTTTCCTTCATCCACGTAAATTAATTGCCACTCCAAGCCCTAATTTGTTGTCAGTCTCTTAAGAGGTCTAAGAAAACTAGTGTGCACCTTATCTATTTCACCTTTCTTTCCCATTGTGGATTTCCTGGTTTCCTGTGGGCCTACTGTGCAAGCTTGCTCACAGAGGGTGTGCTTATGAACATTCAATACAAGCTACTCAGAAGCCCCCTAAAGATGCCAGGTGGAAAGAAAGATGACCCAGAGGTGTGAGTGGAGAACCAATCTTGAAAGCAGGTCTTATGGTCCCAGCCTTCCCAGTTAACACTTGTAGACCAAAGACAAACTACCAGTTGAAGCTTCCTGCTCCTGACCTACAGGATCATAAACAGAAGATGATTTTTGTATTAAGCAATGAAGTTTGAGAGTAGCTTGTTGGGCAGCCATAGATAACTACAAAGCTTGCGCTCACCCAATCCAGGTGTTCCCTTCAGGTGAAAGGAACACACAGAACAGGTTTTGACTGTAAACATAAGAAAAAGTGACATGAAAGTTCAAGTATCTGACAAGGACAATGGAGTCTGTATTTTTCCTAGTTGGATAACTGTCAATTTTAATGAGAAAGAAAATTCGGAGACCAGGCTGTCCTCAGTTGGAGTGATATGAAGGAGCAAGATAAGGAGTATAAAGCAAGAAAAGGAGAATAAAGCATTTCTCCAGGCATGGCTGCAAACATTCTCCAACATCATCCCCACAATAACCCTTTTAGAATGGTTTTATACTGCTCACTTTATAGATCAGGAAACTGAGGCAGGTAAAGATGAATGACCTGCCCTGGTCACAGAACTAGTATAATTATACTAGTTTTTGTTGGGTATAGGAAGTAGCCCTATACCCATCTGGGTATTATTCTTAGTTTTCCTTCAAAGCTGTTTCTGCAATTAGAGACGGTTACGGAGCTGGCAGCCTGTGGGCGGGGCCAGCAGTCCTTTCTGGGGTTTACTTAAGAAAAGGACAGAAAGTCCAATCCCCCATAACCATCTGATCCCCTGGGCCCCTCGGAGGAGATTCTTTTTCACATATATTGAATATCCTTGGTGCTGAGGCATTGCAGATTGTAAAAATGATCTGTGAATCAGGTATCAGCGTGAGCAGCATAAGTCTGGAATTGCCTTCTGGGACAGCTGCTGACAGCTCCCAGCCTTTCAGGATGGTGGAAGTTGTCTAGTTTGAATGGACAGAGATTGTCCTCCTTCTGGGGAGAACCACATTCAGCCTCCCTTGGCCGTGCTTTCTGGAGTCCCTGTGCTAAACCAGCTGAATGGTGTGGCTGCTTCTTTCTTTGCTTTAAAACTCTCACTGAGTTTCTAGTACTTTGCAGAAATATAATGCACACATGACGAGCCTGAATGGGAAGATGAATTGAGAGAGCTGAATTTTCTGTGTGCTTTAAAAATAAAGCCCAAATGAAAACACCTCCAACATGGATGGCAAGTTTAATACTTCATTTTTATCTTTCCCTCAAAGCACACTTCACACTTCACTGAGCTGGTTCATAGGTCTGGCTGAAAAATCTTCCATTTTGTATGGCTTTGCTAGATGTTCTTGTTTACCCCAAATGTTTCTGCCTCCTGATATGAATCTTCATTTCTTAGCCCTTTTTAGAGAAGAGCTCCTTACTGCTGGTTCCAACCTGGCTAAGCCCAGATACAGAGAACTAAATAAGAAAAATGCTATGGCCTCCAATCCAGGCTCCCCTCCCAGTGCCCTTCCTGTTTTCAAGCCCAGTGTTTCTTTCTGTGTCTCTGTCTCTCTCTCTCTTTCTTCCCTTCCCTTTCTCCTCTTTGAAACTGCATATTTCTATCCACCCTCCTTCTCTTGCTCCACCTTGTAAGGCATATGAAAAATGCAAGGGGAAAGAATGCTCTTTCTATGTTAACTTCGGGGTCCCATCTTTGTACTGAACCTCCTCCAACTCATTCACACACATACATAGAGACTGCATCCATGCACACATGCACACGCGCACACACACACACGCACATGCACAGACACATACTTTTGAATGCACATCACACCTTGTTCTTTACATGTTTTCCATGTGTCCTCTTATTCCCTCTTTTATCTTCCCAAATCCTTCTCTCCTCTTAAATTTATCTCATGCTCTAATTCCCAAGCATCTCCCTGCCCACAGAAACCTCTCCTTCCTTGGAGCCCAGCGAGCAGCACTCATTTCTGTATTATACGTGTTGGCACAAAAGTAAACATTGTCTTGGATTATTATACCATAACATTTTTATTCCTAACAATACTGAATCCTTCTCCAGAGACAAAGCAGTGCCAGGTACTTGAATCATGTCACTCCCCTGCTCAGACATTTGAGTGGCTGTTTGTGGCCTACGACAGCATTTCTCAAGCTTTTCCAATGAGCCATCCAACAACCAATGAGAACACATGCGTACTCTTTATGATCCTGATGGTTGGGTACAGCCCAACCATCCCATCTCTGAAATTTCCTTGATATCTCATGATTTCACTTTTAGACTACAAGTAAATTTCATATTATAATTTCCAATAAAAATGTAAGTAAATCCACAGAGAAGACTCCAAATGCACAAGAGATGAACAGGTAGGGGAATTGAGATAGCAGAGTCTAATACCGAATCCTCTCACAGAAGGCAGGAGTCTGGCAGGAAGCCCGTGCTGTGCACACTGTATGGGGCTGGGAGTGGATATACAGTGCCCTGGATGCTACTGTTCTGGGGCTCTCTCTCACCTTAAACAAAGTCCAAATCCACTGGCACGGCAGTCAGTGCCTCTGTGACTTGGCCACTGCCCATGCCTCCAGAGACAACTTTCATGCTTTCTCTCTGTGTCCTCATGTACACTCTGCAACAGCCATCAGGACCTGCACGCAGGGTCTCACATAGGCACTCACACTCCTTCAGTGTTCTCTCTGCATTCTGTGTCTTCCCCCTTCCACCTTCCATACACAGCCCTTCACCTCCAGCAAGAGATGAACATTCCTCCAGTATGGTCCTATGTGCTCACCACGGGCTAAGCGTTGTTCTGAATGCTTTTACGCCTTCTATCATGATGCCTCTTACATTATTTCACTCATCCAATAGAAAAGAAAAACTATTTCTAAATAGCCTTGCCAAGCAAGGGACAGGTGGAGCACAAAGATAATTTACTACAGTAATAATGATTTGTAGCTTTCATTAGAAAAGTTGGCATGCAAAAATGTGCACAAATGGAAAAATCTAATTTTCATAGAATGGAAATTTTCCCCAATAGAATAGGAAGTGGAGAATGATATTACATTTAAAAAATACTTTGTAGGGAGGAGGGGAAAATAGAGGTTAAATGTATGGCTGTTCCTCTAACCTATATAATGCAAATGCGCATCCCCGGTTCTAGTCCTGAAAACAATTCCAGAAGTGAGGTGATGTCTCTCCTGGGTGCCTCATACAGCCTGGAAATTGACGTATGGTCTCTGCTTTCTTCCTTAGCTCTTCTCCCATTAGGTGCTAGAGAGAGAGAGAATGCAGCTCCTGCCACTTAAGAGATTTCAGATGCTGAGTCATCCCCATGCACTTTAAAGGCAATGCAAGAGTTTCCCCAGGGCTTCATAAAGTACCCTATGAGCTGCAGTTTTAGAAGAAAGCAAAGGTTATCCAGTGCTAGAATGGTTACAGAAATCTTCCTGGAGGAAGACAGAATCCTTGAGAGATGGGAGTTGGAGTCAGAAGATTTAGGACTACTTTGGGAGTTTGTCTGTCCTAACTTTCAAAGAACTCACGCCTTTATTTTCACTAAGTTTCTATTAAATGTCATGACTGGTAGTGAGATAGTCCTTTAGTGTTGCTGGCCTCATGAGATGGGATTTCCATGAGAAGCCACCATCTTAAACTAGGCTCTCCACACTCCCTAAAGAAGAAAGGGACCAGCATTTCTTGAGTATGTACCAAATCCAGGCAGACAGCTGGCATGTATATACATATTAACAGAGAATATGCCTACTAATCTGTGAGCCAGAATGTATAAGGCCCAATTAAGCAACTTCCTAGGGTCACATAGCTCCTAAGTGGCAGCCCTGAGCTTCAAACACAAATCATCTTATTCCAAAGTGTATTTTCCTTCTACAACTACATTGGTAAGGCATTATTCTATGCTTTTTAAATTCTTTTTTTTAGTTGTAGTTGGACATAATACCTTTATTTTATTTATTTATTTTTATGTGGTGCTGAGGACTTAACCCAGCGCCTTGCACATGCTAGGCACTCTACTGCTGAGCCACAACCCCAGCCCTGTGCTTTATTTTAGTAGGTTCAAATTTCATCAAGCTTATGATTATATACCAGCTACTGTGCAAAGTATAGTTTGTACTAGAGGCATACATACCTCAAAACTCTGTAAGCCTTAAAAACATTTTCACCAAGTTGTTTTGAACAGAAGCACAGTGACATCATTGCTGGATTTTGCAAAGGGTAAATCGTGATGTATCCTATAGTATTTCTCATAGTGCTTCTAAACTTGTTCTTATTCAAAACTATGCCTGGACTTCTGTTATAGTTTGATCTGGACTGTCCCCCAAAAGGCTCATGCGTTGAAAGCATGGTTCCCATTGCAGCAAGGTTCACAGAGGAGGCTTTTCAGCGAGATTGGGTCACCAGGGCTCTGACCTCATCCGTGGATTAATCCAGTGATAGCTAAATGGATGATTGTGAGGGAAGAGGTCACTGGGGAGGTGCCCTGGAAGGGTCGATCTTCTCCCCAGCCCTTTGCTCTCTCTTCCTCTCTGCTTCCCAGCTGCCAGGAGCTCAGCAACTTTCCTTCACCACACCCTCTGCAGGGATGCTGTGCCTCACCTCAGCCCAGAGCAATGGAGCCAGCCCACATGAACTGACATCTCTGAAAACAGGAGCCAGAACACACGTCTCATCCTCTAGATTGTTCTTATCAGGTATTTTGGTTAGAGCACGTTAACACTAACAGAACTTCCTATCCAGTTTTCTGGGGGGAAAAATAAATTAGTAGAATTACCTGCTGAAACAGGATCAACCTAAGGTTAAGCATAATTAAATGTTAACCAAGTGCAATAATATCACTTTATCTTATGGTCCCCACATGGTTAATGGCTTTCTTCTGGAATTTAAAGCCAGTTAATTAGATAACTGAAAGCAATGCAATATTGTTTAAGTTAATTTCTATATACTATTTAGTCCTTGGTTCTAGCCTGTAACTCATATTGACTATCCTCTACATGAAGAAATTAGTTTGGGTCAAACAAATGTATGAACCTGTGGACAGGCTCTGAAGGCCTGCCTTGAGTCCAGAGCACCCTTGGAGATGTGCTCCACTTCTTAATCAGTACTTGGGCACAAGTGCTGCACAAAAGTAATCACAGGGAAAGTTTAATTAGTTGACCCTCTTTGACCAGAATGCTTAAGGGGCTTTCTGCTTGATTGTAAGGGCATTCATACCCATAGTGAGCCTGAGGAAGGTTGTCTGTGGGTTTGTATCAGCATAAGCTGGGCTCTCCTGAGAAGCTGCAATCGACACAGAATTAACAGGTTCCTAGATTTACAAGTGTGAGCTGTACAGAACGGCTGGCTACAGGCCAGAGTGACCACTCTGAAGTGTCATTGGGACATAAAAGACATGGGAAAGATTCTAGTCAAAAGGCAGCAGATGGCTGCCTCCCAATAATAGAGACTGATATCCATTACCTCATGCCTTTGGAAGCAATTGTATGTGGACAACAAGCTGAAGCCAGACCATAGGTAGAAAAGTAGCAACCAGCGAATGTAAGAGAGGCTAGATGACAGATGCAGGGATAGGAACCCAGTTACCAAGGTGCAGGTAGAAGGCAGAGCAGTCCAGACAGACACCAAGAACCACCTGTTGGCTACCAATCAACAAAGTGCCATCTGTAACTCCATGTGACATTCATTCATTTCACTAAAACACCAGTACTGTTTTATACTTCAGTTATTCAAAATGACCTACGTTTACTTATTCAAAACGTCTAACAACCATGGGAAGCAGACACTAGTATTATCCCTATTTTATAAATTAGAAAATTTAAACACAAGGAAATTAAGAAATTTCCCCAAAGTCAAAGGTTTAGAAATTACTCATTACTTTAAATCTTACCTGGAATGTATCAGTCCTTTCCAATCTGAAAATACAATTTTCCTAAGCTCCATAAAAAATATAACTAATAGAATCTTTAATTTTGTTTCTATTATTCTGTTTATTTTTATTTCTTTAGGAAAAAAAATATGTTTTTCTAGGGTCAAACATCCATTTTCTGATCCCCATAACTCTTAGGCTTTTTTCCATGTTTTCACTTTGTCCTTTTCTTCTGCATTTAAAGAGAATATCTCAAATTTGTCTTCAATTTCTTTTCTTCTATTTTTGTGCACATATCACTTCTTTCCTCCTTCCTTTGCATATTTTATTCAGATACTGGATTTTGCTTTTCTTAAATCCTTTTATTTCAACCAGTTCCCTCTTTATCTCTACTTTCATTTTAATTTGGTCTCTCATTATGACTGTCTGTGATTCAGATGGTCCATCTCACATTTTACTATGTGCATTAGCAGAAGGTTTCTAAAATTGTCTTCCACTTGCTGATGTGGGTATTTTCTGAAGTATCTCTTCTTCAAGTGATCTAGATAATCCTACTTTCTTTGGGGTATGGGGCAGGAGGACAGTTTGTGACATCCTATTAGGCACCACCCCCGCCACATACACATATCACACCCACAGTTCTCTTGGGTACTAATATCTTGGTCTTAAGTCAAGTTTGAAGTGCACTGTCTTGAGTTCAACTCTGAAGACCTAACATAGTTTATTGAAACTCTACTTGGCCTATTATGCAATATTGTTCTTAGTGTCAGGTTCCCTGAGACTCTACAAAATTAGATGCAGTCTATAGCTCCTTTTTAATGTTCAAAAAAATTCTAAGGGAAAGAGAAATCCATTCTCTCAAAGAAAAAAACAAAACAAAAATCCTGGTCACAGAAAAAGAAGAATCTGATGGACAGAGTGAATCCTGAATAAAAGAGTCAAAAATGGCTTTTGATTTTTTTCTAAACTTAGAAAAACTCACAAACCAAGCCAGAACCCATCAGATGAACGATTAGATGCCTTCACCTTTCATAAGACTACAAGGGTAAAGGATTAAATGTCATACTCCACCCTCTGAAAACAGGAATCCATTCCTGCTACTGAGGCAGACGGCACCACACTCAACATTAGAGCAGTCCTCAAAGTAAGAGAAGTTGTACTGCCTAGTTCACCTTGGACGTCTCGGCCCCGTTTCTGCTCTAGGCAATCAGGCACATGGGAAGGTCAGACCCTGAGAATGACTCTTGTTTAATGCCACTTGTGCAAGGGTACCCTAACCTCAGGGCAGTATGCTCATCAAGTGATGATCTAGCAACAGAGAAAAGGCATGAGCAAGTCCCTTTGGTCCTTCCTAGCAGGTCTGTGATGTCTAAGATGACAACTTCATGAATCATAATGTGAGCACTCCTCTCTATTCTGTCCTTGTGGTGTTAGAAACAGGGACTTTAATGGTATGGAAATTCTTGGAGTGACATCTCAAAAACAAAAAACAATTTGGACGAAAGAATACAAAAAGGTCCAGATGGCTTTGCTGTGCTCACCATTGTAAATGAGGATGGCTGTCCACAGCAGTCAGAGTGCATCTGTTCGCTATTTTATTCAATTACTTAATTAGAGTAATGTTCTCTCTTTAATTGTCACTGTTTTAATAAAACAGAAAATCAAAGTAAAGTTGCTGTTGGGTATTTTCTGGTAAGTACAGAGTTTAAGTGCATAGAAGAAAAGCCTCAAACACTATGTTTCTGAATCCCAAATACATGACCATGCCCCTCTTCCCGTGGACTCAGATCTTGCCCCAAACACATAAAGCTCCTCTTCAAGCAGAGGAAAATTTGGGACCAGTCAAATTGCTGATGTTGTCCCCTGAAGCAGATCTATCAATGTGTGGTTGAGGACAGAAGGTTGGCAGCAGAAGTAGCATGATTAATCACATTGGTTTTTCTTTAACTTAGATAAATCCATTCCCCATGCTTTGTAAGAGCTGTCCACTTGGTAAACCAGGGTACAAATGAGCAAGCCTTGGGATGGAAACCCCCTGGTAACATGATAGAGACCTAGAAAAAAGAAATTCATCTGCTGTTTTGGAGTTATGACACTTTTTAGAATCAATTCTGCATCCCTGTATTTAAATGAATATATAAGGTTCTGGTGGGAAACGATTGGTCCTCTTTCAAAATTAAAAGGGATTGTTTAGCAAAGAGGCAAAGCTTAAAAGATGGCAGGAGAATTCTGAATGAAAAAAGAAATAGGTATTATATCTAACAACTGCCAGGGATAGGGGCAAACTCCGGGTCTTATGTATCCACAAACTCATAGGTTGGAAGAGAGCTCAAGGATGAGTTAACTCCTATGAAAACCTCATGGGATAAATTTTAAAAATATTGACCACTTAATTCCACCCCACAATATTAAACCCAAATCTTTGGGGAAGGAACTGGATATCAATATCCTTGAAGCACCCTAGAAGATTCTAATGTACTGACAGGACTAAGGATCACTGGTCTCTTGCCAGATGAGGCAGCAGGGGAATCAGGGGCGATTCAAATCATCCAACTGGAGAAAGATCATCACAAGGGATGCAGATGGCATTATGAGATCTGGAATTTCTCCCTGTCCAAGCTAAATGCAAGCTGTACACATGAAGAAGTAACCATCAGTGCACAATTAAAACGAAAAAAGAAAAGCCACTAACACGATTTTAGTATTATTCAGAAGTACATAGAAGGCAATTTTAAAACTCCTACTGCTTAGTTAGGAACTATTAATAAAAAAGTCATTGTCAAGGCCCAGAAAAGCCAACAGGTACTATAAAGGTAGGCCTTTGAAACAATCCACGGATGTAATATAGGAAAAGTCAAAACAAGACTAGGCAAAAATACAAAACGCTACCTTTATGATTGATTGTTAATGTGTTCTCCAGCATCCACCGGGTGAGAAACTTAATCCCCAAAGTGACAAGGTTGAGAGGTGAGGTCCTGTGGGAGTTGTGTCTGAGAGCTCCATCTGGTAAACGGATCAAGGTTCTTCAGAAAGTGCTCAGGGAATGGGTGTGCCCTGTTGCACCACTGCCCTCTCACCTTCTGCACACCATGGTACAGAAAGAACACCCTTGCTGTGTGCTTCAAACCTGATCTTGAACCAGGCTCCAGAACTGTAAACCCATTCAATTTCTATTCAATACAAATCACCTACACTTGGGTGGTCAGTTCCAGCAACACAAAACAGACGAAGACACTAGATTATTTTAATTCATATCTCTCATTTGCAAAGAGTTATTTGTTTCCCATATTTTCTCAGATTTGTGAATTTACTTTATATTATGACCATTTGGAATTCATAAGTAGCTAACTCTATGACCCCAAGAAGGTATTTCTTTGGGTGGAAGAAAACAAAAGTGGATACCACAAAAGCAGGAGCAGTGTGGTTAGAATGGAGGATACGCAAGGACATGAGATGAGGGGACTGTGGAGGACAGGAGAGGGACTTACAGGGACTCAGAGCTCAGAGGGGGGAAGACAGCATTAGGATTTCACATTTGTCTGTTACCCAGTTGAGGAGGAAACAGTCTTGGTATCAAGGTTAAAAATTTGTTTTATGCCCCCCTCAATACACATTTCAGAAACAGTGTTTCTCTCCAAGATTAACTGCAAATCTATTGCTTACTCTGGTGAGAGATTTTTTTAGTTCTGTTATCACAATGCTGCTGCCTAGAGGCTTCAGAAAAGAGATCAAGATGGTCGGTGAACACATGGCTTGAATTCAAGGTTTCCTCCCGAGCATCTGAGCCCAGGCTGCTGCTGCTGCCACCTCCAAACCTCTCGGCTCCAAGCAAGCCCTGCTGTCCATCTAGGAGGCCTAGGTGAGGCAGATGAAATCCAAATGAACAACCCTCTGTCTTTGGACCAGCAACTCCAAAGAGCATTAGCCAGACAAGAGCAAGCTGAGAGTAGAGAGAAAAAACTAAGAGCCCACCAAGGGCAGAGCATCCCTGGGTCCTGGAGAGCTTCCCAGTACAGAAACATTTTTCCATTGTCCTCACCAACCCTTCTTTTCTATGTGTGGCCCAAGAGAGTTCCCATTCTCTGACGGTGCTAGAGTATCATGCACAGGATGAATACCAGGCAAGAAGAGCTGGATTTGGGCTTCAATCGTAGCTGACTAGATAGAGCTCTTGGTTGATTCACTTAACCTTGTTGAATTTGACTTCCCAGATTGTAAAAAGAAAGAACACCAATTACCTGTCTCGATGTTTAAAACTTCAGTGGAAAAAATAAATAAACTTATATGAAACTTAAAAGAATGTCGTGCACGTAGTAGATAGCCAATGATCGTCAGCTATTGTTTTCATCATTATGATTCGATAATTAGGGAACTGTTTCAGGTACAGAATAGGCACTAGTAAGTGATGAATATTAAAACTGTCTCTACAAATGGAAGATAGGCTCTAACATAACATATCTCTCATTTGCAGAGTTATTTGTTTCCCACGTTTTCTCCTTACGAGTGAAAACAAGGGAGGAGAGCCGCCAAGAAGCCCACAGCCCTGTCCAGGTGGTGAGAAGTGGCCTTTGGGGAAGAGGCCAAGAGAAAATGGCTTATCTACTTGCAGAGACTTGGCAGAAGGAACAGTGCTGCCGCTGTCCCTCCTTCCTGACAGCAGAGTAACTGCTTTCAGTGTGGAATTTAATTTCTGATTGAAGTAGGAGACCCATTTTCAACAAGATTTCTAGTCAATTGAGCTAATGAAAATTTGGGAGAAGATCCCTGAATAAAGGCTGTCATGAAAACTTGGCCCCTGCTCTCCACCTGTCACCAAGGAGGGTTTGGAAAGAGAAGTGAAGGTAGAACCTGCCCATCAACTTCTGAAGTTCTGTAGAGATCCCAGGCCTGTCCCTTCACCACCTCCTGTGAGCCAGTGAGGAAGGTGGGTAAGTGGAGTAACCGTGGGGGGTGGGCAGAAGTGTCTGGGTGTCTTCCCCCAAAAAGTCTCTGCTGCATTCTGTTGGTACTATTGGGCCTGCAAGGCAAAGGGGCCAGTAAGGGCCAGCAGGTAGGAATATTCCCCGAGAGATGAAGAACACAGCTGAGTCTTGGAATATGGAAAGCTGAGCACAGTAGAACAGAAAACATTTTAGGTATTTATGCAAACATGAAAAAAAAATCTACTGTTATGATGTGGATACGGAATTTCTCCCAAAAGCTCGTTTGTTGAAAGCATGATCTTCTGGAGAAAGGTTCAGAAGTGGAGCTTTTAGGGGAATGAGTAGGGCTCTGACCTCATCAGGAGACTAATTCAATTGCTGGGTTAATACATTAATAGGTTACTGAACTACCAGGAGATGAGACCTCATTGAAGGAAGTAGATCACGAAAGGCATGTCCTGGAAGTGTTTACCATTCCCTGGTGTCCTCTCTCTCCTCCTCCTCCCCCACCCCTCTCATCTCAGGCCCAGAGCAATGAAGCCAGCCAACCCTGGACTGAGACCTCTGAAACCATGAGCCCCAAATAAACGTTCCCTCCTCCTCTAATTGTATTTTTCAGGTATGGTGTGTTTTAGTTGACTTCTACGTGTTGACACTGATTCACTTACTAAATGTCACTTCTTTGGTTGTTTCTGTAATTTCACCATCAGAATTGTGCTAAAACTATTTCCTGATCTTTTGAGATAAGAATATTTTAATGAAAAAACAAAATCAAGCACATGCATCATCACCTTATCAAGTGAGATGATTCAAGGATAGTGGCACACACCTGTAATCCCAGTGGCTCAGGAGGCTGAGGCAGTAGGGTCACAAGTTCAAAGCCAGCCATAGCAACTCAGCAAGGTCCTTAGCAACTTAGTGAGAGCCTGTATCAAACATAAGAAAGGTTAGAGGTGTGGCTCAGTGACAAGTGTCCCTGTATTCAATCCCTGGTAAATAAATAAATAAAGTGAAATGAGATATGTCACCACTAAGCTACTTCTCCAGTGCCCACCCTTCCCTTCATCCTTCTATATGTGTGTGCAAAAACTATCTTAGCCGTGACAGTTAACAGTTTGGGCCACACCACAAGTCTTCTAAGACAGCAGTCTGCTGATGAAAAAGTCCAGATGGTCATGTCTTATGGAATATGAGCATCGATTTTCTAGTCCTAGCTGATTGGACCAAGAAATACTTCAAGATCTAACCACAGAAACTCAATTCATTGGAAGACGAGTGGTTTTATATGACCTGGCATGCAAAGATGGAGCAGAGATCATTATGTTTCTCCTTCTGAAAACTGAACTAATATATCTTGAAAATGAGCCCCAAGTGGAGACCAAATTTAAGAGATGCAATGAGATACAGATTCACCATATATAAGAAAAATGTGTAAGAAAGCAGATTCTAAGAATAAGCAAGGTCTGTAAAGTATGGAAATACACATAGGGTTAAGACTACAGATAAGTAAATCTTTAACAAGTGGGTATTTGAACAAGTATACACAAAGTAGCTGAGTAGATTAAGAACATGTTAAAACCCCATCTGCAGCCCAGCTCTGTCAATACCAAATTGCTCAGCTTTTTCTAGCCTCCTGTGCACATATATTCACACGGATATCATCTATTGACATGTGATAACTTGAGTTTCTGTACTAGTTTGAGTTCTTCAGAGGAACAGAATAGGATAGCTAGATGATGGATGATAGATAAATAAAAATAACAGATGGGAGAGAGATTATAAGGAATTGCCTCATACAATTATGAAAGCTGAGAAAACTCAAATTCTACATCCAGCCAGCTCAAGACCCAGAAAAGTTGGTGACGTAGTTACAATCTGAAGGCAAGAGAAGACCAAGCAATCTTGTGGAAGTGATTACAGTTATGGTTTGGATATGAGGTGTCCTTCAAAAGCCCCTGTATTCATGCAATAGATACAGAGAATCAGAAATAATGTGATTGGAATCAGAAATAATGTGATTGGACTGTAAGAGCTGTAACTAATCAGTCTATCCTAGTTTGAATGGACTGACTAGATGGTAACTGTAGGCAGGTGGGGAGTAACTGCAGGAGCTGGGTCACTGGGGGCATGCCCTGAAAGGGTACATCTTTCCTACAGACTCCCCTTCCCTCTCCTCTCCTCCCCCTCCTCCTCCTCCTCCTCCTCCTCCTCCTCCTTCTCCTCTTCCGTCTCCTCCTCCTCCTCCTCCTCCTCCTCCTCCTCCTCCTCTTCCATCTCCTCCTCCTCCTCTTCCATCTCCTCCTCCTCCTCCTCCTCCATCTCCTCCTCCTCCTCCTCCTCCTCCTCCATCTCCTCCTCCTCCTCCTCCTCCTCCTCCTCCTCCTCCTCCTCCTCCTCTTCTTTTCTTCCCCCTCCCCCTCCCTCTCCTTCCTTACTGCCAGGAGGGGAGAAACTTCCTTCTGCCATGTCCCACCCCCATGATGTTCTGCCTCACCTTGGGCCCAGAAAAATGGAGTTGGCTATCTGTGAAACAAGACCTCTGAAACCATAAACTCCAAATAAACATTTCCTCCTTTAATCATTCTGGTCAGGTACTTTGGTCACAGTTATGAAAAGTTGACTAAAACACTTATTCATCTTTTTATTTTTCCTCTTCTGGTCTTCAATTGATGGGATGAGGCCCATTCACTTAATAGAGGATAATTTGTTTTACCCACTGGGAAGTGATTACAGTTATGGTTTACCCACTGGGATGCTCATCTCATCAAAAAACATCTCAGATACACCCACAATAATCTTTGACCAAATATCTGGGCACCTAGTGGCCTAGTCAAGTTGACATGTAAAATTAACCATCATGGGGCCAAACTGAATCACTTCACTTGACAATAATTCTGCTACTTGAAAGTGACTCATCTGAATCATGACTCACTTTCCCTGGAGTCCCATTAAATTCACAGGAACAGTCTGGCTCAGGGGATCTGCGGTGCCCAGGTAGAAAATACTTAAATCAGTTGAGAAATGTGGGTTAATCATCCTTCCTGTCTCAGCTTCTGGTATCTTCTATACCTCCATTTTCCCTCCTGTCTTGTGCATCCAAATGGAGACTTTCTCAATCCCTCTCACAAATCCCCAAAAAAGAAGAGAAAAAAGAGGCAGAATATACCCTGCTTATGTTAATCATTACCTTCTAGGGTAAAAATTCAGGTGGTTATTCAGATTCATGTTCTAGAGAAAGGAAAAGGAAATAGCAGATCACCCACATACCAAATTCCTTTTTTTCAAAGTTGGTTTTGAATTATACATTTACCACTGTTGTATAAGAAGAGTAGAAATTGTTGAATCAATCTGGACTTTTTAAAAGTTATCATGGTCTCTTCCAAATGAAAGAGATATTAGCATTGTGTTTCACAAACTCAAGAAATAAAAGTGAGTACTACAAGAAAACAGGATTTTCTTTGTCAAATACATTTAGACAGTCACAACACACACAAAGACACTAAGGGCTTAAGATGCCCTATAGTAAAGACTCCTGTGAAACTTGGTTTAACCCAACATTCCCCAAGCATAAACTTATTCAATGAAAGCATTTCATTTTCATGGGGAACCTCTTAAAGTACTGCAGAACAGGATCAACATAGTATTGGTTTAGGAAACACTATCTCAGAGTGTGTTCTTATCAAAGAATCTGACCCTACAACCCACCCGATTCAAAAACAGCTTCTACAACATCCCTGACAAAAGGATACTCAGCCAAAGCTCTGCTCACCAGTTCCCTTACTAGAAGATAATCATTACCTCAAAGGACAGCCCATATCATGTCTGGAGAGCATCTGGTGACAAGAGAGTGGAAATTGCAGTTAGAAAAAGCTTCTAGCCATTAGCTGAGACGTGGAGTCCACCTACATAAAATGGTTTAAGACTTCAAACTCATAAAGTTATATAGTTCTTTATCTCTACCGAAGTTACACTTGTAACACAAAGTTGCCACCTATAACTTTATTTCTGTCATTCTCATTTTGTCTTCTGGAGTCAGACTGAGAATTAAGTGAGAATTGTCCCATTTACACATGGCATCCTCTCAGTTCACAGTGCCACTGAACTTCTGAAATTCACTTTCCCAAGATGTATTCAGTTCTTTAGCCATGGCTTGTAAAATGAGGAAGCATAGTTGAATTCATCCAAAATCCTACAATAGCAATTGATTAAGTCCTTCCTAATGTTTTCATTAGGAACTGAGCCCAACATTCCAGGTATGATCTCATCCAGGAGAAATACGTAACACCTACACTGTGGATCAATTAGTAAAGCTAAGTTTCTGTTCAGGTATTAGCAGTCAGGGGCTACATGGGGCTCAAATGATCTTGTGGTCAATTAAAAGCAAGGTCTTTTTTGCTAGAAGTGCTACCAAGCTGAGTTTCTCTAACTTGTTCAGGTGACTATTTAAACTTAAAAGCAGTATTTGTCATATACCTTTTAAGGATCAGACTTGCTGGTTTCAATTCAGTGCTCTGGCCTCTCATGTTCCTCTTTGATTTCAGTCTGAAAGGCTGCAAAGTTGACAAGACCCTCTCTCTCATGCAGCTTCGTCTGAGTCTTCACTAAAAGTGTTGACCAGAGGCTCATCACCAAAGTCAATTCTCCAGCAACAGCCACATGCTCAGCTTTCAAACTTAATCGTACTGAGAAGTGTGCTTTTTATCACACACAAGGAAAAAGGAAATTGAACCTCACTGCCAATATTGCACTCTTCCTGAAAATAAATAGAAACGGCCTTTCAAAAGCTCCCAAAATGAAGCTGGGGATATTATTTTTTTTTTCTTTCCATCATAGAACAGCAAAAGGATGCTTGATACTGCTCGTTTGCATTCTCACAACTTTTTGCTGTGAATGCTGAACAGAATCTGTAGTTGTCCCCATGGTCACATCTGAAAGGAAGCAATAGACATTTATATCATCAAATATTTTTACTTGTGTGCTCATTCACTCAACCTACAAATCCATATGAATATATTAAGTTCTCATTATTTTCAGGAAATATACTAGATTCTGGACATTCAAAAATAAAGAAGGCATCTTCCTGCCCTTAGGAACTGAATCATGTAAAGAGAGTAACAGAAACTCAAATAAATAAAAGAAAGAATTTTAACATCTATTTATAGTTGAATAAGGCAGCATGAATTAAAATACAGTTATCCACAGGATAATTATATCAATACATCTAAATCTACATCCATAGCTACATTTATATACCACACAAATACTGAAAAAGATTGAGAGCAGTAATATAAAATTTCAACAGATTGTACAAAATCTGAATGAACAATGACAATAAAACTATAAGAAGTTTATCACCCAAGTCTCACTGCTACTAAGTAGTAGGACAGATTCATACCAAGGTCATCTTCTTCCTGAGACTAGGTATGAAAGCATGACTTGATCATATTTCACCTTCTAGAATGGCTAACATCAAAATGAATATTCCCAGCAATATTGAGGATATGAGAAAATGCTCATGAACTGATAGTATGAATGTAAATTTTATGACTTTTGTTAGGCAAGTCTCCATATCTATAAAAATAGAAAATGTTTTCCATAATCTATTAAAATGCAAAAGGTACACATGCCATGATGTTCTTTGCAACATTATTCTTGATGTAAGATTAACTAAATAAATTTTACTACCTCCATGTGATGGAACACTATGCAATAATTTTAAAAGACAAGTGAATGCAAAACAACAGGAACATAAAGTGGCCCCTTGGTGGCCTGGGGCTGGGATCAGGGTGAGCATTAACTACAAGAAGGTGCAGGGAAGTTCTATAGGTGATGAAAATGTCCATAATTGAATTCTAAAAAATTAATTTGTAATCAGAAAAATTTCTTAAATAGTATCAATCTTAAATCAATAGATGATATCATATATAATGATGACAATCTACTTTCACAATTATAACTATGATTACCAATACCACCATTTTTAATTAATGAGAAAAATATTGAAAACACCATAATTACTATCATTGGCAATTTGTCTATCTGAAAAATCAAGGGAAATACCACAAAATTTGAATGTCATTAATAACATGGTCACTTACACAATACACTATTCCATATTTCCCTAAATAGTTCTAATAACCAAGAGAAAATATGACAAAAATACTCTAACTCAGTCAGAAATGTATAGGATCTATATAAGGAAAGCCACAGAATTCTCTAAGGATGATAAAAGAAGTGTAAAAGAAATACTGTTTTCCTAGATAAGGTGACAACATTTTGAAAGATCAATTATACACAAACCAATTTATAAAATGTGATATGCTTTCAGTAGATATGTGTGTGTTCACTTTCATAAATAAACAAATAAAAGTAACCACATAAAAAGAAAAGATCTTTCTAACATTACTATGATTGGAGGTAATAATATTTATTATAATTATAGTCCATATAATTTTTAAAAAGGCAATGGCATTCAAATAGGTGATAGATAGATCAGAAGAAACATCACACCTCAAGTATGGATAAGAATAAGTCACATGATAAAAAATGTTTCAAATTAGAGGGGAAATTATTCAATAAGTGCTGTGGGACTCAACTAACCAATTCAAAAATAGATCCCTGCTTCTCACCTTACCACCCCCATGACAAATGTGATGTAAAACAGTAGCCCAAGATTTCAAAGGCAATGTACCTTGGTTAGAGCAATATGAATCCATTAATGATAGTCCTGTGGACACTGACATCTGACCTAAATATGAAGATCAAAAACACAATAAAAGAAAATGTATCCAGATTTTAAAGAAGGAAAAAAATAAACTGCCTTCAAAAGTTGGAGTACTATAAAGAACTCAATTTTAAAAATCAGGCAAATTTCCACTAAAATCCTGGTCTTACCACTTCCTAACAAATTTCTCAGTATCTTTCTTTGCTTCAGTTTCCATTTTTGTGTAAAAGGAAATAAATCATACACCACATTAGATATGAGAAATAAATGAAATAATCTATGCAAAGCACTTTGCCAGCACTTTGATATTAAATTAATATTCCCCATCCATATCAGTCCGTTAAAGATGTCATGACAAAATACCAATGAGTGGCTCAGACGACAGAAATTTATTCTCTCTTGGTTTTGTAGACTGGGAAGGCCAAGATCAAAGTCACAGCCAATTCATTTCTGGTGAGGTCTGTCCTCCTGGCTTACAGCCAGCCTCTATGACCTTACATTGTGACCTCTCTGTGACCTTACATTGTGGGAAGAAAGGGGAGAGTTCTTACAAAGGCACTAATTCCACCCTAAAGGCCCCATCCTCATGACCTCATCTGACTCTAATTACTTTCAAAAGCTTCATTTCCAAATATCACTAAATTGAAGATTAGGGCTTCCACATATGAATTTAGGGTATTAGGGGGACATAACCATTCATTCCATAGCACAATTTTACCTCCTTTATTTTCCAAATACTTATAGGATAAGAATTGCTAATTTCTATGCTGCTTAGCTATGATTTTCACTTTCTTAAGTTTCCTTAAAACTTAAGAAAGGTAAGAACATTTATCAAAATAGTCACTGAAGCATTCTACATACGTTTTTTTCCATGTAGAAACAGAAATTTCTCATCACTCCAGAGGCTTAATATCAGAGTACAGATAGATGCTGTGCCTGGTGACGGCCTGCTTCCAGGTTCATAGATGGTACTTCTTGCTCATATGTCCTCATATCAACATACATTTTATTTTATTTATTTATTTTTATATGGTGCTGAGGATCGAACCCAGTGCCTCATGCATGTGAGGCAAGAGGTCTGCTACTGAGCTACAACCCCAGCCCCTCAATGTATATTTTAATAACACCTACTATTATCCAGATATATGCTAGGTGCTGGGGTTATATAAATTAGCTCATACGTGGAAACCTCAAGGAATTCACAGTCCATAACCACCTTCAAATAATGTTTTGTTTCTTCCTTAAAAACTACTATTTCCATAATGTAGTCTGATTTAAAGGTCAATTATTTTCATTGTTAAGTAGCATTCCACTATACAAATATACCATGCTTAATCCATTCTTATGTTGATGTACATTTGTGCTGTTTCTAGATTTAGATCACTATGACTAAAGTTGCTATAATCATTAAAACCGAAAAACACTATTTCCCTCCCTTAAAAGGCAATCTTAATATTGAAAGCTTTACTATTTCTTCATTCATTTCTGTCTTGGAAAAAAAACAGCCTAGCTCGATAGGCAGTCATTGTTATCTCACTGAATACCTGCAGAAAATAGGTGCCTCAATTTAAGCACATGCAGTAATATTCAGAAAGGCTTGACATTAGGAGAAGAGATGAAGGAGAGTTACTTTTAAAACTCACTTGTTTGAATTTCTTTGCTTCCTTAACCAGACTATATTCTTTAAAGGAGCAAGTCTCTTCAGACTTCTTATAACACTGAAGCACAGCATCTTTTCAAAAAATATTCACTAAAATAATTTCTCCACGTGCTCTCCACAAAAGTCTCATGAGCAAGGGGTAACTTTACCTTAGCAGTCTCATTAAACATAAGTGAGGAAAAGGAGATAATATCAATTTCAAGAGGACTTAGCTCGCCAAACCACATTCCATCAGCACCCAGCCATGCTACAGGCCTTCCTTTCCAAAGGAAGGTTTTCATCCACGTGTTTATGATTCAGAACACAAGAAGGAGGACAATTCCAGGCAATAATTGCTGAAGTAATTATCATCGATTGCTTCAGATAAGAAGACTGAAGTTCAAGCCATCAAGTGCATATAAAGAATGTCACACAGCTGGACTTTGAGTGTGTTTATCTATCTAATGTTCCTTTTATTTTTCACAAAAGTGATACTAAACTCATGATGTGACAAAACATTTGTCAATTAGAATGAAAAAAAAGAAAAGTCTTATCCACCTCTCTCCATGATTGTCCTACTCTCTCTACCAAAAAGCACCCAGCCTGTTCTCTGAGTCATTGCATACAAATACTCTTTGTTAAGACATAAGTGCGATTATCTTATAAATAATATTCTCCACTCTACATGTACCAGTGGTGACACAGTTAAAGGGGGTTCCACAATAACAGATACCTTGTTCTATTTAAAAACACAACTCAATTTCTTTTTTTTTTTAAAAAAACAAAAACAATGACCTTTATTTTTTTTTAAAGAGAGAGAGAGAATTTTAATATTTATTTTTTAGTTTTCGGCGGACACAACATCTTTGTTGGTATGTGGTGCTGAGGATCGAACCTGGGCCGCACGCATGCCAGGCGAGCGCGCTACTGCTTGAGCCACATCCCCAGCCCACAACTCAATGTCTTAAGAGCCAAAAGTGAAACTCATTTTTCCTGACTCTTTCAGAAAAATTGAAGGAAGAAAAGGTCATAATACTCATTTCAACAGAACTTAGCTTGAAGAACAGAGTTTTATTAGAATCTGGCCATGCCACAGGACTTTGAAAGGCAAAGTTTTCATTTGTGTTATTTATGATGTTGTGCACAAGAAATAGGAAAATTCCAGGCAGCAACTTCTCTTTGCATAGACAACACAAATCAAAAGCCCCAACCCATTTGTTCACTGTATCAACCCAACACAAGCTTGGAGTAACTTTTAATCAGAACTTGTAGCTCAAAAAAACCACTTTCAAGTTCACAACAACAAAAAGAATTTTTTTTTTCAGTTCCTTCACAGCGGAGAAAGAAAGATCAATCAATTTGCTAGTTGTAATTCTGAGCAATTATTTTGACAAATACAGACTTTAAAAGACAGTTTCTCAACGTTCAAGAAATTCAGAGAGAATGAAACTAAAATCCTTTCCTAAACTCAATGAGGACCTTAATAGAAAGACAGATTAGATTCAAAAGGAGGATATCTAGTCACAGGGAGACCAATAAAAACAGACAGGGTCCCAGAATGTCCAGGAACAGGCAAACTTGAAAGTTTGCCAGAGAATAAACTTCATTTAGGAAAAAAGAAACTCCCATTCAGCAAACATTGGCTTTGCTAGGGGTACAAAATCCTAACTAATCGTTTCCACTAATCAAATGGGTGTCTTGTTGCTCTGTAATCAATGAGAATGGATGGATTCTGCAAACCAGACTATTTAGAAGCCTTTTCAAAGCTGGAAAGCAGCAGTGTCCCTTGCAGCCTTGCAGAGAGCCGAGATGGAGAAGAGGTTTGCCTTCCAGACCCCTGGGGCTCTAAAGGCCAACAAAGCTCATTAGCTATTTATCTACCTGGGCAGAGCCACATTCATCATGAGATGCCATTCTACAAACTACCCAAAGGGAGACTTGCTGGGAAAGAAAAATCAGGTGAGAAAGCCCGACCTTCAAAGTTAAGAGAGCATCAGAGCCAAAAGAGAAAATTATGAGTTTAATTCATTCTGGTGTCACATTTTTATTGATTGCTTTTGCTGTGCCCGGCACTATTTGTACTAAGGATATGAGTATAATGAAACTCAATCTTCACACCTAACTATTTCCCAGTTTAAGGAGGGAGACAGAAATGTAAACAATTGCCATTCCATCTTATAAATTTCATGATAATGGTAAGCCATAGGGCTGCGGGTGGAGACACGAGAAACCTCTAATCCTAAATGGCACATAGAACAAGCACACAGAGAAGCTATTTTTAAATCTTGCTGGTAAACTTATCATTGTGGTCAGCTTAAGAGAAGAAATATGTGATTGAAAGATAAAATTGGAAAGAGACTTGGTTTCTTTGTGTCATATGCATTTTTTTGCAACTTCTGAAGTGTGCACATTTTGCATACAGCACCTATTTACAAATTAATTAACTAATTTAAAATAGAATAGTGGGTACAAGTAAATAAAGAAATGAATTCTTGTCCAGAATGGAAAAGCCATAACTGTCTAGTATCTGCTTATTCATATTAAAAAATAAGAATGCATTAGTACCCATGAATAAATAATAATGTATTTGAACTTTTATAAGCATGTTTGAAAGCTTGTGCACAGCAACAGGGTCCCAAGTTTTCATGCAATCAAGTTATGGACTTAATATACTGCTAGTCATAATGTAAATTGTTATAACCAATTTACTTAATAGTTTGACCCTATCTAACAAAATTGAAGATACACATAACCTAAGACTTAATTCTGGTCTTGGATATGTGCTCTAGAAAACTCTCATTTTTTAATAATCATCAGAATCATTTGTAAGACTAGTTAAAGCACATATTTTTGAGCCCTAGCCCCAGAGTTTACAACTGAGTAGGTTGGAAAGGAATCTGAGAATTTTCATTCTGAATATGTTCCTAGGTGATATGAATGAAAGTCTAAGGACTTTGATCTTTAAACTTAACACACAGGTGCACCAGGACAACTGAACGAGGATGTTAATGACAACATTTTTCATAATACCCTAAATTGGAGATAATGCAAATGCAGAAGAATGCTAAAGTTACGGGAAAATTGTGCTATGGATTAGCATACAGCAAGGAAAGGAACCTACAGTTGCCTGCAATAATATGAATGATTCTCAAAAATACAGGATGAAGCAAAATGACAAAAGACACAAGAAACCTATTCCATATGACTTCATTTGTTTAATGGCTCAAAAGAGACAAAATTAAACTGTATCATTTGCAGATGCAAACACAGAAGTGTCATGCAAAGCAAGTACATGGTCAGCACAAACAAGGCGATTGCAACACACTGCTTCTTGACTTAGGCACTGGTTGTCCTGATTTCAGCCTGACAGTTGTTTGTTAAGTTGCATGTACAAGTTTAATATGCTTTTCTCTATTAATGTTATATTTAACAATAAAAAGAAGGAAATGTATTGAAAGGGGAAAGATCATTAGAAATGGATGCGTTCGGGGGGTGTGGGCCGGTGGCTCTTGCCTGTAATTCCAGCAGCTCAGGAGGCTGAGGCAGCAGGATTTCGAGTTCAAAACCAGCCCCAGCAAAAACATGGTGCTAAGCAACTCAATGAAAACCTGTCTCTAAATAACATATAAAATAGGACTAGGGATGTGACTCAGTGGGAGTGCCCCTGAGTTCAACCCACCACCACCCACCCCCCCACCCCCACCACCCCCACCACCACCCCCACCACCAGCCCCACCCCCGGAAGAAAAAGAAAGAAATGGATGCTTTGGGAAAAATTTCAGACACATAAGCTCCAGTGAAGGAAGTTCAGATATTTTTAATGAAAGAAACTACTAGGTTTGTCTATTTTAAAATAAAGGATTTTTAAAAATTTGTCACTGTTAGTAAATTAAAATTTAAACTACAATCTTTGTACAGTTCAATGAAATTTTTAATAAGTTAATATCAATTTCATCTTAATACCAAACCAATAGAAATAGATTTTTTAAGTAATCTATTTTATTAGTGATTTTAGGATAAACAAGAGTTTCATTTGTCACTATTAAATATAGTTTGATTATAGAGCAAACTATTTTAAGTTAGCTTCGATGTGCCAAATTGCAAGTGGGATATCATTTCTGGGGTTGAGTCTTTTCAGGAAAAAGTTACAGCTCAACTAATATTCTTGTGGCCCCCAATTTTTTCAGTTCTGTTTCTTCTCTTCTTTCCCAGAAATTGTTTAAGAACTCTTCCTTTTCAACAAAATATCTTTACTTTAAATCCATAAGATGTAAAAGATTTCTAAAAACATCTACCTCTTCAGCAAAGTTTTCAGGTAAGTCAAAGCACGTCTCTCAGATTTGTCAGTTTCCTTTTGCTGAAACATTCCCATTTTTACTTTCAGTTCAGCATCCTGAATAGGAATCCCTTTTCCCTTTCAATGATGCCTCGATTATTTCTAGAGTTGGTGGTCACCAGTTATTTTAAAGGCTAAGAGCTAACCCACATGACATTGTCTACCCTTTTCCTTCTCCAGGAAGATCAGAAGTCAACTAGAAAACTGCAACAGAAACTGCATCTCCTGTCCTTAGAGGAGCCCTCGCTGTACCCCTCAGTACCTCAGTAGGGATGGAGGAAGAAGATCTGATTGAGAGTAAAATGGCACTCAGAAATGTAGTCGGGGAAATAACATTTGTAGCAATTGATTATAGAACACCATGAGACCAAATGGTCCTGCCAACACACACACACACACACACACACACACACACACACACACACATCTTCCTGGAGGTTTTGGCCTCGAAAAAATAAAAAATGAATCTCTCAATAGATAAATAGATAAATAGGTAGGTAGATCTTTCTCTTTCTCTCTCCCCACCTTTCCCATAAGTCTTTCTCCCAGAGAACAATACAATCATTGTTCACTTTCTTTACCCTTCTTCCATCATAAAGCTATTCTTATGGTGGTCCACATCCAGAGCTAGTGGCTTCCCTAAGAAGCCTCCCCTTCTCTCCATGTGTACTTGCGTTTCCCTCCTCTGTGTTCCCAAAGCCCCCAATGCAGCTCTCCTTCTTGATACCTTCCCACGGTAGAGCAATTACTTGTTTATGTGTCTACATACCAGTGCTTATTAAGAGTCTAGTCATATTTATTCCATCTCTAAATCTTCACATAACATAACTGGTACTTAACCAAAAACTATTGAAAACTATTGAACTGAAATCTCTCAGCTTTACTCAACTACCACCTTCTGACAATCTCCTGAAAAAGTTAAGTGTTGGATAGCAGATCTGCTGCATGTAAAGTACTTTGTCAAAAGTCTGGGGATGCCTTCATGGAGACTTACAATCAAAATTACCATTAAATAAATACAATGCAGTTTGAAATGCATGATACATGCTCTAATAGAATTATTAACAAAATATATGAGAATGAAGAAGAGAAAAAAATCTTTCCAATTAATAAGCACAATAGGATGGGGAAGGAAGTCTCCAAGCAGAAACCAGTACTCCATAAACAATATTGTTACCTTCAACCTCCACTCCAGTCAGCCTGGTTTGAATTGCTTGGAACTATTTTTGTTGTTGTTTCCCACTTTGTCCCTAATGGTCAATTGAAAACTCCTCAACATTCCACTTGGGGAAATGGCCTCTAAATCCATCCTCATCTGTGCAGTTGCACACCTATTGCCTCATCCATTACCTTTGACGTGAAATGAAAACCTGTAATGACCTTTCAGCTAATCTCTTTCTTCCTTATTTCTCCACCCCATCTATATCTTATACACTCTTTCAAAATTAATCCTACTGTGAAATTCTAATCCTATCAATTCCATGCACAAAAGCTTTTAATAACTCTCATTAACTACTGAATTAATTTCCAGTTCCTCAGATCCAAGCCACATTTGATGTGGCCCAAACCAGTGATTTTAGCCCTATGTCCAGCCATCCCCTTCCTTTGGCTCTGTGCTTCGGCCAATCTCAGCCAGTCAGCATTCCAAACATGCTCCACGTCTTTCTGCCTCATCTTTTATTTCTTTTCCTCTACTTACTGTGGCTTCCCTGTTCATCTCCACAGTCCAAATCCCAACAAATTTGTACAAATGGCTCAAGTGCAAATGTCACCTGCTGATGAGGCCTCCACTGCTGGCTGTTTTTCCTGAAAAAGAATGGAAGTTCTCCCACCTCGAAAGCCAACTGGAGCATCATGCTTTATATCGAGTGCTGTTTCCATTGGCCCTTTAGCCACAGACTCATAATGCGGTAGAGCCTCCCACACCCAATAAAATATACCCTCTTCCCCATCCTAATCTTCAGTTATGCCTGGAATTGCTCTAGCAGAGCAATATTATTTTTACTTTAAAACAAATACCTCATTTTCCTCAGGAACTCCTGAAGCACCTGGCACAGGTACTAGCCCTAAGTAGAATTCACTCTATATTTGAAATGAATATTAACTCAGAAATACATCCTCAGGACCTCATGAAAGCATGCAAAGCTAAGACAAATCTTTTACCTTATCATTTTGAGAAACTAATGAGCATACCTCTTATGGTTTAGATATGTGGTATCCCCCAAAAGCTCATCTGTGAGACATTGAAAAAAAATATGCAGAGGTGAGATGATTAAATTATGAAAACTGTGACCTAATTGGTGCATTAATTCAGCAGAATGGATCACCGGGGTGGTAACTGTAAGCAAGTACACTGTGTCTGGAGGAGGTAGATTATGAAGGACATGCCTTTGGGGGTTATGTTTTATCCCTGGTGAGCAGAGCTCTCTCTGCCTCCAGGCTGTCACATCCTGAGCTGCTTTCCTCTGCCGGACCGTTTTGCCACGAGGTTCTTTCTCATATTGGGCCAGAGCTATGGAGTCAGCTGACCATGGAATGAACTTCTGAAACCATGAGCCAAAATAAATTTCTCTTCCTCTAAATCGTTCTTGTCTGTTCTCTTGGTCACAGTGACACAAAACTGACAAATACATCCTTAGATGAAAGGATTTGCTTATACCCACCTTTGTTCCCCAGGGTGTCCTCTGCTGAGCCAGCACAGAATGTATCTGCTGAGGGAAAGGGAGACACCAACAATAACTCTTTAAAGACAAATTAAGTTGGTAGCACAACTATTTCGACTCTTAGAATGTTCTAAAACCTGTCAAAGAAAGGTAGCAGAGTCCAGCCAAAACGAAATGTTATCTGAAGAGGTAGCAACTAAGACAGGATAATGCTGATCAAGGAATGGAGAGACTGAGGATCCTGGGCCTTAGCATTTCCACTTGTGAGGCCTGTGCATTGAGATGGCTCTGTCACTGTCAACCGTGACTTACCCGGCATGGAAGGCAGAAGCAAACTGAACACTGTGGAGATCTTGAACCCCTTTTGGACAAATCTTCCTTAAACATTTGTTCAATGTTTTCCTAATACGAATAAAGCAATAAGCAATTTTCTACTAATAACAAGTATATACAGAAACAGATTTAATTATGAATCCACTTCTAATGTCTGAAGAAGAGTCAATTTCTGAAGGAAAGAAAAGGAATCATCAAAACTGTTCTTCATTTTCCCGCAGTTCATGTCCTTATAATTTCCCAAACCAGACACATCCTGACAAGCATATTAAAGGTTTGGAGTTTAGATACACAATAAATCATTCATACCCAATAAACAGGAGCATGTCTTGCATCATTGGGTTTCAAAGCTCCAGATGACTTTGCATGCCAAAGATGAATGCATGTACATGTTTCAAAGCAATCAATGGAGCTCTGTACTCTTCCCACTTAGAGAGTGCAAGTAAATTTCCACCGTTTTATTTATTTTATGTGATGCTGAGGATGAAACCCAGCACCTCGCACGTGCTAGGTGAGCGCTCTACTGCTGAGCCACAGCCACAGCCCTCTTCAGTTTTTTCTAATCTCTCTATAAAATAAAATTTTTGTTCCTTGTTAAAGCAATTTCATTCATCAAAATACTAGCAGGTATTAGGAAGGCCTTCCCCAACCCATGCTCACACCTCTGATGCACAAAGTCAAGATAAGTCAGATGTTTCTGGGACTCCTTTTAAAATATCTATATGTTCATTCACATATGTACATCCCTGATCAGATAGAATCATGTAGGAATGGGGGTGGAATGCAATAGCAGGCACTTTAAGGCCCTGAGTTCTATTCCCAGCATTACCCCCCCCAAAAAAAATGAATTGAAATAAAATAAATCACATGTGTGAGAAAAAGAAGTTACTTGGAAATGCCAGGAATTCCTGTTCAAGATGGTGGGTGGGCTAGAGATTCATTGTAGATTATAGAATGCTGCAAAAGTACGAGCCCAATTTAACATAATCTTCTCATTTTATAAATTAAAAACAGAGTTCTTGAAGAAGAAAGATACAATTACCAGATGACATAATAGACTATTAACTAGCCATGCTGATTTAGTCAGAAATATATAGGTAGATCAGAAGATTTTTTAATTATATACTTTTTTATTAATTATTTGATTTAGTTAGTTATACATGATAGTAGAATGCACTTATGCACTTTGATATACCATACATAGATGGCATATAATTTCTCATTTTTCTGAGTGTACATGTTATAGAATCACATTGGTCATGCAGTCACATATATACATACAGTAATAATGTCTGTTTCATTTTACTCTTCCCTATCCCCACTTCCCTCTTCTCTCCTCCCTTCACTTCCCTCTACCTAATTTAAACTAGTACTGTTTTTCTCTAGTACCCCCTACCTTACTGTGAATTAACATCCATGTATTAGAGAAAACATTTGGCTTTTGGTTTTGGGGATTGGCTTATTTCATTTAGCATGATTATTCTCCAACTCCAGCAATTAACTGGCAAATGCCATAATTTCTCTCTTCTTTATAGCTGAGTAATACTCCATTGGAAAAAAATATATATATATCACATTTTCTTTATCCATTCATCTATTGAAAGACACCTAGATTTAGTATGCTGATTTTAAGTCCTTTAGGTATAAACAGAGGAGTAGAATAGCTGGGTCAAATGGTGGTTGCATTCCAAGTTTTCTAAGGAATCTCCATATTGCTTTCCATAGTGGTTGCACATATTTTCAGTCCCACCAGCAATGTATGAATGTTTTTATGGCGTGAATTAAGAGGAACTCTTTTCTCATCCAAAGGTGAATGACTAACAAATCCCACAAATTTCTGAGTGAAAACAAAAAGGAAAGAGGATAGATAGTAGATAGGTAGGTAGATAGATGGATAGATTAGAGAGAGGAAGAGAGAGAGAGATTAGACTTTGAGACTGCAAAGGAGCATGAACACACTTGGGGGCTCTGGAGCTAAGGTAAGCTGTCGTGAGCCATCCGTGGGCTGGGTGTGTGAGCTATGCGCATTGGAGCATATGAGGGGACTGGTCTGGAGTTGAGTGCTGATTGGGCTGTGAGATACCAGTGTGCCTTTCCTCTGGCTCTGCCTGTGACCCCACACAGCATCTGAGATGGGTGTGACAGGCAGGAGCCATTTCTTCCAGATCTTTGGAATCTGGCCCTGAATTAGTGAGTGGAAAGCAATGTTTAAAGCCATCACTACAGACAGGAGGACACCACCAACCCCTCTCCATCCCATCGCCTTTGCCTGAGGCCTTTTGCTCTGGGTTACATGCTACCATAGGCTTATGAAAATGGAAGATTAGTTTTCAGAATGAAATGGCCAGACTCAGACAAAAAAGGTGTCTGGCAGCAACATTTCTTCAATGATGAAGATGTTGATCTTTACAATTAATTTCTATCATTTAAAATGTTTAAACATCCTTGTAGAAGAAAGCCAGCAATGTCACAGGTGGATGAGACTGCATATTCGCCTTCCTTTCTATATGAAACTCTAAGATGATTTATGATATTTTCACCAGCATTGCTTCTTTACCCCGTCTCTTCCTTCTCTGTTAGGTTTTCTTTCTTTCATAACTTACCTAATGCTGAATACCCCATCTTCTGTCCTGCCTTTTCCAGACAACCTCTCTGAAGCAAGCATCTATGCAAACCCAGCAACTCCTTAACAGACTGTGCAGCCACGTATTTATATGGGCCACCTTTCATGTGAGCAACTCAGGCTGTCTCACAGACATGCACTCATGGCTCCTCTGGGACACACGCAATAAGTCATAATTATATCCGAACAGAGGGTAGATCAGAATGCTGATAGCTAAGGGAAGCTTACCCAGGAAACCGGATGAACTTTTGTTGACATTCAGAGTCTCTGACCCCAAAGGCCTAGATATTCTCTAGTATAGCCTTAAGTCATCTTTCCCTTTAAGATTAGAATCGTGAATTCCTAAGCTGGCAAAAAAATCTTAATGCTTATCATTTGTCATCTTAGACTATATATATATATATATATATATATATATATATATAGAGAGAGAGAGAGAGAGAGAGAGAGAGAGAGAGAGAGAGACTCCAAAAAGGTAAGAGATTTGGAAAGTAACAAGAGCTCAAAGCAGGCTTGGACTAGAATTCTGGATTCCTGACCTCCATCCAGTATCCCTCTGCTTTTTTTTTAATCAGTGTATAATTTATTTCATGTGCCTTTTTGTATTTTTAAAATCATCCTCCTTCTTTCTTCTCTTATTTTTCTTTCCAGCATCTTGACAAACACATTACACAAATATGATTTTCTTTTATCTTGCATCTACAGCATATAACACAACATAAAGTCAAACCAATTATATGTAAGGGTCAATCTATATTAATGAAAAAATGTGGTGGGATCTCTTTAAAGGAGAGCTTTATTCCTTTTAAATCCACAGGAATTCAAAGTAGGCTATCAAAATGCTTCTGGTAGAAACATATACTGAAAGTAACTGTGAGAGGTTAGCACACTTCAATCATGAGCCATGGGCACTATTGAAAGACAAGGTCTGCGTGATTCACGAGTGGCAATGATGCACTTCCCTGCCTTGGTGTGTGCTCACCAAAATGCTTTCACATGCCTGATCCCATCTGCTTTTCAAACTCTCTTATCAAGAAAAAGAAAAGGCATAGTCAATCCATTTTACAAATAAACAAACTAGAAGTGCACAAGATTAAATGATTTACTAGAAAGCAAAAGGAAACAAGGGACTATGGGACAGGACTCATAGATCTGTTGCCTGCACCCCTTATCTTTTCATCAAACTGTCCCTGCTCCTGCTCCAGCCCCTCTCACCATCCCCTGGGCATAAGCGTCTCTGTGATGTCTATGCCCCTGGAGGACAGGGGCAGGTCTCCTCACGCCGTATTCTCCACAACTCTGAACAGATCACGTTCAATAACATCTTCCTTAGGCTGAATTCAATTGCACTGAATAATTGCATTAAAGGCTATTGAAATCCTGGTGGCCATCCTTTGGATTAATACTGCCTCCTTTCCTAAAAGTCCCTAAGTTAGTAGGTGGGAGGAGTGAAATTCTTCCTCCAGAGCTGATGTCTTCAAGGAGGAAGCCTCTGTCACTCCAAGTCTGCAGGGTGCATCTCGTGCTAGGTGCAGCTCCAGTCTCCTTGCTGTCTGCCCTCATCCCCTAAGGTTCAGTTCAAAGCCCACCTCCTCCAGGGAGCCCTCTTCATGTTCTCTTCCTCCTCTTTTCTATTTCACGTAATCCATGTTGAGTATTGAACACTCACAAATTTCATTAAAACTTATCCCATTTTCTCCTCAAATGTAAGCCATGGGGACCAATTTTTATTTTTCTGCCTCTTCCCAGCAAGGTTCAGAACAACACTATGCATAGTAGGTACCCAGTAATGCTGACTAATTCATACTAGCTTGTCCAGCATCAGGGTTCAGAGTTCAATCTACCCAGAGGCAGAAGTGACTGTTTCTAGCCTTCCCCAGAATCTCACACCATCCTGGGAACAATCCAGAATGCAACCTTTGGCTAAATTCACAATCAAGCACAACGAACGAGCTAACACTCCATTTCTGATCTGCTGCTCCTTTCCAACCTTGGACTGTAAACAAAAATGATCCTGTTTCCTGTCACGCTGTGCAGTCTCCAAACCTCAATCCATTGTAGCTCAGCTCTGCATCCATTTTAGAGAGAGCCCCTAGTTCCACTGTACCTGTGCACAGAGTCCCCTGAAATCCAGACAGGCCCTGCACGGCACACCCATGTGAGTGGCTAGAGAGATGACGTGAACTCGCAGTACTGCCACGTTCTGCTGCAATGCAGCATCAGCCTGCGAGCTTGCTAAGAGAGGATGGTTCAGCAGTCAGTGACGTGGAAGGAGCAGCTGAGAGGCTACAGAAAGGGCAGGGTGCATGGCTGGGGCTCAATCGTGCTGCAATGATGAGGTACTGACAGTGCTAGTCAGAGACACTCTTTAAAACAATAAAAGGGTACTGCTTGCAGAAAGGTTTCCCATCTGTTTCTATACAGCTACCGTCTGGTGGAACCCTGTTTGCATGTTTACTCCCTGACAGGGATAGCTGAAATCACAGGACCCAGGAAGCTAAGCTGTAGATGAAGCTCTCAAAAGAAATAAACCCTACGTTCCAGAGCTGGAGCTTAGCTGCAGGAGAACATTTTACAGTCTACTTCTAAAATCCTGCCCCTTCCCTTTCCCCACCCCATGCCTCAAGAAGTCATTTCCTGCTTTAAGAGATCTTAGAGCTCTCCTCCCCAAGACCAAAACTTGGCTTCATGGAATGATGTCTACTTTTGTGGGTTCAGATCCCGAGTGACACATTTCCCTGGCCCCACCTAATAGTGAGAAGGATACTTGTGCCAAGCTCAGTCTCTTAGCAGAGGACAGATGTCTCTAGCCCATGAGAAGGGACCTCAGGTCTGCATCAGCCTGCTGGAATCTGTCCATGGCCTGGGTGACCCCTCCAAATACTTGTGGACTTTCAGGTAGTCCCCTTAACCTGTGTTGGGGTGCTAAAGGCCCTTCTCCTGAGGACAACAGAACTTCTGGCCACTGACCAGGCTTTTCTAGAATGTGATTATTTTTCCTCCTCTAGTCATTGTTCATCCATTTATATATATTTTTTCTTTTTTTCTTCAGGTTCTGCAAACATTCATTAAGCACTTTACAATCGCAAACCTAGTTTCAGTACAGGGTTTCAGAATGAGAATTCTTCACAGACCAGAACTGAAATGACCCTTTGGGGTATGCCCAAGCTTGGGAGCCTAGGAGACCACCTCTCAGAGCTCTTGGTGAAGTCTCATAGCACAGCCTGAGGGCCCAAGAGCAGGACTCTGACGTGTCTAATTCCAGGTGTAAGTAGATGACAACTTCACCACTCACTCTTGATGTGTACCTCAATAAACTGACACAGCTTTCAGGTTAACTATGTATGGACAGAGGAAACATGGCTGTTTGAAGGGAGCAGAGTGAGGTAAGCACAGAGCCAGGTCATGGTCTTAAACCGAGGCCATGCCGTTTTGAGAGGAGGAGTTGGGGGTTAACTGAGGCCAGGCGGAGGGCCGTCCTCAGCCCAGGCTCAATGAGATTATCTCAAACTGGCTAACAAGAAACCAACATTAGAGCTGGACCAGCAGGGATGAAGGAGTTCATAGGGCCGAAGAGGGAGAGATAAAACAGAATATTCTGGAAAACAACCAAGGATTACAAATGCATGTTTTGATCTAGACTCGATGAGGACAGAGAGATCTGCATTCCCATGCCTTGGAAATGGATTGCTGGTTTGATTAGAAATCACTGGAGCAGCTCGTATTTTTCCTGTAAAGCAAGTCTCACGGATTGTAATTAGATATTTGCAATATTTGCTCACATTTGTCTCCCTGTCACCTCTACCTTATCCTAAACCAGCTCCCAAAAGGCAGAAATTCCAGCTGTTTTGCTCACCATTATGTCCTTAGCTCTCAACACAGGACTTAGTGCTCAATAAAGCTCATAAATATTTGATAATGAGTAAATGAATGAACGGATTTTAAACCGAGACCAGCTCAGCACTCGGTGCTCCATATTAATAAGGCATTGTTATTTGTTTGTGACTGAGCTAAATTAGGCATCAGTTCATTATTAAAAGTCTGTCAACTGTGCACACAGTATTAAGTGTATCATATTTGAAAATAACTACTTTACAGATTGGCTCCTCTCCACATAGCCCCCAGATTCCCTTCTTTAGGATGAGAGCCTTCTGGAATATATATCCATTTTTTTAAGCTTAGATAAAATACTGCTTCTTTAAAATACATAATAAACCTCACCAAATATGCACTAAAAATAATGAAAGACTGAACATTCAGGGGAATACAGAAAGATATTGAAGGTCGGTTACTACTTTGACTATGCTTTGTCCCAAAGTATTAGTAGATTTATGAATTTGTAAAGGCCAAGAGAGTCCCAGTGAATAACCTCAAGGTGCAAAGAAAATTCTCTTCTCCTCCTCTAAAGACCAATCTGTTCTAGAATGGGTCACCTGGGGAAGGTGAGTCCTAAACAAGGTTGCCCCTCTACTCTTCCTATGAGTTCTCTGCTGTGTCGCCAGAGTACAGGCCATGCTTGACCCTGCACGCTCCTTACCTGGATCTGAGCACTGAAGGCTAAGCGAGTTCTAGATGAGCTTCCTTGTGCTCTCCACTCTGTCTGTGGAGCATGCTATGGCTATAAAGGTTGGTCCCATGACAAATGCCACCGGCACTCAAGGAAATAACACAGCCTTGTTCCCAGAAACCTCTGCTGATCACTGACAGCCTCCTCATCCCCATATTGTTCTCAGGCATCTGAGAACAACGCTGCACATCGCTCTGTTATTTTTTTCACCTTTCTGGTTTTACCTGCTCCTCCCAACAGAACTGGCCATGCTCTACAAAAATAGAGAAGCCTAGCTGTCTAAACTCTCTCATGCAACTAAGGAAACTGAGGTAGACCTAGAGAGGTTAGCGACACACTAAGGTACCAACAGTGAATGAGAACTCAGATCTTGCCCATGAGCTCAGCATTCCTCCTTTCCCCTCCCTTTCTTTTCCTCCCCTCAGTAGCACCCACTTCTCAGTTCACCCTACCTCAACTCTTTCTTCCAGTGTCCATTCTCGTTACCCCACTGCAGTGCCCACATTCTTTCTCATATTCTCAATGCTTTGCCCACATCATCCCCACCAGCAGGAGCTTTTCTGTGCCACTTTATCATCACTAAGAAAAAAAAAGACTCAAACCCCTCGGCCTGGCACACCTGTCCCAGCGCTGTCTGCCTGGAAGTTCCTTCCTTTCTCCAGCACCTACATCTGGACCTGTCTGACACTTTCTGGGTCTTTTCTTCCTTTCTTATGCTGTTATTTCTTTTTTTATTATTAGGAAAAAATGCCTCTTCGCTTCATCTCAGGAACATAGGGAGGACTAACCTTGCAATGGGCTCAGCTGTCCTTCTCTTCTTGGAACCTCACTCTTCCACAAAGACCGGCCTCTCCCTGTTCCCTGAGGGCAAAGGCACTATGGGGCTAAGAGATTAAGTCTAATTCTGATTCCAGGGTCAAACATCCCACTGAGATCCCTACCCAGCTGCATGTATTTCAATGTAGCCTTTATGCCCAAAGAGGAAAGGCTAGCCATTGCCCTAGGTGCTTGCTGCTGGGCACATTTCTCCATTGGCCCAGAACTCGGGAGGGGAGAGAGTCCTTCTCACACCACCATTATGTATGGACCTTTAAGTCTTGTGTTACCATTTCATCTGCTGCTTTGCCTCTTAAACTTAAGAACGGGCTTCTCGGGGACAGGAATGAGGCAGTATAATTTTTCATATCCCCCCAGAGCACTCAATTCAAAGCTTTGCACGTAGCAGGTGCCGTCACCATTTCTATTCAATGAAATATTTGTTGAAAAACTCTGATATCCCTGGCAATCAAGCAATTTTCCTTAAAATGTTTTCACCGTAATTCTACCACATATAAAGATCTGTAACCAAGGAAACATCTTTCCCGTTCTAGCTAAAACAGATCCTTTCAGTTTTCAAAATTTTCTTCTCTGAGTATTTCTCCTCCTGCTGCATCTTCTTTCTGATTCTCTTTTTGCATAGTGGAAATTTTTGAAAAGCACTAATAAGGTCTTGCAGAAGGAGCAATAGCAGCTCAGGTCTGTCCTCCCTGTCTTTATCCATAATCCCTCAGGAGACATGCTTACTCTTAAATACACGTCACCTACAGCTGGCAGAATTTAGCATTAATATTTTTCTACCAACAGACCCAGTGTCTGTATCCCAGGGCTGAACTTTCAACAGCCCTCTAGATTCTCAGCTGTGGCATTTCCCATGCTGCTCTGAGCCACCCCTTGTGGCTAGATCCTGCTTCTCTTGACCCTGTCTATCCTGTCATCCAGAGCCATGCTTTTGTAACACCTGACCCTGAACAATGCCTGCTAACAGCAATTTTTCTCTGCACTCCTCTTTCAGAGAATTTGTTCCCTCTTTCCTACCACCACAGCTCTGTCAATGGCATAGCAATGAACTTCACCTAATGATGCCAGCCTTTTGGGCCTACACATAGGACCTTTGAATAGTCCCTACTTGAACTTTCCCTTCTGTACTGTTTAATTTAGCCAGTCCCCAAGTGACCTTGTATCTTTTTTTTTCTAACTTCAACCAACCTCATCACATTCTGAATCTTCCAAAGCTAGTCCAGGTCCACCATGGAGAAGCTCAGAAAGGGAAAGAGAAAAGGAGCTTTAAGATGCTCAGAGCTGGCCCCGTCTTTCCCTCTTCATTACATAAACAAAGACACCAAGGCACAGGGAGGTGACATTGCCAAAGCAAGCTGAAGGCAAACTCAGATTAAACCTCAAGTCTTCTGATGACCAATTTTGTTCTATATTATGTTTAAACAGTTAGAAATAAAACACATCAACTTATATTGATTTGCCATTATTGTATAGGTGGGAATTACCAAAAATGATACAGATTTCTCACAAACCAATGCCTCAAGTGAAAGACACTGACAAATTAAAGATCGACCTCCAGCAGTTCTTATGAGATGGATATTAAACTACAATGTGTAACAAGTCTGGGTGTTGTTCCATCTCAGGGGACCAACAACCTTTTAATAGTAGACAATTGCAGTAAGAGAAACTCTAGAAGCCTCCAAGGCCTTATCTTCCATTAGGAATATAAATAGCAGTTACAGAACTAAGAGCAGAAGGATTTCACCATAATATTGAAGGAAGAAAAACACAGCAGAATAACATCAAGCCAGTTTAATAAAAGGTATGACTCTACAAAACATCCAAATCCCTAACCTTCATAAAATTAATGGGTTTATAAAAATAAAGCAAGTCCTTTCTCCAACATAATGAAATCATTTGAATCAATACAAAGAAATGTCTACAACACTCAAAAGGCAAATTTCTTAAAATATTCTGTGTATTTTATGACAAATTGTAAGATTCATACATTTATCAACACAATGTAAACCAAAGAGCCCCTAAGGTCAAAAATATATTTACATTAAGAATACTTCAGCTGGACACAGTGATGCAGCCTATAATCCCAGCAGCTAGGAAGGCTGAGGCAGGAGGATCACAAGTTCAAAGCCAGCCTCAGCAATTTAGCAAGGCTCTAAGCAACTTAGCAAGACACTCTCTTAAAATAAAAAAAATAAAAAGGGCCAGAGATGTGATTCAGTGGTGAAATGCCCCTGCGTTCATTCCCTATTGCAAACAAACAAAAAAAAAAAACACTTCATATTTTTCTGTTAATTTCTCACCATCAAACCACAAACTATAATTTAGTTTGTTTTCATCCATAAAATACACCTGAAATGCTAATACATGCATTAAAATTTACACCATAGATTTCACAGTTATAATCTTTCAACTTCCAATCTTAACAACCTGCTCTGTATTCAAGAAAGAGAAAGAAGTAGACAGAGACACATATATCACCCATGAATTTGTGCTAGCAGATTTAAATACAGCCATCTAGTTCCTGAAAGTAATGGTGAAGTACTTTGTGTGAGTTCCCCATCTTCCTGAAATACTGGGTCAGTGACTGGGAATGGTGGCTTTCTCCGCACTGGGGGAAACGGGTGGGCTGAATCACTTGGAAAACGAACAGCAATTTGTGAGGCCAGTGCTTTTAATGCAAGGGCTCTCTGAATGCTAACAGAAGAACTTGGCATAAAGCTACTACTTCAAGTTTAAAACAATGAGACCATTTTTTTCTATTTGGTCCACTCACTGAAGAAGGTAAAGGTAACCTAGAACTCTATAGAAAAGTATTCCATCTCTTAAGGTGGCATGTTTAAAATCTCCTACATTTACACTTATTTAGGTTGTACAATGTTAACATTTCCACTTACTGCTTCTTCAATAGACAGAATGATAATTGTGTCTGGCCCTGTTTGGAGTGCTTTAAATTGCATTAATGTATTTAATTCTTGTTTAATTCTAAGATGAGAAAACTGAGTCCGAGAGAGGCCCAGCCATTTGTTCAAGGCAAGTGGCAGAATTAGAAGTCCAGCTCAGGCAATCCGGCTCCAGACTCCTTGCTCTCGACAAGCAATGTAATACAGGCTAATTCATAAGGAAAGACCCAAGAGTCTTCAGATTCTCAGAACTTTCATAAATGTTTTTCCAACAAATCATTCTCTCTTTTCTTTAGTCTTCACATGTGTAAAATGGGGAGAATAGCTATTCTGCTTTCATTTTTAGGTAGTAATAAGATTCAAAAATAATAATACATTCTCATGGAAAAATAAAAAAGCACAAGACCAAAGCAATATTATCACTAGGGAGACAGTGTAGAATACTTTCAAGACATGGTCAGTAAAAATAATTTTAACTTAATAATAATGGGTCAAAAAGAAATGCACAATATCATTAGTATTCTGGTAAATAAAATCCAAATGTAAAAAAAAAAAAAATCAAGGCTGAAGATCTAAGCTTTCCCAAAGATCAATGCTTATATTGTCCTCTATTGACAGAAACTCTGGGCAGAACAAAGATCCAGGAGCCTGAACAGAGACCTTGCCCCAACTCCCACCCCAACCTAAGATGCTCGACTTTGAAAGCCCCATTTCCCCCTCTCTTATTTTCAGCTTTCTCGTATGACAAGTCCAATCAGTCACAGCTCTTTCTTCTAAATAATACTGGCTTGATGTCAGTGCAAATATTCCATAATTCTAGAACCTGAAGCAATCTCTATCTCCTAAGTCTAAGGCTTAGTTCTGTAGAAGGAAACCTCAATGATCTTAGAGCAAAGCATGAAGAAGTGGGGGAAATATTACTAAATCCTGTGAGTTTCAGTTCTCAGAATTCTTTCATATTTGTTGCCTCCTATGCCACATGTCCAGCTCTGGTCCGGGTTCCCATTATCTCTCGTCTGGATTGTTCAAAAGCACAGAAGGTTCATAACTGATCTTTGGGCTCCCAGTTTCTTTCAGAGTACTCTTATCAAGGGCTGGGATGTAGCTCAGTGGCAAAGCGTCTGCTTTGCATTCACAAAGCCCTGGGTTCGACCCCCAGTTCCAAAAAAGACAAAAAAAAAAAAGAAAAAAGAAAAAAAGAACCCCACCAAAAAAAAAATAAGCTTTAAAAAAAACCCCTCTTATTAACTAGTAATTGAGTATCAGTGCCTTTTCTGAAACTTTGCAGCATCGATATAAAGTAAAAGTGTAGTACCTTCTGAACTTGGATCTTAAACTTATCTTCTGAAGTAAAACAAATAAAATGTTCATTATAGATGAGACCACTCCTCTCTAGCAGATTTTAAGTGGCAGAATCAGAGCAGTATAATCAGGCAAATTGGTATTCTGGGTGGAATGTTCTCTTGACAAAAGACCCTAAAGCAGGGATTTGGATAAAAGAGGGATTTGGGGAGGTGGTCTTAATAAGCACTTGGAGAAGGGAAAAGTGGCTTATTAATGGAGAAAAGTGAATATGAGCATTTAATGAATGCATAAAGGCACAATTCCAGTAAGGACCTGCTAGGAAGGAGTGGAACAATCTCAGAATTATCCCACGAAGAGGCAAGGAACCTGGGGTATTTGTGAATCCACCACCTCCTGACCCATGTAACTGGAGAGTCATTCCTGGGACTTTAAATTCTCCAGAACTTCCCTTCTAGTGAAGGAAAGCACTCTCCCAGAGAACACGCTCAGGCAGGAAAGTACAGGAAACTGTGTGCATGTGGAAACTCCCTGTAGGAGAGGGAACATTGAATAAAAGAGATGTTATCTTTGATGTTATTATCAGATTAGAAAGAAGAATTTCAAGAGAAGAGAAGAGTTCTTTAAAAAGGCTGGTTTTAAAAATGCTACAAAGGGAGCTGGGGATGTAGCTCAGTTGGTAGACTGCTGGCCTAGCATGCACAAGGCCCTGGGTTCAATCCCTAGCACCATACCCCCCCCCCCAAAAAAAAAATGCTACAAAGAAAGTTTATGAACATGCAACCTGATGTTTATAAAGCAGAAAATCTTTAAATCATGATAACTCCAATGGACTAGAGAAAAACTCTTGTCCAGTAGTCTATAATCAATAACCTTACCGATAAGCTGCCATCTGCTATGCCAGGCACTTTTTTGGACACTTACGTTCATAATCCTGCAAAAACCCAGCAAATGAAAAAACTAAGATTTGGGTGGATTAGTTGATGCTTCAAAGTCATGGAGCTAGTATATATTAGCCCCTTTTTAGCTGTATGATCTTAGACATAAATTGAATATGAATTTTTCCATTAAGTAGCTATAATTTCATGATCTCAATTTTGTTCAGTGTAAAGAAAAAATTCTGTATTAAATGATGTATAAAACCCTTCACAGCCTGGATAGCCTTATGCAATCTGGAATATTCTTGCTGAAATTCATACCTGTATTGGGTGTGCAGAACATGAACCTCTCCTGCTGCCCATTAAAATAACAACAACCAGCATAACAATTAAAATCCGAGGTCTCTCTGATTCTAATACACATGGTTTTCCTACTAACATGTCCTTTTCCTTGTTCTAGACAAGATGTCAATTTATAGCATGAGTATCTCTCAAGCTCATCTAGTTCCCTTGTTCTAATACCCTGACTGCTACCCTCTAGTGCTGAAAGAATTGTGCAATATAAATTATAAAGTTTCTTCAATTTAACTCAATATAAATTTCTTGATTTTTCTTTTCTGTGGCCAAGCTATATGCCAGAGAGGTTTGGCAGCACAAAGGTAGATGAGATGATACCTGCCCTTAAAAGAAGTACACCACTGTGGTGGGAGAGGAAACCAATGTTTTAAAATCTCCTTCTCATTCATTATCTTTAATCTTTAAAAGGTCCAATACATTAATTCAGTAAATACCTACACCAGGTAATGGTGACAACCATACTATTATTTTCCCTTTATCTTTTACCCAAATACATTTTTATTGATGTTCTCCTCATCCCATGGTAAGACCAAAATTCACAAATATCTAGTTGGAATAAGTACACAACAGTTTTTTTACTCCATCTTGCAAAATGCTCAACTGGATCCTGATCTACGAATTCAGAACTACTGTGTTTTAAAAACCAAATGAACATATTGGCATTACCCTCATCTCTACCAACATATAATCCAAATCCTCTTGAACCACAAAGATGCCACCATAAAATAGCAAAAGTTATATATGTGTTGATTTCTGGCAGATCAGGAAAAACTGTGATGGGAACAAGAACTCAGTGATAATGCCTCTTACAACACTAGAAGTAGTTTGCCTTCACTTAATGAGGACAAAATGGTCCCTAACCTGTCCTGGGGGTGTCAACTCTGGGTTGTCAGACTCCCAAGTCTGTCACAGTCTAGTGCTCAAGAATACCTCGCAAGCATGTGGGCATTGTTATGGTTTAGATATGAGGTATTCCCCCAAAAGCTCACGTGTGAGACAATTCTAGAAGGATTAGAGGAGAAATGATTGATTTATGGGACCCTCAACCTAATCAGCATATTAATCCTCTGACAGGGATTAACTGGGTGGTAGCTGCAGACTGGTAGGGTGTGGCTGGATGAGGTGAGTCACTGGGGTCATGCCTTTGGGGTTTCGTGAGCTGAGCTACAACTCTCTCTCTCTCTCTGCCTCCTGATTGTCTTAAACAGCTTTCCTCCACTACACAGGCCCAGAGGAATGGACTGAGACCTTTGAAACTGTGAGCCCCAAAATAAACTTTCCCTCCTCTACTTGTTCTTGTCAGGTCTTTTGGTGACAGCGGCGAAAAGGCTGACTAAAACAGGTATCATGCTGATTTATTCCATTAAACACATTATATCTATAGGACATGGAGCAGCAAATTGCTTAAGAAAAAAAGTACAGTGTTGGACAGGCTTTGTTAGAGAAAGAAGCAAGACATCCTGAGATATATATATTCTACTTTCCCCAATTTACCAAGTGATTTGAAAAGTTGGTAGCTGTAGAGGAGGCCCAGGGCAAGTGTAGATTACTTACTTAAGCTGTTCTTGACTTCCATGCAGGTGGCTCTGACATAGGACTTTATGGCTCAGAATATCCATTGGAGAAAGGGTCCCTTCAGTTTGGGAGCATAACAAATGTGCCCTTAAACAAAACAGTCTTCTTTTGAGACTGAACTCATGCCCTTGACCATATCAGCCTTTCTCATCCACGATTTTGCAGACATTTCAGCAGAGTATTGAACTGTCATAGGAAGTGAAATGGACACTAAGATTGGGGGTACCATCTTTCCTCACACTGTGTTACACTGAAAACAAGGACCTCTATTAAGTGATTTATTCATTTTCTAGACTTGTGTCTTACATTTTTGTTAATTTGTTGCTTAGATAAGAGAGCATGAAGGTCAGTGTTCAGCATTATGCTGAAACTGCAGGACGACCTCACCTTCTAGACTTTTCTGTCCAACCTGAGCTTTCTGTCCTGCAATTGCATTTTCTTTGCAGGTGCATTATCTCATTAAAATTAATGTAGTTTATTTTACATGGTGTACAGGTGGCATACACCTGTAATACCAGCAACCCAGGAAGCCGAGACAGGAGGATTGCAAGTTCAAGACCAGCCTCAGCAACTTACCAAAGCCCAAAGCAATTTAGCAAGACCCTGTCTCAAAAATAAAAAATAGAAATGACTGGAGATGTGGCACCATGGAAAAGTGCCCCTGAGTTCAATCCCTGATACCTAAAACCAAACCAAACCAGTGTAGTCTGCTTATTGGAGATGAAAGCACTCCTATCAAACACTCTTTGGTGGATTTTAAAAAGCACCTATTTTCTCTTTGCAATTAAGCTGAAAACCAAAACCCCATTTCATATCATTATGACAATTCCTGTGAAGCCCTGTTAAATATGATGCTGCAGAAGCAGCGGCTAATGGTAATTACTCTTTCATGGCATTGAGTTCAGTTCCATTTCAAAGAACAGCCTTCAGAAATTATATCCCCAGCAAGAAGAAATGTTTGACCCTGCCCCATGTGTAGCTACATAATGTAGTGAAAGTAAAATTCTTAAATGACCAAAGCGGCATCCACAGGCATCTTCATAATCTCGGTTCTTATCTTTTTGTATATTCACTTGCTTTTTTTGATCTTGGGAAATCTTTATTTATTCATTGCATAACACCAAGAAGAAAATGTGGCCAACTTCATAGCCTGAGGATTCCTGGGCTTCTGTTATTGACATTACTAATAATGATGAAAAATATAGGCTAGACAAGCCTAAGTAGGATTCCTGGTGACTCCCTTGTTGTGCAGTGCTGGAAAAGTTACACATCTTTCTGAGCTTCAAGTTGCTTTAATGAGATAGTGGTGTAAGTTAAAGACTTGCCACAACAACACATCCACAACTAAGCCTTCAACAAATGACAGCTGCTCTTATTATCTTCCGAGGTTACTCTGTGGGCAAAACTGCCTTCAGAGACGCTCTAAAAATAGTTCCTCTTAAACCAGGGATAAGGAAAAGGGCTCTGCACGGTGGGAAGAACTGAACCTTCATGATGGAGAGTAGCATGCACTCACCCTTGCTTGCGTCCCTGGGGCGATCTTAGGAGTTTGTTTGTAGTTGGTGGTCAGGCCTACATAGCAAAAGGATGCAGATCTACTGAGGAGGCCAAGAGTTTCTCAAGAAGGAGGAGGCTGGAGTCCCTGAGCTCAGCTGCCTGAATACTCAGCAAGCCAGCTGGTGGTAAAGGAGGAAAGAGAAGTCAAGAAATAATATGTACATAACAATTATTAGTGTCCCTGTAGGGCCAGTCTGAAGAAGAGTTATTAGCCTTTTTGTACTTCTTCTCATCACCTGAATAGGGAATCATAACCTTTGCTCTAGACTGATAGAGAAACTGAGCTTCAAGCTTGAATTCTATGAGCAAGTCCAGGAGCCAATGTCCTGCCATAGCTGTGTAATAACTTTTTGTCTAGAGGAAACGGTCAAAGAACCGCTACACTGGAATCACATATAGTTTCAGAGATAAAACAGGGTGAGCTCCAAAAGTTTCCAACTATTTTTTTTTCTGGGGAAAAAATAGATTGGGAATGATTCTTTACTAGCTCAGGTGGAAACAGATAAGCACACATTTTGCTATTTGTGGCAACAATGTTACATGCTTCATTCTTAAGTGTGCAGTGACCAATCCAAGCAGATTTTTCTCTTTCCAAATAAAGTGGCCGTAGGTAGCATTGACTGAGCATTTATGACTCGCCAAGCACAAAACCTTTTAGAGCAACGGGAGAGAATTGGAATCTGAGTGAGCATAGTCACGACACCAGGAGATTTTCTGGATCCTTTGAAGAAACTCTGTTTTCTCCTGTCAGATGCCAATGCATGGGCATGCACTTCAAGTTCTCACAGGGCTAGACGCAGGCAGGAAGGATTTTGCAGCTTCACTATCCCAGTAGCCTCTAGTTTTTAAACAAATCCTCTTTGGATTACTCTTTTCCTTCACTGAGCATTCTCTGATACCAAGCCTGCACATGCCATTTTCTTCCACTGCAGTCATTTCCTTGATTTTCCAATCTTGGGATAGCTGCAGTATTGATGTCAGCAAGTTCTGTGCATTTGAAAGCTCAGAGGGGTTGCCAATTTACCCTGCGGACTTGCTCTTCCTTGCAATACTGACAGCTGACTTAAGTCCTGATTATGATTGATGACAACTTGGTAGGGATTTTACATAGCACATTTAATCTCCTGATTACAAAATGCTCCACAAAAGTTTTCTCAGTCTCTGCCACCATGGTGGGAAGGTTTAGGAAGCCAAAGAGATTAAGTTACATGCCCAATGAACAGTAAGGAATGAAAAAAGAAAGAAAGAAAGGAATTAGGTCTCTGCTTAAACCACTGCTTCTATTCACAGAGCCATGATGTCTCCCAAGTAGGAAGAGGTTTGAAAGTAGTGTGTGTGGAAGAACAGCACAGAGCACAGATGGGAAGGATGCACCTTTTCTTTGGTCAAAGTCTATTTGTGGCCTCAAAATAGATGCTTTAGTCAAGTGGGGCTACTATTTTTCTAGCTATTGATCAAATACCTTGAAAAGGTTAAGAGAGTTGTCACCATTTTCAGGTTTCTGTGGTTTATTTCTAAAACAAGCAGTTTGGTCATTCTTGTTTCAAGATTAACAATGACCACGGCTTGAATTGTGCAGTCATAAAAACTGAAGTTTTAATGACTCCAAACTCTCCTTCTTTCTCAAACTCCATCAACTTATTCCTTGAGATGGATACAAGGCTTGATCTTGAGAGAAGAGACCCTTGAGGCTTATTTAGGATAAATATGGATTTATCCCTTTCAGCAGAGGGAGGTCAAAGGGTTTAGTAGAAAAAGCCCTGGACTCTTAGAAGAGCTGACATCAAACCCTGGCTTATAGTACCTGCCTGTGGGAAATTTCCCTTAATCTTCTAGTGGGCTGTCTTTGGGAAGCAGAATATTAGATCACCAGGATAAGAATATTTCAAGTTCTTCCAAAGATTAGTTGGTGAGAGTAACCAGAAACAATTTAAAATATTTGGTTAAAATCAGTGGTTAAATTTTATTGAATAGACACTATTTACAAAGCACTGAGTAACAAGAAAGAAATAGATGTGTGAAGCAAAGCACAGTTGCTGTCATTTTTATAGCAGAAGATTGCATCAGATAATAGACAAGTACATCCAAAGATGGTAACTGAAATCAGCTCAAGTCAGGCAGCACATGGATGAACAGAGACCTAAATGCTGTGGGAGATACATGTGGAAGAAAGGACATAAGAGGTACAGAGGGGTTCACAGAATTGAAGATGAAAGAGAAGGATCAGGAAAAACCAAGGCCAGAGGGAGCATAGCAATGCTGAGGTACTAGGAAAACACAGGTCTCCCTGGGAGGTTTTCCTGGGTGCACAGTTTGCACCAAAAAAATGTAGAAAACAAAGTCGAAAAGAGAGACATGCAAAGTCTAGAATACCACATTAATGCAAAGTCTAGAATACCACGTTATGATTTAGAACCTATCATGTTCCATGCACAGAAAGAGTAAGAAGAAATAACAAAAGGGGAAAACCTCTCATTTACCCTACAAATAAATGACCTAGGCAAAACATGTATCAAAAAATGTTCAACATCTACTGAACAAAACAATATGAAGCATTCCTGAAGGATACAAATCCAAACTTGTACAACAGAAAGATATTCCATGTTCTTGAGTAAGAAGAGTTGTACCAAAAACAAAGAAAAGGCAATTATCTTACAGTTAAATTACAAATGCAATGTGAGCCCAGTAAGAAAAGAAACATTTTTTTCCCTGGGGCTAGACAAGTAAATTATAAAGTTTATTATTAAAAATAGCAATAAGCATGAATAGCCAGATATCTCTAGAATGACTCAGAATGGAATGGGAACAATGGTATATACTATATAGCAAAAGATAAGCCCTCTAAAAGTAAAATTATGTGGCACAGGAAAATGGATTAACATACAAATCAATAAAGCACAATTGAATATCTTGTTAAATATACCTGGACCAGATGCATATGGCACCCGGTATATTTAACAAGCAGCATTGCAAATCAGTGGAGGAAAGAAAAACTCATAGCAAGTGATGGTGATGTAACTGTATATCCATATCACAAAAAAAAGAGATAAAACTGGATTATTTCTCACACCTACCCCAGAAAATAATGCTATTGGGTAAGATATTTAAATGTAAAAATTAAAAACATACAAATACTAGAATAAAGCCTGAGTAAATTCTCCATAACCTGGAAGAGAACAAGCATAAGTAAGAAGCAATAAATAAAGGAATTAATAAATGACAAACATTTTAAATAGTATGGCAAAATAAATTGTAAGCAAAATAGAAAAAAGATGACAAGCTAGAAAAAAATATTTGCAACTTACATGAAAGAAAAGAATTGGAGTCAACAAAAAGAAATATGGTCTATTATTGAGAAAAATAATTCCAATAACTAATAGAAAATTAGCAAAAGATATGTATATACACTTAACAGAAAAAGAAAGGTCAATTGTCCTATAACATTAAAATATGCTCAATATCGTTCTTAATAAGGTAGCTGCAGATTAAAACTACATAGATATCTTTTTCACCTGACTGTCAAAACATCTTAAGTTTAGTAATATATTCTGTTGGTTAGACTTTGGGGAAATTAATCTCATACATTGCTGGTGGAATGCCAAACGGAACAACCTGTAGAGAACAGAATTAAACAACATTTAGTACAAGTACATATGCTTTTTCCATTTGAATCAGCAGGCTCCTGTTAATGATGGTTTACACAATAATGATTTGACTCTGTCCCCTGGGAAAAAAATCTCTTAATAAAGGCATTGTGTCATTGCTCATAACAGCAAGAGTAGAAACCCAAAGGCCCATTCAACAGAAGACTTATTAAATAAACTTTAGTACATTTACATGCTGGATTACTACCAGTCATAAGAAGGAGAAAGGATCGTTTCTAAAACTATTATACTCTCCTATAAAATCATGCAATATTTTTAAAACTGTAAAACAAAATTATTCAAAAAATTAAATAGGGGTGAGGATTGTGACTCAGTGTTAAGAGAACTTGCCTGGCATGTGGGAGGCAATGGGTTCAATACTCAGCACCACATCTAAATAAATAAATAAAATAAATGTCCATCAATGGCTAAGAAAAAAAATTAGACAAATAAAATAAAATAACTCTTATGAGTTGGAATCAATATGAAACAAATGAATTTGACTGAGAACTGAGTTTTGGTTTAACCACACGGAGAGAAATTATTTCAACTAAGAAACACAATGGCTTGCCCCTATGCCCCTAAAACTAATTATTCTAACAGCAAAAAGGAACTGCAAAGAAATCTTGATTTTTGGTATCCCTAGTGGTGGTAATAGTGAGGTTATGATTCTGAACTTTGGGTATGTGAGTAGGATAAAACAGGTAGGCAATTATGTTGATAGTTTGGAAGTAAAACGTTTGCTGTGGGAAAATAGAAATACAAGTATAGAATCAGGATGTTAATTAAAAATCCTGTAGAAATAATGTTAGTTGAAATAGGTAGTATAAATTAAAGATGGGTCATCTTTTTAAAATATGCATTTCCAACTTCTGTCCACTAAAAAGACCTAGAAATGATGATTCGATACCTGCAGGCACCTTTATTCCCTAAAATGTTTCCTATGGCATTTCCCACCAGAACAAACAGTGGTACCTTCAAGAAATTGCTGATTCTAGGTCTAGGACAATAAATGTACAACATTTTTCCGTTCAAAAAATCAAGGAAGTTAGCAAAGTCTTTGTGAGTTGTAAAAAAAAAAAGACTCAAAAATCAAGTTGGAGAGACTCAATTAATCAAAGGCATATCAACTTAAGCATCAGAGTCAATTATTGTCTTCATGAAATTTAAAGGAATCCTTTGTTTTTAGACTCTTCTAAAAAGGGAAATTAAAAACCAACTCATTATTCACCATTGGAGGATGCTTAGAGAATCAGCACACAACTCTAAAAGCTGTTAACGAAATGCAAAGAAACAAGCATGTGTCTTGTTCCTCTGGGTAACCAAACAGTTGATAAACAATTACTCTTTTTTTAAAAAAAAATTACATTAATTAGTAAATAATAGCACCACATTGGAAGCTCTAATGAAACAAAGGATCAAGAGCTTCTTAAACCAGGTTAAGAGCTGAATCAAACTGATTTCCCCTAGTATACTGATTAATCCTAACATTACAAAAAGAAAAACAAAACAACCATTAGATTTCACATGCAGTTATGAAATATGAAGTTCTCACCACTATGAAGTATTCTTATCAGAAATTTGAAGCATAATTCGATCCCACTTGTAGACCTAATAATTAGCTGAATCATATAAAATTTCCAATGCTTGACCATTTTGACCTAAGTATAAAAGTTAAATTAAATTCCAAAGTGAAGCAATTGACAATATCCAAACAAAACAATCCACCTAGGTCTTAATAACAACAACAAATTTAGGTGGAAATTTTAAAAGGTGAGGGGAGAATACTTATAAAGAGGAAAGATATAGCAGACTTATTGGTGAAACACAGATGTGGACTTCATTAGGCTCCTGTCAAATAATCAAAAATAAAATTTTTAAAAAATTAAGAAAACTTTAAAACGGCTTTAATATTAGATTATAATATCAAATTACTTAATATTTAGATGACTTAATGACATGATGGTTATTTTTAAAAGGGTGTCTTTCAGAGACATAGACAGGAGTATGTTACAAATGAAATTGAATTAGTCTGGGATTTGCTTTAACATATTCTAAGGAATAGATGTGGCAAAGGAGAGAGGAGAATAGGTTAACAAGTTTGACAGGGTATTGATGACTATGGAAGACAGGTTATGAATGCATGGGAACTTCTGGAACTATTCCCTATACTATCATATGTATGACTTCCCCATTGTTTAAAAATGCTGGAAAAAGGAGACTTAGACTGCCATTGACAATCTCTCATCAGGGAAAAACAGGTTCACAAAATCAACAAATTATAAATCCTGACACACCCATTCTCAACCTGCAGTTTTCTATGGGACATGGGAACCCAATGTAATCCTGATAGTCCTTTCAACTTCACTGAAGCTCAAAGCAAAGTCATCTCCAGAAAGAGTTGATGGTAGATACACTTCCCTTCAGTTGTTGGGTTTTCCTTCTCCTTCCCCTTCCCCTTCTTTCTCCTTTGTCCTTTTCTCCTTTCTCCCTCCTCCTCCTCCCCTTCCCCGTCTCCTGCTCCTCCTCCTCCTCCTCCTCCTTGAGAGTCATAAAAGATAAAAGTCAACATTTGGGTCAGATGTTTACAATTCTCTAATGCTCCAGGAGAACAGCTAGGAAAGCTTCCTCAAATAAAATGCTGCTATATAACTCAAAGCAGTTGGACAGAGTGTCTGCATCTTTCTTTTCAGCAAGACTGTAGAAGTGAACCAATTTAAACTACCTGAACAGAAAAGCAAAAAAAAAAAAAATGCTGTATCACTTATTTTTCTCTAAAGGAAATAGTTCCATGTTATTCAAATATTCGTGGTGATCTGAGACACATTAGCATATGTTCCCTGCAAACTTGCTTATGCTACTAATTTCTTTAAAAAGTTTTACCCAAAAACACGTAGGGATAGACTTAGTTTGCTGTCTTTTAGTCTATTTATTTTCAATTTCCCAGTGTTGTAATTTAGAGATGAGGTATCGCCAAGAGTTAACGTGTGACACAATGCAAGAATGTGCACAAGAATGTTCATTACTAGATTATGAGAGGTGTGTAACCTAATTGGTGCACTAATATGGATAAACTGGGTGGTTACTATATGCAGGTAGGATGTGGCTAGAAGAAGAAGGTCACTGAGGGCGTGACTTTGGGTTTTATATTTTATTCCTGATGAGCAGAGAGAGAGAGATCTCCCTTTCTCTCCCTTTCTCTCTCTCTCCTTCTGGGTTGCTGGGTCCTAAGCTGCTTTCCTCCACCACACCCTTCTGTCATGGTGTTCTACCTCAATTTGGGCCCAGAACTATAAAATCAGCCAGCAATGGACTGAACCTCTGAAACCATGAGCCAAAACAGACTCTTCCTCCTCTGGGTTATTCTTAGGTATTTTGGTCACAGAAATGAAAAGCTAACTAAGACGTCCACAGGACATTGAACCCTTTTGTAAGATCCAATCCCTGCCATTCTCAAAAGCAGCAGCTTCATTTTCTATTGTTCCCCAACTACATGTAGTGGATGTAGCCTGAATTGGACCTCAATGAGTCTCCCCCCAAGTGTCTAAGCTGTTGTGTAATCCTTTCCTCTTCAGTGTAGTCAGGACCTGTCACTTTCTTCTAGCCAATATACCGTAGCCAAGATGATTAGCTTTCACTTTTGTGATGAGGTTATCTTAGGTAACAAATGTGGTGAAATGTCGTTGCCATGATCTAGTCACAATGTCTACATGACTCTGTATTGCTAAATGCACTAGAGAGACTCTTCTGCCGGCCTTGAAGAGTCAAGTCAGATCGGTAAGGGATGAACGGAGAAGGACAGAAAGCTGGGAAACACAGGCAGTATCTAGGATTTGAGGGCCTTCCTCAAGAACACCAAGAGCTGAATTTTGCTAAACACTGTAACCTGGAAGAAAATCCCTAGCTCCCCAAGGGCATGCAGCCCACTTCACAACGCAAGTGCTGTTTTGGGAGTCCCTGAGCAGAAGACCTAGGTAAGCCATGCCTGCAATCCTGATCCATGGGGTCTGTGCAAGAGCAAAGGTGTGCTGTTTTTGTGCTTATGGGTTAGGCAGCAATAGAAAATAACCCCCGTGAGTACCTTTCCATAGCCCCTGTGCTATGTTCAAGTTAGTCTTTCAGGTTATAATGACCTCTGTCTCTTATTCGCTTACTAAGTGTGTCTGCAAAATACAAGTAGCAAAACATAAACTAGATCCTTTATGATTAATTTAAACATCTCTGCTAAGTTTCTCTAATCTATTCTACCATGCACTCATGCTCCCCCATCAGTCTTTACATATCTGCAGTTGTCTTAACATACATCGGTTGTTGCAAATATTGCCTTACATTGTCATTATTCATGTCTACATCCCTCGCCAGACACTGAGTTTCTCATTCAAACATTCACTCATACTCTCTAGTATGGCATACTAGAGAGTATGCTAAGTACTAGGGACATAGACTTGAAAGAGTCTTTTCTCAGAAGACAGAGACCATAATTTATTCATCTTGATGCTTCCTAATAAGTACTGAATCTTGTGAATAACATAATAGTTTTGTGGACTTCACGTTAAGTTACCAAAATAACAATTTTCTAAAAGATAGTTTTCCAAATCATCAAAAACTACCAAGCACCTAAAACTGTTTTTTCATAGCCATTTACTTGGAGAGGCAGACATGGGTTCAGGGTATCAATCAGAAAAAAAATAAATGGTAACTGCATTTAAGGAAAAGTCAACCCTGTAAATATTGAGACATATTTGCATTCAAAAATATGAATCCTGGGGCTGGGGTTGCAGCTCAGTGGTAGAGCACTTGCCTAGCATGTATGAGGCACTGGGTTTGATTCTCAGCACCACATATAAACAAATAAATAAATAAAGGTACATCAGTAACTAGTAAAAATAGTTAAATATATATCCCATGAAGAATTGATCTTTAACCAAGTGGAACTTGGTGGGGAGAATATTCTAGCAAAGATGAGCAAATTGGTCTTTAGGGCATTAATTGCAAGTAAATTGGCCAGATGGCAGGTTATTACTCTTATTTATCTATTTGGTAGAAATAGAGCAGCAGTGGTTTTCAGAAAGACAAGCTATACCTGAGCTAGAGTGTGGTCACTCTGGAGGAGATAGGACATAAAACTGTGAGTCTTAAAGGAGGGAAACTTAAGATTGAGAATTAAGAGTCTAAAACACCAACCTTTACAAGAATTACTTTCCTCTGACAGTGGACTTCAAAGGATGGCATCCCCTTTGCTTAGCGTCAATGGCTGCAGGAGAACACGAGACCTGCCTTTGGTTGTTCGTCTTACCCACCCTACATGCGTCACCCACCAGAGCGTTGCTAGTTTTCTTATTGCTTACTGACCTCTTGTTATCATCGGATCTTTGTCACTTCATAAAATGAGTTCAACTGTTCTTTTTCATTTTTGTATTTCCTTCTCTGAGGAGTAATTGTTTTTAAAAATTTAGACTATTTCCTCTTTGGTGTTTGGAAGAATTAATTGATGTTACTTGGCCAGGTACGACTCTATCGTTAACACATTTTCTATTCTTCATGGGCAGGTTAAATTTTTCTAGGGATTTTTTTCAATCCATCTAAGCCTCATATTTGCATATTTTTTTTCACAATACACTTATTCATTTGTTTAACTTAAACAATATATACACTTTTTACTTCAAATGGTGTTTATTTGCACCTTTATTCTCTGTGTTGATAAAAATTGCCATTTTTATTTATTTATTTGTCAATGTTGTACTTGTCAGGAGTAATGACTTTTGGCTTTCTTGATTCTCAGTTTTATATGTCTATTTTCTCTTTTTATTAAGTTTACCTCATTATTTTCGGTACATTTAATTCTACTTTATTTTTTCCTTGTTTTTCAAGTTTTGAGTTTAATATTTATTCCCATGTCTGCTTCCTGAATCATGAGTTATTTTCCATTCTATTTTTTTCATTTCTGCATGCCTTTTCCCCACTATTTTTGTTAACTGATTTTTCATACAGTATGATTATTTTGAAGTGCATCATGTTTTATGATTGCATATGTGGTTAATTCTCCTAAATATTCTAGTTATACTTGGAAAAGTTTCCAATGATTGTGTGCAGCATTCCTTATATTACCAAGAGGTCAGCATTATTATTTTTAATATTCAGATATTGTTCATCCTTCCTGATATATTTTTGTCTGAACTCATATACTGTGTTATACCTTCCCGCTAGCATGAAAGATTAATCAACTTCTCACTTGCAGTCTATCAAGTTTTATTTGGTGAATGTATCCTTACACACAAAAAAGTTAAAACTTTCTAAAGACCCCAATCACTTTCTATGGGTGACATGTTTTGCCTTGAAGTCTTCTGGTTTTAACACAACTAATCCAGTGCTATTTTGTCTGTCTTTCATGTCTTTCCATTCCTTAAATCCTATTTTTATGCATCCTTTTGTTTTGGGTATGACACTTGTAAAAACATACGTCATCATTTGTGCCTTGTTTACCATCTAACAAACTGTGCCTTTCAAAGTGAGAATTTAGTCCATTTTTATTTATTTGAATTACTGATGCAATTTTTGATACATTTGTACATTTTTATTATGTGATTTCTATTTGTTCACTTTTTTCAGCTTCTTTTATTTCCTCCGTATATCCTTTTGGATTTTAAATTTTTTTTCTCTTTATTTTTGTAGTTGTTCTTAAACACTGCAATGTGTACACTTAACAAAGACAAATCTCGGTGAATATCTTTACTCTGCCTCTAAATGAGACAAGGACATGAGAACACCAAGTTTGATACTGAATGTGGTGGTTACATAAGTGTACCTTTCATCTGTTCCCCTACAAAGAACAGAGTTGACTGCTGGCCTCAGCTTCCACATTCTGAAATCCACCCCTTCATGGGCACCTAGACCACCATCACATGCAGGAGGAATCTCAGAGGAGGTCTATTCCTGGGAGATGCAGGACTCCTCTTAAGGAAGACTTTGCAGTTCATCTCAAGGAGTCAGCATCCATCTTTTCAAACATTTTTAGAACTTCACACCATTAGTATTTTCCATCCAACCCTCCCTCTTTCCTCTACTAGCATCAGAAGAACATCGTTGTAGTATAAGGGTCCTTCCAGTATGCCCCGGCTCCCCATTTTCCTCTATTTTCCTTAATAAATAGTCCTGTCTTGAACTAAGCTGCTCAGACACCGTAGCCTGACAGAGTGGCACTAGCGAATGAATGGTATATAGGAGTTGTGAGCCTGGCTCACCTCCCATCCGGTAGGCAGAGCACTGCTGGTTTGGTAGTTAGGAAAGATAGTCTCTGGCAAGAGATTACCTTGTACTGGCCTTAAAAGTGTATTCTAGGGGCTAGGATTATAGCTCAGTGGTATATCACTTGCCTGGTACATGTAAGGCACTGGGTTCGATACTCAGCGCCACATAAAAATAAATAAATAAAATAAAGACATTGTGTCCATCTACAGCTAAAACAATGTTTAAAAAAAAATTAAAAACTAGCAGCTTTACCTTTACTTTGGCAATACTATTCCACTCTGTCTTTGTAATCTAATCTATTTTTTTTCTTTTTCTTCTGTGCCTTGCCTTGATAGTTTGCCATAATTCCCATTTTTTTCTAACACTGAGCACCCTATTTAGCTCTAGGAAATCTGCTCACAGACCCTGATGATATGGTTTCCATTTATTTAGAAGCCTACCTACCATATGCCTGGTGTTATATTATCTCACTAATCCTTACAACTCTGCCAGTAGTTATTATTATCTCATCTAGAGCTAAGACTCAGAAATATTCAGTGAATGGAGGGGGACTGTAGCTTTATCTACGCTCCCACTGGGCTATACTTGTTTACATAGCAAATGAAGAAACTTCAGTAGCACAGACTTGTTGGAGGTGGGTTCAAGAGCCCAAGAGACCAGTGTTGATAGAAGCCAGTTGCCATGGATTTCAAAGAGAGAAAGTTCATCAGGAAGAAAGCATGAATGTGCTACAGGGAAACTGATTTATAAACAATGTGCTACGATCAGAAGGAAACGGTAAACCTAGGCAGAACCTGCCTTTCACCAATGCAATCGTTTTGGACACACTCTGGAGGGGTCAGCTCTGTAGATGTTAACTGAAAGAGTGTCACAATAATTCATGAAGAATTTGGGAACCAATTAGTCTGGCGGTGGGAACTCTACTCACTCTATCGCCCCTAGCCAAGCAGGTAATACATGATTCAGAAAGGAGAAGTCTCTGAAAACATGGGAAACGGGGAGAGGGAGAAGACTGCGCAGACAGGTGGGAGCAGCAGTGGCATTGCCAGCCAGCAGCATCACACTGGCATAGAAGAGCTGGTGGCGGCTGCAGAGTGGTGTCTCTCTGGATGCTGAGGATGCACCAGAGGCAGGATTCCCAATGGGCGGGCACCAGGCAGTAAAGCTGGGGAAGTGTCTATCAGTACATTCATTCATTTATTCAAAATATTTATTGAGGTGCTGTGAGCCAGTCACTGTGCCAGATCCTTCTATAGGCTGGCAAAGGTTTTTAGGGCCACAAAAAATGGATTGGAAGAAAGGAACTGTCTTACTGAAAAATCCTATTTTTCCAGTTTTCCATCTTTGCAAATGTTCTAATCAGAATCTTTTAAGTTTTGCTTTTCTTGATGATTTATTGGAGGGTGTTTGTTTGTTTGTTTGTTTAGGGATACTAATCTTTTATTGATTATATGGATTGAAAAATTCTTCTGCTCTGATTTGCTTTTTGCCTTTATTTATGGCAAGGGGGACATTAGCTGTTCTGTGATCTGATGCCACTTTATGCATGCTTTGTTATACTCCTAACCTCCTTGCCCACATGTCACCCCTTGAACACTGCTGAAGCAATGCTGCCTTTGGAATCGAGACGTTTGGGTTGTGGCAAGTTCTTTGATGTCACCAGCACCGTGGCCTTGGGTAAATTTCTTGAGAATAACATTAAACCCTACAATATCAGACATTGTGCCAGATGCCTTCCATTTGACCTCTGATTGAATCTTTACAACTATCTGTTGTTTTTCTGGTGAGGAAATAGTCCCACAGAAATGAAGTAGTTTGCCAATGATACACAATGAATTCATGAAAGAGCTGGGAATCAAACGCAGGTATGACTCCAAAATCTATGTTGCTTTCTTTTCTTAATGTGTGCTTCATGGGAGAAGTTTTTTTAAAAGGCAAAAAACAACAACAACAAAAAAAAAAACAGAAATTAAGTAGAACTGTTATCCTTATATCCCTTACTGGTCTGAGATCCCATGATTCAAAGCACTTATTGAAAATCAGAAACCACGAGACACCCTGGGAAGAGGGAAGGGTCTACTGACTGTAAACTCACCAGTTCTCCAAAGGAAAGGAATCAACATCAAACAACAATGGAATGACCAATATTTTAAAAACCATCTAACACTGGCTTTGAACGGGATTACCCTGTAGAGACAAAAATAAACTCTTTATTACAAGCTTTACAACTGCACCGTGACTAGTACTTAATATTCAGCAGCCATATTTTATTGAAAGTCGACTATGCTTTTAAAACATTACATAAATCATCTTTAATTCTCTGGAGAACCTTATCAAGTAGCCATTTTACTCTCTATTTTTCATGATGAGTAAACTAAGGCAGAGAAGTTAACCTGGCCCCATAGTACTGGTAACACCCTTGCCTAAGTCCCAACACAATGTAAATGTCCCACTGTTCCAGGGGCTGGGGATGTGGCTCAAGCGGTAATACGCTTGCCTGGCATGTGAGCGGCCCAGGTTCGATCCTCAGCACCACATACAAACAAAGATGTTGTGTCTGCCGAAAACTAAAAAATAAATAAATATTTAAAAATCTCTCTCTCTGTCTCTCTCTCTTAAAAATAAATAAATAAATGTCCCACTGTTTGAAATTTATAGCCAGCAAAATCATTGCCAAGTGAAGTTCTAACCTTGCATCAATTTAAACATTTATGATATTGTCATTGTTAAAGAACTTCATTACATCTTCAATATTTGAAGCTTTTTTGAGTTAACAATATTAAAGAAATAACAGAGTAACAGATCTTTCCCCAGATGAAAAATCTATTGGTAGACTGGCTAAATAGTTAATGTTGAGAGCCACAGCCGAGTAGGGATGGCACCTGGCATTTTGCCAGAAGGAGTGGTTGAGAGATGATGCCAGTGAGCCATTAAGATGATGATCATTAAGTTAAGCTGTGTATAATTGCTGTGATTGGATGATGCTGGATTGAAACAGGCTGTGTATTCAGTTGTATATAGACCCCTGCTGTCTGGCAATAGGGCGGCTCCTGCTGCCTCAGGCGCCCGCTACTTTTGAGTTCTAAGTTCCGTTGAGTTCCCCTTGAGTCCTCGTGGAGCCCCATAGAGAGCAGAGAGAGTTCCCAGGGAGTGCGCGGGAGTGCCAGTGGCAATAAAGGAGTTCCTGTTTGAACCTGCAAGTGCCTCCTGGCGGCTTGGTTATTTTGTGCTCAGCCAGACTGTGGCAAGTTAAGGAAAACCTAAGAGTTTACTTATTCAAAAACTAACCTGTGTTGAAAATTTAAGACTGACACTAGTTGACAGTTAAAAATCTATCTCCTTTAGAAGGTGAACTGGACAATTTATGTATTTTTTTTTTATTTTGCTACTGAAGTCCTTGAACCTCATATAATATGAATTCTTATGAAAAATAGAGAGTTGCCAGAGTGATGGTGTGCTGTCATTTTAAATTCCCTCCTAAAGGACTTGTAAGCTATTCAAATAGAGCAGTTGTAGGAAGCCTCCGGAAAGCATATGTTACAGGAAACAAGAGAATGAAAGGGCAATGCATTAAGTTTGTGGTAGTGCGAGCTGCAGATAAACTTCTAATTAAAACATTTTAAAACATACTTTTAAAGGCAGTGTGCTTTCTGAGCCAGAAGATGGGTGGGATGTGATGTATTGCTTGTGTTGACTAGAAAGCATCCCTATACTGGAGGGCTTCACTGCAACGAGGCAACCAGATTACACTCTAGGCACAGGAGACCCGCGTTTGACCCCTTCAGAATGAGGGTTATAGCAAAAAACATGTAGCATCTGCTGTACTGTTGCCACACTTACTGCTCCGGTGCATTTGAAATTATATTTCCTTTTCATTAGGCTATTTGGGGAACTGTCAGAAAATCTTCCTGATTTTATCCCATGAGCCAGTCACAGAGCTAAGCATTTGATCTCCTTTGACATTTGGTTTTGTGTGACTTTGTCTAATTCTTATATTTTTAAAAAGGTCTGTTGTGGTTCTCCCAAAAGCCAAAAGGGAAACCACTTATAACCATGTCGCATAACATTTACCTTCCAAATATCAAACTTAGAATATACACAAGGGCACAAAATATCTTCCTATCATATGTACATATGTGTGCCTCATATTATTCAGAAAATGTCATGGGGTGGTTTTCACTGCATATCCAAGTACTATTTCCTAAGAAAACATAATATGCTAAATATAGAAATGTTGACCTCTGAGCTGTATTCTTTTCCTTGAAATCAAATAATGAAACCCCAGAGTCATCACTGACTCCTGCCTGACCCTCAAACCCAACACCCAATCACAGCATCGTGTTGATTTTACCCCAGATGTGCCCAGCCAGCTTGCTCACTTGCAAGGGCATGCGCACTCGCTGGCACTCTCCCTACCCCTGACCCTCTCTCTTTCTCTGTGTCATCTTCCATTAAGAAAATTCAATAGGCTTATAAATTGTCTTTTAATCACATTTCTCCCACTTCAGCCCATTTTATCTATAGCACTAACAGTAATCTTCAAACCAGTGGCTTTATTTCTCTGATTGAAATTATTTTCTAGTTCCCTGTTGCTTATATGATTTTTTTAAATGCAAATTTCTTAGCTTTGTTTAACATTTAGAAGAAAATGCAGAGGAATATGTTTTATTTATTTTATTTTGGGTTCTTCACAAAACATAAAATGCTCTAATCATGAAAAAAGGCTGATAAATTTGACCATATTAAAGAAATCCCATTACCTTCTTTATCTGTATTTATGTTGTTCACTGAAAACCATATTATTCAGATCACCCATCTTCTCCCTTTCTAATACTTATAAGGCTCTATGTGTCCCTATTTGACCTATTTCCCACCTTCTGTAAATCCTAAAACAACTCTTTGTGTTCTCAGGCATTTTAGTGCATCATATGCAATTTTCCCTGAATCTTCATTTTTTTAAAATTTTTTTTTAGTTGTTGTTGATGGAACTTTATTTTATTCATTTATTTATATGCGGTGCTGAGAATCAAACCCAGTGCCTCACACATGCAAGGCAAGCACACTACCACTGAGCCCTGATCCCAGCCCCTTCAAGTTCATCTTTACAATTCTGTTTGCCTTCTTCTCCTGATAGAAACCTGGCTCTGCCACAGGTCACTGCTTCTCTGCTATCCTTCTGGTGGTGACTGTTTAACCACTTACAGCCTTTCTACCCTTGGGACTGGACACAGGGTTGCTGTTGTGCATTACTGACTTTCCCATACCGTTTCTCACCTTCTCTGTAAAATCCCAGATACTAAACTTTATGCCATTGGATTATATCACTCTTTACCCCTGACCCCAAAGACACTTTCATTTCTCGATCATTTTAGTTCCTGACTTACACTTTCTCTAAAACTTTCCTCACCTAGATTCTCGATGAATTGGATATGAGTAAATTATTGATCCGATACCAGAGCCTCTCAGTTTCTTGAATTTTTCTCCTCCAAATGGCGAGTCCTCCATGATATCTCAGCTACTCCAATCCCATTACTATGATTTAAAATTCATTTCTAGAAACTAGTCCCTCCATAATCTCAACTGTATGTATCTCTCTAACCACTCTTGGTATCCCTACATTTAACTCCCTGGAGTGCCCTGACTGTTGGGAGTCACCCCGGCTCCAAAGACTAACTTCCTCATCCCCCAAGAAGAGCTGTCCAATGGTGAGCCTTGCTGGCTCACATGATCCTTATCCACCAATCAGCACCCTGCTGGCTCACCTGATCCTTACCCTCCAATCAAAAAGCACCCCATGCCAACTGTCAAACCACCCCTGGCTCTATAAATATGCAGAGCTGTTCCTCAATAAACGGGCATTTGCTCCGACCACAAGCCTTGTTCATTCTGTCACTGACTCCTCCATTCTTCCACTTCAAAGTAACAGTCCTACCAATTCTGCACTGTCCCACCCCTACTTAATCTTCTCTTTTCTCTTAAGAAATGAACACTCAACTACACCCTTAGTTTCATCAATAAATACTAAGAAATGGAAAATTAGTTACTGAAATTTTTTTAAGTTGATGAAGCAAAAACACATGGTATGGTGTCTCTAGAGATACACTTCCAATGATAAATGTCCTAGGATTCTTCCCTTAATATTAAAATAAAATAATAAAAATATATTTTATGATTCATTGGAAAAATTAAATTTCACTTTAAGATTAATAAATAAGAGAGAGAATTTAAACTATATTTAGATAAATAAATTGATAAGATGGATTTATAGATGGATGATATGTGAGACAACACTCAGTGTGTCTTTTTCATATAGGTTATAACTGACATTTCTCAGATATGTTACTGAGTAGCACAAAAATTTTTACTTCCTCATGTTTTTCCTGTAATTAATAGCAGAGAAATAAAAACATAAAGGGATGCTGAGAATGCTTAACATGATTAGCACCCTCCAAAAATTTTCAATATTATTCAATTTTATTATAAAAATCACTTTATCTTTTATGTCTTAAATATGAGAAAGCTCTATAAATGGTGAATGCAGCCTTATCTTTTCCTTTGGAGACCACTGATTTTATTCATATTTTGAAACAATCATATGTGCTATATAAAATGGAAATATCACACCAAACCCCTTTAATACAATATGTACAATTAATTGTTTTAGTAAAAATGTCTTTTAAAATAAAGAATAAAACAAAAAATATATATGCTCCTATGAATGCAATAGTATGAATATGTTCATTTTTAGTATGTAAATAATAATAATAATTAGAAAAACACTTTTAAAGACTGTATTTCCCTGGTTAGAATATTTGTTATAAGGAGTTATCAAAGTACTTATCTTAGATGAGGGATTGCAAAGGAATCTCTGTAAAGCCCTCCAAATACATCAGTGTTTCACAGGCTGTATCAATGGATAGCAGGATATTAAAACAAATTCTGAAAATATTAACCAACTAAAGTTTGTGCAGAAACAGAACTGATTAGTTGCACTCCTCCAAGCTCCTAAGAACATGAAGTCTATAGAAAACAGAAGACTGAGAGCTTCCCACATAAAATATTTTTTTTTTTGTTGGAGATTTGGTTGTACGGTGAAATCTGAACTAATTAGGTATATCTACTTTGAAGTTAATTGAACCACAATTAACCTTTCTTCTACTATGAAAAATTTGTAATATCCTTTATCTTACAATTATAAATTAGGTAGCAATAACCTTCCTTGTATACTTCTCCTCTAATAGGTATATGAGAGATTGTATTTTTAATTTCTTTAAAGTTATATACCTAGAAGAGGAATTGTATGCCAAAGATTATACATACATTCTGACTTACTAAAAAAAGCCAAAGAGTTCTTCAGTATATATCCACACCAGCAGTAGAGTAGAATTCCTGTTTCTCTACAAGGTAGCCCATGAAGGACACAATTTTCCAACAGAATAACATAAAACAATATATAAGTTGACAATTGTTTATGTATTTCTGATAACTAATTAGGTTCACATCTTTTCATCTATTTAATTTTCTACTTAAATATATATTATTATTTACTTATTTCTTTTTTTTTAATTTTTTTTTTATTGGTTGTTCACAACATTACAAAGCTCATGACATATCATATTTCATACATTAGATTGAAGTGGGTTATGAACTCCTAATTTTACCCCAAATGCAGATTGCAGAATCACGTCGGTTACACATCCACAATTTTACATAATGCCCAATTAGTAATTGTTGTATTCTGCTACTTTTCCTATCCCCTACTATCCCCCCTCCCCTCCCCTCCCATCTTCTCTCTCTACCCCATCTATTGTAATTCATTTCTCTCCTTGTTAATTTTCCCATTCCCCTCACAACCTCTTATATGTAATATTGTATAGCAATGAGGGTCTCCCTTCATTTCCATGCAATTTCCCTTTTCTCTCCCTTTCCCTCCCATCTCATGTCTCTGTTTAATGTTAATCTTTTCTTCCTGCTCTTCCTCCCTGCTCTGTTCATAGTTGCTCTCATTATATCAAAGAAGACATTTGGTATTTGTTTTTTAGGGATTGACTAGCTTCACTAAGCATAATCTGCTCTAGTGCCATCCATTTCCCTGCAAATTCTATGATTTTGTCATTTTTTATTGCTGCATAGTACTCCATTGTGTATAGATGCCACATTTTTTTTATCCATTCATCTATTGAAGGGCATCTGGGTTGGTTCCACAGTCTAGCTATTGTGAATTGTGCTGCTATGAACATCGATGTGGCAGCATCCCTGTAGCATGCTCTTTTAAGGTCTTCAGGGAATAGTCCGAGAAGGGCAATAGCAGGGTTAAATGGTGGTTCCATTCCCAGCTTTCCCAGGAATCTCCAAACTGCTTTCCAAATTGGCCACACCAATTTGCAGTCCCACCAGCAATGTACAAGAGTACCCTTTTCTCCACATCCTCGCCAGCACTTGTTGTTGTTTGACTTCATAGTGGCTGCCAATCTTACTGGAGTGAGATGGTATCTTAGGGTGGTTTTGATTTGCATTTCTCTGACTGCTAGAGATGGTGAGCATTTTTTCATGTACTTGTTGATTGATTGTATATCCTCCTCTGAGAAGTGTCTGTTCAGGTCCTTGGCCCATTTGTTGATTGGGTTATTTGCTATCTTATTGTCTAATTTTTTGAGTTCTTTGTATACTCTGGATATTAGGGCTCTATCTGAAGTGTGAGGAGTAAAAATTTGTTCCCAGGATGTAGGCTCCCTATTTACCTCTCTTATTGTTTCTCTTGCTGAGAAAAAACTTTTTAGTTTAAGTAAGTCCCATTTGTTGATTCTTGTTATTAACTCTTGTGCTATGGGTGTCCTATTAAGGAATTTGGAGCCCGACCCCACAATATGTAAATCATAGCCAACTTTTTCTTCTATCAGGCAAAGAGTCTCTGATTTGATATCAAGCTCCTTGATCCATTTTGAGTTAACTTTTGTGCATGGCGAGAGAAAGGGATTCAGTTTCATTTTGTTGCATATGGATTTCCAGTTTTCCCAACACCATTTGTTGAAGATGCTATCCTTCCTCCATTGCATGCTTTTAGCCCCTTTATCAAATATAAGATAGTTGTAACTTTGTGGATTAGTCTCTGTGTCCTCTATTCTATACCATTGGTCCACCCGCCTGTTTTGGTACCAGTACCATGCTGTTTTGGTCACTATTGCTCTGTAATATAGTTTGAAATCTGGTATCGCTATACCACCTGATTCACACTTCCTGCTTAGAGTTGCTTTTGCTATTCTGGGTCTTTTATTTTTCCATATGAATTTCATGATTGCTTTATCTATTTCTTCAAGAAATGCCTTTGGGATTTTGATTGGCATTGCATTAAACCTATAGAGAACTTTTGGTAATATCGTCATTTTGATAATGTTAGTTCGGCCTATCCATGAACAGGGTATAGTTTTCCATCTTCTAAGGTCTTCTTCTACTTCTCTCTTTAGGGTTCTGTAGTTTTCATTGTATAAATCTTTCACCTCTTTTGTTAGGTTGATTCCCAAGTATTTTATTTTTTTTTGAGGATATTGTGAATGGAGTGTTTTTCCTCATTTCCGTTTCAGAAGTTTTGTGGCTGATATACAGAAATGCCTTTGATTTGTGCGTGTTGATTTTATATCCTGCCACTTTGCTGAATTCATTTATTAGTTCTAGTAGTTTCTTTGTAGATCCTTTTGGGTCTTCTAGGTATAGAATCATGTCATCTGCAAATAGTGATAATTTAAGTTCTTCTTTTCCTATTGTTATGCCTTTAATTTCCTTTGTCTGTCTAATTGCTCTGGCCAGTGTTTCGAGAACTATATTGAATAGAAGTGGTGATAGAGGGCATCCCTGTCTTGTTCCAGATTTTAGAGGGAATGCCTTTAACTTTTGTCCATTCAGAATGATGCTAGCCTGAGGCTTAGCATAGATAGCTTTTACAATGTCAAGGTAAGTTCCTGTTATCCCTAGTTTTTCTAATGTTTTGAACATAAAGGGGTGCTGTACTTTGTCGAATGCTTTCTCTGCGTCTATCGAGACGATCATATGGTTCTTATCTTTAAGTCTATTGATGTGGTGAATAATATTTATTGATAAAATATTAATGGATGGCATATGATATTTCCAAATACTTTCCCAGTGATCACTCACTAGAAAAATATAAGTGCTAAATGATGTTGTGCTTTATAATTACACAACACTAGTAAGTTATGTGACTATATTCCATTTGCAATTGCAAGAAACTGTGTGGTAGCCTTGGACAATCAGGGACAAGACACTGAGACATGACTGAGTTCCAATGGAGAGTGAGTAGCACCAGAACCTCACCAGAAGTCCTCCTCACAGCCTGCTGACTTTTAATAATCAGCTAAGTATGCAGACCTACTATCTTCAATTGAAACCTCTTACCCTAATATGTCTCTGGCTCTTGTTTTGTTTTTGACACCAGGACTAATGATGCCTTGGTCCCAGATCCAAAATGAAAATGGGAAGTTTCTTGTAGAGAAATGAAGTTTTATTTTTTTTTAGCTATCTAGAAATACTAAACTAATCCTAAAAATAGAAATTCAGTTTTGTATTAAAGTTGTCCAGACCTTCCTGACCTAGTCCACATGAGAAAGAACAGTATACAAGGAGACAGCATTCGTCCATAAGCTTGTCAATCAGAGGCATGCTTTTGATTTCACTTACAGTTCTTGGCTAGATTTTAACTGATCTCCCATAAATACAGGGCTCCCTACCTGAATCCTTATTGAGTGCCCTGGAATTCTCTGTTTTATCTGGAAACAGAAAAAATAGAAAAAGGAAAGAAAAACTTTTCAAAAAAAGTTTAAGTCCCAACTGCTATTCTAATATTCCCTTTCTTCCAGGCACCAAATTGACTATTTTCTCATTGAAAACACATTCTTGCTTGAGAACTGTCACAAGAGAGAGGCTTGTAATCCAGTTTCTTCCATTAAATGCAAAGGACGAGACTTACAAATGGCCCTAAAACCAAAAGTGCTATTATGTCCTCAGTGAGTGCTTTAATAATTCCTAAATGCTCTGTCCCATCGATACTGTCCCTGGTTTTGTCACTGAGTGTTAACTGTAAGAGAAGAATTTATTTTCAAGACCACAGAGCTAATTCTTCCAAAATGATTTACCTGCACTGAGCGACTGCTACTGCATTCTCTGTGTGACAAAGACACAGTCTTAACACATTCCTTAAGCATTTCTGCATGTAGGGTCTGCTCTCACAACACCTCACAAAAGAGTCTTTCACTTGAAGTGACAGTTTCAGTTTAGTATCTGCAGGGGTAACCCTAAAAGTTCTTGGCATAGTATTAGTCAGAATAAAGAGTGGTAGAATTAGTAGTTTCCCATGTCACCCCAGAGAAATAAAGAACTCTCTGGTCTATATTTAGGGACTATTATCTCTGGATTTTTTTGTCATAAGTATTATCATATTTTTGAAAAACAGTATTAGTAACTAAATACATGATCTCACTTAATTGAGACCCTTATAGAGTATATCACAGCTTGGTTTCGCTTTAACACCTGAAGTTTTAAAGGCTTTGCAAATTTTAACCTCCCAAAGCTCCAAAAGGGAAAGTTTCACCCTCCCTGAGGAAGGGCTGAGGCCACATGATTTCATGGTACAGAGTGTCCAACCTGTGAGGTTATCTCATGAGTCAGAGAGATCAAGAACGCAACCAACCTTTTAAAACAAAGGCACAGTGTGAGAAGGCTTCTCCAACTCTGGTCTCCACTGGGAGTGGCTTGGAGTTTCACCTTCGTCACTGAAGGTGTGATACGTTCACCTCTTTTAAAGGTCCCTCCAACTGTATTCCAGTCCATTCGATGTATATCCATTAGTTCATCATCCCCATACAGAAGAAAGTTGATAAGTTAGTTACATTACACTAAAGATAACAGCTTATTTATATCAGCTGGTATCCTTGTAGGAAACGAAGAAATAGAAAATAAAATAAGCAAGAGAGTGCTCATTTACATGCACAGTATTTGCCCCTTATCCACAGCTTCACTTTCCATAGTTCTGTTACCTATGGACAATCATACTCCAAAAATCTTCCATGGAAAATTCCAGAAAACAAATAATTCATACATTTTAAATTATACAACATTCTGAGTGCATAAAGAAATTGTGCCATGCAACTCCATCTCTTCTGGGATGTGAATCATCCCTCTGCCTAACAGATCTATTTAGTGATCATCTCCATTATCAGGCCCACTCTCTTAGTACAATAGTCTTGTACATAATACTTATTTTACCGAATGATAAAGCCCCAAAATTCAAGAGTAGAGATCGAAAAGAGACACCAGGGCATAAAACTTGGAAAGACAGATAAACTCTAGTACTAAGAGGCACCACTATACAGAATATGGGGGAAATGACACAGTATTCATAGAGTTTGGTATCATTCAAGCTTTCAGGAATCCACTGGAATTCTTGTCATGTATAATCAAAGATGAGGGGGACTACTGTATAAATAATGTTTCTGAATTGCTACAAGAAATGAAATCTTTAAAAATACATCAGAAAAAATCCTCCCTGAGGTGGAGTATCACCCCACAGTGAGATAGTTAAGAGGGGCTACAGAAATCCAAATTTAAGATGGAATGCTCATAACAGTCAGAAAACAGAAGGATGGTAAATACAAAACATTAGATGTTACACAGCTTCCTTTGTAAAAACTCTCTGTGTCCTTTCCTTTTCTGTATTTCAAGTTATTACTTTCTTAGGCCACCCTTTCTCTTCCCCTGGGTGCTAAGATATTCAATGCTAAGATTTGAAAGCACACATGCTCCTAAATGCAAGTTCTCCTTTTTATAAAGGAGTAAATGGAGGACATTTACAATCTCATACTACTTGAAACGTGGGAAATATAATCTAACCCATGCTGAGTTACTGAAACTGTCATTGGAAGTATTATTTGTATAAAGGCATCTTTTAGAACAAATAATATTTAACCTCTTATGTCGCGACCCCTCGCCGGCAAGGGAAACACGACACAGGATTCTTCTTTCAGCAGTTTACTCAGGACCCTTGAATCATGATGAGAAAACAGGAACAAGAGAGCCAGCGGTCGGTCTGCCCTAGCTTAAGTACCCAGCCCCGCCAATGAATTAGCACCACGCGGGGAAAGTCTAATAGGTACAGCGCAGCAGAAGCAGGCCAGAGCCCAGCCCCACAGCCTTACAAGGAGTTGTTTACTTCTAACAACTCTAACCGCTAAAGAAGCAGAAGCAGAGACCAGCGCCATATTCAGGGTGCGGTCGCCGGCTCCCAACACTCTTAGGCTTCTAAGCTGGCAATTCTAATAGTCAATATTCTGATTATCACTCACCTCTGTAATAATATTCAAACTGACACCCTTGTTTTCTGAAAGGTATTAATACCGGCAGTTTTTGCTTTTTTAGGCCAGAAGAGCACTTTGGGTATTCTCATTTTCCTTCTTTTCTATATAAATGTAGTAATAATAGCATAAAAATGTTGAATTCTTTATTCAAATAAAAAGTTCAAGATTCTTGTCTCACTTCAATTAAATCCAGTATATCCTGGGGTGTTTTCAAATATTATTAGAAAGACAAGCACCCCAAGACTACAAACTTTGGGGAATATAAAAGATAATTGTGGCTAGCTGGTAATATACTTGGGACAGACACAATCAGTCTCTTTCTTAAAGTCCAGAGGCTGACCTAAAGAATATCTGTGAACTTCTCTTTCACTTTTAACTTGAATTCTCAACACCTATTTACGAAACCATATTCAAATATAATGTGCCAACTCCTCATGGGAATCTCCTGATTTACAGATGAGCGAATCTGGGAGCAATGGGATTCAGCAAGAATCCAGGAGTCACACATCAAAGGAGGAACAGTAAGATTCCAAGCTGCTAAGTACTCATTTCTGGATGTGTGACCCAGGAGCAGCTTGTGAAGAAGCACAATTAATTTCATATAAGATCTTATCTACTTATTAATGTCCCAATTCTAACATTAGGGAAAAAAAAACTCTAACATGTTACAGAAATAGACATAGTTAAATAGAAGAGGAGCCCTTTGCTGTATTACTCATAATGAGCCCTTTTCTAAATCACTCATAATGGCTGTCATTTTACTTTGCTTTTCTTATTTCAAATAGTATAAAGAACAAATGTTTGAGTAGATGTGTATGAGTGCATACTCAAGAGAAGAAAAATTCATAGATTTTCTCTCATAAACATCTTCTCTTCCTTCATTTAAATTTGTTTTACTACAGTCAAAAACTTTATATGGTTTCCTCCCCTTACAGATTATCTCAATTTTAACTAAGCATAACATTTCTACAAGCATATTGCCTTCAAGTGGGTTCTGTCATTTATGTAGATCTTTTCACAAAATGACATTTTAAAGGAGAAAGTATAGGAGTACAATGAGGCAGAGTAGGAAATAGTACCTCAGCCCTCAACCCAAAGTCCATTTTTTTTACAAAGGATGAAGAAGTGATTATTATTTTAATTTCTTCTTTCTCGTTGACCTTGTTGAGAAAAGATATGATTAGCTAAACCATATCTATGATTCAAGATCACAGAGAAGAAAGAGAGGAATGAATTTTCTGGCCAACTGGTAAGAAATACAGTTGTCTTCTGGTGTTATTTTGACCTTATGGAGCTGAATCATCCATTTAACGAGGTATGGATACCAAATAAGAAAAGGTCCTTGAGAAGTGTGTCCTGGGACTGAAGCCACAGGCACAGGCAGAAATCATTGTGACACCACAGGCTGCGACTGACGGTGGTAGTAAAACTGAAGAGAGCACTAAGGGAACTTAGTGAAGGGAAACAATCCTACTGGAGGTGATATGAGAAGGCTGAGAACGACTTCAGACTGATCCTTTTCTTACCATCCAATCCACATCATCCCTTATTGTATTGAATAGATTACCAGAAAAATGACTTTTAAAACTCTAGTTGCTGCATAAGTGGCAAGCCATTATCTCATCAAGATAGGACAAATTGGGATGGTTAAACGACATTCTTTTTCAGTCACTGCCTACTAATTTCAGCTAGAACAGTCGGCATGCTATGCAGCACCTCCGTGGTCTGGCTTTAGCCTATCTTTTAGTTTTATTTTTCACCAGTTCCTTTTCTACTAACTACACTTCAGGAAGTTGGAATGCTCTGGACTTTGCTCTCCTAGCATATTATTTCAGTTTCCTCTCCTTAGACTGTCCTTTACCCATCTTATTTTTATCTGTTATAAATATCAGTCTTTCAGTCCAGACTTAAATGCCATGTCTTCCATCGTTCTCTCCATCTGTAATGTATTAGAAACACCAAAACTCTTTTTACTTCCCTAGGAAGACATGGGATCTATTTATCCACCCACTTAAACATAGGCTGGACCTGAGACTCTGTCCATCAGTAGAATTCAGCAAATGTAATATTGTATCCATTCCAAGCCTTTAAAAGAAATGGCCAGCTTCTGCATTCTCGTTGGCACCGTGCTCCCTCAGGGAAGCCAGCTGCTACATAGGAAGTCTGACATTCCTGCTAGCATCACACTGTGAGGAAACCTGACCTATGCGGAGAGACCACGTTAAAAGAGACACTCTTGGTCTGGCCAGCACCCACCTGTTCTGGCCATTCTAAGACACTAGACATGACTCAAGAAGCTCTTGGGAAATCGGTACATTCAAATCTTTAGGTGAAAATATTGCCAACCACCACCTCACAGTAACTCTGAGGGAGTCCAACTAAGAGCAACCCAAGAAGCCGATACTATGGTTAACAATAATAATAAACAACTGCAAAGAGTCACTGAATTTTGGAATGTCTTGTTATGCAGCAGTTGATAATTGAAATACCATGCAAGAAAAGTAAATCTTGAAAAATTATAGAAAAGGTAAAAAGAGTAGTGGATGCCAATGGTTTGGAAGAAAGAAGGAAGGAATAGATGAAACAGAGGATTTTTATGGCAGTGAGAATAATCTGTATGATTCTATGATGTCAGATGTATGTCACTATACATTTATCAAAACCCAAAGAATATACAGCACCAAGAGTGAACCCTGAGGTAGAGTATGAGTTCTGGATGATAATAATGCATCAATGTAGGTTCATCAGTTATGGCAAGTGATGGCTATGGTAAGAGATGCTGATCAGAGAGTCTGCATCTGAGTGGGAAAGGGGTATGTGAGAACTCTCAGTCCTTTCTTTTCAATTTTGCTAAAACTTAGAGAGCATGAGCCAGGCACAGTGGTGCAGACCTGTAATCCCCGTGGCTCGGGGCTGAGGCAGGAGGATTCTGAGTTCAAAGCCAGGCTCAGCAAAAGCAAGGCTCTAAGCAACTCGGTGAGAGCCTGTTTTTAAATAAAATACAAAAGCCCTGGGCTGTGGCTCAGTGGTTGAGTGCCCTGAGTTCAATCCCCAGTAACAAAAAAAAAAAAAAAAAAGAAAAAGAAAAAGAAAAAAAGAAAGAAAGAAAAGAAAAGAGAGCGTACATACATAAATGCTCACCCACGCGCACACACTTCTATTTACATGCATAATATATTCACACATCAAATGTCCTTTAGAGCACAAAGTAGTATTTGCTTTTCTTGATATAAAAATAAAGATTTTCCTGTCCTCAAGGAACTTACAGTTTAGGAAAAGACACAAATTCATGAATAAACAAATTCACTCAGGTTCTAGATATGCTGTAATGAAGACTATATATGTAACAGCAAGGCAAAAAAGACAATGTGGGTCATTCTCCAAGGCAGCAGTGGGTGAAAACACCTGTGCTGTAATTGTCCCTGTGTGGGATACTGCTCCACAATCACAAATTGCCTGTGTCCTTACAACTTTAAAATACCTTTCCTGGCATTCATTGGGTCATAACTCTGTTTACAATTATCTGATTCTGAAAACAAATTCCTTTTTAAATACAAATCCAAGACACTCTTTGTGCTGTTTTCATATACACGGAATTTTTCAGGAATGCAAGAGCCATGTAAGACACAAAAAGATCTTATCTAGAATTTGCTAAGAATTGTGAAACTTGATCAACATTTTGAAAAATAAGCTGATCAATGTCAGCTTAGTTTAAGTTATTGGAATCACCAATGCAGCATAAACGTTAGTTTCTATATGCAGCAATTCTACATATGAATGCAAGCAAAACCACCTCACTGTCTGTAATCATATACGCCTGAGTATTATTTGACAAAATACATATTGTTTTATTATAAATTAGGTGGATAAATTTCATTTAAGTATACTTGAGAATTTAGAGAGTATTGGATTCTGCAGTTAGCAGAAGGAGAAGCAGTTACATGGCACAAGCATTAATAAGGACTTCAAAGAAATGGATGTTGAATTCTCCCCCTGGCACTAATGTAGGAAATGGAAAAATAAGGAGCTCTGTGCACCAGGAACATGGAAGAGCAGTGCCTTTGGGAAATAACCAAATATCAATTAAGGAAGGGGTCAGAGAAAAGATCTAGGGCCAAAGTGAAGGATGTGAATGGTTAGGTTGGTGCCTGATAAATTAGGCAGCAGATCCCCAAAACAGATGGGGTTTAAATGGGAGCAAAGAATGGAAGGATGAGCCCAGCATAGTGAAAAATTGAAAAACATGAAATTTGGAGCACTGAGAAGATAATTGCCCATAGCAACTTGCACACTGAAAGTGAATTGTGTGTAGCAGGGACTTTGGCTTTGTGGGTTTAATGAGGTACACATTTTCCAAAACGTTTAATCTCAATAGAGCCCCGGTGTGTGGACACTCAAGCCTCTCTGCAGAGTCTGCCACAATGTGGTCAGATGGCATTTCTGGAGGAGACCAGGTGAAGGGTAGCAAGGGTCCAGCTAGTCACTCATCTCTTAACTCTTATTCCTCATTTTGAAGACACATCTTTATAACTATTCAATGAACATTCACATAATAATAGATTATTATAATAATATTTTGATAAACCATTAGTAAATCAGAGAAAAGTTCATGCAGGACATTTTATTTTGACAGACAGTGAACCCGATACCAACATAGTGGTGGCTAGTCTGTCAATGAGTTTTTGGTGGTTCTGGGAATCAAATTCAGGGCTTTGCATAATGCAAAGCTAGCATCCAACCACTGAGCTACATCTGATGCTTTCTTGATAGGGACACATTAGGCGCCCATTTATGCTGCTTCTTTAGAATGCAAAGGGTAGCTTAGTCTCAGAGAACCAAGTGAGAAACTGCTCTCTTTTATGCCCATAAGTTAGATTTTTTTTGAGACTGAAAAATATATATGTAAAAACAATCAGTTTGGTAACGATGTCCCCCACAAACATACAAAGAAAGACGTATAGTACAATGCACACCTGCCATGAAATAGAAGACCTAGCATTATCCCAGTTCTCACCTGCCAAGAAACCTTGAGCCAGCTAATTAACCTCTTTGTGCCTCAGTTTCTTCATCTGACAAAGAAATAAGTGTTTCTTTCAAAGATACTCCTCAAGTTAAAATGTTGAAAAACACCTTAGAGATTATGTTTCCAAAATATAAACTTTGAGGGTGCATCCCAAAGGCCTATGACAGAAGATGCCTTGTGTTTGAGCCAGGCATTTTTATTCTCATTCTACAGAAGAGGAAGCAAGATTCAAAGTGAGTAGCTTGTTCATAATGAAACAGCTAATAAGTGACAAAACACAGACCTTAAAACTTATTAGCTTTCTTTTATGTATGTGCATGCCTCCTGAATTCCTGCACACACAAAAGAAATAGCGGGTAAAATAAGAAAATCCTAAATGTCAAATTGAAAATTCCATCCTCTTCTCCAAACTTATCCAATCTTGGTGATATAAAATTAAAAAAAATAAGCAATTAGCAGTTTAGAGTACAAAAAGTAAAAGACAAAAATTTAAAAATATGAACATATTATACCCTGTTTATGTATATAATAAAAGTGATACCTCTTGTTACTTCATGAAATCAAATGCTCCAGAGAAATAGCCTTTTTCAGTTTCCCATACAAATCCCCAATCCCAAACCTACACAGAATGAAAGGATTCAACTAGAAGAGGCTGTAGAACACAGAGGATTTGGTCGTTTTTGAAAGACTGGAGATACCTGGGTTCTGATCCCATTTATTCTACTTTGGGGGCAGTTTGGCCTATGTCAACCCATGTGCTCTTCAAGTCTCAGACATCTATCTCGTGTCTGAAATGGACTTCACAAGCAGGTAGGAGGAGCTCACGAATCCTTAAAGTCTTGAACACTGAAGTCTTTGGAACATCTGGAGTGCTGTAACACTGTCAAGGATAATTAATGTTACAGCACTGAGATCGGAAGGTAGTGTTCTGCCTCCAGGACTTATAAAAGCATGCTTCCACACATTAGAAAGGAAAGCAAAAGGGTGGGGTCCGCTTTGGTACCTGAATTCGTTATCCTGACCCTACGGAAGGTAAACAGGATATTGGGGTCCTCACACTCCCCCACTTCAGTCTTCCCAGCATCCTTCAGAGAGAACACTTGCCTTAGTTCACTTAGATGCCTTTATACTAACTATAAGGGCCAATACAAAGGCTTTACCAAAAGCTTTTGGATTGATGGTAAAAGTTGAGCTGAACATAAAAGAAAATGACTGCTGAATCATTACTTATTTAATGACCACTGGACATTGTTCTCCATTGGGCAGGTTATCTTGAGAAGCTGCCAGAGGATTATCTTACCAAAAGAGGAACTTCTGGGTCAAGGCTGAGATAACACTCACTGTTCTTAATGAATTCTCATCACAAAAACCTGTCTCAGGATGCTTTATACCACCAATTTCCAAGGAAAGATACAGCTCTTTATTTTAGACTTAGTCATAGCAGATTTTTTTCCCTTATATGTATTCTTGCTCAGTGGTATTTAATGTTACTGACTTTGGTTATATTTAATCTACAATCAACTTTTCCTAAATGATATTTTATTTTCTTCTACTTCATTGTTTTTATGCTTTTGCAACAAGTTATATATATTTTAATAGTAAGAGTTTTAATATTTTTTATATTATTGATAATGAGATTAGTATTATAAGGTCTTTGCTTAGCATCTGGATGGCCATCTTGAGTGACAGGTGTCATTTAAAATTTTTTTTCCGCTTTCCTCCCCAAGGGTGTTTCTGAGAAAGGCTCACCACTCCCTCATATCAATCCAACCCCTAACCACCCCCATTAGGACCCGCCCAGCTCTGGGTCCTGAGCCTGCCCCAGGTAATTTCTGTTAGATTAATTTTTTATCATTTTAAAATTATTATTCTAATGTTTTACATTTTTCTTCTAATACCATGTTAGGCAGCAGTTCTTATAGCTCATTCTTTACTGTAACTTGCTCCTAAATTGTTTGAAATTTCAGTTCAATTTCTTCAATAAACCGGAAGTTACTCAAAAGGATTGTTGGTGATATTTTTTTATTGGTATAACTTTCTGATATTCTTAGTTGCTCTTTTAAGTTTTATTACATTATGATCAAACAATTTGGCCTGAATTACTGCTAGTTCTTTTTGTGGTTTGACAAATCTTCCTTCTATACATACATGTTCCATAGGTGTTTGAAATAATATATGTCACCTACATATTTATACTAGTTAAGTAATTCTTACTGGAATGTCTGTAATCTTGTGTATATTTAACCCATCTGGGTCTCCTTTTTATTTTACATTTATACAGAATTGTCAATTTTCATTATATGTCGCTTTTTCCATAAAAGTTTGTGTATTTCTTATTTGCAGATAGTATGGTTTATTGATATAAAATATGCCTGTTTGCCTCCTTTAATTCAGTGTGGGAATAGAAACCATTTAAATTCATACAAATTAAGAATATTATTATTCTTTATGTATTATTCTAATTGCTTTCATAACATTGTTATTTGACTGCCTACATTAACATGACTTTATAATTTCAGGTATCCGAAATAACTTTCACAAGTGTATTATTCAAGTAACTTAATCTCAAACACAACTGTGTTTTCGGAAAACATGTAGCAAAGATAATCTTGCACAATTTCCTACATGCAGTAAATGTCAAGAAAGGAGTCTATTAGACTGAGTTATATTCTTATATAGTTGGAAACTGGATTTCAAAGATGATTCTAATTTCTTATTTTTTATTTTCATATTAATTTTTTATTTATACATGACAATGAAATGCATTACAGTTCTTATTACACATATAGAGCACAATTTTTCATCTCTGTATACAATGTATATTCATACCAATTTGTGTCTTTATACATGTACTTTAGATAACAATGTCCATCACATTCCACCATCATTTCATATTTTTAAAAATAAAGAATTATGAAAGACAAGACAATATTAGACTTCAGTCTATTGGATTCTACAACCCTAACAGTCAATTTCAGTTAATAATGGGCTACATAAATGGCAATGACCTCATCAAATGATATCACCCATTATCATTTTAAATGTATTATTGTAATGTTTTCGTTTCTAATGTATTATTCTAATGTTGTAAATGTTGTAGTTTCTTAGTTTGTATAAATATCCTCTATTATGTTTGCACAACCATGAAATTACCTAAGGACACACTATTCAGAATGCATGCCTGACTTGTCCTAGACATTATTAAAAGAGAGGTCCTTGGGATTTTGGACCAAACTCCAGTCTCTGGCTGCTTTGAGTAATAATGGGTCTCCTCTACTAGGTATCACTATACCACTCATGCTGGGAATTACCCAAGAAGTTATTTTTATTTATAGTTGACTTTGCGCTGTTTTTTCACAGTTCTTGTGATAAAAATAGTTCTCAGTTTTGCACTTGACTTCTTCAAACCTGGTCTGTGTCTATGTCAGATTACAGTTTCCTTTGTCAATCTGATCCTATCTGCTTTTTACAATTAAAAAAAAGATTATGCTGGAGCTGAGGGTGTAACTCCATTGGAGAATATGCAGGAAGCCCTGGGTTCATTCCCCACAACTAAAAAAATAAAAATAATGATAATAAAATACAAAATATCTGGTAGACTCATGAAATTCTTTCTTGCTGTTCAGCACAGTTATATAATTTGCACACATACAAAAACATACATGTATGCACATAAAAACATGCACATGCACATATACATACACATAAACAGGCACACATACATATACACACACATAAACACACTTAATATACATCCACATATATAAACACACATGGATATACACTTACACACACACACATATATATATATATATATATATACACACACACACACAAACACACATTCATATACGCATACACATATAAATAATTTCAACAGAACCAAAGGAATTTAGGAGGTAGCTGAGTAGGACCAACATATTGGCTAACCTCAGGGAGATACCATGCATATTTTATTTGTTTTCATGGGATTAGCAAAACAGAGCCTTATAGGAAGAAAACACATGGTCTTGAAACTGAAGCATGAATTACCCACTGGAATTTTGATCAGACCCTTCTTGCTTTTATGCATTAGCTCTATTGCTTTACAAGTCTCAGAAAATCCAGGATTTGTTATTTCAAAATGTGTGTCACTGACATCTATGTTCTATATAAGTCAGCCAAAAACTTTTGTAATTTAGTACAATGAAGGATCCTCCAGACATCGTTAAATTAAAAGAGGGATATTAGTGGTTTCCACAGATGGGAAAAAAAAAGATTATGAGGTTAAAGCCAAACAATTGTAATTTTCCAAATGTTCCCAGTGTATTTCCATTTGCTTTTTGACTGCTTTTATCTTACAATAAAACTAAAGGCCTCTGCATCCAAAAGCAACAGAACATAATCTTCACTGGGGAAAAAAATCTAAAATATGTTCTGCTGTGTGGGGGAAAGCCTTGTTGTAACATTTTGATAATTTTCAACTTGAATTGACTGAGAACTACTGGGCAATACTTTACAGTATATAATGTAGGTAATAACAGGACTTACCTTTGGCTTAATTATGTGTCTTTTCAAAATACATCCTGTTTATATATAAGTAATATATATATATATATATATATATATATATATATATATATATATATATCTGCAAAATCAAAACAAAAATTTTCTTCCAGAGACTTTTTTCCAGCATAACAAAGTAATATTTTAGTGCATCTTAAACATTCATATTATCAGGAACTTCAGAGGAAAGTATTAATTTTAATTTAAAAAGCAAACAATAATTTGATGAAGGTAAACATATATATGGCAATTTTGGTCTTCAAGAATCCATTTCTTACAAGCTCTAAATTCTGTGATCAGCATTCAGATTTTTCAAATTCTAGCCTCAACCTCTTCTGCCTCTTTTGTCTCTCATTATTTTCCAAATGAAGAAGTTTTCAAATCTAAAAATTGTTTTTCTCACTCATTTATAAGTTTATTCATTCATCCATGTATCAGACAGTCTTAGGAGCTGGGGACCCATCAGTAAAACAACAGACAAAACAGTATTGCTGTTGTGGAACATATATTCCTGAGGGGGCACGAGGAGACAGATATTAAAGCATGAATTTAATAAATATGTGAATGATAGGTCAGAAGCTAAGGATAATGGAAAAAGTCAAATGGAGTAAGTGACTCATGTTGGGATGGAGGAGTGGTTTGAAACAGATCCAGTTTAAGCCTGGATGTTCTTCACAATTTCTCCAACCTATAGTGATCACCACATTCTGCAAAACAATACACACTACCTGACAACTTGCATCATTGGATTCACTTTTCTTACATATTATCTCATATTGTGATAGGCTATAGAGTAAACCAGAAGCAGTAGGAGTGGGAAGAGATATCCAGGAGTCTTGTTACTCTTTTGCTTGTAATCTGTCTGGGTAGTTTTCCCAATTTTTAAAATGAAGGGTTTTGTCTAGATCATCTCTAATATCTTTGAAGTTGAAATATCATAATTTTATGTGTATGTTCTCCTCTATACAAAATGTTACCATAAAAATGTCTTTCATATGTGTTCTTCCTTCTAGAACAATTTATACATCAATATATAATAAGGTTAATTTACATTAATTTGCTGGTAGAAGTATTTTCAGTCTCATCATCAAAATACCATTCAACAATGAATAATGAATCTTTTCCAAGCATTCACCAGTATTTTTTCCTGGCTGTAAATACTTGATGAAGTCATGTTTTTGTCTCTGTATCTGGATTTCTTTCTCTCTAATAGTCTCTGGGCGAGGTGTGCATTTTAGAAGAACTTAATTTCAACTACAAATGGTTATCAAACTTTATCATAAATGTGCAGTGAATACAAATATTTTGTTCAGAAAGCATTTGATTCTCTCTAGAAAAACTTGCCCTTTCAAGATTTCCATGTCATTTGGACTTTGTATTACTGTGAAATCACTCCCACTAGTCAATCAAAAATTTTCCAAAAGAAAGTATTCCAAACCAGACTGTTAGATTAGTGCCTCTCAGACTTTAATGGGCCTGAGAATCATGTGGACATCTTGCTTAAGTGCAGACTCTGGCTCAGTAAGGGAGGGGGTGGGGCCTCTGTTTCTAAGGACCACCTCGGTGATACCAGATCTGCTTATCTAAGACCACACTACAGCAAAGGACCAGAAGTCACCAATGTGTTCCTAAATATGGTTACAATAGACATATGACTTTTCTCATCTTTATTACCATTGAATTGTTTAGGCTGTTTTTCTACACATTAAAAAAAAGTATTTGTTTTCTTATAATGGCTAGTTTTATAAAGGGAGCCATATTTACACTATAATTAATCTGTCAAAAAAATAGACTGAGATAAGACTTATAGCATTGTAAACTTAACCGTAACTGGAAAAGGGTCATTCTGACTCAGCGCATACTGCCTGAATCTAAGATTATTTTTTTAAATGAAGCTTATTGATTTAAACAACATTATTATTCAATCTTAGAAATAGGAAATATATTATAAAATTTTAAAAAGGAATTTATGGGGTAATATCAAAAAAATTTAACATATAATTGCTGTTTATGTCACAGAAGAAAAGATTAGGGAAACATATATTTGAAAAACTAATGGAAAAATATTCCCAGATTTGATGAGAAATGACAGTTTAGAGCCAAGAGTCTCAGAGAATATCAAACAGAATTAATTCAGAGAAATTTATGCATTGATCCATTATAAATCAAAAATAAAAATATTGAAAACAACTAAAGAAAATATTATATTATATATCATGAACAATAATTTGAATAACTATGGACATCTCATCAGAAACTATGAGGGAAAAAAACAGTAGAAAAATATCTTTAAAGTGATTAAAGAGAAAAAAAAACATCAACTCGGAATTTTTATGCTATATCCAGTGAAAATATTTTAGGAGTAATAATGAAATACAGATAATCTCAGATGAGGGAAAAATAAATAAATTTGTCACCAGCAGATCTGCTCTACAAAAATTGCTTATGATACTTATTCAGATCAAAGAGTAGGATACTAAAAACAAATTTGAACCTTTGTGAAGAAAGAAAATGCAATAGAAATGATAGATACCTAAGAAAATATATTTTAAGTTTCCTTAAAGTATGTATGACTATTAAAAGCTAACTCTATAACATCGGTTGGTAGGATTATCAATGTATGTAGATGAGAGGGACATATCTCATACGAACATTACGAACATTAATTAGCAAGAAAAAGGAAGAAGATAAATTAGAAAAAAAATTGAATATATTTACAAAATTGAATTTAATAGCTTTACAAAAAACTCTGGGCTGCAAGAAATGCAAGATTGGTATTACATTTGAAAGTCAATCAATGTATCTCATTACATAAGCACAGTAAACTTTTTAAAAAAAATTGCATGATTTTTCTTTCTCAATAGTTGCAGGGAAAAAAGGCTTTGAAAAATCTAATAAAAATCAAAAAAGAAAGTTTACCTATTCTGCATAAGGATATCTAGGAAAATAAAGATAACCAAAGACCTTCAGAAGATATTATCTCTACTAAGGAAATATTGAAAATTTGTCCTCAGTAGCTGGAAGGAGACAAGACTGTCTGCTATCAGCATTTCTATCAAACATTATATTGGAGATCTTTGACAAACAAAAAAGGGAAAGTAGAATAAAAGGAATGGTAGAGGAGAGGAGAAACAGCATAAGGAATGATGAAATATATGCAAAATGATATAGAAGATATTAGCAAATAAAATCTATCAATATTTTAAATGCTAATTTTCGAAAAATATTTTCAATTTATTACAGGAATGCAAATTGGTATCTCATTTGAAAGTCGATATAGTTCATTAATATCAGCACAATAAGCTATCATTATATGAAGCAGACAAAAATAAGAATACCTAGAAAATCCAAAAGAATCTATAGTCAAATTATGAGAATTTATGAATATTTCAGGATTGCTGGCTACATTAACATACAATATACATAAAATTGTCTTCATATATCAGGAACAAAGTACAAGAAAATAAAATTTTAATATTTTATTTACAATAGAAAAAAATACATGTAACAATTATTGAGATAAATTAAAGAAGACTTAGCCTGCCTTCAGAAGTTGCAAAGACACTAATTATAAAATTATTAGTTTCTCTCCAAATTCCTTCATAGATTAAGTCCAATCCTAATCAAAGTTAGGAAGAGTTTTTTGTGGAAATTGACAAGTTGATTCAAAATTTATTTCAAAATGCTGAAGTCTGAGAATATCTAGGACAAATTTGAAGAACAAAGTTGGGAGACGTATTCTACTGGATATGAAGACATACTGAAAAGCTATATTAATAATGGCCATGCATTATTATTATTATTATTATTATTAAATTATTGTTTGGGTACTGGGGATTGAATGGGGTGGAAGGAGAGTTTTACCACTGAGCCAGCTTTTTTATTTTATATTTTGAGACAGGGTCTCGCTAAATTGCTGGGGCTATCCTCGAACTTGCAATTCTTCTGCCTCCTCCTCCTAAACCACTGGAATTATAGGTTTGTTCTAGAGTGCCAGGCAACCACATATTTTTATAGCAAACAAAGACAAGTAGAACAAATGTAAAAAATAGAATCTGAAACAAAACTATGCATATAGGAAACCTTTGATTCATGACAAAGGTGGAGTGCAGAACAGTGGGGGAAAGGTGGTCTTTATCCAGTAACCTAGTCAACTGTTTTCCAAAGGGGGAAAAAAGAATCTTGACCTTTATTTCACATCTTGCTCAACAATCATTTCTAATAGGTATGTGGCTCTAACGGTGAAAGATAAACTAATAAGACTTCAAGTAAATAACATAAAAATATCTTTAGGAGAGTCATAACTCAGACTATATAACCACAAATAACCTCTGTGTCTCAAGATATTCTAAAGAAATAGAAAGGGCAAAACACAAAAAAAAAAATTAAAAAGGGGATGTAGCTCATTGGTAGAGCACCCCTTGGTTCAATCCCCAGGACCCAAAAAAAAAAAAAAAAAGAACTCCTTCAAAACAAATAAGAGAAAGTGTACACTCATACACACAAACACACATACAGACAATGTACAAGAGAGTTAACAGGCTTTTTATAGTCTACTCAAAAACCAATAAACATTTTTTTAAAAAAGCTACCCAACTGCCTTAGTAATATTTTTTTCAAAATAAAATCACAAGCTAGTCTCAAATAAAAAAATCCATAATACCAGTGTTGTTGAGAATATGAAACTATTTTAGAATTCCCATTATATCATGCTTAGAAACAGAAATTATTATAACCACTTTGGAAACCTATTTGGTGTTATCCAATAAAATATAACCAATATACAATCCCTTAATATAACTTAACATATCACTCCTAGGTATACAACTATTTTTCACCAAAAGATAAATATAAGAAGGTTCACAACTCTTTTTGTTCGGACCGCAATGAGCAAGCTAAATGTTGAGAATAGCAAAGATGAAAGGTTCATTTGTGCAATGAGATTTATTTTATGCAGTAGGAATGAACAAACTCAACCCCATGCTGCCCTGTCACTGAATCTCACAAACATAATACTGAGGAAGAGATTGCAGAGGAAGGCAGTCTCCGCAGTTTGAGAGTCAGGTGCAAGATGAAAATGTGGAACCCCTGTTCAAAAGCAGGGGTAAAGTGCCTCTCAAGAAGCACATTGACCTTCTGCATTTCTTCCACTGTCTTTCTCTAACTGTGTGATTTTCAGTGGCTGATTAAAATCTTTCTCTAAGAAAAAACACACTTTTAATTTATTCGCATAAATTTACCATTCATCTTTATTTTGTGTAATGCCAGAAAATATGAGAAAGAAAAGAAAGAAAGAGAGGAGACGCAGGAAGGGGGTAGGGAGGAAACACACTTGAGGTAGCACTTATTCCAGCTCTTTTTATTATTTTTTTAAATATTTTAGGGGATGTTTTAGTTGTAGTTGGACACAATACCTTTATGTTATTTTTATGTGGTGCTGAGGATCGAACCCAGGGCCTCGCATATGCTAGGTGAGTGCTCTACCATTGAGCCACAGCTCCAGCCCCTTATTCTAGCTCTTACCTGTGAAAATGAGCCATCAAAGGAAGAGTTAAACATATATTTTAAAAATGAACTATAAATTACTGTAAATTGGTGATTGAAGACTCTTATAGAAGAATGTATAGCAAATGGAGAAGAAACAATAGTTTTATAAAGTAATTTTTAAAAAATAATTCAGTCAAGGATCATCAATGGATAGATCCATGAGAAGACAAGCTGATGGACCACAGTATTCCCGTCATGCTGGTCTCACCCTTCAGATTGACTACTAACTACAACAGGGAAAACTTAACCTTTGCAAGAGAGACATCTTGTGATTACCACCTTCACTGAATGATCAAAGCAAGTATCGATAATAACGATGCTTTATATCTACTGGTGAGCTATAGCTTCATGTGGAAATACTTTTTTCAAAAATAATTCAAAAATCAAGTCTAATCAAGCCTTTTGGCCTCATCTGCAGTTTATAGGAAATTCAGGGGATAAAGAAACAAAAGATACTACAGGAAACCAACAGATAAGCTCAAAAAGTAGATTTTCTATAAGACAATGGGTCTAATTTCTCCAATAATTTAATGCATTAAAGATAAAATTGTATAAGAGTTATTCTAGAATAATAGGCCACAGCTCAAACTTTGTACTTAAAGTATGTACCAAGTGTTAAAAAATATGAGAATTGTGAATTTTCTATGTGCAATAATAGTATATTTTGCCTAAGCAAGAGAATGTCCTTAATTTTAGCAGATGTATGCTGAACTGTTTAGGGGTGTAACTTTCTCTGAAATGATTCAGCAAATGGGTAAAAATGTTGACACCTATTGTGTCTCATTGGAGGGCATAAGGCTGCTCAATCTAAAAATCTTTCGACTTCTTAGGGTGTCAGAAAATGTTTGTCCTGGAAGTCAAAGTCTAATATTTGTTGTTTACTAACTTTCTCTGTAAAGCTAAAATTACTCAAACAGGGGAGGAGCTGCACTGTCCTGATTGAAGAAGGTCAGTGAACCAGGGTCTGTCCCTCTTAGCAGCCCCTTCACCCCATGAAGCAGGCCCTGAAGCACTCAGAGGTACTCCAGTTAAAATCACCTGATGAGTAAATCATTCCTCATTGTGACAAAAAGGACAGGAATGGCAACAGACCACAAATTAGGTTCTGAGAAAAGGGCGTAGGGAAGAAAGTTAGCCAAGAGGACTTACTATGTATTCTTATTAAGGCCAGTCCCCTCCTAGGGCATTCTGGGGCACTCAGATAAATTTTCACTGACAGCCTGTGCAAAGACCCTAACCTTAGATAGGAAACCTCCAGTTACTAGGTGGCAATGTCATTAAATCAGTAATGTTCCCCATAAAGCATTGAGCTAAAGTGTCCATCTCTCATAAACGGATACAGAGGGAAGGTCTTTCTTTACAAAAGGCAAGTATTTTAAAATCCAATGGAATTGTCCTTTACTAAAACGTTTTAGACTTGATGAATTTTCTTAGGTGAAATAGCTCAAATTAGATGTTTTTTATTTCTTACTATTTGAAACACTTTTCACTTTCAGAAAATAGCCTACTAAATGCATGCATGTTTTAATTATGTACTGTTTAAAGCATAATTAGATAGTATGAGTTTTAATTAGGTACTGAGCTTTTATTTTCATTCTTTTGTATACTGTTGGGTATGTGCGGGTGTTTATGATTTAAAAGACCTGATTCTCCCTTAATTAGTTTCCACCCATTCTGAGCTTTCTCTGAAATAATAAGCCCCATCATCTATTGTGTACAATTAAATATGTACCATTTTCTATGAGACAAAGATTTTCTAAGGAAGTGAAGTGGTGAACTTAATAAAATAGCATTTTCCCCAGGTTTCTTTTCTTTTTCTTTAGCTATGAATAGAGGCTTGGGTTAAAGTTTCATCAATTTTGACCAGTGTCATAATGCCTAACTGTTATTTACATTAAAAAATAAGAACCAGTGGAGTTCCTTGAGAACATTCTATAAAAATATTCTACAGTCTTCTTGATATTAAATAATAAAAATTTCTTATGGAATTACATTTCTTAGCATTAATATACTTTCTAAATTGAATTAAAGATTTTAATGCACATGATCAATCTCCTCCTTGATGTATTCAGCAAAAAGTATTATCTTTATGGGCAATCAGAATCTAGCAAATGTTACCAATCATCCTTTAGGAGAGGTATCTAAAGGGAGGAAAGGTAACTACCAAGTCCTGAATGATAGCTGTGTACCAGGTCCTCTTATGTTCATAATGTCACTAAATTTTTATGACTGCCCTACTAGGTAGGTATTATTTTCCACTCTTTACAACATGTTTAAACTGAGATTAACATATACATAAGACCTGTCTTCTTAAAAACAGTCATTTTCCTGCCAAAATATCAATCATCATTAGAACTTAAAATGCAGAAAGGAAACTGAGAATATGCTACATATACAAGTAACTGCATATTTGGGTACATACAATGTGAAGTATACAGTTTTCATTGCTAGTAGGAAATCATGAGATGAAGTGAAGCATCAAAATAGATGCTTTTCAACCTGCCTTGAGTATTACAGAGACCAGGCACGTAAAACTACAGGAATGTTGTTTCATTCTCTCAAACTGTGAAAGAAACATTAGCAGTGATCTTCTATTCATTTGCTTTTTCATAAGTAGAAACAATCATGTATTCTAAATAAACATATTCCTATCTTATGTGTTCATTCAAAATATGAATACCTGCAATATGTCAATAACCAAAGGGAAATTAATTGTACCTCATCTCCAACATGACCATTGGCCTTCCCCTCACCCAAACGCTGTATCAGAACTTTCTATTTTGAGTGGTAGTCCCAGCAGTAACACAGAAACAATATTTTTTTAGGCTGATCTTTGCCCGTTATGTGACATTATACCCTATACAGCACTGTTGATATTGCTAATAGTAGATATAATTTTAAAGACAAAAATCAAGTCCAAGAACAATATCAAAGTAGTTGTCTTCTATCAAAAAGTCATAGTTTTCTATACTTATATTTGTTAAATTTAGATATCACAGATATAACATTAGGATTTGTCACAAACTTCTATAATATAGTTGCTATTTTATGCCTGATATAAGTTGTTTAGAACCTGATATAAGTTGTTTGGACCCCATACCTTTGGTCCAGTTAAAACCTCCCCTCCCAGTATGTGTGTTTTTTCACCATAACCACAAAACTTGTTTCTCATCTCACTAACTCAAAACCTAGCACACCCTGCAGTGCTGACTATGAAAAAGTCTGATGTTCAGCACAAATCACTAAGGTCTCCCCTTCACGTATGTTCTCTTTAAACCAGCCAATCCACAATTCCCATAGGAATAACTCCATGGATTTTTTAAGGTCACTTTTAATTTGTGTTCTAATTGTACATAATAGTGAGCTTCGCTGTGACATATCCATACATGAAGTTATTTGGTCAACTTCATTCTCCAGTACGTCCCATGGATCCTAGAGGCATAGTCCCAAAGGTGCTCATCCATTCTCTGCCCAACCCCTCTCCCTGTGCTCCTCACCTCGCTTTCTCCCCTACTCAGTGTACGGGTTTCCACAAACTGGGTGAACATGCTGTGGTCTCTGGCCTTCCCACTGGCCCTCATGAGCTCCTTTCTTCTCTCTGGGATCTGAGAGTAATAAACTACTTCTGTTATTTCATGGGTTTTATTGTGCTCTCTTCTCTGTGTCTCGCCTGTCCAAATGAGGATCTTTGATCTTCAGTTGTCCAGTTTGATATGAAATTAACTCTCCTCCCATTTGGAGCTATCCTAGAGTGTGGTGATATCCATCGGAATAAAGTTGACCTCGATCAGACAAGAACCACAGGTGACTGCCAGGGACATCAGGCCTTGGGTCTACACTTAGGCATTGGGCCATCTGCCAGAGAAAGGAGCATCCCATGAAAGACCCACAGTAAACATCCACAACCATCTCCCCTAGAGCCCAGTCAATGCAGGGCCACTACCCAGAGAGCGACCTCAAGACCAAAATCGCAATTTTAAAAAACAGAATTAACTAAGAATAGATGCATGAAAGCTGTCTTAATACCTGACATACTATAAGTTCTTGCAATGGTTAACCCTCCAAAAATGTTCATATCCTAATTCCTGGAATTTATGAATGTTACCTTATGTGGTTAAAAAAAAAAAACAAGATCTTTTCAGATATCAGTTAGAGATCTTGAGGCAAAGAGATCAACCTGAATTATCTTATTGGGCCCTTAATCTAGTGGAAATTGTCTTTATAAGAAATATACAAGACTGAGGGCGGGGCTGAGGCGGCTGCTTCCCAGCTGGGCCCGGAGGGCTCCGCGCTCAGCCGTCCCGTCCCGGTCGGCCCCGAGACCCCGCGGACTGCCGGCCCTAGCCGAGCGGGGCGGCGGGAGTGGCTCTGGCTGTTGCCGGCTTTCCAGGCCCGCTCGCCTTCCTTCCGGAAGCCGGGTAGTCGCTCCCCGATGCCGAGGCTGCGGTCGCCGCGAACCGGATGCGAGCCTCTGAGACGCACCGGAAGTGTCCTCTGAGGCCGAGGGGCGGCGCGGGCGGCGCTTAAGATGAAACCGAGGGCCTGCACGTGCTAGGCAAGTACTCCACCACGGAGCTACACCTCAAGTCCTCTTATTATTTAATTTTGAGACGAGGTCTGGCTAAGTTGACCTGGCTGCCCTGAACTTGTGATCCTTCTGCCTTAGCGTGCCCAGTAGCTGGAATCAAAGGAGAGGGAGGACTTCAGTATTGTGAATAGTTCTGGTCTAGAGACCTTTTAGAGCCAAAAGGAATACAGTCTTGAATCTTTCTTATGAATTTGAAAGTGATCTGAGGACCTAATGTCTCTTACACTGTGAAAGAAAATGCTATCTGCCTTGAGAAATCAAATTCTCAGGACCAGGAAGTGAATGCAGGTTTTCTTCATCTAGATTCTAGGTTTAGAAATACCAAGTAAGAAATTCATGTATATGATTCTGGAAACTTGGAAAGGCAAATTGCTCATGACTGAAAGGCTTAACATAGATGAACCTTCCAAGTTCTTAAAAACAGAATGACTAAGAAGACAAAGATGGGTCAAGAAGACCAGTGGAAGACTCCCTAGGAGAGAGCCATAGAAAATGTACACTTCAGAAGAAAGATGGGATCAGAGAACTCAGAAAAGGAAAGTATATCATGTATACCCTCAAAAGGGTAAAAAGATTTTTATTCATGTGCATCAGATTACTCCAGTAGATAATCAAATATACGAGTGCCTTGAACGTGAACGAGACTTCTGTGAAAACTTAGCTCTTATTATGTGTGAGAGAACCCACACTGGGGAGAAACCTTACAGATGTGATATGTGTGAGAAAACCTTCATCCAGAGCTCAGATCTTATTTCCCACCAGAGGATCCACAATTATGAGAAACCTTATAAATGCAACAAATGTGAGAAGAGCTTTTGGCACCACTTGGCCCTTTCAGGACACCAGAGAACACATGCAGGTAAAAAATTCTATACATGTGACATCTGTGGCAAGAATTTTGGTCAGAGCTCTGATCTGCTTGTTCACCAGCGAAGTCATACAGGCGAGAAACCGTATCTTTGTAGTGAGTGTGATAAGTGCTTTAGTCGAAGTACCAACCTAATAAGGCACCGAAGAACCCACACAGGTGAGAAGCCATTTAAGTGTCTGGAGTGTGAAAAAGCCTTCAGTGGGAAATCAGACCTTATTAGCCACCAGAGAACACATACTGGTGAAAGGCCCTACAAGTGTAACAAGTGTGAGAAGAGTTACCGACACCGTTCAGCCTTCATTGTACATAAAAGAGTTCACACTGGGGAGAAACCCTATAAGTGTGGTGCCTGTGAGAAATGCTTTGGCCAGAAATCAGACCTTATTGTGCATCAGAGAGTCCACACAGGTGAGAAGCCCTATAAATGCTTGGAATGCATGAGGAGTTTTACTCGCAGTGCCAACCTCATTAGACACCAGGCAACTCACACTCATACTTTTAAATGTCTTGAGTATGAGAAAGGCTTCAGCTGTAGCTCAGACCTTATTGTGCATCAGAGAATTCATGTGGAAGAGAAACCACATCAGTGGTCTACATGTGAGAGTGGCTTCCTGTTAGGTATGGACTTTGTTGCCCAACAGAAAATGAGAACTCAGACGGAGGAGCTACATTATAAGTACAGTGTGTGTGATAAAAGCTTTCACCAGAGCTCAGCCCTTCTCCAACATCATATTGGTGAAAAACCATATATCTGTAATGTGGGTGACAAAGCTCTTGAGCTCAGCCCCGCTCATGCATCAGAAGCCTCACAAATGTCCTGACCAGGGAAGAAGTTATGATACCATGAATAATTTAATTACAGATCAGAGCTCATTAGGATGAATCTAGGTGAATCTCAGACTTGGCCTAGAGTGCAAACTTCAGTGGGGACCAGAGAGCCTGCAATTGTAGGAAGCATGAGGAATACTTCACCCACAAGAGCTGCCCTAACAGCCACTCCAGTGAGAAACTCCACAGGTGCCCTGAGTTTAGGAAAACCCTTAGTCTGAGCTTGATCACCTACAGGGTTTGCACAGGTAGGAAACATGCACTGCCTATACAAGCTTTCTTGCAGTACCCAGCCCTCCTCATTGTAAGGGAATTCACACCAGAAAACAGCTTCTTAATAAATGCCTTCAGTGTCAGCAGAGCTTCAGACAGTATGTACATCTCGTTGGACACCAGAAAACCCACCTGGGGAGAAGCCCCAGCAAGTGTGGAAAGGCTTCTAACAGAACTCTGACTTTCTTACCCATCAGAGAAGGCATACTGGTGAAAAATTATATATTTGTCTTGAGTATGGCAAAAAAAGAAAATAGAAAAAAAATCTGAGGAAAGATAAGTGTCTGAATGAGAAAAAGCTTGTCAGTGATCAGCTCTTGTGGTATATCAAGGCGCTCACATAAATACCTTGAGTCTGGAAAAGCCTTGCTAGTAGCTCCTATTTTATTGGGCCCAAAGAACCCATTTTGCAGAGAAGCTTGCCTCATTGAGAGGTCTGATTATAAATTGTGGGTGAGAATCTGTGTATATATAGTACATGTAAGAACTGGTCTTAAATTTAATTGACCCATGGGGTAGAACTGTAAGTGGAGTCAGTAAGGAAATCATTTTTTTAGATACCCAGAAGCTTGTTCTGGGGAAAGCTGGGGCGGGTCAGAGTAGACCTGTTGGGTAACTCAGGAAAAGATGCTTTTTCTTTTATCTGAACCACTTAATGATTGCTTTATTTTCACTTTTTAAAATTCAGAAATTCAATAAAGGAAAGGACTGTAACCTTGTAAAAAAAAAAAAAAAGAAATATACAAGTTTGATAAACAGGAAAAAAGGAGGTGACATGAAGATGGAATAATGTGACCATAAGCCAAGGACAGTAAGGGGTGCCTGGAGCTATTCAAAGCTAGAAGAAGCAAGTCAGAGTTCTCCTCTAGCACGTCCAGGGAAGTGTGGCCTGCCAACATCTTAGATATCTGGCCTTAAGAATTGTAAAAGAATAAATTTCTGTTGTTCTACACCACCCATTTGTAATTCTTTATGGCAGTCACAGGAAACTGATTTGGATCTCATATGGTATCCTTATTAATCAGATCAAAGTCACTGTTATGCCTTTTTGTTGGTTTAATTCAATGGTTCTCAATCTTCAATGCACGTTAAAATCACCTGGGAAGCTCTTAAAACATGGATACTCAGTCCCCATCTCCTGAGTTTTCTGTTTAGTTGTTAGGATTTAGTGGACACATTGCTAAGTAGTTTTGAAAATCTCCCAGGTAAAAATAATATGGAATAAATATTGAGAACCATAGTTATCATTGATTAATAACAATCTATCTGCTTCTTTAGATTTTGTGCTTCTATTAAGATATGAACTATGTCTGAATTGTTTCTGCCTAACACAGTGCCTGACATATGGTAATGTATTTGTTGAAAATGAATGAGAACCTAACCCTCTAACACAAATGAAAAAGTGGTATAACGCAGCTCCTACCCTCTAGCAGTTCAGCCAGGTAAGAGGAGAAAGAGGGCAGGCTGGGTGCAGAAGAGAGCCTATATGGGAATAGTAATAATAATATCAATAGAATACATTCAGCTCAAATAATAGGCACCAAAACAGTAGCTGGAACAAGTAGAAGTCTGCCCCACATGTAAAATAAATCCAAAGAAGACTTGTAGTAGGACAGGATTGGTACATTAATTCTAAAGTTGTTGGGGATCTGAGCTTCCTTCTTAATTCCTCCCCCTTTTCTTTGCATACAGCTGCAATCCATTGCCCAGTTTGGCTGCCTGAGTTCCAGAAATGAAAAAGCATCTTTCAGAGCTGACAGGGATGAAAAGGAATAATCACCTTCCCATTAAGTACCCTTAATACATGACATTTCCACTTGCATCCCAATGGCCAGAATGTAGTCCTGTGGCATTTCTTCCCACAGGAAAGGCTGAGAATGCTGCTTATGTGTAATGAAAAACTGAAAATTCTACACTTATCAAAGAGAAGAGAGAAAAGGTATGTTAAGGGAATGAACCACTATCTCTGTCATAATAATTAACTCTAATAAAACAAAGATACTGGGCTACAATAAAAGTTCATACTGCTTTAGGAGTACAGGGGAGGAACTACAATTGCAACTAGAAGCATCAGGAAAACCATAAATGAGAAGGTGTGATGTAAGCCAGGTCACAAAAGATAAGATAATCAGAAAGATATATGAGTGAAAAGGTACTCCAGGCAGAGGGAATGCTGTGAGCAAAAGCATAGAGAACAGAATGTACAGAGTATATATCAAAACAGTTGCAACTGACGTAAAGCAAAAAAGAAAGAAAGCATTCTGTTATGGAAAAAGAAAAAACTTAACATCACAGAGATCAAGTTTTAAATCAGTAGCCTCACAACTTAAGAGATAGATAATGAGAGGCTTGAAGGATAATATGAAACAGAGTTTACAAATATATACAAGACAGAAAAGCCTAGACTCAGGGATGGAGGACGTAATTGACAAACTAATAACTTAGGGTTTACTATGTTAGAATTAGTAAGATAATTGAATATGTTAAATAAAAAATTTACTATTCCTCTTTTATGGAAAGTCTAATTGGCAATTTTGGTAATAAATTTTGGTGATTTTAGTAATAAAAAATTATTTGGTGCAATAAGGAAATATAGTTAACCTTGGAAATTTTTCTCACCATTTTCTTTCTCCTTACAGCTTTCAAACCATCTAGAAGACACATGCAGAAAAATCTGTTTGAAAATGACAAGTAAAAGATGTTTTATAAACTCCAGATGGAATTTGGTCTTTACTTAGATCAAATATGAAAAGACATCCAGGCACCAGGCTGGATAAATAGCAAGCCAATTCTGACTTTGTGAAGCAAAATTTACTGCATCTTACTAACTCATCTTTGGTGTGGAAGCACAGTAGTTATGCTAAATGAAAGTTGAGGGAAAGTGGAAAGTTACCATTATTTACTGAGAACTATTTGGGTACCAGACACACTGATAGATATTTATGTGCAATATCTCACTTAAATCAACAATGTTTGACCTGAATAGGAATGAGGTTTGGTAAGGTAGGTGTCTGGCCCAGGTCACTGTCAATGAATGACCAAGATTGAAAGCCTCAACTCTACCTCAAAAGCATGTTCACACAGGGGTTTCTGACGTTCTTGCTCAACCACTCAACCACTCACTAATTCCCACTGCACTATTAATTTTTTATTTCCAACTTATTCTTTCCAACTTTTAACCAAAACTGATCTTTTTTTTTTTTTGCTATTTGCCCAGATGTTTCCAACTTCAATATTCACTGATTTTCTTCCTCATTTCTAAGTGATTCCACTCCCTAGTTTATAATGTAACACAGACATTTTAAAACTTAAGAAAAAGTTTCATTAATGGAGTTACCATGTGCCAATAATTCTGCCTTAGAACCCCTTCTGTTCTTTACTGCCCTTTGCATAAACAGCTACTGATTATTTTAAATATCTTCCTTTCATTCTTCTTCAGGTACTTGTTTATGCATCAATGGTGCACTGAAAAATATGACAAGTCTTTTTGATCAAGAGAGAAATTCATATCAACCCAAGCACTAAGCTATATACAGAATGCATTTATTCCAAAAGTATTTCCAAGATGACTACCTGAGTCAAGAATGTACACATCCTACCTCAAGTTGTCACAAATGTTCCCAAGGTCCCAATCTATCTTTATTTCCACCCCTCCATCAAAGGCAATTGCAATTAACCACATTTGGACCTGTGTCGTTCTCTAAAGACACTCTAGGTTTTCCAACTCTGGAATTTTATTTATTCCTTTCTCCCTACCAAGGCCTCTCATATCTCACCTTCTAACAAACTCTTGTTCTCAAGTTCAAGAGTCAAATTGACCACAACACAATAATCTTGGGTGACTTTAACACACCTCTCACCAATGGATAGATATTCCAAAGAAAAGTTGAATAAAGAAACTATAGAACTTGATAACACAGTCAATAACTTAGATTTAACTGACATATATAGAATATTTCAACCTGCATTAAGTGGATATACTTTCTTCTCAATAGCACATGGATCCTTCTCTAAAATAGACCATATACTATACCACAAAGCAACTCTTAGCAAATACAAAAAAGTAGAGATACTACCAGGCATTTTATCAGATCATAATGGAATAAAATTGGAAATCAATGACAATAAAATCTAAAAGTTTCTCTAACACCTGGAGACTAAACAATATGCTACTGAATGAAAAATGGGTCACAGAAGACATCAAAGAGGAGATTAAAAAATTCTTAGAGTTAAATGAGAACATAGACACAACATATCGAAATCTCTGCGACACTATATAAGCAGTACTAAGAGGAAAATTCATTGCATGGAGTTCATCCCTTAAAAGAAGAAAAAGTCAACAAATAAATGACTCACACTACATCACAAAGCCCTAGAAAAAGAAGAGCAAACCAACAGCAAAAGTGGTAGAAAGCAATAAATAATTAAAACTAGAGTTGAAATCAATGAAATTGAAACAAAAGAAACAATTGAAAAAATTGACAAAACAAAAAGTTAGTTTTTTGAAAAAATAAATAAAATTGACAGACTCTTAGCCACACTAACAAAGGGAAGAAGAGAGAAAACTCAAATTACCAGCATATGTGATGAAACAGACACTACAGAAATACAGAGGATAATTAGAAATTATTTTGAAATCTTATACTCCAATAAAATAGAAGACATTGAAGTCATTGACAAATTTCTTTAGTCATACAATTTGTCCACATTTAGTCAGGAAGATATACACAATTTAAACAGATCAATATCAAGTGAGGAAATAGAAGAAGCCATCAAAAGCTTACCAATCAAGAAAAGCCCAGGACCAGATGGATACACAACCAAGTTCTACAAGACCTTTAAAGAAGAACTAATTCCAATACTCTTCAATTTATTTCAGGAAATAGAAAAAGAGGCAGCACTTCCAAACTCATTCTATGAGGCCAATATCACCCTGATCCCAAAACCAGGCAAAGACACATCAAAGAAAAAAAAAAAACTTCAGACCAATATCTCTAATGAACATAGATGCAAAAATTCTCAATAAAATTCTGGCAAATCAAAAACAAAAACATATCAAAAAACTGTGCACCATGATCAAGAGGGATTCATCCCAGGGATGCAAGTTGGTTCAACAGATGGAAATCAATAAATGTAATTCATCACATCAATAGACTTAAATATAAGAATCATATGATCATCTCAATAGACACAGAAAAAGCATTTGACAAAATACAGCACCCCTTTATGTTCATGAAATACAAAGGGAGGGAACCCTTCCAAACTCATTCTATGAGCTTAATATCACCCTGATACCAAAACCGACAAAGACAAATCAAAGAAAGAAAATTTTAGACCAATATCCCTGATAAACTTAGTTGCAAAAATTCTAAATAAAGTTTCAGCAAATTGCATACAAAAACATATTAAAAATATAGTGCACCACTATCAAGTGGGGTTCATCCCAGGGATGCAGGGTTGGTCAACATATTGAAATCAAAAGACTTAATTCACCATATTAATAGACTTAAAAACAAGAATCATATGATCATCTCAATATATGCAGAAAAGACATTTGACAAAATACAGCACACCTTCATGTTCAAAACTCTAGAAAAACTAAGAATAATAGGAACATGTCTCAATATTGCAAAAGCTATATATGCTAAACCCAAGGCCAGCATCATTCTAAATAGAGAAAAATTGAAAGCATTCCTGCTAGAACCTGGAACAAGACAAGGATGTCCTCTTTCACCACTTCTATTCAACATCATCCTTGAAACTCTAGCCAGAGCAATTAGACAAAAGAAAGAAATCAAAATGATACAAATAGGTAAAGAAGAACTCAGACTATCACTATTTGCTGATGACATGATTCTATAAGATCAAAAAAAATTCCACCAGAAAACTTCTAGAACTAATAAATGAACTCAGCTCAGTAGCAGGATATAAAATCAAGGCCCAGAGGCCCAGCAACCAGCCAAGTGACTGCAGCTACACGCGCCGGCGGGGAACGCGGACCGGACCCACTAGGACAGGTCCGGCGGACGGCTGAGGGCTAGGCCCATCCCCTCCCCCAGTGTCTGCAGGTAGGCGGGACTGTGAACACCAGCAGAGCGGGCCCAAAGCCTGCTGAGGGGCAGAACCGGCCCCTCCCCCAGTGCCTGCAAGCTAGGCCAACCTGCAAGCCACGGGCGGGCGGGTCAGGCCCAGCAACCAGCCAAGTGACTGCAGCTACACGCGCCGGAGGGGAACGCGGACCGGACCCACTAGGACAGGTCCGGCGGACGGCTGAGGGCTAGGCCCGTCCCCTCCCCCAGTGTCTGCAGGTAGGCGGGACTGTGAACACCAGCAGAGCGGGCCCAAAGCCTGCTGAGGGGCAGAACCGGCCCCTCCCCCAGTGCCTGCAAGCTAGGCCAACCTGCAAGCCACGGGCGGGCGGGTCAGGCCCAGCAACCAGCCAAGTGACTGCAGCTACACGCGCCGGAGGGGAACGCGGACCGGACCCACTAGGACAGGTCCGGCGGACGGCTGAGGGCTAGGCCCGTCCCCTCCCCCAGTGTCTGCAGGTAGGCGGGACTGTGAACACCAGCAGAGCGGGCCCAAAGCCTGCTGAGGGGCGGAACCGGCCCCTCCCCCAGTGCCTGCAAGCTAGGCAAACCTGCAACCCATCGGGAGGTTAGGCCCAGCAACTTATGGAGTGACACAGGTGCCCCTGGCGCCTGCTGGGTAGGTGGACCTTTGACCGACCAGCAAAGCAGACCTAGGGCCTGCCAGCATGGTAGACGGATCACACTAATTGGAGGAGGATCACAGCCACTACCTGCCCTGCAAGGGTGATTTTTCAACTATACAAGAGCAATATAAATAAATAGAGGGGGAAAATATCAAAGACACAACAATTTCACCAAGCAGAAAGAAACGCCAGCAGTATGAAACGACAAGGAAAGAAAGGACCACAGGCAATGCAGGTCAACTCAACTTTAGAAGAGGTAATAGCTGCAACAGATGGAATGTCAGATAGAGAGCTCAGGACATACATGCTTCAGATGATCTGGAGTCTCAAGGAAGACATGAGACAGCAAAATCAGACAATGAAAGATCACATTGACAAACAAATCCAGGAAGTAAAAGATCAATTTCACAGGGAGATAGAGGTAATAAAAAACAAACAAATAGAAATACTAGAAATGCAGGAAACAATAAACCAACTTAAAAACTCAATTGAGAATACTACCAGCAGAGTGGATCACTTAGAAGATAGAACATAAGACAATGAAGACAGAGTATTTCAACTTGAAAAGAACATAGATAGCTCAGCAAGTCTACTAAGAAACCATGAGCAGAACATTCAAGAGCTATGGGATAATATCAAAAGACCAAACTTAAGAGTCATTGGGATACAGGAAGGCACAGAGCTCCAAACCAAAGGATTAAGCAATCTATTCAGTGAAATAATACAAGAAAACTTCCCAGACTTGAAGAATGAGACAGAATCCCAAATCCTAGAAGCCTACAGGACGCCGAATGTGCAAAATCATAAGAGATCCACACCTAGACACATTATAATGAAGATGTCCAACATACAGAATAAGGAGAGAATTTTAAAAGCTACAAGGGAAAGGAAGCAGATTACATTTAGGGGTAAACCAATCAGAATAACAGCTGATCTCTCAACACAGACTCTAAAAGCTAGAAGATCCTGGAATAACATATTTCAAACGCTTAAAGAAAATGGATTCCAACCAAGAATCTTGTATCCGGCGAAATTAAGCTTCAGGTTAGAAGATGAAATTAAAACCTTCCACGATAAACAAAAGTTAAAAGAATTCGCAGCTAGAAAACCATCTCTTCAAAAAATCCTTGGCAAAACATTACAGGAAGAGGAAATGGAAAATAACATTGATAACCAACAATGGGAGGTAGGACAGTAAAGGGGGGAAAGTAGTCAAAGAGGATAACAAATCAGGTTTAGTAACATCAATAAACAAATATGGATAGAAGAACAAACCATATCTCAATAATAACCCTAAATGTTAATGGCTTAAACTCACCAATTAAGAGACACAGGCTAGTAGAATGGATCACAAAACAAAACCCAACAATATGCTGTCTACAGGAGACGCATTTGATAGGAAAAGATGTACATAGACTAAAGGTGAAAGGTTGGGAAAAATCATATCACTCATATGGACCACGGAAACAAGCAGGAGTGTCCATACTCATATCTAATAAAATAGATTTCAAGCCAAAGCTAATCAAAAGGGATAAAGAAGGACACTTCATACTGCTCAAGGGAACCATACACCAACAAGACATAACAATCATAAATATATATGCCCCAAATAATGGTGCAGCCGTGTTCATCAAGCAAACTCTTCTCAAGTTCAAGAGTCTAATAGACCACCATACAGTAATCATGGGAGACTTCAACACACCTCTCTCACCACTGGACAGATCTTCCAAACAAAAGTTAAATAAGGAAACTATAGAACTCAATAACACAATTAACAACCTAGACTTAATTGACATATATAGACTATACCACCCAACATCAAGTAGCTACACTTTTTTCTCAGCAGCACATGGAACCTTCTCAAAAATAGACCATATACTATGTCATAGGGCAACTCTTAGACAATACAAAGAGGTAGAGATAATACCATGCATCTTGTCTGATCATAATGGAATGAAACTGAAAATCAATGATAAAAGAAGAAAGGAAAAATCAAACATCACCTGGAGAATGAACAATAGGTTGCTGAGTGATCAATGGGTTTTAGAGGAGGAAATTAAAAAATTCCTAGAGTTAAATGAAAACACAGACACAACATATCGGAATCTATGGGACACATTGAAAGCAGTTCTAAGAGGAAAATTCATTGCTTGGAGTTCATTCCTCAAAAAAAGAAAAAACCAACAAATAAATGATCTCCTACTTCATCTCAAAATCCTAGAAAAAGAAGAGCAAAACAACAGCAAAAGAAGTAGAAGGCAAGAAATAATTAAAATCAGAGCTGAAATTAATGAAATTGAAACAAAAGAAACAATTGAAAAAATTGACAAAACTAAAAGCTGGTTCTTTGAAAAAATAAATAAAATTGACAGACCCTTAGCCATGCTAACGAAGAGAAGAAGAGAGAGAACCCAAATTACTAGCATACGGGATGAAAAAGGCAATATCACAACAGACACTTCAGAAATACAGAAGATAATCAGAAATTACTTTGAATCCTTATACTCCAATAAAATAGAAGATAGTGAAGGCATAGATAAATTCCTTGAGTCTTATGATCTGCCCAGATTGAGCCAGGAGGATATAGACAACCTAAACAGACCAATAACAATAGAGGAAATAGAAGAAACCATCAAAAGACTACCAACTAAGAAAAGCCCAGGACCGGATGGGTATACAGCTGAGTTTTACAAAACCTTTAAAGAGGAACTAACACCAATACTTTTCAAGCTATTTCAGGAAATAGAAAAAGAGGGAGAACTTCCAAATTCGTTCTACGAGGCCAACATCACCCTGATTCCGAAACCAGACAAAGAGACTTCAAAGAAAGAAAACTACAGACCAATATCTCTAATGAACCTTGATGCAAAAATCCTCAATAAAATTCTGGCGAATCGGATTCAAATACATATCAAAAAAATTATACACCATGATCAAGTAGGATTCATCCCTGGTATGCAAGGTTGGTTCAATATACGGAAATAAATAAATGTTATCCACCACATCAATAGACTTAAAAATAAGAACCATATGATCATCTCGATAGATGCAGAAAAAGCTTTCGACAAAGTACAGCATCCCTTTATGTTCAAAACTCTAGAAAAATTAGGGATAACTGGATCATACCTCAACATTGTAAAAGCAATCTATGATAAGCCACAGGCCAGCATCATTCTGAATGGAGAAAAATTGAAGGCATTCCCTCTAAGATCTGGTACAAGACAGGGATGCCCTCTCTCACCACTTCTGTTCAACATAGTCCTCGAAACACTGGCCAGAGCAATTAGGCAGAGGAAAGAAATTAAAGGCATAAAAATAGGAAAAGAAGAACTTAAATTATCACTATTTGCAGATGATATGATTCTATACCTAGCAGACCCAAAAGGGTCTACAAAGAAGCTATTAGAGCTAATAAATGAATTCAGCAAAGTGGCAGGATATAAGATCAACACGCATAAATCAAAGGCATTCCTGTATATCAGCGACAAATCCTCTGAAACGGAAATGAGGACAACTACTCCATTCACAATATCCCCCCAAAAAATAAAATACTTGGGAATCAACCTAACAAAAGAGGTGAAAGATTTATACAATGAAAATTACAGAACCCTAAAGAAAGACATAGAAGAAGACCTTAGAAGATGGAAAAATATACCCTGCTCATGGATAGGCAGAACTAACATCATCAAAATGGCGATATTACCAAAAGTCCTATATAAGTTCAATGCAATGCCAATCAAAATCCCAACAGCATATCTTGTAGAAATCGATAAAAGAATCATGAAATTCATATGGAATAATAAAAGACCCAGAATAGCAAAAACAATACTAAGCAGGAAGTGTGAATCAGGCGGTATAGTGATACCAGACTTCAAACTATACTACAGAGCAATAGTAACAAAAACAGCATGGTACTGGTACCAAAACAGGCGGGTGGACCAATGGTACAGAATAGAGGACACAGTAACCAATCCACAAAACTACAACTATCTTATTTTTGATAAAGGGGCTAAAAGCATGCAATGGAGGAAGGATAGCATCTTCAACAAATGGTGCTGGGAAAACTGGAAATCCATTTGCACCAAAATGAATCTGAATCCCTATCTCTCGCCGTGCACAAAAGTTAACTCAAAATGGATCAAGGAGCTTGATATTAAATCAGAGACATGGCATCTGATAGAAGAAAAAGTTGGTTATGATCTACACGCTGTGGGATCGGGCTCCAAATTCCTCAATAGGACACCCATAGCGCTAGAGTTAACAAATAGAATCAACAAATGGGACTTACTCAAACTAAAAAGTTTTTTCTCAGCAAAAGAAACAATAAGAGAGATAAACAGGGAGCCTACATCCTGGGAACAAATCTTTACTCCACACACTTCAGATAGAGCCCTAATAACCAGAATATACAAAGAACTCAAAAAATTAGACAATAAGATAACAAATAACCCAATCAATAAATGGGCCAAGGACCTGAACAGACACTTCTCAGAGGAGGACATACAATCAATCAACAAGTACATGAAAAAATGCTCACCATCGCTAGCAGTCAGAGAAATGCAAATCAAAACTACCCTAAGATACCATCTCACTCCAGTAAGACTGGCAGCCATTAGGAAGTCAAACAACAATAAGTGCTGGAGAGGATGCAGGGAAAAGGGCACTCTTGTTCATTGCTGGTGGGACTGCAAATTGGTGCAGCCAATTTGGAAAGCAGTATGGAGATTTCTTGGAAAGCTGGGAATGGAACTACCATTTGACCCAGCTATTCCCCTTCTCGGTCTATTCCCTAAAGCCCTAACAAGAGCATGCTACAGGGACACTGCTACATCGATATTCATAGCAGCTCAATTCACGATAGCAAGACTGTGGAACCAGCCTAGATGCCCTTCAATAGATGAATGGATAAAAAAAATGTGGCATTTATATACTATGGAGTATTACTCTGCATTAAAAAATGACAAAATCATAGAATTTGGAGGGAAATGGATGGCATTAGAGCAGATTATGCTAAGTGAAGCTAGTCAATCTTTAAAAAACAAATACCAAATGACTCCTTTGATATAAGGGGAGTAAACAAGGACAGGGTAGGGACGAAGAGCTTGAGAAGAAGATTTACATTAAACAGGGATGAGAGGTGGGAGGGAAAGGGAGTGAGAAGGGAAATTGCATGGAAATGGAAGGCGATCCCCAGGGTTATACAAAATGTCATATAAGAGGAAAGGAGGGGCAAGACAAGATAATACAAATGGAAGAAATGATTTACAGTAGAAGGGGTAGAGAGAGAAAAGGGAAGGGGAGGGGAGGGGAGGGGAGGGGGGGATAGTAGAGAATAGGACAGACAGCAGAATACATCAGACACTAGAAAGGCAATTTGTCAATCAATGGAAGGGAAACTGATGTGATACAGCAATTTGTATACGGGGTAAAAGCGGGAGTTCATAATCCACGTGAATCAACCGTGTAATATGATGTATTAAGAACTATGTAATGTTATGAACGACCAATAAAAAAAAAAATCAAGGCCCATAAATCAAATGCATCCTTATACATCAGTGATGAATTCACTAAAAGAGAAATTAGGAAAACTACTCCATTCACAATAGCCTCAAAAAAAAAAATACCTGGGAATCAACCTAACAAAAGAGGTGAAAAACCTCTACAATGAAAACTACAGAACAAAAAAGAAAAAAATTGAAGAAAACCTCAGAAGATGGAAATATCTCCCATGCTCCTGGATAGGCAGAATGAATATTGTCAAAATGGCCATACTACCAAAAGCCTTATACAGATTTAATGCAATTCCTATTAAAATCCCAATGACATTCTTCATAGAAACAGAAAAAGCAATCATGAAACTTATTTGGAAAAATAAGAGACCCAGAATACCTAAAGCAATCCTTAGCAAGAACAGTGAAGCAAGAGGCATCACAATACCATACCTTAAACTATACTATAGAGATACAATCACAAAATCCTCATGGTATTGGCACCAAAATAGACTTGTAGACCAATGGTAAAGAACAGAGGACACAGAGACAAAAGCACATAAATAAAGTTATCTCATACTAGACATTGGTGCCAAAAATATTCACTGGAAAAAAGATAGCCTAGTCAACAAATGGTGCTGGCAAAACTGGAAATCACATGTAGCAAAATGAAATTAAACATCTATCTCTCACACTGAACAAAAATCAACTCAAAGTGGATCAAAAACTTAGGCACTAGAACAGAGATCCTGTGCCTAATAGAAGAAAAAATAGGTCCAAATCTTTACCACATCAGCCTAGGATCTGACTTCCTTAACAAGACTCCTAAAGAGCAAGAAGTAAAATCAAGAATCAATAAATGAGATGGATTCAAATTAAACAGCTTCTTCTCAGCAAAGGAAATAATTAATAACATGAGAGGAGAGCCTACAGATTTGAAGAAAATTTTTACCACATGCACCTCTGATAAAGCATCAATCCCTAGGATATAAAATAACTCAAAATAACAACAAAAAAACAAACATCCCAATCAATAAATGAGCTAAGGAACTGAATCGACAGTTCACAGAAGAAGAAATACAGTTGATCAACAAATATATGAAAAAGTGCTCAACATCTCTGGCAATTAGAAAAATGCAAACCAAAACTACTCTAAGATTTAATCTCACTCCTGTTAGAATGGCAATCATCAAGAATACAGGCAACAATAAACGTTGGTGAGGATGTGGTGAAAAAGGTGCATTCATACATTGCTGGTGAAACTGCAAATTGTTGCAACCACTATGGAAAGAAGTATGGAGATTCCTTAGAAAACTGGGAATGGAACCACCATTTGACCCAGCTATCCCACTCCTCGGTTTATACCCAAAGGACTTAAGATCAGCATACTACAGTAATGCAGCCACATCAAATTTATAGCAGCTCAATTCACAATAGCTAAACAATGGAACCAACCTAGGTGTCCCTTAATAGATGAATGGATAAAGAAAATGTGGTGTATATATATTCAATGGAATAATACTCAGGTTTAAAGAAGAGTGAAACTATGGCATTTGCCAGTAAATGGGTGGAGTTGGAGACTATCATGCCAAATTAAATAAGCCAATCCCACAAAACCAAAGGCCGAATGTTTTCTCTAATATATAGATGCTAATCCACAATAAGGCAGGGGGCACTAGGGAAGAATAACGTTACTTTAGAAGGTATGCAGAAATAGGAAAGATAGTAGAATGAAACAGACATCATTACTTCATGTATATATGTGACTACATGAGCAACATGAGTCTACAACATGTGGACTCAGAAAAATGAGAAATTCTATCCCATCTATGTATGATATATCAAAATGCATAAATTCATTCTACTGTCATGTATAACTAATTAAAACAAATTTTAAATTTTTAAAAAATATATTTAAAAATTATTTTTAAATTGAAAATTAAAATTTTTCAAAATGGCTGGAGTTGTAGTATCCCTGGGTTCAATCCCCAGTTCCAAAACATAATAAAGAAAAGAAATAATTAAAAAACAGAAAATGTCCTGAGGAGAGGAAAAGAGTGTTACATTCAAAGAAGAAAAACGTCATTACTGCTGGAGTACAGAGATCAAAAGTGATTGGGGTAAGAGAGGGAGCAGGGAAATGGTAATTGAGGGTCCACTGTCATCATAAAGCTTGGATTTATTTGAAGTGTACCAGGAAGCTATTCAGGCATTTAAAGGTGGATATTCACATGATCTGTCTCATAATTTTTAAAGTACTATTTATTCAAGTCCTGAAAACACTCATCCTTGGATATGGCTTTGGCTGGTGTTTTAATGCCATCTGAGCTCCAGCTTTGCATCTTCACCTGCCAATCAGATGTTTCTTCCCCAAAAAACTCGTCCTCACTTCTGACTCATAGATCAAAGAACAAAGCTGCCTTCTCCCAGGAAGGAACTCAGCTTTCTCATTTCCCTGTTTACCTACTGAAGCACTCTGACACACCTTTCTCCACCTTTCTCCCCCCACTAAGCCCAGGCATGGCTGCTATTTAGGATCCTGTTTCATTCCCATGGCTTCCACCCCAGATCACAGCTCACATCAAACTCAATCCTAAATACCAAGAATAGCACCATAATAGATGACTGCTTCTCTCAGATTTCCCAGCCCCCTGACATTCTCATTTAAAGATTTCTATTTGCCAAAATGTTCAGAATCTTTACATAGCATCTAAGACTCTTCTTCTTAAACCTTATATTTTGCTACTCTGCTGACTTTGGTCTACTTATACTTTTTTCTTCACCAAAAAATATGTTCCCCTCTTTCCACTCATCAAAATTCTAAGTCCAAGTGCAGGTCATACGTCAATCCTTCTGTGAAGGCATAATTGACCATCCCAAACTAGAATCAGTGCTTCTCCTCTGAACCTTCTCCTCAAAGTGACTTCTATCTGTATCAGTCAATTGTCACTTAACAATTTCCTTCTTGTATTGTTACCATATTTTCATATTTTTAGGTTTTATCTTCCCAAATAAGGGAAAAGTGGTAAGAAAGCATATCTGCCTTTGAGCATAGAAAGATGCTAAATACATACAGTTTCTCATGTTTGATTTACCCAAATACCAAAGATACAACACTATAATCTCTGGCTCCTTACAAAACAAATTATTTGAGAAAATTGAGTGAATATATAAATACTACATTTTTCCATCCATTCAGATACATGCTCAATTTAGCACATTTTATGCAATACTTTCTAAATTTTCTCATTTTGAGTATTAAAGAATCCAGCTCCAATGTGCTGAATTATCTTTCTCAGCCCTTTTGTACTGTCACCAAAGCTTTATGGAGCCTGCACTTGAAATCAAGCTTAATTATCTTTGCCTGCCTAACCAATCTTGTCTTCTCACTAATCCCCACCCAAGCATTCAAAGCAATTCCAAATTCACAATCCAGGAACTGAATGTCCTGACCTGCAGCCCTTATAAATACCCTATCAAACAGACTTTCCTTCAAAGTTCAACAAAGGGCACTTTTCTCAACAGACATTTTCTATGCATATCCAGAACAAGATAAATATTAAAACACTGGTTCTGAAATGCCCTTTTCCACTGGAATTGAAAGCAAGAGTTGATGTAGAGGATCTGAATATTTGTGAAATAACTGTTGTATGTTTAAATTTACCATAGACTATGCCCTTTGTAGAAACCCCTTCTTGGATTCAGTAGTATGACATTTTCAAATCCCAACTTTGCCCCCTTCTAGTGTATGACCTTAGCCAAGTTGCTTTATCTCTCTGCTTTAATTCCCTTACCCTCAATTTAAATTAAATGAGACATCCCTTGGTGTTCTGGCACGTAGTATACACCACGTAAGTGTATACACCACGTAAGTGTTGATCAATACCACAAAGGCTCTCCTTGCATCTTCTATAAGGTAAGGAATCTCTGGAAAGGTAGACCTCACTCAGATGTGTTGTAAAAAAGCCACTGCGGCTTATAGGGAGGGTTTGTGTCTGTTAGAACCCACTTTTGTGGATCACTAGTCTAGTATTTTGATACTAGACTTGGCTAAAACTAGTATCTTAGGCACTAAACTAGTGCAAAATATCTTTGATAGATCTAAGAAAATTAACTCTTTGGTGGCTCAACACTTTTAGGATACAGTGAATGGCTAAGTGGGACTTCATACTGACTCTACCCAGGTGAGCACAAAACTACAAAGCTGTATTATTCATAATAAAGTGGCTTAGAATCAAAGACAAGGGCATATTTAGTAATTATTTAATATTAGAAGGAACTACACCTTGCAAGCCATATCACCTGACCACTGGAATTCTCATCTATCCTGGACAGAGGAGACAATGCTGAGATAGTGGGAAGGACTGCTAGCAGCAGTCTACACAGACAACCTGTTAACACAGTGCAGAGCTCTCACCCTGAACTCCTCCTAACCACATTTAGGTTCTCATATGTCTCTAAAGAATCCAAGATAAATCCACAATTGATTCTGAAAACGAATAAAACCAAATGTTGGCTGCACTAACTTCTTAGCAAGTACTTTAGTCTGTATGTGTCATTGAATGCAGTAAATAAAGATACTAAGTTAAAAAGCAGTAAAAAAAATAAATCTTTGTAGGAAATGCATTCCAGAAATGATTTGATCTTTGCAGCTTCGTGATTTCACTTGAGTCTTATATCAATAAATACTTAAGAAAGAAAAGCAGATTAATTTCCTGAAATGCTAAGTCTCTTCATAGTATTTTTCCTTACTAGAGTTTACATTTTTCAAGGATTCTCATAGTCAAATACGACTGCCAAAAAGAAAAAACCAAGAATCCCCAAAAGGAAAGGAAATTTAAAAACAGACAGATAAAATGTAGAATAAAATAGAAAAGGGAATTGAAAATATTTAGAAAAAAAAGAAGGGTTAACATTTCATTATTTCAGTGAATGGAAAACTTGTGGGAAAAGTTTGAAAGAAAAAATAAACAGGAAGTAGAATTAAATGAAAACACAAGCATGAAATTTAGTAACTAGTTTACAAAGAATAATGTTAAACAATTTGCATAGGTTCTCTGGTCAGCAAGTGCCAACTAGTTAAGTTCGTATTTCCTTAGATGATCCAGCAGCCAGCTTTACTACAGTAGAGTGAGGTTCATGCTCCAAGAAGACCACCCCCACAGAGTCACCAAGCCAACTTCTACCTGCCCTTTTATCCTTTGGAGATAGTTAAGAACATGGTTTCTCCTGGGCAAATGCTTAACCAATTTGAAATATTAAAATCACAGACAAAATCAATCCCATTCTGAGAAGCATTGAAAGAGGAAGAATACCACCTAACTTCTAGCAATGGTTCTGTGCAAGAACACAGAAATTATTTTTGTAAAAGGTGTTGACTCTGGCCTTTCTGTCTCTCTTTTCTGCACATTTCTCAAAGGTACTATAGTTCAAGGACATCCTCTATTGCTCCTAGCATGTTTCTAATAGCTTTATTGAGAAATGTTTTACAAATCATAAAATTCACTTATTTGATGAAATTCAATGATGCCTACTAACCAGCCATGACCATAATCAGTTTTAGAACATTTTCACTCCTCTACTAAGCAAGATTTCTCATGGCCATTAGAATTTTTTTTTTACCCCTACTCCTAGGCAACCCTTCATCTGTGTGTGTGTGTGTATGTGTGTGTGTGTGTGTGTGTGTGTGTGTTACTAGAGATTGAACCCAGACCTTTGTGCATGCAAGGCAAGCATTCTACCAATTAAGCTATATCCCCAGCCCACAACCCTTCATCTAATTTCTGTCTCTATAAATGAAATCATATATTGTGGTCTTATGTCTGAACGCTTTTCAGACATAATATGATGTTTTTGAAATTCCTCCATGAAGTGGCATATCAGCAATTCATTCCTTTTTGCTGCTGCATAGTATTTCATTATGTGAATCTCTCCCATTCTGTCTAATCACTCACAAATTGAAGAACATTTAGTTTGTTTATAGTTTCTGACTCTATAAATAATTCTGCCATAAGCATTCACTCACAAGTCTTTGTATGGTCATATGTTTTCATTCTTCTTGTGTAAAAATGTAGAACAGATTGGCTAGATCATGTGATAGTTTTACATTTAACATTTTGAGAAACTGCTAAACTATTACCCAAAGTGGTTGCAACATTTTGCACTCTCACCAGCACTGTATGAGGGTTCACATTTTCTACCTCTTCAATGACATTCGTTATTTTCTGTCATGTTTGTTACAGTCATTCCCAAATGGGGTTTCACTATGGTTTGGATTTGTGTCTCCCTAACAACGCATGATGCTGAACAACTCAGCATTTTCCAGTTGGAAGTTTCTTACTTCACAAATTAGGAGACAAGCAGTAGAGAAGTGGTTTATCTATGATGATTCAGAAATTCAGGGACAAAAATAGAATACACTTCTTTGGGCTCCTTAATGCTTACTTTTATCTAGGAAACAAAACAGATATACATATTACAAAGAAAATGTAGATATCTGGGATTGTAGCTCAGTGGCAGAGCACTTGCCTAGCATGTGTGAGGCCCTGAGTTCAATCTCCAGCACCACATAAAACTAAATAAACAAAATAAAGGTATTGTGTCCCTCTACAACCACAAATTTTAAAAAGGAAAAAGAAAGTTTAGATGTTACCCCAGTAGATTATAACTTCCTCTAAGTAGAAATGAAGACCTGTATTTGTCACCACACTTGGAGCCGTTTTTATTTAATCTTTTCTTCCTCTTTGGTTTATATAGAATCTAGTGTATGTTCCGAGGTCTGTAACTATCTGAATATGTGAATGAATTAATGAATGCCAATAAATATTAAAAGCATAATATGTACCTAAGAAAAAGTCAACAATGCTGGAAAGATCTTACACAAAATGTGATGTGAAGTGTGCTGTATCCACTCATTCAATAAGTCAAGTGAGTCATTTCCTTTTCCTCCTAAACTGAAGGTGTTCTCACCACCCCCAGTTCCACTTTTCAAGGGAAATCATGTATCATCTCTTAACTGTATTACATCAGTAGCATCAACACTGACTTTCCTGCCACCGGTTTCCTCCAACTCCTGCTCACTGGTAAAATTAATACCTGAAGATATTCCCCCATCTTTAAACTGCCCCTGCCTAGCAAGTCTTACTAAGAAACAGGTCAAGCTACTTAGCAAAACATGCTGGCATTAAGTTAAAGCCAAGGTAAGGAGGCTGGACATAGTGGATGGCCCAACACCTCAAGAAAAATCCCCCTTCTGAGGCAAGTTTTCAACCTAGCCAGTGGATTTGCTTGAACTTTCCACTAATGTACTCTGGGATTTGCAAGGCCTTTTTCAGCCCAGGAGATGGGCTGGGGAGGTCACAGGGAACAACGTAGAATTAATTGTTCCTTGTTTGACAAAAATGTGAAAACTTTCTGACACTCCACAGTCCAGTTCCTACACCCACACACACCCCGAATTTGTTAGCCTACTGTCTGTCTCCAATGCAGTCTCTGCTTCTCTTCTCCCCTTAGAATAGAGCCACCACTTGGATGAACATTTAAATTCAGTAGGTAAATGGAGCCTTAATGCTTTTTGAGCTCACAGATGCAGAAACCATGCTGATTCGTTTGTTCCTGAGACTCTAGAATGACTCATGCGCCATGCTCACATGCACTTGTACAAGTATTCTTCGCAGATTAATGCACCACCTCCCACCTGGCATGAGTTCACAATTTGTGAAGAGCAATTGCAAATTCAGTTGTGACAGTAGATCTGTCTGTGCAGAACACCATGCTCTCTCCAACTTCTGGAAAGCATAATGCCACAGACAGGCCAAAGTAAATATTTCAAAATGCTGCAATATATTTCTGCTACTCTTAATTTGTCAGTTTTATCACAGATACTTTAAGAACAATCTCAATTTCTTTTCTTAGAACACATATGATCCACAATAGTGAAGAACTATTAAAAGTAATTTCACTGTTGCCCAAGTCAATGGCTTTTTCAGGTCTTAAAATGACCTATAGATTTGTGAAATGGCAAATTACATAAAAGTTTGGCAAAAGTTTTTAATAGCACTTTTTGTTATGCAAACCACATAGATGTACAATTATATGCATAAGTATATTTAAGTATCGCATAAACTTGAGATATAGTTTTATATTTTTATAGACATCCCAGATGGTAAAACACCTAAAATTCTTTAAATAATCTTTTAACCATGGCATAAACAGTTTTTGCTGGTGTTCCAGGAACCCACGCATTTTATTAGCATATGCCTCCGTGTCGTGCTTTAACAGTCCCTATTAATAACCAAAACACTTAGCACATAAATAGCATTGATAAGCAGAGCCAAACAATAATAGAGAGAGAAATTATGGTGTGGTGGCACAAACACCGAAAACATGTCAGTGTGTATCCTTCCTAGTCTTGCGAGCGGCACTAATCATACGACCTTGACTAATTTCCTCCTTTTTCTGGGCCTCTGTTGCCAATCTTTCCATCAAGGTTTCCTGAAAGCAGAGTCTAGGGAAAAGGGGTGCATGCAAGCAGTTTACTGGGAAATGATTCCCGGGATCAGAACAGAAGGGCAAGGGAAGGAAACAGGAAAGAATGTGTGTGTCATTGAGTTGGTCCCTGCCTGGGTACTGCTGCTCAGAACCTTCTGGGAGCCCCTCAGAGCAATCCACCTGGGGAAAAGAGGAGGAAGCATTAATCCATCAATGCCTCCTCCATCAAGGGTGGTGCTCAGGGTGCTGAAGGCCCTGCACCTAATGTTTGCACTGGCATGAGTGCAGAGCAGGCCTCACAGGTGAGAACAGTGTGGAGAGGAACTTGAAACAAAGTGCTGGTGGGCTGTCCTGAAGGAAGCAGCCAAGCCTACACAGAAGAGCCCATCTTAGCAATGACTAAGCCCAGCGGAAGTGCTGTTTTAGTACATTTTTTATTGCTGCTACCAAAATACCTGGGGAAGAAAAAAAAGACATAGAGGAGGAAAGATGTATTTAGGGCTCATGGTTTCAGAGTTTTCAGCCCATGGGTGGCCCATGATGACACAGGATATCTCAGCAAAATGAAATGTGTAGGAGTGGCAGAAAAGCTCCGTAAATTCAACCAGCCAAAACAACCGTTTACCTATCCTTATTAGTGGGACCATAGCTGCTGGTCACAGAAGAGAAGTAGAGGGAGAGAGACAGAGACAGAGACAGAGACAGACCACGAACAGGGTGTTGATATTTATGGGCTCAACACTGGATGAGGGGAAGCAGGGGGGAGTGGGCTGTTACTTCTTTATTGGGTAGAATTTGCGCCACTTCAGGGATTGGAGGTGAGCCATTTAAAGTTCACGCCATTCAGTGTGTCATGGACCTGAGCTCCCGGAAGAGAAGTGCTCTGGGCGCCATCTTTACCAACAAAATGCAGGAGGAAAGTGGGTGAGATATGGTGTTAGGGGGGGTCCTGCAGAGCGTCGGAGAGAGAGACCGCACAAGAGACTCACTCCATGCAATCGCAGGGGGGAAGTTTATTAGGGATCCGTTCCAGCGCGCTGGGACTCTGTGCCCACTCAAGAAGGGAGAGTGGCTCAGAGCCCCGAGCAAAGGTTAAAGGAGAGCTTAAGTACACTTTTTGGGGAGGGCGGGAAGCTTTGCATACATCAGAACAAATCATCATGAGGCGCGGGAAAATTGAACAATAACTCTGAAACGTGATTGGCACAATCATTGGCGGGAACAGGTCAGGCGGGGGTGATTGGTCATTCCTAAGCGGGTTATACATTCAAACTGATTGGTTTGGGCTCTGTGACAACTGCACAGGGCCCTAGGCTAAATGGCCAGTAGGGCGTTGTCTTAACTATCTCAGGAATCTGGGTGTAACAGAGGAATTTAATAATACCTAATCTTTTACATTCAAGCTTTCCAACTTAGAAACTTTACCCTTTCAATGGCAGATATGGAAGCAGAGAGAAAGGCTGCCCCTCTCACCTGGGACAAAATGTAAACCCCAAAGCACTTGATCCCCAGTGACCTACCTCCTCCGGGTGCACTCTACCTTCCTGCAGTTACCATCTCATCTGAAGAGATGAACAGGAATTAAAACAGACGGGGGTGGGGGTGGGGTGGGGGTGGGGTGGGGGTGGAGTAGAGTCCCAGGCAAAAGCAAGAGGGTGTGCAGCCTCTGGTACGAGGGAAGGAGATGGTACTAATGCAAAATAGAGGCTCTGACATCAGATGAGAATACAGGTGTTTAGAGACGCATCAAGACTTCAGTCTTATTTATAACAAGAAAAAAGAGAGAAGCCACTGGAGTGCTTTAAACTCCAGATAAAGGGAAAGTATGGGAGTGGGGAGAGATGTGACCACAAACTGTATGTGGCATCAGATGTAAAAGTCAATATTAAGTTTCGAGGGTTTGAGAGAAGAGTTGATCAGTGAAAATGGCTCATTTTCAAGGTCAAAAGAAATTGAGCAAGGAGTGATAAACTATTGTAATGAGGCGCCGTTATGTGCCCTAAGGAATTGTAGGTGGCACTGAAGGACAGTGAATGTTCAGAATAAAGAGGGTACATTAGGAAAATTATCTCAGCCACCACACCACGAATGATAAAGGTGTTCTGACTAGGTCCTCCTGTAATTTGGGGGGTCATGAATTGTTCCTTTTCCTCCTTTTGTTGTTCTTGTTGTTTGTTTACAGAATTTCCATAGAAGTAATATATGTTCATTTTTAAAAGTACAAGTGTAGAAACGTAGATGATAATGATTTCTAATTGTCATCCATAATCTCAGCAGACTTTGTAAAGATGTTACTGTCTGGCTCACTACTCCCTAAGGAAAGCCGAGTGGAGACCAGTGGTCCAGGGTAGATATTTGGTTCTCTGAAGTACAAAGTCCCAACTGGAAGTAAATGAAGACACTGACTGAGGCTCCTGGATAAATCAAGTGTAGTAGATGGAGAAGAGGCAGAAGTCTAGACCCTAAAAAGTCGCATGCTAACAAGAAGTACGCAGCCTTCAGAAATAAAAGCTAAGGTTTGTCATACAACGTCAAGACACGGAAGCAGACAGAGTCAGAATTGCCTTGAATACCAGCTGGTGTTTGAAGCTTAGTACTCCAGGCAGGCAGATTTTGTTTGTGATCCATAGGAAAATCCACCTGCTGTTAACACCTCAATCAGGTTTCAAACCATATTTTTTTTTTCTAAATCAGCTTCAGAACTGCCTCAGATTCTTGTCAAATACATACATAAGCTCACATGTACACAAACTCCTAGTGTCCTCCCCAAACCTAAAGAGTGAAGAATCTCTGAAATTAGATTCAGGAGTGTGCATTTTCAAAAGCCTAGACGATTCTCATGAACACCGTCTGAAAATTACTAGTTTGCACTGACTGCTAAGAGGCCTGATGCAGTTAGAAGTTCATGCCTATGAATAACTAGTGTCTGCTGAAGGAATACTGACCCTCACCTGCCTCTTTAAAGAAGTTCTTGCGCTCAGCAATTGTATGAAATTCCATCATTAGTATGAAATACCTCAAACAGCAATATTTTACACATGAATTCAATTATTAGCTATGAACAGCTGAGCGGAATAAGATTTAGCTATCATTTGTCTACTGGCAAATCACATACAAAAACATTAAAAAGATAGTGTACCGTGATCAAGTGGAGTTCATCCCAAGGATATAAGGTTGGTTCAACATACAGAAATCAATAAATATGATTCATCACATCAATAGATTTAAAGACAAGAATTACATGGTTATCTCAATAGATGCAGAAAAAGCACTTGATGAAATACAGCATTCATTCATGTTCAAAACACTAGAGAAACTAGAGATAGTAGGAACATACTTCAACATTGTAAAAGATATATATGCTAAACCTAAGGTCAACATCATTTGAAATGGAGAAAAAAAGAAAGCATTCCCTCTAAAAACTGGAACGAGACAGGGATGCCTCTTTCACCACTTTTATTCAACATAGTCCTGAAAACTCTAGCCACAGCAATTATACAGAAGAAAGAAATTAACGGGATACAAATAGGAAAAGAATTCAAACTACCTCTATTTGCCAACAGCATGATTTTATATTTAGAAGACCCCCCCCAAAAAACACTACATTAGAAAACTTCTAGAACACATAAATGAATTCAGTAAAGTAGCAGGATGTAAAATTGTTATCCATAAATCGATTGTATTTTTATACATCAGTGATGAATCAACTGAAAGAGAAATTAGGAAAACTACCACCTTCACAATATACTCAAAAAAATAAAAATAAAATATTTGGGAATCAATCTAACAAAAAAGGTGAAAGACCTCTACAGTGAAAACTACAGAACAATAAAGAAAGAAATTGAAGAATTTACAAGATGGAAAGAGCTCCCATGTTCTTGGATAGGCAGAGTTAATATTGTCAAAATGGCCATACTACCAAGACACTATACAGATTTAATGCAATTCCTATTAAGGTTCCAATGTCATTCTTCATAGAAATAGAAAAATCAGTCATTAAATTTATTTGGAGAAATAAGAGGCCCAGAATAGCAAAAGCAATTCTCAACAAGAAAAGTGAAGCAAGAGATATCACGTACCAGACTTTAAATTATACTATAGAGCTATAGTAACAAAAACAGCAGGGCATTGCCATCAAAACAGATATGAAGACCAACAGATAGAATAGAAGACACAGAGAAAAACCCACATAAATAATTATCTCATACTAGACAAAGTTATCATAAACATATATTGGGAAAAAATAGCCTATTCCAACAACTGGTACTGGGAAAACTGAAAATCCATATGTAACAAAATGAAATTAGACCCCTATATCTCACCCTACAAAAACTCAACTCAAAGTGGATTAAGGACATAGGCATTAGACATTTTCTTCTACTAGGAGAGAAAAAGTATGCTCAACTCTCCATCATATCAGCTTAGGAACCAAATTCCTCAGTAAGATTCCTAAAACACAAGAAGTAAAATCAAGAATCAATAAATGGGATGGTATCAAACTAAAATGCTTCTTCACAACAAAGGAAACAATCAAGAACATGAACTGAGAGCCTACAGAATAGGAGATAATCTTTCCATCTACATCTATAATCTTTCTCAGAACATCAATCTCTAGGATATATAGAGAACTCAAAAACATAACAACAAAAAAAATAACCCAATCAAAAAATGAGCTAAGGAAGTGAATAAATACTTCACAGAAGAAATCCAATTGGTCAACAAATAAATGAAAAAAATGTTCAACATCACTAGAAATTAGAGAAACACAAATTAAAACTACACTGAGGTTTCATCTTGCTCCAGGCAGAATGGCAATTACCAAGAATACAAGCAACAATTAATGTTGGCAAGGATGTGGGGAAAAGGTACACTCATACATTGCTAGTGGGACTGAAAATTGGTGCAACCCCTCTGGAAAGCAGTATGAAGTTTCCTCAGAAAACTTGGAATGGAACCACTACTTGACCCAGTAGGATCATTCCTTAGAATATGCCCAAAGGACTTAAAATCAGCATACTATAGTGATTTGGCCACATCATGTTCATACCAGCTCAATTTACATTAGCTAAGCTATGGAACCAGCCTAGGTGCCCTTCAACAGATGAATCAATAAAGAAAATGTAGTACATATATACAATGGAATATTACTGAGCCATAAAGAAGAATGAAATTTGCTGGTAAATGGATGAAACCGGAGATGCTCATGTTAAATGAAACAAGCCAATCCCCAAAAACCAAAGGCCAAATATTCTCTCTGATATATGGGTGCTGACTTACAATAGGTGGGGGAGAGGAAGTAGTGAAGGTTCACTGGATTGGACAGGGGGGAGTCGGGGGAAGGGAGGGGGAATGGGAATAGAAAAGACAGTAGAATGAATCCGACATAACTTTCCTATATTCGCATATGAATACGTGACTAGTGTAACTCCACATCATGTACAACCACAAAAATGGGAAATTATATTCCATGAATGTATGCTATGTCAGAATACATACTAATGTCATGTTTAACTAACATGAACAAATAAAAAAGAGATAAATTTAAAAATAATAAAATAAATTTTCATTTTTTCTTTATTACTATAATATTTCTTAAAACAAAACCAAAAGAGGACTCCTTATGCTTTTTCTCAAATTTTCACCAGCATATGTTAGGCAGATAAAAATCTTCTTTATCAATGACTCACTGCTTTTTAGGCTTCCAAAATGTTTAGCTAATATTGAAGGAGTGAAAACATTCAATTTTGTTGCAATGTAACACACAGCAGAGGGCAGGCTCTGTGTAAGTATAACAGAAAAGAATAAGAAATTACAAATAATTGAATGAGAATTAACAAAATATTAGTTGTGTTTTTAGAGCAGACACAACTGAAATTCATAAGTAAGAAATAAATTTATTTAAAATGTATTATAGATATAATCTCATTATATCTAGCAACAATCAGATACTCAAATATAGGATCAAATTCTTAAGTCCTAAAACCCCAAAATATATGGGACAACTTATAAAGAATTTAGAAAGCAAAAATCTGAATGTAGGCTTTAGCTAATGTTCACTTTAGCTAACAACAACAACAACAAAAAGTAGTGAATTCATTTTATGTGCAGCCAAGTAGACATGTTAAAATAAAAATCTGTTAGATGTGCGTGTACTCCCTAGGCCTCAGCATCTAGATCCATTATTTAGTTAAAAACTCAATAATAATTTTTAGAAAGTATCTTTAATTCAGATCTTTACACAAATACAACTTTAGGGTTCATAATAAGTACGCATAATGGAATAAGAATTACACATTTTCCAATTAACTTGGGCATCTTCTCTACGCTGGACTATATAAGATACAGAACTAGGTTCTAAAGTGAATTTTCAATGCTTTAATCCAAAAAAAAAAAAAAACACTTGAGCAGTTAGACAAATTCTAAAGTCCTAAAACCCCAAAATATATGGCAGACCATGGCAGTTAAAACAGCCCAAAACTCCCACCCTCATACAACTCATATTCTGGTGAGGAAATTCACACAACCAACAGAAAATAAGCAACAGAATGTTTTATACAGCACTCAGTCCTTGGGAAAGACTAAAACAAGGAAGGAAATAGAACAGGTGGGGCAGGATGTCAATTCAAAATCACACACAGAGAACCGATCTCAATGAGAGAGATAACTGAGCAGAGGCCTGAAGGAAGAGAGGGAACTCAGCCATGAGGATATCTGGAAAATCTTCCAGGAATCAGCAATAGTGCACGCCCCGGCTGGAAACTTTTTGATTGAGGAAAAGTAAGAAAAATATCGTGGCTGGACCTGACTGAGCAGGAGGTTGTACCTCAGTGAGGTACTAGAACCTTGTGGAGGGAGGGTGGAAGCCATTGAAGAGGGCTGAGCAGATGAGTGACAAAGGGCTTCAACAGTCTCACTCTTGACTCTGTTGAGAATAGACTGCAGGAAGAATAAATGCTGAAAAAGAGATCCATAAGGTTACTGCATTTATCCAGGGAGACACTCAGTGGCAATGGAGGTGGCGAGGTTTGTTGGAGGTGGGAGGGGGAATTTTTTAAAATTTATTTTAATCAGGTATATATGACAGCAGATGTTGAGGTCTGTAAATAAGTCAGAAATAACACCTGGTGTTTTGCCAGAGAAATGTTAGAGTTCGTAAACAAGTCTGGATGGTGCCTGGCAAAATGTCAGAGGGAGTGGTTTGAGAAGTAACAAAAGCGAGCCATTAAGTGTGGAGAGTCCTTATTGGTTGATTGATGTATCTAGTTTATGCTAATTAAGATAAGCTGTGCAAAATGTATAAATAGCTCTGTTGCCCTACAATAAAGGGCTCCTACTCCTGCTGTATCAACGAACACAAGTTATTCGTCACCCCCCGGTTATTTTGCTGCAGCCGGACCCGGCAAGCAGAATGCATTTTGATTCATTGTACACAATTGCAGCACAACTTTACATTTCTATGGTTGTACTGCACATCATACCACATGGGCAGTCATACATGTACCTAGGGTAATAATGTTTGCCTCATTCCACCATCTTTCCTGCCCCCATGCCACCATCCCTCCACTTTGCCCGATCAAAGTTCCTCCATTTTTCCCATTCCTCTCCCCTCCACATTATGGATCAGTGTCCACTAATCAGAGAGAACATTTGGCCTTTGGTTTGGGGGGATTGGTTTACTTCACTTAGTACAATACTCTCCAACTCCAGCCATTTACCTACAAATGCCATAATTTTATGGGAGGGGGTATTTTGAAGGTAGAACTAATACGATTTGCTTCAGGGTTTGAAATTTGGAAAGGAGATCAAAAGGGGAGAAAAAAAAGATCCCAAGGACTTGGACCTGAGCAACTACAGGATGCAGTAGAGAGCAGGAAAAGTTGATAGGCAGATTTTTCTTCCTGAGTGTTTTCAGGGCCTGTTTTCCTGTGTGGAGGGCATGAATATGTCAGTTTACCAGCATTGCTAAAGTGCTGAAGGCCAGAACAGTGTACCCTCTTTCCTAACTCAAAATTAATTTCTTTTTACTTTGAGTAACTCTCCGTTAGCTGGGTTTATAAGTTGGAATTGATTTTTCAATATACTGATCTAGCATGTGTTACCCAGAGAGTGCCTAACTCACTACAATTTCATTAAAAGGCTAAGTGAGGTCAAACCACAAAGGGCTGATGGACTCAAATAATAAACAGAATGATAACTGAGAAATTGTTCAAGGGTGCTTTCACCTTGGCTAATTGCCAGACCAGTGACCCAGCAGGGCAAAGGACTGACAGCAAACAAGCATCCAATTGAGTAGATGCAGCTCCCTAGCGCCTCTATCATTCTTCACAGACCAAAGTGCAGTGGTTGACAAAACCACACGAAGCTGAGATTATCAAGAGACTAGAGACAAAACTCAGATTCATTTAATTTTTTTCAGTGACAGTGGGAGAGTGGCAATCTCAAAAGTCAGAGTGCGGTACAATAGTAATTAGGCAATTCCTAGAGTCTCGTGTCTATAACTTTACATGGTACTTCTCATTATTATGGAGCAAACAGGCCTGAGTAAATGGTTTCCTCCTACAAAGTGGCCATACAAGAGAGTGAATCCCATTTGTTGATCACTACTATGTGATTAGATAAAAAAAAAAAAACACATTGCATATCATACATAATTCACTAATGTATCACTAGATACCCAAGGCCTAAAAGGATCTGCTAATGTATTTCGTATCAGTGATACAATTTTGAAGCATAGCTATTTTTAAGACATATTGGATGAACCTAAATTCAAGACTGAAACAATTTTTGTATTAAGAACCTCTCGTTCTTAGAATTGCATAGCTCCCATATATCCCTTCCATAGCAAAACTTCAGCCATGATAGAATTCTGCAAATATACTTAGAGCTGAAAATAGTTTTTATTGTAGCTTTACATTTCACCCATAAAACCCACTGGCTCCAAATCATTCACTAGTATGCATTCTGGTCCTATCATCACTTCTAATGGAACACACAGGGATTTAGAAAAGAGGGAAAGAGGAAAGTGGGGAGGGTCTTCCCTCAGTGAAGATCTTTAACCACTATGCAAGTCAATTATGTATTAAAACACTCTTACAATGAGCCATGCACTTTGTAAACAACAATGAGCCATGCACTTTGTAAAGATTATCAGCTTTAAATAAACTCTTTTATGATTTTTAGTATATAGATGGAGAAACCAAGCCACAGAAAGCCTCAGTAACAGGAATAAGCTCTGATAAGTAGTCAGTAGTGGTGCCCAGATTTAAACTCTGGCCACTTAGCTCCAGAATCTGTGCCTTTAAATGCTGTAATATGAGGGTAGACACTCAGCTCCGTTAATCTAAATTTCCCGCAGAAAACGAAGTGGGAAAAAAATCACTAAGCAAAAGAAGAATGCACCATCTTAGATTAAAGTAGACAAAAGCTTTGTTATCAAGATACAGTAACTCACTTACTGCTTTTCAAAAGCACTATTTTATTTTGTATCACAGAGTCAAATCAAATCGATCTTACACTCATGCATAAAACTATTTCCACAAGGGATTAGAGAAAATTAAAATTTTAAAGAACAAACAGTGTATTGCTGCTTTAATATATTCATTTATGCTATTTTCTCTACCAAGAAACGATTTCAAATTCAAAATTAGACACTTGCTATGGTTTTCTCACAGATAAAGTGTAAACCTTTCTGTGACCGGGTTATGCTTCATCATTTCTTAAGAAACTCAGCCATTTTTCATCTTCTTTTTTTCCTTCATGGTTTGCTGCTGGCGTTTCAAAACATATTTTTGAACTACAAAGTGAAGTAGAAGAAAAGAAAAAAGATTCACTCAGGTAAACATTTTTTTAAAAAGGAAAGCAAACAGAATTTCTTTTCATGTAATTATTAAATACCTGATATCATGGAAATTCTATGTTAAATTCTAGTTAAACTAGTGTTGGTTCAATTCACTGATAAAGTTTAAGAACCACAGAACTAGTAGGTAGTTAACTTAGACATGATCCTACATAGGCCAATGTTTTCTAGACTCAATTACCTGACTAACTGAGCCAGTGAATAAGATATTTTATTTCCTTAATAAGAGGATTTCTGGATAATTTCTGAGTACTATTGAGAAACTAAAACCCATTACAATCTGTAGTGTATTAACTTTACCTTGTGCACCATATTGCTGAGTGTGTCCAGATAAACTATCTTTCAAGCATGAGAACAAAATAAAGATATTTTCTAACATGCAAGAACTAAGAAATTCTCTATCTTCCTTGGTTAGGATTCTTTCAGGATGCAAGCAAGATAAACTCAAACAAGTTTAAATAGAAGTACTCCATGAGCTCATGGAACTGGAAAGAAAAGTTTGCTGGAAACTCAGGCATGACTCCAGGTCTCAACCATTACCATCAGCTCACCCCCCTCCTCCTCCTCTTCCTCCTCCTCCTCTTCTTTCTTCTTTCTTCTTCTTCTTCTTCTTCTTCTTCTTCTTCTTCTTCTTCTCCTTCTCCTCTCCTTCTCCTTCTTCTCCTTCTTTTCCTCCTCCTCCTCCTCCTCCTCCTCCTCCTCCTCCTCCTCCTCCTTCTTCTTCTTCTTCTTCTTCTTCTTCTTCTTCTTCTTCTTCTTCTTCTTCTTTCTCTCTCTCTCTCTCTCTCTCTCTCTCTCTCTCTCTCTCTCTCCTCTATCTCTATCTCTCTCCCCCCTCTTTTCCCCCATGCCCTCTACTTCTCCCTCTTTCTTTCTCTCCCTTCTAGACCTGCTTTTTCTATGCTATGGCAATATTCTCTCTTCTACTGAATACACCCTGCCTCCATGTTGCAGGAGAAGAAAGTATGGTTCAAACTACACTGGCTTTATAGCATTTCACTAGTAAAAACAAAAGAATTACATGAGTGTATATAATTTCCTTGAATTATACACTCACCTCTTAAAGAAAAAAATCCCTGGACTTGGGGTAATGTGTTATGAGTGGTCGGATATTAATCAGGTACCTCTCCTTGTGGTCACAGGCACAGAGTGTTGTGACTAGCAGCTCCATAAAAGTTCCATCAAAGGGATGGTGCTAGAGTAACAAGTTCTAAAAGAAAGTGTGAAATTGCCAGAAGTAAGTAGAAGAGAGAGTAGGCAACCAAAGCAACAGCAATGCATTAGTAATATATCCTTTTTGAGAAAAACATTTTTTCTACAGAATGTGTTTCTGAAAAACAAAAGAGCAGAATTAAAACTGAGAAAAAAGACCATAGTGATCAAAGAAACAAACAAAATGTTCCACCCAAATGATTTTGATAATATGCTTATGATATAAAATATAATAGGAACATATTTGTAATTGTTTTAAAAAAGTTCTAAAAGCAGAATAGGCTTGTAAAGGAAAAAAAGAATCTGAAAAATTCTGCATAGTTCAAAATTATTGTGATTGCTGTGGAGGAGGAAGGGCAGAAGACCAACAGTAAAGAAAATGTGTCCTAATGGTCTCATCTCATTTGAGTGGATGAAAGGAGAAAGTTTTATACAAATGTTTAATTATCTGTTAATAGGAAAATATAGCTAGGCCAGTGTCACACACTTATAATCCCAGTTACTTAAGAGACTGAAGCAGGAGGATCGCAAGTTCAAGGCCAATCGGTGCAAATTAAGGAGACTCTGCTCAAATTAAAAATAAAAAGAGCTGGGGATGTGGTCCAGTGGAAGAGCACCCTGGGTTCAAAATCAAGTATCACCAAAAAAAGGAAAATATATGCATATGTATGTGTATGATATAGATTGACAGATACATATATGGTAATATATATCTGCATTAAAATTTCTACATATATATATTGATATGTCCATATTAAAACTGCAATATATAGATATATGTAGATATATATCCATGTCTCTCTGCATGTTAAAATTTTAAAATAAGCACTAAAATAATGGTTATCAATCTTGGTTGTATATTTTGATCATCTATAATATTTTTATAAAAATGCAAATGTCTGGACCCAAGCCAAATGATTCTATTTCAGATATGGTCTTTAACCTTAGAAAGAATATTTTTAACCTTTTGGGGATTCTGATAGGTTACTATAAGTGAGAACCACTGCACTAATAGAAATAGGGAATGGGAAAAATTATTACCCAGGGCAAGTCAGGAAATCAGTTAAATATAAGCACAAAAGAAAGCATAATAAAAGGAAAGACAAAATAAAGAAGCAGAAAAAAAGAAAAGAAAATGAGAGCAGAGAAAAGAAAGTCTAAAGTGACATTAGTAAATAAAAGTGTATTTCCTCTATTCTAAAAGATTCTCATGGAAAGTTAAAAAAAAAGTCTAGTTTCATATTATTCTTTTTACCAAAAAAATATTTGTATAAATGATGCAAATAGATGAAAAATAATGTAAATATTAAGATATTCCTGTAAAATAATATCAAATTTAAATCAAGATTGGCATTGTTAAGATCAAAACACAATGTCAGGCAAAATTATCAGTATAACAAAAAGGAGACTTTTATACTAAAAAGTGGTAAAACACATCAAGAAAATTTTAAGGGCCATAATCCTTTATTCATCAAAACCAGCAACCAAATGTATGTAGTAGGAAAAGTTTGGCCTAAGGTGGTTCAACAAAACCTGTCATATAGAAACTATTATCATACCTCTTTTAGATTCACTTTTAGAAGTACCTTTTAGAAATACATAAAAGATAAAAATAGGGAGTGTTGTGATTCTATAAAGATATGCTAGATTTTTATTATTAGATAAATAATAATGATTAGATAGTTAATTTACTATTACAAAACATTTTACCTGACATCCAAAATAGGTACAATATTTTCAAATGGTTTATTTACAAAAACTAACTGCATAATAGACAATTAAAAATTTGCAGTATGTTACAAAATGAAGCATTGTTAATGGTCATATTGGTTATTCTCAAAGCAATGCATCTGGAAATTAATGTAACAAACATGCCATTAACTTCCCACCAAGCTTGGAGACTCAGCAGCAACCCCTACACCTGGTGAGAGGATTCCCCCTTCCAGCATCCTTCTAGGAGTCCAAGGTCCAGAAAGATGCACAGTCATCCTTCTAGGCATGGACTCGTGATATCAATAGGATATTCCGAAAGAAGAGGATGTGAATGCAGGAAATGAAACAGCAAAGAATACCTGAGTATGAAAGGTGCCACTCCTGCTGGCTGAGGCGTGATGCTCAGCAACAACAGCTAATGAGAAGAATAGTTAAGGGTGCTCCATGACACACAGAATGCAGGTCTTTCTAAGAATGTCCACTAGTCTAAGCATGTCTCTGTGAATGAGAAAATTTCATGTAATTTATTTGTAAATTCACTGACTTAAAATTCTGGCAGAATGAGAACAGACATGAGTTGGACGGCACAGACTGGAACAGATTCCATGAAGTTGCTGGGAGCATTAGGCCTAGCTTCCTAGCCCTGGCCTCAGCTTTTCCTGTGTCACCTTATACTTATCTCCATACTTCACAATCAACAGCAACAATGACCTGCTGGCATCTGTCTTCTTACTTCTGCCCCATGAGTCTCTTCTCACCTGTGTCAGCCTCCTGCTGCATCTTCTCCTGAAAGTACTAGACCAAGAAAAATTTAGCTGTCTGCTCAGGACTCTGCTTGCCCCACAGCCTTCTCAAAAGGAGGCTGGTTTTTCTCCCACAGCCCCTCAACCGCTAGACCTGGAGTGGGCTAAATGTTCTTCATGTCTCTACTTGTAATTTTTAAGCAAGCTCCCTGCCTCCTTCCTAAAAATCCATATCTTCGAATATCAAATCATCACATACCACTTGCTAGCCCTTATCACTGCTGTCCTTTGTGGGTTTCCAGGTCATTTCTCTTACTTCTCAACAATTTTACCCTAGCTCCTTGTTACTTCCCAATACTACCCCCTTTCTTAATTCTTGATGATTTCAATATGCATGCAAATAATTCTTTCAGCATTCTAGCCTCTCAGTTATTTGAATTTATTTGCTATAATAAATTCCCACATAATCCAAATCAGTGGCTCCCATTGTCATATTGTAGACACACCATTCTCTCCGTAATTTCAATTTCAGGCATCTCACTCTCTAATCACAATGTTATACTTGGCCAGCTTCCTTTCTATAATCTCCCAAGCCCAGGAATCCTTTGATCCCACTAGGACTTCAAAGCCATTAATCCTATTACTCTTTCTCCATCCCTCTTTCCCTTTGGTGTCCTTACTCTTCTTCTTACCCAATATACACACATAATGAACCATAATAATTAATCCTTGTCCTTCCTTGTCATTCTTTCTGTTTTGAATATGCCTGGCAAAATCATATCCTTGATTACATTCAGTTCTCTACTTACTCTGAGCTTGAACGTATGAAGTTGAACACAACTGGAAGAGAATTTCATCCCATATATGACTACTTTCACTTTAGAACGCAACACCATGAACCTCAGATAGGACTTTAATAATACCAGTCAAGCATGCCATAGATCTTGAATCCATGTAAGATCTCCTAAATAATTATACTATTTTTTTTTGTTTTCTTTTTTGGAAACCCCATTAATATCTCCTTTCCAAATATCAATTGCATCAGAAAATCAGCCTCCTACATTGTGGAGGATTTGAAATGATCAAAAGAAAACATCATCCCCATATTTATACCCTCTTTCCATCTTACTGGAGATAAGCAATCATCAAGCTACTATCTAAAGCCAATTATTCTAGAAGTTATTAGATACCCTCCTCATGGCCTATCAACAACCTCTTTCTTCTCCCACATCAATTTTTCAATCTACTAAATTTCCATCATCATACAAACAGCTGCTATTTTTCCCTATGTTTACAAAGATCCTCTTCCCTCCTCCTTAGTAGCTACCATCCCCATTTCTATACTCCTCTCTGCAGTAAAACTCTTTTAACAGTTGTTGGCAGCCACCGTCTCCTCTTTCTCTCCCATTGTTTTCTTAACTTCATTCCCATCAGGCTTTGCACTATCGCTGAAACTATTCTGCTCAAGGTCATCAATGACCTCCATATTACTCAAGTCAGTAATAACCTGTATTTAGAAGGGACTGATGTACTTCTTCACCTGCTTTCAGGACATCACACTTCCTTGGTTTTTCTACTCTCTCTCCCATTTCTCTTGTCTCTTTTGATGATGTGTCTACTTTTCACTGCCCGTTTCATATTGGAATGTTCAGATCCTGAGTTCTCTTCTCTCCTCTCTCAACATTCTTTCCTTGTATTAGTCAGCTTTTTATTGCTGTGACTCAGATACTTGACAATAACAACACAAAGGAAGAAATTTTTATTTTAGCTCATAGTTTAAGGGGTTCAGCCCATGGTCAGCCAACTCCACTGCTCTGGGCCCAAGGTTAGGCGCACTTCATGGCAGAATGGCATGTCAGAGAAAAGCTGTGAGATCATGGCAGCCAGGAAGGAGAGAGAGAGAGAGAGAGAGAGAGAGAGAAAACACAAAGGGCCAGAGACAAGACAGAATGCCCAAGAGCACAACCACAGTGGCCTACTTCCTCCATCCCTGCCCATCTGCTTATAGTTACCTCCCACTAATCCATTCAAATTATTAATCCACCAAATGGATTAATCTACTGATTAGGTTATAGCTCCCATAATCTAATAGTTTTACTTTTGAACATCTCTGCATTGCCTAACATGAGCTTCTGTGGAAATAATTTATATGCAAAGCATAACACTGTCTTGGTGGCCATGTTCATTTTCAGGATTTTAAATACCTTTCATACACTGATGACTCCCAGATTTGATTCTCTAGCACATGTATCTCCCCAAAACTCCATTCTGATATATGCTATTGTATCTTCCAACATCTCTGCTTGAATATCTAATTAAATCCTCAAACCCAATGTCTCTAAAGCCAAATCCTAATATCAACCTTCAAACCTCCTCCATCCTCAGTGTATTCCCTCTAATTTGATAACATTATCATTCTTTAAGTTGCTGCAATTATGCATAGTATCTTAGTTATGCTCAATTCTTCTCTTCACACTATGAATCCCATGTCATGAAATCCTTTTGATTCTACTTCAAAATATATTCACAGTAAAATCAGCTCTAATCTTTTATTTTACCTCCTATTAAGTTTTTGTCTTATTCTCCTCTCCTCATCACCTGTTTTTCAATAAATAACCAGAGTAATCCATTTAGATCATACATCAGAGCTTCGTCTCTCCCCTCTTTCAAGCCTTTACTTAGATCAAGCCCTATGCTGACCACTGTCTTTAATATTACAACCTCCTCCCACACGTATGCCACCCCTTTCCTTACCTCATTCTGCTTTTACTTAAGACCTGCTACATATTGTTTGACTTACTTATCTGTTATCTTTATTGTATATTATCTGCCTCCCTTCAGCAAGTATTGCAGGAAATTTTGCCTATTCTGTTCACTGATATACCACAAATGCCTAGAACCAGTGCCTTATGGATAGTGGTTACCCAACAAATATTCTTGAGTGAATAAATTAATTACCTAAGTTCTTATATTAAGGAAGAATTATAAGCATGTGAGCAATGTTTTATGATAGTGCTCAGTTAAATATTAATTCTTACACTTATTAAATGTCTACTATCTGTCAGTTACCCTATTGGACAACTTATAAACTTTACCTATAATGCTGATAAAAACCCTGAGAGATCTTACCATCAACAATTTGCAGATGCAGAAACAGAATCAAAGAGGTTGTTATGCATTACAGTCAGGTCTGTCTCCAAAACCCGAGTTCTTTCTGCTACCATATACTGCTCTGCTTTTAGTTTACTTGCTTAACACTGTTAGAAATGCAACCAAAAGTCACGGTGCATTTTTTTTTTCATCTCTTGCTTGCCTCCTTTTCCACTACAAAGTCACAATGCAATCTTTTGGCTATCTACCCATGTCAAAGAGAAAGGTACTAGTCTATTTTTTGCCATGGTACTCAAGTCAATGGGAAATATTTCAAAAGTTAAATATTTAGTCAAAATGATATTAACTGAAGTCACATAAAATCTTTTCTCACATATCAGTGAAGATTATCAAATCTGACCTCATTGTTCTAATCTTGCTCTGTGAAGGGAAGGTTGTTTTTTAAGTTTTTAGTATGTTATAAGAAATAAATTTAGAAGTTCTTGGGAATTTGGAAAGCTGGGCTTCAGCATAAATAAAACTAGGATTAAAATATACACATATATATGGTTAAAGTATATGAAGTGTGGATATAAGCATAAATTTATTGTTTTGTGAAACCCCTTAACTATCACATAGTCTGATATGCCTGAATTGACTATTCATATATCCGCATGTTTATTAATGTCTGACTTCTTTACAGACCTATCATATTTTTAAAACAGTGGTGGTTAGGTACCAACAATTAACTAATGGATAATACAGAATATATTTTTATTACTCTTCTAGGACATCAAGAACCCATAAAATTTGATATCACTTAATGTCATGTCTTTAATGTTTAATATAAAAATAAATGTTTTAATAGAAAAAAATAAACTTTCTTACTAATTTTTATGCAAGCCAGTACTCCACATTATTAAGAAAAAAAAGTTTTAATTACTATAACTGTAAATATAAACATTTGTTTTAACATTTAAGAGGTTAATTGTTATACTATATACTATGGATAGATAAATGTTTCAACTTTTTAAAATTTCTTCCTTTGTATCTCTTGTATATAATATTTAAGAAAAATGAAAATTAGTTTTTATTATTATTTTTTTTAGTATATAACTCCTGTGTGTGTTCAACAAGATAGCCAGGCTCATGAGAACAAAGAATACATTTTAAGTCCATTAAACATTCAGGAGTTAGATTGGTGTGTGCATAGAACAGTGCTCAATAAAAAAGAAAAAGTAAGGGAAAGGGAGGAAAAGTAAAGCAATCTGAAAGCTGATAGCAGTTAATGAAGTTGATGGTCAGAGAGAGCATGAACCTCATTTCAGCTCAACAAGTATTTTACCATGGGACAAATATGTGGTTAGAATCTAAAAGTCTTAGCAATCTGCTTACTTGAGAAAGTCATTAACCCAAAATTTAGATTCATTATCTGAAAATAGGAATGATAATTGATTGGTGGGGAGGTTTAATGAAGTAAAATATAGAGAGCATTATAAATTTTAAAAACTATACAAATGTGCAGTATGATGACAATAAATTAGCAATAATTTTGCAAGCAAACATAATAATAGGAAATTAGAAGTAGCTTAAGAGATAAGGTTAAATTTTTCTACTTATAAGAACACAGCAAAATAGAAAAGAATATCCTAAGGAGAGATGATAGAAATAAAATTAATATTTTTGCATTCTTCAAGGAGAAAAGATTGAAGGCTTAGGGGGCAAGATAATTCTGAGACAAAAATCTAAAATCCTTACCACCAATTACCTCGCAATTAAGTAAGAAAAACAGAATAGTAAAGTGTATAATAACAGTTGAGAGTAATAAATCTTATACTACTGTGGAGATGTTTATCACGAGGTCTTTTTCAGTTCTAAAATTTTATGATTCCATGTATAAGCAGTTTCAATCACGAACATTATAAAAAGTAGAAAGCAGATGGTAGCTATCTGGAGTATTTTATAAAAAGAAAATTATTTGTGAAAGGGAGAGCATGACAGAAAAGCAAACATATAACCTTTGAAGAAAGAGAATTGAGGTGGAAAGAATGGAAGAGATATATTGAAGGAAAGAGTGAAGAAAAGAGGGAGGGGGGAGGGAGGGAGGAAGGAAGGGTAGCATGCCTTACTTTTAAATTATACCTAAACATAGTAGGATTAGAGAAAATATTTCTCCAAAGGCACATGAATCGCTAGAAAATTAGGGCATTCATATTCTCTGGGGGCTGTAATTTGTGAAGTACTAAAAACTAATTTGTTCTAAGTTATGGAATTTCAAGTTTATTGCTTCCAATCCCAGAAAACCTCTTTCAATCTTCTGATTTGTTGAAACAAATCAAACTCTCCAAATTAAAATAAACTGTAAAATATAAAATGAAGAGCAATCATTTCACCTTAAGAAAAGAACTAAGTCCTTCAACATATTTTGTGTGTTGAGGGCATAAGTAAATGAATTAGTTAGGAAAGAGATCATATATTTCTCATTTGAAATACTTGAAATATAAATAATAATATCTGTTCTAATCTTTATTCTTTTTCATTTTTATCACCCTTTAATAACAAAATTTGCTGATGCCTAAAAATATTACACATTCTTTTTTATTTACACTTAATACAGTTTGTTTCTACTTTATTTTCAATTAGTAACCCTCAGGGTATTTAATTTGCAGAACATAATATTACATTATTTTAGTGATTGCAATAGACTAAATGAGGAAATATTTGAAAGTCAAATGAGGCTACTGGACATATTCAAGGTCATATGGAGAAAGTCAAAATGAAAGCTTAAGATTCTTATATTCTTTTATGGATTTTTGCTTCCTCTATTTTGTCAATTAAAGTTGCACACTCTCTAAAAGCAGGGACCACAATACCTACATGCATATACTACATCGTACCTGGAAAACTACCAGACATTTACTGAGTTTAAATAAATACCTTGATGGTATTATTAATATTTCTACAGTCACAAAATTGTAATTACTAATGGTATTCTGATGTTCATGCAGCACATCACAGGGCATTCATTATCCAAGACATCATAACAGCAACACATTAAATATCCCCTTATATTGGTTAGCACTTTGGATTTCCATTTTCCAGAATTGTTCAAGTCTAGCACAGACTTTTACAGCATCATATTAATGTTGATCATTTTAGTCTATGGTTCATTTTAACTCCTAAATGCAGCTTCTGCTTTTAAAAAAATAGAAGACAAAGCCTCATTTGGAGTCATTTTATCAAGGCTTAAAGTGCTTTGAAATGTCTCAGCTTACATGGAAGCTTTTGTCAATGTTGACAGTGTTGTTTCCTTAAAGCTCAGAATCTCTTAAAGGAAAATCCTTGAGAAAAACTTTCAGAATTTAATCAGGGGACACAGCAAAATTTAAAATTAACTTTGGGTTTTTCTCTAAAAGACACTTTAATGATAGAAGGCTAATGCCTAAAATAACTGAGACAAAAGACTTCTTTTTTTATATGTACAGCATTCACTTTATTTAGTTGTTATATAGTCTACTCACATTTTCATTAATTAGCAATTTTTATAAAAATAGCAATAATTTGTCAACATTAACATTAAGAGTATCACCTGTTTTTTTTCTTTTGTTGTGGTTCTTATTTTCATTTTGTTGAACATGTAGATCTGAAAATAGAATTGCAGTATTTTTTATTTATTCTAATCAGTTATATATGACAGCATAATGCTCTTTGCTCATTGTACACAAATGGAGCACAAAATTTTTCACTTCTCTGTACATGAAGTAGGGTCACACCATTCACATAATTATACATGTTCCTAGTATAATGATGTCTGTCACATTCCACCATATTTTCTACCCCTATGCCCCCTCCCCTTTACCCAATCCAAAATTCCTTCACTCGTCCCATGTCCCCTCTAGTATGGATTAGCATCCACTTAGCAGAGAAAACTTTGAGCCTTTATTTTTTTGAGACTGGCTTACTTCACTTAGCATAATATTCTCCAACTCCATCCATTTACCTACAAATCCATAATTTTATTCTCTTTTAATGCTGAGTAATATTCCATTGTGTGTATATACCACAGCCTCTTTAGCCATTCATCTATAGAAAGGCATATAGGTTGGTTCCACAGTTTGGCTATTATGAATTGTGCTGTGTCACTGTAGTACACTGTTTTTTCATCCTTTGGGCATAGATCAAGGAGTGGGATAGCTGGGTCAAATGGTAGTTCCATTCCAAGTGTTCTAAGGAATCTCCATACTACTTTCCATAGTGCTTGAACCAATTTGCAGTCCCATCAGCAATGTATGAGTGTGCCTTTTTCCCCACACCCTTCCAACACTTATTATTGTTTGTATTCTTGATAACTGCCACTCTGACTGGAATGAGAAGAAATCTTAGAGTAGTTTTGATTTGCATTTCTCTAATTACTAAATGAACACTTTTTCACATACTTGTTGATTGTATATCTTCTTCTGAGAAGTGTCTGTTCAGTTCCTCAGCCCACTTATTGATTGGGTTGTTTGTTTTTTTGGTATTAAGTTTTTTATGTTCTTTATATATCCTGGAGATTAATGCTCTAGCTGATGTGTGTGAGGTAAAAATTTGCTCCCCTTCCATAGGCTCTCTCTTCACCTCATTCTTTGTATCTTTTGCTGAGAAGACGCTTTTTAGTTTGAATCCAATCCATTTATTGATTCTTGATTTTATTTCTTGCTGTTTAGGAGTCTTGTTAAGGAAATCAGGGCCTAATCTGATGTGATGAGATTTGGGCCTACTTTTTCTTCTATTAGGCATAGAATCTCTGGTCTAATTTCTAGGCCCTTGATCTACTTTGAGTTGAGTTCTGTGTATGATGAGAGATAGGGATTTGATTTCATTTTTATGGATATGGCTTTCCAGTTTTCCCAGCATCATTTGTTGAAGAGGCTATGTTTTCTCCAATATATATTTTTGGCGCCTTTGTCTAGTATGAGATAACTGTATTTATGTGGGTTTGTCTCTGTGACTTCTACTAAATTAAATCCATCACTAGAAAAGTTAGCATGAAAGGAAACTTGAGGGCCTATTGCTAAATAAAAGGATGTGGTCCACAAAGACTAAATAAAAACTTTCAACTGTATTATGTTCTATAACAGACAAGAAAAAAGATCAGTGATTGCCAGAGGTGGTAAGGGGTGGGGTGAGGTGGGGTACAGAGGATTGAATACCTGTAACAGAACAGATTTTTAAGCCAGCTAAATTGTTATAATGATTTGTAAAATTATATGTTTTGCCAAAACCCATAGAACTTTATAACACAAAGAATGACCCCTAATATAGCTGTGAACTTTAGGTAATAATAAAAAAATAAAATATATCAATTGATTCACAACTGTAGCTTATGTACTACACCAGTACAAATAGAGAAAGGTAAGGAAACATTTCTGTTCAATTTTTCCTTGAACCTAATATTATTCTAAAATAATATTTTTTTTAAAAAAGTGCATTAACTTTTTTAAAGTTACTTTTATAATTTTTAATTAATTTATTTATTTTAGTAGGGGATACAATAAAAATGTTTGCAGTTAAGACCTTTGCCTTCTGAGTTTAAACCCAGTGGGGAGGACTAACAATCACCCAGATAAATAAGTAATATACATAGTATTTCTAAACTAAATATTAGGGAGGTGAAACTAAAAGCTGGAAATGTACATATGAATGTTAGCAGGGATTTAAGGCCACACTGTAAAGGTAAAAGTAATATCTGAATCAAGTTCTTAGGAAGAGGATCCAGGGCAAGCTGTAAGCTAACTTGGGAAGAATAATTCCAGGAAAAGAAGGCAAATGTAAAGAAAAAGGAGGCAAGTGTACTGAGGCACGAACATGTGTAACTTGCCCAAGAAGCAGCCAGGCTAGTATGACTTCAGAGCACAGATTAGAGAAAAATAGTAGAAAGGAGTTTGGAAGGTAATAGAGGGTCAGATCATTATATAAGTCTTACACATCAAAGTAAGAATTCTGGCTCTCAAAGTGAGAAAGGAAGCTTTGGAAGGTTGAGTTGAACTGAGCCGAGTTGTGATGTCATGACTTATATTTTAAAGAGAACCATTCTCCATACTGTGTTCAGAATAGACTGAAGTACAGCAAGGATCAAAGCAGGGAAACCAATTAGGATCTGATTGCAGTAATCCAGACAAGAGAAGCTAAAACAAGCAGGATTTGCTGAGGAGCTAGCTATGGGTTATGAGGAAAAAAAGGAGTGTCAGGAGAACACCAAGATTTGTGCCCTAAGTGACTGAAAAAATGAAGTTACTATTCACTAAAATGAGAAATGCTATGGGAAAGAGTTTGAGAGGTATAGTGGAAATGGCAGTAGAGACATTGGAGTGAATAGCCGACAGCTTCAAGTTCAGGACAGAGGTCAAAAAGACTCCTTTTCTTAAATTAAATGGGTCCCCAATTAAAAAACATACCAAAGTATAAAAACAGAGACTTTTATATCATAACTTTATTCTTTTGCCCATAGACTGGATAGGTGAAATACTTTAGCAACTATTTCTTATAAATTTTCAGTCATAGCACATTTCTGTGTTTTAAAATGTGTATATTAAATTAGCATATCTAACAAGGATAACTTCAAATAATTATTTGTTTTCCAATAAGGTAAGGAAATATAATTTATTACTTTTCTGAAATCTTTGTTTTATTCCCCTTAGTCTAAAAACTTACTTTGAGTAATATAAACTGTCACAAACTATTATGCCTATAAGAGTATATGTCTGAATTAGATTTTTCAGGATGATGGCTGACTTTATAAAGATCGTTTATTCAGTAATTTAGAACTAAAGATTAGCTACTTTGCATATTTTATTTTTCACTTTTCTAACCAAGTAAAAACTAAATGAATATTAACTCAAAGGTTTGCATACTTAAAGCACTATCAACATAACTTTTGCAAGTTGATTTAGTGTAGGGTTTCTTCTTCTCACACTCATAGTTATGCATGCAAAAGCTTGTTACTTTAACTCAAGTAAAACAGATTTATTCTAAGGCTGAATAAAAGCAAGTGTTTTTGATGTGGCTTTTATCCTATGAATATTATTCTTCTGATCTGAAAGCATTCAACTTTCACATATTAAGAACAATGATAAAAAGAACAAGTGAGGGGGTTCAATTTTAAGTGTCTTCTGCCACAGCTCCCATGCAGCTTTTCCAATTTGACCAAGAACTTCAAAAACAAAAGAACTAAAATGTTACCTTCCTTCTACCTCCCAACTTTCTGATTCCAGAGGAAGAACTCTTAAAACTAGGCAAGAGGGGGATAGGATATATGTGCAGATATTATAAATGTGTCTTTGATTGGTGGCAGCAGGGGAAGGAGTGCTGGAGCAATGACACCAGCAGAAGTAAGTTTTCCTTTGGGGATATGTGATGCCTACGAAAAAAGCTCTCCAGTTCAAAGCACTGACAGGCAGTGGCCTGGAAAAAACCACTGTAAACAGTGCAGTGTGTGCTCAGAATTTAAACTTATCACATAATCAGTTCAAAGTAGGAAAGAACCAGAGATGGTTATCAGTGAATATGGCATTTACTAGTGAAGAGATTAAAATATCCACAGAAGCCCTTCTAGGGACAAGGAAGAAGACTAGAAGCAATAAACCTGCCTTGGGGAAGCAGAATCAAGAACAGAATTCATACACAGCAATAGAAAATAGGAAAAAGGACCAAGATTTATTTGTATAAAGATAAAGGAGAATATTTACCTTGTACAGAAATAAAGAAAAAAATCCAATATAGAACTTAACAATAATTAAAAGATGGAGGCAGAAAAGGAGGAGCTCTGTAGAAAAAAAAAAGGAAGAAAGAAAGAAACATTTTCAGAAAATTAAAAGAAACAACATAGTCCTGGAAACAGTCTAATGCAGGATCCAGAAAAAATTGTTTTTCAAGAAAAAGGCAAACATTCTAAATAGTTACCAACTATTGAGTATTTACCATTTATCAAAGCTGTTTCAAGTATATAATATGTATTATCCCTTTTAATTCTCACACTTATCCTATATTATCCATATATATATATATATATATATATATATATATATATATATATATATAATAAGGAGTTGCCCAAGATTATAAAACAATTAAGAATTCTAAAAGTGGACACTGAATGTTCTCAACACAAAAATAGTGACTATATAAGATGTGTATGTTATTTAGCTAGATAAAATCATCCTACAATGTATCCGTAAACTTCAAAACACGGTGCACACATAAATGAAAATGAATAGAATTTAATATATCAACATATAATTTTATCTATTAATTAAAAATAAAAGGGAAATGGAATTCAGAAATATATAGCTGTTATGAGACAATTGTAGAAATTTATTTATTAATACTCAATGAAAGGAGAGTGACTCACCTGAGATGGAAATTCAACCAAGAGATTTTATTGGGGAGCTTCCCGAAGAGGAAGAAAAGGAGAGGCAGAGAGTAGAGAGAGGAGAGAAAGAAGAGGAAGAGAGGAGGAGGGCAGAGAGGAAGAGGGCAGAGAGCAGAGAAGAAGAGGGCAGAGAACATGAGCTTGCAAGCTTGGGCTTAGCTTGAGAAGAAGATTTACATTAAACAGGGATGAGAGGTGGGAGGGAAAGGGAGTGAGAAGGGAAATTGCATGGAAATGGAAGGCGATCCTCAGGGTTATACAAAATGACATATAAGAGGAAAGGAGGGGTAAGACAAGATAGTACAAATGGAAGAAATGATTTACAGTAGAAGGGGTAGAGAGAGAAAAGGGGAGGGGAGGGGAGGGGAGGGGGGATAGTAGAGAATAGGACAGACAGCAGAATACATCAGACACTAGAAAGGAAATATGTCAATCAATGGAAGGGTAACTGATGTGATACAGCAATCTGTATACGGGGTAAAATTGGGAGTTCATAACCCACTTGAATCAAACTGTGAAATATGATGTATTAAGAACTATGTAATGTTTTGAACGACCAACAACAAAAAATAAATAAAAATAAAAATAAAAAAAAGAAGGGTTGCAGAGGCAACAAGGCAGGTGCTGATTGGCAGGGTGACTCGGGAAAAATGAAGGAACCCTGTGTCCTGTGAGGATTGGTTGAGAAAACTTTTGAATTTGGCACTCTGCAGCTTGGCGCTCTTTGAAGAGGAGGGGGAGGGGTAAGGGATTCCTGATCTTCTCAGGAGAAGGGGGAGTCTCCCACACACTCAATAGCTTATAAATATTTATTAAGAGGCAGGTATTGTTCTAAGCACATGAGGTGTGCTAACAAAGACACAAAGGAATCCTGCCTTCAAGGAGCCTGTATTCTACAAAGATGTAAACTATAGTGTGAGGTGATACATTCTGTGGGACAGGAGGACTTAGAGCAGAATACTGAACTTGGAAAATGTATGGCGGAAGATGTAAATTAATGAAGCCAAATTTTAGGTGTTTTTTAGTGAGTACTTGGCTTATAACAGAATAACAATCTAATCATATTTACTTTGTGAATTGATATGTTTATCTTACTTCTGTCATCCTATGCTGTTCTTATTCTTTCTTGGTGCTTCTTTACTCTTTGCCAAGTGGTCAATTTTATTGTTGTCTGTCCTGTATTTATAAAGAGATTTTTTTTCCTATTGATGATTATCTTAAAATTATGAGTAAACTACATTTCTCTCCTAATATCAAATATTGGAAGTAAGTTCTGAAAGGCAAGGTCTCAGATATATCTTCTTCCCTGTTCTATCACTGAGCTTATAATAATAATAGGAGCATTGAGGTGTATTTGTTCACTGGATGAATAAATTAACAAGTGTTAACTACATGATCATAACTCTACTCTGAAACCAAAGATAAGACTCTGGAGAAAGAAATAAGGATTACAAAGCAGTGCTAAGGGCTAGGGAGATAGTTCAGTGGTGGAACACTTGCCTAGCATGTGTGAGACCCTGGATTCAACCCCAAGTATCACAAAAAGAAAAAAGAGCACTGGGGTTGTGGCTCAGGTGTAGAGTACTCACTCACTTAGCAGGTGCAAGGCCCTGGGTCTGATCCTCAGCACCACATAAAAATAAAATAAAGATATTGGGTCCATCTACAACTAAAAAATAAAAAAAAAAGAAAGCAAATGCTGAAGAAAGTAGAAGGAGAGAACTCCACCCCAATTTTAATAATAACTCTGCAGCTTTAAAAAGCTCATTCATTCTCTTAGCACCTCTATTCTTTCACCTGAAAAATGGGAGAATGAGTGGATTAGAACGGAAGCTCATTATCTTTTTATAAACCATGAATCTTTTGAGAAACCTAAAAAGACTATGGATCTTCTCTACAAAGGATTAATGCATATATCATAAAAATAAGTCCTCATGTTTTATAGGATCATGAAATACTTTAATGCTTATATTATGAAAATATCAATAAAATGCTTCAAACTTGTAAAGGTAATAATTCACACACAAAATAATTGCCACATTTTAAAATCAAGAAAGCCTAAAATCTCCAAGCTGAAAGAAAGCATTTATCCAAAGAAAGAAAGAAAGAAAACATTTCCAGACATTTTGAAATTATTTTAAATATGAAATTCCAAAATCTTCTTATATATTTTCATAACACATTTATTTCAGGTAGGGATGAAGTTGTTTAATCCTAGCTTTTCTTGACAAGCCAATCCTGATTGGTCGGTTGCATGTCTTAAGTGGATGTACTCTTGAAATGCCATGTGAAAAATGACTACCTAAAAACATAAGACAATAAAAGTTACATTACAAAGTAAAAATTACCAATATGTTTTAAAATCTTTACTTACTATTATTCATAATAGTAGCAACATATGCCAGGCATTAACTGAACACTTTTTATTTATGTTACACGCACTCTAAATGCAATAGTTTACTTAATTCCCTATCTAGTTTTAAAATGTGGAAACATAAAGCACCGAAAAGTTGAGTAACTTGCCCAATATAAAATAATAACTAAATAAAATCAGCATTCCAGACAGGCAGTCTGATTTAACAACAACAAAATGAAATAGGTTTTAAAACCAACTTCATGAAGTAACTTTAAGCATGTCATTTTTCAATTAGAAGTTAAACAACATTGTCATATTGTTAATGGTTATGTTTGGTTTGTAAAAGAGATTACTGTCAATATAGAGCTCAAATGCATTCCATCGGTTATACATTCTATGCAGAGCTCTGATTTTAAAGTTTTTATTTAACGCCATACTGCATCATTTTTAAAGAAGTTCAAAACATTTCACAGAGGTATATCTGTTGCTAACTCAGTTAACTAGATATGAAGATACATTGTATTACCTTTGATCACACTTTACAACCTTTGTATATTTTTGTAATGCTAAAAATATAAGAATGTGATGATCATCTTAAAAGTTATAGAACATAACTAAAGTTATTACCTTCCCTCAGTAGATAATTAAATTTTTCTTCCTTACATTCATCAGGAAAAACAGCAGGTCTTTTAGGTAAAGGTTTTTTAGCATCTGGAAGTAAAAGATTGATATGTTACAGCATAAAGTGACTTTTAGTTCAAAAATGTTAACATTATAAAACACATTATTTTCTCAGAAATTCTTCCCTCAGTTAGCTTTTAATTTTTAGAGAAATTAAGTAAGACTGTTCGGAACTCCTTTTTAAAAAGTAATTACTTGTTTCCTTCAACTTCAGTATATTAATCAACATTCAAATAGACCTTTATTGAACAATAATGTACACATCAATAAACATTTGCCTTCAATTTCATCTCTGTCTTCTTTTCTGACAAAATTATAAATTTATCCCATGGGGGAAAAGCAGAAATTGTCTTATCATGGAAAAGAACATACCTTCCTTGGAAGTAGAATAGAGTAATTGTTCCTTTAATGTACCACAGCAATGCTCATTGGGAACTTCCTGTTCTCCATTATTGGGTATTGTTTTCCATTTAAATAAACCTTGGTGGGTTTTATGTGTACTAAGACCTGCTACCTTTTCACAGGGCAAAGATGTGCCGGTTTTGTGGGCTACAATCATTTTCAAATCTTTTTCTGTCTCTATTTCTTCTTCCTCAATATCATTACTTTTTCCAAAGTAATTTTTTTGCCCATTGGTTGTTTCCACAGTGCTTGGAATTTCATTTTCCTTACTGATTTCATGAAACATATGAAGTTCTTTAAGTACTAAATCAAATTTACTTTTCGTCTCAAAATCTATTTCTATTGTCAGAGCTTCTGTTGATAAACATCTAGCATTTAAATCCTGAAAACATTCATTGTTTCCTTCACTTGAATTAGCTTCAAATTGAAGATTAACATATAATGCAGAGTCATTCTTTGGATGAGAATACTTTGAATTAGCTAACTCACTTTCTTGCAAAATACTCTCATATTCATTTCTGTCCCTTACATTATTTTGATTAACAGATTGAGTTTCTTCCACATGTTCTTTCTTTCTCATTAATGACCCTGACTGCACAGAAAGCCTGCCATGCATTGGGGAAAAACTATCATCCTTTCCTACTGGATTATTGTTGTGAAGTTGGCAGAAATCTGTTAAACTTTGTGTTGTGACTTTTACTTCTTTCTTCAAAACAAAGTCACATTTTTTTTCTTTGTTTTCACTTAGTAAGTTCTTGGAATTTGGCACTTGAATTGTAGATGCGGTATTGACCTTTTCCCTATGTAATGAATTTTGGCTTGCCAATATGGCCTGTTGCCTAACATTAAAGAAATCTTCAAATATGCATTTAGAATTGAATTTACTAATCTTACTGTGCTCCTGCTTTCTTTCAGTATCTAAATCTTTGTTATATGTTTTTATTTCATAATATTTTTTATTATTACATGCATGGCTATTCTGTATAAATTGAGGACCAGACTTCAGGTGTGTTTTAACAGTATTAAGACTACAGTGAGCCAAATTTTCTACATTCATGAGTTGTTCAGGACAACTCATATTCTTATAACTAGATTCCTTTGTCAAAGAAATTTTTTCCACGTCATCAAATTCCATTTTTTCATGTGTTTCAAAAGTTGTCCTGAAGGAATCCATGTTTTCTTTCTTAGATCCTTCAAGAAGTTGTTTGGTTTTAAACAGCTTTCTTTTCTTTAACAAAGGTCTCATATTATTTTCTAAGAGTCTTGAAAAAGTTAAAATCCACATTAGATATACAATAGAATTTTCCATTGTAATATTTTTTGGATAGTTTAAATGCACTATCCATTTGAAAATACATCCTTCTTTCAATTCAGAATAATTTTCAATTCTTATTAAAGAATCAAAGTTATTGAACAAAGAAGCTCTGTTAATTTTCAAAATGACAATTAAATGTTCTAAAACACGGGTTTTTAAATATTTGTCATTCTTTATGTTGACATTCATATTTCTGGTTGTTATATTTTGAATACCAATTTGCTTTTTGCCTTTCAAAATTTTATACCAGGCCAAAATATTATTATCTTTCTTATTTCCTGAAATGCTATTGAGGAAATTAAAAATTTCTGTAGTGAAACTTTGAAAAATCTTGCTTAAATCAAAGTCTTTTTGTATAGTGTAGTATTTCAACTGTAGTATATTATCATTTTCTCCCTTACCATTTAACCAGTCAATTCTTATTAAATTTTCTTGGCTACCCAGCATTCCTATGATCAGAGGCTTTGACTGTTCACTCACATTCATGACTTTTGTATTGTAATAATCTTTCTTGTTTACAAGATCTTTTACTAGCAATTGTAGCGAATTCATTTCTCTAGGTTTTTTCATATTCTCACAGTTGATCTTGTAACTTTTCATAATCCAACAACTTTGCCTGTTTCTTTTCAAAATACGTCCTATGTTACAGTCCCAGTTTGGGGATTTCTCCAACCTGGTAGGTATATAATTGTTCAGGCTTGTTTCTGCTTCCTCCCGACTTGCCTTTTCTAGTGTTATAATGAAATTCTTTTTAGAGTCTCTTACATCACACTTGATACTACTGGAATGATAGTATTTTAAACTGATCAAGTCTTTTTTACTCTCAAAATTGTTTTGGTTGCTGACTGACTGGGGGTTACTTCCATAATATCCAGTAAGATCGTTTTCCACATCTACACTTTTTTTATCATCCTGTAACTTTTGCTTCTTAACATCCCGTCTATTTTGGGACCAGTAAATGTTTGTGAAATCCCTAACATATGCCTCAAGTTTGTCATTCTTTTTCTTTGCTATTTCCTTTAAATAGACAAAGGACACGTTGCTATTTAAAACCGTTGGAAACTCAGGGATCCTTATTGTGATGCTCTCTCTAAAATAGCTGGGTTTGGCAATTTCCAAGCTGGGCTGGTTTTGAGATTTGGGTATTTTTAGTATAGATGACAAAATGTTGTTTTCTTTTCGATTTGATGGCATAACACTGTCAACTTCACATCTGTTCTTAATTTCACCCAACGTGGATCTAGCTTCCTTGTAAAAGGTAACGTCTAAAAATGGGTTTTCTGCCTGCCTTATGTAACTATTGTCTTTCAGAACACTCGGAAACACCCTCCCGCGGTCCCGGTGTCTGCCTCGACGTCTGCGGCGCGTGGAGGCTGCGGGCGGAGGCAGACCGACCCCGACCCCGGCCCGAGCTCCCCCACTGCAGGGCGCGCTGGAAGCGCCTCGGTCCAGCTGCCCGGGTCGGCACCCGCGAGCCCTGGGACTCGCGCGCACGCGCCGTAGGGCGAGGGACTGCGAACTGCGCGGCGTCGGGGGTCTGCTATCCTGGCCTCCCAGCCTGCTTCTCTGCTCCCCGCCGACCGACTGCTCCACACGCGAGGCTGCCGGGTTACCCAAAATCGCATCCATTGGAATAAGAAAGGCCTCGAGGGGCCGGGGCGGCAACTCCCTGACCTCTACCTCAGACAAGCGAGGCAGCCAAAGCAGCCGCCACCCCGCCTCAGAGACTCCGCCAGGCTCCTCCAGACGGAGCCGCTTGCTACCAGGCGGTTGGGAATCAGGGTCCTCCGGAGAAGGTAAGGAGGAGGGAGGCTCCCTGAGATCGCCGAGCGGCGGCGTGGGGTGTGTGAAGGGCATGACGGCGCGCCTGGGGGATCTGTCCGAGGTCCCCGCCCGGCTCCGGCCTCTAAGAAGGCTAGAGGCGAATCGGCCCCGCCCCTAGCTCCACCCCGGACACGCCCCTCCATGCCCGATGCCGGCCATTCCCGGGGGAAGCCCCACCCCGGACCCGCCCCTAGATCACCCCTCCGCGGACCCGCCCCGCCCCCAGCACCCCGCGCGCGGTTCGTCTCTCAAGTCCAAAGCGCGGGCCTGGGCCGTTATGGTGGCTATTTTAGCGCCTCCTTTCTAAGGCCGCCGCTGTAGCTGATCTAGGTGTTTTACTAGTCCCTTTGGGAAAATCAAAGGGAAACGTCAGAATCTCTCTTAAAATTCATGAAGGGAAACACCTTTTTCAAAAATTCTAAAATTCTGTTTTCCTCAGAAGAGGCTCCTCAGGGGCTTGTCCGGTAGAACCGCGCCTCCGGGAGCACCTGACGGGTCCTCCCGCGGCCACTTGGCCAAACCGTGGGGGGCAGACGGACCACCCTGCACTCAACCGTCTGAGCGTCTGGGGAAAATGTGTGCGATTCATTATCCGGAGAGTTTTCCTTCACGCTAGACTTTAAAAAAAAAAAAAAAAAAAAAGTTTTCTCCTACTCTGTGGGGTTTTCTCCCCAAATATTTTGGGCAAAATGACGTTTGGTCTCCTGGGTTTAGAGAAGATCCTAAACACCCCTGATCTCACAGTTCTGACTCTTGCCTAATCATCAATTCTTTCAATGCCATTTCTTGTTTTGTTTTCCTTCTCTGCTCTGACAATCCTTTCTTTATGATTTTCAGTCAATCCTAATTTTTGTAAATTCCGTGATCATAAAGAAAGGGATTAAGAAACATATGATTACTGCGCAGTCCTCGTGGAGGTCGTTTCAAAACGAGTACATTTTATTCTCCTAACAATGTGTGGGAATCGCGACAATGGGCAACAGGGATGGAGGGCAATGCATGACCAGCAAACCACTCCAGGTTCCCTTCACCAGCCCCGTGTCTTATCAGTACTTGTCGATGAATTTTGATTCCGATTCTAGGCATTTGATATTACTTCCGTGTATGAACTCTTCTAGAGAAGTGCTGACTTAAATTAGGAAGCCCTTCAACACGACAAGGATGGGAAAGCAGGCATCGCACATCAGTGAGTTCTCAAGGTGCTATTTGAGAACTCTATATCTTACATTCTATGACCCAGATTTCCCCCCAGATTTTTCGCAAATCTGCATTCTAATGTAATCTGTTCTATGCTTGTGATCAATGCATACAGACCAACTTCCATTGCTCAGGTAGATATATAAAGGGAACGCTAGGAGCAACATATAATAGGAGCAAGGTGGTTTTTTTTGTTGTTGTTGTTGTTGTTGTTTTGTTTTTTTAATCTGTAAAGTAAATGTCATAGCTCTATGGGTTCTAGATTGATCTGTAACTTGGAATTTATTTCTTCATTTTACCAGTGTGACCAAAGATACATTTATTTTCTAGCTTTTTGTCATGGATTATTTAACATCTGTGCATTACTCAAGAACTATAATTCAAATAAAACCCCAAACTTAATTCAACAATTGCTTGACAATGATGTCTAAGGCATGACTAGATATACAGAAAAGTACAGAATTTTTTTCTCTGTTTTTATCTTGCTGAAATTCTGATCAGTGAAGGTCTCAAAAAAGTGACTCTTATCTTGTGATGGTCACTGCCATTTCAAATAATGCCTATTAGAACTACTGTTTGTGTGTTTTTCCTATTATTTTAATGTTTTAATATTTTATTTTATTTGTATTGGGGATGCCACTGAACTACATCCTCATCCCTTTTTATTTTTATTTTGAGACAGGTTCTCACTAAGTTGCTGAGTCTGGCCTAGACCTTGCAATCCTCCTGCCTCAGCCTCCCAAATCACTGGGATTACAGGTACACACTACCATGCCCAGCTTTTCCTTTTTATAAATGCTACTTTGAAAATGGACCAGTTATAAATGAAAAATACAGAAAGTTGTGTCTTCAACTTATTCTAATCAAGCTATAAATGAGATTTGTTCCATTTCAAATGACACACTTTCCTATATTACGTTACCTATCCTTCTTATAAAACCACTTACCTGAGCTTGTAACAGTAAACTGAGCTTTGAGGGTAGGCAGCATCCAATTGATTCCTTCTAGCTTGGTGTCTTATTACAGTTAGACTTGAAGGCATAAAAGGATGAGCGAGTTCAGGAGATAAACCCCATGGTGGAGACAAAAGTTAAGTTAGATGTTCACTCAGGGCAGGCACAACAGCACTGGCCTGCAATCCCAGCAACTGGGAGGCCTGGGGAGGAGGATTCAGAGTCCATGGCCAGTCTCAGAAATTTATTGAGACCCTGTCTTAAAAAAAAAAAAATATATATATATATATATATATATATATATATATATATATATATGTATATGAATGAACTGGGAGTGCTGCTCAGTGGGAAAGCACTCCTGGATTCAGCCTTCAGTACCAAAAAAACAAAGAAGTTAACTCAGTATCCTGGTATGCTTCACCTCCGTGATATGCCACATCCTTACAATGAGGTCCCTACCATAAATTTTTTAACTTCATCTTTTCTACATTTTCTCCATGTTCCCTACCAGAATGTTTGTTTTCTTGCTATCCCAGTATGTTCTCAGTGCCCTTCTCTTTGTCCACCTGGCCAATTCCTCTGTCTTAAAGGTCCTACCCAAAAGCTAGCCCCACTTTAAAAGCATCTGTACCTCCTTTCTGTTGTCGCTAATCCCTGGGCAGAATCACTTATATCCTCATCAGTGTTCCTATAGCACTTTATTTCTAAACATCTTATTGTATTGAATTATTTATATGGCCTCTTCACTAAATTCTGTGAATTAAGACAAGAATTTATTCATTTTTATACCCTCACCTAAGTAATTCAGCTAATGAGAAAAAGTAAAATGACACTATTATGAATATGCCTTATGATCCAAATGGATTTTGTGGTTTCTTAAAAATGTTTTTAAGTTTCTTCTGTTTATTTTGCTTTGGTTTAAACATGCTAGGACAGAAATTTGCTTTTCTTAATTATATTAAAATACAATTTACATGAAAACTACTCCACCATGGAATATCAAGAAAATAAACATTCTGGTATAGGGAGCATGAAGCAAATTGTAAAAAAGATGAAACTGAAAAAGTCAACTTTAACTATTAAAGGTTTAATATCATTTAAGTTTCATGGTAGGACCAGAAATGTGATATGGCAGTTTTTCTATTTTATTTCTGTTAATAAATCATCTAAGTGGTAAATAAATATGCTAAACCTAAAGTTTTATCTCAGACTGAGAGATAAAAGATATTTTAAATACTCAATAAGAACCAGCAACAAAAATATTTAAAACAAACATGGGGATTAAAGAGGAAAATATCATCACTTACAAAAATATTTATAATAAATACCGCTTGAAAAATACAAATAACACTTTTTATCAACTCAATAAAAGCACTGGGTGACAGAATATTTAAGAAAATGTGATACTGTGTATATCTGCAAGTACAATTTAACGTTCAATAGAGCAATCTGTAACATAAATATCATCTAAAATGAAACAATGTCTATGCAAATGAGTTAAACTATAAACCTCCTCCACCTCCTCCTCAATTTTTATTTGAGGCATTATTGTCTATCCACTTTCCTAACCCAGAAAAATTTTTTAACAAAAGTTAGAGATATTAACTTTTTATCTTCCTTGTTTTCCCCAACATCCAATCCCTAGGGCCCTGATATTAATTCCCACTTCTTTATCCATAATATTTCATATTTATTTCAAGCCCTCTTTCTGTAAACACTGTAATAAGCTGATCTTCATTTTACTAGTCTCTCTTCAACTGCCCAACACTATTTTAAGAGTTTTCTTCTTTTTTTTTTTTTTTTTTTTTTAAGAGAGAGTGAGAGAGGAGAGAGAGAGAGAATTTTTTTAATATTTATTTTTTAGTTCTCGGCGGACACAACATCTTTGTTGGTATGTGGTGCTGAGGATCGAACCCGGGCCGCACGCATGCCAGGCGAGCGCTCTACCGCTTGAGCCACATCCCCAGCCCAAGAGTTTTCTTCTTAATAAAATATTAATGATTTTGTTACTTCCTTACTTCTTTTGATTTTTCAATACTTATAAAACAAAATACAAACTTTTTAATTGGAAATATGTGTAGTCTCCATAGTTCAGTTCCAAACTGATTTTTCAGCTTCCACGACTATGTCCATGACATAACTTGCTTTGCTACAATAATAAATTTGTCATTCCTTAAACATTTAAAGCCCCTGCATAGTTTCAGTCTTGGGCATAGGTTGGATCATCTGCATAAAGGACAATGACAGGTTTTACCTAGGCTTCTGCCATGATTTCAAAGTTTGCAACCATCTTGTATCTTTGGAAAACTACAGTTTTATCTGCTGACCATTCTTTTTCACCTCTAACTCTTACCTCCATTAATGAACTATTATATTTTCTGCATGCTTGGAAAGCCAGGTAGAATGTTCAATTATTTACAACCTCAATCTGATATTCTAAGAAATTTCTCCATCATTGAAAGATATTTGTCATTAAAATAAAGAGTTTGTATTGTATCAGAATTCATAAAAATGTAAATAATTGTGAATTCATTCAATTAATTTTTTACAGTAATTCTTTTCAATATTTTGAGATGGCAAATATCTTCTTTAATCATACAAACTCATGCTTACTTACATTGTTTTCTGCTTTTATATAGTTTTGCTGAAATTGGTCACTTTGTTTCAGTTGCTTATACAATAAAAAGATTGACATTAAAAATTCATAAAGCTATTATTTGCTTCAGGTTTTTAAGGAATTACATAGATTCACATTAAATATAAAATGTATTGAACATGAAAGTTATGTTGGACTTTTTTATTCAGAATGTAAAATAAAATAGTAGTTGGATGAGTAAGGTCTGGAATCAAAATAATTTGAATCTATAGTCTGCTTTTTCTATATGTATAATACAAGCCAATGATTTAGCTTTTGTGAGACAGAGTCAGTGGGAATTATAGAGGAAAACCTACCTCATAGGTGGTTGTGTTAATTAAATGCAATATACTATGTAAAGCACTAAGAAGAGTTCTGGGCACATAAGTCTGTGTTCATTTTTTTAAATTATTATAGTTATTATTATCAAACTTGCAATGTGCTGAGCTGGCTCTTACAGATTCAGACAAGCTGATTGGCAGTGTCTCTTCCCATCTATGCATTTTAATGACTTCATGTGGGTAGTTTAGAGTGGGCCATGATGGAAGTATTTACATCACAGAATCAGCAAATGCTACGAATCAGACCCCCCCCTCCTCCTCCTCCTTCTCCTCCTTCTTTCTAGAAAGCCAGTTGTTAAACAATTGCCAACATAGTACTGCATCAACTCTATATTACAATAATTCAGTTACAGTTCTGCATAAATCAGTTCACACTACAGGGCTGTAACAGTAGTAAAACAAGTGGCTCATCATAGTTTGGCTAAGGCCAAAGTTAAGCAATTCAACTGATCTATACTTGATGTTAAAACATATGTAAAACTTTATTTTAAAAAATATCTGGTGTTAAAATATGTGGTTCATCTCATAATAAGTTTTTATGAGTAGAGGTACCAAAATTTACCACATACAAAAAAATAAATATTTCCATATTTAAAGTTTTCTTACAGTTCTGTGGCTTTGGAATAGAAATAGGTTCAGCTGGGTGTGAAGCAATTGATCAAAAGACTGTTTCCTCTTTCATTATCTAGGGAAGAGTGTACTCATTGCTTACTGCCAATGATCCTTGATAACTCAACAATAATATAGTCTTCAAAGTTCTTTAAAGTGTTTGGTCTCATCTGGTGCTTTGATTAATTTCTTCTTTGTTTTACTGAACACCTATGATGTGCAAGAAAATGTGTCCAATGCTATAAATACTATTATATAGATACTATGCTTATTGTTTATTTATCATATAAGTATGATGATATATGTTATATAATATAAATACTTAATAATATTTATGTAATGGAAATTATATATTATATAAGTAGAGTTATTATAATATATAAATAGAGTTATTATATATGTATGATATCCTTGTCCATCAAGAATACATTCTATTGGGCACATGGTGGCAGGCACAGAGAGATCAAGTCTCTGACCTCTCCAGCTGCACGGGCATAGGGAGTTGTAAACTGTCTAAATGCTGTTTGCTCAGGATCACTAGGCAATGCTGAGCTGATGTGGATCTGGGGCCAACAGTTTGGGCCTCTCAGAACACACACCGAGCCCGGATCGGCTGCATTCAAGCTCCGGTTCGCTTGCTTCTCGTGACTCAGCACTAACGATCCCGCTGAAATAACTGGTCGGCGCTTCTAAACTTACAGAGGTAAAAGCCAACCGAGCCTTCATAGGCAGTGGCCACGGGATTGAAACGGGGCTTGGAAGAGACAGTCAGGACCCACCCGTTGCATTGGTCACCCAGCAAAGGGAACGAACGGTCACCATTTGCATGGGATACCACCATGGCAGAGAACTGATGTCACGGGCGGAGGAGATAACTTCATTGAAACCAGCGGCGACAGGTGTGTAATCCCCTAGCCATCCCTCTCCACACAGCGGGGAAACCTTAAGGGACCCTCCCAGCTCTCCTGTAAGGGCCCGTCCCAGCTCTCCCGTGAGCCCGATAGCCAGACCGAGGGAATGAGGAGTGGCGCGGGACTCGCGGCGCGGAACTCCGGGCTACCGCTCCCACCAGTGCTGACAACTGAGCTCTCTTGCACCAGCTAAGGGGGCATGGCTACCAGAGGGCAAGCAAATTCGCTGGGGGTTCTCAACCCAAAGCACTACAAACTTAGGATCTGAGGGAGGCAAACAGGGAGAGTGTGCCCAGGGGTTCATGAAAACAGGGCTCACAGGAGCAGCAGACCTGGCGTGTAGCCAGTATTGTGGTGAGCGTCACAGGTGAGCGGGGCCTGGCTTGAGGAAACACAAGAGAAGGCCCTAGACACTCAGGATTGGAGACCCGCCCAGTCTGGGAGGAAGAGCTGCTGCACAGTGATTGGTTCCTACCTATTGAGAGGAGAAGCTTGGCCCAGTGGGCATAGCTCCACCTACTGGAAGAGAAGTTAATCGAACTCTATTATTTATTATTTTTTAATTTGTTTTTTTTTCTTTCATTTTCATTTTTTTGTTGTTGTTGTTCTTTAACTTTTTTAATGTTTTTTTAAATTTTTTTTATTTTATTATTTTTTTTTAATTTTAATTTTCATTTTTTTATTATCATTATTTTTTAAAATTTTTTTCTTTCTTTCTTTATTTTCTATTTTTTCTTTTGTCTTTTCATTTCTTTTCAATTTTCTTATTCCCCCTTCATTGAATTCTACCTGCCTACTCTCATTCTCTTTAGTTACTTCTTCCCTTCCCTTCTAATCTCTTTCCTCCCAAGCATAAAATAAATTTATAAGAGTAAACAGTAACTCAGCAGTCAAACAGAACAAGAAGTAACATGAGCAGCATAAAAAAGCAAGGAAGAAAAGGAGTACAAACAATGAAGGACAGCCTAAATATTCAGGAGGACCTAGAGTCACCAGAAAAATGGTCATATAAAGAACTCAAGGAATACCTTAGACAGATGGAATGGAACCTTAAAGAGGATATGAGACAGCAAATCCAAACAGTAAAATACATTGAAAATGAATTACATAAACAGATAAAAGAAGAAGTTAAGCATCTTTATCAGGAGATAGAGATTATTAAAAAAAATCAAACAATAATTCTAGAAATGGAGGAAATGATAAACCAAATTAAAAACTCAATTGAGAGTATCACTAAGAGAGTGGACCAAGTAGAAGCCAGAACATCAGATAATGAAGACAAAATATATCATCTTGAAAAGAGTCTAGCCAACTCAGAAAGGCTGGTAAAAAAATCACAAGGAAAACATCCAAGAGATATGGGATAACATAAAAAAACCAAACTTATGAGTCATTGGGATAGAGGAAGGTACAGAGATTCAAACCAAGGGAATGAGTAACCTGATGAATGAAATAATTACAGAAAACTTTCCAGAAATAAAAAAGGAAACGGATATACAAATTGTAGATGCATACAGGACACCGAGCATACAAAATCACAGTAGACCAACGCCAAGACACATTGTTATGAAGATAGCCAATATATAGAACAAAGAGAAAATATTAAAAGCTACAAGAGAAAGGAGGCAGATTACATTCAGGGGTAAACCAATAAGGTTAACAACGGATTTTTCATCACAGACGCTGAAAGCGAGAAGATCCTGGAACAACGTATTTCAAACACTGAAAGACAATGGATGCCAACCAAGAATTCTGTATCCAGCAAAATTAAGCTTCAGATACGACACAAAATAAAAATCTTTCATGATAAACAAAAGCTAAAAGAATTTGCAGCCAGAAAACCAGCATTGCAAAGCGTCTTGAGCAAAACACAACACAAGGAAGAATGAAAAACAATAACGAAAACCATCAGTGGGAAGTGCCTCGGTAATGACAGAGGGTGGTGGGGGGGAGATAATCATGGAGAAACAAACTAAATTAAAAAAAAAGAAAGATAAATAATCAAACATGGCTGGCAGTACAAACCATATATCAATAGTAACTCTAAACGTTAATGGCTTAAACTCTCCAATAAAGCAACATAGGCTGGTAACATGGATTAGAAAAACAAATCCAACAATATGCTGCCTCCAGAAGACACATCTGATTGGAAAAGACATACACAGGCTAAAGGTGAAAGGTTGGGAAAAAATATACCACGCACATGGTCCTCGTAAGCAAGCAGGGGTGGCCATCCTCATATCGAATAAAATCGACTTCAAGACTAAGTTAATCAAAAGGGATAAGGAAGGACATTATATACTGTTAAAAGGAACCATTCACCAACAAGACATAACAATTATCAATATTTATGCACCAAATAATGGTGCTGCGACGTTCATAAAACAAATTCTCCTCAAGTTCAAGAAACAAATAGACCACAACACAATTATGGGTGACTTCAACACACCTCTCTCACCATTGGACAGATCCTCCAAACAAAAGTTGAATAAAGAAACTATAGAACTCAATATCACAATCAATAACCTAGACTTAACTGACATATATAGAGTATATCAACCATCATCAAGTGGATATACTTTTTTCTCAGCAGCACATGGATCCTTCTCAAAAATAGACCATATATTATGCCATAGGGCAACCCTCAGTAAATATAAAGGGGTAGAGATAATACCATGCATTTTATCTGATCATAATGGAATGAAACTGGAAATCAATGATAAAAGAAGGAAGGAGAAATTCTACATCACATGGAAAATGAACAATATGTTACTGAATGATCAATGTGTTACAGAAGACATAAAGGAGGAAATCAAAAAATTCTTAGAGATAAATGAAAATACAGACACATCATATAGGAATCTATGGGACACAATGAAAGCAGTTTTAAGAGGGAAATTCATCACCTGGAGGTCATTCCTCAAAAAAAGGAAAATCCAACAAATAAATGAGCTCACACTTCATCTCAAAGCCCTAGAAATGGAAGAACAAAACAACAGCAAATGTAGCAGAAGCAAGAAATAATTAAAATCAGAGCGGAAATCAACGAAATTGAAACAAAAGAAACTATTGAAAAAATTAACAAAACTAAAAGTTGGTTCTTCAAAAAAATAAATAAGATCGACAGACCCTTAGCCATGCTAACGAAGAGAAGAAGAGAGAGAACTCAAGTTACTAACATACGGGATGAAAATGGCAATATCACAACAGATGCTACAGAAATACAGAAGACAATTAGAAATTATTTTGAAAACCTATATTCCAATAAAATAGAAGATAGTGAAGACATCAATAAACTTCTTAAGTCATATGATTTGCCCAGACTGAGTCAGGAGGATACACACAATTTAAACAGACCAATTTCAATGGATGAAATAGAAGAAGCAATCAAAAGACTATCAACCAAGAAAAGCCCAGGACCGGATGGGTATACAGCAGAGTTTTACAAAACCTTTAAAGAAGAATTAATACCAATACTTTTCAAGTTATTTCAGGAAATAGAAAAAGAGAGAGCTCTGCCAAATTCATTCTATGAGGCCAACATCATCCTGATTCCGAAACCAGACTAAGACACCTCAAAGAAAGAAAACTACAGACCAATATCTCTGATGAACCTAGATGCAAAAATCCTCAATAAAATTCTGGCGAATCGGATACAAAGGCACATCAAAAAAATTATACACCATGATCAAGTAGGATTCATCCCTGGGATGCAAGGATGGTTCAATATACGGAAATAAATAAATTTTATTCACCACATCAATAGACTTAAAGATAAGAACCATATGATCATCTCCATAGATGCAGAAAAAGCATTCGACAAAGTACAGCATCCCTTTATGTTCAAAACATTAGAAAAACTAGGGATAACAGGAACTTTCCTCAACATTGTAAAAGCTATCTATACTAAGCCTCAGGCTAGCATCATTCTGAATGGATAAAAATTGAAGGCATTCCTTCTAAAATCTGGAACAAGACAGGGATGCCCTCTATCACCACTTCTATTCAATATAGTTCTCGAAACACTGGCCAGAGCAATTAGACAGACGAAAGAAATTAAAGGCATAAAAATAGGAAAAGAAGAACTTAAATTATCACTATTTGCGGTTGACATGATTCTATACCTAGAAGACCCAAAAGGGTCTACAAAAACACTACTAGAACAAATAAATGAATTCAGCAAAGTGGCAGGATATAAAATCAACACACATAAATCAAAGGCATTTCTGTATATCAGCGACAAAACTTCTGAAACAGAAATGAGGAAAAACACTCCATTCACAATATCCTCAAAAAAAAATAAAATACTTGGGAATCGACCTAACAAAAGAGGTGAAAGATTTATACAATGAAAACTACAGAACCCTAAAAAGAGAAGTAGAAGAAGATCTTAGAAGATGGAAAAATATACCCTGTTCATGGATAGGCAGAACTAACATCATCAAAATGGCGATATTAGCAAAAGCTCTCTATAGGTTTAATGCAATGCCAATCAAAATTCCAAAGGCATTTCATGTAGAAATAGATAAAGCAATCATGAAATTCATATGGAAAAATAAAAGACCCAGAATAGCAAAAGCAATTCTAAGCAGGAAGTGTGAATCAGATGGTATAGTGATACCAGATTTCAAACTATATTACAGAGCAATAGTAACAAAAACAGCATGCTACTGGTACCAAAACAGGCGGGTGGACCAATGGTACAGAATAGAGGACACAGAGACTAATCCTCAAGGCTACAACTATCTTATATTTGATAAAGGAGCTAAAAGCATGCAATGGAGGAAGGATAGCATATTCAACAAATGGTGTTGGGAAAACTGGAAATCCATATGCAACAAAATGAAACTGAGTCCCCTCCTCTCGCCATGCACAAAAGTTAACTCAAAGTGGATCAAGGATCTAGATATCAAATCAGAGACTCTGCGTCTGATAGAAGAAAAAGTTGGCTCCGATCTACATATTGTGGGGTCGGGCTCCAAATTCCTTAAAAGGACACCCATAGCACAAGAGTTAATAACAAGAATCAACAAATGGGACTTACTTAAACTGAAAAGTTTTTTTCTCATCAAGAGAAACAATAAGAGAGGTAAATAGGGAGCCTACATCATGGGAACAAATTTTTACTCCTCACACTTCAGATAGAGCCCTAATATCCAGAGTATACAAAGAACTCAAAAAATTAGACAATAAGATAACAAATAACCCAATCAACAAATGGGCCAAGGACCTGAACAGACACTTCTCAGAGGAGAACATACAATCAATCAACAAGTACATGAAAAAATGCTCACCATCTCTAACAGTTAGAGAAATGCAAATCAAAACCACCCTAAGATACCATCTCACTCCAGTAAGATTGGCAGCCATTATGAAGTCAAACAACAACAAGTGCTGGTGAGGATGTGGGGAAAAGGGTACACTTGTACATTGCTGGTGGGACTGCAAATTGGTGCAGCCAATTTGGAAAGCAGTATGGAGATTTCTTGGAAAGCTGGGAATGGAACCACCATTTGACCCAGTTATTGCCCTTCGCGGACTATTCCCTGAAGACCTTAAAAGAGCATACTACAGGGATACTGCCACATGGATGTTCATAGCAGTACAATTCACAATTGCTAGACTGCGGAACCAACCCAGAAGCCTTTCAACAGATGAATGGATAAAAAAAATGTGGCATTTATACACCATGGAGTATTACGCAGCACTAGAAAATGACAAAATCATGGAATTTGCAGGGAAATGGATGGCAGATTATGCTTAGTGAAGCTAGCCAATCCCTAAAAAACAAATACCAAATGTCTTCTTTGATATAATGAGAGCAACTAAGAACAGAGCAGGGAGGAAGAGCAGGAAGAAAAGATTAACATTAATCAGAGACATTAGGTGGGAGGGAAAGGGAGAGAAAAGGGAAATTGCATGGAAATGGAGGGAGACCCTCATTGTTATACAAAATTACATATAAGAGGTTGTGAGGGGAATGGGAAAATAAGCAAGGAGAGAAATGAATTACAGTAGATGGGGTAGAGAGAGAAGATGTGAGGGGAGGGGAGGGGGGATAGTAGGGGATAGGAAAGGTAGCAGAATACAACAGTTACTAATAGGGCATTATGTAAAATTGTGGATGTGTAACCGACATGATTCTGCAATCTGCATTTGGGGCAAAATTGGGAGTTCATAACCCACTTGAATCTAATGTATGAAATATGATATGTCAAGAGCTTTGTAATGTTTTGAACAACCAATAAAAAAAGAAAAAAAAATTTAAAAAAAAGAAAATTATATTGGTGGCATAATATGAGTTGAAACAAGTCTTCTTTTCACAATATCTAACAGAGTATGTTTAAAAGTGAGATTTTCCATTATGGAAGTTCCTCAAAGACTAGGCATGGAACCACCATATGACCCAGCTAAAGAATTAAAGTCATTATACTACAGTGATACATGCAACACAATTCACATAATTTCATTTATCTTTTTGGCAAATAAAACTCCATTGTGTATATATGCCACATTTTCTTTATCTATTCATTCACTGATGAACACCTAGGATGATTCCATAGTTGGTTTATTGTGAATTATGGAATATTATATGTCATAAACTTTATTTTTAATAAAGTACTTGAATTTGAAAAAAAAAAGAATACATTCTAGCATTCTGGCCTAGTTAATTGAGCTGTTCACAATTTGATGGAAAGCTATTTTCTACCCTTACCTCAGCCACTTCATTCTACTCTCTGCCTCTCACACTCTGTGACACAAAACTACTTTAATTCTCAAACACTTAGGAGTTTTTTTAGTTGTCATTATTCACTTCAGAAGACATTTATTGGACATCAGTTATGCACTGAGCACTGTGTTAAGTGTCAGGGTTTCAAAAATAACACAGTTATTTTCCAGGAATGTACAGCATAGTAAGAAGAAAAACATACACATTTATTTCCATATAGCAGAATAAAAGCCACAGTAGGGTATAATGAGGAACTGAAGAAAAGGGAGCCAAATCTTAGAAAATGTAGAAATGGTACCCAAAAACTCATTCTTGGAAGACCCACTTATACATCCTGGTCCTCTAACCCTATAATTTTCTATAAAACTCCCCTTTTTCTCCAAACTAATCAGGTATTGAAAGGAAAGTGACCATAACACTCAGAGCAACCAAAAGATCTTTATTGCAGCAGTTCAACAAAGAGAAAAGAAAGAAGGAAAGAGAGAGAGAGAGAGAGAGAGAGAGAGAGAGAGAGAGAGAGAGGAAGCACACGCAGGAGAGAGACAGAGAAAGCAAGAGAGATAGCAAGAGAGAGGGGGGCCTGGCAGGAGGGAGTTTTTATAGCCCAAATCTAATGGGGCCTCTGGGTCTGCAAGCTGCCTTGTTGGCTCAAGGGGGAGTTAAGTGTTCAGCCTTGAGCAGGGTTGAATGTTCAGACTTGAGGCAAACAGGTGATAAAGGACCAGATAGAGGGGGGTTTGAGTGCGTGGGCTATCTTGCAGCCAACATCTGTTCAGCCTACCCTGCAGACAACACAGTTCAGCCTGCTCTGCACCCAACATGTATGCCTCCATATTTCTACATTTCAGACATCTACTGCAATATTCACAAAATTACAAAATGGCTAGGTGTATATATACTATATCTTCTACCAAATTATTAGCTTCTTGAGACTTAGAATAGTTAATTTATCTACCTTCATATTTTCAGTATTTATTATGAGATCTTCCACACAAAAGACAATAATAATTTTTAATTATTGGCTTGACTATATACCCAATGTGTAAGATATAAAATAAGTAATATTAAATATAAATATTATAGAATTCTAATTTTTGTCTTGAAGTGTGAAGAATAGGTAAGAGGCAAATAATTTTTAATCAATAATTATGTTGACTCCACTGCAACTTGTACAGAGACAATCAATCCTGAAACATAAAGTTGTACATTTTTGCATTAGAAAGAACAGAAAGGGAAACCCTTTAAACTTATACAAGTTTTAAAAAGCCTTGGGAAGTTATGTTCAATTCCAGGGAAGCTCCCAAATGAAAAATGAGAGAGAGAGAGAAAAAAAAAAAGTATAATACAACCTCCATTTCTCAGTAGGAAAAAAATGGACAATTACATTAAAAAGAATATAAACAATATAAACATATTTCTTGGCTTCCAAATAAAAAACACTAATTGCCAAGATGGTTTCAGTGTCTGTTGGCAATTATAAAAACTGTTGCCCAGTCAAATAAGCCTAGAAATTTCCTCTGTCAAATGTAATTTCCTTTTTTCCATCAATCTAATTATAGGAAAATGTACTCAAACACTAAGTCACTCTGTATGAATACTTTTATATTTTACCATATCTTGTACATGCATACCTATCTTGCATTATTAGAAATATAATAACCTGTGGAGAAATCAAATTTTCCCTATATACACATATTATAACATCAGATTATACTCTATAAAGTTATAAACATATATTAAACTATATACACAAATACACAAGTATAATTTAATAATAAACATCAAAAATAAATTGTTTTAATTTTTTGCTCTTTAAAATCAGTATGAGAACAACTGTTTTCCAACAGTTATGGTTTTATAAGTGGAAAATTATGTATCATACTTATTGTACTAATTAGAACATAAAATCATATTAAGTTGAGTTATAAGAATAATATTTGAAATTGTCAGAATTCTGAGTAATTTAAGTTTCTTTTTTTAATACCAGGGACTGAACCCAGGGGCACTTAACCACAGAGCCACATCCCCAGACCTTTTTATTATTTATTTTGAGATAGGTTCTCACTAAGTTGCTTAGCACCTCGTCAAGTTGCTGAGGATGGCCTTGAACTTGTGATACTCCTGCCTCAGCCCCCTGAGCCTCTGGGATTAGGGATGTGAGCCATCATGCCCAGCAGAGTAATTCAACTTTTTCTAAATAGTAAAATGGCAGAAAAATAACTCGATGAGAATGAAAACTAAAGAAATGGATTAATCAATCATATAATTGCTAAGATCCCTTCTGAATCAAGAACTTGGCATTTTGAATGCTATAAAGGAAAGGTATATACCATAGTTTATGCGCATGCACGAGCACACACACACACACACACACAAGAACTTTACAATACAGGTGGATGCTAAAATAAAAAAAGAAAACTACATGTCATGGTGATATTTCATTGATTATTCCATTCATCTTGAGACCACTGGAAATGAAAATGAAGAAAATGTCAACCTCAGATATATAATCAGGGAGGTCTTCATAAGATCTGAATAAGACCTTGAAGAATAAGCTAAAATGTTAGTGTTGTATGAATTAACTAATGCACTGTAATTCAAATTTTTCTGTGGAATATGCTAATCCCTTGAGAAATTCCTCATTTGAAATGCAAATATGAGTGGGGCACTAAGAATACTACAGATAGTAGTTGGAGGAATCTTTTGGGTGTAGAGATGCTCTGAGTCAGATCTTCATGAGAGGGCATCTTTCCCAGCTCAGCCTCATGTAATGTCTTCGATTCTGCTCTATCTTCAGGTAGAGGAGTTGGTCAGAAATTATTGACTGCCATAACCTGTGAATTGCTCCACTACCAGTTCACCCCACAGAAGAGCATCACCATAAATACCCCCCCCGAAAATGAAATTTTCCCCTCTGAGAGAAAAGAAATATTTTCATAGATCTGAGGAGATTCATTTTTGGCATAGTGTTTTAATAAAATGTACCACCAAGTAACAGCACAGTCCTTGGTATAGAAGTGATCATGAACAAATACCCAAAGGAGGAAATAAAAAGCACACTCACCTTACAGCATCAGTGCCACTCCATCCTAACTCCCTTAATATTACTGAGTAAAGCTTTCTTAACTAAAGGTATTTTAGCAGTTGCCTTACAAACACTCACTTCTTGTACTGGTAATCCCTAAAATATAAATAGAGTGGGTTACTGTATTCTTTCCTTCAGACTAATGTGGCAAATTGTTCACACAGCTTTTAGGATAAAACAAATACAAGCAGAAATAACATCATTAATGGCCCATTATCTTAGATTGGTGGATTTATTACCCTCAACAACAGAAGAAAGAGCATCAATCTATTTAGTAGTCCTTAGAAAGGTCTATTTTTAAAAATGCATGTTGAATCCATAAAGACCAAAGAAATAACTTTAGCTTTTTAAAAACTGGCCTTAATCCGTTGGATTCAAACTGCTTTCAAAATGGTCATGCTCCAGAATTTCATTTATTATTTTCCAAGTAGTACAAAACATGTATGAAATTTTCAATAATGTTTCTAGATATTAAGACTTTCATAGAAAATGGACTTGATAGATTTAATCCTTGGGCTATATCTACTTATGAATGACGCTGAAGTTTATCATAGTAATAGGTCATTTTTTATAAAGAACAAATGTGAATTTTATGCAGTTATCAAGTTTGTGCTTATTAACTGGTCAACTAAATTAGTAAATATAGTAAACTGACCACCCAATGTTTGCAGTTCCATATAGCTTTGATATTGTTATTTAATTTATAATAATTTTAATAAAGTGATCATTTTATCAACGAAACCATTTTATCCAGAGAGACACTGCATACCAGACACCAGAATAGCATTGAGTGTAAATAAATATTTGCTGAGTAAGGATAGTAGTAATGGTTTGCTATATGTGGTTCATTTTTATGCTATAGTGAGAGAAAATTATTTGTTATCATTACTTAGCTTTTTTTTTTAACACACAATAGACTGCTTCATACAGATTCTCACAGAAAGTGAGTCATTTTATCCATTCATATATTTGAGAGTCAAGAAGGTCTTAGGATATATGCATCCTGAGTATCAGGAACCTACAATATTAAAGAAGCAATACAATTAATCTATTTAGTCTTACTTTTCACAATCAACACGTTTGTGTTTGTGATACTGCCATAATCTATATAACCAGAACTGAGTAGAAACATAGATATACTATAAACCTAAAACTGCTCTAAAAAATAAAGCCCATTTTTAAATAAAAATATATGGATCATTGATAAAGCATTATGCTTTACCAATGTAAATTTGTAATATCAAAATACTGTTCATATTACAGTGTTATTAATACTTAGTTTTATTAAAATATCCATTCACTTGGCCTAAGAAATCTTGAACAGAATGTGCATTCTAGCTTCTAGCAGTGGTGTTATGATCAATGTATTTAATCTGATTTTCATGAGCAAATATGAAAGGTCCCCAAGGAAATTGTTTTAAATGAGCTCAAAACTGAAGTCATGAATTTAATTCAGTTTTCAATAGGAAGAAACTGGCTCAGTGTCATCTTAGATGCAAATTAACATTATTAATTTACTATCTAGAATAGCATTGAGTGTTAATAAATGTTTGCTAAGTAAGCTAGTAGTAATGGTTTGCTATATTGCGTTCATTTTTATGTCATAGTAAAAGAAAATTATTTGTTATTGTTACTTGGTTTTTTGAAAACACACAATAGACTGCTTCTTACAGATTATCACAGAAATACAAGAGCAATGGTGATATATTTTCCATCAAAATACTATGAGAGACAAAAAATGTTACCAACATTGTTAAGGATATGATTGATAGATTTAGGGTAAATTTCAACTTGTATTACATAGGGATAGATCTGGAGATATATTCTTGGAACACATACCATATATATCCTATCTTTTAAACCAGACTAGTATAAATGATCTCAAATTTAATTCAAACCCACTATTGTCATCTAGACTAGGGTCATTCCCTCTATCATCCTCTTATAAAAGAAAAAGAAAAAATACAAATTATAGCTTTTTAGCTGAGCCTGTTCATTATAAAATGAACTAATGGCTAGACATATCAACTTGCCCTTTAAAGCTAGCTCTGAAAGAAGTTACCAATACCCAAGTGAACAACGAAAGGGTCTAAGGAAAATGCAAACTCAATTCTGTTAGAAAATCCTGGACCAATTAGTGCTCCCTTCAAGCAACAAAATAAAATGGAACTTACACATTGAAAATGTAAAGACAGGAAAGGGGACATTGCTCTAGAGACTCAGAAAAAACACATTTCTGGAACTAATATTCTATAAGAAACAAAAAGGAAATTTTAGAAGACAACTTTTTTCATCTTCAGATAAAGAAAGAAAGAAAGAGGGAGACAGAGAGAGAGTGAGGGAGGGAGAGAAGAAGGAAGAAAGGAAGGAAGGAAGGAAAGGAGGGAGGGAGGAAAGAAGGAAGGAAGGAGGGAGGAAGGGAGGGGAAATGACCTCTATTGAACCAAAACAGAGCAATAGCAAACTGAAATAAAAGTTAGAAATGAAAACATACAAAATGTATTATCTTTACTGGACATAAAAACAAAGTTAATAGTATTGAAAAACTAATCAATGTTAAGGAAAACAAAAATTAGACTTGCCATAGAATATAGAGGAAACAATAATCAGAGTAAATGTGATGAAAAGAAAATTTTATACCTTAGATTTTTCTAGCACAAGGAGAAATTGACACACTCTGTCTATGCCAAATCCAAATTTCCAGAAGAAAATAATCCGATTGGTTTATCAGAGTTCTGGTGTCTGATCAAGCATCAAACAGCAGCCAGGGACTAACTTTTTCAGACTGAATAAGAGACAAGGGAGCTGTAGGTTTACAGGGTACGCATATTCTTATAAAAGTATCTGCCACAAAACCCAAATTTGAAAACAAAATTAGATAGATATGATATGTGATGGATGGATATAGATAAGTAGACATAAGTACATAAGCACACACATACGTGTATGTAGTGTTTGTACATTTGGATAAATTAATAATCATTTATTTTAAACACTAATATTTTCTAAAATACCAACATGCATATACTTCAAATACAGATTAGTATTTTTATTATTATCAGTGGACCATTTTTCACTTTAGCTAAGTTAGATATGTACTTTTATTTTACTTTTTTGTTGTTGTTGTTGTTGATGCTAGGGATTGAACCCAGGACCTAGTATCTGTTAGGCAATAACTTTATCACTGAACTATACCCCACACACTTTCTTAAAGATAGTATCCTAAGTACTATTTGACAATACTCGAATGAGTAAAATCACCATTATTTTCTTGGAGTTTACAAACAATTATATAGAAAGAATAACCAGGGCACAACCAGATTCCTTTCTCAAGTTTTATCCTCCTTGTCCCATCTCTCTTATAATCCTCTTTTGTCAGTCATACTTATTTTCATGGACTCAACCATCACCTGCATACGCAACTACCTGTTCTGTATTTCTAATGCAGCCCTCTTACCAAAGTTCCACACCTGCTGGTCCTTGATGTCTGCTGACTTCTCCACTGGATGTGCCACAGCCTTTCAAATGTAAGACATATGTCCAGATGGTAAGCCCACTTCCTTACTCTCCTTTTCTCTAAACTTGTCCTTTTTTTAAACTAAAGTAATTATCATTATTTCAGTGAGCCAGTTCCAAATCTTATGATTGTGTTTGACTTTGCCTTCTCCTATATATGTAATCAAGAATCAAATTCTATACATCCTATCCCAACTATATCAAAGTCACATCTTTTCATTTCCACTGCTGTTTTTCTGGTTCAAGTTCATAATTTTATATAATTTTAGAACTTTTCTTCCATGTGTCTTTACCTCCAGTTATGCCTCTTCCACTTCTATGCCCTGGTAGTTTTTTTTTAAAAGTCAAAAGTGAAATTTTGTATTCAAATAAAATCATACATAGAATTTCTGTTTATGGAAAATATAAAACTGAAGCTGTTATCATTGTAAATGATCATTTGCTGATTTTATTTTAATTTTATTTCATTTAATCAAAAATATAACAAATCATACTGAAATAAGAGACTAAGGTATATTTGTGTTACCAAATATCAATGTCCCAACAGAAATATTGCAGTGGGAAATTTAGCAATACAAACATTTACCTCTTTTATATTTTAAGCAATTTGAATAAAAGTAGATTCCTTGATGCCTCTAAGTTTGGTGGCAATATTAATGAATATTTAAAATGACTTAATAAGTATGTGATTTGCAATTTTAGTGCAAAATTGTCCATGATATTAGACTATAAATTTTTAGTAACATGTTAAATATCCTTTATCTTTGTTTTTAATGTACTCTCATCTCCTAATGAAGGGGGGAAAAGTGAGACAAATATTTTGGTTTTCTCCTCAAGGAGTGTCATAGTACTTCACATTCTTCCTAAATTTATAATCTACTATAGCAAGTTCTTGTTACCTCAAGGAAAACTTGGGGAAAATGAAACTAGAGAAACATTCTGTCATCATCAAAAAACAATTACTGGAAACTAGGATTAGACACTGAGTTGCACCTGGTTCCATCACATTATGGGGACATAACTTCTAGAAAGCATTGTAATATGGACTTTCTAAGGAACTATAAAGTGAAGATAATGATAACTGTTTTGGATTCAAATAACAGGATTGTAAAATAAAGGCCATGAAACAGAAGGTATTATAGCATAGTTCTATACTTGTATCCCTAATAAACATATGAACAGAAAACAAGAATAATAGAATAAAAGTAATGGAATATCAAATAGTTAATGAATACTTTTAAATACTTTATGGTTTCTTCACACTACAGAAATTCAACCTTCATGCTACAATTTATCCAAGGGGGGAGAAACTAGTGTCAATATTATAAAGTGTCTTTATATCAGAATTAGGAATTAAAATTTAATCAAAACAGGAGTTTTATTCTTGTACAATGAAACATATACATTTGGCTCTTTAAAATGAAAAATGGACAACATAAAATTTAACTTGGTAATCATTAGATGGATTGACATTACCTAATATCTGGTGTTTAAATACAACTTCATAGTTTGTACAGTCCTTTAATATGCCTCACCTTTGTTAATCTTCACAACAACCTTGTAAACTGTCTGTCATGGGCTAGGAAGAGAAAGATTCTTCTGTTAAGAGTCAATATTTCAACTTAACACAAAAGATGAATAGCACCATTAAAGGCAAACCAAGGTAAAGAAGAGTTGCAAAGAAGAAAGAGCATGTATAAAAGAAGAAATACTACTATATGCTTAGTAAACTACTGACACCATGGTACACTAAAGAGGCATGGCAAGAGGTAGGACTAGACGGTGTGAAAGAGCCAGCCAATGGTCTTGTGCTAAGAACTTTTAATTTTTATTGCTGAAAGGGAGGAACCACTGAACGGTCTTATTCAGGGAAAGGACAAGATTTGTTTGAGTTTTTGCACAGTTATGAGAATGAAAATGAACAAGTCCAAGTCCAAGACAGATGAGAATCTGAATGACACAGTAGCTGTGAGGGCTGGATTCATGAGATGTTTAGAAGGTGAAATTCACAGGACTTAAGAAATGATTGGGGTGAATGAGAGAAAACGGGGATGCTGAGGATGGCATCCGAGGTTCTGCATTGGTAATGGGCCCCAGCACAGTGCTAGGGAGCAGAGGAGGAGAACAGCTTCATGGAGATGGGGGAGTGAGGGAGATAATTGTTTGAACATGTTGAGTTTGAGGTGTCTGTAAAAAAAAAAAAAAATCCTGTGATATTCTGTAGGCAATTATAAATAAGAAATTGGAGAGTAAGACTAATATCCGGATTTAGGAACATCAATAGTCATTTTCTTCTAGAACATTCTCTCCTTAGGAGTGGCAAAATAAATTTTAAAGGAAGAATATGGTAAGAACACTAAAAGAAATGAGTGAGTCCTCCATTTTTTTTTCTCCTTCAGGTAGTAGATGAAAATTGAGCATTCTGAAAAAGGTTACTTTTATTTGGGCACACCACCAAAAAAATTTTAATACTGTGTTGTAAAGACAGACAAGTAGCAGTCTCTGCCACATGGTAGAAAATTCTAAATACATAATATGGTTTGAAGTTTCTCAGTAGGAGATGGGAGGCTCTCGAAGAAAATGATATGACCACAGTATTTGGAAGATCATCTTAATTAAGTACGGTATGTGGACAAGACATTGGTAAGATATAAAGGTAGAATCATAATATTAATTGAAATGGGATGAAAGAGAAATTGAGGCTGACTAATGAAGTCATTTGGTAATATTACTAATGCATAATTTGGCTCAATTTCCTCCTTATCTGTAAAATGGTTAATAATAACACTTATTTCATATATAAATAAGGTTATAGAGAAGTGGAATATTGAATATCAAGAGTATCACATTCTCACTACCTAATGCCTGGCCCAATGCAAGTGCTGAAAAGCTGCACGATAATAAACGATGAATTAGATCAAAAGGAATTCAACTGTAACCACTACTGTGCTAGTTAGTTTTCTGTCACTACAACAAAATGTCTGCAATAATTCACTTATAAAGAGAAAATGCTTAATTTGGCTCATAGTTTTGGAAGTTCCAGTCCTAGATTTGGAGGCCCATTGCTTTGGGCCTTTGATAGGAATAAGAGATATCAATGACAGGGATCATAAGGCAGAAAAAAGCATTTTGCCTCTGTTTTAGTCAGATTTTTTTACCACTATGATCAAAAAACAATTTTAGTTAATTTGGGGGCTCACAGTTAAAGGTCTCAGTCTATAGATGACTGACTCCCTCTCAGGACCTGGGGCAAGACAGAACATCATGATAGAAGAGTGAGGTGGGGAAAGCAGCTCAGGACATCACACCAGGAAGCAAAGAGAGAGTTCCTCATATCAGGGACAAAATACGAACTTCAAGGGCATGTCCTCAGTGACCCACTTCCTCCATGCACACCCTACCTGCCAACAGTTGCCACCCAGTTAATACCTATCAGTGGATTAATGCTTTGATTAAGTTAAACCTCTCATAACCCAATCATTTCACCTCTAAAATTTCTTGTATTTTCTCACACATGAGCTTTTGGGGGACACCTCAAAAATACCTAAACCATAACAGCCTCATAGCCAGAAAGGAAAGAACAAGAGGAAGGGGCCCAGGATCCCAAAATACCCCAAAAGGGTATCTCCCAATGACCGAAGAACCTCAAAACCTCTCCTCCTAAAGTTCTACAGCAAGTCCCACAAGGGCCACACTGACAACCAAGACTTCACCACCTGTACCTCTGGTGAACATTTAGCATCTAAACTAAAACAATTACAAAATGAGACTCTTAGTTACTCAAGCATTTTTTTCTTTCTTAAAAATAAGGCCAGTCCATTCTCCAAGAGATTGTAGTATATAGATCCTAAACCCACACTCTGAAAAAAAAATTATATAAATATGTGTGTGTGTGTGTGTGTGTGTGTGTGTATCAAGAATAATTTTCTCTTCTTGAACTCTCCCTCCTTGGGATAGTAAACTTTAAAGGAGGAATACTGTAAGAACACCAAAACATGAGGGAGGTAAAAGTATAAATTCAGTTGTGAACACTTTTTTGTTAAAAAAAAAAAAATGTTGGTTTGGCTTTTATTGGTTGATTCCAAAGGGATGTAGAATTCTACTACTTTTATTTTTTCTTAAAATTTTTATTGTAAGATTTTATGTGGAGGTTGAGAGTCTCAGTACAAAATCTATATTAAAGAAAATAGGTTAAAGGGAGAAAAAAGTAAGATTTGCTTTAGGCCAGAAGGGTCTTCGAAGACTCTTTTGAATCAAATGGTGTCCAAAGTATAGAGGTCTCAGAAAATGTATTCATATATTATTTGTAGTGTTTACACAATTTTAAAAAAAGAGAACAGTCTAACACTGAGAACTATCTAAAAAGTCATCAAAGAAAAGAAATAGGCATCATGTACAATACAGCATTTGTGTGTGTGTGAGTGTGTGTGTGTGTTTTGTCCACTATCAATAGTGATAAAAATTTTCAGCTTAAGAGGGCTGCTATAAATCCATAGGCCAGGCCCAAATGGAGGAGAGATAACAAAGTGATTAAACATTTCATTATTATTTTTATTCTTTAGGCTGCATACCACCTGCATCTGCTATGACCATTTCTGAGGTTCTAAGAAACTTCTAAGACACTCAAAATTTTGATCATGATTCATTCAATAGAGCTTTAAAAATTTTTGTTGTGAATTTTTCAAATTTCAGAGGAAACTGATAACTATAGCTACAGAGTATATTTCAAACTGAATTTAGATCCAGTCATAGATTGCACAGCACAGCCAAATCAAAGATGGACTGAGAAAAATGATCAACTAGATCTATTAAAATTATAACTTAATTAACCCCTCCCCTGCACATACAGGCATGGAACACTGACTCTATAGGAATCACTGCTTCATGGTCTTGCGTTTTTTTTAACTTATTTTAATAAAACACAGTAGAAGGAATACAAAATGCATACAATGAAATATGTCAGAAAAACAATGGTAGGATTTTATTCTAAGAAATAACTTCTTATTTGACTTCAGGGAATTAATTTTGTTGGTGTATCTGTATATTTTAAAATAGAATAAAAAGTCAGGATAAATATAAGGGTCTTACACAATACCTGTCCTCTATAAAGATTAATACCCTTAGATTTTAAAATAAAGTCGATTTATACATACAATAAAATTAGCATAACTATTATTTATGAATTTAAACAAATATAAATCCATTTATTAATTTCCTGCAACAATGACTTTCAAAAACTTACTTTTCTTCCAATTTTCTACATACTCCCATGCCTTATATTCCAGCCTTCTTGGCTCATATATGTTATACACAAATATTTCAAATAAATAATATTACAATGAGCTCAGAGGGCCATAAGATTAGACCTGTTCTATTCTGGCACTTCACACTTCCACCATCCTACTCAGTTTTCAACTTGTTCTTGCCACAATTAAAGCAGGAGAGGAATATTACATAGAGTGTGTACACCTAAAAAGTTATTCTTGGTTCCATTGTTTGTTTCATTGAATTTGGGAAGTGGAAGTAAGACTGAAATCTTCTGAAAGAATATAATTTGCTGTTATGAAAAGATACAATGTTTCAGTTAAACAATAGGAATAAATGAGAAATCGATTAATTACCCTGAGTCAATCATTCCACCTTTTATATATATAACATGGCATCACTTTGTACCTCATAAACAAATATATTATAATTTGCCACTATCCAATAATAAGTTTTTAAAGAATCTATCTTGCAACTGAAGAAAAGAAAGGGACTCTCAGTTGTTTCTGGTCAGTTGATTCTATCTAGCACTACTGAAATAACCATCTCTCTACAGTACCTTTTGTTCCCTCTTTTACTGCCCCTAACCCACTCCACTCCTACCCCTCCGCCAAATTCCCAGGTTGTGAAAGCTGACAAGGTCTTTTGTGATGTTGGGGTATTAGCCTTAAGTAATTGGCCCTAGATGTCCAACTGTTAGAGCTGATGGCATTCTTTATTCAACAGGTGCAGTACTCCTGTCCCCTTACCCTTGGGCATAAAAGATTGTTGGGTGAGGTGTCTCTCCTCTTCTGTGATTACTGGAGACCTCTGCAATTGCCTAGTGAGGAGAGCAAGACAGGTGCTCCCTCATTTTTTAGTTTTCCTACGACATTTTTTCTCTCAAAGTTCATTCCATAATTCTAAGAGGGGAATTTGCTTTCTGTAATTTAAACATTAATTCCTTAGATGTCTCTTAGAACTGGCTTCCCTACTATGATTTTGTGCTGCATATAAAATTCAGCTAAAGAGAATTTTTTAAAAAATTAAACAATATCAGAAGCTTAAGAAGATAAAGCTACATAATAACTGGAGATTAAAAATTAAGATATCGCATTTAGGACGCCAAACAACGCTGCTATACAAATGGAATTTTTTAAAATACAGTTGCCTGTCCACTTAGACAAAGCTGCTTCATAACAGCGCACTTGTCTAAATCACATCCACCCAATAACAGAGCACAGTTGAAAGTATCAGGATATAAATATTTTTTCCTAAACACAAGTTGAAAATAAGTTATCTAAAATCGAGTATTGCCACGGAAGAGACCTCCAGAGTGCAATAAATAGGTACATTGTATAGAAGTGAAGAAATGGCATCTTGACCCTTTGGGTGGATGTAGAGTGCACTGCGGAGGCTGCTCTCCAGAGAGAAACCAGAGAACCAAGCAGAAGATGCTTTAGTCGGGGAAATCGACAAAAAAAAATGGGAAATTACTTTGAAAGCCTTAGTCTTTAGGACTAACAAAAGCAATTCTTCCAGAATTGACTTTGTCCCCGCCCCATCCTGGAAAACATAAAGAAATTGCCTGGCCCCGGAGCCCCGCTGCGCAGTGCGCACTGCGGCCCAGGAGAGCGGGGCTGGAGCCCGCCCGACTCAAAACGTGCTTGGCTGCCGCAGCGCGTGGCGTCCGCACGGCTCCGGAATCCAGGTTTCCGGGGTCACCAGCATTGGGAGGAATTGCCCCGCCTGGAAGGGACGGCCGGAGGGGTGTCCCGGGAGTCCCGTGAACGCGCTTTCCCTCGAGCAGCCTTCCCAAGGCGTCTGGCCGGGGAAAGCACGTTCCTAAGCTCCCAGCTGGAAGGCTGGCTTTGAACGTGGCTTAACTTCACCGCCTGAGACCTCACCTAGCACGAACCTTCGTTTGCCAAAGACTCGTGGGGTAGTTTTTCTGGGTTCCGGCTTAAGTAACCTTAAGTGCGTTCAAAACTGAATTCCCCTTTTGGAACCAGGAGCAGTTGCCTCTTGGCAACGGAGATTAGTCAGTGTAGAGCCCGTTTGCCACGGGAGGCGCTCTTGATGTCCGCAGCACAGAAAGGTCAACGCTGCAGTTTTCCTAAACATGGAAAGATGGTGGAAGACACTCTGCAAAATAGTAAATCACTGCTTAAGAAAAATGTTGATCTTCATTGTTCTCCCCGAACTTCTCTTCCTTGAAAATAAAACTCCCACCTAAATGTGAAACCCAGAAGTGACTTTTGTTAACTGCATTTATTCCCAAAGCAGAGGACAGGGCCTTTTAATATAGTAGGTGGTTCAATGAATAATTGTTGAACAGATGCAACTGGGGAAAGTGATCAGGTTAGGAACATCTGAGAAATCTTTCCAGGTAGGGAGGGACCAATACTTTCTGAACACTAATCATTGCCAAGTCTTCTAGGCTTTGGCAGGCCTGTTGGGGTGCAGGGCAGGGCTGGCAAAAATTTGTAGATCTTCAAGGGCACAAAGGGGGCTTTATAAATAGCCTAGTCCGAGGCCTGAGCCCTCAAGCCTGTATTCCCAGAATGACTCATTCTTTTCCCTCCACTCTCCAACTCCTCCAAAAAAAAAAAAAAAAAAAAAAAAAGATATTCAATAAACATTTATTTTGCGTATACAGAAGATGCTTATTAAGCTTTTGTAGTTAGCTTATTAAGCTTTTGTAGATTGCATGACTTTTCCAAGGCACGCTGGCCAAGAAGCCTTGGGCCCAGCTCCCTGCAATACACATTTTTCCTTCAGGGTTCTGAACTTGCACCCCGTGCTAGCTGAGCCAACTCCTAGTACTTTTAGCAAAAGACCTCGCTCGAATGAAATGGCCCACGGCAAAATGAAATGTATAGTCCTTCTTTCAGTGAGTCAGGTAGACAAGCTCACAGCTTTCAGAGTAAGCTTTCTTGTAATATTTCTGCAGTTTTCTCATTCACCTCACAGGCTGACAAAAGGTAGATGAGGGGCAGGCCAGGACTGACAGCAGCAGGAAAAGCGGGCTCCACGTTTCCCATCTTGGCCTCAGCCACAGTCACCAGGGTCGTAACCGCAAGTTGTGGTGATCTCAACCCGCCACCTCTGGTTCCAGTCCAGGTGCAGGCTGCTCCGGTGGGGTTTCCAATCTACCTTCCTTTTGAGTTTCTGCTAAAATCTGGAGACTCGGAATCCACCCGCGGAAACTCCGAGCCCCTCTAACTGAGCATGCGCCATTGCCTGGCGGCTTTTGGTCACAGGCTCCCAGGCTCTCCAAGCTGGGCTGCGGAGCAAGGGGAGGAGAGAGAAGAGGAAAGGGGAGGGGGTACCTGGGGAGGCGGAGGCTCGCGCGCCTGCGCATCCAGCTCCAGGGACCCTAGGTTTTCTATGGGATTCCCAATCTGCAGCAGAGATTCACCGGAGCGTGGTGCGGCGGTGGCTGGGCTTGCAACGCGCGATCCGAGAGGGATTTCAGCAGCCCAGAGCTTCGAGAAAAAGAGAGAGAAGGAGAGAACCACACACCGAGACGGCTTAACCGTTTACCTGAATTAAATATATATATATATTTTAAAAAGAACTGTTGAGTTTTATCATTTTCGTTAAGTGACCGTGCGCAGCGCTATAACTGTAAGTGGAAAATACAATCTTCGTTGCATTTCTGCATGTGTAGCACAGCCAATTGTCAGGGAGATGCTTGGCTATTGTCACATACTTTGCTTTGCATAAATGCGTTTAAATGCATGGTGACAATTGCCTTGGTTAATGTTGGCGAACAGAATGTGCTGTTAGTCCATGGGGGACCTTTGGGATTACTAGGGGTGGTGGAGAGGGGAGTGTTTATATGCGGCGTGTTTCGGGAATTGTCTTAAACTAGATTTAAGATAGGTGAACCGAGATTCATTTTTAGTTTCAGTCTATAAATAGGCGGATTTCCATAGGCAGATTTAAGTACCTAATTGACGGACCGTGAAGTTTTCCGGTTGCTGATAAAACTATTGAGCGGTTGCAGTCAAGTACCAACCTGTCATCCGTGGGGTTGGTGCACCATTTTTCCTCACCGTGAAAAAGCAGCAAAGGTGTTTGATAAGTAAAACTGAGTGGATGAGATTGGTATGACCATCGGGGTTGATTGCTAAGCGGAATGTTTAAAACCCAAGGAGTCGGGCGCAAAATAAGCACATTTCTCTTAATACTTAGAACTGAGTAATTTTTTTGGTTTTTATTTTTCGTCACAATGGTGAATGGAGATGGGAGGGTGGCGGAAGAAAGCTGTTTTACTGCACTGTCGATTTTGAACCGAATCTGAGAATCAGAGTTGCTGAATGGGGACTATCAGCCCCAAACTAGTTACCTGCCTTTGCATTCTGTCTGTGCCTTCTGGAATGCAGGTTGAGAAATGCAAGCCCAGATGTTACATTTGGTGGTGTTTCTTTAAAGGAGAAAAGGTCGTTCTGCGTTTTGAGTTTAAATGGGTTGTTCCTTGCCCAGAAGTGGAAGAAGGGTCTTTGCAAGGTCAAACCCCATGTGGAAATCAGATTGCTGAATGCCCTCCTCGGTGTAAGGGGGCAAGGAATGGAGATGCTCCTTATCGTGGAGGAGATGAGATGGTGAGAGCACAATACTGCATGGATCAGTGCCCTGCCAGATGCTGGAATGGGAATCCATTTTTCTAGAGTTGTCCTCCTGTCAGTATTTTGGGGACTAAAATGGAATGAAAATGCTGATGGGTGTGGAAAGCACAAAGTATACACTCTGTGTCACTTCCCACTTGAAGGCAAGAGAAGCCGTGAGATCTATTTCTACACGTTTTTTTTTATTTAAAGGAATTTCAGGTTGAGCTAAATTTCAAAATGAAACTCTTGTGAAGACACATTTTACTCCCACAGTAATTTAAACTGCCTACATTTGTGTGTGGTGTGCATGTGAGTGCCGCATCACTGTGTGCCTAGCTCATGAGTGTGCTCTCATCGAGCCTTGGTGTCTAATAACCTCAGGAAATGCTGCACTGAAGCAGGTCGGCAGAGCGGCGTGAGGCATGCAGGCAAGAGAAGAGCAGGGCAGTGTGTCTGGATTTCCACAGAAAAGCAGATCCAATCTCTCAGGTGGAATTACATAAATTTTTCCCCAACTAGGGGGCCTCATTATAACCCTCTTTGGCCCTTTGATCAGTCCAAGTATTTCCAAACCCTCAAGGGAATTTATAATTTATTGAAATGGATAAAACCTGAAATTGGAAATTAGAGAATAACCTCTCCTTGGAAATCAAAGTATACATCATCCTGACTTCTCTATTCCTTCCTCCTTTACTCCAAAGGAGGAGGACCAATCAATTGTCACAATTGAGCCATACTCCTTTGTCATCCCTGAGAGTTGGCATTGGTTCAATGAATGGTGCAGGTATTGCTCTGCATCGATAAATGGGTGGTAGAGAAAAAGGGGAAATCAGGTATTAAAGCTCTTAGGTATTTGGTCTCAGATTCACTGGATCATTGGCTAACAGTCTAGAGGGTCAGATCAAGCACAGACCTTGTAAAACATCTAGTCCGAACCCCTTGTTTACAAACAAGGAAACTGAGGCTTAGAACCTTGGAGCTATAGAAAAGTCAATTGACTTCTAGTCTGTGGACTACACAACTAAAAAGTAATGTTGAGTGGAGATGTTCCCTCTCTCTGCAGTTTTCAGCATCCTGAGTGACTTTGTTGCAGTCTTCAGATAAATGTCTGCTTCTTAGCACATCTTGTGAGATAGTCTCCAGGGGGACCTTTTACACCCTTTCTCTTTACTTTTCTTTTCCTCGTAAGCTTTCTTTCTCTTTTCCATTGCCCCTCACCTCTAATATACCCACCTCATTGGATTTTTAGTCTACCCTTCCTGGCCTCCTCTGCTTCTCTGTCAATTTTGGGGGATCTGTACAGTTTGGAGGAGCACTGGCAAAACAGAAGGCACGAGCAGCTCCTGTATGAGAACTGTCCAGAGCCCATTTCATCCCTCCCTGCTCTACTCCCCAGAATCCTCTGGGAATCCAGCTTTAGAGACCTTGCAGGTGCCTTCCCAAGCCCTCTGCCCATCCAGCCTCCTCCAGAATTGCTGCAGCTGTAGGAATAAGGACCTAGTGGAGTGAGGAAGCTGCAGTGTAAACACAGTGGGCTCTGCCAACTCTTCACTGGCTCCTAGAAGGCACAACCCAAAGCCTGTCTTCAGTCCTCATGGAAATCCTCCAGATGAAACCACCTGCCGAGAAGGGGAGGGAGAGGGCCTGGAAGACTGCAGAAGGGTGCTTGGCATGGTGCTACAGAGGAGGGTGATAAAGATTTTAGACCCCTGAGAGCACTGAAAGTACACGCCCAGCATTCCTTCAGGCTGCACTTTCCCTCCTCTTGCGCAGCTTTCTTCCTGACTAGCTGGACTGGGGCTGCGCAGCAGCAATGGGGCCTGCCCAGCTGCCTCCCTTCTTTCGTCCTTTCTTTTTTCTCTCCCTTCTTTTCTCCATTTCTCCTTTGCACCCATAAAAATTTCCCAAGTGCCTACACAATAAAGTTCTAGGCCTCTTAAAGATAACCTGGATTCTCAGTTCTTTCTCCAAAAATGGGATCTTCCAGGCATTTGGAAGATGGCCGCAACCTCAGCAAAAGTCCCCTTTAGGAAAATGCCAGCTATTCTTCTCCCAGAAATGTGGGGGCCTTAGGGGATGTGGGTGAGATAGGTAGGAGGTGAGGCCAGAGGAAGGCCACGTTGGAGTCTCTTTCTCATTTGACAGAGAGTTAAATAGTCTTGGAAGTCTTTGAGACTGAGGATACAAGATGGTGAGGGCTCAGCGTGTGCACCAGTTGGCAATGCAACATCACCCTCTCCCTTCTTCCCAGACCTTTACTGAATTAGGATGAGCTCTGCTTGAATAGATTCTGTATATATGTGTGTGTGTGTGTGTATGTACATATATATTTATATATTGATATATTGATATATTTGTTATATTATTATATAACAAATAATGTTCTTGGTTAATTAGGTGATATCTAGTCTTGCCACCCCATTCCAGCCTATTCTGAACCCCAGGATTCCTCTGCAGAGACCCAGACTTGTAGCTGCTAAGTGTCCTACTTTGATTTGCTATATGTGAATCACATTGTTTAATTGTTCACATGACTAGGAATGCTCTAGTGCTCCTGTGTAAGAGTTTTTACATAGAATAATATAATTAGGAATATTGCCCTGGGTAAGCTACAGGTTTTTAATTTGGATTGCATGGAGATATGGATTCCAAACATGGCTGAGAATCTTCCTGGGGAGTTTCAAAATATGACATCTGACATCAGTATCAAATGTGGTTTTCTAATTGATAAGATCAATATATTTTAATGTTGTTCTAAAGGTCTTTTCTTTGTATTCAGTTATTTCTATACTCCTTGAATTAGTGATTATCTAGAAATATAGGAAGACTTTTTTTATAGAAGGGATCTCATTCAACTAATCCAAGGTTTCAAAATCAACAATATCCATCTCAGTTACATATAGTAGATATGAACATTAATTTTCTTTAAGTATCTAATGATGTAGAGTTAAATTAGTGAATGATGTCTATTTCTACCCCATTGGTTAATTCACATAATTAACAGAATAGACACACTGATAGAGTCCATATAAGTTACCAAATCATCCCTACAATACAAAAAAATATATGTAATCTTTAGTGAAATGATTATCTTGAACATATATCTACAATATAAAACACAGTCTGCAAGGGCAAAAATTTCAATAATCTTTTTCACATTTCCATATTTACACAATGTATTTTTATAGTAAAAATTTAATAATATTTACCAATTAAATATTTGTTCTAATAAGAATCATTTGCATGTCCCTTGTTAATTATATTGACAAATCATTTCTACTAAAGCTATGCATATAATCAACATTGCTTTAAATATCCTGGTTATTAAGGAAAATGCTAAAGATTATTTTATAATTTATTTTTAGTGAAGGTATAATGCATTATATTAATGCCTTTAAAAGTAGAATATGCCTTTTCATTCCCTCATATGAGTATTTGTTTTGTTTCTTAATAAGTAAAAAGATAAATTATTTTTACCTATTTACAAAAAAAAATGGTATTCGTAAGTCAAAGAGAAAATAGAAATCTAGACTTTGGTGGCTTTGTGTTCCACTTATTTATTATGGTCTCTCAAACTATGGAATTATTTTAATGTGTTCACACTGTGAAGGGACCTCAACACTTCATTTCTCATTTGCAGTTTATTTCTAAAGATGACTTATGCTTTCTTAAGTGAATCAAAATAGTTTGAATAGCTCCCAGCTTGGTTCATTGAGAACTTCATTAAGGGAAGGATCTCAGGGATGCTTTAGAATCTAGTTAATGAATGAAACAGAAATGGAATAGCAAATTACTGAAGAATCCTCAAGGAGGTTTGACACCTTAATAATAAGGTGCCTCTGAATACATTAGAGATGTTCTATAACCTTATCAGCTAACTTAAAGCACACAAATTGGGTAACTTTATGGTTCTTGGGTTTCTCTGGATTTCTCCATGGCCTTTCTTCACTGTCTTCTTACCAGAGATGACCTGCTGTGCAACCACCAAGTGTTTATTTTTGTTAAAAATAAATGCATGGTATTTCCAACAACTTGTTGTATTATTTCTGGGTAAGCATTCTATTCCCTTTTTTTCTGAATTACATTAAGACATGGAGTACTCCTCATTCAACAAGTGGCCTTCAATCTCAATATTGCTATTAAAATAATTGCTGAACTCTTTATAGAAAGTGAGTTCTTTTAATTAAAATATTTTATTTTTATGAAGTATTTCTCTTAAAAAGTGTTAACAAGCCTGTTAAATTTACTTGCAATTATTATAGATCCATAAGATAAATCCTATTTTTCTCAATTCTTACTCACATAAGTATTTTCTGAAGATTGAAATCTATCAATTTAAATATACTTTTTCTCTCTTACTTGGTATTTGTTTATTATCTCTTAGGTTCTGAAAGACTATGAACTTTTGGAGAGCTGTGTATAAACAGATTTTTTGCAAATCATTAACATGTTAAATGTGCTTTGAAGTCCAGACGATTTTTTTAATGCAAATAACCAGATCTTAATATTTCTATCCTCTTATATTTCAGGATTTTTTTGTAGTTTATTTTTTTTAAATAGTAAACTGTGGTATTCCAGGATTACCTTGTGTTTAATATTTTGTGTTTGTTGTATTAATTTGTGATGAATGTGTTCTTTCTGATTTCTTGAAATCCAATCTTAAATTTTGAATAAAATGTCTGCTAGGAGACTCATTAAACATTATCAATAGAATTGAAATGCTTACTAATATGATATTTTATTTTGAAAATATCAAGTAATGCTGTACAAGTCTGTCTTTGATTAGCGGCTCCTATTTGGTAGAATTCTTGGCATTAGATTTTATGAGTTAATGGAAAACTATCAATTTTGTTTATTCCAGAAGTTCAAGTGTTTCTGCAACTTTTACATAAAGTGCTTGGTGTTTGCTTTCTTGCTCATATGTGAAGTTTTATGAAAACCTTTAAAACGTGAAATAAATGTAATCTCTACAGATAAAATTGTTAGTTTTGCTTTAAATGATTATGGTATTCTTTCCCTAGAATGAGATGAAAACCATCCATTTAATTTTTCATCTCTTTTAGTATGTGAGTGGGAAAACTCCTCATCAATATTTCAGTTGACTCAAAAAAATTATGAAAGGAAATATAAACAAGAATTTTTCAAGCTAGATACAATTAGTTAAAAATCCCTGGGTCCACAGTTTCTTAGTTCTATGAGCTTGAATAAATTGTTTAACTTCTCAGTCTCAGTTTTTATACAAATTCACAACATTCTTGAACAGAAAATAGATTATATATGTAAATAATATAATGTCTTATTATTGAAAATGTGTAATAAATGATAGATATTCTTATGATTATCATCCTTTTTATCAGGAACCAATGTTTCACAAGCAGCTTTGATCTCAGAGATATAGGAATCCCATTCATAATGGAACTCCTAAATAAGGAATTCAGCTTTGAAAAATGGTGGACAGTTAACAGTGCTTAACTTACCTGATGATAAAACAAATATTTATTGAGTAAGGGTGCCAACCATGTGTAGTAACTGTAGAACATTAAATAAGCTCCCATCCCAGCCCTCAAGAAATTTATGCCCAAGGGGGAAGACAGATAAATGCATTGCAGAAGTCAAGTGAATTTAAAAAGGCATTATGGATACATAGAAGGGAGAATCTGGGTAAGAAATAAATAGCTACAGTGAAACCTGAAGCTTCCTATTTCTCCTACTACTTCCTTAAACATACCCCTTTCCATTCCACCTTTATTGTCACCATCCTGCCATACAATTGGGAACAACAGACTATGGAACTGAAAGGACATTTTTTTTTTTTTACATATTGAATGTATTTTAAGGTTAACTATGAATTATTGCTCAATGTCATCATTTGGCATAGGCCTTGTCCCTATTCCCCATCCCCACAGTTGATCACTGAATTTCAATAAAAACATTTGAAGAGAGCTGCCTTTTTAAAAGGTTAAATATTATACTCTAATACTTCTATCATGAATACCTTCCAAAAAAGGGATTTCTATCTGATACTCTCCACACCTCCCCTATTATTCTAGCTCATTTCATGACTAATCTTTCAGTGTGTGTCTGTGGGAGGAGCCTTCTCTGATCTACGAATTCATTCTTTTCTCCCAGGGCTTTTACAAAGAAAATATACCTATACCTCCTGACAGCTCTTTTGTGTCTAGTCCCTGCACACACACACACACACACACACACACACACACACACCCCAAATCCAAAATGGCCTCACTGTCTTTAACTCTTCAAAGAGCCTTTTCACTTCCCCTCAGAATTTATTTCCCTCTCCCTCTATTTCTTCTTCCATTTGTTGGGGAATTTCAAGTACATTTTTGTCTGTGAATCAAAGGAGCATCCTTTGCTCCTTTGGAAGTCCTTGAAAACTTTCACCTAAGTTCTGAGTATGTAGTAGGAGGGGTCCTAGATGATTCACAGAATTGGGTAGGATTTTAAATTTCTCTTGAGTTAATTTTCTTAGCTGTGAAGTGAGGATAAAATACAACCTTACAGAGAGACAAAGACTTAACATAGCAATGTATACATAGCACTTATAAGAGCTTAGCACACAGTAAATGATCTTCCTCCCCCTGCAGACCTCCTTCTCTCCTTCCATCTCTTCTCTGTTGTGCCCATCCTCTCAGTCTGCACTTCATCATTTTCCTACTCTAGCTGTTGAACTGTTCTGTGTATTTGTCCTCATAGGCTGATAGTGAAATAATAGCCAATACACACATTTCTGTGCAGCACGACGACTGTGGTCCTGGAAAAGGTGTGCTAACTGAATCAACAGCTCAAAGCTGTTTTCTTGCTTCTGTTTAGAAAAGCCCTTTCATTGATTTAAGACATGTCTCCCACCAAAGTTTCCAGAGCTTCCAGAGCTTCCAGTTCAGTCGATGAACAATACTCTCCCACTCGAGTGACTGTATGATGCATACCATCACTAAAATCAGAGGACATCTGTCAGCCCTTAATTGCCTTCTGATCTTTATCCTCCCTTTCCCTTCCTTTTCAGCCATGTGACTTTGGCCCCTGTAAAAACATTCCAGCAGTCATCATGTTTCACCTCTTGTGCCAGCTCTGGCACTGTGACTTGCATGCCTTTTGTCCATCAAATAACATCCAAAAAAAAAAAAATGTGAAAGGGAGGCCATAGTAACATACTCAACAGTATTACAGAAGATGTTCAGTCAGGATCATCCTGTGAGAGCCTTCACTAAGGACAGGTAATATTAATAATGTCTGAGTGGCCCTGGGGTCAAGTCCACTGTGTCTGTTTAGCTTTGTTTGACTTTAATTGCACAGGAACTATGTTAAAATATAGTTATTAACATTTCATTATAGTGCTGAAGAATTCTATTGGGAAAAGTGCTTTAAAAAGACAAAAGCTGAGCTATGTAATGGAGACTCCACAAACTCTGGACTCATTAGATGTGTATTGAGGCCTCATGCTGTTCAGCCTTGAAAATTATTTCATTTCTCTAAGCTGCTGGGGAAATAAGTATGATATTACCTGCCCTGTCTAGTTAAGTTGAGTCAGTTGGGAAAGTACTCTGAGGATTGAACCACGTGAGGGTAAGAATCTTATCATTATCATCTGCCAACTTTAGAATTTTAGCTTGCCCTTGATTAAAACAAAAGTAATTTGAGGATCAAATTACTAATCCCATGCAAATTATTACAAGGAGGTTATTTTTGCTGAAATAAGTCCCCTGTTCCCTCTCAACCCCTTTCTAGGTCCTAAGATAGAATGATAAACCAATGATAAATATAACCAGGTCTTCCCAATCAAATTGAATTTTTTTTTTTGTACTGGAGATTGTACCCAGGCTTGCTTAACCACTGAGCCACATCCCCAGCCCTTTATATATATTTTTTGAGACAGTGCCTCACTAAGTTGCTTAGAGATTTTATTTGCTAAGTTGCTAAAACTGGCTTTAAACTCTCAATCCTCCTGCCTCAGCTCCCTGAGCCACTGGAATTACAGAAATGCACTACTGTACCCGGCCTTAAAAATTATTTTAAAATAAAAAACTCTGGAGAGAAAACCCTAAATCATTGAAGGTTTGAAACACATTGATATCATCTATATTTATCTCAGATTTTTGCATGTAGTTGTAGAACTTGGCCCACAGCCATTTCTTAGTAGTGTGAGCCTGTCTCCATTTCCAGAGAGAAACCTGTGAAAAGAAAGACAACAGACAACCATGGTCATGTCTGTGTGTTTATTCTAGTAGGGAAACCTTGGGAATAAGATCTGCATCCCACCGGGGTCCAGAGGATATGAAGGTAACTTGACCTTGCACTCCTGGAATCAGCGTGTGTCTACAGATCTGGATGATGTAAGGGCAGTGAAACTGTCAGGAGAAACAAAAGGACCATGTATTCGGTGTCCGCAGAGAATCTGTCTTAGACAGGCTTTGAGCCTGCTTATGCAGGCCAACAGGGATAAATTCTCTGCAGAGACCACAGAAATCATTTATGAGCTGCCCACAACTTGCATTATCAAATCTGATCCTTCTCTAGGAATCCGTCCTTAGCCATTTTTACCAAAAGTTCTCTCTGTCCTCTAGACACATATAAGCAGTGTGTACACACCAGCTCTCCTGTAAGACTGGAAGTTCTTTGGGGGAAGAAACCATGTCTGATCACTCTAGTGAGACTTTGCCTGTGTCCTATAGAGCCCCTTTGCCTTGCCCCCTGCCAAGAGGCAACAGGGAAAATAATGGAGAGGGGAAGCCAGGGGGACAGAGTACTCTTCTCCACTGCTAGACTGAAATCCTAGCTCAAAAATGAGCTGGAAAAAAAAAAGAGAAACTGAATTAGATACATAGTAGGACTTTATATTTAAATTAAACTGAATGTTTTAAGATGGAGGGGAAAAAACAGCTGAAATTATATAGATGTGACAGATATATCATCCTAGGATGGGAAAGGGAGCCGTGGTAGAGGATTGAGGGGAACAAAGCAGGCTAAAGCTAGATGGCCAACCCACTCGATTAAACTGCTTTTTTAAGGAGCAAAATGAGATGGAATATGGATGGTTCAATTTTAAAATAAGAGGCTTTGGCAAGAATTGCTGGGGTGGATACTGGAAAGAACTTGGTGTGAGCTGGGAGAAGATAGGCGAAAGGGACCTGGATTCAGGCCACCAAGAACACAGGAAAACAGGAAAGGTGAAGTCTTCCAAAGAGTGCTCAGTAGAAGACCATGCACGTGGGGTTTGTGTAATTCTTCTTTAGTCATTAGCTAAAATTGAATTCATGTGAATACTGGAAGTTCTCCCTAGGCTAAGTCTTGAGAGAAAGCAAATGAAAGCAGAAATCATTTGTAGCTTCTGATAATAATAGTAAAAATATTGTAAAAAAAAAAAAAAGTTACATAAGCTAGCACAGTGGCACATGCCTGTAATCCTAGAACTCAGGAGGCTGAGGCAGGGGCATTGCAAGTTAAAAATCAGCCTCAGCCACTTAGCAAGGCCCTAAGCAAATTAGCAAGACCCTGTTTAAAAAAAAATATATTAAAAAAAATTTTTAAGGAGTCTGGGGATGTGGCTTAGTGTTGCACACCCCTGGGTTCAATCCATGATACTGACAAAAAAAGAAAAAAGAGCTTATCAGGCAGAGGACACTGTGTTGGGTAACATTGGGCCTTTACAAGGTGAGGGTTTTAAGGTAAGCTTTGTTCTATAACTGAGAAATTGGACCTCAGAAAAGAATGATCTGTCCAAGGTCACACAGCTACTTGATGATAAAAGTCTTATTTAGACCCAGGATCCTTCCTCTCTACCAATCTACAACCAAGCAAACAGGACTTTAAACAAGATTACATGGAAAGCACACATCTTTGGAGAAAGAATGCAATGGACTTCAGTATAAGCATCAGCCAGCTTTAACTGAGGCCACTGTGCTTTAACTCCTACCCCCTTTCTTCTCCCTCATAGTGGGTTAATTGAATAAATAAGGCATTATATAACTTCACCAATAAATATTCAAATATGTATCTACAAGGACACTCTAAAATAGATCCACAATACTATTAGCAGAGCAAGAAACATTTATTAATATCATCAACTATCCAGTCAGTGTTCAAATCTCAAAAGTATTTTTATGGCTTCTGTGAGTCAGAATCCACACTAAGTTTCAGTGTCTGTGGTGGTAAACAGACAGCAGTCCATTTTAGCCAGGACAGGATCTCTTCTTATTGGAGGGAAGTATAGTGTGGATAAAAGAGATGTGGATTTACAGTCAGGGCAAGTCACTCTAAACAAGTTGTCTAAACTTTAGAAAATGAAAATTATACCCCTGCACTTGAAAGGATCAACACAATCCATTTGAAAGTGCTTAGAACATTCTCTGGCACGTACAAAGTCTTAATGAATGTTAGTTTCCTTTCTTAAAAAGAAAAAGCAGAAAAGGAAAAGGGAAAAGTGGAGTCAGAGGCCAAGAAGCTTGAGGAAACTTCTTGGAGTGCTTTGGCTACGGGTCCCTGGAGAACATTCTCATTTGTTTCTGGATGGAAATTTGACCATGATTGTGCCAAAGTGGCTAATGACTAATGCTTCTGAATCTTCCCCACTGACATTTTTAGTTCCCATACAGAAGGGAGGCAAATCTGTGACTTCAAAATTATGTCAAATTTAGAAAAATGACAATATTATAAAATATTTTTTACTTCATGTCAATTAAAAATAATATAAAATTTAAATATGACAAATTATATTAGTAGAGGCTACTGATATGTTGCAGAGGCAACAATTTAAAAATAAACAATAAAATTAATTAATCTGATTTAGGTCTGAGTTTGCTTTTGTTCATAAATTTGGGCAAGTCACTTCATTCCTCAAAGTCTCAGTTTCTTAGAGTATAAAGTAGAAGTTATGAATAAGAAAATCTTAATCTAAAGATCAGGCATCAGCAACATGGGAAATTTTTTAAAAATTTCTTATATATTAATAAAAACAAAATCTGAATTCTTACTCTACTGTTTACTTGAGAATGTGGCCTTTGCAAATAATTTAATCTCTCGGAGCCCCAGTCTTCTCATTTGTTAAATATAAATTATAACCTATCTCACAAAATTGTTATGAAGATTAGAAATAACATATATTGTATGCTTAGCAGAGCCTTAGTCCTTAATTGACAGTCGATAACTATTATTATCACCATGGCTAGTTTTTAATAAAAAGAGTCATATTTGTTTTACTCAAAGAATTTATTTTTTAAATTTTTATTCTTAAGTTTTAGGTGGTTATAAATAACTTTATTTTACATTTATGTGGTGCTGAGGATCGAACCCAGTGCCTTGTGCATGCTAGGTGAGCTCTCTACCACTGAGCCACAACCCCAGCCCCTCAAAGAGTTTCTTACTTACATCAGGAATTTAAATTTATAATCAAGAAGTAGAGCTGAGCATAGCTGACAGACAATTTCTTGCATTGGACTCATCTAAAACCATTTGTTAAATTAATGGATATTCTACCTAAAATATAGGTACTTGAATTAGCACAACATATGTAAAAGAGCTCAGAGTAGAAGCATGGCAACATCGTTTTTGTGTGCTGTTTGCACCTATGGACTTAGAAAATGTAAAGTGAGCAACTTCTTCTTCTATATGTGGGACTGATTCCTAAAATACCACCAGGGGTTGCTGGCAAAGAGTACACCATTTTCTGTGACAGGTGTATAGGGTTGTACACGTGAGTGGAGACTCATTGGAAGATGGTATCATAGAAGGATATTTAAAAGTCCATACATTATTCCAGCTAGCATCTCTGAGTCATTCTGATTGGTTCCTGTGGACTAAGAAGGAAGCCTTCTTTCTGAATTTGGATTGAGCATGGACACCATGGTTTTTTATCATGGTGGTTGAGATTGCTTCATTATAAAACTGAGGCTTCTCTGGTTATCTAAAATTAGACAGAAGGACACAATTATTCTTCTTAAGTGAAGGAGATAGAGATGTTTTTTTTCTTTCAGAAGACTTTTTTCTAGATTTACAAACTCTTAAAAAAGGGCTACTCTTGGCATTCCAGGTAATTGGTTGAGCAGATAGGTGGCTTCTTCAGGTCCCTGCTATATCACATCATTGAAGGCTGGGGATTTGGTCTTTTAAGTACTTGGTAATACATTCTCTGAGTAAAAAGAAAAACACTTGCTCATTGCAGAAATTGTGGAAACAGGACAAAAATCACAATGTGGTTATATTTTCCATTTTGATTTCTAATTGAGACTACTTATTTCTTTAAAATCTGTACCCTCCTAACAGAAACATGATTCTTTCAATTAAAAGTCTTTACAAATGTAATCTTTAAATTCCTGAATCATAGTCCATCAGATGTATATATTAAGTTTATTTCAATATTTTCTTATTGTTCTACATTTTAACTTTTTAAATACCACTGAAAAGAACATATTTGTGTATATAAGCTCCAACCCCTGCCTAGACAATGTCCTTTCACACAAATTTCTTCCCATATCCAAGAAAGTAAGTAATTTCTTCTAACCCAGTCTTGCTGCTTAGCAGCAGAGGTTTGGACTCTAGAGAAAAGCTGGCCTAAAGAGTCAGAACAGTTAGTAATTTGGGGAAAATGCATCTAAATTAGCAATTCTCAGGGTGGCTGTAAGAGCAGATGGCTGCCTTCCTCTCAGAACCTCCGGACAGCCTCTCTTGATCAAAACCTACCTGCAGCTGTCTGAAATCACATTACTTCTGTCACTGTTGTAGAGCAGGAGATCAGAAAGAGAACCAGGTCTAGCTGGATCCAAGGGCACTGTGTACGGTTTTTATACATGCTTGGCCTTCACTGTCCTGACCACTACCACTGGCAGCACCACCACCAAACTTGTCTTCATCATTCCTAGCAGAAGCCTTCCCAGCCAGACTGTAAACTCCTTGAAGGTAGACCCAGCGCCACATTAATCTCTGGACCTCGGAGGGGTCTGAATACCTAACCCGTCCTCAGAGAACATGTTTATGTGCTTTAAGACAGATTTTGCTCATTTACATTTTAACCTGAACAAATTTATGGGGTGTTTAATTCCCCCTAAAATTAAGTTTTGTTAAAAGAAGCCCACTGCAGGAGGCAGTGAATGATAAATTTCAGAGGGTGACATGTCTCCTGCCAGCCCCAAGCCCCACTTTGACAGTCCATGTCTTTAACAGATTGGATTTTTTTCCACTCATACAGCAAACATCTCTTGCTCTTAGTATATGTCAGTAATTGAGCTTAGCCCCAGAGATACACAGATACTTAAGACAAACCTCTGCCTTTAAGAAGCTCTGGTCTAAAGCAGAGGCTAAATGAAGTGGGCCAGAGTACTAAAAACAAGTATTAAAATGGTAGTATGTTGACCAAGTAGAATACCTGCTTAGTTTCTTTCCCTTTTAAAACAAGACATTAAATGAAATTGACAACATCAACACATCCATGGGTTTTATGTTGTTCCAGGTTGGTGAACACACCCTCCCCCCCGAAAAAAAAAAAAAACCCTCCTAGACCCCAACAGTTGCTTCCATTTTAAGGATAGTTTTTAAAGATCTTTGTGCCAAATATAGGCGATATTCAGGTGCCTATAAAAAATTCAGCACTTAAAAGCATCTGTTTTTACATTCCTTTGTATGAGAAATGTGTTATTAAATTGAACAACTACATGTAGGCACGATTTAATAAAAGGAAGCAAATTACAAAATATTGCCAGTTCATCGCTTCATAAATCAAGTAAACCCTTAAAAGTGATTGATTGCAGATAGCATGCTGGAAGGAAAATTAGAGCTATAGCATCACAAGACCTGAATTCAAACCCCAGCATTGCCACTCACTAGTGAGATGGCTTCTACTTCTTTGTCTGCAAAATGGAAACTGTTAAGTCTGTCCTGCATAGTCTTATAAAGATTTGATGAGATTATGCATCTGGCCCACCTAGGACAGAACTGGGAATAGAACGAATGTGCAACACCAGGGAGTTATAATTACGATTGTCTTAACAGTGATGTGTAAATAAACAAGACCCCCCAGGTTCTTCCAGAATTTATTTACCCTTAAACAAAGCTGTGAGATCATACATTGCTTGTCTAATTCACCAGTGTATCCTTAGAGTACAATCCAGTGCCTAACATATTATAGATGCTTAATAAATATTCACTGAATGAATTATAGGGCACCAAATGGTCTCAAATGTTTATCTAAGAAATGGAATAAGAAGATGGGAATTTCTGGCCACACGGAGAAAAAAGAAACTGACATCTGCCTGAGCTCAGTCACCTGAGGCCTTCACACGTCTAAGGGATGCTTTCAGATATTCAAAATTCTTCATAGTTAATCCAGAAAGAAGGAGAAAGAGGAAGGATGTCTTTTTGAAGTGTGCTGTTAACAGTCATTAGCACATATTGTCTCTTTGCCAGGGACTCTGCCAAGTGCTTTACTTGCATATTACCTCACTCGCTGTCACAAAAATCCAATGAAATGGATATTTTCCCTACTTTAAATGAAGAATTTGATACTCACAGAAGTCAAATTACTTGCCTAAAGTTTGTAAGTGATAGCTCTGAGACCCGAATCAGAGCAGTGCTCACTTCATTTTGTTTCCTTTTTGTATTCACTTTGCAGCTTTTTTTATGGAATACTAGATCTCTGTTTCATGAATTAATTTATTCTTTTAACAAATATTTATTGAACATCTATCATTTGCCTCTGTTAGTCCTTGTAGAATCAGAGTCTAGTTGGAAAATAGGTATTAAACAAGCACAAAACAGCATCAAATTACAAATACAAATTAAGTGCCATAAAAGAAAATATGAGATGCTGTTAAGAAAATAAAACAGGATACCTATCTGAGGATGTTTGAGGTACTAGATTCCGGAGAAATCCACTGAGGAATGGATTTCCAACTCAGCCTCCTGGGATTAGACTTGTTTACAGCTGCTGGGCCTTACACAGAAGGTTGTTGCTACATCTCTCTTTGAGAAGAAGGTCGTGGGTCTTTATCCGGGGATTTGGCATCTCCTGTTTTATGTGTGCTGCACTTATGGGGCCTCAAAAACAGAAGACCAGAGAACCTTGGTAAATCTCCAAGGGACCCTATGCTCTTATGGAAAATCTTCTGGATGGTTTTCCAATACAGACATCTGTAAGCACCTGTGTCAGGTACTCTTCCCAAACCCCAGGTTGCTTTTCATGTGGTCTGGATCTGTAAGTCATTAAATATACCAAACACTTGTAAAAGGCTGTGTGCTCTCACATTCCATGAAGAAGCATAAGGTTGTGCTGAAGAAGCTGCCAGAACACTTCTAAGGAATACAGAATTCAAACCTCTCCAGTGGGAACTGGAAATGGGTCATTCTGTGATTCTTAGAGATGTAGATATTAGGAATTAGCTGATAAAGGGTAGAAGGAGATGCTGTTATTAACAGAGGCAGCAGGAACCAAGTTATTCAATAATGGCAGAAAAATATTTTCAAACGCATGTACTCTCACACAATGTTTTAAATAGTTAAAGAATGTTAGTGAAATAAAATGAGTATGATGTCATGAAAAGAAATACGGATTCTATCATCAAGCCTACGTTCCAATACAACTGCCACACAATACCTCAAGTTTTATGAATCATTTTATCTATAAAATTCAGGTAATGATACCTATATGACAGTATTATTGTAGTAATTAATGTGACATACAAGTGTCATTTGATGGCTTGCCTTTAGAGGTGGTCATAAAGGTGATTTTATTGTAAGATTAATAATGCTGCACAGGGCTAATTGACACTGATTTCGTTATGTGCCTCTATCCAATGCTCACAACTCCGTGTTAAGAATTTTTACTGTCCCTATTATAAAGATGAATAAGTTGAGACTTGGAAACGGTAAGTGACATACCCACATAACATAGCCAAAGAGGAGCACACCAGGTGGTCTGATTTCAAACCAATGTCTTCACTGCTCTCTCTCTTATTGAGTACTCAGTTATTATTATCAGTACATCATTATCATTATTATGATCATTATTTTAAATTCAAGGCTCTTAAGACATATGACATTGTTTTCTGAGAGTAAAAGCTTGAAGATTATTTTTAAGATATTATATTTCTATTTTTTTCATTACACTTCATAATTTACCTTAGCAAATTGGAGTTAGAATCCACTTAAAATGGTAGGAACCCCCAAGTAAGCTTAAATAAGAAAGAAAGGTATTCCTCACTTGTATAAAGAAATCAAGAGGAAGAACTTCAGGGTGGTGACCAGTAGCTTCACAAAGTTCTAAGGAACCCAGACACCTTCAGCCTCTTTGCTTTGCCACCCTACAAGGTCTACCTCATGATCTAAGTTGCCTGTAGCCATTCATGCTTTCTAGCCAGCAGGAAGAAGGAAAGGGAGGTGACGGTGCCCCTTCCCCATTAAGGACATTTTCCCAAGTCACACCTGAAAATTGGCATAAAAGCCATTGGCCAGAATTTAGTCACATTTAGCAAAATTCCTGATAAAATTAAGCTTTTTATTTCTGAGGAAGAGAGAACATGGATTCTTGGAGGAAACCAGAGCCGTCATTCATCCTAGTAGTGACAAAATTTATGTTATAATAGATATTTGAATTTAGGTTGTCAGCTCCTTTAAAATGTAATATATAATCATAACAAAAATAATAAAGTATGTTTTAAATTTATGTCTAAGATTATAGTTAACTACTTTTTTTTACAAAGAACATTATTCTGGGTGTATAAAATCTTGGTATCCATGCCTGGTCTTTGCATCTAGCTCTTCATTTTGGTCAAATCACTTCTTTTTGTTAGTTTCATCGTAGGTAAATTGAGAATTAAACTAGAATGTTTCTAATATCTTTTCAGTTCTACCTACAACTGAATGGTATATGTAAATCTCATTCATTTTCTATAGTTTTAAAGTAATACAAAAGTTATATGACAAAAATCTAACGAGGCAGTTTTCTCAGGAATAGAAACATATTTGTCTTTTGTATCCTGCCTTATCACAAAAAATGGTTAAAGACTCAAGACTGTTCTTTGTTTTTGCAAAAGGAATGTGATAAGAAAGGAAAATAAACAGAGTAAATATCGGAAAGGAGATTAAATTATCATTTTTCTGCTGGTTATATGCACATAAAACCCAAATGTCCAAGGAAAAGCAAAAATTAACAAAATTTGATAAGATAAACAAAACAATAGCCTTTTCTTTTAGTTTACCTGAAAGTATGCAGAAATGAAAAATAGGAATAAACATTCTATGCATAATAGCAACTAAAAGATAAAATATAAAATTTGTAAGAAAAAAAATGGCTGTAGATAGCAACTATAAAGTCTTTTTGAAGAATAGAATGCATGATAACAAAAAATTAAAAGAATATGAAATCATCTATATGATTTTACATATATAAAAATTATAATGCAACAATGAATTGTTATTGTTGTTTAACATGGTCTTAAAGCTATCTGGAATTCTAAAGTTTAAGGTATTAAAAAGAATACTGAGGATAGGCTTTCTTTGCAAGATGGCTAAAATATACTATTGTTTCAATAAAATAAGATGAAGTAGGCATAGAAATAGATACACTAATGGAATAAAATGGGGAATCCACAGGCTATCTCGGTTTCGATATTATTATTTTTTAATGACCAACAAAAGAAGCATTTCAGTTTAGGGTTATTTATTAAATATAGTTTATTTAATAAATGGCACTGGGTTAAATTGATTACCCATTTTTGTAGCCAAATCTGGACCCATATCTCATACCATATAAAACAAATTTCAAGTATACCAAAGACCTTAACTTTATAAGTATTAGAAGAAATCTAAGACATAACCTAGATATAAGCAATTGAGAAAGCATATAGTAATGGGCATATTTAATGATTACATAAAAGATGTAAACTCCCACTAGGCCAAAAGATCCCATTAACATAGAAATTTGCAATGTGTTTCAGTAGCTTTAGAAGACAAATGCTTGTATCCTCAGGACCATCTGCCTGGTTTATAATTGAGACTGATTAAAATATACAAGATAGAGGAGGATCAGAGCCACTACAAGGAGGAAAGACTTTGTATTTGGATGTGAGACAGTAAAACTATTTTCAGCAGTTTCTGAAGTTACCTCTTTGGGACTCAAAACTTTCCTCAGTGAAAGTAATGGTGGTTTGTCCAGCTCAGCAGTTCTAAACAAACATTGAGTGTCTATCACGTGCCAAGCCTATACTAGGAAAACTTAGCAACAAAAATGACAGACTCCCTCATGGAATTTTATTATAACAGGGAGGACACAATGAACAGATGAATAAGAATTGAGCAGCCTTGAAAAAAAAAGGAAGAATATACTTCTATGGGCATACACAATAAAGAGAATAGCCTAGCCTAAGGACTCCAGGATAGAGACAAAGTGACTTCTAAGGATGAGTGAGACTCAGCCAGGTGAAGAGAGAAGATGCTTCCCACAGAAGGCACAGCATGCTGAAGGGCTGAGTTTGATAGTGAACCTTGTAAGAAACTGGAGCTTCTTAACGGGAGAGCTGGGAGAGTGGCATTGGATGAAGCTGCACAGTTAGGTAACTGGTAGCCAGGCTACCAATTTGGGTGACCCTTACAAGTAGCATGAAGGACTTTTATTTTTTGTACTGTATCCCCTTAGGGCAGTAAAAAAAAAATATTGAACATTTTAGAAAAAGAAGTGACTTGATAAAATGTGGCATCATCAAAAGATCCCTCTGAAGAGCGGATTAGGGAGAAGCTAGAAGAAAATAGACCAGTTTGAGGCATGATCTGTCAGTTGTCCATGTAATAGTTGATGTAGACTTGGTCTAAAGTGTGCCACACAGATTCAGAGACATGCAAATCTGAGCTATTTAAGAGGTGGATACATAGGCTAGATGTGTGGGGAGAGGGAGAAAGAAGGAGGGAAATCGTGTTCATGGGCAGCCAGGTAGGAGATGGTACAATTCTTCAGATATAGCATCCTGGCCAAGCACCTAGTCTTCCTGAGGCTTTTTACAATAGAACCCAGAAGTTAATCAGAAAATGACCCTCCCTTCACATTGTTCTAGTGTTCATGGGAATTGTTCTTTGTACATCAGAATGAAAAATGTGACTCACCCCAAACTCTCTTACCCAGCCAGCAAGGTCTGTGATACCTAGACTTCTGAATTCCTATTAAATTCTACAGCGTTTCAATAAAACCTACTGAGGTTTCCTGAAGTCTACAGTTTCATGGCAATATCTCCAGCACTACTTAACACTCCTAGGACTTCTTTGTAATGCTTACATTTTTAAACTTCCAAGATTAGTAGTTGATTGAAAGAACACAGAGTAACAAATAGCTGCTATAAATGCAGCAACATTTAAAATCAATTCATATTTTAATAATAGCACTAGCATTGGCATACAATTGAATAATAGTGCAATGATATGTGAAAGATACAGTATTCTGTTTCTAAGGCTTAGTGTTCCCTTGGATTCATAGATCCTTGGCAATCATTTGGTGGATTCCCCCACCTCCATACTTTACCCCAGCAAATCCACGTAACAAATTTGATTTTTCAAATGATTGTGAATATTTTTGTTTGAAATAAGAAACAAAGCTAAAGTTGAGATTTCCAAATGTTTCAGAAATCAAAACAATTATTTTTTTGTTTCCTGATGATGGCATTTTTTTCTGCTCCCTTTTAAGTTTGGTCCTAAGTTTAGAACCTAGAGTCTGTACCCATTGAGCACATTGCATTAAATAAGTTTTATCTGCCTCTGAAAATTATTTTGCAAAGATGAATTAATTGAGGATAAACATCAGAACTAGACCTACAGAGCTTTTGGGAACCAAAATTCTTTGAATACAAAATGTTTTTCTGCCAATATTTCATTTTCTTGCTCTGCAATTGAGCTCTGGATTCACTATTAATGGGTGATCCAGTACTTTTATTCCAGATCTCTGAAGGAGCAAGTCAACTATTTTTATCTTTAGTTGGAGAACCCTTCCCACTATCCCCCTCACCCATCTCATCAGCTGGTGGGAGCTGTGTCACTCTTGAGTCAGTGACTCAACCTGAGTTGGATTTGAGGTCATCTCTGCCTTAAAACCACTTACTTCTTTGAATATAAAATATTGATAGAGCCATTTCCGTGAAAGAAGAGAAAGAACATATTAGTAACTGATATCTTCAATATGTAGGGCAAAGAACAACCAGGAAGGTGATATGGGGGAGGGGGGTTAACTATTTCCTGCCAAGAATAACTCAGGCACTACTTCTATGTTTTTCATCATATATTACCTTCAGGGCAAACCCAAACAGGTTTATAATATTGTCTTTATTTCACAGATGAAAACCGTATGACTTTAAGGCAATGAGTATTTCACTTGGTCATCTAGCAGATCCTGGCCTTTTGGCTCCAGAATTGAGCTCAAGCTGTCTGCAAGCTCATTGTAGGCAGGCTGATCAGCTGTGCTGGGCAATAGGCAATACTGCATGCTTAGTGGTCACAATGAAGAACATTGACCAATCAACTTCAGGTCCATTAAGATAGCTCTTAAGACATAAAGGGAAACTAGTAGAGTAGAGGAAAGGGACAAGAGAGCAAGAGAGGAGGGGAAAGGAGAAGTAAATCCTGGGAACAATACTGACCAAATTATATTGTTATATCATGAGCATGTATGGATGAATAACAGTAAATCCCCTTATTATGTATAATTCTAGTGCACTAATAAAAGTATGGGAAATGAAGAAAAATATGAATAGGCAATATTTAAACATTTGAAAATTGCCTATCTATAACCTGAATTTGTAAGCTGTTTTTAAAACACACAAGAAAAATATTAAAATAGAAATAAAAATCATAGCTGGGTATGGTAGCACATGCTTGTAATTCCAGTGGTTCAGGAGGCTGAGGCAGGAGGATCATGAGTTCAAAGCTAGCCTCAACAAAAGCAAGACGCTAAGCAACTCAATGAGACCCTGTCTCTAAATAAAATACAAACTAGGGCCAGGGATGTGGCTCAGTGATCAAGTGTAACTGAGTTCAATCCCTGGTACATACCCACCCCCAAAACAAAAAAAAAAAAAGGAAAGAAAGCAAAATCATCATCCTAATATTCAAATTTAATTTTGTGATTATTTGATGTTTTATCTGATCTCTTACCAATGTGCATAATTCTTCTTTAACATAGTGGTGATATAGATAAGATTTTACCTTCAACCTTTCTTTGTTAAAGGCAATTGCTTTAATTATATTTATTTTTTCAGTCACTCTTGTCTGTCTGCTGTTTTTTTATGTGAAATTCTTCTTTGCCTTAAAAAGAAGCATTTAAGTTTAGGAAAGTGTATAAGGTAATATAAAATAAAACAGAAAACATGAATTAGAAAATTTCAAGAAAAATGGAAAACAGGGCTTCTGACTTCTTGAGCCCACACTTCAGATTGCTAAACAGAAGCTGCCCTGTGTGGCCCAACAGTCTCCTCTGTGCCTTCTTTGAGTGCTTCCAACCTGAAAGGTACCTTCAGGGCTAAGAGATGAAAGAAGCTACGCCTACACAGTCGCCTAAGATCATGCTCCATTTGTAATGAACTGCATATCTACCGTTAAATGAGACTTTATTATACCACCTCATGAGACTGTGCAAAGTGGCCTTTAAGAAATTGCCCTTATTAATACACTTATGCTTAGAATGTTGTCCAAATACCAACAGCAGCAACTAAGAACGATCACCAACTCATTCTATGTGCTTTTGATGATGACCAGAAACCAAATGGCTCAAGGAATTAATCTCCTTCCAACTAACTGTTTCTATCTCAGAATTTTAAAACACCAAAATTTCTCAAATTGTCTTACAAAAATTTTGTTAAACTGCTCTGTCTAATAGAAAACTTTATTCAATCATTTTTAAAAGACATGCTGAATGCCCTATAGAGGTATGAACACGACAATCTCCACCTGCAGAGTGGCCCAAAAATCTTGTAGAGTCAGGCAAGCAGACAAGCAGACAAGCATTGCAATGCCCAAAATCTAGCTTCAAGGTATGAACAGCAGATGCAATTGAGGTACCAACAAAGCATTTGTAAGACTATGGAACTAATCTGAATCTTCATTTGAGTTGGTGATACCAAACTTGCATGTCACAAAAATGAAATCACTTGACAATTACCAATGACATATCAGAAAAAAAGTTTCTTTTCCTAAATTTAAAATGGACATGCTTTAAGTTAGTAAAACTCTTCAGAGTTATGGCCTACTTTTCTATTTAGTATTCTGCTACATGTTTTCCTTGAAATGAACATGATTACTGTCTATGATAAGAGCTAGAGGAAAACATGATTATCCAAAATCAAAGATGGCCATTTGAGTGGTTAATCTTCAACATTGTGAAGCACTGAGGAAAAAATCAGTCTGGATTTGAAAGAAGTCTGAATTACTAAATGCTATAAAAATAAATATTTTTTCATTCACATGGAAAAGTTCAGAAAATAATATAAAAATATTCTTTGCCCAACTACCGAGAAATTACAAATATTAATGCCTTCTCATACTTCAAAATTGTTTTCATTTCTTATCTCAGTCCTTCTTATCTGCCTTTTTCCTCAGAAACAATTATTCTATTCAATTCGGTATGCATTTCTTTCAGGAATACTCTTTTTTCCATTTTTTTTCTAAATGAGTACCATTTTGACTGGTTTTAATATTTAATTAAATGGTATCATTGTGTGTGTGTCATTGTCCAACTTGCTTCTATCAAAAAAAAAAACCTTCAGAGAGCCCTCTTTATTCATTCATTAACTAACATTGCATTTTATCATGTGACTATACCCCAAGTCGATTATTTATTCCTTATTTGATGGACATTTTAGGTGATTTTTTTTGTATTTCAAAGTTGCAATGTGCATCTGTTTCACATACCTGCTTTTGTATACATGTGGCGTCTACACGTTGAATTGGATCATGTTCTATAGGCATTTTCTGCTGCATTTGCTATAGATACTCCTCAACTGACAATAGGGTTACATTCCAATAAGCCCATCATAAGAGAAAAATCCTGCAAGTTGAAAATGTATTTAAAACATGTTGAAAATGTATTTAAAGTTGAAAATGTATTTAAAACTGAGCAGCAGAGCTTTGTCCAGCCTGCCTTACATATGCTGAGAACGCTTACATTAGCCTATAGTTGGGCAAAATAATCTTACACAAAATCTTTTTTATAATAAAATGCTGAATATCTAGCTTCCACAAATGAGAGAAAACATTGGACCCTTGATTATCTAGTTCTGGCTTATTTCACTTAGCATGATGTTCTCCAGTTCCACTCATTTACCAGCAAATGCCACAATTCATTCTTCTTTATGGCTGTGTAGAATTCCATTGCATACATTTTGAATAATTCTTTTTGGTTAACAGAAGGAACGGAGGGCAATCTTCCGAGGAGGAAATGCAGGCTGGCATTTCCAACCTGGGAAACAGAAGAAATTCAGATTCCTTAAGACAGAGAAAGCAAGGCATAATGGTCACCCACCACTCTCTTAAATATCAGGGACTGCCCACTCTGGTGAATTTGAAGGTTAGATCATTGGTTAGTGTTTGGAAAATGATGAAAAGAACCTGAAACTGAGCAGTAGACGACCTGGGTCCTGTTCTAGGTACAGGTCTGCCCTTCTGACTTTATTTATTCTTTCTGCACCTCAGAATTCTCAAAATTAAAATAAGGAAGGTTAATTCAATTCTATGGGTATCCTTTCAAGTGCTCTTATTTTAGTATAAGGCAACATAATAACTTAGAGGAGATGTCTCACCATTAACATTCATTTGCTACCACAGGACCTTGTGTGTTATAGGAATGCGATTACCATTCCATTTTGTAGCTTATAATTAAACTTTTTATACATTGTATCTTTCTTTGGATCATTGGTTGCACAAGAAGTAAGCAAGTCCTTTTTCCTTTCCATATTCTGATTCACAGCATGGTTTTTACACCTTTTATTCATTCATAAGGAGGAAGAGAGGAAAACAATGGACTGTGTTTTTGCAGTCAACAGATGTAATTTATAGAGTGCTTCAATCCTGTAACTATTCTTTTTCTAATTAGCATATCAATAGTAATTTTCCATGTTTCAACTTTGTATTCATATTTTTTTGCTCTATTGGATTAACCTTCCAAAAATTGCAACCCTTTTCCCTAATAGAAAACAGTCACAGTTCTAGAGTTGTTACTATTGTTAAATTAAGCTGCAATAAATATATTCCCAAGTACAGCTTTTCCTTCTTGGGATATTTCCTTAAGATATCAAAAGTGTTAAGATTTGTTAATTTCTGACTTCTAGCATTTTCTACTGCTTTGTACTAACAAACAATTTTGCTCTACTTCATCACTGTGGTTGTTGATATTTCATCTTTAAATCATATTCTGTTCATGTCTTTTTTTAATAATTTTTTTAAAGAGAGACAGAGAGAGAGAGAGAATTTTTTTTTTAATATTTATTTTTTAGTTTTCGGCGGACACAACATCTTTGTTTGTATGTGGTGCTGAGGATCGAACCCAGGCCGTACGCATGCCAGGCAAGCGCACTACCACTTAAGCCACATCCCCAGCCCCTGTTCATGTCTTTTGCTATCAAATCCTTTTCCCCTTTATCTTTAAGCACCTCATATTTTTTCCATGTTGCTCTCTGCACTTGCCTGGTTTTCCATACTCCCTAAACTTTAAATATGTATGTATTTATGACTCAGTTTTATCTTTTGTAAAGTTTCTACCTTTGCTTCTATGTTTGACCTTAATGAATAGATAAATATGCTTCCCTCTGTTTATTTACTCTTTGTGTTTAGTCTGGTATGAATTATCTATTTATACTCTTTGATCATTCGTATCTCCTTATTCTGATGATTTGCTTACAATTGGTATTTGATTTACATAAAAGCATACACATCTTCTTAGTTATTAACATTTTGTCTATAATTTTTGTTCTAATTTTTGTTTTAGTTTCTTTCATTTCATATTAAAATTAAATTTGCATATTAAAATTTGATATTGTAACTTTGTTTTGACATTTGTCTTTATTCCAAATGTGAATTTTTTTAAAAAGAAATGGGTGCAGATAATATGGTTCTAACTTACTTTTTTCATCTAACTGCTATCAAGGGGTGACAATGTCAGGAAACAATTACATTTCCTTTCTCCCTTGTTCTGAGAAGGTTCCTTGATCATGTATTAGGTGATTATGTATAGCTGGGTCTATTTTGAGACTCTCCATTCTGTTGTGCTGATCTATATGTCTATTTTTGTGCCAGTAAATCCTGCATTTATTTGGGGAGAGCTCAACTTTGCTCTTTCAAGTTTTGCTTCTACAGGCTAAACATTCCTTGTTCTTGCACTTGCCCTCTTGTAGTGAGCATCAAGCTCCTTCCCCTCACCCTAGGGACTAGTTCAGCAGGCAAGCATGAGGTGACAGATAAGCCTCGGGGTACCCTGAGTTGCCAACCTAAGTTTGCCTTACTTGGGGAAGGAAGTGCCCAGGAAAGGACAACATGCCGGCAAAAAGGGGAACATGAGGAAGTCCTACACTGAAATGATGGTTTTTAATGTGTATAGAAACCTAGAAAAGACATTCTTGGTTTTTGCCTCCTCTAAGGAAGTAGAATAACTTGTGATGGCCATTATAACCCAGGGGGTGCCAGGGTTCAGATTTCAATTGCACTATTTTCTTGCAGTGTGACCTTGGACAAATTTCTTAAACTTTCTGTGCATTGTTCACCTCAACTGTAAAGGAAGACATAATGCTATCTACTTCACAAAATTGTTGTAAAGGTGAAGTCAGACAATCCATAAACAATGCCTGTAGTTGGTAGGTAATAAGCTGTTACTACTGCCAAAGGTTTACTATTTCATTTGGTATTTTGGAGTAGTTATTATACACAATTTAATGTGGAATGAACAAGGTTAGAGAGGTTCAATAACTTTCTGAAAGGCACCAGCTAGTAGAAGTCCAGAGTGGCTATCTCACATCCTATTTAGACCCCCATGGCCTGGGCTCCTTCCTGTGGAGGTCACTTCTCCAGTGCACGGTGGGCAATGCTGATAATTGGTTCTTGGATTCTGTAGTGGTAACAGACAAAGCCATAAATTCTTAGATAAAGGTAAATACAAGACTCAAACACAGTAGATGGTTGTCTTGAGGTTTCCTTTTCGTTCAACAGGGAAAGGAACTAGATGAATGGGAAGAGGCAATAGGATTTTACCTTGGTCTGTAAATTGGTGGTTTGGAAACCTGTCTCTTCAAATGAAGCACAACTCAGCATATGGCTCCAAGAGGCAGTGACACAGGCCTGGAGCATTTGTCATCCCCGCAGGGTGCCAAGAAGCAGCACTTCCTCTCCTGCAGCACCTGTTACCTGCGCTCTCAGAAGGCACGTGGCTGGGAGGGAGGCAGGTGGAGGAGGCCACATTAGCAGCCGGCACACGGGGCTGCCAAGGCGAACACAACCGGAAGGTCTAATTTTAGCCCCCTAGCCTTGGCCTGTCCCTTTCAGTCAAGATAGTTTTCATGTGCCACAATAAAGTGCTTTGTTCCAGCCTTGCTGGACACTTCACAAAGACCCAGCAAGGACAGGGTGAACCAAATTCAGAGTTGGACACACATCAAAGACTGGAACCTCCCCAGAGAGGGTCACCACCCCCTCACCCCCTGGTAACTGTGCCCTTTCCATCCATCTCCATGAAGGGGCACGTGGAAGCATTTATCCTTCTGCATGGCTCCCTTCCTATTCGTGTGTGTGTGTGTGTGTGTGTGTGTGTGTGTGTGTGTATGAGAGAGAGAGAGAGAGAGAGAGAGAGAGAGAGAGAGAGAGAGGAGAGGGAGAGAGAGAGAGAGGGGAGAGGAAGAGAGAGAACTTTCTGCTGACTGTTCATCCACAGGTGACTTTACTCCTTCACGTCAGAGATTTGAAATCTACTCCTTCTCTTCATCCCTCCCTAACAAAACTCTGTATATTTGGATCTTTTTGTTTGTTTGTTTGTTTCCTAATATGTCATGGAAAAAAAACATGTCATGTACCAGATGAAGAGCCAGAAATAATTGTACAACTGACCAACTGCGTCCATGGTTTGTTTCTTAAAATGACCTGGCTGATTAGGTGAGGCAGAAACTTGCGTGGAACTTGCACCCATGGGGAAACTAAAGTTCGGTGAGGACACAGAGTCTGCCAAGGTCACACAGGGAGTCACTGGCAGAGTGAGAACTGAAACCCAGTGCTGGGGGGGAAAGCTGTGGCCCATGAAGGGATCTCAGTGCAGAAAGCCCACCCAGGCCTCTGGGAGGACCCTAGGAAACTTGCAGAAGATGTCAGCTGGGTTTGTGGTCAATGGTTCCAGGTTAAGGACCCAGAAGGTTGTGTTTTACTTTTAGAGAAAAATCATCATTTCCTTATTTCCTGGAAGGAGGGTAGGTTAGAGATGAATGGGAGATGTTACTATTTCCAAAGCCTTCTTGAGTCTTTCCCTTGCTCTTCAGGTAGCTCTCATTCTCCACTTCACTGGACATTAGACCCAGCCTTAGGAACTCAGAAGTGATGATCTGTGGAGTCATCGACTCTTTTGATCTTTGAGCTTTCTATATTCAAACTTGAATTTCGATCACTATAATGAGCATTGAGTAGAGCTTCAAGCATTCACAAAGCTCTCTCCTGTCTTACATCTCTTTGAGCCTTGTGATAACACGCTGACATTGGCACTGTTATCATCAGTCTCACAGGTGACAAACGAGAGCCCTGGAGAAGTTGCTGACATGGCAGATCCTGACCCATCCATCTTGATTTTGACACTGTGTCCCCGTTAGCTTCTGCGATGCTGAGATGGCAGCCTGGGGTTTTCCTGAACATCTTTTCCATATTCATCACTTCACCCAGAGTTAATAGGATGACTGGGAACTAAAGCTCTTTGGCCTACAAGTATATCCTGAAATATTGCTGTGAACTGAGTGAAAGGATGCAGTTCTGATGGGAAGCCCCACCACAGTTCTTGTTTCAGGATTCCCAAGATTGATGCATTTGTGAATAAAAGACAATTGTTTCTTTAAATGGAAATTGTATTTGTGCATTTTTTCCTGATTATAAATGTCATATGTGCTCACTACAGAAATTCAGAAAGATATGGAGAGGAAAATATTACTAGTACACTGCTCACAGTTACGTTGTTAAGATTTTGATGTAAACTATGAACTGGTCAGACTTCCTGAGCACCCAGCTTCAGCAAGTGTGTGTGTGTGTTAGGCAAGAGCAAGGTGATACTATGCACTGTTTTGTGACCTGCTTTTCCCACTGAGCAGTTGATGGCAATATCTCCTTTCTTCTACTTTCGTCTTTCTTTTGGGGGCATCAAGTATGCACTCAGGTTAGTAACACCACTGAGTTCCTGGCACATTCCATCATGGCCTACATGGAGACCTCCTTGCACTTTCTTATATGTTTTTAATTTTTCCTTATCCTCTATGTTGACTACACTCCCTTCCTCTACTCTGAGGTATTTAATGTATGTCTTCAGTCAAGTGTTTATCCTTGAAACTATGGTGTTTGCTTGCATATTTCTGTTTTAATTTAGATAAATGACGCTGAGTCAATACTGATCCATGTGAGTCCATGCAGACCTCCAGTGTCACTGTTAATCACTCCATTTTCACCATGTAGCACTACCAAAATTTATTTAGTCTGTTTCCTCTGAGAGACATTTTTTTTAAAAAAATCATTTTGAACAATGCTGGAGTACCTCTCTTGTAAATATGTCTCTAGAGAGTGTTGTCTCTATGATTATTTTCTTGAAATAATTTTGGGGGACTGCTTTTTAAAATATTCTTTATGCAACCTTTCAATTTCTGCAGGTTTTTGTTGCTGATTTCCTAATGAGAAGCTCAGGAGCTCTCTCTTGTGCATTCTCTCTCTCTCTCTCTCTCTCTCTCTCTCTCTCTCTCTCTCTCTCTCTCCTTTCCTCTCTCTCTCTCTCCACCTTGCTTGTCTCCCACTAATGGCACTTAGTACAAGTCATCTTCGATCTGTTTCATAGTCTCTGTTTTAGAACTCAGCTGATAAATTCTAGATGCTGATGGCAGGGATCAAAGAGTAGCTAATTGATTCAACAATATTTCTGGGTACCTGCTAAGTTGTAGGCTCCGAACTAGGTGTTGGGTGAGTGACACAATCACTCTGTCCTTGCAGATCCCCACATGTGGTGCGATGGGAGACATGCATGACAGATACTGCCATGGCAGGATGCAGGGACAGTAGCTGTGCAATGTGCCATCAGCTTGTAAAATAGAAAGCCAGACAACAAAGTCATTTATGAGAAGCCTTCATGGAGTTCACTAGAAAAGCACGGTGCTATTAATAGGAACTGTCTTCAAAGCAAAAAGAAGCCCAAAAGGAAACCATCAGAGAGGTTGGATATGATACAAGAGGTTGGAGCACAGGGTGGACACATGGGGAGTGTGGAGACTAAAGGTGTGCTGGGAGGGGAGAAGGATGGGAAGAATAGACCCTGGCGAGCAGGCCTGGGAAGTACTGGAGCTCAAAATAAGCTAGGGAGAGACCACTGCAGGGTTTAAACAGGAGTGACATGAGTGGGGTTTGTGGTTTAGAAAGATCCTTCAAGCTGCAGTGTGAAGATGGATTTGAGCAGGGCAAGACTGAGGATGGGGAAGCAAGGTAGGAGGCAACTTCCATCATCAGGGTGAGAGGTGATAATGGCCCTAACCAAGGCATTGGAAGCAGAGGGAAGTAGACAGAGTTGAGTTAGGGGGTAGATGCTACTAAACTACTCAACTCGATAATTGATTAGATACAGGAACATGAAGGAAATAGAGAAGCTCAAGATAGCAGGATGAAAGGGACCCTGGGAAGATGGCTGGGCCATTATCCCGAGAGAAGAAAAGAAAAAAAGAGATTTTAGGGGAAAAGGAATGTTGGGGTACATCGGTTTTGATGTGTTTGTAGGATACACTGGTGTAAAGGCATAGCAGGCAGCTGGAGACATTATCTAGTGTTCAGGAAAGATGCCCTGGAGATCAATTTGGAAACCATACAGAAATGCTGAGTTAAAAAATTTGTTGAACAAATAAGGAATTGATTGATTTTTAGCATCACATTTTCTTCAGGTAGAACATTTTACTTATATAAAGCCATCTTCATAGTAGAACATCAAAGTTAAGTACCTTTTTGGAATTTCTGTAGAGATAACAAATTTCCCTTGGAGGGGAAGAACAGTGGCCTGAGACTCAGGAGATGAGTGGATTGTGACTCGGTCACTACTGCAAACACGTGGGCATGCTATTCACTCCTCCAATATCCCAAGCTTCACTCTGAGAGGAAGGAAAGTGGTGCACCCCTGATGCTTCAGGCCCAGCCCATGACAGGGATGTGCAGGTGACATGGGACACTCCTGGTCTGCTCTTCTCTCTCAGCAGCTCCCTGCTGCTCTGAGATAAGGGCCACAGGCCCTTCCCACTGGGACTTGGCAGCACAACCTAGAACACAATCTGTTGGACAGAAGGCTGTGATTATTAATGAAGGCATTTCCTCTGCTACCTCCCAGGACTAAGTGAGGTTCTGACACTGCCAAAGGTGGCCCGTTTCCTTTCATAAAAGCCAATGCTCAGAAATACATAGAGTGGTCGGGACATGCAGGGAAATAAGAATAAGATGCAGAAAAGGGGGTGGCTGCTTGAGACAGTCCCCGATGAAAGGCCACCAGCTATTAATCAGCTCACACTTCTGCTCAGTGGGTGAGCGAAGAACTGGATGGAAACCGTCCACTCAACAGTTGATGCTCAGTCTGGGCTGTGGGATCCTTGGTGACTTTCCTCTGTTGGGCCAGATAGGAGGCACTTTTGCATACAAGAGAATCCGCAGGACAATAGTAATTTCCCTGTCTCACATTTTGGGTACTTCTGTTCACACATACCAGGCTTAGTACCAGGTATTAAGGTTAGAGTGACTCAGGGTCACAGTTGAAATCCTGAAGTTTCCACCTTTTGAAGAAGTTCATGTGCTGGATCCCCATAATGAGGACCATTAAAGCTACTGTCACTGAATTCCTGCTTAATGTTTGAAAAGGCACTATCAGAAAAAAACTCAACATGATATTTTACATATCCTGTTTACATCCCCAAGAGCAAAGAACATCATTTTCATTTAACAAATAAGAAAACTGATGTTCCATTGGGCTAAGTAACTTATCAAAAGTCATATACTTTGTATTTAAAGGAACACCATTTGATTCCAGGTCTGACCCCAGCATGCACGTGCGCTCGTGCAGGCGATCGCACGCGCGCGCGCACGCGCACACACACACACACACACACACACACACTAAACTCAGTCCAAGTGAAACTAGAAGGGACATCAAGCCTAATAGAAAGGAAAGGGAACCAACAAAATGGGGTTCAAGAACACTGAGTAGAAACTTTTCGAAAAGACACAGGCTGATGCCAGGCTACACAGAAGGCTTTGGCCTGAGTTTTCCTCCTCAGATGCTTGGGAAAAGTTTATCCTTTCTTAGAAAGCAGGGAAAAGATGGAGATTCATCTGACTTTCATGGTCTGAGCTTACAATTTTGACCCTTTGCTTTATCAGAGTTTCAGAAGCCCTGGTCCCCACATTACCAGTTGGATTTTTGCTGGTGAACAACTAGCAAGACCCAAAGACTAATGTCCACTGGCAGCTCCTACCTGGAGTCAGGGATGTGCCTTTTGTCTAGCTAAGACCCTCCAACCACTTCGGGCTCAGGCCCTGCCCTGCAGAGGGCAAGCTCAGTAGGGAACATGGCTAGAAGCAACTAGGACAAGCCCACGGAGGGAGACCACTCTTCACACCCTGGCCACGTACACTGGCTCTTCCCATTCCACAGGGCCTAGGACCTTCACCCACCTCAGTACACAAGGATTAAAGGCCTGGGCACAGCAGCAGCCTACAAACCGCATGTGAGGGCACTCTGGGCTCTGTTACCGCCTGCCATGTTCCCTGGCATAAGTGCCCTGGCCTCCCCCTGGCAACCTCTAGAAGACAAAGGGGTTGGATCAGATGATAGATCCCTGGGACCACTTCTACGCTTACCTCCATGTCTTTATCACCCTTTCATGAATACACCTGTTGCCACCTGCTTGAACAGTGCCACTGCCACTGCCATCAAAGTTTTTTTTTTCTCATTTCCTCATTTATTATAGATCAAATATGTACTTTCTCCTTTTATCTCGAGTCCCCAAGGATGAAGTCTGTGCCTCGGTGCCTATTTCATGCTTGCAGGCCAGAACCTCAGTTGTAATCCCACGAGGTTCAGGTTCAAGGCAATGTCATTGAGAACACCATGCAAAAAGACTTCTCTTTGCTGAAGCTGCTCTGGTTTCCAGACACGGCATGAAATGCCAGCCTGTGATCAACACTCTCCCTGTCCCCTGGGAAATGCTGCTGGGGCCTTGTGAATACTTGACTTTGGAAGGATGAAGACGAGAGGAGTAGAAAGAGCCAGAGTGTCAGATATTCAACTTTATTAGAAAAGAAAGCCGCACACGAGGTGCTGGGAAACTCTGAGGCATGGACGTCAGTGTTGTTTCAACAGTCTTCAGAAACTGGAAACCTCATTTGTTTATAGGATTCACAGGACTTGGTGATGGAGGTGGTTTCAACGCCTTTGTGTAGAGACAAACAACATGCTTTGAGTGTTTGACACACTGCAGAGGTGGGGGGACACCCAACTGGGCAGAAGACTTGGCTTCTCAGCTCAGGATCACCTGTCCTTGGGATCTGAGAGAGCCCATCACTGTCCTGAGCCTCAAACCTCCACCTGAACCCAAAGGGTTGACCCAACAGAGTCCAGAGGCAAATCTTTCAGGCTTTGGTCTTCTTCAGTGTGTCAGGTTTGAATTCTTAATGCTAGACTCCAGCACAGGGATCTTGAGAGCATATCAGGGATGCCAGGGAGGGAGCAGAGGGAACTTGGGTTCCGCCTGCACTGCTCTGGGTGTTTTCTGCTTAGACCATCTGCTTTGGCTTTTCTTCATGCTATGCAGCAGTATACCCCAAGTTGACAATCATATTCGCCTGAGTTGCAAGGATGTGTACAGATTTCCCCCTAGGGAGGGTCCCATGGACCGTGTTGACAAAGTAGCCAGGGGTGATTCTGGCATCTAGGCAGGATTAGGAAACACTCCTTAGGAGTTCTTAGCTGGAGCAGTCCTAAGTGAAATTGCCTGCTTGGTGGGACTGTGTCCCTGTGTCCCCATTGTGCACCATAGCTCTCTGTTGTGAGCGCTCGTCTTCTCAGGCTTCACATTCCAGAGTTGCAAACATCTCTTGCGTTCAGGTCTGAGTCCTTCAAGGGTGGGACCGTGTCTTCCTTTACATCCCACCATGTCAACACAGGGCCTCACAGAAGATGCCTAGCCATGTCTGCTCAGTTGAGTTTCCCTGGAGTTCTCTGCCTTCTTCCATTAAGTTAATTGTACCCTGGTCATTACTGACACAAAACCACAGTGACCCAAGTTCTCTCTGCTCCCTTCCTGGCATCCCTGATATGGTCTCAGGATCCCTGTGCTGGGGTCTAGCATTAAGAATTCAAACCTGACACACTGAAGAAGACCAAAGCCTGAAAGATTTGCCTCTGGACTCTTTTTGGTCTTTTCATGGCAAAAGCCAGTAGAGAAGGATCACGGAGGAGGCAAGATTAGACTGAGCCTGGCATGAAGACTAAGGTTTAGACAGGTGCCAAGGGATAAAAAGGTCATACCAGGCAGGAACTGAAGCATGAGCAAGGCCAGACTCTTGCAGTTATTTCATGTGCAGGTGAGGAGCTTGGGGCTGGAAAGGCTGACCTGAGTCATCAAGCACCAGAACCAGCCGGACTCCCATTCAAGTCTCTTTCCATGCTAGCTGGCATCGCATTCGTTCCAGGGACCTGCAGCCCTAGTCTCTAAAGCCCTTTCTTCTGCAGCTCTGGGCCGATTTCCAAGCCTCTTACCCACTGATGTGCTTATGCTGCTGTGTCTCTACACATGTGGCTGTGCTGCTCCATCTCAGCCACTCAGACTTTAGATGAATCTCACCAAGAGACAGCCAGGCTGACTGCCGGATTACCTGGGAGGAGCTGGCTGTGCCTTTCTGTGTGCCTCACTATAGTCAATAGGCCCTGGTATGTTCTGGGGAGCTAGAATTAAATAGAGAGGGAAAGGAAGGAGCTCAGAGCAGTGCATGCACACACACACACACACACACACACACACACACACACACACACACTTTAACAAAATCTTCTTTAACACCAAAGAATCTATGTAGAGAAATGGGTGCAGGTGCTTCCCAGCCTCCTGCTAGAAACTTTCTTCTAGGAAGTTCTCCTGCCCACCCCCCACCCTCCTGCAGGATACTCTCTTTCATGCTGTGCCTCCTCTGCTCTGGAACCTGCTACTGAGACAGGATAGGACATGAGTGGCAGGTGAACAGACCTAAGGCAGGCAGAGCAGTTGGAGGTGGTCGCAGAATTCAGGCCAGAGAAGATGATGTCCTGCTTTAGAAAGCCAAGAGCACGGGAGGACTCTCTTCAGCCTGCACTAAGCCTTCACTTGCTGGTTGAGCCAGGGAAAATGGTTTAATTTCCCTAGGCTTCAAAATGCTCATCACTAAAAGGGGAAAGATGATTATCTCTCTCTTAGAGCATTGTTATATTAGTTAGTTTTAGTGCACAAAATCCTCTTGTACACTACATTTGTTTTTTAAAAAATACTGTTTTTCCTGAGATCATTTGCAAGTAAGTGGGCTGGACTTTCCTTTCCCAGAGCTCTATCTTCAAGGAGTTCTCTCAACCTCCAAAGCCCTTCCACCAGTTCCTTTTTGTGTGTAGCACTGAAATTCTCTCTATTGAAACACAAAGTGATGAATCCCTTAGCTTTGGGGTGGGGCTGCATTTTACATTGTTGCCTAGAACAACAGCTTACAAGGAATGCACCCTGGTTCGCATACCCTCCCTTCTTGGGAAACAAAATGCTCAAGTTCTGACAGGCTCTCAGGTAAAACCCAGTAGAGCCAATGTGGGCTGAGACAAGCCAATCTGAAGTCTGTCACCCATATTTGACAGTCACAAAACTTGTTCAGAAAAATCAGTGAATGGTGGAGTTGAGAGAATCTTAAAGATTGTCTGATCCAAATTGCTCATTTTTAAATAGGGAAACTGAGAAGAGGGAAGGAAAGTATTTCACCCAAGATGACAGAGTAATTTGAGAGAGAGAGAGAGAGAGAGAGCTGGCACTCTCCCTCCTGCCCCTGCTGCCCACATTATGTCATGGAAACTCTTTATTGGGAATATTAAAAGATTTGCTGTCATTTTTACCCTTTCTACCAACCTGATCCCATAATGAGAACCACTACTTGGCCCATGTCACAGCAGCCCCAAACAAAAGCAGCACAGGTGGGAGCATCCATCCATCCACACTTCCACTCACCCAACAAACATCACCAAGTGCATTTTCTTGCCAATTACTGAGGACCCTGAGATAAAAGACACAGGCCCTGCCTTCCAGGTGCCCAGAATTAAATGATGAGAACAGACAAGAGCCCTCTCTGGGAGGGCAGGCTGTTTTCCATACAATTAAGTCAACACTCCTCCCCCTGAGGAGTTCCTTTTCTAGCTTGTGACTGCTCCTCATATCTTTGTTATGAGGGGGGCGATGAAAATATGCCAGTTGCCTCTGTTCCCCTAATTTATTCACTTCCTCAAAAAATACTTGTTGAATACCCAGAACAAATTACAAAGGATGCAAAGAGAATTAAGTCCCCTCTCCCAAGAATCTAACAATCCATTGGAGAAATAAATGACGATCAAGGGAAGGAAGACAACAAGGACAAAGAGTGTCCACATCTGCAGGGAAAGCTTCTCAGAAGTGGTACATGAAGCTACAAAAAGAAAGGGAAGAAGTCACCTGAGCAGACGCAGGGGGAATGTCACTCTAGGAAAAGAGAATACTCAGAGCCATGGGAGTATGGAACACTGGTAGAACCTGTAACAGTCCATTACTGTTAGCATATGAAGTGCAAAGACAGACGGGCAGAACATAAGGATACAAGGATGCAGGGACGGACTTATACCATGCTAAAGAGATGGGGCTGCAGCCTGGACAAAAAGAAGTATGGAAGATTTTAGGGCACAAACCAGATGGCAAGGCTTTTATTTCAGAAATTCACTCAGCTGTGCGGAAGGTAAGTTGAAGTTGGCGAGCTCAGGGAGGAGGTCAATCATCAACCCAGAGAGGACCTGATGAGGCCTGGTGAGGGCAGGGGCAATGTCATGCCAAGCCAGGCCAGAACTTGACTTTCTGCACGATCCACCCATTAGCCGGCACACCTGAGCAGTGGTACTGACCATGACCCATAACCACCCAGGCTGCAGTTATGCACTGAGTCTCCAAAGCTGTGACTCATGGTCCTGACAATGCTCCTTCATGTAGAAGAGACTATCTCCTGCCGGCCAGAGAGAATGGTTAAGGCATCACAAATGCTCCGTGGACAATTCCAGTTTTCTTGAATTGATACATTGTTGAGTTTCTAAAGGCTCTTGGGAGAGGTGGTTTTTAATACCCTTTAATCCATTTTTCCATCATTAATACAAAGTCATTTCTGAGCTTGTGGTTTTAATAAATCTGTCTTTTCCAAACAAGGCAGCCCGTCTGGCAAAGAAAAATAACCTTCTTTCATCCCTTCCTGGAACTGTTTCAGGTCCCTCTGACCTTCCTGCTTTTGCTCCCCCTGTTCCTTCCTCTGAAATAACATTTGTCCTCCAATCTAAGATTATCCGCTGGAGTCTTGTGGATCCAGGTTCAAATTTCCAGCTTGGCTCCGCTGAGCTGTGTGATCTACAAGTCACCCAGTGTGCTGAGCTTCAGGGAGCTGCCCTCGTCCTTGCTGCCCAGTTGTCTTAAAGTGTGAGAAATGTTCCATTTAGTGCCTTCTCCCCAGGCAACATTCCATATTGAGTGGTTCTCTGTTAAGTGAGGTTCTAGATTAATAGTGAAGGTCTATACTTCTCTACTAAAAAAAAAAAAAAATGAAGTACTGAAAGGTTTGGCAAAAATACATTTTTTTTGATTGTCAGGATAACCATGAATTACAGTTTTCTTACCCAAATTAATTAACCCTGATACCTGAGTGCCCACTTGATTTCCAAATCCAGCTGTGGCATCCCACAACTTACAATTAAGAGACAGTTGCTAATAAGAGACTTGGAACTTGAAATCAACAGCAAAACATGAGAAGCTCCACAGTGAAGGGATAGTTGCTGACCCCCAGGTCCTTCTCTCAAAACCAGGAGCTTGGAAGGTAACTGACAGCCAGTGCTGTATGCAGCTAGGATGGGGCTCCGGTGGAAGCTTTCCCTGGAAGTAGTAAGCTTGGTCAGGTTCTATTATGGTGAGAGAGTTGTTCAATGTTAGGGCAGGTTACTGACAGTGGGTGTGGAGTCTCCTTTAGGAGAAGCTTTAAAAAATAATAACTGCAAAGTATGTGATGAGATTATCCCTCTTGACTGTTGCAAGTATAGACCTGCCTGGATCTTGGGTTGAAAACCCATTTCAAGCATGTTGCAGAATGAGGTCCACTTGCATAAATTCTTCAAAACTTAACTCGCTCACCTATGACTCGATTTTAAAGATCTTCTGGTATTTTTCTTATTCTGGTTGTCCCTCAGATTTTCAAGATTCTCTTGACCTTTTGAAACACTCTGAGGTTAATTTGTCATGCTTTACTTATATTATTATTATTATAAAACAGAAATCTGAAAGGACATTCAAAAATATATCCTTAATTTTCCAGCACGAGTACAACTACTATAATAATTTCTAAATATTCTTTTGGGTCTTTATTTACCTACTCATTTCTTAATTAACCATCACAGTAAAGCTGAGAGAACTTTATTATATCTGCTTAATTTAGTGAAGAAATTAAAGACAGCATGGTTAATTAATACTGCCCTAAATAACACATAAGTTAAATGGCCATGTCAGGAGTAAAAATTAGGAATGACTCCAAATTTTTTCCCATCCCCTGGCATGCTAATATGATGTTAGCCACACACCTATCATTAGTATAGGTAACATTATCTTATGTACTATTATTTTCCTTCCTATCAATAACAATAACAACTTGGAATCATGTTAACTAAAGTTCATCAACTAATCTCTAGAAAAAGCCATTAAAGTTTTGTCAATTCTGAAGACGAAGTATAGGAAGTTTGTAAAAATAAAAGAAGTAGAAATTAATGTGAGTTATTTTTATTTGAAAAAAATCTACAGCTTTAGAACTAGGTCAACTAAATGCACTATGATTACTTATCCAGATCCCCTCCCCCCCCCGTTTTTTTTTTTTTTAACTTTTGGTGGTGGTGGCACTAGGAAATGAGACCAGAGCCTTACACATGCTAAGCAACTGCTCTATCACTGAGCTACATCCCCAGCCCTTTCTATTTTATTTTGAGACAGGGTCTCACTAAGTTGCTTAGGCTGGCTTCTAACTTGTGATCCTCCTGCCTCAGTCTCCTCCATAGCTGGGATAACAGATATGCACCACCACACTCAATTCTAAGCCATTTTAAAAACTTTTTTATTTGTTGTTTTTAGTTATACATGTTAGTAGGATATATTTTGACATATCATACATACATGGAGTATAACTTCCCATATTTGTGGTTGTACGTGATGTGGAGTTGGTTGTATATTCATATAAGAACATAGGAAAATTATGTCCAATTCATTCTACTGTCTTTCCCATTCCCATCCCCTCCATCCTTCCCCCGACTCCCCTGTGTTCAATCCAGTGAACCTCTACTCCTCCCTCCCAACACATCTGTCTTGAGTCAACATCTACATATCAGAGAAAGCATTTAGCCTTTGGTTTTTAGGGGTTGGCTCCAAGCCATTTTTGATCAATTGGTTATAAAGTCTTCTTATTGTTCTTGTCACTAACCCCATTGAAAATCCCTGTGATCTAAATGTAGAATTAGACACCTGGGCAGCAAGTGCTAATGAATCATAACTCATAGAAGGAGAACTAAATGCTTCCATGCACTTGATACGAACAACACAAAGAGGAATGGCTGCCTGGTTTCCACTTGGGGGTCCATGTCTTGTGACAAGTGACACAAGGAGAAGGGTGAGCCTTGCAGCCCTTGAACTGTCCAAAGAGTCTTTTTTGCTCCTAGAACACAGAGTAGAGTGAGGCAGACTTGGGGGACTGTGATCAGACACCCCAGAGTGAGTCCCAGCTAAGGGGCTGCTCAGATCTCCTCAATTAGAAATGGGCACCGCCACAGCACTAACGGCCTCCATTTGCTTTTCTGCAGGCAGAATGGGGAAACAAAACAGCAAACTGGCCCCCGAAGTCATGGAGGACCTAGTGAAGAGCACAGAGTTCAATGAGCACGAGCTGAAGCAGTGGTACAAAGGGTTTCTCAAGGACTGCCCGAGCGGGAGGCTGAACCTTGAAGAGTTCCAGCAGCTCTACGTGAAGGTAGGGCGCCCAGCCTTTCATTTCCTGGGCTGGAAAATACTGTCTCGGTGAAATGTAGCTTCACGTGGAATTTTAACTGGAAGGAGTCAGTTTGTTTCAATTTTGGCAGTTTTCTAACCAAAAAGAAAAATGGGCACTTTTTTAAAATGCAAGTTTAAAAGTATTTAAAAAGTATTTGTATGTGTGTGTGTGTGAGTGTATGTGTGTGTGTGTGTGTGTGTGCGCGCGCACGTGGGTGCACACATACATATGTTTAGAGATAAATCAAGAGGTTTCTGAACAAGAAGAGTAATTGTTAAAACACTGAATACTGTTTGAAAGATGACAACATCTAGTGAAAAACCAAAGAATCAGATAATTGGGTTTGCTGATAATTATTAGCAGGTTTCTAATGACAATATTGTTTGGCTTTTTAAAGGTTGTGTGTGTGTGTGTTATCTCTGTTAAAGGGAAAGTACCTGAGAGGGCTGGCTGTGGTGGCCAGACGAGGAGGCTGAGGCAGAACAATTGGAAGTTCAAAACCAGCTTTGGCAACTTAGAAAGGCCAAAAGCAACTTAGAGGGACCCTGTCTCTAAATAAAACATAGAAAGGGCTATGGATGTGGCTCAGCAGTTAAGCACCCCTGAGTACAATCCCCAATACCAAAAATAAAAAAAAATAAATAAACAAAGAAAGTAATTGGGAGGGATTTTTCACCAAGAAAGATCCTCTTATATGCCATAAGAACCCAGATTCCTACAACAACCCATTTCAAAGAAAAAGGTGTGATATACCTCAGCATCAATGCCTATATCATGGAGTCTTAACTTCTTAAATTATTTAGAAGCTTCTCTTTGCCTGAACATTAATTGGAACTGTCCCATAAAGTATAATTTTTCTTAAGTCATAGTGTTGTGGTTTGTCTATGTTTATGGAATTGTGTTGGTTCTAGTTTTGGCATGACTTAAGTCTTTCCATTTTGTGTATACTATGTAACAATATACATGTGAAAGAAATACATTTTTTAGCTACTTCTGACTAAAATACCAAATAAAAAACATTGCTTTTATCATTTAATTGAGCAAACGTGAATTGGGGTAATATGAACTCTTCAGATACATATGTGTGTGTGAGAAGCTTGTATCGAATGTTAAACATTGTCATTTTCTCTGAGGCTAAATATTTCCTGTAGCCTGTGATCTAACAATTTCACTTCTGCCCAAGTTCAAGAAGGGACATGTATAAGAATGCTCACAGCTGCAACAAAACTTGAAAGCAGCCCAAATGCTCATCAAAGGAAAAGTGGAAAGTAAGCTGGAATATTTTTACAATAAAATACTACACAGCAGTCAAAATATTTGAACTCCAGAAAAAACACTAAAGGCAAAATAAGTTTCAACAATTCTAAATTAAACAAAAATAAAATTAAAATATGTGTTATAGGACTACAAATAAATGCAATAAAATGTTATAAAAAGGAAAGCAAAGAAAGAAATGAAAAATACAGGATCCAAGTCAATGGTTGCTTCTGTTGGGAAGAGGTAAGACAGGGAATGGGGAATGACTGTGTGGTGAAATATAGACTGTGTCATAATCATAGATGCTGTTTTTATTGGTAGATTTGCAAGTGCTTATTGCATTAAAAGCCAACTAAATAAATGACAAGCTATTGCACGGGCCACTGAGGAACCCAGGTTTATGACTAATCCAGTGTTGTGTACCTGGGGCCCCACAGGTATATACAAAATTATTTCCTGAAATGTGTGTAGAACAGTATGGTGTGTGTACATGTTATAAGATCACCATGACATTCCTAAGAAGATTGATTAATTAATTATTATCTTATAGACATCTTTATATAGAGATATTGATAAATGTATCCATTATTTAAGTGATACACAATACTTTTGCATAGAAGTGGGATCAATGCATTTCCAAATTGTTATACCACTCACCATAGTTTTCTAAGTCACATCTTCTACCACCTTCTCACCTGGAGTTAGCCTGTGCTTCAGGACTATCTTAACTCTTAGCCCCAAGGAACGTACAGACAAATGAGAAGTCACTTTTCTATCACTAATGCTCGTGGAAGTATCACCCTGTGGTTAGAAGAGCACTGGATGCCTATTCCTCACTATTTGTTTAAATTCAGACGAGGTTAGCCTTTGAAGAAATCATTGAAATGCAAAAAATGAGGTCTTTCCTTCCTCTACTGAAAGAATTCAGCACTGACAAAGCCCCTGCCCCAAGCTAGAGGCCATGTGAACGTAAGCATAGCTCAGTCCTTCGTGGTACAACTCATGCTCATGTTCCAAAGCCATCTGCCACCTCTCCACCTCACCCCAAGTGCAGTGGTTTTTGTTGTTGTTGTTGTTCAATAAAGGGCTATAGGACTCTCTGAACTTAGTTGATTCTCTCTTGGCAGCCTCTTACTTCAGCCTCCCAACAGTGAGATCCAAACTTGGCCTGTGCTTTTGTGTCAAATAGGCAAAAACCAGGCAAAATCTTTTTCTCCTTCCGGAGTTGTCCAAGGACAGAAATTGGGGAAGAATCACAGAAGAAATATGCCACATAAACAGAAAAAGAAAAAAGAAAAAAAAAGAAGTTCTGATAAGCTAGAAGGGAGAGGCAGGGAGAAAGATGTGGGTTATGTAATAGGCCCAGGAGAGGGACTGATGAGGAAAACTGCCTTTAATGCTTCTGAAAAATGCAAGGATTCAGCAAGACACAGTGATTATTCTGGAGAACGGGCAGTCTGCAGCAGTTCCTTCTCTGCGTGGGGTGGGGAGGAGCCAAGCTGACGGAGGCCTTTGCCCTTCTGTCACTGCAGCCAGCCTGGTGCAACTCCTGCTGCTGACCTGACTGTCTCAGGTTCCACCTCAGCTGCTCCAGAACAGATCCTGTTGAGCTTCAGCCAGGGCTGGGGAGTGGGAGACACCCATCTGCAAGGCCAGGAACTACCAAGCTCAGCTTCAGAAGCCTCTGCAACCCCAAGGTCAAGGCACTTGTGTACTAGGTCTGCTTTAAAAACATTAGAAATCTGGGGGTGAGGGGGTAGAAAAAATGGGGCCATTTGTCCAGCATCACCAAGAGTGAAGGCAGAATGCACACTCCAGTGGGGAAAACTTCCACCGAGGCTCACAGACCAACCCTTCCGCCGGAGTCCAAGGCAGCCCCTTGGAAGCCCACCCACCAAACAGCTGCTGGAGTGAGCTCTGTAAAACAGGTGCGGCATGATCCTTCCCAGTTCCATGCAGCTATCATCTTTCAGTCCTGAGGAACACGGCACCTCATTTCAATTGACACAAACCCCAGGGCCTGTAACAGAGCCAGCCACAGATCAGGCATGAGTGTATCTGCTCGGGAAGTCCTAGTATGAAGACTGAAGGACCCTCCAGGTCCCCAGCTAATGGGGAAGACACAGCTAGCCTCACTCCTAAGAGGAATGGCACATGTGTCTGGTCTGAAGCAAGAATGGAAAGAAGAGAGGTTGATTTCAAACCACAGTATTAACACAAGAAGTTAATTGATGCAGTGGTAGGAGGAGCACTTCGCTCTGAGCCTTAGAAGACAAAATATTCCTTAGGTGATAGTTTTCAACTTTTTCCAAGCTCGGTGCCTATTTCAGCTAAACGACTACACACACACACACACACACACACACACACACACACACACACAAAACTCCAATTCTTATGTTGAAGCCCTTAAGCCTCAGCACTGCAGATTGTGCCTGTATGTGGTGACCGAGTACTTAAAGGTGATTAAGTTAAAAGGAAGTCATTAGGGAGGGTCCTAATGCAGTTCAACTGGTGTCCTTTTAGGGGGAAACATAGCGAGAAGACAGCTGTCTACAAGTGGATCAGAGAAAGACCAGTCCTTTGGAGACTTTGGCTAGGACTTTCAGCCTCCAGGACCCAAGACAATACATTTCTTTAAGCCGTGTTGTCTGTGTACTGTGCTATGGCAGCCCTAGAAAAGTAGTACACTTCCTTTCCTTTTCTGTTGACATGTGCAAACTCAGAGCCTTCTGTAACTGATAAGAGGACACCTTCTGTCAGGAATGTCTGGCACCCCCGCACACGGGGATGTCTGTGTCTCTGGTCACAGAAGTTATAGCAGATGCTCTGTTATTCCCACCACAGCACTGCAGCCGATAGGCTGGGAAGAACTTGTATTTCATCAACAAGAACAAAGTACCTGATTTTCTCCCCATGAGAATTTCCTGTTTCCAACAATCATTTTAGTTGCCAAATCAAGATCATGAATTAAGATGGAGAGTCTGCAATTTTAACTGTGTTTTCACAGAAGTGGCCACAGTTTTAAAACGAAGGCCAACTCTAGAGGAAAGCAAGCAGCCATGGAAATGTCCCTATCTCCGGGTCCTCTTCCTTGAAGGACTGATGCCATTTGTAATTTGCATAGCTACCGTAACATCAAAGCCAAAGGAACCAAGGAACCAGCTAGTGGAGTCCTGTAAAGAGCCCTAAATGAACTTTAATATATGTTTGCAGTTTGACTTCCATAATTACTCTTAACACGCATCATTTGGGCTAGCACAGGTTGAGTCAAAAGGTAGTCACAAGGTTATTTAAAAAAAAAAGGAAAGAAAATAGAATTTGAAATCCAACAAATATGAGAATCAATTCTAGCTGTACTATGTTTACAGAATCTCTGCCTCTCTGAATCTCAGTTTTCTTATCTATGCAGTGGAAATAAGAGGGCCTGTCATGTCACCTCACTTGATAGAAACCCAAGGAAAGAAGGGATGGAAAATGATGTTGTGTTTGCCATCATGATTGATGATTACTCTTGGAAGTCCAAGGAAATGGGTTTTATTTCACATGCCAAGTTCCATGGCAACGTAGAATGGGATACAGAGGAGGATGTGAGGTTTAATGGGAAAATGTACCCTAGTCAAACGCAGTCCACTATGCATTCCAGGGTGGGATGGTGGCACAGGAGGCTGCAGCATGGGGCTGTGCCATCCTCATTCCCCAAGTAGGTTCTTCAGCACTGAGTTCTGTGTCCTCCCAAGCACAAAGCAATTCCCTTCTCCCAGCTGCCAGACAAGATGTAGTGTAGCACTGAAGGACCTTTTGATGCATCTCTTACCAGTAGCTCAGTGCCCTGACCCTCACACCTGTCCTCCAGAGAGGAGGCTGCCTTGTTCAATCCCTGCTGCTTATCATTTTGCAGATGAAAGAGATCTGTTCTTAGGGGGCAACTAAACAGCCAAATGCTGCTCTGCTGGGCTCTAGCCCAACTCTCCTGAATCTCAGCCTTTTTCATTTCACAAATTTTTCTTCTCAAAAGAGTGTTGGGTATCAGTGAGGCAGCTGGCAGGTGCCCCTGAGACAGGTGTGAGAGATCTAGAATCCAATATGATCATCATTGATTCAGCATCACTGATTTTAGTAAAATTCATTCACATGTAACAAGAGTTCCTGCCAAGTCGTTCCACATCCCTCCAAGTGATCATTTCCTGAAGAGCTTTGTAATTTGGCCTTAGCAAATTTTTCTTCCAGCTCATCTAAGAGCAAGTTCATTCATTGGTTCATTCATCCTCATTTCCTTTGTGCATTCTGTAGGACAAATACTGTATTGTCACTACACCGTCATCAGTGCACTCAGAACCTGGGGGCACTTAGTTTCACTTAACAAAGCCATTTTTATTTTACAGCAAGATATATACATGGTGTTTAATAAGAACTTTTCTAGTCCAAAAACATTGAAAAATAAGTCTACTCATGAAAGTTCTATTGACACAACTACCCAGCAACATATACTAAAAAAAATAAATGATATCATAAAATCAGGAATATTTGGATATTTGATAATAAAGTATTTTAATAGAAAAAGAAACATTGTTAATATTTATTCAATTAATTGCAATACTGGGGATTGGATCTGGGGTGCCCTACCACTAAGCTACATATTCCAGCCCTTATAATTTTTTATTTTGAGACAGTATCTTTTGTCAAGGCTGGCCTCAAACATCCATCCTTCTGTCTCAGCCTCCTGAGTTGCTGAGATTGTAGGCATGCATCACCACACTTTGCAAGAAACATTAAAGTATAATGAAAATATTCTGTAATTCTCTGTGTGGTTTTAGAATTTCACTTTTAAATTGTTTTCTTATGTTTAATAGTCTACTATCAGGAGTAGGTTGTTCTTCCTGAAATTTGTATACAAACATATTATGCATATAGGTCATAGGTGTATGACCTTTGTTTTGTAGAATATAAAATCAAAAGTACTTGTTGAGGTCTGCTCTATTGGTTGTGTGACTTGGGATAAGAACCTTTATTTGTGTTGTTCTAGGCTTTAGCATCTGTGCAAATGAAAAAAGTTGGTGTCTGCCAATACCTCTCAAACTTCAGCATACATCAAAGTCACTTGGGCTGACTGCTCCTTGGTAGCTTCCTGGGTCTCTTCCTCAGGGTTTCTGCCCTTCCAGATGGTTCTATGAGGAAAATCTATGAATAATGTTTTGAGAACTTGTCTAGACATTAACCGGGGAATGTCCTGAGACAGACTGGGAGTTCTATACACACTGAAGCTAGGTAACATGTTATGTATATCTCTCTCATTGCCTTCATACAGAGTTCTGTAGTCCCAAGAAAAGTTAATAACCAAAAAAGATGCTTCTAGCATTGACAGACTGAATATTCTAGGTTCTATGACAACTGATATTGAATCTTAATTGACAATAAGACAAAAAGAGAGAAATCCCCTTCTACACTAGATAAATTTCACTGGCATAAGAGTAGGAATAATGATTTCAATTCTGCACTTTGTTGAATGTGTTGCTGTCGGGAGGTAACTTTTCAAATGGTTCATTCAGGACATATCACTTAAGCTTTATTTTCTTTAAAGCTCCATGTCAATGCAAATGGAGAGACAGACTCTAGTGGGATAAACTGCAATCCCTTCTTTCCCTTCATTTCTGGAGCATTCCATGTTCCAGAAGCTGTGAAGCACTGCGTCTGTGGGGGAGAACATCAGATTCCTGCCCAGGGGGAGTCTGAGCCATCAAGAAGCCTGTAGTCAAGAGATATTAAAACAGATGCAAACAGCCACAACACTGGGTCTCCTGTGATCAGGACAGGGAAGGGCCAGGAGGTTCAACGAAGGCTGGTTAGGAAGGTGGGGATGAGCTGATTCTCAAAGGAAGGGTGGATTTAGGCAGGAGGAGCTGTCAGTCTGCTTGGAGACTCCAACATCTCATTGACCCAAAACCCAAAACTTAAACAAAAGATACCTATTGTGATTCAGAGCCCGGAGTGTGCATGACATTGGAAGAGGGGTCGCTGTGTGAAGTACATTAGGTTGGAACAAAATAAAAATAAATTAATTAAAATAAAAAACAAGAAACAATCAAATACAAACCTCTTGGTAGTCCTCCAGAGATAGTCCAGAAAGCAAGCTATAGAAGAGGAAGTTTGTCCATGTCCGTGCTCCTGCATGGGCCTCTCTCCTGCCCCTCCCCTCCACCCCTCTCTTCTCTTCTCCCTCCCTGTTTTTGTTCCCATCCTTTCTTTCATTTCCATGTGCCCCATCTTACCCTTGGCTCTCTGGATTCTCACTGTGGCCTGTGATGGAGCTCTGGGAGGTGGCATCCCCCTAACTTAGAGCCATAGGTGTTGGAAAGCCAGGAGCCTTGGCAACGGGTGGCAAGCAGTGACAAACCACTGGCTGCCCGGCCTTCCTGCCACATTTCTGTGCTTCTGTGTCCTCTGGGCCACATTCAGGAGCACCATCCCAGCGCTGCTCTGGCTGGCTTCATTGTGGAGCACAAGGGATCAGAAGCCCTCTCTCTGCTCCACCCTGGCCATCCTATAGAACCAGGGAAAAGCTTCTCCCTGGGGAATCCTCCTTGGTCTTCCCAAATCTCAAAGCCAGAAGGAATCTCCTCCTCTGTCCCCCACATCCCCATGACTTTAGTTGGCACCCAACCCAGAAAGAATCTTCAGATTTTCCACACAATTCTGCAAGCTTTTCTTCCCTTATCTCTAGGGAGAGTCCTTCCCTTCTCCCCAGAGCCTCATAATGCTAGAGTTATTTTCCCTGCATACAGGCAGATGCGATGCAGCTTACTAAGAAGGCAGTATGGCTACCTAGCTCTACCATATGCTATCCATGCAAACGTAGAAAAGTCCTTTATGCTTATAGGTTTGTTAAACTAAACAACAAAAAAAACTCTGACCCTTAGTTTTCTCATCTTTGAAATGGGAAGAACCCTCAGAGCCTTGCTTATTTTATAGGCTCTTGTTGTGATGAGAAAGTGGTAAGAGTGGGGGGTGCTTTGTGAATAATGACTCGCCTTGCCCAGGTGTGGCTGATCAGCAGTTCCGTACCTGAACACAGGAGGCCTTCTAGACACTGAACAGCCCAGTTGCCCTGGAGCACTTACTGCCCCATCAGACATTCTATCAAAAGAAACTAACAAAGATGAGTATTATCTCTTCTCAACATCTGATCCAAATCAATTTTGAAAATAAAACTCTTGGCTCAAAAGACATTTTTTGGATAATCAGTTTGGAGGGATTCAGATTCTGCTTGTTAATACGAGATAATTAGGAGTAAGAGCACATTAAAAGTCTGTTGGGCAGAGCTATAGAAAGAGCATTTTAATCCCTGAGGGAGACAGACATTACATAAGACACATAATGTCATCCAGATTGGGCTGGTGAGGGTGTTGCAACTTTTAGTGAGAACCTGGGAATTCATTTCCATTCAGAATGTTTACCAACATGATTGAAGCTGCACTTCAACTTGAATTAATGTGGAAAGCAAGAGCTGGGTCTGAAATCTCAAGGAAGAAGCAACAATAAATGTGATTTCTGGGAAAACAGGGTCCCTCGTGAGGCTCCAAGGGCATTGTGTGTTGGTGAGGTCGTCTCAGGCCAAATCTAGCTTACTAGTGCATTTTGCATTAGAGAGAGAAAGTGCACCCCAGAGAGGTCCAAGTGATAACCTTCCCCTGTCTCAGTGGAGTGAGATTACTTCAGATGGCTTCCACACCCTAGGGTTTTGCTCTCCTGTGATAGGGCAGGTGTCAGTTGGAGGGATATCAATGGTCATTGCCACTATGATATCCTGAAGGAATGCTATTAGCTGATACCTTAACTTCCTGGTCCTCAGGATAAGGTTGGAAAGATGCCTTTAGCTGCCACTCAGCCTGTTCTGTCCTCCTTTTTACAAATGAGGATGTTGAAGCCCTTTAGTGGGCAAGGGGGGTCAAGGTGAGCCCACTTCTTAATTGCTCCAACTAACAACCAAGAGGAAGTATCTCGACTCCAGCCTGATAATAAGAATTTAAAGCCAGAAGGCCCTGCTCTGTAATAGCTGTCTCTGCAGCCGATTGCCCAAGGACAGTCTATTTCTAGATGGAAATAGAGCCAAAGAGGAAGAAATAGCCCGTTTCCATTACATGGTTAGACTTGAATAGGCAAAGTCATGCATGGGTCTCCCAGTGTAAAGCTGTTTCACGTTACTGGATTTTTCTGACCCTTAAAATGGTGATATGGACTTGTATCTGATATCATTGATCAACCTGGGGTCTGGGAATGAAGCTTATCTCCAGTGGCCAATGGAGTATTTTCCAAAAGAAAACTGTCTCCTTCACTGTTCCCTCCCTTGTCCCTGCTTGGACTGGTTCTTGGACCATTTGCTGTTTCTCCAGGGAGGTTGCTATGGAGCTGCTGGGCCTGGGCTGTGGGGGCCCTGACCTTGCTGTGAATGGGATCATCCCTGACCTCTCAGTCAGCTTCTCCACGTAGGAAGTGCACTCACTGGGGAGAGATGAGAGATGTCAGTCGTAGAATAGGTCAAAACCTATCTAACTAAAATGTCTGAGACCCTCATTATCTCTATCTCAGGGAAATCCCTTTGAGGATAGTAATGCAGAGAAGCTATCAGTGGTCATTCACTTTCCATAAACAGCTACCAGTGCTGTCCATAACAAGTCTGTAGCCAGGAGCTCTGGGGGTATGGGTTTTGCATCAGACTTCCACACTCCCCTAGGGCTCCCAGCCCCTGAGGAAATGCAACAAGCTGTGTAAATAACTAAAAGAGGAAGAAAGCAATATTCACCCTAAGACAAGTACAGGAAATTTTTGTATAAATATCTCCACTGACATTTTCAAGATACCTTGAAATTTAAGTAGGATTTGTAGCTTCAAGAAAGACATTTTTATCAGGAAGGTACAACCTTGGTAAGGTCATAAGACCAGTGTCTTAGTGCATGTGAGTTGCTGTAACAAAATACCATAAGCTGGATAGGTTATAAGCAGAGAAATTAATTTCTCACAGTTCTCAAGGCTGGACAATTCAATGCCTGATAAGAGCCTGTTTTCATTGCTTCCATTGGTCCCCTAAGGGGCCACTGAACTCTCTGAGGCCTTTTTTTAATAATAGCACAAATTCCATTGGCTCCCTACTCATGACCTACTCGTTACCCAAAGACTCTTCCTCCTAATACCCTTACCTGGAGGATTTCATCATAGGAATTTGGAGGGGACACAAACCTTATGGCAGGCAGGAAGACAGGAGAACAGTATAAGGAATAGCAAGCAGTTCTGTAGCTGAAATATTAGGTAACCAAAGAGGTATTGGGGTAAAAGTGGATGCAGGTCACACAGAGTACTGAGCACCTAAAGTCCCCAAGGTTTTGCAACCGAGTAGCTTTCTAAATGTCTAGCAGGCAAACCTTGCCAGGATGTGTTCAAAGACCACGCACACTGGCGGCCTGGAGTTATATTCTTAACAACAGAGGGACGGTACTAGGAATGAGAAGTTACTTTTCATTTTCCCTCTTCAAGGTTTCCTGTGACTCAGTGAGCAAAGCTCCAGGAGCTTGCACGGTGCCCTCCAGCAAATGAACTTGTTGAGTTCTTCATTGAGTGTCTATGGTCTGTCCCTTGTGTGTGCAGCCCTAGACTCCACACGGGGGGATCAGCAGGTTGGACATCCACAGACATCCATGATGAAGCTTCCAAAACCGACAGGTGCAGCAGCCCAGGAGCTAGTGAAGTTATCAGGGAGCCGAGGCTTTGGGAGCTCAAAGAAGGGAAAGAAGAAGAGATCAGGGATTCCTGGACAGAGGGGCTGGAGCTGAGGGACAAAAAGGATGTAGACACACAGAGAGGACAGAAAGAGTCCCTGCACAGAGTAGACGAAGAGCAGGAGGAAGAGGAGGGGTAAGCAAAACTCACACCCTGCTAAGAGCATGCTGGGATTTTCCTTCACGTGGTCTGTCTATCCAGCCTCCCTGTGGCAGAGGCTGACTACAACCACATGGTTATTCAGTCATCAGGGTTCCATTCCCAGCCAGAGCTATCTGCCCCGAGCCCACCACTTGTTTAGAAAGAGGCTTTTCCTGGGTCTTTGTTTATGCCACTTTTCAAAGAGGAATGGGTGGTGTCTTACTGAGGAAGATGTGGATTTATTGACATTCAGGCAATACAGTGGGTATTCCCATGAAGGCCAGCTGGGCTGCACCCATGCAGTCAGACCCCCACACCAACACCAGTTTTTCTGCTGAAGGAAGCCCTCTTCTCTAAAATAAAGACAAACTCAACCTGGTTCTGTTTGAAAGCACAGACAAACGGGAGTCTCATCAATGCAGTTCACCATGTCTTCAGGGACACATGCAAGATGATGCTGTCTTGTGTTTGCTCATTTTTCGCTCAGTGTGTATTTTTATTACTAAATGGCACATATCTGTGAGGTAAAGTTACATGCATTATCATCGTGGTCTTGCATCTTTCTATCAGAGACCCAGGCAGCAGCTCTTAATCTATTAGGTAACAGCTGGAAAGACAGCAGCTCTGAACCACAGGAATCCAGGCTCTGCCCTGAGGAGCTGTGAGTTCTTGGGCAAGTCCTTCACTTCCTTGATTTTCAGATCCTGCAACTGTAAAATTGTTCTTCATGTCCATCTTCCAAGTGCCTGCTGTTCAGTCAACGGTAACATCACTCTCATTATGACCAAGGTCCTGGTGAGAGGAAGGGGCGAGGTAGCTGGCCTCGTAGTATGCTTGTGCTACTCAAAATCTTCAGGGCCTGTTTATCTCTATACAGCCTCAACTGTCCACCTGCTCCAGGGGACTGTCCCTCTGTTAGTAGTGGGGAGGCTCTCTGGACTTTCATGGCACCAACTAGACTTATTCAGCACCCCAGCCAGTCTGACCAGCTCCCACTGCTCCTGTGTGGAACATGGTAGGAGAGACGAGGTTGCCCCTGGTACAGATGCCAAGGAATTCACCAGTGACTGGGGCAGTGAATGAGGAGAAAGCAAATCTCCCTGCCCAGCATGCTTCTGCAGCAGCCAGTGACAGCCTGGAACATGTCACACTGATTGGAGAGAAAGGATCAGGGAGAGCTCACTCCCCAACATGACACCCAGGCAGGGTGGGGGCATGACAGAGTCCCTTCAAGGGCCAGCCCATGGGAGGCAAAGCATCCCATACTAGGTATTGGGGTGGGGAGGCAGGCAAGGACTCTCTTTTCCCTGTGGACTCATCAATCTACTTTCTGTCTGCTCCAGGGAGGCTGGCACACCCTGGGAGTGTTGACGGATGGCTGGTTGACTTTACAACATAAAATGCCATAGAAAACCAAGCACTTTGATTTATTTCTCAAGTGTATCAAAGGATGGTTAGATGGACTGAGGAAGGAAAGATAGATGATACCAGCTAACACTAACTGTTCATCGTGTGTCAGACAGTTCCAAGCCCTCTGCATATGTTAGTTCATTGAATCCTCATGAGGGCGCATGAGGCCAGTGTTATTATTTGCCCCATTTCACAAATGAGGAAACTAAGGGACAAAAGGTTAAGGATCTTCCCCAAGTATTCCAACCCAGGCAGTGGGGTCCCATTGCCCACTCTCTTTCCTAACACTGTAGGACACAGAGGCTGGACATCCGAGGAATTTTCAGGAAGCAGGTTTATCAATGGCAGGGTTCAGAGGGACTATCACCTACAATTCTCTGGACCATGAGTCTGGAAATTCCTCTGACTTTATACCCAGTGAGTGGAAGGGCTTGAAGGTTTACATTTTTGTAGGAGTCTACGTAATAGTATTATGCAGTAACATCATCAAATCTACAGCCAAATTTACCTTTTGTAAGACAAAGCAATTCAGCCCTCACAGAGAATAGGAAGTCCTAAATCACTTTGAGCTCTTTGCAGATATTTTTGCTGATATTCTATTAATAAGAATAATTATGGTGAGGGTTTCTGGAGAAGCTTAATTAAGATTCTTTGGTGGAGGAGAGGATGCCACTACCCTAGGCAGACAGATCCTTGATGGAAGTCTCCATCATCCCAATTCCATTAGTGAGTGTGGTTTCTGTGGTTTTCTTTACCACAGTCTAGAAACATTCACATATGTCCAATGCAGTTCCAGATGACTTCTAGGATGGAGTGCTGAGAGGCAGGAGGAGAGAGGGACTTGGACAGAACTATGACCAGGTCCAGCTCTTACACCCTCCTGCTGCTTGGCAGTGGTCAGGTTCTTCATTCTCTGAGACTGATTGGTCTTATCAGACAAATGGAAAAGATCTGCTGTGCCTGCTTGCCCAACTAGTCACGAGAGCTTGACAAGGCAGAAGGTCTGGCAGCATCTGCGTTTCCAGTATAAGGCCCCCTCGTTGGCAGTGCTGGGGGCTGGTAGGAAACCAGGATGGGTTGACTGCCTTTGAGGTTGGAAAAGCCCACCCTGAGAATAACAGCTTCCTTCTCAAGCAGAAATGATGGCCACAAAATTATGGGCTCATACACCTTCCTGCCCGCACTGAGGAACCACAGAGGGGTGGGTTGGTTAAACCAGATGCCACGCACTGTTGGTTACTAGGAACCTCTCTCTACCCGTTCCTCTCTGGCCACCGTCTTTCTCGCACTGAAGAGGCTAAACACCCAGTGGCAGGCTTTCCTGGACTTACCTCACACATTGGCATGTTACCTAATCCTGGTGGAAGGGGATCAGAGGAGAGATTTGTTTGTGCTAGGAGTTGATTGGAAAAGGGTGTTCTCCCTCCTAGAAAGATCAGCACACTGGGTTTTGTGGTGTCTGTATATTTAACTGGAGTTGCTGCAGTTGATGTTCAATGGTGAGGGATGTGACTCCCAAGACGAACACAGCGGCATGGAAAGACAGAAAGACTAGAGCCCTTGATGATGTCCCTGAGCTGCACAAGAGTCCTAACACAGTACCTGGACCCCACATTGTGTGGGATAATCAACCCTCTGTGGTCAAGGCCATCCTTAGGTAGGTCAGAAAGCACCCAACTTAGGACAATTGAGAATGGGGCTGAGAGCCAGGAGCCCCACATCCTGGTCAGGGGGCTCCTGTCTACTATCAAATCATGAAATCTGATCCAGTTACAAAGCTCTTGGGATAGATAGAAGAACTGTTTACTAGGGGGGTTAGAAATCCCTGCTCTACCTCCTGCCAAGAGTATCTGTAAGACCAAAGGAAACATTTTTGACCTCCACTAGTACTTTGTTGTAGAGATATAGAAATGAATAACATGATGGACAGGCACAGATGGGAGTGCTCCAAGGGCAGAAAGAGTTCAGGAGGACTGGGGAGCTGGGAAGGGGGTAGGAGAGGGAGGTTTTTCTTCCTACCTAGACTAAGGGAATCAAAGCACACCACTTCCTTGGTTCCTTCAACACCAAGATCCTAGAACCCATGTGCTCCTATCACCAGATCCTTGCTGGACCTGTGTATCCCTGTAACACAGGTCACTTGACACCAGGGCCATCTCCTTATCCAACTGCCCACAGGGAGGGGCTGTGCTTAGCCCTCTCTATCTCCAGCTCCCAGTAACAGAAATGAGTGGGTTGATGGAATATATTAATAAATGAGTAAAAGGGTTCTGTCTTATAGCTTCACTACAACTCAATTCAAAGAATAAATGAAGGAATAAAACATTTTGAAGTGTGTTATCCAGAGTAATAAACTGCAGAGATTCACAATAACCCTTTCAATAGAGAATGTTAAAATAAGTAGAAAGCAACATAACAGCAGAAGAACATGGCTCTCATTCTCAGAGTCAAGTGGCTAGCTAATTTTCTTGTGAATGCATGGAGTAATTACTAGCAAAAGAGTAGTCAATGAACTTCCTTAAACACTATTTTCCCAAAGAGAAAATGAAAGAATAAAATGTAAAACTTGAGATGCCCAATATGAAAAAGCTATCTGATTACTTGAAAATTAGTCTGCTTATGTTTGAGTTTATAATGAGATTTTCAGAGAAAAATGCAAAAACTGTAAGTATTTTCTTGTAGGAAAAAAATGCAAGGCAGACCATAAAGTATATAAATGGTGTCTGAAAATAGATAGCTTTGTCTGCTTTCTAAGTAAATCTTCACTACAGTGAAGGTAGGACTTATTTTTATCCATGTTCTCTTTAAAAATGTGACATGTCTACCAAAGGCACTATCAATGATGACATCGTGTTACAGCTAATATGTTGTGGCTTTGCAAGTCAGTCCCAGTCAAAGCTCTTGCAGACTTGGAAGCTGGTGCCCAGAGACATCTTTCAAGATGACACAGCTGGGTTGCCAGGGTAACTCGTTGGATGAGGCTCTAGCTTGCTTTGGGAGACATTATATAAGACAAGACCAACTTGGAAGAGTCAAGGAATATCCTGGGGGTGAGAGCAGATGGAGATGTTGTCCATTCTGCTTTCAGGATGAGGACATAGTTGTGACATTTGGAGATAGGGAGCATGAGACACCTGGGTCAGCCATGTCAATGCAAAAACCTTTATGGTCAGACTAATGGAGAAGGCTCTTGATTATCAAGGATTCTAGTTGATAGAGAATCCTAACAATATATATCAAATAAGGATAGTCATTTTCTTAAGGATAAGTCTCACTATTTATTATTATATTTCAAAGATGTTTTAGATTTCCTATTATTTTTTTGTTAAGAACATGTTAATGTGTGCTTATTATTCAAATGGATGAACGACTCCCATAAAAGACAAAAATCTGATTAATTCATAGAGAAGATAGTAAAAAACTGGGGACCCTGAATATATGAGATTTTATAGATGTGCATACACACACACACACACACACACACACATATGCTTTATTATGTGGATGCCTCAGTGAGGATCAAAATTCATGGGAGTGTGACAGAAACTCATGTGGCATCCACATAACTGAAGATTTTTCTTGCTTGCAAAGTCTAAGTTGATCTAGCAGCTCTGCTCTGTGAGTCACCAGAGTCCAGGTCTCCTTTTCTCCCAGGGCATTGCTCTGATCTATATGACCCCATTAGCTCAACACAGTGTCACATTCTAGCTTGGGAATAGAGAAGACAGGAGAGGCAGGGGAGTGAAGATGTGTGGCTACATGATGGCCCTTGGGGATGGGATAGGAGGCCCTGCCAAGTGGGAATGGACTCGTTCTTTGTATGCCTCGGCTTTACCCTGTTCTGCTGCCCTGGCTGGACCTGACAACTGACCCTTTTACTCTGTCTGAGGTATTGAGGACTGATGGGAACTTCATCCAAATAAAGTGTTGAACTGTGACCATAAAGGTCCCACCAATTTGTCACTTCGTATGCTGCAAGCAGTGGTATTTATCTTTAAAATGTGAGAAAGTGTTATCTGTAACTTGATGGGGAAGACTCCTGGTCACCTCTGCTTGAGGCTGACTTGGGAGCCCCGCAGGGTGTGCTGCAGGACTGGTAGACCATAAATACGGCTCCTTTTCTTTTCTATGTCTCTTGGTAGGAGGGACATTTACTTCCCAATATGATTTGAATGCCACATAAGGAGTAGATCAGGGAGGCATGAGACAAATATGGCACAGGATGAGGGACAAATGACCAGCAATGGTTGAGAGATGCTGAGACAGAGGAGCTTGGTTGGACCTCTAGTCACACTCATAGTGAGATTAACTGATACAGAATGACTGTTTAGTCTTTGTATTTCACCCATCCATTTATCTGCCCATTAACTCATGAAGTACTGTGGAGCATCTACTCTACAAAATCCCCAAATTAAGAGTTGGAGATACTGAAAGGAGCCAACAGCCATGGTCCCTGCTCTCAAGGAGCTCAATCAACAGAAGAGACCATCAAGCAAACTGTCAGTGGCAGGGTTGGGATGTGATACCTTATAGCATGGGTGAGACCTTGGGTTCATTCTCTGGCACAAAAAATAAATAAAAGATTAAAAACACCAAAACTGGAAATGATGATCCAGTGAGCTAAAAATCGCCCCCAAGATACTGTTGAAAAACAGGAAGTGTTCACAAGAGGCTCTAAGAAGGTGTGTTGGAAGAAATCATGCTCTAGCCCCATCTCAAGTGAAGCAGGTAGTGGTGAAAAGAAAGGGTTCCAGGCAGCAGGGAGCATTTGTAATCTTTTCTTCCCCCTTACTAAGATTTATTTCTTTTGAGTCCTACTCCACAAAATCATCTTGCAAGGCAAGATCCTAGATATTTCTCGGGCACTCTAAAAATACATCCATAATCTAATGGAAACAAGCATGTTGGCAGGACGTTCCCCTTCCTGCCCATTAGTCAGTCCTTTATCAGAGAAGCCTTGTCGAGGACAGAGAACATGATGTTGGATTGCAGAGTGTCAGTGATATGGGGCTGGAGGCATGCGGATGGCAGGGGCTTGGCCCTGTAGCTCCACCATGTGTTTCCAAGGAAACATCCTCTGAGCTCCAGCCAGGCAAGGGCCACACTTAGAGGCCCTGAACTCTGCTTGCTTTGACCCAGTGGTGCCAGAGTTGGCTCCTATTTCCAAGGCAAATGAAAAGCTTTGCTGGATAAAGCAAGTTGTCATGGCACTTTTCTGGTCCTGATGGTAGTTTTCAAAAAGAGAAAAGAGAAAGGGAAAGGAGCTAATATTTATTGAGTTCCTACTACATTTCAAGTATGTGCTACAAGAGAAACAGAAGATAGAGAGGATCCCCTGGAAACAGAATTGAGTAATGACAAGAACAATAATCATAGCCAATGCTTATGAAAACTTATTATGTGCTAGGCACTCTTCTAGGCACATTCTTTGGGTTAATTATTTAGCTCCTAAAACCTCCTTCTGAACTAGATACGCTTACTATCTCCACTTTACAGAGAGGCAGCTGAAACACAGAGGGAACATAACATGGCTAAAGTTGCACAACTAGAGAATGGCTGAGCTGCACACATGCTCCAACTTTGGATTTTCCACCTCTGACTCTTATTATGTGACCCAGGCAAGGGACATAGACTCTTTGAGCTTCAGTTTCTTCATTTAAATGATTCGGATAGCAATGCCTCACATGCAGATCTGAGAAGGTCAAGCGTGTATGAGAGAAAATGAAAGGTGATCCTGCCATATCAGGATCTTGTGGTTTAGATATGAGGTGTGCCCCGAAAGCTCATGTGTGAGACAATGCAAGAAAGTTTAAAGGTGAAATGATTGGGTTTTGAGAGTCTTAATTTAATCACAGTGCATTAAACCCCTGATAGGGATTAACTGGGTGGTAAATGTAGGCAGGTAGGGTGTGGCTGGAGGGGTATGCCTTTGGATTATGCATTTTGTCTGTGGTGGGAGAAGACCCCTCTCTCTCTCTCTCTCTCTCTCTCTCTCTCTCTCTCTCTCTCTCTCTCTCTCTCTCCTTTCTTGTGCCATGTTCCCAGTTACTTTCCTCTGCCACACTCTTCTGCCACGATTTTCGGTCTCACCTAGATCCTGGAGGAAGGGAGCTGGCCTTCTATGGACTGAGATCTCTGAAACTGTGAGCCCCAAAATAAACTTTTCCTCCTCTGAAATTGTTCTTGTTAGGTTTTTTGGTCACAGTGGCAAAAAAGCTAACTCAAATGACAGGGCCGTGTGCCCACATACGGCTGCTTTGGAGGCAGCCTTCATCTAGAAAATGAGGTTTGAACTTGGCCAAATGGTAGATTTCTTCTGGCCAGGAACAGGTTTAAAAGATTATTCCAAACCCTGTCAGCAGTGGGATCAACTCCAGAGCTTTCTAAAGAGGGCTGTGACGGCTCAGTGTGAAATGAGCCAGCTCTGTCTTCAGCAGCCCTCCTTGCATTGTTCTGCCGTGCTCTCTGCTCCCTAACTCTCTACCCCATGCCTTCCACTTTACTCTGGTCTTGCTCTTACCTGAACCTGTTCCCCTAAACTTTATTAATTAATTTATTTATACTAACATACCAATGTCTGACTAGATTTCATGTGTACATTCTTCAAAGGGACTTACAGTTTATCAATCAGGAGAGCCAGAGTACTCATGGTAAGAGTTTAGAGTTTAGGAAGACGATCTTCTTTATATTCTGAAGTTCACATCACACAACTGGGCAGTGCAAGGCAGACCTTGTCAATCATCAGGGATGGGAATTTAATAAGGCACAATTTTCACTAAGCTTGTGTACGGGTTGTGCATATGTGCACATGTGGACATTCAGAGGTTTAGAGGTGGGGAGAGGGTTGCCTTTCTTGATTTTGGCCTCCTTCAAGAATAGTGTCTCTTTGCAATGAGACACTTCACCCTCTTTTTTTGGAGGATGAAGTGGTTTCAACCCTGAGTAAGGAGGCAGATGGTCCAAAAAGGCTGCTTAACACCTGTGTGAGCCCTGAAACCTGTCCAGGAGACTCAGGAGCAAAGCTGCTGAGAAAGGAGCTCCCCTTCAAAGCACTTCACCGTGTAAAGGCCCCTCCCCTTCCATGAGCACCTGATCGGTCCTTCCTTATAGGACAGATAGGGTGAAAGTAGGGCTGTTACTGGGTAATAGATCCCATGGTTGGGAAAATCCATGAAGATATTCACCTTCATCAAAGTTTCCTGAACGGATCACTCAGGTATGCCAAAGAGAAGACCCTGCAGCCATGTCAGGTCACCAGCTGCAGAGGCCAGGGAAAAGGAAATCTTACAGAGGAAGCTCTGATCTGCCCTTGCCTGGGGGAGCCCAATCTTTCTCCCTCTGATTCAGTATAAAGAAAGTGCAAACAACATCTGTACTTTGAAAAAGCATCAGGACGACTCTGAAAAGCATCCCAAGTTGCTTCTGGGCTTTCATGTGTCGAAGCAGGAAGCCATCCCCATGTGACAGCAGTGGTTTGATTTCCCAGAAGGTGGATTTGGATTTAGCCATTTTTGGTTCATTCATTCACTCAACAGAGTTTCCAAAGCCCTTCTCCAGGCCAGACCCAGGGCCCAGTTCTTCGGCGTGGGGACACAGAGATGGATAAGACATCAAACTCTGCCTCAAGGTGCTCCCGGTCCAGGGATGCCAGCTTCCTCTCCCTGTCTCTCATCACCCTCTCCCTGCTCGTTACTCCCCAGGCCAGCCCTCTCCTTCTTTCTCCTCACTCCTGGTTGCCTTTCTTCCCTCTCTTCTTTTCTTTCTGGAGCCCATGCTTCTCTCTGCAGTATCCTTCCCCATGATTCATCGCAGTCTGCCAGGAACCAGAAAGACTACTGTACATGACCTTAAGTTACTCAACGGAGGCAGAGAAAATGCCAACTGAGGTAGGAAGTAGGAGTTGTAAAAAAACAAAGAAAGAAGTTGAAGAGTACAGTAAAATTCTTAGAAGACAGTTGATGAGTTGTACATGGCTGGAAATCCCTGAGGTCATCATGACAACAGAATGACATCAGGGTCCCAGCCCTACCCTGGCCCCCTTGAGACCTCAGGCCAGGCACTCCTCTAGGCCAGTCTCCTCATCGTGAAAAATATCTGGACTAAGTCATCTCGAAGAACTCATCTGAGAATAATCAATCCGGTCCTTCCTGTGGGATACTCTTCACTCATCCCAATGCCCAGTCTCCTCCCTAAGCAGAGCATGTGAAGGAGGATGCCCCAATTCTTGCAGAGCGAGACGGACCTGTGGGCCTGGAGCTCCTTTACTCACCTGCTCACACTGTATCCTCTTGTCTGTAAGCAGAAGACACCTCTTTCCTCTGCCAACTCATTTATCTACCCAACAAAAATGTAAATAGCTTCTGCCATTAACATGGCCATGTACCACCATCAAGAATCAGACATCAAAAAAGTTAGACATCAATCAGATAAGATCTTGTCCCCAGAATGCTCCCAAGCCCAGGGAAGAAGTATAAAGTGAACTCTTCTAGGGAGGATATGCTTGGACCCAGTGGAAAGGGATGTCCTGGTAGGCTAGAGAAGTGGGGTGAGAGCTGGCACCAGCATGGAGGCTAGAGAAGTGGGGTGAGAGCTGGCACCAGCGTAGAGGCTAGAGAAGTGGGGTGAGAGCTGGCACCAGCATGGAGGGAGAGGTGGCTGGTGAGAATGAGCCTCCTGGGGAGCCCTGCTCCAGCTGGGCTCTGTGCTGACAGAAGCCAGCAGAAAGAGGCCCCTGCAGCAAGAGTTTCTTCTCCGTGGACAAAGCCCTCTGGGGTACAACTGCGAGCTGGGGGCCCAGTGGTGTCTCTCACCACCATTTCTTTTGTGGCAACACAGTCCTGGCACTGAAATCAGTGTCCCCTTGGCAGATGTCCTGGTTTGGGGAAACACTGGCTTAACAACGTCCAGGAAATTGCATATTCATGATGAATCCCGCTGACAGATCCTCCCAGCCCTTGGTCCCAGGGAGGGCCGCCTGCAGCCTAAGTCACTACAGTATCATTTTTCCAAACACTTGGAGCCCTCTCTTCTGCTTGCCAGTCTGCAGGGAGCCAGCCTGAGGGACTCCACATGGCATTTCTGTTGACTTTCTCCTCCTTTCCCCCTTTCCCTCCAAACCCAGGCCAATTTGCCTCCGCCTCACTCTTCAACCTGCCCCAAAGGGGGCATTTATCCTTTAGGATCAGGTCCAGGGCACTTTTCCTCTTAGCAGGGCCACCAGGAGGAGACTTTCTGGGCACTCTGCATTCTGCCTTGCCCAGGGGAAGTCAAATACTGCCAATAACAGCAGGAGAACACTGCAGTTATGACCACAGCCCCATGAAAAGTGCAAGCCCATTGTTGGTGCAACAGCTCAGAGGCTTTGGTGGACAGAATGGGGTTCCTATTTTGAGTGAGACTGTGTTTCCTCATTTGTAAAATGATAATGATCTCACAGAAAAGTTGAAATGAAATGAGAATGCCCAGCACAGCGCCTGCACCTGGGAAGTCACCAATACCTCCGTTTCCCATATTTCTTTCCATTATGAGGGGAGGTTTTCTCTAATTTCATTCATTCCCTCGTTATAGATTACTGAATAAACAGCAACTCCATCTTCCTTAAGTACAGCTCGCACTATATCCTGCCTCCCTTCATAAACCTCCTGAATCCACAGCATATCCTTAGGTGAAAAAAAAAAAAAAACAATTACAAAGCACTAGAGAGAGAAAGATAGCACAATCCTATTTTTGAAAAACACACACTCGTCTCTCATTGCCTCCTCTCTCTTCATAGTGTTTAATTCCAAGATGGATTGGCAAGAAGGACCCTCACGCCTTACTTTATATACTTCCTTTTATCTTTAAATATTCACGATATACATGTAGTAACTTTTCACTTTAAACCAATCCTAAGCAATACCCAAAACCCTCTTATGGCTCACTTTGCCTACTGGAAAAAACTATCAATTCCATTTCCAAGCACTGGGCCTGTCTTAATTACTTGGCCATGAGTAATTAAAAATTCAACAAACAATGGCTTAAACAGAAGTTTATTTTTCTCACATATAATGAAGTTTGGAGATGGACGTATGTTGAGTTGGATCATGACTTCTGAACATTTTTGAGATTCTCTTGGCCTTTCCTTCATGAACACAACATGACTGTTGTTCAACTTCCAGGAATCACATCACCATTCAAGTCTGCCAGAGAGGGGAAGAGGGGCCAGGCCCATCAGCCCCCTTTTATCGTGAAGTCAAAAGATTTCCAAGAATTGCCTCCTACCCACCTACCTCTAGCAAACTTACTCTTCCACCTTTTTGACCTAAATTATATCACATAGGCACACACACACAAAAATAAAAACAGAAACAAGATTATTATGAGGAGTTTTAGTACAATCATCATCTATTTCCTGGGACTGGGACAGATGAACACTGATCCCTTGAGCAAAGCACAGTTATTTCAGTAAGGACACACTGATAAGGAAGGCAGGTGGCTGTCAGCTAAAGGGCCTGAGAACCTTCCTCCCAGCAGAAATCCATGCACTGCAAACAGAGCTACCTGTGGTCCCCACACGTTCTTCAACATGGCACCACCAGCCCTGAGCTCAAGCTGTTCTCTTGGCCTGTGACACTCCCCCTTGGCGCTGTGGTGAGGGGAACAAGTCCCACATACTGTGAACATCACACAGAAGTGGATCCCAGAAAGCCCCATGCTGCTTCTTATCTCTGGGTGGCCCCACAGCCAGCTCTTTGGCTCCCATCGGGCTCCCATACTTAATTGATGAACTCCAATCAGTGACTCTATGTTTCATGAAGCTTTATGAGATGGCATGGTATATCTCTGCCCCATCGACACTGCTAGCTCCCTGGTCTGTCCCTGCAGCAAGGTATTTCTCCCTGGCCCTTCTTCCTGGAGACTGGCAGTGCAGTGGTTGGTGATAGGAACCAATAGATGTACGTGAATTTGACAAGCTTGGTCTACACAAGTTCATTGTGGACCTGGACGACAGTTCCTTGTGTGTGTGCTAGTTTAACATTCTTAAAATAAGTTCATAGGGTGGGCCTGAGGATGTCCTTCTGCTTCATGGTATCTGGGACCCAAAGTCCCCCTCCCAGGGGCAGGGCTTAAGAGCTCTGGTATGGTCCCCAGGAGCAGGAAAGGAAACCCAACAGCTCAACAAGCTTCTCTCCAGTGGACAGACCTGGGCATGGGCTCCTCTGTCTCCTAACTCATTCACTTCAGAATGGACATGCTTCTGAGATAGATAGGGAGCATGAAAAACACAGAGAAGGGCCTCCTTTGACACCAGCTGCTCCTTGGGTCTTGACCCTACCATGAGAAGGACTGGTTTTCAGGAACACTGAGAAACAGCCATCGACCTGAGCATGCTTTAGCTCTACCTCTTCCTTAGTTGAAGGTGATGCTCTCCCCATGAACTTAATTTCACAACTACTGGAGAGGCTCTTACATCATTCTGGCCTGTTCAATGTGCAAAAAAGGAGGGAAAAAACTTTAATAAAAGATCCAGAGTTCAGGGCTTTGTCCACTGTAGCTTGAGGCCTCTACCTTGTTTTCAAATCTACTTTCTGGTTTCTAGCACCCCTGAAATTAATTTAGAAACAGGTAAAATAGCAGCAGTACTCTGGTCTTGTGGTGCAGGGTCTTGTCATGGCCCAATATTGCTGAGCACGGGACAGTGACCACATCAAATGCACAGTGGTGAGCTGCACTGGGAAGGCTGCAAGCAGGAGCAAGGGATGCTGTTGTCATGGTAACCACCGTTTATCCTCGTCTTGCCAGGTTGGGCATTCTGAGTTGAGCAGGGCTGAATTATTGCCCCCATTGTGTGGTATTTTTTTCAATTTTGAGATGCCTATGTCTACACACACACACACAAACACACACACACACACACACACACACACACACACAGAGTTCCTAGACCTTTTCCTCTATGTTTGTGCAGGAAAAAAATCAGTGTGATTTCCAGCACCCTCCCAGCTTCAGAAAGTAGCATTATCCTGGGGAAGAAATACAGGGAGACAGGTGAAGGAAGAGTGAGGGAGAGAAGCTATTGCCATGGTATTTGGTGATCAGAGGAGTTTTGTTAAGGTTCAAGGATGTAGTCAGCCCATGTATCAATTTCCTACTGCTACTGTAACAAATTACTCTGCACTAAGTGACTTACAACAACACAAATTTGTCATCTTGTTCTTTGGAGGTCAGAAGCCTGAAGTGGGTTTCACTGTGTCCTCAGGGCTGCATTTCTCCCAGTGGTTCTTGGGGAACCCACTCCCTTGCCTTTTCCACCTTCTACAGACTGCTCTCATTCCTAGGCCCGTGGCCCTGCTCCATCTTCAAACCCAGCAACACTGCACCCTCACACCCCTGTCTACTTCTGCTTAGTTCTCTGACTCTGTTAACAGCCCTGGCGATTACACTGTCCATCTGGACAATCCAGAAATAATTTCCCCATTTCCAGGTTCTTCACTTGATCACATTTGCAATGTCCCTTTTGGCGTAGAAAGTAAAACATTCACGGGTTTCAGGGATGACAATATACACATCTTTGCAGGTGTGGCATTATTCTGCTATTCTACCCAGGTTCTGCGGATAGTGCATTATTGTAAGAGTAACCACAATACTTCACAAGCACCCTTTGAGAATTTTACATGTATTAGTTGATTTAATGTGTGCTAAAGTTCTACAAGGATGGTATCATTATTCTCATCTACACCTGAGGAAATTGGGCAGAAGAAGTTATGGGAATGTTCCAGCAGGTTTAGGCAAGGAAGGCAGAAGCAGGAATTGGCTCCAATTCCTGTTTTCCATCTAGCCACCCCCCCAATGTCTCCCAGCACTTTAGACCAGCTGCCACTGTAATCAGCCTCTCAGAATAGATGAACGAGGGGTTTGGAAAGAGACTCAGGGTCAGGGTGCGCGAAGAAAGATGACCTGAACACCCAACTGTGTGCTATGTGGGGGTCTCCCAAGCTGCTTCACTGAGTCTTCACAAAACCCTGGGGGTGACATCACCCAGGCTTACAGGAAAGACTACCATGTCCAAAGGGGTTGAACCACTAGCTTAAAATAACACACCTAATAAGTACAGTAGACTCCGCTTATTCCCAGCAGATTCATTCCAAGATCCCCCAGTATGCACCTGAAATTGCCAATAACACCAAACCGTGAATATCCTGTTTTTCCCCATGCATACACCTATGACAAAGTTGAATTTATAAATTAAGCACAGGAAGAGACTAACAACAATGACTAATGATAAAATATGATAATTATAACAATATTCCACAATAATAGCCATTTAAAGCTTACAAATTGTTTATTTCTGGAATTTTCCTATTATAAGTTTAGGACTATGTTTGACCTCTGGTAATGGGAAACCCCAGAACAAAGTCACATGTAAGAAGGAATGACTGTAATAGAACTAGCATCAGAGCCAGTCTCTGATGAACCCAGAATCAATGTCCTCCCCTCTTCTTTCTCTGTCTCTAACCGAGTTACCCACCTGCCATCAGCAGCAGAGGACCAATCGGTCCATCTCAGAATCCTTACTTTAGATGAAGATTGGTGGGGTGGGGAGGGAGCAAGTTAATTAACAGCATGTATTATAAACATGCTTCAATTTTTTTAAAGGGATGTTTTAAAGAATATAACACAAATTCCACACGAATGTTCACTAACATTGAAACTTCAGACTCAGCGCCCTAGTCCGCTGAGGCTCGGGTATTTTCTAATCTTAAGGGCACTTTGGTGGAAAAGTGTGGGCTTTGAGCCTCAATGTGCTCCATCATATTTGTCTTCTTTGAGAAGGTAGTTTCAAGACAGGGAAGTAGAGCAACCAAGTCACAAACCATCTTAGGACATTCAGTCCCAACTCTCATCAGGTGCCCCTTGCACTATCTGGTTGCTTCCCTAGGCATGTATTTTACCTTCTGTAAGATGAAGGTAATATATTTCTCCATAAATAAAGTTTACTGGGCACTGCTTGTCATCACGATCTGTATCATACACCTGGGAACCAAAGACGAATTAGTTTCCATCTTGAAAAATAAAAACATTGGACACAGTTCCTGCTGTCAAAGTACCCAGGCATGTCACAGACTGTTGTGCATTACAATCGTGTTTGGTTAGTGCATGTTGGAGTTGTGCTCAGGATATTAAGAGGGCAGAAGGGAAGAGCATTTGATCTAGCTTTCACTTGAAGCTTTCTGAATGTCCTGAGTCCTAGAGGATGTGCCTGAGGCAGAAAAGCATGAAAGAGGGAGGCGCTCCATGCAATGGGAAAAGCAAGGAGATGATACAGGTGATCCAAGGGGAGGTATATGGGGAGCACAAAATTCATTTCACTAGAGTGTGAAGTGTCCATCAGGCAGGGAGAGTACCACCGTATAAATGGAATCAACCTGGGAGGGACTGAGCAGGGACTCTGCAGAAAGTGGCCCAAACAAGTGAAGAATTTTAGGTAAGGTGGCTCTGGAATTTTCCTTTTTAAGTGGTTCACTGGGCAGCAGTGTGGACGATAGATTGGCAGGAGAGGAGCAGGCTAGAGGCAGGAAGACTGGAAGGATCCAGGAGAGATCTAGGAGGTGGAGACCCACCTCTCATCTTCAGGGGAAATCAGCTGAGCTTTGAACATTGTCCAGTGTTCAAGGTTTTCAGGAGGAAGGCCTCTCATTAGCTCCAACTTAGGATCCCTCATCCATAGGTCCAAGCTCTGATTAAAGTGCAGGGGACACAGATGCACGCAGTCATCCCCCGACCCCGCCAGGCAAGTGGGTGAGTAGGTATGCAAGAAGCTATTTATGATATTATCTTTTGAGAAAAAGAGTTTCAGACCCACTATTGTCTTTTATCCTGTGACTTATAAATAGATTTTAAGTCTCAGAAATCCAAGAGAGTACATAGTAAAAAAGCAAAAAAAAAAAAATAGCAAAGATCTAAACAATCTTCATTTGCTTGTGTTAAAAAAAATGTACAGAGAGTAACTTCTGATAAATTCAAAAGAGTAGAGTGAAACCTCTCACTTTAAACTCCCTGGGAAAGGCTAATTTGAATGCTACATTGTTTTGAAGGAGTACAATTTTAATCCTCTCACATTCAAGCATAATAAAACCTTAAGAGAATATTTGTTTAATCAAATGCTAATGAGTAGAATAAGTTAATAAGAAATTATAATAGACTTATGTTACATAATGGTGAGTCAAGAGCAGTCTGATCATTTTTTTAAAATATAATAATAAAGGGGATAAAGGATAGCTACCTTGAAACAATAGCCAGCAACTCTCATTTAACCCAAAATCTCACTTATTGAACAATCTTATTAAAACCAGAAGTTCTTGGGAAGGCTACTGGTTTTCAGATTGCATTCTCCTGGGTACCCAGAAAGTGAGCATGACCCAGAATAAGAGACATGCATCTGAATAGGAATTTTGTCTGGCTGTCCTCATTCTTCTCAATTCTTCTGAGTCCCTTCAGTTGCCTCTCTACCTGCCATCCATCAAACCAGAGATCCAAAAGCAGTTCACCTTTTCTAGCTCATCTCACGTAAATTTAAAAATCTTTGAAAAATCCTAGTAATCCACATTTTATGCTTATTAAGACAATCATTGGTGCTCTATATGTGTAATGAATTACATTCTGCCATCCTGTATAACAAATTAGAATAAATAAATAATTTAATTTAAAAAGACAATCATTTTTCACAATCAAGTAATCCATAGATAGTTTAGCACTAGAAAAGCTGTACTTATAATTGCATCAACAATATTAAGAAAAAGTGATTTGAATAGATACTCGTAAGAACAAAAGCATCATCTTAAAGAGAAAAACATTTTAATAACGGAAGGTAAATCTTTAATTTCAGGAGAATTTGTTATTTATTTATTTATTTATTTTGGTATAGGGGATTGAACTCAGGAACACTCGACCACTGAGACACATTCCCAGCCCTATTTTATATTTTATTTAGATACAGGGTCTCACAGAGTTGCTTGGTGCCTTGCTGTTGCTGAGATGGCTTTGAACTCGAGATTCTCCTGTCTCAGACTCCCCAGCTACTGGGATTACAGGTGTGTGCCACCGCGCCCGGCTGAGAATTTGTTATATTAAACCTTTTTTGGCACCATGTCTTTAACCATAAATGTATGAAAATCAATACTGAGAAAGGGACATTCTTTATCTTTGGGTTATAGAAATTATTACCAAAAAGTAAAATAGGATTTCAATACTAGGATCAGAAGGAGAAGAATTGAAGAATTCAAGAATTTTTCAAGGAGGACAGCCAGAGAAAGCTATTTCTCTAATCACTGAGAGAACATGTACCCCTCAAAATCCATGAGAATCAGCAAAAAAATTGAATTAATAATGATTTGTCTAAAATAACCAGATGGTCATTTAAAATATAAAGGTCATTGTCCTTCTTATGTACCACCAAAAATTAATCAGAAAACATATTAGAAAAAGAAACAACTTATAATAGCAACAACAGAGGTAATCTTTAGAAAAAAAAAGAGGGGACTTATATGAAGAAAACCTTATTGAGCAACATAAATAGACTTGAGTCAATGGAGGGAAATGCAATTTTCCTAGCTATCCAAATCAAATTCTGTGAAGGTGTTAGGTATTCTTTATTTAGGTTTAGAGGTAAATTAAATGTCAATTTAAAATTATTCTGAGGTCCACTCAGAAGAATGAACTCAAGACTAGATGACTTTTAAATAAATGAGATTCTTGTTCTCAGGGTTTGAAAATATGCTTTATGACTCTAGTTAGTAAAACAGTATGATCTACTGCCACAGCAGAAAAGTAGCATGTGTAACTGGTCAGGAACAAGCCGGCCTATATATACCAATGTAATCAATCAGTGATCGAGTACTGTGCTAGCCTAATGGCTGCAGGGCCATCTGCTTGAACGTTGGTGGAGAGAGAGTGAAAACTGATTCTCCCCTTGCACAAGGAGCCAAATAAATTCCAGATAAAATTAAAGAGCTGGTTTCTGAAATGAAATAATAATAGATGATGATTAAATAATAAAAGTGGCTATTACTTGAGTCTCTGGATGGAAGTGATTTCTAAGAAATATCTGGAATATTTTTGGGAAATATCTGTTAGATCCATAGTGTGACTGAATACAAATTAAAGATCATGTAGATCCAAAAATGCCCTGGGCCTAATTAAAGGCCAACCACCTACTAAGAGGAGGGGGAAATTAGCCCTGGAATCTGCTGTAAATTATTATAAGGACTAAAGAGCTAACTGGGAACACCCATTTCTTCAAGGCAACTCCGGGGAAAAGGAAGAGAACACGTCTTCCTCACTATTTCTGGATTAAAAGCCTGGGTTGATTTGGGCTGGTATATTTGTCCTATATTATAGTTGCCTTGACAGCACTTTGGAAAGATTCCCTGGGTTTGCAGTCACTCCTGGTGATTGGTTATAAGGTATTTAGGATTCAGTCCTATTCATTAAAAAAAAAAAAAAAATTCCATCTCCAACTCGATTCAGAGCTCTCCTTCCCTCCCCAGCACAAGCTGACTCGTCATCTATGACTGCAGAGAGGAGGCAGGGACCTGTCAAACCCAAGGCTTTTAGGCAACAAATCCTGCTTATGGACAGACAATCATCTCCAGGTCTGCAGCTGCTCCCTGGGTGCCCTTGACTTGTCTCTTTACCTCTCTGAGCCTTTCATCTTGTGTGTAATATGTGGAAAATAACAAATGTGGTGGGCAGAATCATGTGCTCCCCAAGATGTCCTAATCCTTAGAATTTGTAAACATGTTACATTACATGAAAGAGGATTTAAGGTTGCAGATAGAACAGGGGATACTAATCAGCTGACCCTTGATAGGGAGATAGTCCTGGACTATCTGGGTAGGGCAAAGAAATCACAAGAGTCCTTAAAACAGGAAGAATGAGGCAGAAGAGAAGGTTGAGAAGGACTCTACCTGCCATTGCTGGCTTGGAATGAAGGGAGGCATCGCATCACCAGCTCAGGGATGGCAGGCAGGGGACCTCTAGAAGTAAGAAGAGGCAAAGGGAGTCTTCCCTAGGGTCTACAGAAAGAAATGTGACCCTGCCATCATGATTGGAGCCCAGGAGACCATTGTCAGATTCCTAACCTGCAAAACTCTAAGATAATAACAAATTTGTGTTGATTTAAGCCAAGAACTTTGAGGTTATATCAGCAATAGGAAACCCAGCCAATGCACGATATTCGAATGTGTAATTACTAGAAGAGATCTCCTATGTGAAATGCCTACTGAAGTGGACCAGTGAAAGTACCTTTGTTACCTAGCAGTAGTGACTTTAACGGACTCCTTATTGGTAACCAGGCTTCCTGAAGAGTCCCTAATCTCTGCCAAATAAATGTGAAATGATTTTTCCCCTTCTAACTCCACATAGTAACATGCTATGGTGAACTATTCTGTCCTATATAATAGTTGCCTTGACAGCACTTTGGCAAGATTCCCGGGTTTGCAGTCACTCCTGGTGATTGGTTATCAGGTATTTGAGACTCAGTCCTATTCATTAAAAAAATTCCATCTCCAACTCGATTCAGAGCTCTCCTTCCCTCCCCAGCACAAGCTGACTCGTCTGTGACTGCAGAGAGGAGGCAGGGAGTGGAGGTGGGATGTGTCACTGATCCTCTCTCTGAAGCAGCGTCTCCTTCCTCTACTACAGACTAGCTCCTCCACTCCTTCATGTGTACTGGGACAGGGAGGAGATATGAAAAATGGAAATTCAAGAATATTACTGTTCGACCCATGGCCGGTCTTTCAGCTCATGGTCTCTGGGTTAACGTGGGCTGGCCATGTAGCCAATGGGCTTCATCTAGAAGAGTGAGGCTTACGGTGATGCAGTGCCCCTAAGCCTTGGCTGCTGCGTCAGTCACCTTTTCACCATTATGACAAAATACCTGAGAAAAACAACTTAAAGCAGAAAAGATTTATTTTGGCCCATGGTTTCAGAGATCTCAGGCCATGGTCAGCTGGCCCCATCGTTTCTGGGCCTGTAGAGAAGAAGTACAACATGGTGGAAGGACATGGTGAGGCAAAGTAGCTCACCTCATGGGAACCAGGAAACAGAGAGAGATGAGGAAGAGACTAGGGACAAAATAAGCCCTTCAAAGGCACACCTCCACCTCGGCCCTGCCTCCTACAGTTTCCAGCACCTCCCAATAGCACCACCAGCCAGAAGCTGCCTTCAACACAGGAGCCTATGGGAGACATTCCAGGTCCAAACTGTAACAGCTGACCTTTGGCAGGTCTGGCCTCATTCGTGTGAGGACTCATGTACTCCACCTCAGCCACTGCCCAGGCCAACTCCCAGACCAGTGGGTACATGCAGAATCATCCACCCTCCAATCCATTTAGGAACTGGGGAACTACAACTGCTCCCTACTGTTCCCTACAATTCTCTTCCCCCATTCAGAAGCACAGGGGCTACTAAGTAACTGCCTAGAAAACATCCAACCAGGGAACAAAGGCCAGTCTTTCCTTTGTATAGGAATTGACATTCTTTTACAGTCACTCTTGGAACCACCAGAGGAAGTCCAAGCCAACCTGAGAAGATTGTCATATGCAAGACCATTTTTTGAGCTAGACCTCATGAGCCTATGATGAACCCCAATTGCCATCAGCTCTCTGAGGCTAGAATAAGGGGTGCTTAGCACCTTTTATTCTCAGTTTCTTGTATTGGTCACAATTGCAAGACAGAGGAAAAATCTCTCTGTCACTGGCTAGAAACCTCACTGGGAGTCTCAGAATAGGCACAGGAAAGATTCCTACATTCACTCACACAATGAAAAATCCAGCATTGAGATGCCTGCCTGGCTTCTAGCTTGTTCTGACCATTGCCAGGGCCTGCTGGGTCCAGCATGGCTGAAGCAGACACTCTGAACAGGGAAAGCCCTGACAAGGTTTTCACCAGAGATAGAAGCAATAAAGGACTATTTAGTGCAGGCCTGCTGTTCTTAACTATGCCAGCAGCCCCTCCCTCATTCCAAGGTGGCATTCAACAGCTTCACTACCAGAATACTAACCCAGGCCCAGGAGATGCCAAATGTTTAGGCTTCTCCCACATCACTGCGGGCAGCTACCTCAGTGGACCTGGAGGAAGCTAGACAAATGCATGGCATATTTGTATGCAGACAAATCGGTGATTGTTCCTGGGGCTTATTCCTTTATTCACTTTTTCATTGAAGCAGGTATCTTGTGCCCTGCTCTGTGCTTTGAAGGATACAAAGGTAGAGAAAAATGGTCTGTTCCCCCTGGTGGTTTACCCCAATCTAGCAAGGCAGACCCAGACACATAGACATAAAATAAGAACAGGATAAGCACTATAGGAGAAGTACAAACGAAAGGTTAGAGAAGCACAGATCAGGGACAGATTCTAGCCTGAGTGAGCAAAGACATAATAGAGTGTGAGTTATTGGGGGCAGAGGCTGGATCTCTCTCTCTCTCTCTCTCTCTCTCTCTCTCTCTCTCTCTCTCCCTGTTTATCTGGGTCTGCACATATTGGATACCCAACCATTGTTAAGTTAAGCTGGCATGAGAAGCCTGGAAGCATGAAAAATTTGAATAAAAACAAGTAATTCAGTATGTCTGCGTACAGCACAGGGAGGAAGGTGTGTGGTAAGACATGAGCACTGGATGTTGGGGGTCCTTCAATGCCAGCCTAAGTCCACATGGTTACCTATAGGTAACCATGGACAGACAGATGTAAAAGAGTGATAGAAATTTGTGTGTTAGAAATGTCTCCATCAGGGTCTGGACAACCTTCAAAGGCAGGAATTGGGGTGTCTAGCTTTATTCTAGGGAGAAAATAAATTCGTGAGGACAGTGGTTATCCAAGCGTTCGGATGTGGATTTCAGCTTGTTGGAATACAAACCTCCTTTTAGAATGGCTTTGGAGAATCCAAAGACCCACGTACCACGGGCTCCTCTCTGAGGTGTAAGGGAGGCCTGACTCTGTGTATCTAATGACCTTGAGTTTGGAGGTGTTGCCTAGGAAGGCACTGGGCTCTGGCAGGCTGCATCCTGACCTGGGCTTGAGCGCCTGCCAGCCCTGTGGGTCCTGTCAGGACCTCTGGGGGCCAGGGCTCAGCTGTCTCGGTTGTCTGCTTCAGGTACTGAGAACACACCTGCTCTCAGCATCCTTGTTTTCTGCCTTGCCCTACCTGCTTTGGTCTGTGCCACCCCACGGTCCCTGGCCTTGGCTCTTCCTTGACTCTATGTCATAGCTCCTTGTTCCACCTGGATAAAGAGAATATTCACCTGCAACAGGGATCTCACAGGGGCTGGGGATGTGGCTCAAGCGGTAGAGCGTTCGCCAGGCATGCGCAGGACGCTGGGTTCGATCTTCAGCACCACATAAAAATTAAAAAAAAAAAAATGTTGTGTCCACCAAAAACTAAATATATATATATATATATATATATATATATATATATATATATATATATATTAAAAAAGTTCTCTCTTTAAAAAAAAAACAAACAGGGGTCTCACAACCAGACAACACTTTGGAAGACCAACATTGGACCATATCTCTTGTCATCTTCTTTGGGCCTCTGCCCCTCCTGGCCCCTCTCCCAGGTGCCCAGCCCTGGGCTCTAGAGCTACCTTCTCCCCTCAGAAAGGCAGCCCTGGCCTCCTTCTCTGCCCATCCCAGACTGAATTTTTTTCTTTTCTTTTCTTTTTTTTTACCCAAACTGAATTTTAACAGCTCTAATTGGATCCCTTAATGCTCAGGTTGGCTCTGTTGAAAAGCTTGAAGCTGGACAGATCTGGGATCCAATCCCAGATCATTAGTTACAAGACTCTGGGCAGGTCACCAAATCCTCAGCCCCTTCCCTGTTACACCAATAACACGAACCACATCACAGGTTGGTGAGAAGACAAGGAGTTGCTTCTGTAAAGCCTCCCTAAGGTGAGTGCTCCTGTAACAGTGACCATTCACTTTACTTGAGAAATGCCCTTCCAGCCCCTCCTACTGAGTTCTAGACACAAGAAAGAGATATCTATTCCTGGGCAGGACTTTCCTAAATCCTCTTTTTGTGCATGTCCATGCTGATTCCAGCAAATTGAGCAGCTGGCAGGGTTACAACTGAGTGCCAAGGAAGTGCTACCCCAGAGTGTCTTGGACCACCTGAGGGTTCAAGGCCTCCCCTCCAGAGTGTCAACCCTTGATGCTCTGTGAGAAGGGAAGATGGCATCTACACTGCAGAGACTGGTCAGTTGGACAGACAGAAATCAGCAGATACTCCTTGTTCTTGAACAGGAAGACTCAGGATTGCAAAGATGCCAGCTTTCCCTAAGTGAATGTCGCAGCTCAAAGCAGTCTCCATCAAAAGCTCGTTGGGATTTGCTTGGTTTGGTTGCTTTGCCAATTGACCTAATTACTTTGATGTTCCTCTGAAAGAATATATTTCCAATAATAAGCAGAAGAAAAGAAGAGGGAAGTCGATGCTTTCCAAATACTGAAATGTATTACAAGCTTATAATTAAGATACTATGTTGTTGACAAAAGTATAGGTTGACAGTCAAAGGAGAAAAAACCTAGATCAAACGTAGGCCCCCATAAACAGGATAAAGTGACATGTCAAGTCAGTAAAGAAAAAATGAACTCTTCATTAATTCCTATGAGAGTTTTCTAGCCATTATATTTATAAAATACACGTGACTATTCAAAGTTAAAGGAGAGAGGCAAGAATTAGAAGAAAGTATAGGGGAATATTCTGAATTCCAATGTGGGAAAAGCCTTCCAAAAAATGACACCCCAAACCAAAAGTCATTTTAAAAAATACTGATGCATTTAACTCTATAAAATCCTAACTTTTGTGTAGAAAAAAAAACACTAAAAACAAGCAAGTCTTCCCAAAGAAAATACAAAAGATACTCAATCTCACTAGAAGCCAGAGAAATACAAAAATGCTTGCGGAACAACATGGTACCATTTTTCTGCTGTCAGAGGAGAGATTTGGGAGAGAGCTCAGGCTCAGTGCTATTAAGAGTGCAGTACTAATTAGGACCTTAATTAGGCCCTGGACAGTCCTTTAGCAATATGGGTCAAAAATAAAATTTGTCCAGCAATCCATGTTTAGGTGAAAACCAGAATAACTTTATAAATAGAAAACTTTTACTAAGTCATTGGTAACAATGAAGGTGTATTAAATAATTGGTTGAGGGTTAAATTTTGGTTTCATAAGGCTGCAGGTATCATTCAGTGGTAGAGAGCTTGCCTAGTATGCATGAGGCCCGGGTTTGATCCTCAGCATGAAGAAAAAAATTGGTTAAATAAATTATGGAGCATGCAAACAATGGGATATTAATCAAAAAGAGGGTCATATGTTTAAAGCCAGTAGCATGACTATATTTTCATGATATATCACTGAAGGAAAAAAACCTGGTTAGAAATTGTAAATACACACACACACACACACACACACACACACACACACACGTGCACGCGAGAGCCTGTGTGTGTGTGTGTGTGTGTGTGTGTGTGTGTGTAAGGAGTGTGCTTATGAACGTGTGGAGCTCCGCACAGGCACATACTTAAACAATAACTAGAATAAAGGAAAGGCTTTTATCAGCATGATTCATTGCTGTATCCCTGATGTGTGGAACTGTCAGTGTTCAATAAATAGTCGCTGAATCAATGAATGAAATCCTAGAACAATGCTCAGTGTTAATAATGGCTGCCTCTGAGTGGTAGGATTTTAGATAATTATTCCTCGATTGCTGTCTTCATAAATGTGTTTAAGACCATGTATTCATAAATGTGTTTTATCTTTAGCATCAAAGAAAAATGCTATTTTCTGAAAACGGAAGTGCTTTAAAAAAACATAAACAATGAATCTCCTTCAATTATATGTTAAATAGATTACCCTTTGGAGAAGACTTATGAAAGACTCATGAAATAAAGAAACCAGCATTAAAAATAGCTCTTGGTTAATTTATTATTAAAAGTAAGGGGGAAAAAAGACATATACAGACCTGGAGGAAGGTCACCTTCACCTATTACATTAGTCAGGAAGCATCGAGGGCCCACTGTGTTCCAGGCACTAGAGATACATAAATAAGTCAGGCCTGCCCCTTCTCTGGAGGCAGCCGTGGCAGAGCTGGGGCAGAACTGGGGGTAGGTGTGCAAACACACCCTTCCAACGCAGGTCAGAGTGCTGCCATCACTTGAGGGAAAGCCACTGATGCAGCTTGGAGTAGGGGAGCTGGGGTCTGGGGTTCAAAAGAAAGAGCAAAGTGACAGAGGGCTAGTGGGAACCAACAAGGAGTGAGGGGAAGTCCTGGCAGAGAAGGAAATGTGGGCAAAGCATAGAAGAGCACTTTGGAAGGACTTCCTGTGGATCTGTTCAGGCTTGGAGGACCAAGGTGGCTAGAGAGATGAACTGGAGCTGGGCCCAAGTCCAGAGAGCCTAGGCCAGCAAAACGGCTTTGGCCTGCAGTGTGGGAGGGGAAGGTGGGGGAGCACCAAGCTGGGCAGGAGAGAAGTTCAGGGTTACATTTCTCTATATTCTAGCTCATTTTAGGGGCAGGTGCAGACAAAAATCACTGCTGCCTTCCTGAGTCTGGGCAAGAAGTGGGGTAGGTGGGGAAAGTGGCTCAGGGCTACTCAGCAGAGTCCCATCCTTGGATGAACACTCTGTTATTGTCATTTTGAAATTCTTTGTAGATTTTGAACAAAGGGGCTTCATAGTTTCATTTTGCTCAAGGGCTCACAAATTAGGTCGCAGGTCCTGGCAAGACCAGAGGCAGACTTTGCATCTCAACTGACCAGGAGAAAGGGCAGCACAGGATACTGTCTCTCTCTCCACACTGGCCTAGGAGTTCTTCCCAACACGTTGTCCAGAAAAGAAGTAACAAACCCAGTGGCAATGTGTACCTTTGCCCGGGTTGGAGAAGAAGCCCTGCAGTGCAGAAGAGAAAACGAGGCCAAGACAAAGACTCGCTGTGCCCCTGACACCTTCGTTTCTTCTCCAGGATGAGAGACCCTCGGGTAGGAGTGGGGAGAGGAGGGGCTCCAGGATTGTGGTGTATTTGTATGTTTTTGTTCTTCTGGGAGCACAGACACCATCCCGATAGAACATGGTTACCTCGCTACCAGAGTCATATAGTGTGGCTTGCAGATCCCCTGGAAGCCAGCAGGGCTCCCCTCTTCTGCCCACAGTCCTGCTGCTAAGGAAGTCACTGCTGCTGCTTGGCTCTGCCCTGTGGACAGACACTGGCTGGCAGTTGGGTCCAAGTGGGAGATGCTCAGCCTCCAGCTCCATGCACACGCATACGCACACACATATGCACATGCATGCACACCCACCTCCGGGCACAGGGGGTTTGTTTCTGCCACCATGAGGGTTTCCTTCTACACATCTCAGCTTTGCTAGCTGCTTAGCAACAAGCCATTGGGCAGAGCAGGGAATTAAATACCTCTCTGGCTGCTATAGTCACAGGGCTCCCACGGGAAGGAAAGGGTCACACAGAACGTCTGGGGCTGAAGGGCAAGGGCTGTGAAGCCCATCCCATCCAAAACCACGGGGACCAAAGAGTCAGGATGCTGGGGCTGAGCTAGGAATCGCAGAGGCCTGCTGGGAGTGATGCTCCAGAAAATAGAATCCCTACAGAAATCCGTGGGCGGCAGGAAGGCTGCAGGGATGGCTGATAACAGGTGGCTGGCAAAATGCAAAAAAATTGTAAATGTCTGCCATGGGATTCACCTTGGAAAGAGCCGGGTTCAAGTCATCCTTACGGCCATCCTCAAATATCTCATCCTGGTTTTCAGTTCTTGTTTTCAGAGTTTGAGGTCAGAAGCCCTCTCCCCTAGGAGACCTACAGCACCAGTGTGGCTTGCAGGTTCTCCAGTTGCATTTCCTAAATTCACATCTCAGCTTTGTTGTTTACTGTGTGCCCTTGAAAAAGTTACTTCATCTCTCTGAGCTGAAATTTCCTCATCTATGAGCCCTATCTCAAAGGTCTGTTGATAGGATTATGTTAAAACAGATAAAAGGACTTAAAATGATGTCTAGCACATGGGTGTCAATCAATGTGTGGCCAATTACACTTCTCTGGGATAAAGATACTCAGTCATTATAGACCACACAAATTGCAAAGTGGGCTATACCACAAACGTCCACATGCCGAGGGGAGAGGAAAGGAAAAGAGCTGCTTTTTTATTTTCATTTACTTGTCTACTTTTGAGCATCTTCCATGTGCTTGGCATCATACAAAAGGCTTCACACGAGTTTTTGCATCGACTGTCCAGCCACCCTGGGTGGGTCTTTGCAGACCCATGGAAACTGAGGCTCGGAAGCAGAGTGCTCTGCTCAAGGTCACACTTCAGAAGTGGAACCAGGGACTGACATGGTCCTCTGTAGCCCTCACTCATTCCCCTAGATAATCTGCCTCTCTTACTGCTCCGCGGAGAAGGGGAAAGATACTGATTTGTCTGAGTGGTCAGGATTTGCCAGAGAGCTCCTCCCTAAGGCGAAGTGTCAGGAATATGATGTAAAGCCAGCAGGGTTACCATAGCACCCCCTAGTGACAGTGCCTGGGATCAGGAAGTATTAGCCAGATTTTGGGTGCCACCAAGCCTGAGTACCAGGCACCTGGATTAGTAGGGCAACGTGGATCCCAGAGAGCGCCACACGTGAGCAGAAGGCCCAGCCTTCCTGGCCTCTGCGTGGCCTGAGAGACTCTGGACACCAGGGCAGGAAGAAAAAACCTCTGCTCGGGCCTGAGGGCTGCAGCCTGATCTCAGAGGCTCTCGGCTTTCCTGCTGAACAGAACCCCTGCTTCCCGGATCAGCAGAAGCCTAGGCTGTGACCTTATGTATTCTTGAAGTTTTGATGGTACAGTAGCCCATAATTAAAACGCATCCTTTGGCATTGTTAGCCCTGGGAGCTGTGGGGTTCAGGACCAAAGCCGTGAGCCATGTGCAGCTCCTGAGCACTTGGAATGTGGCTGGAAGGAATTGAGATGTTCCCTGCATATGATATACACACATATCTCAAAAACCCAGGTCCAAAAATAGGTAAAACACCTTATTAATAACTTTAATATTGATTCCAAATGGGAATAATGTAGTCGTGGTGTATTTTGAATATAGTGGGTTAAAACAAGTACATTATTAAAATTAATTTCATTTGTATTTGTTTGCCTTCTTAACATGGCTATTAGGAAATTCAAGTTACATGTGTGGCTTGAATTTGTGTCTCAAAATATCTTTTTTGCCAGGGAGGGAATGGGTAGGGCAGCTCCCAAGGTATTCCTAATAAGCCTTGCATTTCGAGGGTATTTTAGTGATCATAAAACATTTGCCTTTCTTTATGGATGGATCGCAGAAAGCCGTACCTGGAATGAGGACCCTTAAGCCATTTTGTTCCATATCCTGATTCATAGGCCAAGAAACAGGGCACTGAGAGGAGGAATGAATCTGACCCTCCAAGTGTCTCGCCCACCTCCACCTGGCCCCACTCCACCCCTGCCCCGAGGCAGGCTGACCATTCCCAGCTCCTCTTGCCCTGCCCTCCCCTCAGGGAAGGCCTGGGAGCTCTCTATCCCTGAGCCTGTGGAGGGGAGCCCGGTGCTTTCCCTGCAGACTCCGAGAGAGAAGTATGGAAGTGCAAGTGGAGAGCTTCCCGAGAGGCACCAAGGCTGCCACCACCTTTAATGCATAAATGAGGAGGGAACGAGGCAGGAGGAGGCTCCTCTGCCCAGCCCAGCCCTGTCTCCATCCTCCTGCCCCTGCTCCCCAGCTGAGCTCCCCTGGGCTTTGGTTCCAGCACCTCCTGCACTGCATGCTGCCCCCCAGCACCACACACAGCACAGTGTCTGCATTCTTCCTGCCGCCTCTAGGACCCATCAAATGCCACCCCCTCCAGGATGCGTCCTGGATCTCTCAGCCAACCTGGCTTCCTCCTTCAAATCCCAAAAGCCTGGAGAGTAAGCTCTTCTGCATGGAGTGTGGTCAGAAAGAGGCAGTTCCGGGTCCCATCTTGAGGAGTGCCTCAGATAAGCAGAACCACCCCTGAGCCCCTCCCAAGTCTACCGAGTGAGAATTTGCATCTTCCTAAGACACCCAGGAGAGGTGCCTGCACACTGAGGCTTGAGCCACCCAGCTCTGCACATGGGTGAGAGCAGGGCATGGTGTCCACAGTGTCCAGTGTCCGGTGTACATTGTTCCCACTATGGTCGGTCGCAGTCAGCATCTGGCACAGACACAGGCTTGTGATGGATACTCTAACCACAGGAAGAATGACCTTTTCTGAGTCCTGAGATTGATGCAACCCTTTCCCAGATGTGGTCCCACAACTCCCTCCCCGACTCACTGCTTAAATCATACAGAGCATTAAGTCAAGAACCCTGGGCACTGGCCAGAGCCCCAAGCCCTAAGCAATCTTTCAGCAACCTGCCTCTCCAAGTTTTGGAAGAGCTGCTATACCTCCTGCTCTGCATCTTGCTGGAGTGCATGCAGATGGTTCACTACAGGACAATGGAGATCTTGCACTTTCTGACCTCTGAGTTCCTATATTAGTTAGAGAGACACGGAATGTCTAGGCCCAGGGCCAAACTGCCTGAGTTCAAATTCTGCTACTAATACTTACATGTTCATGGGCAAGTGACAATATCCTGGTGCCTCTGTTTTTTTATCCATGTAATGGGAATAGCCATGTCACCAACCCCACAAGGTTGACAAAGGATTACATGATTAAGAATTGTTAATGTGCTTTAACCAGTGCCTGACACGGAAAGTGTAATAACGTTTAATTAAATCAGTACCTTTTGTCAAAGATGATGTTGAAAACAGCTGATTTAGAATCGTAGGAGTTGTGAGAGCCTCTGGGATTCATGGAGTGAAGGGCCACTTAATCCCTCAGAATTTCTCATGTTGTGCAATCTCTTTCCTCAACTGAATTACTGGTTCTGAGCACATTCAGACTCTGGTAGACCTGGCTCTCTATGGGTTTGAAGGTACTAAAAGGAAGGTTTAGATGCACCAGGATGCATTTGATGCATTCAGCCAGGAAACCCCACGCCATCATTGGCTGTCTGTGCTCTCCTTGGATGGCCTTTGCTGCTAATAACTTTGCCTGAGACTCTGACTCTGCTTCCCTAAACACAGGGAGATCATGGGCCACATTTGTGCTTTACTGCATCCCTCTCAGCACTTAGCCAATACCTGGCACACAGGTACACACAGGATGATAATTACTGACTGTTCATTCAATATATTTTTTCCATAAAAGAATGAAAGAACATTACCTCCTCTATATGTATGTTTTAATATTCCTCACTTCTTGGCACATATACAGAGTACAGCCTTGCCCGGACTAAAATAATGATGATAATAATAGCATCTTTGATTTGCTGAACACCTATTCTGAGCCAAGCACTGGGCAGGACTCATCACACACATTTATCCTCACAACATTATTAGTCCATCTAGAGAAGGGAGCCCACCGCCCGCCCCTCATTACCCAGCTCTTCTCTAGAGGAAGAACTGGTAGCTAATCCCAGTCATTCTGATTTGATTCCAATGTAAATGTAATGCATTTAAGCCCAGAAAGCCCAGTAGCCAATCCTCCCCCACCTCACTCCTGTATTCCTATGAAGAAACTAAGGCTTTGGAAAGGTTAAAACCCTTTGCCCAAGGCCCTATGTCTAGTAAACTGTAGAACTGACATCAATCGCAGACCCCGGGCATACCATCCTCCCTCACCTTCTGCATGGTATGTCTTCTTTGCTCTTGATCTGTAACCGGCTCTTGTCTTAGGCCTCTGATGGCAGAGATGGGACTTTGTGGAGTTTGTATAATTTGGGCAGAATTCAAAGTCAGGGCAGTAATGGAGGAAGAGATAAATATGGGGAACATGTTGGAGTTGGCAGGAAGACTCCTCCCTTCCAGGGAATGGAGGGCACACCTTCTTAGGCAGTTGCCCGAAAGATGTTCGTTTCTCACAAACATGTTCAACTTCTGCAGCTGGAAGCTCCCTACCTCGGGCTGTGATTGCTGTCACCAATTTTGTTGTAATACCTCTGTCTCCCTGGGATCCCAGGCCCACTGGCCTAGGGCAATTTTAATAGGATTCTGAGATTCAACCAGGCTGAGCAGTTTCATAATGGTCACTGTGACACTGTGAAATGACCGGGGGTGTAGGATGGAATGGGAATTGACCTTGAAGAGACCACTTCATTCTTGGTGAGGAAGGCGAATAAAATAAACAGTTTCAGAAGTAGTTGTGAATTTGTTGTTCCACCCACTTTGAGCAATGGACGAGAACACCTTTCCCCAACAGGCCACACCTCCACCAGCACCTCCAAAGACCCTGAACTCTTGCCTAGTTTCAAAACTCCTTTCACTTTAAACTTAATAAAACAGTCTTCTTTCTAATCTAGCAGAATGACTCTAAAGGAAAATGCTTGGCAGTTTCCACAGCATGATGTACTATTGACCTCCTAGTTTGGTGATAGATGGGAACCAACCACAAGTTGGTGGCTCAAGACTGTTCATCAAGAAATGTACAGGAAGAATCTCCTTCCTCAAATCAAGATGCCACTGACACAATCTGCAGGGGAAATTGTGCATTGGACAGAAGTAAAGAGAGTTCATTTGACTTTCAAGTCTATATAGGACCCCGACGATCCATTCGGGGTCTGTGACACTTTCAGTGAAGACAGGGTTTGAGATAGAAAGAAAGAGAATAGACTGGAATTTAGGTGTGTGTATGGAGATAAGATATAGACGTAGGTAAAAACACCCTAGATATAGGCATAGGGATACATAAAGAGATATTCACCTTCAAAATTTGATCCTATAATGAGGGCATGAGATACAAGGAACAGCAGAGATAGGCACTTTGGTTAATGACAAATCCAAAAACATGAAAGTACCATCCATTTGTAAATTAATTATTTTCTTTATTCTGCAGTATTTATTTATTTGTTTATTTGTTTGTTTGTTTTACTTCCAGGATCAGTAAAAGCTAAGGAAGATCGAAGCTTATCTGAATTCTCTCCCATTTTATTTTTTTTAACTTTTTTATTTGTTTTAATTAGATATACATGACAGTAGAATGCATTTATGCACTTTGATATATCATACATAGATGGGATAGAATTTCTCATTTTTCTGAGTGTACATGTTGTAGAATCACATTGGTCATGCCGTCACATACGTACATAAGGTAATAATGTCTATTCCGTTCTACTCTCCTTCCTATCCCCCCAACCCCTCCCCTCCCCTCCCTTCACTTCCCTCTACTTAATCTAAGATAACCCTATTCTTCTCTAGTGCCCCACCCCCTTTATTGTGAATTAGTATCTGTATATTAGAGAAAACATTTGGCCTTTGGTTTTGTGAGATTGCTTATTTTGCTTAGCATGATAGTCTCCAACTCCATCCATTTACTGGCAAATGCCATAATTTTGTTCTTCTTTAAAGCTGACTGATATTCCATTGAATATATATACCACATTTTCTTTATCCATTCATCTATTGAAAAACACCTAGGTTGGTTCCATAGTTTAGCTCTTGTGAATTGAGCTGCTATAAACATTGACATGGCTGCATTACTGTAGTACACTGATTTTAAGGCCTTTGGGTATAAATCGAGGAGTGGAATAGCTGGGTCAAATGGTGGTTCCATTCCAAATTTTTTAAGGAATCTCCATACTGCTTTCCATAGTGATCGCACCAATTTGGAGTCCCACCAGCAATGTATGAGAGTGCCTTTCCCCCCACATCCTCACCAACATTTATAGTTGCCAGTATTGTTGATGATTGCCATCCAAACAGGAGTGAGATAAAATCTTAGAGTAGTTTTGATTTGCATTTATGTAAATTGTATTTGTTGATCAATTGTATTTCTTCTGTGAAGTGTCTGTTCAGTTCCTTAGCCCATTTATTGATTGAGTTGTTTATTTTTTTGGTGTTAAGTTTTTTGAGTTCTTTATATATCCTAGAGATTAATGCTTTATCGGAAATGCATGTGGTAAAGATTTTCTCCCAATCTGTGGGCTTTCTTCTCACATTATTTATTGTTTCCTTTGCTGAGAAGAAGTTTTTAAATTTGAATCCATCCCATTTACTGATCCTTGACTTGACTTCTTGCACTTTAGGAGTCTTGATAAGGAAGTCATATCCTAGACCAACATGGTGAAGATTTGGGCCTACTTTTTTTCTATTAAGCGCAGGGTCTCTGTTCTAGTGCCTACGTCTTTGATCCGCTTTGAGTTGAGTTTTGTGCAGGGTGTCTCCCTCGTTTTACATCAAGGCAAATGAAGTCCTCAGAAAGAAGATGGCTTGACCTTAGCCACACCCAGACACACTGTCTCTTAGTCCAGCATCTTTTCCTTCACAAGTTGTTTCTGTAATCCATCCTGGTCCAATAAGCATTTATAAACCACCTACAGTATACAGCTTACACATGCACAGGGACCTGGTCTAGGACATAAATGAAAATTGCTTACCAGAGAGGCAAAAGCTCCTTTTCTAGAAATTTAGTCTAAGACAACTTTTCTTCTCAAATGATAGATGTAACTGTGCAAGCCGTGAGCTAATAGTACCTGCCTTGTGATAAAGACCGCGGTGCAGTGGAAAACACATCCTGTTCCCCAGCGGTGCAGTGGAGGGGCAGCTCTAAGAAGCCACTCAGGACCTGGGCGGCCCATGGGGCTGGGGTAGGATCTGTTCTTGACATCCTCCCAGGGAGCCCACGAGGGGAAGGAGCTCCCATCTGGGCTGCATCCACCCGATGCTTTGCATTGCTGGAGGGCAGGGACCAGGCCCAGTTTCTATGCTTAAGGCTTCTCCTCACCCTCCTCCAACCCACACAGAGCGCAGCATACAGCCTGGCACCACTGGGGCTTTTGCGAGGATCTGTTGAATGAACACTTTGGCAGGAAACTGTTTTTGGACTCACCATTTCTAATTAAGGGGAACTGTCTCTCTCCTCTTCCCATGCACGTGACGGATTGCATGTGCTGCTCTGGGATGATTCACCCCTCGTGAATCATCAGCTCAAGTAGTAACGAGAATAGTCTGAAGGCCAAATGGCGAGCCTTCTTTAGCACAGCTGGCGTAAGGAAGCTTCACCACTCATTTCAACCCTGTGGCTGGCCATTGCCGCTGGCTCCAGGGGCCTGAAAAACACCTGCTGCTGAGTCACTTGTTCATCTGACAGACATTTACTGAGTACCTACTGTGTGCCTAGCCCTGTACCAGAACCAGGGATTATTATGGTGACAAAAGCAAACCATTCCCTGGCTTCCAGCCAAATGGGAGAAAAGCATGAGCTAGCACCTATGAGCAACTGTGATAAGTGTCACCAAGAGGGGACCCAGTAATTAACATGCAATAAGGGGGGCTGACCTAGGCTCAGAGACGGCATTCCTGAAAAAAGGAAGACTGAAGTGAGGTCTGAAGAAGGAATGGGGTTAACTGAGCCAAGGGCAGAAAAGGAGCATTTCACCAAAGCCTAATCTCTCAGCATGGAAAATACTCAACTCAACGTGGATCAAGGACCTAGGATTAGACCAGAGACCCTGCGCCTATTAGAGGAAAAAAATAGGCCCAAATCCTCATTACGTCGAATTAGGCCCCGACTTCCTCAACAAGACTCCTAGGACACAAGAAATAAAATCAAGAATTAATAAGTGGGATGGATTCAAACTAAAAAGTTCCTTCTCAACAAAAGAAACAATCAATGAGGTGAAGAGAGAGCCTACCTTTTGGGAGCAAATTTTTGCCACACATACGTCAGAGAGAGCACTAATCTCCAGGATATATAAAGAACTCAAAAAACTTAACACCCAACAAACAACCAATCAATAAATAGGCTAAGGAGCTGAACAGACACTTCACAGAAAATATACATTCGATCAACAAATATATGAAAAAATGTTCAACATCTCTAGTAATAGAAATGAAAATCAAAACTACTCAAAGATTTCATCTCACTCCAGTCAGAATGGCAGCTATTAAGAATACAAGCAACAATAAGTTTTGGTGAGGATGTGGGGGAAGAGGTACACTCATACACTGCTGATGGGACTGCAAATTGGTGCAACTAATCTGGAAAGCAGTATGGAGATTCCTCAGAAAACTTGGAATAAAACCACCATTTGACCCAGCTATCCCACTCCTCCGTCTATACCCAAAGGACTTAAAATCAGCATACTACAGTATCATGGCCACATATGTTTATAGCAGCTCAATTCATAATAGCTAACCTGTGGAACCAACCTAGATGCCCATCAATAGATGAACGGATAAAGAAACTGTAGTATATATACACAATGGAATATTATTCAGCATTAAAAGAGAATAAAATTATAGCATTTGCAGGTAAATGAATGGAGTTGGAGAATATCATGCTAAGCAAAGTAAGCCAATCCCATAAAACCAAAGGCATTTGAATGTTCTCTCTGATAAGTGGATGCTGATCCATAATGGTGTGTCGGGGGTGGGGTGGGGGAAATGGAGGAACTGTGACTGGGCAAAGGGGAGGAGAGAAGGGGAGGGGGCACAGGGTTAGGAAAGATGGTGGAATGAGATGGACCTCATTACCCTAGGCACATGTAGGACTGCACATATGGTACGATGCTACATTGTATACAACCAGAGAAATAAAAAGTTGTGCTACAATTGAGTACAATGAATCAAAATGCATTTTGCTGCCATACATACCTAATTTAAATAAATAAATAATATTTTCTTAAAGGAGCATTTCAGACACCTGCAGAAGCCTGACAAAGCCCCCATGGCCTGCCTGCGGCCAGAGAGCAGAGTCAGGGGCCCAGAGTGAAAAAAGCCCAGGAGACAGCTGCAGAGTGGACCCAGAGATGGAGGCAAGACCAGAGGGTCTTGGCATCTGGGAGTAACCTTGTTCCCTCTAGAGTTGTGTGGAAGATGGTTGGGAGGGCCAGAGAGCAGAGCGAGGAGATGAGACGTGTGTATATGTTAGTGGGGCAGGAACGCTGCCAAGGCAACAAGGCCTGTCCTGGGCTAGGCCCCATGGTCACGAAGAGTTGGAGGCCACAGCCAAACACCAAGTTAACCCTAAAGGATACCATGCCACCATGCCATCAGCAGCCCAGCTCCTGAGCACTGAGACCCATCGCCAACCACATGCTTCCCAGGGTGCAGGAAGGCTGCTCAAGAGACTGGACCCCACGCTGAGAGCCCCAGCCCTCGGGGTGAGGAGTTGCAAGTCATTTGCAGGAGGTGGGCAAGCCACACAGGCTGAAAGCAAAGAGCAGGTGGATTGTGTGAGCCACAGACCCCTCCAGGTCCCCTCAGAGTTGCAGTGTGGCCAGGGGAGGTCAGGGCCCAGAGTCCAGGGCCCTATCTTCAGGCGGCTGCAGAAGGGGGAAGGAACTTCAGTTGTGGACAGTGAGGCTGGAAGAGCCAGGGCTTTGACAAACCAATGCTGGGCTTGGTCCCACCCAAGCCCCTTCGTGGAAGGACGGGAAGATACTTAGGATAATGGTCCTCCTTCAAGTCCTGACCTTCTGAAGAGTCAGCTGAGTCAGCCTGTGAAGAGGACCTTCCCCGGGCCTCAGTCACTCAGGGGATGATCACTCCTGTGTCGGGGCAGGACCTGAGGGTGGGTCCAAGCCCAGGCCATCTGGGGGGGCTGGAAGCCCTGTTGACCCCAGCAGGTGAAGGAAGTGACCTCAAAGCTGGAGCAACCATACCCAGGGGTGCGATACAGAAGACCCCAGCTTGGGGACCTGGCTGTGTGGGTTCACAGGCATCAAGACGTTAGAGAACAGAGTTCAGAACTGACTGGTAGCAGAGTTCTAACAGCAGCTGGGTCCTAGGAGGGACTGAGCACATGCTTCTCCATGACTGGTGGCAGAGCAGCCCGGGATCCTCCGATGTTTGGTCTCATCGTGAGCTTTACTTCTGGCCAACTGATGGGCAGAATCCATTCAGAGGGCTGAGGGCTGCCCAGCCGCTGCCAGGAGGGGCCGAGGGCAGAGCCCTGGAGAGAGACTGTCCTCCACAGTCGCCTTGCTGCTCCTGGCCCAGCACATCGGCCATCACAGGGGGCGGGGACAGGTCTGGCTCAAGGCTTGGCTTGCACAGACGACCCCTCCCCAGTCAGGCTGGGGAGCTGCTGGGAGAGCCAGGTTCCCCATCGTGTTGAGGCAGGAGGGCACCCGTGATGGTGGGAGAGGGGGTGGTTCTCAGAGGAAACGAATCGAGTCCAACTACCAGAGATGTGTAGTGTGAGAAGGTACAGAGGGGGGCTGGGGCGGGCTGCAGAGGAAGGTGCCCCGTGTTTTTAATCCATTCTTGTTCAGCCATCACACAGCCTTTCTGTGGCCACTGTGGTCTGTAGAGCTAAGGACAGGACTCACATTCGCCATAGCCATGTCTTGTACTGCTGGACAGAAAGGGACACAGGGATGGCCCACTTCTATAGGCTTTTGCAGTGAAGCTGATGAATCATGCAAAGAAGCCAGTTGTCTGCCGAGGGCTCCTCTCCTGCCCACTGGTCCATTGGTCCTTCATGGGAGGGGTGTGGAACAGGGAAGATCTGTGTGGTCATGAAAATTCCTGACCCTTAAATTCTAAGCTATGATGAAAAGCCACGAACTGTCAGCCACCTGCTTGTGGGGGAGGGGAGGGTGACATACTAATTTTTTTTTTTAAGTGTCAACCTCATTGTATCATCTCAGATACTTTTGTTTGTGGGTCTATATGCTTACAATTATCATAGGGGGATTTTATACTGATTTATGTGGTGGTTTAATTAATATGTATTTCCCCCACTATCCTTAATGCTCTATCTTCTATTTTTATTTTTATCTGCTAATATAGCTATTGACACATAGTAGCTGCTCAATAAATATTTGCTGAGTTAAAGACTAAATGAGTCATTCAAACTATCCCTTGGTGGCATTTTAAATTCCCTGCACTACAGGATGCTGCCAGCAGGTGAAGAGAAATACAGCAGAGAATTTCAAGCTTTAGAGGCAATAGAAGGCCAAGAGTTATATAATGCTTCTTCAAATGTGGATTTAGGTTTGTTTCCTTAGCTACTTGATCAAGACAAATCTCAAGGTGTAGCAGAGGTGGTCAGACAGATCTGCATTCAAATCCTGTCTCTGCCACAGACACCTGGAACCTTCATCTTTCAAAGGCTGTTTCTCATCTACCAAATAGAATTTGCAACGTCAGGTTTTGTTATAAGAACTAAAAAAGATAAAGAGCCCTTATAAATTCTGCATAAATAAATAGATGCAGTTTTTCAACCTCAACATGCTTTATCTGTTATTATTCATTAGTTTGTAGTTATTGTTGCCACCCCAAATTACTTCCATATCAACATTGAAATACAGGAGTTGAAGTAAAATACATAGGATTTACAAAACAAAACAAATTTTGAGCAACAGTTTGTGAAAAACACATGTCATTCTCAAGTCCCTGTTGTCCTCCAAAAGAAATGAGTATGGGTTCAAGACCCTGATTTCTTTCTAGAGAGATTAAAGGAACTGTGGCTTTATTTTTTCATGATGATAAATTCAGTTAGATTATTTCATCAAAAAAGGAGTATTTTCTGATTAGAAAAACTCAAAGCATTCAGAACAGTGTAGGATGAGTTTTCCAAAGAAATGACCCCTCTAGATATTTGAGGGCCCCTGAGCACACTCAGTTCTGCCCAAGGAAACATGTGGCTGCTGAAGTCAGTAAATAGACCTTCTGCAAGCCGCATGTAACTTTTATAGCTCAAAATTTGTGATCGATTTTTCTCTGAAGGATTTCCAGGTTTAAATTAATTTTTAATATACTGACCTAAGGTACCCAGCTATTTTTAGATAAAGCTGTCAAAGATCCCTTAACTTAAAAGTATGCTATGAGAAGGAAGTGGACGCATCCCATGCCAGGAAGCGACAGTAATGAAGAAAAACGCCCACTGCTCCCACGGCCCTGCACATCGGCAGGGAAACTGCATGCGGGGGACTCGGAATCTGCCAATGACTCCCCCCACTCTGCTCCCCGAGGGCAGATCTCAGGAACCAGCTGTACCCCGGCCCCTGACCATAAGGCAGATGAACACATTAGCAAACCGCACCCACCCAGAAAGGGAGGAAGGCCGCTCACGCACAAGGTGTGTGAAGAGCAAACTTGCTTAATTTGAATTTTAAAAGTTCAAAACTGTTCCGTTTCAAACTTAGCATTCGCCAGCCTGTCCTCAGCTCCATACCCTAAGGCCCACTGGCAAACGCATGGGAAGTGTGCTGAGCTGGTCAAAGAGGAAGGAAAACTTTTCCCACTGGAAAGGGCCCCCTCCTTGAACCACTGCTCATTTTCTGAGCTTTAGGAATGCTTTGCCCACTCCCGTATTCCAGCTCTTTAGCAGATAACATGACCATGGCCAACTTCAAGTTGAGTCCCCCATTAACTGTGTGGTCCCAGAGCAAGGGACTTTGAAGTATTGGTCTCTGCATCCCCAGCTCCTATGACAAGGGCCTGAGGTGGAAAAGGCCTCAGTGAATTTTGATGAATAATCACCCATGAAGCATAGCAGGAATGGAAGGAAGATGCGCAGACAATGAGGAAACAGAGGACAACACTGTCTTTCGCAGTCACAGAAAGATACATGTGATGAAAAGAGAAGTGGTCCTTGTTTTAGTAAGCTTTTTTTTTTTTTTAAATAACTGTAACAAAGAGACTTAACTGGAACAATTTTTAGGAGGAAAAGTTTCCTTGAAGGTTCACAGTTTTGGAGGTCTCAGTCCACAGGTGGCTGGCCCCATTCCTCACTGTCCAAGGCAAGGAAATAAGAACATCATGGTGGAAGGATGTGGTGCAGAGTGTGGTGGAGGGAAGCCGCCCAAGACATCACACCAGGAAGCAGATCGAGCTCTCTGCTCAACAAGGACAAAATATATACCCCAAAGGCACATCCTCCTCCCCTCCTCCCCTCCTCCCCTCCTCTCCACCTGCCTGCAGTTATCACTCAGTTAATCCTTACCAGGGGATTAATTCACGGATTGGGTTAGAGCTCTCATAACCCAATTTCACCTCCTAACCTTCTTGCACTGTCTGACACATTAGCTTTTGGGGAACACTTATCTAGACCATAGTAGTCCTCAAATTTTTATTTTCTGAGATAATACAATGATTGCTATCACCGTAAGCCATTAAAGGTTGGGGTAATGCTCTGCACTGTAATAGGAACTGAAACCCGTGGCTCTAAAGTGCTGCCCAAACACAACTCTACAAGCCTCTCCGGCCCCTGGAATACTTGTCTCCTCTCAGGGCCTCGTGTGCTGAATCCTTATGTGGAAAGGCATATTGATTTCTGGGGGATTGTTCTCCTTCCAGTGTGCTTTGGGGTGTAGGAGGAGGGTGAAGCTACACTGAGCACAATGCAGAGATGTTCAAGGAGAAATATGTACCCATGCCCCTAAAGGATGACAGCCATAGGGACACAGAGACAGCCGGCCAGCAGGTCCCCTTAGCCAGTAGCATGACTTAGAAAGAAATAAGAACACCGGCGAGCCACCTCAGTATTGCTGTAGCCCCTGTAGTTGCTGGTTTTATTCGCCCAGAAACAGAACCCCATTCCTGGCCTCTCCACTTTGAATAGCACATGGTTTGCTTTTGTTTTTGACTTTGAGGTATGTCCTCCTGTTGGAGGTCAGAACCCCCTGCTGTGTGTGATGGCCTAGGTTCCTGTCCAAAGAGACCCAGGCCAGCCCAGACTGACTCTCTGAGGTCTTGTCTCCTCTGGGTCTCTGCCTCCTTTTTCTCTGCCTGTCCATTTTCTGTCGCCCACGCACCCTCCATGACGGCTGGCTCTGTGAAGAAACCTCTTTATGTCTCTCGAAAATAAGCCCAGTCATGTTCTATTTTTAATGGGTTTTAAATGTCTGTTCTGCAAAAGAAAATTCCCTGTAAAAAGAAGTCAGAAACCAGAACTCACTGAGGGAGGAGGCGAGTTTGGGTTGGGCTCTGGAGGTGGAGGGGGAGAAACCATGTCCAGCAACCTCCCTCCAGCCCCCTGGGGAGAAATTTAGGCACCACCCTGCCAGGCTGCTACCTGCCTCAGTTGCCCCTGGAGGAGAGTGACCAGAGGGGCCACATAGGAGGAGCACTGGCACCGGGTGCTTGTTGACTGATTCCAGGCCCCATCAACCCCCAAATCACATGTCACCAGCCTCACCTGAAGGAAAGGGTTGGAACCTGTGCTTGAGGACACAAGGAGAGAAGGCCTCCCTTCTGCCTCCCACCCTCCCAGAAGCACCGGAATGGGAGCAGGCCCTGCCCCGGCATCCTCTGGCCCTTGGCTCTCTCTGGGCCAAGACCAAAGACCTTCACTTCCCTCCCCTGCTGACCTCTGACCTGTGTGTTCTGCTTTGCAGTTCTTCCCTTATGGAGATGCCTCCAAGTTCGCGCAGCATGCCTTCCGAACCTTTGACAAGAACGGGGATGGCACCATCGACTTCCGGGAGTTCATCTGCGCCCTGTCCATCACCTCCAGGGGCAGCTTCGAGCAGAAGCTCAACTGGGCCTTCAACATGTACGACCTGGACGGCGACGGCAAGATCACCCGGGTGGAAATGCTGGAGATAATTGAGGTGGGCTTCAGATGGGACTGTGCCGGGGGCAGCTGGCACCAGAGAATGGTCCCCCAAACAGCTTCCTAGGGCCTGTGCTTAGGTGGCTCCTCTTCTTCCCTGCCTGGAGCCATGCGGTCACACACCAGGCCTTCACTTCCCCTGCTTCTGTTCCCCACTGCAGCACAGAGCCTGGAGAAGTCCCAGAACCAGTATTGGGCCCTTCCTGCTGGCCTTTTAACCACCCACTCACAGACGACAAGGTCTTCCACAAACACAAAAGTCTGCTGCACAAAAAAGATGTTATTAGGCACTTTTCTGGGCCCTTGTGGCCCTGCTTTGCTGGACATGGTCCCCTTTTCCTTATACCAGCTTCCTGGGGTGGGCATCAGAGGCAGCCAGGGGCTCCAGAGTACCTCTCTCCAGATTCCCACCATTCCACAACGTCCTTGTTTGTTGTATTTGCAATTACCCAGCATTCCTCTGCCCTCTGCTCTGGCCTGGACGCTCCCTGCCCTCCCTGCATGCTGCACTCCAGGCATGCTAGCCTTGCGGGTTCTCCTCTAACCTCCATCTCACTTGGGCCTTCTCCTTTCCTCCCTCCCCCAGCATGCCCCACTGCCCCCTCCCTCACTGCCCTCATCTCTGCCCACACCTCCTCTCCCAGCAAGGCCTTCCTCCCAGCACTGCCACCCCAATGTGCCCGCCCCCACCTAGCCCAACTGACCTTCACCAAGAAGGCGTTCTGTCACAGCATTAGTCACCTACCCCCATGACCTCGTGTGAGAGAATGTCGTAGAACACACACCCCGAGGAGAAGGACTTGGTCAGCTCACAGCTGTACTTTCCTGGGACCTCACCCCATGCCTGCAGCAGCTGATGTAGGCCAGTGGCTTTTCCTGACTGTCTCAGTGTGCTGGCCCAGCCCTGTCCTGGCCACTACAACTTGGGGAAAGAAATGCACTACTTTCTGTAGGCAAGAGTCCATCCTGGAGCTGGGGTGAAGGGCACCCAACCCCAAGGGCAGAAATTTGGGAGGAGTGGGTCCCCAAATGAGAATTGGTAATGATGATAAGAAAAGCAGCCCAAACCCAAGTGTCCCAAACCCTCAGTGTCCACACTGTACTCTTACACCACTCCCTGCTTCAGATCAAGACCTTTCTTTCCCCAGCCTGCCCCACACAGAAAGATCTGGTTGCCGCCTCTAAGATGGGGCCCTTTCACTCACACCCTCTCTTAGGGGTCTGAACTCTCTGATCCTCCCTTGTAGCTACTTCCCTTCTATCTTCAGGGCTCCCTCCCCTTACCACATGCACAGTAAACTAGTATCTTAGCTTTCTATTGTCTCCACTTCATTCAATTAATATCCTCCCAAACTGGTTCTGAAAATACAGCATAAAAATTCTGAACATGTGACTTCATTTTTTCACCTTTCTCTCTCTTTTTTTTTTTTTTTTTTTTTGGTACTGGGGATTGACGTGGGGGCACTCAACCACTGAGCCACATCCCCAGCCTATTTTGTATTTTGCCGCAGTCCGGCTACAGCAAACTAATGGGGGGGGGGGGGAGCGGTGACAAGGAACTTGTGTAGATTGATACAGCAGGAGTGGGAGCCATTTATTGTAGGACAGGAGCGGTATTTATACATTCCACACAGCTTATCTTAATTAGCATAAACTAGATACATCAGTCAACCAATAAGAAATCTCCACACTCAATGGCTTGCTGGCGTTACTTCTCAAACCACTCCCTCTGGCAAAATGCCAGGCGCCATCCAGACTTGTTTACAGACTCTAACAGTATTTTATTTAGAGACAAGGTCTCACTGATTTCTTAGCACTTTGGTTTTGCTGAGACTGGCTTTGAACTTGCCATCCTCCTGCCTCAGCCTCCCAAGCCACTGGGATTGCAGGTGTGCGCCACCATATCCCCTCTACCTTTCTCATTCTTTAATCTTTGGTTCCTCTTCCACATTCCTCCTAGCTCTCATCAAGGTCACTATGACCTTCCTACACAATAGGCTTTTCTAAGTTTATTCCTCTTTTACTTGTCCACCCATCCAATTGATGACCAATCCCATCCTCCCCCAAACTCTTCTTGAACCCTTGTCAGCGCCCATCAGCCAAAGAACACACCTGCAGTGTCAGTGACAAGGTGAGTTTATTACCCCTTGCCCTGAGGCAATCGTGGGGAATTCAGTAAGAGGGTAGGTACTTACAGGATATGGACTTTTGTAAGGTAATTTGGGGTTGGAGGACTCAGGGAAGTAGAGATTCATTCTAGGTTGGGTACTTCCAGAGAGTGGGAATGCTTCTAGGATTAGGTACCTCAGCAAATTCCACATCAGGAAGGAAGACTACCCAAGACTCAATCTATAATTGGTGGAGAAGCTACAGTCATTTATATTAGCAGGGATTGGGATGCATGTTATTTCGTGTTTTGTCTGTGTTGAGACATAATTACAGAGTGATTCTCTTTTTATCTTACTCCATGATGGTCACAGTGTCCTGTGAAATTGGTCATGTTTTCCAGGCTTGGCAGTGATGACCAGGCTAGCTCACAGATGCAGGGACCCTGGGGACAGTACCAAGCCAGCTCCTAGATGTCCAATTTACAATTTACAATTAGATTTGGAGACTTGGCCATTGGTAAACTAGATAAGAATAGTTTAAGTGGAGTTGGGGGGTAAATCCCAATTGGAGCAGCCAAGAAGAATGGAGGAAGTACTGACAGTAAGCATAGAAAACTTCCTAAAGCTTTGCCTTAGGAGGAGAAAGGTGGACAATGACCTTACTACTGAATGTCTCAACAAGCTCTCTCTGCTCTGGATGAATAGATAAGAAAACATGGAGCTGGGGATATAGCTCAGTTGGTAGAATATTTGCCTTGCATGCACAAGACCCTGGGTTCAGTCCCCAGCACCACACACACACACACACACACACACACACACACGCACACACACACCAAAAAAAGGTATATATGCACAACAGAGTGTTACTCAGCCATAAAAAATAATGAAATTATGGATGGAACTGGAAACTATCATGTTACATGAAATAAGCCAGACTCAGAAAGCCAGTGTTTTTTTCTGATTTGTGGAAGATAGGCCAAAACTGGGTGGTGGGGGAGGGGAAAATCGGGGGGATTCCATCAAAACAGAAGAAAGATCAGTGGACTAGATGCAGGGGACTGAGGGGGAGGGAGAAGGGACAGGATAGGGGAAGACCGCAGAATGAATCTGACCTAACTTTCCTGTGTACGTGTATGAATATACCACAGTGAATTTAACCACTGTGCACATTCACAAGACACTAACTGTATATATGAAAGACTCCGACTGGTCAGAGTTAGGGCATTCCACAGTCTTGTGTAAGTGCAAAGTTGTTCTCCATTTCTCTGTGGAGCTTCAGCCCCTATGTACAGCGTGGTTTGTAGACACAGATTAAAGAGTCCCCTCTGCAGGTTCCTGGAGTGCTCTCTCTGCATAGCTCTCTCTCTGGTTAACTCTGCCTTCCCCACTCAGCTTCTGCCTCCTCAATTCAGTGAGAGGTAAGAGGTAAGACCACCATACTGTGCTGCCTGGGCCTCCTTCCTGCTCTGTGGTCCAGAAAGAACCCTGGGTGGGAAGCTGAGCCTCGGGGCTCCTCTCCTTCATTCCCCTCTTCTCAGGAATAGCAGTCCTGTGCTGCCAGTTGAAAACAACGGCTTCTTTTATTTTTGTCCCGTTTTCTAGTGCTCGGTAGAAGGCAAGTCAGTAGGGATGGCGCATGGTGCTTGGTCACAACTGACAGAGGAGTTCAGGCTTCTGCAACACGACACCACAGACTGGGTGACTAGTAACTGCAGGAATATATTCCTCATCCACTGGAGGCTGGGTGTCTGTGACCATGTCACTGGTGGATGGTGACGGCCTGCCTCCTGGGCCATAGAGGCACTTGGCTGTGTCCTCAAAAGACCTGGGGGTAGGGGCTCTCTGAGGCCTCCTTCCTAAAGGCACTGCCCTCATGACCCAGTCACTTCCCACAGACCCCACCTCAAAACCATCAAATTGGGGTGAGGATTTCAGCACAGGAACTTGGGACACAGAGATTCAGATCACAGAAGGGAGCTTGAGGAGTCAGACCCTGGGGCTGCCTTGGTGTTTGTATGAAAAACAACAGTCTGCAGGAATGACTGAGCCCGTAAACACCTGCCTGCTTCCTTTCTCTGGGTAAATACCCAGAAAATGGCAGTGACTCCTGCAGACTATCTTTAGGCTTCTGTTTTATTTTCCTTCTAGACTTTCCTCAAAAATCTCAGCTCTCAGCCCTTTCCACCTAGCCGGCCATGCCCCAGCTCCAACCCCTTTCCCCTCTCATCACCACCATTCTGCCAGGTTTGGGCCCTATCACCTGAGCCATTGTATATCTTCCTGTCTCCAGGTCCCCTTTGCTGAGCCACCTTGACCAATGCACTTCCAATAATAATGTTTGCATTATAGCATTTCTGTCCTTCAAAAGCTTCTCATGCATTGGACCAAAAACCTTTCCAGAGCAGGACTATGTGCCCCCAGGCACAGCTCTGCAGCTCTGCAGCTATCTCAATGAGATCCCTCGGTTGGCATTCCTCCTAGCGCCAACTGGTCTGACCACCTCTGTCTCCTCACCCATGATACGTGCCTGGGTACTTAGGCTCAGAACACTCCTTCTGCCTGGAATGTCCTTCATGGCCCTGTGCCCACCCGAATCCCCTCATCCATCCAGGTCTAGGTTCTCTGGCCTTGTTCAAGATGCTTTCTTGGCCTACTTCACCCCAGAATTCTTACCGCCTGTTGGCTCCTGCGGCTTGTTGTTGACCATTCTCTAAGGGCCAGTTTCTCTGCGAGGTGGAAGAGAGAGGGATATGAAAAGACACAGCCTGCTTTCTGAGAGCCTACTGACCCAAGAGCCTGTCCCCAGAGAAGAGAAGGGGCCCTGAGAAGAGTGAGGATGTGCTGGTATTGGAGGAGGGACCATGGGGAAGAAAGAAGAGGGAAGGACAGACAGTGCAACCTCGCTGAGGGACAGCATGTCTGACCTGAAGCGCTGGGACCAGAGCTAAGTAAGGGTCTACACAGTCTGGTGATTGGAAACGTAACTGAGACTTAATTATTTCTTCTCAGGAAGCAGAGTGGTAACATATCCTGTTTGAAAAAAGAGCATACTAAACATCTGGATGCTCGCAGGGTACCCCATGAAGTATATGCCTGAGGGAGGGTCCGAGAGTCACTGATGGCCCTCTGACATTTGGTTTTGAGTCTGGGGTGCCCCTCCCCTGCCTGGGTCTCTGCATGGGGAAGGTCCTTTCTGGGTCATCATATTCAGTCCACTGCAGGGCTGCACCTTGGCTGCGGTCAATGAGACCATATTTCAGAGTTGCCAGCTGAGGCCCAGGGAGCTGTGTCTTGTGGCCCTGGCCTGATTAGTAGTGCCCCTGTCTTGGCCACTCTCTGCATACCTCTGCCTCATGAAAGGACTCTTGCTCTCACCTTCCAATGGACAGAGTGAGGAGAGCAGCTTACATACAGATAACCTGTATTAGTAGTGCCCCTGTCTTGGCCACTCTCTGCATACCTCTGCCTCATGAAAGGACTCTTGCTCTCACCTTCCAATGGACAGAGTGAGGAGAGCAGCTTACATACAGATAACCTGGTTCTCTCTTTAAAATCACAGTATAAAGCAGTCTCTGCCTGGCCCTTGGTCCCCTCTCAGGTGACTGAACTCACCTGGCTCCTGTCTACCAAGAGTGCACAAAAATGAAGCTTCAACAGTCTGCCTCTTTTAAAGACAAATTCCTTAGACTTTTTTCCTCCATAGTTCAACACAATCCAGTTACATAAATACACAAACACAAAACAGCTAATCTCAATGGATATTTATCTTGTTAATAAGGCATTTGCTAGTGGTTTACTCTCCCTAGTTAGCATTTTTAAAAACAGGTTTATTGAGTTTGTAGTTTATACAACATAAAATCACCCATTTTAAGTATGCAATTTAACAGTATTTTAGTTAACTTACACAGGTATGCAATATCAACATAATTCTATTTTGAGCCAACTCTATTCCCCCCAGTAAGAGCTCTCCTCCCTGGAGGCCTGTTCTGAAGCTCAGTTAATCACCATTCTACTTTGTCTCTGTGGATATGGTTTTCTGGACATTTTTCAGAGATGGGATCATACAGTGTGTAACCTGTGTCTGGCAGTGGTGCAGCGGCTTCTCTTTCTTCTTGATGTATACTCGTAGCATTTGTCAGTATTTCATTCCTTTTCATTGCCAAAATAGTAGTCCATTGCATTAGGCATATCATATGGTTTATTCATTTATCAGATGATGCGCATTTGTGTCTCCACTTTGAGGCTATTATTAATAATATCGCTTTGAACATTCTCATGCAGGTATGTGTATAGATGGGCATTCATCTTCTTAAAGCACTTCTCTAAGAAAGAGAACTACTATTTAGTAAACAATAAAAATTATGGACAATTGATTGACGTGGAGAACTGGAATCTTCTCCCTCTGTTCTTCAATATACACACTCTACAGATCTTCCTAAACTAACTTCTTTCAGAGCCCAATTTTAATGGTACACCTGGCTTTGTTGTCGTAGCACACTGCAAGTTCCGTACTGACTGGGCCCATATTTTATTTGTTCTTAAATCACCAAGGCTCGTGTTTGGTGACTATCATCTGTACTTCAGACTCAGAATATTTAAAATCTAACACAGCATTTTCTTTCCTGAACCTGTTCCTAACCCATGATTCTTGACTTCACCACCCAGCCACTGTTTCTATCCATTTTCTCTAGTCAGAATCCCAGGAACCATCCAGAATTCTATAGGTATTTGGCCACCAGACTCACATTTATTTGTTTGTATCACTCTCTCATTGAAAACCATCTAAGGAATAAGCTTAGTTCCTTTCCATACCTAGAACTTTGTGGTCTGCTTCTTGCTTCCCTCTCTCCAGCTTCATTTCTCACCAACACTCCACACTTTACCCTTCCACCTACTGCTTCCTAACTTTACATTCCAACCTCCTACAACTTTAAATGGATTTTTTTTCATTTAATCACTATTTATTGAAGACCTATTTGTGTGCCAGGCATTGTGTCAAGTCCTGAAGTTACAGAAGGGAGCAAAACACATAATGCCCCAGCTTCACAGAATGAACCCTCTGGTGGGGAAGACAAAGCAGTTACTATTCTAATAAAGTGAGAGATGTATTATGTTGGGGAAAGTGATATATATGGGTTGCCATGGGAACATGACACACAGGAAATGAACCTTCTCTGGGGAAGGAGAAGCTAAGCCTTGAAGGATGGGTAGGATCCAGTCAGGTGAAGGGGAGGCAGGAAGAGCTGTCTGCTCTCCTGGGTTTTCTGGTAATATCGTCTACAATGTTCTTTTCCCAAGGCTATCTACAAAATGGTGGGCACTGTGATCATGATGAAAATGAATGAGGATGGCCTTACGCCCGAGCAGCGAGTAGACAAGATTTTCAGCAAGATGGATAAGAACAAGGATGACCAAATTACATTGGATGAATTCAAAGAAGCTGCAAAGAGCGACCCTTCCATTGTATTACTTCTCCAGTGCGACATTCAGAAATGAGCTGATGTCATGCTATGGACTGCACAAAAGTCTCAATGTTCCATTCAGTCTGCAGCTATTCACACACACACACACACACACACACACAAATATTGCTTGGACTACCTATCAAGGGACTTGCTTCTTGTGTTTGAAACACTTGTGTGCATGAGAATGTCATTTGCTAATGAATTTTAAAAGCATATATTATAAAACAAGACAAACAACTTGCCACAATGTGATATGTGTAATATCATTTCATAAAAAAAAAAACATCCACCTCCAAAGGCTGGGCAGAAATGTGCTGCAAAGAGCTATATGATTTCTTGTACATGTTTTGCTAATGCTCGTGTCCCCTTGATTACATAATGTTAGTAGCACTGAGACCCCCATGGTAATGTAACTTAACTACGAACTGTATCATCATTCTCTTGTAAAATAGTACTGGACAGACACACAGACGGGCCCTTGGCTCCTGCGTCTGGGCCACACATAAGCGCTTGTATTATCGGTGAATATAAATGTACTACATTTGCATGCCTTTTGGGTTTGCCTTAATTCTTACCTCATTTGCATCCTATCAATCTGGAAAGAGCTGTTTTGGATGAATGCAATATAAAACTTTAAAATCCTGCGAAATGACTCACTAAGTATATCTATCTATATATACATATAAAACAAATATATTATTTATTGAAAGTAAAAAAGAAAAGATGGAAATGTATTGATTTTTGCTTGTTTTCAAAGGCATTCAAAAAGGTGGTAATAGATGTCCCAAATAAATTTATAACATTTGGTTTCCCCCAATTATTGCTTTGTAATTTTAAATTTGAAACTGATGTTCATTATTGTAATTGTTAGCTAACAACTTACTAAATCCACCCTTAAACCTGCACCTTTGGAATTTAAAGAATTAATGCCAACAAAAGGGAAAAACCAACCTGCCAACTTTTCATCCAGGCTCCTCATTAAGGGACAATTAATGTGGCATGTAATGTTTAAAGAAAACAGAAGACTTGTTCATTCTGAAAAATTGCTCATTATATGACAATAAACTTTATCTCAGTGTGACTTTTGTACTAACAACTTACTATGTTCTATACGACCAGGTGGAGGGCCCATCTGGTGGGCTGAGACATGTCCTCCCAGATAAGCCACTAGGAAAGACTTCTTTTTTCCAAATCAAAAGTACACTCGTTTTTATCTATTTATTTTTTAAACTCGTTGTTGTATTTTTTTTATTAGTTGGTCATGACAATACAAGGATCTTGACATATCATACATTTGAATCAAATGGGGTATAATTTCTCATTTTTCCAAGTGTACAGGTTGCAGAATCACATTGGTTCTACGGCCACGTATACACATACAGCAATACTAGTGTCTATTTTATTCTGCTGCACTTCCTATCCCCCTTTCCCCTCCACTAGTTTTTATTTTTAATCATGGAACAAAATTCTGCCCCTTTGGACCTTGGGAAAGGAAGGCAGGCAGAGGGGATTACCTCAAGAATTCCAGCTGGGGATATAGCTCAGTTGGTAGAGTGCTTGCCTCACATCAAGGACCTGGATTCGATCCCCAGCACCACAGAAACAAACAAGCAAAGAATTCTAAAAGCAGTTTTGCATTTTCAGAACTTTAACCTAAAGTTCAATTTCTTCATACAGTGCTGTCTCAGTGGTACTTTCACTGATGGCGAAGTATCTGTATCTGTAGCTGTACAGAAGCTATATGTGGCTATTAGCACTTCCAGCGTGGCTAGAATTTTAAACTTTAATTAATTTAAGCCTAATTTGCTAGGTATAGCTAGTGACTCCTATATCAGATGCTGCAACATTGTATTATTCATTCAAGCACTTTTTTCTCCTACTACAGGGGATTGAACACAGAGATGCTTTACCGCTGAGCTACATTTATAGCCCTTTTTAAATTTTTGAGACAAGATTTGGCTAAATTGCCCATGCTGGACTTGAATTTTCAATCCTAGTGCCTCAGTTCCTGAGTTGCCGGGATTTTAGGCACTCATCACCACGCATAGCACAAGCACTTTTTATTCAGTGCCTTGTTTCCAAATATTTTTCCTTTGTCTTTGGATCATTAAATGATAGTAGAGACTAGGCATAGATTTCATTCACCCACTCAACAGAAAACTGTGACCAAGGAAACCTTTCTACAAACACTTAGTATACCACGATAACTTAAACATGGATGGAACTCAAATTCTACCCAGAGAAATTATAGATGCATGTGTTAATAGAATGTCCTCGTGTCCTTACCTCCTGTGCATGGTGAGCCAAATTGTAGAGAGATCAGGGAGGTTCAGTGCCTCCAATACTCTTTGCCTACACTGAGTGAGGATGGGGTGGATGAGGAGGGACGCTTCCTTTGGATGGCATCTGGTTAAGTAGGCTCTGGGTCATTTCATCACGACAAGTTTTGATCATCTGCTATGCACCCCAATGCTACCTTCTGTGTGTGTGTAGGAGACAACCATCAAAAATAGACATATGCAGATATCAAATTGTAAAAATTATGAAGAAAAATACCACAAGGTGGGAAGAAAGGCAAGTGACAGGACACAGAGGTGGCTCTTTGCACGGTGTGGTGTGGTGATGTTTGAAATAAGACCTTCTGAAGAAAGGGAGGGAACCATGTCACTATCTGGGGCACTTATGGAAAATGTACCCTCCAGCAGACTGGCCAGTTCTTTTCATAAGTAAAATGTAGAAACTGGAGCAGCAGATAAGAATCTTGTTCTGGAGCTCACTGCTGCTACTGTGCAGACTGCCTGGCAGGGATCCTGAAGAAGAGCTGGCAGTACTTACAAGTGTACATATGCCCTCTGACCCAGCATCCCCATTCCTGAGTATATTGCCCCAAGAAACACAAAGGGCCACTCAGAAATATGTTCCAGGACCTCTGTGGTGGCTGCAGTGTGAGTATTGCTTCATCACTAAACTAACAGGTAAGTAAAATATGGTGGATGGCCCTACGGTATACTTCACATGAGCTGGAAACAATAGGCTGATGTACCCATGGCAACATGGATGTATTTTTTAAAGACTGAGTGGAGGGGGAATATGATCTGCTTCACAGAATAGTATACATACAAACAAAAATGTACATTTTCACAAAAGAACCCCAAAATCACATAAGATAAAGGAAATATCACATTATACTGGTTTCTATGGGGGTAGACAGCAATTGGGCTGGTTTAGTTACTATTACTCCACAAAAATTCAACCCCAAAACCCAGTGGCTTAAAATAGAAACAATCATTTTATTGTAAGACTCTGGTGCAGCTCCAGTCAGTTGGTAACTGGAGCTGAAATGAGCTGAAGCATCAGGAAGCTGGTGGGGATCTCTGTTCTCAAATCATTACCAAGGGCTAGTTGTGCTACCTCATAGCATGGCTGCCTCAGAGCAGTCATACTACTTATATGGCAGTTCAGAGTTCCAGTACAAGTATCTGGTGCAGTTGGAAGTTTCACTGTCCTTTTGATCTCGCTTCAGAAAAACATAGACACAAAGTATCACTTCCATAGCATTATATTAGTTATAAGAAAGGCATATACTATTCATAGACCAGAAGGGAATTAGACTATCTCTTGATGAAGTGAGGAAAGATTCTAGAACATGCAGTATGAAAGATATTGTCATCTTTGTTAAACAAGCTGCCATAGTCTACCTCATAGCTGCAGTTCACATTTCTTCCCATACAAGATATGTTTTCCCAAGAAACCACAAAAGCCTCCTACCATGACTCAGAATCAAGCTTGAGGCCCAGGGTCTTATCATGTCAAGGCTTGAGTACACCATACTGAATCCCATTATTTATTATTATTATTCTTCTCCTTCTCCTCTTTCTTCTTCTTCTCCTCCTCCTTCTCCTCTTCCTTGTCTTCCTCCTTCTCCTCCTGTTCCCCTTCCCCCCCTCCTCCCCCTCTCCCCCACTCCTTCTTCTCCTTTCTTCTTATTTTGGTACCAGGGCTTGAACTCAGGGTTACTCAACCACTGAAACACATCTCCAGCCCTATTTTGCATTTTATTTAGAGACAGGGTCTCATCGAGTTGCTTAGAGTCTCTCTTTTGCTGAGGCTGACCTTAAATCCTCCTGCCTCAGCCTCCTGAGCTTCTTGATACAACGACCTGTGAGCCAAATGGATATCTATCTGCTCCCCTCTCCTCCCACAGCAAGAAATGGTATAGGCTTGGAGAAACTGCCAGACATATATTTCATAAGATGAAGGAAATGAAAAGTACCTGTCTCTGGTCCACAGCAATTCTGAGCTCCATTTTCCTGATTAGGGCTCAGACCTATTATCTGCAGATTATTCTCCATGGCTCTTGGCTCTGCCTTTTGTGCTTACTGCTATCCTGAGCTGTCTTTCCCTTTTAACAAAAAAAAAAGCAGTCTGTATATAATAGTTTTCTGTCTACGGATTGCCTACTCATAAAAGTTCAGGTGTATAAAGTCTTCATTTGTACTGTGTCTTACTCTTTCAGTTAAAGATGACACAATTGTTTTAAAAGCTTTATGAGTTTCTTATGAAGATCCACTGCATTAAAAGACACTTCTTATGAGATTGCTCTTCTTAATACCCTTAGAAGTCCTATTGCTTAATGGAGAGGGCCTGAAGGACACCCTTTTAGAAGTCAGCCTTTGGACTGAAAAGTTCTAAAACTGCTGCCTTAGATCTTTCTGAGGTCCTAACAAAGGATCTTACAATACTACCCTGGAGTTGATTTTTGTACTGCAACCTTTTTATAATTTGAAAATCAGTTGCCACCTAGAGGACTATGGGAATGAAGAATCATCTTGGCTCCGTAACGGCATTACTTGTTCCTCTCACATGTCCTTACAGGCAGTGGACAGAGGGTACTTTTCACATTCTATCAGGATACCTTGGCTAGAGTAATTGGCTACGTGTATTTCCTATGTTACCACAGCTTCAGTGTTGCCAAACTTCCCACCACCACCTAACAAGGGTCCACTTCCTGTCATGCCCTCACTGAAAGCATCCAGGCTTCTGTTAACATCTTTATAGTCACACTTTAGATTCATGAGACCTTTCAGCCAGTACCATGTGGCTTAGATTTATTTTGGAACTTCTTTCAGCTACCCAAATCTTTTTTAGTTACTATTGCTATACAACAAATCACTCCAGTTTAGTGGCTTAAAACAATTATACCATGTCTCATGGTTTTTGTGAGCCCCTACTTCTACAAAAACTCAATGGGGTAGTTCTGGCTTAGGGTATCCCAGATAGTTATAGTGAGACAGTGGAACACAGGGACTTGAAGCAGTGAGGAGTAACTGGGCGTCCCTCCTCTTCTTATAATCTGAGGTCTTCCCTGCATGGTTTCTTCACACAGTACTTTGGCTCCTTCCATGAACAAGAGAGTCCATTTCAGAGCCCATGAGTATTTCAAAGACCAAAGCAGGAGTTTCACTTCTTTTCATTGTCTTTTCAGATTGAGCCTTAGGAAGTCATACAAGGTCATTTCTACTGTGTTCCACTGAATAAGTGAGTCACAAATCTGCACAGATTTGGAAAAGACTTCACAAAGTAAGGATCTGTAAGAACATGGAAGGGTTCTGTTGTTGCATTTTTGGACAATAAAATGTCATGGAGAATGAAGAACAGAGGGGGAAAAATACTGTTGGATCAAAGCTGAAGGCGAATCCCTGAACTGAGGTCCATGCTTAACTCCGCATTCTGCAGTCAGGTTGCATTTATACACACTCAGATCTAGCAAACAGAATCCTCACCATCTTCCTTGCTATCCCAACCAAAAGTGGTTCCTCAGAAAGGACCAACTATAGGTAGGTCATTCAAGTAGGCTTAAGTTCTACTGGATCTAGCTTAACATCCCTGCCAGTGTCATTCCCATGCTAACCTTAACTACTTAACCCCCTGCTGCTGTTGCAAAAGTAAAATGCCCTAAGATTCTTGTTTTCTAGGCTCAACTTTCTGCACTTAGCAGTCCCAAGTTTCTATATTTCTTAATTTTAATAACTATTTCTTAAAGGGCAACACCATTGCTTTAAGGCCTCATTTTCCCTGTCACTCAGGATCACAATTTCTGAATAAACTACCTTTTTTTTGGGGGGGGGGATGATACAGGGGGATCAAACACAGGGGTGCTTAACCACATCCCCAGTCTCCCCTTTTTTAAAATTTAGAAACAGGGTCTTGTTGAGTGCTTAGGCCCTTGATAAGTTGCTGAGGCCAGCTTTGAACCTGTGAGCCTATTGCCTCAGTCTCCCAAGACTCTCACAGGCATGTGCCACCACACCCAGCAAACTACCTTCTTAAAGAGGCCAGACACTTATTCCAGTTTTAAGTCATGTCACAAGTAAAGCATAGACTTAAAAAGTCATCTTTGGAGGAGTTGGACAGCAAAGGACGTACAGGGGTCTAGCAAGCAAAGGATAGTCAATTATATCTTCTAAGTAAAATGTTGGTCACCTAAGCCCCCCTGCAAGTTCACTGAGTTTCAGAGGTTCCAGTCCATGATCACGGCTGTGGTGAGGCAGCACATCACGGTGGGAGCATATGCCATATTTACATCTTGGCTTACTATATAACACCATATTTGTCAGTTTGAAAATGATTTTAATCATTCCCAGTGCAAAGATTTGAGAAGGTAGGATTGAAGATCAAGGAAGCCTTTCTTCCTTGTTTCCTGGAACTGTATTCTAGAAGTTCAAGATCACCATATGACACATTTAAGTGACTACTAATAATAAAGAGACTGAAGCTGGTCAATTACTGCTTTTCCCAACTCACAAAACCATGACTTTAATGCATATAATTTTATTTTTAGATGTTACATATATTTTAAAAGAATAATTTATTTTTATTCGTTTACTCTAATATTACTACTACTTGGAACACAGATGAAGGAAGATATGTTAACTTAATGATGGCTGAAACCAAAGCAACGAATGACCTTCAGTTCAACAGGAGACTTTCAGATACCTGAGCATTATATTTCCCATTTTGTATTAAGAAGCATAATATTGAAAACTGTCACAAAAATTTACTGAGATTTCTTAGCTAATAAAAAATTAATGCATTTGGTAAATTCTACTCCGTTTATTTGAAAAAGCACACGTTAAAATAGTTTTGATACAAATGAGTTATAAATGTAACTTAAAAATCAGATTTTATGTGGTCAGCAGCGAATGTTTAGAACAGCACACATTTTCCTCTTTCTATAGTTGTAGATTAGAAAACAAGTTTTTGGATTTTTTATTGGCAGCTTATTTCAATTTAAATCAAAATTAGACTCCTCCACCACCAAAACCAAAATCTAGTTTTTCTTATAGAAATGTCCTTGTTCTTAAAATACTGCTTTTCTTAAAATATTTCCTTTTCAGTTTCATAAATACATATTCTAATATTTATTGCTAGTAATATAAGGAATGCTTATTGATAGTCAATGTGTTTTTTTAAATAGTTTTGCACTAAAACTAGTATCAAACAGAAAATATGGGCAACAGTTCTATTCATGTTTTCTTTAAAAAGTCATAAATCACTTTTTCTTTTTTTTACAATAAACTATGTTTGATCATTCCTAGGGGCACACTTTTTAACATTTCTAAAAACTAGGATATTTCTTATAATTGAATGATAGCTCACCATCAAAGGTGCAGCTTTTGGCTCATGCAGCTACTAACTGCTCTCCTGCTCCACAAGCAACCACCACTTCCCCAGCTCTTCCCCCAGCCCTGTGTGCACAGACCCTCTGTCCTGTGTCCTCTCAGCTCAGAGCACCTCGACTGCAAACTGAGGGCTTTTAAACCAAGCCAGCAGGATCTAGTCAGGATAAATAACTGCATCATCACCTATTTGATACTGGTTATACTGGTTACAAGTTCTTATTATACAGGGCACAGGTAAAGATCTGAGGAAAAAAGCATTCTGTCAGTTGGCAGTGCTTCCGTACTTCACAAGTGTCTTATAAACAGACAGCATCTTACATTTGATGATATACAATAATAAAAAGCCACAACCCAAATCTACAATTGAACCTCTGGGGTTAAAAATTGCCTGTAGGCAGAGATTTTGTAATTCTAGTCCTGTGTAGGGTCCTCATAACTAATAGATTTTGTAAAAAAAAAAAAAAAAAATAGGTCTATTGTATGTATCCATAGCCCACACTTGCACCCCTTCTACAATGTGAAATCCCTCCCTTCACCTACTTTTGATAATTTAATGGTAGAATGTAATATTCTGGAAAAGCAAAACTAAATATAATGAGGTACTCAAATTTTTATTTTAATTTTTAAAAAATACTATAGAAATAAATCAAATTAAACAGATATGTACATATGCATATGTATAAAATTTTACTTCTGAAAAACAATCTACAAAAGTAGATGGTTAAAAATAAACAAACAAAAACAAACAAAAAGAACTTAAAACAATTTAAACCAGTACAATGTAACTGATTTTCTCAAAGGAAAGTAAAAGTAATTTTCAATTGCTGGTTGTATAGCTGGTTTCCTAGGCTTATTTAAACATTTTATTATAGTCAGATAAAAGGAGATTGTTTTATTTTAGAATATCTCCAGTCTCGTGTTATTCAAATTGTCCAGATTTTTTCCCCCTCACGAATCTTTCAACATGAGGACAAGGCATATTAAATTACAAATTTAGTTCAGTTGTCATCATCTTCTTGAGTCACAGGTCGGAAAGGCAAAGTAGTTTGTCCTCTTTCAGGATCAGACATTCGAAGAATTCTAATCAGTTTACTTGAAGGAAGTGAGCTAGAGAAAGCAAAATTAATTACTCAAATTTCCAAGAAAGTTTTTGTCCATTGAAAACAAAAATCTAGGGTAAAGCACTTGCCTACCATGTGCAAGGTCCTACATTCTATTACTAGCACCTTGGGGGAAAACAAAAAAACCAAAACACCAAAGCCTAATACTACTTCATGAAAATACAAACCTACATGATTGTTATTTGCTAAGATCAGGATACATCTAATATGAAGAGTTCTAGGAGAAATATAATTTGCAATAAGGAAATATTTGTTTTCATTTTAAAAAATTAACTTACTACTTAGATCCCATGGGTTTTCAGCATAGAGGAAAAGAAAATGAAGGAGGATATTTTATTTCAGGGATTGAAGCCAAGGATGCTTAACTGCGGAGCCACATCCTCAGCCCTTTTTATTCCGAGACAGACCTTGCTAAGTTGCTTAGGCTGAGTTGCTTTGAATTTGCAATCAGCCTCCCAAGCTGCGAGATTACAGGCATGTGCCACCGTGCCCAGCTCAACTATTTTAAACTCTTACTCTTGTCTAGTCAGGAAGGAGTTACATGAATATTCTTAATCAGAAGTTTAAATCCCAAACGATCATAGGGCCATTTCAGAGGCCGAATATCAACTCTAAGTGACACAGTGCCTGACACTGTAGATACCCAACAAATATAGATTAACAACATAGCAGAGTTCTTTATTTAGAAAGACTAGTATTTGCAAATCCCCAAGAAAAGAGTCAAGACTAGGGAAACCATGCATTGTTTCTCTGTACTACATATAATACTAAAATTATATTATTATTAGTTGGTCAGAGTAATCACAAAGAAACAAATTAAAAATAGAAATACTAAAAAGTCAATAATCATATTTTAATTAGTTATGGAAGGGAGATCACACAAACAAAATTTTAAAGAGCTAAATAAGGAGAAATTATTCTAAATGTCCTGAACCAATACAGGGGTTTTCTCTTCATTGGTCACTTACACATTTGCATTTAAAGGCTAAGGTAAATTAAGTTTTCAAAGAAAAAGAAGATTTCTTTCTCCCTTAACATACATATACACCCGCAGAAGTTTTAAGAAGTTACCTCATGCTTTGAGGGGTAAGCAAGATAAATTGTCTAAAACGCTGGGAATCTGCCATCTTAAGTATCATATCCATTGCAATTCTCCTGTTAACCATATCCTGGAGAACAAAGACAAAAGTTAGGATTGGTACTATATTTTATCCCATTTCTATAAAACCAGCATTCTACTGGCTGATAGAAATTCCCAGATTTACTTTGTCTATGATGCCGAAGAATTTATACCTGGAAAGACAGTATCAGAAACTATTAGGGGAAAATAACTAAATAATTATATCTTCCAGTTTACTCTTATACTAAAAATATTCCTATATAATAGTCAAAATATTTGCATGTATGGCCCCCTAACTCAAATTCAAGTAGCAATTAGAATAATCAGAAAATGTGCAAATGATACAACTAAATGCTAACAGTGTAAATTTAATTAGTTCAGTAATGGTTTAATCACTCAGAATAAAATCAAAAGTGTCTGATTTCATATTTATCAAGTCTCTCAAATTGTCCCTCAATGATTAAGAGATAATATTTTTTAATTGTTTAAAAATCCTTCCTCATTACCTTATATAGCTTGTACAATTATAAACCAATTTGAATTTACAGGTCAATTCCTTGAATCTTTAAAATAAGTTAAAGAGCACATCAATGTATACAAAAAAAAATAATGCTTCATTAGAGCTAGAATTTGAAACTAAATGAATAGACCCTGCTTATAATTTGAGTTAAATAGAGGAAAAAAATCAAAGTATCATTTAATCCCTCACTTAAAAATTCCTGAAAATTGAAAATAGACAAATAAAGGTCTTATTTGACACTGTATGTGACAGTATGCATGGTTTACAACATGGGTTTTGCAATCAAATGGGGCTCCAAGTTTTGCTATATTTTCTAAAAGAGAAAGAAACTGCTCAGAATTCCATTTGACATACAATATGGGCAATAAGACTACATAATGACATTTTAGACAGAAACACTGCATGAAAAGAATAATTATCATCTCTGACTTGTAAATTAGCTTGAAGACAATTCTCAGAGGAGTTCCAACCCATCTTTAGCAATTACATAAAAGGAAAAAATTGACAGTGAATAATTATTGAGTACTAACAAATATAAATTCTGATTTGTGAATAATTATTTACTAACTATTTACTATGGGCTAAGCACTAGAAGACATAAACATGATTAAGACATAGATAATCTTAAAAAGATTACAATCTGGTGGGAGATTCACACATAAAAAGAGGTGACTGTAACAATGAAAAACACTATAATAATAATATACAATATAAAATTTATGTATCTTCATAATATAAAAATAATATTTTAAGGCAATGTCAAGGAAACTCTTAAAGTTCTTTTGAGAGGATACGGTGGTCATAGAAGGTGTCATAAGGGTGACATGTGAGCCAAGTCTTAAAAAGATAAGCAGGGTCTGATGCATGGCTAAAGAGGGCATAATAGGCAGAGATGCCATATTTGGAAAATTACAAATAGCTTAGTACATCTGAAAATGCCCACAAATACTACATCGTGAAGGTCTCAAAATTACCCTACAGAATTAAACATACATCCCAAATATAATAATTAACCACTGAGGGGCTTTAAATAGGTGAGATCAGATCTATTTTAGAAAATATAAACCTGCTAAAAAGGTAGAGGACACACAGATGGAGGAGCAAGGCAGAAATCTGGGAGTAGGAACAGGAGGCTCTCATGGCAGGCATGACAAACAGAGAGGGATGAGAGGCACCAGAATTGTGCTGAGAAGGGAGAAGAGGCAAAGACTAGCGCAGCTTCAAGAGGAGCAGAGGGAGGTCAGACTTAGTGTATAAGTAAAAGGAAAGGAAGAGTCATAAATAAACTGCAGGGTTTGAAGCTAGGTGATAGTGGTGGTAATGACAGTTTGGCACTAAACAAGGTAGGGAATTTAGGAAAAGCAAAAGGCTTTCAGAGGAAGACAATGTCTCAAACTGCATTTGAGAGACTGGCTGTTTACTAGGTGATAACCAACAGGCAGTGGAGCACACAGATCTAGAATGTAAGAGAGATATCAGGATGAGAGGCTTCTATCTGGTAAGTGCCCATGTGCAGTTAACAGCTTTGGGGACTCTGAATGCGCGCACACTCCTGAGATGGTAGAGAGTAGAAAAGAGGGTACAGAGTCCAAGAAAATCAATAATAGAGTAACAAGCAAACAAAGAAAACATTTAAGAACACTAGAATTAGGGAAGGCAGCCTAGCAGACTGTAAACAGTAGAATACAGTAAAACCAGGAAGCAGAGTGTGCAAGCTGGCAAGATGACACATGCTAAGGGATGGAGGACAGGTCGTGGTGCCATGTACTTGAAGAAATGGAGTAGGTATAAGCTCATGTAGGATTTCTGTTAAACAAGTTTTCCTGCAGTAGGGCAGCCTAAACCCAGACTACCATGGGCTTAGGAAAGAAGTATTAAAGAGAGTAATTGCTGATTTATCTGGGCCATGTGAGCCCATCACATGCAGGACCTCACTTGAGCCTCACTATAACCCTAGGAAGCATTCATAACTTTTCCATTCATGAAGAAACTGAGCTGCCAAAAACTAAATACCTGGCTTCAACTTAGGTAATCAGTGGCAGAGGCAGGTCTCAAATCCTAGGGTTTTTTTTAAGCTCAAAGTCAAATGCTCTTACACCCTTAAAATATATACTTTGCCACGGGACAGCCAACAGCAAACAGTAAGAGCAAGAGTGATGGAGTGATGGCCTGGTGACAATTTTGTTAGATAATAACAGCCTGAACATATTTCTGAGTTAATGGAAATAAGCTACGGAAGAAGCTGAAGAAAATTCCACTGGATGGACAGACAGGATGTTCATTCTGGGAGAGAAGAACTGAAATTTGGGACAGGGTCCCTGGATGTACAGCATGATAGCAAGGGATAGAACTCCAACTCTAGGGCCCCCCCCACACCCCCCGCCACAAAGACTGCTAGTCAGGGCAGACTCTTTTCTATTATAAAAAAATTGAAGCATTTTTTGCTTTCTAAGTATACATTTTAAATTAACAAAAATTACATGATTTAAAATTTAACAGTACCATGTAAACATCAAACTCATCCAGGCATCTGAAAGGTGATTCAGCGATGGACCACAGGGAAAGAATGAAGCAGACTGTTGAGAAAGAACGCTCACCACCAGACAAGGCTCGCATATCATTGAAGGCAGCTTTATTTCCCTCTCCAGGCTGAACCTTGAAGAGAACGAGGTGACAAGAAACAAACAAAAACTAAGTGTGGGAAAAGTCAACTCTTCATAACACAGGTAAAGAAAGCAGGGATTTCCAGAATCAGAAGGAAGGAATGTGCAGTTAAAGGGTGGGGGGAAATGAATGGGAGGGGATGGAAATAAATTGATTTGGTGGTGTGAAAGTACTTATTCTATTCGAAATATTTTATAGTAAAACAGTGAGCCATATAATGGTGCTTTTATTTTTTTTATTTTTTATTTTTTAAAAAGAGAGTGAGAGAGAGAGAGAATTTTTAATATTTATTTTTTAGTATTCGGCGGTCACAACATCTTCGTTGTTTTTTTTTTTTTGTATGTGGTGCTGAGGATCCAACCTGGGCCGCACGCATGCTAGGCGAGCGTGCTACCTCCCCAGCCCGGTGCTTTTATTTTTTAACTTTCAAAAGAATCAAATTGGAAACTTTCTCACCGTAACTGAATCTAACACACCAAAATTTCAAAGATTTAATAAAGTTTCAATGTCAAGCCAAACATTTATCAAAATAGAGAATTTAAACTAGTCCTGACACTTTCTGTCTCAAACATTTAAAAGTGCTGAGATAATTTTTTGTTACTGGAATTACACTGACATCTAGTGGTTGCACTGCTTTAGAAGTACAATTAATTATTCAGTGTAAAAGGAGACAGGACCTAGGAAGATGCTTAAAAAAATGGCCAAGGAATCACAGCAGAAATGAATTAAAATATATATTTAAATAATTCTTCTTTACTGGATAAATCCATAGGAACAATAAAAAATTAATGAAATCAAAACAACCTCTTTAACACAATTTCCTTATAATATAAAATCCATTAAGAGGGGTTCTATTTCATTGTGACAGAATTTCAGATACATATATATCCAAACAAGGTGAAAAAAACAGAGCACTACCCAGTTTATAAAATAGCAGACATTTAGTTGTCAATATTTTCCAATTCACTATTTGAAAAAATGTTGCTCTCAAATAAGCAATCTTTAATATTATAAGTTTCAAAAATTTTAAATTTAAGCATATATTCAATATGTTTTTGAGGATATAAGAACTCATTTTTCTTAGGCTTATGCCCAAGAATGGAACTTGCTTTAAGAGACTCTTGACAGGTTTTCAAATGAATTCTACAAAATTACACTCCCACCAGCAACATATCAGAGTTATAAATCAACATCCTTACGAACTCAAGATTTCCAGTTTTGTTCATTTCAGTCATCCTAATAGGGGTGGGATAGTAACTTACTGAGGTATAAATTTGTATTTCTTTGATGACTGACAATGCTGAGCACTGTTCCATGTGTTTATTCATTCTTTGGATATCTTAATTTATGAGGTTCCTATTTAAGCTTTTTGATATGTTAAGTTTTTTCTTAATATTTATTATTCTTTAAAATTCTCAGTCCTTTATTTTACATATGTAGTGCAAATATCTTCTCTGCTCAGAGCTTCCATTATCACACTTTTAATGTTACTTTTTTGATAGAGTAATTCTTTATTGTAATAAATTGTCAATCTTGATTACTGCTTGTGTCCCACTTTATAAATCTTCATAAAAAACATAAAGATACTCTATTAATTTGACTTAATATGAAACAATTATACATATTTAGGAAGTACCGTGTTATATTTCAAGACATATATACAGAAAGTATTGATCAAGTAAGAGTAATCAACATTTCCATGTTCTTATTTCTTTTGTTTAGAGCCTCTGAATTCCTCTCTTCCAGATCTTCATAAAATAAAAGGTATGTTTATAAACTATAGTCACCCTGCTGTGCAGTGAAACACAAGAACTTATTCCTTCTGTGTTTAAGAACCCATTATCCTGGGCTGGGATTATGGCTCAGCGGTAAAGCACTCGTCTAGCATGTGTGAGGCCCTGGGTTAGATCCTCAGCACCACATAAAAATAAATAAAATAAAGGCCAAAAAAAAAAAAAAGAACCGATTATCCAACCTTCTATCCCCCCTCTCCCTTGACCTTCTGATCTGCTAGTTATACACCATTTTATGTTCATATCAAAATTTCTGAGCTTTCACATATGAAAGATAACATGAAGGTACTTGTTTTTCTGTTCCTGGATCATTTAACTTAACATAATGTCCTCTATTTCCATCTATTTCACTGTTTCAACAGCTGAACTTAAGATATAGCTTAATAATAATACTAGTTTAAGAGTGTGTGTATGTATATATACACATATATATATAGCTTAAGTATTTTATATATATAGCTTAAGTGTATGTGTGTATATATGTATATATACATATTTGTTTTGCTTATCTATTCACCTACTGATGAGCACTGAAGCTAACTTCATGTTTTGACTAATGTGAACAGGACTTCAATAAACATGGCAGTGTGGCTATCTCTTTAATATTCAAATTTCAGTTCTTTTGGATATCTACCCAGAAGTAGGATTGCTGGGTCATTCAGTCATTCATTAAATTAAGATTCATTTAACTCAAAAATTAAAAATAATTGTTTGAACCGGGTGAGGTAGCACATGCCTGTAATTCCAGCAACTCTGGAGGCTGAGGCAGGAGGATCACAAGTTCAAAGCCAACCTTAGCAAAAGTGAGGCACTAAGCAACTCAGTGAGACCCTGTCTCTTAAATGAAATACAAAATAGAGCTGGATGTGGTTCAGTCCTTAAGTGCCCCTGAGTTTAATCCCTGGTACCCAAAAGAAAAAAAATTGTTTGAGGAACCTCCATTCTGTTTTCCATATGAGTATACTAATTCACATTGTCACCAAGAATGTATATGAAGACACAGGGGAAATCATTTAAAACAATAGTATAGTCGATAATTTTTAAGACCCCAAAAGCATAGGCAACAAAATAAAAATAGAAAACTGGAATTATATCAAACTAAGAAGCAATTAACAGAGGGAAGAGAGATACCCTATAAAATGGGAGAAAATATTTGCAAACTGCTCACCTGACAAGGAATTAATACCCAGAATATAAAATAAAAAGCTCAATAAAAAAACCCAACAAAATTCCAATTAAAAAATGAGTAAGCAATCTGAATAGACTTTTCCCAAAGGAAGAAATAAAAACTGCCAACAAATATACAAAAAAATGGTATCATTTATATGAAAAAATACCATCAGTCAATCAGGGAAACTGTGATTATCTGGTTCTAGTTTAAATGGCTATTAAAGATGCAGAGAAAAGAGAAGACATTCTCTTCTTTTAGCCTTACTGCTTTACATTTCACATGTAGGTCTATGATCAAATTTTTTTTTGTTGTTCCAGGAACTGAACCCAGGAGTGCTAAACCACTGAGTTACCTGCGCCGAGTGGTTTTATAGTTAATTTTGACACAGGGTCCATAAGTTGCTCAGGGTCTCTCCAAGCTGCTGAGGCTGGATATGAACTTGCAATTCTCCTGCCTCAGCCTTCCACATTGCTGGTATTACAGGTGTGCACCACCCCACTAGACTCTAAATCTCTAATCACTTTCTGTACTTTACATGAGGTAAAGGGTCGAGGTTTGCTATTTATTTTACCAAAAGTATAACCAACAATTTGAATACAACACAATTCATGAGATGACCACCTTTTCCCCATAGGCCTATAGGGGAGTCTGCCCTTAATTAGGAAACCATGTATGTTTGGCCTATCTCTTTATTCTATTTTGTTGCTATTGTAGAGTTTTGTTTTCTCTTCTTTAACTTCTATGCTAGATTTTCATTATATATTCTTTTTTTCTACTTTAATTTATAATTAGTTTTTCTTTTTCTAGTTTCCTGAGATAAAACTGAGATTGTTAATGTTTGGCCTTCCTTTCCCACTAAGGTATTCACAGTTATAAATCCCTCTCTTGAGAAATCCTATGGCAGTCTCCCACAGGTTTTGATTAATATGTTTTATGTACTTCAAAACAACTCACAATCCAGTAGTTTTGTACAGTGTTCTATAGTAGGCTGTTGAGGTTGATTCGTTTAATTACATTATTTAAATCTTATCTTGTACTTTGCCTTGGTTCTCTTAACTTTTATGGCTTTTTATTGAACCAGGAATTGAACCCATGGGTGCTTAATCACTGAGCCACATCCCCAGCTCTCTTTTTAAGTTGTTGATGGGCCTTTATTTTATTTACTTTTTTTTTTTTTTTTTGAGGTGTTAGGGATTGAACCCAGGGACTTGTGTGCGAGGCAAGCACTCTACAAACTGAGCTATATCCCTAGCCCCTTATTTACTTATTTATTTATGGTGCTGAGAATTGAACCCAGTGCCTCACATGTGAGGCAAGTGCTCTTCTTCTGCTGAGCTCCAGCTCCAGCACTTTTTTTTTTATTGTTGGTTGTTCAAAACATTACATAGTTCTTGATATATCATATTTCACATTTTGATTCAAGCGGGTTATGAACTCCCATTTTACCCCGCATACAGCTTGCAGAATCACATCAGTTACACTTCATTGCTTTACATATTGATATACTCGTGTCTGTTGTATTCTGCTGCCTTTCCTATCCTCTACTATCCCCCCTCCCCTCCCCTCCCCTCTTCTCTCTCTACCCCCACTACTGTAATTCATTCCTCCCCCTTGTACTGTTTTTCCTTTTCCCCTCACTTCCTCTTGTATGTAATTTTGTATAACCCTGAGGGTCTCCTTCCATTTCCATGCAATTTCCCTTCTCTCTCCCTTTCCCTCCCACCTCTCCTCCTTGTTTAATGTTAATCTTCTTCTCATGCTCTTCGTCCCTACTCTGTTCTTAGTTACTCTCCTTATATCAAAGAAGACATTTGGCATTTGTTTTTTAGGGCTTGGCTAGCTTCGCTTAGCATAATCTGCTCTAATGCCATCCATTTCCCACCAAATTCTATGATTTTGTCATTTTTTAATGCAGAGTAATACTCCATTGTGTATAAATGCCACATTTTTTTTATCCATTCGTCTATTGAAGGGCATCTAGGTTGGTTCCACAGTCTTGCTATTGTGAATTGTGCTGCTATGAACATCGATGTAGCAGTGTCCCTGTAGCATGCTCTTTTTAGGTCTTTAGGGAATAGACCGAGAAGGGGAATAGCTGGGTCAAATGGTGGTTCCATTCCCAGCTTTCCAAGAAATCTCCATACTGCTTTCCAAATTGGCTGCACCAATTTGCAGTCCCACCAACAATGTACAAGTGTACCCTTTTCCCCACATCCTCGCCAGCACTTGTTGTTGTTTGACTTCATAATGGCTGCCAATCTTACTGGAGTGAGATGGTATCTTAGGGTGGTTTTGATTTGCATTTCTCTGACTGCTAGAGATGGTGAGCATTTTTTCATGTACATATTGATTGATTGTATGTCCTCCTCTGAGAAGTGTCTATTCAAGTCCTTGGCCCATTTGTTGATTGGGTTATTTGTTATCTTATTGTCTAATTTTCTGAGTTCTTTATATATTCTGGATATTAGGGCTCTATCTGAAGTGTGAGGAGTAAAGATTTGTTCCCATGATGTAGGCTCCCTATTTACCTCTCTGATTGTTTCTCTTGATGAGAAAAAACTTTTTAGTTTGAGTAAGTCCCACTTGTTGATTCTAGATGTTAACTCATGTGCTATGGGTGTCCTATTGAGGAATTTGGAGCCCGACCCCACAGCATGTAGGTCGTAGCCAACTTTTTCTTCTATCAGATGCCATGTCTCTGATTTGATATCAAGCTCCTTGATCCCTTTTGAGTTAACTTTTGTGCATGACGAGAGAAAGGGATTCAGATTCATTTTGTTGCATAAGGATTTCCAGTTTTCCCAGCACCATTTGTTGAAGATGCTATCCTTCCTCCATTGCATGCTTTTAGCCCCTTTATCAAATATAAGAAAGTTGTAGTTTTGTGGGTTGGTTTCTGTGTCCTCTATTCTGTACCATTGGTCCACCTGCCTGTTTTGGTACCAGTACCATGCTGTTTTTGTTACTATTGCTCTGTAGTATAGTTTGAAATCTGGAATCGCTATACCACCTGATTCACACTTCCTGCTTAGTATTGTTTTTGCTATTCTGGGTCTTTTATTCTTCCATATGAATTTCATGATTGCTTTCTCTATTTCTACAAGAAATGCAGTTGGGATTTTGATTGGCATTGCATTAAACCTATAGAGAACTTTTGGTAATATCGCCATTTTGATGATGTTAGTTCTGCCTATCCATGAACAGGGTATATTTTTCCATCTTCTAAGGTCTTCTTCGATTTCTCTTTTTAGGGTTCTGTAGTTTTCATTGTATAAGTCTTTCACCTCTTTTGTTAGGTTGATTCTCAAGTATTTTATTCTTTTTGAGGATATTGTGAACAGAGTGGTTGTCCTCGTTTCCATTTCAGAGGATTTGTCGCTGATATACAGGAATGCCTTTGATTTATGCGTGTTGATTTTATAACCTGCCACTTTGCTGAATTCATTTATTAGCTCTAATAGTTTCTTTGTAGACCCTTTTGGGTCTGCTAGGTATAGAATCATGTCATCTGCAAATAGTGATAATTTAAGTTCTTCTTTTCCTATTTTTATGCCTTTAATTTCTTTCGTCTGTCTAATTGCTCTGGCCAGTGTTTCGAGAACTATGTTGAACAGAAGTGGTGAAAGAGGGCATCCCTGTCTTGTTCCAGATCTTAGAGGGAATGCCTTCAATTTTTCTCCATTCAGAATGATGCTAGCCTGAGGCTTAGCATAAATTGCTTTTACAATGTTGAGGTATGTTCCTGTTATCCCTAGTTTTTCGAGAGTTTTGAACATAAAGGGATGCTGTACTTTGTCAAATGCTTTTTCCGCATCTATCGAGATGATCGTATGGTTCTTATTTTTAAGTCTATTGATGTGGTGAATAACATTTATTGATTTCCGTATATTGAACCAGCCTTGCATACCAGGGATGAATCCTACTTGATCATGGTGCACAATTTTTTTGATATGTTTTTGTATCCGATTCGCCAGAATTTTATTGAGGATTTTTGCATCTAGGTTCATTAGAGATATTGGTCTGTAGTTTTCTTTCTTTGAAGTGTCTTGTCTGGTTTCGGAATCAGGGTGATGTTAGCCTCGTAGAATGAATTTGGTACTTCTCCCTCTTTTTCTATTTCCTGAAATAGCTTGAAAAGTATTGGTATTAGTTCCTCTTTAAAGGTTTTGTAAAACTCTGCTGTATACCCGTCCGGTCCTGGGCTTTTCTTAGATGGTAATCTTTTGATGGTTTCTTCTATTTCCTCAATTGATATTGGTCTGTTTAGGTTGTCTATCTCCTCCTGACTCAATCTGGGCAGATTATATGACTTAAGAAATTTATCGATGCCTTCACTATCTTCTATTTTATTGGAGTATAAGGATTCAAAATAATTTCTGATTATCTTCTGTATTTCTGAAGTGTCTGTTGTGATATTGCCTCTTTCATCCCGTATGCTGGTAATTTGAGTTCTCTCTCTTCTTCTCTTCGTTAGCATGGCTAAGGGTCTGTCAATTTTATTTATTTTTTCAAAGAACCAACTTTTAGTTTTGTCAATTTTTTCAATTGTTTCTTTTGTTTCGATTTCATTAATTTCAGTTCTGATTTTAATTATTTCTTGCCTTCTACTTCTTTTGCTGTTGTTTTGCTCTTCTTTTTTTTTTGAGAGAGGGTCTTGCAGTTTTTTAGGGCTTTGTTAAGTTGCTGAGGCTGGCTTTGAACCTGCAATCCTCCTACTTCAGCCTCCCAAATTGCTGGGATTATAGAATATTTTGAAGTTATCTTACTTACGTATATAAAAATTACAGTATTTTTTAAAGTAATTTTTAATATTGTGAAATGCTTTTTTTTGTCTCTTCTTGTGCAAAACCTATTTTGTTTGCTATTAATATTGCTTTACCTCATTTCTTTTGGCTTTTCCCCCATATTTTACTTAGAATTGTTCTCTGTCCCATGTAAGTTAAAATTAAGTGTCTTTTCCTAACAGAATAAAGTTGGCTCTTACATGCTTCTATCTAGACTAACAATCTTTTCCTTTTAGTTCAATTATTTATTCCATGTTCAATTAATATAATTATTGGTAAATCTAGCTTTAAGTAATTTATCCATTTATTTGTCCCATATCTTCTTATTTCCTCCTCGCATTTTGCCTTTATTTAATTGAGTATATTTATTTTCTATTCTTTTATTTGGACTCTATTATGTATTATTTTAACATTCTTCTAGTGGTTGCTCTAGAGATTGTAACACATATCTCTGATGAATTAGTTGATCTTAAATTAGTAATGTTATTACTTTAAAAAATGTAAAGAACCTTACAAAAGCTTAACTCCATATGCTCTTATCCCCCTTTAGTGTTACTGTCACGACACTATCTTGTTGCTGTTTTAGACAGCCAAAGCTATTTTATATCAACCCATAGATGTGCCTTTCTTAGGGATCTCTGTTCCTTCAGAAGTTACATGTTTCCATCCAGGATCACTTTTCTTTCACCTGAAGACATTCCTTAGTAGTACTTCTTGTGGACCAAATGTGCTGGAGAATTTCTTCAGCTTTTGTCTGAAAACTAAGACATTTCATCCTCATTTTAAATAGGTTATTGTTAGTTATAGAATTCTAAGTCGCAGGTTTTTTTAAAATTTAGAATTTTAAGTAAGATGATATTTTCTTCCATAAGTCCTGTTAAAAAGTCTGACTTCAGTTTTATTCTTGCTATGTGGAAAGTAATATTTATTTTTTCTCTTCCTATAATTTTTAATATTATCTCTCTGCTTCTGGTTTTTAGCTACTTGATAGTATACTGTGTGTTTAGGTGAGACTTTCTTTATAATTATCTAACTTGGTGTTTGCTAGGGTTTCTGAATTTGGGTTAACGTATTTTCTTTGCTTATTCTTAGTTCTATTCTATAGGGACTCCTCTTACACTTATATTAAACCTGTTGATTGTGCCCTGCATATCTCTTACTGTCTGTTCAGTATTCCTTGCTCAGTTTTTATGTTCTTTACTTTAGATATTCCCTCTGACCTCCTTTGAGTTCTGCTAATTTTATCCTTTGTTGTATAGTTGGCTGTTAAATCATTCAATGAATTCTTAATTTCAGAAAATGCACTTTTTTTAGCTTTAGAATATCTGTTAATTCTTTCTGTGAACTTCAATGCTATGTTGAAACTCTGCATTTTTTGTTCATTTTGTTTATTACGAACTCTATTTTCTTTAACTTGTTAATTATAATTAAAAAAATCAATCTGCTCTTTCTTGTAACTTATTATCTGTAAGTCTTTCTATTTTCCACTTTTAAAAAACTGTATCAGTCACATTTCCATGCTTCTTCATTTATCTGGTAACTTTTACAGCTTTGAGGTGTAAAATACAGATGGACATATTTAAAATAAACAATTTGATTAAATTTTAGCAAATACACACATCTATGAAACCACAACTGAAGATAAAGAATATATTCATCCTTTCCAAAGGATGTATTTCCTTTTGCTCCTTTGTAATATGTATCCTGTTTTACTACTCTCTCTTAAGGTCTCTATACCAGTATCCTGCTGTCTTTATTACTGTAGCTAATAGAAAGTTTTAAAGACCTTTACTTTTGTTCTTCCTTTTCAAAGTTGTTTTGGCTATTTTAAGTCCTTTGCATTTCCATGTACAACTCAGCTTATCAATATCTACAAAAAGCATGCTGGTATTTTGATAGAAATTGTGTAGAATCTACAGATCAACTTGGGGAGAACTGAAACCTTGATACTGAAGTCTTGATCCATGAACACCATATATCTCTTTGGTTTCCATTTCATAGGTCTTGCTTACTTTTTGTCAGATTTTTATCTAAGTTTTATCTTTTGATGCTATTATAAATGGTATTAGTAAAATTTCAATTTCTGGGGCTGGGGATTTAGCTCATAGCTCAGTTGGTAGATGTTTGCCTTGCAGGCACAAGGCTCTGAGTTCAATTCCCAGCACCACCAAAAAAAAAAAAAAAAAAAAAAAAAAAAAAAAAAAAAAGAAAGAAAATTCAATTTCTGATCATTTGTTGCTAGTATATAGAAATATAATTCATTCTGTCTGTATATTGATTGTGCCTCCAACTTTGGTAGTTAGTTGCACTTACTAGTTCTAGTGGCTTTTCTGCAGATTCCATCAGATTTCTGACATAGATGATCATGTTATTTGTGAATAAAGAAAATCTGATTTCTTTTCTAATGCATGTCTTTTAGTTCTTTTTCTTGACTTTTAGCCTTGGTCAAAACCTCTACTACAATGTTGAACAGATATGGTGAGCACAGATACACTTGCCTTCTTCCTAATCACAGGATGTAGCTTGATGTTCTGTGTAAAACAATAATAGAGGCTCCAGATGATATAATATTCCACCAAAGAGGAGATGTATCCTTTTATTAGGTCAGAGGCATGGTAAGGCATGGTAAGGCTGGGAGACAGCTGGGTCAGATTTGAGTTGCCAATTTAGTAAGGCTTAATTTATCTTTCACTCATCCTTGTTTCCTGCGTCAAAACTCAGAAAACAACTGAAATCTAAGTCATATGCTTAGTACTTCACACATATCTACTGTCTTGCCAACCCTCTACAACCACCAAAATTCCAGAATCAACAATTGCCTCCAGGGGGAAAAAAAAATCAATAACTGTCAGTTTACTTTAGGCAGGCTCTCCTATCCCTTGAAATTTCAAGTTAACTGTTGCTTCTATGTAGTTTTCCAATGTCTTCAAAAACAAATTTTTGTTATTTCCCTGGCTTTTTTGTAGTGTGCAGTGAAACCAATGAGCTGTCATGATGTATCACTTCTCTACCCAGAGTACAATTCCTCACAATACTTTTATATTTCTATCTTTAATGATGGGATCTCTTAAAAATAAATGGTAGGGTCCACATACCAAAATGCAATATAACTTCTCATTCTTCTGGTTGTACATGATGTAGAATCACACTGGTTGTGTAGTCATATATGCACATAGGGTAATAATGTTCAATTCATTCTACTAGCCTACCACCATATCCCTTCTCTTCCCTTCACTCCCCGAAGCTTAATACAAAATAATTTAGGTATGATGTGTCAAAATGCATTCTACTGTCATGTATAACTAATTAAAACAAATTTTTAAAAAATGGTAGGTGAGAAGCTACCAACGATTCTTCAGTGGAAATTTAAATAAAGAAAGAGTAAAAATTAACTTCCTAATTTGGTTAAAATGCAGAGGTCCCAAATGACAAAGATGTTCCAAACACATAACATATCTTCTAAGTATTCAAATGAAGGGATAAAATTTACGGTACTAAGAGTAATAAAAGTAATAAACTATTTGAAAAATTTTCCCCAGATTAGAGTGAGTAGTTGTTCTTGAACTGACTATACAATTTTTATTGCCATATCCCCATATCCCACCTTTAATACATATACCTATGAATGAATCCATAGCCACAGAACCCACAAAGTTGAATGTGCTTTGTGTATTCAAAAGAGGCCAGAGCTAGGAACTACTTCAGAAATAAATAATGCAAAGACAATTACATTAAGCAGAACCTTCTTGGTTTCCAACAAAGTAACTAGAGACTATGGACTTTACACAATGTCTCATATAATTTAAAATGCTGTGTAAAATTTTTTAAAAGAAACTAATGAAGTAGAAAGACAAGATAGTCACTTGTCAATGAAAATAAAGTTCGTAATTATCTGCCTAAAAAAATAATGTGGTTGTCTGGGGGGAAAAAAAAGCAAAACTAAAGTTAGCAGCTTTATTCAGTAAAATACATTTAATTTTTATCACAATAGAAAAAAGATTATCCTTAATTTAGAAATACGTTCTTCTGTTTTCCAAAGACAATAGCTTAAAGCTCATGAATGTTTAATCAAAAGAAAAGCAGCTAACTTTCCTAATGATCAGGACGAAACAAATTAAGATACTTACTGATATAGTAAGAGTTTCATTCTTATGGTCAAAATTCATTTTTCCACAATAAGCTCGCTGAGATAGTAAGTTGTCAAAGTACAATTTGCATCGTAAAGTCAAACACCTTAAAATGAAGAAATTGAGCAAATTAAAAAGAGGAAAAAGATATATAAAACTATATTTTCAGCATGATTTAAACAAAGAGAAATACACCAAAATGTTAATCTTGGTTGTCCTTTTAATAGGTGAGTTTTAGGTGGTTTCTTTTCTCCTGTGTTTTTATACCCATTTGTGTTTCCACAGATTTAAGCAAAGAGAAATATATCAAAATGTTGACATTGGTTGTCCTTTTAGTAGGTGAGTTTTAGGTGGTTTCTTTCCTTCTGTGTTTTTATATTCATTTGTGTTTCCACATTTTAATCAGTCCATTTACTTTTATAATAAACATCTATGTAATGAAGATGTCATCCTACATTTAACATACCCCATTATACAAAAGCTAGTTCATATGAATGTCAATCATTTGACTAATTTATGGAGACATTATTACCCTAACACATAAGACATAATTATTGTCCTTAAAAGAATTAAGCTCCAGAGGGGTTGGTTAACAGATTAAACTATAGATTTGCCTATTTCCTCCCAACTTCACAGTATCAAAAAGGGTCAGGGCAATCTCTTTATTGCTATAATAATGCTTTATACAATGCCTGGCACAATGCAAACTCTGATTGCTTCTCTATATAGTAGGTGACAACGTACTATAAGGAAGAACTTTCCTTCTTTAATTTCTTATTTACTTATCTACCTTTTTATTTAGCAGGTTGGAATTAGAAATTATTATTTTACTCATTGATTTATTTTACCCATACCACTCCTTATTGTCCTTATTTTGATCTTCACCTTTGTCTCAGATTTTGCCAATGAAAGCCCCTTCAAATTGGCTCCTATGTTGTTAAATTCATTCTCTCTCTCTCTCTCTCTGACACACACACACACATGATTTTAAATGCTTTCTTTCCTTTTTAACACAGTAAGAGGTTCTCTTGTACCTTCCCTGCCCAGGTCTGTAACTAGGCATTTTTCCATGAAACCCTGATTCTTTTTAGCATAGAACAGTATTTAGAAAATAAGGTCTAGGTAGTAAGTAAGTGGCTTTTTTTTTAAAAAAACTATCTTTACTCATTGATTAGTGTAAGGTTTATTTCTTCAGAATAACTTGATTTTTTTTCCTTTTCCATCTTATTCCTTCCCTAAACTGCTTAACTTCCCATACAAAGAAATACTGACAGTTTGCATTTTCTTTTGCTACCACAGCAACCACTACTAGTTGGTTTTCAGAATTCCCTGTTCACTTTTTTTCTTGCAGTTATAATATGTATTCTTCAATTGCTTCCACTTACAGGATGTCTACAGACTATTGTCATGAAATGATAAGGTTATCCACAAACAACTTAGAAAATTTTAATAATTTTTATTCTCCTCCTAAGACTAGGTAAACAATATCAATCATGTCATCAAGGTAATAAACCATAACAGCAATACTTTTAAAAAATAAATAAAAATTTCTGGATAATGATATAAAAATAAAATACTCCACTTGGAAACACATAGGTAGTAATAGAGATTGGGTTTAGACTTTTGTCTAAAACTAACAACCTAGATAAAATATATGAAACAATAGTTTTCAGACTCTGAATACCAGATAGCACAGGCAGCTAGAGTCAAAAATAATCTCTGAAAGACACAAACTGATTAAGCCCTGTGAATATCCCAAACTCCTACTCACTGAAAGAGTAAAGCCTGGTATCTTCTTGTTAGGAGACAGAGCTGGGAGTCTGGGGAACAGAGGACTAGAGAGGAGAGGATGGCTCACAGGGAGAACTACAGAGATCTACCATGGTTTTGCTCCAGTCGTGGGTTGATTACTATCAGTGCACAGGTGTGAAGACACTAGTGACCCTGGGAAAAGAAAGCAGAAGCATCCTGGCTTCCACAGAGCCAGGAAGAGTTCATGTTCCCACTAGCAGGAGTGAATAACCTCATAATTCACAAGACAGAGTATTCAGAAAGAGTACTGCCTTGAGGTATTAACCTCAATTAAAGGTTGCATTTAGGCCCACCTTTATTAAAAGCAGCCCCAATGGGATAAAAATCCCATTTAATTCAAGTTTTAATAATACATCTATAAAATGAAAAACACAATTATGAATAATGCCAACACAAAAGAAATGATAAATGTCTCATGTGATGGATATGTTAATTAACCTAATCAGATCATTACACATTGTCTACATGAATTAAAATGTCACACTATAACCTATAAAAATACATTACTACTGTGTAAATTAAAAAAAAATGAAAATACACTTCAAAACTAACTTATATGTTAAGAAATTAATCAATTATATTTTTCTTTAGGGGTTTATCTAAATTTCTCCATAAGTAATACAGCTAGATATATTTTTATTTATTTTATGACCTTAAGATTATAGAATTTTGGATATAAAGATAGTTAAAAAGCATGTTACTGAGGCAATGCTACTGATAGAAATAAGTTGGGAGGACTAGGGCTGCCTTGGATCCAAATATATCCAGAGTCATTCCTCCCTATCAACTGTCCTCTTTTTAATTCTGCCATCTGTGACATTAGCTGGAGTCAATCCATTGCTATGAATCTGTGTGCATGCATCTCTGAATATGTTGTTCATATCCATATTTATTTATTCAACCAATGTATACCAAGTGCCTACTATATTTGGACACAGTTGACACTGAAGAAACAAAAATGAATTAAACAGTGTTTCTGCATTTACAGAACTACGTCATTCTAGTAGACCATGGTAAATCAAATGGGATACTGCCTTAGCAGGTCCCACCAAACTCTTGTATCCTCTTAAGACCAAACCATGTCAAAGGGTAAAATAAGCTGTTTCAGAACCAATGAGTTCTCATTCAAAGAATCTATTCAAGCAATGAAAGTCATCTAAGAGTGAAGGATACCTAGCACAGTTGGATAACTTGCTTGCTATTAAGGTTCCTTCAAATTAGAATTCTTTGATTACAGAATTCTAAATGGCAAGTTAAGTACTATTTCTATTACAAATGAATCACATAACGTTCTTTTAACTTAATTTTATTATCTATAAAGCATAATGTGAAAAAAGAAAACACAAATATGTAATATATGCAAGTAATATTTTTTAAATATACTCACCTTCTAAACTGTTGATATGTTTTGTATCTATGAGTCATTATTTCTTCTAGTAATTTAATAAATCTTTTTAAAGTCCTTACTTTATTATCCAGATCAAGGTATGTTTCTCTTGCTTCCTGGTACTGCCTATTTTATGAACAAAACATTAAGTAAGTAACCATCATTCACAAGAAAAGTAAATAAATCTCAAAAGCATTTAGCTGGGAGAATAGGAAGGCAGAAAGTATGGTGAGTACAGTAGCAGCTTATCTCCTAATTCCCAGTCAAAAGACACCTCTAGAATGAACAGGTTCCATACAACGAATGTGTTACACTGAATAAGAATTCAAGCTACAAAGAAAGTAGAATAGGAGGAGCATACAGGTGGCAGGTCTCAGAGATATCAGCAAATACCCACCTTCTCAAAGTGAAGGGGTCACAGGAAAGAAGAGTTTCTTTGGTGAAAAAATGAGGGGCTCAGGGAGGATGGATACAATTCAAAGCACATGTACATGTATGGAAAGATCATAGTCAAAACCCACTAATTTGTATAATTAATGTGCTTTAGTTATTATAATATAAAAAAAAGATCAGTGGAAAAAAAAATGTTTCCCTTAATGACAGATGTCAACAAGGGAACAGAAGAACAAAGGGCAATATTAAATCTCTCTACCCTGAACAAGATAAGATCAAAGAGTCAGAGAAGGAAGGCATGGCTACTCAGAAATGCTATTAGAGAAGGCAGTACTGACAGCCTGATACTGCAATAAGAAAGACATAGATCCTAACTACGTATAAAAGGCAACCCTGGCCTAGGCTCCCACAGTTATTCTTCACAGCCTTCAAATAACCAGTCCAGGTAAATTCAACTGATTGAAAAATGAGTTACAAAAAAATATATAGACAAAGATATTTATGGGAAAAAAATGGCTGTGAAAGTACAGCAAAATTCTATAAACAACAATAACAAAAACTTACTATAACAATACTCCATAAGACAGATAAAAATTTTAATTAAGCACTGTAAATTAAAGGGAAAAATGATATAAGTACTGGCAGGAAAAAGTACCTCCTCAAAGCAGAAATAAAATACCTCAAGGGCTGGGGTTGTAGCTCAGTGGTAGAGTACTTGCCTGGCGTGTGTGAGGCACTGGGTTCAATTCTCAGCACCATATATAAATAAATAAAAATAAAAGGCCCATTGACAGCTTAAAAAAAATAAAAAAAAACCCTCAAAAAATCACAAACATAAAATGGTTTGCCAAAATGATAAAGACAAAAATATCTAAAATTTGTATAACTGAAGACCTCAAAACAATAAAATAGAAAATATTCAAAAGATAAAGGAAAATCTAAAAGACTTAATGCATACAGAAAAGGAAAAGCAATCACAGAATCTTACATTCCAGACAAACTGCAGGGCTTTAAGGAAAAGTGCAATCATAAATAAGATACTCAAGAGAAAGTCAAAGCCAAAGAATTTACATTATACAAAATTATCCTTTAATATATAAAACTAGAGGAAAATACTTATCAATCTGCAAAAACAGCCGATATTCATATGTGCCATTTTGTAGGAAACAGAACAACTTTTCAAATGGATGCATTTGAAAAACAAAAAATCCATTCCTCACACTAAACACAAGAATAAACTCTAGATAGAGCAGAAATCTAAATATTAAAAAAAGAATATATGTAAGTTATAAAAATACATAAGCGGATGCTTCCATAATTTAGATGTAGAGAAAGGCTTTTAAAATATTTTACACCAAGCTAGCAGTGGAGGTGCAAGCCTGTAATCCCAGTGACTCAAGAGGCTGAAGAGAATCCCTAAGTTCCAAGCTAGCCTCAGCAACTTATTGAGGCATTGTTTCAAAATAAAAAATAAAAAGTGTTGGGGATATGGCTTAGTTAACACTTATCGTTAAGTGTTCCTGGGTTCACTCTGATAACAAAAAAGTAAAATAAAATTACACCAAATCCAGATACAATAATAACAAAATGAACTAAATAATCTTTTCATGGCAATAAAAAAAAAAAGAAACCATCCCAATTTTAAAAACTCAAGACAAATGATGAACTGAGAAAAATACTAGCAACACATAGCTAGTATTTCTCATCCATATTATCTAAATATGCTCTTAAAATTTAAGGGAAAAAGATTTTTTAAATGCTTAAAAAAGTGGGAAAGAACAGATAAATCAAGGTATAAAAATAGTTTTTAAATATATGAAAAATATTTTGATTTTATTCATAACGATGGAGTGTGATTAAAACTACATAAACATACTATTTTTTAGTCAAAGATCAGGAAAACAACTTATAAACTTTATATATATTCTGTTGGCAAGGTCATAGGAAAGCATCCTCCCATGCAATGTTGGCGCAAATGCAAAAATGGTTCCCAACCTACGGAGGGGATTTAGTGACATCTGACAAATTGCTCCTGTTTTCTCAATCTTTTTTTTTTTTTTACATGAGAAGTGTTTCATGGTGTAACAGCTGCAATTTTCTGTAATTTAACCATTCTTCAACAGTTGCACACTATTTTTAATTTTCTGGTGTTAATAAATAATACAATAAACATCTAAACACAAACTTTGTTCTATTTTATACATTGTTATAGCAACAAAATAACCTGGCTCTGTTGAAATTTCAACATTTAGACACATATTGCTTAAATGCTTCTTTGAAAGATGGTAATAATAACTAATACACATCTTTCCTACCTATTTTGTTTACTAAGGATTATCTCACTAGTTCAGGGTTGGGGTATAGCTCAGTGGCAAAGCATAGCATGCATGAGGTCCCAGAATCCATTTCCTAGTACTACACACACACACACAAACTAGTTCAGCTACAACTATATGCCTTAGCAACACTTCATCCAAAAATGAAAGACCTATAAACATTTTTTTAATGTCTTGATAATATGTCTGGATTATATAATAAACCAGAAAAGCTATCAACCACTCTTACCTCATTATTTCCTCTCGATCTCCATGACTAGCATGTTCTGCCTGTATCTTTTGTCTTAATCGATTAATTTCCTTGTCTAGAATTGATGCAGACTTTTTTACTTCTATTCGCTCTGGGCAGATCTGTCTTGCTTGTGACATTTTCTCCTAAGAATACAGGAGTTTAACATCTTTTTATTGTTTTGTTTTTGAGACAGGATCTCATTGTGTTGCCTGAACAAGCTGGGATTGAACTCATGATCTTCCTGCCTGGGCCTCTTTTGTAGCTGGGATTATAGGTGTGTGCAATTAAACTAAACTTCAGTATCTTTAAAATTCTTCTTTTATAAGATAATTCATTATATCATTTTTGCCAAAATATGAAAAATAAAACTCTGAACTTACGTTCAATATTTGTATTTTAATTACATTTAATATCAACATTATATAAGTAAACTTTATATTAAGGGCACAGTTCAGAGCTGTTATAAATCTTCAAGAGAATATTACAGGGCTGGGGTTGTAGCTCAGAGGTAGAGCACTTGCCTAGCACTGGGATCGACCCTCAGAACCACATAAAGTAAAATAAAAACACTGTGTTCACCTATAACTAAAAACAACAACAACAACAAAAACAGAATATTAAATTCACTGTATATAAACTTAAAAGAGCAATGACAAAAAAAAGTCAGCACCCAAGGACCTGAGGTCTGACACAACTTTCCATGTGCTTTAGGATGCAATCTGAACACCAATGGTATTAAAAGCACACATACCAAAAGACCCTATTATTTGTAAACAATGCAAAAATAAAAAGAACTTTTACATACAACACTTATTTTATACTTAAAACCTTCTCTATTACAAGTATGAATAGGGAAATGATTAAATTGTTTTCCTTAAGATTATAAAGGCAAAACTGGAATCCATTTAGTTTACAAGACTAGCTTCAATTTATTCCCTAAAGTCAAGGCTGCTGCTTAGTTGTCAACAAATGTGACTAACAGGAGCTAAAGTGGAGCCCAACCCACACCCCAGAGTCTCAAATGAAGGGGTGCCTTTTTCTGATAGTATGCTGGCCAAGTAGGCAGCTATATTAGCCAAGTGAGTGCCATTTTATCAGCCATGTATACTGCTATGGGATAGAAGGAGTCTTATCTATTCAGTCCTCACACTTTGAGGGTCCCTAAGCCTCTTCTTGTGGTGATTCATCCAAACACCTGTTAATCTATAAAAGACAGAAATTCAACATTTGTCTGTTTTCAGAAACATGACATTAGAGAAAATACACTTTAATAATCATGAGTAAGGTTACAATAAAAAGATTAACATGAAATTTAAAAAGTTATGGTTAACCTCCAGCTCCTTTACTTTCATGTCCAGTTCTCGTTTCTTTTTATTTAAGGTATCCAAGTGTTCTTTTTGTTTTTCTTCATAATGCCGCTTCCCTCGTTTTTGATTATCCACTTCAGCATCAGCAAGGTTTAATTCATCCTGTTTGAATAAAAACAAAACAATCTATAAAGATTAATTTTAAAAAATTTTCCAGTCCAGGTATAAAATTAACAACTCAGTAAAATGGGTAGGATTATGCTGCATGAAGAATAAAGGATTAAGAGTTTATGTTCACAACATGTCTGAAGTAAGGTGTTTCCCAAAATTAAGAAATCACTTTATAGCCAAATTTTTATAAGAAGTCTCCATACGTTATGATACATTCAATTATATTTTTTGTAAGTAAGGTAGTTTATAGAGAATCATTTGCCTTAAAAAACTTAAAATAATGTAAATGCTGGACACAGTGGTACCCTCTTAATTTGTGGGGATATATTCCAAAACCCCATGGACATTAATGAACCTTATATTGCTGTTTTTACTACACACTAGGCACAAGAGATTAATAATAACAAAAGAATAATTATAACAATATACATAATGTCAATGTGGTCTCTTTCTTGAGTCAATACAAGTAGTATTTTGGACTACAGTAGACCAGGGTAACTGAAACGAAAGTAAGTGAAATTGTGGTTTAGTGGGGACTAGTGAAAATAATCCTAGAAAATGCACAAACTACGGTAATAGAAATGAAATGGTGGTTATCTAAATATAAGGGTCAGGAAACAGGGAGGGAGAGATTAAAAAGGAACATAAGAAACTTAAGGGCATGAAAGACTATGTCCTTTTTTCTGATTGTGGGGAAAGTTTCACAGGTTTATAGATGTCAAAACTTACCAAATTGGACATTTACATATGTGTATTTATTGTACATCAATTATCTCAATAAAATGACTTTTTAAACGCTGATAAGAACCACCAAATAAATTTTAGTTAGTTTAATCAGTTCACTTGTATTTTTGAGCTGATATTGGTCAAATATACCATAATCATGTTTAGCATCAAGAATCATAGCTATACAGAGACAGAAATAAACAATCCCAAATGATATCATAAAAGATATTCAGAAAAGGAAATAACTATCCTCATCAGAAATCAAGAGACCCTCCTACAGACAATGTATGTTCACAGGCTGAATGCAGATGCCATTTCCTGTACAAAGGATTTAATTTATAACAAAAGCACTATGTTCGCAAGTGTAAATCAAAATAACTAACTGTTCAAACTGTGTGTGTGTGTTAGGGGGGCAGTCCCTAGGCTAAGACTTCAATGACTACATATTTAAGTACAGCATTCTACATCTGTACTACCCCTCATCATAAAATGAAAATCCTAATCGCAAAAAGATGATTATATCTGGAAGGTGCTAATATATTGTGATGGAATATTCTGAGGAATCACATTATTACCTAAATCCTCTTGGTCAGACTGTTCTTGACAGCTAGTGTGTCCTGACATAGAGAAGGAAAAAGCCTCCTGGCTAATTACATGCAAGTTTACTAAAGGACCCACCTCCTACCTTCAATGATCTGAAGCCAAGGTTAAGAGCTAAGATCAACAATTCTTATTGCCTTCTGCCCAGTTTCTGCTCTTGAACTTATTTAAGGACTCCTAGATCCAAGAACTGCTTTAACCTAGAAATCCCTAAAAGAACAGAATACAGCTGGGGTATACAGCCCTGTGATGGAGTGCTTGCCTAGCAGGCATGAGGTCCTCAGTTTCATCCCCAGCATTGCAAAAAAGCAAACACAAAACAAGACAAAAGTAACAGACAAATAGCTATTCCTCATCATTTCTCATTTTTACTTTTCCTAAAACAAATAATTTACATGCTAAGTTTGCTCTTTTCTGTATTGAGTACATCATTTTGATTAAGTAACCCTATTTTAATTATCTATGGGTATAATGTTCAATTTTTCTTACTTTTTAAAATAATTTCACTGTTAATTCTGGAGTCCTGAATTAATTTAACTTTTTCTAATATTGAAATTCTTTTTTTTCTTTTTAAAGGTACTGGGGATTGAACCCAGGGCCTTGTGCATGTGAGGCAAGGACTTTACCAGCTGAGCTATATCCCCAGTCCCTATTATTGAAATTCTTAATGTTTATTTATTCTATTTATTTTCTTTTAAAAACTAATCTTATATTATTTTCTATTCTTAAATATTTGGTCTTTTAAATTCTTGTTTCTTATAGTAACTATTTTCTCATTTATCTTTCTCAATATTATTTTGAATATGTTTCTTTCTTTCTATGCTACAGTTAAATTTTATAATCCTCTTCACTCATGTATCAGCCTCCTTTCTCTTTTTATTCTTCTCAGCCTAAAAAGAAAGAAATTCAGTCTCCTTAGTTTATAGAGGCAGGTAGGAATCCCAGTTAAACATAAGACAGCTGCAGGAAAACCACCACCACCACAGGGAAGAGCTGTTCTGGGCAGTTCTACTCCAACTCCCTCACATCTTTTCCCAATTCTCCAAATTACGTTTCTAAAATTTTCAATAAAGACAAGTAAAGTTCCTATACTGTAAATTCTTTAAAATTTTAAAAATATCTAAATACATTTTGATTCAAGGGACAACTTCCCTGAAAATTAGGGTGATATCAATATAACTTTCTCCCTTAAAAATACACTATTACCTCTTCTGAGAGTCTCATAAATCAAATTTGAGGTTCTGAAATGAGTTATTCATAAATATAATGACAATAAGCTACTTGAGAACTAAGTTATTTAGCAAGATGGAAACTTTACTTGTTAAATACTTTTATTTCCTTAAATGTAGTCTCAAAGAGCTTATGCTAAAAACAAAAAATTAACTGACTTTAGCCTGGTATGTGCTGAGATATGCTGATAAACAGGAGTTGGGTAGAACTTTATTTCAATTTGTGTTTTACAGCAATTAATCCATTATTAAAGGAAAGGAACGGACAAAAGAACAGGTGAGCACAAGTAACGGTATATATGTGTAAAATGTCCCTGATTTTTGGTCCTGGGAAAAAAAATATATCACAAAATAAAGAGGCAACAAAAGCAATAATTGTGAGGGGGAAATAGAGAGAAATCTAGTGGTTTATTCTCCTACAGGCAAAGGTGTTTTATAGTAATTGAAAAATGATGACAATCTGGTTCCTACCACTTATAACATGTGTTTATGTTTATGCAATAAATTATATATATTCATAATCTGGTTATATTTATATTTAATCAATAATTCTGACAGGGTAATATCCATAAGAACACTTTGGATATAAAACTAAAACATAAAGTACAGAACAAATAGGATAACAGTGATAAATACCTTAAGTGGATCTGCTAGCTCTGACAGCTGATTAATTTTTAGTTTAATTGCATCATACTTGTTTTCTGCTTCTACTTTAAGACTTTTATGATGTTCCAAATTTTCTTTTTGTTGCTCCATGTTTTTCTCAACCATTTTCATTTTCATTTTATTTTCTTGAGCTTCATCTTCCTGATAACATTTAAAGATTACAGAGTTAATAGACTTTTATCAAACAGGGGGAAAAAAAGAAACAATTCTGTGAGGAGAAACTACAGACTATAGACAAATCGTATCAAAGATAAACACATGAGAATTTTTTCATATCCTTAATGGTAAATTAGAAAGTAAAAAAAAAAAAAAAAAAATAGAAGTTCAAAAATAAGAAGGAAAGATATTTAGTAGATAAGTCAAATGATATTCTGCTTGAGATCATAATCAAAAGGACTAACTTTTATCTACTAACCTTTTTTTAAAAAGGGGATACATATAAATATATTTACCTTATGCCACACAATGTGTTAGGTGTTACCAAACTGAAGACATAGTCCATGCCTTCATGAAATTTAATCTATCAATAAAAGGTATTAAAAGCAGAAAAATAAAAAGTGGAAACATTTCTAGTAAAAAGCCATAGCAAATGCCATGAGAATGAAGTTTTGTCAGCATGGGACTTTGCTGCTTTGTTCACTGCTTATTTCTCAACATTTAATATCCTGCCAGATAGGCAGACAGACACTTAACAAACAATCACTATTTTTTAACAAGATGCGAAATTTATCTTACTGTTTACTGCAGCTCAGAAAAAAATAAGCTTAATGTCATAAACGAATGCTGGAACAAGATAAATACAGAATAACGAATACATGGAGAATTAAAATGGGAGCCATTAACTTAGGAAAAAAGAAAACAAGGAAGGAAAGGCAGAGAGAAAATATGAATGACTCAAAGGTGGTACTGCCATCTCTGTCCACTTGTACTGATGCTGTTTAACTGGAGTGCCTAAATGGGCCACTATACAGAAGCATAATTAAGTTTGTGATGAAGTTTTTATTTCATGTAGCAGAAGACAAAATCAACTATGCATAAAAGTTATCTACACAAAACACACCTGAAGTTCAGGTAGTTTCTAACATAATTATGAGTGGAGATAACAATCATAAAAAGTAGCTTTAATTAAAGGATTAAAAAAAAGCTGAGATTTGATGACCATTAACCTATATGACAATTTTATTGATTAACATTATATTCAACTGAAGAGTAGAATTTTACCAAGGTTGCAATATCTACAGACTGATGTTCTTCTATATTCTCAAGTTCCCGAATTTCGGAAATACTTTTTCTTATTTTCATCTGAAAGGAAAGCATTCAGAATTTAATAATAATAATAGGAGGAGGAGGAGACAAAACACTTGGAAAAGATAACGAATGCATTAATCCATAAAGCTATATGACCCAGAAAGATCCCATAATTGACAAAAGGGGTACCTTAGTAATAAACAAACCAAAGGAAGTTAGAAAGAAATTCTTCCATCATCATTCTCATTGCTAATCCGTTCCCACACACAATAAACATAAAATTAATCCATCTTAGAATTTTAAAATGATGACATTTTTGAGTACACTAAGTATTTTTCTGAAACACACAAACTCTCAATTACTCTAACCTAGTGATTCTCAAACTAAGATTCAAGTAACCCTCAGGCATCCCCAGACCCTTTAAGAAAGTCTTCATAGTCAAAATTACTTTCATAAAAACACTAAAGCATAATTTATCACTCTTATGAGCATTTTCTCATAATTGCACAGGTGGTTGTGATTTATAATATCACAAGGGTCTGAATGCAAAAATTGCCATAAATCAAGTGAATTTTATAAAAACAGACATTAGAAATTACAAAAATCTAAAAATGCCAATCTTCTCACTAAATCTTTTTGGTTTTGAAGAATATATTTTTCATATTATTTTAAATTCATTATTAAATATTCTTAGTTTTACACTTAGCCAAAAATTTTACTTTAATTTTTAAAGGTATAAAAGTTGATAGATATAATCCACATAAATGAAAGCTCATTTAAGAATGTAAGGGCTTAGGGGCCAAAGTGTTTAAGAACTAATTGAAGTGACAAAATTTCAAAATAAACTTTAAAGTGTTAAAATGAGAAAAACAAAATTATGTTTTGCTTTTTACCTTTAACTCTTTATAATGTAGTTGGCATCTTTTAAGAAGATCTTCATTGTGTTTAGTATCCTTTTCAAGGGCAGATAGATGCTGCTGAAGATTTACTATCTGGGCCTTCTTATTTTCAACCTCATTTTCCAAGTCACTTGATCAAGAAAAGATGAAAAAGTACTTTCAATCTATTTCTCAATATAATAAATATTTTAGATTGTTACAGAAAAGCTTATTTGTAATAACTTGTTTACAAAATCCTCTTCCACTAAACCAGTTTATAATTTGAACAAATTATTATAAAATACAAATCTATTATAACAGAAATGTGATTATCTCCTAAACTGGAGTCAAGTTTTACTTATTTCCTTAACAATATGTCACATGTGCTATGAATGTGTGCACAGTAATAGGAAGAGGTAGAAACAGAATTAAGACATGAAAAACCAGGAAAAAACTGTCACACAAAAATGTCAATGTGAGAGTACTAGTACTACATATTCATAGAACTATGGAAACACAAAAGTATGTGTGAGAGAAGAGACAACTTTATTGCATTCTTTAAAGCTTTTATAAGCTCTGTCAACTAGGGGAGAATTAAACAACAACAACAAAAAATACACAAAGGCAGAGTGATGAAAACGGATATAACAGCTCAACATTTTCAAGTGGAAAAAAAGAAATATGCCAAGAATGCATAAGGAGGCAACAGAGTCAAGTGGCTTTTGGAGTAATCTTTCCCTGCCTGACTGATCCAATCTTCTGTCTGAAACCTGTGTGCCTGGAGACAGAAAACCATCTTTGCAGTTATGAACAACTTTTTCCTGGTTGAGAGAGTTGGCCGAATTACACTGAAATGCATATTTTCCCACATTTTAATACCTCTGAAATTTGAAACAATTTTTCAGTCCATGCTTCAATATCACCTGCCCTTTGTTCCTTTCAGTTGCTAGGTAAAACAGTACATAAACTATATACTGTTATATAAAATTCTACCTTGGTACAATTTTCAAATTAAAAGAAAACTCACTAAATGTCAGCTGAATAAATGATGAATGATAAAAATGGAGCCAGATGCAAAGCTTTAATATGGCTCCTAAGCATCTAATATAAAATATTTACTTCATCATAAACAAATCTATATCATTATTAACTAACAGATATTTTGCTAAAAACCAAAATTTACTAAGTAAACAAATATGGAACCTTGAGACTAAACAAAAAATAAAAACAAAATGATCAAAGACTAATGTTATACAATGTTCTGAACATCAGCAAAAATTCAAGAAACCAACATAACTCATTCAAAAAACTGCTGAATATGACAATTTCATTCTTTCTAGATAGGACTAATTATTACCATTTTTGTACAGTGCTGCTCTTTAGTTTTTAATTCAGTCTTACGTGGAGAAAGAACATTTGCTACCTCCTGAAAGATATACTAAACCCAAGCTACGTTGTATGTGTGGGACCAGCACGCTCCCTGAGTATGTACCTCATTCCCAATTCATACTCTGCTTTGTCTCTTTCCACAGCAGATAACCATCTAACCTGACCTGGCTTTCAAGTAGTTTACTTCTCCTTGCTTAATTCAAGCTCCAAGAGAGAATTTCTGTGTACTCTGTTTTCAGATGAACTTTGTGCCTAGATTAGCGCATGGCATGGTAGGTCACATTGGGTGATCACTAAATATTTGTTGTCTGAACAAATGAAAGAAAAAAAATTGAAAAGCAGACTTTTAAAAAAGTCTATAAAAATGTTATTATTTTGACAACTTAAAAAATGGAAGAAGTAACTTTTTTGGTGGGGGGGAGAGATGGATACTGGGGATTGAACCCAGGGGTGTTGTACCACTGAGTTCTGTTTCTATTTAGTCACTCAGGCTAATCTTGATCTTGCAGCTCTTGGATCAGACTCCCAAGCCCAGGTAGACAATATTTTTATAAAATTAGTAATTATACTAGTAATTATTCTGAAAGCTTGCTTACATATTATGTGTACTTTTATAACTCAAAACCACATTGGGATAATGAATAAAACCAATGTCACAGCACTCAAGCTGCTGGTCATTCAACTTTTTTCTGTTGCTAAATAATAAGTTTTACTAAACCTTTCAGTACCTATTATTTTATGCTGCTTTCACATTAAAATGATGAGTATTACTTGAAAATAATACTCAACTATTACAACTAAACTCTCATTTTCCCTAAACATACAAGTCAGTTAGAATACGTTGCTCCATTTTCTTAAATATTTCTTTTATTTATATTCTGTGTTATACTTAAGTCATTAATAAAGGCAAAACCTATCCATTTATCAACTGAATTAATTCAGGTCAGAAATCATGATTATTTATGGTACAAAAATTATTCATGCATGCTCTTGAATCTCATTAAGTACATTATTAGTTTTTTGTATAATTTCTCAAGTTTGTCTCCTTTAATAGCTCTATTCTTCTAGGCATGTGTTCTAACTGTGTTGATTGATGTTCTTTCTAGAATGGTACAACTCAGAGTACCAGTCAGAGACATGATAAGGAGCATTAGCCACAATGAAACCAGCAAATGACCCTGAGAAAAATCAGCAGAACGAAATGGTAGACACAGTGATATAGCTCATTTACATTTTTATTCTTTCTTTCTTTTTTTGGTGGGGAGTAACCAGGGATTGAACTCAGGGGCACTCAACCACTGATCCACATCCCCAGCCCTATTTTATATTTTATTTTGAGACAGGGTCTCACTGAGTTACTTAGTGCCTTGCCATTGCAGAGACTGGTTTTCAACTCACCATCCTCCTGTCTTAGCTTCCAGAGCCACTGGGATCGCAGGTCTGTCAACCCATAATTTCACATCTACTTAAAGGATCTTATAAGAAGCTAACATCAAGATAAGTTACAGTTTGTTGTTGAAATAACTTTAATGAATGAAATGAATGAAACTGAAGCTCAAAGGAAGTGGGAATAATGCAATAAAGATAAACTTGACTCACCTTATTTCAGAATCCACATCTCTGCTTAGGAACTTAGGTCGTGTATTTTCAGATGAATAATAACGTCCTGCAAAAACTTGGTCACCATCAGCAGTAAAAGCTTCTCTACAATTTTTGGGTGGCTTTTGAAACTGCATAACTGCACGAGCTACAGAATTATTCTAGAACAATAGAGGGGGAAAATACATTTTTAAAGCAATGTCAAAGAATTTCCAATAGGCACAATTTTAAAATATTACCTGTCTTTATTATTTTAATATAATTCAAGTTTTTTTGAATGTTCAAATGCAATATGTCATGAAGTTAACATAAAAATTTCAAAAACAAGTTCCAGATTCAAGGAATTAAAACTATATACAGTCACTAAACAACTGAAAAAATGCTTTATGATAAATTGGTAGACTTTATTTTTAAATTCTAATATTTAAAATATTTAATATCCATTTCAAATTAAGTTATTTTAAGTAACTTTTCACATAAATACATTTACTTTAGAAAAGTTCATACAATAAGTTTTTCTAAATGCTATGAATGGCTAGCAAAATTTAAGAAAAGATCAGCATATGAAATTATACAGAGAAAGCCTGGAAATACTTAAGCCCTCGAGGAAATAAAAAGAAGATGAGGCTTACTCAAGGCCCCATAAACCTCTCTAGGGACAGACTTTCTGAGCAAGGCTTCGTTATTTATTTTCAAGTATATTTCTAAAACCTGAGAGCCAAACTCACAATTATAGTAGAAATGTTCATGGGTACATATCTGGGATATCAAAACCTTTATTTTTTAATTTCCATTAATGAGAAACAATTAGGTTGTCTCAATTACAGATTTCTGTTTTAAATTTTCTGCCCGCTGCTCAGCAACTTGTCAATAGATAAGACAAAATATGATGATCTAATCTAACAAGTATACAAAAATACATGTACAGTTGGAAAGTAAGTATCATTTAATTTTCACAGAGCACAAAGGTATAGGAAAAAAATTTACAAAATATCAAGTACTTTATTTAAAAGGTAGAGTTTTATATATATATATATATATATACATGTATACGCACACACTTGTATATGTATATATATATATGCAAATAAAAAATGAACTTGGCAGCAAATCAAGAAAAAAATGAACCAAAAATGTTACAGTACTGTGTACCAAAAGAACAATATTTATTTGTGACATTATTTCACAAAGAATAGTCCAAAGTTATAAAGTTACCCAAGGCAAAAAAACATACAAGCCAATTAGTTCTATATTACCCTATAGGTTTTTCTAGCATAAAGTAAAATGGTGAAACAAAATTTTTCATGATAAAGAAAGGAGTTTATAAAGCCACCTTGAGTTTTGAAAATTTTAAAGTAACATAAAATACAAGCATCTGGTCTTACTTTGATTAGCAGCACTGTCTCTATGCCCCTCATGTCGATTAGGCTATTAGCAACAACTGCATTATCTATTTCTAAAGCTGTCAGAACTGTTGGGAACTCTGGATGATGAGCAGCTCTAGGAGATAAAAGAGACAAAACTTAACAAACTTTATAATTATAAATATGTGTGTAAATTTTATATATGTAAAAATTGTACATATTTAATGGGAAAGATAATCAGATGAAAAAATATTTGATAACATCTGTAAACATACCTGCTTAGTTAAATTTAAAAATCTAAATCTAAAAATTTACTTAGTTAATATCTATATAATGCTATGTGCTAAGCACTGTGCTAAGCTTATTACTTAATCATTCTCTCCATTTTTTTCCCAGATGAGGATGCTTCAGAGTTTAAGTTCCCTATTATCATAACACTAGCGAATAAGACTGTGCAAGGACTTTAACTAGGCAGTATAGATTTTAGAATTTGGATTCTTAACCTTTAAGCCCTTTTGCTTATTATAATGGTTAAAATTTCCTTAAATCTTCCACTGCAATCATATGTAAACATAAGTCAATTAATTAAGATCCATTAAGTCCCAAGTTCTCAATTCTATATAGGATGATGGAGATGAATTAAAATACATCTTTAATAGTTCCACAATTGTTCTACTGAAACAAAACAATAAAAAAATGAAGTAAAGTTTATTATCAACAGAGAAAAGATATTCTTAAAAATTGAAATTTGGGATCCGTAAGAGACATTCAATCTTTCAATTAAATTTGAAACACATGAGCTATTAAGAGCATTGAAAGATGGACATACTAAGAACAGTAGGTACTGAAGCAATAAGTTACCGAAGGGAAACAATTATAGTATTCTTTAGAGTTTTTAGTCAGTCCTAGGATTTCAAAACAAGTCAGCACTTTTATATGTTTTATACGTCTTCATGCATTAATTCAACATGTATTTGCTGAGCACCTAACTATGTTCAAGGTGCTATTCCAGACAGTAGAGAACCTTTAGGCTAGACATAAGTATTTGGGAGTTAGGGATAAAGTGTTTTCTCTCTGCATAAGAATCTAACCTACGCTTACTTGTTTATTTCCACCTCTGATCCCTGGTTTCTAAAACACGATCCTCATCTTAAAAAGAAAAACAAAAACAAAAAAGCTTCTCATGGAGCATAGCTTACATTTTATTAAAGGACCATGTAGCCAGTGCTCAGGGGCAGACTAAACAGTCAAGGAGAACCCTTATAGATTCAAGAGAGGAAACACGGTGGGAAGGCAAATCACATGGGCCCTTGATAAACGAAAAAGATGGAAGTTCTATGGTACTTTGTACAGAAAAATGACAGGATCTGACTGCTGTCCTAAGACTGTGGTGTCGGATAACCAGAATTGACTGCAATATTCAAGTGAAACATGAGGATGGCATGAACAAGAATGGAAGCTACAAGGATTCAGACTCTGCATAGATTTTTAATGTTCAGCCAACAAGGTGTGGCATAGCTGAGTCAAAAATGATGGATATTTGGCTTGGGAATGGAAAAATGAAAAGGAAGGGATTATAGGAGCAGGTTTCAGGGTGGAAATCAGGAGTTTGACTTTTAGACCTGTTACATTTGGAATGCCTAGGGACATCTAAATGGAAAATTCAGAAAAAAAGAGCCAAGTAGAGATGTCGTTTGGTAATAGTATGTATTTAAAGCCATCAAAATGGGTGAATTCACTTCAAGAGAAATAATACATACTATAAGGAGAGGTCTGGAATGGTGACATAGTCAGAGGTGAGGAGGAAAAAGCAAAAATACTAAAACAGAACACTTGGGGAATTGGGAAAATCAGAAGTGCATAGTCCTGGGCACCAAGTGAAAAATGTGTTTTAAGAAGAATGAAATGATCAACAAATCTAAATACTGCTAATAATTCAAGTCAGTAAATATAGTAAAAGCTGATTATCAAATTCAGCACTGTAAGGTTTGCTGAAGCCCGGCACTTTGGCGAGTACCTGTAATCCCAGCGACATGTGAGGCTGGGGCAAAAGATCAAAAGTTTTAGGTCAACCTCAGCAACTTAGTGAGTCCCTGTCTCAAAATAAAAATATAAAAAGGGCTTGTGATGTAGCTCAGTGGTAAAGTACCCCCGAGTTCAATCCCTAGTACAAAAAATAAAGACAAAAGGACTGGAATAGGTTCAAGATTAAAGGGGAAGAAAGAATATGGAGATACAGACATCTCCTTTTGAAGAGTTTTCCTAATGAAGGAAAACAGAAATGAGATACTGAGAGCTAAATGGCCTTATTAGGATAGAGTTCAAGTGAAAGGAGAAACACAAGTGGAAGCAAAGAACAAGGAGTGGATGCTCTAGAAAATGCCATGCAATATCAATGGAACAAAGTAGAAACCAAGGAGATAACAAAAAGGGAAGAGGAGACTATGAGAGGAGGAGGCAGTGGGAGATTCTGGTGAAATCTGAGCAAGCACATACCACGATTAGATGGAGCTGCTATAATAGTTTGCTCTATGGCACCAACTTGCCACCATGTTTTCCTTTTGCTATCCTTATAAGGGATTTACTTCATAATTAATTATGTTACAACTAATTACATTACTATCAATTGGAGGAGGTTGATAGATGTTATAAAATTAGTTCAGAAGTCAAAGCAGAAAAGACATTAGCAATGAGATGTCAGTGGAAGGCAACAAGGAAAGGATACTATGAAACGGGCTGACCACACCAAGCTAAGTAGAAAGCCTGAAGAAGACACAAAAGGCAGAGGAAAACTATGCATAAAATTGAAGGTAGCATATGGGCTTCACTGGTAAAAGAAGTTCCAGGACAAAATAATTTTATGATCCTAATTAGGCTTTATAAAATCACTTAATAATGTCATTTCTAATAGCCAAGTAAAAGGAAAAATACCACAATCAAATTTAAATTACAGGAAAAAACATGCTTAAAACCTGGCACATTTTTAATGTCTACAAATGTAAGAATATATTGTTAAGAATACATAGTGAGAATGAGAGAGGAGACCATGAACATAGATGGCAGAAAGACCTTAATGAAAGGAGTAGATGAAGAAAAGCCTACAAAATAGGTCAAGAAGCATCTACTAGGTAGACCAATCAAGAAAATGGTGTCATAATAACAAAAGGGGTAAAAGATTTAAGTAAGGTGTATCTAATAGTATCTATAATGCCTAAGTAAATATATATACAAAAATATATATGTATTTCCTTTAGAGATGGCAACAAAAAAATAACTGGAGAATATAATGAATATTTTAGGAGCAGAGAGTAGTGCCTCAAAATACTGAGTGCAAAGTATACCTTAGGAAGAGTCTGACCTAACATGTTTAAAGAGATAAGAAGTCAATGGAAAGTGTGTGGCTGAGAAGTTATTTTTTAAAAAGAGTTCACAAGTCAAGCAAGAAAGTATGTGATTCTGAGCACAAACAGAACAGCATTACAGAGAAAAAAACACGTCTTCTATTGAGAAAGAGGTAAGAGAATACATGCAGACATGGTTATGGGTGAGTACTGGCAGGATGCATAGCCCAGCAGCTTTTACTATTGCTAAAAAGAAGTGGCTCTTTTGATAAAAAGAGGAACTATATAGTTCCTGACTATCTGCTTCCCTGGGAGCTAGGCATGTTGCTAGGTACCTTCATTATCTAATATAAGCTTAAATGAATGAAATGAGTCTTAATTATCTGATGCATGCAGATATTCTATTAGTATTTCACTATTCTTTTTTACATTAATATAACATGTCCAAGTTTTAAATTTAGCATTTGAATCACAATTTACACTGCCAAAGTTATTTACACATACAAAAACAAATCCTTCAAAATGTGTGTGTGAGGCAACTAAAGTTGATGATATTAAATATATTCAGGACTCTTGTCAATATCATGTCAATAAAAAGAACTAGAATCTAACTTCTTCCACTAATTTCAACAACTCTGTGTTTCAGCAACCTACTCTTGAAGTCAAAACATGGATTTACTACCACCAGTACCTCTTTTCATTAAACTCTAAATTTCTGTCTTACCACAGCTTTCTATCCCATCCTGCCAGACTGATGTCAAACCTGCTGTCTAGTCTTATGCAGGCTGACCTAAACATTTTTCCCAGACTTCGCTTTCTTTGAACTATTCTCTCAATAGCATCTTCAACTCCTTCCTTCCTCTTCTTCTGTCCTAAAAACCTTTATTATAGTATTAATCCATCAGGACACATTCTCCTTTGACATCTATAAATAAACACACATTAATAATGAAAAATCCTGCAGCCTCTGGAGGACTTTGAGTCAGCTCCCTCTCAGATTTGTGGTAACTAGTCTAAACCCTTAATCAGATAATCCCCAAGCCTTCCACCCAACTCCTGAGATCCAGTTCTCAGCATATGAACTCACCAACTTCCAAAACAAGGGACATCGTACAACATAAACTTAGCTCACATTTGCACCCCTCAAATCCAACATGGTATAAGCAACTGAAAATCACATAGGCCAGAAAACACAGTGTGCGAGCAGGGCAATTCCAGGCATTCCCCTTCACAGGGGTCCCTGTGGCAGTTCATAGAGCAATTGGTACAGCTCTTCCGGACTATTCTTTCTTGGTTCCAAAATGACAGTGCAAGTTGAAGAATATTCCTCACAGAAGCCACTATCTCTCATAACAACTTCATAAGTTCTTCATAAGGAAAATAGCTGATTATAGGAGTCGTCATGCACACCAGGTGTGCCAAATTCTCCCAGCCCAGTCACACTAACCTGTCATGGGTCATTTTTATCATTAAATAATGCTGTCTGGTAGCACAAATGAAATTTCATTTTTATCAGGTTTTAGAAACCTGGGATCAGAGCTGGAGATAAACATAGGTCAAATTTTCAGGAAGAAGAAGAAAACACTTTACTCCTCACTCCCAAATACTTATCTATAGCCTATAGTTCAAAATCGACACTTCAAAACAGGACTTTATGTACTTTTGACAAATTTACTTTTTCCCCTCATACTTCTCCCTAAATCATTTGCCAGCATATCATTCAGTTAGTTATTCTAGCAAGAAACCTAAAAGTCATTCTTGATTTTTCCTTCTCTTCTAATTAATGTCTTACTGATTTTGTGCCTTATCTCTCTTTTAATCTATTCCCTCCTATAAAAATTACAAATGCTATTTTTGAGGAAAATAATTTACAATCTCATGCCTTCATGCATCTTTCACATAGTATTTTATTTACCTAGAAGGCAATTAGCCTTTTCTGTCACTTGACAAACTCACCAATTAAAAAACTGAGCAGTTATCATCTCTTTTCTGAATTCTTCCCTGACCAACTTACATCATATGACTTAATGACTTCTTTATTTAAACTACATATGCATCTTATCCAATTTCAGGAAAGCCCATGAAGAATTTTTAAAAGGACATGCAAATTTACTCAAATGTGCAGAACATGGCATTAGTCTTATTAAAACACACACTCACACACACACAAAGGGTTTATAAGAAAACATGGAGATGGGAAATGGATTTTAAAATGGGATCTGAGAATATACAGATAAATCTTTTTTCTTTTTCAAGACGGGTTTGGCTATGTTGCCTATACTGGCCTTAAATCACTAGACTCAAGGGATTCTTCTTGAGTCTACTAAGTAGGTGGGCCTACAGGTGAACACCATTGTGGCTGGCTCACTGACTGGCCAGTAGTTAACAAACAAGTCAGTTCAGGTATTGTGCTTTTGAGGTTTGTTAGGCTCATCGAAGGAAACAAAGCTTTTTATAAATTCTGTAAATCACTTTCAGAGTTCAATTGTGGGTAAGGAATGCCAATGTTCCTTCTCTAGGACCCCCTCTTAATTTGGCTAGGTCTATACTAGTTCCCTCCTTGGTATAGTTTCTACACCATACAACTTCTGTGTCCTTGAACTCTCCCCACAACAGACTTCAGTAAAAACCTCAACCTTCTTAAAGAACCTCTTATTTATGTTTCTCCAATGCCTACACTGAAAGTAGAGTGGTTTGATGGAATTTTATAAATCCATATGGTTAACATTAAAAGCATTAACTCTTTCTTACACTGCACATGGTTAAGTAAAAAGAGAAACAGGATTTAATTTGATTACCTGTGTCTTACATCATACATCTCATTCCGAAATTCAGAAACTATTATCTGTGGCCGTGAAGTCCCTGGTGGATAAAACCTTTTCATTAGTGCCTGAAGTACTCTTTCATCAGCATGGTTATGGCAACAATAGGCTTGGAGTAGTCCTTTTAAACAGGATTCAATAGCCAAAGCATGCTCAGGGTCCCGAAGATGAATGCAAGCTCCTAAAAGTGAGAAAATCATAGATGGACTCAAGATACTTATTTTGCAATATTAATATAATTTTTTTTATAATTCATAAATGACTTAATATTTTCATATAAAGCTGCTTAAATGATAATACAGATCTTATTTTATCTCAGCTGAAAATACCCACATACCCACTGGATACCCTAGGGAGGAAACACACCAAATCCTTTGAATAAAACCATCCCACGCTAATGTACGTCAACAGTGGCTTTTCTATGTTAGTTTATATTTCTGCAACCCTCATGGTATTTTGAATTTAAGCCTTTATTATTTTCTACAAAATTGCTTTGATTTTTAGATTTCACTGGGGGAAAAAAGTCTCATCCACTAAAATGGATGCTGTTATATAAGTACATATTTAAATGAAGAGACATTACTGCCATGGTTAAATGCAGCAGCTTAGTATTAAAATGTATTTATGTTTATAGCATCATTTTTACCTAATGGTATACAGAATCCGAGATAACTCCCAGGAGAACTTGATTTAGAAAAATTCAAATGTCAGGTATATATGAAGATTTTAAAATTGAAAGAAAATTTAGAAATTATGATGTCCAGCCTAAACAGAAAACTAAGATAAAGGGAGAGAAAAGGAGGGGGCAGGGGGTTAGCAAGGATGGTGGAATGTGATGAACATCATTATCCAAAGTACATGTAGGAAGACACATACTTTATAAACAACCAGAGATACGAAAAAAATTGTGCTGTATATGTGTAATAAGAATTGTAATGCATTCCACTGTCATTTAAAAAAAATCAATAAAAACAAATAAATAAATACAAATAAAAACCTAAGTCAAGTCTTTTCATCAGGGCTACATAAAATTCAGGTGAGTGTTCTTTTCACTATATCTTGATGCCACTGGATTATCTCATTAATCAATTACATCCAAATTATTTTATCCAGTTATTCATTTGGGGAAGGAAAAATAAAAGAACCAGACTACTAAACTATTAAGATTCCTTAAGTTTTCTTTCTCAAAATGATGTTTAATGTTTTATGCTTTACAGGTACAAAAAGAAAGCTACAAAATTTAAAGTGATTTTATCATTATTTTAAAAACTAGTACAATTAAAAGTCCACATAAAACTATATACCTAGCCTGTAATCCAAGCAGCTTGGGAGGCTGAGGAAGGAGGGTTGTAAGTTCAAAGACAACCTCAGCAAAATTGAGGTACTAAGCAACTCAGTGAGACCCTGTCTCCATATACCTAGATTCAATAGACCCCCACCCTTGGTGAAGATAGAAACTCATTCCTAATGTTTATTATATCCTCACTAAATCATGACAAATACCTAAAGGGCCTACAGGTTTATGGGTAAAGTGTCCCCGTCTGTAAGCTTCATCAATTGCCTCCAAAAGAGCTGGAACATGAGAGCCAAATCTTTTCAGTCTATCAGTTTTACTATCCTTCAGTTCTTTCAATTGCCTCTGATTATAGTTCAGTGCATGCTTCACATCTAGTTCTTCTCCCCTAAAAAATAAAAGCAGAAAACCAGAAGAGACAGTTATACATACTGTATAAATATGTGACAGTTACATAGAAACAGTTATTGGTATGCCCTTAATTCTTATATACCATTGAATAACTCAGATACCCTAAAAATGAAAGGCAGAGTTTTTTATTTGAAAATAAATTACACTACAAGACAAAAGTAGTTGGCAGTCCTCAAAACTTACCATGAAGAAAATGTTGCAAAAGTAATGGACCAGGAATCTAAAAAACTGTCCAAATGTACAAATTTAAGAAAAGTCTTGGAAAAGTTATTTTAAAAGATCCCTTATTTGAAAAACAAACAAAAACCCCTAGGATTTCTCTTCAAATACAGATTAAAGATATATAAAAATTGAAGTAGTTGAAAAAAAATTATTTTAAGGATGTTGCAGCTTACCTAATTCTAGTATATTCTTCTTTGTCCTTTTCTATGGCTTGTTGAAACTGTTCAATCTCTTGATTGATTGAATTTTCCTGGTCCTGTAAGGCCTTTACTCTGTCTTTTAACCAACAAATTTTTTTTTGCCTTTCCACCCTCTCAGGTTCCAAAGACTGATCAGTGCTAACAATAAAGAAAGAAAAGTGAAAACTGTTACATAAAAAACATTTTAAAAGCATAAGCCAATGTATTAGTTACACTAATAATACAGAAAATATAATACTCCATTGCACCTAGATTACTTTGTCACAAAAGTATTCATGAAAACTAAAAAACAACTACCTTACCTTTTTTTTAGTTCTTCAATTCTTTTACACAGCTGCTCATCATCTTTCTTTAATGCTTTATATTCATTTAGAGAACGGTTATATAAAACCTAAAAAAAAAAAAAAAAACCAACAACAACAACAAAAAACTAAACATTCTTTAGTAAAATGAAAAAACAAGTATTCCATTCAAGTCTACAGCTGTCAGATTTTCAAATCAGAGGCTAACTATGCACCAAAAAACATTTTTATAATAAAAGTATTCATAGCTACTTGAAATAACTATATTTTTAAAGCATAGAAGCAACACAGATTTTAATTCAGATATACACCCACTCTTAAAAAACAGATGAACAATTCAAAAAAATAGATGAACAATCTTTATATTCACTATGCAGCTTTACTTTTCCAGGTCAGAACATTTTCTCACCTCAGCTTCATTATAGGCCCTTTTCTTAGCAGTGACATCTGCTTTCAAAGCCATACATTCTGGTGCTCGTGCATTTGTCTCCTGACTAATCTTTTCTAGTTTATCTTGAATATCCTTGTATTTTTTCTCTGCTTCATTAAGTCTGACCTTTAACAAAAATGACATAATTTGAGTATATCTCATTTTTCATCAATAAAGAGAGGAAAAACTCAAAAAGTTATACAGTTTACATACCAAAAATAAATTTAACTTCACAAGACACTAGGTAAACAAACGTAATTATATAAAATACTAAAATGTAACTTAATTTTAATACACAGTTATCCAACAAATATGCTAATCACCTGGGGATACAAATATAAAACAATTGTCTTCAAATAAAACAATTCATGATAAACAGCTTAAAATGGAATCTTCTAGACTACAAAGGAAAGATATGAACAAATCTGCATGTCAGATCACTCTGAAAGCAAGTGGAAAGCATGATGATATTTAAAAAAATAAAGGAAAAGGAAATCTTAAGGGACCAAAATGAGATACTGACAATAGGCATGGACTAAAGAGGAAAAACTGGTGAACTATTTACACAGGAGTCACCAATCTTCTCTATGAAAAGGCAGACTTTAGGTGGTAAGGGCCATAGGGTCTCTGTCACAACTATTAAACTTTGTCACTGTAACATGAAACCACCCAAGGGCAATATGCTGAAGAATTATGGTTTAATAAAAATTTTAAAAAGACTTAGGTGTTACATGAACTAAACCTGATTCATGATATGAACATTCATTCAAATCATTTTAAGTTAGGTTCTAAACAAAAACTTTAAAGTCTGATTTAGACATTTTTATTTGAAGACAGGATCGAATCAAGAGGCACTTAACCACTGATATTCACATTCCCAGTCCTTTTTTTACTTTTTATTTTGAGACAGTGTCTTGCTAAGTTGCTCAGCTCAGCCTCCCAAGTCACTAGGATTATAGGCATGTGCCACCATACCTGGCCATGAAATACTGCAGAAACCTTAATTCAAAACTCATTCTACTACACTGTGTACAACCATAGAAACATAAAGTTGTGCTGCAATTGTGTTCAATGAATCAAAATGCAGCCTGTCATATATACCTAATTAAAATAAAGAAAGAAAGAAAGGAAAAACAAACCTCAATTCTACAAGTGAAAATCAGGTGTACACTTTGTGAAAGGCTTTATGTAAAGGCTGGGAAAGATATAGATAAAACAAGATAGTCCTTACCCTTCAAAAATTTGTCATTTACTGTGAAGATTTTTGAAGAGTGATGAAATTCTTAAGTGGAGCAAGGTTTACCAAAACTAAATATCATGAGAAAAAGAGATATCCAACTATTTCTCTGAGTTTCATAGTTACATCGAGAGATGTCTAAGGAGAAAAATACTTAACAGAGAAAATTTCAGAATATTCTCTCAGAAAATCTGAGGTGAGAGATGTGGGTATGGTCGAACTTCCATTTATTATCTGAAGAGGGTAAAAGAACCTCATTCCAGAGATCACTAAGTAAATGTACTATCGTCACCATTTCTATTGTTTTTGAATACTCAATTATTACCTTTGATGGATTAATGCCATAATCCTTAAAAGGAAAGCCAAGTGTGGTGGCACAATTCTGTAATCCCAACAACTTGGGAGACTAAGGCAGGTGGATTGCAAGTTTGAGGCCAGCCTTGGGATTTAGTGAGAATCCATCTCAAAATAAAAATATAAATTACTTGGGATATTATGCTCAGTGTTTCAACCAACTTTGATATCTAGGCCCATGGGGAATATATTTATGGTTTTCTTGGATTTTAGATAGAATACTTTTTACATGAGCTTTTAAATTTCAGGTTAAAATTAATCTAGCCTAATAAGTTATCTAACATGTTTTTAGCTATATGAAATCCTGACAGGAAATCTGGGTTCTGAGATCTAAAAATCAGTTCCCTTAAAGTTCCATTAGCAATCTCTGGGCATTATTTTCAGTTCTCAATTCTTATACTTCTTGAGTTAGCTTTGATATCACTCTATCATCTTGGTACCTCTCATTTCTCAGGTCTTTTGTGTTCCAACTCCTTAAAATGAACCCAAGAGTGAAAGCTTCATGTTCTAATATCTCTCTGTCATGTCCACATGCCTGAGAGATATGCAACCCTAGCCTCAAACAGGTTGAGATAGCCAAACACAGTATTTTTTTTTTTCAAAAGATGGTTCTCACCATAGTCCTCAGAATGAGTGTAGGTCTACTTCAACTGAACAAGAAATTCAAGTATAGATAAAATATAGGTTTAAACTGCCACTTTTGTAGGCCATAAGTTATCTAATATCAGCAATCTCACAGGACTTAACCTAATACATCTGTATAAAAAGATTTAACAACCTGTTGTTCTTCCATTTTCCTATCAAGTCTAGCAGCACGATCTTCTCCAATTTTGATATTATCTCTGATAGCATTCAATTGTTTTTCAATTTCATTGACCTAAAAAGAAATTATACAGCAAATCACTGAGACTAGCAGTCCCCAAATATACTGCATATGTTACAAATATATGTGAATAACTAATTAGGTGAAAATTACCACTGCCCAAGCCATTTCATGTTTCAAATACTCTAAATTAGTCTTCATTGTACTTAAGCCAGCGATACTCTGAAAACGTTCTTCTTTCTCCAAACACTGGCGCTTTAGTTCAGTAAGTCGCTTAAAATGAGAGGGGGAAAAAAGGATATATTTCTTAATAACATTAAACAAAAATTTTTTTTACAAATTTATTTATTTTGAAAACAATGCCTATACAAATACTATATAAAGATTTGTTAGAAAATTACTAAATTGAAAAAAAAATGTATTTTTGGTTCTTTGGCATACGTTTGCTAGTGCAATAGTTTTGCTAATTTCTGCACTAAAAATTGGGCCAAATATTCTTCAGATGAAGAAGAGCACAGGAATTAAAGGTCAAAACTATACAAGTATAGATAAGTGCCAAAATTCACTGTCCCATTTTCTCTCTTTATTCCATATATGAAAGATAGGCTGATTTATCCTTAAAACATAATCAGTACCCATTCCAAAGATAATTGAAAAACTAGAAGTGATTTATACCTCAAAATATTTTTCATAAACAAAATCACCAAATATCAAGTCATGAGATCAGCTTGTGAAGGGCTTCCAGACTTCATATTCTGTGTACCTGATATAGTCTTTCCCCTTCATTCATGCTTTCTATACTCTATAAGAGCCTTAACATTGTAGACCTTACTTCCCCCCACATTCAATTCACTTTCCCTTTCTCTAGGATAATTTTAATCCATTATCACTCTTTTCAAATCTCATACACAACTGTCATCTGGCTCCATCACTCATTCTCCCTGCCTCCAGCTTCAGAGCATATAAAAGCCAGACAGGAACTCCCTCCTACTTCCAATAACCTAATCTATTAATGTAAAGCAGCCCTATTGCAGAAGACAGGGGGCTTCATTATACCTAAATCCAGCCTCTATCCCTGCACAGAATGGACTTTATCCCCTTTGACTCTCAATGGTCTAAATCCACTGGTTTTCAGTTTTATCTTTTCATTCTTCTTTCCACCTGACCCTCTTCATTAACTCCTTTCCATTACTTTGCTTTAAACTTTATGTACTTATTTTTTGAGAAACAAACAAAACCACCACTACCCATCCCTATCCCTACCTCTTCCTCTAAAATTCTTCCTTTTTCAACCAAATTTCATCAAAATTATCTCCATCTTTTCCATTTTCTCACATTTTCCAGCTCCACAAGTCTGGAAACTGTTTTCCCCCTAGTAATGAAATCTGTCTTGCCACAGTCATCTATAAAGATTATTGTCACTGAATACAGTTCGTTTTTGTCAATACTCATAGTATCTGACCATATATTGCATAATCTTGACTTATTCAATCTCAGTTCTCTCTTCCCTTGGCTTACATGGATTCCATGACCATTTCCATGGCTGAGACTTGGATCTGCCTTTCCTCTCCCCCTCAGCAATCTAAATTATTCCTATGACTTAAATAATAAATTAATAACTGCCAAATAAAGGCCAGACTTGATATCTGTTTTCTTCACATAATATGCAACTTTCCATTTTACAATTTCTCTTGGATATCACAGAAGCACTTCAAAATTAATGCATTCAAAATGATATTGTCTTAAAAACAAAACAAAAAGCAAAAGAAAACCAGCTCCTCTTTCCAAGTTTCCTGACTCAATATACTCTACTGCTGAAACGATTAATCTGAAAGTCAATCATCCCTGATGCTTCCTGTCTCATCTTTCCCCTCCATGCCCCACACATCGACCCAAATCATTTCAAAGTTCTTCTTCCTCTCTACGAACAATGATACCTTCTTTGTTGATCTCCCTACATCTGTTCTTTCCTTATTGTAACTCACTCTCTTCTATAGCAGAATCTAGAGAAAACAGAAATTTAATCAATTCATCCACTTTCATGTCTTCCACTACCCGTGAGTTGTACAAGGCCCCACATAACCTTGACCACTTATCTCTAACTCCTGTGTCCTTCATCCTAGCTATTCTATAATTCTTACAGTTTTCCAAACTGTAAGAAAGCATCAAAGGCTTTCTAGCCCACCTCTACCATGTTATTTCTTAAAACACCCTTCCTTACTCTCACCATCTTTTGCCTGGTATTATTCATTCTGCAGTCCTCATTTTACATATCACTTCCTCAATAATTCCTCCCTGTTGCTACCAACACCCACTGACAGCACCCTACTAAGTGCTTTTTACAAACTGCCAAAGTCTATAGCTCCTTTGGTAGTGCTCATCTTAATCACATCATTTACTGTCTATATTTCCTACTGAATGGTTAAGTCTAGGACTTGAAAAACATTGATATTAATTTTGACACTATATGCCTATGGACAAAACACAATGCTATGTATGTATATAATATTTGCTGATAGAATCATTCCTAGTTCCAACTTTCATGTACTATTTCTTGAAGATTTAACTATTCAAATCTAGAGTTTGAGATTAAGGGGCATTTACTCAATTAGAAAAACATTTCTTACTAATTTTATGCAGGCAGAATTCTGCTACAAGATATAGGGAAGCTGGGGCTGGGGATGTGGCTCAAGCGGTAGCGCGCTCGCCTGGCATGCGTGCGGCCCGGATTCGATTCTCAGCACCACATACAAAGAAAGATGTTGTGTCCACCGAGAACTAAACAATAAATATTAAAATTCTCTCTCTCTTTCTCTCTCTCCCTCTCTCTTTAATAATAATAAAACAAAAGATATAGGGAAGAACTTTTTTTTTAAATATTTATTTTTTAGTTAGACACAATATCTTTATTTTTTTATTTATTTTTAAGTGGTACTGAGGATCGAACTCAAGGCCTCACACATGCTAGGGGAGTGTTCTACAACTTAGCCACAACCTCAGCCCTAGGGAAAAAATATTTTTAACTATTGAAGACAAAGTATACCATGAAGAAAGTGGGTCTTTAATCCCAAGTATCAAGAAACAAATTCCTTCAAAGTATCAATTTATAATTTTTTACAATAATAATTATTGTAGTGTATTCTATGTGTTTTTTAAAAAAATATGCAAATATTTTCCTTCCCCAATAATGATATATAGTCTAGGAGAATGTGCTGTATTAATTCTATGGGTTATAGTAGACCCTTGCACACCACATAATCTAGGTGTGAAAGAATGGTGTGGAAAAAAGTAAACTTGATTTCTTAGTTTTCACTTCTTGAACCACACAATTACAATTACAATTACAAACCTAAGTTAAAATATGCATTTCTTAAAATTTTTTTAGAAGCATAAGTCAGTCATTAGTAAAATTCTGTCTCACAAGTTCAAGCTAAAAAGTTGCTGAAAGCTCAACTAGTTTTTAAAACTAAACAAAAGAACAAGATATGGAATCATGTAAAACAGGTGGGATTCAATGTAGTATTTAAATAGCTAAAATGTTTTAATCTTATATGACTGTGAGGTGTATTATTATTAGACAGAAGTATATTCAGAAATATAAAGAAAGTATCAGAGCAAAATATAGCTGATGTAAAAATAAACTGAAGTGATGGTTGACAGAAGTGCTGTGTTTGGATATGAGGTATCCCTCCCCAAAATCCTGTGCTAACTCAGGAGATGAATTGATTACTTTTTGAGCACTCTAACATGAACAGCAGGTGAATCCACTTGATGAATTAATAATTTTAATGAATTACTAGGTTTTAACTACAGGTATGAGCAAACTGTAACTGAAAGAAGTAGGTCACTGGATGTGTGCTTTGAGTATTATATATTTTGTCCCTGGTTCTTCCTACTGAATGTCATGAGGTAAACAGTTTTCCCCTGCCACATTCTTCCACCATAATGTTCTGCCTCACATCAGGACCAGAGTGATGGAGTCTGCTGACCATGGATTGAAACTGAGCCAAAATAAACTTTTTCACCTTTGAGTTGTTCTCGTCGGGTATTTTGGTTACAGTGATGAAAAGTTAATACAGGAAGTGACTTAAAAAATTCTAGCAATCTTCATGATTGACAAGTTGAAGAGTACTGATATGACATCTACTACTGAGTTATCAGTAGCTTAAAGAATGTTAACATTAGAATACAATGATCATCTACCCTATGTAATTATAAATGAATATTGTTTAATATCAATTTGAAACTTGCTTATTAGTCCAGTACAATAAATGTTAGTTTTAAAATTATTTATAGTGGGACTTAGGGATATTTTATTATGAAACTAATTAGTCATGTATCAAAGAATAAGAAAACAAGATGGTGTCATGTTCTCTAGTTTATGGTCTAATGCAGAAGACAGGTAAAGATCCATTATTACAAAGCAAAAAGTAAAGGCTAATAATATCCTATACATAAAAACCACAACACATCACATACATCACAGAGTGCTATAAAAATGTTAGTAGTTTTGTTCAGATATATATCAGTACATAGGTATATAATTTTACCATACCATTTATCTTAAGTACTATAGAAATTTGGCTAATTTCAAAAAGATTTACACTATCTACAAACCTCTTCCCCTTGATTTATCTGCTCCTTTGTTCTTTCTTTTGTTTCCATAATGTATGAATAATCTTCCTTCATCTGTTCAAGTTGGGTTGCTTTCATGAAGAACTTTATCAACAAAAAGAAAAACATAATTGAGAATGAATAAACTTTCATAGAAAAATGTAAAAACTACAAAGAGAAATTTTGTCCATAAAAAGTTTTAGACCAATTATTCAAAGACATTAAAAGCACAGCACGTATACATAAATACGAAAGAATACATCTAATTTTATACTTGAATTTACTGAACTTGCTATAAGTTCACATCTGTACATTTATTCAAAAAAGCTCTTAAACCCATGAGGGGAGAAAAACACCTTAAGGTATGATGATAGTAATATTCTGAAAGCTCATTTTCACCAACTGTTCCATTCTTGAAGCAAAAATTACAGGAAATATTCTTATCTTTGATCTTAGTTCATCTTCAACTTTTAGACTATGAAATACAAACTCTTTCAAAAGGCTACAGTAAGTTTTAGTACTAGTTGGTTGATGCCTTTTTTAAGTTTTAAATAAATTCAAGTTTACAAGTTATTATGTATAGTCAATTGTTGTCTTATATTTTCTTTCAAAAAATAAAAAAATCTATTTTTTCAAAATAAAAAACAAAAAAAGCAAGAATTTACCAAGAATATTATACTTAGACCTTATTCAATAATTTTATAATCTAATATTACTTTAAGTAAGTGACTTTGAGGAAAAAGAATCAGTATCTACATTAACAAGAATAATGCTTGGCATACATCTAGGTGTATTGGGGGGTTAAGTTTGTATTTACTTTGGTAACTCTTACTTTGTATTTGTCTCCCTCATTTTTAGACTGCAAGAACTGCTTACTCATCTCTTGTGTTAAAATAGAAACTGGATTATCCACCTAAAATAAACAAAAAACAAAAGTTCACTTTTAAAAATTTCACTTTGATGCCTTAAAAATAAAGTGAAATATACATTATAATTGACTCAGGATATCATCAAAATGGCTAACAGACAGTTGCCAATGGTTACAACATCAGGGTAAAAATACAGAGAAAATGTCACAAATTTTTTAACACAGGGAAAAATGTTTCAAAATTTCATAATATCAAAGAAAGAAAGAAAGAAAGAAAGAAACCACTAGAGTCAAAATTAAACATTTTTCCATAATAAGAGGATAAAAGCTCAAGAACCCTCTGAGGTGCTGGTATTACAATGTTTCTACCTTCTCATCTTTTTTTTTTTTTTTTTTTTTTTTTTTTTGTGGTGCTTCGGATTGAACCCAGGGCCTTGCCCATGCGAGGCAAGCACTCTACCAACTGAGCTATATATATATCCCTGGCTCTCATCTTTTTTTATAGATGACCATTCCTATGTCCCTGGGATCACAGCTGTCAAATATGTGGATGGTTCAATTTCTCGATCATATACTTCGAGTGATCAAGAGCCCATGTAGCTAGGGACTACCAAACCAGACAGAAGAGATACAGGACATTCCTACCACAACACAATGTTATTCTGGATAGCTGTGATTAAACCAAACTGGGGAAGAGACACAAACTATTAATTGTTCTTTCCCTCTGATGATAAGTTTTGGCGATCTTAATCTTGGGATAGGAAACAAAGGATAAAGAACTAGAATCAGTGATGCCTGATTCCAATCCAGGCTCTACCACCAATCACATCTAGACAAACTGAAGTACAAATTTACTTTCTCTGGCTCCCAGTTTCTAACCTGCAAACAAAAGGGTCTGAAGCAGACGATCTCTAAAGACAATTTCAATGCTAATATTAAAATTCCATGCGTGTCCCATTTTCAATTAAGTCCGCTAAAGTATCTCAGCCAAAAAGATTCAATCCTTAGTTCCTACAAACATGACCAATAACTTCAAAATACATACAAAAAATTTGTTTTTTCTAGAATAAGAGTTTTTTTCCTCCTCAAAAATTAAGCAACTGAGAATAGGAAACAAAGGTGCTACTTTGATTATAGTTGAAGGCAAAAAAAAATGTTATAGCCTTATCAATTTTAAATTTCAGTATATACTAATTTGGATTAGATGTTCCTTACTGCTGCACCAAAGTAAGATGTCATGCACTTAAAATAAATCATTTTATTTTATTTATTATTTTATTTATTAGCAAATTTTAAAGAACTTCACTAGCAACAGTTATAGAATGTACTTCCTGTGTTTATATCACTCCTATCAGAACATTTTAGTTATCTATATAACACAAGTGAAACCACACCAAAAACTACTAGTTGCATTAATTCAAAACACAAATTTAGCAATTACCTGGATATTAAAATGATCCAGAATTGCAATCAGTTCTTCTTTCCTAGTAGAAACCACAGCACCTAATTATGAGAAACATAAAATAATCATACTGCTTCTAGGACAATACAGAAAAAAGTATAACTATCTATTAAATATAAATATTAATGACCTTTCATTGTATCATCAAGAAAAGTATCATTAAATTTGTGTAAGTCTGAGTGAACTGGGGATAAAAGCCTAGTTATGACTCAGGAATACAGAAGAGGAAAACGTGCCCATGTGCAGTAAACTTTAAACTTTCACATCTTTCTTTATGTCCTTTTCTACCTTAACTATTTCTTTCCACAGGCTATAGAAAGTATAGAAATGAAAGGAGATCTGTAGTTGAGAACAAAATGGCACATTCTCTTCCTTCCTTCCTTCCTTCCTCCCTCCCTCCCTCCCTCCCTTCCTTTCTTTCTTTCTTTCTTTTTTTGGCAGTGGGTGCAGAGGGGGTAGCAGGGATTGAATTCGGGGGCACTCAACCACTGAGCCACATCCCCAGCCCTATTTTATATTTTATTTAGAGACAGGGCCTCACTGAGTTGCATAGTGCCTCCCTTTTGCTGAGACTGTCTTTGAACTCGCAATCCTCCTGTCTTAGCCTCCAGAGCTGCTGGGATTACAGGTGTGCATGCGCTACTGCACCTGGCCAATTTTTCTAATTTCAAACTGCCCAATTTTTCTAATCATGATCTTGCCACTAGAATGTCCTGTGATAAAACATGCATATAATACATGCATGTACCTATATGTGTGTATGTATGCATACATACGAATCAACCACAGTATAAGAGGTTTCAAGAGACTGGGAAGAAGTGTCCTTTCAATGTACTTATTTATTTACTAATATTTCATGTGAAAAAAAAAGAAAAATCAAACCAAACCTGTTTCACTTTTTAGTTTATAGGATCGACTTCCATCCATGCTGATGTGTTGTTGTACAACTATGGAATCACCATACACATTTGCTCTATAGGCATCATCTCCTCTGTTCCTTAATGTTATTGTGATATCTGCTGAGCTAAAACAATGAAGATAAGTCACATAAAGATACAGTTCTATTGCAATAGTAGGATACCAGATTTTCAAATATTTTCAACACCCCCAAATAACAGCTAATTCACTGAAAACTACATCAACAGCTGATGACAGTGGTTTACAACAGCATGTTAAAAATATTGTGCCTGACAAAAAAGTTGAGAACAGAAGCTTGATAAAAAATAATTCACTATTGTATGCATAATAAAAATACTAAATTTGTGTAATCACTCTTAAGTATTGGTTGTTCCACGCCTTGAATTTAGGCATTTTCCTATAAGGACCATGTAATCAAGTCATACACATAAGTTATTCATTTTTAACATTATACTGCCTACTATAAATTACATAATGAAGAATCATACGAACAGCTGCCTTTAAGACTGACAGATTAAGAATCATAGTACTTAAAGTAATAATAGTTTCTAAAAGGATTATAATTAAGAGAGGCAATGATAATTTTTTAATTAGTTGGCAATGAGAAATTAAAATGTCTGATATCAAGAGATATAAACTGGGGAGAGTGGAAGTGGATAAATGGTGAAAGATTAATTAATGAATATTAGATTACAGTTAGGACATGAAACTCTGGTATGCTACTGCATGTGGCAGGAAAACTATAGATGACAAGGTACCATACATTTCAAAAAGCTAAAAAATTGTGAATCTTAGGCTGGGGTGTGACTCCATGGTAGAACACTCACCTATACATGTGAGGCCCGGGTTTGATCCTCAGCACCACGTAAGAATAAATAAATAAAATAGAGGTATTGTGTCCAACTACAACTAAGCTTCATTATCATTAAAAAAGAATTACTTTGAAAGAGTTATAATGCAGCCTAATACATGTGAATATTAAAAGTATAAATCTGCCTGGCAGCCTGTTATTGTTTTTAAAGTTTTTAACAAGTTTAAAGCATTTATAGCCATGAATATCTTAAGATACCATGGGGGGGGGAATCAATCATTTGCCTGGGAAAAACTCATTAATGAACACTTAATAATTTGCTTATATACGAAAGCAGACAATATTTTCTCTGATTCATATGAACATCTGCCCAAATACTAAAGTCTTGATATAAAACCGTTTTAATTAGCAATTTAATGAAACCTTTAACAAACTTGTTTTCATGAATTTGCAAACATATTCCAAAACTTCCCATTTACAATAAATGTAAGAAAAAATACTCAGGATGAGCTTCACTATAAACTACTGACATGACAGGAAGTGTCTGCTGCTCTCTTGCTTTCCCTTCCTCTTTAAAAGTTCCCCCCACAGAAAGAAAGGGCTTAGCATTCCTATCATTCCACATCCTCTCCTGCATGGACTGAGCTAAATCTAGAACTCTGTCCTAAGGGAGCAGATTCTCTTCTCTTTTAAAATTCAACTTGAGAAGAATTGTTTAAATCCCAAAATAGCCTTTATTTTAGTTAACATCATACTAATGTCCACTATATAGCTTTAGTTATGTAAGACGCCAACATTAAGGAAAATGGGTGAAAAATATACAGAAAATTATTGTACTATCTTTGTAACACTTCTGTCTAAATTTTTTCAAAATAGTTTTTTAAAATTCAAATTTAGATATCAAGAGAGAGCGATTCCTTGGAGCTATAAAGTATGAGGACTCTATAAGTACAGAAACCAATTTGGTACATTATTATTTCTCTTACGAGAAAACAAAGAACATAAAGATAAGATCTTTGGGAAATCACCTAGAGAGGCTGCCAGAAAGAACCACATACCCACAGATACTGGCAGTGAATCTCAGATGTAGAGAATACAATATTATCTCTCTCTCTCCCTCTCTTTCACACACACACACATACACAAACAGAAACTCGTACACATGAAGACACAGTGACAAAACTAAACTGAAGAGGAAGAAAGCACACACTCCTCCAGAGACAATGAGAAAGAACAGTTACATACCCACGTGGGTCACAAGGAGAGAAGGAAGGAGGAGAGCACACACAGAGAAGTATAGCCAGTGAAGAAAGAAGAGTGCAAGAGGTGCTGCAGAACAGACCCAAGGAAAGGAGAGGGAAACAGAGGCCCAGAGACAAAGATACACACAGAGACAACCAGACAAAAACAAAAGAGGCTGCGGTTCCTTAGTCTGATTCCTCATGAGACCCAGCTATACTTTCTCCCTGCAGCTTCCCAGAAATATGTTCCTACATCTTTATGGTAAACATCCTTTACTAGAGCCACCTGAGTAAATTGTTAATATTTATGTTTTAGCCAAATTACCTGATTTAAACAGAGTCAGGTCCAGTGACATATGCCTGTGATCTGAGACTCTGGAGGCTGAGTCAGGAGGAGTACAAGTTGGAGATCAGCCTCAGCAACTTAGCAGGGTCTTGTTTCAAAATTAAAAGAACTGGGGATATCTCCGGGTAAAGCTCTACAGGGTTCAATCCCCAGTACCAAAAAAAACAACAAACAAAACACACAAAAAGTGATATGTGTACACCTGTAATCCCAGCAGCCGGGGGTGGGGGTGGCTGAGACAGAAGGATAGCAAGTTCAAAGTCAGCCTCAGCAAAAGCAAAGTGCAAATAAGCAACTCAGTGAGACCCTGTCTCTAAATAAAAAATACAAAATAGGTCTGGGGATGTGAGTCAATAGTTGAGCGCTCCTGAGTTCAAACCCCAGTACCCAGGGGAAAAAAAAAAAAAGATATGTTCCTGAAAAACTATAACTAATGAGATTTTTATTTTCCTGATTGATTATATACAAACAGAAGAACCACTAACAGAAATAGGACAGAGGAATGGCCAATAGCCTGAGATATGGAGAAAATAACTATTTTATTTCATTAATGACCATTACTACTAAGAATTAAGTTAATACACCTCATGAAAACATTTTCAAAATAACTACATATATTTGTTCTATCTACATTACCAACATATCTCTTGATTAACAAACATCTACTTTATTATGTTCATTCCTAGCTATTCCTTCCATTTGAAAGCTATTTTTAATATATTTGGAACTTTATGCTCCTACTCTTGAGTTTAATAAATACAAGAAAAGTTTTTTTTGAAAAAGTAACTTTTATGAAATAGGCCTCCTAATAAATGCTCAAAAAAATTTTGCATAAGGAAACAGGAAAAAGCAAGCTATCAGGGCAATAACTTTACTGTCTCCCCCTTTGTGGACTTTGCTGAGGCTGAATTTGGGCCAAGAACTATACCCAATGTCTATAAATACAGGAGACTCCAAAGTAAAAATAGATACTATAAATGAAAGTTCTTCCAGAATGACAACATGTCACGAGCCATCCATGGGTTGAGTATGGGTCACCAGGCATTAAAGCCTAGTGGATAGAAACATCTGGTGTCTGGGAATGACCAGTGGACACTTTTTCTGGTCAACTGCCCAGGGACAGTGTGAATTTCTATCCTGCTCTGCCGTGGCCCACACAGCACCTGAGATGGGTGTGAACTGTTAAGATGCCAATCAGCCTACTGACTCCAAGACATCAAGAAGCAAGACTCCACCCTTGAAGCCTTATCCCTGCCTTTGATGTACCCCCATAAATAAGCCACCAGAGCCATCTTTCCTTTGTCTAGTTCCAGCCCCCATGTGAACTAGATCTATCAGGGGCTCTGCTTTATGTAAATATACTTCTGATTATTTGTGTTTTGTTCTTCACTAATTAACTTAGACTTAATTAACTTAAGTTTCCAGGTGGCTTCTACCCTCCTCAGCAAGAAGAAGCCCACAATGAGACGCTGGCCGCTGCCCCCATTAACAACATAAGCAGTACCACAATAAAAATTTGGTTTCTTTCTCAATTACATAAGAATCTGAGTACCCAATGAGAGCCGGTAGCAGCATACTCCAATGGAAACAGCAACAAGACAAAGTTAATGTAAAAATATGATGCATCTGCTCTCTGGGTACTGAGTTCCTTACAATAAATTCCATATCCTTAACTAAGTAAATTAATAGCAAAAAACAGAGCATGAGTTTTTGTCCCTCCATAACCATGGCATAGCTGATATTAAAAACATAACAACTGCAAATATCCCAGGGCCAGTGAAGCTAGTATTAGAAAGGCTGAGAGTGGAAATAAGGAAGTGAATATATTCAAGCAAGTGACCTAAGGCCTTGTTACACATAGAGACATTTTCATGTGACAAAGTACATTAGGAGAATTCATTCACTGACCCCACACCACTGCAAAAGGTTGGTGGATAATCAGAGGACTGAATTCCAGGAAGTGTCTCTAGGCAGAATTCTCTGGCATCCCCTAACCATGTTAACCAAGTACCTCCAAGAAGAATTAAAATACCCATGAAAAGGGAGCCTACAACCTGGAAGGGGCACAGTGTTTGAGATGGAGGGAGAGTCTTCAGGACAACCTCAAGCTTGTGCCAGACTGACAAGCTCCAGGCAACACAGGACAGCTGCAAAGGCTCTAGATGTGGAACACAGAAATATGCACAGAGTTGAGAATCCATTCTCCAAAACAGTGATGACAGAATCAGAGTGTATTAAGCAAAGGAACTTTTACAGATACCAAACATTTCAAAGAAAGGATGATAAAAAGAACAGAAATGAGTTTGGAAAAGCTCTGCTTTTAGCTCCATTTTAAGATAAAGTCAGGAAAAAGAAGACTAAGCTCAGGTTAAAGATTTTTTGCTGTTATTAAGTCTGTTTTCAAATATATTAATGTTCCCCACTACAGGCAGTCACGTCCTTTAAAGCCAATGATTTGTGTAAGTTAGTATATGTATTTTTTAAAATAGTATTCAGGACAGCTCTCAGTAAGAAGTTTCTGCTTTAATCCAAGTACTTACCAAAGGAAAAACTAAAATCTGAAGTATTTGAGACATAAAACATTGAACGATACATAAAAACATCATTTCTTCCTGAAACTTTTATTTAAAAGAGTCACCTATTATCTGGCTAAGTAAATGAGGTGACTGGACACCTAAGAAACCAAGTTAAGTATAATTAAAGAGTTGGGACCATTTACTTAAAAGTGTTAAAAATAATGAATTTTTTACTTCAGACATGATTTTATTTAGAGGGAGGAGGAAATCAGAAGACTTTATTGGGCTGGGACCCAAATAAGATAAATGGAAATGGAAGAAACGATATTAGAGAATTGACATCAAATAGCTCTCCTCAAGGCCACATAACATGGGAAATGATCTTTTGTATATCTTTTATTCTCTTGCATCAATTTGGAATCCTAGCTTAAAGTTAAGATTCCTCTAAGGCTTTTGAGCATACAAAAGCTGGCAATCCAGATTCATATCCTACTCATTCTATTTTTGAGTAATAAAATAAGAATTTAAATCGATACCAACGACAAAGAGAAGGAAAATCTAATACAGGACAAAAAAGATATCAGTATTAATTATCAAAGCTTCCAAAGTTCTGGGCATAGAATGCATGAGAGAAAAATGAGGAGCCTCAGGCTAGACGAGAACATAACAGTTTGGGACATTTTAACTGTTATGAGAAACAAGAATCCCCTCAGAGATTTCTGGGGTAGTATGAAAGAGAATAAAAAGATCACCCTGGAGAGACAGCTGCTAGTGGCAAAAGGCAAATGATACAAACCTGACATAATATATGACATAATATATGGTTATATACTACGAGGGTAATACAGGACAAAAAGTAATATGAACATAAAGCAAAAAGACAGTCACTACTGTGATATGACCACTGTGTATGGGTCTGGATAAATCTACAAAGAGACTTATGGTGATTATTGTCCTCAAATCAAACTCACTGGACAAAGGAAATAAAAGCAGAATCAGAGTAGAATTCTTCCCAGAAATTCTTAAAAAGCTAGATAGAAACTTTGTGCAGAAACACTTGACCAGTCACTGACTTTGCTCTCACCCCTATCATATTAACATGGCCTTGCTGATGCTGGAGGTTGGCTCTATAGCCAGGAAGGTGTAATGTTTATAAATATCCCTTTATTAACAGAATACATAGATCTATCATTGCTACTGATTCCAAAGAGGTAACAGAAGCATGACTGTAGGAGGACAGACAAATGGCAGGAAGTTACACAAACTATCTGAAAGCTGAAGACAACAGGCAACAGTGGGCCACGTTGGCAACAAGGGGAAGAGAAAGGAATGAAGATATGGAACCTCTGTTCCCATTCTGGGAAGGCACTTTATGCCCATCCAAGTCTACATGAACTGGGAATCAAAAGCAGCTCTTTCTTACTGAAGGAATGAAAACACAAAGAGAACAAACACTTACTTCTGTCCATCTTTCACAAATCCTTTTAAAGAGGATCCTCTATTAGTAGCGACTGCTTTTCCACCAAGACCAACTATAAGAGCTGTGAGTACTGCACTCTTTCCACCTAAAGAAACAGGTGTTGAAGAAATCACATTCATTAAAAAGTTGACTTCTACAAATTGATATAAGACTACAAAATGAATTAGTCTCATTCAAAAATGTTATAATTCAATCTTCATTTTCTTCCAGTATCAAAGCAGCAAACTTAAAGATTTGTAAAAATCATGAAATATTTAGCTGCCACTATTAGGAAAAAAATTAGTTTATTTCAGGAATTAAGTTTCTGTCACTAATAAGGAAGCGCAAAGAATAACTATGATACCTTTCCAATCTGAAACTCACTATATTGTCTTGGCTCATCAACCTTGTACATGAACTTATCCCTCTACTTAAATAAATATGCTTTATGTAACTTTAACTACATTTTAAGTACAATTTTTGCTTTTTCCACAAATTCTCAGACATCAAAACTATTTTAACATCTTTCAAATATAAGTTCCATATGTACAGGAATTGTCTCTTTCATTCAATGTTGTACCTCAGTTTCAGCACAAAATAGATTACCTACAAATCTGCTGAATGAATAAATGGACTTAAATAGGAAAAAAAACTAGCAAAACCATAAAGATGTTTTTATATAACATTTTGATATTATTCCCAACTTAAGTATTCATTTTGTAGCTTTCTGAAAAGTCTTACTTCTATCCTAACAGATATAAAATATCAAAAGCTCCAATTTCAAAATCTCTAAAAATTACTCAGAATATGGCAATCTTTTCTGAACTCCATGATCAACAAAGCTAACCAATTCATCAGCCCATTATTTTCCACAATATACCCAAAATTAGCCAACATATATACCAATGATTAATCCAAGTTACTTCCTGGAATGACTTTCAAGTTCCTATTCTAACTCTCTCTTGCTTCCTTTTCTTTTATTACCAAATGTACTACCTCTACCACTTGCATTATTTCCCCTTTCTATTATGTTTAATAAGATAATTGTTCCAAAGGTTTAAAAAAAAAAAAAAAAACACCTAAGTTCAGAACCCAGGAATCTTTATTTCTTGTCTCATGTGATCTCTCTAGCACTGCTCCCTTTCTCTGTCCATGCCCTCTTCTTAAAAACCACTGACTTCGGGCTGGGGCGGTGGCTCAGTAGTAGAGCGCTCACCTAGCATGCATGAGGCATTGGGTTCGATCCTCAGCACCACATAAAAGTAAAAAAATAAATAAATAAAGATATTGTGCCCACCTATAACTAAAAAATAAACAGTAAAAAAAAAAAAAAAAACTAAAAACTAAAAACTAAAAACCAGTGACTTCTTGACTAACTGGAGAAGAGAGAAAAAAGAACAAAACAGACACTGGAGCTACACATGTCATCTCCTATGCCAGCCAGCACTGTCCCCAGGTTGTAGACTATGGCATGCCTCCTCTCCTTATGCACTATTTTGGTGGAGCTACCAACACCTGGCACCTTGCTGGCCTAACACAAGAGCTGCCTAAGTAAGTGGTCTTTCTGTCTCCTATGTTTCCCCATTTCTAATCTATCCTACACAATGTGGCCAGTTTGTCTCAAAATTCTTGGCTGTGTCATTCCTTTACTCAAAGTTTAACTGGCTCTAACATCTGAAAAACTCCAAAATCTTAATTGTGACATTCAAGATCCTTTTTAGCATACTCTACATGTCAGAGCCAGCTTTTGATGCTCACTATACATACCACCATATAAGGTTATTCACCATTCCCCATACACATCTTAGCTATTCCTCCAAACATCTGAGGATGAGCAATCTTTGCCTGGAACATTTCACCTTCTTCCCAAATGAGACATAAAGGATCTATAATTTTCATTCAAGAATCAGCACATACATATACCACTGCCACATAAGTTTCCATTGGTTACAAAAGTAAGAATTATTATTTCATGTTTAGATTCCCAAAGCACTTCTTTATGCTCTTATAATATTTAGACAAGGGAAGATACAAGGCTGCCTCAATTTCATTGAGGATAGCTTGTCCATTCTTCTATGGTGCTGATTTCAAGGTAAAGAGATTTTTAAAATATGCAGGAAACTGTTGGGTGCAGTGACCCACATGAATTAAATCCCAGCTACTCAGGAGACTGAAGCAGGAGGATCCCTTAAACCCAGGAGTTCCAAACAGGCCTAGACATAGTTGAGAGACTCATCTCAGGAAAAAAAAGAAATATTTAGTCCTACTGCTTAAATAATGTATTTAAAGTTAACTCAATATATTCTTGAAGTGTAGGATGACAGTATCTACTGAGAATATTCATAACCACAAGTTAAAGACCCATAAACAAAGTATTTATCAGTAGTAAGAGTTATCAGTTTCAAAAAGTGAATGCATTCTCAAAGTACTATTCAGTCAAAAGAGGAGGGTAAAAGCACTTACTTCCATTGTTGCCAACAACAAAGTTGACGTTAGAACCAAATTTAAAGGGTCCAAGCATTGAATGGCACATGAAGTTTCTTAGATGAATACTCTCAATTATTCCAACTTCTGCTGCAGTCTATTAATTTAAAAAGGGGGAAAAAAGTCTAATTCACTCATTATAATCATTCAAACTTTTGTTGAAAGACCAGCAGTATTATCAATAAAAAAAGCTACCAGAAGTGAATAATGGTAATGTCAATTAAAAAAGATGAAATTAAATGCTAATCTTTTATGAGTCACCATTAATTATAGAATTTTTTAAAAATATAATAATTTTATCACAAAGTTAATATTGTCATATTTATTTATTTGGTCAGATAATTTTTTGTTGGTGGGGAAAATCTGTTCAACACATTTGTTTTTATTTTATGGTTCATACAGCTGGCATTAAGTCTCTAAGAACTTTACCTTGTCCATATCCCAAAGAGTTCTCCCACAGTTTATTTCTAAAAATTTTAGTTTCATGTTTGTATTTACATCTGATGCTAATTTTTATCAATGTACAACTGCTACAGTAACTTCTGTAGAAAAGGCTACCTTCCCTTCCATCGAACTGCTTTTGCATCTTTATGTAAAATAAATTCACCATGATTTGTATTGGTCTATTTCTCTGTTTAGAATAGATCCTCTTATGTTCCAATGATTAATGTTTTCTTTTCCAATACCAACACCACATGATCTTAAGCTACATAATGTCTTGAGAGTGAATAGACTGATCATTCCACTTCATTCTTTTTCAAAATTGTTTCTCTAGTTCCTTTGACTTTTCACATAAAACTTAAAAAATAAACTTTTGTAGATGTAGATCTACAAAAACCCTTGCTGAGATTTTGATAGGAACTTCATTGAACTTGTATATAATTTTGGGAAAGAACTGATATTTGTCTATGTTGAGCCTTCCAACCTATAAATATGTCTGTTTACTTAAATCTTTGATTTCATCAGCACTGCATAGTTTTTGTCACATAAGTCCTATACATATTATATTTGCTGTTACGGTTTGGATGTGAGGCATCCCCCAAAAGCTCACATGAGTCAATGAGAGAGGGGAAAGGATTGGGTTGTGAGAGCCTTAAGCTAACCAGTGGAAAAATCCCCTGGTGGGATTAATTGAGTGGTGAGTGGTAACTGAAGGTGGGTAGGGTATGACTAGAGGAGGTAGAACATTGGAGGCATGGCTTTGGGGTATATAACTGTATCTGGCAAGTAGATCTCTCTCTCTCTCTCTCTCCTTACTGATCATCATGTGAGCTGCTTCCCTCTGCCACATTCTTCTGCTATGATGTCCTGCCCCACCTTAAGACCTGAGGAATGGAGCCTGCTGTCTGTGGATTGAGACCTCTGAAACTCTGAACCCCCAAATAAATATACTTTTCCCCCTCTATAATTGTTCTGGTTGACTCTTTTAGTCTCAGTGGTGAAAAAGATGACTAAAACATTAGCTTTAGACCCACATATTCATTTTTAAAGACAATTTTTAGAGCTGTTCTAGAAACTGAGAGAAAGATACAGCGAATTCCCACATGTCCCTTCCCCTGGACATGCATAGCTTCCCCCATTATCAACATTTCCCACTCCATCGATACATTTGTTACAGTTAATAAACCTACACTCACATATCTGGATCACTCCAATTCATAGTTTACATCAGGGTTCATTCTTGGTGTTGTATATTCTTTGAGTTTGGAAACATTATATGTACTGACAATGATAGTATCATAGAAGTGTTTTCCCTGCTCTAAATATCCTCTGTGCTCTCATCCTTCTCTTAACCCCCAGCAACCACATACCTTTTGTTCTGCCTTTTCCAGAATGGAAAGTTAATCATATAGTATGCAGCCTTGCCAGATTGGCTTCTTTTAAGTTGAAATATGCATTTTCATTTCCTCCATGTCTTTTCATGGCTTGATTGCTCATTTGTTTTTAGTGCTAAAAATTACTCAACCACCTGAATGTAGTATGGCTTACTGATCCACTCATCTTCTGAAGGCCATCTTCTTTACTTCCACGTTTTGGCAATTATCAATAAATTTTCTACAAAAAACTGTGAGCATGTTTTTGTGTGGGTATCAGTTTTCAACTCCTAGGGTGTATGATAACTGGATTGTATAATAAAAGCATATTTATTTTGTAAAAACTGTCAAACTGTTTTCCAAAGTGGCTCTACTATTTTGCATTCCCAAGCAATGAAGGAAAGCTCCTGTTGCTCTTATGTTCTTGTCAGCATTTGGGGGGGGTGGTAGTAGTCCGAATTTTCATCATTCCAAAATGAATACACTGATACCTCATTTTAATTTGCATTTCCCCAAAAGATTTCTTTTTTCTTTTTAAGTGATTTCAAATGATATTGTATTTTGAATTTCAATAACCATGTATTCAATGCTACTATATATAAAAATACAATTTTTGAAAATATGCTCCTTCTAATTTTGTTAAATGAGCTTATTAGTTCTAAGCTTTTTTTTTTTTTTTTTGTAAATTTGTAAATTCCTTGCGATTATCTATGTAGACAGTCATAGGGACAGTGTTATTTACATTATTTTTCTCCTCTCCAACTTCCATATCTTGTTTCCTTTTCTTGCTTTATCAGGCACTGTATAAATCTTCCAGCACAATGTTGAATAAAAGTGATGAAAACAGATACTCTTTTTTTCTCTTAAATATGTACTCTTTTTTTTTTTTGACCTTTATTTATTTGAACCCAGTGCCTCATACATGCCAGGCAAGTGCCCTACCACTAAGCTACAACCCTTAACCCTGATAGTCCTGTTTTACTGCTGATCTTCAGCATTCAATGTTTCACCAGTAAGTATGTTGTTAGCTGCAACTTTTTCTCTCATGACTACTTATGACATTAAGTAACTTCCTTCTATCCCTGTTTTTCTAAGTTTTAATCATGCAGGAATGTCAAATTATGTCAAACACTTTTGGCCCCATCCACTGCTTAGATCATATGCTTTGTCTTCTTTAATCTATAATATGCTGAATCACAAGGACTGATTTTCAGATACTGATCCAGGCTTGCATGCTTAGAATGTATTTCATAATGTATTTTTCATATTTACTGTTAAGTTCTATTTTCTAGTAATTGTTAAAGATTTCTGCATCCATATACATGAGGTAAATGCATGTCGTTTTTTTGTTCTTGCTTTTGTTTTTTAGTTCTTCTTTGTCTGGTTTTGGTATCAAGATAATGAAGTGAAGTGTTGCCTTCTCTTCTGTGTTCTTGAAAAGAATATGCAGAATCCATGTTAATTCCTACCTAAAATATTTACTACAATTCTTGAGTGAAACCAACTGAGCATGGAGATTTCTTTGCTTAAGTAGGATATTAAAGTTTCTCAATAAATACAGAGTTATGCAAATTATCTCTTGTACACCAGCTAGGTCGTCATCGTTTTTCCTTTCCAAAAAACTAGTCCACTTTACCTAAATTTTCATATTTACATGTATAGAATTGTATATTAAAACTGTTATAAAAAAATTATTTGCTTATTCTTTCAATCCGTTTCATGTCTACAGGACCTGCAGTCATAAGCCCTATTCCATCCCTGATATTGGTAATTTATATCTTTTTTCTTTTGTTGATCTAATGAAGTTTGTTAATTTTATTCATCTTGTTTCAATATTTTCTGTATTAATTTTTCTAATGACAAACTTAAGAAATAGAAAGTTATTTTCTTTTGGCTCCTTAAAAAATCTTACTACTTTTTCCTGATAATGATTATGGAATATGGACACAAATGGTCATGAGAAATAAGCCAACCAAAAAACAATTTAAGCTGGGGGTGGTGGCACACGCCTTGTAATCCCAGCAGCTTGGGGGGCTGAGACAGGAGGATCATGAGTTCAAAGCGAGCCTCAGCAAAAGTGAGGTGCTAAAAAACTCAGTAAGACTCTGTCTCTAAATAAAATACAAAATAAAGTGGGAATGTGGCTCAGTGGTTGAATGTCCCCGAATTCCAATCCCTGGTAAACCCCCACCAAAAAAACGTAATTTTATAATTTTGCACTTACCAAAGTAGAGGTACCATTAGTGAAAGAGACTGTACATTCATCTTCATCACCATCTTTATCAAAATCCTCCAGTTCTTCTTGTCTTGGTCTTTTGGCATTTTCAGGAGAGAAGAAATTTTCTTCCTTTCTTTTGGCCATCAGGTCTGAACAAATATTCATAGTAACAATGAGATAAATCAAGTACAGCATCCATGTGATTGATAAACATTAAACTTAAAATAAATACACAAAGCTTACTAAATTTTAAGTACTATATCCACCCATTTTACTTTAAAAATTAAGTACATTAAAGTCTTCCATACTTGATGTGGAGGAAAGGGGTCACTGAATCAAAAAAATAAAAGCTGGAAAAGGCAGGAAACATTTTCCTGTACAGCGTCCAGAAAGAAACACAGCTCTGCTGACACTTATAGCCTGAAAAACCCTGAGTGGGACTTATGATCTCCAGATAGGTGAGACAATAAATTTCTGGAACCTTAAAAATCATTACTTGCATCCTCTCCATTAGAATGTTACTACAGAATTACTTATGGCAAGATTTTATCAACATATGCCCATCTGAACGTTTTTACTCTTAACTCACAAAAGGTAAAAACATTTTATTTGTGAAACTACAGTTTTTGGTTTTCTACATCTACTATGTAGAAAATGGGGATGGCATAGTCCTTCTTAAATTATTCCAGAGCAAACAACCAATTCTTAACAAGTTATAGAGTAACAGCAAATCAGGTAAAACTTTTGATTTTTATACTATTTTCCCAAAGAAGCTTATTTTAAAGCAATGTTGTGCAGCATTAGAAGTTTCCTTAACCATTACCTAAGTAGTCCATTTTGGTTCTCTTCTTTGTCAATACACTATAAAATGTAAACCTAGAAAATTAATGTTTTTAAATAAATACAAGATTTTTGCTGAAAATATTAAGTGACCAGCTAATCCAAGCTGATTGTCTGTGACTGAAATTAAACTTTATTACTACTCTATTACTCTCATTTTCTCTTTATAATACTTTAATTAAGTCTCTTTAAAGACTTAAGATGATAAGCACGTAATAATTGTTGTTTGCTGAGTAAATAGAGGAAAAAAAACAATATGTATAATCAAAAATCTCTAAGATGTAATAAAAGAATAAGAGGAATGGTTCTAGGATCAATTCATTTTGTTCGTCCAATACTAGACCACAGCAGTCTTGCCTGTACCACGTACTTGACTTCCCTCTCACCCCCAGCAACAGTAAACTAAGTAAAATTTTCTCTCTCATGCATTTGGTCTGAAAAATTCTAGTCAGTCCTCACTAAGAGATGATAGATCTATTTAATGATAGACCAAGAAACCCAGTCTTAAAAGGGTACAAATGTGCTGGGAAGGAAGGAGGCTCCTAGAGTGGCATTACAAAAAGAACACAAAGTAGATATGAAGAAACAGGAGATTCTGGAGGAGGAATGCAAGAGAGAGAATAAGCAGCAAAAGACACTCCTATGCAGTGTTTATTTCACTTTTTAGTCCACTACTTTTCAAAGTTATATAATGACAGACTCAATTCTGCAGAAATAACAAAGATGTATACATATTTTGGAGTACCTGTTTTGGAGAATTACCTTTGTCAAGTCTTGACACTATGATAATGAATGCTTCATTAAGCAAAATGGGTAGCTTGTCCCTCTTTTTCAAGCTCTATATTGTCTTCTGATGCATCACATTTTAATATTTTAAGAAAATGAGAAAGAACTACACGTAAGCTTATTCAATAGTGAAGGCCTTTTTAAAGCTAATTTTATGAAATCATTCCAATTTTTTTCTTGTATTTTGGTTTTTACAGGTTCACAATATCCTCCTGAATTGCTATTTTATAATTTGATTTTTAAAACATTGATAACATAGACTCAAAATTATTACTTACCTTACATCTTATAAAATTCTTATCTGTAGTCACTACTTCATGCAAATTTTACTGTTTGAGAGCTGTCTTGAACATTTTTTCTCTAAACTAGTTCTTTGTGTTATCAAACTTTTCTTTAAGGAGACATTTAATGATAATTCACACATTTTTATACAACTAAATATAAGGAATATGCTGGTGCTCGAGTTTAATCTCTAAATCCTCCTTCCAAAACACAATTTTAAAAAGCAACTGGAGACTTCCGCTTTCAGGAATGTAGAATAGAGGTTTTTTTTTTTTTCCCTACTAAATGCAATTAAAAACTTTGAATGTTAATATATAAAACAAACTTAAGAACGTTCTGAAAGATGAAAAGAAAACATATATCTAGACCAGGGACCCGAGAACAACACAGCAGTGAGTTCTGAGCTTGTGTCATGCCTTAAATATCCCAGACTTTGAGGGATTACTAACCGGGAAACACATACAGGTGCCAGGAAAAAAAAAAATAGCCCTAAACAAAAGCAGGTCCTCTCTACCCTTTCCTCAATAAAAAGGATAGTGTAATAAGACAGAACACTCTTAGGCAAAAACCGCCTTACTCCTGTCAGATACCACTGAAAAAAACAAGGCTCCCTCTCCACTGATGTCAGCAAAGCTCAAGCCTGAACTCTGATCCTTGAAATGCTAAATAAAAAGCAGCATCTCTGCACCCCAAGGGACATAGAGTCAGAGAAGGATAAGCAGAGCAAGCAAGCAGACGAATTGGGGGGCCAGGATAATGGTGTAAGAGACCATTTAAAGGGTCTAGACTTACATAGATAGCAGGCAATAACAAGGTACTGTTTACTCTTCTTCCTGTTGACTGCTGTTAGAAGAGGCCTAGTGAAAAAGTAGGACTTGCACAGATGTGGCGAAACCATCTTCACTGCAGTGTCACTGGGGACCATAGGGGGAATGCCACCCTAGCCTACAAGTCAACCAGCTAAAGAAATAGTTCTGGTTAAGTTCTAGATCTGACTCTTTCTCTGTGGCCCAATACCTAGGATGACAAAGGCTATGTTCTCCTAAAAGGTACTAAAGACCTTAAAGGGTTTTTATTTAGATCTATCAACATTTATCATATTAGAAATTACAAATGAGAAATCTATACAACAAAGAACACAAAAGTACACATTCTATCAGCCAAAGCAATGGCATCCATCGCATGTTGTATTATCTCTGGAAAACTCCAGAATACACTCCAAAGTAAATGAGAGTGAAAAAGACAAATGATGCTTTACCATTATTATGAAAATATTTTTGACTCTGTAGACCTCAGGAAAGAGTTTCCATGGATCGATGCACCATATTTTGCAAATTGCTGCTGCAGAGGATACTACAGGCAAATCCATGTTATAGTGCCATACGTGATAAAGTATAGCTAGAAAGCAATAAAGTTAAGAGTGGTTGGGATAAAAGGGACCACAGAACGACCTGCAGTCTTGATATTGCAGAGAGTGATCCAGCGACCAACAAGCATCATCCAGATGCTTCCTGGGCACTGGGTAGATAATCAAAATCTCAGGCCCCACCCTAAAGCAAGTGAATCAGAATCTTCAAAAGACTTTAGGTGGTTTATATAGAACATTTTTATAAAGTTTGAGAAGGACTGTGGGTAATCATGTGTAAGAACCTGGGCTTTATTCTATTTTGAAGGCAATGTAAAAACCTAATACATTATAATGAATCAAATGCCAATTAAACACACACAACCCAAACAAAATTTTTGAGACAAAATTACCATTAAAGCCACATCTATATAATACTCAGCATCATTCTTTGCAGATAATTTATTTATTTTGAATCTCTCATAGAAGCCAAAATTTCAAAAATCAAACATTTTTCAAGTTATTTAATAAGAATCAATGTACATTAGCTTCAACTTCTTGCTAATTTACATTTCTCAAAATACTACCAGATTATTATTCTTAGCAACACTTTCTTCTCTCTAGCCCATTCTCTACTCCCTTTTCAAACACTGAACAGTAATTTATTTATTACAGAACCACAAAAAGATACCATTACTTTTTGATTTTCCCAACATTTAGACAGTTTTTAATAACACTTAATATATTATCTGACATCAGTCGACTGATTTTAGTATTTTATCATTAGAGAACAGTGGTTTTGCAAGCCAAATCAAAGGAGAGAGATGTACTAGGTTAAGTATGATGAAACTTCTTATAATAAATGTTACAATCCATACCATATGGAATGTCATACAAACACTACGTGACAATTTTTTTTTTAGTTGCTGTTGTTGTTTTAGTTGTAGTTGGACATAATACCTTCATTTTATTTTTATGTGGTGCTGAGGATTGAACCCAGCATCCTACAAGGGCTAAGCGAGCGCTCTACTACAGAGCCACAACCTCAGCATCCCCCCACCCCCATGATGGATGTTTTTATTTGCTGGGCATAGACTGGGATTTGCAGTTTGCAGTTAGGTTGCCAAGGTAACCTGAAATCTAACAGACACTGAGGTTCCTTCCTTTTAGAATAGGGATCACTTCGTAATTTAATAATGATGGATTTTCAAAAACAGATATGAATATCCTGATGTTCTGAGAGTTAGATAGAGGTTAAAATAGTAAAATTGTTCCCAATGGGATAAAGAAACATAACTGAAAACAAAATTCTAAAATATACACTCAAAAAAGAAAAAGCTCCTCTGGGGATTTTCAATATGTAGATAAAGCTCATTTTAAGTATTTATTTAAAATTACAATTAAAAAAAAATCTGAATTAAGGGACACATCATTTCTCCTTTATAGGAAGCAAGTACCACCAAAGTAGAGACACTGAAGATTGATTAAAAAATAAGTTCAAAACAAAAATCAATAACTAAAGGTTTATTATAGCACGTAGATACATAAGAAATTTGAAAGCTATCACTTGATTTTTTAACAGAGTTATAAAAATCTAACTTTCTAATTTTAGTAACTAATAATTCATACTTCTGTCTAGTTCTGTAAGGAGATTTAGAATTATTGGGAGTTTTGTTTTGTACTGGGGATTGAACCTGGGGGTGCTTTACAACTGAGTTACATACCCAAATCTTTTTATTTTTTTATTTTGAGACATGGTCTCGCTAAATTGCTGAGGTTTGGCCTCACACTTGAAATCCTCCTGAGTCACTGGGATTATAGGCATGCACCACTGCACCAGACAGAATTATCAAATTTTTATTAAAGACAAGTTACTACTATTTTTGAATCTGCCCCAGCTTGTGTTTACCTTATCCCCAATTCCACTCTTCCCACCACAAAAGACACATTCATTCTATACTAAACAACCTCATGTTGTGTGTGTGTGTGTGTGTGTGTGTTGCTGGGGATTGAACCCAGAACCTTGTTCATGCTAGGCAAACACTCTAATCTTGAGCTACACATCATCAGCCTCATAATCTCATCTTTAACGTAAAGAATTAATTAAGTATATTGATTGGAATATGAGGTTTACTAGATAATAAATAAGTATGCAACTGTAAAACCTTGTTCAGTCCATTCACCAAAAATGCAAGATCAGCAAAACTGGGAAGTACTGTCCACATTTTAGGTAATAAAAATGTAAATACTCAGATTTGTATTTTGAAAATATCCCTATGGTCTCAATATGGGACAGAGGAATGGTAAAAATAACTAGATTTAGTGAGAATAACAATGAGAAGAGACTACTTTCTAATATTATCATAAGTGGCTGAACAAAAACTTTGGCCAGTATCAGGGATGAAAGAAGATGCAACCAAAGATTTAGAAAACTGGTTATAATTCCAGATGAGTAGAATTAACATTTGTTGAATAACTATGCCTCAGTTTTTGAGATACTTTATCTATTTTTAACTTTTTACATTCTTATAAATATTGCTCTCATTTTTACAAAAGGGGAAGTTAAGATTCAAACAAAAGACCTGAACTTAAGTAGCTACAACTTAGTTACAACTCATAAAAGGTTAACATATAGCTAAACTTAGCAGAGGTCCAAATCCAGGTTTGTCAAACCTGAAGTCCAATCTCTTCAATGGCCAAGTTCCTTACTAGAATAAACAAAAGGGGAAGTTAAGATTCAAACAAAAGACCTGAACTTAAGTAGCTACAACTTAACTCATAAAAGGTTAACATATAGCTAAAACTTAGCAGAGATCCAAATCCAGGTTTGTCAAAGCTGAAGTCCAATCTCTTCAATGGCCAGTTCCTTACTAGAATAAACAAATGAGTTTGACAGCTTATTCATAGGCAATGAAACACTATTAATCTGTTCTTTATCTACTTGTTTATCCTTCATTAAAACTACCAAAATAATTTTATTATGATGTACCAATCATGTTCTAATTAAAGTGAATCAAACTTTGGGCTTGCTTTATAAGATTTCAGTTTGTCTTTTATCTTCTCATTTAATGCTAAAAACCATTATAAGTAGATAGAAGGTTTGTCAAGGAGGGAGCATAAATAATAGATTTGTTTTGTTTGAAAACGGAGTTCGAAGAGCTCCTAGGATATTGAGAGTTCTGCAGGTCATAAAATATATTCAGCAGGTGGATTTGGGAGTGCAGAGAAGAAACTACAGAAAGTAGCTTGAATTTGGTGAGGAAGGAAAGTATGCTGAGAAAAGATGTAATTCATTCAAGTAGTCAATCAAAAATGTGAACATTAATATAGACAAAGTAACTATTCTTGACCCTCTGCTAGCTGAACTTCAGGGTTTGTGTACACAGAACTGTGGCATTTGATGTCATCCTAAATATGCTTTTATGGTAAAATTTTGAGTTACTTGTTAATTCCTGACAGTCAAGTACTTGTGAGCAGGTGTGGGGGGGGGGGCGGGGGGAGACAATGTGCTGTAGATTAAACCTAGAACCTCAGACATGCTAGGCAAACACAACCCATGAGCTACATCCCCAGGTAGCCAAGTGCATCTTTGATTTTAAAACTTTCTTTTAAAAACCACAGTCAAGGTTTAGTCAAGTTTTACATAAAATTCCACAGACTAGGCACTCAGTAAAATAAACTTCTGAGGAATAAAACTTACTTTTTACTGTAACAATTTTAACATTCCGTTTGAAATTACTTTTTGCCAGAGTCAATACTAAATGTTTTTATACTAATAATAGATAACCATATATAACGTTGTTTCTCCCCCATATGTAAATACAACTTTCACTGTTTTTCTCCCACCCCTCTCCCCATATTTAAGAATTCTGAGTTACAAACTGAAACTTAAGGTGGTACTGATCTGCTCAAAGTCACACAACTGTTTGTCTCAAACAAAAACATATTTTTAAGCAATATACCAGTCGTCTCCAAAATTTTGTACTTGCACTCACTCATCAAAAGAAATTTTGAATATGCATTCCAAAACTCATAACAACACAATTATGTTAGTCTGTACACTTCACATAGTAAGAGAATGAAATAGAGTAAATCTAAGTAAAAGTTCTAATATGTTCCCTCCCACCTCCTTGGAACTCTCTGCAGACCACTCTGCACATGCTACTGTCCATTATTAAAGCTACACAGCGGCCGTCTAATTCTTTTGACTACACCTTGCCGAATAGCTTGTCCTGTAACAGTGGCTCTTAATCTCCTACTCTTTAAATATACCCAGAGTTATAAAAAAAAAAAAAAAAAACTCAAACAACTTCTGTTTTCAGGCTTTAAGCATCAAACAGTTGCTCTTTCTAGAAATCATCACAGAATCATCTCAAGCCCTAAAACTCCGACAGCCCTTCCTTTACCCTCAGGTCTTGTTTTCTGCAATTCCCAACCGGGATTCTTTTCTATTTAAATCCCACAAGACATTAAGGAAAAAGAAATGCCACCACAAAACCTTCCAACACCACAATTTCATTGGGATACACCCGGCGTTTTCCACGAGACTGGGCATCAACGGCAGATCCTGCAGCCGCGAAGCTTGCTCACGTCCTTTAAACACACTCAAGCTGCAGCCTGCGGGGTCCCACGGATTCGAGGCGCGAGTCCAGTTCCCTGCGGGACCTCACCCGTGACCGCCGACGCCCGGCCGCCCGGGGACGCGGAGGGCGGGCCCGGCGCAGACAGCCAAGTTTCCCGCGGCAGCGACCTGCGCCCTGAGGACAGGGCGCCGCAATCCACTGCGCGCCAGGGGTCGCCGGCGCCGTCTGCGCCCACGGAGAGGCCCGGGACACTGCGGCCCCGCGGTGCCCCCGTGGACCGGGGGCCCACCGAGGGGCCAGGGGCGGGGGACGGGTCCCGGAGCCAGGAACGGCGAGCGCGCGCCCGTACCCTACCTCCAACAAGTCGAAATCTCTCAAAGGGACCCAACCACCGGGGTTGTCGCGGTGCGACTGGGCGCGAATGCCACCGTGAGAGCGCCGCGGCCTCGGCTGGCCGCTGTTGGGCCGCCGAAAACCGCGCGCCGGCCGCGGGAGAAGACAGTCGCTCCGCCGCCCCGGCGCCCACCGCGGGACGGTCCGCGCCTGCGCCCGCCCACCACCCCCCAGGACTCCTCCCGCGCCTGCGCGCTTTGGGCGTTTCGCGCCTCTGGAGTCCGAGGGGAGAGGGCCGGAAGTACAAGGGGGCGGGCGGAGGAAGCTGGTAGGCACGCGCCACTCGGAGGCAGTAGCGGCGGCAGCGGCGCAGCGGGAGGTTTGCCTAAAAGAAAAAGGAGATAGCTGGGCGCCGCACGCCGCAGGTCCACGCATGCGTCCGCGAGCCCGGTAGAGGCAGGAAGAAGCCGCCCCGGGCGACGCGGGCCCTGGGGAGGGACTAGCCATTTTCCGGAAGAGGCGGGCCGGCGGGCGAGGCGCTGATATCGAAAGTGCTCGCTGGGGCTTTCCTAGGGCCGCTGCGCTGCTGTTTACTTTGGAAACGAATGAAGACTTTGTGTTTTTCCCTTTGAGAAAATCAGAAAGGTGGAAGCCGCCGTAGTCAGGCTTGGATCCAAACTGGTAAATGACGAAGGGCTTCTTCCAGAACCCAGGTGGAAGGGTTGTCCGGGTAAGTCCCTTGGGACTGAGGAGAGGCTGACCTGATTCTTTCTCCAGCTCTTTTGAAAATCTGGGTCCGGCGCCGCGCCTCCTCCAAAACGCCTTCTGCGGCGCGCCTTGAAGGAGGTGGAAGGCGCGAGCCGAGCCTCCGAGCGCGATCCTGCCCTTACTTTGTGCCGGCGAGTGGGCTCTGGGCCCGCGCCACCGAGCTGCTGGGTGCCCTGTGCCCTCCTCCTGCCTCCAAGGAGTTCAAGGCTCTCTGTGGGTGAGCCCACCCGCCTGCCCGTCTGCACGCTTGTTCTCCTACGTTATCTTGAAAATAATTCTATAGGATTCACATAGGGCATTGGGGTTGAGTGGGTACAGTCCCCCACCCCCGCGCCCCCTAGAGTGTAAATCACGTGAACAGATATGGCACCGATGGTTTCCTTGGCTTAGCTTTCCGCTCACTTCTCAACCCGAAGCTTATCCATCCCTTCAGTATGACACCTTCCCCGTGAATACGCAGACCTAGTCAAGTAACCTACTTTGCAACACCCAGAATCTTTCCATCCAGATGGGGAAAAAGATGGCATTTGCCCATCCCCATCTGATGTCCAACCTCCGGTTTCCAAAGAACCTTGTACTTGTGAAAGTAAATATGTGTTGTGGCCTTTGCCATGGATCAGTGAAAAGTATCATATAATCAACAAACTAAAATGTGGGGACAAATCGGTCCTGGTTGGTAACTCATGTGAAGCATTCATGGAATTCCCTGCTTTGGTGTCACTTCCTTCAGGAAACCGTGATGTCCAGGACTAGGTAGGGCACCTATTTCCTATAGACGCGAATGGCTTACTCGCCTTACCTCTGTGCCTGTACTGGTCACATTGTGATATTGCCCTTTTTGTCTGCTGTCTCGCCCTACCAAGATCATTAAATGCTTAATGCAGAACCTGAACTTAAAGTTGTATCTATGCCACCCAGAAGCATTCCTGGTAAATAGTGGACACATTAAATTTTTATTGATAACAAATCTGAGTTAGAGTAAGCCTTAAAGCTTGGCTTTTTCTTCATATAAAAGTAAAGGTAAAAAAAATAATTTTAAAAATGAGCATTAGTGAAATATGGTAAGTCCCATACAACAAATCTTTCACTGAAATAAAGTTTAAGCCTTTTAATAATTTTTTGTGAAAATATAGTCATTTGAATGGATTTGAGGAATTATTCCCTGCTGCCTTTTTGTTAAACTTTCTAATTTTTTTGCATTAAGTTGAAATAAATTAGAAAACTTGCTTTAATAAAATGCATGTTTTTGCATAAATCAGACCACTGACTTCTTTTTGTCTTTAAATTTGGTTCATTAATAGAATTAGCAAGGTACTGTGTTTTTCTCACCTCATTCAGTTTTATAATTAACCAATAAAAACTTATTAGCTTTTAAGGAAGTTTTAGGAGCATAAATTGATTTATTGGTACCATATGGTTACATCAAAGGGTTGGTTTTTGTTTTAACTTCAAGTGGATTCTTAATCCCTTTATTTAAGTAGAAGTTTATGCTTTACCAGACAATAATTTCTGAAGTAGAATATTTTTTTTATTCCAAGCTACCAAAATTGGTTATGAGATTCAAAGGATATTAGAAACATGAAATTAATCTAGTTGAATAACTCATTTTGGAGAAAAACTAAATGTCTTTCCAAGGTCATACAACTAATTGTGGTATATCCAAGGCCAAAATCCTAGGCTTTTTGTATTCCAAGTTCAGTGTTCTTTTCACTAAACTAAATAAACTGAAGAGATTCATAAGATGTGTAGCTGTTTGCTGAGTGTTCTGATTTTGATACACACAAGGTAAGCTAAATAAAGTGAAGCCATTAGTAGGTTATAAAGTTATTTGCTATATGTCATTCTAACTTTCTTGGTTCGCTTATTTTTGTATCATACCTGTTCCTAAGAACTATAAATATGTTAGAAGGCTCATTTTTGTAGTATGCACTGTATGGTCAGGTTGGCATCAATCAAGTTATTACAAAGTGAAAGTTTTAAGTAGACACTCACCAAATCCCACACCACAAAAATTTCAAATTTTACCCAATTAAAAAATAAAAAGCATGGCAAAATTACACAGTCTTTAATGGATCAAGATGTAGTAATTTTAAATTTTACTTGATACTGATCTATTTTTAAGTAACCTTGTGTTGATTATTACCTCCTACAAGAACCATCTGTTTCTTTAGTGTAGTTCAGTATCTTAAAAGCTGTTGCTTCCTGTCCCTTTTTGGAATTTTATATGCTTTTTTAGTGTCTTGATCATTGCTATTTAATGTCACTTGGGAGAAATGACTGATAAAGAGAACATGTGATGAGTAGAAACAATAGATGATAGAAATTTTGGATTAACTGCATTCTTAAAACAAGGTGTACTTTTAAATAAATTTCATGCCATTTTTCCCTTTCAAAATTGAAATGTTCTTTTAATATCCTACTTTTATGAATGGTCTTTAAAAAGATCATGTATTTTTAAACTTCAGTTGTAGATATTTTGAAGCTAATTCTAAAATAGTGTTTTTTAGAAATGTATTGTTAGTACTCATGTAGTTTTACATTAATCCCTTTTGCATTTTATAACTGTCTAAAGATAGCCACCATTAAATGAAGAAAATTAACTTGTGACGCAAAGTCTTACTCATGAGGAAATTCACTGTTCGTTGCCAGAAAGATGATGATTTAGGTTTTTAATCAGGATCAGTCTAGCTAATGTGAGAAGAAGGATTGTGTGGGCATAGAGGATAGTGAAAAATGGAAGCAGAGAGACTAGTCAGAAGGCATACAGTTGTATGGAGACAAACTTATGGTGGAATCTAGATCTATGCATCCATGTGAACAAGTAGGCAATTAGAGGCTAGTCAGGAGCTCAGGGGACATGTCAGAGGATGTGGGATTATATTAGAGAAGATGAAGACGTAAAGAAAAGTTCTAATTTTTGTCCAACCCCCAATCCTTTAGATATTGTTCCTTGGCATGGTCCTAATCTATAGTTTTTAGTTGAAAGTAGTGAATGCTATTAAATCTTACAATAAATCAAGAAGATCCAATAGAAATTCACTAGTGATAAACTTCTAAGGGAAAAAAAGGATTTATTGGAATGGGTCATATAAAGAAGATAGCTTCTGTAAAAATGTCTCCTTGATTCCTATCATTTAGAGAAAAAAGTGAAAAACTGGCATATTCCATAGGAATTCTTTGCTTATGAAAGAAATGGGCTTTAGAAATTTTCAAATCCATTTCTGTAGATACATGGAAACTGTGGGATAAGGAACCAAATTGGTTTAAAGGCTTTGAGATGGATTAAAGAACATAGTAATCAGGAAGAGTGACAATGAAAGACATTTTTCTAGAAAATGTCAAATAACTAAGGGAAAATGGAGAAGAGAACACTTTTTAGCACAGATAGTAGCTCAAATTTTACTTTCTGGAAACCAATGTAATTCTGTCATTTTTTTTGAGCAGTACTACAGTGAATATTGCTGTATATAATTCTGTATACATCTAAGCATATCTTAAAGTAGATATGTAGAGAGGTATGGCTAAATCAGAAGATAACTTGCATTGAAATTTTGACTACTAGAATCAAGGTCACATTTAAAAGAAATAGGATCAGTCATGATAACATTGCTTTATGAAGGAATTACCATTTCCTTCAGAACCAGTATATTCCAGTATCCAATGTGAATCAAAAATGATAACAAAATTATCAGCAAGAATTTCCCCCTCAGACTTTTTTAGTTTTATGTGTTCTGATGGTTAATACTTTGAAAGTATTATTTCACTTCATCTTAATACTTTAAAAAATATATTAGTCCCCACTCTTTCCAGAAATTTTCACAATTAACTCTGAATCTATGTCACAGTAGAATGTCTATGACCAGTGGAGTTTTTTGATGTAGAGAATATTAGCATTAGATCATCATTAACTACTAAATGCTTTTTTGTGTTTCTGTAAATTTTTCTTTGTAAACTGACAAATCTGCATATATTTGTGCACTTTTCATGAATATGAGTGCACAGGCTAATACTCAGTGGTAATATGGCCACATCATAAAATAAAGATGCGGAAAAACAGGCTAAGTTACTGATAGCAACACTTAACAATATTTATTTTCTTTGCACCCATGAGCAATTTGAGAAAATCTACTTTTAAGATGGACTCTGTTAAAGATAATACAGTGATCTTTATTCACAAAGTTTCCACATACAGGTGAAGTCTGACCTATAGACTTATGTTTTTTTGCCTTCTCCCTTTTTTTTTTTCCTGGAGGGAAGATAATAATCTGGATTGAATTTGCAGAGTCAGACTTAATCCTCATTGTGAGTGCTATATAATATCTTCATCAGATAATAACAAAGGAAAAGAAAAATGTGTTTAAAAAGGAAAGATTGGCCTATAAAAAACAATAAAGCACAGAAGAACATTGGAGGTTAAAACAATTTTGTTTTTAAAATGTCCTATACTATACGTGGAAAGTTGTTCAGCATTATTTACTTTGAATAGTAGAACTATAGGTGATTTAAACTTTTAAGTTTTCAATTCTCCTCAATAAACATGTATCACCATGCAATTTAAAAGATATTATCCTTTAGCTGGGCATGTGTCACATGCCTGTTATCCCAGCAATTTGGGAGGCTGAGGCAGGATTGCAAGTTTGAGGCCAACCTTCAACTTAGTGAGAACCTGTCCAAAATAAAAAGGACTGGACGGGTAGTTCAGTGGTAGAACACAGCTGAATTTAGTCCCCAGTACTGGGGGAGGGGGGGTGGGGAGTGCAGTTTTTTAAAAGATAACTCCATATTTCTCCAACTCTCCATCTTGTTTGTTCTCCCCCCATTTTCCACCAAAATTTTCTTTCATTAACCCCCTTTGGTTTTTCTGTCCTTCTATTGTTATCTTTTTCCACACTTGCTTCCTTTTTTCTTTTTGTTTGTTTTTCCTCATTTTGATAGAGGACTGGTCCCATCCTCTTTTTACAGGATCTCTGCATTTTATTCCCATCTCTTCATTTGTAAGCTTCTGTTATTAGCTAGAACAAAGATAGTTAAAACAACTTTTAAATATTTTTAATGTTTGAGGTGTTCTTAATTCATAAAAGACTGAGGCTGACAAGTGAAAGAATTGAAAATAATCTTCTACACATTTTCCAGAACTCGCTCAAAATATACTGTTTGAATTTATGTTCTGAACTTCTGTTTTCTTTAACAAATTTTTTTGTAAAATATATTTCAAATAACAGTAGATAATCAACAGAATGGGAGTGAATGACTTGTGGCAAATTTTGGAGCCTGTTAAGCAACACATCAACTTGCAGAGTCTTAGTGGGAAAACCATTGCAGTTGATTTGAGTCTCTGGGTGTGTGAGGCCCAGTCAGTCAAAAAAATGATTGGAACCGTCATGAAGCCACACCTCAGGTAAAAATCAGAGTTCTTAAGTGTGAATGTATATTTGTATAAAGTGTCTTCTTGGTATCTTGGCTTTATTTAAACTTAATTTTTTGTTCTTTTATATTCTAAGAATTTAAAAATATATTTAGCATATCTAAATCTGCCATTTTTATACTGATGATTTTTGAGATTTTAAAATATAGTAGTTCTAAATATGCCATTTTTATACTAACGACTCACAGATTTGTACCTCTTATTCTTTGAGCTTCAGACTCACATCTATCTCCCACGTAATCTATACTGTAGGATGTATCAATTGCTAAAAGCCAGAATTTGGGGAGCCATTATCTCCCCATCTTACCTCTCACATCAGTGCTTGAATAAGTCTTAACAGTTCTATTTTAAAATGTTTTGTTTTCACAAACTTCGCTCAGTGTCCTTATACACCACTTCAGTTCATGCCAAATTCTCTCATCTGTACAGCTGAAATAACACCTTCACTCGTTTCCCTTCCTCTGCTCTTGGTCTCCTCCTCCTAATCATTTTTCACATAGCAAGGAGAATAGTAATTAATTTCCCTCACATAAAAACATTCAGTTTTCTCCACTACATGTAAACTAACTCTTAGTAATGAAAATGTTATTGCACTTAATATTTTTGGTACTAGTCTTAGTGGTTTTGTTTTTGTGTTCATAGAGTTTTGACTTACACTGTCATTATATTATGGTTAATATATTACTAATTTATGTATCTCAGGAACTTATTTTTTCGTATCTCATATTTAACACAAATGGATGTAAAACTGGTGTTTGTTATGGAAGGGGAACCACCAAAGCTGAAAGCTGACGTCATGAATAAGAGGAATCAGATTCGGTATGGACCTTCTGGAAAAGCGTGGTCTCAGAAAACAGGGAGATCACATTTTAAGTCAGTCTTAAGAGAGGTAGGCATTCAGATTCCATTAAATAATCTGATTTTAATTAAAGAGTACATTTTACTCTAATAAGCTTTGTAAACTTGAGTAATCATTAGCTATACTGTGAAGAGAAGACCTTTATATACAAAAAAAAAAGTGTATATTTTAGAGTAAAACTGATCTGAACCCAAGTCCTGACATTGGCATTTAGAAATTCTGAGAAATTAGAGAAAAATATGTCTAAAGTAACAAATACATGGTAGGTAGGATCTTGAGTATCTTTTATAACATCTTCAGCACTTAAAGAATTCCCAAATACATGAGGTCTTGTTAATTCATACTTCTTTCATTCAAAATTCATCATAGTTCATATATAGATAGTTCATATATTTGGCTTCCCTTAGGGCTGGTAATTTTATAAAGTAATTATTGTTATTATAATGTATTATTTATACATTACTCATAACATTGTTATAATTATATTTTTATAAAAGTTAAGAAGGGTTTGGTGTGGTGATGCATGACTCTAATCCCAGAAACTCAGGGGGCTGAGGTGGAATATCACACATTCTAAGCCAGCTTCAGAAATTTAGTGAGACCCTGTCTCAAAGAAAAAAACAAAAAAGTTGGGAATGCAACTCATTTATGAAGCATCCCTGGGTTCAAACCCTAGTACCCAAAAAACAGAAATAAAGAATGTGCCTAAAATATATTATGTTATATTCTAAAATATAATAAAAGGAAAATATTTTCTTTGTCTCTTTTTAAAAATTTTTTTTAGATGTTGATGGACCTTTATTTTATTGATTATTTATATGCTGTGTTGAGAATAAAACCCAATGCCTCACACATTTTAGGCAAGTGCTCTACCGCAGAGCCACAACTCTAGCCTCCTTCTTTGTCTCTTTTTGAATGTGTAATTTAAAAATTCATAGTAGTAGATTAAATAATTTTTATCATGGGCTTTTCATTTATCATTCACGTAGTTTCCTGTTGCCATATTCTATTAAAAAATCATAATTTGTAGTGGTTGTACAACATACGTGAACCTGTGAATTGTTTACATGATGTATCCATTGTTGCTTTTTAGTTGTTCTCCATTATACATAAAATTATGATGAGCATTTTTTTGTGTATGTAGCTTTCTCTTGTGATTTAGAATTTTAGATAAAAATTACCCAAAATGATTTGATAAACCAAAGTTTTAGAATAATTTTGTAGCTCTTGTCACATATTTTCTACCTGAACAAATGTAAGATAAACCATTTTGGTGCACTAACAAAAACAATGGATGTTGGCAGATTTTTCTTTGTACTCTGCAGAAGCAAAGGTTACATTTATTATGTATTGGACTTTTCATGGTTAACTTAAGCTGGCCACCTATTTTGAGTTTGTCTTTAAGTGAGGTCATCATGTCCTTTACTTACTTACCTCTTGAGGTTTTAATTTTACTTTTGTATAAGTCCTTTATATATTAAGCATATAAACTATATATTTGCTTTGGATTAATTTCCCTGTTTTTCTTTTCAGTTTTGGTTAAAAATTTCATTTATTTTAAAAGACATTGCATAAACTAAGTCATTTTTCTCCTCTTCTAAAATTTTGTCTATTATCTATTATGTGATTTTTAAAAAATAGTTTTTAATTAGTGAGTATTCCATCTTAACAACTGTCAGTAATTGAAGAAAGGTTTTGTACTGCATTTTAAATATCATGGTGCTGTAAGGCATTTTGTGTCAGTTCAGTATTGCTTGTCTATTTTCATTATTTTCTATTATCATTTTTATATTTTTGTACTCCTAGTTAGTAGACAGGCCCTACATCTTTCTAATCCACTGCCGACATTTAGGTATGAGCATGAAAAGCTCAAATAATTCATCCTCCTATACCAACTCCCCTACATGATAGAAGAACAGGGTAGGAAACAATTGCAGGCAGCCTCATTACTTCCTCTGTGCTGGTTCTTTGAAAAAAAGTTGTAATAACAAATGGTATAAGAAGCTGCAGTGACTCTGCTTATTAGGAAAGGAGGCTTCTTATCAGTGTTTAAGGTAGAAATAACACCTGTAATAAAATTTTCTCCCTAAAATTACCTGTCCAGATTCCTGAGAAGTAATTTTTTTTTCAACATAACATTTTGTCTTTTTGAATCTTATCTACCTTGGGTAACACCTGGCAGAAGTTTTTGGTATGTATGATAACATGAAAATGATCAACAAGTCTAAACCAAAGGTGTTTATTCTGTCAGTCACTGGAAAATACAAGTCAAAATCTTCTTTTTTCCAGCATTCTAAGTATTCCCCAATACAGAGAGAATAATATAGGACAAAAAAGATGACCTAGTTCATATGGCTAACTGTAAGCTACTCAGTTGGGTAGCTTAACCATAATCCAAAGAAAACTCACAATGGGTTATTTATGTATCACAAAAATGATGTAATCATGCTGCCCAGACATTTGATTTTCTAGAAGGACACCAACAAATGATTCTATGGTTTCCCCACAATATGAGAGTTTCATAAATGAAAAAGTTATTAAGTCTTCAAGCTAAAGTTGTGCACTAGGATCTTCTTCCCAAAAGCTCATACTGGGAGCTGGGGATATAGCTCAGTTGGTAGAGTGCTTGCCTCACATGCACAAGGTCCTGGGTTCAATCCCCAACACCACCAAAAAAACTAAAGCTCATATTGGTTTGACTATCATGTGAGAAAAGTTATTATAGTTCTATAGTTTTACGTGTGTGAATCTTCATGTGATCCGTTTTTATTCAGAAATATTTTCAGAATTTGAATATAGCATTGAACAAAAGTCAAATACATATTACTTTGTAATTGACATTTAAAAATCTTAATTTTTATGACAAAAATATCTTAAATTAAGACAAAAGTAACTTATCACCAATCTTAAACAATTGGTCTATGTCATCTATGTCTCTACCCACTGTCTTATTCCCACATTATTTTGAAGCAAATGCCACCCATAATATTGTGTAATTCTCAGTATTTCAGTGCCATTTTCTAAAAGATAGCTTCTAAAACATGAAAAAACAGTAACACAATATGATTTTTTTATTATCACACCTAGAAAAGTTATAGTGTTCCTTAAGAGGAAGTATCAATGTTCAAATTCCCAAGCATTTTTTTCAATTTAATTTTTAAAATACCTAAATTGCTACTATTAGTATTTGTAATGTAGTAAATTAAACGCTGAAGAAACTAGCAGTAAAAATATATTTTTATTTCTCGCACCTGCTTTTTGCTTCAGTGCCTAGATATGCTAGAATGTCTAGGAGTCCCCTGGGTTCAGGCTGCTGGAGAAGCAGAAGCCATGTGTGCTCACCTCAATGCCAGTGGCCAGGTAGATGGCTGCCTTACCAACGATGGTGATGCTTTCCTCTATGGAGCCCAGACTGTCTACAGGAATTTCACTATAAGTACAAAGGTATTTGTTTTCTTTCTTTAGTGTTTGTTTTATAAGTTAGTTACCTTTTTAAAAGGGCTGATTAAATGAAATAATATATGTAAAATGCTTAATGTAATGCCTAGCATATAGCATTTGCTAAATAAAATGTTTACTGTTGTTAAAAATATCTTTGCTATACATTTCAAAGAGTTAGAGGTTTTAAAATTTTTGGCATAAATAAATGATGATAAAATTTGAGGAAGTAGATGTGATTAATTCAATTTAAACATTACAGATTATATACATGTATTGAAATGATTCTTAGTACCTCATACTTATGTACAATTTTTGCTTTTTATCAACTTAAAAATAAATTTTCAAAAAATTTTAAAAATTATGGCCACATAATTCTTTTTCTTTAAAATGTAGATTTTTCTACTAAAGGCTAGACTTTGTTTCACATGATTTAATTCTTAATCACTTTCAAGAAAATACCACAGAATTAGATGCGAAATACATCACTTTGACCCACATTTCCATTTTATTATTTCATCCTCAAAAAAGGCCATGCAAGCTAAACCTCCTGCCAAACAATCCTGTTATCCCTCCCAAAGTGCTAATAGTATTGCCACTGAGAAACACTGCCTCAGAATCCATATCAAATGTCATGCAGTCATTTAAAAGATATATATTATTGACATAAAAGATACCCAGGAAGATTGTTGAGATGAAATGTTACAAAATAGTATTTCATGGAATTCTACTTTTGCATAAAAATGTAGTTAATAATAAACGTTAGCATATACGTGTCAAAATGGTTTTTTGGAAGAATATGCACCAAGGTACTAATAATAATTAAGGCAATATAATTATAGGGAATGCTTATTTTCTACAATATATATTATACACTATTTTTATAAACCAAAAGCAATAAAGAGGAAAACATAATCCACTATGGTTTATTTTTTAAACTGTTTTTGAAACAGCTGTGACTTTATTTCTGTCTATTGAAGTGTCAGAGTTTATGAAGATTCTAGTCATCCAAATAATTTTTCTACTTAAATTTTAGGAATAGTTAAACTTTTAAAGGTAAACTACTGGGTGTGGTGGCACATGCTATAATCCCAGCAGCTTGGGAGGCTAAGGCAGGAGGATTACCAGTTCAAAAACCAGCCTCTGCAACTTAGCAAGGATTTAAGCAACTTAGTGAGACCCTGTCTCAAAATAAAAAGGATTGGAACCCCCCAAAAAAGAAAGAAAGGTAACTGACAAATTGGTTTTTGTAATGTTGTTTAGTGTGTAAACATTTACCTTTTGAAGATTGAACTAAATCTATTTTCTTTAGGATCCTCACATTGACTGTTACACAATGTCATCTATCAAGAGTAAACTAGGTTTGGACAGAGATGCTCTGGTTGGACTAGCAATACTTCTTGGTTGTGACTATCTTCCAAAGGCAAGCTGAAATTGTGTTTACTTACTTTTATGTGTATCTTTTTGGTACCTTATGTGCTATATTAATATCAATGTAATTATATAATTAAGAATCTAACTCGAAGTATTTAGGCATAACAAGCCATTCAGTAACTAAAATCGTTGTTAAATATTTTGAACATCATCATTCCTATATTAAACCATGGTAGTACATTGTCTTAAAAATCTTTAAAACACCATAAAGAGATAGCATCTTTGGTTTCAGATAGTGTTAAAGAGCCGACATATGACACTGACTGTTAGAAACCAGAATATAATAGCATGATAAATGGTATCACAGTTTGAATCTCAGTTAAACCATTACTCTAGATGGAGAGATTCACATTCAAGTTTGACTACCCTTATAAAAAAACAGTAATTGCTCTTTTCTTATATCATGCCAATGCTACTTTCTGTCATTGTTTTTGTCAGTTTTTTTAGTTTTAAATATCCATTATAGATTTCCAGTTGTACACATGCTCATTGTTATTAATGTTGCTAAGCAACATGATTATTGAGGTAAGCCATTCATATTTCCATGCCACTCAGCATTGCACTAGGTTTTGTTCACTGAAACATTTAATTTATATCTTAGGATGTATAATATGGTACTCTGTAACAAATAAATATAATAGATAGGTAAGTGATAAATTAAGAATTATAAGAATAACCCGTTTTCTTAAATACTGTGCATAAAAATCAAAATGACAGGCGCTGTAGGTACTATATATTCACATCATTGTATCCCTACAAATCATCTCTATCCTGACAAATCCCTCATATTACCTCTATTCCTAAAAGAAGTACGAAGAAGAATGACCTTTTTTTTTTTTTTTTGCACCAAAGAGAAATGAAAAAACAGGAGAATAAAATAATTAACTTTGATTTCTAACATGTCTTCAGTGGCTATCTATAGGAATCAATGCCTTTTTAGGGTGGGGGGACCAAGGATTGAACTTGGGCACTTGACCACTGAGCCACATCCCTAGTCCTATTATGTGTCTTATTAGAGACAAGTTCTCACAGAGTTGCTTAGCACTTCACTAAATTTCTGAGGCTGGTTTTGAACTCCCAATCCTCCTGCCTCCCCCTCCTGAGCCACTGGAATTACAGGCATGCACCACCACACCTAGCCACTATGACTTTTTTTAAACTGGTAAAAGAAAGCAGAAGGAAAGACCTTTAAATACAACAAACCATTATTTTATTGTAATTCTTCTTAAATAAAAGATCCTATTTTCTTATATGTAATAATTAAAATCTAAAAATGGCTCAGTGTTAAATTCAACAAGTTTGAACTTAAAACTTAAACTCCCAGAAACCAGCTTTAGCTACAATGGTATTTACAATATGCAGCAAGCCTTAGCTAGTTTGACTTTCTGTATCCTTTATAAACAAAGATGCTATCTCTTTATGGTGTCTTAAAGATTTTTAAGACAATGTACTACCATAATTTAATATAGGAAGTTCAAAATATCTAACAACTAGCATGCCAAAGTCATAGACTATAGAGATGGAACTGACTTCGAGGTAGCCTCTGCTATAGCATGGACTAGCTTTTTAGTAGCTGGATCTTGGGTATAGGTGGGTTGGCAGTCAGACAGATATTCAGGGTGTTCGGGTATTGGTCATTACCAACCAGTTTGTAAGTATTTTGAAACTGGTGTTCTATCTTAGTGCATAATGGACAAATAGCAGCCTTACTAATAGGAATATATTCATAAACTTTGATAGGAACCAAGAACCAATAGATTCAAACCAGAACTTGTGATGTGAATATGTTTGTGTGTATAATTTTATTGTGCATTTGAAATTCACATTTTAATTTTATGAGGTTTTTAATAAACTTCAAACTTTTCTTCCTTTTTATGTTTCTGGGTCTTTAAATATTAAATGTTCATATAATTAAATAAACTAATTTTCCTGATTACAAATAGAATGTTAAGTTAGAAAAAAATAAAATTACTGAAATAATTAGAAAGTGAAAGCCCTCTAAAATTATGTTCTTTTCTCCCCTTTAAAAAAAAAAAAAAAGAAATAGTAGGGCTGGGATTGTGGCTTAGCAGTAGAGCACTCACCTAGCACATGTGAGGCCCTGGGTTTGATCCTCAGCACCACATAAAAATAAAATAAAGATATTGTGTCCAACTACAATTTTAAAACAATACTATTATTGGTTTGGCATATCATCTCAATGTTTTTGTTTAATAGTCTAATAATATAATTGCTAACAAATCTACATCATACATTATTTTGCAGTTAGGTTTCACATGTAACAATGTATCTTACATATTTTTCTATCATTACACAGAGTTCTCTTTTTATTTCTTTCAGCTGCACAGTCTTCCATTGAAGAACTCACTACACTTTGTTTAGCTGGTTATTAACATTTGAATTTTTTGTTCCCCTTTCTGAAAGGGAGTCCCTGGAGTTGGAAAAGAGCAAGCGTTGAAACTCATACAGATTTTGAAAGGTCAAAGTTTGCTTGAGAGGTAACTAAAAATAACTTTTTCTTGCAACATTGGACTTCGATTCTTGTCAAATTTAATAGTATCACAAACAGGACTATGCCTTCCAAAAAAGGGGTCTTTGTATTTTTAAATTGCTGTTTTCATTTAAAATAATTTATTTTTATTTATTCTAAAACTTTCCAAAGGGAAAATGAGAATATATGTCCTAAGTATATAATTATTTTAAAAGATATATTATTAGCTCACTAAACACTATTAGTACCATTTGAAATGCTTTTATTTATAACCATGGACATTTTGCTACAGGCTGTTTACTACTAAGTTATAGAATAAATGAGGAGGAAAAGAACTGGGACACAGGGAGAATTCAAGAGTCTTGGCCCCAATAGGTTGAGATAGGTGGTGAATGCCTGAAAGAAATACGAAGTGATAGAAATAAAGAAGGAATGTCCATGAAAGATAATTCACATTCCTGTATTCTTTCCTGTAAAACTTCTTTTTTAGCCATAAAAACTATTGATACATCTAGAACTTCAGAAAACCCATTATTGACACCAGTGATTACTGTGCCAAAGCAGGAAAGAACAGGTGTACTTTGGCATTGGGGTGTGTGAAGGAATCATTTGGGAATTTTGAAGAATAGTAAAAAGAAAAGCAAGCAAATATGTTAGTTGACTAATTCCAGGGCATTCTTGAAACAATTTCAGCAAATTTGTACTTTGGGAAGTTTCATAAGTGTTTCTCTTAACACTTAAAAGTACTTAAGTTATATTGCTTTTTATAATTATCTATTATTCTAATTTTCATAAATTTATGTTGGCTTTCCCTGAATACTTTTGATTTTTATATCTTTATCACTTTATCACTATCATTTTTAGTTCTTTATCACTTCTCCAGAAGTGATTAATGCTAATTTTTAACAAACTTATACTTTGTCTTTGTGGTAAATGAGTAAAATTCTAACAGCTAAAAAATAATTCTAAGTACCAGATATTATCTAAAGAACTTAAGAGGTAATTTAGCTTTTTATTGAAATCTTAACTTCTGTAAATAGAGGGACACATTTCAGGGTACTTAATGCTTTATGCTTACTACCTAGCTTTTTGGTGGTTTTATGTTAACACGGAATGTTAGACAAAAGCAAAATTAACTTTTAGTTATTAGAAATTTCCACTCTAATATATATTTAAATTTTTTCATTAAATGAGTAATGTTTTTCTGTTTGCATAACAGATTAAGAAATGCTCATTTCAACTAATGCAAATTTCTTATTTGGTTTATATATTACACTTTGCTCTGATTTCTGATGTAGAAAAATGTTCATGTACACATTGTGTTTGTTTTAAACTCTGGCATATAGAGAAGAGAGCAAAGATATATAAATCATTCTCTCCATATATTGCTATCTAACAAGCTCCTTCTAAAGAGATGCTGAGTGAATATATAATATATGATTACAATACCCACATTTAGGTATATACTCTCTCCTCTCTCTCCGTTTTGGTAATTGTGTTTTGTTTTGTTTTGTTTTTTTTAACTGGGAATTGAATTCAGTGACACTTAACAAATAAGCCACATCCCCAGTCCTTTTTTACACATTATTTAGAGCCAGGGTCTCACTAAGTTGCTTAAGGCTTTGCTAAGTTCCTGCAGCTGGCTTTGAGCTCGCCATACTCTTGCCTCAGCCCCCCATGCCACTGGGATTACAGGCATGTACCACAGCATCCAGAGGGCAATTCTGCTCTTCTTAAGGCCACATTTAAAACTTGTGACTATGGGTTTTTCCAGGCAAGGTCATCAAATTTATCTCCCACCAAAGGGAAGATAATTTGTCAGGTGAAAGGAAATAGAGTAAATTGACATTTGATAACAGCATTTTTGTGACCCCTGCCCCCTCAAAAAAAAACAATTTCTATTGCAGATTTAATCAGTGGAATGAAAAATCATGTTATTCTGCTGTGCAACCACTAGTAGCTAAAAAACTGGCTCACTGCTCTGTGTGCTGCCATCCAGGTAAGCAGACAAGAGGGAATATCTTCATGATATGAAAGTCTGATATCCACACTTTCATTACTGTTCTCATTGTACTTTTTCATACTTTTATTAATAACACTTTGAAGGCTTTTTCCCACTAGGTTGGGAATGCCTTAGATTCAAATTGTTATACACAGATAATAGACTCTCAGTAAATATTTGTTGAATGAAATGATGTGAACAGATGATAAATATACAATAAGTATAATTTCAAACTGATACCTAATTACTTAGATCTTAAAATTATCATGTTTTCAATATATAAATCCTTTTTTTAAAAAATGGGAAAAATGGAATTGAAACCATTTTACTTTTTGGTGTTTTTTTTTAAATATTTTTTGGTTGTCAATGGATCTTTATTTTATTTATTTATATTTGGTGCTGAGAATCGAACCCAGTGCCTCACACATGCTAGGCAAATGCTTTACCACTGAGCCACTACCCCAGCCCCCTGTGGTAATTATTTATATTTATTTACTTAGATGATTATTTATTGTCCCATAATGCACTTTTACTATGTGTAAAGATAATGACTTCAAACTAATTTCTATATATATTCACTGTTATTGAAAATAACTTGGATCTCCATTAGTCTTAGTTTTTTTTTTTTTTTTTTTAAAAAGGAGGAGGAGGGAAAGAAAAAAAATATGTATATATCACTGAGCACAGTCTGTGTCAGAAAGGCCTTTCACTCCAAAACGAGATTAGGAGATCCTATTAGCTCATCTCAGTGTAAGTTTTCACTGACTTTGTTAATTTATAAATTAAATCATAGAAGAATATAAATGTTTTTACAAATAATATGATATTCTATAATTTCTTGATATTTTATAAATGACAACTTTAGCTCATATCAAGTATATATACATGCTCTTCTATACTCTCAAAACAATGTTGAAGGTAACCACACTTTTCCTGTTTAAGGAAACTTGGGCCCCACGCCTATGTTGTATTCATAATCTATTTATGTTTCAAGCCTAGTTTAAAAATAACTGTGTAACTGAGAGCTACACACTGACAGAGGTAATTAACTGGCATATGCTTTTAATATGCTAATCAAAGAAACCCTATTATTAATTATTAACCCATTAATTATTCTATTAAATAAATCATCATTTTGGTAATAATTGCATTATGCTTTTCTATAGCTACTACATAAACCAGAAAGTTTTTACTCTGTTCAACTCAAATTTTACTCTATTCAACTCAAATTTACTAAAACCTATGCTAGGCAGCACCAATTTTTGAAAGTTTAGATAATGAAAAAAATGTAATAGAAAGTAATTCATAAGCACTGAAAATTATACTTTCTTGTATATGTGTGTGTGTGTGTGTATGTATGTGTATATATATATATATATATATATATATATATATACTTTCTCCATAAAGGCTCACCTAAGGATCATGAACGTAATGGATGCAAATTATGTAAAAGTGATAGATACTGTGAACCGCATGACTATGAATACTCCTGTCCTTGTGAATGGCACCAGACAGAACATGATAGACAACTAAATGGAGTAGAGAACAATATTAAGAGGTATTTTTAAGACTTTTTTTTTTTTCCTATCATGAGCTGTATATAGACTTGTGATTGAACTCTTTTCACATAACCTCCCACATCTAGATTAGTCATACATATACTTTTCTTGATTCCACTCCAAAATTCAGCCATCTTAGGAGATAGTTGTTATTCAACTATAAACTTGATGAATGTTTAAGAACTACATGTAATATTTTTCTTTAAAAGACATAAGATTGGACAAGATCATTTCAGATTCTGTCAATAATTGTCTGATTATAATAATAATGTATATAATTTATTTTCAGGAAAGCTTGCAGTTGTGAGGGATTCCCATTTCATGAGGTAACCAATAATTCAATTGTATATTCATTTCATGAACTTTTTAAGTTTCATGGTCCCAATTCCTTTTTTTTTCCCCCCTGGTAGGTTATTCAAGAATTCCTTGTGAATAAAGATAAATTGATGGAGGTAATCAGGTACCAAAGACCTGATTTATTATTGTTCCAGGTACCCTAAAATGAATTATTACTTTATAGTACAAAGTTAGTAATGAATTTATTCAAGAGGTTTAAAAATGAAAACAGATAGCTATTGACTATTCATATATTTTTTAGTATTTACTTTTATCCTTTATTCCTTTGCCACACAGGGGACATACTTTCTATACCATAAGGGAAATCACAATAATGCTATTTTTTTTGAAAATGTCTTAATTACCATATATCCAGTTACCATGTATCCGGGACTATGTTTGTGGGGAGGGGGCCTCCACCAAAGAATGTCAGGATCATATGCATGATTGTGGAAGGCAATATAAGTTACAAAAGGATTGAGATTTGAAATCTGTGATCTAGATATAAATTTGAACAGTCTGTTATCACTATGTGACCTGGAATATGCATTATCCTCAAAACAAAAATAACATTACTTGTTACCATAAGTATTAAATGAGATTATGTCTATTATCCCTTAGTATAGTGGCTCTGGGCACAGAAATGGCTCAATAAATTGTAACTATTTGCTACTTGCCCCTTTCAATAATCGTATTAATAATTGCAGCCAACATTTAGTGACCACTTAAAATTTACCATTGCATTTAATACTTTACATATATTCTCAATCTTCATAATCTGTGAGTTAAGTTATATTGTCTCCATTTCACAGAGTAAACTAACCATTAGACGTGTTAAGCTACCTAACCCAAAGTCTAGGAAATATGCTGGTATTCAGACCAAGAATCTTAGAACTTCATCATTGTCCAGTGCTTCCTCCTTAGAAGGCTCATCGTTACTCTCATTAATTTTAATTTAAATTATAATGGAAAAAATGGTAACACCTAAGAGTATTATTTGTTTCCAAGAAATTTTTAAAGTCTTGTCTTATTTTTATCATATTTACAGAGATTTACCCTTGAAAAAATGGAATGGCCCAATCCCTATGCATGTGAGAAATTGTTGGTACTTTTGACCCGCTATGACATGAAAGAAAGAAAACTTGGTAGAAGGAACTCTAAACAATTACAGCCAATACGGTAATGTAGCTTAAGAATTAAATGATGAAGACTCCTTGTTTCCATTAGAATATGTGTTGATCTAAACTATTCTTAATATCTCTAAAAGTGGGATGTGTAGCTCTTTATTTTGCAAAGGTGGAGGAAAAACCTCCTGGGACATGAGAAACATATTCAGGGCTTTTAGTTTAGACAACACAGTCAGTTCATGCTTTGACATATTCTCCTACTTCAAAGACAGTAATAATAGGTTATCAAAAGAAATAAATATAAAAAGAGCTAGACTTAACAAAATAACAATTTCAGTAGACTAGGAAAGAAACAAAAGTATAGAGGGAATAAGGGACTAAAACCAAGGCCTGATAGGGTCAGATTTGTTTCTTAAAACCCAGTAACTAGGCTGGAATTGCTGCTGAAAAATACTCAGCAAGAAATGGAGAAGTAGAAGTGAGAACAGAGATAAAATATGAGAGAATTGAAGTAAAATGCATTGTTGATAAAGAAATATAATAGTTTTTAAAAACAATTGCATCATGAATTCACTCCAAGTCAGTTAGTTTTATTAAATAGTTAACACTGATGGTTTTTAATTTTTTTTAATTTTGAATTTATTGGCCTTTCTGAATACTAGGAAGTCTCAAGGAAATGAAGGATATTTCCATAAGAAGATGAAAAGGTGAAATTACAAAACGAAGTAGATAGAAATGATTTTAAATAAATGGATATAAAAAGTGAACTTCTAGAAGTCTTAAAAATTAGAGATAAAGTCTTAAGAAAAAGAAAGAGTCATTTAAACATGGGACTCTAGGCTTAATTTGATCACAGAGAATTGGAGTATTAGAAGACTACTAATCAAGTCACACAGAAGACAACTTAACACTAATGAAAAATATTTAAGTTTAACTTGAGAATACTTTGAGAATTTCTACCTGTTTTCTAGAACCAACTAGGAGGAAAAGTAGTAGTAGTTTTTGTTTGTTTGGTACTAGGAATTGAACTCAGATACTCGATCACTGAGCCACATCCCTAGACCTATTTTATTTTATTTAGAGATACTGTCTCACTGAGTTGCTTAGCACCTCTCCATTGCTGAGGCTGGCTTTGAACTTGCAATCATCTTGCCTCAGCCTCCAGAGCCACTAGGATTACAGGCATGTGCCACTGTCCAGGGCTGAAGAATAGTTTTTGAAGAGATAACATTTGATAAAGTTTTCTAAAATTTATATTCCAAGTACAATAAATAAATCCAGCATATTGTACCCAGCATATCTAGATATTGAGCATAAAAGGAATGTCTTAAAAAGTGCTAATAAACAAGTCAAGAAAGAATCATCAACAAATATTGAAGACACTGTTGAAAGATTGCTGGGAAAAAAGTATGATTTCAACTGTCATTCCATAGATTAATTACAAAGGAAAAATGGTACCTTCAGAAGTAGAGATCAGCGTAATTAAGTTAGTAATGACTACTAATAAAGATATCATATCATCTGCATGTATGTGAGTGTGTGTGTGTGTGTGTGTGTGTGCTTATTTATTTTTGATTTTTTGGCAGTACTGGTAATTGAATGCAGGACCTCATGCATTCTAGGCAAGTGCTTAACCACTGAGCTATAGCCCCAGTTCTGTGTAATGTTTTAGCCAAAAGAAGTTTCATCTCAATCTAATGAGGAAAAATACAGTCTAATGAATCCAAAGTGAGGAACACTTCACAGAACTGCCATTCTGGACTCTTCTTTATGAATATAATAAAAATTTTAAAGCTATAAAGTTTTTCTAGATTAAAGAGATATGAAAATATTGTGATCCTGACTGGATTCTGAGTTTTCTTGAAGCTACAAAGTACATTTTTAAGTACAGAGAGGGAAAATCAAAATGAACTGTATAATAGTATTAATTTTCTGAAGCTTGCTTTGTGGCTAGGGAGAAGAAATCTTCACATATATGGGCTTTGTAGGGGTGATGTTCTAAGGCATGTATGCAACTAATTTCCAAATGGGAAAAAACAAATTTGGCAAAATATTAAGACTGGCGAGTTTCAATAAACGTGTTAATATTCATTGTACTATTGTAACTTTTCTAATGTTTTGAAACTTTTCAAAATAAAAAGTTTGTGGGGAAGTATCAAAAATGACAAAAGGCAAAGGAATGACAATCTGATAGCACATACCTTTCATAACAGTAATAGATGCTGATAGGAAATGATGGACTAATATTTCAAAGTGAAATATTTTATTTATATTTATATTCATTACTGAGTGAAGTAATTGGTCACCTAGAAATTATTAAAACATTTTCCACAGAAAAGGTATTTTCACACATATAAAGAGTAACCACAAGAAGTATAATCTCAGTCATCCTTACCAACAAAATTAAAATAAGAAAATAAAAGTATCAAATCAAAATCATATAAGAAGGAGGAAGTAGCAAAGAACAAGCTGGTAACAGAAAACACAAAATAACATTTATGAATGCATCCAGTTTAATCAGTAATCACAACAAATGTGAGTGGATTAAACTCATCAGTTGCAAGTTTAGTGGATACTGTGTTTACTAAGAACATACAAAATAATAGCAAGTTTGTATAAAATAAAGTGAGATTTAAGAAGATTTATCAGGCACATACTTACCAAATAATGTAATAAAGTAGACTTCAAAGTGAAAATCATTATGGAAAAAAGGAGCGCTGCCCAATAAAGAAGGAACAGTTTACTAAGAAAAATATAACAATTATAAATCTTAAGCACCAAATATAAAATTATTCTTTTAACTACTCAAAGGAATAACTAGGCAGTAATTTATTATTTTTACTTAGAATAAAAATCAATAGCAATTGAATTATTCTGTCTGTAAATTGAAAATTTCTATGACACATACAATTAGACTTCATTAGATGAATTTATTTTTCAGAATTGTTAAACCTCGAATCAGAAATGGAGTTCATTGTTTTCAAGTAGAATGGGAAAAGCCTGGTAGGTATTCAATATAAGAAAAATGTTTTAACGTAAAATATTTGACCATATATGTGTAGTAAGTGTGTGTGTGTATCTACATATAACATAAGATGCATATAAAGCATGTACCATACATTAATTTTTTAGTTTATTTGTGTAAACTGATTTACTTGTATTATTTTAAATAGACTTTGATTAATAATATGATAAACTTCAAGTGATTTTTAGTTGGTATTTATTTTGTAATGTTTAAGAAAATAATATCAATGTATTCTTTAAAAAATTCTTCTACAAAAGTTCCAATCATTGGATTTCAAATATAACTAGTTCTAAAACAGTTGAAATTGCTGAATAGTCACAGGGTACCCTCCTTTCCTTATTCTGTTTAGTTTTATGAGAATTTATAATTGTCACATTACTCTTATTTTTGCCACACACAGAAATTTTGTGAGTTCTGAATTATCTTCAGAGACAAGTAAAGTACACATAATTTAAAATAGAAAATGTTGGCCTCGTAGAATGAATTTGGAAGTTCTCCCTCTTTTTCTATTTCCTGAAATAGCTTGAAAAGTATTGGTATTAGTTCCTCTTTAAAGGTTTTGTAAAACTCTGCTGTATACCCATCCGATATGATATATCAAGAACTATGTAAGGTTTTGAACAACCAACAATAAAAAAAATAAATAAAATAAAATAGAAAATGATCCCAAGTTTATATCTATTTGCTCTTGAAATTAGATTGTGTGATTATAGTTGCATGAATTAAAGAGTGGATTTGTTCAACAGAAGGTTAAGCTGTAGGAAACTTTGAAAAATAAAATTATATAAAGAACTAGGTAACTAGAGCTGGTAACAGTGGCACATACCTATAATCTCAGCTCCGGAGGTTGAGGCAGGAGGATCTTGAGTTCAAAATCAGCCTCTGCAATGTAGCGTGAACCTAAGCAACTCAGTGAGACATCCTGTCTCTAAATAAAATACAAAAAGGGCTGGGGATGTGATTCAGTGGTTGAGTGCCCCTGAGTTCAATCCCTGGTACCGAAAGAAAAGAAAAAGAAATAGGTAACTATTCTAAGCAATAATAAGAAAATTGAAGGCTAAGGAATTTGGAAATTATATAGGAACAGTTCTACCAACTAATGTATTTTCAGGAAAAAAAAATATTAGCCGAGTTTAGCAGTGCATCTCTCCTATCTGGAACTGAGGAACAGGTAACTTTTATTTGTCCTTGAGGGAGCTATTCCTGAGGGAAGAAGTGGACTACAAGCTGATTTTAAACAAGAAACACCTTAAGATCACCTGTTTCCTTTGCTTCTGCTATAAAGTTATAGATGTTTTCATTATAATTTGGCTTTGCATGTAGTTTTGCCCACATATAGAATACACATGGGAATCTAGTCTACTATTTTTATATCACATCATAAATTTACATGTATGCATTTTCATTTGTCATCTTCTTGGGAATTACCAACTGCTTGGGAATATCCTCAAGAGATTTATAACGGGACCTGGGGTATAGGTCAATGGTAGAATACTAGTTTAGCAATCTTAGGTCCTGGGTTCGATGCCTAGCACTTCAAAAGAGAGGAAGAGATAACCTCTGACATAATAATATTTTTGATGACCTTTTCAATTCTGTTCTGTTCAGAAGCCATCTCTTTTAAAGAAAAATAATGTTAAAGTCATAGAAAACTGTCTATTCCATTTCTTATCCAGAATTTTAACAATTACTAGGAGAAATTAGAACCAACCAGCCAACCAACTTGAAGTTCTCTTATTTTCTTTTTTTCTTTCCCTCCCGGTACTGGGGATTGAATCCAGGACTGTGTACATGTTAGGTAAGCACTCTACCACTGAATTCCATCCCAGCCCAAAAGTTTTTTTAAACTGCTGCTACCATCTCTGAAGCAAAAAAATTTTCAAGTTCTAATTTCAGAGGAATCTCCTTTCAGTTTTTTCCAGACCAAAAATAAATAAATAAATTATATACTATTAGAATAGAGATCTTATAAAGCAAGATTTCTGATAAATTGTCAATCTGGGGTATACTTTGTTACCTGGGAAAAATGATTTTTCAAATCTATAATTAAGGCTGCTTTACTGCATTTTTAATCTTTTAGAACATTATGCTTTAGAAGAACAACAACATGGAGAATTGCTTCTACTTACAATCGAAGAAGAATCATTGTTTACAGCAGCCTATCCTGAGATTGTAGCTGACTACCAAAAACAAAAATTAGAAATTAAAGGGAAGAAACCGAAAAAAAGTAAGTACTGTGTTGGATAACTGTATATACCACACACTCCTGTTAGATAAGAACCACCTATTCTATTTGAATATGTCGTGTCTAAATTTTGTTGGAAGTTCTGTAAAATCAAAAGAAAGAATGACACTTTTTCTCTTTAACTTCATATACTTTTTTTTAAAGTTGAAAAACCAAAAGTACACCATTCTCTTCTGTGTCTACTAACTTAACCAGATATTAATAATTATACTAACTGAATTCAGAGCATCTAACTATAACATTTGGGGTTATTAATATATTTTTTTTACTATTTCTTAAACCTCATTAAGAAAAACAACTCAATTATAACTTTTTTCCAGAAGAAAATATTTTATAATATTTTTGGGAATGAATAAAGAAAAAGAGAAAATGCAAAAAAACAGCTCACATAGAAGATTTCTGATCTGAACTATGTATTTTTATCCAAGTTAAAGAAAAGAAAATACTTGTTTATTATATTTTTTCTTTTTCAGATATGAAAATTAAACCTAAAGGAAACAGTTCACCAGAATCAGATGATGTAATGAGTTTTCAGTCATTTAAGACTTTAAACCCCACATGTGAAATCTTTCTTAAGCAGAATGCCAAGTTAAATTTGGAAATTTCTCCTGATCCTCCATTACCACAGAAATCTATTTCTGCCTTATCCAATGGCTTGCTTTTACCTGAAAATGCTCCTTATTTGAGTACACAACAGCAAATGTCTTCTTCAAGACCTTTGACTATACAGGATATTAAAGATGTCAGTAAGTCTCTAATTTCAGAATCTAATCAGCCCAATACGTCATCCTATAATATATCTGCAATTACTGACCTACACTTGAGTACCATTGACTGGGAAGATACTTCTTTTAGTAATTCTTCAGCTATTCAAATAAACCCTCTCTCTCATGTTTTACAACAATCAGAACTTGAATCAGACCTATCAGCCATCCCTAAAGACTTTGGAAATATCCCAGAACAGTTGTCATATGAATCAGAATGGTGTACCAGAAACATCAATAAAGTGTTGCATGGGAATCTTCAAAAGATTAGTCCTGAAGAGCATCTACTTTCTGGCATTAGTGATTTACATCTTCAGGATTTGCCTTTAAAGAAACGAATACAAATAAAATCATCATATCCTCAGGATAATATACAACCAGATATTCATCTGAAAACTGTGTCCCTAACAAGGGACAAAGAATCTTGTATTGATAACAGTAGTTCTGATTGTCTGTTGCATCTTTCAAAAGATCTTCCAGAAATTCATTTGCAAAATGAATCTAGAAAGTCTCATTTCCTAAAAGGAGATCAGCTACATCAAGAAAACTATAAAGTTAGTACTTCCATACCTTATCCTGTCAATAATCCAGTAGTAAAGACCTCTGATATTAGAATTGGACCACTACATCCTGCTTTAGATCGTAGTAGAAAAATTGATAGGCAACGCACTCAAAAAATCGTCATGAAGAATAGTGTTTTCTTTGACAGACATTCCTCTGACGAAGAAAGTACCCCAACATTTGGGAAAGCTAAGTGCACAACTCAAAAAATGAGTTACAGTTCTCAGAACCATAGCTCAGCCCACTTCAAAGGACACAACCACAGCAAATTGAGTAACCCTAAGATACATGTTAAAGAAACTGAACTGTTTGTCAAGTCTTATAAAACAACCGGAAATGAAGAAAAATGTTTTCTAGATATAGCAAAAAGTTCTCAGAGTTGTCTACAAAGTCATAAGAAAGACAGGGAGCCTGGTACTTATTTGGATAGTCCTCTTCCTTTATCCCAGAGATTAAAAGTAAGATTCCAGAATACATGAAAGATAAAATACTTCAGTATGATTTATTATTATATTACTATCAATATAAGCAAAGCTGAGGGAGGGTAGATAGTTATTGTTTAGTAGAAAAATTTAATTTTTATATATTGTGAAAAGTTTCTGCCATTTTAATCAAAATTATAATTAAAAAGTGGAATCTAAAATTTGGGTTTTAAAAATTACTTTCTGTGATAAAATTTCAGATAATATATATTTTTAGAACACATTTTTATTGTTTTTTAAAAATATTCATATTGTTCTTATAGTTTTAAATAGTGCATTATTTGACAGAGTAAATGTTTTGTTCATTTGTTGATTTTTACTTTTTCTTCCACAAGCCACTGAAGCATTTATTTATATTCCAGCTTGTTCCCAAGAAGGTAACTTTCTATAAATATCTTGTAATGTTATCGACTATACTTACCTGATAGTTACATTTTCTCTCAATGTGAAGATACTTTAGTGTCTTCTTTTACTTGTGGTAACCTTTTTCTCCTTTGTGAGGGGTAAAGGAGAGAGGATGGTTAATATGTAGTAAAATCATGGTTGTAATGGTTGAATAAACTAAGGAAATTTATCCTTATTCCCCAAAGTTCATGGTATATCAAATGGAAAAAGATTTTGAAAATCCCTTGTGTAACCAAAAGAGGATTATAAACTCATTAAGAGGATTATTACCTCATTAAGAATGCAAAACAGCTAGTTAATAATGTAGTAGTGCTGTGGGAATCAGTTTCCTTGCTAATTCATTGAGTTTTCTGCTTTTTCTCTTCTATAGCACTTATCTTTCCCTTACTTTTGTTTTAAAAATTAATCTATGCACTATTGATTTGAATACATCCACATATTAAATTTTTCATAAATGTATCTAGTGTTGAAAAATTCTAGAGAGCATCCATATTTGAAAAGAAATGGTGAAACTGCTTCTATTTGCAAATGACAATATTGAAAAATATATATTGAATGTATATTTCAAATGTATATTGAAAACTCCTAAGGAATCCATTAAAAATCTGTTAAAACTGATGAGCTCAAGGTTGACGTATACACATCAGCAAAAATCAATTATTTTTCTGTGTACTCACAGAGTATAAAAATAGAAATGAAATTTCTCTAAATGAAAATTAAGAAAATAGTTCCATTTACAGTAGCATCAAAAAGAAGAAAACACCTTGGAATAAATTTAACAAAACAAATGGAAAAACATTCTAAAAGCAACAAGTATTGTAAAAGAAATTAATAAATGGAGAGACATCTCATGTTCATGAATCAGAAGACTTAAAATGGCAACGCTATTCAAATTGATCAGATTCAGTACAACCCATCAATTCTGGCTGGCTTGTTTTCTGGCTGGCTGGCTGGCTGAATTGCTTTTGTAGCAGAACCTAGCAACTGATTTTAGCATCATGGAAATTCTAGAGACTCCGAACAGCCAATTTTGAACAGAAAATTGGAGGACTCACTGATTTCAAAACTCACTACAAAACTTTGTTAATGAAAAAAATATTATACTAATATAAAGATAGATATGTGGGTCAGTATAGATCAAGGGGATAGAATCAAGAATCTAGAAATATGCCCTCACATTTATGATAAATTGATTTTCAACCAGAGTAAAGACAGTTCAATGGGGAAACAATAGTCTTTCAATAGATGCTGTTGAGAATATTGGATATTTATATGAAAATGAAGCTTAATCCTTATTTCATGTCATATATTGCTTAAAAATTACTGTAAAGTGGATCAAATCCTTGAATATAGGAAGTAAAACTATAAAACTCTTAGGAGGAAATAGATCTAAATCTTCAGGGCTTTGGTTTAGGCAAGGGCTTCTTAGATATGACATCACAAAAGAAAGATAAAGTAGACATCATGAAAACTTGGGTTATGAAGGACAGCATTAAGAGAATGAAGAGAGCTGCCGTGGTGGTGCATACTGTCATACACCACTGTCATACCACCACTCAGGAGGGTGAGGCAGGAGGATTACAAATTTGGGTCCAGCCTGGGCAACTTAGTGAGACCTTGTCTCAAGAGCTGAAGATGCAGCCCAGTGGTAGAGTGTTTGTCTAGTACGCACAAGGCCCTAGATTCAATACCCATCACTGAAGAAGAAAAATGTGAAGAGACAACCCATGAAATGGGAAAAAAATATTTGCAAATCCTGTGCTAAGGGACTTGTATAAAGAATTCTTGCAAATCAATAATCAAAAGATAACTTAAAAATGAGCAGAGTACACATTTCTCCAAAGAAGATATACAAATTATCAGTAAGCACATGAAAAAATTCTTGACATTATTAGCTACCAAAATGCAAATCAAAACCATAACTTGTTATTGCCTCACATCCAATAGAATGGCTAAAATATAAAAAATAAGGATGAAGGCAATGGAGAAATTGGTACCTTCATAATCCAGCAGTAGTGTACAATGGGACAGCCACTTTGGAAAAAGTCTGATGTTCACTCAAATAGTTAAATGTAGAGTTACCATGCAATTCTCCTAGGCATATACCCAAGGCAAAAAGAAAATGTCCACATAAAAACTTGTATACAAATGTCCATTGTTATTTATAATAAAAATTAGAAGTACAAATTGCTGAGGAAGGAGGAAAACTGACATTTATTATATAAGTATCAACCATATACTGAGTGCTTACCTAAGTTCTTCACAAAATTTTTATTATCAGTAATTCTATAAAGACTGTATTGCTCCCCGCCCCCCCCAATAAATCCCATTTAAATGTTCTCCCAATGGTCTGCTTATCTTAATTTGTGCATTACTCTGAGCTATGATAATCAGTAGGACCATCTAATCCAGGCAAATACTTATAACAATATCTAGATCTGCCTTTTTTCTTTTTGTTGTAATTAATTATACACGACAACAGAATGCATTTCAATTCATTGTACACAAATAGAACACAACATTTCAATCTGGTTGTACCTGATGTAGAGTCACACCATTTGTGCAATCATATATGTACCTAGGGTAATGATGTTCCTCTCCAGAGCTGTTCTTGAGATTTTGAGATGAATAATATGTGAGGAATGACTTATCTGTATTCATTTAGCTATAACTGTATGCCCTTTGTGTGTGTGTGTTGCTGGGGATTGAACCCAGGGCCTTGTGCATGCAAGGCAAGCACTCTACCAACTGAACTATATCCCCAAGCCCTAACTTTATGCACTTTAATGTGAGTTTTTACTTTCTCTTCCTCAAGAACTTATTTCATAACCTGAGTTATGCCAATCATTTTTAAAGCATTCTATGTTGCACTGATTCTTTGCTGATCTAGTTGTGTTGTTGATACACAGACTTACAACAGCTTACTGTTTATGTGTTTGGTTATCGCTTTATGACTATCATGTGTCTGAAATTCTGCCCTTAAGGTCTGCCTCTTGGATCTTGGAATTGGTTTCTCCCTCTTACCTCGATATTTGGGGGCTTGTTCTTGTCTACCTACTAGAGGCTTTGTAAGATTAGTCTTTGAGGGAATGGTTTGTATTTTGGGTGACATGGCTAAAACCTTTTTGTCAGACATGCATAGCTCAGTTTCTTTTCTGCTACAGGTTGTTTCTGTGACATTGGAGATATTTCCTAACTTTTCTGAGACTCATTTATTCAAATATTTATATAAGATCTATTATGTAGCAAGCATTGTGCTGGGCCCTGGTGGTACAGTGGTGAGTAGTATCCTATAAAGCTGCTTGAATATCTACAAAGAATCTTCCATCACTGACATAGGCACCCAGTAAATAATATATACGTCTGTTACTACCATTTGGAAGAACTTTCAGATTTGAATTTAAGCTGAATACAGCCAAATACTCCCCTTGGTATAAAAATGTAGACATCATAACTCTATAAGGGGTCAGTATAAGTGTTGGAGAGGTGTTTTCAGAGAAAAGAAGCTCTTTATCTAGGTTAGCATGACAAAAGGCATTCTAAAGCCTGTAACATGAACTTAGGTTCTAATATTGAAAAAAGAAGGAGCACTTATTCAAATATAATTTGGTAACTACTCTAGTCACCTAACATTTATTGAGCATCTCAGTAATTATATTGGTGCTCTATGAGCTTAAAACAAGTTTTCCAGGCCATCCAAATAGAAAAGGCTAAAGTCGAAATTAGAATTCATTTCCTAAGTCATTAGTGAAAGCAATTTGGTGCATTTATGTTTCCACATTTCATTCAGTTCTTTCCTCATATAACACTTCAGAGAATCTTTCCTGACCTTATATCTAATTTCCTATTACTGTCCTGTGACCCTACTGTAATTTTTCTTGTATCTGACATAAAGTGTTGGGTTTGTTTTATTTTTTGGCTTGTTTTATTATTTATTTATTTAATCTTTTTCCTGAACTAGAATGTAAACTTAATGAAGGCAAGGACTTAGTTCTTTGTATTCACAGAGTATCAGAACAGTGCTGGACATGGTAACAGATAGCCACACAAATGACTTCCCCCATCCCACTATGAAGCCTGTACCAGGAATGGCTATACTTCCTTGCAGAATATGGTCTAGGAACTCAACATAGCTCACAAGGGTGGGGCAACCTGCCTCCATCCAACTTCTCTCTAGATTTAGCTTCAGGCATTCACAGCCATAAACCTCAGTTCTAGCCACCTAAGAACACTTGTTATTCCCTCAGTGGACATCAATGGCTTTCCTCATAAGTTTATGCCTGAAATGCCTGCTCCTCCCTTCTTAGCTAGACAAATTCCTCTTTATCTGTCAAAGACCAACACAAATGGCATGGCTTCTCATTCCAAGTAGATTAGTTGCTCTGTGTTCCCAGAGAAACTGCACAAGCTTCTATGAGAGTATTACTTTCATGTGTTCATTCAACAACAAACAGTTGAGGGTTTGTCCTTGTCCTCTCAGACAAGATTGAGATCTCTGAGCACAGGGATTAAATCTTAAAATGTGTGTATCTGTCTGAACTCTGCCTAGGATTTGACACACTATACCTTCTCAGCTTTACATTCTTATTTACTTATCAAAGAATCAATGTAAATAGTCCTCTCTAGAAAAATGATTGCTATTGCTTCTGTGGATCCCCACTATTCCTTGTAGACTTATAAAATACTACCTTTAAATGGTTTTGTGTTGGTTCCCATTTTTGTCTCCTATCCTAGACAACATCCTAAGAGAAGCCATCTTCTATTTCTGAATCTGTAGCAGAGGGCTGGCACAGAACTCAGTGGATGTTGATTAACTGGTGGTGAATTCAAGGTCTTATTTCTTCAGTTCCCAAGAGGAAACATCAAATCCAATTGGAATGTGCCCTCCCATCAGCTCCATCACTAGTCACTGGTAGCCAGTTTAAGATGCTTTCTGATGGTGAAGGAACTAAATCAACTGCTGTTCCTGTTGTGCTGAAGCACTTAGGGTAAAACAGCTTAAATAATATCATTAAGGTGGCATCCTTTCATCTGTAGATTAACGTGGCAATGTTTATCACCTTAGCTAGAAAAAGCTTTTATCAGGCTGGGCTAACAACTTGCATTAGCTTCTTCTAAGGACTTGCCACATTGTCTTAAAGGGACATGCTGCAGAGTCAGCATGTTAGGCATGCCCCAGTGATTGTCCAAAAAATATGGACCTTTTCTGATGATTGTCTGGATAGCTCATTTAGGCCCAAGCCAGATAAATCTGATAAATTGCGTGTTTGGCAATGGAGGAGAGAGTCACTATCAAAGAAGGCTGACCCCTCTGCGGTCAGAATGACTGAATCCTTTGCTCAAGTTTGGAAGAATTCTTTTTCTTTTTTTTATTTGCTTTGTTTTTATTATTTTATTTTTGTAGTACCAGAATCCAGGGCCCAGCACTGGCCAGTCAAGCTGTCTACCACTGCTATATCCCTGGCCCTGGAAAATTTCTTTATATAAGCACCGAAGTAGAACTAATTTAAGAGAAGTTGTCTGTGTTTCCTCAGTATTATTTTGAGCCAAAACAAGAAATGTTGACCTTCCAAAATGGCAAAAACTGCTTGTATATTTAGAATCATCCGATCAAAAATGCAAAGATTTCTATTCCAACATCCTAATAAATCTGCTGTTTAATAGATCTCTGCCTTTCAACTGGGAGTCTAGTCTGAAAGGCTGTTCTTTTAATGCTTTGAATCAATGTAAGAATGAAGGTAGACTACAAGTCTCCCCACATGAAGGTAGATTATAGGTCCTTTTCCTTTAAAAAAAAATATATATATATAATATATATATTTATATTATATAAAATAAAGGTATTGTGTCCAACTGCAACTAAATATATATATATTATAAATATATATATAATATATTTATATTATATATTATATATATAAATATATATTGAATATATTATATATAATATAAATATATATAATATATATATTTATATTATATAAAATAAAATAAAGGTATTGTGTCCAACTGCAACTAAATATATATATATATATTATATATTATATATATTTATATATATATATATAATATTATATATGTATTTAGTTGCAGTTGGACACAATACCTTTATTTTATTTTTATGTGGTGCTGAGGATCGAACCCAGCACTTCACACATGCTAGGCGAGCACTCTACTGCTGAGCCACAACCTTAGCTCCAGGTCCTTTGCCTTTTTATTTTCAAGCACTACTGGCTGCAGATACTGCTTCAATGTGATTATTGTTAAGATGATTTACATTTTTGGTAAATTGAAAATGCTGACTGAATGCCTGATGCCAGGAGGCTTATTTTACAGGGTTATTTAAACAGGTCTCCAGTCCAGGCTCTGAGGGCCCCTCAGCTTCACAGCTGGAATAGTTTTAGGAGAGGTGTCAAAGGACTCAGTACAACCAGGTCTACATCCTGTGAGACAGACAAAGGACATTTTCTTAAGCCAGGGAAGCAGTGGCCTGGGTAATTATCCTAGTTCTGATAGAAAGGAATGGCATCAGGCAAACCTCTCTAGACTTCAGCTAGCCTCTGTCTGTAAGCAGTAATGATACCACCTCTTCCTCCTACTCTCAAGGACATTTTGAGGAAAAACACCCTTTTGAAAGATGTGGGTCAATATACAAAGTTAGTGTTATTGATTTTTTTTTGCCATGTCCACTCATGAATCAAAATGATGTATTTAAAATAGGTCATAATCTATACCTTTTGAGATAATGATTGTCCCTAGTTCACATATAAAGAGAAAAGAGACAAATCACTGGGCACAAATGACTACGAGTAGGTTCACATGATTTGGAAATTGTGTTACACAGAATATCCTTGGGTATTCTGGAAGAAGACAGACATATTGCATGTTCACTGTGTACCAAATGCTTTTCTTCATATTCCTAATGTGTGCCCCACAAAATCTCTGAAAGAAGCACTTTTAGTCTCTATTTACATATAAGAGGGCTTATCCAAAGTCAACATCCAGTAAACAGCAAGACCAAGATTTGAACCCAGAGCTGCTATAACTCTAAAGTTCCACTTGTCTCCCCACTCCTTCCTGCTGCTTTGGCAAGAATTAAGGCATTTACATACTCCACATCTAAGTCTGGGGCACTTTTAAAGAAACCAAGCACTAGAGATGCAATGACCTCTACTGGTCTGATTCATCCAACACTGACTACTAAATCAGAGTAGCTCAGAGTCCCAGAAAACCAGTCTTGTGAACACTTAAGAGATTATCAAAAAATTTACTCAAGATTTTTAGAATTAAAAAGCAACTAATTGGGGCTGGGGTTGTAGCTCAGTGGTAGAGCACTAGCAATCATGAGGCATGGTTCAATCCTCTGCACACATAAAAAATAAATAAAAATGAAGGTATTATGTCCATCTACCAAAAAAAAAAAAAAAAAAAAAAAAACTACTACAATCAACACTTGAGGACTCTGGTGTTCTCAAGTGTTGATTGTACATTTTGGTGTGAGAAAGGAGTAGGATGAGAAAGGCATAGCTCCAAATTTCCCAGAAGTTAGGTCTCTCTCCTTCAAATCTCTATCCACCTGGAACAGACAGTCCTGAGGTCTTGGTCGTCTGCAAATTCTTAGTGGAACATTAGTTAACGTCTCTTTAGTGTTCATTTCTTACTTGAATCACCTTTCCACAGTCCCTGCAATGAATCAGGTCCTTTGCTAACTGTGTTAAGTGTATAATTTGCTCATCCTGAAAGCAATCCAAGAGATTAAAAAAACATGCCTGAAGTCACATTTGTATTGCTACCTCCACAGGGCAAGTATCATCATCTCTTGCAGGGACAACAAAAATAACCTTTGAATTGATCTTCCTGTTCATATCCTGCTGTTGCACATATACCAGCAAGATAAATCTGTTGAAAACAAAATCACATTCTAACCTCCCCCTTCCCAGGCTTCCCATCACACTCAGACTAGTCTGAGTCCCTGCTTCCCTCACGGAGCCTCCGAGGTTCTACACAGCTCCCTGCCTCCCACATCGTATCTTCTGCCTCCGTCCCCTGCTTGCCTTGCTCCAGGAGCGACAGCTTGCTTGCTTTCTCCTGACCACACCAAGCTCACTCCACACTTGGCTCTGGCACTTGCTGCTCCCTCACCCAGGTCCCTCGTCATCACTCCCAGTCCCTGCTTTTCAGCTATCACTTTTGTGACCATACCAGCTAAGTAGCCACTCCTCACTCCAATCTTCACTTCTTCACTTCTCACCCTTTTAATTTCTACACAAGTTATTAGACTTTGTTGTTGTTGTTCACTCTTCTAACAACACAGAATAAACTTTGTTTTGTTTATATCCCCAAAACTTTTAACAGTAGCATGCATTTTATATAAACTTGATGAATGAATGAACAAATGGATGGAGCATGAATTAACCTTTGAATCCAAATCTATCTAAAGCCAAAGCCCAGGCTTTGACCACCAACATGCTGTGATTTCAGGATGGATTCAGGGCTGGGTCAGGCCTGGTATAAAGTACAGGCCTAGAATAATATCTGCTCCCTCCTTTCAAGATATTTATAACTTGGTTGTGATGCCAGACTCTCTTTCTTTCTTTCTTTCTTTCTTTCTTTCTTTCTTTCTTTCTTTCTTTCTTTCTTTCTTTCTTCTTCCTTCCTTCCTTCCTTCCTTCCTCTCTTTCTTTTTTTCGTTATAGTTTGGCACAATACCTTTATTTTATTTGTTTATTTTTGTGTGGTACTGAGGATCAAACCCAGTGCCTAATGCATGCTAGGCAAGTGCCCTGCCACTGAGCTACAGCCCCAGCCCAACTCCTTTGTTCTTGGGACAACAAATATAGTAAGTGCTGGATGCGAAATGTGTTGCAGTGCATCAGCATGCAGATGAGAGTAGTCAGGGAGGACACAGGTGGTCCTTGCAGGCTTCCATAGGAGCCCTGAGCAGTGGGTGCCATTTAAAGGGAAGCATAAGACTGTCAGATTAAGACTTAGGTGAATTTATCCAGGTAAGGGTTTAATGAGTCCATGTGTTTTAGGGCTGTCCAGTCTAGGGACATTTGTTAACAGAGTCTTGTCCAGGGGAAAAAACAACAACAACAACCCACACATTACATACAGATATGTTTTTATGAGAAAATGAGGCCATTAATAGAAGAGAAAAAGAGGAATGGAAGGGGAAAAAAATCCTTCTTTTTTATTTACAGCAGTAGTTGTGGTGTGGACTAGATGGACCGAGCCCTGCAAAGTGTCAAGTGATTAGTGGTCCTTTTACTTTCAGAGGTGTTTGTGGCATTTACCTAAAGTTCCATACTTTGTATAGAAATTACAGGTGAACAGTGGAACTCATAGGAAGAGGTTATCTCTGTGGGAGCAACCAGTAGGGCAGAGATGCCCTGTAGCATCATATATGCCCAAGTTGTGGGGCTGCACAGAGCCCTGGCCATTGGTAGGGACTATCCAGTCCATACAAGAGTTTCTCCGAGGGCCACCACTGCACCTCCCGAAGGCTGTCTCTTATCACGATTCCCTATGAAATATACAGCACAGGGATCCCTGAGAATTAGGCCCTCAGATAGTGAAGATGATTTTCTATGCCCAGAATCAACATTCAGCCAGTCAGTAAGCAGGTACTCTGTCAAGAGCCATGCAGATTGCAGGCCCACCCATGATTCCTGGTCTGGATTGAATGAAACATTTATCACATAGCCAGGCAATGTGATAAATGACCACAAAAGCAAAATATTCTGCAGAGGGAAGGACTATAATTAACCTTTTTCTTTCTCTCAAGCCCTTCCCAGGAAGGTGATAATGAAAGATTTGGTCCCAACTGGGCCACAGGCAGGGGATTTGCATTTTAAAGTTTGACAGATATTTATAGGCCTTTTGATCTCCTTTCTTCTCTCTACCCACCCACGCCATCCTTGTTGCCTCTTCCTCCCCCACCTGCTCAGTTCTCTACTCTATACCAGATACAAATGTAAGAAATAATGGCTCCAGATCCAGAAGCTTCAGGCCTCCTGGCATGATGTATCTATAGCCACATAGTTCCTGTTCACCCAATACCAACCATAGAGCAAGTGTTTTTCTTACTTCCTAACACAAACAATCCTTACTTCCTAACCTCACAATTACATTGCAAAGTTTCTATCGTTTACCTTTCTTTTAAAGGGGAGAGGAAAATGAGGCTCAGAGAAGTTAACTCACTTGTCCCAAATCACTAGTAAGAAGTGGGAGAGAGAAAACTAAAGCCCAGGTCTCTTTAAACCCATATGACCTTTTCCTTAAGTGAAGCTGATTTTAGCACACAAGACTGGCTATTGTTAGCTAAGATCCTTCTTGGAAAAGGTAATCCTGCATTCCAGTTTTCTTGCTCCGGTTATTTTGGAAATAGCCCCATAAACGTCACAATTTGATTTACTTGAGGACCAACTTGCAGCTGTCTTTTCCTTGGCAGCTCTTCCTGGGCCCTGCCTTTTTCCTCTCCTACTCATCTTTCACACAGACCACTGACTGCATGAACAGCTGCATGTCTGGGTATGAAACTGTTATATGCAACTCCATGGGATCCAGAGTTCCTCCAAAGAAAGGCTATTGGAAACAAGCACAGGGTCTCAGATCTTTATATTTTTTGCAGCTGGAGGGAATCCTAAAACCATATGGGAAACTGAGTTTGAGAGAATGTTGTCACATTTATTAGAATACAGATTTGCTATGTTAAAATGAAAGACAAAAGAGGCAAGTCACATTAATGAATACCTCAATGTGGTAGGGGCTTTGTCTCATTTATTCTTCAAGTCAATGAGGCCCAATTACTTATCGTCCTTGTGTTCCAGATGATCTCTGGCTTGTAGAAACAAACGTCTCAAAGTTCCACAGTGAGTGGCCAGTGTGGCCAGGGTCTGCACTCCAGTGACTGATAGATAGCAAAGGCCTGAGAAGCAGGTATTCTGTCAAGAGCCATGCTGCCTGAGGTGTCTGGTTTGCCTGGGAAATCCCTCATTGTGCTGAAGAGCAAAGAACCAACACAAGAAATGAATTCAGTCATTTTGTGGACTTAAGTAGGCCAAGTCTGTAACTGAAAATCATCTTGCAGTCACAAAGACCCGAGTCCTATTTTGCGACCGAGAGAGCTTCCCTGAAAAACAAGGACACTCACAGGGCCATTGCTCCTCCTAAAACTTGTGTATGACAAGTCAGAAGATTCTGCAAGTTCCTTTCCTCCTTGGAAAATCCATCCCCCACTGTCAAAGAGGAGACTTCAGAAGTGCCAAATTGGGAGCCATAAGAAAGTTGTTGCTGGTTGCTGTGTGTTCCCCGTTGAGGATGAGAGATCAGGTTCAAAGCTCTAGCCGCAGCTCCCCCACCCTATCCCACCTCCACTCCAGAGTGATCCTTCCCTTCCCCCATCAGAGCTCCTCCTAGAAACCTCTAGACTGTGCAGTGAGGGCAGATTGAGAGTCTGGGAGACCTTTCTATTCTTTCCAGATGGACTTCAAGCTACAGAGGAAGTGTTCAGGAAATTCTTCTCCAGGAAGAATAGCCACAGAAGCAGAAATCTCCCCTCCTTATCACCCAGTATAGATTTGGGTGTGGATTGAGCTGTTCCAGAAGAAAGCTCTCTTCTGATTCCCCGTCCAACCTCATAGCTGTAAGTCTAGCATTCAGAACAGCAGGGGTAGGAGGTGAGACGGGTCTGTGGTTTCAAATCTTAATCAGTAAGCCCTGGCCCAATCCCAATTGCTCTGTAGGGTACACTCAGCTAATTTCTACCAAGATATTTTTCTTGACTGGCTGTACACATCCCATTCTCCTCAAAAATGCCATGTAACCTCACATAACTACCATGATAACAGATTGTCACTTCTGACCTCTCTACCTAAGGAAACTTTCCTGCATCTTCACCTTACTCATTATGGAGCAAATAAGTGCTTTTGACAGCATTTCTAAGAATCCCTACTTGGCATCTTTTATTAGCTTTCCATTATTAGCACTCATCGTTATTATCAATTCATCAGTAGCTCTTAGCCTTTTTGGAGTTGTGCAAAACAATTCTAAGGCCTTATAACGTGTAGATCTCCTTATCAATAAAATAGACACATTTTTTTTTTCTGGCACATCTGAAGCCCATCCTAACTTTTCTTATATTTAGGACTCTGCTCTAAACAGTGAGCTCCCTGGCATGGGAACCTCATCTGGTGCATAGTAAGTGCATAGTAAGGTGTTTGATAGGTCATAGATACATCACTTAGGAAATATACATTGAATGTCAAGTGAAGTCACCAATCCGGAAGCAAGACATTTCCACGAGCAAAGTCAGCCTAATGGTTCCCTGTGAAGTAGGTAGTACCCTTCTGCCCCAGTAAGAATGGCATTGAGTGATTCCATGCCAAAATGAGCCCTGAGATTGCACTGAGAGAATAAAGAAAGGTAGGACACAGGAGGCTGACCAGCAGTGAAGAGGGAAATACCTTGGACAACATGTACTGGATCGGGTGCCAGGTAAGTAATCCTGAGGATTATAAACCTCTAAGCCAGTGGCTCTCAAATGCAGCCTTCCCAGAACTCATGTAAGAGTCTTTCATAAAAACAAATTTGGACCCCACTGCCTAGATTCTGATTCTGGAGGGTCTCTGGATCAAGAGATATGGCTGTAGATCTGAGAGAGAAGTGAAGAGCTAAAGAGAAAAAAGAGAGAAGGAAAATAATGGCATGTATCCACAGATCCATTAATCATGCACCGTCAGAATAACAAATCTTTCTCCTTTCCTCTCCTCCTTAACTCTCATTCTTTCGTTTTGCTTTTAATCTCCTATGGCTATATTTGATATGAAAATATGAAGAGCTTGTGATCATTATTCAGACTGATAACATATGAGCTTATAGAGATTTCTCTCTCTCTCTCTCTCTCTCTCTCTCTCTCTCTCTCTCTCTCTCTCTCTCTCTCTCCTCTCTGAATTACAGTACTACTCCTGACAAGAATCATTTCTCTGTGTACCTAGGAAGGGCCTCTTAACGAGTACCTTAGGTGGTAACAGAAGAAAGTTTCAGCTAATGAGGTCCTCCTTTGGCTCCCCCAGAGGGGAAATGTGCAAACCCACCAGAACTTCTGTGGGAGTTCTGAGCTCAGTTTTTCTGGGATCAGAGGAGCTACAGGATAGTCACCCAAGAACTCTGTGAAACAGGGATGTCTGGGCCCCACAGCCATGAATCCTGGCTCATGAGGTTTAGGGCAGTGAGCCCAAGAATCTACCAAGCCCAGGTATTCTGATGGGCAATTTGACTTGAAAACTGAGGCGGACTCTAGCACCACCTCCTGAGGACAAAATCCCCATCTTGGATCTAGGTGTGGATGCTCCAGACTTTTCCCTACAATCCTATCTCTAGACCCCGTTCTGAGGCCTCTGTTTTCAGAAAGTTTTTCAGAAAACTGAAATGTATGTCTCCTTTTCTTCTCACACTCATTTTCAGTGTCTTTACATACTTTCTAGCATCATCTCTCTCTTCATATGACATTTATGTACCATCACTGCATTAGAAATACAATGCCAGCCATATACATGATCATTTTCTAGTAGCCACTCTTAAAAATATAAGTGAAATTACATCAATATCATTGATTTAACATAACATATTCAAACTGTTATCTCAAAGTGTAATGAATATAAAAATCACTAGTGAGATATTATACATTGTTTTATTCCCATTAATTGGAAGTCAGTGTGTATTTTATACTTAGAGCACATGTTGGCTTTGACTGGCTACATGTCACGGGTTCAGTAGCCTTGTGTGGCCAGTGGATGCCATCTTGGATAGCTCAGTGCTGGCCCTTTAAAGGCACGTCTGGGACTTTTGCCTCTGGGTTCTCAGAAGGAGCACAGTTTCTAGGTGCAAGATAGGTAATATCTTAACCAATTCACATGCATGTTTCTCCCAGAGAATGATTTTGTTTGGCTAGATGTTTTAAAGCACATTATCTTGGAAGATAAGAGTGGGTAATTGACACATCAGTTTTAAGGAAGCAGAAAGCCATCCAGAGCAGATTTCATTTGAGAAGAGTAAGGGTAGGAAGAAGTTGGGACACAGGATATCACAAGGAGCTGAAAAAGGCAGCTGAGCCTGAGCAGATAACAATTATTTGCATCCTGCGCTGCAGATTGCACAGTGTGGATGAGAGGCGGTGGAGGCTCTGAACCACATACTCAGCCTCCTTTTTGCTGGTTACCTTGGGTCACCTGCATACTGTACTGGCTGCCAAAGTATTTGGGGGTTTAATGTGATCACTGAAATCTCTAAAACACAACTGTAACAAAAATGTGTTCTCAGCACAGATTTCTTCTGAAAACAGGTTGAGCCAGTCCATGCTCTGGCCACAGGCTTCCTGACAGAGTTCACTGGCTTACCTCAACTCAACCATAATCGGTTCCACTAAGAATAGAGGCTATCACTTTGATCAGTAAAGAATTACCTTAAGGCAGTGCCCACAGAGATGTGATCACAGTGTTGCAGAAAGCAGACACCTAAGGAAAGCCAAGTTTAAGTTCATTTGTAGGTCCTCTGAGGTCAAAGAATGAATGAATGCACAGCGGAACTGGCTGGAGTTGGAAGTCCTCAAGCTGGTTGTCACCAGCAGTGTAAAGCACCTAACAGGCACCAAACCCATGGTTGACTCCACTGTTGCCAGATGAGACCATGGGATGATGGCAAGAGCCCAGCCTTTGGAGAGGAGTACCCTATTTTTCAAATGCCAGCCCAGTGATTTACTTGAAACATTATGTTAGAATTCTCAACTTGCATTCTTCTTAAAGGGATTTGTCGTGATTTATGCAAAGCAGCACAGCAAAGAGTTAAGGTGTGTGACCTAGAACGAGTTACTCTACCACTTTAAGCCATGGGTCTCAGCTGTGAAACATGGGCAGGAATAGTCCCAATCCCCTAGGGTTGCCTGTTCATTAAGCTGTGAGATAAAGTACAAATCAAAATGCATGGAAAGTGCTCACAAAGTCTCATAACTCTTTGAAAAAGATACCCAACACAACATAGGATAATTTAAAGCAGGGATGTGAGTATAAAAGAGCAAAGAAATAGACATTCTCGGGGCTGAGATTGTAGCTCAGTGGTAGAGCACTTGCCTCACACGTGTGAGGCACTGAGTTTGATCCTCAGCACCACGTAAAATAAAAAATAAATAAAATAAAGATATCGTGTCCATCTATAACTTAAACAAAAAAATTACAAAAAAGAAATAGCAAGTGGGTATACAGCTGGAGTCAGACAGCAGAGTGTAAAGAGTGGAGGGCAGGTCCCGACAGTCCCCAGTTTATAGTTGGGGGACTATCCTGCAGCAGGAAAGTCTTGTGCTAGGCCATGAAGCACCAACTACAGGCAGACTAGGAGCCATCAAGGAGGTGACTGGGCAGAGTACGCCAGAAAGAGCAGGATAGCAGTGGAATGCAACCACTCACCCTAGGCAGAAGCCTGTGCTAGCCACGGGGCTGTGCAGCCTTTCTTCCTGAGACAGCATGAAGAGAACACTCAGACAGAGCAAAGGGAGAGGTGAGGGAGAAATAGGAGCTTTAGTGTCAAGCAAAATGGGCAGCAAGAGCGTCAAAGACAGGCCAGGGACTCCATCACAGTCCCAGTTCCCATGGCATCAGTATCGGAGCATAATGCTCAGATCTGAATGCTACCAACAGCTTCTCTTATGGGGAAGGAAAGGGAGAGGAGTGGAGAATTGATCTCTTATCCCCTTGTCTGGTCCTCAGCACACCCCACTGTCTTGTCTCCAGTTCTGCCAAGAACACTTCTGCAGTACAGTGGCGATCACAATCAAACACTGTCGTGAATGATTAAAAAGGCTTGTGCAGCCCCCAGAGGCTCTCTGATTCATTCGTAAGACTGCTGGGCAAAGGCTAGCTCAAGACAAAGGCTAGCTCAAGACGAAGGCTAGCTCAAGATTCTCTCTGCCTTGGTTTTTTCCCTTACACCTGCCACACCTGGCCTTCCTTTAAGGGAAACTTAGATCATATCTTTAGAACACTGAGCTAGGAGTGGGGAGAACGTCGTACACATACATGCAGCCTTGGTCATTATGGCAGGATTCTATTTCCTCTGTTCTGTTTGAATCCATCTCCTGGCAACAGCTGTCCAGCGTCTAAAGGCAGCAACAGCTGCAATAAGGAGCCTGTCATTTGAATGTGGATGCCAGTCTCAGCCCCATGATGCAGCTGTTCTTTAAAGTGATATCTTGTCCCTTGGGTGGGTCTGGACAACAGAGACAGCCCTTCATTACACTCTGAGTTTCCAAGTTTTCCTATGGGGGAAACCGTTATTCCTTTCTCCAGAGGTAGTCTTTTAATAGTGCCACTTACTGGGCAGTTTTTCCACAGACAAACATAAGAAAACAAAAAGAAAAGAAAAAAAAAAACAAACCTTTTTCACACGGGTTTTCCCAACTCTCCCGTGACATTACCCACCTCCTGAGTTGTGATACTCCAAAGACGTAACACATTGCAAATCTTAAAACAATATTTCTGTGTAGTAATTATAAAGGTTCTAGATTCTAAGTTTAACAAATAAAGGTTCTGGAAAAAGTATAGGACAAGACAGTAAACTGCTGACAGTAAACTGCTGCACAGATAAATGGTCACTGAGGACTGGGGGAAGCAGAGAGGGATTCTGGACGAGACAGTTGGTCATAGCTTAGAAGGACTAGGAGAATCTGAGAGAAGTCAAGGGAGAGGAAGGGACAATGGAGTGAAGGACATAGCCCACACAAAGACTGAAAAAAGAAATGTGGTCTCAGGACAGTGCAGAGCCATCTGGAATACATAGTTACATAGAGTTGGAAGGGCAGGATGACCCAAACCATGCACAGTCTTAAGTGACAGGCAGAGAAGTTATCAAGGGAGATTTTACTTCCTTTTGCTTCATGTGCTGAAGCACTGTCTTACAGAACAAAATTTTCTCTGGCAGTTTTACATCATTGCCTATAGTTGGGTGATGCTTGCACATTCAGCCTTGCTAAGTTACCTGGTTATTTTATTAATTAGTATCACATGGCCAAGATCTTACAAGTAGGAACTTCCTTCTTGCTAGGAGTGTCAAGATGTCCCATTTCACATGCCTTGGAAAAAGAAAGCAGGAGTCATTGACACAAAATAGAAGTCCCTGGGTCTAATGGGGGTAGTGGGTCCTTCCAGGAGACTGACAGTAGAAGTAGGAATGGGTAACCTACTGGACAAGAGGTAAGGGGAAGTTTTAGTAGCAAGAAAATGTCAAGGAGTTATAGAGTCTACAGATCCTCTAGTCCTGTTCCCTGTATTCTGTGATTTTATTAATTGTGACAAAATGGCCCATACTGGAGGTGCTCTTGGCTTGGCTCAGTTGGTCTTGAATCTGGGGAGGTCGTCCACCTATTCAAGTTGTTAGTTCCCAACTGTTTATAAAAAAAGAGATTACCAGGCCCCAGCCTAGACTTACCAATCCTATCCAGGAGAGGAACCTGGGGATTCTCCTGAAAATGTGCTTCCCTTCTCCCCAGGGATGCTTGACATCAGGGAAGTGAGGGCATGTTGTGAATGTGGACTTGGTGACTCCTGGTGGGAGAGGTCACCGGGCCTTTAGAGCTGCTGGAGATGGAGCACAATCACTGGGCCTACAGAGGCTGAGAAAGCCATTCACCTGCTCCATAACTGCACCTGGGGAGGGGAAAGCCTGGAGTCTTTTCTTAGTGGGAATAAGGAATAGTGATTCCTCTTCCACCTTTTCCGTTACCCCTTTTGTTTCATCTCTACTCACTGAGTGTGGAGCTCCAACAAGGACTCAGTGAGGACTTACCACGTCCTGCCTGTCCATTTCCTATTATCATTTCCTCCTCCTTCCTTCCCTTCCTGCCTACCTACCCACTTACTTAATTACTCCAGCCCCCTTCTTCCCTTCCTCTCTTCCTCTTTCCTTTTTTTTTTTATTGTTCTTTTAATTTTTAAATAAGTCTACTACTCAGATGCTTTGATTCAACTCTGAGGACTGTGATTCCCGACTGTTTCTCTTATACAGGGACCCGTTTAGGCCAGCCTTGCCTGGACACTGATTTTAATATTGTAATTTTAAAAATAAATAGCTTTTCTAAGGTTACATAATACTGATAGCTATGAATCATATTAACAACCTCCAACTGTTCAGTGCTTGTTATGTCTCAGGCCAGTTAACCCAGAATTTGTTCATGAATATTAATCTTCACAAGGACCCTGTGACATGGATAGGGGTGTTATCCCCATATTACAAACAGGGAAACTGAGACGTAGAGGTCCCCTTCTTATGATCTTATTGTTAAGAGGAGGCAGCAAGCTCTGAGCCTGGGAAGTCTGGCTCCAGAGTTAGGCTCCCCACCATAACACTAGACTACCTCTCAAGATGGTAATACAACGAATAAAGAAAAACTTACTTGCAATTTCTATTACCAGATATCATCATCTTAACAGTTACTGGCCTTTCTTTGAGAAAGAAAATTTAAATTGCATCAAACTGAAGTTTTCTATATCCTGCTTAAAAATTCTAATATGAGATTGTGTTTCCTATATTAAATGTTCTTCATACCTATGATTTATTTATCAGTTGTAAAACATTCCATCATATGAAGAGGGTATAATTTATGCAGTTACTTCTTTGATGTTAGATATTTTAGTTGGTTCTACTTTTTTAATCCCATAACTATGGGTGAATATTCTTGTCCATAAATATTTGACTGCAAATTTGTTTAGTTCTATAGAATGAAGTTCTTTAAAGGTAGTTTTAAAGTCTAAAGTATATTTTAGAGACTTTATAGTATTTTAAAACTCGAATCAGTTGATTCTCCCACAGGCGGTATGTGGGAAGGACCAGTTCCTCACCCTCTTGCCAACTTTGCCAATTTGAGAGGTGAAAAATGGCCTCTTCTTGTTGTTTCCATTTACATGTCTTTGATTACCAGTGAGGTGAACGTCTTCTCTACATTTATTAGCCACTTGTATTTCTTCTTTTGTGAGCTGTTTATTCATGCCCCTATTCATTTCCCCAATGGCAAGCTTGTGTTTTTTTTTTATCTGTGTGTATTCTTCATAGCAATAACATTTTGACTATCGTATTTGCTTATCTCACATGAAAAAAATCGAGAATTTTTTTTTTCAGATTGTTCTTTGCCTTGTATTTGCTTTGCAGAAGTTCACTTGGAAAGAACAGAAATCTGACTTATAAATGGTCAAAAATGGAAGCCAAACTTTGTGAAAACAAGCATGCTCATAAAGAAAATATCTATACTCAAATATTTAAAAATTCATTTTAATAATGGGATTTGGGGCATTACTAGAGAAGAATGAAGAAGTAACTGCTCTTTTCTGATCCTTAGACTGACAAGAACAGAGGGTAATCCTTGAAGAACAACCTCCCCACAAATTGCTTTCAACTTTTTGACATGGGTATTAAAATGCCACCCCAAATACCAGTGGTAATAAAGAATCTGACTTAAAAGGGGAAGTAGGTGTAAATGTAACACATGAGGTTTTTTTTTTTTTTTTTAAATCTTGCTAGCCAGTTGCTGAAGAATTATTGGTGACTCACTCAAAGATACTGCCCATCTCCAGTTGGTGGAAAACCTCAGCCTTAGGGGATACGTGTTGACATTTTAAAATTTTTGAACAAGATGAGCAGCTTCTTATTCCTTTGTAATAAAAATAACCAAAACATCCTTCCCTGACGGTCTCTGGGGAGAATTAGCTTCTGCTTCCTCTTTTTATTGCACCTTCCTCTGCTCTGATGTTTCTCTGCCACCCCCCTGTCTTCCACATAAATGCCCACTAGGGCAGACATGGTGACTGGGCTTTTTTTTTTTTTCCCCAAATGAACATATTTAGTGATATTTAAAAAAAAAAAAAAAAAAGGCTTTGATTCAGGGGCCAGTGACCCTGCAGGGACACAGATACCTGGGGGTTGATTCTTTTTGAGAAAGTCATGCTGCCTTGGCCCCTGTCTACATTCATTGGGCAAAGAAAATCGACCTTCTGACTGTGCAGAGCTGATGAGATTTGCTCTGGAGTGCACCTTGTAAACGTGCTCACAAGACAGGAAGTCTCCCAGATGATCCAGAGGGAGGACGCTGCTCTTCCTCAGGAACACCTTTTGCTAACGGGTAGACTAAGCGTAACTTCCAGTGAGAGGATTTTCCGGAATGGCTGGAGAAGTCCACAGTGGTTTTTCCTTTCTGTGCTAAAGAATTTCCACAGTTTAGCCTATTTCTCTTCTGTCTCTTGTCTGTTCTATCAACGGAGTCTCTTTCATTCCTTTATTGTCTGCTACTTGGTTCTATCCACAGGTTGAAGGCTTGGACTGTGAAAAATCATCTCCTTCACATACTGTGTGATGTACTACAAGTCATTTTTAAAGAGAGGGAAACCAAAATATTACTCTTAACCTTTACAATGAGCCGCAAAGTCAAATCAGGAGCGCCCAACAGTTTTGCTATTGCCTTGGTTTGTAGTGAGCATGATGACAGTGACAAAGTCACGCTCTAAAGGACCTCACAGTGGATGTGCTGAATCTCTCACAGCTTTGACAACATGGGAGCTTGTGACCAGTAACCACACAGGGGAGTGCTGCTTTCACTTCTCTTTACCAGGTCAAGGACATAGGGAGGATATCACATCGAACTTAGCTATTTTCTTCTTCTTCTTTTCTCTCTCTCTCTCTCTCTCTCTCTCTCTCTCTCTCTCTCTCTCACACACACACACACACACACACACACACACACACACTACTGTACTCCATTTGCTACAGAAACGTCTATTTTTTTGTTGAATGTTAGTTAGTGCTAAGACTGCCTGATGGAGTGAAGGAGTCCAAGTTTCTAACTTTTTCCTGACTGTCATAACAGTGGTCCCTTGGCTGGCTGGAAGGCCAGGAACTGGGCTGGCCAGTAGCTTCTGCATGACTGGCTGGAGGAAGGAACTGTGGAAGATGCAAAGGTGGTGGAATGTGTAGTGCCCAGGGTGGGCAAAAACCTCAGTGGCCAGACCAGCTGGAAATCAAGACACTCATGGCCAGGAGTCTGAATGTCATAGGGAGAGAGGCTCAGAGGGCAAGAACTGATGACATTCCTGTAGATGGCTATGGGTGTCTCAGTGGCACAGTGGTGGGGTGAGATTGTGGTCATTGTGCCCCATGACCTTGAACAACATCCTCAGCATTTGAGTTTTGCTTCCTCTTTTATAAGATGAGGGTAAGGCCAGTGTTGATGATTGTGAAGAGAGAGTGTGAACAAGGAAGGCCCTTTGGTTTACTTCCCAGCACAGAGAAATACTCTAAGTACTGAAAAATTGAAAGTGTTATTACTGTTGTTGATATTAACACATCATGTGTTTGATTTATAAAAGAATAAATTATTCTTTCTAAAAGTTTCAATCATAGGAAAAAGCATAAATATCATCTTTATCACCTGCTTGATAATATGTGTGCTCAAGCCTACAGAAAATACTGGAAAGGGTGGTGATGTCAGGCAGGAGACAGATGCCTTGGTTCTGGAATTATAAAGAAAATGCAAACCTTGCAACATGCACAGGGCCCTTCCAAAACCCTCTCTCACCTCTCTCTTCCCAAGGGAGTAATTCCCTCTTGACTGTCTGGAGCTACTGGAGTCAGCAGCACCCCTGGGTCTAAGTCATGCTCCTCCACTTCCTCTTTCTTGTCATGTGGAACAAATTTTCCAGCTTCTCTAAGCCTCAGTTTTTTTGTTATTTAAAATAGGAACACAAAAAGATTTTTGCAAGATCTACAGGAAGTGAGCCATATAAAGCACTTAGCACTGAATAAATTTATTACTATTATATTCTTACTGTTCTGATCACTGGGAGGGTTGTGTATGTGGCCAAGGAAGCAGTGTCTCTGAAGACTGCATGTGTGCACACATGGACTATAAGAATTGGGCCTGTGCACTGTCCAGGACAGAATGTAGTTGTGTGGGTGCTTGTCTCATCCAGTCATCTAATCTAGGAATGAGGACAGAAGGTCCAAACTTACCATATAGGCTATCTTCAGGGGATCCATTCCAAGACCCCATGGGATGAAATGAAGTGAATGACGAGGTGAATGAAGAAGGCCACAGCAAGAGTCGCTTCAGCAAGGCACTGTTGTACCTCCGCAGTCAACCAGGTAAAAGTGATGGTTGCTAAGTGTCCAGCAGGTGGGTCACATATATAGTACAGATATGCTGGACAGAGAGACGATTCATGTCCCTGGCAGGATACAGTGGGACACGATAGACTTTATCACACTGCTCTATATAGTGCATAATTTAAAACTTAACGTCAATTTCTAGAATTCTCCATTTAATATTTCAAACCATGGTTGATCTGGGGTGACTAAAACCTCCAACAATGAAACTGAGGATAAGGAGGGTACTGCTGGACATCATTTTAGCATCAAAAGTGTCCAGCACATGGCTAATCTCTGGTGCTCTGTCTACACTGGCTGTATGAATGAATAGGCCAGTCTTCTAGCCCAAGCTGAGTCCCAGCCTCAACAGTTGTGCAGGGACGGTCATGCTAATGTCTCCAACTGTCTTCAGGAGGCAGCAGAGCTGGCAGTGAACATCCTGAACTCCAGTCACCTTCTAACCCTGGGGCTACCAAGTGTTTGGGTGCAGAACTTCAGGAAGGTTATTTAATTGTTTTGAGCCTTGATTTCTTATTAGCAAAACAGGGTTGGTGGTGACAATATCACCCATCGATATGATTTATTTCCCCTAATTACTTTGGAAATTCTTTGAAGGTACAGATAATTATTTTGCTAGGTCTTAAGCATGGTGCAAGGAGCTAAGAAGATGATTATCCATTTGGTCTATGGGTTTTCTGAAGCCCTGCTTGTTGGAACTACAGGTGTGCTCCACTGTGCCAGGTTCAATTTTTAATTTTTTATAACTTCATAGCTATAGTAACATGGTATGTAGGATGATACTAATTTTCACAGGAGGATTTCCAAGCAGAGGTGACTTGAGACCAAGAGAAAACGGGAGCAATATGTTTGTCAATGTGTATATTGTTGCTCTAACTTCTCTTGACTCAAGGGACCAAGAACTTCCTGAACATATAGTTGATAATTACAGCAACAGCAGTTACTATACTTAAAACTGACAGTTTATAGACCTGGCAAAAAAACATCTTCTAGGAGGCAAGTATTGGGGTATCAGTCGTACAGATGGGGCTGATTAAAGTTATTCAGCAGCAGATGTAAAGTTTGACCCAAGTTCATTCTGACGCCAAGAGCTACACTCCCGCCACCACTACTGCTTTGTATCTGTTCATCAATGTTTAGAACAGCCCCTAAATACTAAAAATGCTAATACCGTAGAGGAAGAACATAGCCAGGGGGTCCCTAGGCCATCATTTGGGGAGGTTGCGGCCTGTCTTACACAAAGGTGACCTGTCAAGGAGGTGAGTGGGCTGAAATAAACCAAGCTCAGCATTTTCTAATTTGCACAGAGGTTAATATGAAGGCCCAGGAGTCAAGAGCTAAGACAACCTGTTGCTCTATGCCACTGTTTGGAAAACAGGAACAGGAAATTTTTCAAGGTGTCTTGGGAGTAGGCCTTGGGTTGGGGGCCTCTTTACCATCTGTTATAATTACAATCATAATAGTTTATACATATTAGTTGAGTAAATGGCATTTAAATTAAATATTTAAATATCCCAATAACTCAGCAATGTGAGAAATATATAGTCGGCTGAATATGAAAGCTTAGCACTTAATTTGTATTAGTTTCAAATTAAGAAAAAGCTCTGGAAGGTCAGCAATTTAGGATTTTCTGTTCCCATCCCTGCAGCAGAACGCTCAGCACTCTCTTCAGCTGACAGATGATCTTCACAAAGAAGACAAAACAGGTATTATTGTCCCCTTTTACAAATTAAGATATGCAGGCCCTGAGAGGGTGGGCCATTTGCTCTAAAGGACTGACCACTGGTTCCTCTTTCTACTATACCACCCTCTCCAAAAAGAGTGTATCAAGTCCAGACTAGATGTTGTTCTTAATAGAGTCAGAAAAACCCAGTTATTGTGTGCTGAACTCTAGGCTTTCCAATGCTTCTTTGTTCTTAATGAAGACAGAAAAAAAAAACAGCTATTGTGTCCCTAAGCCTAGGCCTTTCAGTGCCAATGGTATGACACTATCCTTCACCTTTATTTTCCTAGGATTGAGGTAGAATACTTTTGGGAGACAAGTGAGGTGAATGCAAGTCTGGCTGTGCTTCAGTTCTTACCAGAGAGAGACTGTACATTGAGAAGCTTATAAGCCATGTAGTTGCCATATTTTAAGAATGCTTTTGGGGCCAGCAGCACTGGGAGATTGGGGCCAGAGGTCAGGAGTGGTAGAGTCACAGCACAGTCATTCTGGTTTGACAATGAATAGACAGTGGCAACAATAACAAACCCTATATAAACTTACTAAGTGTATATAGTTTACCAAGGATTTGGCAGGTATTGTCTCCTTTAGGAAATAAAATGCCCCAAAATAGAACTTCAAGAAAATAGCAATTTCAGAAAAAAAACTGTAAAAAGGGGGAAAAATTGCAGAGTCTGGGAATGGAGATAGTGTTCCAGGTAAACTGTAAGATTTATATTAAAAGGACTGAGAGTCTGCCTATTGGTGGCAGTGACCAACCCAGCCACCTTACATCTATTGGGAATCCGCACTCTTTGAGTCACCTTCAGGTCACCTGCCTCTACCACAACCAACTAAAATAGAGAAAATAGATTTTAAAATAGGGCAAGTTTTGTAGTCTTCCAGGAGAATTTTGTCATACTACTTTCTAATGACCCTGGCACTTCCTATCAGGGAGGTTGGGACTAAGTCTCAACCTCTGAGAGCCTCTGCATCTTCATTTGTAAATACTGGGCTTTTATTATATGAATGATAGTTATGTGTGATGTTGCTTAAATTCTAGGTGTCTTAGCAATTTTTATTTTTCAGGTTCGGGTTTACTATGCTTTAGTAAATGGTAAAATTAAGAGCATTCTTCTACAAATTTCTTCCCTGAGCTTTGCTAATTAAAAATACCATCAATGTTCTAGTTAGATCACTGACATTACTTTTAAATAATTACAAAGGATAGTAAGTAACCATGTTGAAGAACATGTTAACATTACTCTAAAATGTAACTCACTGTGACTGTGAGGTTAGTACTAATTGGTAGAAATAGTTGTAAGGAGAATAAGTTATGTTTGTGGGACAAATGGGGAATCTGAGGCTCCTTTTCCGAAATACGAGGTCTATCAGAGCATATAGGAAGTGAAGCAAACTAGCAGGGCCATCCAACTTAACACATTCAGTGGCATTTGGAGCTGTGGTGGGGAAAACAGGCTCCCTTGTTAATTTCACACTTCCCCTATACATTTCAAAAAACAAGGTGTGACTCCACAGCTGGATTTCAAAAAGATCTTCAGGGGGCTAAATGCTAGGTATTCTTACAAAACTCCCTGGCTTTCAGGAATTTTCCATTTTCTGGCATCTGTTTGCTATGGAGACTCCAAATCTGCTCAGTTAAAGCAGGAAGAGCTTTATACTTTCTTGAAGGATCTTTCCTTCTCCTAAGTCTCTGGGTTTACTGGAGTGCTGGTCTTTGCCATCAGGTAGAGACTATTCAGGACACGTCTGAATTCTACAAAATCTGGGAAAACCTGCTAGAGTGCAAGAAACCGCTGCATGTCTTCCGTGTGCTAGCCTCCTAGAAGCCCTAGGAGTTGATATTGTCGGCTTCTGACATGGGGGGAATCAAGGCTCAGAGGAGCTGCCTGTCCCAGGATCATGCCCCTTCTCTAGCAATATATCCCATCCATTCTGAAACAGCCAGGTCTGGATGAAGTGGCCCAGCGGCCCTCTCAGGCACTCTCCTCTTCTCCACCAGGGCCTTCAGCCACTTGCTGCATATGCCCAGGTTTGTTTTCTTTGGCTCCTCATTAATGAGTTCCACAGGACAATGCTAAGTCTAGTTATGCAGCCTTAATTGGTTTAGTTACAACAAGATAATTCCTTTTTTCTTCTCTTGGAGGCCTTTCTGTTTAAAGACATTTTAGCTGGAGGATGCTAATTATCAATGAGGAGAAAGTGACACCTGAAGAGTTCATTTTCCATCTTGGTCCTTGCTTTTTCCTTTGAACTCCCTCCACCCGGCCCTCTCTCCCATTTCATCACTTCTCCCCCACCACCATAAAAGACAGCTCCTCTCTGGCCGGGCGGCAGAACTTTCTTTCTCACTAGCCAGGGAGTTGTTCCCTGCACAGCTGTCTCGGGGGGCATGGACGACCTGCAAGAGACCTTCCTCAGCCTCGAGGATGGCCTGGACTCCTCGGACAGCCCCAGCCTGCTGTCCTCCTGGGACTGGAAAAACAGGGCCAGGCCCTTTGAGCTGAGCCAGGCCTCCCCCTCCCAGAGCCTTTCCCCAGTTCCATCACTGGAGTCCTATTCTTCTTCCCCCTGTCCAGCTGGGGCTGGACTGCCCTGTGGCCATGGCGGGGCCAGCAATGGGGGCAGCAACGGCTGTAGCAGCCACGGGGCCGGTGGCCTAGTGGAGGTGGACTACAATATGTTAGCTTTCCAACCTGCCTACCTACAGGGCCCTGGTGGCCCCAAGGCCCAGAAGGGCCCCAAAGTCAAGATGTCCGTGCAGCGGAGACGGAAGGCCAGCGAGAGGGAGAAGCTCAGAATGAGGACCTTGGCCGATGCCCTGCACACCCTTCGGAATTACCTGCCACCTGTCTACAGCCAGCGAGGCCAACCGCTTACCAAGATCCAGACACTCAAATACACCATCAAGTACATCAGCGAGCTCACAGACCTCCTGAACAGCGGCAGAGAGCCCAGGCCCCAGAGTGTGTGAGCTCTACCCCTGGGGCATCTGGCCAGTTTTAGTCTCCCAGGGGAGAGTAAAGGAGCTTTAAAGACCTGGAGTATCTCTTGGGACAACAGCATAGAATTATTTGTGTTAGTTAGTGAGGTCATCTTGTCATCTGAGAAGTTCTGAGGGATTCCCTTCTGACTCCCTGAAGCAGCCAGAACACCAACCTGCCACACAACAGAAACTGTTGCTTCCAGTTTTTCCCACCATCTCTCAGGATTCTCATCCTTTGCAAAGAGACAGATTATTTTGTCCTTCTGTGTTTCTTCAAGGTATTCTAAATGGTTACTGCATTTTAAATGCATTATTTTCAATAAGATAAAATAGTTACAATTAATCTTCTGCCATTTGGTGTTGGGAGCTTTCTTTCTGTTGTTAATTAAAGCTCGAATGTTGTACAGGGTCCAGTGTGACACCTGGATCCTTGTTTAGAAAGTTTTGTGCCAAGTAGAGGTAGAACTCTCCTGTTTCTGTGTGTGTGTATGTGTGTGTGTGTGTGTGTGTGTGTGTGTGTGTGTGTGTGTGTTCAACAGAAGTTATGCCTTTACTTTTGATAGGATCAAAATCACTTAAATGCAGAAGGAAGTGCTGTGCTGTTATGGTAAATAGGAAGTCAGAGGCAAATGGTCCAGTTAAGACAAAGTGAAGATCTTAAAGAGCAGAGCCCCCTGTCTTGAGGCATGAAAAAGAAGTCTGTGCCCACTGACACCTGTGTGCCAGGGAATGAGGGCACAGAAAGAAGCAGAAGGCTGAGGAGGCCCAGCACCGAGAGTCCTGCAGCAGGACTCAGAGGGCAGGAGCTCCCTGTCTCAGGCCTGGTGTGAATATTACCCATTTATCCCTTCATTTGCTTATTTCTCAAATGAAGAGATTGGCTTGGGAAAAAAAATTCCATAGGTAATAAGTGAAAAGCTCAGGAATGATAACTCCAGCCTATGTCGAATTCCTCCAGAGGAAGTTACTTGTTCACCAAAACCTCCTGCCTTCCTCCTCAACCCCTCCTCCACCTCACATGCACCCACGCTCAAATGTTCAACTCCATGAGGTCCATGTCTTGGGGGTGTCTGTAGCATCCCAGTTAGGCCAATTTGAAGGCACAGGACAATAAGAAGGGACCTCAATTTAAAGAGGTTCCCCCAAACCACTGGACTATTGTAAGACTGCCTTTTTTTTCTTTGCTATGATTATTAACCATCAGTATCTGTTTTCAGGTTCACAATTTCATGTATAACTCCCCCTACATTTTTTCTTGAATGATATATATATATATGTACAAGTAAATATAAACATATACACATTTTAGAGTACTTTTAATTCTGCGAATTATTTTTTTTCTTGGCAATTTGCAGTAAGAATTATTCTAAGTTAAGGCAAATAAATCTGTGATGTAAGTACCATTATTATATCTATTTTATATGTGGGGAAGTTGAAGCATGACTTTTCCAGAATCTCACATGTGAAAAGTACTGTGGAAAGCCGAGGCTCCAACAGCACTCCCCAGCCCAGGCCTGCATAATTTCTTTAATGAAACATCTTTGGAACGACATTTAAGTCTTTTTCAGGTTTTTTTATTGCCCCCAAATGCTGAAATGAATATTATAGACAATTATCTTTGTCCACTGGTATTTTAATTACTCTGAAAAATTCCTAGATCAGAGGGTATACACACTTAAAATTTTTAATAAACACTGTTGGATCACTTTCATTGAAGTTTGTGGTTACTTACATTATATCCTATTAATATCATGAGACAGGCCATCTGTCCCACATTGCCATTAGATATTATCAGTCTTAAGAATTTTTAATGGATAAAAAACGGTTTCATCATTGTGTTCATTTTTATTTTCCTATTTATTAATTGAGATGGAACATATTTTTAAGTTTATGTAACTATTATTCATTTTTACTCCTCTTTTATAATTTGGCAGTTTATGTTCTTTGCAGTCTTCCTACTAGAGTCTCGTCTTGTTAATTTAGGAGAGTTCTTTGTACAATATATATGTTGAAGTACTTCCTTACAGTCTATCACTTTAGCATATTCTTTCTTATGGTGTAATACATAGGAGGTAGTATCTTTTGCTCTTTGAAGCGTTTAATTTTTTTTATCACCAAATCTCTGTTTTGTTTTATGACTTGTATGGTTTTTCCTTTTGCTTTATTTTCCCCAATTCCAAAGCTTTTCAATGTTCTCCTGAGTTTTTCAAATTATTTTTATAATTTTATGTAGATCTTTAATATACCTATAATTTACTTTTCTCTATAGTGCATGGAAGGAATTTAACTTTATTTCTGTGTTTTTATAATTGAAAAATATTTTATCTTGTCACCAGGGGGTAATAGGGGTCATAGTTGTTAATGTCATACTACTTATAAAAACTTCATTAGCTTCTCATCTATTCATTTTTGGTGGTGTGGAGAAGAAATGAGAAAACATTGGGCAATGTCGATACTTTCTCCCAGGAGACTCTACCCTATGCATGTATAGATTGTGTGAGTGTATGTATATGCACATGTGCATGTATTTGTGTGTGTGTATATGTGTGTGTGTGTGTGTGTGTGTGTGTGTGTGTACACATGCATTTGTATATGTGTGTACTGTGCTTTTATGTGTTAGACAAGGATGAGTAGGGAGAATGGTAATGTGGGAGTGAGGAAGAATCAGCCAGTCCAAAAATTAACTTGAAGATAAAATGCTATTTTCTTAGACATTTTCAAAAAAGTGAGACCCAAATAATCTTGGCTTTGATTTTTCAAGCTCAGGTTGAAGAATGGTTTATAAATAGCTTGGGAAGTTTTGATTGTCCTGGGGGGACCAAGTACTGTGGATGAGTTAGGAACTACTGTTCTCAAAGTCACAGACTTACCTGTTGCTAGGTTTGCCCACAAAATTTCTATGGGACCCACTGGATGATGGGCATTTGGAAAACCAGGAGAAGATGGCAGCTTTGGGGAGGAAACATCTGCCCAGAACTCTTGTCTCATAAATACCACTGAGTCCTCTCCAGATGCCTGCCTGCGGCCCAGCCCCTCCCCTGGACAGAGGCTGAACAGAAGCATTTGACTACTATGGCAATAATTCCCAAAGAAGCTGCTTCCTGTATAGGGAGGAGGGCTGGGCCAGGCCTTGATTCCTCTAGGGAGTGCTTAAAAGCATTTGGCTTACAGGGAGTGCTTAAAAGCATTTGGCTTGGGCAAAGCTCAAGAATAGGAGTAAGGTATTTCTGGTGTTTGGATGGGGAGAGAATTGCAGAACCACGATCCATGTGCCTACTGTGTCGTGGTCAGTATTTCCAATTTATTCTTTCATAGCCCTCATAATAATGCTGGGAGGTGGGAATTATCATTCCTATTTTTAGGATGCGGAAACTGAGGTTTAGGATCTTTGAGCAAAGTTAAAGCCACATGGTTTGCTAGTGAGTTCTGGTCACCTGCACATGCTGCGTGGTTAGCTCCAAGGACACTCCGTTCACTGGGCTTGGCCATGAGAGAGCGCTTTCAGCAAAGCTCTGTCCTGAGACTCAGACCTTCTCTCTCTCTTTCTCTCTCTCTCTCTCTCTCTTTCCCTCCCTCCCTCCCTCCCTCCCTCCCTCCCTCTCTCCCTCCCTCCCTCCTTCCCTCTGGGGACCTAATTTCTTTCACCAACTGAAACATTTTGAAAGGGCTGTTTATCTCACTCTCTAAATTATTTCCCTTTGAACTTCTGCCTCCGCCCTGAATGTTTCCTCAGAAATTCCCTTTGCTTCCTCTGCTGGCACCTAGAGTCTTTCTTAATCTGCAGAGGAAATCTGACTTCTGTTCATTTGTGTTCAATAAAGTGTTCCACAATTCACACCGGGTTGAGGTTTCTTTGTTCTGCTTGTAGTTTTTGACACATGAGCTAATCAGGAGTGAGGCCAAGGCAGGGGGCGGGGGATCCTGGGCAACTCAACAAGTTGACAGAATTACTCTGATGTTAATATATATATATATATATATATATATATATATATATATATATATATATATATATTAAAACAGCAAGGGCTGAGGATATAGCTCAGTTGTAGAGTACTTGCTAGGTTTAATCCCCAGCACCACACACACACAAAAAAAAAATAGAAAAAATTATAAACAGCATAAGAAAACATATGCAAATATGCTTGTGCTTTCCAGGTTACACTATTATTACACTATTTTCTATTACACAGGCTTAGTGTGTTCTATCGCCTAAGTTGAGGTACCATTTGATCCCTGACAATTTCTGTACATACTTGAGCTTGTGGGAGGGATCCAGGCCTGGGCCCCCAGTGGCCTTGAGCCCTGTGAGCTCAGCCTGGCTGTTTTGAAAGGAACGGGAGCTGGCTGCTCCCTCCTACCCTGGTGGGAGGCCTCTCTTACCAAGGAAATACCCGAGCTGCCTGAAGGACTGGATCTTGATATTTTGGTCCCAGAAAGACCCTTGAACTCTGAACAAGAAGAAAGCACAAAGATTTCTGAGAATTGTCCAGGAAATGGACAGCTATTTGTTTGTCTCTGGGACTTGAAAATTGTCCATCTCCCCTCTGGTTATGCTCCTCTCCTCTGACTTTTGCTTCTTTTCAAGGTTAAGGGCTGGAGGTCAGGAACTACGGGAGAAGGATGTGTTTAGAAAGGGCTGCCCTGGTGAGGTGCAAAGCAACCCTGTCTCTAAATGAAATACAAAATAGGACTGGGGATGTGGCTCAGTGGTTGAGTGCCCTGAGTTCAATCCCTGGTACACGACCCCCCTCAAAGAAAGAAGGAAAGAAAGAAAGAAAGAAAGAAAGAAAGAAAGAAAGAAAGAAAGAAAGAAAGAAAGGGCTGTCCTGGCTATTCTCAGCCCAGGAAACCAGGGGTAGATTTATCCTTTGATGTGTCCCTTGCCTGAGATCACATTTCTTTGCCCAAGGTCATGCTACCCTGCCCAAGATCACATAATTGGAGCAGAGCCACCCAGATCTGCTTGACCCATTTCTTCAACAACGCTAAGTCTATGTGGCTGAAATGCAGCAAAGAACAAAACTATTGACAATATCTGTTCAAGCCTTTCCCATGAGTTGGTGAAGAAGATTTGCATTTGGTATCCTGTCACCTTATTGGGATTTTATAAGTGAGAGCATGTTTTAAATTGTGATATCCTTCATCCTCTCTCCCCATGTGGAGTGGAGCATAAATATTCTTTCATTCTCTTTAGTTATCTCCCTACACTGGGTGTGTGTTTTTGTTGCTTTAGCAATTACAAAGCATTTCATACACATAATCCTATTTAACTCTTACCTAAACTTACTATAGAAGAGGTTGAATAGGGATTGCTGGGTTCATTTGCACAGATGAGGAAATTAAGCCTTAGGATGGTCAAATATCTTAACTATTCATACATGACAGAGTTGGCATCAAGACTCATATTTAAACTCATCTCCCCCCACCCCCAGCTAAACTAGGGTATTTCCTGAGGAAATCCAGTTGTGCCCTAAACTTTGCTCCCAAAGGCAACCTCAAAATGTGCTCCATGATGCATTTCTTCAAGGTGGATTTTGCATGGTGTCTTTCTGAATTCTTAAATCTAATCAGCATACAGATAAAACAATATCTTCATGTAGGGAGGGGTGGTAGAAATTCAAGCCCTTAAGCCCTTCTGAATTCTCGATCTAATCAGTGTGCATAGGTAGAACAATCAACACCTTTATAGAGGCAAGGGAAATTTAAACCCTGAAAATAATTCTATTCCTTTTCATAATTCAAGAATTATGAAAAATTCTTAGGGATCCTCTTGCCTACTTTTACTGAATGCCTAATTATTTCCTAGCAAAGAAAGCAAACATTTCAGTAATTTAAGTTCCAAGGATACCAACAAACATCAAAAGTCCTGATTTTATGTTCTGCATGCAGCTGTGAGTCAGGCAGCAAGTTGAGGAACCAATCTCTGAAAAACAAAGTAGAAGAACATCATAAGGGTAGGAGCTGCCAGAGGAGAAGAGAGAGGTTGGGAGAAAGAGGAGAGTCAGATGTCAGCTTTGGCCCAGCCACTGGGCCCAGCATCAGCACCAGCCAAGCTGCATGATGGGGATGCAGAGATGCTCACAGCCAAGAGCCAGACAGACAGGAGACAGAACAGGAGCCAGTGCTCCTTACTGGATGCAGGGAAGACTTCACAAGGAAGAAGGAAGGAAGCTACATATGCAAAAGCCTAAAGATCTGGAAAACCACTAGGGCTTAGGGCGATCACAGTGGGCTAGCTTGGCTGAAGCAGCGTGAGTCTGCAGGAACAGAGAAATGAGAAAGAACCAACAAGCAGGAATGAGAGGCTAAGAGCCTGAATGTTCTTCAAGTGGAGGGACAGCTCACTCTTGACCACAGAGAACCCCACCCCCACCCAACACACACATTCAGCTGGTTATTGATCCAGGTCTCCATCAAAGCACATTGTTCAGAGCATGACGTGTTCAATGAGCAATTGCAGTTGTAGCCCACATAGCTCAGTTACTAGATACTTGACTTTTCCTTCCGATATATGTTTTTTCTCATCTCTATAAAAGGGAAACCCAGTCTTTAGCATTCCTTCTTAGAATAGTTTTTCTCTTCACACCTGCTTTCACTGTATCTTGCAGCTTTTTCTCAAATCTTTTTTCCAAACTCTGCCAACAGTTCCTCCTCAGTTCTACCTGCATGACCCTTGTCATTCACTCAGTGCCCCCATATGTGTCCGCTCTGTTCTGCACCACACCTGGAGTCCTAGGCCATTCCTACTGCTATAACAAAATGCCCAAGACTGGTAACCTATAAATAATGGAAATGTATTTCAAACCGTTTTGGAGTCTGGGAAGTCGAAGATCAAGACACTGGCGTTCAGTGTCTGATGAGGGCCTTCTTGCTGCTTTCACACTGTGAAAAGTGAAGGATAAAAGGCTGTGAATGCTTTTATCAGCCACTAAATCCATGCATGAGGTCAGAACTCTCATGGTTTAATCATCTCCTGTTTTAGTCAGCTTTTTTGCTGCTATGACCAAAAGACCTGACCATAACAATTTTAGAGGAGGAAAAGCTTATTTGATGTTCACAGTTTCAGAGGTATCAGCCTTAGATGGTCAACGCCATTGCTTGTGCCTGAGGTGAGGCAGAACTTCATGGCGGAAGGCTGTGAGTGAGAAAGCAGCTCAGGACATGGGACAATACAGAAACAGAGAGCTCTCACTTACCAGGGACAAAATATATTCCCCCAAGGCATGCATGTGCCCAATGCCCCAATTCCTCCAGCCACACCCTACCTGCGTATGCTTAACCCCCAGTTAATCCATTCATGTCTATTAATGTGCTGATCAGATAAAGTCTCTTGTAACTTCATTATTTTACCTCTAAGTTTTCTGTCATTGTCTCATCCAGAGCTTTTTTTTTTTTTAGGTATCATACCTAAACTATAACATCTCCTAAATGCTCCATCTCTTTTTCTTTTTAATATTTTTAGTTGAAGATGGACCCAGCACTTTTATTTTTAGTTTATTTTATCATGTGGTGCTAAGGATCAAACCCAGTAGCTCACACGTGCTAGGTAAGTGCTCTACCACTGAGCTATAACCCCAGCCCTCCACCTCTTAATAGTATCACATTAGTGGTGACAGTGCAACCTATGAATTCTGTACAACACATTCAGACCATAGCACCTGCCCAGCACTAGAGTACTCTTCAGGAAGCCAAGTGGGAGAAATTAAGCAGACAAGGCCAGAATGTTCTTTAGTTGGCTAGACGCATGCGTGCAAAGTTTCTTCTTATCATGCTGGCTGTAAACAGAAGAGCTCCTTGTTCCACTGGCATTTGAGGGTCTCTTGTCATTTTTTTAATCATTTATACACTGCAGATTATCAACTACATATAGGTGGCTAACTTAGTAGTAGGATTTGGAGTGACAAAGAGGCAGAGGGTAACCAGGATACTTCAAATTTAAAAACAAGTAGCATTATGTTTTTTTTTTTTTTAAAACTATGTAATCTCATTTAATCCTTATAATGACTTGTGAGGCCAAAGCCTAGTCTCTGTTCACAAAAGTTTAAATGAAATTGGAGAAGATAAATCCAACCATAAATGATCATAATAGAGGTCCAAAGTAAAAGACTAAAAAATAATTAAAATGTATCTATAACTGCAGTGGGAAAAAGGAGTGGTGCTTTGGTTCACATGTATGTGTATTCCAAAATTCATATGTTGAAACTTGTCAATGTAAGAGCGTTAAGCGGTGGGGACTTTGGAAGATGACTAATTCACAAGGGTAGAGCTCTCATAGATAGGATTAGTGACTTTGTAAAGGAGGTGCAAGGGAGCCTCCTTTTTAGTTCCTTCCATCCTGTGAGGACAGAGTTTGTTTTCTTGGAGGATGCAACAGTCAAGGTATCATCTTGGAAGCAGAGCTGAGATGGGGCCTCACCAGACACTGAAATTCCTGCTGCCTTTATTTGGATTTCCTCAGCCTCTGTAACCATGAGCAATAAATTTATGCCATTTACAAAGCACCCAATGTAAGATATTTTGCTACAGCAGGAACAAATTGAAACATATGGAAAGGAATTCTGTTTGGTGTAGAACCTGGCATTAGGGAAGAGTTGGAACTGAGCCTGAATCTAGAGCAATGATCTTGATAGGGGAGAGGCATTTCAAGCAACAGAACAAGAACAAAGGGACAAAGCCAGGAATCAGCTGGAGACATGGTGCAGTGGGGGGTGAGATACAAAGCAATGAGTTGGGTACTGCTTATAAAGGACTGGAACATCGCACTAAGGAGTTGGACTTAGCAGACACCTTTATTTAACTCATTCTGTCAGGACATGTGACGATGATGCATTTCTTCCCTGAAAATTCATAAAATGATAACATGTCTCTTAGCTTTTGCCTGGTTCCTGGGTGCACTCCTGCCCTCTGGACAGTTTATACTCTAATGATGGGGGAGTTCGGTGCTGCAATTGATTAGAGCAGTGTGGCTCAGTTGGCTAAGAACCTCTGGAGGGGAATTCTCTGGGGACTTAAGGTGAAGGAGAAGGGGTTTAGGGTTACAGAAGGAGAGAGTTGAGGCTGGAGGGGTGAGAAGGGAGCAGCAAGCAGAGCATTCCTGGACCTGGACAGTAGGGTGAACCAGAGGCCAGAAGAAGTGCTGAGAAGGGAAAGGTAGGCCCTTTGAAAACTCTGTAAAACTAGTGCAAAGGCACCATTTCCAAATTCGGATAGGTCCCAGAGCACTGGTGTTCTGGGATGTTCACTGCCGTGCCTAGCTGCCCATCTGACATTTCCAGCAAGTCTATGAGGTAGGCATCATCAGCCCACTTTACATATGAGAAAACAGGCTCAGAGAGGTGCCAGGTTTCCTGGGGCTGTGCATAGTCAGGGGCTGCTAGATCACAGAGCTTCTTCATCAGCTGCAGTGGATTTCAAAGAAACTCTCCACTGATGACTCCATATGACAAATGATTCCTTAGAAGGCTTCTGAGCACAGGTATTGTCAGTGATTAGCACTTAAAAATGATAAAGCCCAGCAGTTGGAGAGGGACAAATTTATTTCTCCATTCACAGGAAGGCAAATGCTTCCTCCTTGTGACCGGCTTTCTCAATTGATTGGAGACCCTTTTAAAGATCCCAGAGGTTTAAATATGGAAGAAACAACAATTTACCCAATAAAATGCTCCCATTACTTCCTGTAGTCTCTAGCCCTTGAAAAGGAGGCCCTTCCAGTCTTTCCTACTCAGTGTTCCCCTGGCCACCCCTTGCTGGGGCAGGTGAGCAGGGGGGTGAGCTAGGGCGGGGCTTTTAACTGTGTGAACAGGAAGGAGGAATCCCAGGGCGCCCCAGGGAGCCTGAGCAATGAGGAACCTTCCTCACCCAGGGCTCTACTTAAAAGGCACAAAATGTGCCAAGGAAACTCTAGAGCCTTGTTTTTGTTTGTTTGTTGTGTATTTTACACACCGGGAAGTAATAACTAAGTTCTCACTTCTGAGCCCAAGTCTGTCTGGTCTAATAAACCTGAAGCCCCCTTAGCAATTGCGTGCCCACCCCGAATTGTCTTTGGGGACACAGTTCCCCGAAGCAGATGCTATTTCCAGGCCCCTGCTCGTTCTATTCGAGAACAGAGGCCACCAGGCATACCCTGGCAGGCTCCAGGCCTCACTGTCCCTGGGTGCTCTACCCGGAGCAGAGGGGCCCGGGATGCTGCAACCCTGCAACCCGCTCAGCTGCGCTTCCGCGCGGCCTCAGGCGCCCCCTGCAGGCCTCCCATCCAACTGCAGGGGACTCGAGACCAGGGAGGCTCGGTCCCGGGAACCTGAGAACCTGGAGCCAGGGCTCACTTCTGGGCTAACAGGTAACCACCTCCAGGTGGTCCCCGCGCACTGCGGAAAGGAGAGATCTGAGAGTAGGAGTGACACAGAGGATGCTCAAGCGCCTGGCATTCCTGGGCTCTGCAATTTCACGTTAGAGAATTAGATATACTGAGAAATTCCGGTGCCTTGGTGAAGAGGGTGCTTTTGGAGTTAACTGAGCAAGATCACCCAAAGCACAATGTTCATTAACTCTAGATAAGGGTCCTTTTCTGCAAAACAGAGACCTCACAGGGCAGATGTGACGATTAGATGAGAAAGTGGAATTAAGCAGCTCTTGATGAAGTAAATTCAATTTCCTTCTCAAATTAGGGAGCTGGGGCAAATTATCTTATTTTTCCCTCAAAATATTAAGTCAGTAAGCTTAGCCAAAGATAGTGAGCAGTACATGAATTTCTTTTCCGCACTGAGGAGTCCAAGGAAGCAGGAAGCAACCAGGTGTCGGACTTCTTTCAGACATTACATCTCCTAATTATTTCCAACTTTTTTACATTGGTAAGATTTATAATAAATTTGTCCTTTAATTACAGTTACTTCTGTATAGTTACCAGCTGAGCATAAAAACTAAAAACTGATAAACAGCACTTACAACATTCAGTAATTTTTATACAGTGAATTCTCCGTGATAGAATTCATTGAGATTGTGTTTAAAGCCTTATGAAAGCAGAGTATCTATAAGTTAGCACAACGTACAGATTGAGGGTTTAATTTTGCACAATTTTAGGGCTTAACTGTGAGTGGCCTGGGGATATCCAAGCACAGAAACAGACATTAAAATTGGTTCTGGGCCAACAAATATTCCTTGATTATTTAGTGAAAGCAGATACAAACAGCTTGGAGGGACCTGCCTCAACCCAGGTCTCATGAGAATCTCAATACAAAGTTCTACAGGAGAACAAAATAATGAATGAAAACAAGCACACCATGAGCAAGAATCAGCAAGTACAATCAACAATGGAATTAGAAAATGGGATTAGATGGTCCAGAGCAATAACTGAACAAATCATTCCACATTTAAAATTTTAAAACATAAAGAAGAAAACAAGCAATAAAAAAATTGAAAAATTGATTATAACTTTTGAATGTGAAAAATATAGTGGGTGTGGTTTGTATGTGAAATGTCCCCCAAAAGCTCACGTGAGAGACAATTTAAGAAGGTTTAGAGGAAAATTATTGGGTTACTGCCCTACATAATCAGTGAATTAATCCCTGATGGGATTAGCTGGGCAGTAACTGGAGGCAGGTGGGGTGGGCCCTGGGAAGTGGTTCATTGGGGGTATGGCTCTGGGTATATATTTGTCTTTGGTGTATCTGTCTCTCTGCTTTCTGATCATGATTTGAGCTGCTGTCCTCTGCCACACTCTTCTGTCATGATGTTCAGCCTGGTCTGGAGCCAGCCTTCTATGGACTAAGACCTCTGAAACTGTGAGCCCTCAAATAAACTTTTCCTCCCCTACAGTTGTTCTGGTGGGGTCATTTAGTCCCAGCAGCAAAAACGCTGACTGAAACAATAGTCATGTACAAATGTTCATAGGCAACGAGTGGATCAAACCCTAGAAAGAGAGAAAAACTGGATGACAGATGGGAGAAAATTACACAGAATAATCACAAAGGGTAGTAGGAAGGAAATCAGGAAAAGAGAAAAAGAGGCAGGGACAAACCAAGAGGAATGTCTTGCACATCTGCCAGACTTCCATAAAGAGACACTCTAATGGTGTAGGACATTCAGAATTGATGACAATGATAAAGTTTCAGATTTGTGAAACATAGTAAGTCTTAAGTTAGGTAAAAGAATCCATACCTAGATAATTCTAGAAAGCGCATAAAACATTAAGGAAGAAGGGTGATCTCAACAACCGGAAAGGGAAGACAGATTATCTACACAGGAATGACAAAATAACACAATTCTCAGTTGCTGCAAAGGAAGCCAAGCTGGGATAATATCTCCCAAGTCTGACAGAAAATGATTATCAATGCATTATTGGACAACCACAGAAACTATCATTGAAGAATAAGTATTTTCAAGTGATTTTTTTCAAATTACTAAATTAACAATACCATTTTCAGACCACCATTAACATCAGGCTGCTATTAATGGTCTCTCAGTGCAAGAATTTCTACAGGACAGACTTCAGGAGAAGGAAAACAATGCCCCATGAATTGAGAGCCAAGAAAGAATGGTAAGTCAGGAGTGTAGTGGACATGGGAGTAAATCCAGCCCTCATGGGTGAACACAGTACAGTTCGCGTAGAAATGAAGATGCTGGGTGGTGGCAGCAGCAGGAAGGAATGGGGTAGTTAAAGCTTCTGAGGTTTCTGTGTGTTTTCAGTCTTAAAAGTGAAACATGCACATCAGCAGTGTGAATACTAACATATAAGAATATCTCTGTGTAATACTAGAGGGGATTGCAAATAAAAACATAATTAACCCAAAAGAAGGAAGAAGGGGAAGGAGAAGAAAGCACACAAAAACAAACAATACAAAAATGGATAGGGGGCTGGGGTTGTGGCTCAGTGGTAGAGCGCTTGCCTTGAACATGTGTGGCACTGGGTTCGATCCTCAGCACCACATAAAAATGAATAAATAAAGTAAAAATATTGTGTCCATGTGTAGCTAAAAATATTTTTTTAAAAAATGAATAGGAATGAATGCAAACAATGTCAGTAAAAACACACGTAAACAGACTCACTTCTCCATTTATAGTGAACAAATTCTTACACCGCTTGTTTACCATCTCCCCACTACTAAGCAGGTAAGTGCTGTGGAGGTGATTTTATGTGTCAATTTGGCTGGACCATGGTGCCCAGATAAGTGGTAAACAATATTCAGGATGTTTCTGAGAAGGCCTTTTTGGATGAAATTAACATATAAACATTGAAATCGGTAAACTTTGAGCAAAGCAGATTGCCTTCTTTAACAGCAAATTAGTTGCTTTCCTTCAATCCATTGAGGACCAGAATAAAACAGATAACTGGGAATCCTCAGCTTTTGCCTAACTTAGCAGGGGGGAAAAAGGCCTTCTCACTGTTAGAAAGACCCTAAGGGGAGCTTTTATTCAATGAGCTTGTTGTGAGGTGAGATGGTGGGTGGAGGCTGCATGGAACAATAGGGTGGAGTTTCAAAACTTACTCTACTGCTTTCTGGTATTCTTCCTCTGATTAAGGCAACCAGTGCTTCATTGACTGCAGCGTCAATGGAGACATGTTGAAAACATCTGCATTGTGATGGTAGATAAGTAATGTGTAGAGGAGGTTTGTGAACATCACATTTTACTTCATTATCATTGGAGCTCTGGTGAAGCCTACTAATTAATAGTAGGGTAGAAGAGGAGAAGTTTACTAGAAAAAAGGGGCGAATTGAATGACTTGTCTCTCATATATATTTAATTGAAGAATTTCTCCCTGGATATTTGTACTAAAACATATAAAAACCAAAAGTCAAAACACGTTAGTTAACAGGAGATTATTCTGATCCATGCAGTAAAGGGCAATTGAAAGCATTGTTTCTAAATTGATTGCACCACATACATTTAAATCCAGCATATTGCTCTGCACTCCTTTCATGGTCTTGCAATTTGTATTACATTTGATCCTACAGGACTTGACATTTTGGGTTTCATAGAAAATAGGAACTGGGATCATTGGGATCAACCTGAACATGCTGGAAACTAAGGAGAGGCTGAATGTAATAACATTCACTCCATGAATTGGAGTGAATAGTGGAATCAGGATGAACTGTTTGTTGGAAAATAGACAGCAAATTTTGGGCAAACTGGTCAGCAACAATTTCCAACTAACAATAGCTGGTTGATGGACAGTATCTAAGATACCACAAACTCATATTTCCTTCTCCTGAGAATGGCCACAATGATACTTGATTATGTGACTAAAGCAAGACATTACAATCTTCAAGTACTGACCTGCACACCAAGCTGTACCAAATGGAATTCAAAGTAATGCTTCCACACTTCCAGACAAAAATTGTAGATATCGACCATAGCGGGGGCTGAAATTCCAGTAAGAGCAGAAGTTTCAATTGAAGAATTCGACTTTCAGGGACAAATGGTTCAACTAATCTGCAAACAGCTCCTATAACACAAAGGAAAAACTACACCTATTCTCCGAGGTGTAGGACAGTGATGCTGAACAAAGGACAGGGCCCTGCAGGTCTGGTCCCCATCCACACCATTCTCATCTCATCTTCCTACCTTACCTACCCCAGATCCACTGGCGTCCTAGCTGTCTCCTTAAAATGCTGATCATGCTTGGCATAGTCTTCCAGATACTCGCTCGCTGCCTGCCCTTCAGAGCTCTCCCCTGCAAGACTCTATCACAAAGGCTTGCCTCATGGTCCTGCCTAAGATGCCCCACCACTCTCACCCTTATTGATTTTTTTCCCATAGTCATTAGATTTTATTGATTCTGTGCATCTGATAGGAAAGTGGCAGCTGATTATTACAAAGTTGGGCAGTAAGCCTTATGATCCAATTTGTATTTTGTGACTTAAGTGTATGTCATACCACAAAAATAGAAGAGCAAGGAAACACTATGAGGCATTAAAAAACAGCTTAAAACTTTCAATGGTTCCACCATTGCCCACAGTGGCTTTGCATCAGATTGGTCCACAGACCTTTGAACTTTTCCCCTTGAATACAGTGGTGCATTATGTCTTCCCTGCTAGTGTGTGAGCTCCCATGATTTTCATCTCTTCAGATACTTTGCTCTGATTTACTTCTTTATGACATACTTAATCCTTTATTTTCTTCCAGTTAAAATATAAGTCTCATGAGAGTAGGGGCTTTGTCTCTTCTTTATTGCTACATACCCAAAAGTCATAGTGTAAGGATATAAATGAGCAAATAAAATGAGCTAAAAGCAGGGTACCTGGGTTTCAGCCTTCCACACTGTGCTAACACAGACAAGTCTGTTGATTATTTTTGCATTTCATTTTTCTCACTTGTGAGGGATGATATCAGTAGTTGTGAAGATTTGTAGAAGACACTATTATTTATGAACCCTTTGGCATGCATTGCTGCTAGTAATTTACATACATTATCTAACTCCATAGCAATGAGATAAATGGATTCCCATTTTACAGGTTAAGAAATCATGCTTGAAATAGTTGGTAACTCTTTAAAAATTCAGTATTATAGAGATATGTGAATAAATATTAAAGACATAACTCATCCAGAGAAAAGATATATTTTGTGCAATCAAACTAGTAATGAAATTAATGAAGAACCTTTAACAAATGATCCTATAATTTTTTACATAAAAAATACTGCACAGTCAGCTGGGGTTGTGGTGCAGTGGTAGAGCACTTACCTAGCATGTATGAGGCATTGGGTTCAATTCTCCCAGCACTGCATATAAATAAATAAATAAAATAAAGTTCCATTGACAACTAAAAAAACCCCTACTGTTTGCCCTAAGAATTCATGGACTCTGCATCTGTGGACCCCACCAACAGCAGATCAAAAGTATTAGGAAAATACAAAGTGTCTGTGCTATGCAGAATTTTTTCTTATCATTTCCTAAACAATACTGCATAACATGTATATTTCATAGCATTTACATACCAAGGCATCTGAGAAGATTTAAGTACAGGGAGGATTTTAAAGGACTTGACTGGTGAGTTTTGGTATCCATAGGGTAGGGGTGTCTTGAAATCAATCAGAAGGAAACTGTGCATTTAGGTCAATTTTTTTCATGTTTATAACTTTTAGGTATGGACAAGGAACAAATATATCATTTGGATATATTATCATTGACACTGATTACTTAAAAGTTCAGATTTTTTTTTTTTTTGGCTGGGCTTGTGGCTCAGTGGCAGGTTCGAAGGAGTGACTCCTTAGAGGGCAATGTGAGTGCCCATTGGGAGGTAACCAGGGGAGAGCTGAAACCATTCTGCTGAATGAAGAAAGTAATAAAAAGTAACTGCATTACTTCATGTCAGTCATTGGCACTGTTTCTAGGGGTGGAAAAGGGGATTTATTTGGCAAGTCTTGTATCTCAGAGGTAAACAGGAATCTGGAGTCATTAAGGAATGCGTGATTTCCTATGGTGACATCACTACCCATGGCATTAGCTGTGGGGCCTTGGGCAAGCTCCTGAACTGAGCTTCTTTACCTGTAGTGTAGGCTGTTCTGTGCCCAAGGTTCCTGGGCACCTGGCAAATTAAGAGCAAAAAATGAGAAGAGTGTGCGAGAAACTCCTGCTTTCCTTCCACCCCCGACTCCTGCCTGGAAGAAAAAATTGTTCTCTAAAATCGTGTGTGTGTGTGTGTGGGGGGGGGGACGACAAAAGAACTGTTTTGCAATAATTTCCTATATTAAAAAATGCCCGAGGGTGGTAAATTAACTCATCTGCATACTTACTGTGATCATAGACCGCCTCCTGGAAGTAAATGCGACAGGATGTAATATGCTGATTTCTGTGGGTAAGGATTATGATTTTCATTTTTGGACGCTGCAATCCCATGCAGATGCAATGGCAGAATTTGGCCACCTGGGGGAGCCAGTCACCCTCAAATGTTAAGCCAGGGCGGCTGAGAATCTGGTGCAGAGGCTGCGCTCTGGGGAATCTGGTTTAGACTTGGTCCCTGAAAGAGCCTCTTTTGAAATAGTTAAACTAAGTTCTCCTTTAACATTAGCTGGCCCCACATAGGGACGGCAGAGCGATATGGTTGGGTCTGAAGGAGGCCGTGATCTCCACTTAGAGGTGCGGCTTTGTGACAAGCCACAGCGTCTCTGGCTTTCTTTGTTGGATTAAGTGGGCTTTTCCTTGCTCCACACAGATCACTAGAAACGAGAGTGAAAGGGGAAATGCCCTAGCACAGGGAAGGTGCCCATCACAAACTCCTTGAGTGGACACCTGCTGAGAAGTGACCTTGCAGACCTGCTGCCCCTGAGCCCTGAGCAAGAGGACTGGGGAGGGCTGGCAGCCGGAGGTGCAGGGTGCATTCTCTGCTCTTGGGTGTGAGGAGGAGGAGGAGGAGGAGGAGGAGGAGGAGGAGGAGGAGGAGGAGGAGGAGGAGGAGGAGGAGGAGGAGGATGGCTTTTCCATGGACTATGATTAGTACAGAGGACCCTTAGGCATGAAGGTTTGCCCCAAGAGAACAAATGTCAGGGGAGAGGCCCTAATAACAAGAGGAAGTGGGGGGATGGGGAGGGAATATCCTAGGAACTGGACCCAATGCCCACTTTAGTGCAGAGGTGTGTTCTGAAGGCTCTGTCAGGTCCTCTGAGGTCTGCCATGCCCGTAGCCGCTCACATTTCAGCCCTACAAAACAACCTGCATCAGGTGACTGTCACGTAAGAACATCAATGGCAGTGGGTGGTGAACAGAGAACAGTGACAGCTACCAGGACCATAATAGTAGCCATTTCAGTAAAAAAGAAAAACAAAACAAACAACAGATACCCCTACACATTCCACAAATGCTTGCTCTGCCGGCCACCCTCCCTGGCTCAGTATACTAACGGTATTGATCCGTTAGTATAGAAGGAAAGGGCAGGAATGAGTCACCCGGTGCACCCCTAGGTGCTGCAAGAGAGAAACAGACCATGCCTGCTTCCCAATTGGAGGTTCCCTCTGCCACAGACCAGCCTGCAGCCAGGGAAGGGGAAGCTGTGAACGGCCACTTGACTTTTGCCAATATGAAACTTTTTTTTCAAATCAAACTGGACTTTGAACAAGCAAATCTTTTTGAGAAGTTGTAGAATGTGTCCAAGTACCAGGAAGGGCTAAAAAGAACCACTTGAGAGGATATGGTTGAAGTCAGTGATTGGAGGAAAAAATATCATTGTCAGAGTATTTTAGGTTTTGTGGGCCACATAATCTGTGTTGTAAATACCCCACTTTGCCTATGCACCCTGTGGTATCGGGGATTGGATTGAACCCAGAGTCACTCTACCATTGGGCTTTACATCCCTAGCCATTTTTTTTTTTTTTTGACAGGGTCTTCTAAGTAACCCCGGCTGGCCTCGAATTTATGATCCTCTTGCTTTAGCCTCCCAACTCACTGGGATTATAGGCATGTGCCACTGCCCCTGGCTCTGCCTCTGCATCTTGGAAGAGACATAGATCATGCAGAGGAGAGGCTGTGGTTTTGTTCCAAATAATTGAAGGGCAGTGATATTTGAATTTCATGTAATTTCCATATGTGAGTAAGTAGTATTCTTCTCCTGATTGTTTTCCCCAACCCTTCTTAGCTTGCAGCTGTCTGTCTTAAATTGTTCCCTTTAGGATTATGTTGGTCAATAAATATAGTCTTGGGTGTTCCCTGGGGAGAAGTTTCTCTTAAAATCCCCACCAATGGGATGGCAGAATGTAAAGGCTCTTAGAACTCCTCCGACTCCCAGCTCCACACCGACTGGGCTCTCAGCAGGCAAAAGGGGCCGACTGCAGATGCCCTACCTGGGCATTTTGGCTCAGTTTTGTTCTTCCTGTTCTCTCTCTTTGTTGTGAAATTCTCAGAAGATAGCATTATCCCAGTGATGACTAACTGTGGTATCCCACAGAGACGGTGCGAATCCATACAAGTATCACCTATCAGAGGGAGAACAGCCCATCTGCATCAAGCAACGTTTTACAGAAGAGAATGAGGAGGCCCAAGAGGCAAGCGATTAACCCCAGACCATGCAGAAGTCCGGGTGTGATTATGGGAGCTGGCGTGTCACAGGGTTCACTTGACTATATCGCTGTGGCTTTGAAACTTACATGTTTTCTTCTTTTTCCCAAACTTCTCCTCTCTGACCTTCTCCTCTCTGATCTTCTTTTCCCTAAACTTCTCCCTGATCTTCTTTTCCCTGATCTTCTTCCTAATCTCTCTTTCCTAATCTCATTTTCTCCGAATCACCTCAATAAAAGCCCCTTGTTCCTGCTGATGGGCAGAATCATAGCCTTTGGGACAGGAGTCCCCCGTGTTTCTCCTCTGCTAGCAAAGCAATGTATGTTCTTTTTCCTTTTTCTCAAAACTGTGTCCTTGTTATTGAATTGACATCAGGGACAAGGACCAAGCTTTCTGCAGCAGACCTGCTTTTGTGAGCTCTCTGTGGCTCAGCACCCAGCTAGGTGCTGTGGAGACAGAGGGAAGGGTTTTCTGAGACCTTCTATTCGCCAGGTGTGAATGGAGACTATTCTTACAATCACTGTCCTCAAGGGGATACTGCCCACTCTCCCTTTTCACACCTGAGCAGATTCTGCAGGTTTTGTTTAGTTACTTATTAAAATCAGTTCAGTCCACTTCAAAATGCTGACCTCAAATGTGATTCAAACCTGCTCTCCTTGGCCACTCGAAGTCCCTCCCATGCTCAAAGGGCTGAGGAAGGAGTGTGGTCCTCCTTGTCTCTCTGCCTCTCTCTTTTCCTTCTGCCTTCCCTCCCCAGTGCAGCTCCATTAGTGTGTGGGATCAGGGGTGGGGCAGAAGGCAGTGGTGTGCTGGTATAGGTTAACAGCTGGCTCTCTGGGGGGAAATGCCCTGATTTGTAGTGCTTTCAGATTTCTATGTGGCCATGGACCCATCATGACTGATTATCAACATGGAGTCCTTGACTGGGGAGTCAGGAAGAGGTGAGCAGTAACACACTCTTGCCAGTTGGTGGGAGCTGGTTGAGCTGAGTGTGCACAGGTAGTCTTCTCTGCTGTTGTTGCTACTCTGGCTGGCACCAAATGGCTCCTGGTGTCCTCTGGGATGGCTCCTTGGTGGGCTCCCAGGGCCTCCCCAATGCTTTGTCCCTACATGTGAGAGTCCTGACTCTTCTGCTCCTCCCCAGCTCCTGCCACCAGTGCCTAGTGAGGCCTCTTACTGATGGGTCCCTGTGCCTGGTGGACAACCTGCCAGAGCTGACCCAAGGAAGGGTATCCATATCTCCTGTGACATATCTCAAGAAGGGGAAGATGTCAGTGTCTTGCACTTTTTGAATTTTGTTTTCCTACTACACCAAGAGCATACCAAGGGTGGAAACTGCACTTCTCATCTTTGTATTTCTGCTTCTTATCTCCACTCCTCTGTATCTTGCCTCTTTGATGTTTTGGGAAAAAAATACACACACACACACACACACACACACACACATACACATTGCAGGAGCTTATGGGTGACTACTGTAATATGGCATTGACCTGGTATCTCTGAATCCAGGTGTATCACAGAATTGAGGTGTGGAGGGTCTCGTTATGGTACCTCAGCCAACTGAGGGGTGAAGGACTTCCAGGAGAGGGGTGTTTGTTTCAGTGCTAGAGTCATGTCGAGAATGGATGGTTTATCCAGGAGCCAAGACTCAGCTTCCCTGGGTTAATTTGTCTGGCTGCTACCTACATGGGTTCTCCTACAGGGGAAAGTGAACTTTATGGATAACTTTATAAATGTGTGTTACTCAACATGGAATTTTTAGAGAAAGTTGGATTCCTTCAGGAGAGAGGATAAATCTTTAATATACATACGCTTATAAGTAATACATACATACACAACTATATACGTATGTCTGTGTGTGTGCACAGTTAAATGTTCTTTTTCATATAAGTCCGTCACATGCTAAAAGAATAATTGCCAGAGCAATGATTTCACGGAGCCATCAGAGACATCATATGAGTTTCAAAATTCATATATATCCCCACATGTATTGGAATGTAAAAAAATATGAAAAATTAAATTACATGTGAATTAAGGAACATTAAATGAATGAATTAACGATGACTCCAAGTTTGAAATACCCTAATCTGTGGAGTAGATGGTCACTGGTTTTCAGATTTATTTTATTTTTTATTAAAATATCTTTTATTTTAGAGTTGGACATAATCCTGGGACTTGTTGTTACATATTTTCACTTGCACAGAACATAATATAATTTGGCCAATATCAATCCCCATTATTTTCAGGTTTGAGTGAGATGTATTACTAGATAAATCTGTGCTTGAGGAAGAAAAGGAAGAAAGAGCCTTTATTCTTTTGGATGTTGCTGCTGCTGCTGATGGTAATTTTTTTCATACTTGTCTCTCCAGAGGGACAGCTCTGTTCTAGAGGCTGGCTGAGTGAATGCTTGGGGATATGAATGTTTGTGGTATTTATTTATTTTATTTTATATAGAAGGAGTTGGTGGACTGCTAGAAACTGTTCTCTGAGTGCTAGACTGCTTCAAGGACACAGGACTTGTACTTCTCTGACAACTGAGAATTCTCCAGTCTCTCTGAGAAATAAGTGACAGATACTTTTCAGCCAGGAATAAGCTCTGATCTGTAAAGCTCTCGACCCCTCAGTGAGCGAACAGGGATCACAGAATTAGGGAACCAGGTAACTTGGGAAGGGTGCTCAGAGGATAGGTTGGACAGCTTGAAAAGGGAAAACTAGGATTGCAAACACTGCTCAGGTGTCTATAGGCTGAGATGCATGGATGGATGTGTGGAAACTTTAGTCTTGCTCCAGAGTAAGGTGAACTGGGGCCTGTGAGAAGCTACCTGGACTCCAATGGAACCACTAGGCAAGGATTCTACCTTGACTGAGCTCATCAAGCTTTCCACTTGACATACTGATACCAGTTTCAAAGGCTTGGGGACTGAGTTCTATTAGGAGAAAGATGAGGAAAAGCATTTGTGGCATGTGCAGAATCTGTGGCACCATCTAAAGGCAAAGTCCAATACCCCATTCATGATGGGGGCACTCTTAGGAATAAAGTAGGTTGCAGCTTTCTTCCTGGTCAAGTTGAAGTTGGGTGCTAAGGGCTACTCTGGGTTCTGGCTCTAGAGAACCTTGGTTTTAGCATTTATCTTTAGTCAGCACAGAGCACAGAGGTATTCTGTCCAGACAGTCTCAGCCTCAGACCCCTGACATCAGGTCATATGAATGAAGGAGGTGGCATGGCTGATAGTCAGGGCATATCGGGAGGCAAGAGGCTAGACTCAGAGCGGTCACAAACAATGCTGCTCCATGTTGCCAAAACAAGGAGTTAAAGAGAGCTTGGCAGAGAGCTCGCAAGACTCAGACATGTTGGTAGCAACTGGAAAAAGAAATAAACCTTTCCAGTATCTGATTTGCTCAAATTCCTGGTTGCAAGTAACTGAAAAATAGCTGACAAATTTAATCAAAGGGTAATTTCTTGGGCACTCACAGAATCCATGAGAGTTAAGATGATCACCCTTGGGAATTGGCATGAATCAAAGGCAGTCTGAAAGGCACGAAGCCAAGAGCAAAAATGTAGCGACTCTATCAAACCTGTTGCCACAGGCATGGCCATCACCACTCTGACCACTTGCCCACGTTACACCCCATGTTCCATTAGGAAGCCCCAGGAGAGAATGGCTGACCCGCCCAGACACAGTCTTCAAGCCTTTGTTCCTTTTTTGTCTTCTTTCTTATGAGTTAAATCACTTCCTTTTCTTGACATTCTCCAATATCTACACATTTCTTTCTCCCCCCCCATCAACCTTGTATATGTATATTCAGTGAATATGGAAAAGAAGTATTACTCTTAAAGCCAGGGCTAAATACTTAGGATAAAGGAGCTGACCAAAAAAGTCTGTGCATTTCAGTTGGATTCTAGATGGAATAAACTTTTTCTACTCTGATAACAAGGGGTTTGTATTTATGATATCTTTTGTTATATATGTTAGGTCCTTTTGGACTCTATTTTGAAAATTAGCATCTGCCTACCCAGGGCACAGGGGTTTCCTGTTAAGCCCACCCCAAAAGAGTCCCTAACTACCAAAGCCACAGCAAAGATGTCAAGTAACAATCACAGGAACAGACGGGTTATTTTTTTTAACTACTCCAATGTACTATATAGTTAAGAAGTTTTTTCAGCAGGCTGCTATACCTTGTAGAAGGGCATTCTGGCAGGTATTGTCTATCAATGAACCTTTGCACCAGCTACCCTAACAATACAGAACCACCAAAGATTTTAACCTAAACATGGTTTCTGGATGGTAGGTGGCACATCTGAGAAAAAAAAAAAATCTTTTGGTACATGAAGCCCTTCAACTACGCCTTATGGATAGATATCTTGGATGTGTGAGTTGAAATTTTCTTTAGGATGAATATGAGGCTCCCTTAGGCTCTTGGAAGGGACCACATTGGGAGGCAACAGGGTCTCCTAGGTGTCTGGGAACCTCTGTGTTTGCTCTTGTCCTGATTCCACAAGTGTCTGAGGTAGAGCTGAATCTATGGGTAACTTTGCAAACCAATTTTTGCTAAGCACAGCCAGTCTTTGCAATTCCTGTTATATCTGGTCAATTGATCTGACTCACCATTTGGTGAAAATTTCCCACTGACTGTGAACTTTTCAATGTAGTAGGCACCATGTGTGGGTAATATGTAGTGAGATAATATTTCAAAACACTGATCAGAGCTCCCCCTTCCATATTTTTGGTACAATCTTCCCCCTAGTGAGAGGGAGGCATCCAGTTGCCTCAGGGAGAATGGAATTCCTGCCAAAAGGGGAATGCAAAGAGTAAGAAATGTCAGAGCTTTCACTTTTGGCTTGCAAAGTAGGCTAGCCCATTTTGATGACTTTGAAAGAAAGGGATTAATTATTGAAGAGCAAAGTTCTGGTACCAATAACAGATGGGAAAGAGAATGGTTGAGGAATCAAGTTTTCCTACACAGAGCTTGCCCTGAGACAGTGAGCAGACCCATGGGATCTAGGTCTGGTGGATTGTTGGAGGTTCTTGGAAGGGAAGGAAGATGGAATCACAGGTAAGTTTGGAAGGATCCCAAAGCAAAGCTTACAATTTCATTTTTATAACCATGTAGAGATATTTGCTTCCAGCATGCATTTGAGCCAAGAGTAGCTGAGTGAGCTGTTTGGAAGAAAGACACTAAGCAGAACTAATTTATAGGGTGCCCATGCAGTGCAGGGAAAAGGGCTGAATTCCAGAACCTTGCAGATGTATTTAAGAAGTGCTGTAAGTGGGGTGATGGACCAAAAGCAAAGGGTCAGGTCTGAGAGGGAACAGAATGCCTTCAATAAGCTACTGAGTGTCTGGAGAACTCATAGTGATGATTGACAGTGTGGGTTGAGTCCAGTGCAGGGGCCTGGGTGGGCAGAGCCCCCTGTGGAGACTCTACTCCACCTACCCCCACTGCTAGGGATCTTCAGGGCTTAATAGACAAGGGGCAAAGAAAGATCCTGAGTTGACAGTTTAATCCCAGAAAACACCAGATTTATCTGTCCATTTTCAACATTCTTTTCTTTTTAGTTTCCTTATTTTGATTTTTGTTGGGGCATTGTAATTATACATAATAGTGGATCTGTTATTACGTATTCATAGGTGTGCACAGTGGAACAATATAATTCGGTCAATTTCCATCCCTACTACCTCTCCTTTTCTCTTGCCCCCCCCAGATTATCTTCTGCTGCTATAAATCCAGTAATAGAGAAATAAAGACAATTAAAAATTCACACACCCATATCTGTGTTCTTGAAATTCACATTCAACGACCTCAATTCTTTGCACTGAGTCTGGTACAAGGACAGCAAAACGTGTAATATGAATTGTAATGCATTCCGCTGTCATATATAAATAAAAAAATTAATAAAAAAGAAGAAAACATGTGTTGAATGGGGGAAGGAAAGGAGGGAATGTTCAGAGCCACACTGCCAGCCCTCTAGCCTAAGGGATCTGCATGTCATCTTATGACAGGTCTTGCTGGCTGCCCTGGGATAGTTTACATAGAATGAAAATTTAGCTGAATTTGCACCTCAGTTCTTCATTGTAAGAGTGGAAGGGTATGCCTTGAAGTTTATTTAGGATTTATATTGATGATCTTCATTATCCAACTAAAAATTTATTTTGTTTATAAGAAATTCTTTTTTTTTTATATAAGAAAAGGAGAATGGTTACAAAGAGCCAGGAAGGAAAGTGGAAGATAATTCATGCTTATTATCTTATTCCCTGTAGAGCTTGGTCAGTTATGGAAGCCAGACAAACTTGTAACTTAGTATTAGCAAACCCCCCATAATAATGTTAAACTGTAATTTTGCTTAGTTTACTTAGTACTCAGTAGCCCCTCAGGCAGTGGTTGAACGAATTAATGAATGAAAGCTGAGGCTCCTGCTCAAGACAGCACAGGCAATAAATGGTGGAGCCCAGAAACGACTCTGGAGCCTGTGTGTTTCCACCAGGCCATAAAGGGCATGCTAAAGTTGCAAATTAGCTCCTCAGTGTCTGTTTGTGCTGCTATAACAAAATACGTGAGACTGGGTAGCTTATAAATAGTGAAAATTTATTTTTCACTGTTCTGGGGGCTGGAAAGTCCAAGACCACCGTGCTAATAGGTCTAGTCTCTGCAGAAGAGGGAGCCCACTCCTCAAGGCTTTTTGTACAGGCCCTAATTCCATGCAAGAGGGTGAAGCTCTCCCAATCACTGTCTACCTCTTCAAACTGACACTATTGCCAGTAACTTTCAACATGTAGATTTATTCAGACCATAGTCATGATCATTTATTTTGTGAGAATTTTTTATTCTTATTTTTATACTTTGTATGGAGGTGCCAATAGACAGTACTTACTAACCTAGTGCTTACTTACACAGTGGGAAAAATTAAAAATTGGCATATTTATATCAAGTCCTCAAATTTATTTTGAGTCCTGAAATTTTGAAGCATAGAGTCATGGATTTAGATTTGGCTTTTGTCTCATGTCAAGCTTCAGTTTTCACACATTATCTGGGAAGTGTTCCTCCTGGGTATTGGTGTCCACTAAGGGCTGAGCTGCAGCAGCAGACTTTGCCACACTCAGTGTGTCTGTTAAGTTTTTTCTCCAGTGTGATTGCTCTGATGCTTCTTAAAGGATGAAGCATGACACAGTGGCTGCATTCCTAGCTTTGTGTGAGATGGGCTAGGTTATGATGTTCAGTAGGTTAGGTTTATTAAACGCATTTTCGACTTAAGGATATTTTCAACTTAGGATGGGTTTTGGGGAATATAACCCCATGATAAGTTGAGAAGCAGCTGCCTGTGTGTTAATGAGGGCACATGTGGACTCAAGTCCTCAACAGCTGATTTAGTTCCCTAAAAATCTACCTGCTATTTCCAAAGAAGATAGCATTTCCTACTTATTGGTCCTAAAGTGACCTGAGCCCATTCACTGGTTTGGATCTCACAAAGGTATTTTTGAAAACATCTGCAGTGCTCAGCAGTACCATAGCACTTGGCATTCCAGAATTCAAAAGTCTGGTCTGTGAAAAAAAGTCTCAGTAGATCTTTAGGAGCTAAATAAAACAGGGAGTTCGTGCAATAGTTATTAATGTCGACTATTTATTATGTCAGATGAGATTGGGATCAGCTGCATTAATATAGTCACAGATCACAAATAAGATAACTGTGTGTTTCTCAGGTAAAAAGTGTAGCAGCTGAGAGTTGGGGTGGTGGCTCAGTGGTAGAGCACTTGCTTAGCACAGGTGAGGCACTGGGTTCAATCCTCAGTAAAAGTAAATGAATAAAATAAAGTTATAAAAATATATATAAAATATATATTTTTATAAAAGAAGTGCAGCAGTTGAGAGTATACAGCCTTGATATCATAGCTTCCAGAAGGGGGAGGGCCTGGATTCCAGTCAGCTTACATTCTGCCATCCCTAGGGAGAACCTTTTGTTTTCATGGCTTCAAATGACCGCTGGGATGCTAGTCACCATTTCTATATTCTAGTCAGGATGGTGGAAGAAAGAGAATGTGTGTATGTGCAAGAGACCAGACAGATGCATGGCTTGGGTCTGACTCCACAGGTTGGTATGGCCACACGGGTTGCAGGAGAGGCCGGAGGTGTAATATGCTTAGTTGGGTACCTGATTGTCTGGTAAACACGGGAGCGACACATGACATAGTGCTTGTATTTCTCCACTCTCTAATCCTTAGGTCATCTTAGCACCCTGCCTGGTAGAGAAGGCAAGTAGTGTCAGCCCAGTGAGTCACAGGCTCTTTCAGGGAAGAACTGTTGTCAGTCCTTTTGGTCTCGTCTCCTCAGCTCCCTTCTTTGGCTTGATAACTGGCCTGTTAGTAAGTTCAAACCCCCCCCCGCCATTTTACAGAGGAGAAAACTGAGACAAAGGAGGGTAGGATGCAGATTAGTGATAGAATCGAGGGGAGAGTCAGTTAGGGATCACCCAACCCCCAGCTATTTATGAGTCCACTATTGCTATGAACTCCAGAGACCTGGTATCTCTCTTAACAGAGCACACATGGGGGTTAGGGGAGGAAAGCAGGCATTTCACGACAACCCCATGTTTAAGATCCTGGGAATGGGGTAACACAGTCTGTCTGAACAGTCTCCATTTAAATTATGAAAATGAGAAATCCTTTTTTGCTCTTTTTCCCCTATGGCAAGAAAAATATAAAATTAGTTGGCCTGAGGTAGAGCTCTTCAAAACAGCTTAAGAAAGCTCCTGGTTGTTCCCAGCCAGGTTCCATCTGTGTTCACCTTTGGGCGTCACCAATATCCTGCTTGTGACTCAGTTTGCTTTTCTGTGTTAGATGAGCTTCTGCCAGACTGAGGCACAGAGCCGATGCTCTGTGTAGGATTCCACACCTCCTTGAGATGTACATCTGCCCTGTGCACCTCCTTCTCACCACTGGTAAAGGAGGGCTCCCTTCCATGAACAGTGGGGGATGGCTGAACACAGGTCACTGGACCTTGGACGGAAGATATTCACAGCAGTTTGTTAGCAGTATGCACTCACAGCCTGGGAGAGAGGATGCTGCGTGCCATGCAGGGCCACATGTGGTGGCACTCAGTGGTAGAATGAGTCAATACACGCTGTGGGAATCAGGATTGGTAAGTGCCAAGAGGGCGGAGCACTCCCTGGTTCCCTTGGGAAGATATGAGTGCTTTTTCGAGTAGTTTCTTGGGCTGGCAGGGAAGCAAAACCCATTAGTGTGAGGACTAGTTGAGTTGCAGCTGGTGCAGCTGTTAGGGACACTTGCCAGGTAGGGAGAGTGTCCTGCTGGGGTTTGGGGTATGGATTTTGCAAGAGCAGAGGAACTCACAGCTAATCCTTTGGGGCTCTATGAGACTCAAAGGTGTTAACAGAGCACACACAGCTTCAGACCTTACAATACACTATCATTGTCCCCATTTAACATGGAGACAGAGCCAAGGGAAAGGATACCCAGCTAATGTGATGCTGACTTTGACATCCCAGATTGTCTTCTTTCCTCTATATTGCTCTGGATCGCATCATTTTTTTTTATTAGAACCCCCTTTTCACCCTGCAAGTGAGCATCTTGCAAATGAAGAAACAAAGTCTGAAAGGGAAGGTTATGCTTAAAGTCCCCAGCTAGGGAGGGAGAGAGTCAAGTTGGAACTCAGGGTGTTGAGTCCAGGGCTCCACACCTGCTGGGACACTTGTTTGCCCTGATATCAAAGGAGGGGTCCCAGCCTGATGGTCCCACATCTCTGGGTAGGATGAGGTAGGACAGGCCTTGTCTAACTGGAATACCAGTGGGGTTCTGCAGCTTTAAGATGTCTTAATGGTAAGACAGGAGAGCGAACTAAATTCTTTAGGCTAGTTTTTGGCTTTGGTTGCTTTTTGAAAAAATAAGGACTGAGACAATATTATAAATATCCAGTAGTGATATTAAAAATATTTAACAACTGTGCTGAAAAGATTGTCACTTCTAGCTAGTATAAGCATTAACTCTTAAGTTGCTGGACGGTCCTGGGGAAGGAGTTGTGGAAATTGGAAGGATATGCAGAGAGTTTGGGAGCATGGCTATTTACCCACCAATGCAGAAGCATTTCAATATTTTCACATCAGCCTTTGCTGTAGTCTATAACTAGCAATCCAGCTGCTGAGTATATATCCCTCCCTCAAATTTTCCTCAGGCCTATAAGGTGACATGGACAAGGATGTTCAATCCAGTGTTGCTTGTGGTGGTGGCAATGTGGAGCAATGTGGAACATTCAGGGGATCCATCACTGGGGAATGGAGGGGTAGCTTCAGGGTGATGCACACAGTAATAAAGAAAATAGACCAGATGCAAAGAACAATAGGAATGGAGCTAAAAAGGACACATCATGTTAAGTAGAATGCCAGAGATGTTTAAGATTAAAGACAAATACCATTTATATACATTAAAAGCATATGCATTAAAAGTAGCCATAGACATTTTGCAAGGACACATGGAAACCAAAGGCTACCTTATCAAGATATGATGATGAGAAGGGCAAAGTGGGCAGCAAGAGCTTTGCTGTCGACATCAGCTGGCAGCTGATGGGGACACTACTTGAGCATTTTGAGAACATTTATATCTCAGTATTGGGCTCTCATATTTCCTACCCTTCTTTGCCTCTGGGTCATACCAGGCCTTCATGTGAGAGTGAGTTGGGCTGCAGACAGTGCTATAAGAAGACCCTTCCTTAGAAGCATGTATTCAGGGAACCCAGGGACGTTTCTGAATCCAAGGGACTGGGACCCTGAGAAGGAGGGAGCTTCTGAGGGTGATGTTGACAGACCCACAAGATGGGGTTCTGTGAATGACAGAAAACCTTGAATAACAGTGACTTAGATAATACGTTTACTTCCCTCAGATAAACGAAAGAATCCCAGGGGTGTTAGGGTGACCCAGGTACCTTCTATCTGCTTACTCTGCTATCCTTGTCATGTGGCTTCTACTTGCGGGTCCAGATGTCTAGTCCAGATCCAACTGTTTTCTCCGTACTCAGAGAGCATGAAGGAAAAAAGGAAGTCGGTGCTCCTCCCTTCCCCTGGTGACACTTCCCAGAAGCCCAATGAATCACTTCTACCGATGTCCCATGGGAAAGAACTCAGCCCTGAGCCCTCTCCTAGTTCATGGGAGACAAGGTCATGTAGACTTTTATCCTGGGGAGCAACATGGCTAAAAGGATGGTCAACTGTCCCAGCTTGCTCTGAAATGAGGGTGTTCCTGAAGTACACTGGACTTTTAGTTTTAAAAGTGAAATAGTTCTAGACAAACTGGGAAGGGTTGGTCACTGTGTTACCCAGGTAATAATTGGAGTCACTACTACTGAGAAAGTAGAAAAGGTCATGAGGTTGTGTCCAGTAGCCTCCCATGAAGATATCCTTTATTCTTGTAGTTGGAAATAAAGGGCAGGTCTTAAGTTCCCCTTCTGAGGGAAAACCATGAAGATGACATCTCTGTCTTTGGTGTTTTGGGTTTGCTTTTCTGCATCCTCCCATGCAGTTTCAGGAACTTAGTTATCAGTCCATCTGTTTGCCCATCCAGCTATTCACTCATCCATCCAATCATTGACTTTTTCATTCTTAAGGCATTTGCTGAATATCTGTGTTGGGTCACAAAGATACACACAGTTCCTACCCTCAAGGACCTCCCTCTCGATGCATGAGACTCCATTCAAATACTAGTACAGAAACATAATTGTAACTGGAGCTTTGTACAAAGTAAAATGGGAAATAGTAAAAGCAACCAAATTTGGTTTTTGAGTCAGAGAAAAAGCCTGACAGAAGGGGTGACACTTGGCATTTTCCAGGTGCAGAATGGACGCATTCATTAAGGAGCAGGACACAGAAAGGGCCAAGACTCAAATAGCATACTCTGGAAAGATTGGTTAGTGCTGTGAGGCTGGAATGCAAAGGGCTTGCCGAGGGGAGGGAAAAGATGGGGTGAAACAGGAAGAGAGAGTGTAAAGAGCTTGAAAAAGTTAAGCTGTGGCCAGAGTGAGTCCTCTGGAAGGCCATTTCATAGACTGACTTCTCAGACAGAGCCTTTACTAGGCTAACATGTGACGAGTATCCACCAGAATACAGTATGTGTGCTCAAAGGCTCTGAACAGGCACAGGCCGTCAGTAGAACTCATGCAGGGAAATCCCAGAGCATCCTCAGAGGGCATCTCCAAGTACTGGAGGTAAACATTCTTTTGTGCCTGGAGATGTAGGCCCTATTCTGTCACAGGGTTCTTCTTTCTTTAATAATTTATACCCTATCTCCTTTAATCTATAGAAATATAAAGCTTTTAGAGCTGGCAAGGACCTTACAGATCACATCATCCAAAACCAAAGAGGGAGCCAAAGAGGAAATACCACTGAGCTCATCAGGGCAGAGGTGAGCCCGAATTTAAACTTTTGGACTCTAAGACTATGAAGATTTAAAGGACATTTAATTATGAAAATATGAGAGGGCAGTTAAGGTAAGCATATAGAATTTCATGAAAGAATCATGTTCCTTGTTGAATAAGATCATTCTAGCTAATTAACAATTTAATTTAATTTAATATGAGTTTAGTCCTGAGCTTCCTGATATCCAAGCAGAGACAGATATGATGGTTTATATATTTTCTTCTTCCTGGTAAAAGGTAGCCTGGAAATAAAGGATTGAAGAGCCCACTATGAGAAGATAGAAACCAGCAGGCCCGACAACAGAGCCTTTGGTTATTCACTTCATAAACTTGCAGACATCCTGGAAATACAGTCTTGCAGGAGCTCTCCAGTACTTAAAGGCCACCACATCAGGTGCCATGAAGGAAGGAAGCACAGGACACCAAGGCAGTGTGGAGAGGAGATATGCAGCCCATGGTGGGAGAGGGACCTCCCAGAGGGTCCTAATTATCAATTGGGTTATGTCAGTTTTCTGTTGAGCAAGAAAGGGATTGGTGGATGGGAATGGTACTGTAAACAGAGGCAGCCCCATTGTGAATGCAGAGAAACCTGGAAAAAAAATCTGGTAAGTTTCAGGAATTGCAGGTTTTTCATGTGCTCAGATTGGCTGAAGTGACATTTAGTCTGCCAAGTAAAGAGGCATGAGTAAGAGACCGACTGAATGAATATTAACCATTATTACTAAAACTCCCTCGCTGTCCACTTTTCTTCTAGAGGTGAAATTATCTCCATTTTCATCTGTAGATCTGTCCCGATTTAAGAAGCAAATTAATACTTCCCTTACCTTGTGTGTTGGGGGTGGGGGCAATATCCAGTAGATTTTCCGTCACTTAGACTTTAGTGAGAATTAAAGGTCAAAGACAGATTTGGGTGTAGAGAGAGCAAGGAGTGAGTATATGATAGGTGGGTAAGAGACAGACTGCCCAAAGCAGGTAGTGTCCAGAGCAAGGGTATACAGAGGTCTGGAAGACAGACTGGATGCATCTCACACTGGCTTTATATATCCCCAAAGACTTTGACTTTTCGGAGTCCTCTTTGAAACCACAGAGGAGTAAACAATATTGTCAGTGGATGAGTTACAGTTGACAAGTTAATGTGAGGTTCCTTTGAGGCTTTCCCATAGGCGTGATTAGTTAAGAGGGGAGTAGGTATCATGTCATGCATCCTGAAGACATTTTGATGGGTTAGGAAGTGGATCTGTGGGGGAAAGAAGGCAATTAGGTCAAAGCATGCAATTAGGTCAAAGCATGTCCCCACTGTGGTGGGGACAGATTGAGGGAAGGGGATCCACACACAGAGGTTCTCTCTCTCTCTCTCTCTCTCTCTCTCTCTCTGTCTCTCTCCATCTATCTGTGTGTGTGTGTGTGTGTGTGTGTGTGTGTGTGTGTGTGTGTGTTTTGAAATAAATTAACCACGTTTCCTGGCTCAACTGTGGTCAATGTTCAAGGGTAAATATTCTGGGAACAGACATGCTTTATGGTCCCTACAACATATTCCTGTTTATTATTTCATTTGTTTCACATAGTTATCCTATGAGTGAGAATGACCTTACAGATAATAGTAGCAGGACTGAAAGACTAGATGACTGCTCACATCCTTCAGCAGGCAGAGAACCAAGACATCTGACTCAAACCTGTGCTCCTCTGCATATGCATTCTACAGGCCCACAATGGAGGCTCACCCCTTTCCATCCCCAGCTCCTGCAGATGCTACGGGGCCCTTCCTGACCACTCCTACCAGTGCCATTCCTCTTGCTGACACCCAACTAGACTCTCCTGCAGCACAGTTGCCTTCTGCAGGGCTTAGAGATGCAGAACATGATTCTTTTCAAGCAAACAGCATGGGCTTTTGGGATAAACTTAGTGATTTTGGAAAGATTAAGTAGCTAACTGCTGGGGGAGACCTGAAATCATTCTTCTTAAGGTGCTGATAAAATGTAAACATCTTAGGTATAAACTTAAACCTTAGATGAAAGATGATGAATTGTGTATAAAAATTACCTTTTCCAGCCTCTTGCTAACAGCAATGTAGACAAAAGCTTTGGATCCTCCCTTTACTGGACAGGAGGCAGGCTTGGGGGAACCAAAGAACCACGGGATCAGGGACAGAGGAATCAAAGCATGGGCTCTGCAGCTACCTTGCCTTCCATGAGCCAAATGAAAATGCTGGAGACCAGTGGTCCCCAGTCCTTCAAGGGAAGATCATCTTATACTTTGGTGGCTACCTCTCCTCTGGGCCACCACCCTTTAAGTTTCAGGTTTCACCTCTTTGAAGCCTACAAGATACTGTAAGCATTGCTCCTTCCCCCCCCCCCCCAGTGGGTTTTGATTGAACAAAGTATAATTAGAGACCCCACAGATCATCATAGGGTACTTCCACGAGGTCAAGAAAGTGTCTTTCACTCATTCCACAGATTCCTTTGAACCCATCCTCGAATATGTGTGGTTTCGCTAAGCGCTTCTCTGAGGTGGTGGTCAGCAGATGGTGGGTTGGGGGCGCCGGGTTGAGGGCAGCTGGCAGAGCTAGTGATGTCGAGTGGGAATCCAGGGAACACTGGGCGCCTACAGCTTGGAGCAGCTGACTCTGAGGAATTACTGCATGTCTGCACAATTTAAAAATCTGCAGTCTGGGGGTGGGAGGGGGAAGGCGGGGGTGGGTCCCCCAGCGTCCCATTTCTCCTCCAGTCTGTTGGCTGAGCGTTCTCGGATTGGTGGAGAGAAACCAGGAAGGCCTTTTGAACCACACGCTGCCCTTTCTGGGGTCCTGTTTGTTCCCCAATCTGAGCGAAAGGCATCTCTTTCTGACTCTCTTCCATTCGTCCTTCTGAAAGGTGACCGGATTGGTTCCCCCTCTGCTCATGAGGTGCATATGCTTGGTGCATGTGTCCAGCCATCTCTTCTGACTTGGTAAGTCGAGGAATGGAACAAACCATCTTGTGAGTCTTCGAACAGCGGGAGGTGGCAAACGTTGGCAGAACTGGGGCTGTTTCCTCCTTCGCACTTGGTTTTAAAACAAGTTGGGGCCTTGCGACTTCCCAAGAAAATCCCGGCAAATTTGCTACGAGTTGCTTGGGCCGCGACTTTTGAGAAGTATTTTAACCCCAGCCGCTGAAGTCGTGGGGGAGTTGGTTTTCTCCGCGGGGCCGCGGTGCTCTCAGCCCGGGTGAGGCTGGCGCGCGGGTGGGAGGCCCGGGACGCGCTCTGGCGATCACTGGGGCAGAGCAAGTTGCTCCAGGGGTGACTGCACTGGCCTGGGCGCGGGAGAGGGGGGCACTTGTCCTGCAAAGCTGCGTTTCAATCCAGTCATCTTTCCTCTTGTCTCCTGGTCTGACCCCGCAGTCCGCCACTGCCCGCGCTGGAGCACCGCGCCCTTGGCCACGGGAGCCCAAGTAAAAGGCTAGATTCGAGGCAGCGGGCGGAGCCGGGACCAACGGGGCGGTGACTGAGCGGCGGGCCCCGCCCGGCCCCGCCCGCCGCACTCGGGCGCCTCTCTCAAGCCCGGCGGGACCAAGGGACTGACCGACCGACGCGGGCCACCCCGCTCTCCTCGCCGCCAAGGCGGCGGGCGCGGGGCGGCGCGGAGAGGCCTGATCCCTGCAGCACTGGCGCGCAGCGTTGCAGAGCGGAGCAAGCCAGACGCACCAGGACTTCTGCAGGTACCTGCTCGCGTCCCCACCTCGCTGCACCCTCAGGGGACTTCTGCGTGAGCCCCCTCAACTTTATTGCATCTTTCCCCACCTTTGATGCTCCAGGCTCCGGCGATTCGGGTTGCAGGTGCAGGTCTACTCCCGCAAGGGACTTTGCATCCTACTGGGCGCTTGTCTGCAGGCGTCCCCCATCTTCCAGTCCCCGGAGCGCGCCGTCGCTGGAGTCCTAAGTCTCTGCCTGTTGCGCGAGCTGCGAACAGCCGAAACGGTGTGTGAGTCCCTTTGAAAGCCGCGGGGAAGGTATCTAGGATCAGCTTTCGGGGCTTTGGGTGGGTTGGAAAACAGACTGGAGGCGGGAGAAGAGATGAGCCGCGGAAAGGCGGCACCTCGCGTAGGGGCATCCCCGGGGCGTTTCCTTAGTCGGGAAGCCCTTCCTTCCCTTTCTCGAGAGGAGGCGCTTTCCTGGCGAATGTAAGTGCTTCCCAGGCCGCCTGCTCCGCCTTCTTCCCTGTCATTTCTCCCCTCCCCTTTGCCCTGCAGCGGAGCAAGGTGCCCCGCGACAGTTGCAGGGAAGAGCGCACCCATGGCCCTTGTCCTGGTGCATCGTTGCGCCCAAGGACTGCGGGCACGCTCTGGGTGGGGGCGGCTTGGGGCTTGCAGAGCCGGCGTGGAGTCACCGGTAGTGTCTCAGCATATAGATAAGCGGTAGTGGTGCGGGTCGGTGCCTCGGGGTCAGGAACTCTTTTTTTTTTTTTTTTCCTCGCGCCCCTCTAGATAGCTGGGTGCCTGACCTCCGGAGGCTCTTCAGCCTGCGAGAGATCCAGACCTGCCGGCAGGGGCCGTGGCGAGCCGGGCTAGGCGCCTGCCTTTCGCATTGCAGAGCTTGTCCCCCGTTCCTGCCCCCCCTCCCCGCCCCGTGTCCCTTCTCTTCGGATTTGGGAAAGAAACATCTTTTGTCCTCTTGTTATTTTCTTCTGTCTGGGCCGAGGAGACCGAGGGGATAGTTTAACTCGGGTAGCCTCTTCTTCAGCTGGTGAGACTGACCCCAGGGGCTCTGGTTTGGTGCCGAGGTGCAAAGAGCCAGGGGAGGTTTCTTATGGTCTTCCTGGAGAGTATTTATGGTTCTCCCAAGGATTTGTCTTTCACCTTAACCTCTGAAGAGTGTAGGCAGGCGAGGGAAACCAGAACAGAAACCTTTCCCTTTGCTTTTCATATATTTGCTTAAGCGATTTGCATAATCGTGCGTTTAGAACTGTGTAAGTTACTCCTAGATGCTCCCCTTCTTACGCCACTTGCAAATACCTGCCCACGCACACAGGAAAGGAGTATTTTCCTGAGCACCTGCCTCTTTGCTAAAGGTATGAACCTTCATGCGAACTCTTCACCTGGGCATCGAACTCTTTGAGGACATTGATTCATTCACTGTGCATTTATAAGGAGCCCACCATGGGTAAGGCCCAGACCCCGGGCTGCCTTATGGGGATGGGTTAGTGGAAGAGTTTCTGTTCCTTTTATTAACTGTTCTTTCTCACCAGATTCCTTCCTTCTCCTTGTTCATCATTTCAGAACGAGATTGTCAGTATTAGGAGAGAAAGGAGAAGGATGAGGAAGTGCATTGGAACTCCGAGTCCAAAGCATGTTGTGAACATTCTAAGGAGTCTGGTGGGATCTGATTTAACTGAATCTGTGTCTGAGTCATCATTATTGCCTAAATACAGTCATTGATGAATGCAGCCAAGACAAATGTTTGCAGAAGAGAGCAAGTTGGGAGGTCAGAAGTAGTCTTTGCATTGTTCCTATTATTACATTATTAAAAATCCAATGCTCTGACGTTTGGATTTGTCAGCAAAGTTCCAGCTAAGGTGATTCTTGCTCCTTCTCCTCCTCCTCTTCTTTGGAAGGGGAAGAATGGGGATTCCAGTCTCCTCCTGTCTGTAATGAATTCACTGTAATCCTTCCCAGATTCTGCATCTCTCTGTTCTTCCCCACATCTCAATCTGCCCCCTATTTGGCATTTGGAGTTGGAATGTGTGTCAGCTTTGAGAAAGTATGCACCAAGCGCCCCCACCCCCTTCTTTTAATAGATAGCATTTATTGGCTGCATACTATATATCAGATACTCTGCTAGAAATCTTTCCAGGCATTATCTCATTTAATCCTAGCAACAACCCCATGAAAAAGTGAGGCTTGGGAGTTGCCAGCAGATGGAGCCTCTCGGGTGAGTCCTGAGTTTCATGGAAGCCCAACAGGATAGAGTGGGACTAAAGTCTCAAAAGTAGGGAAGAACAGCTCTCCAGGGCAAATCCCTGCAGAAAGAAAAGTGGGTGTATTTATTTCCCCTGTTTATCAAGCATCAAGATGGTGTACTCCTCCAGAGTCTCACTCCTCCAGAGTTATCTGGAGGTAATAGATGTAAGTAGAGAACAGCATATGACTTGGGGATCTGAGTTCCAGCCTTGATTTCAAATTCTTTATCTCCTTGACTTGACATCAGTCACTTTTCTTCTCTGCATCTTATCTGTTTAGCTATAAGGATAGATTTCTAATATTTATTGTCACCTTTTGCTAGGCACTACAAGCTAAAAACTTTCACATGTATTAACTCATTTCTTCTTGATGATAATATAGCAGATATTTCAAATGAGGAAAAAGACTGAAACTGAGCACATAATTGTGTAAGGCCATCCAGCTAGGAAAACATGAAGCTGGGATTCTATCCCCAGAAGTCTGCCTGCAGGACCACTGGGAGATCGAACCCTTCCTTGTTTATTCTTAGTAGGACCTCAGTCTTAGTAGGACCTAAGACTGAGTTTATTGAGTGTTGATTGGTGGAGCTGGCTTGAAGTTTCTGGTTTTACATCTCAGCCTTAAAAAGAATTTTGAAGGTTGCACTAGAAAATGAATCTCTTTCCTTTGCCAAAATAGTCTACTTTTCAATGCAAGTCTTCCCATCTGGTTAGAAAAAAAGAAAGACAGAACTCAGAGACCATAGGCTAGGAAACTTTATGATTATTCCAGAAAACATGGTGAACAATATGAGAAACTCAGAAAATCACAGAATGCATTGCCTCTGAGTCAAATCCATCCAGTAAGTCAACCAGTAACCAACCCACAAATGTTTATTGTGTGGGTGCCATGTGCTTGGCCTATAGGCACTGAGGGAAGGTGAGATCTGATATGTAGTCTTTGAGCTTGAATCCACAGTGGATCTCAAGACTCAAGATTAGTAAGTACAAGACAATACAGATTCTAATTATGTAACTCCAGGTAAGAATTACAAAGACTCCGTCACATACAAACAATTTGCAGGAACTTTCATGGTAGTTATTTTCATAGTAACTGAGTGTGAGAAGCCTGAACCAAAGGTGAGGAAAATAAGGCAAGGTGGGCCTTGAACTTGGACTTGGCCTGGCATCTTCTGACTCCAACTGCAACATCTTTCTTTTTCACTTCTGTCTGGTGTGGGAGACAGAACAGAAGGGCATGAGATAGGGAATGTCCTTAGAGATGGCTGAGTTTGAAATTTATCCTGAAGCTGCTTTTTTGTTTGTTGACCTTGGCCACCTGGGGGCATTTAGTAGGGGAAGGAGAGTAAACAGGAGAGGAGGAAGAGAAAGTGTTTTGTTTTGGTTTTACTTTTTCAGGGACCTGATCCTATGTGAAGCATGGAGGGGACACCCAATTTTAAACATAGTCACAATGTTTAGAATCTGCAGGAAAAAAAAGGAAAAGCTTTCATCCTAGTTTATAGTTTCTGTTCTTCATCTTTTGAAACTTTGTAACATCTGTGCATTGTAAAAGAAAACTCTCTTTTATAAACTAAAAATAGTTACTAGATTAGGTTGTTGGCAAAGGTTTTCTCTTTTTGGAGTCCTGCAGAGCCTTAAACCATTATTTGCTTGGAGGAGATACTGTATGAATATGACCTTCATTTGCACAAGTGTCCAATGATAAATGCTTAAGATCAGCTTCCTTTTAGCTCACAATGTTACAGTGAAGCAGTTAATGTTTACATCAGCTGCTTCAGTTTCCTTGCTAAAGTTCCAAATAAAGAATATAGTCTCCCATCAGCTGAGAACCTATTAGATTTCATCAAAATTAACTTAATGGTTGCCTTATCTAGTCATAAATCTGTTATCTTTACATAGTTAAATATAAACAAGCATTCATTCAATAAGCGATATGTACTATGTCAGGAGCTGGGCAGACTGTGGTAAAGGAAACTGTGGATAGGGTGTGGGTGGTGGTGGAAAGAGAAAGACATTAAACAAATAAATGCAAAATTTGAGCAGTAGTAGTGCTTAAAGACTTCATGGAGTGACAAGAGTGGGGAGGGCACTACTTCAGATGGGAGTATCAGAGAAGACCTTTCTTAAGAAGAGATTTCATTCTGAGGGGTAAACAGGAATTTATTAAGTGAAGAGTAGGGGAAAGAATTCCAAGCTGAGGATTCTTAGGCGGGAATGAGCATTGACCAATAGGAGAAGAAGTCTGGAGATGTTTGGGAGGAAGTTGGAGAATAGGGCAGGGGTCAGATCATGTTGCACCCTTTATATAAGTTGAGGGTCTTATGGTTTATCCAGAGGGATATGGAAAGAAATTAATGGATTTGCGGTAAGGGACTACCATGAGCCTATTTGCATTTGTAGTGATCACCTCTTATCAGCAGTTTTGCTCTCTATTTGGTTTCAGTTAACCCACAGTCAGCTGCCATTCAAAAATATTCAGTGGATATTTCAGAAATGAACAATTCCTAAGTTTTGAGCTGAAGGCCACCCTGAGGAATGTGATGGAGTGGCATGCCATCCCACTGCGTCCCTCCAGGGATGTGAATTATCCCCTTGTCTAGCATGTACATACTATATTCCTACCTGCCTGATATTCAGTCAGTGACCATCTCAATTATCAGATCAGCTGTAGAGGTATTGTGGTGCTTGTGCTTAAGTGACCATTATTTTACTTAATAATGATCCCAAGCTGTAAAAGGAGTGATGTTGGCAATTTGGATCTGTCAAAGAGAAGCTTGAAAGTAGTTCCTTTAAGTGAAAAGGTGAAAGTACAATAAGACATTTTGAGTGTGTGTGTGAACCACAGTAACATAATTTTTATTGTCGGTATTGTTATAATTTATTTAGTTTATTGGTCATTATGGTTAATATCTTATTGTGCCTCATTTAGAAATTAAACTATCATAGATGTAGCAAAAAATATAGTATATATGAGGGGTTAGATACATTTGTACATTCAGGCATCCACTGGGAACATATTTCCTGAGGATGAGGGGGGACCACTTTATACAGGATGGCCTGAAGTCTGTGAAGAATAGATTGAGAGGTGTAGGTATGGGACTTGGAAACCTAGTTTGGAGATGGGACCTAAAGCCAGATTGGACTGGGTTGAAAAGTGAATGGGAGGTGAGGAATTGGAGACAGACATGGATAGCTTCGTTATAAAAGGGAACAGAGAGGCAGGGTGGTGTGGGAACAGATTTGTGTCTATGTGAAAGGCGACCTTGGCTGAGGGTAGGGAGCTGAGTTCCCTAATAAATCCACACATACACATCTTTACATGTAGATTTACATGGTAGTAAACACTTCTAGAAGATTAATTTGAATTCTAGTTCTAGCTTTGTCTCCAGTTGCTGGGTAACTTTGAGAATATTACTTGTCCTGCCCTATGCTACTTTTTTCCTACAAAGTGGTCATTTTATGAGATTATATATATATATATATATATATATATATATATATATATATATATACAGGTACTAGGGATTGAACTCCAGGGCACTCGATCACTGAGCCACATCCCCAGCCCTATTTTGTATTTTATTTAGAGACAGGGTCTCGCTGAGTTGCTTAGCACTTAGGTTTTGCTGAGGCTGGCTTTGAACTCATGATCCACCTGTCTCAGCCTCCCAAGCCACTGGGATTACAGGTATGCACCTCGATGCCTGGCTACAAGTCTTTTTTTAATTGCATAATTTATACACATTAATTTGGATAGTTTATATAAATGGACTTAGGGGAACTCTCAATGGGCATGGAGGAACCGTTGTGATAGGATCTAGGCATTTTCTCATTGATGATCATCAATAAGCTGCTTTCAAATTGGCTTAAAGGAGAGACATCAGTTACAAGTCTGGTGGTGAGGAGACACAAGCCCCTATAATATAGATAGAGGGAGACCTGGTGGAGATCCCTGGGTATAGTTGTAAACTTCTTTTTATGTCTCAGTAGACTCTTTCCTATCACATGGGACACTTACTCTGTACCCATGGCTACATTGTAAAGACATGGAAGAGAAGTACCTCTGTTCTGTTTCCTGAGACTTCCCAGGGATTCATTTATAGTCATAGGGAAGGAAGGTCCATAGAACTTATTCCACAGAACAGTTAAGTCATTTGCTGCCTCTAGAAGATCTCTTCTTAGGTTCTCCAGAGAAACAGAACCAATAGGATATGTATAATTTTAGAAAGGTATTTATTATAAGGCTTTGTCTTACACAATAATGGAGGCTGGCAGGTCTGACACCTGCAGGGTAGACTATCATGGTACAGATCCAGGAGAGCCAGTACTCTGGTACAAGGCTGGAGACAGATTGCTGTAGAAGTGGGAAGAGCTGATATTCTAGTGAAATTCAAAGGCAATCTTCTGGAGAGTTCACTCTTGTTTAGAGGAGGCCAGTCTTTGTTTCATTTAAGCCTTCAGCTGATTTGATGAGGCCCACCCATGCAGGGATAGCAATCCCCTTTACTTAATTTTTACCAATTTATATGTTTAGCTCATACAAAATGCCCCTTCAGAAACCTCAAATAATGTTTGACTAAGCATCTGGGCACCTAGCATCCCAGCTTATAATATTAACCATCACACCACATTTAGCAGTATATGCTGAACTAAAGGTCCAAAAGAAGGAAAGAGTAGTCCCCTGGAGTCATAAGGAGTGAGCATGAAATAGGGCCACTGGATTAAGAGTGACTTCAAAGATCTGTTAGGTCCTTTACTGCCTCAAGAAGACTTTTGTTTTGGTAATATTGACCTAAGTTCTGGTAAATATTTAGTTTGTGTTGAGATAAAAGAATGCCAGCAGACTAAATCTGGGGGCTTGAGTATGCTTACTTTCAAAAAACTTTCCTGCTATGGGCCACTTGGCTTTCCTAAGCCCTGATGGATGTGTGGAGATGAACCTAAAAGCATTTCCTATGATTTACTTGAGGTAAAAAAACATAATTGGCCAAAGAGATGGGAGGACCTCGTGGTTAAAGACTGTGGTTTGTAAATTTGGATTGAGAAGGGATGCCTGGGTTCTGGCAGGGAAATCTCACTGGTTCTTGTCTTGGAGGTCAATAAATCATATGGTGTGGACAAGGTTTTTCTTGCGGGTTTTTAAGATCCCCATTTTCTAAGTATGGTAGCCTCAGGAGGCCACTGACATTAAGTCCCCCCTCCCCCATTTCCTTGGCAATTAGACATTGTCTGGCTAAGATTCAGCCCTGACTTATGTTTCAGAGTTGAGCCTCCTTGGCAAAGTTTATTTCCTCTGGGCTGAGAGTGTAAAAGGGAAGTGTCACGTGTGACAGTATCTACCTTCCTACCTATCTATCTACCTATCTACCTACCTATCTACCCACCCACCTACCTACCTACCTACCTACCTGATCTATCTATATATCTATTCATCCATTCATTTCTATCTATCCATCTGTCTTTGTCCATTCATCTATCTGTCTATCTATCCATTTAGCTATCTTTGCCAAAGTGTGAAAAGGTACCAATGTCCCCATATCCTCTCATCATCTCTGTAGATTCTGGAAAGCAGGCTGACTTGAGATGGGAATAGGAGAATCATAGACATTCATATGGTGCCTAAGACGTCACCCTTTAAGCCATTTTCCCAGACTTCAGGAGGACTCAGAGTCTGTCTTCTCAAGCATGCATTCCTATTTACTATGGGGTGAGAACTTTCTTGCAGCATGGGAGAAGGAAAGCCTGCAGCTACCTAGAGATAATGGCTACAGCTGCCTTCTGAAACATAGCCTTGAGCTGTCAGATGCCCCTGCTGGGCACGCTGGAGGATCTGTTTCTTCCTTCCAGTTCTATTCTGTCTTGGTCCTCTGTATGTGGAGAACTTGGAAACTCAGAGAGAGGTGGGAGTATGTAGGAAATGGGTTGAAGAAAGGAGAGGTGTGAGAATTAATTTTAATAAGTCAAATTGAAAACTTTTTTGACTTGCATTGCCTGGGGATCTCATTATCTTATAATTTTTTTTTCATATTCATGAAGTATAGAATTAGTCATAGCAGATAGTTCTGGGCAAAGCATTTAAAATATCCTCCTAGGATGGCTTCCAGGAATTGGATATGGATGTTTGTGAAGCATAAACACATTTTTTCCTACCTTTCCAATGATGGACTACCTATCTACCTACCTATCTACCTATATAAGTCATCATATTTATTTCATTATATCTTTAAAAAAGTAAAATGCCTTCCCCCCTCAAAAAAAAGTCACTGTGAGAACTTGCTGCAGCAAAAGACACTTGGCCCTCTGAGAGTTTCATTGTAAATTTGCTGAGGATTTATGGTTTGGCAAAAGCGTTCTGTTTTCTTCTAGCAGCAGGAAACACTTTTCTGAAATCCGTTTTGGAAATGCCAGAACATGTCGGGTGCTCAGGCGGGATACAGAGAAACAATAGCTTATGTTATGCTTTGCAAGTGTCTCCCAAAATTTCATGTGTTGAAATTTGGCTGCAACTTTGATGACATTAAGAGGGTGGGAAATCTGACTAAAATTCATGTGTTGGTATTTGGATGTGAGGGCTTTGGGAGGTCATTTGGACTGCAGGAGGCATGAGGATGAACTCCCAGGATGGCACTAGTGACTGTGTAAGAAGGGGAACAGACCTGAGCTGGCGTACTTGCTCTGCCTCACTGTGTGACGCCCTCCCCCATGTCGTCATGCAGCAGGAGGGCCCTCCCAGATCTGGCACCATGCTCTTGGACTCCCAGTCTCCAGAACTGTGAGCTAAATCAACTTCTATATAAATAACCGGTCTCAGGTGTTTTGTTCCAGAAGCAGAAAATAGACTATGACAACTAGTGGTAGATCTCATCACAGTGTCCTGAGCCCCCAGGAAAGCAATATGGCAGGAAGGCACCTCTCAGGCAACCCTTTCCACTCCATTTTGAGCAGGAAAACCCTTGTTTTGTAAGTGGAACATTCATTTAGTCATGTTTCCACCAGACATCTCCCACTTATCTACTATGAATCAGCCACTGATATCACTCGATGTCAGGGATATTGCTAAGAAATGGCATTCTGCAAGTGCAAAGGAGAGGTCCCTATTTAGTATTAGATGTGTGTGTGTGTGTGTGTGTGTGTGTGTGTTGATAGGATAAAGGAGTGCACTGAAAGCGTCCTGAGAGAGGTGACATTTGAGCTGATTTCTTGAAGACAGAACTTGACTTAACTGGAAAACAAGGGGAAAGAAGATGCCCTCCTGAGGGAACAGCCTCAGTGAGGTTTGGCAGGGAAAGTGCATGGTGTGGTTGGGGACGACAGTCAATCAACGGGACTGAGGCAGCCGAGTGAGGAGCAGGTGGGTGGATGCTGAGGACAGAGAGGCAGGAGGGCATGCTCTTGCTTAATGTCTAAGGAGTTTAGACTCTGCCCTTGAGATGCCGGAGGATACTTTGACTTGTGGTTTAGAAAGTTCTCCTGACTCCCGTGAAAAGGGAATCGGCATTATTAGTGAGAAGGGAGATAAGTCGATGCCACTGCTCAACTGCTGGTGTGATTTTTGGGAGTACGGGAGAGGGTCCTCTGCTCCTCAGTGTCTGAAATTCTCTAGACTTCTATTTCCCTCCCTCCTTCCCTCCCTTCCTTTCTTCCTTTTGGTCCCATGTGTGTTTTCTCTTCCTAAAGTCCCCAAATTTCCTTGGGGTAATTGTCCCTGGCCCTACTTAATATTGTCTTGGCAGGACAGTAGCTGCTAAGGATGTCCCTGGAGGCTCCATTCTTTCTGCCAGCTTCTTTTCCATGCTCCAATATAGCCATTAGGTGGACGGGTGGCACGGGCTTAGCCAGTCATGAGCTTTGTTAATTGAGTGATTTCCAGACCCTTCAGAAGGACCTTGGGTCTTTCTTATTTCAGGTATGGTTCTTTGGCCTTCTTTTAGATTCTAGGAGCTTCATGTAGCCCTCTGAAAAAATTTCATTTGCGTTAGCCACAGCAGTTGTTGCTTGTGTTCCAAGAACCCCAATAGATGTAGGGAATGTCCGAAGGCCTTACTTCATACCAGAATCTAAGTAGCCTTTCCTGCTGGGTTCAAAGGGGAACAGGGAGAGAGCACAAGGGTGTATCTGCAGAAATGGAGCCAGGGATGTCCTGAAAGGACAGAGGGAAAGTATGTCTCTGCAGACCAACTTAGTTACTTCCCAGTATTACTGTAGGGTCCTGCTTCTGTGTCTACCTGGAGTGGGTCAAATTAGCATCAAATAAATGGAGACACTTCTTAGATACTTAGGATTCCAGTTCTTATTCACTTAGGACTAGTCCTAACTCAGGACTCTTGCAGTATTAGTGATAAAAATAGTTAAGTGTTGATGGAGCACTTACATAATGCATCAGACACTGTTATAAATGTGATGTATATATTAATCCATTTAATATTCACAGAGACAGATGGAGATTCTTCACAACTTTTATGGATGAAAATTCTATTGTCATCTTGTCCTTGCATGCAATGGTTATTTTGTTACATCTATCTATCTATCTACCTATCTATCATCTGTTTTTCTGTCAAAGACAGATGAGGAAACCTCAGGGAAGACTTTTAATAACTTAGCGAGGAAGTGGAAGATTGGCTGGGTACTGAGCCTGTGCCTTTATCTGTGGGTCTGAATCTTTTTCTGACTGTGGCCTCAGTTTCCTTGTTTGCAGAATGAGAGTAATAATAGCATTTATCCAGCACTGTACAGCATCAAGTAAACACCATACAATGTTTTCTTAGAATAATCACTTTGGGACAGACACTATCACAATGCCAGAATGCACATGTTTATACAAGTGAGCTCAGGACTCTTCTGTCTGTCCCTAATGCTTTGCAGAGTCTGGTAGCTCCTAACAGAAAGGACGGGAGGTGATAAAAAGCCATTGATGTTGTTCCCACACTCATTTAGGAGGACAAGACTGAAGGAATGTTTATTTCAGGGGCATGAGCCTGAAATAAAAGTGTAACTCCCCGACCTGCAGCAAGGCCCTTGGTGAGCTCTGGCCTCACCAACTCTGCTCTGTACTCAACCATCTTGAACCTCACTTTTCTCATCCATCAGTGGTAAATCATGAGGATGCCTGCCTCTCCAGGTTGATCTGGAGATTCAAGAAGCCATTCATTCATTCACACCTTCATTATTTCTTGCAGGATATTAAAGACACAAAGATTGAGAGAACAAGGCTCTACTCTTGCAGAGTTCCCAGTGCAGTGTGGAGAGAGTGAGGAAATTGTTCTGTTGTAGTGGAACAAGTTAAAAACTGTGGCAAGGTAGGCACAGTGGGTAGGACCCTAGGAGGGGCCTGGATTCAGGGATTGGTCCTAGAAAATATCGTAGAGCTGAGTCTGAGGGCATTCTGAACAGACAAAACAAGTATAGGGACCTGGAACCATGGGAAATTGGGGCCCTTGAGGAATTTCAATTAAGTTGTCTTAGTTCTAGAACTTGAGTTGAGTTGTGCCAGGCAAGCATAATGGATGAAGAGTAATAGTAAGAGCTGACACTTAATCGATCATCTACTGTGTCTGTAGCACAGACAGTTTTATTTGTATCATCTCATTTTTAATCTTCATAACTACCCCAAATGGTAGGTGATATTTAGTATCCATGCTTTAAAGAGGAACTGAGGGGCAGAGAATTTCAGCAGCTTTCCCAAGATCAGATAGAGGTGAGGCTGGGATTCTGACTCATGCATCCTTCATCCAGAGTTTATGCTGAAGGCCAAGGGGGCCATCAGAGGACTTTCAGCTGGTGCATGTGCAATAGAGCGTAATCCAGCCTGCTTGGTATGAAGGAGAATGTGGGAGTAGGAAATGCAGATAGGCCTAAGCAAGGGAGACAGTCAGGAGTCTACTGTGGAGAATGAGTGCAAAAACACGGAGTATCTGGACTGAAGTGGGGGAGGAGGAGGAACACAGAAAAGAAGAGGCGGGAGAGGTCTTGGGGATGTGTCTTTGCCCATCCTTGCTGCTGGCTGGGTGTCAGCTGACCTGGGAGGACTCTGACATGATCTCCAGGTGTTTGGCTTGGGAGGCAGGTGCAGTGGGAATAGGGGACAAAGGGAAACTTTGGATATGTTTATTTTAAAGTCCTAATGGGACATTCAAATGGACATGTTCAGCAGGCAGTTGCAGGAGTCCAGAATGTAAGAGGGAGGTCTGGGTTGGAGACAGACACCTGGGCTCCATAATTACATGGGGTTAGATGGCACTGGCCAGGGAGAAGAGCAGAGGGACAGGAGGAAACGTGGGGTGAGGTGGGGGGTGAAGACCACAATCTGGAGGCCAGCAGATTGTATCCAGGCTATGGGTTTCTTTGGTTTGGCCTACAGTATTAGCACATGCGAAACAATAGTGCCAGCATTTAAAAAACTGGGAGAGCGCCCATAAAAATAAGATTTGTGGGTGTTCTTGACAAATCGGGTGATCTGACCACCTGATGCCCATAAATGAGGGATGGCAGTCAGCAGCCAGGTCCTGTCAGCCAGCTGGTACTCCCCAGCGTGTTCCAGTAGCCAGGTGTCTTCCTCCTTCTCTCATTTTGGGCAGCTCCTTGGCCCCTGAAGATATTTAATTTGTAGACTCAGATTTAAGACTTGGGCAGAGGAAGGAGAGTTTCACAGGGAACTAAAAATGAGTAATCAGACAAGTGGGAGAAGCAAGAGCGAGTGGTGAATTGCAGGGGTGGGGAGATGGGGGGACAAATGCTGTGGACAGTCAAGTCAGATGTAGACTGGGAAGTGTGCCTTTTACGATGCCCTTCGTGAAAACACTTGGCGGGGTGCTAGGAGAAACTCATCTTGAGAAGCTGTGCTGCAATAAAGAATTTGAGTTGGGAAACTTTGTTTTCTGACATTTTACAATGTGTGAGTGATGAGTATATATATATATACTCTCTCTATACACACACACACATACATGTATATATATGTATGTATATATGTGCCTATATATACATATATACATCAGGATGACATATATATCAGGATATACATACACACACATATATGTGGGTGTATATATATGTATGTATATATATATGTGTGTGTGTGTGTGTGTGTGTGTGTGTGTGTGTTTGTGACATAAAATAGTATTTATTTATTTGTGCTTGACTTACATTTTATAAGAGTGACAAAAAATCCAGTCTTAGCCTTGGTTGGTAGATTATCCCCAAAGAAGAGGCTGTTCTTATTAAAACAAAACCCTTCAGGTTTTAAAATGAAATTAGGTGCTTTTTATTCCTTGCTACCAAGACAGCCCTTCTGATTTTAAATGTGTTTGGCCAATAAATGTGACTTTACTACAGCAAGCAGCGGTCCCTTAAATGGGAGTAATTTTGCATTTTAGCATCGGCAGGTGAAGTGGAGAAGTGGCCAAGCGGTGATTTGTCACCTCATTTACTTGTGAGTTCCATTGCTCTCACTTCCTTTTGTCACTTGCCTGGTGGGGTCTGTGGGATGGTCTCATTACCTAGCACCACTTCTGTTGCAGTCTAGGTCAGGGTGCTTTTCTTGGATTTAAACCATATCCCCAATTTTTCCCGTTTTTTTTTTTTTTAGTATTTGTTTTACAATCTACTTGGATTTAATAATGTGGGATGTGTGTGTGTGTGTGTGTGTGTGTGTGTGTGTGTGAACTATTCCATCTTTGATATGGCTCTCTTTGTTAAAAGAAAAAATATATATATCTCCCATCTGCTGGTGGTTGATAATTAAGCTACTTTTCTTGGGTGATCACAATTTCCAAAGCACATTTGTTATGATTTTTCTTTTCTCTCAATTACTGCAATGGGTCAGAGAGACTTTAAGATTTAACATGAATGGAAGGAGCCAGGAGCTGAGTGTCATGACAGATGTCAATCAACTCATTAATTGATCCAACAAATAATGTTTAAGGTCTTACTGTGTGCTAGCTAGATGAGGTTCTAGGCACTTGGAATACAGTGGTGTATAAAGCAGAAAAATCTCTGCCTCCCAGAGTTCACGTAGGAGAAAGGAAAAAACAACTATATAAAAAATGAAAATACATATTTCTATGTATTTAAGGAGTGATAAAGACTCAGGATTAAAAATCAAATGGGAACAGCATGGTACTGGTACCAAAACAGGCGGGTGGACCAATGGTACAGAATAGAGGACACAAAGACCAATCCACAAAATTACAACTATCTTATATTTGATAAAGGGGCTAAAAGCATGCAATGGAGGAAGGATAGCATCTTCAAAAAATGGTGCTGGGAAAACTGGAAATCCATATGCAACAAAATGAAACTGAATCCCTTTCTCTCGTCATGCACAAAAGTTAACTCAAAAGGGATCAAGGAGCTTGATATCAAATCAGAGACACTGCGTCTGATAGAAGAAAAAGTTGGCTACGATCTACCTACTGTGGGGTTGGGCTCCAAATTCCTCAATAGGACACCCATAGCACAAGAGTTAATAACTAGAATCAACAAATGGGACTTACTCAAACTAAAAAGTTTTTTCTCAGCAAGAGAAACAATAAGAGAAGTAAATAGGGAGCCTACATCATGGGAACAAATCTTTACTCCTCACACTTCAGATAGAGCCCTAATATCCAGAGTATACAAAGAACTCAAAAAATTAAACAATAAGAAAACAAATAACCCAATCAACAAATGGGCCAAGGACCTGAACAGACACTTCTCAGAGGAGGACATACAATCAATCAACAAGTACATGAAAAAATGCTCACCATCTCTAGCAGTCAGAGAAATGCAAATCAAAACCACCCTAAGATACCATCTCACTCCAGTAAGATTGGCAGCCATTATGAAGTCAAACAACAACAAGTGCTGGCGAGGATGTGGGGAAAAGGGTACACTTGTACATTGCTGGTGGGACTGCAAATTGGTGAGGCCAATTTGGAAAGCAGTATGGAGATTTCTTGGAAAGCTGGGAATGGAACCACCATTTGACCCAGCAATTCCCCTTCACCGTCCATTCCCTAAAGACCTAAAAAGAGCATACTACAGGGACACTGCTACATCGTTGTTCGTAGCAGCACAATTCACAATAGCAAGACTGTGGAACCAACCTAGATGCCCTTCAATAGATGAATGGATAAAAAAAGTGTGGCATTTATACACAATGGAGTATTACTCTGCATTAAAAAATGACAAAATCATGGAATTTGCAGGGAAATGGATGGCATTAGAGCAGATTATGCTAAGTGAAGCTAGCCAAGCCCTAAAAAACAAATGCCAAATGTATTCTTTGATATAAGGAGAGTAACTAAGAACAGAGTAGGGAGGAAGAGCATGAGAAGAAGACTAACATTAAACAGGGACGAGAGGTGGGAGGGAAAGGGAGAGAGAAGAGAAATTGCATGGAAATGGAAGGAGACCCTCATGGTTATACAAAATTACATGCAAGAGGAAGTGAGGGGAAAGGGGAAAAAAAACAAGGGGGAGAAATGAATTACAGTAGATGGGGTAGAGAGAAGATGGGAGGGGAGGGGAGGGGGATAGTAGAGGATAGGAAAGGCAGCAGAATACAACAGACACTAGTATGGCAATATGTAAATCAGTGGATATGTAACCGATGTGATTCTGCAATCTGTATACGGGGTAAAAATGGGAGTTCATAACCCACTTGAATCAAAGTGTGAAATATGATATGTCAAGAGCTTTGTAATGTTTTGAACAACCAACAATAAAAATTAAAAAAAAAATCAAATGGGGAAAGGAATAGGAGTTTGGGGAGGTAGTGACATCTTCATCTTTTTTGGGTGTATGCTTCAGGGGATTGAACCCAGAGCCTTGTGCATGGAAGGCAAGCACCCTACCAACTAGGCTATGTCCCCAGCTCAGAGAACATGTCTTTCAAGTAAAGCCTGGAGGAAGTGAGAAAGGAAGCTATGCAGTCACCAAGATACAACCATCGGGCAGAGGGACCAGTTGGAGTGGAGGCTCTGAGGCAGGGATGGGCCTCACTGGCAGGACTGAGGATTGGCCTGGAGTCCTGTGCCAGTCGAGAGAGGAGGGCAAGAGGAGCAGGAGATGAGACGTAGGGAGGGGAGGGGAGCTTGGCCTCTGAGGTGGAAGTTGCTAGAGGGTTGGCACAGGAGTGACACAATGTGACTTACATATTAATAGGACTCTTGCTGAGGGATTAACTTCCCCTTTAGTGTCCCAGATCCCTTTGGCAGCCCCAAGGACCATTTTTCAGATAGTGTTTTTAAATGCAAAACATGAAAGCCACAGAATATAAAGCAATCTAATTGTATTGAGATGCATTGTCAAAATAGTCAATCCAGTTTATGATTGAGCAGTGTGCATGCTTCTTTATTATTTCATTAAATAAGATCCAGCGGTAGGTCAGTAGAGGAGGCTAGGGCTGGGTCTTGGGCCTCCAAGGGTGCCCATTTGCCTGCCTGTTTCCCATCTACAGCTCCAACCAGGACAGTTCCTTCCTGGGACCAGTGGAATGGTGGGTCATTTGGGCCAGTGACGCAGAGCCCTCTCACCTCTCAGGGGTGACCAGGCTGGGATCAGTGGCTGTGTGGTGTACACACGTCTTTGAACACCTTGGACTCCTTACTGTGGGTCCAAAGTCACACCACTTATAAGTGGTGTAACTTTGAGATTGCAGTAATGAATGACAGGATAGAGAATTATCTTGAAACGTCCACTCCTGCAAATTTGTGGTTACTACTAATACTACCCTGGACCAGGCCCACAGGTTTTTAAAAAATATTTTATTTATTTATATGTGGTGCTGAGACTCGAACCCAGGGCCTCACACATGCTAGGCAAGCGCTCTGCCACTGAGCCACAACCCCAGCCCCCAGGCCCACTTTTGTAATGGAAGGAATGTTCAGTTTCAGTTGGAGATTAGTGAAAATAAAGATATTTCTCCCCATGTAATTTCTAGGACCTCCTGAATTCTCTCTACAGACCACTGCTCTGTAAAGTAGTGGGATCCAAAAGTGAAGTGGGATGTTTCTGTTCTTGTCTGCATTTTCCCTCAAACCACTGGGATTCCCTGCCAGCTGTTTCAGATCCTGGAATTCCTGGTGGAATGGTGCCTACGATGGTGGCTTCTCATGTTTCAGACACCCTAGGGACCCGAGGTAACTCCAAGAGGTCTTGGTTTATCTGGTTCCTGTGGCTAAACATTTCAGGAGACTTGGGATGTTGGCAACTTGGCTCAGGCAGTCAAGACCCTTCTCCCAGAAGTACCTCTCATCCTGGCTCACAAAGGTGTGGCCAGTATAGGCAGAGCTCTCTGTAGTCTAAGAAGCAGGAGTCTAAGCATCTCTAGGTCACAGGTCTCCATCGGAGCCAAGCTCACCTCCCTTCTGCCTCCTGTACATCCCACAGGCTTTCTGGTCTGGCGTCTTGCATGTGTTCCTTCCCCTCCTTGGAGAGAACCTTCTTATCCTTACCTGTCCCCTTTACCTGATCACACCCAACCTTTTCACGCAGGGACCCTACTCTTATGCCTTTGTTCTAAGGGACAATTGACTGCCTCTGAACTATGGTGGCTCCTTCTCTGTGCCTTCCTCACGGAGATGACACACTCCACTTCACATCGCAGTTATAGATTTGCCTGTTTACCCCTCTGTCAGCCCTTATGAGCTCCCATGAGCTCTGAGGGCAAGACCCATGTTGTCTTTTGGTCTCCATCTTCCCAGGATAGTGCCTGCTGTAAAGCATCTCTGGGTGAATGAAAAAGAAAGAAGCTCATGATTTCTACACATGACCCAGGAGCACCTTGGCTGAGGATTCTGCGTCTTGCCAATCTGTAAGTTCACCTGATACCTGTCTTTCCCCACTCTCCTCCTGCTGAAATACTACCAAGGCTGCTTATGCCCTTTTACCTTTCTAGATAGAATTAACTATTTCCTAGGTATTTTATGCCACCTACTCATTTGAAGAAACTCACATGAGGTTGAGAAGGTGCACAGTAGAAAGCAAAAAACCCTCCAAATTCCATCATCCAGAGAGAATGCATCTGTATGACTTCATGGTATAATCCTATAGATATATTTTTTTTTACTATAAAATTTCAGGCATATTTGACGATGATAGGATCATACCATCTATTGCATCATCATTATCATTACTTTTGACTTGGTATATTGTGACTGTTTCCCCCAGGTCTGCAGCCAGGGAACACAGTGGATAAGAGAATGGCTTCAAAGCATTGTTTGGATTCAATCATGAAGCCACCACTTCATAGCTATTGACCCTGGAGAGTCAGTTCACTTCTCTATTTTCCATTTACTGCATCTTTGAAGTGAGTGCAGTCAAAACAGTACTTTGTAGGAGTGTGGTGGGACTTGCATGGGTTCAGAGCAGGGAGAGGTGCTGTGCTTATGTGTACCCCATTGCGTGGCTGCCTCAAACCTACTTAACCATTCCCTTTTTGATGGACGTTTAGGTTGCCTCTGACTTTTTACTCTTATGAATAATTAATGACGCACTGAATATCCTTGTACATACATCTTTGAACATTTGTCTGATTCGTCTCCTAAGGATACATTTGGAAATGTGAAGCAGTGGGATTTCTAGATTCACATTGCTGTAATGTCCTCGCAGGAAGGTTTCCCTGAAGTGGTTGACACTGCTATTATCACTGCATGACGTCAATTTTTCTTGTACCCTCCAAAGCTGCTGGCTTTCTATCAGTGCATCAGTGTAGTTATTTGATACATCCTTGTTCACGACATGGGGGTGAAAGAGGCTAGGGCTGGGACACAGGCCCCCTAGTACGCCTGTTTTCTGCCTTCAGCCCAAATCAAGACTGCTCCTTCCAGGGGCTGGTGGAATGGTGGCAGTCATTTGGCTACTAGGGTGACCTCAGAGCCCTGCCAGCACTTAGGGGTGACCAGACTGGGGTAAGTGGCTATGTTATGGCACTCCTCTTCCATGGGACACACCTCCCCAGGGCAGCTCCTGGCCTGATTGTAGATTGTCTTGGTGAGGTGACTCAGCAGGATGCATGCTGTTCCCCACTGTCCCCCCCAGGGAGGTTGTCTAGAAACACAGAACCCTGGGGAGGGTGGTGTTTTGTTACCCACGCTACAAGCCTTTGGGCTTTCTGGAGATGGTGTTGCAGTCACAGTCTGAATAGTAGAGAGAAATGTCATTTATATTAACCTTTCAAATACAATCTAGAGACTTTGCTCTAGAAAGCACTTACTAGCTTTCTCACTGAAAATCAGAACCTCTATAAATTTATTTTTAATGCCTGAATATATTAGACTCTGAGAAGTTTTCATTTTTTTCCCCATGGGATAGATAAGAAAATCATGTTAATTTAAGGATATTAACTTAAGGTACTTCTTGAAATTTGATAGTTTTGAAAAAGTATGTAGTTCAGGGATATTCTTAGTAATCCACTGTCTGAATCAACTGGAAGGTGTTGCTTTAATCTGATTGCTTTGGATTATAGGATTTAAATTTCAGTATAATTTTTCTAGCACTGTAAACCCGATTGTGGCAGTCTGACTGAGATATTTTAATATTATTTAAGCAAAACTCTGGATGGCAATTCTCATTAGTTAAGCAAGTTAGAAGTAGGGTGGAATTTCCTCTAATTCCATTACTCTCAGGTTTTATTGAAAATTGGTCTGTGATTGATGAATAGTGGCAAGACTACCAAACTGACATGTATTTGCCTTTTCCCTGGGACATTAATGAGTTTCCACAAGACTGGAGCTCTGTCCAGGGGCTGGTGTATTCAGTAGGATCAGCACTATTGCAGAACGCTGCAGCAAGCTGCAGAGCTAAAACTATTAATGCATCACCGTATATCATTCTGGGATTGAAAATGTTAGGAAACAATTCAGACAGCCCCTCTGGGAGAAAGTCAACAATAGCCTTTACACTCATGTGAAACAAGTTTTGAGTTTCTACAAAAGGTTAAACTTGCTTTTTATCTCTCCTCATTCTAAAAGTTTTGGTTGTCTGATACCATGACATGAAATGTCACGACTAAATTCTAAAGGCGCGAGTGTTGGGGGACCTTCTCCAGCCCTGATCAGCAGAGGTACTAATATGATCTGGTGTTTGAGCTTTCTGACCTTCTGGCTCCCAAGAAGTTACCTGAAGTCCTTTTGTTTTACTTATCGAGTGTTGATTCTCAACTGGGGATGATTTTGCTCCCCAAGGGACACTGGGCAATATCTGGAGACATTTTTGGTTGTTGTTATCTTGGCACCTAGTGGGTTGAGGCTAGGGATGCTGCCAACCACCCTACCTTGCCTAGGACTGCCTTCAGCAGAAGGAATCATCTGGCCCCACAAGGTCAATAGTGCTGAGGTTAAGAAGCCTCGCTCTAGAGGTATGGAAGCTCAGGAGGTATCCAGGAGGTTCTTAAAGGTGCCACTTACCTGATGGCCTCGTCATAGGTCAGGGTCAGCTCTCTAATAGGCTTTCAACTTCAGAAACTCACTTTCAGGTGTCCTAAAGTTGACCAAACTCTAGGAGATTGACTTTCATCAAAACTCACAGAAACTGTAGAAACAGACTTCTTCCCACCCTATGAAGCTCCACTCACAGATGCAACTAGTGGACTGAGTGGAAGTTTTTGTTGGTGACATAGCTCACCTGCTCCCGTTGACAGAGTGCGTGAGGACTCACACCACCAGCAGGTGCCTCCTAGAGCCTCCGGGAGTCAGAGCAAAAAGGAGGTGTTTGGGTATTTATGGATACCTGAAACTGGAGTATTGACCTTAAACTTCACTCTTGACATGGCCTCCCCCCCGCCCCCCGCCAGGGTGGGAGGTGTGGAATCTTCAGGATAAGATTTTTTTCTCCTTTATCTGGTGCTGGGATAGGTATTGACAACCAACATGTCTTTTTCACTTTCCTCCTGTTTCCACTGCTGCCTTTCATTATCCATATTAATTCTTTTTATTAATTACATTTAGTCTTATTGGCTTAGGGGCGAAGACTGTTTTCTTAAAGTGTGTCAAGCACCACGGTATGAGAGGGGTCATTAATATGTGGATGAGTCTTAGGACAGGCTTCTCGACTGGAGGCTTTCCCTGTCTACTGGATGGCCCTGACATGACACAGCTCAGCATATGACAGGGGGCATAAGAGGATTCTGTGCCAGTATAGAGGACACAGGCCTATGCCGCAATGTCACACAGAGTGTCTGCTTTGATCTATTAAGCACAGATTTCCTCATTTCTGGAGGACAACCTTATACCCGTGGGAACAGTGGAGGGAGTCCTTGTCACTCTTGGTGGCTGTCTGCTGTCCATTTGCTGTTCCCTGGGTACAGTTCCAAAATTGCATGTCAGGTCTCTGGGTGAGGAAAGAGTGCAACGTGCCACTTGCTCCTCACCTTTTTCCTCAGTGACGGAGGCAGTCACTTGGGGCCTTTTGAATGCGATCGTCTACCCACCAGGAAACACAGGCAGGCTGCAGGGGAAGAGTCAGCGTGACGCAGAGAGCTATTGCGAAGACAGGAATTCTGCAGAAGGCAGCAGTCCTTGGGCGAGCTTGATGTATTTTGCCAGGATCCTGCTGAATCACTCAGCAAAGTCAGAAACCTGTTAAGTGCTAAATCGCAACCAATATTCCCTTCTTTTGATCAGGTCAACGCTGATGGGGTTGGGAGGGACATAGAGAAATAGAAACACTGTTGGGTGGGATTGTCAAGCAGGGAGGGGGACATAGGTCGCATGTAAAATTTCCTTCCCCACAGCCTGCTGGCTGGGGTCATGTCTGCCCACCTCCGCCGCCCATCCTCCCCTGACCTTTCCCCAGCCACTAAGAGGGATCTTGATGTCCATGCTAATTGTAATCAGACAGACCTGCCTGATTTTGAATCCTGGTCTATACTCTAAGATGTGGAAGTGGCTCCAGAGCTTCCAGTGGCTGAGGACAGAGGAGATGTGCATAAAACCATCCACGTACCTGGCATGTTGTGGGGACTGAGAGAAAGTCACGTTTAGAGGGATGCAAATTGACATAAATGCATAGTAAGAGGCATTGATTGGTGTGTCATCTTTTCTGGAAATCTGGTCTGTTTGTTTGTTTAGATAGGAATCACTCTGATAGAAAATGGGGATAAGGCATAGGAATTCTGAGTTTTGCTGGCAGGGGAGAAAAAATGGGACAGACTGGATGTCATTCATTCATCAGGCCTTGACTGAAGGTGCCCTCAGTACCAATTTCTGTAAACAGGATACACTTGGCTACCCTCAGAGTCTGTCCTTGGGCCAGCCCTGACCTTTCTGTGGTGAGCCAGAGCAATGAGCTTCTAGCCAGTGCTGGGGAGTTCTTGAAATACTGAAAAGCCAAAGTACTCGGCTATTTTCTTCTTTTCAGTAATTAATACAGTGATATCAAAGCTGTTTGCAGTTAATTAATTATTCCTCAGATTAATCTTACCTTCCCTTAAGACACTCTACAGCTGGAAAGGCGTCTGATAGGGAAAAAACTATATGTATGTGCTATGAATTCTTTTCAAAAGGAGTGGCATTTCTGTGTTTCATTGGAATGCAGATATCTAAGGCTGACTCAAGGAGATGTTGCTAGGAGGTCAGGAGGGGTGGACTTTAGCCTCTGAATTAATTTTATGCATCCTTGTAGACATTGCTCAACCTCCTGGACCAAAAATTCCATCTCAGAAGTTCACTTGCATGGAGCTGCATTTTGCTTCTGGATCTTTCTTCATTATGTCTTTGTTGGAGGTGAAAGTTTACTCCTATGCAGAGCAGGAATGTGCTGAAGAATTGCACAGCTCCTGTTGGGACCAACTTGGAAACTGTTCAACTTGGCTCTGGCTCCACTGCCCCCGCTTGATTTGGAGCATGAGTCCTTGTGGGGTTGGGGGCAGGTGCTACAGTGTGGTTTGTGATCTTCATGCCTTAGATAATGCCCAACAGATCCTAGAACTTATGAATGTTTGTTAATAACTGAGATAGCCAGAGGCATTTCTTTCACGTCTTTTGCTCAGAATCAATGTTTTTTTTTTTTTTTTCCCCCTTCTCCCTCCTTTTGGATTTGGTGTTGATTGGAAAACATGAAAACCAATGGATGGATGCTTAGATACTAGTACAAATCTATGGGGATGCTTCAACTTGAGGCAGGCTTACCTGGTGGGGAATTGGAATGTTTTTCCTTTCTTTATTCAGAGAGAAATATTGAAATTTGTCTTGTTCGTTTTGCCAAACTTTAAACACCCTCCCCACTTGTGCATTCACTGCATTAGTTAATCAGAGGACTCCGTTAGCACCTGTAGTCATTTCTGATCTGCAAAATATAACAACGGGAAATTTTAAGGAAAAAAATGAATTTGGTTAGTCTTTAAAATGTATTGATTTCAAATTACAGAAGCAGAGTTATTTCTATTAGAGCAGTAACCCTGAGAAGTTGGTCTCTGAATGGATGAATATGTATTCATTTAGAAGTTTGCACATATGTCCGGAGTGAATTGGTTGGAATAGAAGGAACAGTGTGGGATGGGGGTGAGGTCCTCATTCTGGTGCCTCGTCCAGCTTGGGTGTTGGTTGGCCTGTGTCCGTGGAGGAGGCCACAAGCATTTCACTTGTCAAGTTCTGAGAGTCCTTAAACCTAGCCACGTGTCCAACTAGAGTGATGGTTCCACAGGGGAAAGACCACCCTCTCACTGAGAGCTCAGTGAGGCTCTGAGACTTGGGTCTGATCCATGAAGTACTCAGAGCACTGAGTCAAGATCAAAGGTCCTAGTTACATTTCCTCCCTGGAATTACAGCTTGGCTGATGATTTCTTCTGCAGGTGAGAGTGGTTTCCCAGCGGATGCTTGGCTTGTACAACCAGAGAACAGGATTCTTCTCTTCTTTCTGGCCACTCAATGCCTATGTGCACTCCACGTTCCAAAGAGGGAAGAAGGGCGAAGCTTCTTGGATGACAATGGACGTTCTACTGTGCAGGATGAGGGCAGAGTGTGTGACATCGCCACCACAAGGGTAAGAGTTGCCTTTCTCCGTCATTGTCTCTGACACCCATTATTATCAGAGAAAGAGGGGAATGAATCTTAGAGTATCGTGGCAAAGATGAAGGCTAGACACAGGGGGGCCATTCTGGTTGGAAATTACACTGGATGGTTGGGATGAACAGCTAAAGGAGAAAGAGCATAGTTCCAGAAACATTAGGGGGGAGTTGTGTTGACAGACACCTCAGGCCACCTTTTGGAAGGTGTCTAGTACATATTCAGCCCCCTTCTCTTTGTTTGTAATTTATACACATAGAAGTAACACTACAGTTATTGTGAAAAAATTCCATTTGTGTCCTTTTGAGTCAGTTTGGCTTAAAATGGATGCTGTGGAGCTGGAACTGGTGCAAATCTGGCTCAGGTCACAGTGGGTGGTTTATGGAAATACTGGCCCAAGGCTCAGTTTGTTTGAGACATATAATGTTTAAAACATGCTGGATCGATTCTAATTACACTTGAGATATTCCACATAAAAATTAGCATTTCTCTGCTCTCCAGGAACATGGAATGATAAGTCTACACTGGGCCTCTGTCCCCAAGAAAGACTGCAGTGCTATGTAGCCTCTGCCTCTTACACAAGTAAGGACAGTCCACCCACCAGCCCCTCTGTTTGCTCGACTTACTCGTTTGGTCAGTGAAGATGCTGACTTTTGCAATGCCTGGATCTTTCTGCTCAGTCTTAGCTGGATTTTCCCTTTGCTTTTGTCAGTTCCTCCAGGGTAACATGAGTATTTTTCACTAGATTATGGGCAACAGATAGCATAAGGAACTGTAGCCGTAGAGAGGACAGTAGATGATCCCTTCTGAGAAGGAGCTTGGGGTTTAGAGTGAGCAGCTGTCAGAAGTGTGCAGAGCAGGGAGGAATGCAGAGAACACTATAAAGGCTGTGAAAAGTGCTGGTATAAAGGTGTGCGTTAGAGGCAGTGAGAGACGAGTAACGCAGGGGAGATGGGGAGGGAGAGCTGCTGATTTATCCCCTGTGCATCTGAGTTCTCACCTCCCTTCCCTGAGCACCAGGGTTTTGCAAACAGACCTTTGTATGTGTGTTACTCCAAGTAACATGGTTCAGTTGGAGAAGTGCTGGGGTATTTACACAGGTTAGAGGCCTCTCTTGGAGAAAAGTCCACATTTCACTGGTTGATCAAAGCTATGATCTGCGATGCTTTGCCTGTTACAAGTAGGACAGCTCTCTGACTATGTGGCTTGCTAAGTCACTCGGCCTTCTGAGTGGCTCTCTATTTGTACTTGCAGTGTAAAGTAGATCCCTGGAGTTTCCAGAGAGGAGCGGTCACTAAATAGAGACCCAGCAGGAATGAACACAACTTTTAATAGGATTGTACCAGGTAGCAGGAGGAAGAGAGTTCATTTTGTTTAACTCAGTGTTTAAAAGGTGAGTTCAGGTTAGGATTGCTGTAAAGTAGGGTGACCTTGGGGGCCAGAGACTGTGCCAACAGTGTGTTGTCAGCTGTGGCCCATGCTGGGAGAACATGCCAAATGCAGAACGGGCCTGGGGGGAGTTTCCTTGTCTGACTGAGTGCTGAGATAGACATTTACATAAAGGCCTCTTCCGTGGGCTAGGCTGAGCCACGTCAAAAGCTCTTGGAGGGAAGGGCTTCATGCAGGACCTTGGAAGGCCCAGGTGATGCTGACCCCTGGGCACAAAGACTTAAATTCAGAAGGTTCTTTGAAGATTTCTGTCTTCTATTTTGGCTCTGGACTTGTCCATCTAAATGCCTCACAAATATTTATTTCTCAGAATAATACTATTTAGCTGCTGTGAAGTTGCTGACTCATGAGGTAAGAATTCAGGTGTCTCCATTTCTAGATCCACAGCCAGGGTGCCCAGTGCCACTGCATTTAGTCACACTCTTTGCTCTTCCTGATCCATCACTGATTTCTGATCTTTTTTTTTTTTAATTTTTTTGTAGTTATTTTATTTGTTTATTTTTATGTTATTTTTATTTGTTTATTTTTATGTTGTGCTGAGGATCGAACCCAGGGCCTCACACATGCTAAGTAAGCACTCTATCACTGAGCTACAGCCTCAGCCCCTGATTTTCTGTTTTTTATATATCACCCAAACAGGGATATGGGGAGCCTACTGCAAAAGAAGACTATCAGTGGGCGAGGCCCCTGGTGTGAGGTCCTGAGGAGGAGACACTGGTGTGAATCAGACTGAATTTAGATTTTCAGTTGATTAGACTTTCTTGGTTTTCTATGGTATATTCTCACTTGGTGTTGTTAATCTCGTTTCTATTACTATAAAAATATCTGAGGCTAAGTAATTTGTAAAGAAAAGAGGTTTATTTAATTCAGTTTTGAAGTTGAAAGTTCAAACAGCATGGTTGGCCCTGCTGGCTGCATTGTACCATGGAGGTGAGGAGACATCGTGTAGTGAAATCAGGAAGTCAGAAAGAACAATGCAAGGGTCAGGCTTTCTCTTTGCAACAACTTTCTTTCATGAAAACCTATTCAGGGTCCCACAAGAACGACCTGAATCCCTTCCCAGGTCAGATCCTTCAGTGACCTGAACAATCCCTAGTAGGCCCCACCTCTTAAGGGTCCCACCATCTCTCAGCATTGCCACACTGGGGACAGAGCTTCTAACACTTGAACCCGTAGGGGACAAAGCCCTTTCACACCGTAGCACATGGTGTAGTCAGGAATTGAAGTTAGCAAGGCCGACTTTTAAAAATCAAGATGATTCCTTTTTTGCACTTAATATAATGAAATGAAACTCTTAAAAGAATGTTCTAATGCTGAAAATGGCCTGGTTTTGCCTCTGATGAAATGACTAATATAGATTTTTTTTTGAACAAGTGAAAGGAAAAAGGTATTTAGGATTTTATTCATTTTTATGGAATTGATTTTAAAAAATGTTTCTGTCCAATAAGCAAAACTGTCATGTATTATTATACTTTTTTTGCTGAACAAAGCAAGTATTATGAAAGACAGTCATGCATGTGTGTATAGGTATATGTGTCAGCTTTGAAAACACAGTATCTAGAGTATTTTTTAAGTGAATTTGAGCGTATAAAGCAAAGATAGCAGAAAGTTGACTAAGAAGAGAAAAATAGGGATTAATGTTTTTGAAGATTTCATAGGGCAGATAGAAGTGAATAAATGTAGGTTTTTTTTCCCCTCTTCTTTTCAATCTAACAAACACAAAGAGAGAGAAAGTGACCAAATATTGTATGTAGTATTATCACCCTGAGTGATTTGGGTTGAAGGTAGATAGGAAAATCAATAGTGCGTCTAAGCTTTTCCTTTGGAAGAACATGAAAATAATGATTTGTCCTTCTACATTGTGGCTAAATGTCCACAGATATACCTAATTTGAGAAGGCACGGGTCCTCAGGATGCTAGTACCCACACACCTACAGAAGGGATAACATTCTTTATTGAGGATGGCAAATTAGAACATAAGATGGTGTACTTCTTCCCACTTAAAAAAAAAAGTTAAGTACTCCTATTTGGGACAGAGTAATAACAGTCTTGCTCATAAAAACTGGATCATGTTGGCCAGACTGAGCCTCAGATTTCTTCATTTGCAATATGGGGTCAATGATCTACTTGTCAGGTTGGCTGCATTTGGCTATTATGAATAATGTTATTATGAATACTAGTTTCATGCTTTTTGTTTAAACACATATTCATAAAGGAAATGATTCATTTATTCAGTTAGTGCCTGAATAGTCATTGCCTACGAGTGTCCAGGTACGGCACCAGTTGATGGGAATAAAAGGTTGGACAATAGTGTAGATGAAAGCACTTTCCATGGTATGTGGCCTGAAAAAGGTGCTTAGTAAATTTTTCTTAAATCCTTTTCAGTGGAGAATTTTAATGTGCATAGAAATAGAATAATACATTCAATTTCTGTGTACCCTTTACCCTGCTACCATGACAATTAATGCATGGCCATCTTGTCTGATCAGTGTCCTTGGTTTCTCCATGTATTATAAAAATGATCCCAAATGCTGCATAATGTTTTACATAAATATTTTAGTATATATTTACAAAAAATAAGGACTCCCTTTTAAGAACATAATTGCAATACCATTAAGACACTGAAAAATTAATAACAATTCTTTTATATTATGAAGTGTCTACTTGGTGTTTGAATGCCCCTGACTTTTATATATACTTGTGCATTTGGCTTATTAGAATTGGGATCCATACAAAGCCTATGTGTTGGTTCTAGTTAAGTGTCTCTTAAATAGACTTGACCCCTGTCATTCACCCTTAATGGTTTCCTACAGTCTGAATTTTGCTGAATGCATCCCATTGGTGACATGAAGAGGGTCCTCTAAAATCTTTTATTTTATTTCAGCTGGAAGTTAGGTCTAAAGGTTTAATAAAATTTACGTCATTTCTTTTGACTGCCGTATTGCAGACTTATATGTGTACTTCTATCGGGGGACATGCAGTCTGATCTCCTTCTGTTACATAGGTCGTGCAGGAGGTCAGATATCATCAGCTTTTAAGTTGGGTTTTGGCAGCCACTGATGACCATTGCCTAGATCTGTTATTTCATGATGAGTTGAAAAATAGTGAGATTTTAATTCTATTATTATTTTATTCAACAGCTGAAACTCTTTTTTATGACTTTTTTAAATTGAGATGTACTTCATATCATAGTAAAGTCTACTTTAAAAAAATGTATAATTTGGTGGTTCTTAGTCTATTCACAAGGTTGTGCAACCATTTTTATACAGAATATTTTTGACATTTCCCAAAGAAATATATACCCGTTAGCAATCCCCATTTTTTCTTCCCCCCAACCTCTAGTAATCACCAATATGCTTCCCATCTCTACAGTTTTGCTTATTGTGAGTATTTCATGTACAGTTATGTTACACATATTTCAGTCATTGATGCACCACATATACAACAGTGGTCCCATTAGATTGTGTCTCATAGCTGTCTTACTTGGTATAAACAGCCTCTATGATGTTTGCACAATGACAAAGTAGCCTAATGACATGTTTCTCAGAACTATCCCCATTGTTAAGCAACATGTGGCAGTAAATGGAATCATACAACATGTGACTTTTATTCATTTCGCTTCTTTCATTAGCATAATATTTTCAGGTTGATTCATGTCGATACCTATAGTATGTATCAGAACTTCATTTTTTTATGATCAATAATAGTTCACTGTGTGGATATACCACATTTATTTATGTACTAATCAACTGATGGGCCTTTGGATTATTTCCTCTTTTTGGCTATTATGAATAATGTTATTATGAACATTAGTTTTGTGCACTTGTTTTTTTTTTGTTGTTGTTTGTTTGTTTGTTTTGTACTAGAGATTCAACTCAGGGCCACATCCCTTGCCCTTTTTTGTATTTTATTTAAAGACAGAGTCTCACTGAGTTGCTAAGCACCTCACCATTGCTGGGGCTGGCTTTGAACTCTTGATCCACCTGACTCAGCCTCCTGAGCCACTGGGATTATAGGTGTGTGCCACCACGCCTGACGTGCATTTGTTTAAACACAGAGTTTTCAACTATCTTAGTAACTATCACAGATTTTCAACTATCTACGAGTGGAATTGCTGGATCACATCATAGCCCTATGTTTAACACAGAGGTTGAAATTGTTCACATTCTCATCAACACCTGCATTATAATATAACACTTGTATTACTTTTTGACTAGCCATCACAGTGGTGTGATGTGGTGTCTCCCTGTGGTTTTTTTTTTTTTTTTTCCTTTTTTTCTGGTGATTTTGATTGCATTTCTCTAAGGACTAGTAATGTTGAGCATCTTCTCTTCTACTTTTTGGCCATTTATGCATTTTCTGATAAGTATTTATCATTTGCTTATTTTTAAGTATATTATTTATCTTTTACTTTGAGCGCTTTACTTATGGATATTAGAGCTTCTTAGATATATTATTGGTAAGTATTTCTTCCCATTTAGTTTTTTCATTTTCTTTGTAGTTGCCCTTGATTTGATAAGGTCCTTCAAAGCACAATTTTAATTCTGATGAAGTCAATTTATATAAGAAAAATGAATTTCTGTAGTAGTTAGTAGCTCTTTTCTGTACTCTGAATTGTTCTAATCCTCTTTCTGTCTTCCTGTGTCAAGATCACCCTGTCTTAATTACTGGAGTTATGTAAAATATTTTGACAGTCACAACATGAGAGTCCTTCAACCTTGTTCCGCTTTTTCAAGTTTGTTTTGGCTATCTTGGATCATTTGCTTTTCATACGAATTTTAGAATCAAATTGTCAATTTCTGAAAAAAGAAAACAGCTGGAATTTTGATAGGGATTAGATTGGATTCATAGATTAATTTCTGGAGTATTGCTGTTTTAACAACAGTAAATCATAAATGTGAATGCCTTTCCCTTTATTTATGACTTCTTTAATTTGTTTCAGCAGCATTTTACAGTTTTCATCATATGAGTTTACACCACTTTTGTTAAATTTATTCCTTTATTGCTATGAGTTTTATTATTTTTGAATCTATTATAAATATAATTGTTTTATTTTTTATTTTTTAATTTTTTAGTTATATATGACTGTAGAATGTATTTTGGCATATCATACATACATGGAGTATAACTTCCCATTTTTGTGGTTATACATGATGTGGAGTTCTACTGATTGTGTATTCATATAAGAACATAGGAAAGTTATTCATTCTACTGTCTTTCCTATTTTGGGGATTGGCTTGTTTCACTTAGCATGATAGTCTACAGTTCCATCCATTTACCAGAAAATGCCACAATTTCATTCTTCTTTATGGCTGAGTAATATACCTTTGTATATATGTACCACGTTTTCTTTATCCATTCATCTGTTGAAGAGCATCTAGGTTGGTTTCATAGCTTAGCTATTGTGAATTGAGCTGCTATAAACATTGATGTAACTTTGTCACTAGTATGCTGATTTTAAGTCCTTTGGTTATATTCTGAGGAGTGGTATAACTGGGTCAAATGGTGGTTCCATTGCAAGTTTTCTGAGGAATCTCCATACTGCTTTCCATAGGGGTTGCATCAATTTATAGTCCCTCCAGCAATGTATGAGTACACCTTTGTCCCCACATCTTTGCCAACTTTTATTGCTACTTGTATTCTTGATAATTGCCATTCTGACAGGAGTGAGATGAAATCTCAGTGTAGTTTTAATTTGCATTTTTCTAATTGCTAGAGACGTTGAACATTTTTTCATATATTTGTTGACTGGTCATATTTCTTCTGTGAAGTGTCTTTCAGTTCCTTTGCCCATTTATTGATTGGTTTGTTTGTTTGTTTTTTGGTGTTATGTTTTTGAGTTATTTATATATCCTGGAGATTAATGCTCTATCTGAGGTGGAAATGGCAAAAGATTTTCTCCCATTCAGTAGGCTCTCTCTTCGCATTCTTGATTGTTTCCTTTGATATGAAGAAGCTTTGTAATTTGATACCATTCCATTTATTGATTCTTGATTTTACTTCTTGCACTTTAGGAGTCTTGTTGAGGAATTTGGTTCCTAAGCCAACATGAGAGAGAATTGGGTCTACTTTTTCTTCTATTAGGCATAGGGCCTCTGGTCTAATGCCTAGGTCCTTGATCCATTTTGAGTTGAATTTTGTGCAGGGTGAGAGATAGGGGTCTATTTTCATTTTCATACATAAGGATTTCAATTTTTCCCAGCACCATCTGAGGAAGTGGCTAATTTTTCTCCAATGTATGTTTATGACATCTTTGTATAGTATGAGATACATGTGAGTTCCGTTGGTCTTTGTGTCTGTTTGGTGCCAATATCATGCCGTTTTTGTTACTATAGCTTCGTAGTATAGTTTAAGGTCTGGTATTGTTATGCCTCCTCCTTCACTTTTCCCACAGATGATTGCTTTGGCTGTTCTGGGCCTCTTATTTTTTGAAATGAATTTCATGACTGCCTTTTCTATTTCTATGAAGAACATCATTGAAATTTTAATAGGAATCACTTTAAATCTGTATAGCAATTTTGGTAATATGGCCATTTTGACAATATTAACTCTGCCTATCTAAGAACATGGGAGATCTTTCCATCTTCTAATGTATTCTTCAATGTCTTTCTTTAATGTTCTATAGTTTTCATTGTAGAGGTCTTTCACATCTTTTGTTATATTGATTCCCAGATATTTTATTTTCTTTGAGGCTATTGTGAATGGGATAGTTTTCCTAATTTCTCTTTCAGTTGATTCATCACTGATGTATAGGAATGAAATTGATTTATGGGTGTTAATTTTATATCCTGCTACTTTGCTGAGTTCAATAAATGTAATTGTTTTCTTAATTTCATACATATTTTCTTATTATTGGTATACAAAAAATTGTATTGATTTTTGCATATTAATCTTGCTTCCTGAAACACTGCTGAGCTTACTAGTTTTTATAATTTGTAAGTGTGTGTGTGTATTATGAAGTATTTTCCATGTATTACCTACAAACTGGGATAGTTCAACGTTTTTCTTTTCAATCTGAATGCATGTTATTTCTTTTTCTAGTCCAATTCCCCCCCCACCCCCAAACTTCCAGTTTATTGAATAAATGTGACAAGAGTCAGCAACCATGTTATATTAGTGAGCAAAGCTTTCAGTCTTGCAGCTTTAAGTATGGTTTTAGCCATGGTTTTTCAGCTTGGGAAAGTTCCCTTCTATTCCTAATTTGTTGAATTTTTTTTCATAGTTTTTAAAAAAGTGTTTATTTTTTCACAGAAAAATGGCAATAGCCGATTGGAACCTACTTATTCTTCAACTATAATTTTGTTTTCTTTAAATTTAGAAGTGACTTACTGATTTACTCTTTTAAACACCCCCCTTCCCCTTTAAATGTTTACCATCTACTTGTGCTGAGTTCTTCCAAGGAGACTGCTGGAGCCTATATCTCTAGGTCCTTACTTTGCTCCTTTTACCAAAAAATGCAAAACACAATTCCATCTTGCATCTAAGGACTCCAATTGTCAAAAATAGGAAAAAAATCTTTGGACTAGCCAATTAAGTTGTGAATGTTTGACTTTTGTGATCATGAAAATGTGCTGGATTTTTATCAAATGCTTCTTCTGCATTCACTGCATTGGTGATGCAGTTTTCCTCCTTTATTCCACTACTTGGTTTATTTATATATGTTAAATCAACTTTGCATTCCTGAAATAAATTGCAATAGTCAAGGTATGTAATCCTTGTTAGATTTGGTTTGCTAGTGTTTTATTGAGGGGTTTTGCATGTGTGTTCATAAGGTATATTGATCTGTGGTCTTTTTGTCTTGTCTTTTTCTAGTTTTGGTATTAGGGTAATACTGGCTTCATAGAATGAGTTAGGACCTGTGTCTTCCTTTTTTAGTTTTTGGGAGAGTTTGTAAAGAACTGGTGTTTGTTCTTTAAGTATGTGATAGAATTCACCAGTAGAGCTATCTATCTCTATCTGAATCTTCCATGTGGAAAATTTTTTATTACCAAGTCAGAATCTTGTTATAAAATTATTAAGATTTTCTTTTTCTCCTGTCAGTTTCTGTAGGTTGTGTCTTTCTAGCAATTTGTCCACTTTTTCTAGGTGATCTAATCTGTGAGTACACAATTATTTATTGTATTCCCTTTTAATTCTTTTCCATTTCAGTAAAGATCAATAATGATATACCCTCTTTCATTGTTGCTTTTGCTAATTTGGTTCTTCTCTTATTTTTTCTTGGCTAGTTTGACTAAAGAGGTATCAATTTTGTTGATGTTTAAAAACAACCAGCTTTTGGCTTTGTTGATGATTTTTATACATACTCTTCATTTACTTCTTTCTATTTTAATCCCTTATTATTTCATTCTTCAGTTTACTTTGGGTTTAGTTTCCTCTTCTCTTTCTGGTTTCTTAAAATGGAAGGTTGTCAGATTGTGATCGTTCTTTTCCCATAAGTGTGTAAAGGTTTAAATTTTGTTCTAAACACTGTTTTAGCAGTAACCTATAATTTTGTTGCATTGAATTTTTGTCTTTGTTCATCTCAAAGTATTCTTTAAATTTCCCTTGTAATTTATCCTTTGACTTAATGTTGATTTCCATTTTAAAAAATTCCTGAATTTTCTTTTGTTACTGACATATAAGAGCATTACTTTGAAGTTGGTGTATATATTTGTTCTATGTCGATACTTTTGACTATAGTTTGGATTTTGAAGTCCACCAAAACCCGAGTATTGTTGGCTTGGTCCTCAGCCTATGGTGCTATTGGGAGGTGATGAAACCCTTAGGAGGTGGGGCCTAGTGGAAAGAGGTTAGGTCTTTGTAAACATGCCTTTCAAAGGGTTATTAAGAACATTGTCCCTCATTTTCCTTTGCTTCTCTTTGCTTCTTGATTGCTGTGAGGTGAACAGGGCTCCTCCACCAGATACTCCCATCATGATGTATTATGTCTCCACAGGCCCAACATGACAGGGCTAAGTGATGATGGACTGCAACCTCTGAAACCATGAGCCAACCAAACAAACCTTTCCTCCTTTCAACTTGATTATCTCAGGTGTTCTGTCACAGCGATGGAAAGCTGACTAGCACATGTTAATATTTATTGAGGCATGTTTTATAATTTAATGTGGTCTAACTGGAGAATTTTTCATGTACATTTGAGAAGAATTTATGTTCTGCCATTGTTAGGAGATGTGCATTATCGTTTTCTGTGAGATTTTGTTGTTTTATAATGTTCGAATCTTTTTTTTTCTTGTGGATCTTATGTCAAATTTTTCCATTTATTATTGAAACTGGGCTATTGAAATATTTTTGAATTATTTAATTTTCCCTTCAGTACTGTCAGTTTTTTCATCATGTACTTTTTGGGGGGGGTTCTATTACTATACACGTACATATATATTATGCTTTCTTGATGGATTGACCCTTTTATTACTATAAAATGCCGTTTGCCTCTAGTAACAATTTTTGTCTTAAATTTTATTTTTTTCACAAAATAATGAGTTAGTACTCTAGTGCTATCCAGAGATAGCCAATGCATTTTTTTCCTTTTCATAAATTATTATGCTGAATTTAGGAATTTTTGTATACTTGGTGTGTTTCAGTCCGTTACAGACCTTTTCCCCTTTTTGAGGGACAAATTTTCTGTCTTTGACCAGTAGGAGTCTCCTTAAGTTGGCCTTGAGTCTTTTTGACTCTTGCCCCTGATCATTTTGGTAGTTTCAGACTTTCTGGTACAGCAAGATAGTGCAGGCTCATTTTGTCCATTTGCCCCACACTGGGGACTGGCCATTCCTCCAAGGACCTCCAGCTGTTTTTAGTGAGAAATTATATTTAGAGGTGTCAGTCTGACCTAACTCAGGATGCTCCTTGCTTCTCTGTTGCTGTCTTCCATTTGGTTCTCCAAGGAATAGAGTGATGGATGTGAAGTAAGTTTGTCGATATGTGCCCTTGGGATCCGTACTTATGGAGAAGTGAGTTTTCAACAAAGACATCAGCTGACTCTGGGAAAGCTCTGGAGCTGGGTTGAGCACCTCAAGAAAAAGATGTGGGATCTTTATACTCCTCTCATGGACGAGTCACTGGATGTGGGCTGGCCTGAGGGATGAGTGTGACCCTGGGCAAGACAGTTATCTTTGGCTGAGGGTGATTCCCAAAGAGGGGCCTTGCTGACAGCCTTCAGCTATTAACACTCCCCGCAGGTACAAGAATGAGTGCCTCAGTTCTGGAGCGGAGATGGGAGCGATGCCCAGGCAGCTCCCACTGTCTGGTCATTTATTCCAGGCCTTTTTCGGTGGACAGAGCAAGGAAAAGAAAATGTTTTTTTTTCCCTTATCAAAAAATAAACCATGAATTTATTGTAATATCTCCATGTAAAATCCAGAGCAGTGGATTTTTACTTAATTTATATGAGTTTTGTATTTTTGTTTCTTTTATTCTGTATCAGAATCTTGGGGTGATTAATAACAGAAACCTAACAGATTATTTGCTTAACCTATGTGCATGTATCAGAGTTTCAGAATAATCGTATCAATGTGATTATTAAAAGTATTTTAAGATCTCTATAATTTTTTTCCCTAGGATATATACCAGTAGGGATGCCCATATTCTTGTTTTAAAGTGCCTTGAGATAATTAATCTCTCTGAGGTTAAGCCACCAATGATACATAGTAGGATTTACTTTTTTAAGAAATGCCCGTTTCATTTGTATTTGACTTTGTTTCAGAATTATGTGAAATATTTATGCTATCCTCAACTTCAGCTTTCAACACTGCCCTTATACACTGTTCCCTTTCTCTCTAGATGAGAAAGCATTTTATTAATTTTTTTAAAATATCTTTTTTAGTTGTAGGTGGATACAATACCTTTATTTCATTTATTTATAAGTGGTGCTAGGAATGAACCCAGTACTTCACACACACTAGGCGGGGGCTCTACCGCTGAGTCGCAACCCCAGTTCCTGTGTTTTATTAATTTTTGATTGATGTTCCCCTGTTTCCTTTTCTTCATATAAGTGTGCACCCCGCCAACACAGTGGATGTGTGTGTGTGTGTGTGTGTGTGTGTGTGTAGTCAAATTGCCCCTTGCTAGGTAAATTGTAGCATGTATTGACACTTTTCTATAACTTGTAATTTTCTTACCACTTAACTAAAGCATCTTAGAAATCACTCTATCACATATATTGGGAGGTAGACTATAATTTTTTTTTTCAGCCAGTCTTCTATTGATGGACATTTGGGCTGTTTTCAATTATTCAAGTGTTTTCAATTTGTGCCTATCTTTGGGAAAGATTTCTAGAAGCGAGATTGCTGGGTTAAAGGGTAAATGCCTACACATTTTTACTAAATTTTGCCAAATCCTCCTCCCTGGGGGTTCTCTTTCCTTTTGCATTCCCACTACAGTATGAAGAGTGCCTGTTTCTCTGTAGAGTTATCAACAGAATATGTAGCCCTATTTTTGGATTTTTTCCCTCAAATTGATACATTACATGTGATGTTTCAGCATAGTCTTAATGTGCATTTCTTTTCATGCTTTTTTACCTGTGAACTGTCTGTTCCTTTTCTCCCATTTTTTTGGATCTCTAGTATTCTTTCTTCTCTGCTTTAAAATTCTTTATATGTCAGGCTTATTAAATTCTTGTCTGTGATACATAAGGCAAATATTATTTTTTCGCATTCCTTTTTATGTTGCTCTGGTATGTTTTTTTTCCTATACCAAAACAAACAACAATGAACCAATACAAAAAAAAAAGCAAAAATACTTAAATGTAATCAAATTTTCTTTCTTTCTTGTTTTTCTGTGTTTCTGAGTCAGAATAGTTTATTCTGGTTTATTTTAAATGAACTGATCCATGTTTTCATTTAGTAGATGTATGGTTTACTGTGTCTATATCATCAATAGCTATAAGTACAACTCTATCAATATCTTCACACATACATTATATAAATAGTCATCCCTTGGTATCCATAGATTCTATTGCTCTGGGCCTGTGGTGCAGCACCTCATGGTGGAAGGGAACGAGGAGAAAAGCAGCTCAGAACATGACGACCAGGAAGCAGAGCAGGGCTTTGCCCACCAGGGGCAAATATATACCCCCAAAGCACAACGCCCAGTGACCTACCTCCTCCAAACACACCCTACCTGCCTACAGTCACCACCCAGTCAATCCAGTCTGATGGATTAATGCACTGATTAGGGGAAGGCTCCCATAGCCCAATCATTTTCACATGTAAACCTTGACACTTGGGCTTCTGGGAGACACCTCATCTGTAAACCATAACAGAGGGCTGATTATAAACATATATACCTTTAAATACTTAGGTAAGTGTATAAAAATATATAGAGATATGTCTTTGATTCAATAAATAGTTCCTGAAAGGAGCAAATGAATGTTTATTAAATAAGTTCTTTTCTGAATATAGGAATCTTGAAAGCAATGATGGGCAGCATCCTACATCTTTAACGTGACCGCCAGTGTGTGCGCTGGCTGCTGGCGAGTACTGGGTCAGGCATGGCACCCTGGCTTGGGCCTCTTCCTTCGACACTTAATAGCTATACAATGCCCACTCATCAGTTCTGGTCCTGCTTCCTTGCCTGCCAGGTCCCTAGCTGAGCAGCAAATGAATAAAGACCATTCATGATTGTGGAACACCGTCTGCATGAGGCCACTGCAGTTTGCAAAGGCAGGAACTCTGTCTTTCCTACCCCTAGTTGGCTGCTGCGGGCCAGACTCAGCCAAGGAAACTGACACCGATTTGGCCTCTCAGCTTGCCTTCTGAGCTGGAGCGTTTGATTTGACCCAGAAAGAGGTGCTTTCCCTTTTCTCTCTTCTGAAAGCTGCGTAACAAGAGATCCCTGGTTTTATGATGTGTGTTGCTTTTATGACTAGACTTTGTAGAATGGATGGATCACATTATGGACTCTCCTTCACTCATGCGGAGTAAATAAAGCACCAAGAGGACAGAGCAGGGAGGCTGATATGATGGGTGATAACCATGTGCTTTAGAGAAGTGATGTGGAGAGGATGGGAGACGGAGCACACACCCTCTGATGAGGAGACCGACACAGGCTGCTGCCTCTCTACTGTGGACTTCCAGGACAGCCAAGCCGATGACAGATAATCCGCCAGAAGATAACTTCCATTAAAGTCTTAACGTCCGCTTAGCTAAACCAGCTTCTTGGAACGTTTTACTACCATATTTGCCATGAGCGTGAGCTGGCTTTCAGAGATCTGAAGTTACATAAATATTTGGACCAAGTCAGGAATTCTGATTTGAGCCTTTCAAAGAAGATATCTAATTAAAAATAGAAAGCAGAGGGGGAAATTTTGAGTTGTCTGACGAGGTCAGCAAATCTATTAAGAGGTACATGAAGCCATGCCATGGTCTCTGGTTTCATGGGGCATAGTATTGGCGTCCTGGGAGCCATCGCTGATGTATCCTTTGGGACTGGAGACTTCTTCCTGGGGTGGACGGCTGTATTTGAAAGCTGTGACTTCGGGTGTGATCCTTTCAGAGGAATCTGCCTCTATGACGACCTTGGCTTTGCCTAGCACAAGGGGGAAAGAAATTCCTTTCTGACCTTCCTGCTTCCTTTTATGGTATTACTGTCCACCCGCTTAGGCAGTTTAGAAAAACACATCCTCTTTTAGCCCCTCTGTGTCCTTGTCGCTTCTTTCTAATCAATAAGCCAAGTTTTTTTTTTTTTTTTTTTTCAATTCTGCTTTGTAGACTTCTCCTGAACTTGTTTGAGTCTTGTGAGACCCACGCCCCTGTGTGGACTGGGGTCCTGGCCCACTCACTTGTTCTATCATGGCCTGGTGTCCTTGGCTCCAGCCTTTCCCTGAGGCCTCTCTACCCTGCTGCCTGGAGGGTCTTTATCATTATTATTAAAAGAAAGAGTTTGATTTTGTTTATGGTTCCAGAGGCTGGGAAGTCTAGTAGTAAGGACAGAAGGGTGAGCCTCGGTGGGGTCTTTCTAAATCACAGACAGATGTAGCCACTCCTGCTTGTTGATGAAGACCCTTTAGTGGTGCTGCCAACAGGGTCAAATCCAGATTCTCCAGACCAATGTGCCAGCCCCTCCATCATCTGCCTTCTGCCCACTCTGATAACCTCTGTTGAGACACCCTTTACCCTTCTGATTGGTCAGCTCTGCCTGAACTGTCAACATTCAGGCAACTTGTAATCTCAGCCCTCGAGTCTCTGCAGCCTGGAGTCTCTGCTCTTTTCTCAATGATTCCAAGGAAGCTTGAGCCACTTCTGGGATAGCCCTTCTGATACTGGATTATTGGATCATAATAAGGGAGAAATGGGGCAGAGGAATCTATGTAGTAGAGAGAACATGGGCTTTGAAGTTAATTCAACTTGGGCTTAAATCTTGGGTTTAATATTTACCTATTGTGTAATCTTGGACTCAAACTTAGACCCAAATCTTGGACTCTGCATAATCATTTTTTTTATGCACTCTGTTACAGTGTTGGAGGGATTAAGTGACACATGTGAGCCAGACATTTGAGTACCTGATGGGACTGAGTATGGTAAAGTCTCCTATCTTTTTATCTGTACACTCTGTTCTGAGGAAGTTATCAGTCTATTGAGTGATGGCCGAAACCTATTATTTTCTCTTGGAGAAATGGATCTGGTACATCCTGGTTAGTGTCAGAACTGAAAACAGGCTGTGCATTCAGCCGATGTAGACTATCTGTGGAGAGGTAATCATAGATTAGGGCTGTGTGGGAGACTGTGAGGGGAGGGAGATGGGGGAAGAGTGTGTTTGTGTCAGGAAACTGATAGTGCAATTAAATTAAAAAGGTTTTCCTAAGTCAGCTTCCTTCTATGTGGAGGTACCTGAAATACCATCCTATGAAGTGTAATAGTATCTGCAAGATATATGGTACTTAAAGATAGGGAGATAATTATATCCTCTTGATTATCCATCCCAAACATAGGGAATGGGGCTCTCTTAAAGGAATGACATGGGTGCATAAAGGGAAACCCACATCCTTTGTAAGAGCTGAGCTTAGCAGAGCCCTCCTGGGTGGGCTGGGGCACGGTGTGGAGAAGAGCAGAGTGCTGTTACTGTGGGTGCATGACTGAGCCCTGGGGACCAGGAGGTATGAGCTGTAAGCCTGGCAGCAGCTAGCCTATGGTGTCGGATGGGTTGAGACCATGAAGAGGCTTATACTGTGTAAGTGATCTAAAGTGCATTTTTTGGAGGGTGGGTACAAGAGGAGGAGGTGAAGTTTGAATGCTTAAAAAATAGAAAAATAGGAATTAGTCTTCATAAAAAATTATTTTGCATATGGTGTTTCCATTCCTAGCTTTTTGAGGAATCTCTATACTGTTTTCCAGAGTGATGGTGCTGATTTGCAGTCCCACCAACAATATATGAGTATATTTTTTAAAGAAAATATGATAAACACATACACACAATGGAGTTTTACTCATCCATAAAGAAGAATGAAATCATGGCATTTGCTGGTGAATGGATAGAACTGGAGAACATCAGTGAAATAAGCCAGACTCACAAAGTCAAGGGTTGAATGTTTTTTCTCATATGCTGAAGCTAGACCAAAAAAAAAAAAAAAAAAAAAAGAAGAAAGAAAAGTGTGGGTGTGGAATCTCATAAAAACAGAAGAGAGATCAAAGGAGTAGAGGAAAGGGATTGAGGGGAAGGAGGAGGGTTGGGAAAAGGGAGGAATGGAGGAATAAAATTGGCCAAAATATTCTGTGTGCATATATGAATATACCAAGTGGATCTCACTTTTCTGTATATCTGTAAAGCACTAATCAAAAAAAAAAAACCTATAACTAAACAGAAGAAAGACCAGTGGAGCAAAGGAAAAGGAATAGAGGGAGGGAGGAGGGGAGGGAAAGGGGGAGTACTAGGGACTGAATTGGAACAAAGTGTATTTCATGCTTGTGTGATTATGTCAAAATAAACTCCAATATTATGTATCACTATAATCCACTAAAACTCAATATTATGTATAACTATAATGCACTAATAAAATTCTTTGTTGCAGTCTTTCCTAAAAAGCAGATTTATAAATTCCAGTTTTTTTTTTTTTTTTGTCTTGGTTTTCTTTTCATCAGAGTGTGTAATCCTGTGTTCCTCTTTGCTGCATTTCCTGCTGTGCTTTTGGTGTAGCCTGTCACCCTGGAAAGGGCAGATTAAAAATAAGTCTGGCAAGCACAGGGGGACTCCTTGCTAATGCCATCCTGTGCTCCTTCCAGGTGCCTCGTGATCGTCCTCGTCCCCCTTCCCAGCCAGCTCTCAACTTCCTGGATCCATGATGGTGTTTGGTGAGTTTTTCCATCGCCCTGGACAAGACGAGGAACTTGTCAACTTGAACGTGGGGGGCTTTAAGCAGTCTGTTGACCAGAGCACGCTCCTGAGGTTCCCTCACACCAGACTGGGGAAGCTGCTCACCTGCCACTCCGAGGAGGCCATCCTGGAACTGTGTGATGATTACAGCGTGGCCGATAAAGAGTACTATTTTGACCGGAACCCCTCCTTGTTCAGATATGTCTTGAATTTTTACTACACAGGGAAGCTGCACGTCATGGAGGAGCTGTGTGTGTTCTCTTTCTGCCAGGAGATCGAGTACTGGGGCATCAACGAGCTCTTCATTGACTCCTGTTGCAGTGGTCGCTACCAGGAACGCAAGGAGGAAAACCACGAGAAGGACTGGGACCAGAAAAGCAACGACGTGAGCACCGACTCCTCGTTTGAAGAGTCCTCTCTGTTTGAGAAAGAGCTGGAGAAGTTTGACCAGCTGCGATTCGGTCAGCTCCGGAAGAAAATCTGGATCCGAATGGAAAACCCTGGGTACTGCCTGTCTGCCAAGCTGATTGCCATCTCCTCCTTGAGCGTGGTGCTGGCCTCCATAGTGGCCATGTGTGTCCACAGCATGTCGGAGTTCCAGAATGAGGATGGGGAGGTGGACGACCCTGTGCTGGAGGGTGTGGAGATCGCCTGTATCGCTTGGTTCACTGGGGAGCTTGCCATCCGGCTGGTTGCTGCTCCCTGTCAAAAGAAATTCTGGAAGAATCCTCTGAACATAATTGACTTTGTCTCCATTATTCCTTTCTATGCCACATTGGCGGTCGACACCAAGGAAGAAGAGAGCGAGGACATTGAGAACATGGGCAAGGTGGTCCAGATCCTTCGCCTTATGAGGATTTTCCGAATTCTGAAGCTGGCCCGGCACTCCGTAGGACTTCGGTCTCTGGGGGCCACGCTGCGACACAGCTACCATGAAGTTGGGCTGCTGCTTCTCTTCCTGTCTGTCGGCATCTCCATCTTCTCCGTGCTGATCTACTCCGTGGAGAAAGATGACCACACATCCAGCCTCACCAGCATCCCCGTCTGCTGGTGGTGGGCCACCATCAGCATGACCACCGTGGGCTATGGAGACACCCATCCTGTCACCTTGGCCGGGAAGATTATCGCCAGCACGTGCATCATCTGCGGCATATTGGTGGTGGCCCTTCCTATCACCATCATCTTCAACAAGTTTTCCAAGTACTACCAGAAGCAAAAGGACATTGATGTGGACCAGTGCAGTGAGGACCCACCGGAGAAGTGTCATGAGCTACCTTACTTTAACATTAGGGACATTTATGCACAGCGGGTGCATGCCTTCATTACCAGTCTCTCTTCCGTGGGCATCGTGGTGAGCGATCCCGATTCCACAGACGCTTCGAGCATTGAAGACAATGAGGATGTTTATAACACCGCATCCTTGGAGAATTGCACAGCAAAATGAGCAGGGACATTTGTGCCTGTATCTTGTGCCCCTTCCTGACATTAGGTTAACACAGCTTTATAAACCTTAATGGGTTTGTTAAATTCATTTAATTCTCAGGGCGTACCTTTTAGCCATAGTTGGACATTCATTGCTGAATTCTGAAATGATAGAATTATCTTTATTTTTCTCAGTGAGGTCAATGAAATGCCTCGTTCTGAAATTTATTTTTTACAAGAGAGAGTTGTGATATGGTTTTGGAAAAAAAAAAACAAAAACAAAGTAAATGATATTGGGTGGGAGTTTTGTTTCGGCTTATGCATCATCCTGTATTTGCCATTTACTCACATTGAGCTAACTGTAAATTACTGACAAGTAGACTCCGAGGTCCAGCTGATGAAGACTACATGCATGTAAGATCCACAAAATGAGACAATGCATGTAAATCCATGTTTACATCCTAGACATGGAGATTAGGAGCTTAATAAACTTCCTAATTCAGTATGGAGAATGTCTTGTTTGCATGTTTTTATGTCGAGTAAGTACATTTCAGTATGTCTAAAATTAGTTTGGAAGGGAAAAGGTTTTTTGTTTTTTTTCCAAATATCAAGAGTGCTTTTTCTTTATGTATTTGAATTTTGGACACCCACCAATAATATGCTAGTTCTTGTTCAATTGACTCTTGGCAGGTAGAAGAACAGGTCCAAGATTAAGCCATACTGTAGGCCAAGTAAACATGCAGGTATTCAGGACATAGGAATGAATTAGGTACCCCTACAGGTACATTTCCAGTATATATTTTGAATTTTACAATAATGTCTACTGCTAGGATGAACCCGCATTACCTGAAAATTATGTAGAGAAGAGTAAACCTACACACTCACAGGCAGAGACACATTCAGGGAGTGGAAGGAAGGGGAAGTGTTGTACAAAGACGCAGAAGTGATTCATTATGGCCACAAGAACAAAACCTAAATCACTGAAAGGATCTAGCTATCCCAGTGGCTGGCCAAGGTTTACAAATAGTGGCAGAGAAGGCAATCACTGCTTCTACCTAGGAGTCCCTCACTGTGAAAGAAGAAACACGTGATAATCGTCAGAGAAGGGACAGAGCAATGCTATCCTGCATGGAGAGAATTTAGCTCAAGTCCTGATTCTGGAGATGAACAGCGACACCGTTCTTTCCTGAGCTCTTGCGAATGGAGGAGCCATATGGACTCATTATCCAACTTTTATGTTTGCAGATGCATGTCTCTGAGAAAGGGGTGTTGTTTGCAGGTTCCTAGTACCTCTTCAACTCATCCCTCCTCTTGTGTGTCTGTAACACCTGAGACGGATATAACGAAACAGGGTTCATGGTCACTTCAAATCTGCAGGTTATTTACACACTATGTGTGTGTCATTCCCTGCCCATCAAAAAAAAAAAAAAAAAAAAATCTGGGCTGGGGGTTGTGGCTCAGTGGCAGAGCACTTGCCTAGCATGTATGAGGCACTGGGTTCGATCCTCAGCACCACAGATAAATAAGTAAAAAATACAGATACATCAACAACTAAAAAATATATTTTTAAAAATCCCTCTTATCACCCCAAATGCCTTCTTGATAGTGACACAGATGTAGTTTTGAGGCCTAGCAGTAAAATGTGGGATCCTGTTATTTTAAGGATTACCTGATGAGTCGTGTAGCAACTAATACCGTTTGCTTGGTAACAGCAGTAGTAGCAGTAACAGCAGCAGCAATATACTAATCATAATAATAGACTATTTAAGCAAGTGCTTTATGTACCCTTATAATCTCTTATTCCTTACAGCATCCCTAGCAGCAAGTGTTTATTACTGTCTTCATTTCATGATGAAGAAACGGAGGTTGACAAGGAAAGAAAGCAGCTTGTGGAAGTTCACACAGTGAGTGTTGCAGTGGGGTCCTGAAACCAGTCAGAGCCCAGAGCCCAGGCTTGGAACTGCTCTTGCCTTGTGTGTTAGGGAGCAGAGTCAAGCAAATGGCAGATTAAAGGAACAGGTCTCCTCTGTAAAGACCTGGACCTGCAAGCACTGTCATGGCTTGATTTTTCCAATATTTGAATCAAAAGAATAGAAATGCTGGCTTGTCTACCTTTCCTTTCCTGATCTAGAGATCAGACACTTTATTTATAGAGAGAGTTTTTTTTTTTTATTCTTCAAAAGGTTCAATAAACTTGATGAGAGCAAGACCAAGTGAGAGAGAAAAGCACAATAAGCAATACCAAATACAAAAGACATCTCACCAGGTCCTAAGGGATAACAATAACAAAGTACTGTGTATCTTCTTGTAAGGATATATATTTTTTATATGTTATATAAAAAACATTTAGATCAATGACAACATAGATGAAAAACAAATACTCAAAATTCATACAAGTGAAAAATCTGAATAGCTGTATACATGTGATAGTAGCACAGTTTTCTAGAATGCTAGGCAGACTGAGTGAAGGGCCTTCACTGAGAACTCTGAGTGAGAAACCCGTGGTGGTCCTCTAAGAATTCAGGTGTTTCGGCTGCTGGGCCCTGATTGGAGCTGCCGCAGCTGGCCCTGTACAGCAGGTGTGTTTCTGCCTGTATGATGTTAATTTCCAGAGCAGCTTGCCAGGTGGCACGAGTAGTGGATGTGGCTTCCCTCTGGGCTTGGCCAGCTTCTGTCTCTCTCCCAGTGCCTTCTTGATCCAGTCCCTGATGTGCTCTTTAGATGAAATCCATGCAGAACCGCGAGGCTCTGGAAACAAATGGGGAGTACTCCTGTTTATCTGGGCCTCTCTTGGCTTTTCCACAATCCCCGCAGCCTTCCTCTTGTTTACTCCCACCTGGAGACAGGGTGGGTCCCTTCTTTTGGGAAAGGCCAAGTCAGTGACCCATTGCCTTTTCTGCAGGGATGCTGGCGAGGGCCTGGGGCTCAAGTGGGCAGGGCGGACGCCAGGACCCCGGAGCAACCTCGGGCACTGCCTGTTTCTGCATTGCAGGGTGCTGGGCATTGGGTTCATTTAAGTAGGACAACTTCAGGGAGACTTATCTTACAGCTCTTTCAAATTCTTTCTTCCTACCCTGCGAATTCTTTCTGTCCTTCCAGTTCCTGAGACTTTTTTTCCATTGTCAGCTGCTGTTCTGTAGGGTTCGGAAGGTCATGGAATCAAGGACCTATTCCAAAGTGTAGATCTTCCCCTTCCCTGACCTTCACAGGGGCGATCATTTTAGCTGCCTCTTGTTTTCTGTCTGTATTTCCCGAGGGCTCACTCTAAGGTAAGTTCTGGTGGGCACTGGGAATACAATGAGCTCATTCTTGCCTTCAGGCAGCTTCAGGCTAACAGGAAACAGACCAGTGAATGGAGTGTGTGTGTGTATGAGCCGAGGAAGGCTTCCTGGAGAAAGTGACCCAGTGCTGGGGGCCTGGTGAGTTCACCTCATCACTGGGGAGGAAGGCTCCACTGATCCTGGGCAGGTGGCCTCTGTTGCCTGGCAGACTCCGCCTCCCAGCCAGATGCACTGCTGATCTTTGCCTGGGTGGCATCTCTTTTCTCCCGCTTTGCTGATCATCCTGCTTTTAGAGAAAGGATCCTTTATAAATGCTGATTCCCTGTTTTACCTGTGGAGCTGTAGATGTGTGGATCGATAGTCTTTGTGATTTTGTTTGCTCTTCCCATTTTTTTTTTTTAACCAGTAATATTGGGCCTCTGTTATGGTTAGGATCTGGAATGTCCCTCAGGTCTGATGTGTTCAGAGGTAGGGCTTTGGGGGAAGTGATTGGATCCTGTGGGCTCTGACCTTACCAGTGGGTTAATCCACTGATGGCTGGATGGGCCACCTGAGGTGGAACTGAGAGAGAGGAAGTGGGTGGGGGGTGCACCCCAAAGTTTATCCACTCCCTGCCCCTCCTCACTGCCCCCACCCCCCACCTCCTCCACTTCCTGGCTGGCATGAACTGAGTTGCTTTCCTCCACTACACCTTCTGCCATGCTTCTGCCTTGGACGAAATATCGGAAACTATGCACCAAAGCAAAACTTTCCTCCTCCAAGCTGTTTTCCTTAGATATTTGTCACAGCAACAAGAAGCTAGCACAGACCCTCAGTTGCATCTTTGTACATGCCTGAGTTCTTCCCTGTGTGTTAATCTGCTCTTCTCCCTGTCTCGAGGGTCTTAGGGCCTCTACACTGTGAGACCCCTGTTCTGTTTTATAGAGGGTGATTTCCATTCCTGGAGAAGCTTTTACTAACATTCAGAAATGAGTGTTTTGCCAATATCTATCATTCTTGATCTAGACTAACAGCGGTTTCAATATGGTTCAATTTAAGTGTTTGCCTCATGTTAGCAAAAAAGTGTTTCTCAAGTTCTTAGACAAACTTGTGAAGTCTGGTTTCAGGACCACATGGGTCTGGAGTGGTGGTGCATGCCTGTAATCCCAGTGGCTATGGAGGCTGAGGCAGGAGGATCATGAGTTCAAGGCCAGCTTCTGCATAAGTGAGGTGCTAAGCAACTCAGTGAGACCCTGTCTCTAAATAAAATACAAAACAGGGCTGGGGGTGTGGCTCAGTGGTTGAGTGCTCCTGAGTTCAATCCCTGGTAAACACCCCCTCCCCAAATAAAAGGATGACCTGGGCCCAGGGAGCTTGGGATGAAGGGTGCAGCTCCCCAGCTGTATGAGCCGGAGGCCAGCAGCCCCTCTCAGAGCTTGTGTTCTCAGACTGAAGGTGAGGGGGATAATTGCTGGGAACCTTTCTGTCCCTCATACCTGGGTCATTTTCACTGTTTCTATAAATTGACTAGTTCTCATCTAAATTTGTTTGCATTGTAAATTTGTGTAGCAAGAGTTTTAACCTGTTATTTATTCTTTCTTACACTCTCTGCTAAGAAGAGTCCCAGCCAATGATGTTTCATTTCTTTTTAGGGGGCCTGGAGAGTTGACGACCTTAAAACTTAAGTTTTTTGAAAACATTCGTACAGGGTCATTTATTTCCCTTCAGTGGCTAGGAGTGGAGGACTCTGAGCGCTGGAAGCGTGTGAGGTTAAAGGCCTCTTGAACATCAGTGGATGCACATTTCTGTTTGCTTTAAAATCACCATTAACCTTTGGCCATTTTCAGTGTGTTGCTTTGTCCTTCCCAGGAAGAACGCCAAAGCATTTAGGAACACTGGAGAAAGGAGCAGATAGGTCCTTGATGGCTAAGCCCTGCTTAGAACCATGGAGTGCAAAAGCTCAGCGGGATCCCAGAGCTCATCTGGTTCCCTCCCCATTTTACAGATGAGAAAGCAATGAATTGCCCAAGACCATGCAGCAACATACAGATTAAATCCAAACTGGATTTAATCCAGAACATGGTCACAGCTCCTGGTTCCCTCCCTCCCTCCCTCCTTCCTCTCTTCCCTCCCTTGACTCCCCCACTTCCTTTATTTCCTTTGTTCCTTCCTTCCTTCTCTTATCAAAAATTTCAAGTGTATACACAAGTGGCAAGAATGTCATCATGTACCTCCTTGTGCCCCACACACAGCTTCAGCAACTATCAACTCACAAGAAACTTATTTCATTGTTTCCATGACTTACTTCCTTCCCTCCCCAGTTCATTTTGAAGCAAATGTCATCATATCATTTAATCCATAAATATTTCAGTGAGCATCTCTAAAAGAGCAATCTTCCAGAACACGATTGCAGTGCCATTAATAAAACAAAAACCGAATGATGATTCCTTAATACTATGAAATATCCTGTCTTAGAAGATAGTACCTAACCACTGCTTTCTAGTTGTTTGACATTTGTGAACACCTAGTTCAGGTAAGAATTTCTAGAAATCCCGTTTGAAGGAGCCACAGGAACATAGTGACCTCAAAACATAATTGAAGTGGATTCTGCTTAGATACTCAAGGTTTATCTGGGACAGATACCTATTTTCTCCATTTTTAAAGACCTCCAGAGACTGAGAGAACAAATCTCATGGTTACATTTAACCTAAATGTTGCTGAGGGTAGTTTCAAGTTCATTTGTCTTTTCACACTCACTGAGGGTGAAATGGATGACTAAGGACCCCTGGAATCCTTCAAGTGCTCTTGAATTACTTCAGTTTTCACTTGGAGCACTCTTCTATAAAGAACCCAAGTTTAGTCAGCAACTCTAGAGGTTGAGACAGGAGGATCCAGAGTTCAGAGCCAGCCTCAGCAATTTAGCAAGGCCCTATGCAACTTAGTGAGACCCTGAGTCAAATAAATGGGCTGGAGATGTGGCTCAGTGGTTAAGTGCTCTTGGATTTAATCTGTGCTACTAAAAAGCAAAAAAACAAAAACACAGTAAAACAAAACAAAACAAAACAAAACAAAAAACCAAATCCTCCCAGATTTGAAAACCTTTGTTCACTTTATCATTTTCCAGGAAAGTAGAAGAAGAAAAAGAGAATATTTATTAAGTTCATTCAATTTAATCAACATTGCTGTAGAGAACTTAAAACAACTTTCCCAGGAGTGATAGTTTCCTATAGCGGCTGTAACAAGTTATCACACGCAGTGGCTTAAAATGGTGTGAATTTATTTTTTCTAAGTTCTGGGATCCAGAAATTTGAATTAAGTTTTTGGGGCTAAAATTGAGGCAGCGTAGGGCTGATTTCTGCTGGAGGCACGGTGTGTGTAGGGGGATCTGTTTCTTCTTCCAGCTTCCAATGGCTGCGGGCATTCCTTGGCTGGTGGCCACATCATTCTAATCTCTGCCTCTGGTCACATTGCCTTTTCCTCTTCTGTGTCATATCTGCCTCTGTCTCTTCTCTTGTAGGGACATTTGTATTTACATCCAAGACCCAGACTAATTCAGGCTGTTCTCCCCACATCGCGGTCCCCAGTGATCCCCAATGTAATTACATTATGGAGTTTTTTTGTGATGTGAGGTGGCATTTACAGGCTCCAGAGATAAAGACCTGGACATCTTACATTAGCAGACAAGGATGACCCCAAGTGTGTGTTACTAAGCTTTAATTTCAATGGTGTAATATAAATGCATCTTATTGGCTGGGAAAGAGGAACAGTGGATAAGAGCTTGAGTTTTTGTGTCAGACAAATTTGAGTTCTCATCCTAGTTTGGCTTTGATCACAGGCACGTTCTTTAACCTCTTTGAACCTCATTCTTATGATCTGTCATTGGGGATAAAACCAACTGCCTCACAGGAAAAGTGTAATAATACAGTGGACTGGTCTGTAGCCAGTCCCTGGTGCAGTGCTTGGAGTATATGCACTTCATTATGGTCTTTGTCTTAGGCAACTTTTTTTTTTTTTTTTTTGCCATGACCAAAATATTGGACAAGAACAACTTAAAGGAGTGAAGGTTTATTTTGGTTCCTGGTTTCAGAGATCCTAGTCCATGGTCAGCTGAGCTCATGGCTCTGAAGTGAGGCAGGATGTCAAGTTGGAGAAGAGTGGCAGAGGAAAGCTGCCCATTCATGGCAGTTGGGAAGCTGCGGGAGAGAAGGGTCCAGTGAGAAGATAAAATCCTTTCAAGGCATGCCCCCAGCGACCTGCTTCCTCCAAGGAGGTCCCACTTCCCAGTAGTCCATTCAACTATCCGTGGATTGATCTTTCAAGTGAATTAATTCACGGATGGGATCAGAGTCTCCCTAATCTAATCATTGCCTAATAGCTCCATCTCTGAATCTTGCTGCATTGAGGATCATGGGGCTTTTGGGGGGACATTCCAGATATATATCATAACACTCATCTATGTCATTATAATACAAGGCTCCTTTTAGTTTATCTCAGGTAGTACCTACGCAGAATCTCGTATTCTCTGCAAGATTACAGTACATTGATGAAAGCAAACACAATTTGATGGTCGAGACATTCACAGGTGTTAACAGGTAACTTATGAGATATTGTTGAGTGAAATGGTTGTGTGACCCATTATCAAATCAAGAAATATTAATTTAAGGGCTGGGGTATAATTCATTGGTGGTGGAATACTTTATGAGTATGTGCAAGGCCCTGGGTTCAATATGAATTGAAATTGGGGGGACAAAAAAAGAACTGCAAATTTAAAATGGCAGAACCACAAATAATATTGGAGAAACTTTTAAGCAGATTTGTCAGGATTTTTGTACATCAGAAAATGTCAGTGAGGTGCAGAGGATTTAAAGATGGGAAGGAGCCCCGGACCTGGGGCTAGAATACCTTTGGTTTGTGTTCTGGATCTGTTTATTCCTCTCTCAGTGGGCTTGGGGAAGCCACTTCTCCTCTCTCACTTCCCCTGAATGTATGAAAGTGGGGGTGAACTCATGGTCTTGAGGACATCAAAGTGCTTGGAGTATGTTCTATAAACCCTTCACAGTCAGAAGCCACTGGTGACCCTTTTCCCTGACAAGAAAGACAAAGTGGAGAAGCAACTACATGTGGATCCGCGATGGACTTTATTGCATTATTTAAAAAAAAGAAATCAATGAACAGAACATTTGGTTCCTGAAGCCTGGTTCAGCATTTGGACACAGCTTTCTTTCCAAATGAATCCTGCCAGCCACTGCAGTGAATGTACATTTTATTGAAAAGTCCCATGGAACTGTAGGGCCAGATGTAGGAAACACACAGAACTCCTTTTCCAGTAGCAATTATCTGATGAAATTGTGCCTTGTCTGCAGCCGGCGAACCAGCTACACTCCCATTGGAGTAGGGATCACGTGCTGGGGTATTTATAAACTGTAAAAGATGTTTGTCAGCCTGCGCAGCCCATGCATTCATCCCTAAGTGCCAGCAAGAAATAGCTTCGCTTGTTTCTGAAGAGCTAATGATGGATTCATAAATTCTGTCAGCAGATCTGTGGCTGCAAGGGATTCGCTGTGTAGACAAGGACGACTCCAGCCTGTGAAATTTTACTTGTGGCCTGAACAGAGTGTATGGCCCTGAATCAGACACTTGGCGCCTCCTCCCCTGAGCCCACCTCAACAGACTTCAGAAGCAAAGCAAGAGTCCTGGTGCCTGGAGATGGTGTCACAAGAAAGGGAGCCTTCTGAGCCAGTGTGCTCAGCATCTCATCTCCTCTCTCCTCCCTCTGAGCAATAGATGCTTCCCAAGATGGTGCACACACGGTCTCACCTCACTGCCAGGGGCTGCCGAAGCCAGGACTTCTGGCATCTTTTCCAGGCTCTCAAGGTGCAGTTGTGTTGGGAACGGGCATGGGAACAGCTCCCGTTTGCCTAGACTCTGTTTTGGGGTCACCTCGATGGCCCAGCACACCACAGAAGTGCTGGAGGCCCACCCTGGGGTTCATAGTCTGTTTTGTTGTTGTTGTTGTTGCTGCTGGGACCAAAAGACCTGACCAAAAAAAAAAAAAATGTAGAGGAGGAAAAGCTTATTTTGGGCTCACAGTTTCAGAGGTTGCTGTCCATAGATGGCTGACTCCATTCCTCTGGAACTGACATGAGGCAGAACATCTTGGTGGGAGGACTCGGAGGAGGAAAGCGGCTCAGGACAGGGCACCAGGAAGCAGAGAGAGCTCCACTCACCAGGGATAAAACATAAACCCCAAAGGCATATCCACAGTGACCCAGCTATTTGCCTGCAGTTATAACCCAATAATCTCTCTCAGTGGATTAGTTCTTCCGATGGAATGAATGAGGGTTACATGAAATAACATGTGGAGGACACTTGGTGCAGTACCTAGCAAACAGCAGGTGCTCCATGTATGGCATCAGTTGTTACTACAGAGACGAACTGTATTCATTTGTTTTGTTTTTACTTACTACCACTTTACCTCACTCAAAGGAAAAAAAAAATGTTAGGGGTGGTTTACAGAAAATTAAAAGAGATTGGTTCCTCAGTCCTGTTCCAGCTCCAGCTATCCTTTGATCAAGATTATAATGAGTAGAGATCAAAGAAACAAGAAGATAAGAGTGAATTAGATGAGAAAAAATGTAGCAAATGTAACATAAATGGGAAAATATGCATAGCTAAGTATTTAAAAGCATATAATTTAGCTATTTCGTCTCTGACTTGTTTTAGGGAGGACTTAAGTGGTTTATGAAGATATGTACACATCACAATGCAAAATTAAAAGAACTAACATATGCACTTATGTCCTGAGTGCTTCTCCAAAGGAAATTGTTAAACTTATGAAAATTTAAAACAAACAAATGTCAAAAAAATTAATAGTAAAATAAAAGTGTGAGTCAAAAAAAAAAAAAGAAAAAGAAAATTAAATAGACTGAAGCTTCTGCTTGTGTCCTCCCTGTGCACAGGAATGGCCTTGATATCTGTCAAGGGCATAAAAACTAATGAGGGTGAATTGAAATAGTTGAGCATGGCCGTCTGGCTTTGTGCTTAACTTGTGCAGATCCTCTTCTGCTTCTGACTTCCCCTCTTTCTAGTTCTGCTCCTGCCCTCTGGTTTGTGCCTGACTGTCCTTCCACCTGGACCTCAGAAGCATCTCTCAGGGCTTTGGCTCAGGACCCCTCCAGCATTGTTTCTGGCTGCTCCAGCTTGGGTTCCTGGAATCCGAATCCCCACTTGCACAGCCACGGTGGTCTCCTTTATTCAAGTGCCCGTTTTACCACCCAGCCGCCTGTCAGTGTGAAATCTGGGCTCTGTCCTGCAGGTCTCTTCTGACTGCATATCAGGCCCTGGGCTACTTGGTGCACATTTGGTGGTTTCACTAAGTCACCAGCTGGTTTGTCAATCTGCAGATGGGACATTGTGAGGCATTACTCAAGGGAAACCACTTTATAAAACATTCTCTGGTTTCTGTTCAATAACAGTTAGATATAAGAAGGTCTCCTTCTTCATTGCAAAACAATTACAACCCCAACAGCACAAGCAGCAGTAACAGTATTATCTTCAATTTTTGAGCATTTCTGTGCCGGGCATTGTGGTAGACATTTTTATGTTTAAAAAATAAAATCCTGTGAGTCAAGGACAGTTTTTAACATCATTCTACAGACAGCAGATTCAGGTTCAGAAACTCAGATTAGGGTGCTTCTCCCCAGGTCACCTAAGTAGTAAAGTTTAAGTGGCATTAACACCTAAGTCTTCCTGACTCTGAAGGCCATATCTCCACACGACGCCCCTTTCTGGTTCACTCAGCGGCATCCACAGCAGCCAAGAGAGATGGGAAGGGGCTGGATTCCCACTGTCTCCTTTGAAGCCATGTCCCCAGTGTCCTAACATGTCCCCTGAGGCTCTATCTTTTCAGAGTCCCACAGTTCCTAGAGGCGCCAAGCTGGGGACGGAGGCATTGACACGGGTCCAAAGTGCAGCCATCAGTATTTCCCAAAGCTTGCTCTTCCCGTGTCTGTGAGCTCTTAACTCATGTAGCAATTGCTCATTTAATATGTACTGCCCATGCCCTGGTGCCAGGTGCTCTGCCAGGCGCTGGGGAATAGCATTTGCTTGTTGGCGGCCAGTCCCTCCACCTTCCTCAGGCCTTCCTCCCATCCACCTGCCATCCCCCTGCCTGTCAATCATCCCCTTTCTACTGCTGCTTCATTCCAACTCAGTCTACAAGAAAGTGCCCAAATCATTTCCACCTCTCCCCTCCCTTTCTTTCTATCACCTTGTTCTCTTCTGCTCAAAAGAGCTTCCAGAGCATGGCCTACAATTACAGCCTCCTGTCTGCACATTCCCTTCCAGTCCCCACGGTCTGGCTCCAGCCCCCCACTCCCAGAACTGCACAGCCAACTGCCCAGGCCCTCCAGCGAACCTTCTGGGTCTCCTGTCCCAGGCCTCCAGCCACCTTGGGCAGCATCGGTCCCTCTCTCCTCCTTTGAACTCTTCTGAAAGGGCTTTCCCCGTCTTCCTTAGAGACTGCCCCCTCTACCCTGTACGTAAACCAGGCCCATCTTGAAGCTCCCCTCTGCCCTCTGCTCTTGATCCTGAAGGTTCTTTCCAGTGCACTTGAACCCTCGTGGGTGGCGGTTCACCTCTACATTCCAGTCATGCCTCCCTTCCTCCTTTCACATTTCCCATGTCTGGTGCTGGTTAGTGGGAAGACAAGTGGGCGACCAACAAGTCCCAGCCTCTGCTCTCGGGAACTTTACTCTGGTGGGAAAGACTGAGAACTGTAATACAAAAAAGATTTTTCATTTATGAACAATAATGGTATGAGGACATGCAATAAGGATTTTTTTCCATAGGAAATGAGAATCAGATTGAGACTGAAGGAAGAATGTGAGGTAAGGAGGCAAAGAGTAGAGGATGGAGGTGTGGAGTGTGGAGGTGTTCTCAGCAGAAGGAACAGCCTGTGCAAAGGCCCTGGGGAGAGGAAGCCCCGGCATTACTGAGGGAGGCTGGAGTGGCTTCCACAGGGAACAGTGAGGCACTAGTGAGGCAGGAGTGGCCAGGCGGGGCCTGCTGGGTCAGACAAGGGTTCTGGTATTTATCCAATGAGTACCTGGGAAATTGGTTAAGGATTTAAGTGGAGAGGAGACATGATCTGGTTTTAATTTTGTCTTAGAATGTGAAGAATGGGGAAGAGAAGAATATACAGATGTACATTCAGAGGCTTGAGGTGATGTGGCTTGTTAGTAAAGGCAAGAACAGAGACCATAGGTCACTTTACAGACAGTCTATCAATGTGCTTGAAATAACTCAATTTGTCTGCGTAAGGGGAGCAATTATAGAGCTGTGTTCCTGCCTCTGAAGAAGGGACTTTGTTATAAGGCACCACTCCTGAGGCAGCATGTTTGCTGCATATGGGCTGTTCTCTATCGTTCCTCCGTCAACGTTGAATCACAAACCAGTGGATGGCACAAGTCTTGAGGCTGAATCCACGGGACAGCCGCACCCCAGATCTCTGTCCAGCTTGCTCACCGTGCCCCCTCCAGGGGGCCAAAGTTGGTGCCCAGACACCAGTTGGCACCAGCTCCTGGGGAAGTGTGGCAGCCCTCCCTCCCTCTTCAGCCTCATAAGATGAGTCGTGACTCTTTGCACTGAGGCTGTGATACCAGAGGCCCCTCTGGGTCACATAAGCCACTTTTAACTGCTGGCAGAAGTGCTGCATGGATGTGTTTTTACTCATTTCACTTTACCTCCAAAATGTGGTGTGGAGCTGGAATCGGGATGTGAAATGCATCTTTCATTTTTCCTATGACACTCCTCCCCCTCAGTTATGTGGATAGATGAGGAGCTCAGCAACTCCTGGGTGAATGAACGTGCAGTCTATTTCAGGAAGCCTTACCTTGCAAAGAAACCACAGCGGCGAGACAATGAGCAGCGGACTGAGAGCGTGCTGGAGAAATCCTAAACTCATGAACGGAATGGAGGGCACTGTTGGGATACAGCACAGAGAAGGGAAGGGGATCAGAGGGTATCTGCAGTGAGGGGACCACATGGGGTGTGAGAGGGGCGTAGCTGCCTGGTGTTATCAGATTTGGAGGAAGAAAGGCACGTTCAAAAAAGATTTTAGAGAAATCTTGCAGCATGTTCTGTGGGGGTCATTCCTCTTTTAAGTTCTTTCAAAAGCCTCATGTTCTTCAAGGTCTTTGCAGTTAGATTTGTGCCTTTATGACATGGTGGAGAGACAGGGGCATGTCTCGAGGAGGCCCAGATGTTCTGGGTTTACAAACCCACGGAAGTGTGTGGACTGCCTCTCTGCTCTCCGCGGTGGCCGTGTGGTGGGGTCTTAGGTTGACGCGAAGCTTCCTCCGTGCGGCAGGCTAGGGTGGAAGCTAGCACATGTCCCGCAGTTCATTCTGAGCTTCCCCAAATTTATCAGTGGGACTTCAGAATTGGCGGGCATCTTGGAGATCATTTTACAAATGAGGAAATTGAGACTCAGCAGGAGTGATCGCATGCTATCACACAAGCCCTCAAGTAAAGGCAACAGCTCGAACTTGATAGTCTCCATCCCTGGGACAAAGAGCTCTTCCTTTTCTGGTGTCTTTTCCCCAGTGCTGCTCATGTCCTTGGGTTTAATAGCTCTAATGGACTTGAATAAGAAACTCCTTTTGTCTGTGAAGACTCTTTTGATTGTAAACAACAAAAACAGCTCTTAGCTAACCTAAGCAACAAGAGGAATGCTGGGGCGACTCACGGATGGAGGAGGGGCAAATCCCCAGGCTTCGAGTGTCAGGCCTGGCAGCTGCCGGACAGCCAAGCTGCTGTATGGTTTGCACACTGATGGCCTCCATCTGTGAGGTTTGGGGCCTGTATTAATCACGTAGTTCTTGTGTGTGTGTGTGTGTGTGTGTGTGTGTGTGTGTGTGTGGTGCTGGGGATTGCACCCAGGGCCTTGTGCATGTGAGACAAGCACCCTACCAACTCAGCTATATCCCCAGCCCTCACGTGATCCTTAAAAAAATATTTTCCTCTTCTAAAATCTTCATCTAAGGGCATCTGAAGAATCAAAAATGCTTCAGTGATTCTTGTTTGTATCAAATAATCAGAACTTTTGTTGGTGACAAAGATAGTTAGGGCCACTTTGTGGATTAGATTGATTCAGTCCTTTTATGAACGGAATGTGTCATTTCACTCCCTCACTCCCAGGCTATAGAGTTCGGAGAGGGGGCACTGAGAAGTAACGGGGTTCGAGGAGGCCGTGAGGGTGGGGTCCTCATTCTGGGGTTAATGGGAGATATCAGGCAGCTCTTTCTCCCTCTGTGCCATGAGAGGTAGCCGTGAGAAGGCGCCACCACCAGGAGCTAGATGCACTGGCACCTTCGTCTTAGATGCTGGTCCTCAGCACTCTGTGGAATAAAGGTCGAAACTGGTCATAGGAAAGCATCCCTGCGGGGTCACTGGCCGGTTAGGTCACAGCGCCAAGACAGTTAAGGAACCCCAGCCCTGGGCCCTTGTCTGGGTGCCCAAGGGCACTGCGGGTTCTGAGACTGAACCGTGATCACCCCTTGCTGGCCAGCAGGGCCAGTGTGCAGGCAGCCACTACAGCGGTTTCTCTGTCACTCTGGTCAGCTGGACCAGCGTGGGTGATCACAAGTGCGTCTGCCTGCCCTGCCAGGTCGGTACTTGGGAAGGGCAGAAGCTTCGAAGTTGGGCGAACCCTCCCTGTGGCTTCTGGCAGAGAAGCAGGGCAGGGAAGCAGGCAGTGGCCAGGAGGGACCTCCCCTCTGCGGACTTGGGGGCTGTGCCTGTGCTATTAGCCTCATAGCTTCTGTGTCCACAGCTACCTTCTCCCCACTTCATGCACATTGTTCACAACGTCATGCCCTTTATATCTTCAGGATCAGGTCATTTTTTAAAAAAAACAAAATGAAAATAAAAAGTAACTGTAAAATATAGATAACATAAAATTTGTCATCTCAGACGTTTTAGGTTTATAGTTCAGTCGTGTTGAGGATGTTCACAATGCTGTGTAATCTCCAATCTCTAGAAGTCATCTTGTCCCAATCCCCCTGCCCCAGTCCCTGACCACCATTCTACTTCTCTCTGGTTTCGACTACTCCAGGAACTTCCTATGAAGGGGATGATCCACTATTGGTCTTTTTATTATGAATGGCTTTCACTTAGCACAATGTCTTCAAGGATCATGCCAGATCATATGGTCATCCCACATTTTGTTTAACCATTTGTTGGTCAGGGGACACCTGGGTGCTTCCACCTTCGGGCTATTGTGAATAATGCTGCTCTCCATCTGGGTGTGCAAATCAACTGTGTCATTCTTTGAAGGAAGGCCCAGCTCCTGGGACCTCCCTGACTTTCTCCCATCTAGACAGCAACAACACGGCAGGTTTTCCTGCTCTCTGACAAGACGCCTTCCATCCAGGGTGATCAAAGAAATTTCCATAACAGGGGCATTCCACAGTGTGTCATTGGGACTTTCCATCCTTCTCCTTCAACTGCCTTGGAAAGACAGGGATGGGGGGAAAGAGAGGGAGAGGAAGGGAAAGGGGAAGGGAAAGAAGGTTTTTTAAAGGTGACTCTGAATTTTTTCTCAGAAGTGTTGCCCCTCAGTTTCTTCTTCGTTGCTTGGCTCCAGGGAGAGGAGGAAATCAAGCAGAAGCTTGAGTGTGGAAAGAGAAGAAGCTCCCAGAGTCTCTCTTTTTTTTTGTATTATGTAAAGTTTTTTAATTGATTTTTTAAAAATAAATGACAGCAGAATGCATTACAATTCTTATTATATATATACAGCACAATTTTTCATATCTCTGGTTATATATAAAGTATGTTCACACCAATTTGTGTCTTCATACATGTACTTTGGATAATGGTGTCCATCACATTCCACCATCCTTGCTAACCCCCTGAACCCTCCTTTCCCCTCCCACCCCTCAGCCCTATCTAGAGTTCTTCTATTCCTTCCATGTTCTGCCTCCCTACTTTACTATGAGTCAGCCTCCTTATATCAGAGAAAACATTCATCATTTATTTTGGGGGGGATTGGCTAACTTCACTCAGCATTATCTTCTCCAATGCCATCCATTTACTTGCAAATACTAATGATTTTATTCTCTTTTATTGCTGAGTAATATTCCATTGTGTATATATGCCACATTTTTTTTTATCCATTCATTTACTGAAGGGCATCTAGGTTGGTTCCACAGTTTAGCTATTGTGAATTGTGAAGGAGGGGAGGGGAGGGGTAGGGGGGATAGGAAGGGCAGAAGAATAAAATAGATACTAGTATTGCTGTATGTATATACGTGTCTGTATAACCAATGAGATTCTGCAACCTGTACACTCAGAAAAATGAGAAATTATACCCCATTTGATTCAAAATGTATGATGTCAAGATCATTGTATTGTCATGTGCAACTAATAAAAAGAATGGAAATCCATATTTAACAAAATAAAATTAAACCCCTATCTCTCACCATGCACAAAACTCAACTCAAAGTGGATCAAGGACCTAGGAATTAAACCAGAGACCTGCATCTAACAGAAAAAAAGTAGGCCCTACTCTCCATAATGTGGGATTATGCCCCAACTTCCTTAATAAGACTCCTATAGTGCAAAAAATAAAACCAAGAATCAATAAATGGGATGGATTCAAACTAAAAAGCTTCTTCTCAGCAAAAGAAACAATCTGTGAGGTGAATAGAGAGCCTACAGCTTGGGAGTAAATTTTTACTCCTCTTACATCTGATAGAGCACTAATCTCTAGGGTATATAAAGAACTCAGAAAACTAAGCACAAACAACAACAACAATAAAAACAAGTAATGGGCCAAGGACCTGAACAGACACTTCTTAGAAGAGGATATACAGTCAATCAAAAAATATATGAAAAAATGTTCATCATATCTAGCAATTAGAGAAATGCAAATCAAAACTACTATAAGATTTCATTTCACTCCAGTCAGAATGGCAGCTATTATGAAGACAAACAACAAGTTTTGGCGAGGATGTGGGGAAAAGGCACACTCATACATCGCTGGTGAGACTGCAAATTGGTGCAGCCAATTTGGAAAGCAGAATGGAGATTCCTTGGAAATCTGGGAATGGAACCACCATTTGACCCACCTATCCCACTCCTCAGTTTATACTCAAAGGACTTAAAAACAGCATATTACGGGAACACAGCCACATCAATGTTTATAGCAGCACAATTCACAAAAGCTCCCAGAGTCTCTTGTAAGGAAAACAATCAGAGCCAAAGACTTCCCCGCAAAGGAGGCCCCAGAAACCCCGGTCAGGGCGGGAGGCAAGGCAGACTAACAGGTGTGAAGCTTCTGGATCCTTCAGCTCCCTTTGCCCAGAGGAGCAGGACAAGCTGTCAGGAACAGCGGCCCAGGAGGGTGCAGGGCTGGGCACAAGGCAGCTTCTCATGCACAGGTGGAGGAAGAGGGGCCAGGAGAGGTGAGCAGAGTGCAGTGGCACCTGCAGGCCTGGGGAGTGGAAGGGAAAGCAAACAATATCAAGGATATTTCTGGGGAGCTTTTTGGGCACCGAGATGTGTTAAGACCCCCATGCTCATCTCCCTTTCTAATTACTTACACTTCTCTTTAGTGCTACTATGAGTGATTTATGTTTCCTTTGACTGCAACTCCATGCAGGTGCCGGGCCATATGGGGCTCCCAGGATTTATTAAATGCTGTGTTGAGATATCATGAGATGGGATTCACCCAGTTCTTCCTCTGTTAAACCTCATAAACACACTGATACTCCATTTTCTCTTTGTGAGTAGTTAGCTTAGGGAATATTTCTTAGCTCTTGGTCTGATATTTGAGGTCATATATTCAAAACACTATTAAAGAAACTGTTTTCATTGGTGAAGAAGCCCTGGAGGACTTGGGAGGAGGTTTTAGGAAGCAGAGCAGGGGAGAGCCTGGGAGTTCCCGTGCCAGCTCTGCACTTCCTCTCCCCCTTCACACCACGCACCCACAGACTTTTGCAGCGCTCCCTGCAGAAGAGCCACCATGCACTTCCCCTGCTCTTTTGAGAGACATATCTGCAGATTAAACTTTAGTATTTGCATATCTGGGTCCTATCATGAATTCCAATTAATATTTCCTTTGAGATATAAGACATTCCCTCACTGCTTCATAGCCTCCATCTCTAGCAATCATTTTGAGCTATTTGTTTGATTTCAGGGATGACTGGTCTCCAGAAATGTTGTTTCCATTAAAGCCAGTCATTTCAAGCTTGCAGCATTTAATAATTATCAAAGTCTTCCATTCAGAAAAATCTCCCCAGGACACGACTATCGGATTCGGAGAAGACAGCTCTAGAAAAGCCGACATGATAACGCTCTGTGTTTGTGGGCATGAGGGCATCCTACAGAAGAGTTAGTTTAGGCAGGAGTAGAAATACTTTCTTACTTGGTGTTTTAAATCTGGTTTCAGTCCCCTCCTTCTATTTGACAGTAATACCTTTTGAGTTCCAGTTAGCAGCATTGATAGAATCATGTGATTACTTTGTTTTCTATTAGTGCCCAATAATATATAAATTTTTTTCCAATGTGGATTTCACCCTTATTTCAGGTAGACTATAAGGGGTGGAAACCTTTACTTTCATTATGTCCTTATTCCCTCACCCTTTTACTAGTTCTACCTGCTTTATTTAGAAGATGGCAGGTCAATTATTTTTCATCCATTATTGTATCAGTCAGGGTTCTCTAGAGGAACAGAATCAACAGGAAGTATAATGAGAAAAAGGGGACTTATTTGGTTGGCTTATGTGACCAGAAGCTGGACAGTCCACAGTGGCCATCTGCAGCCTGGAGAGCTGGAAGAACCAGTAGCTGCGCCGTCCAAGAGGGATCAACAGTGCTACCCCAGTCTGAGACCTAAGCCTTCTGGAAAATCACCATCAGAATCGGCTTTGGAAGAGTGAAGAAGTGAGAGTCCAATATCTTCAGATGATCACAGAAGCAATCAAGAACCCATTCAAGAAGAATGGAGCTTGCATCTGCTGCTCCAACTTTTCTCCCAACTTTTATTCCATCCAAGCCACCATCCTATTGGTTGGTGCTGCCCATGCTTAGGGAGGGTCTCCATTTCAGTTGGCTGTCCCACACGCCAATCATTCCTAGACACATCCTCATTAACACACCCATAATCTTTTTAATCCTCATCATCTATTAATCCAATCAAGTTGAAATTTCAAATTAACCATTACAATCATATCCCAGCTTTGTTTCCTTATTTCTGCTATTTTTGAATCAATAACAATGATACTCTTCTTTGTTATTGGAGGACAACAAGCTTTGAGCAATATATCCTTTGTTTTTTTGTTTTTTTTTAATGTGTGTTTTCCTTGTTTCAGTTCTTTGGTGGCAAAGACTATCTACCTTTCCTATTTCTTGTGGGAAATCCATTCATGTGTTCTCTGCTGGCACTAATGCGTTCACTTTTTGATTTCACAAGTGGGCACAACCAAGCCCTGAAGAGTCCTTTACAAGAATTTTGCAGAAACAAACAGGAGAGAAGCACAGGTCCTTCCCATCCTAGGACCATTAGTTATAAAAATGGTATAAACTGAAACTCCTGGTTATCACCACGTGGGGAAAACTTGCCTGAGGATGAAGCTGAGACAGAAAAGCAGAGCTGAAAGATAAAAGTAGATGTTCTTGAGGATGTCCTTGAGCCTCTTCATCTTGACCCATCTAAGTCTGCTCTCTCCCTTGCACTTCCATCTGCATGGGGCAATACCATCCCACCTTCTGTGTCCTCTAGCTTGAGTTGATTCCCTGTCATTTGCAGCTGAAAGTGTCCTAAGTGGTACGTCTGTCGGGCATGTCATCCATGGAAACCGTGTTAGTCAGCTTCTCATTGCTGTGACCAAAATAAATGACAGGGACAACTTAGAGGAAGAAAAGTTGATTTGGCTCACAGTTTCAGAGATTCAGTACTCGGTGGGATGACTAAATTGCTCTGGGCCCAAGATAAGAGAGAACATCATGGTGGAGGAGCATGGCTCTATTCATGACAGCCAGGAAACGGAGAAAGAGAGGGGAAGTGGTCCCAGGGAAGATGAGCCCTGCCAGGGCATCCCTCTAGGGACCCACTTCTGGAGCCACACCTCCTCTACCTTGAGTTACTACCCAGTCAGTCCATTCAAACTAGGATAGACTGAGTAGATCACAGCTCCCATAATCTAATCATCTCACCTTTGAATACTCCTGCATGAAGCTTTTATGGATGGTACCTCATATCCAGACCATAAGAGAAGCTTTTCTATATTTGATTGGGTCACTTATATAATTTACTTCTCTTAGATTCTTCAATGTTAGCTGGTCCAGTGGTCTGCATGGAGGAGACAATGGCTGATTCATCCACCTTATATATAGGGGACGGGGAAAGAGATTTTTAGTGAGTTGGGGAGGTCTAATGGGTTGCCAGATAAAATACAGGCTGTCCAGTTAAATTTGAATTTCAGGCAACTAAACAATTTTTAACATAAGTTTGCACCACCCAGTATGTGGTACATATTTATAACCCCAACATTACTGTTTATCTGAGATTCAAATTTGAGTGTCCTGAATTTTACCTGGAAAACTTAGTCTCATCAAAAAAAAAAAAAAAAACCTACATTTTAAGAATGCACTTGAAAAAATATTACGAGGCTACTTAAGTTAGGAGAGCATTTTATAGGAGTATCTTTCATACCTATCATCTGAAATTCAAATTTAACTGGAATCCTGTGTTTTTATTGGCTAAATCTGGTTACTTTAATCCCCTGCCAACCCAAATTGTTTTCCTGATGCAGATGACACCATGCCTAAATTCTGGTTTCCAAGAGCTATCTTGTCTTCCCGTTCATGGCCAAAGAAGAAATGTCTGGGTTCAAGCCTCTTCAAACTCCCCTCTAGAAGGCTGTTTGCAGGGGTAGGTTCTGCAGTTAATTAAGTTCAGGAGGGAAGGCAGCTCAGGAGGGTTGACATTTCCTGAGGGCCTCTTCTTGGCCTTTGGAGAGAAAATTCATGTTCATGGACTCAATTAATTCTGTGGCTATCATGTGAAATAGAGATACTCCATTCACCCCCTCTTCAAAAATACAGAAGCTGAGACTCAGAGTGGTGAAGTGATGTGCCTCAGACCACATACTGAGGAAGTAACTCCAAGTGGGTCTGACTGTAAGCCCAAGCTCTTTCTATTATATACGAAGAGCTCTTTATGCAGGTTCAGTTTCCTGGAGAGAAGATAGTGCCAGAGAGGGACATTCTAGGGCACTGAGACACAGAGCCAGCAGATGGACAGTGGCTGCCTCTGTCCCAGCTTTGGGCCAGCAAATCTGTGATCTTCACCCTGCCCACACCTGGCCTGGGATGAGTGGACACTTTGACCAAGTTTGTCTTCTGTGCCTACTTTCCTTGGGATAGCAATGAAAGTAAAGCAGATAGCCCTCAAACATATGAAAAATGTTCCAATTCACTCATTATTAGGGAAATGGAAAAGAAGACTTTATATGATACTCTTTGTCACCCATCAGATTAACAAAGATTAAAAAGTCTCATGCTACATCCTGTTAGCAAGTTTGTGGGGAAAGGGGTGTGTGCTGCTGGTAGGAAACAAACTGGTACAGCTTCTCTGGAGGGGAGTTTGACTATACTTCCAGAACCATCCATGCACTTACCATGGACTTATTCATCCAGCAAACTCACTCTGCAATCTACCATGAAGACAGACCTCAGAAATCTGAAAATACACATGTACCAGTTTCTTCATGGAAGCCACATTTGCGGTTGTGGAATGTTAGTTTAGTTAGTGGTATTGTACCCATGTTCATTTCCTGAGTTCATAATTTTATTATTGTTATGTAAGATGTTAACACTTAGGCAAGCTGGGTGAAGGATACTATACTATACTCATAACTTCTCTCTAAGCTTAAACTTAGGTCAAAATAAAAAGTTAAAACAACAAAAATGGCAATTAGCAAAGTAGATTTGCCATCGTCTGACGTGGGACATGAAATCAGGGCTGGGCCAGCAGTAAATGGCTGTATCTGTCCAGGTACCTCCTCTGGGGTCTGGTGCATCCTGGTGTGGGGCTGACCAGACACTGGAGTGTTGGGGTCTTGGCCACAGGAAGAGAGAGGGGAAGGGGGAGACACTCATCAACCAGATCTTTACTGAGGCTTTGAGTAGTGGTATTCTCTTTAGGGGCAAATCTTAGGGACACCAGATAGCCGATGTCTAAGGCTCAAATTAAGTGAGTGACAGTTGTCCTTGGAAGTAGTTCTGTTACTTGAAAGTCCCATCTCACATGTATGAGAGATCTCCTGTCCCTTTCCCAAGTCACTGGTGATCTGTGTTGTCCATTCAACTCCCTTGAACTATCGCCACCCCTGGTCAGGTCGAATTTCAGTCCTATTCATAGAAAAGCTGTGAAAGGTTTAGGATGAAGAATCAGTTCTCTCTCCTGAATAACTTGCTCAAAAATTCAGGGCTCCTATTTTTAAAAGAGCATGAAGTCGACAGATGAATCAGGGTGCTTTTAGTCATGGTGACTTATGCGTCGCATAACAGTTTTCTCGTTTCCAGTTTATGCTTTAAAGGAAAACATAGATTATCTGCTTTTCGTTTGTTGTTCTGAATTACTTTGCCAGAGCTTGGACTTAGGGCTTCAGGGATCCCTCATGAAAATGTTAAGCCTCTGATCCTGTGGAGATAGCATGCGTTAATGAATGTGTAGGGAAATGCTTTAACCATGTAGTGTGCCTGAATTCTTGTCATGCTCTGTTTCCAACTTCTTGGAGTCAACCCAGAGACAGGTAGGCCCAGTCAATGTGCCCCTGCTTGTAGTGGGGAGTGCAACCTCACCAAGCCCCATCCTTGGACACCTGCATGAGCTAGGTACCATGTTCAGGCCGATAGCTTATTCCTCACTCCTATAATCCTGATGAGACTCAGAGAAGTTCAATACCTTTCCCAAGGTCCTAAGTCTAACAGACAGTGAAGCTGGGGTTTGAGTCTGTCTGGCCCAAGTCCAGACCCCTTTTATTATACACACCACCCAGCAGAAGAAAACCTCCTTGTCCAACTCTGCCACTCTGCTGAGGACCGAGTCTGCTAACGTTTGGTGGTGAGTATGGTGGGGGCCTTCCTACCATGGCACGCACCTTGTCTATGTGCTAAATTCTGAAGCCTCTTTCAGTGTTCTCTCAGAAGCTTGCTAATGACTTCCTATGCACAGAAATCATTTTGAAAGAAGCCTTATCGGCTGACTTTTATAGGATTGGTCTATGCTGGGAGCCCCGGAGCCAAGCTAGCCTCTCTACTTTCTAACTTTAGAACCCCATGACCTGACATGGCAGGGAGAGAAAGCTAAGTCTACCCTCCTTTCTCTCTGAGGGAAGGTTCCACTTGTGTTTTGAAAAGAGCACCAGCTTGGAACCACACCAGACGTGAATTCTGTCATCGCTGCATTTTCTTGGATAAGGGAATTCATCTCTTCATACTTTTTTTTTTTAAATAAAATTATTCTTTCACATAGAATTATTGTGAGAATTTAATGACATAACAGAAAAAAAATGCCTAGCACACAGTAGGCATGGAATAAAAGGTCGTAATTATTTTGCTAAGCATGAATAATTCTCCATATAGCATCTCCCCACTTATTTCCTCTACAGTGCTCCATCTATTTCTAATGAAAAGAACAAAGTTGCAAAGCACTCCATCTCTTAAAATCACTGATTTCTAGAGGATGGAAATTCTGCCAAGGAGGAAAATGGAAGCTCTCCCAAGCCTTTGTGCAGATTTGATTTGTATGCAAAAGCAAGCAAGACTTCTTTGTTTGGAAGATAAATTTCATTCTAATAGTGCCAATGAATCTTTCAAAATTTCATAATTGCCATTCCTAGCATGCTCCAAACTGGAAGATAACAAAAGAATTTGGTGGCCAGTTCGGATTGGATTTGGAGATGGATGTGCATTTAAAAATGCCTCAGCTGCTCTCTGAGTCATCCCAGTCCATTGAGACATGCTCATGAATTGTATCGTGGAGTCAGCAACATCAGCCCTGCCTTGCCCCCAGCCAGTGGTACTGGGATTGCAAGGTGAGACAAGTCAGGCCCAGCGGGACCCTGAGCGTGAGCCCGCTGCCCACCTTCCTGGCTAGCCCTGCCTTTTGTTATCTAATGCTATTATCTGGGCAGTGCTAGAGTGTGTCCCCTAAGGGTTCATGTATAGGAGGCTTGGTTCCCAGTGTGGTGATGTTAAGAGCTATTGAGACCATTAAGAGACAGGGCCTAGACAATATTGTCTAGGTCATTCAAGGGTGCTGCCCTCTGAACAGATTAATGAAGTTCTTGTGGGACCCTGAGTTAGTTCTTGGAAAGGGGTAGTTATGGAAAGAGACAGTCCCTTCCCCTGCTCTGGCATGCTGTCTCATCACGTGACTGATAGGTGATTGTGATCGCTCCCTCTTGCTGTCCACCATGATAGGGTGCAGTGAAGGGAGTCTTTCTAGAGCTGGTGTCATTGTCAGTGTCATGTTTGGATTTTCAGTCTCAAACTCTGTGCTAAATAAACCTCTTTTCTTTATAAGTTACCCAGCCTCAGGTATTTTATTATAACAACAACAACAACAACAAAAGACTAATACACCTATGTGTACAAACATGTGAAATGTTTCACAACCTGAAACATATTATTTACATTTATTGTTTCAAGTAATCCTCTCAATATTACCTGAGAATGAATATGACCAAAGTTATTGTCCTATTTTGTAAATGAAAAACAAGTTCTAGGAGGTTTCGACTTGGCCTACTGATGATGAATGTCTTATTCTAAGGGTTTAGGCTTCGTCATCAGACAGCAGAAGCCTCGGGGTGGTGTAGAATTTTCTGTGTGTCTTCTTCTTCTTCCCCCTTCTTCCCTCTCCTTCTGTTCATTGTCCTCTTTGTTAGCATCTTCTGATAAAATAAATTTAAAATATGGTAGGCAAATTCTTAATAATTCATTGGAAAATTTTGTTGTTCTTGTTGTTATAATAAAATACCTGAGGCTGGGTAACTAGCTTAATGAAATGTCCTGGGAAATAGAAAAAAATAAGACAAAACAAAACAAAAGTTTGGAAAATAAGAAAGAAAAAAAGGAAAATCCTTATAGCGCCAGTCTAGGATTGCTGGCATCCAAGGTATAAGTTTTCCACAAAAAGAACAGAAGAGAAAATACAGAGAAGAAATTATGAAAGAAAAAGCTCAAGAAAACTGATTTTAAATGAAGAATAAAATACATTTTGGTATTGCAAGAGCCACATAATACCCATCCTGATGAGCATAAAGATGCCTATTAAGGGAACGCATTGTCTTGGAGCACTGGGAATAAAAGGAAGCATTCAACAAATTCCCAATAAAGGAAAGAAGAGTTCACATAAAAAGGAACAAGAATCAAAACTCTTACTTTTTAAAGTAGTAATGGGAAACTAGAAGATGATGTGGTGGTAACTTCAAACTTTCGAGAAACATGATTTCTAGTCTGTTATTTAATAATCAGCGAATATATCAATTAAGCATGAGGACATAATAAAGATCATTTTAAACACAAAAGGACTTCTTGTGCTCTCATAATTAGGAAGTTACTAAAAGTTATGCCTCTTAAAGATGAGAGGGTAAAACTTAAGGGAGACAGGATTCTGGGAGAAGAAGGGGAAGGAACTTCCTACAGGACTGATGGAGGGGATCCCAGGACACAGTCCAGGCAGCCCAGAAGGAGGGAGGAAGTAGGCATTCTAGGAAGTAGGCAGGTGGAGTGCACAGGGAGCCTGTGTGGAAGAAGGCTGCTGAGATGAGCTGCTGCATGTGGCATTGGGAGGAATATCATCTCATGCTTGGAGCATTTGGGGAAAAATTATATGATAGGTTTATTTTAAAAATCCAAAGTCATGATTTTTTTTTTCCAGGAAATATGTAAATTTATCTGAGAAAGTAAACGTGCATTCTCTGTCTCGGCTGTGAATAACTTTCCTAAGATCCTAATAATGTGAATGTTAATTTAACTGAAAAAGTGATAAAACATACTAGGAACTGTGTGTGTGTGTGTGTGTGTGTGTGTGTGGTGTGTGTGTGTGTGTGCACATCTAATTCCGTTTTAAGATAAACTTCCTTCTCCATGGTGGTACGTAAACAGATCATGTCTAACACGACACATAATCAGAAAGCACGAAAGCATGTTGCTCCAAGTGTGGCATCAAATACATCAGATGGCGGAGAATGGAATGTGACAACCTCAGGGTTGTGGGAGCAAGGCAGGAGGACACAGCAGGAGACAGAGTCCCCTCATCCTGCTTTATTTATCTCTATTGCACTTTTAATAAGTTTAAAATGACCAGACAAAATGCAGAACTGAAGTTTGAGGTTCTGAAATGAAAAGACTGAAGTTACCTCTGTCATGTTGCCATTTAAAGATTAACCAACTCCCTCCTAATTATCGTTACTAGGCTCCAACAGTCTGACTTCTTTTCGAGCGCCACACTCTCTTCCTGGAGCAGAGATCAGAGATGAGGTTTGAAAGGAAGAGGATGAAAGAAACCACTGATGAGTTCTCCCCAGGAAGCAGTCCTTGGCACAGACTGATGCACCATGGAGACTTGCAGAGGTGTGACAAGCCATGCTCATCAGGAGTTGTTCATTTAGGTATGATGTCACAGCAAGGGGTTTACAGACACGACCTATACATACCTAGTGTATATTATATGTACATATGGCAAGAACCATAATATATGTCCTTTTTCCTCCTAAAGATGATCCTGATTGGACACACACCTATGAAATCAGCAGGTAGAGGGAGACCACGGAGGAAGGTTTTACTCTGCTCTGGGAATTGAGGCTAGGAGGAGCTCAGAGCCAGCACAGTGTTGACATTTGATGTATTTGGAGCTGACTCTCTGTGTAACTTCTTTGCCTCTGTCAATCCATTATTGAATGTTACCTGGGGAACAGGGCATCTTTAGAATCAATATTTGCTCTCTTTCCAACTCTGTCTGACCCTTTCCTCACCCTCACCCTTCTCTACCCCAGCATCCTCTTTTGGCCAGTACGTTCCTGTAGCCATTGCTCTTTGGAGCCCAGATTCCTGGGGTCCTGGATTACTCCACCTGCCTGTGCAGGAGGGGGAGGGGCACTTTCACCATGGGAATGGGTTTGCATCAGCATACAGTCACTTTGGTTCCAAACAGGCTCTAAAGACATCTTGTCCATTAAGGCAAATCATATTTATTTTTTGAGTGATTATTGCCAAAGGGCTCAGGCATGTATTGTGTGACTGGTTAATTGAAAATTACTTCCTGTTCTCAGTTGGCTGCTCCTTGCCACAGACAAACGATGATGCATTTGACAAACTTCTTGCTGTGGGTTTTGTGTCCCTGCTCAGCTCTAAATATTTAAAGCAGCCTGTTCTCCACTTGGCATGCCCTGAAGTGAGCTTTTGAATGCAGCCTGCTTTGTTCCCTATTAAAACTACCCAAGCTTTTCTAAGTGTTGAACAAAAGAATAGACATTAGTACATCTGGGCTGCATCTGTCTATTGGAGCCAATAGGATTAATTATCTGTACACCTTTTGAAGAGTAGCCAGGATGAGCCCTGCTCATTTTTTTCTGTTTTACCCAGAATTTTCTTGCAGAGGTTTACAAGGCTGTAAAGTTCCTCTTTCCTGTTTTTGATAGAAAAACACCTTATATTTGCAAAAGTTCTTGGTATCATTGAGACAGAGGTCAAAAGAGTGCTTAAAAGGGTAGCAGGGGATGAAAGGCCTGAGCCTAGTTTCCTGATCAGTTATGTGGCACCACTTGTGACAAGAGTGTGCCCTGCAGCCTGAGTCACCAATGTCACGTGGATGGTACTTACTATATGTTTCTCTAGTGTGTGAATCAAGATTTGATGAGGGTATAGAGGAAACCACATCTGTAAAGTTCTCTGAGTCCACAGAGCTAACAATGTGGCTTCAGAAAATCTATGCTGTTGTCCAAGCTCTGTCACTATTCCAGTCGGATGACCTTAACCTAGTTTCTCAGGACCTCAATTCCTTTATCTGTAGATAGCAATGATTTTGATACCTCTTTCGAGTAGTAAATAAAATTATGTACAACAGAAAGTTTTATAAAGGTGCATTTTTAGTCTTTAGCATGTAAGTATAAATGAAGATGACTTATTTGCTGTCTGTTATAATGAAAGTTTGATATTTTTGTGTTTTTCATCCAGTGTAAGAAATAAGGACCAGCAGAAGTGAACAGATGAACATAGAGTGTTTTGCAACTGGGAGAATTTTGATGGACGTGGAGAAAGGTACAAGTCCCTAGACATTTTAGGTTTCAGGGACACTTCTTCTCAGATTTCACACAGCACTCCACTGCTGCCCTCTCCTCTTGCCCCTTGGTCCACCCTAGGAAGACATGGCGACCACTTACTGCTCCTTCTTTTGTTAGAGATTAAAGAGGAATTCGTGTCGCAGCTTGATTTGATGGATATGGAAATGCCTGGTGACCATTCAAATGGCAGTGGCCTACATTTTTGTTGTTGTTGGTTTCGATATAAAGACAACAATGAACTGGATTCTCTATTTTCCACACAACCAGTGCAGCAATTCCACATCTTGGGTTCTAGAGATGGAGGGCAGGCCCGGAAAAGCGAGGCACCTGTGACAGAAGGAGCCTGAGGGTTGCTAATCAGCTCCACCTGCCAATTCACCTTCTGAACTTCAGAATGCTTCTTTGAAGACTTGTAGCCATGAACTCTGATTCCTTTCTAAAATATGAAAACAAATAAATACAATTTCCTTCAGGAGGTGCCATCATCAGATAATTTAGACCTCAAGTTGACCTGTCTTTTAAAGGTGATTTGTAAAGTACAGTGATTTCTCAAGTGCAGCTGTTTTCATTATTCTGGATGGATTTTCATGAAAACGACAAATCCTTAACTTCTTTCAAAGGGGCAGATATTTGAGATGGTGGCAATTCCCAGAAAATTCGCCAAGAATGAAAGTTGAATCACATGCTGCAGAGAGATGGACGTTGGTCAAAAGCAAGTAAATATTATTAGCAGCTGGACAGGAATGAGAAAGGGAGGGCATGAGCTTGGAAGGGGGTCAGTACTTTCCATGAGGCTCCTTCCTGGACCCCAGATTGAGCATAGCTTCCTATCTATCACGTGCCTGCTGCAGTTTGTCCTCCTGAGGACGGCGGTACACACCCTGACCTCTACCTACTTCTCCCGCTTCACCTTCTGCCATCTTCCTTGCAAGTCCCCTGTGGGGCTCCAGGCACACTTGACTCACCAGTTCCCGAATGCGGCACATTCTTTCACGCCTCTGTGACTTTCACATGCTGTCATTCCCTTCCCTGCAAAGCCTGGCCTTCTTTCTTCCTCTTTCTATGCTCATCTTCAGGAATTAGCAAACTGTCATGTCTTCCATGGAAGCTTCTCTGGTTCCATTTCCAGTCACATTCCAAACATGTATGATGTATTTCTGGAGGTAGATCCAAGTGTATCCAAGATCCAAGTGCATTTCTGGTGTAGATCCACCACATAGTGCTGAGGATGCTAGGATACTTAATCTATGCTTCCCTTTCCTCAGTCGTATAATACTAGCACCTATAAAAATATGGTGATAAAACAACTAGAAAGTTTTCTGTAAACACATAGTAACTCAACAAGTTTTTTATTTTTATTTTTATTTTTTTTGTACCAGGGATTGCACCCAGGGGCCTTTAACTACCAAGCTACATCTCTAGCCCATTTTATTTTATATTTTGAGACAGGGTCTTCCTAAATTGCTTAGAGCTTGCTAAGTTGCTGAGACTGGCTTTGAATTTGCAATGCTCCTGCCTTCACCTCCCAAGCTACTGGAATTATAGGCATGCACTACCGTGCCCAGCCTAAGTGTTTTTAAAAATTTGGTTATTATAACTGGGTGCAATGGCGCATGCCTGTAATCCCAGCAGTGCAGGAGGCTGAGGCAGGAGGATCTCAAGTTCAAAGCCAGCCTCAGCAAAAAATCGAGGCATTAAGCAACTCAGTGAGACCCTGTCTGTAAATAAAATACAAAATAGGGCTGGAGATGTGGCTCAGTGGTCAAGTGCCCCTGAGTTCAATCCCTAGTACCGCCCCCCCCAAAAATTGGTTATCATTTATCACCACTGTTACCATTATCACTATCAATTTCCCACATGCTTTTACTTTATACACATGATTATTATTTGTGTCAGTCTTATCTCATGTACCTTTAATCCTCAGGCTAAGCATAATATTTGGCATAAACAGGTATGCAGTAAGTATTTTTGAAATTTAATTATTAATGTCTATGCTTTTCCCCCCTTATCTGCTTATAAGCTCCTTGAGGTAGGTTTCCTGCTTTGTATGTAACAATCATCGAGGATGCTGGCCAGTGCCCTGTGCATAATCAATATTCAAATATGTCATGAAGAAGCCCATGCATTAAAGACCTTTGTGTACAAACGACTGTTCAAATGTTGGCTGACACAGAGCAGGACAGACCATAGGTGTAGCAAGAGAGCTGCTCCCAGTGTGGCATGGGGCCAGCTGAATGCTTGAAGGCAAACGCTTCTTCGGTCTGATTTTTTTTCTTTCTCATAAACTTCTCTTGAAATGAAAAGGGCAGATGGCAAATGAGACGCAGTGTTGAAGCTGAGGATGCATCTTCTGAGCCCGATGCCAGTGTGTGGACATGGTAAGGGAAAGAAGTCGAGGTGGGGGGTGTCCAAATGGGCTACTGCTGTTGGCTCATCCTTGTCCCTCTAAGAGGGAAGATTCTATGCTCCCGAGGATTGACGTCTGCATTCCACAGAGCAGAGGATCCTCTTCTGCAGACTCTCTAATGGGTGTCATTGCAATGGATGCTTCAACATGTTACATTCATTAGGTAACAACTAGTTTAAAGTCATTATTCTCTTGGACTAGTGGCCGGACCGAATGGAGCACTTTAATCTCACTTCTGAAAGCGGGAAGTGAGTATTTGTATGCCACTATTTAAAGTGGGTTGTTTGTTTCCCAAGAGCGTGGTGTGTTTTTGATACATCTCATATGATCTTCTAACAATACCAATCTGAAATTTGGATTGATTATTTAATAACTCTTACCTTTTAAACACTGTTCCTTTAAAGGGACTCTTGTTTTGAGCTGTTTGAGCTCTGAATTTATGTTTTGTTTAAAGAGTGCCATATAAAGTTGAGATCAAGAGATTTTGCAGGAATGGTTTAAATTAAAAAAATATGAGAAAGCTACTTGAGTTTAAATGGAAACTTTAAAGATTTTCTCAGGAAACTGAGACATACAGAAAAGAAATGAGTGTGGGGGTCATTAGAAATGGAATGCAAGACGATTTATTTATATTTTTTATCTAAGGTGCTGGAAATGAAAGATGGATATAGAAAGATGAATGAGGGAAGGGTTTTGAAAATGCTTCATCAAGCAGTGACCTTGTTGCCTGAAATGGCAAAGTAGAATGGATGCCTCTTGCCAAACCTCAAACAAGCCTGTCCTTCAAGAGGACCCAGCAGGGGGCTTCCTGATGGCTTTCCCATGGCATTTCACTTGCCCTTCTCTTCTTCTTTTTTTTTTTGGGGGGGGGGGTGTTGGGGATTGAACCCAGGGCCTCCCTGTGCATGCAATGCCAGCCCTCTAGCAACTGAGCTATATCCCCAGCCCTTTGCTCTTCTCTTCTTATGAGCCTGCCGTGGCCTCTAGTTGCTCCCATTGATGAATGGGAGGAGGCACCTTCTTTCCCTAACTCAGTCAGCCCCCATCTTCTGTTCTAGGTATGAAGACTTGCCTGAAAATGACAGCCATCACCCTCTAAAGATGTGTTCACCGAGGACCCATAGCATCATGCCTGGCACTGATAAGTGCTAGAAATTCAGGGATGTTGTGGCTTGGCCCTTGGTAGATGTTCACGTGGGTGTTTCCTTTTCCTCCAAGGCACATGACTAACTTTTATTTCTCCGGCAGGCATATTGCAGTCAGGCAAAACCATGTGACTGGAGTCTGGCTAATGGATTTGAGTAATGCAAGCCACTTCCAGCCCTCACTGCTAACGCATCTTCATGATCTTTCCTCTTTTGTTCATCATTGTCAGATAAAAGCAGTAAATACAGAAATGGAGTTCCAGGTTGCAGAATTTAACACCATCACTAGATGGAAGATTCTGGTCCTGTGTTACTATGTAGGAGATCCATTTGCGTAACTATCTGATCAGAGATTGCTGCATGGGACTTTGTGTAAGCAGGAAATGATCTCTAATGTTGTTAATCTGCTGAGATTTTAGGGTTTATTTGTTACTGAAGTGGCTCTCTTATCTATTCTGATTAACAGAGTGCATATAATCTCTTCAAGGAGTTAATGTTTTGGTTGAAGAGGCATGAGTACATGATTATATGTATTGGTTGGTAGAGTGAATGAGATGTGTAAGAACCAATGGAGGTACAGCAGGGAATAAGATGGGGTGATGATGATGATAGGGAAACTTTCTGGAGGAAATGTATCCTTGTGTGTTTCTTGCAAGTGTGGATTTGCTGGGGAGGGTGGCTGTGGGCAGGGAGAAGGAGAGGATTAGAGCAGGTCAGTGTTGTTGGAGCAGAAAAGATGGGGTTGGTCATAGTGATGGATGGGGCTGAAGAGGGGGTAAGTGTCAGCTCACACAGCATCTTGCACCATGTGGGGTCCCTGAGCTTTTGGAGATTGATCCTGTTCAGGTGCTGATCTGTGATGCTATAGGAAGGTGCTGCTCTTTTAAATCAATAACTTCTTTCATTGGGTAAATCTAGCTGTTAAAAAATTAAAGTCAGCTGAACTAAACAGCAAGCTTAATGATGTAGTTGATTCATATTCTGGCGTAAGTTCCTTATTCAGAAAACTGTTCATTTGTTTGAGGACCACACTTTGAGTAGTTCTCTTTCTGACAATTTTTTTTTTCTGCTTGCTGTGGTCAATAGTTATGAGGGTGTATATTTGGAGGCTGGGAGACTGTTGAAGGTAAATGGGGAAATAATTCTGATGGAAGATATTAAAGACATAAACTAGAGTGTGGTATAATATTGACCCAAACCAAATGGATTCCACAAATATTAGTATAGGAACAGGGAGGAGGGAGGGAGAATTTGAAAAATGAGCCCAGTTTATTGACAGCAAAATTAAGGAGACCAACAAGATCTCATCAGAAAGATCTGGCATGCTGGGGGAAAGAGGGTCTTGAAAACATAGAGCGAATGGAGGTTTTAGAAATATGAAGCCTATAAAATCTGCAGGAAGTTCAGCAAAATATCAATTAAAATGCCTCCACTGGAATTCTTAATGAGGGTGTCTTTGATGGGATTTGGGGCAGACAAGTGGCTGTGGCAATGGCAACATGTTAGTGGAACTTGAAGGGACTGTAAAATCATCCAGTGAGCAGGACAAGTCCCTTTTCTTTCTGAGTCCTAGTTCTACCTCTGTAAGGTGAGAAATCAGACGAGGTCTTCTCCAAGATGCTTTGGGCTCTCAGAGTTTATAATTATAGATAGTATTTTGAGCACCTAATTTGTTGTAAGCACATAATTTTTCATAAAAATTCTGCAAGATATTGGCATCCTGCTTTTCCTGAGGCTGGAACAATTTAAGAATCATGCTGAAGTTCACATAGCGAATGAATTTCTGAGCTGAGAATTAAAAACTAGGTTTTTCTGACAATAAAACCCATGTTCTTTTCCTTATTCTGTGCTGTACAATGATTTCAAGGAGAGATAAGGCACCAGGCAGAATGTGAGTTGGATTTTGGCAGTGGATCATTTGTAAGAGCCACCCTTACTATATTTTCATAGGCAATCTCCTTTAATAAAAGGCAGAATGTTCCTTTTGAGAAACATAAACAAAATTCAGTGTGAGGTCTTTGAACTACTCTGATATTGGGTATATAAAAAAAGACCAGGTTGATCAGCAAGTGACAGGGAAATAGGGAACTTTTATGTAGACAGAAAAAAAATCAATACCAGCATAATAGTTTATGGAGGCAATGCATTTTGCCTTTAAACATCTCTGAAGATGAGCTCTGTAGTCGATAGTTACAGAAACTCTTGGGAACATCATTCTCATTCAGTGCAGATAAGCGGATACCTGAAGCCAATTATCTGATATAATAAGAGAAGACCTCACGCTTTCTCAAGGTGTCTCCCCCAGAGTATGAGGCAGGAATGATTATTTTCTAAGTTGGCCAGCTTACTGGGGAAACATAGTATATCTTACCCAGAGAGAAACAGAGGGAACATGTTTGGAGTGTATAACAACCACTGGTGTTACTGGGCATTGGAGATCTGAGTAAAGAGGTAGAGCCAGGGTTTTCAGAAGTTTTTGACATGATTATTCAGATCTTTCTACATACTCCTCCTGGCACACATGCCCTCTGTCCAGTAGTTACCAATTTCTTCTTATGCTCTCACATAGTCCTTTCATAGAAAATCTGAGCTAGAAATGTTCTGGATATAGGAAGTGCAAATATTCCATTCTATATAGTTAAAGAAACCAAACAGGTGGGTGTGAGGTCTTGGCCAAGGCAAAAGTTAAGGTCAAGCTGAGATTGTAGCTCACGTTTCCTGGTCTCCAGTACTGTGCTGTTTCTGCTGCACATAGGTCTGGAATGCTCAATGCAAAATGGGGCTCTATCTTAGCCACTCTTAAAGCTCCCCACCCCCTGCCTTCCAGGGCCTAGGTCCTAGAGTTTGGCACCGAGAGTGGTTGGTGAGATAATTCTGGTAAAGTGATTATGTTTTAGAATTTCTAGCCCCTCATGCAACACAGAAAAGCCTAGTTTAAAATTTAGTATAATGCCAATTTCCCAGTCTGTTCTAATTCCACTGGACTAACAGTTCTGTCGGCTACTCAGCCCATCCCTGGTTCATACCAGTCCTAGAATGTGGCTGAGTAAGGTAGGGAGCTGAGAGCCTTTGCACTCAGGCAAGTTGACTTTGCTCCTCCTCAGACCTGGCTTTAATTCTTATAGGGATCTTGTTTCACTTGAACTCAGTGATTGAAGCCATTTCATGACAACACAGTCCCCAAGTCTCTGATTTGATTTCTTGCTTGTTATCTCTGTAAGTCAGGCTAATCTAGGCTTTAGCGAAGTAACAAACAAATCCCCAAATCTCAGTCACTTAATACATAAACAACTACTTCTCACTTACGAGCCGGGCAGCTTGCTATGGACAATTTCCTTTCAAACAGTGACTTAAAGTCTCAGTCTTTTTGAGCTCCTCAGCCACTTTACCAGCTTCTCTTGATTGAAGAAGATCCTGCACCTAAGTCAGGAAGATGGTGGCCACAAAGAGGGTGAAAATTTTCTGGACTCAAATCAATTCTAGCTTCCAGCTTGTTCTGTTGTGCTGGGTACAAGCAGATACTGAAGATGATCAGACAGGACAAAGCACAGTTGGTCATCCTCACCAACAACTGTCCAGATTTGAGGATTTCTGAAATAGAGTACGATACCATGTTGGCCCAAACTAACATCCATCACCAGAGTGGCAAAGATATTGAATCGGGCACAGCAAGTGGAAAATATTAGAGTCTGCACCTATCTATCATTGATCCTGGTCATTCTGATGTCATTAGAAGCATGCCAGAACAGATTGGTGAAATGTAAATTATGCAAAATTTTTCTTTAATCAAACTTGCCAGCACTCGTTAAAAAAAAAAAAACAAAACTCAGTCTCTTGCATCCTATAGGTAAACCATGTGCAAAATACACCACTTTGAGATTGCCTGGCAAAAGGAAAGTGAGCTGGAGGGTTGAGCCCTGTCTCTTAAATGCTTGAGCCTGTAAATGACATGCATCACTTCTGCTCACTTCCCATTGGTCAGAACTAATACATATGGTTTTCACTAACTGCAAAGGAGTTAGGAAATCGAGGAAAGTGCATAGATTCCAGTAAACAATAAAAAGTGTCTGGTATAATACTTGGCTATTAGGTACTGCATGTTTGTTCCCCCTCCCCCTGACTGAATGCATTTGTTTAAACCCTAACTCTCAAGGTGAGGTGAGACCACAAGCAGGCAAGGCCTTTGGGACTGATTATGTCATGAAGGTGGATTCTTCACAATAGGATTAGTGCCCTCATAAGACCAGACAGGAGAGAGCTTGCTTCTTCTCTTTCTGCTCTCTGCCATGAGATCATGGTGGTGAGAAGATGACCATCTGCAAAGTAAGAAGAGGGCTGCCACTAGAATCTGATCATGCTGACACCCTGATCCTGGACTTCCCAGCCTCTAGAATGCTGAGTAATAAACGCCTATTGTTTAAACCACTGGTTCTGATCATTTTTGTTATAGTAGGCCAAACGGACCAGGAATGAAACAAAGCACTTTGTCATTGGCTTTGGCTTTGCTTGATTCAGTGATTGAAGCTCATTTCTCAAGCCCTCGCTGTGTCCTGATTTGATCTTCTGCTTTGTATAACACAGGGTTTACGACCAGGCCTTGCTCCTTTCGGCGATGGGTACAAACCTCAGCCTATCTGTGGGCTTCTCCAGCTGCCTCCCTGCCAATGGGTGCTGTTGGAGCCTCCCTTGGCACCTTCTCACCACACATACCTAAAGGTTATGCCAACACCTGCCTGTGGCTTAGGACAGCAGGGATTCCCAGGTACTCGGGAGTGAGGGAAGTAGCCACAGCCTTTGATTTAGGTAGGAGGAATAGTTTGAAAGGCTTCCAGGTGATTGTAATGAGTTTTCTTCACCACAGTCCCCACTGGGAACCATTTCCAAATATGTCTGAAGGTACACAGTGGTTTCCAAAGGGGCTGTCTGTGAGCTGGGCACAGTGGCACATACCTGTAAGTCCAGCTGGTTGGGAGGCTGAGGCAGACAGAATGGAAATTCAAGGCCAGCCTGGGCAACTTAGGGAGACCCTGTCTCAAAATAAAATGGCTGGGGATGCAGCTCAGTGACAGACTGCTTGCCTAGCATGCACAAAGCCCTGGGTTTGCTCTCTAGGGCTTTCTTTATTTGTCCCCTAAAAAAAATCTTGTGATAAGCTGACTTTGTACAGTGGAATGTTCTCTGTGGCTTAACAAGACATAAACAGTAGTCTTGGTGGATCTTGGGAATATATATGATAGGGCTTTTGGCTCTTGAGAACTTTGCTAGTCTCAGTGACCGCTCTGAGATGAGGTCACGTGAGTTGTCTCACTGAGTTTTGGAAGGTGGGGTGGCTGTGGCTGGGTCGAACCCAGTGGGCTGATTATTCAGTTCAGACAGAGCTAAAGAAAAACAGTTGCCCACTGGCCTTTCAACTCTGCTCCTTTTCTGTTCTTTCTCCGGCCATTTATAGTCTAGAGTCTGGAGAGTGCTGGGCCACAGTTTGGCAGGACTTGAGGCTAATAAATCACTTGCAGACCTGCGAGGGCCTTTACAGCTTTACTAGGAAAGGGAACGTTGAAAGCCTGGACTGGGGTGCACCAATGTGTTATTTAGTGACTGGGAGTGCATTCATATTAACCCCCATTGAGACAAGAGCAACACAGCACAGCGCCAGAATCACATTCTGCCCCGTCCATCCCTGAATGTTCTGCTGGGCACATGGTGGGCAGAACATGTGGAATGCAGCAGGCAAAGGAGTATCAGTTGAACACGGTATGAGGTACGAGAGTGGCACAGGAGGCCATGATGCCCGACCTCAGGGTTTCCTACCAGCCTCTACTCTGGAGTAGGGATGTCTATGGAAAGAGAGCTTTGAGAAACTTTTCACTTTTAATTAAAATAAGAGACTTTAGGTTACACCACAGAAAACAGGTGAGAAAACCAACAATAAGTCATTCTTCTCAGCACCACGTCTAAGCAGTCAGATTCTCCTGATTACAGCATTTGAATCTCTCTCCAGTCTGTGTCTTCTCACCAGCTGGCTGCCTTCGCCTTAGGGTGAACCTCCACAGTGTCCCACCTGGAATATTAAGTAGCATCCTGGCAGGTCTTCCTGCCTTTAATTCTAAATTACCTGATTCACATCTTATCATTCCAATTATCCAAATACAGATATGACCATGTCACAGTCCTGCATACAAATTTTTAAAGTTTTTTGATCACTTTGGTAATAAATTCCAGCCTGTTTGGGCACATTGGCCTTGTCGCTCTGTGTCTCTGGTTTTCATTTACATTCCCTCTTCTCTCTCCACTCCCAGCCCGCAACATGCTTCAGCTCTGTGTGGAGCAACCTGTAGTTGCCAGTCTGTCTTGGGTCCCTTTGTGCCTCTTCTCCTTCCCATATGGTGCCACCCAGAAGGAATGCTGCTGTCTCACTCCTTCATCTTGCAGATGTCAATCTTTCAGCACTCAGCCCAGATGTTAGTTCCCCTACAGAAACCTCCTGGATACACTTAGGGATACAAAGGCCCCAAATCTGGGCTCTGGTAGCACGTGTTACACTGTTACAATTTTTATCCTGCTGAGAATCTTCATGTAGACTTTGAACCTCTTTAAAGCAGGAAATACATCTTTTGAACTTTGTTTCTACCATGTACACCTCTGGTTTTGGACCCTCTCTTCTGCTATTTGGCTAGGTATGACTGTATTTATGCCACTATCCTGTGATAGTGCCTTCATAACTGTAGAGATACAGTAATTCTTAAAACCAGGTAGGATAAGTGATCCAACTTTTTTTTTCCTTTCCAAGTTAGTGTGGTGATGATAACCTTTATGATACTTTACAAATTTAGAATCAATTTATCAGTTTTGACCAGCAAAACCTCCTTGGGATTTTGATTGGAAGAACTGACATCTGAATGACATTGAGTCTTCTGATCCAAGAGCATGGCTTATCTTTCCATTTCCTTAGGTCATCTTTTGTTCTCTCAGTAATGTTTTGTAGTCCACAGTGGATATGTCTTGCCCATCTTGTGTTGCTTTAAAAAAATAAAATAAAATAAAAACCCAGCATGCAAAAACTGAAACTTAGGAAACAAATAACAAAAGGATTCTTTGCTTTCTAGATGGATTCACCACAGGCTTCTGGAATATTCCCAGCGCTCTCATTGGAAGAAATGCCCCACGGACAATGTACTTACAACACTGCTGACAAATGACTGTCAGCCGTGAGTAGGAGAATTTACATTCATATGCAATTTCCCCCAAATCCATGGACCACAGAAAGTCAATCAAGGATGTCTGCATTCTGTTTACCTTGTTCCTCAAAGAGTTGTTTTAGGGGATTTGTTTACATTCATTGCAGGCAAAATTGTGCATTCTTTGAATCAAGTAGTCTGTTTCTGCACATTTGCTGGATGATTGGATTTTTTCACCATGACTAGACGGTGGGCTTTGCTGGGCCATGGAGTTCCCAGCAGTTAATGGTTCTTAGAAATGACTCTCCTTCTCCCTGTGTTAAACTGCTTGTGCGCATGGGATGACGACTGGATCCACCCGTCAGGCATGATTTATGTGGATCTATAGAAAGCAGAAGGTCTTCAGATGACACTGAAAATGCAGGGGGTCCAGCATCCTTCTCAGAGCTCTGCCAGTACCTACTAGGTTGTGTGAAGTTCATGTTCCTGTTTATCGTGCATCTGCTCAGAATTGAATCTTCCTGAAGCTCAGGTGCAATGATGCCCAACCCTTCTCCAGACTCTAAAGTTTCTAATGGTTTCCAGTTACCCACTGAGTTGTCCAGATTTCTTCTCATGACCTTTACCTTCCTTTGTAATCAGTCTCCAAATACCTAGCAGGCCTGATATCCTATATCCCCTGCACTTACTCTGCCCTGTAGTCATCGAGTAGTGCCTGCAATTCCCAGGAAATGTCAGAATTTTATCTCACTTTTGCTACTGCAATTCTTTCTGTATCGTATGACCTCACCTTTTTGACTCTTAAAATTTTTTAAAAATAAAAAACCCCCTATTTTCCAAGAAATGTCTGCAATTTTATCTTTCAATCCTTTCAAAATGTTTATTTGTACTATTCATTCGATGGATCCAGCCTAGGCTTCTGGAATAACATTTCTAAATGAGAGCTGTGCTCATGAGAATGCTCAAAAACTTCCACTACCTTTCTGAGGCCGGAAGAAAGGTCAGCAATTCTTTGCATGACATCGAGACTCTCAAATTCCATCTTCCTCTCTACTCATTTGCTGGGTTTTCTACCCTGAGATCCCAATCTTGGGAATGCTACCATCAGTTCTTCTTCTAGCACTTGCTCTTTTGTTCTCATCTGTGTATCATGATTTGTTTCTGGTTGTGTGTGTGTGTGTGTGTGTGTGTGTGTGTGTGTGTATGTGTGTGTGTCTATATGTCTATATCCCTTCTAGACTGAATTCCCCATGGCTACCACCTATTTTGTTTATCCTGTAGGCTCTTAAAGGACTAGCACCATTTCTTCCTGTAGTACATGCCCAATAAATATTTGCTGGTGGTGAATAATGAAGGAGAGGGACAGAGCAGAGAGCAGGTGACATGTCAGGAAATGTACTTCTAGAAACAGATTTCCCATCCTGAAGCTTACAACCAGGACCTAGCTGAGGGTGATAAGGATGAGTGTTCTTTAAGTCCCATTTACTTGATATATATGTGGATCACCTCAAGGTTAGATACTAAAATGTACTATTAAATACTGATCCCAGAGGAAGAAATGCAAATTAATGCTGAACTAATCCCTACTGGGGAGATATTAAGCTTGGGCTAGTTTTCCGTGGTTTAATGAGCTGCAGAGGAGGACACGGCTCTTCCATTTGCTGCCCCACGCTTGAAGTCACAACCCTGAGACAGCCAGACTTCATCAGTGTTTAAAGTGAAGACTGGTGAGTTCCCAGACAGCAGAAAGAGGGCCACTGAAGGTCAGGCACAGGGAAGAGCATCGTTTCAGCCCAGCCCATTTTCAGCAGATGAGCATTCCTGGGTGACATGGCTGTATTCAAAGGGCTGTTTCTGCTTTCTGCACATTTGCTGGATGAATGGTTCATAAGGAGCTATGGGTCACATGAAGAGCCATTTACTGTGTCCCTCACATTTATATAAAAGTTTATGGCTTTTCCTTAAACAATTTTTCTTCAATCATTATGAAGTGATATCAAAAAGGTTAATAAAAAGGGAATTATATCTGTATTCCTACACATAGATAATTATTAAATCTGTGCTGTTTTTTTATGTCTTACTATGACTGCATGATTTCTAGTAGTTGAGGACATAGGAAATATTCTCCTTTGCCACTCATCATTAATCACAAGCATTTCCTTGTGTCAATATGTAGTTGCTTTATTAGAGTCTTTGATTAAGGTAAAGTTTATGTATAGTAAAATTCACTCTTGTTTAGTGTAGAGTTCTGTGAGTCTGACAAATGTCGATAGTCAGATAACCACCAACAGAATTAAAACAGAGAATAAACAAAATAAAAAGTGTCAGAGGTGCATAGGACACCCCCCGAAAGACCTCCTAGTAGTCAAAGCTGGAGCAATTTAAGCAAGAAAGTAAAGACAAGAATATGGGGTTAGAGGCCAAAGTATAAAAGAGATCTGTACTGACATGAAACAAATGATGGAAAAATTTAATAAATAGGGGAGGAGGGATGAATTTCCCATGCAGAGGGATTTCAAATAAAGTATTTAGAGAGTATTCCCTAGGGAGGGGAGCATAATTGCCCTCTCTTTAAGTATGAGCTGCACATGTTGGCCTCCTTCCGAAGTGCATGAAAAAGAAAGGGACATGGGTAGTGAATAAGAGTAGGTTAAGGTTGAGACATCTGACAAATACTGCCACAGCCAGGTTGTCAAGGTCCAGGCCAACACTCCAAAATCACACTGATTGCATGTACTCTTGATATGATGTGATAAAAGTGACAGTTTAGCTCCGTGATCTGTCTCGTATAACCAAGTCTAATCGTGAGAAAAACATCTCCCAGAGAGAGGCAAACTCCAATAAAGAGGTGTCCTAAAATACACCTGTACTACTCAAAACTGTCAAGCTCATCAAACACCTGGGAAGGCTGAGAGACTGCACAGCTGAGAAGCCCAAGGAGACCGGACGACTCACATCACATAATGAATTCGAGGGGCTCCTGGAACAAACAAAAAATCATTAGGTAAAAATAAGGAACTGGGAATAAGCTGCGTACTTGGTTGATGGTAATCTGTCAATATTGGATTATTCATTGTAACGAATATAACATACTAAAGTAAGATGTAATAGAAGAAAGTATCCATAGCTCTATGCTGTGGATAGAGCTCTATGAGAAATGCTCAGTTTCTCTGTGAGCCTTAAAATATGTTTTAATTTATCAATTAAAAGAACCTGCCAAATTACTTTCCCAAAGGTTGTATTGTTTGGCATCCCTACCATCAATGCCTGAATGTTTCATCTGCTCTGTGTCATCACTAGCATGCCATTTATTAATGTGATCAATTTATTTCATTTTAATCACATGAATAGACATAGTACATCTTGTCTAAAAAGTTTCTGTTGACATCTTTTGCCCAATTATCTTTTTTTTTTATTGTTTTTCAATCTTTGAAGTTTGACAGTTTTTCATGTATTGTGAATATGAGTTTTTTTATCAGATGCCTTGAAACTTTCCTGCAATCTTGTTTATTCTCTTAACGCATCTTTTGAGGAGCATAAATTCCTAATTTTTATAAAGCTCAGTTTACCAATTTTTCTTTTATGGATTGTGCTTCTGATGTATTCTGATGTATAAAGTATTTAGAGAGTCTGCCTTAGAGGAGGGGAGCATAATTGCCCACTCTTTAAGTATGGGCGGCACATAGTCCTTTATCTAATTCATTAATCCTTTATCTAATTCAAAAGCACAAAGATTTTCTCTTAGAAATTTTAAAATTTTATATTTAAGTTTGTGATCCCTTTTGAGTTAATTTTTGTATATATTATGAATTGAAGCTATTGGTTTATTTATTTATTTTTGTACATGGAATTCAGTGGTTCCAGTGACATTTGGTGAGAAGATTATTCTTTCTCCATGGAATATCCTTTATATATTTCTCTAAAACCAGTTGATCATATACATATGGGTTATTGCTGGACTGACTGCTCTTTTCCTATTTGTTTCATTTACTTATTTGTCTGTTTCTGCCAATACCTGTCTTGATTACTCTAGCTTTTAAGCAGTTCTTACAATCAGAGAACACCAACTTTCTTCTTTTTAAATAATGCTTTGTCTGTTTGGGTTCCCTTGCTTTTCCAAGGATATTTTAGAATCAGCATGTTGATTAAATCCTGCTGAGATTTTTTTGATTGGAATTGCACTGAATCTATAGGTCAGTTCTGGGGAGATTAACGTCTCTCCAGATTTGTATGCATGGTTATCACTCCATTTAATTAGTTCTCCTTGGTTTAATATGCACTTTGTACTTTTTAGAGTAGAGTTCTCACAGTCTTTTGTCAGATTTATATTTAAACATTTTCTACTTTTGATGATAATGTAAATGGAACTTTCAAAAACAATTCTCTAATTGTTCATTGCTAGTATAGAGAAATGCAACTGATTTTGTGTATTGACTTTATACCCTGCAACTTTTCTAGTTCTGGAAGTCTTTTTTTGTGGAATTATTGGAGTTTTCTGTGATTAAAAACAGTTTTATTTCTTTCTTTATAAACTTTGTTTTCCTTTTTCTTTTCTTGCCTTATTATTACTAACACTTGGATGATGATGGTGAAGTGTAGAATTAATGAGAGCATGCATCTCATCTTGTTCCCAATCTCAGGGGAAAGGGATTAGGTTCTCAACATTTTGGAGGGATGTCTTATCTTATTTTAGCCATATAGATAGGTATACTATATCTTCCCTTCAACATTTAGTGTGATGTTAGTTGTAAGTTCTCGAGGGATGCTTTTTATCAGCATTCAGAGGGTTCCTCAACCTAGACGCCCTTCAATAGGTGAATGAATAAAGAAACTGGTATATATACACAATTGAATATTACTCGGCATTAAAAGAAAATAAAATTATGTCATTTGCAGGGAAATGGATGGAGCTGGAGAAAATCATGCTAAGCAAAATAAACTGATCCTCAAGAACTAAAGTCTGAATGTTCTCCGTGATAAGTGGATGCTGATCCATAATAGGGGGAGGAGGCATTGGAAGAACAGAGAAACTTCGAATTGAACAAAGGGTGGGGAGGGGAGGGGAGGAGATATGGGAGTAGGAAAGATGGTGGAATGAGAAGGACATCATTACCCTAGGTACATGTATGTCTGTACAAATGGTGGTATTCTACATCATGTACAACCAGAGAAATGAAAAGTTGTGCTCCATTTGTGTACAATAAAATGAAATGCATTCAGCTGTCATGTATAACTAGTTAGAACAAATAAAAAAATAATTAGGAGGGTTCCTTATAGTACCAGTTTCCTGAGAATTTTTATTATTAATAAGTGTTACATTTAGTCACACAGGGCTTTTCTGGGTCTGTTGAGATGGCCACATGATATTCCCTCTTTCATCTCTTCATATGGTGAATTATAGTGATTGGTTTTTCTAAGATGAACCAGTCTGAATACCTTCTATAAATCCTATTTGATTACGACATATTATCCTTTTTTGCATATTATTTTTATTAGTTGAGGGTCTTTGTGTCTATGTTCAAGAGGGATATTTGTCTGTAGTCTTACTTTCTTGTAATACTTTTGTCTAGTTTTCATATCCAATCAATAGTTGTATAATAAAACATGCTGGGAAGTATTATCTCCACTTGTACTTCTGGAAAAATTTGTGAAATTGGAATTATTTCTTCATTAAATATTTGGCAGAATTCACAAGTCAAATCCCCTGTGCCTGGAGATTTCTACTTGTTTGTTTTTTATTTTTTTAATCACAAATTTAATTTCTTGTAGAGTATGAACTGATCAGGACCTCTCTGGTTGAATTTTCATCTTTTAAGGAATTTGTGCATATCATCAAAATTATTGAGATTATGGGTACAGAGCTATTTCTGGTATTCTCTCATTGTATTTTTAATATCTGCAGTGATATTTTCTCTTCCAAAAATTTGTAATTTTTGTGTTCTCTCAGTTTTTCTGGGCAGGATGGCTAGAGGTCTATCAGTTTTACTGTGTTTGGCAAACCACCAGCTATTGGTTTTATTGTTCATGCCTGTTGTTTATCTGTTTTCAAGGTCACTCATTTCTGTTCTCTATTATTTCCTTTCTTCTGCTTGCTTTGGATTTGTTTTTCTTCCATTTGTAGTCTCTTAAGGTAAAATTTAGATCATTAATTTGAAACCATTTTTATTTCCCAATGCAAGCTTTTATTGCCAAAAATTTCCCTCAAAGCATGGCTTTTAGTTAGTTTCACAAATTTTGATGTGCTGTGTTTCTATTGGTACTCTCAATCTAATTATCAGAAATCCTTTAAGCAGACATTAGAATTGCCTTGCAGGGTTTTTTAAAAAATGCCAATGGTCATCACCCTTTCCCAAAACATGTGAGTTGGAAAATCTGCTAGCGGGGCCTAAGGGTTGTTTTGCTATAAAAAATCCTCAAGGCTGAGAATTCCTGCTCTAATCTTACTGAAAGTGACTCCCAAACTATTATGTACCAATTTTCATCTGATTCTTGTTGAAAATGCATATTATCTACCCATCCCTAGATTTTTTTTTTTATTCATCAGGTATATACTTGTCTGTGGAAACACAATTTAAAAAATAATTTATGCAATTCTGGTGTAAGTGGTCCTCAGATTACATTTGTGAAAATCTGCTTTAGAAATCTGTAAAATAGGCAGTGAGCTTCTGCGGTGGTCCCAGCTGTATGTTTTCAAGGAGCAAGAAAACAGTACCCAGCCAGGTACTGTTGGCACCCTTGGAGAGGGTGCCCTCTCCCTCTGCCATGGTGGTGCAGGACAAGCCTATGGTACAAGCAGGTCTTCTGCACTGGGACACCTGGGGTATCATCAGTAGTGCTACTGCTGTTCTGAACATCACTTCCAAGGCCAAGTCAATGACCTTCACAGATTTCTGGCCTTTATTCATGTGGTTTGCTCAACCTACATGCTCCCTCTCTTTAGCCCCTCACTACTTAACTCATCCCTGCCATGTCACTCAGGAAGCCTTCTCTTACCCATCCTCCAAGACAAGAAGTCTCCAGACCTCTCCAGTCTGGATGAGGGGCTTCTCCTCAGGTCCTCAGAGCCTCTTTCAACCTTACTCTCGGGACTAATCATTTCCTTGCTCACCTGGATTCCCTGCCGAGCCCCTGGAGAACAAGTCTGGTTTTGTCTAACTTCAGGGTTTTGCTAAGGCCTGGAACACCATAGACCTTCCATAAACATGGGCTGAGCTGATCTACATCAAGTGCTCTGCAAATGCCGGCACTTCACTGCTTCACCTTCCCACTGGTTCCAATTTAGTGCGCCATCACCATAGGGGCCTTCCATGTGCTGCTGACCACCTACTCTATGTCTGGATGTCGCAGGTGGATGAGCAGAGGCTGGCTGTCCATGTCTCCAGCCTCAGGTCTGCAGACAGAAATGACCAGAAGGTTGTTTGCCTGAATGACCAGAAAGAAAGAAAGATGGAAAAAGCCAAGAGAGATGCAGAACGAGGACACAAAGACCTCATAGAGTCTCGAATCCCTCAAGAAAAACTCAAAGAATTGCTTATTAGATTCTAATCATACCGAAATATTCAAACCAACTTCCAGGCTGAGAAGAAGAGACTTAAAATCACAGAAGGACTTTAGTTTCTTCAGAAAATAGGGTATGTGAGAATATTTTTAACATTTCAGTTAACAGGTTAATGTTATGAATGTAGGTCGAATAAATGTAGTTGTGTAAAGAAGTATTTAAGCTGCTGCAAACAAAGATGTTTAATCTCCCCGAAGGAAACTTAGTTTTGAGGCCCTTTAGAAACATCCATTTACAAGTAATCAAATTGATAAACACAGTATTTCTCAATGTGCCTCCCAGGGCACTTGTTTATCACAGCATGTTGTATTTTGCTGTAGGCACTAGTAAATAACAAAATTGCCTTTCTTTAAGAAATAATAGAAATCCATGCACATTCTCCATAGTTATTCAAAGCAGAGATAGTTTTTTAATACATAGAAATAAGTGCATGAGTTATTTTTTAATTTAAAGAATCAAATTATGTCCTATTGGGTGTAACACCAGTTAAAGAGCAGATAATATAATTGTCTTTTTGTGAGTAGGAGAGAACTGTGTGGAATTCATTGGCTAAGACTGCATTCAGTCAATCAGAAATATTTATTGACTACCTACTATGTGTCAGGCACTGTTTTAGAAATTGACGCTGCTGAATAATGATACAAGATGATATTACACAACATCATGGTGAGGTAGAAAGAGCTCTGAACAAGGAAATCTGATTTTAATTCTGTGAATTCCTTGGGCAATTCTTTGCCCTCTCTGATCCCGAGTTTGCATGTGTGAGAAATGGAGATGATGGGATTGGACTTCATGTTTTCCAGGGTCCCTTACATCTGTCATCTAGGTCCACTGGGTGACTGAAAAATGAAACTTTGCAAAGGCGATTTCAACATGGGAGGAGTTTGACACATTAAGTTCAATATAGGAACAGGTTGAGGAAGCTTCGTATGTTTCTGGCATAATGGGTAGAGTGTATTCTTAATGGTTTTTGAAGGGGGTGTGGGAAAATGGGTGGAAGGTGAATGGAAAAGCCCTGAAAAAATTACTGGTGAGAATTGGGTCTATTTCTCTATGTGTGTACTATCATAGCAGTGGGCTGTAGTCAAAATGAGCACAAAATTGGAAGTCAGGCTTAATGTTGCCTGCATAGGGCATCAGGAAGAGGAAAGCTTTGTGATAGTCCTGGAGTTGATATTTCTCTGCCCCACTCAATTGTTAGCTCTCTGAGGTCTCCCTTTCTTATTTTTAATGTGTATGAGGTTGGGAAGTGTACAACATCTTCAGATAGCAATTGATGCACAGAGTATGTGAGATAATAAATGTCAATACTTAACGTAATGCATGACACTGAGAAAATTCTAGAATGTCAATTTATTTTCTTTCTGACATAAAAGTACCATGATCTAGCATTTTTTTATGTTTTTCTTAGTGCATTATAATTATACATAATAGGATAACCCTACATGATAGTAGGGTTCATTGTGACACTCTAATTCATGCCCCAGAATTTCCGCATTCCTTTCCCACCTCCTTCTCCTGTTCCCCTTCTTCTATTCTTCTGGTCTTCCTTTTATTTATTTACACATTTATTTTTTCAAAGGAAATGAGATCAACATACTATAGTCATATATGCATTTCAATGTTTATAATAGTGTGATTCACAATAGCCAAGTTATAGAATCAGTCTAGGTGTCTGTCAACAGATGAATGAATAAAGAAAATGTGGTACATATACACAGGGTAGTTCTACTCAGCAATAAGGAAAATTGAAATTATGTCACTGTGGCTAAATGGATCATAATTAAAAAAAAGGATGGGATGATAATTTAAAAAGGATGGAGATCTCATGAAAATAGAATGTGTTTCAGTAGAGGAGAAGTTCAGGGTCAAGGAGGAAGGCAGAAGGGAGGGATAGGAGAAGAACTGGGAAATAAAATCAACTGAATTATGCTAAATACATGCATGAATATACCACAATGTATCCCCCTTTTATGCATAATTTAAACACACAATGGAATTTTTTAATTGTAGGGCCAAACCGTGAACACCTGTTACTTTAGAATTATTCTCTATGATGACTTTTATTTTTGCTTTCTGGTACTGAAGTATGTATTCTGTTTTCCCAGAGATTTCCAAGTACAGACTTTTAATTGTTTTCCTCCAGCATCCAATACTCCCTTTGCAGAGCGTCATCTACCTGTGTCAGTTTTCTTCCTAGTGCACAGTTGTGATTATGTTGCTCCTTGCTCAACCTCTGCAGTGGCTCCCTACTGCTTACAAACAAAACCCCATCCCCTGTATAAGCTCACGGTGATTCAGACCTATGTGCTTTTACATCCTCATCTTCTCACATCACATCACTCCTTGCACATTGCCCTCCACCCCAGTGTTCTCAAATCTAAGGGTGCTTTAGAGTCACCTATGTGGCTTGCTCAAGGCCACCCTTCTGGCCCCGTGCAGTGCCCCGTGCTCTGAGTCAATGAGACTTCGGTGAGTCCTGGATAATTTGCATGTCTAACAAAGGCCCTGTGGACCCTGATGCTGCTTATCTGGGGATAACACTTGAAGAACCATTGCTGCAATCACACAGACCTCTAGTTCTTTAGGGATATATCTGGTGTCCTTGGACACCTGGGCATTTTCTCATGCTCTTTCCTGGGGCTCCTACTGTTGGTAGAGGTTCTCTGTTCTTTAGAAAGCTCCTGTTGACCTCTCAGGCACATCAGGAGGAAGCACTGACTCATGTTTACATCCTCAGCATGGTGCTTATTTTCTAGTTTGGTATTTGTACCATTATGTGTCATGCTGGAGCTAATTGTGTGTTTGCCCTCTCTCTCATTCAAATGCTAAACCCATGAGGGAAGGGGCCATATTTCAGTAATCTCTGGATTCTCCAAAGGATTGAGTTTCATCGTGGCAGCCCCAGTAATTACACATCCTTTTAGTTATTTTTTTCCCTTTCTCTGATTATTGCAGCTCCCAGGGGAGACAGCAATCTTGTGGGTAGTATCCACCCCTCCTTCAGTAATAGAAGGATTTTCACCATTTAAGTGCCTGAACTAATGGATTCCACAGGCCAAGTTACAGAGAAACTCACAAAGGTTAGAGAGAGATCAACCTAAATGCTCAGGTTGTAGGTTTCCAAGCAGCCTGGATCAGAAAGAGGCTGAACCCCATTGCAGTAAGTCAAGCTGTCGCAGGGAACACTCCAAAGTCAACTCCAGTGTAATGAGGTGTTTGAGTTATTTTTAAAAGAAATAGTGCCAGAAGCTATTTCTTCTCTATGGATAGTCCCTTCTTATACTAAATGTGCAGGAAAGAACCAAGGGAATTAGTAATGAAGCCAGAGTAAGTACACAGTCTGGAGAAAGTTTTGTTGAAAGTAAATTTTGGAGAATGTAATACAATCCATCTCCTTAAATACCCTGTCAGTTTCCAAAGAGCACAGAGTGAACCCACTTCTCCCACAGGACTCCCTGCTCCATGTGAGCTAAGAAGGTGCTTCTTAGTCTCCCTCCTGACCTGGCGTCTCTGCCCCTGCCTCCCTCTTGAACCCCAGGTCTTGCTGCTGGTCTTCCTTACTCTTTATGCCTCACACTATCCTTAAATCATCCCAGCTGACCCCTTGACTCCCTCTGTCGTCTTGCTACTGATGGGTGCATCCAGGTTAGTCTTCCTCCAGAGCCTCGGGTCCTTGGAGTCAACCATTTTTATAAAATTTCCCTTTGTTGTCACACAGGTGTCTCAGTGTGCACTCACATTAACACAGCATTTTCCTGATTCTGGGGCCATTTGCAGGGTGTCTAAATATAAAGAACGTGGAATTGGTATAGCCACTTTGTGAAGAGTTCAATCACTTCTAGTAAAACTGAACTGTATATGACCCCAAAATTCTACTCCTTGGTAGCCAGCTGACAGAAAGGCGGACATGTATTCACCAAAGAATATTACAAGAAAATGTGTATATCCACGTTATTGGTAATATTCCCAAGTTGAATGCTAGCCCTGGGGTGTACTAACTATAGAATGCATACATAAATCGGTTTATTTATACGATGAAATTCCATACAGCAACAATGATATGCAAACTATGTGGAATCACACAAACAGAACACTGGGGGAAAAAACATGAGCTAGATAAAGAAGAGTACACAGAGTTTCCATTTATACAAAGTTCAGATGCAGCGCTGGGGATGTGGCTCAAGCGGTAGCGCGCTCGCCTGGCATGTGTGCAGCCCGGGTTCGATCCTCAGCACCACATACAAACAATGATGTTGTGTCCGCCGAGAACTAAAAAATAAATAAATATTAAAATTAAAAAAAAAAACCCACAAAGTTCAGATGCAAATAAGATGAAGCTCGTGTCAGGAGAGAGAATCCCACCCGGATGTTGTGATGGGAAGGAAGCCCAGGGACCGCTGGGGCAGGGATGCTCTTTTCCTCCATCCAATTGCTGATGCATGTAACAGTGTTCAGTTTGAGCTGCACATTTCAGAGCTGGGCACTTTTCTCCATGTAGCTTATACTTCAATAAAAATTATCAGAAATAGAAAATGAACACGAGCCAGACTGTTTCTCCAGCCATTGTTCAAGCATTTCAATGACTCCCTGCTGCTTATCAAATTAAATAAATACTTCTTAGTTGGAAATATGTATAATTTCACAATCTAGTCCTCAAATGGCCTTTTCACTCTTATCTCAAAATTAAAAAGCATACAAGCTCAATCTAACTCCCTGTCACTCTCTGTACCATCCTAAAGTCCATTTCGCAGGTTTACAAGAATAATACCCGATTCCAATGTCATCTCTTCCTAGAGACTTCCAAGGCTCCCCAGGGAAAATAAATTCCAACAGAATGTGTTCCTACGGTAACCTTCACCACATAGCATTGCATTTCCTTGTTATCCACCTCCCTCGTTGGGAAGCAGTGTAGTACAGTGGAAAAAGCAAGAATTCAGGAGTCTTGGATTCCATTTTCCCCTCCATGCATTTCTATCAGTGAAGCCTTAAAGTAGGTAAGCTCTCTGAGTTGCAGGCTCTTCTGTGAAATGGGGAGAGTAATATTTACCAAATGAAGTTGTTGCAAGGATGAGAAATGTGCACACTCTCTAGTACTGGACAGGCACCATATGCTTAAATTATTTATCCCCTCTTCTGTATCTTGCCCCATAGAGACGCCTCCCTCAGTGAAGGCACTCAGTAGAAATTTGTTTAGTGAGTAAATGAAAAAATCAGGAGCCTGGGGCTCTTCAGGGCATACCTTCCTCATAGCTCCTTCTCGCGTTCACCCTCTTGCAAGGGGGAAATGTGCAAGGTAAATCATCCTTAATGACCACATTCAGAAAAGCTCAGCTTACGCTTTTAGTTCTCTTTTTCTAATGCAGAGGAAAAGTTTTCATCAAGGGTGGTTAAAGTCAGAAGACTTCTCATTTTGATGATTTTAGTTTTATAGTTGGTTATATAATCAGGTACTATAAATTCTATGGCTATGTTCTTTGACTTTCAAGGTTACATTGGCTATTCTGGTGTTTTGTTTCATAAAAATCTTTAATCATCTTATCGATTTCTACTAAAAATCTGCTTGAATCTTCATAGGGACTATATTGACCATGTAGTCCAATTGAGAGAGAATTTAGTTTTTAAGTGTATGAACATTATCCATTTATTTAGGTCTTTTTTTATTTCTTTGAGCAACATTTTTGTAGTTTTCAATATAAGAGTCTCCCATAATTTCACTGGATTTAGTCCAGGTTCTTGAATTTTTAAAAATGTTGTGGTAAATTAAATTCTATAGCTTTAATTTCTGGTTATTGCTGGTGCTTAGACATTTTTACGAAAACCTTGCTATGCGAACTTATTAATTTTGTTATATTATGATAAATATAAATATATACAAGACTGTGATATTTTCTATTTAACAAAGTGACATTACCTGTGAATATGGCTTTACTTCTACTGTTCTAAATAATGTATCTTTTATACTTTTTTTTCTTGTCTCATTTCAGGAACTAGGACTCCTTGTACAATGTTGATTAGAAGTGGTGAGTGGACATTTTGCCTCCTTTAATCTTAGAGGTATAGTGGCACCCCCTCCTCCACAGGGGGGAAAATATATATATATATATTTAGTATAATAGGAAACATTTACTCCGTGTTTATTGTATACTGTTTCACCTTCAGAACCTTCTTATGATCATTACCATCTCACTATTGCAGATGAGATGATGGCCCAGGCCAAGGATGTTTTAAAGGCTGCCAGCATCTGGGAGACAGCCAAGCCCAGGGCCTGCGTTCCTGCTGATGGGCTGCATTGCTTTCCTGCAACTGTTTGCTTTGAGGTGAGCAGGAATGAAATCCAGAGAACAAACAAAAGTACTTTTTTTTTTTTTCCTGAGATGATTAAGGAAAATGTTTCTAAGATATTAATAGTTAAATTGAGGGGAAAACATCTGTTTTTGAATTACTTACTTCTTTGAAATCATAGGCACACTTATCTACATCTGGTATTCGTTTTTCCTCCCCAAAATTATCATGCATATTAGTTCTTACTTTTAAAAATATTTCAAAAAATTAATAAAGCCTAAACTCTGAGATCCCTCATCTGAACAGGCTCCTTGCAAGATCCTGTGTACATGGGTGATCTTTCCATCTTCTTTAGGTCTTCTATTTCTCTCTTTAATGTTCTGTAGTTTTCCTTGTAGAGATCTTTCACCTCTTTTGTTAGGTTGATTCCCAAGTATTTTATTTTTCTGAGGCTATTTGTGAATAAGGTAGTTTTCCTAATTTCTCCACAGAAAATCTTACTTCAGCTTTTCCAGAAATCCAGACCATGATTGATCTTAGGACCATCAGCAAAAAGATCTCTACAAAAGAGTTCAATGTAGTTAAGCTTCCCATTTCTTGTTGCTCAATCCTACTTGACCACGGGCCTGAAAGAGTGCTGACCTGGAGTGCTGGTCACCGTCTTTACTAGTTTTCACAATAATTATGGTGTTTGAAAGGGCTCTGTTTTTCTTAACTGGCAATTGTAGAGCTGAGGCAGGAGCCATTCCAAGGAGTCCACTCTGTGACAAGAGTCCAGGCGATCATAGCAAACGTGCTGTATTATCCTGACAGGGCCTACCATGTACCCTAGGGTGTACCTAGCAGAATGTGAGTGAAACAGGCACAGAGCAGATTGTACCCAGGGGAACTCAAGTCAGAAAAACACAAGAGAGTGCAACGTATTTCCCCTGAGTTTGATAGTTCACATGACCAGCTGAAGAGGGTTGGGAAACTTCACAGGCCAGCGTGAATACACTCAGGGACTCAGCCTTGGCAGTGGAACATGTGAGACCTGTGGAGGGTTGACCCTCTTGCCCTGTGGGTAGAACTCTTGGGAATCTCCTGAGCTCTCTGACTCCCAGCATAGATTGGTGCCTGCCTGGCCCGAGGATGTGTTGATCTAATCTCCCCAGAGCAATAAGCATCCAGCAAATTCTTTAAGGCCTGTTTAGACCTAAGCCTCGGTTTCAAAACTTCCCTCATAGAACTCTGCTGCAGCCCTAGGCTGGGAGTGCATGGACGAAATTCTAACCGACAGTCCTTCCCAGTCCATTCTATCTCGTGCTGGTGGGAAGGGAAGCTGAGAACTATTTCAATAAGCTTCACTTTTAGGCCACTCCAGCTGGCAGCTTGTTGAGCAACACAAAAAAGAGGCAAAGGTTCACAACTCCCAGCCCTTGAGTGCTTTTTTTCTCTCAACCCTAGAAGAAATAGAAAGACGGACAGTTGGGCATCGGCAGCGACCATACATCCTCATCCACTCTTTTGATCACCTCAGTGGAGTCAACTCTTTCTTTTTTCATTAAGAATATTTTAAAATTTATTTATATGTTCTTACTATGCTGATTGGTGCATGGAAATGTATACATATACACATATTTTTTTTTCATTTTTAACACATTTATGATAGTTATTTTTTTCTTGCCTTTTGAGAATTAGGGTTTTTGATTTATATTTGTTTTGTTTTATTTTTGTTTGTTGGTTGGTTTCTCTTATTTCTCATGCTCTCATTTATTTTCCTGCTTGCAGCCAAATTTTCTTATTTCTTTTTTCTCCTTCTTTAGTTTTTTCTATTTTCTCTTCTCTCCTTATTTATAACCACCACTTGTTACACCTCTTTGGCATGCTCTGTTCAGATTTTGAACATTATAAACACATTATTTCACTTCCCTATCACATTTTTCTTTTCTCTTAAGTGTACTTTTACAATATTTTAGAATTGTTTGGTTTTTATAACTCCTGCCCCCACCAGTCATGTTGTTGTAGTTATTAGTACTGTGGATGACATCGTGGACACCTTCTGTTTACTTGGAAATCAGATCTAGTTCATGACTATTGTTTTTGCTGCTGGCAATAGCTGACCCCCTTATTCTTATTTCTGTGTTAATTAGTGTTGTAGATGTTACAGTAGGCACTGGGTATTTACTTTTACTTTGTGTGTTGTTTGCTTTGGTTGTTGCTATTGTTTATTTCCTTCTTTTCTGTGAGATGCTGGGAATCTACAGGTACACTACAAGTTTATGGGTGGAGACTCTTGCTGAACTAATCCCAGCCAAATGACAGTTCAACTTGCTTCATAGACAAACTCACCATGCTCAAACATTAGTTATACTTTAATACAAAGGACAGAAGAAACAAAACCCCCAAACGAATGACAAGGCCCAAGTAGGAAGAGTTGGTTGGGAGGAACCTCTGGTCCCACTCATGGACATTCACTCCTATAGCAAAACAGAATTAGCATAAAGGTGGTGGATACTATATCTATGTGGAGTTTCAATCTAGAAAAATCTAGGACACTTTTGCAAGAGAGGGTTGTGCCTTTAAAAGACCCACATGTAAGAGTGGAAGAGAAATCTTTCAAAACAGATGCATCAAAATTAATGTAAGAATATAATAAACATGAAAAAAACAAGGTGACACAGTACCTCCTAAAGTTCATAATTTATTAGCAACTGACTCCAAAGATCTTTAAGTGGATGAAATATCAGATAAAGAATTCAAAAGAATAATTATAAAAATGATCAATGAATTTCAAGATAGCACAGAAAAATAACTGAATAAATTAAGGAAGTCAGTATAAGTTACGAATGAGAAACTTAATAAGGAGATAGATTGAAAAGAACCAAACAAAAATCTTGGAAATGAATTTGACACAATAAATCAAATAAAATATTCAGTTGTAAGTCTCTCTAATAGAGTAGACCATGCTGAAGACAGAATCTCATGATGATTGGAAAATGAAGTGGTCAGCCTTAAACATTCAGACAGTATTAAAAAAAAAGAAAATAAATAACTATGAGCAGAATATACAAGAACTATGGGACAACATCAAGAGACTAATTTAAGAATCATTGGATTTGAAGTGGGTTGTAAGATGCAGGCTCATGACATGGATAATTTCATCAGGGAAATAATAATAGAAAAATTTCCAAACTTTAGGAATGAGATGAACATCCAGATACAGGATTTATTCAGAACCCCAGATAGACAAGAAAAAAAAAAAAAAAGAACCACTCCACCACACATAATTAAAATGTCTAACATACAGAAGAGGATAGAATTTTAAAGCTTTAAGAGAAAATTATTAATTCACACTTAGAGGCCAGCCAATCAGAATTACATCCAATTTCTAAACACAAACTCTAAAATTTAGGAGAGCTTGGAATGATGTGTTCCAAGCCCATTTTGAGACTTGAAAGAAAATAATTGTCAGCCAAGATTGCTATATCCAGCAAAGCTATCCTTCAGAAAAGAGGAAATAAAAACTTTCCAAGATAAGTAGAAAACAAAAGGATTCATGAGCACTAGCCTGGTACTGAAGAAAATATTTAAAGAAATACTTGACTCAAAAGAAATTATGATTATATTTATATTTAAATTTATACAAACTTGTGTTATTTGATCTTTGTTTCCCAATATCTGTTCACTTTTTCTACCATCTTTTAGAATAATTGAGCATACTATATGACTCCAGTTTTCTTTCTTTTCTTGCACTATTTGCAGTATTTTCTCCCTCTCTCCATCCCTTTTCCTCCTCCCCCGGGGCCCCTTCCTCCTCCATTTCTTCTGTCTCTTTTTTCCTTCTTTCTTTCTATTGTTTCTTAGGAGTCCTACATCTTTTACTTTTCACAGTCTACCTTTAAGCAATGCTATAGTTCAGGTGGAGCACAAGATCCTTAAAAGCTACACGGGCACGCCCTCTCTTGAACATGACATTTTAATTTTAGGTAAATTCCATGTTATATTATTGTTACTTTTATTTTAAATACTTGATTGTATCTGAAACAGTTTCAAGGAAGAATAGATTGCATTTGCTTGCATATTTCCCATTTCTAGTACTTTCCTTTTCTTTTTGTTCACAAATATTTTCTTGTTTCATTTTTCTTATGTGCTCGTCTCTGATTTCTTGAAAATATGGAATAGATTTGTAATAGCTTCTACAGTTAATCCCACTGACATTATTTACTGATGCTACACTATTGCCTTCTTAATTTAAAGAAAGGAGGTTGGCATCTAAATGACAGGTCCTACTGTAGTGTGTTTTGAGTCTCCAGCTTCCCTATCTCCCTTCTGCATTCTCCAGCTCTGAGTTCTGCATTCCTTCCACTTCATCTGGGAGGTGAGTGAGAGGTAAATCACAAGTTTATGGTGACTGTGTTGTTCTACTTACATGCTACCATTTTTAAAGTTAGATCAGAAATTTAATGCATGTTTAAGATCCATTTAGTTTTCTACATATTTGTGACAACAACATTTAAACAGATACAGAATTGGTCTCTGTCCATATGATTGAATCTCATTCATTGTCCATTAGATCTCAGTGTGAATTCCCGAACTGGATGATTTAATTACTGCTGGCTGAATACTGTGATGGTGCAGCCTTATTTTAAACTATTTGCAAGTGATTCATTTTCCAATACAAAGTTGAGTTTTAAAAGGAAGGTTATTTACTCGCCTCAGGGACTCACTTTGGACATGATTTTAAATATTTAAATAAGTTGAGGTAAAATTGACAATGCAAAATTCACCTTAGGGAAATGTGTAGTTCAGTGGTTTTTAATATGATCACATATTGTCTAATTCTAGAATATTTTCATTACCCACCAAAAAAATTGTGTACCCATTAGTGATTTACACACTACCCCTTATTTATCCTCTAGCAACCACTACTTATTTTCTGTCTCCATATTTTGAGCATATTTTGGGGGGGATTTATATTTTGGGGTATTTTCATATTTTGGGCATTCCATATAGATAAAATTATACAAAACATTTTATCTTGTATGTTGCTACTTTCCCCTGGCATAATGTTTTCAAGGTTCATCCGTATTAAAGCACATATCCGTATTTCATTCCTTTGAATGACCATGTAATATTCCTTTGAATGAATATACACATTTTGTTTACTCATTCATTAGCAGATGATCAGTTATTCCTACTTTTTGGTTAGTATGAATAATGATGCTATGAACATTCCATATATACACATATTTGTGTGGACATAATTACCACATACAACAACTCTAAGGTTAACTTATGAGGGAATACGGAATGGTTTTGCAGAATGTCTGCACTATTTTACATTTCTACCATTGGTGTGTGAATGTTTGAAATCCCCACACTTGTTTATTATCTGCCATATTTTCCCCAAGATTATGGCCATCTTAATGATTGTGAATTGATTCTTATTTCATATTCATTGTCATTTTGATGGACATTTCCTTAATGACTAATCACATTGAACATCTTTTCATGCCTTGTTGGTCATTTGTATACCTATATGCAGATATGTATTTTAATATATGTATTTATGTGTGCATAAATGTGTATTTCAATGTGTAATATTCATGTGTGTGTGGATGTAGGGCAGTGCTTGGCATACTGGTAAGCTCTTTGTATAATTTGCTAATGAAGAATCAAAGATTCAAAGCAAAGGTGAAGCATGGTAAATTGTACAACTTTTATTATGGGAGTGGAGAAAGCTGATTAGCACCTTGGTAGAAACAAAATACTTCTCAGTAGTAATATATAAAAGGTATTTCTCACATTATGTTATACAGATTGAGTCTCCCGCAGCATCTTCAGTCCACAAATAAGAACCTCTTGATATTTTGGTTATGGAACTCTTTTGTAAGGGTCCCCAAAAGATGTACTTTGGAAAACATAGTGCCCTGCAACTGAGTGTTGATTCCACATCTCCCTTTCATCTCTTAGAGATTCAAACTCTTTCAGCATCTCTTGATATCATCATTTTCTGGTACCTCTGAAGATGTGGGTAAACTACTATGCAAAATAAGAATACTCAAATGAAAATCAATTTACTCAAATTTAAAGTATTTGAAAGAAAAATCAGGAGATTTGAATTTAAGACTTCCAAAAAATAAATTTAAAAAAGTTATAATACTATATTAATTTGAAATGCATTCATTTAGAGAAAATGAGGAATTCTATAGTTATTTAACACTTTATTAAATATCACTTCTTTCAATAAGTTATTTTCTACAAATATAGCAAAGTTCAACTTTTTAACATTATGTTAATGCAAACTCATTATTGGTCTACACAAAAGTCAAGAAAAATTAGTAAATTGGGGAACTAATGATTTAAATTCACTTCTAGAGCAAAAGATACTTCTTGGTTGATTTAATAAAACCAGAAGCTTCTATTAAATATAGTAAAACTACACATGGGTGTGTGGGCTGATCTCAGAACTTATTCGAATGCCTAAAGTGCTTCAAAAAACACATGGTATTGAAATTTTAGTAAGGTTTTCATTTACTCAAGTGCATTAATGTTCTTACAGAGGCAGAATGTGTTATTGAAAAAAAAATATATTATTATCTTAGATGCTAAGCAAATTAAAAGAATACACATGTGTACATGTGTCTCTTTTCTTTCCCGATGCAGATTGTTTGAACTTTGGTTATAATTGAGAATGTCTCAACTATATAGGGGGAAGGATTTCTGGAGACCCTGTGTCCCTCACTTTCTCAAACAGGGAGAGCCATTTTCTGAGAGACAAGGTGATAGAACATGGAAAAGTTAAGAACCAAGAGTCAATTTGGGTCTTAGTGAGCTGACCTCCCAATGGTAAGCTTGAAATTTTAGTTTTCTGGTCTTCAAAACTTTTTATTAAAATGCATAACAGGGCTATCTTAAGGATTAAGTGGAAAAAAATGTGAGTGGAAAACATGTGTAGCAGTTACACAAAGCAGACTTTTATTTTATTTAAGTAAATTTTTCCCTTTCTGGTCTATCCATAAACGTAATTTAAGGATTCGAGTCATTTTGAAAAAGGTTTGTTGAATGTTTGCTTTCTGCCACATATTGTTCTAGGATTGAGGACACAGCAGTAAATACAATTGGATCTTTATAGACATACCACATGAGTGTGGTTTAAAAAATTAGGAGGATTTATAGAGAAATCAGTACTATAGGACTTTACCTGTCCTCGAGCTGGTTAAAGTTAGGAGCCAGAGAAAATCCAGAATGGAATAAAGGAATGAACTTAGAGAAGTGAAAAAAAAATGTTCTTTTTAATCTAGAAAAACTATATGAGAAATATCCTCTTTAGAATTTTTCTATGATATTGTAACTGCTAAAGTTGCCAGGCATGCTGAGTAAATCAGGAACAAAAAACCAAACCAAACCAAATCAAATATATAAGGCTCTACATCATAGGATACAGAAATCCACAGGAAAGTGCTGTTCTCATTTTAATAAAACAAATTAGGGAAGTGTGTAACAACATTTAATATATCTATATCTATCCCCCATATGTATATATATCAGTTGAAGACACAAAGAAATCTAAATAAATTAAATTTCAGAACAAGTCCTTCCTAAGAGAGAATAGACCCCAACTGTCCACAGTCCTGAAAGAGTTCTGAGAAGATTAAAAATGAGGATGAACTGGGGGTTAATATCAAATTATGCTATATTCTTATATTGATAAATCACAAAAATACAATATAATTTGTGTATAATTATAATGAACCAATGAAAAATACTGTACATAAATAGAAAGAAGAACAGAAAAGTAGAGGAAGAATAGGTGGGGGGAGGTGGGAAAGAAAAAGGGTAGAATTGAGGAATGAATGGAACCAGTTATACTATGTACGTGTATGAATATGTCACAATGAACTCTATTTTGTATAATAACAATGCACTAATAAAAACATTAAAAATACATTACTTTTTCTTGTGGGGTTAAGGATAACCCATCTCAAATTTTAACAAAATTTTAGTCTATTGGCAGACATGAGAGATTAATAACCAAAGGAACTGCAGGCATGGAATGACATTGAATTCACCTGCCAAGTATTTCCAATGCGTCTTCACTGAGTGCTCAGAAGCACTGTGCCAATAGTTTGGGGCAGGTGGGAACACTGAGAGAGATCACCCATGAGGTACACAATGTCTCCCTGAGGTACAATAGAGTGCTCTCCAGGGGGAAGGACCACAAGAAAAGCTAAGAGAAGCTCATCAGAGGCACTATGTACTCCCAGGCACCAAAGGCTGGAGAAAGTACATGACATCTAAAAGAAACACAGGACACTTCCAGCCTTCCTAGAGTGCAGTGACGCTGCCCTCAAAAGGCTTGGGCAGGCCTTCAGGGCAAAATAAACTCCTAAGCCACAAAACCCAAGAGGCTAGATTGGAGAGCAAAGAGAACCCCCCAAAGCCTCATAAATCTGGCAGACAAGCTATAAAACAAAGAGTTTTCTCAGTTTGGAAGCTGTCAATTCAGTAGTAACTCATAAGGAATTCCAGAATTGTGCAGTTTCAGAGCATAAATCTTGCTGAAGGGAGAGTTCTAAGCCACTAGAATTCAACTTAAGCCTGTAGGGAGTGAACTAAATAAAGCTAAAGCTGCAACAAGCTTAAATTTTCACTTTAAAAGATTGTTAGAAGGAAATATGTGTTCTTTTCTGGAGGCAAATTCCTTTGTTTCAGTCTTTACTATAAAAAAAAATGCCTGCCATATAATGAAAAATTACAAGACACGTGAAGAAGCAATAAAATGTGGCCCATTGACAAGAGAAGGAAGAAACAGTCAATTAAAGCAGAATCAGCAATTACCCAGATGATTAAATGTTAGGCTGTCTTGAAGGTATTTGGTATAAAAATACTAAAGGGTCCAGTACAGCTCCTTCAGTGCTAAGTGACTAAGAGCTAAGTAACTACAGAATAATCAAACAAACAAATAAACGAATAAAACACTTTTAAAACCAAATGGAACTCTCAGGAATGAGAAATATTATAATATTATATATAAATATTATAATATTATATATAAATATTATAAACAAAAAATTCATTAGATGGCTTCAAGAGCAAAATCGACATAGCAGAGTGAAGAAACCAATGAATCTGAAGACAGATTAATGTAAACAAAACAAAATAAGAGTCAAAGATAAAAATTAAACAAACAGCCAACCAATGCCCCCAAACAAACAAAAGAACACAACATCTGAAATCTGTGAGGCAATACGAAAGGTTCTAGCACCATGCCATGGAGTTTCGGGAGCAGAGGGAAAAGAATAGTACAGAAGACACACTGAAAAACAAAGTGACAAAGATCATCTCAAAACTGATGAAGGACATTGGTCCACAGATTCAAAACGTCAACCCCAACCCTGATAAATACAAAGAAAAGTATACCAAGACATCGTATGAAAACATGTGAAATCAAAAGTAAAGAAAAAAAATCCCCAATGAAGACAAAGCTATAAAAAAGAACCATGAGATGAACAATATCAGAAACAGCAAAGAAAAAGATCAAAGGGACAATAATTTTGAAGAAGAAAAAGTTGTCAATTTAGAAATCTTTTTTTTTTCCCCCAGGGGTGGGGGGATACCAGGGATTGAACTCAGGGATACTCCACCACTGAACCACATTCCCTACCCTATTTTAAATTTTACTTAGAGACAGGGTCTCAGTCTCACTGATTTCCTTACCACCACACTGTTGCTGAGGCAGGCTTTGGACTCTTGATCCTCCTGCCTCAGGCTCCTGAGCTGCTGGGATTACAGGAGCGCGCCACTGTGCCTAGCTTCAACTTAGAATTCTATATATAATGAAAATATCCTTCAAAAGTAAAGACGCGTGAGCTTTTTTATTTATACAAGGTCTAAAAGAATTAACCTTAAATAAAAAAAAGGTAAAAATTTTCTCAGACTGATGGATAAACAAACCAGGTAAAACTCTAGATCTAAAGGAAAGAATAAATAGTATGGAAAAGGCAAATATCTAAGCAAATATGAAAGTCGTCTTTTTTGCTAGCATTTTGAAATGCTTTAATGGCTATCGGCATTTAAAATATTAATAGTAATATGTAAGAGCCTAGCATACGCAGAGAAAATATGTAAGACAATAAGAACACAAAACAAAGGCTGAGTGGAAGCACATAGTTGTAAGGTTCATTTGAAAGTATGATTTTACTTGAAGGTTAACCACAAAGCTTAAGTATCTATGTTGTAATATCTAAAGCAACTGATGAAATAAATCAACAAGACATGTACCTAAAAAAATCAATAAAGACTTGTGCTTCTGGCCAAAATGGAGTAATGAGATAGGATTTCCTTGCACATTTGAAGCAACGAAAAAGAAAAAAAATCTGGGAAAGTGTATAGAACAACAGTAATCCTACAATGAGCATCAGGCCATGCAGGAGAGTGATCACTAAGACCCAGCAAACAAACAATGGAGCCCCACAATTGCTCAGCTTGAAAAACAGAGAGAAGTTCAGTCTGTGGTGTGGGAGGATGGTCTCTGGAGGGCATTTATCTCCCTGAGGAGGCAGGACAGTTCTGGGGGTCTGGAGACACCTATGCAGCTGGTAGACCTCCAAAAAGGAAAGATCTACATAGACCCAGTGCTCTGGAGGACTTCAGAGGTGCAGGCAGATTATTAGGTGCCTGTGAGGAAACTATGAGTGGCAAAAGAAGAATCAACCCAAAAAAAGGCAGGGAGAATTATCCTAAGAATTTGCAAAAAGATGGAAAGAGTTCTTGTTCCCACCAGCCAGAATAGAAAACCTCAGGGTTTCCAGAGCATTGGGGAGAATATCAGATGTGTGTGTCTTAGTCATGGGACCAAATTGGCCCTAGACAGAATGCTGCTCTGGCTCTGACTAACAAGGTTAAAAGCAAGACTTGATAGATCAAATTGTTGCCAGATAATTACATATCAAAATGAAGCTCAAGAATATTTTTAAAATTAATGAATAGCCAGTACCAAACAAGGTCAGATTCCCAATGTTTTTCACCCAATTAAAATTTGCCAAACTTTGAAAGATGTGAGAAGCTGTAACACATAATGGTGGGAAAAAGCGATCGATAGAAATAAGACCTTGAAATAACATATATAATAAAATCTGTAGTCAATGAACTTTAAAAAGTTAGTGTGAAAGCAAATAACCTGATTAAAACAGTGGGCTAAGGATTTGAAGAGACATTTCTCCAAAGCAGAAACACATGTATGTGTTATAAAAGGAGAGGTGCTTCATTGGATCAAAGCAATTTATGATTAGCATATTTGCTTCATCCTAATTTCTTTCTTCCATCCTGATGTTATTGGGCATCTTTATTTTCTTATTGTGGAAAGACCTCTTCAACCTTCTAGAAAAGAAGTGGGATGTAAATAAATAGAGAACACTGTGTGACATGTTTATCAACTAATAATTTAGTAATGCTTGAAAAATTTAAAGAGGTAGAAAACTGAATCTATTTTAGGATTAGGGGACAGAGGAGAGAATAGAGAGGAGAGACTAATGACTCAGAAGAGAGTGTAGTTGATGGAGGCAGGCTGAGAAGCTGGGGTCATGTCTGGTTCTACTAATAGTTACATGAATTATGGCAAACCATTTAATTTTTCTGAGTGTCATGTTTACTAATGATACCTACCTCACAGGCCCGTCAGAATCAAATGAGATAATGAAGGGAAAGTGCTGCACTGTCTACAAATACCACTGGCATGCAATTGACTAATGTATTTTGCTTGTAGCTCAGGGAGGGGTACAGCAGGAAGATCAGCAGCTCCTCCAGCCCTGTTTCTACCTTCTTGGCTGTGATTTCAAGATTCCAGGCCTGTTCCTAGGACTGAGTGTTAGATTCATAGGGTTAGAGAATGGCCTTTGGTGGAGGCAGCAAGTCTCTGGTCTCCACCCAGCCAGAGCCCCAGGGTTGAGCTTCCACAGGCCAAGTGTACCTTTTTCCTTAAGAGGGGATCCCGCCATTTGCTTTTGCCATCTTGCTCCCAAGTAAAATTTTGGTCAAAGATTTCATGACCCAGAATTCCTGCTTGAGCTCCCCATCCTCAGAATAGTTTTTCTTGCAGAGTCAATCAGTTGATGGCCATCCATCTTTATTTCGAAACTCCTACCTGCCAGTCCTCACTAATCTACCCATGTGAAGGTAGGAGATGAAGGATCTTGAGTGAATGATCCTAAAATAAAAGAAATCTGAATTGAAGTCTATTTTTAAAAGAAATTCAGTTTTATTTTCTTCAAATATGCAAACTACCTAGAAATAAGATGAATAGCAATGTCCTTAAGGACCTTGCTTTGGTGAATAGACAAGTAAAATCCATAATTAGCATACCAATTGTGGTTAGAAACAATTAAGTGGCTTAAGGGCCTGCTCCCCCTCCTTCATTTTGTTTACATTATTAATTTAACGGACACTTCAAAGAATACAAGGTGAACATCAAACCTTTAATTTAAATTACGGTTGTTCAGTGTTCACAAATTAAACTTTAAGCTGTCTCCTTTATTCTAATAGTATCCCATACTTTTATTCTAGCAAGTGAAAAGTACTTTAGTATCTAATGACTGTTCAATATCATCATACCAAAACTTATTAATAATATTCTCTTTTATCCCAGGGTATAACTGAGTTTATTCCCTACTTTTCCATCCTTACACACAAAAACTTGCCAGATAAATGAATAACTAAGACTTTCCAAATATTTCCCTGGGCTTTCTTTGTCTTGTATAACTAGTCTCAAATTTGAAATTCCTGACCCTATTTGTCTATAGCTTTTAAAATTAGTACCTGGAAACTGTACTATTTTGGAGTCTGCTAGTTACATAGATCCCCCAAAACAATTATTTTTACTAATAAACTTTGGCTTCCTCAAAGCACACGTAGTAAGTATCAAAACTATTATAAAATGTTTCAAATGCCATTAGATTTGATAGAATCATTCAGTTAATAAAATATTAAAATCATAAATTAAACTGGCTTTTAGAATTACACAAACAGTATACTATGAGAGCTGTTTCGTAAACTTCATTTTCTTCAAATGTTTTCGCAGCTTACAATAATATATCATGTTAGTTCCTTGCAGCCTTTTTCATTTTGATCTTCGTTTGTAACGAATAACTGGGTTTTCAGGAGTATGAATCATAGTTGTATAATTCACAGTGGGAAAATATCCATTAATGAGATCAAATTCATATAGACGAAGCATAGTGGATGATCCCAGTTTGTCCTTCCAATCACCTTAGGAAGTGAACTGGAAAGTTTTCTTATCTCTGTTTTACAAATGAGGAAATGCAGCCTGAAGATTTAGGTTACTTATCTAAGGCCACACGAAATTGAAAGACAAAGGGCTGGGGCCGGAGAAGGGGGAGAAGGAGGAGAAGAAATGAAAGGAGATGGAGAGTTGGAGCTCAGGCAATTCATCTGTTGTTTTCTGCTTCGTCAGAGATTTTTTTCCTTGTCCATGATGCACAATGGAACCAAAGCAAAACCAACATTGGGTATGGAAGGTGAGTAATTTTGTTCATTCTTTTATTTTTATTCCCAAAGACTGCTTTCATGCCTGGACCATAATAAATCTCAGTAGAGTGCTTACCACAGGGATGAAAAGGGGGAGTGGAGGGAAGCTATCTTGCCTTTCTCGCATTGTCCCTGCAGATGGCCGTTTCTCTGCACCCCATAAACCCTCACCATCTGCCTTCTTCTGATGACTTGGGTTCTTATGTTAATACCCTGGTCCTCTCTCTCACTCTCCACGATTTCTCCTCCTCCTCCTTTACCATTCCCCCACATTTTCTCTTTCATTTTTGTACAGTGAGAAACCAAAGATTGAGCAGCATGACGGAGATACAGAGGTGCAGCATCCTGCAGAACAACGACCCAGGCCTGGCTCCAGTGGAGATGAAACACATCAGGTGTATTTCAGGCTGGAATCCATTTTCCATATAAAAAGTCTACTGCTATAAGCATATATGGGGGCTTAAACTTTCCAGATTATTAATTTCATTCTATGCTTCATAGTTTGTATTACTCTTCTGTATAAGGACCTGTCCAAAGAGTATCAGGATATAACCCAACAACATGTTAGATTTCTTTTTTTGCTGACTAAATAAAATTTCTTTAAAAGACCTTCATTAAAGTTATCAAGAGGCAGCTTTGGACTCAAGGTAAGAATTCTGTAACAGTCCCTGCTGAATCTCAGGTCTTGGCTTTATGCTTTGTAACTGGCTTTTATGCTTCTAATTCTTCAGTCTGCACTTCCCTCCATCCCTAGCCCAAGAGTGATTTTTCTCCCCCCAAATTGGATTTTGTGAATCTTTTACTTAAAAATCAATTGGTCCTTTGTCAACAATTGGTTGAAACTCTTTTTCTTGCTGTTCAAGGTCTTCTGTGACTTAACCAGGCTGATGTCTTTAGGACTGAATACAACTCACTCCACGTCCCATCTTTCTTGGACCTTCCTCTGACCTTGCCATTTTCCCTTTCTGTACCTTACCTGTTGGTGGGGGATGAGACAGAAATAATTGAGGAATGTTCCCCAAGTCCTAAATCCATCTTCTCATGAATCCTCCACATATTTCACCAGTTAAAATTAATTCCTGTTTCTTTAGTGTGTTACCGCATTATGGCTTGGCATATCCTGTCTCCTATTGTAATTATTTTTTTATGGGTTTATCTCCCTCCTGGCCCTTGTCTTTATATCTTATTTACTACCCTTTCAGGAAGCTGAGCTCAGTGCTTGGCACATACTTGCTGTTATAGTCAGGAGACTTTGGTTTGAGGCATATGACCTTGGGTGTCTTTCACCCTCTGCAAAGTTTATTTTCATTTGAAGAATTGAGAATAGGGATGTGCTTACTTTATAGGGCTGTCAGAGAATTGAGGTAGTTGGTTGTGAATAGACTTTCTAGCCTGTAGAATAGGCTGTGGAGGAATTTCTGCTCTGGAGATGAGGAGGTTGGGAGGCTAAAAAGAACAATAGAACCTGCCCGTACTTTACAACAATGAATTGAAGGATTTATTGTTTCCCATATTTTCTCTTTGTTTGACCAAAATTAAATTTTGTGTTTGGTACATATGTACATCTGTGATACTCCATCTTGGACTCTTAATTTTTCTCACAATATGAATCTTTTTGATACTCTTGTGAAAGCAATGAATTCCTTTTACAAAATAATATTTTTGAATGCATAAAACAAAGCAATAAGATGACCAAGAATAATTATGTTGAAATATAGTTCTACCTATAGATGCCCTGAGGACTTACAACTGTAGTTAAAAATTCTGAGAATGCCTTAAAAGCTTAAAATCTGAAAGTAAACTTGAGAGTCCCAAATTCCTACATTCTTATTTTATAGATGGGGAAAATGCAATCTCAGTGGCAGTTCCTCCAACACATAGATAGTTTGCATTCTGTAGAAATTCACAAGAACCTAATACTTCTGTTTACTATAATTCTAGCCACACACACAAAAATAAACCTTGGAATTATTTGTACTTTGCCTCTCTTTTCTAGCTGGGGTGAATGCTATTTGGAGAGAAATTTACTGACTGGTCATTTCAATTCAAGATGGATATCAAAATAGAGACTTCCTAAATATCTAGTACTCCCCTCCAAAGTACATTTGCCCCATCAAGGTTATCCTAGTATTAATTATTCATAGGAGAGCACTGACAAATTCTAATTGCAAATAAGTGCCATTGCTTTCGATTGCATAATTTATGATTCCATTTGTTAAACTAAGACAATGGGAGTTGATGAAAGGCATTAAGTGACCCTAAATTAAAGGTAATTTGGGTTCAAAGTCTTGTCTTCACGTGAGTGGACTTGAACCTGTCAGCTTTCCCAAGACCCTCTCCCACTCTGGGGATGTAGGCACCAGGTAAGCTGTGTTCCATCCAGTCTTGTGTCTGGCTGGAGGTGCTTCAGTTTGGGCTTCCTGGAGATGTGCTGTCCAGCCCATGGTGAGATGGCCTCTAGCCCATCTCTCTCCAGGGCTCAGGGCCCAGTTTCCGGGACTTGGCCGAATATGGTCTGGCTGGACAGCTTTTTCTGCATTGTGCTCTGACAGTTTGCTGAAGGGATTTGGACAAGATGGCAAAACTGGCATTGGGGAAGTTCACTGGAAATGATTTTCTTGAAAATGAGGCAAATGTTTTACTTTCCATGGGTCAGATACTCCCACAGGTCAGCTTCTCACAGAGGTTAAGTGCAGCCTCTGAAAATGCTCACTGCTTTTGTTGTTCTTACTCTGTAACTCAAGACAAAGATTGAACTAAAGATGAATTTTTGCATAATAAATTTTAAGATCAATATGTTAAAGAAAGAGTGGGTTTGGGGGAAGGTAATTTATGGTGTATTTGGTGATTCAAGGTAGACATTGTGAGAATTCATTGCAAGAGTTTGACTTCCCTTTCTTTGAAGAAACAGAGTGGTTACTAGGAAATCTTTGGACCTTCAATGTTGTAGATTTGTTCTCCAAAGATGAAATTTCATCCATGCAAAAGGAAATAGTCCAGAAGTAATGGACTTTGAGATAACTGCATTTGTATAATGTTCTATGATTAATTGATGAGCAAGATGATGGGTTCATTGACTTCTGATTGTATGTTGTGTACTGGTCACTTGTGGGACAAACGACCAACCCAGACTGTCCACCATCTTGCCAGGCGTCCGGGAACTGATAGCTATGCAGGGAGTCTGTTTCCTGCTAGGTCAGGGGCTGGGTTTAGCTGTTGTCTGACACCCAGACCAGGCCAGGCAGCATCATCTACCAGGAAGCTGGGAGACACCAGTAAGGCCAGCACACCCAGAATTCTCTACATCAGAGGAACCAGAGGAGGCGGCAGACCCTGGCAAAGGGAAGGTTTTCTGCAAAGGAGAACCCAAGGTCTGGCCCTCTCTGTGCAACTGCAGGGATACCTTCTTCTCTGCTGCCTAGTGAGAGCAAATGGACTCACGAGAAAGGTATTCTTGTGAGAAGAATTTCTTGAGACAGATTTATGAAGGCGGAGCATCTCTCTCCAGATCTGAGGGCAGTGTCCTGGGATCAGGCTGTGCTGGCCTCTCTCTGGCCTGATGCCCACAATGCTGGTCTGAAACCCGTGTCTACACCTGCTGCTCAAAAGTCTTGTTTCAGTCTTATTACTTGGTGTGAATCTCTGGGGGTGCTGACATGAGCTAGTAGGGTCCCAGTTTCCATCTGCTCAATTTCAGTGCAGCATAGATCTGACTGTTCTTTGAAATGGTGGGCTGGAGAGTCTCCACTCATGGCTGGTCAGGGTGCAGCTTGGTCTCATGTCTTCTGACTTTCAAATTTAGAGCTTTAAAAGGAGAAGGTGGGAGAGCATAGAGTGGGTGGAGCCTGAGCTGTTTGGGAGTGGGGGCTTCACAAGGATAGGGCATGGACTGAGATTGGCAGGAAGAGAAGACGGCATACATGCTTGAGAGGGTGTAAGTGAGACAGTGTCTCAGCTCTACCGCTGCTAGCTTGATAGGCAAAAATGAGCTGCCTGTCCTCTCTGAGCGTTTGTTTCCTCATCAGAGCAAGGAACCCTAGGGAATGCATGCGTAGGGGAGCTGTTGAAGACATCAGGTAAGTGCTGATTTGGTGAGTGGCCAAAATTGACTCTTCAGTGGGTGTTTGGTCCCATTCCTTTTCTATGAAGAACTGTTCCTCTGGAAGTTTTAGTAGCTCCTGGCATTTGGAAGGCATGCAAGAGGGATGCTAAAGATGGCAGTGAGATTTGTTTGCAGGGGCTTGGGATCCAGGATGTGGCCTTGTGACCTTGATTCCTTCCTGTCACGTATCTCGGCTTTGGCTCTGTGGCTGAGGATTGAGTGTAATGTTTTCTGAGCCTGCACATTATGATGGTTGCTGTCCAGCCCTTCCACTGGGTTACTTTATCTGTGATGCCTACCCTACTTTTCTTCTGTTTTCTCTCATTGTGTCTTTACTCTCTAATGAGAGTCACAACTGAGAAATATCTGAAGTTTTTTAAGATTAAGCCTGTACTGGCCAGTAGGTAGATTTTAGAGCCTTGCAAGAGGCCTCCAATTCTGGCTTTAGGTGTCAGGGAATAATAGGAAAATGCATTAGGAGGCAGGTGGGGAAAGAAGGGAACACTGGAACTATTCTCAGGTTTGTAATGTTAGTAAGGTGGCCTTCAGCATTAACTTTTTAACCAGTTGGTATAGAAAGAGAGATATTGGCTCTGCTCTGTAATTTTTTTTTAGGTTATTTGGGGCCAAAGGGATCAGTAGATAAGTCCTCCTGCTTGTTTGAGAATGGGGAAAAGATGCAGATGGTCAGAGTCTAAGGTACAGTGATAGAACAAGAAGAGGGAGACTGGAGAATTAGATGCTGGGAAGGCTTGTGGAGAGTATGCTTGGACTTGATTCTGTAGTTAATAGTTATTCATATGGTGCTTATAAGCAGAAAAATCATATATAATTAAATTACTGTTCTAGAAATATCCCTCTGGATGCTTAGATAGAGAATGGATTGAGTGAGTGAGCCTGGAGGCGGAAAGACCAATTAGGAGACTATGGATTATGGACATGACGATGGTTTGGAGATGGAGAGGAAGAGCAGATGGAGAGACATATCTGCTGTCAAAATGACAGGAAGGTTGGCTTGGTGTGCCATTAGTTTCATCAAATTTTTGAGTAAGATAAGTGGAGTGTGGCCCTTAAACAGAGGCTAGAGTTGGAATCCCAGAGGAGGTTTAATTTGGCTGGAGGGACAGCTACTAATGAAGTGGGTAGTGGGCTGTGGGACTGGGTGAACCCTGTGCCATCACAGGTGGAAGGCTTACACCTTCTACTCTAACTCCATGAGCCCAGAAAGGGGAATAACTTGCTCAAGGTGATTTGGAAAGTTCATTAGAAATAATTAACAATTAGTAAAATTAATTTTTTAAAAGTAAAAAAAAATTAAAGATAATTATGGCTATCCTGGGAGACACTCCTGACAACCTTCTCAGCAGAATGGGAAACACTTTGAAGATGTGCAGATTCTCAGTGGGGCTTCCCCAAAAGTCCTCTTCACTATCTCTGGGCTGTGGTTTGGCTACTGCTCCATCTTTGAACTAGCCCTGCTTTTTACCTCCAGACTAGCAGTGGCCAAGGTGGCCCAGGGGATGGAGCTGAGGAGGTAATCCTGCCAGGGAGTGAATGGCACTGTAATGTGTGTGTGTGTGTGTGTGTATGTGTGTGTGTGTGTGTGTGTGTTTGTGTGTATGTGTGTGTGTTTGTGGTGTGTGGTGTGTGTGTATGTGTGTTTGTGGTATGTGTGTGTGTATGTGTTGTTGCTGACACTAGATAGCCCTCCTTATCTGAGCGTTACTTTGCCATCCTGCTATAAACTTGATGAGAAAATAGAATACAGTAAAGCCAACATTAGTAGAAGGGAAGAAATAATGAAGATCAGAGTAGAAACAAATAAAATAGATAATAAAAATATTCAAAAGATCAATGAAACAAAATTTTGGCTAGATTAAGGACAAAGACTCAAATAAAATCAGAGATAATCATAGGTAGACAAAGAGAAATAACAACCAATGTCACAGAAGCACAAAGGATTATATGTCTATTTTATGAACAACTATGTGCTAACAAATCGCAAAACCTGGAAGAAGTAGATAAAATTCCTGGACATATATAGCCTATCCAAAGTGAGTCATAAGGAGGTTGGGTACCTTTTCCAAAGCCACAGGTATGATTCTCAAAGGCTAATGCTTAGGAAAACAAAGACTATTTTTTAAATTTCTTTTTGAAGCTTGCAGTCATGAATTGGGTTAATTCTAGTTTGTCCTGCTCAACTCTGGCGTGAAATGAGTGAGCCATCTTCATGACAAGTGATTTTCTCTCTTAGGAGGGGATCTTTGTGGAAGATTCATAGCCCTGGCTCCCAGTGCCCTCTCCTGGGTCTTGGAGCGCTACAGGCCCACGTCTTCTTTCCTACACTGCCCAGAAGTCCTTGGGAATACTAGCTGGCCAATATCCAGGCCCTTCATCTGGAGACAGTTCAAGGGGAGACTGCACTAGCAGTACGGGCTCTCAAACTTTCACTGTGGCCTTGGCTGAGGCTCTTCCTTCCTGTCACTTGGACCTTTTCTGTCTTGTCCTCCCTCTCTGGGACCCACCAACCCTGCTGCTCTCGTTTCACCATTTTCTCCCTTTTTCCTGCCCACCCCATTGATTGGCCCAGTGGGGCTCATCCGATTTGGGCGGTGGATGCAGAGGGCCCCATTCTTCATGACGATGTTTCGGTGGATTTTGCTTTGCCCAAAGTCCTCAGAGGCTTGTGGAAAGCAGTCAGGAGAGTTCTTCTTTGGGTCTCTGCTACAGCTCTTCCAGAGCTGCTTCATGGGTTTCTGCAGCACCACACAAAGCAAGTCATCAATATGGAGGACAGCTGCCATCTAGTGAGTGCCCAGTGTGTGACTTCACTGAAGCAGCTTTCTGCACGTGATCTGCTTTAACCATCACAGTAGCCAAATGAGATGAATATCTCTAACCCCACCTGACAAGAGAGGAAGCTGCAGCTCCAAGAGGTGAAATGACCCTACGTCTCACAGCTGGTGTGGTGGAGGTGAGACTCGAACTAAGAGTATGAAAGTCTGGCTCTTTCTACTGTGCCAAAATAGCCATCTGATTGAATAAGAGAGAGGGGTTTACGGCACGGGGGCAACACTAGCCTGTTTCAAAGTCCTCTAGGCTGCTCTGTCTTTGTACAGGAAATCTGTGTGCTTAGGGGACTGACACTGGGTCAATTCACAGAATGGACAGGACTTAACCTGGCAACGTTGTTGTAACATATGAGCAGCTTGAGTAATATAATAAGGGATGTGCAGGTCCTAGAACTTGGAAGGCTCAGGTTTTCGACTATTGGAAGCTACTAAAATAAAATGCCTACAGCCTCTCCATGAGGAGATAAAAAGAAATAATATCAAAACTGCTTTCAGATTCTGTCTTTCCCAAATTCCAAACCCTTCAGACACCTAGGATTACATGCAATTTTAATTAAGAAGGTATCAAAGTCTAATGAGTGTCTAAGAACAATGTGGAGTAAAATTGAGGTGGGGTGATGCAAAAGGGGGAGAGAAGCATCAATCACAGTTAAGTGTGGGATAAACAAATTTCAGTTGTTTTGTTCAAAAAGAAGAGGTGTGAGCTCAATGGGAGGAGACCCAAGTCTGAACCAGTGGACACAATCACAAAGGGAAGGTTATTACAACTGAGGAAACTTTTCGGGGATCAGGATTGAGAAGAACTAATGGGATCTTGATTTTTTTTTTAAGCACATATAAGAAGCATCCTCTTTTTCTGGAGCAGCTGACAATTTTTTTTCCCCCAGGGATGTCAGAGAGGTAGCCAAGATATGGGAGGCCTGGTATTCTTGGTAGCAATGCATAAAGTGAGAGCCCTGTCCTGAAGAACAGCAGTGGCAGGTGGGCTGGACTGCAAAAATGTCCTTCTACTGCATAAACACTGCACTCCAGACCCCACCAGGGCATCCAGGCAGGGTTCAGTTTAAGGGATTCCCTGGATATTCTTCTTTAAGACTTTGGCCTTACTGGAGCTCAGGGATTTATGTACCAAGCAGATTCCTACATAATATTTGAACTGATCCAACAAAATATTTTAAGGTATAGAAAAGCAAAAGAGTGACGGTGTCAGGAGAGAATGGTGCTGCACAGCAGGTATAAATATCCACTCCTTTCAAAGGAGGCAAAATAAAACAAGCGAAAGTCAGCTACCCCAGGAACAATACAGTAAATTCCAGCTTTCATTAAGCTTAAAATCTGCCTCTTAGATGACTCTTATGCTAAGTTCCAGTTTCTTCTGCTTTCCCCATAATGGCAAATGCATTTAGAAACCAGCACATCCCCTGCTACCCATTTAAAAACAAGGGGCCCTGCTAGTCCCTGGAACCTGTGACTATGTTATTTATTTGTCAAAAAAGACTCTGTAGATGTGATTATAGTTAAGGATTGAAGAGGGGGACATTATCCAGGATTATCCACGTGTGCCCAGTATAATCACTTGAGTCCTAAACAATGAGGAACATTTTCAAGTTTCTGAGAACCAGAGAGATAGAAGTAGAAGAGAGACTCTATTTGCCATTGCTGGCTTTGAAGGTGGAGCCAAGGAACAGGAAGACGCTAGAAAAAGCAAAGAAGCTTTTAGAAAAAATGTAACCCCGCCAATGCCTTGGTATTAGCCTACTGAGACCCATGTCAGACTACTCAGCTACACAATGGTAAGATAATCAATTTGCATTTTTCTATCTACTGAAGGGGTTGAAATTTGTTGTAATATGTGAATAAATTATGTCTGATTTATCTTTCTAGTCTCAATTTTCTGCAGAGTGATGGGTACATGTATGAGTTCAGTAAAGGTTTTATGAATGGAGGGAGAAGAAAGGAAGGAAAAGAAAGAAATGAAGTAAGGAAGAAAGGAGAATTTGAGATTTTGGTCAAGTACATCTCTTAGATGACTCAATGGCATTCATTTTTTTTTTTTTCATCTTAAAGCTTTAAGACGAGCCCAGCACAGTGCCAAGTACTGAGGAGGTACAGAGGGATACAAGTCAAGGTCACTTTCTTGAGGAGCTTCCAACCCAGTACATGGAGGAAAAGAGAAATAATGAGCCCGAAGCTGTGAGTGCCGCACACCTCAAGAGGAAGCTGGAGTGAGGCAAGAGGTCCTTCTTGGAGGTTGGAGGCATGGATCTGGGTCTTGAAGACCAATCCGGGTGATGATGGTGGCACAAGGACTTTTCAAGCAAGGGACAAAACAGATTTAGGTGGTTAGAAAGGACAGAGATAGATGAAAACAGTGACTTGGGTGGAGTTTAAATGTGGAATGGGAATGAAGCAGGCCAGTAATGTGGAATGAATGTAGTGGTTTGTGCATTGTGTCATGGTTACTAGTGCCGGGAACTGAGAAGGAAACGACATTTTCCCTACTCTGAAGGAACCAGTAGCTTAGTGGGAACATATGAAAGCCAAGGACTTGTCCAGTATCTAGTACATGTTAGTAGATTTCAGTAAATATTGGTTTGCAGTTAATTAAACACATACAAATTAAACACATACAAATATGTCATCAGGAATATTACTCACAGATGAGGGCACAAATTGCTTTTTCAGCTGCTGTATTGGTTATTCATTGCTGCGAAGCAAATGGTTTCCAAACTTAGCAACTTAAAACAAAAAAATCTACTATTTGTTTCTGTGAGGAGGAATCCAAGCATGGCTTAACTGATGCTCCTGGGTCAGTTCTTTTCCCTTTTTGTGTGTGTGTGTGTGTGTGTGTGGATATTGGGGATTGAGCCCGGAGGTGCTTTATCATTAAGCTACACCTCAGTCTTTTTTATTTTTTATTTTGAGATAGTTTTGCTAAGTTGCCAAGGGCCTTGTTAAATTGCAGAGACTGGCTTCAAATATTTGGTGGTCCTTCCCCATCCTTTCAAATTGCTGGTGTTACAGGTGTGCACCACTATGGCCAGCTGAGTCCCATCTTTTACGAGGCTGCTCAGGGCATTAGTTGAAGATATCATTATTTCCAGGCTCATTGGGGCAGGGGAATCTGCTTAAAGGTCACCCATGCAGCTGTTGGCAGGACTCACTTTCTCAAGGACAGTTTTACTGAAGCCTCCACCCCTTACTGGGGATGGACTAGAGGTTGCCCTCAGCTCCTGTCCACATCAGTTTGTCCAGAGGGCAATGTAGCAGTTGGATTCTCTCAGAGAGTTTGAGAGGAAGCCAGAGGGAAAGAACAAGGTAGAAACCACAGTCTTTTGTATCTTAAATCTTGGAAGTGACATTCCTTCACCTTTGCTATATCCTGTTAGGAATAAGCCACCAGGTCCAGCCCACATTAGAGAGAAGGACAGTACAAAGGTGTGCATACCAGAGGAAGCAGAGGCTGCCTATCACAGTTGGGGGATCAGTTGGTCCCTTTTCCTTCCATACTGCAGGGGGAAGGACTACTATGAAGACCCCCACGCAAAGGACATAGACATAGCCCACCCACATTCCTCCAGAGACGACCAGCTCTACCACAGTTTGTGTGACTTACCTCACATTTAGGGAGGTACCAACCAGAGTCCATTTTGCCCTGGCAGAAAAAATGTTTCTAACATTTCAGATTAGGGACTTCCTAGGAATCAGTAATCAAGACCAGAAATAAAAGGAGAGGTAGACACAATAAGGGGGAGGCCTAGGGAAGAATAGAGGTACCTTGGAATAGGCAGAGGGGAGTGAAAGGAGGGGAGGGAGCATGGGGGTAGAAAATATACTAGAATGACTCGGACATATTACCCAACGTGCATACGTGACTACACAACCGGTGTGATTCTACATCATGTACAACCAGACGAATGAGAAGTTATACTCCATTTAGGTATGAGGTGTCAAAATGCATTCTACCGTCATATATAACTAATTAGAACAAATTTAAAAAGGGAAGGTAGAAATCTTTCATTTAAATGTGAAAGAATATTGCTAAAGAATAGGGGAAACTTGTGTTTCAATTCAATATGGTAGATATTGCTTTAAGAGGTTAAACTCTGAGTCCATTTCCTCATCTATGAAATGGGTAGTGTGGTCATTTCATACGCTTTGTGGTCATCCAGGAGATTCTGAACACACTTCCCACGACAGGGAAATTTCCCTAATTTCCAGGAAACCATTATCAGCTTCCTCTGTAGTTCTGGTATGGACCTTTGATGTAGGTCTGCCAGTCAGAGGGCTGGTGAGAGATGTTTATTTATTTATTTTGCCAAATATATTTTTTTTATTGTGGTATAGTATGCATAGCCTAAAGGTTACCATCTAAACCACTCGAAGTGTACAGTTTAATGAAGTGCACTGGCATTGCTGTGTAGCCATCATCACTCTCCACCACCAGAACTAAATAATAACACTTTTTAAACAACAGCTTGGTGATTTTGAGGCAGAGAATTCCCAGCTTATTTGTGAAACACTGATGTCGTGTGAGCATTGAGTGTTGCTACCACGATGGGAAAAACAGGACACGTGAAATGTGATTCCTGGATTCATGCAGTTTCTCTTTGATCGAGAACCAAATCATAATACATGTGGAATAAAGAATAAGCTCAGACAGAATAAAAATAATTGATACACATAAGTAGATGAATCATTCTACCTATACGCCCACCCATTGTATGGACAGGGAGCTTCCAGTAGAAGACAAGAGAATAAATATGATTGAGAATAAAGGCTGTGGTCTTGAATTGGATTGGACAGAAGTATATGGTATTTCTAGGCATAAAGATAATGAAGGCAGGATTCCAGGCAAAGGAAATACTACAATTAGGTAAGAACCACTAACTCATTTCTTCAAAGATTGTAAACTAGTTGATGTAAGTTGGACTTTATGCTTACTTCAAATGTATTCCCCATGTGGAAGTAAGGAGTAACTAAATTCCATTAGTCTTTTAGCAAGGAGCAAATGTATAAATAGGCACAATAGAATCAAAGAGATTTTGGTCACATGGTTGTAGTGAAACCTCCGATCACTTCATTTAAATAACGACTAGGAGAGTTCTCATTTGCTCAGTGTTCTTCCTTGCAGCAAAACATCAGAATTTCTTCTGCTAGAGTTCAAATTACCTGCACCTGGTGTTCTCAAGATCACAGACCACAGTTTAGAGTTTAAACCTTCAGTCCTCCTCCAGGTGTGGGAGGGTCTCAAGTAGTTTCTCTGTAATCCCCCCCTGGCTCTCTCCCCTCTTGCCTCTTCACAAACAGAGCCTTTTGAAAAAGCTGTCACACAAATCAGTTCGTTTTCCCATCTATTGCCTTAGGATTCAGATTTCACAATTCTGTAAATCATCATCTCCTTCCTCTTTTTCTGTGTTCTTGTGGTTGACATTGTTTTACAAATCTATTTACTTCTGAGATTGTTATCTTGGAGCTGGGGGTCCACCTGTGGTTTGAGTGGGGTCCTCTAAAATTCGGGTGTTGCCAATATGGTAGTTTCACGAGCTGAACGGGCCACGAGGTCTTGCTCTGGTGGAAAGGATAGAGGACGTGAGGGCCACGAGGTCTTGCTCTGGTGGAAAGGATAGAGGACATGAGGGCCACGAGGTCTTGCTCTGGTGGAAAGGATTGAGGACGTGAGGGCCACGAGGTCTTGCTCTGGTGGAAAGGATTGAGGACGTGAGGGCCACGAGGTCTTGCTCAGGTGGAAAGGATAGAGGACGTGAGGGCCACGAGGTCTTGCTCTGGTGGAAAGGATAGAGGACGTGAGGGCCACGAGGCTTGCTCTGTAGAAAGGATTGAGGATCTGATAAAAGGGGCCAGATGGAGCGTTGGCTTCTTTGCTGTTCCACCCTTGCGCTGTCTTCGCTGGAGAGTGCGGCAACAGGTGCCATCTTGGGAGCAGAGCAGCCCTCCCCCGTCAACTGAGCCGGTAAGAGTTTTAACCTTGGACTTAGCCTCCAGATCTGTGAAAAGTGCATTTGTCATCTATAAATTACTCAGCCTCAAGTATTCTGTTATGCTGTAGACTTTCTTATTTATCAGGTCCCCACTGTGGATCGGCTCTCCCCTGCAGGCTCACACCAGGTGGGTGGCACCCTGTTGGCACTGCGATCCTGCCCAACTGAGAGCTGTTCTTGTGTTGGGGGGCCACTGTGCCAAGTTAACGCCCAGTTGCGGGAGGAGGTAGGGTTGGGAAATCGGGTACCTGCTCCAATGGTGATCTGATCTGATAGCCATGCCCACCAAAGAAATGGCGAGGAAGGTTTTCCAAGATGGAGTCGGTCTGCTTCCAGTGCCAGGGTGTCTGGTGATGTGGGGGGAGCTGGGCGATGGCCTTGTGCTGTGGATAGGTAGTGGCTGAGTGACCTGCGTGGGAGTGGCGCAGTCTGGAGCTCTGCAGAGGTGCTGGTGCTGGTAGGTGTTTCTGCTAAGCCGCTTGTGAGCCCTGGGTGCGCTAGAACTGCGGGCTTTGGGTCCGGAGTCTGGAGACTTACTGGAGCCCAGGGGCTCTGATTTCTGTGCTGATAGACGCAGCGCTGGTGATTTCTGCTAAAATCTGCTGTGTAGGGGGCTTCTCACACTCTGAGATGTTGTATTCCGTCTAGGTGAGACCTTGTGGAGGAGCTGCCTGTCTGCTTTTTTGGTTTCATGCCACAGAGCAGCCAGAAACAGGACTTCTCTATTCCTGCATCGTGTCACCACTATTTCTAGAACAGTATCTGAGATGTTTGAATTTAAAGTGCACTCATGAGCAACAAGACGGGAGGAGCAGTGGACTTTCTGGGGATTGTGGTGGCAGAGGCTTTGCTCGGGGAGACCCCTCCTTCTGACCCCAGCCCAGCATGAACAATGTAGTTCATACGTATTACGACGTGTTTGTGTGCCTGTGGTCAGGGTTGCCACTGGAGTGCGGTTTAGGTTTTGTTCCTAGGTGCCAAACTCTGACTTGACATTCTGGCCTGGAGGCTCAGTGAGCTACCTTACCTTGTCTATCATAAATTGAATTTCACTTCTGCTTAAACTGCCTGAAATACATGTTTTAGCCACTGACAACATCGACTAAACTACTGCCTCAGAATATTACGGGGATAAAAAATCATGTGTATATAGTATCTAATACAGTGCTTTATATGTAGTTAGCTCTAACCAAGTAGTAGCTCATAATATTTCGTTACTGGTCCCTTGTGTCAATGTCTCTTGGGTACATGATGAACAGAAGTCAAATCTCAACTGCATGTTTTCAGACCAGGGATCTTAGTCCTGGATGATTTGCCCCACAAGGAGGCATTGGGTAATGTTTGGGAGGATTTTGGGTTGTCACAACTAGGGGAAGGGTGCTGTTGGCGTCTTGGGGACCGGATGCACAGGATAGTCTGCACAACAAAGAATTATCCAGTCCCCTATCAACAGTGCTGACGCCGAGAAACCCTGCCGTAGACTCAGAAGTGAGATGACATCTGGCCACTATTCTCCACCCTGTCAATCACAACCTACTAGGTTCTTCCAGAATGGTTTCCAACATGGAAAACCCTGAGATGAGAATGCCAGAGTGCAAGTTCAACTGCACAAATCCATGTCCATGGAGAGCTCTTCCAGGGCTATATAACAGGATAGGGAATGGTCCAAGTTTTCATAAATGTCTTCCTAAGGTCCAGGATTAAGCAATTATGAAAAAAATAAAATGAAGAAATATCTCAACTTCTGATAAGTTGGACTTCTTTTTCTTTGATTTTGATGGTGCTCTTTTAGTTTGTGGATTTTTCTGTTGGGGAATCTTGGTATTTCTCTCATAGACCATAAATCTTATTTCCACGTATAGCAATAGAAAGTCTCTGCAGTTATGCACTTTTATTAGTACACAAAAAATTGAAACATAAAACACTGAATAGGCTATTTTTTTTTAACCACAGATTGCAACTGAAAGCATTGCCATGTAGTTCAACTTTATGATTTTGTTTCATTGCAAATGGGAAATGTGTCCGAGAGGAGACAATGGTAATATCGTACCAGTAGTGATTGTGGGATCCTCTTTAAGGTTCTTTACATCCCTGGGCTTCAGCTTCCCTTCTGTAAGCTGGAGGGGGAACTAGATATAACCTCGAAAAGTCTTCCAAAGTTCTGGGATTCTCAGGGGCAGCCTAGCTCCAGGAACCTCGGGGCCCTCCAAGTGGGAGGCAGGCTCCTGAGTTTGTTGGGGCATGCCAGATACAGATCCAACTTCAGGGCCTTGTCTAAACAGAAGCCAAGATCACTTCCACCTGGCAGGGTGCTTCTGTGAAGGTCATGTGGAAAAAGGAAGTTGTTTTTTAGTTCAAGTGATCAGCTGTGATGAAGAGTTTCTGGGAAATAGAGCTTGGCCCTGCACCCAGGTTTGACCTTCCCACTTGAAGGCAGAATCATTGCTGGGTTATGAAATTCAACTAAGGCTCTCACTTCCCAGCCTTGTTCTTAAGGTTATAGGTTACAACCTCCTTGGGAGGAGGAACAGTGTCTGATTCATATCTGTGTGCTGTGTGTAAGGTCCTGTGTTGGCGTATTATATACACAAATATTTTTACTTTCCCGAGTAATATGTACATTCTATATATTTATGCATTTTTCTTTTAATAAAAATCTTAATTGAAGCATAAAAGTGCACACAAATCAGTGGATGATCAAAGGCAGTGTTGACAATCCTCTTCAGGAGGAGCAGCTTCTGCACCAGAGAAGTGAAGTTTCCCAGGACTCTTTCCCATGATTCTTCTGCAAGACACCCACCACCACTCTTTCAATACTGTGGTTAATTTTGCTTGTTTCTTGAATCTTATGTAAATGAAATAAAATTGTATGTTCTGACTATTTGCACAACTTTTTTGAGAGTTTTGTTAATGTATCTAACAATAGGCTCCATTTTTCACTGTTGAAGACTTTTATGCATACAGTCAACATTTCTGTTGTTGAACATTTGGGTTTTTCAGTTTTGTACTGTATGCTGCTGTGAACACTCTTGTATATACACTTACATGATCATAAATTTCTATTGGGTATGTGCCTAGACATATTAACTGTCATAGGATCTGATAAGTTTTCACCTTCAGTACCCCTAAAACAGATGATTGACTTTTACTCAGCTATGCACTGTATTGTCTCTTTAAACATTTTATTTTAAATTCATAATAATTGCACATTCATGGGGTACAGATGATGTTTTGATACTTGTATACATGGTGTAATGATCAAATCAGGGTAATCAGTGTATCCATTACCTCAAACATTTACCATTTCTCTGATCATATTCAAAAATCCTTTCTTGAAGCTATGTTGAAATATACAAAGCATTATTAACAATAGTTACCTTATTGTGCAGCAGAACATCAGAACTTATTCCTATCTAAATCAACTTTTTTAGATATCACATATGGGATTATACATGGGGTGTTTCTCTTTATCTGTCCTAATTCACAACACAAATATCTTCCAGGTTCATATATATTGTCACAAATGACAGGATTTCATTTTTTTTTTATGGCTAAATAGTATACCATTGTGTGTGTTCATGTATGCACCAGGGTGTGCACATATATGCACACACATGCTCAGGCTAGCTTTGACTTGCTATTCTCCTGTCTCAGCTTCCCAAGTATGTTAATTTTTTGAGAAATTTCACACTTGTAGTCTCTGGTATACTGGTATATAGACTTCTTTCCTTTTTTTTTTAATTTATGGGGGTTGTTAGTCTCTATAATCACTTTAGTAACTGCAGTGGGGTGTCTTACTACAGTCTTCATTTGCATTTTCCTACTGATTAATAATGTTGAATACCATTTGATATTCTAATTATTTGAATATATTTCAAAGTAAAATGTCTGGCTAAAACCATTTTGAGTTTGAAAAAATTGTATTAACTTTGTCTTTTTGATAATAAGGGATCTTTATATATTTTGAATATATCTCCTAGGTTAACTAACTGTATATTGCAAACATTTTCTACTCTTGGACTTAATGACTTTAAGTTTAATTTAAAAAAGTCCAAATCATCTATTTTACTTCCAAGTTTTATTGATTTTTATGTCCTTTTAAGGAAAGCTTTGCCCAAATCATCTGTAAAGGTATCATCCCATGTAGTGTTTCAATACATTATTATTTTGTCTTTTAAATATCAACCCAAGATCATAGAATTATCAATTTTCACAAAAAACTTCTGGGATTTTTATTTGAATTAGTTGAAGTCTACTTATTATCCTAGGGAGAATTGGTATCTTCACAACATTGGATCTTCCAATGTTACTTTTCTTTAGCTAGTTGTTATACCATAGTTCCAGTGTAGACACATCACACAAATTTTGTTAGATACATCCTTAGGTATTTAAAATTTTTTATTTTATAATAGATTTTTAAAATGAATTTCATAATTGTTAACATACAGAAATATATACCACATGTAATATTTCTAATAGTTTGATTCATTTAGACTTTTCATGTAGAAAATAGGACAGTGAATAGTGACAGACTTGTATCATCCTAATTCTTACGCCTTTTATTTCTTTTGCTTGCCTGGTTGCTGATGCTAAGATTATCAAATACACTGCTGAATGGAAGTGATAATAGTGGAGTTTTTATCATTCCTAATCTTGGGAAAAAACCTTCAGTACTCTCTTCAAAATCATAATGTCTATAGTTTTTTGAAAATGTTTTTGACTAAAGAATTCTCTTTGGTTTCTGGTTTTTGGAGTCTTTACAATTATTTGCTATAACTTAGTTTCCCTTTATTTCAATTTCTTAATTTTTTTTTTATAACAAGGTTATTCGGGGCTCCATGAAATCAGTTGGGATCTATGTATTCCCTCTTGCTAGTTTCTTAAAGAATGTGAGATTGTTTTCATTTAGTTCATTGCTCATCCTTAAACATTTGGAAAAAAAGCAAATCACCAGCAAAACCCACTTGTCTTGAAATTCTTTTAGGACTTTTAAAAGAAATGGTTTTAATTATAGATTCAATTTGAAGTAGGTATATATCACCGATCTATTTTTATATCCATGCATTCGAGGAAAATACTCTACCAACTGAGCTATATCCTCAGCCCCCAGTAAGCTGTGTTTTTAAAGGAATTTCCAAATTTATTTTTATATAACTTTTTGATCTTCTTATTCTCTTACTATATCCTGCAAACTGTAATTTGTGTCCTTATTTATTCCCTTTCTGTTAATTTGTATTTTTTCTTTTTTATTGATAATTTTTGCTGAGGGTTTGTCAGTTGTATTAGTATTTTGGGGAGAATCATCTTTGGGTTTTATAAGTTATATATATATATATATATTTTGGTATTATATATTACTAATTTCTGTTATTTTTTATTCTCTGATCTTTTGATTTTAAGTGCTTAGATCATTAATTTTTTAGTTTAGTGTCTCAATATATACAATTAAAACTATGAATTTTGGCACACCCTCAACCTTCATGTATTCTGATTTTCATTATAACTCAAGGTAATTTTGTACTTGTGATTTCTTTTTGACCCATGAGTTGCTTAGAAGTGTTAAATTTTTCAAAATTTAGAAATTTTCTTTCTACATTCTATTTGATTTCTACCTCAATTTAATTGTAGGGACAAAACACACTGAAAGATTTTAATCTTTGAAATTAGTGGTGGTGCTTTTGTGACTTAACATGGTTAGTTTTAGTAAATGTTCCATCAACATTTGAAACAGAACTGCAGGTACTGGGGACAGAGCTCTAAATATGTGAATTAGTTATATTTATTAGTTACATTGCTCAGATGGTCTATTTTCTTTTATTTTTTGCCTGCCAAAGTTCTTAACCACCAGTTCTTAAAACCTATTTTTTTATTTGAATCACTATCATTTTGTTTAAAACATTATTGCTTCATTTGTTTAAACCACTATCATATTGGGGATGTGTGTGTTTTTCTTTTTTGTGCAGTTGCACCTAATCTCACTTGATGCTAGAATGAAGAGCACAGAAAATGTGGTCCCTGGTGTTACCAGCTTTTGGGACTTTGTCTTTGATACCAGGGTGAGATCTTCCCAGGTTCTATGTGATCCCAGCCTCTATTAAGCCATTGTAGAAGCTAAAATGTACATTACTGTCACCTTTCCTTTGGAAACCTTGGTTTTCACAGAATTTTTTTTCCCATCTATTTTGAGAATATAATTATTTGTAAAGGGAAGGTTAAATTGAAGGGAGAAGAGAAAAAATTGTGAAAGTTGTTATTGATTATTTTTCTCCAGATCACAGGCTAGAACTCACTGTCTAGTAAAGGATAATGTTCCTGATTTGTGAATTGGTTTATTTGAACAGTCCTAGGGAGCTACAAACCTAAATCCACTTAGCAATCATTTTAACACATCACTGTTATTGACAGAAAATAGTTACAGGTATGTGATGTCTATTTCCGAGAATTTTACATCTAAGTACAGGAGATAATAATGTTCCCCCAAATTGAGACCATCTGGCTGTCAATGTAAAATTTATACAAAATGTTGGTATATTCCATGTTTCACCACAGTATTTTATTAGATATTAATATGTAATTTGGAAGACAAGGACATGAGGAAGTTTATAGGAAAAATAGTAATAACTGAGGGAGCTAGCGGAAGATTATTTATGTCTTGTAATAATGGAAACCATTATTGCTATTAAATTACTTGGGAGGAAAAAACTGTTCTGCAGAGCTGAGTCCTTTATTCCCCTCCAGTGGTATCATACTGTGGTGGACAGAGCTAGTCGGGAGAACAGGGAGCAGTGCACTGTCTGCCACCCACCTGCTCTGTGACCTTGGGCAGAGCAGCCCCTCAACTTGGTGCCAGTCTGAGCTTATCTATAAAAAGCCAGTGGCTGCTGTAACCCAAAGATCAGGGCAGATTAGCCGAGATAGGAAAGATGTGGAGAGCCCCTGGGATTTAAATGTGTGGGCATTTGGAAAACATTTCCCCAGCTTTCTGTCTCATTTCTGGTTTAGATATCAGACACTTAAAAATGTCTTATTTTTTTCTCCCTATACTGAGGATTGAACCCAGGGTCTTGTGAATCCGATGACATTTTTAACCTACTTTACCATATTTCAATCAAATTGTAGACTCCCAGAAAAGAGAGTTGTTTGCTCCCATGTCAAAGTGAAGGATGTTGGGCTGCTCTCAAGTGGTCACTGGAATGGTCCCCACTCAAATTCTTGTGGCCCTGGCCTAGCCCGACTCTCCGCATAGCCAACTATGCACTCTGCTATTTTCTGATGTAACGGGTACAACACATGCCCTTGTTCCCACGCCGCTCCCTTTTGCTGGGTAAGTGCCTGGGATCCAGGAGTCCAAGAAGGTGCTCCAATGGCACAAGAGCACATGGGTGCCAATCTGACATGGCACGAGAGCATGATTGTCCACGGCTGGAAGTGACAGAGGAATTCTGAAGGCCATGGTGGGTGTTAACAGCTTCCCAAGAACAGTGAAGGAGCCCTTGTCACAGGAAGAATGGTCTGGGGAGGTGACTTTCAGGAGAGAAGGGATTCTACGAATGTATGGTAGGAAACCCATGTAGCTCCTGAGGGTGAGGACCAGGGAAGCAGGGCTTTTGGGAAGGGAATTGGAGGACTCCGACTCCCTACTTGTACCCTCATGGGAACCGGTACTTCCTTACACAGAAGTAGGTACCACCTCTATAGATCTAGTGCCTGAATCTGTGCTTCCTCTCCCTGCTGAGTCCTGTGATCATCCTGGGGGACCTCTCCATCCATGTGAGTAAGGCAGTTTGTACCTTGTCTTTACACTTCCTCCACCTCCTGCACTCGGTGACCTCATCTCTCTTCCTTTTGTACACATTCCTCAGTGTCACTTGGAACCACTCCATGTTAGGGATCTACTCAGTCTCCTGTCCTCCCGGGGATCTGACCAGCTCTTTCTCTCAGCACCTATTTTTCTGATTCTCAGAGGCTTCCAGCTCCTTGATCCTCTCATTTCATCCCAGTCCATCAGCTTCCTGTTGTCTTGTTATCTGTGCAGTCTATCCTGAATTGCTGAATTCTATCACCAGGATCCTCAATTTGTGATGTCTTATTATATTGCCCCATCTGAAAAACCCCTTTAGTGTCTACAGAATTTCCCTCTGTTTACATCAAAAGTGGTATCCCTCAGATAGCTATTTCCTACTCACAATCTTTATCAAGATTGTCATCTATTTCTTCCTCCTCTCATCTCATTCTGCCTAAGAGGATGACTCTGTAGTCTTGTGTGAAAAATGTCTAAACTGATAAAGCAAAAAAATAAGACTAAAGAAAAAAAGGAAGTGGAGGAACATTCTTGATTCCAAATGCACCTGTAGCTACCACCTTGTTCACCTGAATTTGAAATTGAACTTTGCTCACTGGTAGCACTTCCACGATTATTTATGCCAGACTCTGGGCAAGGTGTTGGGAGTGAGAGCTGAGGATGACACAGCACTGTTCCCCAAGTAGCTTGTAGCTTCAGTAGTGCAGCAGGGTAGAGCGGAGCCTTGCAATGGGAACCAGTTCAGTGTGCCAGAGTAGGATGCAGATGTTGACCCTTATCTTGGGGACAGTTCAGTGCTGCAGGGCAATCGGGGCAATGGAGGGAATGTGTACAGCCTTGACTAAGGCCGAGTAAAGTTCTGAAGGCCAAGCAAGTGTATTCACATTTTATGTCCTTACCTTAAAGAGGTGGGCATCCTGTGCACACACTTCCTAGACATAGAGAAGAGTGTGGTTTCAGCTCTTCATAGAATCTTTCCCTCCAGCCCAGGTAAACTTCCCATTTGGATCCACAGGTTGGGAGGGAAGGATGTGCACATGCCTGGGAGTGGAGAAGAGAAAGGTTGGGGAAGGAGCACCAGCTGATTGGCAGGGCTTGGACACTGACGCCAGAGCAGCTGCATCCCTTTCAGCCTCTGGTTGGAGAGAATACAACTCTGCAGTCTGGCTTCCTAGATCGAGATAGGATATTCCTGGAAACTAACCAGGGTGGGCTGCATATGGCTGGTGCTGATCTCCATTAAATTTGAAGAAAAAGTATTCTTCTGCTCCTGGGGAGCCTTACCTTCCTTTCCTCTTGTGTTCCTCATCTTCTGTCTGGAAGGACTGATCAGAGCAGTGGCTGAGCGGAGCAAGGAATGTTGGGCAGGGAGCCTGGGGGCCTCACAACCTGTCGGGTGCACTGCCGGCATCCTCAGTGAGGTCCTCTGGGCATCCCTCTGGACATAAGTCCAGAAAAGTCTGTGGGTGAATTTTAAGAGACCATTCTTGAGCTTAAAGTGAGAATCCTGGTCTGATTCTGGCTCTTCCCCCTTGGTTGTGCTCTAAGGTGTCTGAGTCACTGCTGCACCCTGGTCCTCTGGGCTTGGCTTCCATTTGAAACATTCTGATGGGAGATCCCATTGGGAAAAGCCCCTCCCCGCTCCCACCGCATCCCAGGGCTTCTCCCTCTGTATCATTGCTGGAGCGCTCACTTTCTACCAGGCTCTGAGAATTTGCAGCTGGGACCCACAGACTGTTTACACAGACCTGCAACAAAAGGATAAGGAGTTGGCTAATTCAGGGCATTGTTTTGTTTATTTGCTTGTTTAGGGCAGGAGTAAGGACTGGCATTTTTTTTCTTGGCGATAAATGAAATTTTGTAAAACTATCTCGCAGGATACTGGTTGGTTGGGGAAATAGTACTTAATCTGTGTAGGAAAAATTTCTACAGACTACTATTAAGATTATACCTCTGGAAGAAAATTAAAAGTTTGCTGCATTCTGTGTTTAAAATATGACACATTAGAGATAATTTTTTGGCTGTTCCTAAGACCCAACCAGAAGAATGTTTTCCTTTGTAATTCTCACTGACAGCAAACTGTCTCTGTAGGTAAGAAAAAGCAATTGAGCCATTTCTGATTAGATTCTCCTCTTCTGTCAGAGCCTTGACAAGAAAGAATCCAGTGGCAGCTAGATGCAGTAGGAGCAGGTGGTGTTGTGGGGAAGATTTAAGTCTCCATCTGCATGTGTGACATGAGGGGTGCAAGTGGACCTGTGATGGCTTCACTTGGGAAATGGGCAGCCTAACATGACAGTGCAGAAGCCACCTTGTTGCCATCCAGGGAGTCGTCATTACTGCCTCCACCTTCTGTACATGGAGAGTGCTTAGATCATCCAGGTGCCCCCAGTGTGGGGACCAGGCTTGCAGGGCAAAAAGGTGGCCCACTGATGTCTCTTCTGACCTTTCCCTTTTGTACATATTATCCAATTACTTCTTTGACTCCCAAGAACATTTTTTTTTGTTATCAAATTGAGCATCTAGTGCTGAGATTACTAATCTATAAGGATAGGCAGGGGGATTTGCACTAGCTGGTCCTTAGATCCTCAAACTAATAGCAAAGTCATATTGCTAGATAAACTTCAGGGTACATCAAAGCCACTTTTGGTTGTTTGCTCCCTGGTGACCAGGAATATGTAAGCTGGCCATGTCAAGAAAGCCTATCTCAGTACTATGCCAGTGATGAATAGTGATGGTGACAATGTGGCTTGAGGCGGATATAAAAAGTTGATTAGACTTTAGATTTGTGTGGTATTTAGATTCCTTGTTTAAGCCTTTTGAAACTTGACAGATACCCTGCTGGAATAAGTCCAGCTCATCAGACAGATACCTGTGACAATGTCTGATATCATGCCTGATATCACGGGAATCATAGGATCCTGGTAAAGTATAAAAAGACTAATTCTCACTACTCTGAGAAACATTCTCATTTCTTCTAGAGATAAAATGGTATATTGCTGTCACTGTTTCTGTTGTGGCCATATCTTGGTTGTTGGAAAGAATGAGGAAATCATTTGACATTCAGTCATTACCTGAGCTTGGAAAGCATATGGTAGACCTACATGTAGACAGTCACTGTTTTTATTTTTTTTCTCTCAAAAATAACATTATTTTGAAATTAATTACATGTGTAATTATTGGTTAACTGCTTCAACCTATCAAAGTTTCAGCTTAGTTTTGTTTACTAAAGACTTCTGGAAAATGATGGTGATAAGGGAGACATAATGATATGTATTTACATACCTAATGCTCTACAGCTTATGCACATACTACTTTACCTGACCTAACTTGCCAATATCCTGTGAAATAGTTGATAGCCACTCTATTTTGTATATGAGGCTATCAGGGAGGCAAAGGGTTAACACAGCCAGCAGAATCTGGACAAAAATTTAAATTTCTTATCTTATGCTCTTTCAGCCTCATTGCCATTAGGAGACTTTGGCAGCAGTTCAAGAGAAGCCACTCTGTAGCTGGGAGGCTGTAAGAAAATTGCTTTGCCTCATTGGTCTTGGTTTCCTAATCTATGGAATCCAGTAATCAATACTTGTCTGAACAGATTTGGATTCACAGAAGAAGACTAAGAAAGTATAAAGTGGAAAAAGCAGTAGATATGCTCTAGTCTTCCTCTTTCCTAGCCAGGAGTGTGTGAAGTACAGAGCCCTCCCATGGCAAAGCTTCTTATATCTGCTGCCATTTTCTATAGTCATCCATAATCACTGTGTTTTCAGCAATCTCTGACCTTGATTCCTGAGACGGAGAATAGCTTTTAGACTCTTTGGCATTTGGGATAGCTTTATTAAAATCAGACCCCTTTTCCATAAGGGTTGATTTCTGTGTTTTATATCTACCTCTGAACTCATTTCTCTGTACCATGACCTCACTCTTCAGGCAGATTCCTGACCCTTATACAATCATAAGTTTTTGCCTGGGTATTTGATCCTAGACCCCACCAGTAGGCCTGTTATCACTATTCTCACCCTCACGAACACCTGGTTCATGCAGACGAATTTTGGCAGCATAACCTATGGTATTCATAAATTTCAGACTTTGTACTTAATGAGTGCAAAGAGATGGGGTTTTCTCCAAAATTGTTCTTTCTGCTTGGGGAAAACCCAGGAATCCCAAATATAAGAGTTTTCAGTTGGGTCCTTTTTGAATAGCTCCATCTATCCACCGTCTCCAGTGGTCCCAGCATGCAGTCAGAACACATGGAGCAAATGACTTCCCTTCCTAGAGGTGAATGAGGGAGTCCACGGGAGGTGCCACAGAGAGCAGGAGAAGGCCAGTAAATGAATTGTGGGGAAACTAACTCATAAACCGTGTTAGTCAGCTTTCTGAGATTGACAAATACCTGAGATTATCAACTTACAAGGTTTATTTTGGCTCAAAGTTTTGGGTTTCAGTCCATAATTACCTGACCCTGCTGCATAGCACAGCAAGATCAAGTGGTAGAACAAAATTGCTCACCTCATGATCAAGAAGCATAAAAGAAGAGGAAGGGGCTTGAGTCCCTCTATCCCTTTCAAGGGCATGCCTCCAGTGACTAGATCTCCCACCCAGCCTGACCTTTTGAACTTTCTACCACCTGCAAAAGCACCTTACTGGGGACCAAATCTTAATCACATGGACTCTTGGGAACATTCTAGATCCAAAACAGCATAAACCTCCCAGTGAGAATGGCTTTCCTTCCCAATGGCTATTTTGGAATCTGTTTCCATGTAATGAGAAGATAGTCCAATAAGTGTCATCTTAATTCACAGAATGATATCTACTTGTAAACAAGTTAACTAAGTGTTTTCAAGAAAGGGGCCAGGCTGGAGCTGAGACACTTGTATTTGTGTGTAGAAATCCAGAAGAAAGCTCTATTGGTGACTTTGCAATAAACTTGACTTTTCTTGGTGTAATGAAAAGTTGTGTCCTGGGTAAACTTACTCTGAAGAAATGCTAACATTATGCCCATGCTAAAACGTGAACTGAACTAACATGGACATCCTTTCCAACCTTGAATCTTTGTACCTGCAAGAGCCCAAGTACCTGTTAATCGTTCAGATTAGTGGAGCAGAGAATTGGATGTGATTCTGGCAATTTAGCCTGTCTAGACAGGAGCATTCCGGGAATACAGAGACCTGAATTCTAGTATTGTGAAAGGATGGGAGTTCTTAATTCTTTTGAGACCAGTTTTTTTTTAATCTATAAAATGGCAGGTGGAGGAAGTTCACATGGAGGATATTTATGGCTTCCTCCTGCTCTAAATGTTTAATTCTGTGTTTCCTTCTCTCTTCCAACAAGAAGCTCTGTTTCTGTATCCCTTCCCCTCTCTCTGCCAAGTAGGCTGAGCAGAATATCTCCCCACTGGGTAAATATTAAATAAACAGATGGTTGGCCAAGTTCACCTGGCATCAGATGTTTTCAGATACAAAAATGTAGCTTCTTTGGATTCTAAAAAAGGAGATTTTAATACCAGCCAGAGAGTTTGAGAAGAATTTACTCACGATGCTACAAATCATATTATAACTAGATTTGCTGTACATCTAAATTAAATTATTTCACTAATTATGGATGTCTGACATTTCGCCTGTAGGTGAACTTTGCAAGGTTGAGTTGAGTTCAGATTAGTTTCTTTTCATCCTTAGGGTGATGAACTTGAACACTTCATTTCTTTGATCTGCTTAGTTGACCTCCTCTGGTCTCCAGTGATCTCTCAGTATGAGGGAGCTCTCGCCTCCTGCAGAGTCTCTGCCCCTGCTAACAAGTAGACGGGACGTACAGACTCTTCTGGTAGGTAAGGTCGCCACATGGTTTTGAGAGCTTTACTCCTGATTCTTTTAAACTTCCAGAATCTCTCTCCCATTCTACCTACTTTGCTTCCTCCTGATCTCCTCACACTGGATACATCTCCCTTCCTCCCCAGAAGTGCTTCCACAGAGCCGCCTCACCCCTGTACTCCCTGTCTTTCATTGTTCATAATCATGCACACCATCATTGTTGATTTATGCACAACAAGGTTTTTCCCTCTGATTTCAGAAAAGGGCACATCCTGAGGCACAGTCCTGGTACTTTCTCCCAGGCCCAACTCTGTTAATGAGAGCAAAGCACTTTGCTGTAGACTGAATTTTGTGTTCCCCAAATGTGTGTATTGAAACTTCATCCCTGATGTGATGGTACTAGGAGGTGGGATCTTTTGCAGAGGATTCAGTCATGAATGCAAAAATCCTTGTGAATGGGACTATTCTTGTTGGAGAGCCTGAGAACTCCCTTGCTCTTCCCATGAGTGAGCACACAGGGTGAAGTCATGAACCAGGAGTGGGCCCACAGCAGACACTGAATCTACCTGTGCCCCGATCTTAGACTTCTAGCCTCCAGAACTGTGAGAAATGTCTCTGTGGCATATACACCATCCAGTTTATGGGATTCCTTTATATTAACTCAAACAGAAACTCAAATTCTTTTTGAGTAACTCAAACCCAAAAATCTGAAGAAAGTCCCAAGTTTCTTTTTTTCTTCAAGAAAATCTTTCATGGTGTCTTATGAGTCTCACTCAATAGTCTCAATTTAAAAAGGGATTTGTTTGAGAAATTGGAAAGAACTATATAGCTATTTCCAAAGTTTTCAATCTCTGTGCCTACTGAGAGTAGTCTCTATTAGCAATATTTTCATTTTGCTCACTGTAGGGATTACTTAGGTTAGACTTTATAAAATCCCTTGAGCTTCTCAGAGGACTGTTTTCTCCTTGAATGCAGAGCTCTATGTATGCAAGTGAAATGCTGACATTGGTATCTATAACTGCAGAACACATGCTAGCCGCCACAATTACCTACCTTAACCATACCTATCCTAGAATTATTTCTGGCCAAAAAGATGGAAAAATCATTCTTGATTCTTATCCACATGAGTAAGACAACCAGCCAGCAAGGTGAAAGCAGCTGAGTCTCTGGTATGTCTGTCTCCCCAAGCTTTTCCCTCTCCCCACACCCCATTTTCCACGCCTCCTACCTGGATCCTTCTCTCGTCCTCTCCTTTCTGGCTCAAGTGTGAACTTTTGATAACAGACATTTGTGTGAGCTAAAACATCGTAGTTAAATGTATTTTAATATCTTGAGACTGTTGCATAACTTTGTAGTGAATTCATCTTCTGAATTGTTTTTGACATCCTCGCGATGTTGGATTCCTTCATTTTTATGGCGGGAGTGATGGTTTGTTGTTAACTTGAGCGTGTTTGACTTGGCTTTCTCTATTTCCTTTCCTCCATGACTGTCTTTCCTTATTTGGCATTTCTGTGTTTGCTTCATGTTGGTTCCCAGTCCTCTGGCTCTCAGGGCAAAACCGGGTCTAAAAATGAAATTTTGAGTATCTCACAGAAACATTGAGGATATTTCAGATTAAATTACAAAGCCAGTGGCTACCCCAAACCAAAGAAGGATCAGAATTTGGGATCTAAAAGACAAAGGTAGTTTTTATAACTAAGAGGGTTGATGCCAATCTGCTGGCACCAGCAGTGAGGCAGGTGCTAGATTTGCCATGTCCCCATCAGCAGGTGACAGTCTTCAATTTCAACACTGATATAAACAAAGACACTTTAGTTAAGGTTGTTCTAAGATCAAATTGAGGGTAAGTTGAAGGAAATCTGAGAGCAATGAGATGGTGTAACATAAACCAGAGAAAGCTGATAATCTACGTCCCTACCTTTTTCACACCCAAAGAAAGTACACCTGTCAGTTGTAAAATGAACTGCATTTGATTTTTTTTCTAGATTTTTCATGAGATCTTAAACTCTATGAACTTACCAAAGCCAAAATATCTAAGCACACCATTTTGCCTTCTAAACTATAGGAATTTAATGGAGGAAGTCTGTTACCTTAAGTCGTTTTTATCTCTGATCAATACCCTGAAATTGTCTGGAATTTTGAGTCGGTAAAACAGTCTCAAGTTATGATACCGAGGATATATGGTAATACAGACAGCCACCGAGTCTCTTGGTGGGAAGTAATAGATATTTTTATTCCCCAGTTATAAAACATCCCAACTGTTTGATCATTGAACATTACTCTGTTTTCCAAACCCATTATATCACAATGGTAGAATACATACCATTCTTCACTTCTGAGTAATGACTGAGCTACTGGTGTTGAGGAGCTATAAACCATATTGTCCCTACCTGTCCCCGGAGCTGAGAACTCATCAGCCTAACATAGTGGGGAGTTTGGATGAGAAGGGAACCTCGAGAGTGGAGACTTTGTGGCCAAGGGCATGGAATTAAAAATTCTACAGTTTATTTATCTACCGACATAAAATCCTTTCTAGCTACTTATTAGTGTTTTTTAATTAATCTCATTTTTACTTCCTACCCACAACCACCCCCTCTAACATCTCTCACATACCTAAACAGTTTCCATTTATAGGGATAAAAGAAAAGTGCTGTTCCTATTGCTTTAGTTCAGTTGTGAATACTGAAACACATTCAACAAGCACCATTTTCCTGTATTTCGTATTTTAACCCAAGGTCCATTTGTATGTGTTCTCTTGTTTGACAAGCTGGAGTGCTTTCTCCCTGTATCTTATCAATGGTATCGCTTAGACTCTGGAACCAGTGTGCTTTCTTTTAAAAGTGTTACAGGTGCATTTGGGGGGTTGTAAAGGTAGGCCCAAAGGTTTCTCAAAGAATGCTGGAAGAAACAAACTCAAATGAAACTGCACAGGATCACTTGTAGCTGAATCTAAACTCCTAACCGTGTGTGTGTGTGTGTGTGTGTGTGTGTGTGTGTGTGTGTGTTTCTCTCCTTATCCTGGGTATGTTGCACAGATCCTCTTGAAGTTTTCCTGTGGAGCTATGTCAGTACCAGTGTGGCATCCCAATGGTGACATTCCAGTGTCCTGCCCTGGATCATAATGGGTGCAGTGCCTTTGTCCTTGTTGAACTGAACCTGAATTGCCAAATCCAGGGCAGCTCGGCCTTTTCATACAACTCGGTTTGGGGAGTTTTCATTTGATTTCTATTTCTGTTTCCCTTTCAATCTTCTGTATAGAGATGGGAAGTTTTTTACCAGATCTTTTATATTTCCTTGGATAGAATTCTTTTAGAATTACGTCCTGATTTCATAACCAGGTGGACATTGTCATGCTTCTTATCCACCATTTGTTGATTCACAACTCTAGATTTCATTGATCTCCTGGCATAAAATCATTTTTGTGTTAGCTTTCTGTCACTCTAACAAAATACCTGATAAGAAAAAGTTTATTTTGGCTCATGGTTTTAGAAGTTCCAGTCCATAATTGGGTGGATCCATTGTTTACAGGCTGTTGATAGGGGTGCTGGGTGGCAATAAATAAGAACAAGGTAATAAATAATAAACAAGAACAACTTGGAGTGGGAGACATTTATTTTGACTCGAGGTTTCAGAGGATGGTCGGCCAACTCCATTGCTCTGGGTGTGGGTGAGAGGGAACATGGCCCCAGGGCCTGGCAGAGGAAAGCTGCTCACTTCTTGGCAGGCAGGAAGGAGAGTGTGGAGCAGGTGAGGAACCAGGGATAGATACTAATACCAAAGGACTTGCTGTTATACGCTTTTGGGGACACCTCATATCTAAACCATGTGTTAGCAATACAAGAAGTTTCCGAGGTGAAATGATTAGATGATGAGAACTTTAACCTAATCCACTGATAGAGTAACTGAGTTGTAAATGTAGACAAGTAGGGTGTGGCTGGAGAAAGTGGGTCACTGGGGGGCATGCCTCTGGGGTTTGTGTATTGTCCCTGGTCAGAGTATTCCCACTGTTTCCTGATTGTCATGTCTGAGCTACTTTCATCCTCCAAACCCTTCCACCATGATGTCCTACCTCACTTTGGGCCTAGAGATATAAAGTCGGCCATCTATGGAGCGCAACCTCTGAAACCATGAGCCAAATACTTTTCCTCCTCCAGTTATTCTTGTCAGGACTTTGGGTCATTGTGACAAAAGCTGACTCAAACACACTCCAGTAATCTATTTCCTCCAGCCACACCCCACCTTCCCATAGTTAGCACCCACTAATGGGCTAGCAAACAGGAAGGTTCTAAATCTCTTGCTCTAGGCCTTCCTCAAGACATTGAGTGTGCTCCTTGATTAGGGAGAGGTGGGGATCGTACATGCTTCTTGATCAGATAGAGAAGGTTCATCACAAGTTCTTAAGTGGAATCTACTCCCTTCCTTCTCTCTTCCCCTCCAGAAGTGTGTGGCTGGGATCTTGATTAAGTAGACATGAACTGTTGGCTCAGCGTTTCCCTCCAGGGTGCTGGCCCAAGGACCAACTTGGGGACAGCAAGAGTTAGAATTTTCATTTTTTGCCACATAAGTTACATCACCTGGGACAGCTTTTCTCACTAATAAATGGTATTTTGATCTTCATAGACATGGTTCCTTTTCCTTCTCCTAATTCTGAACTTGGGCAAGAAACGGGTGTTTCATTTTTGGGCTACATAAAACCCAGCGTCTGCAATGCATGGAAAGAATCAATGTTGACGCACTCTAAGGGTGAAAAGTTTCAGATGCAAGTCAGAACAAGTAACTCATTAGATTCTCAAAAAAAAAAAAAAAAAAATCTTTGAGCATCATGTTTAAGGAGCTCTGCACCGATCTTGAAACTGAACATTTGGTTCCATTTTCTCATCTTCTTGCCTTGAAATGATCTTGCAGTTCCACTGATGGTGCTCTTCAAAGTCTTGCTGGAGCCACTGCCCATTCCCCCAGCTAGCTGGCCCTGCCTTTCCAAGCTCAGCCACCTTTGGCCTCCTGACCCCCTTTAAAGACTGCATCTTCTGAACTTATCAGCTGGAGTGCGAGCTCCTGAGAGCAGTGTAAAATTGCTTAATTGCTGTGTGTCCCCTAAACTGCCTAGCATGTAACAATCATGACTGGATCACACATATTTGCACTGTGATTTAGTTTAGCTTAGTCATTCTCCCTCTTGCTCCAGTAAGAGTCCTGTGAAGGATTCATTAGATACATATTTCTGTAGAATAGACAAGTCTCAAGGAAATTGATGTTTTTCTTGATGTCAAAAAAACTAGGAGAAAATAGACCCAGTATTCAAATAGATCTTGATTCCTAGTTCACAGCTTCTTCCAATTCACAATGCCATTTCCCTTAGCGTTGCTCAGCTTCCTACATTAGAATTCTCTACAGGAGAAATATATTTATTTAGAAACACAATCAGATTGCCAACTCTGCCAAGCGACCAGCACTGGCTTCATTAAAGGTTTGAATCGTGAGCAAAACGCTAGGGAGTTTTAAAGAGATGACTCTAATTACCTTTAAAACCAGCTCCAGGATGGCTTCTCCTAGCTCTAGCCACCTAATTCGGTATCGAGGTTTACTGAAGAGGCTAGTGACAGAACACACCAGGGAGTGGACTTTTATTGGAGAACAAAAAATTCCAGGGAAAATGCCATCCAATGAAGGTTAAGGGGGGCAGCATCCCAAGGTCAGGGGCGACGACTGGGTCTTTGGGGCAGTGGCCAGACAAGCCCTAGGACCTGAAGAAGGGTGGGGAAAGCTCTGACACAGCTGTGCCTAAGTGCCTCTCACCCAGCCAGGGAGGTAACTCAAATCATGTGCGAGGATGGCCTCCCACATATTCCTTTTTTTTTTTTTTGTTTTAAAAAGTGGGCAATGATTTACTCTCAAGTCTCTGCACTCTCGCTCTGAAGACTCGCCATCCTACAATTACAACACAAAAAAGAATTAACAGCAAAGGTAACAATCCAATAATGTACCAGGCCGAGCATTTAAGAATATTCCAGGGTTAAATCCATTTAATTCCTTCAATATTTGATTAGCTAAAGAAGGGTCTGAAAAATCAGCTCTATTATTTTGAATATCTTGGATATGATGATGGAGTTCCAAAAGATCCAAGCTATTAGTATTCTGCCAAATACCCAACAAATGGTTTTTAATCTTCTCCCAATCCCAGAGAGAAGCATTGTACTTGGCAGCTATAACACACATTTATAACTTGCATAGCATTTAAGCCTTTCTTTAAACTTTAAAACCAAAAGTTCATTACCTATATTTATAAGTCGCCTCTAAGGCGTTTAACTTAGTCTCAATCCTTTCATCAGTATTTGATTGCACAGAGCCTTGGAAGTATTTGGGGCTAAATTAAGAAATTTTGCATGTTGAATATTTTGAGATAGTTATCGAAGCTGTGACTGTGGATGCAATGAAAGAAACCAAGGCCATAACTCCCACAATTATAATTCCAATGGTGGAAGAAGACATTTCTGTCCTGAGCACAGTGGCACAAGGTCTCACTAGCTGGGTATGAATTTGCTGTAAGACTTGAAAACCAGCATTAGCATACCATGGCTCTGAAATATTAGCAGGCAATGTAACAAAGGGCTGATGAAGTACCCCAACTCCTTTTCTCTATTATATCTAGTAATACAATTGGTTAGGTTACATTTGTTACATGTTACAACATATTTGTCATCTATCTATTTAACTTTTACATTTCCAATGATTAAAAACGTGAAGAGATTGGACATAGGCTCATAAGCCATAGCAAGCTCCTTCCTTGCAGCTCTTGCCAACAAATTTTGGTAAAGGCCTGTCTGTAAAATGTAAGAATTCTGAGGCAGCAATTAAGTGCCAAACATCTTTTTGAATACCCCCTCACTGTAAGTCAAAATATTGCTAACCTGCAGGTGTCACAGCAGAACTTTTTCATAATTGTCTTTTATCAATTTTTGGAAACCAGTCTAAAATATACCCACTATTTTAGACACCTTATGTTGTACCGGAAAAGTACAACATATCCATCTAGGAAAGGTGCCAATCTCAATTGTAGACTATTAGGACAATGAGGTATTTTTGGAGGTTTTGCAGAAATGACTGGTTTGTTATGGGAAAGTCCCATTTTGATAACTGATCTAGTATAAGGTTTTAAGTCTCCATAAATAGTAATGATTAATCAGTCTAGGTCTCCTAATTGCTGTCTTCTCAAATGATACTCTAAGCATGTTTATCATGGGACCAACACAAAGGTAATTGGGCACTGTAGCCAGGATAATTAAATCTAGTCATATGATTGGGAGTAATGAGTATCTGTAAATCCTCCCATCATGAATGAGTCATTAGTAAAAACTGGAATAGATTCTCCAGTCCACACAGCCGGATGTACCAGGGGTGGATCTGGGAAATATGTCCAGTAAATATGTGCTCTATTCCCTTTTACCTGACATCCCAGCAGGGCAATCACTGTAGCTACCATCATCAATAGGGTCTTATTCCCTCCTAGGAGTCGAATTATTCGAGAAGCGTGTTGTCAGCTTCTTCACATCTTCCCATGAGATTGGCTTTTCAGCTGGGTCATGCTGGTTCCTCTTCATTCATCTTCGATATCTCTTCCTTTTGAGTGGAGGCTTCTCCTGGTCGATTTTCAGTCGCTCAAATCTTGGATCTATCTCTTCCATGTCTGCTTGCACGTTCAGGCACCCAGATAGGATGGAAAGCACCATCTGGAAAAATACAAGCATGACCTCTGCCCCACATAACCACTGGATCTGGGCCTTTCCATTGGCCAATCTGTCTTTCCACAAAACTCTGCCTAAAGGGCCAGTTGTTGCAGGAGACATGTTTCTCAGCTGCAGTGTGACTTTCTGTATCACAATTTTAAAAACTTAAAACAAACAAGGCATCGTTGAGGCTATTTTGGGGAGTCATAAACCTATTCCCCCTTTTAATTTTTGTAACTGCAGCTTAATACATAAATGAACTCGTTCCACAATAGCTTGACCTTGACCTTGACCTTATAAGGAATTCCTGTTTTATGGTCAATTTGAAACTCTTGGCAAAATTGTTGAAAAGAAGAGCTTACGTAAGCTGGTGCATCTGTTTTAATCTGTAAAGGGCATCCTAACACAGAAAAAGCTGCTAGGCAGTGAGAAACTACATGTTGAGTATTTTCCTTTGTGCATACGTGGCAAAAATAAATCTGGAATGTGTATCAACTATTACATGTACATAACATTTCTTACCAAAATTGGGGAATATGAGTTACATTAATTTGCCATATTTGATTTGGTTTTAATCCATGGGGATTTACCCCTGATGGCAGAGATGGAGTGTGAATAACACACTTAGGGCAATGACTTACAATTTGATGAGCTTGTTCTCTGGTAACATTAAATTTTTTACATAAGCTAGAAGCATTTTGATGATGCAAGGAATGATTGTGCATAAGCTTCACATATGGAGACATCTGTTGACAAACAGCTACCAATTTATCAAGTTTGTCATTTCCTAAAGTTAAAGGTCCTGGAAGATTAGTGTGAGCTCGTATGTGTCCTAAGAAAAATGGGTATTTTCACATTTGCACTGCCTTTTGTAGATTATGAAATAATTTAAATAGCTTTTGTGATGAGGTATATCTAATAACTGAAGTTTCAATATTAACTCTGACTGCATACAAGCTGTCAGAATAAATATTAATAGGCTCACTTGTAAAGTAATTTGACACAATTGAGAGCTTGTAACTCTGCTCTTTGGGCAGAAGTATATGAGGTTTTTATTATCTCTGAACATGGCTATAAAAACCTGCTTTACTTGAGCTTGAACCATCTAAACACTGTTAGGGCTTCATCTATGGGCTGGGCATGTACAATCTTTGGAAAAATAAGCAGTGTTACTGATGCAAATTGAATAATTTTATCAGAAGGGTAATCATTTTCTATCTAACCAGGAAAATCAGCAAAAGCTATTTGCCATAAACTAGAAGCTTGAAAAAGCCAATTTTGTTGAACAGAAAACAAAATAATTATATCAGGTTCAGATCCAATTAACTGTAAAACTTTCATACTACCTTTAATTGCTAATTGAGCAATAGTCATGAAAAGGAATTAATGTCTTTTGGGGAATGGGCTAAATGAATCCACTCAATAACTCCCAATCTTTGCTATATGGCTTCTATAGGGGCATGAGCAGTTGGAAATATTAATAAATATACCAGCTCTTGAGGATTAATTCTGTAAGATGTGCATTTTTAAATTGCACTTTCAACCTTTTTTAAAGCTGCTCTAGCCTCTATTGTCAGCTGACGAGAAGTTGAAGGATCTCCTTGTAATACTTGGAATAAAGGACTTAAATCAGAAGTAGTTAGTTTTAAGGATGGCCTCAGCCAACTGATATCTCCCAGTATTTGAAAATCATTAAGGCTACGTAACTCTGACTTCTATTGTAGATTTTGAGGACGGATTATATGTCCTTGAATTATTTAACCCAAATATTGAAAGGGAGGCGTTTTTTGTATCTTTTGAGGAGCAATGCACAAACCCATTGCTGTAAGTGAAGACTCTGAGTAAAAATTTTTGACAGTACTTCTGGATTAGTATGAGCCAATAATATATCATCCATGAAATGAATAATATATGCATTAGCTCCTATAACAAATAACTTTCCTATCACTTGACCCACAAATTTTTGACATAAAGTAGGGCTATTATGCATCCTTTGAGGCAAAAACTTCCAGCAATATCTTTTAACAGTTTATTTAAAATTGATTGGTGGGACACTGAAAGCAAATTTTTCACAATCCTCAGGATGTAAACTTATTGAGAAAAAATGATCTTTTAGATCTATTACCATTAAGCTATAATTTAAAAGAATTGCTGTAGGAGAAGGAAGTCTAGGCTGCAATGATCCTATAGGCTGAATTGCATGGTTTATTGCCCTTAAATCCTGTAGTAACCTCCAATTACCTTTTTCTTAATAACAAAAATGAGGGTATTCCAAGGAATAAGCGTTGATTCTATATGACCAGCCTGAAGTTGTTCCTCAACTGACATGAATTATCTTTAAGTTTTTCCCCTGAGATGGGCCACTGAGAAATCCACATAGGCTCTTCTGAGAGCCAGATGATCTTTTCTGCTTTTTTTTTTTTTTTTGGATCTGGAAGACACTCAGGGCCCCTAATAAAAAAATTTTGGTTTGGAGTATTTACTAATCTCTGTCAAGGAGACTGGTTTGTAGGAAGATACTCTTCCTGATAATTTCCCTCATTATCTCCAGGAAGAAGCCCTTGATTAATTTCCTCAAATGATCTCAGAATTTGGAGTTACTTATAATAATCCTTAATATGTCTCTTCCCCATAGGTTTACTGGTAAGGACTCTAACACATAAGGTTTAAAAACTCCACTGTTCCCATCAGGATTCTCCCAAAGGAGATAATTAGCACTTTGAGCAGGTGGTGAGATTTGTCCAATTCCCTCTAAGTTAGCTGATGGCTATGTGTAAGGGCCAATTTTTAGGCCAGAAGTGACTGGACAGGACCGATATATCTGCTCCTGTGTCCACTACACCTTTGAACGTTTTATGATTAATTCTAAGTTCCAGTAGGGGATGCTTCTGCCACACTAATTGAGACCAGTACACTCTGTCTGGCAGTTTGGAAACTGAATTTACTTGTGGGTGTCCATCCAAATTACAGGGTAATAAAATCAATTGAGCAATAGTATTCTTTTGGAGTAAGCCGAAGGGCAAAATTTGACTTTAGGGTAACATTTAATTCTCCCTCTAAACAAGAATCTACCACTCCAGGTATCACCTCAATGGCCTCTTTTAAATTGTTATATCCCAAAATTAACCCTATACTTTCTCTAGGGAGTGGCTCGAAAATCCCAGTAGGGATTTGTTGTGGCCCTAATTCAGGATTTAATTCAATTATCATTGGTAGTAAAGAAACAGATCCACTCTGGTAGAAATGGTGGCTCCCCATGGTTGGCTGTGATGATGTTAAATTGTGTGACCTTTCTTTGGTCCCCCTGCTTTTCTGGTCCAGGGATGGGCCGACTGGAAGTTTTTTGACTCCCTACTAGGCGGAAGTGAAGGCCAGAATGCGGGCTGATCAGCACCATCTTGGCCTGCCACGTGGTCTTCAACTCTGTAATATCTATTACCAGCAGCAGAGGGAGCCCTGGGCTTAAAATTGAAGACATTACAATTTCCCGCGTAGTGGCCATTCCTCCCACAATGAAAACGCCTCCCGTAGAGGGTCTACGTACTAATTTTTAGGGCTGGAGAGTTTGTTTTAAAGCCACTGTGAGTGTAATGGTTTGTAAATGAGCTGGGTCGATATCGGAATACAAACGAATAAACCCTGAAACCGTACCCTTCTTTCTATGGGGTCTGAGAACACCTTGACAATATTCATTTGCATTTTCAAATGCCAATTGTTTAACAATAAATTCCCAAGCACCTGGATCTCCAATGGAGTGGTTTCTGGTCTGGTAGAGCTGTGCTACAAAATCAGAATAAAGTTCATTGGCACCTTGCTTAACGTTAGTCAGAACTAAGCTAGATTGGTCTCTTGGAGGCAATTTGTGGCCAGGCACGCTTACCACATGGGTAATCAGATCATACACCACAAATTCATAACTTAGCTGTCTTTCCAAATCAATAAATTCACCCGTTCCTAAAAAAACATGTCCATGGGTGTTTGAAGGTACTGCCTCTGATTTTTTTTTTTTTTCTGCTTGCTCCAAACAAGTCTGTCCAATATGACTGCCAGAGTAAAAAATCCCCCCACTCGGCAAACTCTAGTGATGGACATCCAGTCACTTGGTGGGAGTGGCCCAGAGCAGGTAGTCTCGAGCAAGCTCTGCACAAATGGTGAATTTGGACCGTAGACCTCGCCAGCGTTTTTTAACTCTTTAATAGTTTTAAATGGAATTACCGCATGGACGTGAACACCCTGGTCTTGATCATTAACCTGCTCAAAAACCAGAAAGAGTTGAAAGTCACTAGTGTCTTCCCCAGCTTCCTGGGCCTTCCTGACTCCCCGCTGGAACAGAGTAAGGAAAGTCGTGGCCAGTTCAGAATATCTGTTAAAATTCGTCCTTTTAACAGAGCAGCTGAATTCGAATGGCTGGGGCAGGTGCCCTTAAGCACAAGCTGCTAAAATTCCCTGGCACATCCTAGACTTCATGGTCCGACTCCTCTCCCTCAGACTGCGACTTCTCCGTGAACTCTTCCCTGTCGCCATCTTGAATTGGAGCTTGTAAGTCTCATGGAGGAGAGTCTCTCTATGAATCTCCTCTGGATTCTCCTCTCCAGGAGAAGGACCTTCTATCCCCCGGAGGCCACCTCTGATTGTCCTCTCTATGGTTTTCCTCCAGATTATTTGGGTTTGGTTCAGGCAAGGCTAAGTTTTTTACTTTCGGTCTTGCGCCAAGGTTTTTTGTTGGAATATAATTTTTTAGTTTCTAACTATCTTAGAGGAAAAGAGATTTCCTTAGCCTTAGGCAATTTTTCCATTTGAATAGACTTAATGGCTCTCTGAATAGATCTTCAGGGGGCTATGGACTTTGGCCCAGGTCATCAAAAAGACAGATCTCTAATTCAGACCAAACTTCTTGAATATTGTCAGTGTTTCCAGGTAACTCATTAGAAAGGCAGATTTTATGTAATTTCCTTTCTAATTTGTCCCATGTATGTAAATTTGGCGAATCTTCATCACAAAACCAAGGGCAAAATTTACCTACAATCTTTAAGAATTGTAGCAGCTGGGTCTTCTTGACCTGTTTCCTTTCTCATTAATTGTCTCTAAAATAGTCAAATACATGTCTTTATTGGTAGAAGTCGAATTTCCCATCATTATGGTTTTTTAAATCATTATAGTTTTTTTAACTTCCCTTTGCTCCAAAAACTGCCTGGTACTTCTGTGACCCTAAAAATTGTCACAAATTCTGCATTTCTATAGCGCGCTTTCTAACTCAACCTAGTCAATTTAACTCTCACCCCACATTGGGTGCCACTTCTGCCAAGCAACCAGTGCTGGCTTAAAGAAGGTTCCAATTGTCAGCAAAATGCTAGGGGGTTTTAAATTAAAGAGACAAGCCTCTAATTACCTTTAAAATCAGCTCCAGGATGGCTTCTCCTAGCTCCAGCCTCCAGCCACCTAATGGGGTAGCGAGGTTTATTGAAGAGGCTAGCACGCGAGAGAACACACCAGGGAGTGGACTTTTATTGGGGAACAAAAACTTCTGGGGAAAATTCCATACAATGAAGGTTAAGGGGGCAGCATCCCAAGGTCAGGGGCGAAGATTGGGTCTTTGGGGCAGTGGCCAGACACGCCTCTGCACAGACAAGCCCTGGGACCTGGAGAAGGGTGGGGAAAGCTCTGACATACCTGTGCCTAAGTGCCTCTCACCCAGCCAGGGAGGTAACACAAATCATGTTCGAGAATGGCCTCCCACAGCCAACACTGATTTTTTTTTTTTTTTTTGGATCCCACTCTTTAGGGAGGTGGGAGAAGGCAAGAACAAGAGAAAACTTAATTTTTTTGTGTAAGGCATTGATGACAATTTTGGTTATGTGTGCTTCCAGAAAAAGGGTGACTAGATTTTGCAGGAGATAGGGAGGCATTAGACATAAATATGGGTAATGAAAAATTCCCTATGGAAAGTTTGGCAGAAGGATGTTTTAAGAAAAACTTGAGATAGAAAAATTAGTTTCTTTATCATTCATTTAGCACATGATCTATTCCCAGCCCCTATGAACACCTGACTCAAGTGTTCTATGTCAAGGAAATGAGAGAAAAGTGGTGATGCTCCATTTTGAGTCAGTGAGAAAGAAAAGTTGGAGTGGGGAGGAGCAGAGACGCTCAAGAGGTCAAAGGCTCAGATAGACAGGAAAGGGAAAAGGAGACAGCATGGGAATTTTAGCCCTAGGGAATTCAACAGGTATCTTGGGGATGGCATGGAACATCCCCAGGAGGAAGACTGGAGGTTAAAGGTAACTTGATTTAAATCTCCAACGTCGGGGTGTCTCCAACAGGTGTTTGGATGGACTTTCTGAATGTGTTAGTCCTCTCCCCATTACTACACCAGTTCCTGAGATAACCTATAAATAGAAGAGTTTGTGGTGGCTCACTGATTTCACTGTCCACTCCATGATCAATTGGCCCTGTCACTTAGCCAGACATCATGACTGCAATGCTCATGGCCAGGAAGCAAAGAGAATGAGGAAGAGGCTGAAGTACTACAATCCTCTTCAAGAGCAGACCCTTACTGACTCAAAGAAGTCTCACTAGGCCCCACCTCCTAAAGGGTCCCAAAAGTACCATTCTGGAGATGAACCCTTGAGCACATTGGCCTTTGGAAGACACTTAAGATGTAAAGTATTTAACTGTATGAGGAGCTGTCAGTGACAATAAAGGGAACATGGTGCTTTAGGAAATTGATAAGATCCTTTTTATTCTCTCTTCAAAGCCCTTGTGTATTTTAGGGGAAGGAAAGTGTTAGGTGGTTGGAAGCTTTCCTGATGATGCCAGTTGAATTAAACTTGATGGCATTTAAATGCATGGGCTGCAACTCCAGAGCAGACCTATGGGAGCGGCATGTGCCTCTTAGCACATACCAGGCTTTGATCTACTGTTAAATGTTTCTGGGTCTAAAGGCAATGCGACAACTGCACATTGCAAATGTTTGAAACATTTTCTAGTTTGACTGCTCATCTAAGGAGCATGAATGGAAAGGTGGCAGGAGGCAAGTAGATGAGAGCCAGCACACATCTGTGGGATCCAGTGATGGTCAACAGAGCCCAAAATGCATCAGTTCTGCAAGAGACTCCACATTTGTCTCAGTCAATCAGGAGCATTGAATATAGATCCTGCAGCTGCTGGCAAAGGCTTAAGTAAGACAGAGATGCAGATCTGTTAATAGCAGTAAGGGTGCTTCTTGGTGCCTCTCTCTCCTCATCCTCAGAAGTTAATGTGTGGATCCTAGTAATTTATAGGCAAAACAGCTGTATTGAAGGACAGTGTAGTGGAGCCAGAATCATGGGTCTGTCAGGGCTGAAGCATGATTCTTTGTCATCACTTAGTGTAACCAGCCCAGAAAGGTCTCACTCCTCTTTAGACTAATGCTGCTGCTGGTTGCATCACTATCATGTGTGTCCACTGTTACACCAACTAGTCACCACTAACTGCCTGGGATAGGTCAGGCCCTCCTGAGCTTAAGCTTTTACACTATTATAGTTTGTCTCATAAATCCTCTACCCTATGAGATAAGCAGTAACTATTCCAATTTTATATGTGAGAAAACTAAGATTCAAATGATTAGGTGACTCCTTTTCCATCTGAGTAGAGTGTTCAAGAAAATAAAGAAATTTGTGTACTATTTCATCAAACATTGTATAATAGCTGAGGGAAAAAGGCCTTTAGCATTAGGCAAACCTGAGTGTGAAGACTGGATCTGCAATTTGCTGGCTGTATGGATGTGAGCAGGTTCCAACTATCCTGAGACTGTTGCTCCGTTTGTAAAGATGCTTATTCTAGTCATACTACAGTGCAAGTGATCAAGAAATGCAATCCAAATGAATGGAGTCGGAGAAGATAATGCTAAGTGAAATTAGCCAATCCCAAAACGCCAAATGCCGAATGTTCTCTGATATATAGGAGATTGATTCATAGTGGTGTAGGGAGGGGGAGCATGGGAGAAATAGATGAATTCTAGATGGGGCAGAGAGGTGAGAGGGGAAGGGAGGGGGCATGGGGTTAAAACTGATGGTGGAATGAGATGGACGTCATTATCCAAAGTACATGTATGAAGACACAATGGTGTGAATATACTTTGTATACAACCAAAGATATGAAATTGTGCTCTGTATGTGTAATATGAATGGTAATGCATTCTGCTGTCATATATAACAAATTAGAATAAAAAATTGAAAACAAAATGCTATCCCTTTTAATGAAAAAATTTTTTTTCTTTGCTCATGGATCAAAAAGCTTAGCCTATGACTCTATAGGGGTAAAATGATCTTTAAAGTAACGATTTCTTTGACTCTTGAAGATTTGAGCACAAAGGAGCTCTGGAAGAGCATTCTTTTTCCAAGTTTGATAACTTATCAAGTTGTACCACTGTTTCACCCTTTTAATATTGGCTTTTCTGACCAGTGTTGTTCTATAGCACAGCTGGTTCTGAGTGAAGTTTACAAGAACAACATTAATAGCGACTCTTCCAATTATCTATGGCTGACCAACAAGATACTCCAAATTTAAAGCTTAAGACACAAGTTATTCATTACTGCTCCAGACTGAGTGGTTCTGGTGGTGTCTCCCGGGCTCGCTCCTCTAATTCTGGGCACTGAAGGGAATGGATGCATAATCCGAGGTGACCTCACTCACATGCCATTCCACAGTGCTGGCTGTCCGTTTTGTTGCCTTGGGCCTTGTTGGCATGGCCTCCCCTCCTCCAGCATGTCAACAGCTTCCTCACAGCATGGCTTCCTCAAAGCAGAGCTCCAGAGGACAAGCCCCAATCACAGGACTAGTGGGTCTCTAAGTTCAGGTATGTTCGTGGTCCATGGGCCACAGCAAGTCTCAGGGCCAAGCTCAGTGTACCTGGGAGGGACTTAGACTCTCCTCCTTGATGGTAGACATGGCAAAGAATTGTAGTCATGTTTAATTCATCACATACTTAAACAAAAAAATGAAGGTATCTGGACAACATAAGAGTAAGAATTGAATTTGCAAATTATGGATTTTTTTCTGTCTCAAGAGCTTTCAGGCCTTTTCTCATCCTTATTTTGTGCAGGTAAAGCAGCACCGAGTAGCTCCTGGGCTGGTAGACTTGGTCAGCACCTGTCTGTCTCCTTCCTCCATCTTCTGGCAGGTTGCTAAGGCATATTACACATCCTCTTCTTTGGAAACTGGCTACTGAACCTCTTTAGTCGGCCATGTTCAGGAGACAATACTACAGTTCCCCTTTCCATTCCTCACCTGGGCCCACTAGCTTACTGACCACTGACTAGGACCTGCTTCTAGGGATGGGGGAACATCATGGAACTGACTGACCGACCGACTGGCAAATATTACAGTAGTAATAATAAATGAAAATTGCAACACATGTAACACATATAATTTCTATTTTTTGTTGACCTCATTATGATTTTGGAGACTACCTTTTAACTTTATTTGAATTAATAGATAAATAAAAGTATCTCTTATAGAAATAATATTATATTTACTATTATCTAAATGCTTTTTACACTGAAATTATAAACTAGACATCTTTATCTGTTTTTGTCAGCTTTTTCACTGCTGCAACTAAAATACCTGACAAGAACAATTAGAGGAGGAAGTTTATTTGGAAGCTCACGTTTTAGAGGTCTCAGTCCATAGAAGCTAGCTCCATTCCTTTGGGCACTAGGTGGAGCAGAGTGCTGTGGAAGGAAGTAGCTCAGGACATGATCAGGAAGCAGAGAGACTCCACCCATCAGATATAAAATATGTACCCCAAGGGCGCGCCCCCAATGCCCACATCCTCCAGCCATATCCCACCTGCCTTCAGTTACCACTCAAGTTAATTTCCATCAGGGGATTAATTCACTGATTGGGTTAAGAAAGCCTTAACCCAATCACTTCACCTTTAAATTTTCTTGCATTGTCTCACACTGAGGTTTTGGGGGAATACTTAATGTAAAAACCATAACATCTGTCTATATATTTATATAAATATTTATGTATTTAACACGTAGTGTATAGCACAAATATCTCAACATGCCATTTGTGTGGTTATGCTAAAACACAGTTAACTAATCTCCTAAAAGTGGTGTCTACTTGTTGCCATATTTTTATTGGAAAAAAACATGTCATAATGAATACTTTTCCACATATAACTTAATATTATTTTCTTAGGATACATTTCCAAAGTACACTTGCTGGGCTTTAGGTTGCACATAACTTATAAAACTAATTTCATCAGCTTGTGCATCAAATCTTCTGAATTTATATTTCTAAGAATTATGTGTAAGAATGAAAAGCACTCCTTCCCTCCGAGATTTCATGTGGTTTTCTTTAAAAACTCAATTATTTCTTTTCTTAGCTTTTAGTTCTCTTGCCTTGGAAAAATTAAGTATTTTCAACTTGGGGAATCAGCAGAACTCAAACATCTGAATTGCAAAGAGAAGCTCTCATGAAAATATCCCAGCCCAGGATTCCTTAGAGATAAAAAGGGACAGAAGTCAGAAAAGCCACAGAAGCCCAGCATCCAGTGCCCTGTGTTCCAGCAGCCCATTCATGGCAGGTCAGCCATCCATACTAGGTCTGCTACAGGATCCTCCCACCCCCATAGAGGCTGGGACATTTTCCAAAGCCCTCCCCCTTTCAAGATGTGCTGGTAAAACCAAAGTTTCCCAGCGCAGCCTGTCGTGAGGAAGTTATTTATACTCAGACCTGATCATTGCATTGGACTTCAGGATTGATAGGGTCCTTTTCCTTGGAATTATCTATTTATTCTTTGATAAGATGGACAGAAATATCCATTCCAGGGACTCGCCAAGAATACAAGTTTTCCTTCAACTCAAAATCCCAGTCTCCCTCTCCTTTCGTCATTGCTTTCTCCAATGACGTTCTTCCAGGGACACTTTGAACTCTGCAACAGAAAATAGTCCAAGGTATTTTGCCACTTGGCAGTTGCTTCCAAATAGGGTCTCTCATATCTTTGTTATGGTGTCAGTGTCTGATTAATGTCTCAAGTAACTCCACAGAGTATTATTGGAAGGCCTTCCTAGGGCTTTGCACAGGGCCTTATTTCCAGGGATTCTAATACTCTGGGGCTTGGGAGTCAGCAGACTTCTGGGAGTGGAGAACACAGAGCTTCACCTACTTTCCTTCTAGAGCAGGGGTAGCTGCCCTAGTAGCAACCATTGCAGCCTTCCCCCTTCTCAGCCTTTTAAATTCTGAATGTTGAATTGAATCCTTGTTATAAGAATACCTTACTTTTTCGTACTTGAATGCAAAAGTTTTATGGCTTTTCATTTATATTATTCACTCATGTCAGAGCAAGAGGTGCCCTTAGAAATAAATCTTCTAGTTCCAATCCCTCATTTGGAAAAACTGCAGCCCAGAGAAAGGACATGAGTTGCTTCAGCTCGCATATCTTGTTGGTACCAGGCCATGGAATGAAGCCTAAGTTTTCTTCTGCCTTGGGGTGAGAAGTATTTCTCCACCACCATTTAAAAACTCTCTAGCAAATCAATTTTTTTTTTGTTCTCCTAAGTCGTCATTGAGCAATCACCACGTCCAACACTTTATAGTCATTATCACATCTGGTCCTCATGACAATTTTATCAATATCATTATCCTTATATTAAAGGCAAGAAAAATTGATTTGGGAGATGTTAATTGCCTGATATGATGTATTAGTTTTCTGTGGCTGCCATGACAAAGTACTATAAACTTAGAGGCTTAAACAAATTTATTAGCTAACAATTTTGTAGCTCCTGAGTCTAAAATGGATCTGATGAGGCTAACAGCAAGGTGTTCACTGCACTTTGCTCCCTCCCTGGAGGTTGCCAACACCATGCCTGTAACTCTGCAGACCTGTTGATGGGATAATAGGTTTCCTGCCTTTTTCACTTCCCACAGTCTGCCAGATTCCTTGCCTTGTGATCTTTTCCTCCAGCTTCAAAGCCAGCAACAACTTTGTAATCCTTATGTGGCATCTCTTGGCCCCTTCTATCATCTGGTCTCTGGCCATAGCTGGGAAAGGTTCTCTGCTATTAAGAACTCATATAACTAGATAATCTAGGATAATCTGGGATAATCTCCCCATTCTCAAGTTTTGTGATCTTTACTACATTTCCATGTTCCCTTTTGCATGTAAGGTAACGTACACAGGTTAGAGCATTGGGTTTTTTTTGAGAATATCGCTATTCTGCCCATCACATCCCACCTTCTGGTCCCCAAATATCTACATCTGTACTTCATGCAAAATTCATTCTTATCCTCAAGTCTCCAAAAGTCTCAGTCCAAAATATGAAAGAAGCTATTAGATCAATGAAATGTAGACCTGTTAACTGCTGGCGACCACATAGCTGCCATTTTCCTTTAACTTGGACTGTGTGATTCTCTTACTGATTTGCCTGAGTACTTCAAATCAGACATTGAACTGTGAGCTCTAAAGTCAGGACACAGTTTTGTTGTTCACTTTACTGCAGTGCCTGTCACACAGTAAGCATTCAAAAATTTGCTAAATGAGTGAGTTGAAGAAAAAGAGCATCTAACATGTGTATGAAATCATAAAAATATTTTTTCTGTTCCAACGTCTATATTCTTAAGGTTTTTTAGAGGCCCTAGAAACAGATTATAAACTTTACCAGAGCCCAGATGACCCTTCCACATAACCTACAGGATTTACTAATTTTACTTAATTACTAATAAATGTCTTTTTAGGCATTGCTGCCAGGATTGGATTCTGGCCTGTGAACTCTAAGTGTATATAAAACCATTAAACTTACAGATTTCCTAATATTTGTTTCATTCCACATATTAAGATATATTCTGTGTGTATCATGATTATTCTTGTGGACAGAATGCTTCCTGCATTTTTTCTTATGATAACTGAGCCAGGGCAACCTAATGTTTTCTCTTATTTTTCTTATAAAGGTTTTTTAAAAAAATAGCTTGCTTTAGACTAGCAATAGCCAGGAATGGGATTGGGAATAGGATTAACTCTTGATGGGCTCAAGGGATTATATTAGAGATTTGCAAATATTCTTTTTTATGGAGGAAATTTTTTTTAATGTTTCTTTCTTAGTTTTACGTGGATACAATCTTTTTTATTTTATGTGGTGATGATCGAACCCAGTGCCTCACATGTGCTAGGCAAGCCCTCGACCACTGAGCCACAACCCTAGACATGCAAATATTTTAAAGCCTCATTTTGGTGATGGTTGCACAACTGAGTTTCTCCCCCCAAAATTATCAAATTGTACCCATGGAAAAGGTACACTTTAATGATAATACAATTATTGAAGTATAATTTACTTAAAATAATTTGCCTATTATCCATTTAGTCTGCATGTCTTCCTTTAAATATTATTTTCTGCAAAGACATCCTCAGACTGCATCCCTTAAAATAATAAAGCCTGAACTTCTATAGCTTCATCTTGGCCTGTTAATAAGTAGAGCTGAGCACAGTCACACTGAATTGCTCCAGAACTAAGCATGGTTACCCTGTGTGCTTCATACTTTCCAAACAGTTAAAGAACAAGCAGATACTCATTCATAATCCTTACAGAATCCTAATATTTGTTCTTAATTTATCTGAGTAATTATCTTGATATGATTCAAGTCATGCATTTTTTTATGTCCTACAATTCATTTCGATGTGGTAATTCAACCCCCAATCCATCAGTGTACTGCTAAAGAGACAAGTCAGCTCCCCATGACACATAAAATTTAATATGCTGATGTATACACAATAGCGAGGAAAACATAGTGAGAAAATGAAATACTTATCAGCTTTTTAGTGTTTGTGGACTTAAATATCAATTACATAAATGCCTTTCTGTACAAATATACACAGCATCAAATATAGATAAGTGTAGGCCTGCAAATATAAACATTCTTTAAAAGGTTATTTGGATTAAAACAACAAAACTTTGTTTTGAGATTGTATAAATAATTCATCTGTGTCAAGAAGGGTTTTATTCCACAGTCAAAGATTTGGACTGGCCATCTTACCCTGAGAGTATTTGGTACAAATTGAGAATCTGAACTGAGGAGATTTTGACCTTTGACTTCTTGTTATTTGGCTCAGTGTTCTGTCCCATGAGGATCATTGGTCTACCTGGTATAGTTGTAAAAGTACAGATTCCAAATCTGAATTAGCCTATCCAAGGTGACTTTACAGATTCTGAATTAATTTTTGTGTGTGTGTGTTTGTGTGTAATGGCATTTTGCTATGTTGGCCAGTTGGGGCCAACACATTTTGCTTGGAATCTACATTTTAAATGAATTCTAGATAGGGCAGAGGGGTGGGAGGGAAAGGGAGGGGGCAGAGGATTAGCAATGATAGACATCATCCTCCAAAGTACGTGTATGAAGACACGAATTGGTGTCAACATACTTTATAAACAACCAGAGATATGAAAAATGGTGCTGTGTATGTGTAATAAGAATTGTATTGCATTCCACTGCCATTTAATTTTTTAAAAATCAATAAAAGCTACAAGAGATCACAATGAACAGTGATACCTAAAATACTTGATTTGTGGACAGAATGCTTTCCTGCAGATTTTCACTTCTAGTTTTCTTATGATAACTGAGCCAGGGTGTATCTCAGAGAAAGAGGTATCATTTTTTAAAGGTATTTTATTTATTTTATTTATTTATTTTTTTTTTATTGTTGGTCATTCAAAACATTACATAGTTCTTAATACATCATATTTCACAGTTTGATTCAAGTGGGTTATGAACTCCCAATTTTACCCCGTATACAGATTGCTGTGTCACATCAGTTACACTTCCATTGATTGACATATTGCCTTTCTAGTGTCTGATGTATTCTGCTGTCTGTCCTATTGTCTACTATCCCCCCCTCCCCTCCCCTCCCCTCCCCTCCCCTCCCCTCCCCTCCCCTCCCCTTTTCTCTCTCTACCCCTTCTACTGTAAATCATTTCTTCCATTTGTATTATCTTGTCTTACCCCTCCTTTCCTCTTATATGTCATTTTGTATAACCCTGAGGATCGCCTTCCATTACCATGCGATTTCCCTTCTCACTCCCTTTCCCTCCCACCTCTCAACCCTGTTAATGTAAATCTTCGTCTCAAGCTCTTCGTCCCTACCCTGTCCTTGTTTCCTCCCCTTATATCAAAGGAGTCATTTGGTATTTGTTTTTTAAAGATTGACTAGCTTCACTTAGCATAATCTGCTCTAATGCCATCCATTTCCCTCCAAATTCTATGATTTTGTCATTTTGTAATGCAGAGTAATACTCCATTGTGTATAAATGCCACATTTTTTTTTATCCATTCATCTATTGAAGGGCATCTAGGCTGATTCCACAATCTTGCTATCGTGAATTGTGCTGCTATGAACATCGATGTAGCAGTGTCCCTGTAGCATGCTCTTATTAGGTCTTTGGGGAATAGACCGAGAAGGGGAATAGCTGGGTCAAATGGTGGTTCCATTCCCAGCTTTCCAAGAAATCTCCATACTGCTTTCCAAATTGGCTGCACCAATTTGCAGTCCCACCAGCAATGAACAAGAGTGCCCTTTTCCCCCGAATCCTCTCTAGCACTTATTGTTGTTTGACTTCCTAATGGCTGCCAATCTTACTGGAGTGAGATGGTATCTTAGGGTGGTTTTTATTTGCATTTCTCTGACTGCTAGCGATGGTGAGCATTTTTTCATGTACTTATTGATTGATTGTATGTCCTTCTCTGAGAAGTGTCTGTTCAGGTCCTTTGCCCATTTATTGATTGGGTTATTTGTTATCTTATTGTCTAATTTTTTGAGTTCTTTATATATTCTGGTTATTAGGGCTCTATCTGAAGTGTGTGGAGTAAAGATTTGTTCCCAGGATGTAGGCTCCCTGTTTATCTCTTATTGTTTCTTTTGCTGAGAAAAAACTTTTTAGTTTGAGTAAGTCCCATTTGTTGATTCTAGTTGTTAACTCTAGCACTATGGGTGTCCTATTGAGGAATTTGGAGCCTGATCCCACAGTATGTAGATCATAGCCAACTTTTTCTTCTATCAGATGCCGTGTCTCTGATTTAATATCAAGCTCCTTGATCCATTTTGAGTTAACTTTGTGCATGGCGAGAGATAGGGATTCAGATTCATTTTGATGCAGATGGATTTCCAGTTTTCCCAGCACCATTTGTTGAAGATGCTATCCTTCCTCCATTGCATGCTTTTAGCCCCTTTATCAAATATAAGATAGTAGTAGTTTTGTGGATTGGTTACTGTGTCCTCTATTCTGTACCATTGGTCCACCCGCCTGTTTTGGTACCAGTACCATGCTGTTTTTGTTACTATTGCTCTGTAGTATAGTTTGAAGTCTGGTATTGCTATACAGCCTGATTCACACTTCCTGCTTAGTATTGTTTTTGCTATTCTGGGTCTTTTATTATTCCATATGAATTTCATGATTCTTTTATCTATTTCTACAAGAAATGCTGTTGGGATTTTGATTGGCATTGCATTGAACTTATAGAGAACTTTTGGTAATATCGCCATTTTGATGATGTTAGTTCTGCCTATCCATGAGCAGGGTATATTTTTCCATCTTCTAAGGTCTTCTTCTATATCTTTAAGGTTCTGTAATTTTCATTGTATAAATCTTTCACCTCTTTTGTTAGGTTGATTCCCAAGTATTTTATTTTTTGGGGGGATATTGTGAATGGAGTAGTTGTCCTCATTTCCGTTTCAGAGGGTTTGTCGCTGATATACAGGAATGCCTTTGATTTATGCGTGTTGATCTTATATCCTGCCACTTTGCTGAATTAATTTATTAGCTCTAATAGCTTCTTTGTAGACCCTTTTGGGTCTGCTAGGTATAGAATCATATCATCTGCAAATAGTGATAATTTAAGTTCTTCTTTTCCTATTTTTATGCCTTTAATTTCTTTTGACTGTCTAATTGCTCTGGCCAGTGTTTCGAGGACTATGTTGAACAGAAGTGGTGAGAGAGGGCATCCCTGTCTTGTACCAGATCTTAGAGGGAATGCCCTCATTTTTTCTCCATTCAGAATGATGCTGGCCTGTGGCTTATCATAGATTGCTTTTACAATGTTGAGGTATGATCCAGTTATCCCTAATTTTTCTAGAGTTTTGAACATAAAGGGATGCTGTACTTTGTCGAATGCTTTTTCTGCATCTATCGATTATCATATGGTTCTTATTTTTAAGTCTATTGATGTGGTGAATAACATTAATTGATTTCCGTATATTGAACCATCCTTGCATCCCAGGGATGAATCCTACTTGATCATGGTGTATAATTTTTTTGATATGTATTTGAATCCAATTCGCCAGAATTTTATTGAGGATTTTTGCGTCAAGGTTCATTAGAGATATTGGTCTGTAGTTTTCTTTCTTTGAAGTGTCTTTGTCTGGTTTCGGAATCAGGGTGATGTTGGCTTCATAGAATGAATTTGGAAGTTCTCCCTCTTTTTCTATTTCCTGAAATAGCTTGAAAAGTATTGGTGTTAGTTCCTCTTTAAAGGTTTTGTAAAACTCTGCTGTATACCCATCCGGTCCTGGGCTTTTCTTAGTTGGTAGTCTTTTGATGGTTTCTTCTATTTCCTCTATTGTTATTGGTGTGTTTAGGTTGTCTATATCCTCCTGACTCAATCTGGGCAGATCATAAGACTTAAGGAATTTATCTATGCCTTCACTATCTTCTATTTTATTGGAGTATAAGGATTCAAAATAATTTCTGATTATCTTCTGTATTTCTGAAGTGTCTGTTGTGATATTGCCTTTTTCATCCCGTATGCTAGTAATTTGGGTTCTCTCTCTTCTTCTCTTCGTTAGCATGGCTAAGGGTCTGTCAATTTTATTTATTTTTTCAAAGAACCAACTTTTAGTTTTGTCAATTTTTTCAATTGTTTCTTTTGTTTCAATTTCATTAATTTCAGCTCTAATTTTAATTATTTCTTGCCTTCTACTTCTTTTGCTATTGTTTTGCTCTTCTTTTTCTAGGATTTTGAGATGAAGTATGAGATCATTTATTTGTTGGAGTTCATTCCTCAAAAAAAGAAAAAACCAAGCAATGAATTTTCCTCTTAGAACTGCTTTCCATGTGTCCCATAGATTCTGATATGTTGTGTCTGTGTTTTCATTTGACTCCAGGAAGTTTTTAATTTCCTCCTTGATGTCTTCTAAAACCCATTGATCATTCAGCAACCTATTGTTCATTCTCCAAGTGATGCTTGATTTTTCCTTCCTTCTTTTATGATTGATTTTCAGTTTCATTCCATTATGATCAGATAAGATGCATGGTATTATCTCTACCCCTTTATATTGTCTAAGAGTTGCCCTGTGACATAATATATGGTCTATTTTTGAGAAGGTTCCATGTGCTGCTGAGAAAAAAGTGTAACTACTTGATGTTGGGTAGTATAGTCTATATATGTCAATTAAGTCTAGGTTGTTAATTGTGTTATTGAGTTCTATAGTTTCCTTATTTAACTTTTGTTTGGTAGATCTGTCGAGTGGTGAGAAAGGTGAGTTGAAGTCTCCCATGATTTTTTAAAGGTATTTTAAAAATAGTTTGCTTTAGACTAGCAATAGCCAATCATGGAGTTGGGAATAGGATTAACTGCTAGTACTTGGAATATTTAGCCTGAACTGTTCAGATTCATTAATAGTCCAAAGAAGAAAAGTGTTTCAGGGCAGCTTTCCTCAAGCCTTAACGTGTGTGTGGATCCCCTGGAGTTCTGTTAAGGGGCAGATTCTGACTTCGTGGGTATGGGCTGCTCAAGCTTCCAGCAAGCTCCAGTGAGGCTGGTGCTGGACAACACTGTGACTCACCGATGAGGCTTTGAATCACGTCCAGGCTATGGTACAGGATCAAGCACCTCCTAGAGAGCAGAGCAGGATGTCTCCGTCAAAACCGTCCCGTGAGTGAAAATGCCTTTTTTAGTTGAGGTGTGAAGAGTAAGTGTACTTCTGGGAACCTGAGCTAGGGGTCTGATGGGGGGACCTCTTGGGCTGCAGAGTGGAGTTAAGGAAGGGCTGAGTGTCCCTGTAGAAAAGGCAGTAGAAGGAGAAGCTGAGAACAGTCATCTAGGAGGACTACCTGGTCAGAAATATAAGGGACAGAGAAGAGAGAATACTTAGTCATGCTCAGAAAAGAAGTCAAGAGACAGAACTCGGAAGATACCCTGAAAGTTGAGGGTTGGAGTCATGAGATGTCTACAAAACACCTGCAACTTCCCCATGAGTGGCAAGGAAGCCTTAATGGATTCAGTGTGCTCAGTTCAATCCAGATATACAATATTTGTATAACTTTGGCATCATACCTCAGAGTGGTTTTTAAATGATTCATCCTAATTATATAAGCAATAATTCCTTAACTAAAATGTGCTGAAGAATCACCTGGGAATTTGGTAGAACTAAATTCCTGTGCCCCACCATCTGATTCTGACCCTAGTAATGGTACCTAGGAGTCTATATTCTCATAGTTTAAAAAAAATACAATTTGTTTACACATTTACACATTTAGTTCTAAGTTATCTTGTAATCAAGATGCTAATCCATTAAATCAAATATGCCACTGTAAGCTAATTTGGGAGATAGTCTTCCTTACCATATGAAGTTGCACAAAGTTTTGAGTCCCCAAATTGATTAGAACTTGTTGAGGGAAAAAAATCCAGTACTAGAGTCTACTTCTAGATGTATAGAGACCTCCATAATTCAAGGGAGTCGGTCACAGCCAACAATGTATATTGCAATTAATTCTGAACACTGAAGTAAATTTTTGTCTTGGGTAAGGTTTTGTAGTTTTTTTATTATTTAAAATTTGTTCTAATTAGTTATACCTTACAGTAAAATGCATTTTGACACATTGAACACAAATGGAGCACAACTTCTCATTCCTCTGGCTGTACATGGTGCAGAGTCACTCCAGTAGTATAATCATACACGTATACAGGGTACCAATGTCCGTCTCATTCCACAGTCCTTCCTACCCCCACAATGTCTCCACTCACTCTCCTCTGCCCAATCCAAAGTTTCTTCATTCTTTCCTACTGCCTCCCACCCTCCATGATGGATCAGCATCTGCTTATCAGAGAAAACATTCAGCCTTCGGGTTTTTGGGGTTTGGCTTATTTAGGTTTTGTACTTTTGACTGACATTTAAGCATCTTCTAATTTAATTCAAAAATTCATCTATTATGACCCAATTCTGAATACTTACATTTTTCTTAGTTATCAGGGCCAATTTATTTCTGAATAAATTGAATTTTAATATTTTTCATTGAATTTTAATACTTTAATAATCTTTCTTTCCATTGTCTGACTAGCAATTTTGATTTTTAAGGTTATTGTCTTTGGCTTTGGATGATAATCAAGAAAGACAAACTGGATGGGTGGAGGCATGAATAAGTTCTGTCACTGGGGAAGATGTTATCAAGCGTCTTCCAAATGGCTTTCCCCATTCAAGACTCTGAGACACCCCACCAAAGGCATAGATGGACAAGAAGAGGTTACTTGAGTAACTAGTGATGGACTAGGGTTTCAGAACCTGCAAACCAGCAATGGGTTTAGGATCCAAACCAGATATTTTTTTTATTAAATACTTACTCTGGCCAGGCAAGAAATATGGCATTCACAAGAGGGATACATGGTTCCCCAGAAACTTTGCTTCAAGAATTCCACATGGAGAAACAGGGGATGGGACATTATGAGTCCCTCTAAAACTTCTGAGCAGCAAGGAGAAATGGTTGTTAAACTGCTTTGAAAATTAGAAATTTCCACTCAACTGCAAGTTACGCTGATTATTATGTCTAAAGGACTCTTCATGTTGGAATTTGACAGGATTATTCACATAGAATTATTTATTGTAAAGAGATATTTACTCTAAATGTGAGGGGACAATTTTAATGTTCTGACATAAATAAAATAGGTCAAGAGAGGGAAATACACTGAATGGATGAGGAAACCCGTTTAAGGCTAAAGAAACAAATATGAGGTATTTGAATTATCTGCAACTTTTCTGCTCCAGTAGTGTGGCTAATTAAGAGTTGACTGTGGAAGTATTTATTCAGCTCTGCCTTTGAATCTCAAAGATTGTCATAAATCAAGGATGGCACAGGCTCCTTATGTGAATTACCATTAACTGAATGAGGATGATGAGTCTTGGTTTGGGCTGCTATAACAAAAAATACTCGCCTGGATCTTTTGAATAATAAACATTCATTCTCGCCATTCCAGAGGCTGGTAAGTTCAAGATCAAGGTGCTGGCAGATCTTTGGGGAGATCCCTGTTCCTGGTTTACTGTATCTTCATATTAAGGAGAGGGAAAGAGGAGGGGAGACGATATCGCCTTATATCTCTTATAGCTGCATGGCTTAATCCATAATGACATGCACATCTGTTCAAATGCCCTTTCATCACAAAGACCTCCTGGAATATTACCTCTTCTTTGAGCTCATGTACTGAATGAAGTTCAAACCCCCAGTGCCTCTGAATGAGACTGTTTGGAGAGAGCACCTTTAAAGAGGTAATCGGTTGAAACCATGCTGTTGGGGTGGGTCTAGGCAAGGGGCAATGAGGACACACAGAAAAGACCCCAGGAATGTGGCCACATGGAAAGGACCATGTGAGGGCACAATGAGAAGCCAGCTCTCCATAAGGCAAAGAGCAAAGCATTAGAAGAAGCCTTCCCCATTGATAACCAGCCTCCTGAACAGTGAGAAAAATTTTCTATTGGCTAAGTCGCCAGTTGGTGGCATTTTGTTTTGGAGTCCTAGAAGACTAACATGTACATGCTGACCACTCAGTCAACAGTATGCCTCCATTCTTCACAGAACTTATTATGTGACATTATATTATAAAATTCTTCTCATTTATTTTATGTCTCCCTACTTCTTTGTAAGTGCTATGAAGAATATGCCATGTTTATTATAGTGCCCAGGATAGTATCCTGAACACAGCAAGTGTTCAACAAATATTCATTAATAAATTAATGCATGGACTAGGTGGTTAAGATTTCTTAGCTTCCTGGTCTTTCTTAACCTGTCATCCATTTCTGTGCAACCTTCTTTGACTCCCACAGACCTTCCTGATTTTCTTGGACTCTCTACCCCTAGGTCTTCCCTGAAGAACACTGACATGGGCTTACCCTCTTTGTCCTGGGCACTCATCCTCTCTTGGCTGCTCTGTGAAGCTAATTCGTCTCCTGTGTATTATTTTTCTCCAGCAAAGGAAAGTTGGCCTGAAAAGGAGTTATGCACTTGGTCCTAAGTGCCATGCATCTCTACTCTTGAGACTAAAATCTATCTTTTCAACACTTCTCTGGCACTTGAATTGCCTAGTCTGCCTGATCTTTATCCTGCTGAGAGAGGCTGAGGTGAAGGTTCTCTGACAAATGCAGCCAACATTTGTCCAGTGTAGGAGATACAAGGCACAGAAGAAAGCATTCATTAATAATGTAGCCTGCTTGGCTGAAAACTTGCAATTTTGATGCTCTAAAGACTGCATTCATTTTAGTAGTTGAGGGTCAATGCCATCCTCAGAACAGGTTCATCTTGCAAGACTTGCCAGATTAAGTGTATCTGGATGACTAGGTTTTTACTTACAATGGAAACTTGGGTAGAGATCATGAATTTCTTTCGACTATCCAGGTTGGTATTCAAGGTTCTCCCCAAATTAGTTTTATACCTTATCTACCACTGTTATATGTGAAATTTTGGTTTTGCTTCCAACAGAATAATTCCTGTTTCCTAGGCACACCCTTGACTTACTTGCCTCTCTGATACCCTTCTCCTGTGAAGTCGGACATTACCTTTTGTTTGATTATAAATTGTACTTCTCCATTCCTCATTTCCATTTTTAATGTATATCCTTTGTGTATTTTAGCACATTTAATCTTTAAAACAAATTTTGTACAAATTTTGTACATTATGTTAATGTATCTGAGTAGTTGAACAGTGTTTTTTTTTTTTTTTAAATCTAAGTATATACCTAAGTCATAAGACTTAGTTTCATGCCATTATCATCTAACTACTGAAGAAAAAAGACCTGAATTACAATAACCTATCTCAGCAAAATTTTCCAATTCAAATTAGAAGGGCTTCAATTTACAAATCTTTTGAAAGGGCAATATTAATGCAATTCACATCAGAACATCCAGTTAATACAATTAACAAACAAACCACAATTTTGCTATATGGTAGAACTTTCTACTGGTTCTACTGGTTTCAATTCCTTCAGCCTTCTGATTGCAGACTCGACTGTGACTGCAGAAGTGGTGTTGTAGGTCCACAGTTTTCATGCAGGAACCCCAGTGCCAGATCCCCACAGCCCATCTATTCATCTTGGTTTGGCCACAGAAGGAACATGTATACTTGGCATGCTGGCTGATTTCAATTTTCTTCACCATTTTCCGGAGGGAGGCACTGTAGCTGGTCCCGTATTTACTGACGATTCCGACTTTCTTAGTGCGTTTAAGCCGTGTCGCTGTGACTTAGGCCCGAGACCAAAGAGGGTCATTTCTATTTATAAAACGCTCCCAAACCTTCAAGGTCATTCTCAGTAGGAAAAAGTAGCAAACACTTAATGACCACTTACTCCAGGTGCTGGGAACTCTCCTTTGTTTTGTAACATACAATAACTTATTTGGTGCTCATAATGAAGCTGCAAGATACATATGACCATTATCTCCATTCTATAGATGAGGAAGTAGAAACAGATACCATCTCCACTTCTACAAGAAACTTCTCCTGATCTCTTTTAAGCAGAATTGCTTCCTTTACTGAGCTTCAGTAGCACATGCTTCTTCCCTTATGTCATCTCTTTTTTTTTTTTTTTTAAATAATTTTAGGTATTGTCTGACTCATGCTGCTGGTCTATGAGCTCCTTAAGAGCAAAACTCATGTCTTAATAGCTTTCTGCCCATCAAGCACTTGCTGAACATAAGTACTTAAGAAATTTCTACTGCATTGACCTGGATGGACTTCTTGGCCCTGGAAACCCTTGATTTGCTGATAAGTGTGCTCCCAGGACTCGGATGTTGGTCCATGGAAGTACTGACCTGATTCCAAATAAGCTTTTCGAATGTGATTTCTGGAGGGTGAGGAGGTGGATGTATATTGGGCCAGAAGAGGGCTCTTAAGAACAGACTTATCCAGCAGCTCATGTGTCATTGTCCTTTTTTAGTGATGAAGGAGGCTTGGGATGGTTTTTATACATGCAGTGAACATGTTAGGTGAATTGGCTCCTCCCGTCTGCTGGATTCTGGGCTGGACATATAAATACATTATTTCATTTTCTCTCCCAGTATAAGAAAGCAGAGTGTAATTTGAGTTCTTTCCACTTTTTCAAGACTCGCCTTCCTTTCTAGGAAGTGTCTTGTCTTTCCTAGCACCAGTATGCTGAGAGGCATAGCCAAGTAGGAATGACGCATGACAATTTCTTTGTCAGCCTAACCCATGTTGCTTAGAGGAAGGACTCTCCATTGTGGACCTAGGTCATTTGCAGTGACTTTGCATGAAAGGTGACCTTGCTCAAGGACCAGGGTGGATCCAGGTTTAGGGTGTATCCTGCTGGGAATAGGGATTATCCTGCTGCCTCAGGCGCACAGCTCCTTGAGTTCCTGTTGAGTTCTCGCGGGATTCAGAGTATTTTGGGATACAGAGCCCAGTGGAGGTGTGTGGATTTTCCCCAGAACATTCGTGTAGACTGCCGGTGACAGTTCAAGAATATAAAGAGTTGCTGTTTGAATATACAAGGTGTGTGGTGGCTCGTGATTTTGTGCCCAGCCAGACTGCGGCACCAGTATGTGTGCCATTTACAGCACATGAGGTAGATGGCTGTGTGTGGCATTGCACAGTGTTCATACCGTGAACACTGCTGGAAACTCTGGAAGACCAGAGATGGAACCTTATCCTTCATTCACTTGGGTTCACAGTCTGGACAAACAGGCAGTTTTGTGATGGGTCACTGGTCCTTCCTCACACTCCTGTAGGCATTTGTACAGGCATTATGGTATCAGAACATGGAACAGTTAAAGAAGCCAGGGTGCACCACAAATTTCTGGATGATGAGTGAAGGGAATTTCAGGGAAGTGTTTTGGAGAGCCTAATATCTCATCATAGTGGCCACACTGAATATCCTCCATAAATACAGACCAAGGCTTTAGAATGTCAAGGAACTTGCTCAAGTTGCTTGACTAAGGAATTGGAGAGTCGAGGTTAAAGAGTCTCTTAAAAGCCCCTCTGCTCTTCATGCTTATCACACTTAATTGTTAAGCAATTATGGAACTAAAAACCATTCCTGGGCTCACGGACAGTGCTAGCTAGTTGAGCACTGAGTTCTACCTTCTTTTTTTTTTTTTTTTTTTTTTTGTTTCCACAAAAACTTTAATAATGACAAATTAAATTTTTGCATTAAAATGCATTAATAATGCATTAATTTCTTTCTTTCCCTAAGTTAATACTTGTAGTACTCTATCACTTCAGGATAATTGTCTTTTTTGTTTTTTTTTTTTTTTGTTTGTTTTTTTATTTTTATTTTTTTTTATTGGTCGTTCATAACATTACATAGTTCTTAATACATCATATTACACGGTTTGATTCAAGTGGATTATGAACTCCCGCTTTTACTCCGTATACAGATTGCTGTATCACATCAGTTTCCCTTCCATTGATTGACATATTGCCTTTCTAGATTCTGATGTATTCTGCTGTCTGTCCTATTCTCTACTATCCCCCCTCCCCTATGTGGCATTTATATACTATGGAGTATTATTCTGCATTAAAAAATGACAAAATCATAGAATTTGGAGGGAAATGGATGGCATTAGAGCAGATTATGCTAAGTGAAGCTAGTCAATATTTAAAAAACAAATACCAAATGACTCCTTTGATATAAGGGGAGTAAACAAGGACAGGGTAGGGACGAAGAGCTTGAGAAGAAGATTTACATTAAACAGGGATGAGAGGTGGGAGGGAAAGGGAGTGAGAAGGGAAATTGCATGGAAATGGAAGGCGATCCTCAGGGTTATACAAAATACCTTCTAAATGGTTCTTTCTACAGCATACCTTTGAATCAGGCTCCTAGTTTCTTCAGTCCTTGGTTTTGTCAATATGCAAAGTGATGTAAAATTAAACGGATTCTTATCTCGAACTGGTCCTGGGTAATGTTTTTGTAGCTGCCAGAGGAGCTTCCCCAAAGGCATTTTTAATGTTATATTAGTTTATCATTGTTCTTTTTTCTTTGGTCCCATATTCTAGGCTTTCCATTCCCAAGAACAATCACTGTGGCTGTTATTCTTCTGATGTAGAAGGTAGCAGAATGTTCCATCCTCTCAGAGATGGAATTCCCATTAGGCTCTGGGAACAGCAATTGCGGGTTTTGCCCTTTTCTGAGAGCTTCTCTGAGACAAACAGGAGATCTTGGTTTTTGGACGGGCTGCTTTTATAGTCAGACGTTGTGGCTATTGAGACACAATGTTCCATGGTGACTGATAGGAACCTGGGTAACTGCAATTATGCTAAATGAAAAGGAAATGAAAATCCTGAAAAGCCCGTGAGCACAATTTGATATTGTATTTTGTTTCAAAGTGCCTTCATATCATTACGTGAAATAATAAAACCTGTTGTATGGCCTAGTTTGAACCCCCCCTCATTTTTATTATAACCGTCCTCAGGGGTATTTCAGAGCTGCTTTTGATGTTCCTGATCCATGTGTCACCTTGTTTAATTCTTCCATCTGTAAAATGAGACTGGAGATTTTATGATGTGCGAATAAGAGCTATGAAGCATGGAAATATGAAAGCATGGTGGTTGGAGGACTTTTCTATCTACACTAAAATACCAGCAAGCACAACTCTGAAGTAATTCCTTTGTGTGCTAGAAGCAGAGCATTATTTGTAATCGGAGATGGTAATATATTAACAGAGAAGCCTGAATTGGCTGTTATTACCCAACAAAGGAGTGGAGAAATAAAGAAAACTTGGGCTACCAGGCTAGTTGACTAATTTCTCATCATGGTGTTAAACCCATTAAAGGAAAGGAGTTCTGTGGTCCTGATCCTGTGGGTTTCCAGAATTCCTCTAAGTCACTGTAGAAACTTACTGAACTCAGCAGAGACAGAGGACCTTCTGCAGAGAAAATCAGAAGTGGCTTCGTCAATTTCTTCCTGAATTCAGGGAGAAGTCCCCTGGGAAGGGCCAGAGCTAGTCTAGGAACTGGCCGGCAGGTTTCCTCTGTCAACATTTCACTTCAGTAAGCTGTTGGTGGCCTGAAATAGCTCCTCAGTTTCTGAGGGGCTGGTGTCCAGTGTGTGCTGAGGGTTGGGAGACAGTATTATTAATCTCGGTGCTGCAGCCCATAATTGGTGGGATGTCACACATCTGGGTGTGCATTTTTCTACTTGTACAGCCAGGATATTGGACTAGGCAATCTCCAAGGCCCCTTTGACTACTATACATTATGATCTTTTGACCTAAATCTCCTTTGTGACACCAGCAACAGTTCTTCAACATTTACTAACAGAATCGCCATTGGCGAACATTCAGGATGAAAATTGTTAGAGGAAGTTGTTATTTTCCAATTCCCTCTCCCTTCTTCCTTGGCTCCCTCTTTCTTTTTCTTTTCTTATACAAATCCTTGTTAGCCTTTGTTAAACCTCTTTTTAGCTAATCCAAACTATAGAATATAACTCTCTCAACTTTTTCCTTTCTCTAAAAACCTTGGCTTCTGCTTCACAAATAAAATTGAAATCACGGTGAAGGGAACTCCTAACTTCCTTCCATCAGATCTGAAAATCCACCTGCTTGTGTTCCATCTTTCCCCCTGTGTTCCTGTTGCAGTAAAATTTTCCCTTCTACACTCTAATTTTATAGTCTAATTTCCACACTCCAGAATCAATGCCTCCACTTCTGTTCCATAGCCGAAACCCCCACATTTTTGTAAAACTTAGATTATACAGAAGATGTATATTCTCCAGCTTTTTCTCCTTCAGTGAATCTTTTTTTTTTATGGTTTGGATATGAGGTGTCCCCTGAAAGCTCACTCTACCTGTTTACAGTGACTACCCAGATAATCCACGAGAGGATGAAATCACTGATAGGATATATCTCCCCAGATCTAATCATTTCACCTTTGAAGATTCCTGCATTGTCCCACACATGACCTTTAGAAGAATCCCTTGTATCTGAGCCATACATTCCACCCTGGGTCCCCCAAAGCTCATGCTCATTTCACAATTCAAAGTACACTTAATAAATTTCCAAAAATCTCCATAGCCTTAATAGTTCCAGAATTTCCCAAAGGTCTAAATCGAAAGTCTCTAAGACTCTAGGCAAATTCATGGATGTCTTCCCTTGGAAAGAGTAAGTCGCATATATCCGGTATAAAATGGCAGAGTGAACATTTTTATTCCACAAGGGAGAACTAGAAGCATAGAAGGAAGGGATGGAACCAAAACAAAACCAAAATCCAGCTGGGCAAACAAGTACAGCTTCTGGGGTACGAGGCGACTTGATGTTCTCTCCAAAGGGCTTTGCTTCTCTCCAAAGCTCTACCCCATGGCCTTGCAGTCCACATGATCTTTCCTGGTTTGGGCTCTATCCCTGGCTTTCCTCAGCATACGGTCCTTGTTACTGGCACCTCTAAATCTCGGGGGTCTCCATCTTTGGCTTTTTTCTTTTCCATGCAATCATCACTGAGGGGCAGCCCACGGGGACTCTGATTCCGCTGTACTTACCTGACCTCCCAGGCCTTCCTTTGAAATCCTAGGGGGTCCTGGAAACTTCCAAGTCCAGTATCCTGTTTTTCTGAGGAACCAGCACCACGTGCTTGATGCCAAGGCATGCTGCCATCTGAAATAGTAGTCAGAGGCTGCTGCAGCCATGGTCTCAGAAGGCCTAAGTGCTTTGCAGCTTCAGAGTAAAACAACTTCCCCGCCTTGACCTCCACCTTGGCCACCTCCCATCCCCACCCTCTGTGCAGTCAGGGTGCCCCAGTGGTGTCTTCTTAAAGGAATTCTTACTTTTACACTTTGAGCCTGGGATGAGTGTGGTTTCCCAATTCCTGAGAAGCCCTCAAGGCATCTTCCCTGTTTTTTCTCAAAGTATGTTTTGTCCCTTTTGTGGCTGTAATCCCTTTAACAACCATAACTCACAACTTCCTTAGCCTCAGTTTTCAAAATTTTCTGGCCAGACTGCAAGTTTTTTTTTAAATCCGTTTTCTGCTCCTGATTATCACATTAAACTTGGCTAAAAGTTGCCAGCAGCGTCCTTGCCACTGCCTGAATTTTAAGACTGTTTCCTTAAAATTTCCTCTGAAAGCTTAGTCCATTACCTTTAAATTCAGCCTCATAGAAGTCTCGGAATGTGGACAAAATGTAGATGACTTCTTTGCCAGAACATAACATGAATGGCCTCTAGTCCAATTTCCAACTTCTGAGAACTCATGAGCTCAGTCTTTACTATCCACATCCCCATTTGACATTCTGGCCTTCTCAATTCCCCCCAGAATTGCTTATTGAGTGCCACTTACTAAATTCTAAAGTTTTTCCAACTTGCATCTCCAATTTTTTTCAAACTTTCTTTCCCCACAAATCAGTCCCAAAGACTTCTGAGGCACATGGTCAGGTTGGTCAAAATGACCCCACCTCTCAGTAACAATTTCTGTTTGAGTCAGTTTCTGCATTGCTGTGACCAATATAACAGACAAGAACACATATAGGAAGAAATTTTACTTTAGCTCATGGTTTCAGAGGTTCAGTATGTGGCCGGACATCTCTGTAGCTCTGGGTTCAAGATGCAGTAGAACATTATGGCAGGGGTATGGCAGGGGAAAGAAGCTCGGGACATGGCAAGCAGGAAGCAAAGGGAAAGCTCTGTTAAACAGGAGCAAAATATAAACCCCAAAGTGGTACCCTCAGCGACCTACTGCCTTCAGCCATACTTGTCTACAGTTCTCAGTTTAGCCGTCAATGGAAACTTCCAAGATTTCAAAGGATTAATCCCCTGAATTTTAATTTAATTTCACACCTCTCATAATCTAATCATTTCTCCTCTAAAAATTTTGGCATTGTCGCACACATGAGCTTTTGGGAAATACCTCATATCTAAACCACAACAACCTTTGAAGTAGAAATATTGGAACTCCAGTCCCTTCTATCTTTGCTTCTGAGTCAGAATCGGCCTCTCTGTCACCTGGTCTGCCACCATGATGTACTTTCTCACCATGGAGACAAAGGCAACAGGATCAAGCTACCGTGGATTAAAACTTCTCAAATCCAGAGCCAAAATAATCTTTACCCCCTTTAAGTGTACTCTGAGGCACTTTGTTACAGGGATGGAAATCTGACTAAGCACCACTGATTTCTCCTTTCCACCAGCCAAACCCTCATTGAAGGCCCCCTCCCACCACCTCATCTCAATCTCTGAAGTATCTTGGTCACCTCATAAGCCCTTCTGACTACTATCTCCAACTCAGTCTCATTTCTGCAGCCAGAGTTCGGAGGATGCCGGTGCGGCAAGGCTGAGTGAAGAGAGCAGGGACATGCTGTGTGGGTGGCAACCTCGAGTAGACTGCTGCAGGGTCCCTTCCTCCCAGAGCAGGTGCAGGCTCCCCTCTTCCTGAGTGCTTATTTGGCAAGGGGGTTTTAATTAGTGCAAAGAGACAGACAGGACCTCATTAACCCCGGGCAAGGACTCTGTTCCAGAATGAGGAGAGAGCCAGCATGTGTGCCCAGAAAATGCTAGACCTATCGGGGAACTGCCAAGTTTTAGGACTGAAAGGCACCTAGCCACTTACCAAATCCAAGCAAAAGGAAAGTGGGTCACATCATTCTGATTAGCATGAAAACAACAGTATCTTTTTATTATTTGTGAAAACTGCTTATGTGGCCAGGCCCGTAGGTTGGAATATGTGTCCCTGTTTTCGTGGTGCTATTACAAGACATACTGCAGAACAGCAGCCTCACATTTTAGTGTGCAGAAGAGTCCACGAAGAACCTGTTAAAACAGTCCTGAGTCTGCCGAGAAATCCTACCTTTGATAATCCAGGGTGGGTTGAGGAAATCTTCATTTTTTTTAAAAGTTGTAATTATTATTTTAAGCTGTAATATAATACACAAAAAATAAAATTCACCATCCTAAGCACCTTTAAGTGTGCCATTTCATGGCATGAAGTACATTTTCATTGTTATGAAACCAAGACCACTATTCCTTCTTCAGAATCCCTTTAATCTTGCAGAACTGAACCTTTGACACTAACTTCCCATCTCCTTCTCCCTAACTCCTGGGAACCACTACTTTATTTATTTTTAAACTTTTGTTTTATTAAGTTCATTTTTAATTGGTGCATTATAATTGTACATAATAGTAACCTTGGTTGTTACATATTCTTATGTGTGCCAAGCATGACTTGTTCAATTTCATTCTATTTCTGTATCTATAAATTTGACTAGTACCTCTTGTAAGTGCTGTTATACAGTATTTGCCCTTTTGTCCTATTTCCCTGAATGTCTTCAAGGATCACCTCTATTGTAGTATTTTCTTTTATAAGCTGAGTAATATTCCCTTCTATGCATAGTCCACATTTTGTTTATCTTTTCACCTGTCAGTGGTTCTTGAGTTACTTCTGTCTTTGGTTATTGTAAATAACACGGCTATGAACATGGGTGTACAGATGCTTCTTATTTATAACTCAATAAACCCATAAACTGAAAATATTGCAAGTTGAAAATCCATTTAATACACAACCTAGCAAACATCATAGCTTAGTCTGTGCTACTTTAACCATGCTTAGAACACTGACATTTAGCCCACAGACAGCATCATAGAACAGTATTTTATAACAGGCTGTCTCATGCAAGTTATTGAATCCAGTATAGAAAGTGAAAATGTAATGGGTTTATGAGTAGTTCTCACACCATATTAAAGTTGAAAAATTGTAAGTCAAGCTATCTTGAGTTGGGAACCATTTGTATATGAATTTCTTGGAATATGAACATAAATCTGAATATATATACATATGTGTGTATGTATATATATAGATATTTTAAAAATATACATACACACACGTGTGTGTGTAATATATATGTGTATATATATATATATATATACATATATATGTATATTTTAAAAATTTTCTTAAAAACAAGGTTCCCAGGTGACTCTGGTGCTGATGATTCTTGGGCCTCACTTGGAGATTCTGGCATGGTGGGAAGGGCCAGCTAAATGTGCATGCAAATTCTGGCCCTTGTCCTACTTCCTGCTCTGTGTCCCCAGGCAGTGATCTCAGTAGGCATTCTTCAAAGAACCTGTTTGAACCAGAGCATTTAATATTACTTCTCAAAGAGAAGGTGCCAGGACCTAAATTACAACTGGGGGCTAAGCTTTCCAAGGCAATATTTGTCAGAGTTGTGAAAAGTACATTGCTTGCAGAATCAAGGCTGTTCCCCTAGGGAAACAGATATGATACTACCAATCAAAGCTGCTCTTAGTCTGTGCCTGACATAGGTAGCCATTTTCACATATATTCTCTTATCCCTACGACAGCCCTGTAAGTAGGGCATTTATTACTAATTCTTCCATGTTCTAGAGGGAAAATTGAAACCTGAAGGAGGTGTATGACTTACATCATGTTACAAAACTGGCCTGGACCAGACTCCTGACTCAGCTTTCCCTCCCCTGCATCAGAACATAATTGAAATTGGGAACAATGCACCTTTGAACCTTCCTGCTTAGGAATTCCGGAGCTGGAGAAAGTATGTGAACTGGCTCTTTGGTGGGAGATCCTGCAGGTGAAGAAAGGGTGGCATTGGGCAGACCTGGTCAAGGCAGAGCTGAGGGCTTCTGATGGCCACATACTCGGGTAGGAAGACTCTGGGGCTGCTCAAAGCAGAAACTGTGGGCAAGACAAGAAACATAACAGCTGGCATCCTACCCAAGGGAGAGAGTGAAGGCTGTCCTGGGTGGGCAGGATCGCTCTGGTTCAGCAGAAGAGTCTTAGCCAGTATGGCTGAGCAGGAATACTGGTGGCAGAGGATATGGGGGTTGCAAGCTGCAGCTACTATGGTATTTGTTCTAATTTGGTGCCTTTCTCCAGCCACCTAGTTTTCTGACTTCTGTCCTGTCTAGACAGAGGGAAGGCATTCTGCTTATATGCTCTGGTTGGGAGATAGCAGCCTGTTCTGGGGCAACCAGAGAATAGCAGGAAGAATTGACGGCTGAAAGGCCCCTCACATCAATGAAAAACCCCTCTGCTTTAGTGGGAGCATCTTTTATCCTGGGTGTCTAAGCATGAAGACCTCAAACCTCTTGTGAAGTATGAGAAGACACAGAAATGAACATAGTCCACAGAACCACCACATGACCCAGCCACACCACTCTTTGGCATTTATCCTAAAGCATTTAAGCCAGCACACTATAGTGATAGCTACAAACCCATAAAACAGCACAATTCACAGTAGCCAAGTCATGGAACCAGCCTACCTAGGCATCCATGAGTCTATGAATGGATGAAGAAAGTGTGGTATATATGCACAATGGGGTTTGCCTCAGCCATAAAGAATGAAATTATGCCATTTGAAGGGAAATGGATAGAATATGAGAGCATTATGTAAAGTGATATAAGCCAAGTTCAGAAACTTGAGGGTCCTGTGTTTTCTATCATATGTGGAAGCTAGAATGAAAAAATGTGGGAAGACCTTGGAGAGTAGGAAAAGGGACCAGGGGAAGAGGGAAGGGGAGGGAAAGGAGTTCTTGGGAATGAAATTCACCAAATTATGTTCTATGCATGTAGGAGTAAGTAGCAACAAATCCCACCATGATGTATAAATATAATACACCAGTTTTTTTAAAGCAAAAGAGCAAATAAAACCAAACAAACAAGATGAGCTAAACGTAAATGAACAGAGTTCATGGGCTGAAGGTTAGAGGCGGGTCTTGCCAACCTCCCCTGCACACAAGCTACACTGGTAATTTGGCAAAGGAAGAGAAAGCAGCTGTTCTCAACAAGAACCCTCTTCCAGGTCTCATAGCTTGTGGCCAAGAGGAGGCAGGACAGCCCTGGGGGGAAGGACTCTGTTGGTGGGGGAGCTTTTCTGTCTGCCCAGAGGTGCCTGCCTTCCACGAGTGCTTCTCAGGGCTGCCAGATGCAGGGAGGGAGTCTTCTCTGACCAGTCACCCTCTAACAGCATGTAAAGAAATGTCTTGGCTATATTTTTAGAAGTTATCTTAAAAATTGGGATTCAGAAACTGGGGCTTATTCTACTCATCAGATATGCAAGCTTAGTTAAGGGGCCCACCTTCCTAAATAAAATTCCATGAAGAACTTCAAAGCTTAGACCCTCTCTAAGGCCCTAAGTGTTGCTCTGACTCCTACGGCCCCTTCAGGGGCCATATAGAAGATAGAGGACCAGTGCAGACAGCAGGCCCTCCCTCTGGTCCTTGCTAGCACTTTGAGGTGGGTTAGGACTCTCAAAAGACCACACTGAAGCAAAAGGACAACGTCAGTGAAACAGATAAAATGGCAAAATACATACAGCAAAATAAATATCACAGGGCCTTGAACCAGCCCATGGAAGGCAAGTGTGGCCCTGGCCAAACACATCTCTCGTATCCTACCATCTTTCTGAGCCAGATAGGTTCCAGGCTCCTGCTCAGAACAGCTGGCCTCTCTCCCAGAACTCGGAAGGCCACAGATGGCCCTCTCAAAGGCCTTGATGCATTCTGGTTGTGGATGAAGGGAACAGAAGGTTCTAGACTCTCTGGCCTGCATTCCCACCCCTGTCCTCACTGGCCTTGACCTCAGCTATGGTCAGATGCTTTAGCTGTGTTGCCTCATCCCTGAGGCAACGTATGCAGCCTGAATGTGTCCTATCCCTACAGTGACCACGAGGCTGGCTACACTACCACAAGGACTGTGAGGGCGAGATCTTTCAGACACACACGGACTGTGAGGGCGAGATCTTTCAGACACTGTCCACACACAAGGACGTTTTATCAATGCAGACGAAGAACAGACCAGGCTGACTTCACCTGAAAGTTTTTCTTGTTGCCTTAAAACCCTAGGTGGCTAATATGGTAAACACACTATAACGAGGGGCCTAGTTAGAGCTGTCTAAAACGGGCTTTGCCTAAGTCTGGGTTACGATGACTCTCTTATTTTTAGTAGGAATGAGAGATGAGTGCCTTCTTTCAGAGCAGGGTCACATTCTCTTGCCTTCATCAGCAAGGAGGGCAGAACAATTAGTCGGTTCCCGGGGCAGGGGACTCCAGGTTCTCGGCATACAGCCAACCTGCGTCCTGTGCACAGCCCAGCCAGGGCAAGGGCCTCGATAAACACTTCATTAGGTTCGCTCCCAATAGTGCACTGGTGCTTAATGCTAAAGAGAAGTGCGGGGCCTGGAAAAAGAGCCAAGTGCAGTCAGAAGTCTAGGTTCTATTTCTCTTTCTCTTCAGGTAACCTTGAGGAAAACATTCATCCCTTTGAGCCCCAAATCTGCCGATGGTGTTTTAAAAAAAAAAAGTCTCCTGAATCACTGTTTTGTAGGTACAAATATTTCCTAGGAAATACTTTAAAGCTCTTTCACACCAAAATGTTAGTGACTCATCGATTCTCCACTCCTGTTTCTAAAGGAATCAGAAGTACCATGATCTCCCAGTTTCTGAATTTGGGTGCCAGGCTTGGCATTTTATAGGCACAACCTCATTGAATGCTCAAAATAAAGCTGTATAGCGGTAGTTCTCAGCCTTCAGTGTGCATAACAATTACCTTCAGGGCCTGTGACTACAGATTGTTGGGACCCAGGCCCAGAGCTTCTTATTCAGAAGGTCTGGGTGGGGCCAAGAGTTTGCATTTCCAACAAGTTACCAAGTGTTTCTGCTCCTGCTGCTGGCGACTTGAGGGCCACACTTGGAGAACCAGGGCTATGAGGTCTGCATACTTTCATCTCAATCTCAGAAACGAGGACTCTGGGACATTGAGAAATTAATAACCTTGTTGGAAATTACTAAACGGCAGAATAAGGATTGGTAGCTAGGTTTAACTGGGCTCCAGAGATCTTCCTTAACCAGTGAGCAACATGGCCTCAGAGAAGGCTGAATTGCAAGAGCAGAGCCAGGAGATTAAATAGACCTTGCCCATTTGTGCTACTAAGTTCTATGGAATCTTCCAGAGATCACTGCCCTCTTCCAGCACTCACCCAGGGACCCTTGGCTTCATTTGAGTCTGTCCAACAACAAATCAGTTTGTGGGATAAGTTTTATTTAAAGGGAAACAGTGCCAGAGACTAGAGCTGAGAATTCCTGACCTTAAATGATCGTCCGGCCATTTATTAACTGACTGGGGACTAGTTACTTTATGTGAGCATGCTTCAGTTTCCCCATCTATAAAACTGGTTTAGTAAGGGTTGTCGGAGGATTAAGTTAGATTATAGGCAGAGCGTGAAGGGTCAGTATGTCCTGATGTGCTGATGGTAGGAACAGCAATGAATTTTAATAGAGACGAGAGTTTGCAGGATTGAGCGGGACAGATGGCTGATCGGGGGGATGAGTAAGGAATGTGAAGGGGAGGAAAGCTGACTGATGGGGATGGGATAGAGAAGGAAGACCAGGAAAATGTATCTAAATGAAATTTAGGTGAGAGGAGGTTAATGGCAGAGAATCTGACACTGATAATGAACTGAGACCAGGGCATTTGTCGAACAAAGTCTTTTGCGGTCCTTGGTGGATGCAATGTCTAACAAGATTGAAATGCTACCATTGGTTTCCAGGAACCTGATTCTAAGATAGTTGGGAACATGGTGTGGCTGGAGGGCAAATCCAGCAGCTCTATCCCTCACTGATCACTGGGTAAAGGTGCAGGGCATTTGGCTCTCTCATTTCTTGGACATGTGGTCAATCAGAGTTGACATATCCAGGAAAAGGGTCCACCTTTAAGTGAGAGGTTAAATCTTTTTTTAAAAACTTTTTTTTTAGTTGTTGATGGACCTTTTATTTTGTTTATTTTTATGTGGTGCTGAGAATCAAACCCAATGCCTCACATATGCCAGGCAAGTACTCCGCCAAAGAGCCACAACCCCAGCCCGAGAGATTAAATTTTTGCTCTGCTTTTGACTAGCTGTTACTTTCAAAAGTTCCTTAACATCTTTTTTTTTCCATTTTTAAAAATCTTTTTATACATGAAAGTAGAGTGTATTTGGACCTATTATACATATGTGGAGTATAACTTATTCTACCTAGGATCCCATTCTTGTGGTTGTACATGATGTGGAGTTACACTGGTCCTCTATTCATATATAAGGATAGGAAATTTATGTCCAATTCATTCTACCGTATTTCCTATTCCTATCCCCAATCCCTTCCCTTCATTCCCCTTTTGTCTAACCCAGAGAACTTCTATTTTTCCCCTGTACCCTCCATTGTTGAGGGTTAGTATCCACATATCAGAAAGAACATTTGGTTTCTTTAACATCTTTGAGCTACAGGCTCCTCATCCTCATTATATAGTCACAGCAATACCTGTCCTACAAGGTTGGTGAGAGGCTTCCAATAAAGTATGAATGTGGAGAATGTTACAGTCCCTGGGTGTCTCAGGCCTCTAGACATAGTCCTTAGTCTTTCTTCTTCATGATTTTTCACAGTTCTGTGCAGAAGGTTGAGGCAAATAACATATCTTCATTGGTCAGGGGAGGAAGCTGAGGCTTAGTAAATGTTACAGGATTTGTTCCATGACACACAGACACAAGATGACATTTCTCAAATTCTCTGTGGCTTTGTCCTTACCTGTGGTGAGCCCTAAGTAGAAATAACATTTCACTTCCTAGACCAGTGCTAATTCACTGGCACTTATTTGTGGAATAAAGAATTCCAGGGTGCATGGGATTACAGAAAAAATTCTGGATTGATGAGTCATGTTTTCCAGGGATTGGAACAGGGCAGTAGTGACTCCTGTCATCTTTGCCCTACGTAAATACTTTCCTCTAAGCCTGTGGGTTAGGCAGAGGTATCCTCCAAAATCCCTGCAGTCTATGAATGTTTTGTTAAACAGCAAAAGTAATTTTGCACATGTAATTAAGGTTGCAGACATTAAAAACAGGAGATTATTCTAGGTTTTTCATGTGGACTCAGTCGAATCACTTGAGCCTTTAAATGCAAGTTTTCTCAGGCTGGAGTCAGAGAGATAAGGCAAAAGGAGGAGTTGGAAAAATTGAAGCATGTCCTTGATGGCTTTGAAGATGAAAGGGGTCAATGAAACTTTTCTGTCAAAACCAGGTAATAAATAGTTCTTGGCTTTGCAAGACACACAGTCTCTGTCATGACTACTCTGCTGTGCATTGCAGGGCAGCCACAGATAGGAAGCAAATGAATGAGTTTGCCTGGATTCCAGTAAAATTGTATCTACAAAACAGATGGCAGACTGGATTTGGCCTGCAGGCTGTAGTTTCCAGACCTTGACACTTCTCAGAGATGTGTATTAATTTGTAGACTGGCCCTTTCTTGCCATTGTCTGATGTTTTTCTCATGATTGGGGTTAGAGGTCCTTGGCGGGAAAATCAGAGTTTTAAAGTGCCATTTTTTTGGAGCATCTTACATTGAGTATGTATCAACGTGATTTATGAATGCTGATCTTGACTTCAGCCACCTGTCTGCACGAGTGTTTTCAGGTTTCTCCATGGTAAAGGATTTTTCTCTTTTCCAAATGTGTGCTTTGGAAGGAAGCCCCCAGACTTGACACGCATTTACAGAGTAACAAGTTATGCTTTCCTCCCTTTATGGTTATTACTTACATAGTTTATTTGGAGTTCTTTAGGATAGATGATTTGTCTTTTCTCCTCTTTCATTAATTTATTCAATCATGTGTTTTATCAGTATGGAATCATGGGTATTTATTTGACACTAGGAGACATCATTCAGTAGTATTTATTTTATTGTTCAAATTGTTCTCTTTTTGATCAACGTTTAGATTTTGTAAATATACTAGATCTGAAATGGTTTTTATTTTCTTTTGCTCAATTAGTAGAGACTAAAGGTCTCCACATTCTTGAGCAATTTGTGTTTATGCTTGTTCATGTCTTTTTTCATGTTTTTTTCTTATTTGTAGCAGTTATTTCTATAACCTGAATATTAACTAGATTCTATCTTCTAGTTTGATGCTTGTATAACGAATTCCTTTGCAGTATTGTTTGAATACAAGTTAATATTTTTAATTTTGGGTAAGTTTATTGAATATAGTTCCTTCATACGTAGTTTAAAAAGATCCTTTCCCATCGTAAGATTATAACACAATTCTCTGGCATTGTCTTCTGAATATTTTACATCTAGGAATTTAGTTTGTAATTGACTTGAGGTACAGTGAAAGAATGATCAAATTTCAATTATTCCGGATAGATAACCAAACACTGCAGAATGTATTATTGAACTAATTCTCATATCCACTGATCTGGAATCCTGGCATGAAACAAACTTGTGACCGTTTATTTTATTCCTGAACTTGTACTATTTCTCTAGCCTCCCTACCTGGTACGTCAAGGCAGGTCATCTGAGATCTTCAGGTCCTCTTGGTTATCAGTCTTCACTCCTCCATTCATTTTATAGTTGTTTTTTTTCAACATAAGATCTGTGTGTCCACAAAGATCACATGTGGATTTTCATTGCAAGTATCTTGAATCCTTGCATATATTTGGGAAGAATGAGCAAATTTATAATACTGAATCATCTTTTCTAAGTCCACTATGGATCCTTTCTAATTATCTGTTCTTGTTTTTTTTCCCAACAGTCTTTCAAATAACCTTTTATAATATGTTCTCCATCAGGATCTTCCATATTTTTTGTTAGAATTATTCCTAGATTCTCAGGGTTTTCTTTGTCATTTTTAAAGAATGCTTTTTTTAAAAAAAGTTACAGGTTCTAGATGTTTATTACTGGCATGTAATAATGTAACTAATCTTAGACTGATTTTTATATCCAGCAAGCTTCCTAAAGTCTCTAAGTGATTCTAATAATGAATCCGTAGATTATCTCGTGTTTTCAACCTAGAAAATCTTATTACCTACAAATAATGTTTTGTCTCTTTTCTCCAATTTTTACTTTTTTTTTTTCTTTTGTTGACTTTGGGCCTAAGACATCCGTGCAATGTTGAATAGAAGAGTTGAGAGTTTTTTCCTTGACTTGCTCCTGTTAATTCCACCTGAGTTCTGAAAGGAAAGAGTTCTTTCCTTTGAGGCCCCTGCTAATGGAGTCCCTCCCTGTTAGACCTTAGGAAACGTGATTTGGAAATGTGGACTTAGGAAAGGTGGGTTTACAAAGTAACTGGTAGAGCACAGTAACTAAGAATGCATTTGCTTCTGAAGTCATGGCAGGTTTATCCTATTGAATTAAAATATGGGTTTAAATTTGAATAATTGGAAAACATCTTTAAAGAGAATAATAATATTGAAAATAGCAATTCCACTGTACAGGGCATAATACTTCATAATACATACATAGCGAAACCCTCAAGGTCCCTAAAATGGAAACATTGCATGTTCCCCCCTCACAGGACTCCTGGGAGTAGCTGTGATGCAACTATGGTGTGGTTCAAAGCCCAACACATCTGCTTAGTTTCTTAAATTATTGGGAGAAGACTGAGTCAAGAGAATGCCAGTGTTAAAGGTCTCACCTAATCCCTCATTCTGTGGTGAACCCACTTTCTCCATAAAATTCACAGTTAAAACTACAGGCATAGAGGTTTCCAAGGTGCCCTTTGCAGGTGAGCATCCAGGTCTATGTTGCTGAGCCTGGCTGCTCCTTATGTGCACCTCTGCCATCTGACAAATGTCAAATGTCCCGATGTTTCCTAATGACACAGGGATGCTGCCCACTTCTTGAATGTTATCAATTTACACCTAGACCAGTGCATCTGAGTTATTGCTAGTCACAATGAGGTAAGATCAGGAAGTGACAGCAAGTATCTAGCTGACATTCATTGTCTTTACATTTGTACTCTATTTACCAAAAGTATCAGTCCACAATGAAAATTAGATATTTAAATTAAAACAAGAAACAACAACAACAAAAGGCCAAAAACCCTACTCCTATACTCCAGAGAGTGCCCCTGACATTCAGCTTGTTCGTTCAGAGGAAGGGGAAAGAGAAAGACCATCGATTGATCTCACTGTGCACTCTGCCTGAAGTACTCTTTGAAGTCTCGACTTCAACTCACTTTCATAGATTCTTTCTCTGACTACCTCCCTTAGTCTTACTTTTCCTTTCATTTCTGCTCCTCTGTATCTACACTTTAGTTGCTATGTTTCATTCCACTTTGTATTATGCACCTGTGCCTTCACCTAAACTAACCATCATGGAGCCTAAATTACCGGTCTTCAACTTGAAAACTAGATTCTGTCTTTTCAGATTCCCTGTATGACATATGACAACTAATAGTTGTGGAATCTATATCTATTTATCACCCAACAAACTAATTTTGAGTTCTGAATCTGCCAGGCACTATTTAAAGAGCTTGCAAACCAGCAGTGATCAGGACCCATTTGGTTTCTGTTTTCCTGCAGCTTGCATTCTAGTGTGTAGGAATGAATGAATTAGAAAATCAGGAGCATTTGAGTCGGGGGGGGGTGGGGGGGAGTCTCCAGGAGTAGCTAATGCATCCCTGTAGCTTTATCATCTCAAAACAGCTTTCCCTTGGCTTTGGCAGGATGAATCAACCAAGGACTGTCAGTCTGGCTTCAAAATAATCAGACTGTGCCTCAAAGTGCTTCACAAATAGGCACCAGCCCCAGGATCATTCATTTCAGGCCCCTCATTCTGTGAGTCCAGTCCTGATGCAAGAAATACCACCTCATCATCTTGTCACGTTGACAATGCTGCTTGGGTAAGCCCTTATCATTGTGTCTCAGCTCTGCGGGAACGTTGAGATTGCGCTGTAGAAAACAATCATTTAAAAACTGAAGTGGGAAAAGTGAGAGAAACAAGGGCTTACTCCTGGAATCGGGGCCTCTGTTTGGAATTGAGTCCTGTCACTGCCTAGTTTAAAGCCCAGGATGCCTAAAATAGAGCTATTATTTCAAAATGTTTTGAAATAGTGGACTGAATTTGTCCAAGTAATAGCTTCTGTGGTTTTTAGATTTTTATTTTTAGAGGAGTTTCCCTCTTTATTGGAATGAAATCTTCTGGGAAAGCCAAATCTGCAAACCAGACTAGTTATATTAGTTCAAAAATGTCACTCAAGCACCTACCAAATGCCAGGCACTGTGCAAGGTACTTTGTCAACAATAGGGGAAAAAAAGTTTACATCCAAATATGAGATAACGACAATGACAGCAAAAGCCACGTGCTATGCAGAAAAATCCAGGTGGGAAATGGGGGTGGAGAACACCAAGTGTGGTGTGATGTTGAGTGGGTAGGAAAGGCCTCTGTAATAAGTTAACGTTAAAAATGGCCTTGAGTGGGAGAGACTTTTGGGGTGTCGGGGAGATGAGTAAGTGCAAAGTGCCAGGCAGGTGTGTGCATGCGGAGTTTCAGGAATGGCAACCATCCATGGGGATGCAGCAGAGTGAGCCAGGGCACGGGAGTCTGTAGAGGTCATGAGGAGTAGGAAGGATGGTGAATCGAGGATTTTAGGGTTTTTAAAAGCTATTAAAGAACTTGGAGTGCAGGAGTGGCACGATTTGACCTACATTTTAAGTTGTGCCTCAGGAAATGCTCAGACTGTGTGTCTGTAGTCCCTGAAAGGAAATGCAGGGAGGCTGGGACCTGTGATGATAGAAGCTTGCAAAGTATCTATTCTGATTGCTGTCCTTCTTCAGTGAATTAAGAAGCAGAGTAATCACAGCGGAGTTCTACAAGACTGTCAAAGAATTAATACCAAAACTCCTCAAATTCTTCCATGAAATAGAAAAGGAGGGAACACTTGCAAAATCACTCTAGAAGCTAGAATCATCCTAGTACCAAAGCCAGATAAAGACTCATCAAGGAAAGAAAACCTCAGACCAATATCCCTGATAAACATACATACAAAATTTCTCAATAAAATTCTGACAAATCGCATACAAAAACATACTAAAAGATTGTCCACCATGATTGAGTGGGGGTTCATCTCGGGGATGTCAGGTTAGTTTAACACATGGAAATCAATAAACATAATTCACCACATCAATAGACACAAAGAATCATACGATCATATCAATAGATGCAGAGAAAGCATTTGACAAAATATAGCACCCTTTCATGTTCAAAACACTAGAAAAACTAGGGATAATAGCTTTTATGATGAGATATATATTCCTATCTATGCTAAACCCAAGACCCATATCATTCTAAATGGAGGAAAATTGGAAGCATTCCCTCTAAGAAATGGAACAAGACAGGGATACCCTCTTGCACCACTTCTATTTAACATAGTCCTTGAAATTTTAGCCGGGGCAATTAGATAGATGAAAGAAATTAAAGGGATACGAATAGGAAAAGAAGAACTCAAACTATCATTACTGGCCAATGGCATGATCCTCTACTTCGAGGGTCCAAGAAATTCCAACAAAAACTTCTAGAATTAATAAATGAATTCAGCAAAGTAGCAGGCTATAAAATCAAATCCATTTCTACACATCACTGATGAACCCTCTGAAGGGGAAATTAGGAAAACCACCTTATTTGTGCTCAATTTGTGTACAATGAATCGAAGAGCATTCTGCTATCATGATTACTTTTTTTCCTAATCAGTTAATCAGGCAAAATGAGAATGGGACAGTTGAGAGGTGTGAGAAGAGGGCAAGGTACAGAATTGCTTTTGAGCAGTGAGGGAGAGTGAGTGGACTTGGAATATGGGAGGCATTGCCAGGGAGCACAAACTGCTGGTCATAAGTTGATCATTTGTGAAACTGAAGCTCAAGGGAGACTGGTCAGAGTTGTGTATTTTTCTCCAGCTACAGTTCAGGTGGGTGGATACATTTCCCCTCCATCAATCATAGCATGGAGTTAGAAGAAAGAATTCCTTGTCTCCCCCCCCCCCCACCCCCGCCCCCGCCCCAACCCCAGTAGGAGGAGTCCAATGGAGTTGAAAAGGAGAAGGGAAGGGAGAGATGACAATAATGTACCCTGGGGTCAAAACTAGGTGCAGATGGGAAGGAGAACTGAGCAAGGGGAAAGGACAAAAGACCTGAGCTCCTGATGGGGGTCACAGAATTGAGATGTTAGACTGTAGAGAGTATTAGAGAAAGTGAGGGACAAAGACCTGCAGATGAGCCAGAGAGAAACGGTCCAAAATTAAATGTGGGAAGGAGTTCGTTGATTTCAGAGCTAACAAGGATGAGCATACAGCCACAGGGAGGGCTGAGGGAGTATAAGACTCCAGCACTCCATCAGACGATATGAGTGGCATGCTTGGAAGAGACTGGCATAAACTGTGGATTTATTTCTGCCACTGTTGGTATTTGACCCATTTCTCTGCAATGTCTACTCCACCTCCCTCTGCAATTCAAACAGCTTGTAAGATGATCCATTTGCAGCCGTAAAGTTCTTTGTTGATGCTGTGTGCACTTCAATTCAAGCTGCTCCTGACTCTGCCATGCTTTTGGCTGTTGGAACTTAGGCATTCCTTTGGATGTCCAGGGCCATGAGGATTATGGCAGCCATTGACAGTTTGCAATGCAGTTTCATAGCTGTCACCCCCATGACACTCTCAGAGCCAGGCTGCCACACATGGCTGAGCAGTTTGTCCACTGCTCATTGCCAGGAGACACCATCCGCATTATGAGACGCCCCCTAGCGCACTGCCATCACTGCTTTCCACAGCCATATGGTGATGAACCTGCTAAGGAGGCCTGGTGAGATTAGGGTTATTATTCTCATTTTAAAAATAAGGAAATTGAGGCTTAAGACTTTTTTTAAATCTAAAAATACAAAGAAAACAATTTTACAATAAAGTCCGTGACTGCTTCTCATAGTCTGTGTATTTTGTCAGTTGCCAGGAAATTACCCTGGAGAGAAGCGAACAATCAATTTCAAACTGTTTGCCTTTATTGCATCTTCTTCTCCGCCCCCACATTGAGAAATGGAAAATCCAATAACTAATAAAGAGCGCAGTAAAGTCCTTTCCCTTTGTCCAGAGGATTTAATCGCTGGGGTGAGCTCCACGGATATTTGCGCAGTGGAGGAGGTGTGAGTCAGCAAACTGGTGCTTCCTTGCACCAAAGCTCCTTGGAACCTCCTGCAGGGGCTTTGAGTGGCAGGCAGCACTGACCCAGGAAGAGCTGTCTGATACCCCAGGGGCTCGGCCACTGTCCCGGATCAGGGCCACCTGCCATGCTTACTAAGTTCCTGAGTATGGCTTGAGGCACCCATTGGTGCAATACTGTTGAACTTGCGGTCTGTTCATGGATGTGGGGCTATACCTGTGTTGGCCAAAACTTAATGGGATGTACACTGAGACTCGGGCAATCACCAACTGTCTGCTTTCTAAGGGAACCACTATTTGCAGAACCCTTGACTTGAATGTTCCTCCTCTCCTCTCACGGTTGGGCTGCCTTTGAGTGGGGTCCACTAGGACTGCAGTAGGGAATTATCTCTTATCTTCCCTGGTATCTGGCCTGCAAAAGGGCCCCTCCTCAGTTAGTCCCTATAGTGTCTTAAAACACAGGAGCAATTCTGTGCCTTTGTCAAAAACTGCTTGAAGAAAAAAATTTCTTAGCAGAGCTTCAAAGCTCTCCATAATTCATTATCCGATCCAGCTCCTTCCCACCAGCCTCATCTCTCCCACTCGCTACAAACTCCCGCTGCACCAGACGGTGCGTGACATGGCTTCCCTGCCTCTGCCCTCTCTGCTGCCTCTTCTGCTCACGGGTCCCACTTCCCTTGCTTTTCTCTTCTAAGGTAGCTCTTGCTCTCTTGCTTAATGTGGTTGGCACCAGCTGCTGCTTCCTTTTCATGTAGATTCTTATCCAACTGAGAAAATGTCTCTTTTATAAATATTTCATTCAACTGCATATGAGAGTCAACTGCAATGCGCTTTTAAATTAGACTTCTCTTAGATGCAACCGCTGGTCAGGTTCTGTGTTCAAATCTCCTGGTAGACTGCACACTTCTGGAGGACCAGAGACACTATACATCATGGACTCTTCCATGAGAGTCAGGCCAGGCCTGGTACAGGGCTTGCCCCATTAAACTGAATTTAAAAGCCATCTGAGCATATTACTTCCTTGATGGCAAGTGAGGCAAGTTGTGTATGTTTATAAATTGGCTGTTTCCAAGAGACACTGAGGCAATCATTTTTGGCTTTGCTTTCAGCTCTGAAGCTGAGGGTAGCTGGATGCTGGTGAAATCCTCTCTGGCAAAGACTGGCAAGCCACCAAATCTAGCAGCTGCAGGAGGGAGGTCTCATCAACTTTCCGTCTTAGTCTGGCTTTGTTCCCAAGAGTGTCCAAGGACTGCCGCCCCTGGGAATCCCAGCGATTCAGAACATGGCCCCCAATTCAGAACAAAGATGACAGTGAAGAGGGGAGCCAGATAGTACCAGCTTGAGGGACGAGTGTGTGCTGCAGGTTGGGCGTGGTTCATGTGACCCCCCGGGGATAGACGAGGACAGGACAGTCTGTGCCATGGAAGGTACCAGGTGGCCACATGCTCAGAGCTCATTTAGGTAATCATTTCTGATACAACACAGATCTCTGATAATTATGTGTGCAGCTTTTCCCTTCAAAACAATGGTGAGAACCAACCTGGTGTCAGGTCCTCTAGACTCAGTGTTCTCGTCCCCCTGCCTGGCAGCTGTCAGGATTCTCCGTCCTCTCTCTCTTTTCCAGGCAGATTCTATTATAAAGAGGGGTTCTGAGGGAGCTCACCTGGGAGTTTGCATTTTGGCTGAGAGTAAGCTAAACAAATGGCACATAAGGGACTGGATGCTAAGCAGCAGCCATCGGCAAAGGGTCAACGGGGAGCAGACTATGGCATTTCCCCTGCCCTTGAAATTGTAGCATGGACTGGCCTCTTCCTTCACCTATATGTACTCGGGCATCTGTCTATCACAGTTCTTGACAGATTGGAAAGGTTCGATAGATGTTTGTTGAATTTAAACACTAAATTTTGTGAAAATAATTCTGAACACATTTAGGAAACATCTACTATAAATACTATCAAAGTTAAAAAGACAGTAGGAAAAAAATGATCTCTGGCTCAACTACTAGACCAACTGACAAGTCAAGATAGGTAGAGAAGAGAATAATAATGATAGAAGACATAGAGAAAAGTTTCTTGACCTTGGCAATGATTTCTTGGACGTGATACCCAAAGCACAGGCAGTAAGAGCCAAAATAGATGAGTGGGGTTATATCAAACTAAAAAGCTTCTGTACAACTAAGTGAAAAATTTTTTTAAAAAAATGAAATAGCATATAGAAAGGAAGAAAACAATTGCAAACGACATATTGTATAAAGTGTTAATTTTATGTATAAAGTGATCTAGTCCATATATCTAAAACACTTCTTATCTTTCAAAGCTCAACTCAAAATCTCTTCTTCCAGGTGAGCCTTCACTCACCCCATTTAAAGTACTCCCTACCGTCTCCTGGCCTTGTATCTGCTTTCATAATGTCCACCTCTGTGTGAAATCAACAAACTTATTCCTATAGCTCCTTGCCTGTTACTGGCACAATGAATTTGAACACAAGGTCACTCAGAGCAGACGCTTCATCTTCCCTTGATTACAGAGCTAAGAACAGGCCAGGGCCTCATAGACACACCTTTTGCATTTGTTACACAAAAGAACCCACGAACTTTCATAGCCAACCAAATTCTCCCCATATTTGAGAACATGGTTGCTTCCCGGGGTCACGGGAGTGAGGCTAAGATCAATTCCAGACCGAAAGCAGCTCTCATTTCGGGAGGCTGTAAGATTTACAGCGAGAATGAGCTCTGAGTAGCTGAGCTGTGATCTAGTCCAGAACAGCATTATTGGAATAACTAATGACTATGAGCAAGACTGGGAACGAGACAAACCTAAAAACGTTTACAATTTTTTAAAACTAATGTCAACAGCGAGTTCAACCCATAGACAGAACATAGGTGGTCTAGATATCCCCTCTGCTTGAGATGCATTTCTTTATCCATCTATCTAGTCACATGAACTAAGACCCAGAAATGTGCCAAATGCTGTGCTTCGTTCAGTCTCAAAGCGTTTACAAAACTGTTCCGCAGATGTTATTTCAAGTGACTTTTAAACATGATTCCCTAAACATGCATCCTTGGAAATAAGTAGATACTCTATAAATATTTATCCTTGGAAATTGATAAATAAGTATTCTATAGATAAACATGACTGCAAAGCAATCTTCAGGGATAGGACCTGCTTCTCGGGTAAAGCCATCTCAAGACTCGGCCCCTGTGCAAAGAACCCTAACGCCAATCTTGGAAAACTCCTTCCCTACAAGTTCTTTAAGCTTACACACGTGGCATCTGGATCACTCAGGTTCAAGGGTTTGCCTGCAGAAACAGTTAATTTTTACGTTTCACTTCGTTTTGCCCTGTATGGATGTCTCTGCCAGGCCATGCTTTGTGCAGTGTCCCGGATTACGGAGGGAACACCAGCCTTGTCAAAGTTGCTATGCTTAAAATCTTGACTCCGCCATTTACGACTGGTGAGTCTTTGCACACATTATGGAAACTCTCTGAAATGGGCTGCCTTCACTTGCAAAACTGGCATAACCATAATCTAACAGGATCTTTGTGAGAAATAAATGTGAAGAAATGTGTGAGGTTCCTGCGACATAGTAGCTGTTGGAAAGATAAGTTATTGTTCTATTCTTTAGCCATTTTATTGAGGTTTAATTAAATTGAAAAAGCTGTAAATATTTAATGTGTACAACTTCATGGGTTTGGAGATAAGCATACATGTGTAAAATCATCTCCAAAGTCTATATACATATACCAACTCTAAATTCTTCCTCCACCCTCTTTATTAACTAATTATTATTTGTGATTTAAACACATGTGCATGTGAGTGCACTCACACAGGGATGTAGTTCAGTGGTGAAGTACTTGCCCGACAGGCATGAGGCACTGAATACTATTCCCCCGTACCACAAAAACAAAAAATGAAAAACCCCTCAATAAGATTTCTGCTCTTAGCAAAATTTTAAACATACAATGCAGTATTTTCTATATAAGCACTACGTTTTACAGTAGATCTATTGAACTTATTTATTCATCTTGTATAACTGAAACTCTTTGACAAGTACATTGTTTCCATGTTGCCCCAGTCCCTGGCAATGGACATTATAATTCCTGATTTTTTGAGTTCGACTCTTATATTCCACATATTACTGAAATCATGTGGTATTTGTTCTGTGTCTGGCTTGTTTTATCTAATACAATATCTTCCCCTTTCATACAGTTGCCTCTGGTAGAATTTTCTCCTTTCTTTAATGACAGGATAATATATTGTACGTATAAGCCACATTTCCTATTCATCAGAGGGTGAAAGCATCAATAAATATTTACACAGCTTCTGTGCCTTGACTATTGTCAATAATGCTGCCATGAATATGGGAGTACAGATATCTCTTCAATATCTAGTTTCAATTACTTTGGGTATGTTCCCAGAGGTGGGACTGTTTGGTCCTGTGGTAGTTCCATTTTTTTGTTTGAGGACCCTCCATACTGTTTCCCATCCTGGTTGCACTAAGACACGTTCCTCCTGGCAGTGGGCAATTGCTCCCTTTTCATCCTTGCCAACACTGGCCCGTTGTTTTCTTAACAGTTAGTTTAATAGGTGTGAAGTGATACCTCATTACGGTTATGATTGGTATCTCCCTGATAATTATGGATGTTGAGCTTCTTTTCATTAGCCATTTGTATATTTTCTTTAGAGAAATGTCTATTCAGTTCCTTTGCCCAGATTAAAAATCTGATTATTTGATGTTTTGCTATTCTTTGAGTTCCTTATTCCCTATGATCTCAGGATGGAGGAAGCCAAGATGCTTCTTCATTCTCATTTCTCAGGATCCTGAAGTGTTGGAGCCAAGTCTTGCTATCTCCAAGAGCTTGTAGACAGAGGAGCTTGCTGGACAAGTTGCTCCTGGTCTCCCAGGCCATTTGCAGACCTGGCTTTATACGTGCACTGAGGCCTTCACACTAGGATTTCTGTGGCACAAAATGCTATGGAACCTGTTTGGTACCCAAGCAGGAGCAACCTGGAAGTCAGGGGAGTTAGCACTCTGCAATGGTTTGAATGTTGGTTCTCTCCAACTCATGTTGCAATTGGTTGTCACTGTGGTGTTGTTCGGGGGAGATAAGCCCTTCAGGAAGTTATCAGGCTTGAGGACTCTGTCCTTGTGGGTGGGACTTACACCATTATCTCAAGACAAATTGCCCCCGCCTTTGCCTCTTTGCCATTCTGCTTTCTGCCATGTGATGACACTGCAAGAAGGCCCTTGCTAGTTGCCAGCACATCAATCTTAGACTTCTCAGCTTCTGGGAATATCAGAAAGAAGATTTCTATTTATTTTCAATTGCCTCATCTCATATGTTCCATGAGTAGGAGACTGACACGTTCCATGGAGTAAGTGCAAGTGGATCCAGTAAACACCTTTTTCTCACTTTGTTCCCCTGGATTCTGTTCAGAGCTGAATCCGAGGTTGAACACTCAAGGTTTGAGTGCTGCCTTTCATTTGTTCTCCTTCCTTTGCCTCATGGCTGTTCTCTCTTTTCTGCTCCCTGGAATTGCACTCTCCAGTAAACTGCAGGTGCACACCCCAGGCCCCAGGCTCCACTGTCCAAGACGACCTTTGCCCCAACTTGCTCCTGCCCTCTCCGAGCCTCCTATGCCTCCATACTCCTCCCTCGCCACCAAGTCGGTTCTTTTTCAAGGTGGACTGAGAAGCTGCTAATGGCTTGCCAGGCCTGATACACCCTTTCAACCCCATGCTTCTCTGAATCCTAAACTCTACTCTCAGAACTGACATTTGGTGTTTGTTGAAACCAGGAAGTAAGACTGCATGGAGGGTGAAAGGCAGTGATGGGATCATACCTGCTAACCTAGCCCAGGACTTATGGAACCCTAAGCACCAGGCACCATTCCTAGCTTTGTGGGGAAGAAGGGAGAAATGAACAGCTATTCAGCACCTGTGGAATTCATTCGTTCCTTCATAAGTTCATGGCTCACCTTCCTCTGCTGTCTCCCACGTGCCAACTGAGTGAGAAAGCCCTGCTCACAAAGGGTTGGGATATCATAAATGGACAGTCTTACTGAAGCTTCATAGTTGTGCTTTGTAATTTGTTAAATGCTATCTTATCTTTTAAATGGAACCTGGCAGCCAACTTTGGATGCAGAGTTATCTCCGTTCCATGGTGAGAAAACTAAGGCTTAGTGATTAAGTGGTTTCCCAGAGATCTCACATGGGGTTAGGTATGAATTCAGGTCTCCTGCCTCTAAGTCCCCAGTTCTTCCTAACTCACTTAACTGACCTTTGACTACAGAGATAGGTGGGCCTCCCCAGAACGAACTTGTCCTCTAGTCACTCAGATCGGCCCTACTCAGTTAGTGCAGCTTCTGTTACAGGATAGCCTGCAGCAGAAAGTGTTTCATGGTATCCTCACTTGTCACATGGTCCAGGTAGAAATAAAATGACAAAAATATAAATAATTAAATGTCATAAATGTAAACTAAGCACTCAAAAATCTCTATACCTGATTAAAAAAGATGCCTTTGCAAAGTTGAAATTGAGCATTGGGGACCCAGTCTCAAAATTACAGAAAAATTGAACGTATAACATTCTCTGGCATGGGGCATGGGAATACAGTACTCTGGTAGAGCATTTCAGAAGGCTGTGTGTGGTCCTGTCTTACCTAAAGGAAAGTTTTGGAGCTCCTCTCAAAGCTATGCAAACAGCTTCTTCCCTTCACTCATCGAGGTTGCCTTATCTTGGAAAAATTAGTCCCAATATTTAAAAAGAGAGTAAGCAAGTATTCACGAACTAACCAAATATAATTTTAAAATATTATTGAAAACAGAAATATAATTCAAATATAGAAGCCAAAGCATTAGCTAGATACAGAGCTCAATGGTGTTAGAATATTAGTTTCAAGTAAAAAATATATATGGGATTGAATCGCCACAGCAAAGTTGACTCAGGGACAAAATTTAGTTTTCAAATGGGAGTTAATTCACCATCCCAGGGAACTGTTGCTCTTATTTACAAAATCAGGTCTCCCTCATTAAAGCCACAGTGCTCTTCCAAGACAATAATGAAGAATAATGCAGCTTTTCATTGCCTCTGGGGTATGTCTGTGCACAGATGGCCCTGAAAATAAAACAGTATTTTGGACTGATTTCAGTGTTTTGTTTTTCTTCTTCCTCCTCCTCCATCTCCTCCTCCTCCTCCATCTCCTCCTCCTCCTCCATCCTCCTTCATCTTTTCCTCCTCCTCCTCTTCCTCCTTTTTCTTTTTTCCTTAACTGAACTCCTATGAATGGGTATAACACCTGCCATGTTGTATAGTTTCCAAAGAGCTCCTCAAGATGAATGGGTAGATGCACCCTGGTGCACACATTCTTTATATTTATATCGACAACCTATAAATACATGTTTATGCAAATCGACCAACTAGTTATGTATTGTGACAATCTCTAGAAATAAATCCTGGGCTCTGCATGGATTTAACTTCATTGCTGTTAAATCTTTCTGAGATGGCCTGTGGTGGCTCAACTGATACTCAGTGTTTTCTGCAGCTCAAATGCCAGAATTTTTTGCATCTTCTGTAGCCTGGGGCAGCACAGAGGCTGCATAATACACTCTGTTTATAACTTTTCCCTCAGAAAGCAGGGACCAGAGTGGTTCTAAAGAATGTCCCTAGTAAAACATTAACTTTTCTAGCTAAATGTTATTTCTCTGTGGGGGCTTTTATCCTGGAGGAATCCAAAATACACTGGAGGCATTCAGAGTACTAATGGGCAGCGGTGGAGATAAATTTTTTCCATCATCTTCTATAGTAAGTGGGTGAAAATTTTTGTTTCACTTTCCAAAATCTTAATGACTTCTAGTATCTTAAAGAGTAAAAGTCCTAACCTGAAAGCCAAGTCTCCCTCCATCTGTAGCAGTCATGCACTGGATGTTTATCTAGGAGAATTGTGCTATGGGTCAGCATCCTTGGCCTCAATAGACCTGGCAATCTATGGGAGACAAAAAATTGCACAGTTAAGCATTTAATTACAGCTGTAGTAAGTGTCATGAGGGAGAAATCCAGGGTGCTGTGCGAACTTCTAATTGATGATCTAGCCAGCACGGAGTTGTGATGGACCTTGAAAATTCCATGTGAAGAAATTTGGTCTAGATCAAAGGAGAAATCAAAAGTCACCATGGGATTTCAATCAGGGGGATAACATGATTAACTATATCTTTGAACATATTACTCTGGTTGCAATTTAAAAGTGAACAGAAGTGGAGATCTGAGGCCAAGAAACCAGCCAGGGATCTGCTATAGTGGTCCAGACGGAAATGGTGGAGGATTGTGGATAAATGTGATGGTGATGAAGAAGGAATAAAGCTTGGAATAAATCTGAGTAGTAGTATAATTAACTGAGCCTTTACCTTTCAGTCTGGTACTCTGTTACAATCTCCCTCTCATTTATTTAAATTGTATAATTTACCTTTATTGGCTCTTATCTTTATAAGAGGAATGACCTCCACTTTGTCAGAGGAATAATGCCAATTTCAGGCATATGATTTAGCATTTGGTCTTAAATACACTGGCCATTAATTTTTCCCTATCTCTGATATCCCAAAGTCCCCCTAGAAACTGATCTGTCCACAGAAGTGGGTGCTGGTTCAGGGAAATGAGAATGAATCTTTGGACAATTGTATTTGATTCTTTTATGCACAACTATCCTTATAGAAGTTAAACCAAACAATTTTTATGTAAAAAAAAAAATCTATATGCAATACAAATCATTTAAATTCCATTGATTTATGGTTTGGGCCAGTTAATGCAGGAGCTAGGTTAAATTGGCATTTGCAAAAGGATTTGATAGGTTTTGAAAAAGGGGGCTTCCTAAGCAAACTTATACTGTAAACAGGATTATATGGGCCCAAACACCACTGGTAGATACCAGTAGTTCAGCTTTTTCACCCTTTCTGTGTCCAGGAAAGTAAACTTCATATGATAAGGTCTCAATATTTTCACCCATATAACTTGTAGCCTAACAGTGTCAGGATGTGTGAAGGTGAAATGAGATGACCTGTGTGATGCACTTTGCAGTTTCAGGTGTCTCATAAACATCCCCAAGATGGTAGCTGCTATTACTTGGGAAAAGCCATACTTGTTGAAACAACCGAAAAAAGCACATGCAAATCATTTTGTATTTCTGAAAACTGGCACATACAAGATACAAGCTGTCATTAGACTTGTGGCTTGAAGCCCTTGGAGATAGCAATTCATTAAGAGTTCTAAACTGCAGGCTTCAGGTGATTCCTCTTTCCTCCATACTTGTCATCAATTATACTTACAAAATGACTCCATCTCCTGACACAAGGGTTTCTTTTGCACTTAAATTGGTGCCTCTCTTGTCTCTGTTTTAGGCCAGCCACCTCATAGGCAAGGTAAAAGGGGGATGGATTTTGAAGGCCTAGAATACAATCTGGTTCTCCTACTCACTAGCTTGTAACCTTAGGCAAATGCATTGTCTTCCACATTCCGTTCTTCAAATATTTCATTTGTAGAAAAAAATGTGAATGGAGTTGTTCTATTTTGCCCATTCAGGTTGTTTTGAGAAAGATCTACATGTGCTCCAAAGTCCAATGTAGGCATAATGGAATATTATTGATGTTTTCATATCTTTGGTTTCCTATAATTATTTGGCAACCTCTTTCCCTTAGCTTGGATAAAAAGGAGTTTTTGCTCCTTATTTTATTTATTGCCCATTATTTCCCTTATTTAGGAATTGCTCTGATTGTCATCAAGGCCATGAATCTCAAATGTTTTGAAAATCCAGTGCAGTGATGCAATTCAGTCAGAGAGTCCCCTCTGAGGGCTGGGTCACTGGATCTGGATAAGATAAGGGGAAGGAGGATGATTCAGGTCTGAACAATTCTGAGCCACAGCTTGGTTAGGGCACTGAGGGTCTTCGTTCTCTACCTGTCCTTTTAAGGAGTATATAACTATCCCTGGAAAAAGCAGACTTTTGAGTCAGAAAAGTTTGAATTTTTGTCCTGCATCCACAACACGCTACTTGTGGGACATGAGCTGTTTTTCTTTTAGCTCTATGGTCTTCAGTGACCTCTTCTGAAAATGGAAATGGGAAATATCTCCTCCTTACTGGCTCAGTCACCTTGGCATATCCAACTGGGGTTGCCTCAGGGCCTTTGCCAACACTCTTCTTTCTGCCTGGATCATATTCATTCCTGCTCTGACCGTGGTTGGTTTTGTTTTGTCCTCCAGCATTGCTTAAAATATCAGTTTTTAAGAGAAAGTCTTATCTTCATGTTTTATCAATTCAGTCCCCACTGCATTGCATGGGTTTATTGTGTCTGTTATTTCTTTTCTGTAAATTCTATAGTTCTATTTTGTTCTTGGTGTGTATTCAATGTCAACACAATGCCTACCATATAGTAGGACATTAATAACATTTAATGAATGATGAATAAATGGACTATGAGTGAACAAAATAATTCTCATATGGATTAAATAGAATAACAAATTAAAACACATTTTAAAAGTCCTTGACACATATTAAACACCCTGAAAAGTCAATTTCTTGAGTGTGATAAACATTTGTTTGGGCAGTGACTAATAGTAAATAGTGTAAAGTACTTTATGATAATGGTGGGAAATCGGGACTGATTGATTGATATAATTTTCTCCAAGAACAGCTAACATGGTCCTGAAGGAAAAGGAAGTAGCTATGTTAATCAATTCAATACTTGTTCTTTGCCTTGGTCTTTTAAATCGGACAAAACGAATTGTTATTTATGAGAAAGCTCAGCTCTGGTTCCTGAGTTTCTCTATGTTCAGGTTTATATTTCACTCTTGACAAAACATTATTTCCCACTTCTATGAAAATAATACCAAGTTTTCTTAAGCATTTCCTAGGTGTGAAAAATGTCATTTATACAAATATTAGCTTAGGCCTCCAAAATATGTAACTAATTCTATTTCTTTTGGGATCATCAGTCCTACAGAAACTATGAATGATTCAAAAGAATGTTTTCACTAAACTTATATTTATTTCTATTGATTTTTAAAAACAGAACAGTCAGACAATTTAAAATTCAATTTTGTACAACTTAGAAGGTTATCACACTTGACAGAATGAATGCAAATCACTTTATCAAACATTTATTGAGCACTTGCAACATGCCAGGTCCTGTGACCAAAGATAAGCAAGAAACTGTGCACACTAGCTAGAAACCCAAAATTCACTAAGACAAGCCCATAGATATCTACTATATAAGACAGGGTAAGTGCCAAACAAGTCCTGTGGTATGCTATAACATAGCACAGAGGCTGAAAATGGACTTTCTGTGTAGCTTTGCAAAGCAGGACCAAAAAAAAAAGTCATTCTGATGAAATTTCTTGGGAAAAATAACTTTTAATTACAAAGATAATTTTCTTAATGGGTAGATTAGGTCAAATAATAATTTTATCTCATTAACTCCCCAGCCCCCATTCATATTTACTAGTTAAGAGATTTGGGTTGAAAGTGCTTAAACCAGTTTAAGAAAAATAGAACTGACGGCTAACGTAAGCGAAAACTCCATTGGTGGACCTGGGTCAAGCCTTGCCTGAGAAGTGATCGACTTCCATCGATTGACTTGAACTCCTGCTGTTTTGGTCCCATTCACAGGGAAGCTCTTGTTCTATGATCAATGATGGCTGCTTCAGTTCCAGGACCTGCATTTCCCTTTTCTAGCTTCAAGGCCAGGGAAAAGGCAAAGTGTCTCTTCTCCAGAGTCCCAGGAAAGATTTCATGGTGACTTCTGACTTTCGGTGTTTTATTTCCAAGTAAATCATCATAACCAAGGGAATGCCGCATGCTGATTGGTGCTGGCCAATAACGATCTATCTCTAGAATGGGAAATGGATAAAATTCTACCCACATATCAAATGGGCTGGGAATAGGAAAAATTCAGATGCAGTTTACCAAAAGAAGGGTAAAGGAGTTTGGATGGCAAATACTAGGCTACATGTAACTCAGAAGACTAATTGGGAGAAGAATGGATAAGAAGTAATGATGGGAGCAGGAATGGAGGATATTATGCGAAGAGGAAAGAAGTCAGACATACGAAAACAAATATCTGTGATCTCTTGTAAATGTAGAGTCTCAAAAAGTCAAGTTTGTAGAAGTAATTAAGAGTAGAATGGTAGTTTGCAGAGATGAAGAGGGAAGGTAGATGAGAATGGGGAAAATTTGGTCAAGGGCAAAAATTTCAATCAGACAAGAGGAATAAGTTTTTGAGAACTATGACTATGGTTAGAAATTTTGAAATAAACATTACATCATTATTAAGCAGATTTTAAATGTTCATATCACAAAATGATAAGTATGTGAGGTGATGATTGTTAGCTTGATTTAATCATTTAATATGCATGTGTATAGAATTATATATATTCATGAATTAGAAATTTGAAAAGAACATAGTGGTGATGATTTTTCCAGATTATTTAAGTTAAAATATGATCAGTGTACTTTGCTGTTGCTCTTCATCTTTGGCTTTAAAAAAATAATCCATTTTATCCAATGTCAATTTATTAGATATTTGCAGAGGCCTCCCATACCCTAGAACAGTGTTGGACATATGGGTATAGTCCATACTCTCAAAAGTTTGCCGTTACCCGAAACAAGCAGGAAAGACAGAATCAGAAATCTGTTTCTACTTCCTTTTTTAAAAAAGCATCCAGGCAATATAAATTCCATATTGTTGAAGAATTGCAAAAGAGGTTTAATAAGCTAACGGGGAGATTAATATTGGACAGCATGAAGAGTCCAGTGATATACATGTCCCAATAGAACCAAGACAACATCTGTCTTTAGTCCAGCTTCCAAAGTGATCTACTTAAAATATGGATGGAGCCAGACATTTGCTTAGGTGGTCCATTCTGCATTCCTAAGTGTGGTGCCCAGCCACGGTCTCATTCTCTATTGCCTCCTTGATGCTCTTGATATTGTAGGCTTGGGAACATCTCAAGTCCCACATATGAATTCATGCCTCTATATCATAGGTGCTATTTCTTCTGTTTTCTCTCTACCTCCAGTTGCAAATTGAGTGTCACTTCTTCTGTGAAGACTTCTCTATTTGTCCTAGTCAGATTTAGAAGTTTCCGTCTTTTATATGCCATAGCATTGTGTAAAGTTCATATCTCTGAGTATTCATTCATTCATTGCATGGTAGTAGGTTTGTCTTTGTCCATCTCACATCCTTGGAGACTATGAGCACTTTGGAAAGAAGCAGTGCCATATTTTTTTGTATTTTCTGGACTAGCTTGGAGAACAGCACACAGATATTTGTTGAGTTACATGAACAAGGATAGCCTATGGACTGTCACCACAAAGTAGTCATTCTTCTTATTCTCCAGCAGAAATCTATTTTCACAGTCCTTCATCTAGGAAATGTGTTTAAATGACTCTTTTTTTTTCCCAAGTGGCTTAACCATTTAAAAAGACAAAGTGGGCCATCAATCTGACTCAGTTTAAGAAGCACCAAGGTAGAATAGGAATAAAACTAGAAGGGCCTGAGAAAATCTGGGTTTCTGTCCCACCTCCACAGCTAACATGCTCTGTGATCTTTCAGTTCATCTCCAGGCATTTAGTTTCCTCATCTGTAAAATGGGGCCTGAGTAGTTGCTCATTTGAGAAAGATCACTCAGATCTAGATAGAATCACCCACAGTAGACAGAATCAAACCTAGGATCTGCCTTGGATCCTTCTGAGCATTCAACCTTACAGAGGAAGGGATGTGAAGGACTCTAAGTTTATTTATCTCAACTCGCCCACCCTCTAGATTCAGGAATCCATTGGTCAGCCCTCCTAGGAGGTAGTGTCTGACCTCTGACAGATCCATCTGGTGGTAGGCCTTTTACTTCCTGTAGTGCCCCTTATTCTATTGCTGGACAGCGCGCACATTAGAAATCCTCTACCTTGAGCTAAAATCTGCTTTCTGTGACTTTGCTCCTTGGTCTTGATCAGCTCTCAGGAGTCACAAGAGTAAGTCAATTCCACTTGTGCCTATGATAGCCCTTCAATCATGGTGAGACAGCTCTCATAGTTCTCCTGAGCCTCATCTTGTTCAGATTAGACAGCCTAAGCTCCTTCAAGCATGTCTCACCTGTTCTGGATACTGATGCCCTCATTATTCTCACCACTGTCCTTACAACACGCTTCATTGCACCTGGAAGGCCCCTCTGGAAGAGAGTTGAATGCTCAGAAGGGTCCAAGGCAGATCCTAGGAAGCCATAGCTTTCCTTGTGCTAGTCATTGAACTTTCTCCCTCCCTGCCTAATGGTTCTACAATTTTCGGTTCAGCCTCAGACTCTTGTTGGCTCAAGTTGTGCTTGTGGTCAATCAATATTTGAAATATTTCATAGTTCAAAATAAAAACTTTAAAAATCCTCTGTCAGTTCAAGTTTCCCTTATTGTACTTACTTATGCAATGACTTTTTAACCCTACGTGGTCTCCATTAAGCTACATGGCTCTCAGTCCTTCAATACCACAACCCTCCCAAGAGTCACTTTGCAGAGTAGTGACCACAGGTCATGATCCTTGGCTGAGGTATTGAGCCAGGATCATTCTGCACACCCACTTGACAGTTCACTCTCTGGTCTCGTCTTCCTGGCTAGCTGACTTGTGGCCTACCAGGTTCCTTTCTTAGTTGCCTCCCTTTCCTTCACAGTACTGGACTCTCCCTAACATTTCTTTCTTTGGTACCTATATGAACAAGAACAAATGACTTATCGCCAGCCTCAGCCTGCAAAGCTCAGGGAAGCCTCTTTTTCTCTATAACAAGGAAGTGAACTAAGTTCCATTCTGTTAGTTTTATTAACTCTTATTGGTTAAAATAGTTTTGAAATTAATTTTGATTTCAGTATAGTCGAATATGGGGGATGGAAGGAGGCAGGGTAAAGGAAATAATAAACTGTGGGAATCATCTTGGAGTTTTGCTAAGATGGAGGTTGATTATGGATTCCGGAATGTAGTAGGTACTCAATACATGCTAATTAAAGACAATTTATGGGAAGGCTCTTTAACAGATAAGGGAAGTGAATTACAAATAATAGATGAATGAGACTAGAACCCTTTAAGGACCAAAAACATCAGAGAAGGAGGCTGTTTCTAATTCAAGAGAACTCAAGCAAAGAGACTCAGAAGAAAAATACATTTGCTTAGAGGTGAGAGAGGATAACAAGTGGCAAGTTTGATTTGCTTTGCCAAACTGTTAGTGTAAGCTTTGCAAGAAAGAATTATATCAAGAATTTTGGAGAGAAGAACCTTCTTTGATGTGATCTGACTCCGAGTTTTATATCAAACCCACTGGGGTGACTGAAATGTCTAAGATGGTACCACATGGTTGGATAATCCTGGGTGGAGTCCAGCTTTTCTTTACCTCCACAGCCCAGACCCCTCTGAGCTGCCTAAAGCTGAATTGGTATACTCGGTCGGTCCTTCCACCAGAAGACTGTTTCTTAAATTCTCCACAGTGGGATGTGTTGAATGTCAAGCTTATATAGTCGGGGAATGTGGCTTTCAGTAGAGTCACAATGCTGTAGTCTGGGTTATAGGTATTGGAGAATACCAGGAATTGTTGTTCCCAAGATCGCCAGACTCTCACTTGTATTGTTTTAACTTATACACAGACATTTCACTATTTTCTAATTTTAAGTTTGGCCAGTCTATCTCCTTTGCTTTATTTTCTCACGAGAATTTGCTGTGTGCTCACTAGAGTCTGGATACTGCCCTTGGCCCTGGAATAATCAGGATGAATCAAATAGAATCTCATAATAATCATAATGCATAGTAAATATTGCAGAAGGGCATACCAGGTAACGAACTGAAACCATTCATGGGGTCAAATACGGTGCCAAAGTCTCAATTAGAGGCAGGAATCATGCAAGGGCAGAGTTTCAAATTCTGAGCATGAATGTGATTGAGAGAGTCAGGCAGCCATAGAACTGTATCCCAAATGCTGTCTCTCCTGTCTCTTCTGGAATGTGCCATTACTAAGTATGCTATTTCTCAAAAGCACCTCACTCCTGGGCTTTGGAACAAATACATGGTTCTTGAATATAATGTGTCTCCAAGAATCATTTCCTACCTTGTCAGCAACAAAAAAGTAATAATTCCATACCTCAAAGAATGAGTTTAAGATTACATAGTGACAGAAGATTTAAAAGAGAAACCCCACCCCAATGGATAGAAACTCTACAATAAAAACTATATTTAGATAGCAAAATCATTTAGGAGCAAGTTGTCGAATATTAAATGATGCTGAGAAAAGACACATTTGCCATATTCTTTGAAGTCTGAAAATTACAGTTTCATATACTTTATGGAGCTTAAACCATTTGAATAAAAATGAAATATCTCTTGGCTAGAAACACTATAGCTGTGGTCTGCTTTCATTTCCTCAGGACTATAACTGAGATGGAAAAGGAGGAGATTCAGGAGGCAAAATTTTCTTTTTTGGTCTGTCTCCTGCTGGGACAGATGCTGAGAGAAAAACAGAAAACCTGCTGCAAAGTTTTGCTTGAGGAAAAGAAGGCAAAGCATCAAGTGTGTGACAAGAATTTTTCTCCTGGAGATTAAGCTAAATTTTTTCTTTTTTTTTTTAATCTATCTCCTCCCCACCCCCAAACTGAGCAAGTACCCTCTCAAGGGCAGGATTTAAATTATACAGGTTTTTAGGAGTAACATTGATTTGGCTTAAGTCTGTTTGGTATAGCTTAAAAATGTTGCTCTGCTAGGACTTTTAATGATGAAATTGCTGAAATATGCTTGCAATATCAGGAGATTACTTGGTACATGGATTGGGCATGATTCTAAAACTTTATTGATTTGCCAGTTTTTATGCCCCAAAGACTCAGTCATTTGTACCGTAGTCTTATATATCATTACACAAAGTATTTAGAAAACTCTAGTAGTTTGAGCCTGAATTTTAACAAAAGAATGTGGAACTTTTAATATAATGGCCACTATTTAGTTTTTTGCTTCATGTACTACAAAAAAAATTAATAATGAATCCAAAGATTCTCAGAAAAGCTTTAAAAGCTTTTAAAGAGGAAAACAAACAAAAATGACTTAGACTTCAAATTTAAAAGGTCAAAAGAAGTAGGTTTGGTGAAAATATTTATCCATATTGAGTGTATTGTTGTTTCCATCTGGAGAAATACAATGAGAAATGCTTAAAATCTTTTCTGGGAATTGCATTAATTCTTGATGCACTCTTGGCCTTCCGTTGTCTTATACGGTTGTGCCCCTGACTCATTTTTGAGACCTCGAAGCTGTTTGCAGATTAGGCTCTAGTAAGGATAGACCATGAGAATGTTCTTACACCCCTGCTGATCAACAGCACCAGGTCTCTGTCTTAACCACTGATATAAACCAGACCTGCACCTGACGTGGAAGACAGTAGTGGATATGAGGAGGAGGTTGGAGAAACCCAGGTTCTAATCCCAGTTCTACACCAAACGCACTCAGATGGTCCACCTGGAGGACTGAGGGTCCCTCCTGCCTTTCATTGTTCTCAGCAGTGGTCACAGTTTAATATCTGGCTGCCTCTGTCCAATCCTACTGTTGACTCCAATGCTGACCCTGCCGTTCTGTTCTTCTAAACCAATTTCATCCTCTTTAGTGTGGTCCATTGGCAGAACTTCCCTCCCATCCTGGACCCCTCCCTGCACCCTGTAGGAAGGGTCGCCATCGTCAACCTTTCCCTGTGTCCCGTGGCTCCTTTCCTGCTCCTTCCACCCCAGGCCATTTCAGGAGCTCTTGTTCTCAGCTCCCTGGCTTCTCTCTGGCCTCTTCCTCAGGGCTCTACTTCACTTTCACAATTACCATTATCATGTGCTGATGGCCAGGGGTCCACATTTTCCATCTCCAGTTCCAACTCCCTCTCAGCTATTGTGTATTAACACGAGGATGTTCCATCATCTCAAACACACACACACACACACACACACACACACACACACACAGCAGAGCCCAAACTAAATTTACCACCTAATTTTCCAAATTAGGTTTTCTAGGATGGCAGCCTCTGGGACAGGAGTCCCCTGTGTTTATCCTTGGCTAGCAAGGCAATAAACCTGTTTCCTTTCCCTCAAACTGTGTCCTCACTATTGGATGGGCACTGGGGACAAGGACTGAGGTTTCGGTAACAAACGTGGTACCCTAGGTAGGACCCGAGAGCAGCCCTGGCTCGTGCATCTTTCGGCAGGCCTGGGTCTCCAAGCAACCCCACTTCCGTGATGAGGATGTGAGGTGCTGGTGAACTTGTTGAAAACCAAGATAGTGAGTTTGCCTCCTGTCAAACCAGAGGAGCTGTTCCTGTGAATAAAGGGAGGGCCTGAGGGGCCATCCCAGCAGCTGGCAAAGCTCCTTCTACATCCGGGAGCTCCCACCTTCTCTCCCTGAATGGCACAGGTAGCTCCATCACGGTCCACTTTGAGTAAAAGGAACTCAGTTAAGTCATGACACCCTTGGCCATCTGGCAAGTCCCCTGGTGAGCAAGCAGAGACCCTTGATGCCACACATTGGGTTCCTCTTTGTGGGAACACTTGATCCCTCTGTGGTGACATTTGGGGCACTGCTGGTGGAGGAGTCATGGTTAAGTGGGGCTTGGGAACCTAGGGATATAGACTCCCTTCCGGTCTCTTCTAGGTTCTCATCTGTTTGCTGGCCTTGAGTTTGGGAATTCCTTCTGGTTGTCCGTTTTGCTTGTCTCGGTTATTGCCTCTTTTAAGACATGGCCGGTACTGCGCTGCTCCAAACTGGCTTTTCTCTTTGTCTTCCTGTTTCACTCACAGCACACCGTCGTGAACCACATACACATTTTGCATCCTTCCTGCTTCTTCCTTGAGTAGTTTTCACCATGTCCATCTTCTCTGTTATAATCTGTTTTGTAGATTCCCCCACCCCTGTTATTTAATAAATTCTTTTGATAGGAAAGCAAGTTAATCTTTGAGCTAAACAAATCATGCAATCACTTTCTAATCAACTGGAGAGTAAATACAATATTTGAAATATTTTGACTTATGTATTAATTCAAATACTCTTTCTTCTACAACTTTATTTGCTTTTGGCTTATGCTCTATAGAATGGCAACTGGTTACTTTGTGTTGACAAATTTTGCATAAAAAGTAATGCAATAATAGAAATACCATGAGAATAACTTATTCTCCTCAACGTTGCTGTTGAGATTTAATATTGATATAACATAGATATTTTGTGTATCTTGTACCCATACAATATATAAACATTTACATAATGTGTATTTCAAAAATTGTATTGTGTCTTCTATACCAGATTTTAAAATATTCATATTTAAACCCTTCCTCTATGCTTAATAGAAAAGTCTTTCTCTGAGTTTTATTATTTGATAATATTTAAGGAACTTAAGCCTATGTAAAGGTGCTAGATATTTTCTTAAACTATATTGTTAAAAAGAAGCTAAAATATCACTATGCCTTACTAACATTTTTTAAATCTTTACATTTTTAAAAAAATCATCATTTCTCTCAATTTTTTTCAGGCTTTTAGAAGTTACAATACTAGTATAATGAATTCTTGGATAACATCCTCTACTCTGAATCCCCAGATATTAACATTTTGACACTCTTGTTCTCTCTTCACACTCACACACTGTGTTTTTCAGAAACATTTAAGAGTAGGCTGCACATATGACGCCTTTTTATCCTTAAAGACTTCAGTGTTTCATAAAAAATAACTGTCTCACACAGCCACAGTGCTGTGTGATCCAAATCATCTCTGCTTTTTTTTTTTTTAAAAAAATTGAATACATGCACACGATGAAAACAGAAAAACACTGAAATGCTCAGAATGAAAACAACACCCTGCACCACTCCATTTCTACTTCCAGGAACTGGAGATGTTGACTATTAATTCTATTTTCCATCTATCTGGTGATTTCATCCCTAAGTCCAAATAATGAACTTATATCGCCATTTCTTGGGTGGCTCATTCATCCTCAATAAGTATTCATAGAGCTCTTTCCAGACGCCTGGCTCGGAATGGCCTTTTTAGTTTTTCCCATTACAGTTTCCCATTTTTCTTCTTTGTTTTTAAAGAGAAGATAACATGCTTTCTTCACTATTTCATTAAAACAATACACAATGGTCATCATTCCCCCGGTAGCTTATTCCTCCAATATCTTAACTCTTTGAACACAAGAATTCATGGGAGTCTGGGGATTTCCCCATAATGATTTGAACAATTTGAACTCGTCAGTTCAATTTCTTAGTCTTACTGCAGAACTGTCACCTTGAGGTTTATTTTTCCATTGGTATATGGGTGAGTGACACATTCTGAGGGTCCGACATCTTCCTCAAATTTTTTTTTTTTTACTTTGTTAGAAAAATCTCAGGTGGCTTTTTCAGAAAGGGTACATTGAAAATAAGCTCGCTGTTATTTTGATATTTGCATGTCTGAACGACCTCTTGCACTTGATTTGGAACCCTGGGTTCTGGGGCCTTTCCCCTGAGAGCTGTGATGTTGCTCTACTATCTTCTGTCCTGAGAATTTCTGACAGGACATTTAGTCAGAGTCATTCATTCCTATGTGATTCACTTTTTCTGGATGCACTTAGGAGCCCCTGATTATGACTGGTATCTGGAAGTTCAACAAAGATGTGCTCAGTGGGGGGCTTTTAAAACTGCAATCTAGTGGGGCACTGCGGTGCATACCTGTCTGTCATCCAGTGGCTCAGGAGGCTGAGTCTGGAGGATCACAAGTTCAAAAGCAGCCTCAGCAACTTAGTGAGGCCCTAGGCAACTTACTGAGGCCCTGTCTCAAAAAAAAAATATTAAAAAATTGGCCAGGAATGTGGCTCAGTGGTTAATTACTCCTGGTATCAATCTTTGGTACCAAAACAAAAAAGAACTACAGTCTTCTCGATCTTTGTGTTTTATTTTTATTTTTGGTCTAGGGATTGAACCCAGGGGTGCTTAACTACTGAACCACATCCCCAAACCTTTTTTTCACATTTTATTAGAGACGGGGTCTCATTAAGTTGCTGAGGCTGGCTTTGAACTCAAGATCCTCCTGCCTCAGCCTCCCAAGCCACTGGGATTACAGGAATATGCCACTGAGCCCAGCTTTTGGTCTTGGTTGTGATTATTTGTGTATCCTTCTTTCCTTTTTTATTCTAGAGATAATAAAGCAAGAATTGGAAAAAAATTAAGCTTTTATTAATCAGTTTGGGCATTATGATGGCTTGTGCTGGGCTCATCTGGTTAAAATGGAATTACTTTTCTCAGACCCCTTTTCCCTTGTAGGTTGTGGATTAGATTTGGTCAAAAGCAGAGTCACTGTGAGACTTGGAAGGCTGATGTGAAGCAGTGGCTGTTGGGGGCCACAGCCCAGTCGGGATGGCACAGGGCATTTTGCCAGAAGGGAGTGGTTGAGAGGGATCCATTAAGATGATGATCATTGAGTTAAGCTGTGTATAATTGCTGTCACTGGATGATGCTGGATTGGAACAGGCTGTGTATAGGGCGGCTCCTGCTCCGGGAGAGTGGGTTGGTGAAGTTCCGATGAAGGGAGTTGGGGTTGGTGTGTGGTGTCCCTGGAGTGCGTGTGAAGTGCTGGTGGAGTTGGGGCAATGACATAGTTCCTGTTTGAACCTACAAGCGCCTCATGGCGGCTGGGTTATTTTGTGCCCAGCCAGACGGCGGCAAGTGGCCACTGCTCTTTGGTGTGGCCTGGTGACAGACTCCAAGTGACTGCAGGCTCCAGACCATCCTTGCCGTCTTCTGCCATGTGTCAGCACTTTCCCTTGATGGTGGGTCCTGTCAACCACAGCGGTCCTGAGCTCACCGCCAGACAGACAGACCCATGGCTGTGGGGCTGGGGAGCTGCCCAGAGCCCCCTCCCAGGGCCTGCCTTTGCAGTCCACAGGGGAGCGCAGGGAGCTCCTCGGATGGACAGGGGCGTGGCTGCTTGATCTTCAATGGTCCTTCTAGCTCTTCCCTCAACTCTGTACACACTCAACACCTACGTCGACTCTGGAATCCCATAACTCGGGATAAAACTTGGCTTGCGGTCCTCACTAAATCCTGAGAAGATTATAACTTTATAAATCTTCTCTATCGCTTAACTTTTTCTGAAACTTAATTTTTTTTCCTTCTGCCTATTTTCTGGAAGATTTTTTTTTATTGGTTGTTCGAAACATTACAAAGCTCTTGACATATCATATTTCATACATTAGATTCAAGTGGGTTATGAACTCCCATTTGTACCCCAAATAGATTGCAGAATCATGTCAGTTACACAACCACATTTTTACATAATGTCATATTAGTGACTTGTATTCTGCTACCTTTCCTATCCTCTACTCTCCCCCCTCCCCTCCCCTCCCATCTTCTCTCTCTACCCCATCTACTGTAATTCATTTCTCTCCTTGTTTATTTTCCCATTTCCCTCACAACCTCTTATATGTAATTTTGTATAACAATGAGGGTCTCCTTCCATTTCCATGCAATTTTCCTTTTCTCTCCCTTTCCCTCCCACCTCATGTCTCTGTTTAATGTTAATCTTTTCTTCCTGCTCTTCCTCCCTGCTCTGTTCTTAGTTGCTCTCATTATATCAAAGACATTTGGTATTGTTTTTTAGGGATTGGCTAGCTTCACTAAGCATATTCTGCTCTAGTGCCACCCATTTCCCTGCAAATTCCATGATTTTGACATTTTTTAGTGCTGCGTAATACTCCATTCATCTATTGAAGGGCATCTGGGTTGGTTCCACAGTCTAGCTATTGTGAATTGTGCTGCTATGAACATTGATGTGGCAGTGTTCCTGTAGTACACTCTTTTAAGGTCTTCAGGGAATAGTCCGAGAAGGGCAATAGCTGGGTCAAATGGTGGTTCCATTCCCAGCTTTCCCAGGAATCTCCATACTGCTTTCCAAATTGGCCCCACCAGTTTGCAGTCCCACCAGCAGTGTACAAGAGTACCCTTTTCCCCACATCCTCACCAGCACTTGTTGTTCTTTGACTTCATAATGGCTGCCAATCTTACTGGAGTGAGATGGTATCTTTGATTTGCATTTCTCTGACTGCTAGAGATGGTGAGCATTTTTCCATGTACTTGTTGATTGATTGTATGTCCTCCTCTGAGAAGTGTCTGTTCAGGTCCTTGGCCCATTTGTTGATTGGGTTATTTGTTTTCTTATTGTTTAATTTTTTGAGTTCTTTGTATACTCTGGATATTAGGGCTCTATCTGAAGTGTGAGGAGTAAAGATTTGTTCCCAGGATGTAGGCTCCCTATTTACCTCTCTTATTGTTTCTCTTGCTGAGAAAAAACTTTTTAGTTTGAGTAAGTCCCATTTGTTGATTCTAGTTATTCACTCTTGTGCTATGGGTGTCCTGTTGTGGGGTCGGGCTCCAAATTCCTCAATATGTAGATCGGAGCCAACTTTTTCTTCTATCAGACGCAGAGTCTCTGATTTGATATCAAGCTCCTTGATCCATTTTGAGTTAACTTTTGTGCATGGCGAGAGGAGGGGATTCAGTTTCATTTTGTTGCATATGGATTTCCAGTTTTCCCAGCACCATTTGTTGAAGATGCTATCCTTCCTCCATTGCATGCTTTTAGCCCCTTTATCAAATATAAGATAGTTGTAACTTTGTGGATTAGTCTCTGTGTCCTCTATTCTGTACCATTGGTCCACCCGCCTGTTTTGGTACCAGTACCATGCTGTTTTTGTTACTATTGCTCTGTAATATAGTTTGAAATCTGGTATTGCTATACCGCCTGATTCACACTTCCTGCTTAGAATTGCTTTTGCTATTCTGGGTCTTTTATTTTTCCATATGAATTTCATGATTGCTTTATCTATTTCTATAAGAAATGCAGTTGGGATTTTGATTGGCATTGCATTAAACCTATAGAGAACTTTTGGTAATGTCACCATTTTGATGATGTTAGTTTTGCGTATCCATGAACAGGGTATATTTTTCCATCTTCTAAGATCTTCTACTTCTCTCTTTAGGGTTCTGTAGTTTTCATTGTATAAATCTTTCACCTCTTTTGTTAGGTTGATTCCCAAGTATTTTATTTTTTTTTTGAGGCTATCGTGAATGGAGTGTTTTTCCTCATTTCCGTTTCAGAAGTTTTGTCTCTGATATACAGAAATGCCTTTGATTTATGTGTGTTGACTTTATATCCTGCCACTTTGAATTCATTTATTAGTTCTAGTAGTTTTTTTGTAGACCCTTTTGGGTCTTCTAGGTATAGAATCATGTCATCCGCAAATAGTGATAATTTAAGTTCTTCTTTTCCTATTTTTATGCCTTTGATTTCTTTCATCTAATTGCTCTGGCCAGTGTTTCGAGAACTATATTGAATAGAAGTGGTGATAGAGGGCATCCCTGTCTTGTTCCAGATTTTAGAGGGTATGCCTTCAATTTTTCTCCATTCAGAATGATGCTAGCCTGAGGCTTAGCATAGATAGCTTTTACAATGTCAAGGTAAGTTCCTGTTATCCCTAGTTTTTCTAATGTTTTGAACATAAAGGGATGCTGTACTTTGTCGAATGCTTTTTCTGCATCTATCGAGATGATCATATGGTTCTTATTTTTAAGTCTATTGATGTGGTGAATAACATTTATTGATTTCCGTATATTGAACCATCCTTGCATCCCAGAGATGAATCCTACTTGATCATGGTGCACAATTTTTTTGATGTGCCTTTGTATCCGATTCGCCAGAATTTTATTGAGGATTTTTTGCATCTAGGTTCATCAGAGATATTGGTGTGTAGTTTTCTTTCTTTGAGGTGTCTTTGTCTGGTTTTGGAATCAGGGTGATGTTGGCCTCATAGAATGAATTTGGAAGAGCTCCCTCTTTATTTCCTGAAATAACTTAAAGTATTGGTATTAATTCTTTTAAAGGTTTTGTAAAACTCCGCTGTATACCCATCCAGTCCTGGGCTTTTCTTGGTTGGTAGTCTTTTGATTGCTTCTTCTATTTCATCCATTGAAATTGGTCTGTTTAAATTGTGTGTATCCTCCTGACTCAGTCTGGGCAAATCATATGACTTAAGAAATTTATCGATGTCTTCACTATCTTCTATTTTATTGGAATATAGATTTTCAAAATAATTTCTAATTGTCTTCTGTATTTCTGTAGTATCTGTTGTGATATTGCCTTTTTCATCCCGTATGTTAGTAATTTGAGTTCTCTCTCTTCTTCTCTTCATTAGCATGGCTAAAGGTCTGTCGATCTTATTTATTTTTTTCAAAGAACCAACTTTTAGTTTTGTTAATTTTTTCAATAGTTTCTTTTGTTTCAATTTCGTTGATTTCCACTCTGATTTTAATTATTTCTTGCCTTCTGCTACATTTGCTGTTTTGCTCTTCCTTTTCTGGGGCTTTGAGATGAAGTGTGAGCTCATTTATTTGTAGGTTTTTTCTTTTTTTGAGGAATGACCTCCAGGCGATGAATTTCCCTCTTAAAACTGCTTTCATTGTGTCCCATAGATTCTGATATGTTGTGTCTGTATTTTCATTTATCTCTAAGAATTTTTTGATTTCCTCCTTTATGTCTTCTGTAACCCATTGATCATTCAGTAACATATTGTTCATTTTCCATGTGATGTAGGATTTTTCCTTGCTTCTTTTATCATTGATTTCCAGTTTCATTCCATTATGATCAGATAAAATGCATGGTATTATCTCCATCCCTTTATATTTACTAAGGGTTGCCCTATGGCATAATATATGGTCTATTTTTAAGAAGGATCCATGTGCTGCTGAGAAAAGTATATCCACTTGATGATGGTTGATATATTCTATATATGTCAGTTAAGTCTAGGTTATTGATTGTGGTATTGAGTTCTATAGTTTCTTTATTCAACTTTTGTTTGGAGGATCTGTCCAATGGTGAGAGAGGTGTGTTGAAGTCACCCATAATTATTGTGTTGTGGTCTATTTGATTCTTGAACTTGAGGAGAATTTGTTTTATGAACGTTGCAGCACCATTATTTGGTGCATAAATATTGATAATTATTATGTCTTGTTGGTGAATGGTTCCTTTTAACAATATATAATGTCCTTGCTTATCCCTTTTGATTAACTTAGTCTTGAAGTCGATTTTATTCGATATGAGGATGGCCACCCCTGCTTGCTTACGAGGACCGTGTGCGTGGTATATTTTTTCCCAACCTTTCACCTTCAGCCTGTATGTCTTTTCCAATCAGATGTGTCTCCTGGAGGCAGCATATTGTTGGATTTGTTTTTTTAATCCATGTTACCAGCTTATGTCACTTTATTGGAGAGTTTAAGCCATTGACGTTTAGAGTTACTATTGATATATGGTTTGTACTTCCAGCCATGTTTGATTATTTATCTTTTATTTTTTTTAAATTTAGTTTGTTTCTCCATGATTAGCTTTCCACCCCCCGCCCTCTGTCTTTAACGAGGCACTTCCCACTGATGGTTTTGGTTATTGTTTTTCATTTCTTCCTCGTGTAGTGTTTTGCTCAAGACGCTTTGCAATGCTGGTTTTCTGGCTGCAAATTCTTTTAGCTTTTGTTTATTATGAAAGATTTTTATTTCGTTGTCATACCTTAAATTTAATTTTTCTGGATACAGAATTCTTGGTTGGCATCCATTGTCTTTCAGTGTTTGAAATGCGTTGTTCCAGGATCTTCTCGCTTTCAGCGTCTGTTGCCGCTGGTTTCAATGAAGTTATCTCCTCTGCCACGTTCTGGTAACGTCAGTTCTCTGCCATGGTGGTATCCCATGCAAATGGTGACAATTCGTTCCCTTTGCCGGGTGACCAATGCAACTGGTAGGTCCTGACTCTCTCCCAAGCCCCGGTTCAATCCTGTGGCCACTACCTATGAAGGCTCGGTTAGCATTTACCTCCATAAGCTCAGAAAGGCCGACCAGTTGTTTCAGCGGGATCGTTAGTGCTGAGTCACAGCAGTTTGGCTATGAGAAGCAGGCGAATGGGAGCTTGAATGCCTGGAAGATTTTTTTTTGACTTCGTCCGATTTCTGAGATTTTTTTTCTTTTGCTTTGTCATCTTTATATATTATCCCATAATCTTTTCTAGAATTTCTTTGGCTCATAGTTTTTAAAGACTTCCTTAAATAATATCTCCTTATAATCATAAGCAGATATTTTTCTAGGAAGCTGGCTTTCTCCATTCTGTTGATGGATCTTTTTTTCTCTTCAGATATCTTTGCTCCTATTGGAATATTTTTTATTTGTATGCTGGGGCATTTCTGGAAAATGTGGAGACAAATGCTGATGCCACCTGGGATGGATGGGCCTCTCCATCCTCTGTTTGGCCTATGGTTTCTTTTTCATCTTCTCATCAACCCTGCAATTAAGTTTCTCGGATTTCTTCCCCTTCTTTCTTTCAGTGGTATTTTTTTTTAACTTGTATGTTAACTTTTTGTTACTATGACAAAATATCTGAGAAAACAACCTAAAGAAGGAAAAAATTATTCTGACCCACAATTCTAGAAGTTTTAGACCATGGCTGGCTGATTCCACTGCTCTCGGCCTGCCATGAGAGTAGAACCTTATGGCTGAAGGGCCTGGTGAAGTGGAGCTTCTCACCACATAGTGGTCAAGAAGATGTGAGTGTGACAGAAAAGGGGGTGCAAGGGAAGGACCAGAGACAAAATCCACACCACTAGGGCCTGCCCTCAATGACCTACTTCCTCCAACTCGCCCTCACTCCTAAAGTCTTTACCATTCAGTGAACCCCCCTCAGTGAAATGATCCATGGATAAGGTTAGAACACTTAAGGTTCAATCACTTCCCCAAATCTCCATCTCTGAACATTGCTGCACTGGGGAGTAATCCTTTAACCCATGAGCCTTCGGGAGACAATCCAGATCCCAATAACACCCACTTTAAACTTCTAATGTTGCTTCAGCCATTAAAGTGTTCTCAAAAAATTCTGTGGTTCTCAGTTGTCTTTAAAGTCATTGGCAAACTTCTCAGGCACTCAAGGCCTTTAGAGATCTGCTTAGAATTTCCCTTTCCTTAATATATATCCCCTTCTATTCCTGAACATCAGATAAGGGGCTGGGCAATAATCCCTGATGATGGCAATTTGCACTTCTAAGCCCTGATGCATGCTTCATTTTCCCCCAATTTTTAATGCCCTACCTATTAAAACTTGACCCTTTGAGGACATCTACTCAAATACTGCTTTCCCATAAGTCTTTTGGATCCTTCTCTCCATTTTAAGTCGCTATCATGCTTTGTTGAGAGCATTTTATGGACAGATATCATCCTGTCTGATATAACAACTATTTGCTATTCTTTTTTCTCCAATGTCAAAATAAAATTTTCCATGAAGTAAGGATGCTGCTCTGACCCCTCTCTATTCTCTCTCCAAAGCACCGTGCATGGGACATAATAGGTATTCAGTGAACACATAATTACTCAATAGATTAATGCATAGGTAATGTTTGCATTTTCAGACATCTCTGCTTCCAGTTTCCTATGAAATGATAATAATACCTGCTCTATATTACTGGCATCTCCTTTTTGGAAGGAGAAGAAGCTATGAGGTCATGAAAACATTTGTGTACATTCTCTGTAATTTTGCAGTCATGTGTATATTTCCAGGCAGTAATTATGTTTCTCATTCCATCTTTGTATGCATATAGAATTTGAATTGAAATAATTCATCTAACAATGTTCCCTGACGAGGCATTCTGCTTTGGGTGTGCCCTGCATTTCTTCAGGAGTTACCATAAATCTCTGAGGTCTCATTCTAATTCCAAAGGAGAGAGCTACTGGTTCTCTGGAAACAGTTATCTCGGGCACAGTATGACTCATTTATTTTTTAAAAGTATTTTTGCTAGAAAGCATAGTCTTATAAAAAGTGAGCAGATCTTGCTATATTCTTAAGTGAGGCGCCAAATTGCAAGGACTCTTGCAATCAACATGATAAAATCAAATAAAGCATAGTCTTGGGCAAAGTGGCAAATGTGCTATTCTTCCAAATTACTATACCAAAAAGCCATTGTTAACAACTTGGTTTGAATTTTCCATCTTGAATCTTTATATTGATGCATTTTCTCAGTCATTTTTGCAAACACATTCACTACTCATGTATAAGGTGTTAGCGTCAGAGCAATGACTATGGCCCAGACCCTGCCCTTAGGGAGCACCTAGTCCGTAAAGGAACACAGACCAATCCAAAGGCCTTCAGAGGAGCATATGTGCTATGCTTGGAGGACTAAACTGCCAGGAAGGAGTAAGTGACACTCTACATTATTATTAGAAGTTTTGATCAAAGCTCTAGTTGTTGTCCTTGGAATTACAGCTACTTTCTTATCTATTATGAGCATCTGACTATTCTTATTACAGATTACTGTGTGGATAAAGGTTAAGTCTGTATTTTGTGTAAGATGGTATTTCAGTCTCCTACCATGTAACCTCTGTCTCGGGAATATTGTAGATTTTAAAAGGGCCGTGTGTCAGTCACCTAGACGTATAATACATCCAGTCTCCACCCTTACAAAGACTGCATAATTGCTCTAGGGTAGATGTGGCATTTTAAAAATCTGCCCCACATAATTGTTACGTGCTGTTAAAGTTGCAAATAGAATTTGTGATAGAATTGCATCTTCAGCTAGGGTTTGGAATGTCCCTATTGAAAGGGCCTTTAGGAATCATCCAGTGCAAATTCTATTTCATAGAGGAGACTGAGGATTAGATTGTGGCCCCTGTTCCTTATTAGTTACTTGTTTTACAGATTGATTTCTGTCCGGTTCCCATAATAGATGTGTTAAAGTCCTAACCTCCTGTACCTCAAGATGTGACCTCATTTGGGAACGGAGTCATTGCAGATAAAACTAGTTAAGACAGTGGGCCTCTGACCCAATATGATAGGTGTCCTTATGAAAAAGGAGAAGGTTGGACAGAGACATGGGCACAAGATTAATACCAAGTGAGATCTGAGTCATGCTAAGGAAATACCAGAAGCTTGGAGAGAAACTTGGGACAAATCCTTCCTTAGGAACTTTGGGGGAGGGCATGACCCTTTTTACCCTGATTTTAGACTTCTATCTAAACAGACAATTTCTCTGGTTTAGGCACTCAGTTTGTGGTACTTTGTTGGCGTTACTTTATCACTGTAACACGGTATGTCTAACATGAACTGAGCCCTACCCTCGTTAACATGGCTATTCAGGTTGCTACAAGTGTATGTGCACCAACTCGGCCATGGCCATGGCCAAGGCCTTCTGGTGATCAATTTTGACTTGGTGCTGATGCAGCCAGGGACAAAAGATGCTTTGATCTCTTGAGTATTTAGAAGTGCATTTTGCGGTCACTTGTAAAGCACATCTCAAAAAACAGATGAATTGTTAATATGAAATCTATATTGATTCAATGTGAGCCTTTGTGTTTGTGCACGTGTGAGCAGGTGTTGGGAATCAGTGCATGCACACAGGCCTGTGTATGAGCATGAGGAGATGAGGTAGACATCGGTCTGGTTTTCCCCTCAGATGAGAGTAGCACTAGCTGTAGGGAAGGACTGGGCTGTCGGGTGTGGCTGTCCTTGATTGGGAAGTTTCTTTCTTTGCATTTCTTGTTTGGTCAACCTCCCTTATTTCTATTTTTGTATTGCCTCAAATACTTCCACTACCCTTGGACTTGGGAGGAAGACACTGGAGGATCATTTTTCTCCCAGTTCCCCTAGGAGGGGGCTGGGATGTGTGTAGAATGGTTTTCTAAGAGTTCTAGAAGCTCCGTTGTTTAAAATGCTCTTTCTCTGTTTGCTTGTTGATATCATCATAATATTATAACTGTGCAGCTCTGATTATGGAAGAAATCTAGAGATCATTGTGACCAAAGTCAGCTGGAAAATGAGCTCTGCAAGGAAAAGTGATCTTCTCATGGCCTGAACTGAATGGAGACCCTGGGCTTGAAATTCTCCACCTGGAACATTTCCACACACAACCGTTATTGACTAAGCTGTAGTCTTCAAATGACTGAGTCTTCAGCCTCCTTTGTAAAGTGAAGACCTTATTATTTAGGTGGCTCAGCTGAATTTCTAGGTAATCTGTGTTTAAAACAGTGACTCTATCCTGGCCCCTAGAAAGGGCTCAGCATCTGATTGATGGGGTCAGATGAGGCTGGGGCACCTGGAGCAGGCACTGAGCCTATACAACCCAACAATATAAACCACTCTTTCCTCACAACCATCTCTTGAAGTGTGTGCTTATCAGCTTCTAAAATTATGCACAGCCTAAGTTGCATCAGCAGAAAGGGAAAAAGAGCAGCGTAGCAAAAACTCATCACATTTCTAGCTGCCAATCTATCCTTCAAGCTTGTTTTTTAATTTTTTTTTTTTTTTTTTTTGGTCTCACAAGGATGGGTATAGGACAGAGTTGGGACTTTCTTCTTGCAAATATTTCAGGGATTGGAGAGCTTGAGGAGGAAGGAGGAGAGAGAAAGATAGTGGAAGGTGAACTTGGAAGTCAGCCTAAGTTCTGGGAAAAGAAGTGACTCTAGGTAATTGGGATAGAGAAGGGGTTGGGGGGGGGCATTAAGGAGGCCTGGACAGTGGTTTCCCTGAAAGTAAGGGATAGGGAGGAGGCATCTCGGTCAGCTTTGGGATTCCTGTGTTGGGAAGCCAGAGCTTGCAGGATTCATTTCTAGCTACCCCTTTTCTCTCATTTCCCCCTTTCTAATTTTTGTATGAGAAAATATCACCCTGCAAGCTCCATGTTGGGCTCTCATCTTACACATGGTCTCCTTTGTCTTTACAGCATGACTCTGTTCTCCGTGTTTTAGGGCAGAAAACCAGACTTGAGAGTACAGAGGGTGCCACACCTGCCTTCCCACTTATACCTGCCCAGATGTTAAGAGGTATTCTTTGCCATGTTATGACATGAAGGTCGATTATACTCTTCCTAGACTTGATGGAAGTGAAAATAGCAATCTCAACTGCTTGTTATTTTACCAGAGAGGAATTAATCACTAACAGAAAAGACACTTGTTTCTGATGTGGCGGGCTGACCTCTGGCGTCAAGTGACCTCTAAGTCCTAGTTGCTGTAAGCAGGAATGCTGCTTACATGGCAAAAGGGGAGTCTGCAGATGTGGTTAATCCCAGATGTTAGATGAGGTGAATATTCTGGATCATCCAGGTAGGCCCCAAATGTAATTATAGGGCCCTCATAAGAGGCAGGCAGAGAGGAATTTGAGAACCAAAGCTTGATGCTACCATGTGGCTCCGAATATAGAGCAAGGAAGGACCTGCAGTCCAACTCACGCAAGGAATGTAGCTGTGGAAGTTGGAAAAGGCGTAGAATCCATCTTGCCCCTATGCTCCCTGAAGGTGGAGGAGCAGCTGTCTAGTTGGATGGCTATGGACAATCCCCAACTGCTCTAATTCTTAGTTTTTCTGGGTGGCAAATTCAAAATAATAAAGCCCAAGTTTGTCTCTGTCCATGGTTTTTGTCAGGCCCAATGATCCCCCTGGTTGCTAGCAAGCTGGGAGGGGTCAGTGATGGCTCTGATGTCTGCGTATGAGTGGCAGGGAAAATTCAGGTTAGCCTGAATCTCCAAAGCTGCTTAATATCAGGAGTTGCTAAAGGGGGAGTTAAGATGAAAAGTGTCAACCAGGGGGAGAGGCTTGTAGGGGACAGTCCCTCTCTGTCTTACAAGGGGAACACTGCCCATTGTTTTTTTCCTTCTTTACAAAGACTGACTTGGTGGGGTAAAGGATGGGAAGGAGGTGCCATCCCCAACCTCATGAGCAGCAGCATGGCCATGCGATGCCCTTGAGACTTCCTGTTCATGATTGTATGTCCGCGGAGGTGGGATTCGAACCCTGAGTTACCTCCCTCCAGGTGGCCTTTCTCTTCTGCTGTTCTGTGTGGCTCCACACAGAAAGGGACACACAGTTAGAGCTGGAGCAAAAGTTTCCTACATCTCAATTGAAAGCCCTTTCTACCTTCTACCTCTTTTGAAAAAGAGAAAAGAAATGAAACAAAAGAAGAAAAAGAAAAACATTATTTGCATGTTACCTTGCTTATCTGTATCAGTACATTATTTAGTTCAGTCTAACAGCAATGCCCTCAATTGTTGGCATCCAGCAAATACTCAAGTGTCTTGAAAGGAAAAACTTCAGCCTCTCTAAAGATAGATTTTTAAAGCATCCGAGAGAGACAACAGTGATGTGAATCGGTGAGTGCCCTTTTGTGCTGCAGAGGGCTTTACTTCCCTCTGCAATAAGTCTTTGAGCTCAGGTTTTATTTTCAACCTGCCACAGGAAAACACTGAGGTTTAGTGGGGCTAGGGAATTGTCCACAGCCACCTGATTTGGACTGTGGTTCTCAGCTTTCAGGAAGCACCAGAATTGCCTGGGAGACTTGTTAAAACACAGATAGGTGGCTCCCTCCCCTGGAGATCTTGATTCTATGTTTGGGATGAGGCCAAAGAATTTGCATGGCAAGCAAATTCCCAGGTCCTGTTGCTGCTTGTTTGGGCACCGTGCTTTCAGAACTTCTGAGCTTGAGTGTTTTTAAGAAGGATGTGAAACCAGAGCCATTGGAATCCTAATATTGCTGTCTCAGGTTTCCCTTTCTGGAACCAGCTTCAGGTTTTCATGAAGCCTGGATTCTCTTGGACAAAACTGCACATGAGCAGCACTTTCTGGGGATAAGGCTGTCCTGACCACCCTGGACGAGATTCCCAGCCCCTCAACAGGGTCTGACTGCAGCCAAGAGAGACGAGTGACAATGACCGAGTTCCACTGAAAAGTACAACAGCTACCAAGAATTGGAGACCCTCTCCATTCCTAAACTCCCCATTTATTTATTGTAAATAAAACAGGTTTCTGTTCACTTTTAACTCTGCCCTCCCATAAATTTATTGTTTACCATAATCAAATGGAATTACAGAACCTTTGAGATCACAACCTTATTTCCATAGATCATTAGGTACATAGTTTAAAAGCTGGGCTTTCTTGGAGGCAAATCCAACCCCGTTTAATTTTGACATCACTGCATGGTGATGGGTGTCATTTGGGTTTATATCTGATTCAACATCTCTTTTATTTACTTCTAGCTCTGTTATCAACATGATACAGGGTTATTGCCTAAAATCTGGAGAATACAATGACTTAGGATGAAGAATTTTTTTCATAATTCGAATACACACAGCAACTCCTTTTCCCTCTTTATATAATTTCCTTTAGACTTCCTTTTATGACCTTTTATTTAAACATACACACAGTTTCACATAAACACGTCAATGGCATGACACCATATGCACATCATTTTATTGTTTTTAGCACGGTGTTTTTTGGGAACTCTGCCAGCTTCTCCTCCTCCTCTCATTTCTGCTTCTCTATTTCCACTCTTCCCCCAGGCAATCAACTTAGACAAATGTGTGTGTGGGAGGGTTTCCTCCAGCCCCGTGTAACTGTGCAACACACAGAGTTTAGTCTCCTTCCATGCATGTTATCAGTATTTCATTGCATCCACGTGTTGTGATTTGCTGAGCTGTTACTCTGCTCTAGGATGTTTTTGTTTGCTCAGTTTTCACTGTTGATAAAGCTCTTCCCATAAACATCTGTGCATCTTTAAGCATGTCTTTTAGATAGAATCTCCAAAGTGAAATTCCTGGGTTAACTGCATGAGCATTTCTAAGGCTCTTCACCATGGACATATTAGTTTTCAGAAAGGTTTTAAAAATTTGTTGTCCCACCAGAAGAGGTGAGAGGACAAGTGCATTTAGAAGTAGGACTTTAGATTCATTGGACTGAGATGTTTGAAAGAGTTGCTCCTATGGCCAAGCTCCAGGCTCCGTTCACTGCCTGCCAAGCAAGGAGACCACCAGCATGACAATTTCAATGGATAATCCTGGGACCAGGTTGCATTTTTCCCCCTTTGTCACTGGGAATGGAACCCAGAGCCTCACACATGCTAGGCAAGCATTGTCCCCTCAAGCTATACCTCCATACCTCAATGTTTTTCATGAGACTACCCCTCATTTTCTACTCATTTTCGAGTTGCCTACTGTGTCATCTCTGTTTCTTAGACATATTTTGAATCCAGCAACAATTTGTTGGCCAACAATCTATCTGGGCTTCATTCTACTTGGTTTCTTGCATCTTTTGAACTACCACTTCTAAGTCAGCAGCCCTCAGCTTCAGGGGATTTGCAGGTGAGTGTCTCCTGGAGACATGCACGCCCAACAGTATGGTGGAAAGACTTGCCCTGAAAGGACTGTAATGTGTGCTACAGAGATCAGGTGCAGTAAGAGTTCAGAGCAGGACAGCTTGTGGTCTGCCATTAATAGGAAGAAATTTGTGACAGAAATTTGAACTGGTCTTATGGAAGGGAGAAAGGATTTGTAGCTGTGGATGGAGAGGGTGCCCCAAGGTCTTGGATGTGAAATGGCTGCAAACATCTATAGATATGATGTCAGGGACTATCTACAGTAAAAGCTAGAACCTGGTGAGAAATCAGAGGAAGGAAAGACCAGCCACACTAAAAGTCCAACACAGACTAAAGCCATGAACATGAGGTGGCCCAGTTCTCTGCACAGTTGGGTACATTTAAAAAAAAAAAATCTGGAGTTCCACACAGCAGTGGCAGAGATGGTGGCTGCTTGGTGTTCTCTAGACACTGGGTTTTCAGGTAAGAATGGAAGAACAGTGGGGTGGGGACTTCCAGGTCTTGGTACAGAAGTGTTTGAACTGATATGTCACTGGTCCTAGGCTGAACAGGTAGACAGGTGGAAAAGGTGAGTGTTGATGAATTTGGAGAGAAAGGAAGACATTTAGGAAAGTGCTACCCAATAAAAACATGGTATAACTCACAAATGCAAAGGCACGAAACAATAGTTACCCCTTATCTGCAGTTTCACTCTATGAATTTAGTTACCCATGATCAACTGCGGCTAGTATGGTACATTAAGATATCTGGGGGAGAGAGGGAGAATGGGGGAGAGAGAAAGATTCTATATCTATATATCTATAGATATATAAATATTCTCTCTCTATATAAAACTTTTAGTATAATATCATTCTATTTTATTTCTTGTTATTTATATAGACGTTATCACAGGTATGTGTATAGGAAAAAAATAGACATACACACACACACTCTCTTACATCTAAATCCTATATAGGAGTGTGTATATATAAGGTTTGGTACTATCTGTAGCTTCAGGCCCTGGGAGTTTAGAGTATTGCCTATGAAAAAATGGGAACAACTATATTTTCAAACTTTCTGCAACACTTCAAAAGAGATAGGGTTCAATAATTTCAATAGAATGTTTTATTTAACCAGTATATAAAATATTCCAGTTTTAATGTGTGGTTGATGTAAGTTGGTTAATCAGATCTTTTCTATCCTTCTGAGTTTTCCCACACAGAAGCTGGTGTTTTTTATACCCAGAGCACATCTCATTTCAACTGGTCAGATGTTAAGTTCTCGGTGGCCACATGTGGTGAGTGGCTGCTGCATCGCACGGTGTGTTCCTAGAGATGATGCTGATACTGGAGAGGTGAAGTGAGAAGAAAGCGGGTTAGATAGACTGAGAGTTTGTGACTGGAAACTGGGGGAATTTAGGGTCGGAGGCCAAGTGCCTGGCTGTTGACCTTGCAGCAGGCTGAGTGTGGGTCTGGAAGTGAATGAAGATTCTTGGACCTGAGTGGGCTGAGACACACAGCAGCCAAGGTTCTGACACAAGTGTTGGAAAAGCGAGGAAGCCTGGGGTCTGGCACTTACAGGAGCTGAGATGGAAGCCCCTGGTAAGCATGGAGGAGGATTTATGCCAGGGGTCAGAAGATCTACCTCCCTTGGGCAAACTGAGCTCACTGTTTTTCTAAAGTTTAGCAAAACACTGCTATTCCTGTCCTGTGGGGCGTTGTCTATAACAGCTTTTGCTATAGGAACAGAGTTGAGCAGTCGGGACCAAGATCACATGCTTCTGAAAACCCCAAATAGTCAAGTTACCGTTTGTCATGCCTTGGCCTGAATGAGTCTTAGAGAGGAAGGGTGCTTCCATAGTATAGAGAAGTAAAATTCCAGGGAAGTGCTGAAAATGGGTCTGGCTGTAGGGATTTTGCCTTGAATTTATGACTATTTCAGTCTTCAGAAGGCAGCCACACTGTTAAAACTCAACTCCCCGGAGATCTTAAGAATGACTAACTTCCGGCACTGCAGTGTCTTTCCCAATAGGTCCTCCAGTCTCTGCAGATGCTGATACCCATAGGGGCTGCCAACGTGCTTTATAAATGCAATCATGATGCTGCTATTTGTACAGCTTGACACAGTGACTCCCAAACCTTGTGGAACATTTCCACTAGGGAATGTTGCTTATTTCTATCTAGAATAGAGGAAAGTTTCACTCACTTGTCTTTGTATTTTACATGCAATTAAAGTCTACTATGGAAATCTTGTTTTCTTGATAACATGTGATGCATTGCAAGAAAGATCTCCTTTGGAAGAGACAAAATCCTACTACTACTTATATAACTCCTCTCAGTAGGATGTTGTGCATTAGAGTAGACAGGACAGTGAACTGGGAAACATTAGACCCAGGACTTATTTTTAGCTTTGCTTCAATTTTGGTGCCTTTATATTCTAATTCTCATTTATAACAACAATGACAATAAAGTGCTACCGTGTGTTGATCGATAATAATAGTTACTGTTTTCTAAGCATCAGCAGAGCTTAGTGACTATGGACTCTGATGGCCTGAGTTTGAATCCTGACACGTTTTTCATCTAGCTTATGACCCCTCATCTCTGGAAATTTTATTTCACTGAAAATCTCTGCGCCTTCTTTTCCTTATTTATAAAATGCGGATACACTACCAAGTCAAATGAATTAATATTTATGATGTACTTGGAACACTGCCTGGCACATAGGACGTGCTATTTTAGAGTTTGTCAATAAATAAATAAAATAAAATACCAGGTCCTTAAAATCTACCACAATTCCCACAGTTTCTTATACGCTGGTAGGCTTAATCCTTTCTGTATGTCAACTTTTAACATGAATGGTAATGTTGTAAGGAAATTCCCAGTGTTCCGAATTTAAACGCGTGCAGAGAGGTTCGACAGTTGAATATCATATAGCTAAGAAACAAAGGAGCCAAAATGACTCCCAATCTTCTGGTGCCAAGTCTTTGCCAGAAGCTATAGTTTGGACATGAGATGTCTCCTGAAAAGTTCCTGTGTTAGGAATGTTCAAAGGTGAAGAGAATAGTTTATGAGAACTGCAACCTCATCAGTGGAATAACCACCTGATGGATTAATAATATGGACTACCAGGTGGTAACCTTAGGCAGGTGCAGTGTGGCTAGAGGAAGCTGGTCACTGTGGGTATGGCCTTGTGCTGTATCTTGTGCCCATCTTCTCTCGCTCTCTCTGCTTCCTTGTTGCCTTAAACTGAACAGCTTTCCTCCGGCACATTCTTTTACAATGCTGTTCCGCCTCACTTCAGGCCCAGGGCAACGGGGCTGGCTGACCATAGGCTGAGGCCTCTGAACCACAAGCACCAAATAAACTTTTCCTCCTCTAAGTTTCTCACCAGATATTTTTTGGTTGCAGCAAAGAAAAGCTGGCTAATGCATCCAATCTGAAGCCCTGGATAGAATCCTATTGCCAAATGCAAATTTTGGGGGTGGGGTAACCAGGGATTGAACTCGGGGACACTTGACCATTGATTCAAATCCCCAGCCCTATTTTATATTTTATTTAGAGACGGGGTCTCACTGAGATGCTTAGCACCTCACTTGTGCTGAGGCTGACTTTGAACTCGCCGTCCTCCCATCTCAGTCTCCAGAAGTGCTGGGGTTATAGGCATGTGCCACTGTACCTGGTAACTTATTGGATTTAATGTGGACCCTTCCCTTGGCTACATGACTTTCTATGGAGCCTTATGCAAATAGCCCAATGGTTCCCTTCTTTAGGTGCCTCATGTAGATGAGAAATTACACTAACTACCCATACAAGGGGTGGAATAAATATCTATCAATTTTAGCCTGTTCTGGTTCTGTTTTCTCATCTCTGGAAATTTTATTTTGGGTTCTTTCCTACCTAGTTCATATGATTTGGATGCAGTTGATGCCACCAGCCTGGCTCAGGTTTGGGACATTTGACCTGCCCCAGATCTATAAGAATATAACATCACCTGGTTGGAGGAATTGCTTCAGAATGAGTCTATGCAAATATTTTTGGATGAGGATCTTTTCTATAAAAATCTTAATTAACATTTTATTCAAAAGTTAATGAGCTCATGTCAGACAGAATGACTTATGAAATTTTAGGATTATGAGTAGACAAGAGGTACTTGGGGATTTTGTCACTGTCCCTCAGTACAGGTGGAGATTCTTCATCATGCCAGGCACCATGCATATCTGTTCAAGTCCAGGAGCTAGCTCTTCAAGTTCTTTGTCAAGTGTGCCATTCCAGGCTGATTTCATATCTTGTAACCTTGAGAGAAAGTTAGTAATGTGCTGTTAGTCACCATGCTGTAGCTGTTCGGAAGCTTCTTGTGTTGAAGTAATTTAGAATTTCTTATCTCTAGTTCTAACACCATTTATTTAAGGCTGGTTCCACCATTACTCATGATGCTGTATCATCCATCCCTTGTGCTCTTCCTGAGCCCTGGCTTTCAGCCACTCTCTCAAAGGTTGTTACTGTGTGCTGTTGATCAATGCAAGCGTCTCCCAGAAAATAAAAAGTAACGTGAATAATCATTTGATTTCAGGTCATGTTAGATTTGCTGTTTGGAATTTTATAACTAAATGCATGATGATACATCTTCCAACCATGTGTTTGTTATTCCCTTTCTAGACTAAGATATCTTTCCATGTTGTCCTTACCCTTGCCTTCCACACACCACTACCACTGGAAAGGACAGGTGAGAGGACTACGGGAAGAACAAGAAAGGAATCTATTCATTTAAGGAATCACTACTGTCTCTCATTCAACCTGACTTGAGGGGCCAACCAGGAGAGCACAATGTGACTACATTGATCAGAGGCAAGAAGGGACGTTGATTAAAGGGCCAATTGGCGTTGTGGAACAATAGTCTAGACAACCTACAGAAACGAACAAATGTGTGACCACCCACAGGACTGCCTGCCATGTGCTATGGAGCCTGTCCAGGGAATGGGGTGTTCCTCTGATACCAGGTTCAGGAAGCACAGGTATCGCCACTTATCTTGAATGTTGTGGGTGATGCAGCATGACAGAAGTGCAGCTGTGTGCAAGTTATTGCACCAGCTGTGACTGGTACAGTCATGTGTGTCTCCAGCCAAAGGGTGGGCCATTGATAAGTTAACATCCTGAAACCATCCCTCACTGTATGTGAGTGAGAGCCCTCTAAAATCAGGCCGATCTCATGAAAGACGTATTGCACCTGCTGGTGAAATCATCTGCCAGTCAAGTCTGATCCCCTCAATCAGAGCCAGGTCATAGGGTTCCAGTGAGACCTCATAGGCTCAAGTCTTGGTGCTCCCGAGGGCATCTGGTTGTCCTCAACATGAAGTTGAGCAGGGTCATCAAATATTTTCTGTATAGGGCCAAGAGTTTAGTCTCTTAGGTCAATATTGCTATGACAATTATTCAACACTGTCAATGTAGAACTGAAAGAGCCATAGACAATAGTAAATAGGAGTGTGGCTGTATTCCAAAAAAAAAAAAAAAATTACAAGTAGATGGTGGTGCTTGGCCTCTACCACATGGTTATCCAGCTCTTGGAGAATGCTTTGAAGAGGAGACATGGGATTTAGTACTACTAGGTTTATGATAGAAACAAAGGATAAAGAGAACAGAAAGAAAAAACGACACTTTTCATAAGGTGTAGAACACAGAAAAGTGTATAAAAGATAGAAAACAGCATAGAACACACGAGAAGAAAAGGATGTGGAAAGGGCAAGTACCTTGATGTGGTTGGAGCAGAGAAAACACTATAGGGAATGGCTAAAGGGCTTGCTGGGGCAGAGGTTTTCTTTGGAGGATTAAATGAGAAAATAGACTTGAAAAGTTTTGCAAATGATGCAATTATCAGCATACTGGTTACTGATTTAAAGACCTCAAATACTGTGCTAATGCAGTTCTATTTTTATTTATTTTTTCCCCTATAGGTCTTAGAGAACCACCGTAAATATTTTTTTGGCCTGGAGTTAGATGGTAGGATTTGTTTTAGAAAGGTCATCTAATATTGAGTGGAAGGCTGCCTAGAGGGGCTGAGGTGAGGGGGAGGCTGATGAAGGGGCTGTTAAAGGAAGAGGGGTGAAAAGTGGTGAGAACCTGCACCAGAGTAGGGGTCACGGAGCTGGAAAGAGGGTGAAAGTTAAAGAGATGGGCAAGCAAGTTGGAAGCATTTAATCGATTTTTGGCTGTGGGCAGAGAGGAGGTGAGAGATGTTTCACTGAGGAAAGTTCTTACACAGTTTATTAGGTGGATTCTAATGCTACATGTTAAGAGGAAAACTCAGCCTGTGCACAGCTGTTCCCTGGGCCCTGATCTGTAATTGTGCACACACCTGGAACACAGGGAACTGAGTGGAATTTGGGGTTGACTGTAGCAGATCCCTAGTAAGACAGCAGGTAGAGACGGGAAGTATGAGATGAGGCTGGGCTTTCTGATAATTATTTCCTGTCCTGGTTTGCTAGCTGGTCAGGAGAGGTCTCCAACCAGGCTACACTAATTTTATGCAGTTCAACATTTCTGGCTCTGCTACTAGATAGGGCCTTGTTCCTTTCTAAGACCCTGGTAAGGGTGTTTATGTTGGTCAAGACAAGGTATACAAATTATAATTCCACCATCTATTGTCTCCCTTTGTGATGTGGTGGCAGTGGGATTAGATCCAGATGGAGATGGACTGGCCAGCTTTCTGCTTTCCGGATCACATAGGTCCTCTTCCACTAGCTGTAGCATGGGGGTGAAGGGCCAGTGGCCTGGGTTCTAATCTCACTCTGTTAAGCATCTTCAGCAAGTGGTTGCATTCCTTGTCTTCAGTTCTCTTGAGTGCAAAGTCACCTTCTTTCATAGACTTATCATGAGGCCTAAATGAGTAACGTGTGAAGCACTTGAAACCACGCCTGGCACATACAAGCACTGTGTAAGTACATAGCAGGCACTACAGCAGCTGGAGAGGCTTCAGACTCGCCATGACTTGACTTTTCCTTCCGCCGTCTCTTTGCTGGGTGGTCACTGGTATCCACCTAACATTTGGTCAGTGGAGTACAGCCAAGAGAAGAGACGTTGGAAGCCTGTGGGTGATGGGGGGTGACATTTGGATCTCTAATTCTCCATCTTGATGGGATTAGTTTTGTTATTTCTGCAGAATCAGTACAGTCTTTCAAGCGACTTTTGACACTTTTTATTATTTCAAGAAGTTAATAAATTTCATTTAAACAAAGAGAAAGGATGCAGTGAGTCAGCTCAGGGCTGGAATGGAGGCACAAGGCAAGCTGAGGTTGTGTTGTTACTTTTAGGGTTGATGGGCTTCACAAGCAGGAGTGGAGAGATTTCAAAACAAATGAGGGGTGAAAATGCAACTCTGGTTTAGTGTTTTCTGAAATCCTTTCTTTTGAGATAAAGACCGGAGCCTGGTTAGAAAGGCAGTATGGACAGTCTCCCTAGACATGAAGAATAGCTTGTGCTGTTCCTAATAGTGGGGTGTGTGTTCCCATGCACACTCTATAACTTTTAAAAATATTCCATGTAATCTAGGCACCAAATAAACTTACATGTCACTCAAGCCCCTAACATCTGATTTTGGTCTTATCCAAAACAAATGAAGGGAAATTTTGTTCAGGAAGGGGAGGCTTGATGACCTCTGTAGGGGTGTGGAGGTCTTACGGATGGGGAGACACCCTTTCAGGTGGGGAACTGGGTGTAGGGAATCAACCAAAAAGCAGCCCTCCATGAGACCAGGACTGTGCTATGTGGTGTGGAGGACTCAGTTGAAGATGACGGAGAGGAGGCTTTGTACACCCTGTGCAGCTAGAAGGCACAATTAATACCCATGAGCATTTTGGGAATAAGACACCAAGTAATAATCTAGTCTTGGGGAAAAGGATGTATGAGAATTTTGGAAAAGTGGTGAAGCATTAGAGAAGGAGACATTACATCCTGAGGAATGTGAAGTTGAAGGTGAGCTGGGAGTACACTCTGCAAAGTTTTAGGATTTATTATCATCCAAATTAACTGAGCAGGAGGAAAAAAATGCATTTTTCTATCTGATGTTTCCTCTGCACAATTGCAGGCCACCTGATGCCACCCATTGGTTGAAACTGGGACTGTAAATATCTCCAGGTAAAGTTGACTGTTGAGGGTTTTAGACACCAATGGAGACCATGAAAATCTCTAATGCCTAAGCTAAAGTTTGCACCAATTTCATATTAACATTTGCAGTTGGAAAAAAGGGAAATATTTGTGTCAACATAGCATCTGCAGATTTAAAGAACCCAACATGTTTAATTGAACAGAGATACAGATGTGTATGAAGCAGCCGCAATGCATTTTTCTTTCCTAGATCTAAGACAGAATACTAATTATTAGTGAAGTGTTTGGAGGATATGGTAACTTGTTATCTGAGCAAAATTTTAGGCTAATTTCATTTTACCTCTCCTGCCTTTCAACAACAATCTGTTCTGGTTATAGAAAAGGAATGAACTGAAAGACTATTGACTGTAGATCGACTGGCTTGAGAATGTATATACATATGTTAATTTTTCAATTTTTTAGTATTGGTTTTGTATTTAGCTGTTAGCCTTTAGTTACTTAAAACAAAAACATCCTTGGCTGTAGTAGAACATTGAAAAATCTGACATCTTTAAAAGGATTTTGTGTGCCTTTGCGTGGGTGTGTGTTAAGTGTTAAACCAAAAATTGGTCTCATCATCATCATATTATTTTAGTTAGGGGTTTGTAAACTCCCATTGCAGATCTTAAGACACCTCTGTCATATTTAAAAACCTCTGAGAAATCTAGCTTTGAGTAGACATTTATTATTATTCAACAAAGACTACTAACGAACCTCTCTCTCTCCACATCCAATTGCTTAATTTTTCCTTCCTTCTTCCACTCTGAACCTACTTAGCAAAAATGAGGCCTTGCAACTGCATGGAACCTGAAGCATAGATTTTGAGTGGCTGAAGACGTTTAAAATTTATATTTTCAATACTCTGATGAATAACGTTATTGAAATTCTGACCTAGTAGAGGCAAGTGGACAAAATACACACTTGCAATCTATATGTGAGGTTATCTCATGAATTATTCTATTTGAGAATCAGCTTAAAAATAAATTTCAAAATCAAACTGATGCTGATATTCAAAAAGAGCAAATACACTATAGAAGAGAAAACCACTAGAAGGAACTGATCAAGATTTGGGCAGGTGCGTGGACATACGCCCAGACTCCCACTGGTATCTATAATTTACTCCTCTTTCTCCCTGTTGATATCAGCATATCAATATTATGGACTCCATTTTTTTTTCTTGTGTTGATATTTCCTTGGAAAACAGACCTTAAGTTTTTGTTTTGTTTTTTATAGTCGAGCATTAAATTCCTCCAGTGCCAAGAAATTTTCCCATGGCCATGCCTGAATGTTTTAAAATTATTGTTTAGTATTTTTGTACTTTCATATTCCTCAATAATTCCTCAATTATACCTGTGTAATTTGGTGAGCACATTTTTACTTTTGGACAGGTGAGAGTGCATAAGGAGTCGGTCAAACCTGGCACCCAATCTCGGGTTTCATGAAGGAGATGTCTCAGATTCTTCAGGACACACTCATTCTCTGGACATCAGCTTCCCCAGAAACAAGAAGGGAAAGAGTTCCCTCCTCGCAGAGTTTCTGCAGGATTATATTTTTTAAATGCTTGTCAGAGAGGGTCAATGGTAGTTGAATGAAGAAACTGATAATTCTTGCTTGATAAATGGTATCAACTCAGTTCATTTAAATTTTATTTAGGAAATGTGGCCGAGAGATGGTCTCAGGACTTTGTCCATATCTCAGAATATCTGCAGTGACCTCTTCTTGTTCTAGCGGTATGGGTCTTTGTTTCATCATCTCCTCTGACAGCAGGCCTTCTCTTTGTCAAGGATGTGACTTCACCTTCATGGTATCCTTTACACTGTAGCTTCCCAATGCATGGGCTGCCAAACCCTGTTCCCAAAATAAGCTCCTTAAAGGAAAAATGTTCCATGATCTAATAAGTTTGGGAAATGCTGTGTGCATACTATGCTTCTAAGTGCTTTTTAACTTGAATCAACTCATCAAATGTCTGACAAGCCCTGTAATAAAGAAGTAAAAATTCTGTTTAACTTGGTGTTCCTCAAACTTATTTCACTGAGGAGTTCCACCTTTGCTTTTTAATAGCATCTATGCACATTTAGTGTGACAGTTTTCTTAAGGTGACCAGTGCAATATATGCAGAGAGGAGGATCACAAATATGTTATGCATTACTTTATGTCTTGATATAAAACACAACATATGAAATGTAATATAAAGTTTAATGATATGCAGTCCTTTTCAGATACACCTGGTTATTGTTCATTCAGCATTTACTTATTCAACAAGTGTATGTCTCTATGTATTCTATACATGTGATAAAGAAAATCATAATTATAATTTTAAATTTACTAAGAGCCCTTGAGAAAAATCCTATTGCTAACAGCTATTTAAATCTGTCCACATTAAATAGATCTGATTTTTTTTTCTCATTAATTCAAGAACCTTTAGGCTTCTGGAAAGAGAATTGAATTTCGAATGCCAAATGTGCCACCTTAAATTGAAATGTTAATTAAGACAATAGCAGCAATAGCAAAAAGCAATGGCAACTTTTGTCTTTTAAAATGAATTGTGTTGGATGAATCTCACTTTGAAAAGTGAGATTCTCTTTGGTGATTCATAAAACTATTAAAAAAGCCAAAGTATTCAACTCTGATCTCATAAATGTTAGCATAGCATCTGTTTGGATGCTTCCTCCTCTTATGGGAACAGTAACAGATAAAGGTATTCCCAGAAACTAGTATTTCAGAAAGTAGAAATATAGCATGTTCTGAGCCCCCAAATGCCTTTAGAAATCTCAATAATGGATTGTTCCTAAAGGTAGGACACTTCTCTTGGCTTTATCATTTGCTCACTGGAAATGGAACTGAGCCATTCTTGAGGGCCCAGGAAGAGCTTCCTTTTCCCTCTGAGGCTAGGTGGTCCAGCACAGCGGCTCTCACTGCAGCATTTCCCTCTGCCGCCTATGGGTTGCCGTCTTTTCCCCGCCTTCAGAACCTACACTGGCCTCCAATCTGAAGATAAGGGAGACACGAGAGAGATTGTTAAATAGGCAGCATTTTTAGCAGACACTTATAATTCCATAAATTTATGTAAGAATCTGGAAGCTGGTCTCGTATCTATTGTCAATTTTACTAGCACATTAAGTTAATGCAGTACCAAAACATTATCTCGTGCTAAGTTTGCGGTTCCATAAAACCTTTCACAGATTTTGATAGCTTTTTTTCCCCACTTCTGATTCATAAAATTAGAACTTTATTCAGTCTATAAACAGTTAATTAATATTAGCTTGTATCAAGCTCTGGGACAGTTGCACACTTTTTTTTTTTTTTTTTGGGAGAATGACTAATTGGTAGCATGTCTTGCTTCTTTACCAATTTCTTAAGTAACTGGAATTTGGAGTCAGGGCTCAAGATAATAGCTTTGTTGTTGGTGAGCTGGATTGAAGAGCAGATGTTGGGTCTGCATCCCTGCCCAGCTTCTGCCTCGGTCACTCCTCAACTGAACCTCCCTCTCGGCTCCTGTGCACAGCAGGCCTCTCTCCTGCATAAGTGGTAACTCGGTGATTTATGTGATTTATCTATTATATAAAAATAGATATCAATTAATGGGCAGCTGCAGTGGGTCCGGCATAGCATTTGACCTCACATATAACATTTCTACCTTTCAAATCCTATAAATTATTTTTTAAAGAGGAGGAAATGAAGCCTAAGGGAGAGGTCTTGCCTGAGCTCTGACAATGAATCAAAGGTAGCTTTGGTATTAAATGCAATCTTGCATGTCTCCAACCCTTAGATCTTAGTTCTCAGAATGGTCTAAGTTCCCAAAGTGTAGGTGTCTCCACTGCAGCCCCCTGTGCATGGGCTGTATCCATCCCCACCTGCCATGTCTCCCCTTCTGCTCTTCAGCTGACCTCTGTGTACATAATCCTTGACTCGATGCAGCAACAGCTTGTTATTTTTAGAAAAACACATGTATTCTAGGAGTTTTTCTCAGCACAGCTCTGACTATCCAGGGAGTTCACTGTCCCTCAGTGCATTATGCAGGCATATGGGGGGAAAACACTATGGCATTGAGGAAAAAACACTACAAAAACAACCACTAACCAGACAGAACAGATTGCAGAAGATACATCAAGGCCAAGGCATCTGGATCACCTTGGTGTACAGGGTTCTTAGAAGTGAAGAGAGGGGGAGTATTTCTTGTCATTATTAACTTATCCCCTGAGTTCTCTGATTCTGCTGGAAGTACCCGTCTCATTTGCAGCTGCCATGGCTATCTTGTAATTGCCTCCTTTTCTCTCCTGTTTTGGGGATCTGAAGACATGTTCCAGATGCCCCTGTGCTGGTGTCCAACTCTTGATTAGCACTCCCTCTAGTGGCAGTTTGGTGAATCCCCTGTAGTTACCCTCCATGATGCCTGGCTGTGGTCAACATCATAGAAGAGTTTTCACTTAATTCTTCTATAGCCTTTACTTCTATAATTTTAATGACCACAGAATAGCTATAAAGTTGGTCTTATATGATTTAACTTTCCAATTACTTCCTTTGTTAGTACTAAAATCATTCCCAAGTGGATATATTAATGCATGTCTTTAAAACACTGCTGGGGAAAGTCTCAATAGTCGAATCTTGAGGACAGAGGTCATATCTCCTTACATCAGGTTCAATTCTTCTTCAAAGGACTTTAAATGGGTACAACACAACCTCACTAGCACTGGATCTCTTATTTACATTTTTATGTGTGAATTTTCACCTCACTTTGAGTGGTATTTCTCTGGCAATGAAGTTGAACACTTTTTGTATTTGCCATTTGCACTTCCTCATATATGGGCTGTTAATATATTTTTCTGGTTTTTCCATGAGAATCTATAGGTTTTGTATCAAGTGAATGAGCCTGCCCAGGCAGAGGGATTTCTTTTTGTAAAATTCAGTACTAACATTTCCTTGGTCAAACTTACCTGTTATATATCTCGCCACCCAACCTTGTCTGTCATTCATATAGAATGACAGATTCAATAATAGAATATATATCTTACCATGTGCTACATGTCTGTCTTCTCTATAGGAAAACTAAGTTTTTAAGAAAAATTTGAAGTGACTTGAGACCTATAGTAAATACTAAAAAATGTTGTGAGAAGATGAAATATTCCTGAGTATCTCCCACATTGGTCAGAGACTCCTGAACACCTGTGAGCACAAATTTTTTTTACTGTCAAAGGAAGTGGAGGTGATTCTCTGGTGCCAGTTTTGCAATGAGGGGAGAGAACTTGAAATTTCTATGGACGAGTGGGGGAATCCTCTACATCAATGTCTGGAATAGCATCTGAGAACACTGTAATAGTCTCATCACACATTGTTTTGGCCCTGAATGAAACACAAAATGAATCAGAATATTCACCTTCAGGGATGGGGTGGCTTAAGTTGATACTGCAGGGGATAGCTTAGGGCCAGGGACAATTTTTTTCCACCTGATGTCATTCCCAGGTGAATCGACTTATACTAGCTCTGGGGCCCCCAAAACCATTTTGATGGGTTGAGTCAGTGCCCTGGGGGAGTGAGAAGATAGTCTTATGGCTAATGCTTGACTTCTAAACCTAATGGGGAGCAAAGGGTAAATCAAACCCTTTAATTCATCTTAGTTTCTGTATGTGCTGATTAGGTTTTCATGGAGGTCAAAATAAAAAAGTATGTCTATACCTGGAGAAGGGAAGTAACTGGATGATTTTTTTTTTTTTTTTTTGTGCAGCCTGGGGTAGCACACAGCTCCTGGACTTGATGGGCACTTAGAAAATGTTAGGTAAGCGAGTGGATGCTAGAAAGAATTCTCAGTGCAGATATGTTCCCCAGTTAACTGTTAGGATTTCTGTTTGTGATTGGTTGTACCAAAGTCATAAATTCTTAAAGCCAGCAACACTTTGCTTTTATTTCTGGCTTTCAAATTTAGATAGTTATCCAGTCAAAGATCTGATAGGTACACAAGCTGTGTTGGGTGGATTTTTTAAATCATAATTTTGTATCTGATTATTTACTTTATCTGCAGTTAATTTTAGCGTGTGGCCATAGCAATCACTTTTCCTGAGCAAAACAACGATTCTTTCTTCATTGTCTTCATGCATGTTATGAAATAGATCTCAAGTTGAATGTTTTAGACAAGTTCCATGAAACTGTTTTCTTTTTGTTAAAACTTCAGTTACCTCTAAGTTTTTAATGGGCAACTATGATTCAAGTGGATCCAACTGCAATCTTTTTTTTTGGGGGGGGGGAAGCTTCCTCTTCATGTCACATGGTTCTGAGGCCCTGGCCTCCTCTGGCTTTGGGATCAGCACCTGTGTTTTTGATACTATTGGGTAAAAGGTGTCCCTTTCCCTTTGGGGTTGCTAGGCATGTAGAAAGCAAAATTAGTGTTGACTCCTTGACTTTGCCCTCCCTCAGGGGATCCTTCTGAGAAGGATGATAACACATGGAAAGCTAAAGGAACAGATTTCTGAGATATCACATGACTCTTAGATCCAGCAATGCATCAATCTTTTTTTAGACTTTCTATTTAAGGGTCAATAATATTTTTCTTTAATGACACAACTTGAGCTTGATTTTTTTCACATACCCCAACCCAAACCAATTTCTCTTCAATGACATTTTGATAGACTTTAAAAATTGCATTTCAATCCAACTAACATGATTGTTTTTGTTTGTTTTAGCTGATGCAGATCCCAGAGGGAAAGCATGAGTTTTCCCATTTTTGCAATTATGCTCAATGATGAGCAGGAGTGACAATACTCAGGCCAGTTGGCCATCTACCGATGTCTCAAAATTCACATGGCCAGGGTGGGATTCCCAGTTTTCATCCTAAACAGATTCTGTCTTCCAGCATCACCTGCCTCAGTAAATGACATCTGTATTCACCTAGGACTCAAGAAAAACCTAGGACCACTCTTTCTTTTTCATTATTATTCCTTATATAATTTACCAGCAAAACCTTGCTTGCACACCTCCAAAGCTTGTCTCAAGTCCCTCTTCCCTGCCAGCCAGCTCAACCCCTGCATGCCCTCCTGCAAACGCCTTCACGCAATCTTCCTGCTGCCACAATGTGATCCACATAGTCCTCACAGGGGTCTCTTAACATGTTGATCAAAGCAGGTACCCTACCCTGCCCAGAACATTCCAATGGCCTCCCTTTGTCCTGAAAATAGGATCAAACTTTTTTATTATTACCATGGGATTTTTTTTTCTGTATTTAAAAAAAAAATTTTTTTAGGATCAAACTTTTTTTTAAGAGAATTTTTTTTTAAGAGAGTGAGAGAATTTTAAAATATTTATTGTTTTTAGTTTTCGGCGGACACAACATCTTTGTTTGTATGTGGTGCTGAGGATCGAACCCGGGCTGCATGCATGCCAGGCAAGCGCACTACTGCTTGAGCCACATCCCCAGCCCTAGGGATCAAACTTTTAACAACATCTAGAATGTCTGACCTGCAACACTTGTTATGTCTCCATAGATATATTGCACCACTTCCTCCTCTGCCAGTTGTGACCATGCTAGGACATGTAAAGTCAAATGTTTGTGTCCTACAGTTACATGTTCCTTCAATCTATATCCCATTTGATATCAGATTTGCTGGAAATGACAAGAGAGCAACATTTATTTGCATGAACTTTCATGGATCACTAACGTCCCCTACCTGCTTCATTTCAGTGATTATGACAACCACAGTGGGCATGGGTGTGTCGTCATTACCCTAGTTCAGGGAAGCACAATAAAGCTGATGCAGTTCTAACTTACAAATGGTAATGATTCATAAACGGCCAGTGCCAAGACTAGAACTGTGTTCTCCTGTGCCCTAGATCATTGATTTTTGCTTCTGTTACTTTCTGGCAATAATTAGACTGGGGCCTGAAAGACTCTCTCCCTGTAGACTTTTATCAGAATAGAAAAATCCCAAAACATTAAATAAGGAATTTCTTTCAAAAGCTGCATGAACCAGATATGATGATGACAGTGTTCCTGAACACACAGACACTGCCTTGCCTGTGTAGGCAGAAGAGGCCTGCTTTCTGCACTTGGGGACACACACTAAAGGTATTTAGTACCAACAAATATGTACACAGGTTTCAATAAAGGATTGAGTAAAATCCAGAAAAATTCAGTCATATTTCTTATTACAAAAACAACAACAACAAAAAAAACTTTGCAATAGCTTTTCAGGAATGCTCTTGCACAAAGAGTGAGGGGGCTAGTCAGCAGCATGTCCTCACCTATTTCTGCACCTCTGGAGATGATCACCTCAAGGTGCAAGGCTCATTTCAGCAGAGCTGAAACGAGAGGCAGACAGGGAAGGGGAAGTGTTCCCTGGCTGCCCCTCCGATGTCACTTGCCTCTCCTGCAATGGCCTGCCCACTTCCAACGCGGATCCTGTATTTGTTGACTTTTATTTGGAAAAATGTGCCTATGTAAAAGCCTGCCAGACCAAGTGCACGTTCATGAGCAAACCGTCTGCACTGGGCACTTAGAAAACCAAACTGTTGACCAGACGCTGATGAAACTGCGCCATAAATTCTTAGCATTCAATGGACTTGCTTTTCCTTCATCACTGAAAAGCCCCGAAGAAATGAAGGTAGGGTGACATCACAGACATCATCTTCACCGTGGCCACAGGCTTAATCTTTGGAGAGAGTGATGCACGAAAAGGGGGGCTTGTGCAGGATATGCTAGCAGGCTGTAAACTCGAACCTGGCTTCTGGGGAGTGGGTATGAGGAAGAGAAAGCCCGTCCATTCTTTTGGCTGCAGGGGACAGCAGAGGGTGAGAGGCAGGGCTCACAGAGGCAGCAGACAGGAGGAGTAGGAGGCTGCCAGGGACCTTGGAAGAGTCTTAGCAGGAAAGGGCATGAGCCTTTTGTCAGATCATCAGTCATTGATCCTCGGGCCTGATTTGTTCCTCAGTATTTGCCTGTTTCCTCAGAAGGCAGGAAAGCTGGACAGGATGCTCTAGTGGGCAGGGATCTCACAGGTTACCCAATTGATGCAGGCCAAGCCAGTGCTGATGGAGGTGACATAGGGCTTGGGTGTCCCTTGATCTTATATTTTCTGGCATTAGTCCAGCCTGATTCCAAAATAGGACGGGAGACTGCATGGAGACACACTGTACAATCAATTGTGGGCTTGAACTCTGACTCCATCCCTGAGCTTTGACAGACCACTTAAAGTCTCTGAACTTCCTCTGCCTCTAATATGAAAAACTTGTTTCAGAAGGTTTGCTAAGTATTCATTAAATATTGACTGAGTACCTACTATGTGCCAGATGCCATCTCCTGAATGACAGGAGCCAACTTTCCTATGGGGTTTTCAGACTAGTGAGAGAGTTGAATTATTTACCACTGATGCACACACTGATGCCTGTTGACTGCATTATGAAATCATAATGCTCCTGCACCTGGAGCTGCCAGATCATGTACTGCACAACTCTAGGGGAGCCATTCATGCTGTAGTACATGTGGATTATGTTCTGTGAAGTTGTACCATGAGAAAACTGCTTAGCAGTGCATGGAAGCCCAGTCGAAGAGCTTGGAAAGAAAGGAAATGGCTCTATTAGATGATATGACAATAGTAACTTACACCAGTGAGTTGGAAAATATTTCTGTAAGAAAGTGCTGCTTAAGATGATATGCAATATCATGCAATTAGTAGTTTAAAGGCTAGTACCGACCCAGACATATTAAAGAATCTACAGTGATTTCTTTCTCCTAAAAGCACATCTCTTGGGTCTTAATCATCTGATCTGAGGTGCATTGGGTAGATTCCTGATAGAGGTCATCTCCAGAAGTAGGAAGGGGCTGAACCAGGAGTGAGGTTAACAGAGGAAAAAACTCAAACAGAATAAATCCCAATCTGTTGATGTAAGAATGGATTCTGGGCCATGGTTGAGGTCAAGTTGGAACCCGGTAGCTTATTTAGTCAGCTTTTTGGATACTGTGACTAAAAGATCTGACAAGAACAATTTTAAGGAGGAAAAGTTTATTTGGGGGCTCATAGTTTCAGAGGTCTCAGTTCATACAGTCTGCTCCATTCCTAAGGCTCAAGGTGAGGCAGAACATCATGGTGGAAGAGTGTGGCGCAGGGAAGCAGCTCATTTGTGATGACCAGGAAGCGCAGAGAGGGGTGGGGGCGACTCCACTTGCCAGGAAAAAAATGTATACCCTGAAAGCACACCCCTAATGACCCACCTCCAGCCACACCCTTCCTGCCTTCAGTTACCACTCAGTTAATACCATCAGGGGATTAATTCGCTGATTGTGTTAAGGCACTCAAAATGCAGTAATTTCTCCCATAAACCTTCTTGGGTTATCTTACATAGGAGTTTTTTTGGGGGGCACCTCATATCCAAACTATAACATAGCTCTAGGTTGGGGTAGAGGATCTGGATAGGAGGAAAAAATACAGCAAGTCAAGGTGGCCAATGACATATCCACGTCTGTCTCATTCCCGATGTTGCTCTAGCCCAGGCTGTGGGGAGCAAATTCATGAAATGGATCTTGATCCACGGACTACCTGCTTTTCTCCACTGATGTCTGTGTAGGCCTCAGAGCATGAGACAGCGGCCAAGGTCAGAGCCTGTGAAGGGGAGGGAGGACCCGCAGTTGGGGCAGTGCTTATGGTGGGAATTGAGCCTCAAGGAACATAGTCTTAGGCCTATGCTGAAATACCCCTTTCCCATGTTGAGTCCTTTCATAGGGAGAGTCTCATCTTCTCTGACACATCTGTGGGTTTTAGGCATGCTCAGCTTCTCACCTTCCCTGAGTAGATTTTTATATTTTCAAATCAGGCCTTTGTTCCTACCATGGCTTTGGTTTTAACCCTGGTCAGAGCCCACTACTGGCCCTTCCAGATTCACTCTGCACACTCTGCTCTCCAAGGTGGAGGCTGACCTGCAGGGTCTCTTTTAATAGGTTTCCCTGCTTTGGGTTTCCAGATTTGTTTGGCCAAGGGGTTGATCCCTGCAGGAGATTAGAGATCAGAGCATACATATCTGTTTTCCACCCTGAAATGTCACCTCAGGCTGACTATGCCTTTCAACCAGGGTCACTATTCCAGATGTCCCTTCTACTGGTTCCTTTCCAGGTGTCCAACTCTATGTGGCTCCTTCTTTTAGGATTTTGGTAACTGCTCATTCTTTCCAGCCTGGAGGTAATAATAGGGCAGCTTTTCTCAGCCCTGGGTTGCTACATACTCCCCTGGGTTAGTGTGTTGTCTCTTGTCCCTTTGCAAGAAATTCCCTGAAATTACCACATTTTTAGAGAGCTATTTGCCTCCTGCTGGGAGCCTGGCTGATACAAATGTCCTTCCCCTCTCTCCCTTCATCATGCACTTTGACATATTGCAGGTAATAACTCAAATGCTACCTGATTTTCCTGCTTCCTACCCCCCAACCTCACCACTGCACAGAATTGTCTGTCCCATCCTCTGATTTCCCGAGAAACGCTCTTCTCCACTGTGGCTCTCATCAGACTTATGGGAGTTATCTGTGGCACGTCTGGTTTGCACTTGCTTTTCCACCCCAGACTGAGCTCCTGAAGTCTGACATGTATCATATACATATTCTTGTCCCTGGGGTTTCACTGATTTGATTTTGTGTGTGTGTGTGTGACTGCACAGAGGTCTATCCAGGGGAACTGGTAAAGGTCACCAACTTCTTATAAGTTGCCTTATCTTCTTCCTAGAGTTGGGGCTTGTGATATTTAATTTACACAGGGCCAAGTGTGTTGGTTTTCTCAGTTGAGAATTTTGGCATGATGATATCCAGGGAATGAGGGAGTCAGAGGATGGGAGCTTGTTTTATGAGACTTGAACAATTCTGCCCAGTTTGCAAATGATTGGCAAACTCCTTCGAGTCTTGTCCTAATAGTCTCTGGGGATTGACATTCTACTATGTACTAGGAACTTCATTCACCCTAGTAGAAGTCCATGACTTTCTAATCAGAATTTTGGAAAGTTTAGAAAGAGCTTCGGAGGAAACATGTGCAGAGACAAAATCCAGTTACTCTTGTTTTGAACCTCACATCTAACATTTGTTCTCTCAGACCTCCCAGGGTCGGGCACTCATACCAATTCAACAAGTGACAGAAGTTCCTTCCCTTCCTCTTATTTTTCTTTCCTTCCTCAACAGATGTTGCAGCCTAAAATGTCAAGGTTTTAGTAAATAAAAATCATCTTCATGCTCAGGATTTCTCACAGCAAGCAAAGATGTAGGAAGCAAAGTCTGACTCAGACAAAGCCTGTAAATAGTGAATTAATAAAGTACTTACCTTGGTTACCATTCAAGATTTGCACCACTCTATAGTGTCCAAGACGGCTAGTGAGGGGGCTGATGATCTCCAAGTTCCCTGGTTACCACCTCATTCTGACCCACTTGAAGAATGAAGGCCTGGTGACAGCCCATGTCCTGGGGTATGTCAATGCTGTCGGGGGCGGGGGAGTTGGAGTCATCCATCCAATAATAAGTCACAGAGCCTCCCAAACAGAGATGCGGGTATCTGCCGTCTCTTTTCACCTATGGGAGTACAACAAATGTCTTCATTTATTCTCTATGGTGCTTCTTTGTAAATTCCACTCATCTTTCTTCTTTGGACTTTTTGATTAAAAATGCTATTGGTGTCCAAGGGAAGATGCCATTTGAGAGACATTTTTCTTTTTTTTTCTGTTTGGTAGTTGGGGTAGAAGATCCTTTTAGGTTTGAAAACCTTTCTAGCATTTTTTTTTTTTCCACTGCGAATGTCAAGTGGAATCCGATGGAATGTGTTAACCTTTCTTTCCAGTGTGACTTCCTCTGCATTGCTCTGGCTCCCCATACAGGCTTTGGATTCCCAAGGCACAAAATTGTGACCACAGCTGGGTGTTTGAGATGCAGACTAGGAGGAGCTCAGGAGACGGGCACCTTGTCCTCCGTGTCCATGCATGTGGTGGCTGTAGCAATTGAAAGATGACGAAAGGCATTTCAGGAGGGCTACTTCTCCAGGGTCTCAACCACTTACCATAGTAAAAAAATATTCAGTTCTAGCCCACTGAGATTGTCCTCTGAGGACCATGAACTTTCTTAAGAAATTAGTTTGTGTGAACATCAACACCTTATGTGGTGGCTATCTGCCTGTGAGCTTCAGTGGAAAGGTGCTAGGCATGGGGAGCACGGGCTTCGGGAACACAGCACTTGTTGTTTTGTATTCAAGGACAGCAGTGTAGTGCCTGGTGAAGAAGGGAAACAGCAGCTTCTTATGGACAGATGGGTGAGGAGCTAAGTGACCTGTGGGGTAGCTGGGCAATTGCTTCTCCCTTACCTTGGTTTCCTCACCTATGAAAGGAATCATACTTGAAGAGCTCCAAGAACTCTTCCTGCATTGAAAGTGTTTCAGCCAACAACAACAACACAACATACATAAAAATCAACCCTCTCAGAGAAAAGGGACCCATGCTTCCTGACAGTGCCATAAGACCAGTTCCCTGAGGGGACAGAACATCAGCTGGTATTGCAAATGGAAGTCAGATAAGCTCTAAAGCAATGCATTTCACAGTAGAGTTTGTGGCTGATTGAACACAGATCAAATATGCAAGGTTAAAGATAATTTCCATTAAGGGAATCTATATCAATGTGACACGGAACAGAATTTTTTTCAACAATTCTGGTTTATAAAGTACTTTGGAATGTTAAACTTCTAGGGAAAAATAGAGATGATCATACTACTTCTTGGAGTTGGAACAAAACTTGAAACAAAAACCCTGGGATCATTCATGAAATTGTCATAGTTGATGATAGAGGTCAGTGATGGAAATGGTATGTTGCATGTGGATTCCATTTAAGTACTGAGCAAATGAAATCTTTCATACTAACAAGTGATTTACCTGGAAACATAAAGGACTACATTCTGTCACTTGTTTCCTAACCAAGCCCAGTTTGGGGTAAAAATGGGAGTTCATAACCCACTTGAATCTAATGTATGAAATATGATATGTCAAGAGCTTTGTAATGTTTTGAACAACCAATTAAAAAAAAAGAACCCAATTGTTCAGATGGAGATTCTGGAAGCTGTGATACCAGGTTACTCGACAATGTTTGCATTCTAACTATTTCTCTTAAAATTCAGCTTGGAATTTCCAATTGAATCTTTGTTGACATTTGTGGAGCTTGAAAAAAGGAGAAAATTCACTTGTGTTTCATTTTCCAGATTTAGGCATACAGAGACATGAATTTAAGTTCTGTTGCAAATTAGTTGATCAGTCTATTGAGAAAAAAGACTGGCAGGACTCCTTAATGAAATAAATCACTAATTAGGAACTCTGCAGAGAGTACACTGGATAGAAACTAATATGACAGAAAGTCATAAAAATACTTTGTTCAGGGATAGAAGTTAGCATTCCAGGAGAGATGAAGTTGGTAGATACGGCAAAGAAGGGCTTAGGAAGAAATTGAAGCTCAGGACAGAATGTTAATCACAGAGGAACAGGAAGCCTAGGGCAGAAAACTAGCCTTTCCGTGCATTGATTTGGAGCAGAATAAAGAATATGACCAAAATTGCAGAACACCTGAACTGTTTGCGTTTTACTCCACAGCAAATGCCACTATGCTTTCCTGACTCTCTGTACCCTCCTGCCTGCCTCCAGTATTGATCCCAGGATGCAAAGCTGGCTGAAATAAAACCATCTCATTTCAGCCTCTGAGAATGTGAGGTCAGGGAACCCAACTGGTCTTTGGTATTCTACATGTAGGCAATTTCTACCTGCAAATGATTCTTGTTACAATGGATTTGTGAATTTCTGAGCACTCTCTGGGAAGGGATGGGAGAAGCCAATGGTATGTAGGAGTCAATTTGCTGCTTCTGGAAGAGTCAACCGCTCTGTGTTAATGACACTAGTGGATATGTCGTCTTTCACATCCCCCAATATGAAGCTGTTGTCTGTGATTGCACCCTCCAACAATGGACTGCCACTTTGAAGCTTGCAAGCCATGGCCTATTTTATGTTGGAAAATGTAGAAAATATAGAATCTCCAGCACATCTCTGAGCGTCTGCAGCAGTTAAATCCATTTTAACTTTTAGTGAAATAATTGCTTTGGATGAGAGGAAGTTATAGTTCTCAGATCAGTTAGTTGAATTACTGTCCATCTGTTAATTTCAAACTTAATGATTTCTTTTGGGAAATGAAAAAAAACCAAAAAAAATTAAAAAAAAATCAGAATGAATTTTATGTGCTGCCAACTATAAAAGATACCATTTGAATTTATGAATAATGAATAGTAGGGCTTTCACTTGTATATACTTTTCTTGACTGTTACCAAATTTCTCTATGAAACAAAGAGCCATTAACTTATATGCTGTTCACCTCTGAGGACACATTGAAAAATATGTCAGGAACATGAGATGGTGTCAAATAATTTTTAGTGTGGAAGGAGTCTTCTAATTTTTAGGTTTCTTACCCTTATAAAATTTTCCAAGTCTAGAGAAACACTAAAAATCTTTCCATGGGGGAATGTACTGATTCAGACCAGCTGAATTGCCCACATGGGCAATGGATTTCCCTGTGTCATTTCTCATGCTGAAATTCTACTCAATGTTAGAAGGGAGAGGGGTGGACTAGGAAGCCAGAGAGCACCAAACTGATTCTGCCAATGCCATTTAGCAGTTGTTAGATCTTCACCAAGACTTCAAGTCTTCAACAGCAATATCATAAAACCTACTCAACAGAATTGCTTTGAGAATTGAACCATTGAGTGCAAAGGTACACCATAAAGTATAAGGACATTATGAGCTAACTTTTTTTTAACATATTTACCGTATCTATATTAAAGCTCAGTAAAGATGTAAACATGTTTTCTGGCCCTAAGGTATTATTGACTGGAATGTCCTCCTAGTGTTCACATGTTGAAATTCCAAATGTGATGGTATTAGGAGGTGGGGCCTTTGGAAGGTAATGAGGTCATGACCGTGGATCTCTTATGAATGAGATTAGTGTCCTTCTAGAAGAGTCCCCAGAAAGCACTCTTGATTCTTTTCTGCCATGTGTTGCTACAATAAGAAATTGCCAGTCTGAAGCTCGGTAAAGGGCCCTCGTCATGACCTGACGGTGTGGACACCTTGACCTCAGATATCCAGCCTCCAGAACTGTGGAAAAGATATTTCTGTTGCTTATAAGCCACCCAGGCTACAGTACTTGGTTACAACTAAGACATAAAGAGTGACTGGGTCCATCAGGATGCTGCTTTGATGAAACGGCTTTCAGGAGAGAGAATGCACTTCATAGGGGAATAGAGATGCTTCCTCACTTCAAATTTGCACCAGATGACTAAAACTGGGGCATCACCCACCACACCCTCCCTCCCTTGGATGGATGAGAGAGCAGGATGGTATGTGCTATGTGAAAGAACCCAGGCCAGGACCAGGGACAGTGACCATTCCTTCACTACCATTTGCCAGGAGATGGAAGACAGGTCCTCACCATGATTCGACTCCTGGGTCAGCCCTTCCTGTGTCTCAGAATTTAGGGAGCATGACACAAACCTCCCAAGGGAAATCCTCTGGCACAGGCAGAATCCGTCCTTTAGATCCAGCCTGTAAGTGCAGATTTGTAAACAAGAGTGTCTTTACATTTGAAATTCTGAGAAGCATTAAAAAGAAAAAAAAAACTTCGATTATATATAATTGCTCTCTTTTTATTTGGGAGAGGGACCATCTCGAAGACTGAATGCCATTCATCTAGAGTTCTTCGCTAGTGTCGTTTTCCCTGGGAGTGCAACCTACTTCTACTCTACAAACAATGTATCATTAGACAGAAAAAAAAAAGATGCCCCTAGTGATTGTCTTTTTCCCAAGTGTTTCCTGGGAGAAAGGAGATTGAAACAATCTGCAAGAAATTGAAAATTCAAAGAATTTCCAAGATAAGAATAGAAAGAACTTAGGTTTTTCAGTTGGCAGGGGGAAAAAAATCACCAAGCTCTCTTGAGGAGCAGAATCTGTGGCTCCCCTTCCTTCCAGAGACATTTGTTCATTGAATCACAATGTGCCAAGAGTACACTTCAAGGACGCTCTTGAAAGGGGCTGAGCGCATTTCAAAAGCAAACTAAATTTTCTGGTTTCTGTCTTATACATTATCATTAGAGCTGGAGAATGAGGGGGAAGCAGGATTCCTATTTGCTAAATGAAATGTTGCTAAATCCATGTAGTAAAAGATGTCAAAGAAATTTATAGAGGAGAAAGTGAAAATGGGAATTTGCAATCACTGTGACCAGGAGCAGTATTTTGCGTTTATTGTCCCCATCGTTCTCAAAGGAATTTAAAAAAATTTATATAAAGCTTCGAGACTGAAGGCAAGACTTATGGAATCACTTAGGAATGACCTGTGCTCCATCCAGTCCAAGGTCACCTTTGAAGGGAGGTCATATGTGTGAACATACCCAGTAGCTTCATCTCCATCCCCTGGTAGACAGCTTTAAAGCTAGCTTGTTATGATAAGCCAAAATGTATATCAGTAACTTCCATTCATTTTCTCCCAAATTCAACCAATATACAACCTTTTCTTGCAAATTAAAGCCTTTCAAGATGACAAAGATATCCTTTATCCTTCATCAGTCTTTGAAGGAATCTGAAGGAAATTACATTTTCTTCCATGCTTTAGACATGTTGGGTATGTTTGCAGAAGTTGAAATGTCTGCTGCATCCTACGGATGAGACATCCAACCTTTACGGTGCTCTGATGTGAAGCATGCTGTTAGAACTGGACAAATGATAGTGCATTTTCAATCAACAAAGTGAAACATCTGAGCTGCAGATACAAGACGATTCTTTTCTCCTGAATCATTGCTTTCTTGGGGAAATAAATGTAATTTTAGTTCTCTGCTGTCTCTCTGGGGTCTATTAATGGAATGGTGATGCAGGTAACAACCCTAGAATCCAACTCCACATTTTCTTTGATGCCCATCATCTCTGGTCAATTTTGAGCTGTACTTTTCCTTCCTAGTTTAAAGTGAAAATGACATTGTAGCTGTCGATGAGGCCATTGACTGGCTTGGGTTAATCAATAATAAATAAGTACCTAAGGTCTGTCCAGCTGTTAGTCTTCTAGATTCTGAGGAAAAAAAAATATACTTCTTAAAACTGTCCTTACAAATACACTGGTTGGGCAGCTGGGATCAGAATTCAAGGTCAGTGTCATTCAATTGCAGAGCACCAGCCTCAGGACTGCTCTGCTTGGCCCCACTTTGAAGCTGGTTGTCTGCCTGTGATACCTGTGCAGAAGTCCTAGTGGTTTACACATCATGCTGCTTGGTTTGTGCACTGGGTTTTCATTATAATACTTTATTTTCTGGTGAGATCAAACTCCTGTTGAAGTGATGAGAGGTTGGGATTATTTTTTCACATTCAGATACTTCATTTTAAAAAAGTGAACCTATTTTCTAAAAAGAGGAACAAAACCAAATTTCAAATGCAGAACATAATCCCTTGATATTAAAGTTCAAATTGGGAAAGAAAGCCAATGTCTTTAAAAAAACAACTTTATTGAGTTATAAATTATAAACCCATATATATTATGCACCCATTTTAATGTTTTTAAAATATGTACACCCATATAACCACTGCCTCATTAAAGAAATAGAACTGCCCATCATGTTAGAAAGTTCCCCTGTGTCCTTTGAGTTAATCCCTATGTCTCCAGTCCTTGGACCCAGGAAAACAGTAATCCTCTGTCCATCAATGTAGATTAGATGTTTTTTTCTAAAGTTTTATATAAATAGAATCATGGAGTACACATTCTTTAATGTCTGTCGTCTTTCACTCAGCATGGTGATCTCCGGAGTTACATGTACAAATAGGTTATTCTTTTCATTGCCTCATGGTATTTCAAGGTATGGATGTATGCAAATTTGTCTCCCCATCATCTATTGATGGGAATTAGGCTTTTGAAAGTTTTGCTACTGACGCCATAAAAATCAATGTATAAATCTCTGAGTGTACAGATGTTTTTATTTATCTTCAGTAAACTCCTGGAAATGGAATTACTGTGTTATGGTAAATGTTATCTTTAACTTTACAGGAAACTATCAAACTATAATTCTAATGTCACTGTAGTACTCTATTTTGCTGCTGATAGTGTATCAAAGTTTTGACTTGACATCATTGCCAACACTGATCTGGTTAACCCTTCTGTTTTTAGCAGTGAAATGGGATATAGAGGCATTTCATATTTTCTATGTATATATTAGTATTTTGCATATTTTTGTGAAGTATCAATGTGTATTTGTCCGTTCTTTTTGTTGCATATTTGTCTTAAATTCAAGTTGTGATTTTATATATTATAGGTACAATGTTTTTATTATAGATAACTATAGATGTAGAGAGAAATAGACACAAAGGTAGAGATATAGATGATATATATGAGATGCATATGATACATTAATAAACATACATTTATATATAACTATATATAAACAAATTTTTTAAGAATTGTTTTAGTTGTAGATGGACATAATCTTTATTCATTTTTTATGTGGTGCTGAGGATCAAACCCAGTGCCTCACATGTACAAGGCAAGCGCTCTACCACTGAGCCACAACCCAGCCCAACAAATAGTTTTTATATGTACATTTGTGTGTGTATGTATATATAGAGAGGGACAGACACACAAAGAGTTGATCAAAAAAAATTTATAAAAAGACCATCCTTTCCTTATTGAACTCTTGTGACATTATTGCTGAAATTCAATTGAGCATATGTGCATGTTTCATTGTCTATACTTACACCAGCTACAGTCTTGTGACAACTGTGGTTTATTTGAAATTGGGCAGTGTTTATTATGAATTTCAAAGACTTTGCATTTTCATACAGATTTTAGAATCAACTTTCCATTTTATTTTCCAAAAACAACTGTTAAAATTTTGCTTGGAATTATATTGGAAATAGATAAATTTGAGTAGAATTGAGAGAATACTCAATGATAGCTCTTTTGATCTATCAATGTAAATTAGAAATACCTCATAGTTTTAAGAGTGAATGTCATACGTATTTTGTTAAAATTATTCCTAAACCTTTTGTGGTTTTGATTCTATTACAAATAAGATTTTTAAAACACTTAACTTTATAGTTATTCATTTAAATTAGCCCAATAAAATATTGTATTTTAATCTCCTTTTAATTTTATCAATTTTGGTGTATAAGTTCGGAAAGGATATTTATGTACATAAAGGAATAGAAATTTTTTTTCTGGAGAGTTTAACTTTTAATATTGATAATGACTTTCCTTTTATTTCAAAGATTTTATGTTCACAATTTATTATTTTGGTTTACTTTAAAATAAATACCAATACCATTATCATTACAATTTTTACAAATCTGATCTTGTTACATAATTTATTTTATTGATACTAAAAGTTTGAGGTTGTTGTTAGTAAGACATATAAAATTTGTATCAAATAACATAGGCATTTAAAAATTTATTCATTACTTAAAGAAATAATGATATTTCAAAATTGGCTTAGAATTCTGTTACCTTCCTAAATTCAAGCATAAGTTTCAGGAGCCTTTTATTCACGGGTTCTTTAGGATTTTTCATATTTATTGGTCATTGCATTTGCATGTTAATGCAGTTTTACTTTTTCCTTTTGAAATACCTTGCTTTTTTACTTTTTTCTCTTCCCTTTATGTACTGATTAAGACCTCAAGTACAATTTTAAATCCAAAAGCTATGAGATCAATCTTATTGGTATTTTTTTTGAAAGGCAGATTTTCAGGAGATAAATTATCTCAGATTTTCTGTGTCTGAAAGTCTTTATTTTTCCTTTTAGAATGGAAATTTCACTGTGAATACAATTTTAGGATAAGAGTTATTTTGTTTTCTTTAAAAGATTTTCAAGATGCCAATCCATTATCCCCCAGTTTGCATAGTGTTTGTTCAGCAATCTGTATCTTATCTTTCATTTTCTGCATGTAGTGCGTTTTTTTTTTTTTTTTTTTACCCTGGCTGCTTTAAAGATTTCTTTTTAATACATGGATTTCATCAATTTGATTATGATATTCCTCTTTGTTTTTGGTATTTATCATACTTGCATAGGTTGAGGTTCTTGGTTTAAGGTTTCAGCAGATTTGGGAAATATTTAGCTATTATTTAAGCAAATGAATTTTGGATCAGAAAAATGCCACATTGCAGAGTGAGTGACATATTTTTGTTTCCTGTAAGTGGTATTGGATTTTGATCTTGTCAGAAGGCAATTTACTTGATAAGGCGTCTTCTAAAACTTGATTGCAACAAGCCTAGATGGCATTTATTTTAGGAGAAAGATGGCTTTCCTGCTAAGGGATGCTGTTGTGGGTATGTCCTGAAAGTCCCAATTATTCAGTGAGGACTTTCCTTCCTGCTTGGTTGAAGGTAGTTTGTCTTCCCCCCTGGGCCCCTGTCTAGTTTACAGCTGTCTAGCCAGCTGTCTTTGGTTTGGGGCTGGTTAGTTCTAAAAAGCACAGCTAACTATTCAACAAAGACTCAAGGAGAGTCTAATCAGATTTCCAGGGTGTGTTTTTGTGGTGGAATCCACTCCTGAGCTCTTCCTCACACCTGTCAACTGCCTCATCTTCCTTGAACCTTATCTCTGCTTCCCAACTCGGAACGATTAGCTAGGTGTCCCTCTCTCTGCACTGTGGGCCAGAATATGCTTACTGCTAGGCAGACATCTGGAGAGCTGTTTAAGACTCATCTTGCTTTTTTCTACATTCAGAAAGCAAACTATGGCTCGGTTGGAGTCTAAATGACATTCTGGCCTATGTAACTAGAAAACTGAAACATTTGTAAATATGTGTACATGTGGGCATATGTACACACACACACACACACACACACACGTACGTACATGTGCTGTAACCCCATGCGTGTATTCTAAGGGGTTCTCTGTATGCATGAAACCATGGATAGTACCAAATTCTGTATATACTATGTTTTCTTCTCATGTGTACATACCTACAATAAAGTTTAATTGACAAATAAGTAATAATGAAATAGAAAATAATATTAACAATATGCTACAATAAAATATATGTGAATCTGATCTCTCTCTCAAAACATCTTATTGTACAGTATTTTCAAACTGTGGTTTATTATGAGTAACTGAAATCGCAGAAAGTAAAACCCCAGATAAAGGTGTAAATATATACATGCGTGTGTGTGTGTGTGTGTGTGTGTGTGTGTGTGTGTGTGTGTGAGAGAGAGAGAGAATAATTATTTGCAGGTATTGAAAAATAGCAAAATACTGTAATCCCATGAAATATGTAAATAAATAATACTCTTGTTTGCATATCTTGATGCGTTCCCATAACACTGTCTTATGATTTTCTGTTCATACCCATCCAATCTGTAGAGAGTGAGTAAAAACAAGATTTCTTTCCTTTGCTTCCAATTTATTTCAACTGTCTAGTGCTCAATTTGTTTTTGTGGTCAGTATTTAACATTTGACACATTCAGTAGACTAATAGTTAAAGTTCAGGTTTTTAGAACTTGAAGACAAAAGATTCCCATTGTGTTTAAAGTTCAGTGTGGAATAGTATAGTTGGGATAAGTCATTGATGTCAAAATGAAAGATTCTCTGGGCTAGATATTAGATTGCTCATTCTTCTCAGAGTGCCTTTGGTGATTTCATCCATTCTTTTTCTTCTGTCTTTAAATTTGTCATAATGTATAAGTGAGCATGACTTTTTAATTCAGAAGGACAGTAATTTTTTCAAAAGTTCTACTGAAAGTCTAAAATAAAATAATGTTTATTGGAAAGTTACCGGTTTTCTGAGAGTGCTGTTATTTTTTCTTTCTGGGTTCTTGGCAGTTAGCTTGTATTGATTCCATGAACCTGGTAAACATTTGGAATGAGAAGGATAATACATCAAAAACCTCTGAAGAAGTAAAGAAAATGAAGCCTCTATGGGCACACCAGAGCTTCTTGGTTTACACCAGAAGTTGAGGAAGAAAACTTGCAGTGATAAGAGCATGTGAGGGTTTTTTTTTTTTTTTTTTAACACTTCTCTTTAGCAGTGTGTGGCTAATATAAGTAGGGAATCCAGCAACTCTCTAGATCTCTGCCATTGTCCTAACCCAAAGAAAAGAATATCATTTTGGATGAGTAACTAGGTATCAAGTGGGAAGACAGTTGGATAACTTGCTGGTTTCCTAGATATCCAATGCTCTTTCAAATCCCTAGTCCAATGCCATTTCCATTTCAAAGACTACACAGTGTTTTCCTGGAATGTCCCCTACTCTGTGTACCAGAAAACTTTAGTCATCATTCAAACATAATTCAAATGCTTGTCTGTGGAGAATTCTCTTTCTTTACAAAGCAAACACATTTGCCACTTTTGCTGTGTTTTCTATACTATGTTTTTGCTATGTTTTTAATACAGTAGTAATCCTTACAATATGTGGTTATTGTTTTTCACATTGATCTTCACTCTACTTTGATTTCCTCAAGAACAGGGTCATATGATACAAATCTCTTTAATCCCGAAGGTCTATCATAATGCAGATCCTAATGTTTAGGCATCCATATAAGCTTTCTTATATGTATAATCATTATTCAAAAGTATCTGCTACTTCCTTCTATTCCTTGCCACTAAGGGGCTTAAATAGTTACCAGGGTGTTTTTCTCTCAGCTTATGATATTTGGGATATTTTATGATATTTCTCTGTTTTGCATTAAGAAGAAAGAATAATTAGTCCCAAATTGCTTTCTGTTTGCGTTAGATTACACATTTACATTTGAAACATAATCAATTCAATTACTGAGACTAAATACATAGCATTTACCCAGCCAGTCACAGTAACCATTCCCATGATCTAGAAAACACAGATAATGTGACACTTTTTAGATTTTCCTTTGGTTCAATTTGCAGTATCCTAAAATAACCATGGGACTCTTAACTTGTTGCATTTACACAGACCCTTGCACTTTATGTAGCCCCTTCAGACTACATTTTAGGTTCATGAAGATGCTTTCTTGCAGGTAGTGTGCTTTGCACCTGTTACACGGAGAATAATAGCAGGTTCTTGTCCTCTAGAGGTAATGTTGTATAAAATACCATTTCATAGCTTATAAAACACACATGCACACACACTCATAGAAACACAAAATCTCAGCTTACAGGGAAATAAGTTCCCTCTACATCTGACATCTATTGACTTTGACTATCTAATCATAATCTCGGTAAAGATGCTGTGGGCCCCTGTGTCTGTTGGGGGTGTATTCAGAAATGAGTAACCAATATCCCCAAACTGGAGGCTTACATTGGGCATATATTTCTTTCTTTTCTAAGTCAATATCCAAAACCAGGATAGTGATTCTACAGTCATAGGGGAGGCAGATTATTTCCATAGAATGTCTAGATTATGGCCTGCACATCACCAAGGTTTATAATAAAAGTTTGAGCTTGGGGGAGAAAGGAAGATACCCTCTTTTAAGGAGGCTCATGGATGTCTCATGTGATCCTTTCACTTTGGTAGAAAACCAGCAGTCTGTACCATAGTGGGCACTACATTGTCGTTATCATGGAGCTCTGCAGTGAAGAACTGCAGCTCAGTAGTAGTGTGGTGATGCATGGAGTTAGACCCGAATCCTTCTAGCTAAAACATTTACTGATGATCAGACTTGGTATCAATCATCCACTTCTGTGCATGCTCACCTTCTCACAGAAAATAAGATAATTATCCTTCAGATGAGAGACAGTTCGTAACGATCAAATGACAGAACACATGTGAAGCAGTTGCAAACTATTGAGTCCCTTGCTCTATAAGGGACATTACATGATCATCATTATGCAAACCAAGCTCATGTAATATGAATTTAAAATGGGGGTTAATGTTGACAAAAGCCAGAAGACTGAAGATTTTTCAAGAACTTGCAGCTCCACAGCCATTTCCTTTACCAAGTATGGGTGTTGGATTCTACCCTTAACTCTAGACCTTTGCTATGTGGTACTGCTTCCCCAAGACAGATCAAGTTATGCATTTTCCTGGGCATGCTTCTTAGAATAAAAGGGCCCAGTCCAGCTTCATTAGAGTTTGACTGATCTTTTTTTCTGGACTAAAGCAAACCCAAGTATTTATTTGCCGTGCCTTGTCCGATCTGGAATTGCTTGCTCTGCCTTGTCTGGTGTTATATGTGAAGGGCAGGTCAAGGAAAGGAAGGTTCTGGGCTGTCTACAGCAGCTGGCATCATTAGGGTTTTAGTACACACTTAATAGTGGCTTTATAACTCTCACTTTGTAGCTGGCTGTTGTCTCCTACATGTCACTATTTATATGTATCACTCAGATTCACCATGGATAGAATGGGTCAGTGAATGTTATAGTACTTTGAAGGAGATAAAGCACTGTTTAAATGCTTCTCATGAAATGGCATTAGTCCTATTAGTATTCAGACCTTGATTCTTAAAATATCATTTTGGTTCACCAGGCTGAAAACTAGTTTTGTGTGGGACAGGGGGTGGTAAATCTAAGCCTTCAGGACAGACTCTGTTGGAAGAATTCTTGTGTTTAGTCCTGAATAGGACTTTAAAGTTCTTCGATGCACTGAATTTTCAGAGAAAGGAAGTAACCTGAGCACGACAGAACAGGGACAAAGTGCCCTGGTTTATAAGATGATATAAAGAACTTCTGTATGGCTTGTTTTTGCTCTTTAGAATTCATGAGATGATAGGAGAAAACTAAGATAAAACATAAATTCAGATGACTAAGTTCATGGGCAAAAACAATAAAAACATTTCACTTGGTGAATACTTTTCAAGCAAAATTAAGAGTCTAGGGTCAGCTCCTCATGAACAGGGCTTTCAACCTGGAGACACTGTCTCATGAGGGCTGTGCACTTGGTACAGGAGAGTGATGTGTTGTGCACTTGGTACAAGAGAGCAACCGACTGTGCACTTAGTACGAGAGAGTGATGGGCTGATCAGCTAAAAGAGTTTTTAAGTGAGCTGAGTCATTTGATTTTTAGGTAATGATTGTCTTTTGGATTACTTGGGCAAGCCCAAAGAAAGAGGGGACTAGCCTGACTCTTCATCTGTATCGGGGCTCCAGGCCCTGGGTTTGGAATCAGTGGCCCATCCCTGCCCTTCTAGTTGAGAGGTTGAAATCCTCAGGCACAGAGCTCCTTTCTCTGGGCGTAATTACTACAAAGGTTATGGTTGGCTTGATTGTGATTGGGCTTTATGGTTTGTATTAACCCTGACTGGGTTTTAGGAGCATTATAATTTTTCATTTCTGAGCTGAGGTCTGGTTGGGGACAGTGATTCAGTCAATACAAAATGGTATTGGGTCCATTGCAAAGTCTAAGCACAGACTAATTATGCTGGAGCTGAGGCAGAGGCCCAGAGCCCTCCAGAAGGTCCTAGGGGTCAGTCTAATGTGCCTGTGGGAGAGACTGCATCCATACAGCCACCTCAATGGAGACCCTGGACAGAGAGGAAAGATTTCTGGGGAGACTAGTGCAAACTCGGGCTCCACCATGGGCCCCTCTATTGCTTCTCAGATTGGAGCCTGGTACTGTTTGTGCCCCCAGATTGGTAAAAATAAGTCAGAATACAGCCTACCCCAAAGACAGGTCCTACAAAGAATTGCATTGTTTCTGTTTATCAGCCCCTACTTATTGGGCAGTACTGCAGCAGAAATAATAGTAATAGAAAAAACACATGCAATAATAAAAAGAATCATTCATTAAATGACTATGATTTTCAGATATTTTTACAAACATTGTCTTATCTAAACTTCACACAATCCTCTAGGGAAGAAATTTTCAATTCATTTCACAAATGTAGACACTGAACTTCAGAACAGTGAACCAAGCTGCCACTAAGGAGGAGATTATGTACTTAAAATATTTCTCTGTGATCCTGAGATCTGTATCTTTTCTACAACATGACATATTTTCACATTTCTTTATATTTTACAAAACAGATTCACTTCTACAAACTCCTTAATTTCTGTAACCTAGTTTTTGCTTATGATCCTTACTTTATACATTAGAAAACTGCTCACATTTATATTCCCAGGATGTGACAGAATTGGGATTTAAATTCAGGTCTCCTTGGTATTAGAAAATAAAAGGTAGATTTTTGAGTACCCTGACATGGTAATGGCCTGTGATTCCAGGAATACCTGGTTTGTGCCTGGATCACAGTCACCAATCCTTATGGATTCCTGGGGCACACAGACCCATAGGGAGTCAGGGAAAGCAGAAGGAAAGCATACATTATTATTTAGCTTAGATTTGGCATGAACAACCAGTGCAGAGACTTCTGACAAATTCATCTGAACTATGAGTGACACTCTTCCTTAGGTCTTTGGGCCTCAGTCTAAGGCTGCCCATGAGGCCAACTGATCCATTTTTGCTTACTGAGCTCAGTGTGCATCATGAATTTTACCCTAATGTGGTTCTTTGATTCCATTTTGCTGGGCCTTCCAGTCAAACATCTGTAATCCGGCTCTGACTTTCAATGCACCTTGACCTGGGATCATGAGTCTAGATTTTCCCAGGATGGAAAAGGGAACAGAGGAAGAAAGCAGGAAAATGGGATCTTTCTTTGCATTTATTTGTATCTGGAAAATCTTATGTTGCCTTTCCAACGTCAAATTCCCCCAAACTGTTGGATTTGGGCTTTTGATCTTCTAATTAGCCCTGTTCCTACTTCTCGGACTACCAAGACTTTTCTCTTGCTGCCTGCTGTAGGGCTTTTGTCAAACAAAAATTCCAGGGATCTAAGTTCCTCCCACCCACTGCCTTATATGTTGATCTTTTTGTTTCTTTGAGGGCCACAATTGTCTGCAGATCACAAATAAATGACAAAAAAATGATCCATCCACTCCCCCATTCATTTTGTCCTAAAGTATAAATGCAAAATTCAGTGACTTCTAGGTGTCTGATTTTGTTAGTGTAAGAGTGACGCAATGAATCTTGGTGGAATCAAATTAAGAACATTACAGGGGAAACAACTGGGTGAGGAATTAATCTCAATATTGGGATCAATATTGGAGCAGCAGTAGGGAGTAATTACACAATTTGCATGTGAGCAATGCAATTTAGCTGAGATAGACCCCAGCCTCTGCTTAGATCCATGTTGATGCCAAATGCAAATAAAGTCACTGGCTATCAGGTTTGGTTGTAATTCAACTCTGCTAAACCAGACATGTGGAAAATGAATATCTAAACAGGACATTAAGCAGGCATTTGCTGTTCAGTGGGTGTTAATGAGGAAGCAGATGAATTCTGGGATGGGAGTCGGGATCTCGGAATTTTCAGCTTGCATTGGCCATGAAGTGACCTTGGGAGCTGGGGCTTATTCCCCTTTCTGCTGTCTCAGTTGAGATGAGTAGAGGGTAGCTCTTAGATGCTGTGGTCCAGAATTTTGTGGTATAGAGGTTACTTGAAAAGGGAAAAAGCAGCAGATTGTCTGAAAAACCCTTTTCCTCTTGTGTCTACAAGTTCAATTCCTAATCTTTTCCAAGTTTTAGCTCAAGAAGCATTTCTTCTACGAAGCACGTCTCGATTCCTCTGCTAATGAGACTCCTCTTTCTTTTCAATCCCCAGCGCTTCAAAGTGGGCTGTTTGTGTCACCTAACACTTTGTACCTTACATTATCATTCGTTCCCCTATCCCGGTATTGACTGAGCTTGCACGAATCCTTAATAGCAGCGTAGACATTTAATCCATTTCTGTCCTCTTATGTTCTCTAGCAGAGTGGGTGGCACGGAGCGGATATTTACTGTCTTGTGGCATGATGATGAAGTTTATCAGTGTGGGTCTGGCTGACTAGATAAATGAATCTACAAATAAAAAATAGATTAATAAAAAAGGAGAAAAGTGACAATGGTTTGATTAATACAGTGTTTGTAAACTTAACATTCTCTAATAGTCTTCTTTCCTTTTGTAGTCCCCTAAAACATGAAAATCTCATTTTGAACAATTTCAAGCACCTTGTGGCTATTTCTTCTCAAAGGAGGCCATGGAAGGATTTAAAGCTGATTGACCAATAACTCATTATGTTGGTTCAGTAGCAACCTCAGTGTTGACTTTGGTTGCATTTTATAATGACTATTCTATGTAGTGAGACTTGACTTTCAAGCGAAAGTCAACTATGCTTTTCTCATGGTCCCTGGATTGTGGGGGGTATATGCAGTTCTGTATGCTGACTGTAGAATTGTAAGCCAAGAAAATTTCAGACTTGACAGTGATCTCAATCATACTTGGAGTTAGAATAGACCTACAGGGATAATGGCAGTATACACCCTCATTTATTAAATTAAGTTTAATGTAATAAATTAAACTTTTTTAACAGACTCAGTTTCACAAAGAATAGTTTTACTGTCTTCCAAATCGTCTGTTCTCCTCTGATTCATCCCTCTCTTCCCAGTAACTCCTAAGTACTCATCTTCTTAATCTCTCCACAGTTTTGCCTCTTACAGAATGTCAGATAGTTGGGACTATACAATATGCTGCCTTATCGACATGACTTCTTTTACTTAGTAATGTGCATTTAAAACTTCTGCACATTTTCTCATGTCTTGACAGTGTACTCCTTTTTAGCACTGAATAATATTCCACAATCTGTGTCCGTTTGTTTACCTGTTCATTTAGTGAAAGACATATTGGTTGCTTTCAAGTTTTGGCAGTTATGAATAAAGATGCTATAAAACCCTGTGTGGAAGATTTTTTTGTGTGTGTGGAAATAAGTTTTCAATTCACTTGGATAAATATGGCAGGGTTCTGTTGAGTCATAGAAGAAAATAACATTCTGCCTTCTAAAGGCTATGCTATTTTGCAATGCAGCAGCAAGGAATGAGAGTTCCTGCTGCTCCACATCCTCATCCACATTTGGTGGTGTTAGGGTCACAAATTTTGGGGACTTTAATAGGTATGTAGTAGCATCTCATTGTTACCTACTTTTTAATTCTTTTTTCATGATGTGGGGCACTTTTCATGATTGATATCTGTACATCTTTTTTGGTGAGGTGTCTGCACATTTTTTAAAAATCCATTTCTAAAAATTGAGTTGTTTATTTTCTTATGGAGTTTGAAGAATTCATTGTGTTTTGAGTTAACAGTTCTTTATTAGATGTATCTCTTGCAAATATTTTTCTAGCTTGTGGCTTGTCTTCTTCTCTTAATAGTGTCATTAATAGAACAGAAAATTTTCATTTAAATGAAGGCCAGCTTATTTTTTTTTCATGGATCAGATCTTTGATGCTTTATCTAAAAAGTCATTGCCATACTCAGGTCATCTGGACTTTCTTCTGTGTTATCCCATAGGAATTTTAGAGTTTTGTGTTTTACATTTGTGTCTATGATCTATTCTAAGTTTTTCTAAAGTGTGCAAAGCCTGTGACTAGTTTTCTTTTTTGCATAAGGATGTCTAATTGTTCCAGTATCATGTATTGAAAAGCTCATCATTTCTTCATTCTGTGGCCTTTGATCTTTTGCCAAAGATCCAAAGATTGGTTGACTATATTCATGTGTATCTATTTCTGGCTGTCTATTCAATCTCACTGAGTATTTCATTTTTAGTCTTTCAGTAATACCATGCAGTCTTGATTGCTTTAGTTACAATGTAAGTCTTGGAAGTTGGATAGTATCAATCCTCTGAGTTTTTCTTCATTCAAGGCTGTATTGGCTATTCTGGGTCTCTTGATGAACATACAAGCCAAGCTTTAGAATCAGTTTATTGGTATCCACAAAATAACTTGATGAGATTGTGATTGCAATTGCATTGGATCTATAGTTTAAATGGGAAGAACTGATATCTTACTGGTGTTGTCTTCCTAGCTATGAACATCAAATATCTTTCTATTGATCTAGTTCTTTGAGTTCTTTCATCAGAATTTTGGAATTTTCCTCATATAAATCTCACACATGTTGCATTATGTTTATACCTAAGTATCATGTTTTAAATTTCAAATTGTGTTGTATATTAACACTGCATCCTAAGACTTTGCTATAATTGCTTATTAATTCCAGGTGTTATTTTGGTTTATTTTATGGGATTTTCTATGTAGACCATCATGTGAATAAAGGCAGTTTTATTTCTTCCTTCCTAATCTATATTATACTTCTGGTTTCATTTTCTTATTTCACTGTATCAGATAGGATTTCCAGTATGATGCTAAACACAAGTGCCTTGTTCATGATCTTGGTAGGAAGTTTCTAGTTTCTCACCATTACTGCAGGGTTTTTTTCTTGCCTCTTTTGTGTATTTTGATATTCTCTGTCAATTGAGGAAGCTTCGTTCTATCCTAATTTGCTAAGCAGTTTGTACTCATCAATGGGTGTTGCATTTTGTCAAATTTTTTTTGATATTTTTTTATGTCTATTGCTAAGATTATGTGATTTTTCTTCTTTAGTCTATTGTAGGTTGTATTATCTGACTTTCTAATGGTGACCCAACCTTGTACACCTTGAATAAATCCCTCTTAGTCATCGTGTATAATTCTTTATTTCTTTTATATTGTTTGATTTAGGTTGCTGATATTTTGCTAATTTTTCATCTCACCTTTTCTTTTTTGAAATATTTTTAGTTGTTAGATGGACAAAGCACCTTTATTTTTTATTTGATGCTGAGGATCAAACCCAGTGCTTTACACATGCTAGGCAAGCTCTCTGAGCTACAACTCCAACCCCCTGACTACTTCTTATTTCATCAATCATCTTGTAATTCAGATTATGCCGAAATATATTCTATTTAATCCAAAGAAAATATCACAACATAGTTTCTTATATAGCAAGTACAGGGTGATGGAAAATAAAATTGATATTCATCAATGTTAATTTAATTTTCATAAGTAATGTAGAAATAAGAGTTGGCATTTACATTATTCCCATTGGAAAATGATTTTCCTGTCATTTAATCTTCAATGCATTTTTTCTGTATACAATATTACTGTGGAAAATAATTTAACTTGGCTCTAATACCCTTCAATGAAGTAACAGTCAACCAAGACTTCTACCTTGGTACAAACTCGGGTTCTTTCCACTGTGACATGGAAGGCAGTTTTATCCCCCTTGTTTTTGGTTTTTGTCTGATGAATTCCCTTCATCTTTGGAAATCATCCTGAAAAAGGAAGAAAATTTATAATTCTTTAAACCATAGATATAAGGCTTTGCACGTATTTAATCTTCTGGAAGTTTGGGTCATCTGTGTAGCCTCAGGACTTCCTAAAAGAAAGATGCATAAAAACAATGCCTTTTCACCCCAGCCGACTTTCCCATTTAGAGTCCAGAATTTGTAATCTGACAGTCACTAATCTAGTGATCTAGTCACAAATGTCACCTTTCATGTAGCATCTTTGATTTATCTTTTCTTCTGGTTGGACCTTCGGGAATATTTTATTGAAGAATGAGTCCTGGGTACCAACTAGTCTCCATCACGTAGGTGGCCCAGGGTCCTTTCATAAGGCAAGCTGTCTCTTGGGATTTCCTCCTTAGTTATAAACAGACATTCACAACACAGTGGGGCCATGGTATCCAGCCAAGTTTTTGTAGGTTCCTCCTTTCCTATCTTAGGTCATATGCCATTCCCCTTGGTCACTACTCAGAGCCCTGTTCTGTATGAATAGATTTCCCAGAATAATAGGCAACAATAATCCATCTGCCCAAAGTCTGGATTTCCTTCTGCTATTTCCAGCCTACCTAGGTGAGGGAAGAATGGAAACTATGACCACTCCTCGTCTCACATTCTAATGTCATATGAACTCATTGGATGCCCTCAACAGGACTGGCATCTGTAACATGTTTCTCCTTAATTTTGATACTCTTGGCCTTTCTGTTATTTTGCTTCCAAGTTATCGCAGATATTATAAATCTCTCTACTGCAGGATGCATTGTGAATTCTAGTTCTTTGATACAATTTTTCTTTAGAACTACAAAGAATCTGACGAAGAAGCAATCAGTATTTTGAAAACTAGCTTATTAATAATTTCCAAGGAGGTTCTTCTGGGCTTGATGAATTCTGATAAGCTCAGACACTCTGTATTTGAATAACTGCATAAACAGACCTGATTGATGATGACCACTTACTAATCTCACAGTGTGGCAGATCCATGCAACCTCAAGAACACCTCAATGCCACTGTTGAAGTAGTCCAGGATACTTCTAAAGCTAGACCGTCCATTGTTATGAGCAATTCGTGCAGCTGCACAAACACACCTCAGATATATTTGTTTCTTTAGTCGACTTGCATTTCACTGGAACATGATTTCATTCTTACACTGCTGTAGTTTATGGTCATAATAATAATCCTTGTGTAATACTGAATTTAAAGGGCTTCAGCAGCACCCTGGCTTAGGGAAGTCATCAGGCTTAGTGGAAACAGCATTGACCTTAGCACCAGAAACTATCTCAAAGTCATGTAGTCACAAGTAATAAAGTTGGTCTGTTCCTCCTCTCTCCTTCCATCTCTCTGCATTCTCTTTGGCAAATTGATGCACATATAACCTATTGAATTAAAGCTAATTTTAGTTCCAGAGCCATTAGGAAATAAGATCCTGCAGGAATTTTAAGTAATTTCATTTCAGCTGATTAAGATATTTAGATATAATGCATCACATTTTATGCTTGAAAACAATATCAAAATCAAAAGCACGATAAGTACACTGTGTCCTATGAGCTAGAAAATTGATGGTGATGTCTATTTAAAACTTTTGATAACTCAGTGAAAAATTCCTTGAGATTTTCTAATTCCGTAGTCAGGAGGGAAAGGTCAGAAGTCCCCAGACACCTATAGGAAGGAATTCTAGCTATCAGAGACCTCTTTGCACATTTGCATTTTTATGATTTATTTATAACTTTGTAAACTTTTTCTGAACTCTTCTTGCTTCCATTTTAGTCTCATTGAGTTCGTTTTAGTCTTAATGACTTTTATTCCCTACATTTCAAAAATTACCTACCCATATACACAGAATTAATTACTAGCCAAACTCATGTGACGGGTAATAAAGACACCCTCAAGAAAAAAGACTTAATATCTTTTACACTGAAATAATGTCTAGAGATCTGAAATCAGGCACCTTTTGTATCTCTGAACAGCTAACATTTGGTAAGCACTTGCTATATGCTAGATATTCTACAGGTGCTGAACAGTGGCTCTTTCAGTTCATCTTGATAATTATCCTAAGAATAAGCACTGCGATTAACTGTTTTTAATGTTTTAAAAATATTAAGTGGCTTGCCTGAGATAACGTATCTAGGAAGTTTTGGAATTGGGCATTGGGCCAGAAGAATAGACGGCCCTGACTTACAACCATTCCCTACCACATGCAAGTACAATGATGTGCAATCATTTAGGGAAGAATACTGGTCACTATCTTTGAGATCACAGGAGAGACATCACCTGCCCTTGACCAGAAGGCTGCGAAGCTGGTGGAACAGTGTTTGGTATTCAATTAATCAGATGACAGCACTATTCCCAGATTGCTGGCCATGAAGGAGGAGGCAAGGAAGAATGTCCCAACTCGGCCACCCTGGGTGGCACTGGAAATCAAGGGAAGGGTATGTATGGTCAGAGCCCCCCTCCCCTATCTTAAAGTCTGTTCTCCTTAAAACATTTTGTCACTAGAGAATAGTGTGGTGAACAGGGTCCTTGCTGTCATAAAGACCTGAATTCAAATCTCTGCTTCAAACTTGCTGGTTTTATCATTAAACCCTCTGAATTTTAATTTTATTGTCTATAAAGTAAAAATACTCATTCTTACTTCAGAAACATTATGATAATAAAAGAAAAACAATAAATGGGTTAGATATGACACAATGGCTCATGTACAGGGTGGGCTGCTCAGTCAGTGTGGGGTCTGCCTTTTTAATCTTTGCTCTCTGGAAAGACATTGGTGTCCCTCTTTTGTTCTTTGATACAATCTAACTCCAAGCCAGATTTCCCTTCTCAAAGAGATAGCTGAGCACTAAGCCTGACCTTTCACTGGCTTCTTCCCTTCAAGGAATTTCAAAATGTCAAAGATTTTATTAAGGATGTTTACTTGGGGCATGTTTAGAGCTGCAAAATTTAACACGGAGAGGGTGACTTTTCTGCTTATTATTCAAGGCATGGGCCTTCCACTCTGTGGGATGGGGAGAGTTGAGTTGCAAGATGTCCCAAAGGAAACAAAATCCAACTGCTCTGCCAAAACCGCTGAAATGCAGAGATAACCTTGGGTTATCTCAAACTCTGCTGTGAAGTTTCTGCTTCCCTGGCAAGAGATACCAACGCTTAGCTTTACTCTGAAAAAGTGCACTGAATTTACAGTATTTCAAAAGAGCCTCCTTCCCATCAGGAAGTAAGCAGTCTTGGTTGTAATCAATAAGTGCAATTACAGAATCGGGCACTGGGACCCCAATTCCTCAGGCTACTCACCAAAAAGCATTCTCGGATCATTGTCAGCCATCAGGAAAATATTTAATCATTCTAGTTAGCTAAATGTTTGTTTAATCTTTAATTCTTATCCTTTGCCAAAAGACCCACCTCAACATCCCAATGACGAACATCAGATGCAACTTCATGCAACTAAAATAATTCTATTCAATTTAGTTTTTATCCCTCTCCTCTACTGCTTCCTCCTACTCACATTCCACTTTCTCTTTCTTCCTTTTTTTCTTTTTTGAGCATTAAAGATTAAGTGTGGTTAAAATTATTTTTTACTTCTGTTCAGACTTCATATATTTGGGATTAAATAAACTGTATTTAAATATTTAAATTTCAAAACTGGCTTAGTTTTGTATCGCAAATTTTTGTTCTTAAAAAATTATGCTCCTTTACTATGAAAATCGATATGGAAGTTTCTCAAAAGACAATGCATGAAATTACTCTGACCCAGCTACATCTCTCCTTGGTATTCTGACGAATTTAAGTCATCACACTACAGTGATGCATGCACCCCCATGTTTATAGCTACACAATTTACAATAGCAAACTATGGAACCAGCCTAGCTGTCAATCAGTGGATGAGTGGATAAAGACAATGTGGTATATATGCAATGAGTTTTATTCAGACATAAAGAAAAATGAAATTATGTCATTTGCAGGAAAATGGATGGAAATAGAGACTATTTTATGTTAAGTGAAATAAATCAAGCTCAGAAGGTCAATGGTCATATGTTTTCTCTTATGAGGAAGCTAGAGAGGAAAAATAAAAAAAAAAAAAAGATGGGAATAGTCCTCATGAAAATCAAAGTAGTCCTACCCCTTGGTCCCTTTCCTCTATCAGTAGAGGAAAGGGACCAAGGGGTAGGAGGTGGGAAGGGAAGAGGAAAGTGCTGGGGATGATATTGGCCAGATTTTATGGTTGTGTTGTGTGCATGAATAAAGACATAACAACAAATGCCATTATTATGTACATTTATTTATTACATTATTATGTAATAAAAAATGTGGGGAAAATATTGTATTTATTCAATCTTTCATTCTATGGATATTCACTGAACACCTTCTAGGTGTTGGTCTGGAGATGAAAATGTGTTCATCATAAGGTTTCTCCTCTGAAAGGGCTTATAGTTATATAGGAAGTAAAAAAAATGCAACTAAAATTATTAATAGAACAGAACAGCAAACAAAAATGTAAAAACATCTACAGGGAGTGAGGTTTTGTTTTTCAGGTTCAACTGACCCTGAATATTGACTGAGAGTAGTGAAACCAACACTTTGTGGTTGAAATACACAGAGGAACACTAATTAGAATCATCCCCAGTTAAAGCTCTTTACCTTATCTGGAACCCCAGATGCATAAAAGGATGTGTTGGGAAAAGAGACAGAAAAGGTATCTCATGTGCTGATAGATATGAAATGTTGGGAACAAAAGGATAAACACATTCACACTGCCACCCCCATTACTTATGGATCTATTCTTCAAACTGATGTCTCTTTGGGGTGCCGAGTTCAGTGTGATCTATTGCAGCAACTGTGCAGTAATGCTCAGTATTAAAAGATGTAGCTCAGGGAAGGTGGTTAAGAGCAGAAAGAGAAATAGCAGTAGGCATGACCTGGGATGAAAGCCAGAGGACATCAGATCTTGCCCTTTCACACCCATGTGGTACCCTCATTCCCAACTCCGTTCCTGCATTTGTTACCCATTACGCTAAAAATGGGTCAATCTTGTGATGGGAAGAAAAGCAGTGGTTAGGAAGAGAAGTACACAGTGAACTTAGGATTTTTTTCTTCTGTAAGAAAACTCTAAAAGACCAATATTTTTTATTGTTAGAACACAGACTCCTTATTAATGATCTGAAGTGAAAAATACTGGGAACATCTTATCTTTTGAAAGGTGCTCCACATTCAAGGTACAGAAACACATCACCCAGTTTTAAAAAAGGCTATTAATATACTATTAATACTGATCAAATACACCAGAGCCCAAATGGGTAAAATTCAATGCATTCACAAATCATGGAATGTTGAGGCATTTATTTCTTTTAAAGAATTCTATATAAAGTTCACATATGCACAGGAAACACAGTAAGTCCAATAAATTGGATTTAAATTGGTTAGCATTATCAACAAAGAACAGATTTGAAAAGTCAATTAATGGTGAGCATATGTACAAGAGAACAACTGTCAATTAGATGCTACAAGTTATTTTTTGTTTACTAAAGAGAAAAAGTATAGTAAAATCTATCCCTAATTATGAATATATTATTAATAGCCATCAAAAATCTATGCATACCCATGAATAAACTAAACCTGCCATTTACTTAGAAAGTTATTTGACTTAGAATTTTTAAAAATTTACACTGGCTTTCTTTTCTATTGCTACTTGACTCAATGAAGGAAATAAAACTCACAAATAAATTCATTCTCATTGTTTACGTAGATGAATAAGTTGGCTTGACACATGTCAATCCTCTGCTCTGGAAGGCTGATGGAAAGGTTAGGATTTCCCTCACTAGGTGAAGAATCAGTGGCTGCATGATTAAGTTTTTTTGTATAGGAAAACCATTGAATGAGGTTTCTTTCAGACATCAGTAAAGAGATACTGGACCTATCATTATGTTTTACATATTTTTTTAGTTGTAGATGGATACAATACCATTATAAAATTTAAATTTAAAAATTTATTTTAATGTGGTGCTTAGGATTGAACTCAGTGCCTTCCACATGTACAAGGATCAAACCCAGTGCAAGGTGAGCACTCTACCACTGAGCTATAAACCCAGCCCTATCATATTTTTTTGAAGAATCAAATAAACTATTTCCTAACAGGAATAAATATGCCTTCTTATGATTGAGAGTAAAATCACTACTATATATTCAATTAATGTTCATGTGAAGTCATTCCCTTGAGTTAAATATTATATCAAGGTTAATTAAAAATTTAGCCTAAAATTGTAGTTTTGATGTAAATAAACAGGAGAGAACTTTACTGTTGTGGTAATACTAAGAAAAAATAAGACAAAAATAATAATTAAGAGAGAAAGTCATGGATGGTAAGAAGCCTAAGTGCATTGTCTTACAAGGAGAGAAGCTGGTTGCAGGTGAGTAGGGAGGTGTGGCAGCCTCCTCGGGGTTAGGATGGGGAGAGGTCAGCCTGGTGGGGAGCCAGCTGGACTGCAGGTGAAGGTGGATGTTGGCAAGATGGAATTGAGCCCAGGAAATCTTGAATATAGCACTATCTGCAGGGGCTGGAAATTCCCTGTGTCCCTCTGTCATTCAGCAGGCAATAAAGCCAGGCTGAGAAGCAAAATAAATCTGTGCATAGGGCATGTGCTCACAGGTCTGAAACTGAGGACCCTCTGATGCTAGTTCTAAGGGTGGAATCTGAGTCCACCTCCTCCTGTATGCCCCTTCCTCCTCCACCAGTCATGCTTTAGACATGGGGATCAGGGTGAAAGGAGATGAGTTTAATCTAGTTCCAGATCAAATTGACTTTTGGTGAATTTTGAATGGCAGTTTCCATATCTCGCCTTCCAAAATAGGAAAGGATTTGTCTTCTCTAGGAGAAGATGAAACAAACCAAACTAACCAATGACCTACTCCCCTAACTTTAGTATTCTTTAAACTCCATTGGTTTTCAGAGCAGTGTTTGTTACATCTCATAATTTTAAAAAGTTGTAAGAAAAAAACCTAAGAAAATGAACTGACAATTAAGATTCTCTCTGGTTTCAGCCCTCAAATCCACCTGCTGCCTTCAGTTGCAAAGCCTAAAGGGCATGGTTCTTATGGTTCTTGCTACCTACAGGCAGGTGCTTCCCCCGCCCCCTGGTGGCAGGCTATGGAACTTGCACCCCACACTTTTTCCTTTCTCTGCGCGCGCGCGCGCGCGCGTGTGTGTGTGTGTGTGTGTGTGTGTGTGTGTGTGTGTGTGTGTGTGTTTAAATCCCTCATCTGGTTTTATCTTGCTTTTGTCTTTATTCATTTAATGCACTTTATAGGTGGTCCAGAAGTAAGTAGAAATAAATGTTTGAATTCAATTTGCTATGTTTAATTTTAAATTGCTATTTTAGTGGTTTTATCTAAGCTCTAGGGCTGTTTAATTATCTTTGTTAAATTATGAATATATAAAACTAATATATATTAAATATACATTATATAAAACATATCATAAAATGTGTATGTGTACATATACATATATATATATACATATACATATACATAGGTAGATATACATATACATATATATCTCATCATGGATGTAAAGCTCAAGGTCACACCCAGGTGAAAGAAGTCTTTGATATATTCTTGCTATTTGTCTTCTCTAGGAGAAGATGAAACAAACCAAACCAACCAATGATCTTCTGCACCGTTTCCATATGGCCTCCTTTCAGTGATTCTCATCCTCTCCCCACTTTATTTCTCTTTCTCTCTCCTCTTTATACCAGCATTTTAAAGCATTTTCAGTGAAAGGGTTTTTAGGGTCTCTAATCTGCCACTACTGTTAATCTGACCCTACTGTTAGGGTCTCTACTGTCTGGAAACAGTAGCCTTTGGGGTTCTTCTTTAGTAATAAAACTTGACAGTGTGACTATCAGATATTGGTTCATGCTGAGGTTCCGCCATTCAGCACAGCCAAGCCAGCACCCACCCTAGCACCTTGTAAATAAAACTAGGGATGTGGAAACTAAGGCCCAGGCCTTCTTGATGACAACAGAGTGTACTTCTCCTGCAAGACCTGGATGCAGTCTTTAAAGGTCAGCTGATTTTAGACTCAGAGCTTTGGGGTTTGGCAAATATGGAATTAATTCTTAATATCCCATGTTTTGTTGTGTAAATTTTCTCATTTTATTTCACTCTTCTGAACCTTTAATATTATCTACAAGATGGGAATTATCATGCCTGTCTTGTTGTTCACTTGCAATTGAGGATCACTTGCAATTGAAAATGCCCACACTACAGTGACCAGCACAGAGCAGTCACTCAAATGGTGATATTACAAGTATGATGCTCTCATCTGTCCATCTGTCCATGGATGTGTCTCCAAGTGGGTATGATCTGGACATATGTGAGTGGCAGGTCATGTAATGAAGGGACTTGTCCATAATTTCTTGCTTTTCAGGAAATATTCTGGATCCATGTTTTGAGGTTAATTTTATGGCCTGAGGAAGAATTGTACTTCATAATCCTTAGCTTCTCATGAAACCTCAGAGAAGGAATTTCTACAGTATTTTTGGAATGGACCTTAAGGCCTTCTGAGTTTAAGTTGCACCCGGATCGTGGATCGTTCTGTACCTGTCGTAGCCTCATCATTGGATTATGAGGCCTCAAACAGATGACAATTGACAATAGGTTTTTTCCGTGTGGCTTAATATTATCCCATTTGGAAAAACGGTTATGGAAATGAGGACCCTGTCTACATTTCTAGTACACTTACTATCCTTAAGTCCTGAGCTGCAGTGATGTGGATAAATAATTTAGTGGTACAATAAATACTAAAAAATTTTCATACTAAAAAATCTTCAATGATTTTCCAAGGCTATCTCGATGCCATGGATCCACCTTGATGTGACCAAGGAAGTAGCATGCTGTACCTGTCAGTGAATGTGGCCAGTCTCCATGGTGGTCGCCATGCTTTACAGAGCCGGGAAATCTGGATGAAGCATAAAGAGTGAATTTGGTAATGCTTTCTTCAGGAAATTGCTTTTTCATCCCTCACTTTAAATAAAAATGATTTTTTAGCCAATCAAATGCATTTCTATGTAGAGAGAGAACATTTATAGAAAACAGTAAGGTGGTAATGCTTTTCTGTGCTGTTTGAGTGGTCACTGAAAATAATGTATACTCATCTTTTGGTCTTAGAGGTTGAAATATTATTTGCGAGTTAATCTGTGGGTAATTTCCTTGTCTTTGTCATTTAATTGGATTAATGTCTTCCTCTCTCAGCCCCCTATCAACTCAGACTTATTAAAAAAAAAAAAAAAAACTACCACCAGGCCTGGTGGTATATACCTGGAAGTTCTAGTGGCTCTGGAAGCTGAGGTAGTATGATCTCAAGTTTGAGGCTGGCCTCAGCCACTTGTCAAGGTCTTAAGCAACTTAGCAAGGCCCTGTTTCAAAATAAAGAATAAAAAAGGGTTGGGGATGTGGTTCAGTTGTTAAGTGCCCCTGAGTTCAATCTCGAGTACCAAAACATCACTACCACCAATAACAAATCAGTGGCCTGTCACCTAGTGTTTGTCAAATGCTGGGAACAGGAATGGATCAGAACTTGTCTCCTTTCTGAAGGAGGTTCTCAAGAATGCGAAGGGTAGCTGGGTGCAGTGGTGCACTCCTGCAGTTCCAGCAACTTGGGAGGCCAAGGCAGGAGGATTGCAAGTTCATAGCCAGCCTCAGTAAGTTGCTGAGGCCCTAAGCAAATTAGCGAGACCCAGACTCAAAATAAAATATAAAAAAGGGCTGGGATATGGCTCAGTGGTTAAGTGTCCCTGGATTCAATCCCTGGTACAAAAAAAAAAAAAAAATTGGCAAGAAGATGAATGAAAACCTCAGAGCGGGAAGAGAATCAACAGATATCTAGGCCTTCATAGGGTGGTAGTAGTTGGAAGTAATCTTAAAGAATTGCTAGAACAAAGGCAAGGGAATGTTAGTTCAAGAAGAAGAAATGATAGGAACCTCTTATTCCTCTTTCATTTTGTTTCTGAGTTTAGGGAATACAATGCACTGGGTAGGCTTTGTTAGAATCGGGGGAATACAACTCAAAATTAATCCAATAATGGACAGCTCTAAACAAGTTTAGCATTTGTCTTTTATCCCTTATGCAGTTAGGAGCCAGTAGCAAAGTGACACGATCAGCGTTTTGGAAAGATTTTTTAACAGTATGGTCCATGGTTTAGGAGTATTTTCAAAGAATTTAAATAAGATTTAAAAACTGTAGAGGGCTGCCCTTGTGTTGGTTATAAATATTAACATTAACGCTCTGGAGGGAAGAGAGACTAGGGAGAGAGAACTTCTCCCTGGCAAGGACTGGGGCTCCCTGGGGGCTCCCCCAGAGCTGGAAGATCACATGGGCTCTGATGCCTGTGGTGCAGCTCATGGTGCCTGATGGAGACTCCTGGGTCATGTGCAAGGGCGATTCTCAAGTTGACATTTATAACATGACAGATGGGTGGTCAAAACAGAGGAACCCTAGAAGTAAACTAGTAGAGAAGACTAGGCCCAATGTATGTCAGAGTGAATCACAGTCATCCGTGTAAGAAACAGATCAGAACCAACAGAAACAAGAGGAAGAATGGAAAATTCCAAAGGGGAGAGCCCGGTGGAGGAACTTTAAAATTATTATTATTTATCCCCAAATATGTTTCTTGAGCAGTAGTTCAAACAGGCTAGGTCCAAATAGAGCAGATGAGAGATGATTAGGGAATAAAACACCATGGGCCTGGGGAGGGACAGGGAGGGGAAGAGAAATTCCAGACATGTCTGAGACTGACCAATTGACCAATTGGATGAAAGTGGGGAAGTAAGGTATTTATGAACCTGAACAACTTGGACAAAGTAGACTAGATTTAGGAAGCTGGTGATAAGTTCAACCTGAAGACACTATCAAACTGGGCTTGTAGCATATTGGGTGTTGGGGGAAAGTTTTACGCTAAGGATATAGATGTGAGGGTTTCATTGAGTCTGAGGCCACAGTCTGATTTCTCCCTCTATCAACCATGTACTAAGCTCCCCAGTTCTGCTATGGGCTGTGTTGAAATAGGTTCACTCATGGGGCTAAAGGAGGGAACAGGACGTGGAGAGTCAAACCTGAGCAGTTGCCTGCAGACATGGGTACAATTCCCACTGAAGTGGCTGTTCTGTGAGGTGAAGCAGGCTCTAGTAATATTTCTTACTGTTTGAAGGAAATGGAAAAATTCTCCCTATGGCCTCCTGCATTTGGAGAGGATTCTATCAGTCTTCTGTTCTGCCCCGTGTAGTTCTACCTAGAACTCTGCAGGAGGGGGCCTCCTGGGGACACGGACCACTAAGAAACATCTCAACCTCCCATCAGAGAAACATATCAGAACGTTTTGTCGCCTTTGAGATCATGAGCATATAAGTCAGTTGGGATGTGAATGGAAGCTTTTGCCTGCCCAGGTTTGGTGGGCTCCACCGAGCAGTCTCCAGTTCTGTTGTCTCACCTGGGGAAGATGCAGGGATTTCAAATTGCATCTAGATTCTCCTGGGGTGATGGGGGTGGGGGCTGGTTTTCTCTTGCTTTACCTAAAAGCCATGTATTTTATTTGGAAGAATATTTATGTTCTTCAGCAGACAACTGCCAACATATCTGCCTATCAGGCGGTTGAAGGGTACCTGTTCACAACAGCGGGGCTAGAAGAGTTTTGGGAATGAGGTTTCTTTGTGACAACTTTCTTTTAAACATTCCAAGGTGCTTGATCTTCAGCCAGCCTCTCCCTTCTCTCTTTTGCAAAGTCCCTTTGACCATGAGTGTCTTTCTTTCCTCCTTGAGGCCACACCCAACTTTCTTTCAGAACTGTGGTCAACTCTTGGTTTTCTAAGCTTTCCATGTGATTTTTCATTTTGTAGCTGGAGATGATTTTCATCCCATTGAAGTGCTACCACTCTTGCAAAGCACTATTTTCCCACTGTAATGTATCGATTTGTGCTCAATTATTTTTCCTACTGGACACAAACTCCATGTCCAGCTAATCTTTGTGTTATCAAGTTCCATTTTCCACATAATAGAAACTTCATAAACATTTTCTGGGTCAATGTAAGGATCCTCTGAAGTTTGTAACTGTGAATAGCTGTGAGGTTAGAGATTGTGTAAGTACCTGAAAGGACCATCTGCATTTTGGATTTGTCTAGAGTTGTGATGTGAAGTTTGGTACTAACTAGATGTACATCACCATGACATTTTAAATTAAGACAAAATAATTAAAAACTTTAGTTTCTTGGTGTCACTATCCACATTTGAAGTTCTTGTGGCCACATGTGTCTAGTTGCTATGATAGTGGATAGCAAGGCCAAAGATAGCTCCTTCATTACAGAGAGCTCTGCTGGTCTAGGGTATGAGAATTCCAAGTTTCCAAATCTTCATTCCTGAGCTAACAACTCCTTGTTTTCATCTGCCTTGATCTCTGCATTTGCTTTTCCTGCCCAACCTTGTCTGAGATACTGTTTTTTTATTCTCCCCAGATATCTAAGTTAGTATCCTGGATAAGGAAAAGCTCACACTGGTTGTGTGGATCTACTAAATTTATCTGGTTAGATATGAATTTGTGTGTAAACAGTTTTGCTGAGGAACAATTTATGTGCTATAAAATTTATCCACTTTGACTGTGTAATTCAGAGAATTTGAGTAAATTTACAGAAGTATATAGCCTTCACCACAATTGAACTTCAGAACATTTTTATCAACCCCCCAAAACTTCCCTTGGCTCTTTTGTAGTCATTCTTCATTGACATCCCTGTCCATGACAACCCTGATCTACTTTTTGTTTCTGTAGATTGTTTTTCTGGACATTTTATATTATATAAATGACATTGGGCAGCATGTGCTTTGCGTCTGGCTTCTTGAAATTAGCATGGTATTTTCTGATATTTGTTAACGTTGCAGTGTGTAGCAGGACTTTATTCCTTTTGTATTTGTTCCTTTTAGTTATACATGACAGTAGAATATACATACATAGAGTACAGCTTCCTGTTTTTCTGGCTATGCATGATGTGGAATTACATGGGTCTTGTATTCCTATACAAACATGAGAAAGTTACGTTCGATTCATTTTGCTATCTTTCCAATTCCCATTTCCCCCTCTTCCCTTCATCCCCCTTTGTCTAATCCACAGTATTTCTAATCTCCTTATACTCTCCTTACTGTGATTTAGCATCTGCATATCAGAGAACATTGGCCATTGGTTTTGGGGATTAGCTTATTTCACTTAGCATGATATTTACCAGTTCCATCCATTTACCAGCAAGTGCCCTCATTTCATTTCTCTGTTTGGCTGAGTAATATTCCCTTATGTATATATACCACATTTTCTTTATCCATTCATCTGTTGAAGGGTTTATTTCTTTTTATAGATAAATAGTATTTATTGTTTTAATATACTTCATTTTACCCATTTATGTATAGGTGGACAATTGTGTTGTTTTCTATTTTTTGGTAAGGATGAAGAAGCCTGCAATAACTGCTTGAGTAACATGACTTTGTGTAGACACATTTTAAATTCTCCTGGGTATATTCTTAAGAGTAGAACTGCTGGAGTATGTGGTGTGGTAAGTCTGTAGTTAGCATTTTAAGAAACCGATAAGCTCTTTTCCAAAGTGGCTGTACTACTTTTGCATTTCTACCAGTAAGGTGTGGTGTTCCAGTTTTCTCTACATACTTCCGTATTCTCCTACAAACTTGCCAATACTAGTTACTGTCTTTTTGATGACCTTTATAACAATGATGTCTCATTGGTTTAGTTTGAATTTTTCTAAAGATGAATGATGTTGGGTATCCTTTGTGCTTACTGGCCAATTTTGTATGTCTTCTTTGATCACATACTATTCAAACATTTTGCCAATTGTAAATTCTGGTCTTTTGTCTTTTTAATATTGACTTGTGAGAGTTTCTTACACATTCTGGATAAAAATGTTTTTTCAGATTATCACTGGCAATTATTTTTCTCCTAATCTGTGTATGGCATTTTAGCTTTCTAAAGAGCCTGTTTTGAATTTTTAAAGTTCTTAACTTTGATAAAATCCAGTTTATATCAAATTTACTTTTGCTCTTGGGATAGACAATTATGTGGCTTTATGGTAAAACTGGGTAGACCACCAAGACACATAGATTGATCTTTTTTCTCATTTTAAATGCGTTTTCCTTATTCAAACAAAATTGTTCAATAAAAGTAAAATTACTGTCTTCCTTGGGAATACCAGTTTCATTAATATTTAAGAAACAAACAATTCCAGGTGTATCACATTCTTTGAGTAAGGTTTTTCTTTTCTACATTTCTATCTTGATATTTTCTGGGTATGTTTGCTCAGTACATTATCATTTCCTTTATAAGTCTCACAAGTTGGACAATATTAGCACATGTTCCTCTGTCCCCAAATTTACTGTTTTCTTTGATTGTCCCCTCCTGTGTCTTAGACAGAAAGAAATAGTATACCATCATTTTCGTTGTTTCTACTTACAGCACTTTGAATGTTTTGTGTTAATTAGCCAGTAGCCTCAACTTCTTGGGACTTAGGTGGCCTGGGATTACTGTATATCAACATTTTCTAAGAGTTTATGTGGAGCCAAATTATATAAAGTTATCAGAACACTTTATTTATTTAGTTAATATTAATATGTTACTGCTTACTTGTCATATCTATGCACTGTGATATGTATTTATGTAAAATTGCACATTAAATTCATTAAGTAGAATTGTTAACTAGAAGACAATCTAGAGCTTAGAAGTGTTAAGTAATTGGAGAGCTCTTCAAGTTTGCACAAGAGATTTTGCTGATTTTAAAACCTACATTCTTCAATGCCATTTGTTCTTAACCTATACCAGTTGGCCACCAATCTGCATATTTCATGTCTTAATCTATTTGGAGCCTTAAAATAAAAAAATTGCTTATCCCATAATAGGTTTTTTAATGTATTATTATTATCCACGTGTTTCTTTGGGTTATAAAAATTCAAATCACTATTCCAAGGGTACTAGAACATTTTGTGAAAAAAAAAATAAAAAGCATTTTCCATATCACTTAAAAAATACATACTAAGATGTTTTGTGATGATCATTGGAAAATAATTGCATAATATTACAAAGTAATTAAATGATACAATCTTGAAATGTTAGTCTCATCCTGGAATTTTTAAAAACCATTGTGTGAATTTGTTGCAATGAGAGTGAAGAAAAATAGATGCTAACAGCATTAATAGGCTTATTTTTAGAATCTTTAATAGATTACTGCTGATGGCCTCATCAATCTGTTTGAGTGTCCTTGGCATTTATGGTTTTCACTGATGGGTGGTATTTATAACTGTCTTAACAAGCAATTCTAGCCAGACCTGTTTTCACGTCATAAGTACTGGGAATTATTCATGTGGAAAATGATGTAAGAACTGAAGCATAATTTCAAATGTACAAATTAAGATTTATTTTTCATGCATAGCTCATCATTTTATTTTTAATATAAATTTTAAAAACTATAGCAAAATCTTGAAATATGACAGAGAAATGCCTGCCTTTTAAAGACCACCCATAAAAGGAGATCAGGATTTAACTTTTTAATCTGAAAGCCTTTCCTCAAATAAGTCCCTTTCAATGGTTTCTTCTTACGGAGTGTAATGGTCCATTTTGTCTTCCTTTGCCATTTCTTCCTGTCGCCGTCAGCACGGTGAGTTATGATAAGTACTTTGCAGGAGTCTATGTCTTAATTCAAATAATGGTTTAAACATCTACAGTGATCCATGGGCCTTGCCTCAGGAAAACAAGGCAAAATAGGAAGGAGAATATAGATACAATTCAAGCTAAACCTCTGAAAACAACAAATCAGGTTTTGCTGGAAAAGGATATTTCCTTTTTAATAGTTATATATTTTTTTCTTCTAAACACACATTCCTTATCTCAAAACTCCTTTTATAATCATGGATGGCCAAAAAAGTCTGTAATTCTCCTCGATTAGAGCTGACCATCAAAAGTTTGAGAAACTGGAATAAATAAAACAAATATTACAAAAATCTTTGTTGGCTTTGAAGGCTACCTCTCAAATCCTATTGAGTATTAAATCTCTGAATCCTTGGGCTGATGATTCCCCTTGCTGTATAGAGGAGGATGTTTCATATTTGACCAGCTGGGTTTCTTATTGAATCTATTCATGGTAGCATGAATAAGCACTTAATTTAATAGAAATAAATTTTTGGCCTAATGAATATAAAACCATGCTTTAGAATGTATTTTGGCCAATGGAACTGTCTTCCTAAAATTAATAGATTATCATTCCCTTCATTCCCATACCTACCTTGGTAGTCATTAGTGATATTTTCTAAATTTTCCAGTTCTCCATTCAAGGTAGGATTGCTCTTCTTGGCCTTTTTGGCTGTATTCGGCCTTGTAGTTACTTCTGGTCAATGACATATGAGCAGGAATAATGTATGTCCTATTTGGGCTGAAGTTTTACTTGGGTAGTGCAAGACCTCCGAAAGCTCCTTTTCCCCTAGCTTAATGACCAGCAGTGTTTGAAAGTAACTTTTTTAGACAGAGCTTTCAATGAGCAAAAGCCTTCCTGTCATACCATATGTACATTAAGTCTTTTTTGCAAAACAGTAAAATTTTGGGCTTGTTTGTTACTATATCATAACCAACCCTATCTTGACTGGTTGTTTTCTTTACTCTCTCACCACTTACCAAATAAAATTCAGTGCATACAAGATGAGCTATATACTCTCAGGTATTCAAGACCCTCTTAAATACGGATTCATTCTACTTTTTATTCTCTTAAATTGATTCATGAGTCTTGCTTTCCAGTAGATTTAGACTTTGTATCTTCCCCGTCAGACTAAGATTGTTTTTCTTAAGGGTCTCATTGTGTTCAGCAGTATGTGAATTTTCCCAGTGTCTTGTGGATGTTGTCATCATTTGTCACTTTTTTTTTTTGGAGTATGTATGCTTTATTAATTTTCACCAGGTACTATCATATTCTCAGTGATTAGGTGAATTTATTCAAATGATAGGGAAAAATTAAGGTCACTTTCAGGAGAGAATACTCTTAATGAATGTCTGTTTTAGGATATTCAGCCATGTTTCTTTATTTATCCTTAGACATTTTTATTTTTTTATATATCCTTAGCATTTGTACTTTTTTATTCAACGTACTTTGTGTGGCTGTGAAACTCATAGAAATTAGCTTGGTTTCTAGTTTACAGGAAGTTACTCAATGGCTATTTGTCATCTTGAATTGTTTCTCACTTAAAGATAAAACTTTGTAAAAGCAGTAGGTTTTAATTTTTCTGAATTCTTTCCTCAATCAAAAGTGATTAATAATTCATGGATATCAGTTTATTATTATCAACTCTAGTTTCTTTCTGATTATATTTTTCTTGCTATTTAGTCCATCAACCCAAGCGTCCGTCCGTCCGTCCATCCTTTCATCCAACCATCCATCATTCATTACTATTTTTTAAATAATCTATTGGAAATAATGAAAGTTGCATAATTTCATGTTCAAACAGATTCCTCAGGACCTAAAAGCCTAGTTCACTGCCACATTTGGACTAACTCCCAATTGTACACACAAGAAAAAAATAAAGCATTTATGCTTTGTGTTCTTCTGGAGTTTTAATATGCTATAATTTAACATAATATATGCATATGTAGTATTAATTGATAAATTAACTTCATCATTAGCTATTGACTTCCCGATGTGGATTTTATCCATTACAACTATTTGAGTTATATTTCCCCATTCCTATATACTTACAACAAAATATTTTTAGTTCTTTAGTTAACTTTGTACTTGAATATCCTTAAATTTCTGGTTCTTTTAATCAATTGCTGACAGTATGTCTTGATTGCCTACTTGGTGAAATGAGGAGAGGAGCCCTTCATCCCTTCTCTGCTTATACCAATCTTATCTTCACCTTTACTTTTAAATTTTCGACCTTTGCATACTTCTTTGAAACCTTAATTAATTCTTCTGTGCTTTGTTCTGGGGCATCATCGAAAAGTATAAAATCAATAAAGTGCTTTTATCTTATTGACTCAGTAAAAGTATTCACTACACAGCCTGAGTACAATGACTTAATTTGCTTTTTGCATAGCAATTTTTTTCTCCCTGTTATTTCTAATTGTCTTTAAAAAAGTGTTCAATATCGTCTGCCTTTATGTCAGTATTGCATTTTGCAATCATCTCAGTAAAATTCTGATCTAGGAGCTCCTTGCTTGGGAGGAGGTCTTGCTTCCTGCCCCAGGCTTCCCTGGTTCCACCCTGGGCCTTCCTTCAAATTGTTGCTCTCGGGGATTGGATCTGAACCTTGTTCTTCTCTTTGTCGATGGTTTATCCCCTCATTTTCCCATACATACTTAAGCAAAATCCTAACGAAAACTCAGAGAGGAGAATTTTCTGAACCAGTTTGTGTCTGAAAACATTTTTGTTCTGAACTCGCTGTCCATTCATACATGGTATGGGATGAAATTCTAAGTCAAAAGTCATTTTCCTTGAAGGGTGGGGAGGTGTTGCTGGTGCCCAAGAAGATAAGAGCACTATGATATCTCTCTCTTATGTGAGCTTTTTTTATTTCTTTACCCTTCCCTACCTCCCATCCCATGCAACATTTTAGGATCTTCCAATTTTGGTGTTCTGAAATTTTACAAGCATATTTATGTATGAATTTTATTTAAAAATTCACCGGTAATAATTAGTGGGCTCCTTTCATTTATTTCTTCTATCTGTGCAAATTCTGTCGTATTGATATTTGCCCATTTCTTTCCATCCCTTTTTCTGTTTCATTTCTCAAATATTGGCACTCTTGAGTTCAACTTCTTTTTCTTGTATTGTTCTCTTTGTTCATTGGGAAATTTCTTGCCTTTACATATACGTGCTTCCGTGGAGTGCTTCTCACTTGGCAAACAGTTTGTTTTAAATTAAATTCTGTTTTTCTTCTTTTTGCTCATTGCTTTTTTATTATAGCAATTTGTCATCACTTTCTCATTCTATGGATACAGAGGCTTTTGAAATGTATGTGTGATGGATGATTTAATGTGCCAAACGGATCTCCTCCAGGAGGGAGGCCCTCACTCTGCCAAGCCCTGCTGCTCAGAGTGCTGTTTGCTGGGTCCCTCCTTGGGAATTTGACGAGAGCCCTCCTGTTTGACCTGAATCCAATAACTGATCAATATGGGTAGGGTGGGCCTGGGCTGGGAAGTATTAAGAGCTGGCCTCTTGCTTGGATTCTAGAATCCAGCTGCTGAGCTGCCCCTGGGGTTCCTGAGGGATCTCTTGCCACTGCATGTTTTTGGTCAACTGCTTCCTCCCACAGTCTGTTCCACACTCCTTTCCTCCTTTCATTTTGGGGCACATAAATCCTTCTTTCAGAGTCTGTTTCCCCTGGAGCCTCCCCTAAGACATTAGATGAGGCCACTCATATGACAACGCCTTTTTTTTTTTTTTTTTTTTTTGCTTTTGTCTCTTAATGATTTTTCTTTTGTCTTTAGGTGAACCTCTGGCTGTACTTTATGTTTACAGGGTAGAGGAAGCTGGGTTAGAATGCAACTACCTCCTCAGAACCATGCTTGCCCGTTCTTTCCAGTCCTCTTTTGCTCTCCTGATGATTGGCATGTCCACATCATCCCTAGGTGTCTGCTCTGGAGGGACCCCAGTCTCTGCTGACATGTTCTCTGCAGGTGCTCCGCATCTCCATACCTGGACTTGTGCTGCTTCTCTTTACCTTGTAACTGAGCTCAACCTATTTTCTACTTTCCAGAAACGCATTAGCATACCCTTCTCTCCCTTATTCAGTTGTTGAGTTGTATCTTTTTATTCCTTTGCCTTGTGTTAGTGTGATCCCTAGAGGAACAGCAGGTCTGTAACTCTCACTTAAACCTGGAGTCTTCTCTTGAATTTTATTTGGCTTTTAGTAGGATAGTTAGGTTAGTGGTTGACCAGTGAGTTGGATTTCAAATTTTTAAGATAGTACGAAGATCTCAAACTTTCCCCAAATCCACAGTGGGAAAGCTACCAGATGTAAACAAATGTCTTTGGTTATCATCTTGATGGGGATTCAAGACCAAATGCAATTATAGTACTTATTGTGTTTCTGATAATTACATAGTCAAATAATGACTGTGTCCCTTGTAAAAGATGCTAAGGATAATGAAAACAAAACTAAAAGCAAAATAAAAAATAATGTATGAACTTGAATAACAGTTCAGGTAGAAAAAATAAGAGACAATTTTATCAAAACTGGCAGTGGTAGCTAATAATATCTCGTATGGAGCTATTACTGAGTGCTGCACTGTGCTGGGCTGTCTGCAATGCTTTTCAGGTATTAACTAGTTAATATTCCTAACAAACTTACAGAACTATTTTCTTCTCTGGGTTGCAGGGTGAGGGCATGGAGGCACTTGTCTAAGGGAGAGAATTAGAAATGGTGAAGCGAAGATTCAGATCCAGGAGGTCTGTGCAGATGCCGAGCATTGAGCCGTTTGGCTGCACTGTTTCTCCAGATGGAGGAGGCATAGCAGAGGACAGAAGCCAGACACCTAAGGGAGGTGGAAATGACGCTCTGAACATCATTTTTTTTTCTATAAAGGGGAGGGGCTTTTGAAATTTTTGCCCATTTATTGGTAATCTTTTGGGAAAACCATTCCCATAATTAGCCAAAGTACTTAAATTAATGGTCACATCAAATAAAACTGATCTGACTAGGTATAAAAAAGATTTTATTAACTGTCTTTAAATAATTTTGATGATGACAAATTAAATACTCTAGCAAGTATGTTCAAAGATTTTGCCAGTTTTTTTCCCCCTTCACACCTTGCCTTTTCAAAAACTGATTTGTAACTAAATATCTAAGTAAAAATATTACATAACAGTTTGCCAAAAAATAGTCTGAAATGCCAAATCTTGGTAAACGTGTGGAAATGGGGAAATTCACATACACTGTTGGTGAGTGTGTAAATTGAAACTACTTTCAGAAAAATCATTTGACATTTCCTAGTAATTAATGGTATGCTCCATTTCCTACAATCAAAATATTCCACATTTAGGTAAAGACATTGGAGAAACTCTTGCATATAGCCCCAGAAAACCTGCAGGAGAACATTCCTAACACCTTAGAAACAGTGCAGTGGCACATCAGAAATAGCATGGAAAAAGCAATCGTGGTACAGTCAGAAAATGGGTGAGAAACAAGTATAAATACGCATTTTATATAGATCCTGACTGTGTGATGTATTTCATAACAGAATATTTTTTAAAGCATAACACAATATTTTTAATTGGCTTTTAGAAGAATAATGGCTAAGGTTTATAGGAAAACTTAATGAAATCTTACTTAATAGAACATTGCTTAAAGTAATATTGCACAATTCCCTAAATCACTTCATACATAAAGTGCAAGCAGGCTTTGTACTAAAGACTTAAGGAATAAAAAATTACTAAGCTAATTAATGACTCCTTTCAAAAATGAAATGTAATCAATACCACTATATGCATATCTGAGTTAAAAATCCTTACCGTTGCTTTATTCCTTAGAATAGATGCTGAAAACATAAATAGAAGTAAGCCAGGCAAAAGAAAGTGTGAAGTCCATTTCTGAGATAGAAAACAGGTGGAGAGAACTCTCTTCCAGTAGGAACCATGGTCCTCTTTACCCAGCATGCTGCTGTGGCTGCTTGAACCTAGGATGGCCCACTACAAGGTGAGTTCGCTAAGCCCCTGGATGTTTTAAATAATAATAAATATCACTTGCATTTTTAAATTGAGGTTGTTCATTTATCATTTACTCATTAACCAATATGGAGCACCCACCATGAGCTAGGTGTTGCGCTGAGGAAATACTAGTGGACAGTAGAGAAATAGCCTCTGCAGTTCCGAAACTTACTGTTGAGAAGAGGACACACCAAGAAATGAGCCGGGCTATCTGCACTTTTCTCCTGATGCTTTGAAATGAAGACTTATTACTTAGAGCCATTTTTCCATTGACTATATATCCAGCGTTCAAAAAAGGCTTCAGGGATATTAACTCAATGAGAATGTGTATAAATGGATCAGTTGTGATGGGTGTGCGATACACTATAGGAAAGTTCTTTGGTTTGAAGGACATCGTAAACAGAATGAATCCACAAAATAGTTATTTATCATATGTACCTGGTCATTTATGTGAGTCACTAAAAATAATAGCAAAGCTAGTCAGGCAGATTCAATACTCAGATATTTGACAGTTTTCAAATTCCTGACTCTCATCATCATTTCTTCTCTGCTTTCACAGTAAAGCTCACTGACCTATCCTTGGAGTGCCCAGCTCAGAGCCAGTTATCAGACCCATTTTAGTGTGCAAGCATTGGTACAATGCTTTTTCTCTGATGCTTACTATTAAGAAATTATTTCCAACTCACTGCAATGGTTCGCTCTCTTCTTTGCCAGTGTTTGTCAAATGAATTGACTGCACACCATTAACAGAGGGTTGTGCCTCTGTTTTCTGTAAACCTCTAAAACTAGATGTGATCATCCTGGTTTTTGAGATGTGGAAAAGATTAGTAGAGATCCACTAATATTTTCCCCCTATGATTTATCAACCCCCACATGATAAAAGAATTAAATTCTATTTTTTTTCAAGACGCTACATTGGCTCTTACAAAATTTTTTCTTTTTGTTTTAAACTGCTCTGTGCATTTTGCCTGAAGGTGCATGCCCAAATGCCTGTCTTTTCTCCCCTTTTCTGATTTCTGAGTCTCTGCTGTCACAACTCAAAGTTGGCTTGTCCATGGTGATGACATAGGTCTCCAATATGTGGTCCAATTTTCTTTTTACATCTTGCCCTGCTGATGGTTCTCAAGTTCTCCTTTGAGTGTTAGCAATGGAATCACTGATCAGAGTGGACGTTTACTTTATTTCTCTCTTTGTGAAATCCCTAGGGACTGTAGAACTGTTTTAGTTCATTTCCACATTGTGAAATTCCAGACAAATATAATATATATATTAAGCCAAGCAATGGAAGAGAACATCAAGAAGGCTTTTGTAGACGGGTTACACTAGCCCCAAGTGAAAGGAGAACAAGGTGGGAGGGAGCTTGGCTGCCAGAGCAAGTCCTGTTCATGGACATATTCTAGGCTTCCCATTCAGTGTCCTATAATAAGCACTTACTGGGAGCAGTCATGCATGCATCAGTGGTATTCATTCCTTCATTCCCTTATTCATTCTGCAAATATTTATTGAATTTTAACCAGTATTATTCTAGGCACAGAGGTTATTACAGTGTACCCTGAGGACAAGATTGTATCTTTAAGGTATAGAAGAATACTGGTAGAAGTCATACAGAAAATAAGTAGATGCATACATAAATAATGTTAATTTTGGTATTGATAAAAACAATGAAGAAAATAAAGCAGATAATGGGCTATGATTATTGGGGGGAGGGGTGGCAAGTGACCACTATCATGGAACCTAACGATCTGCCTCAAAACCTTGGGTACAGAGTAGTCAAGTTGTTGTAGGCTGTTCTAGCAACTTGCTTCTCATCAGCTGAATTATAGGAATCTTTTAAACTTTACTTTAGCAATAGAATCCTTACTTGCCATTCACATTATACTGTTATATAACTGGAATCTTTACTTTTCTGAGTCAGCATTGGATCATTTGGATCTTTTTTTTTTTCAAAGTCAGCTACCTAATTCATTTGTACCAAATTATGCCAGTTGCTAAGAGAACCAGTTTTAATGAGGCCCTTTTCAGTTTCCACATTTGTTAGCTCTCTTTCAGAATTATAGGCTTATTCATGGACTGTTACCATTAATTATGTTTAAATGAGCTAAGTTGTAATACCCTGTCACATACCATTTTTCTTCGAGGCATTTAGAAGTTATCAAAGTTCTGGCTCTAGTGAAAACTCCATGCATACAGAAATAGTATCAGTGCTCATGTATCAAAAAAAAATCATGAAGGATCTATTCTATCAGAATCTCATGGAAGTTCCCACGAGGATCTGTGTGTGCAGTCTTTGGTGGAGAGTTAGTGGCCGGGTATTAGATGTCACCATGTACACAACTTTGGTACTGTTTCCTAGAATGACTTTCCTAGTTTCCTAGAGTGAATCTGTCTGAGCCTACAGGCTCAACTCCTAGTGAAAAATCTTCAGTGGGAACATCCAGGCCTACACTGTGACCCATGGCTAAAGCAGAGATTCCTTTGCAAGCTGGTCTGTAGGAGAATGAGGGGAAAAAAAAATCCTTCATATATACCCCCAGGAAGAGGAAGCAGACAACACAGGCCACCAAGGACTTGGCCCACCCCAAATCTCACCTCTTCACCGCCAGGTCAATTATTTCTTTGGGGATCATCAGAACACTAGAATATAGAACCCGTGCATTCTCTTCCTCTACTCTCAACCTCTGTGGGTATTTTCTGTCACAAAGTATAATTCCCTTTTCCTACAGGGGTATAATTCCATGCTTTGTGGATTTCCTAAAGCCAAAGTAACAATCCTAAACATTCCTATTTAAATAAGAAAAAATTTAATAATTTTAATAAAAAATATATACCTGTTATAATGGAATTATTATGTTGGTGATCCTAAATCACAATTGCAGCTGCTGTATCCTAAAAACCCCATGCCCCACTTTTGTCTTAGCTATACTGTCTGTCTGATGTCCAAGGAGCAGCTAAGATGGACGTGGTCAGGGCTGACAGCCACTTAAAGGAAGGACACACAGTCCAACCAGCGTTTTCAGTTCCAGGTCTCCAAGCAAAGTATGTAAGATTACATTTCTGTAGAAGAGAAGCCTGTCAATCAAACTGCTATGGCTCTCCAGTGACTGGTCCTCAGCAGGTGAGGAAACTCCAGGATTGGTTACTGAGATGGGAACTTTATTTGGAATAACGGGATGAACTAGGAAGATACACAGAGGTACAATATGCATGTGTCGTCTAAGGAACTGAGTTTCAAGAAACAATTTATCATTGTTGTCACAAAGGTCCTCTTACCAGAATGAAGGGTATTGTATCCCTGCCATCCTGGCTCTTTGGCAAGTGGTGAGTGCGTTTTTTGCGTGCTGTGTCTGTGTACGTGTTTGGGTTAAGGTTATGGATGTTCCTGTGGACGGTCACTCTAAAACTGTCAGAAAACCAGCTTCTGACAACCTGTGTCAACTTGTTTGATTTTAAATAGAGATTGACTCAGAAGGATTTTTTTCTCTCCCTTACATACCTTATATGCAATGCCTACATGCTTCTCTCAGTAGATTAGTGGATGGATAGACAGACAGGTATACCTTATGTTCTAGTGATAATCTGTCCATCTCTATAGTGTCTGCAAATATATGCCTTTTCCAGGTCTCAAGAGCCATATTTAATGAATGGTCAACAAATAAAAGAAGAAAAAATGTTTCACATCTGTAGCATTTAGAGAAATACAAATTAAAACTACCCTGACATTTCACTCACTACAGTCAGAATGGCAACTCTCAAGAATACAATTACAATAAATGTTAGCAAGGATGTGGGGAAAAGGGTAAATTGCAGATGGAACTGAAAATTAGCACAATGATTCTGGAAAGCAGTATGAAGATTCTTCAGAAAACTTGGAATGGAACCACCATTTGATCCAGTTATACAAATCCTCAGTATATATCCAAAGGAGTTAAAATCAGCATACTACAGTGATGCAGCCACATTAATGTTTATAGCAGCTCAATTCATAACAGCTAAGCTATGGAACCAACCTAGGTGCCCTTCAACAAAAGAATGGATAAAGAAAATGTGATAAATATACTCAATGGAATATTACCCAGCCATAAAGAAGAATGGCTTTATGATATTTGTCAGTAAATGGATGGATCTGGACACTATCATGAAAAGTGAAATAAGCCAATCGCAAAAAACCAAAGGTCAAATGTTCTATTTGATGTGGATGCAAACATACAAAAAGGAGGGAGGGAAGTGTAGAAGTTCATTGGATTAGACAAAGGGAAATGAAGGAAAGGGAGGAGGAAGGGAATAAGAAAGGAAGTGGAATGAATCTAACATAACTTTCCTATATACATATATGAATACACCATAGACTAAGAAATACTCCATGTTTGTATAAATGTGTCAAATAGACTCTATTGTCATGAATAACTAAAAAGGACAAAAAGAATCCTCCCCGCAGGTCCTTCCTGTTAACTATGTGACACTGGACAATCATCCTCATTTTTCTCCCCATTGGTAAAATGGTAATAGTAGTGTTTGTCAAAGGGATGTTGTAAGAACCAAAAGAGATTATTCATGTAAAGTGTTTAGAAGACTTTCTGGCCTATGGGAAGTACAACACATTATTATTATAACTTCACAGGCTCTTTAGAAATGGCATGTCCTTGGTTGGACACTAAGTTGTTACATGATATCAGCACATGGTGATGCTAGTAGTGATGGTGCATGTTTATTGTTTGTGATGTTAAGACTCTAAGGCCTCCTGATTAACTATTTTGGGGAAAAAGTTATGTTCCTGCTCGCAGTACATAGAAATTAAATTAATGATGTATTAAATATGAAAATATAAAATAAAATACCCAAAGAACCAGGAGAAAACTTCAGGGAATATGTGTACACCATTAGAGAGATATTTTCACAAACATGATGAGGCTGAACTCTATAAAGGAGAAGTCTGTCTGTTGCACTCCATGACGAAAGAAAAAAGTACCCTTTATACGACAAAGTGTGTGTTACAAAATGAAAGACAAGTTTCAAACAGGGAAAATTTCATGAAATGACAGAGTAGGCAAAGGAATTGTACCCATAGTGTTGAAAAATTACAGATTAACAGAAAATGGCCAAACACAAAATGGTCAAAAGGTATTAATAAAAAATTTGGTATTAAAAAAAAAACAAAGTTGAATAAAATCAACAATCAGAAGAAAGGATATTTAAAAGCTAATGTTTTTCTTACCAGGTTAGCAAAGACTAAAAAGACTGATAGCAAATTTTAACCTGAATATGGAAAAATTGGAAATCTCCATTTGGATAATGAAACTATCATAGATTAAAGGTTTCTATAGGGAAATTTGGCAGTATATTTTAAAATTAAAACAATCAGCTTTTTGATTCAAAAAAACTTATTTTTAGGAAGTATTTATAAAAATATTCATAAAATTTGGCATAGGTATGGATATAGTAATAATAATCAGTGCTGTGTTGGTTTTTAGTAATAGAAAATTCCAACCATTCTACACAATTTCTGCATTGCTTTCCATCCTGAACATGAGAAGCTAGGCCAAGGGTATACAGGGATCCCTCCTGAAAAGAGTGTCTTTCCCTGATTCTGGATGCAATGATGCAGTCTCTGGTGCCTCTGGCCCTAATGGGGATATGAGAGCCTCACAGTCCATAGGAGATGTTGGGGCCCATGATGCTCCAAAGCAACATTCCTCAGTGTGGGCTTCCCATTAGTCTCATGTGCGTAAATAGGGGGATCACTAGAATTATCTTGGAGGTTGGCTCCCACATCAAAGTAGTTTGTAAGACTTAAGCAAGACTCAAAGTCTTACCTCCAATCTCTCCTACCATGTTAGGATGCTTTTTTCCCTCGGGCTGTTCCCCACCAAATCTACTTCCCACTTACACACACACACACACACACACACACACACACACACACACACACACCACATGTTCATGGAAGCCTTTGATCTCGGATGGTTTTTGTATTAGCTTCTTTGATAAAAATGTTACTCTCTCCTGTTACTTCTGTGGAGTTGCTACTGCAGAGAGCTAGTTCTTGCTTGCTCGCCATTACTTAGCAAGAATTATAAGTCCTTGGCTTTATCTTTAAGAGTATAATTAAAAAATCAGAATTTTTATGTCAATTTCCTTTTCTCTTGCCCTTTTGAGGGTTTTGTATTTTCTGAATTTAATGTTTTTCACATTTTTATAGAAAGCTTATTTTTTTTTAAAAAAAAAATAGGAGAGCTAAATCAATCAATAATTAAGGAAAAGGCATCCCTATCCCAAGCCAGATGACTTGTGAAGCTTGGTCATTTCCCCTGAGGAGCTGGTTGGAAACCTCATGGCTGCTTCCTGAGCTCCGTTCAATTCAGGGTGAATGAGATCAGCTTTGTGCACTGACCATCTTTGCAGACTTCCCAAGGGGTGAAATGCTGAAATGACCTGTCCACGGTAGAGCCAGTCAATAGTGGAGCTCATCATGGATCTCTCTGACGTTCTTCCCTCTCATAAGGGGTAATTTCTTTGTGGTTCTGGTTCTGACTCTGCAGACCTTTCATTGCCCTGGTTCTGATGGGAATATGTGAGACCTGACCTTCATCTTCATCTGAGCTGTTGGGGCCCACTGATGTCCACAGCAATCCTGCTCAGTGCTGCTGCTTCCTTATCACAACCACGTTGGTGAATATGCTGTTCCTCGGGCCTCACTTCTATGTATTCCTAGTTTTATTCTTGGTATGAGTTGGTGTCAGGCATTTTTTTTTAAAGGTCCTTAGTAATGAATAGCCCTTCTCATAGCACAGCGTGGGCCAAGTCTTGAGGCAGGAGGCACCTGGTAAATAAGGGGAACCACCACTCCTTCTTACTTCCAAATAAAGCAGCCAAGGTCATCTTCATACTCTCCAAAGGGGTCACACACTGCTGACACCCATCAGTACATGCAGCTAAAGTAGTGGGGCTGATGCATAAGTGAATCTGTACTGGTGTGAACAGATGTGTGTAAACTCCCCTAGGGCAAAACAGTTCTGGAAGGACCTGATCATCGCTTTAAAGGTTTTAAGTCAGGCGACACCAGCCTCGAGGAAAGGCGGTGATTTATTTTGTGGAGTTGCACTGTCAGCCTTTTTATCAGCATAAAAAGCAGTTAGACCAAATCCACAAATTGACGTGGCAGAGGCAAATGGTGCAGAAAATCAGAATGGGAAACAAGGAGGCTTTAGTTGTTGGGAGAAAGAAAGAGAACACAATAACTCGCCCTTTGGGGAGGAAGTGACAACACTGTTTCTCTAACCCTTTCTCCATGGTTCTGTTGTTAAGAGAGAACAGAGTTCTGGTCTTATGCTTCTAACGTGTAGAAGAGCAGTCATAGCCATGAATTGCTATGCTTTTACACTTTTTTTTTCCACTTACATTTAAAATGGGGATGAAGTGAACTTGGTATTTCCTAAAAAATCTTTTCCTATTCAAAAATACAATATGCATTTGATGCATATATCCCTATAAAATTGAATGTCCGTTTATATCTAAATTTAGGGTCTGAAGGGTTTCTACAAACCATTACCAGCATCTGTGAGAATGGAGACTCTGCGTCTCCCAGGAGGGAATGACAGAGTCAGGCCGTTGCATGGGATCTGGGGCTGCCACCCAAGTGTTCAGGAGACCCAAATGCAAACACAGCCACCAGAGTGTTGAGGACTCTTACTGCTGGACAGTGAAGGAACTAATGGTGGGGGACCTCGGGGGCAAGTGTAACCCCAGCAAAACCAATGCTCTCTGAAGACCTGGTGGAAGCCTCCAGGGCATGAACAAGTTAGAAAACAGATGACACCAGCACAGGCCAATAGCAGTTGAGGCATTGCTGAATGCAGTGCAGTTGGAGGGGCCCTTTCTGCTACTGTGACCATCACAGCAAAAAATGATTTCTGTCGCCCTGGAAAACCAGGCATGTGGTCAGGTACAAAACCTCTTATTTCAGAACTCACTTAATCTCCTGGACAGCAGAGTCAACAGATAAAATAGGATTGTGACATGAGAAATTAGGGAACACATCTTCAGTTTTCCATAAATCTCTTAACACCTCCACGGAGACTGACCCTCCTTGGCTTCCCTGAGGCAGCCCGGTTACATCATGCAAGGGCTGGCAACAGGACAGAAGGTCTCCTGGCTCCATGAGCTCATCTAGGAGGTCTCAGCAATAATGTCAAAAACTACCTGGAAGTTAATGATTCCAGAATAACCTGGCTGATAATTTGGATGTGGAAAAAAAAAATGTAAAGGGCTTTCGTGTTTCTTTCTTTCCTGCACTTCACCCCTTCTCCTGGGATGGTACCTGGATCCATTTCCATCAGCCCAGCTGTGTGGCTGTGGATGGTCCTGGGGACTCTGAGGACAGACGGCCTGTCTGAATCCCAGTCTGCTGCTTTCTTACCAGGTAATCACGAGCGAGTTACTTAACCCCTCTGAACTTCAGCTTTCCCTTATTTAAGTTAAATGATGGCAATATGAGTACCTGTAGCATGTGGTAAGGATTAAATAAAAGTCCCTTGTAATAGTGCCTATCATATAGTTAACATGAAGTAAAGGTTAACTACCAAAGGTGTAAAATGCTGTCTGAAGTTAGAGTGACTTAACTCAGGCTATTAATGGGGCTGGGGAGACGGACACAAAATCAAGGGCATAATCAACAGGAAACGCTGTCTCCTCAGGTCGCATGGCAGCTGTGAAACCCCATAATGACCCCCTGTTCTTTAGTGTTTCCAGCTTTCTTACCTGTGAATCCCTAAGACCTACTTTTCTATTCTATATGTAACTGGGAATGTCGATTGCTAAGTCACCTTCACTGCTGACCTTCAGCAGGATCTCGAACATTACAAGAGATCTCTGTTCTTTGCAGGTGCCTTCTGTGGTGTTGGGCACTGATTTAGTTAATCTGGCCTGCCAGACAGCAGGTGTGTGCCTGGTGGTCTTTGGCTGAGGCGGTTTTGGCACATGCCTGTTGTCATTGCAGTGACTGTCATAGTAGGTGCAAGGTGATCGGGGACCTGGGCAGATAAACACAATGAGCACAGGCTAATAGGAGTTGAGGCATTGCGCATATTCCAGAAGCATTTTACTCATTCATCACCTATATAAGTTTAGAATAGATTTGTGGGTGGGAAGAGGAAACATGAATATTTGAGATCCAGTTTTCTTGTTATTTTGCAAAATTTATGCCTTCACAAATGAGAAAGCAGTCATTTATGGTCTGATAATGAGTATGCAAGTTAAATGGAGAAAATAAACCCTTACAGGGAGAATGGGAACTGCTGAAAAGGTCTTCATTTTTCAAAAGAAATTTGATTGGAGGGGATTGGAGGAGAGAAATTACTTTATATCAAACCAAGTGTGTTTGTAGAACTTCTTCCCTGGGCTCAGTGATAGAGACAGGGATGGAGTAAAAGCCCTGGTTTCTGTCCCTGGGGGGCTCATAGAATAGCTGAAGACAAACTTCCAAAACATAGAAAACCTCAGTGACTAATAAAACATCTAGGTGCCTAACTACCGATATGCTGATTATCGTGATCTTTGCACGAGGATTTTTGGCACTTTTTCCCCAAGAGTAATATTGAAAATCTATTCAGAAAAATCAGTGTTGGAATCTTCATGGAACAAGTTTGCATATCAATCTAAAGAAAGATTGAGGGAGTAAGGAGGGAGAATCTAATCCCCCATTTGTGTGCCCTTTCACCTTTCAGAAAAATACAATGTGCTACATTTAGATACAAGTGCCATAGAGACACCAAAAGGGTTGGGGAAAGTTTTGGGGACAGATAGGCCCTAAAATGATCCATGGAAAAGAGTGTGAAGGAAGAAAGCTATGAGTGTGGTCATGAGACAGTGCCTTCTCCAATAAGCAGTCGCACGGATGGACCTGGAGGACATTGAGTGATGAGAAACAAGCTAGGAACTGAAAAACAAATACCGATGATCTTACTTGTACGTGGACCCACAAAAGTTGATTATGTAGAAGTCGAAGGTAGAATAGTGGTTACCGAGGGCTAATAACTGGAGGAGGAGAGGGGAAGATGGGATAGAGAGGGCTTGGTCACTGATTCCCAGTTACAATTAGATAAGAGAAATAAATTCTTGTTCTACCGCACAGTAGGGAGACAGTAGATCATGATGATGAACTATATATTTCAAAAAAATCTAGAGTTTTGAAAGTTCTCACCACAAAGAAACCATAAATGATTGAGGTGATGGATGTGCCAATTAGCCTGGTTTGATCAGTATACACTATATAGTACATTATCAGACTATATATCAAAGCATTGCATGATACTTCAAAGACACATACAATTTTTATGTCAATTTTAAAAAGTGGGGAAACAACATCAACAAAATTTTGGGAAACTTTAAAATCACAGTGCCCATAGGAGGAAAAAAAAATGTTAATCATTGTTGGTGAAGCAGTTAGAAACAACTGATTCCTGCCAGGTCTCTATATACATTGTATCATCTGCTTTGTGGACAAATGCAAGTGTCAGTTGAGAGGGTAAGTTCTTGGAACATTAAAGGGAACTTAAAGGTCTAAGAAAACCCAGGCCTATCTTCATTTCTGCATCTAAAACAGAGTTCCAAAAATGTAATTTATTTGGGGGGGGGGGAACTTACATTTTTAAAATTAAATTATTTATTCTAATTTGTTATACATGATGGCAGAATACAATTCATATCCTATTACACATATAGAGCACAATTTTCCAAGTCACTGATTGTACGCCATCCGTGTCTTCGTACATGTACTTAGGGTAATGTCTAACTCATCCCACCATCATTCCTACCCCTTTGCCCCCTCCTTTCCCTCTCTCCCCTTTGCCTTATCTAAAGTTCCTCCATTCCTCCTATGCTCCTCCCCCATCATTATTATGAGTCAGCATCCTCATATCAAAGAAAACATTCATCCTTTGGTTTTTTGGGACTGGCTAACTTCACTTAGCATTATACTCTCCAACTCTATCAATTTACCTGCAAATGCCATGATTTATTCTCTTTTAATGCTGAGTAATGTTTGTGTGTGTGTGTAAGTTTCTCTATCAATTCATCTACTGAAGGGCATCTGGGTTGATTCCACAATTCTGCTATTGTGAATTGTGCTCCTATAATCATTGATATCGCTATGTCCCTGTAATATGCTGTTTTTAAGTCCTTTGAGTATATATATATATATATCTATAGATATATCTATAGATATATCTATAGATATATATATATATAGATATCAAGGAGTTAGAAAGCTGGGTCAAATGGTGGTTCCAAGTTTTCCAAGGAATCTCCATACTGCTTTCCAGATTGGCTGCACCAATTTGCAGTCCCATAGCAATGTATGGGTGTGCCTTTTCCCCCCACATCCTTGCCAACACTTATTGTTGTTTGTATTCCTGATAGATGTCATTATGACTGGAGTGAGATGAAATCTTAATTTTGATTTACCTTTCTCTAATTACTAGAGATGTTGAACATTTTTTCATGTTTGTTGATTGGTTATATATTCACCTCTGAGAAGTGTCTGTTCAGTTCCTTGGCCCATTTATTGGGTTATTTGATTTTTTGGTGTTAAGGTTTTTGAGTGTTTTATATATCCTAGAGATTAGTGCTATATCTGATGTGCATGTGGTAAAGATTTGTTCCCATTCTGTTGGCTCTCTCTTCACCTCACTGATTGTTTCTTTTGTTGAGAAGAAGCTTTTTAGTTTGAATCTATCCCATTTATTGATTCTTGGTTTTAATTCTTGAACTATAGGAGTCTTATTAAGGAAGTTGGGGCCTAATCTGACATGAAGGAGATTTGGGCCTACTTTTTTCTTATAGACACAGTGTCTCTGGTTTAATTCCTAGGTCCTTGATCTACTTTGTTGAGTTTTGTGTATGGTAAGAAATAGAGGCTTAATTTCATATTGTTACATGTGGACTTCCAATTTTCCCAGCTCCATTTGTTGAAGAGGCTATCTTCAATGTACATTTTTGGCACCTTTGTCTAATAACTGTAGCTATGTGGGTTAGTCTCTGTGTCCTCTATTCTGTACCATAGGTCTACAAGTCTATTTTGGTGCCATGCTATTTTTGTTACTATTGATCTGTAGTATAGTTTAAAGTCTGGAATAGTAATGCCACCAGCTTCACTCTTCTTGCTAAGGATTGCTTTGGTTATCTGGGTCTCTTATTTTTACAGATGAATTTCATGACTGCCTTTTCTATTTCTATCAGAATGTCATTGAAATTTTGATTGGGATTTCATTGTGTTTTTTTAAATAATGTATATATTTTATATCTACTATCCAATAGGACAGCTTTAGGAGCAACTGAGCACTCGAAGCATGGCGAATGTGACCAAGGAACTGAACTTTTACTTTAACTTTGATTAATTCAAATTTAAATTTTCACAGGTGTGCATGGCTAATGGCTACCATAGTGGACCCACAGAAAGCCCTGGCTGACTTCTGAATCCTAGGGCAGAATGTGACTTTGACATATTAATGGCATTTCTATCATTGAAAGAAGTATCCAAGAATGGTTGTCTTTAGAAAGCATACCTACCCTCTTCCTTAGGAATCAAAGACTATGTGAGCTGTCAAAGTTGGAGCTTCCCTGGACTAAGTTTCTAGCCTCTGACTACAACTGAATATAATCCTAGGTGAAGAACATTTAAGACACAACAAAAACAACAAACAAAAAGGTAAACAAAACAAAACCAACCAAAAAGAAATAAAATACACTCTACAAACGGTTTGAGTTGCTTAGATGGTATCAGTTGCTAGAGGTGATCATTGGGGTACTTATTTCTGATTTTCATGAAATCCTAACACATTTTTAGGAATGGAAAAATTTATTACACATTGTGTTTTCATACTATTGATTGAAATGATGATGTTTATTCATTTGAGGAATATTAACCGCCTCATAAGCTTCAATAAGTTCTGATGTTCTGTGTCAAAGGGAACACACTACTTTATCCTCACTAGGAAGTGCCTTGTTTAGAGGCAGTCAAATTGGGACGTATGTTGGTGACCAGTCAGAAGTACCACCTGGCAGGAATGCAGCAGGAAGCCTATGACTTGTAGGCAAACAGTTGAGACTGGCTAGTCTTGGAAACCCCTCCTCCTCTTTCCCTATTTTCTCCAAAGGTGCGAGCTAATGTTTTGCAATCTTGCTCTTTTCTCTGTAAATGTTAGACTGAATTTTAATTTCAGTAAGATATACCTGAATAAAAACAAGAGCAGTAGGAACCCACCATTTGACTTCCTACCAGGTTTGATTTTTTTTTTTTTTTTAAGCCAGATGGCAGTAAACACTATATCCCTGGGATTGGAAATACTTTCTTAGCTGGTGAATGACTCACTTTTGGTTTTATTTTTTTTTCTGAAAAGCTCTTCTTTAGTAAATATCAAAGATGCCTTATGCAAAAAACCTGATCCATTATTCATCATGATCTCCCTTCCCTGAGAAGAACAAGGCAGTCTTCTCTGGCCACAGAAGGCACTTAGCAGAACATCCTTAAGGGCTCTACAGTATTGATAAATATAGCAATCCAAATCATTTCTTGATTGCAAAGTATATTAATAAAAGCCAAAAATTAGCTTTGTAGTTGCAAACAGGTTTTAGTAGGAATTTCCGTGTTGTGTCCTAAAAGCAAGGGCAACTCTGCAGTACCAGTTTCGGATTTTTTTTTCCCCCTTAAGGCTGTCCAGGTTTATGCAGAGAATGAAGGGCTATGTTAGAGACAGCTGACCCTAAGAAATCCATAATCTAATTGGAACAGCAGACTATGTCAAGGCTCCTCATTCCACTTCCATGCTTTGCATTGTGACTTATTTTACTGGATTTGTCTTACTGATTTTTTTTTTCTGAATTAGATTTATCAGAGATGTGTTTCAATTTAAAAAAAAGGGGGGGTATGAAGTCAAATAATTCTTGAAAAGAAACTTAATTTATTAATTTTAACTTATTTACATTTCTAAAATCAATGTTCTCCTTAGCAACACATTTATTTATTTATGTAACTTGATGTCAGTGGTGATGATTGTGGCTTCTTGAATTTAACAAGTACCTTTTCTGCTCTTTTCCCGTTCCACCTACCCTGACCTCCTTTTTCTTCTTTCTTTCCCCCTCCCCCATTCCTTCTAACAATAGGTTTTCCCTTAATAGAGCTAAAATTTAATCTATTAATTTAGAAAATTAATAATCTTTTTATTTTTTCTATTTTTCATTATTTCCTGAATATTCTCTTTGAACTAATAACAATTTATGGAATATTTTAATATTCCTTAGCCCTTAGATTTTTCTTAATATACAATTTGTTTCATGGCATGGTTAAAATGTAGTGCCTTTAACATCTTTCAGTTTATTGAAGTCTGTTTTCTAGTTATTATTCAATCAATTTTTATAAATATTCCATGGATACTTGAAAGGAATGCATATTTTTGGTAAAGTAGAGCATTCAATAGGTATCTATTGATTAAATCTTATGTACTTCAAATTATTGATAGCCACGACATGGTCCATGAGTAGCATATAAAATTCTTCCTCACAGCATGAATTTTAGCTCATTTCTTCTTAACATTTTAGAAAGATGCTTGATGTATTTCAAAACTTCTCATGTAGTTGTTTATGACCCATATTTTTGTTGTGAATGGAACCATCAATTAGGACTAATTTATTGCCTCTGCTCTGTTTAAGATCTTAAATTTTATTGAAGCTTTTTTAATGTTACCTCTACTGTTTTTATTGTATCTGTGCTTGCACATTGGTACTCATATTTTAGCTTTCTTAAATATTATGTCTCTGGTAAGCAGAGTACATTTTAAACTGTGAGATATTTGATTTTTAATGTAGTTTAAACTCTTAAGTTCTTGTACTTACTGGCATGTTTGATTTTGCTTGAATCATCCTGCCCTTTTTGATTTTTAGTTTTCCTTCCCGAGTTTTGCTTTTCTTGATAATTTTCTTTGTGTGTTTTTTAATAATTAAGATGGCAGAGTAATATTTCAAATTCAAAACATTGTGATTTTCAAAAAGATAATTGAGTTCTTCTCTTTTTACAAAAGAAGGGTATAAGTGAATAGAAAATGAATCGCTTCCTGTCTTGGTAAAAGAAGGCAGTACTGCTTGGCGCTCTGCCTCCCTTTTCTTTGATTTCAGGTGCTTATACTTTTGGATCCAGGGTGCTGTTTACAAAATAAATAGTATATGTTGATGACTATTGCATGTAGTAAGCACACACCCCCCCACACACACCATCCCCGACTTGTGCAGTCCTTGCAGAACAGAGCAGGTCGATGGAGATAACGAGGAAGCTGACCTGACAATATGGCCTTAATAATCAATGGGGAACATCTTGACTCTTCCATGACTTCTAAATATTATTGATAAAACATGACTTAACTCTCTTGTCTTTAGCTATAAATATGCAGGGAAATGAAAAATAGAAAAACTAATATTTAGTAGATGGTGATCTAAAAAATGTCTTTAGCCATATCTAATTCACATACCATAGAATTCACTGTTTTTAAAGAGTGAGATTGTGTGGTGTTTAGTATAATCAGAGAGCCGTGCAGACACCATCAAGGCTTGATCTCAGAGCATCTTGGCACTGTGAAAAGAAACCCTTTTCCTGCTAGCAGTCATTTCTCATTTGTTCCTGACTCCAACCTCTGACAATAACCTTAATTTGTGTGTGTGTGTGTGTGTGTGTGTGTGTGTGTGTGTGTGTGTGGATTTGCCTATTCTGGATATTTCATAAAATTTTCCTTGTACAACATGTGATCTTTTGTAACAGGGTTTATTCCTTTAGCAAAAGTTTTCAAGGTTCAAAGTAACACCATGTATCACTTCTTTATTCCTTTTTAAAGGTCAAACAATATTTCATCTTATAGCTATACCACTTTTTTAAACCTATTCGTCCATTGTTGGACAAACTTTAAGTGACCTAATAATTAGTGACCAAATAATTGACCAAATCTTTCTTCAAATTACTATTTTTATTTTATTTTTCCAAGATCAGACACTAAACTCGGGGGAATTTGAGCTATACTTTCATGTAGAGCCCTGAAAACAGAGAATTGCTGTTTTACCTTTTAATTATATATATCTGATACATTCATCTTTTTAAAATTGTTAATACTATCCTGGCACACGTCTGTAATCCCAGTGGCTCCGGAGGCTGGGACAGGAGGATCACAAGTATACAAAGCCAGCTTCAGCAATGGCAAGTCACTTAGCAACTCAGTGAGATCCTATCTCAAAGTAAAATACAAAATAGGGCTGGGGATGTGGCTCAGTGGTCAAGTGCCCCTGAGTTCAATACCTGGTACCAAAATAAAATAAAAAGGTTAATACTAAGGAAGTGTTGTGAGGGAATGCCAGATGAAAAGGAGAAGATGCTCCTTCGCTGGGTAAGTGCTTGTTAAATTTGCTTAGTAAAGGCTCATGAATATAAATACATTAGATATTTTCTCTTTTCAAGATGCATCAATATATCCTAGAGATTTGAAAGTGCATCCAGGGATCATAATATGTTCTGTCCTTGGTGACAGGCACTGGCAAAGTCCTTATGAAATAGTTATGTGTGCTGTGCCTTGATAGATAATTCACTTGCTCTCGTTCTGTACTGTTGGTTACTGTGCCATTGATTCTTATCAACAAGTGGTTTGACATCTCTCATGCTCATCTGAGCCTCTGTCATGAGCTACAGAAGAGAAACAGAATCTTCAATGATGAGGGACAGTTTCAGAGTCCTGTAGAAAGAAGGATGCCTGGTACAGGAACAGGTGGTGCAGGTACAGGTTGCAAACAGACACTGCTTGGACCATTGCCACATATCACAGGGGGCACGCAAGAGACTTCATGACACAGCTGACAGTTCACAAAAGATCCATCAGAGTGAAAAGAATCTAGAATACAAAGTGTGGATTTTTATCCTATAATAATGGTATTGTTTTATGGAAATATGAGGAAACCCTTTAGTTTTTCTTTTGATTGATCTCTAACATTCCATTTGGTAGACAACAGAAATAAAAACTTTAAAAAGTGACTTTGTGTTCTTCCTGTCTCTTAAGAATTCAGTTTTACCAGGTCTCTTTACTTCCAGTGCCACTATAGTTATTTTCAAAAGTTCAATAAAACCTTTATTTTGTGATGAAGGATATATCTGGTGTTATTTGAGACTAAATCATATTCCATTCAGTACAACAAGCTCACCACTGAGGAATAAGACTGTACTTCCTGTGTATGAACAGTGCACACAGAATGTCAAAATACATTCTACTGTCATGTATAACTAAAAAAGAACAAATAAAATTTTCTTTGAAAAAGTTTTCTCCTGATTGAATCATCATCTTTGAAATAAAATTTGAAGGTTAAATATCATAAAAAGGGTGCATGCAGAGTCCTTCTGGGCCTCTATTCACATACCTGTTCTGCAGTTGACAGCATTTCACTCTTTCAGTTACAAAAGGAAGGTCACTTTCTGGCAGGCCAAACATGTTACAAGACTTGGGGACCTCAAGAAAAGAGCCATCCCACTATGTTTATGGGTAATGCAGGTGAAATAGGATGGAAATGAATTTCTCAGGTTTGGATTCTTAGCCTTGGAAGAGAAGTGCCGATAATATAGGCATTTAAAAGTCCACTAATCATCATGAAACCTCCAGCTAGAAGTTAATTTTCTGTCCTTAATAGTCCCTCAGCACAACATAAACCTGAGGTTTGTAATCCGGGTGCTTATGTGCTATCCCACTTTGTGTTGCACCCAGGTAAATTCATCAGACCCACCCACCCACGGTGAGGCCAGCATTTTGGTGATCGAGCATGACCATTAGAGAGAACTTACAGTCGCTAAGGTTAAGAGAACTTATCCAGAACTTGGAAGTAAGTAAAAGTTGACTCCATGTCCTTTCAAAATCCTGGAGGATGGTCTAACAAACCTGCCCAAAAGCTGTTTAATACTCCTGGGGTATAATCCTTTATTGACTTCCTATATGAGATTGACTAGGGATGTGGTTTTATGAAGTTACACATTAAATTGAAGCTTTTGGTCCTGTAGAGATGAAAATATTTCTGTTCATTTGGTAAAATAAACCTGAGCATTGAAGTTTTATTGCTCTGTGGACACTAGATAATTGTGTTTCTAACCTAGCAATCAGTGTCCAGCATTACTCCTCTCACAAACATTATTCATCTGCAGTTTCTTGAATTCTGTCATGAACTAGGTTTATCTTGGCAAATCCCTTGTGAGTTAGTTGACCTGTTTTTATTCTACATTATTATGAAAGATGATTTTTTAACTTTTGGTTAAAAAAAAACATACTTTGATACTATTTATTTAGCTTCACTACCACACAGTCTAAGAGTTTTTCATTTAAGTTTTCATGGTGTTTCTCTTATCCTTACATGAATGACTCTTTTTTATGATATAGGTTGGCAATAATTTGTTTTCTAATCTGTCAATCAGGAGAAAACTCTCAACCATATTTTCCTATTTAAAAGGAGCATAGATTTCTCTTGGTCTCTTCCATCCACTTTCATGCTCAGAAGCCCCCGAACAGTTTTAAGTCTTGACTGAATAAAGATACAAAGTTTGTAGCCAAGTTCTAGTGTTTGGTCACGGCCTGTGTTGTGCAGCTCAGCTACACTGCCTACAAGGCCTGGTTTTCTTACTTGAGAAAGAAAATTTACTTTCCAAATCTAACCGCTCATCAGAATTCCTTGAAGATCTTTAAAAAAAAAAGCCATTTTCAAGACCTCCCATTTTTCTTCAGTTAGAATCTCTGGCGGTGGGGCTTGGGGTTCAAATGTCTTACTGGTAATTGTGACATGGCTGGTGAAGGGACCCCTACTTAGGAATAACTACATTCACCTGTGACAATCTGTAACTCTGCTTTAGCCTCCAGCCAGAATATATATCAGAATTCACCTAGAGCACTTTGCTGGCCAGGGCCATACCCAGCATGCTTTGTTCTGTCCTAAACCTTGTTGCACAATCTGCAAGTAGATGTGGATGCTGATTGACTAGGGGAGGAAGAGCACACTCAGTTTTGAAAAACTGCAGTAAGAGACCAGTTGCCCGATTCTCAGTTTTATATAGAGCTGGCCGAATGGGGAGAGGCTGGAGTTATCTACACACATACTTCTGGCCTGGCGAACTGGGCTATTTTGGAACAGGGGGTTTGGTAATCAGCTCTTCTGTGGCCTATCCAGCAAGACTATAACCTGCTTTCCTCCCTGAGGACGGTGACTCTGTCTCTGACTGGATTTCTTTCACCTGCATGTGCCTGGCACCCCGCAGACCTCCCTGGGTGTATGGTGGTGCCTGAATGCTTGGCTCTGGTGAATGGCTGCCTGCTGTCTTTATCTCCAGTGGAGGTTTATCTCCAGTAGAGGTTTTAATGAGAAATTGGGAGAGACCCTATATGAGAGTCCATAAAATGACAGGCCACTTCAACTCAGAAGCTTGGGAATTATCTCCTCAAAAATTAAGAACACTCACTTGGAGTGTGTACTTGAGAGAGCAGAGCTAGCAAGAAAACTACACCTTTTATCTGTTGTCAAAATTAAACTTTATCTTGTTTTGTGATACATTAGATTTCCAACATCAACATTATTATTTTCATAAACTTTATCTTACAGCTTTTCTATTTTACGCCATGTTATAAAGAAACAAAAACATGATGCCAAGTTGGTTCCAACCCCTGACACACTTTTTGTGGAAACTTAAATTTGGTTTAACACCATGGAGAGAGGTTCTTTAGGATCAGACAGGATAATCGGCGACAGTAATAAAGTGAAGGGAAGAAAGCAAAGTAGTACTTGCCTTGATATTGGCAAGTCAAGTTCCCCAAAATGTTCTACTAAAAGATACACCATCCCCCTTTTTATTAAAGGGTGAAGCTTGTTGGTTTGGATTTCAAGTTATAGTTTGGATTCTGGTCAATTTCTTCTTTTGCTTCAGTGGCCTCTTTGCAAATAAGACTTTTAATAGAAATCTGCATGTCTTCTAAATGTGAGTATGAACAAACGGGATATGTGGAAATCCCAGTTAAGACTAGGTGGACTTTGGACATCAACTATCTCCTTTTCCCTTGTTCTTGCGATGACTCATATGACATTGAAATAAGAATGTTGTCACATGTGTATTTCGTGACATACATTACCGCAGCTCTTGTTTGAATTTCCATGTTTGTGTATTTTTGCTTTTGATGTGGTAACTTTGGAAGACTGGATACGGAGAAAGCGTAAGTAGCTTTACAATGTTTGTCTTGTTTTCTCCTCAGGTAATCAGAACTTATAAAATCCATCCCCATGGAAATGACATAGACTGTGGTTGGGTCCTAGAGTAACTCAGGCACATTTCTGTAGCTTACAAGGTAGCTGAGCTCTGGTCACAGGGGCGGGGTGGGGATAAGCGAAGGCCTGGGACCTGGAGGTTGGAGACATGTTCTTCAGGAGTACAGAGAAGTGATCTGGGAGAGGAAGAGAGGAGGGTCAGTCTTTCCAAGGCTTCTAAAGAGGAATGTTCATTGTTCACCTTCTTCTTACCTCAAATATTCAAATCCTGGTGCACAAAGAGTGCTGTGTCATGTGCCGTGTGACATCAGCTCCAGTGTTGCCTCTTTAATCTCCAACCACCTCATCCTTCCACATTCCTCACTTCTTACAACTAAGACTCTTCACTCTTTAGTGGGGTCTAGCTCTTGTTAGGGCAGAAATATAACTGAGCTATTTTGTTCATGAATTAAAATTAAATATGCCTTCAGAGAACTTTTTTAAAAAGAACATTTTTCCAAGAGAAGGTTTATTTGCCATTAATATGTTTGTTTTTTTTTTTTTTCTTCAATAGGGCAGGGTAACAAAAGTAAATGAAGCCATGTAGGCCTTGGGAAGGATTGAAAAGTGTCTCAACAGAGGTGACCAGGGCTGTGCAAAGCAGTAGACTCCATGGGGCAAATTGTGTCTGTCAGGGAAGTCTCTGAGTAACAGCTGGACTCGTGTTTGTTCATTTTTAAGCAAAAGCAATGGCCATCACTAGTTCAGTCATTTGGGTACGCGAGGTGTTTATACATTCATGCAGTAGGAGCTGCCTGTGCTGTATAGGGAAAAGCTGGTCTTTCATGATAGAAGAGATTATGAGGAAGGAGTTAGGAAAATGGAGCTGGGTGTCTCTGGGGAAGTAAAAAAAAAAAAAAAATGCCCAGCTTTACTTTGTAAACTATTTGCAAGTTATAAGGAATATTCTATGCTCATTTCTATTTCCAACTGAATTTGAACCAGATTACCTTGATGTTGAGGCTTTTTCCAATGTTTTTTCTTTTCTGCTTATTTTTAAGAATATTTTCATTGAAATATTATATTTTTTCCAGAACTACTTGTTATTGCAAAGCAATTTCCAAGTGTGGCCCATCAGAAGATTAAAGACACACACCATGGAATCTGAACTACCCATATATAATCAGGAGAGGACCCAGGTGTACCTCTCAGAGGTGAAGTTACTATGGCAGGAATGGGGACAGGACCTGAGTTCCCATTGGGGAGTGTGGTAAGATGTACGTCTTGCCATGGCTGCCAGGATCACTGCTGTGGGTCTGGCCTCCAGCAAGAAGCCCACAGTGGGCATCCTACTATGAGAGGACTCCCTCCTGGACTCCAAGTGCCCTGGTTCTATCTGCACAAAATCTTCCATCTCAGATAAAACTTAATTGATTAAAAAAAAATATTATGTCTATTCCAGCCCTGACTCCTGAAAGTGCCAAGAATCAAATTCGGAGATTTAAGTGAGATTAGGACTTCTATAGACTTAATGCCGAATTGTTGCGCTGAATTTTCAAATCGCTGTTAGAGACCAGTTCAGTCATTTTTCTAATAAAGTTTTCCTTCCATGCCAAGCAAAACAAATGCAATCCACAGGGGATCACGATAGCAGAACTGAGATAGTTTGACTTCCAGATGATGGGCAATTTGGTCGGCGTGTTAAGACGAACCAAATTGGGAAGAGGGGGGCATGCTTTGCATTCTGATTCTATCACACGTCTATTTTAGAGTTCCTCCTTTGTTCTTTGGTTTCCTCAATTGTGTGTAAGATGAAGTAATAAAACTGCTTGCCTCATTCACTGCATTTGTATGTGTGTTGCAGAAAAATGTTCCATTACAGTTGGGATTATAGCTGGTCTAAGCAGACTAAATGTTTCCTCACTTATGTATCTGGTTGTTCTACTAATGTGCATGGGAAGCTCAGCCCTTTCTCCCAGGCCTGGTGGTGGAGATGGGTGGACCTGCTTCTAGACTTGTAAGAATGAGCCGCCCAAGCTGCACTGTGCTGACCAAGTGTAGGGATTCTGACTGTGGAAGTATTCCTCTGGTACACAAATTCCCGGGGGGAGGGGGCAGGGTAACAGCCACCCTGTTTCCCACCCTTAGAATGCCCTGATCTTAGGATCTAATAACATAGCTAATATGTGTGCGATGTCTAGCTGGTGTGCCAATTCCCCAAGAAGTCTATGGGTTAGAGCCTCATCAAGCTTCGACCTTGATTGCAGGCACAGAGCTCCTGGGAATAAAAGAACTTGTTTGCTAGATAACTACAATGTTTCACCAAGCTCTGGTGCTCCTGGATGTGCCTGCCGAACAGTAACTTCAGACAATGGACTTTTTTGAGAGCCCACAAAGCTCCTAACATTACATATTGTAACTGTAAAATGTAACTGCAGATTAAGCAACCTACTGACACTCTAAACAGTAATGTGGTTATGGTACTAATGACCTAAGGTAACCTATTGAATAAACGTGGCCACTTGGACAGGGGGCACTCTGCCACCTTCCCGGCCTCTGCACCTTGTCTCTGATTATTCGATCCTTGCAACCAAGCATCTCTCTATACTCAGGTCATCTCAGAGCCTCCCCTTGTGTGTCTGTGGCCCAACTTGGGCTTCCTCACAGGGTGTGGCCTCATGTCAACTGGACTTCTTTCACAGAGATGGAAGGCTTTCCGAGGGGTTATTCCATCTAGCAAGGTGAAGTTTGCGTTACTTTTTATGACTCAGTTGCACAAACCACTCAGTATTATTTCTGGTGCCTTCAATCAGTTACAAGAAAGTCACAGGCACCCAGATTGAAAGATAAGAGGATTTGCTCCATCTTTTGGTGGAGGAGATGGAAAGTTTCTAGAAAAATATGCAAGATTAGAGGTACTGTGGAAACCACTTTTGGAAAGCGCAATCTGGCACAGTCATTGCCGCCTGTGGGAGTCTTCTGTGATCAGTCCCCTGTGCCTCCTCCATTTGGATGTGCTCAATTTGTACTGTCCTTCCTGAGACCTTGTCCCCTGAGATGCAGTTTTCTCTTGAGGCTGAGAGAGGACAGAGGAAAGCAGAAACAAGAGAAGAAAGCACAAGCATGACAAAGTAGAATGAATTTTTCACTCATCTTTCTTGGGTCCTCTGAATTTGATAGGAAGCCTATGGTCTTAGGAGAAGCAACCAGATTTGTCATCCGGTCACATACCACAGTGTTTTATTTCCTTTTTTTATTCCCAAGAATTTGGTAGAGTTTTATTTAACTGCTCCTGATTCATCTCATCTGTGTTGCAGAGAATCTCACCAAGACCAGAGTTCCTTCTGGGATAGAAGGTTAATGACCCTCTGGGGCCAACATATGAGCTACAGCTATGATTGACAGGACCCTGAGGGACAGAGGGACACTCCATTCATTCATTCAGTTATGCAGTCCACAAATATTCATAAAATGCTGAGTACAGAGCAGACACTTTTCTAGAGTTGAGACTAGACAACAGAAAGCAAGAAAATACATAGAACTTTCTTCCCACATAGAACTTCCATTTTAGTGGTGGAGACAAGCAAATGAACAAATAGGTTCCTACAGAGATGTGCACACTGAAGAAAAGAAACAGGTAAGGAGGTAGGGGAGATGAGGCTGCTGCCCAGGAAAGCCCCTCTGGAGAGGTGGTGAACAGACTTAAACCAAATTGATTCAAGTCTGAGATGCCTCATCTTATTAAAAAAAAATAATTTAAAAAGGTGATCCATATTCCAGATCTTTCTTTCAGACTCTAGAGGTTTGGTGCTTGCAATTTTCCTTTACTTGGATGTTTTAAATACTGTAATCACTTTCTTAATAATTATGAATCTTCACAATAGGAAAGCTCTGGAACCAACCTAGACACCCTTCAATAGATGAATGAGTAAGGAAAATATGGTATATAAAAACAATAGAATATTATCCAGCTATAAAGAGGAATGAAATTATGGCATTAGCAGGTAACTGGATGGAACTGGAGAATATCATGCTAAGTGAATTAAGTCAATCCTAAAAAGCAAAGGTCAAATATTCTGTCTGATATGTGGATGCTAACTCATAACAAGGGAAGGTAGGTGGAAAAGTATAGAAGTTCACTGGATTAGACAAAGGCAAATGAAGGTAAGGTGAGGATGGGAATAGGAAAGACAGTAGAATGAATTGGACATAACTTTCCTGTGCTCATATATGAGTACACCAAGAGTGTAACTACATATCATATTCAATCACAAGAATAGGGTCAAAATTGTAATGTGTTGTTCCAGATGTATGTATAATATGTCAAAATATACCCTGCTGTCATGTATATCTAAAAACAAATAAAAATTATTAATTGAATGATTATTCTCTTATAGGTGTATCTTCTCCCACTAAATATATTGAATTCTATATTCATTTAGCCATACTGAAGACAAAAACAAAATTAAACATGAAAATAATCATCAAAGAGACTCAAGATTCAGTTCTGCCTCTGCCTGTGAAACACTAGACAGGTCCCTGGATTTCTTCCTACCTGGAGGAAGAGCAGTGGGGACATTCTGAATACCAATGGTGGAAGTGACTTTCAATATGCCTTCAGGAAATACCTAGCAGAGATTTCCTATATTTTTATAGGAAACACAAAACAAAAACAGGTGTCTTTTCTCTGCAGATCTCCAGTGCCAAAAAATATCCCAATTCTATGAGGGCAAGGCAGGTTGGAATGTGCAGTAACAGGTTTCCGGATGGGCCAATTTGGCAGTGAGCTGAGCAATGGCCCAGCTGTCTCCCACAGGAGGACGCCAGCCACTGTGTGGGTCATGGGGGTGCATTTCTAGAAGGCTCTATTGTCTGACACGACAGAAGATGGTCTCTCCATGGAAAATGAGTCACTGTGATTAAGAGTGAAATAGAGACCCTTTACATCATCTCTTATTCTCAGCATCAAGTTTTGTCTCTGAGATGCTCAATGGCTTTCTGAATAAGGAAGGAATCCATGTCTGAGGTTACATTGAAGAGGCAAGAGTTTAGCTTTTTAACTATTTTTTGACTAATTTCAGTAAGGCTCAATTCTCCATTATATGTTACTAGCAAATATTGATCTTTCATGCTTCTATAAAATGAAGGATGGCCCTTTCTGCCTAAGAAATCAGGAATATTTGTTTCAGTACTGATCAAATCTTCGTAAGGCTCACATTAACCACCTGGTAACTGACACCATTTTGTCAGAGGCCATTTTTAGACTTGAAAATTTTGATGGAGTGTAGGTCCTAAGAAAGAAGACAAATATCCAAAGTAGTTAGCAAAAGCTTGAGTAGAATCACCTTTTTCTATCAAGAAGCTGGGTGAACCCAACTCGTCTCTTAACTTCTTGATGGAATTCATGCCATAGTTTTGATTTTATAGGAACTGTTGGAGAAATCCATCTGCGGAGTTTGTGAGTCTGAGGTTAAGCTGCAATGTGAGAAATAAAAAGAATCCCAACAGTGATGAACTTCTCTGAATGTCCTGTGGATGACGGATGACTAAGACCTTTAGCAAGTGTGCCAATGCCGCCTCTAAAAAGGAAAAAGGATTCAAAGGATTCGGGTCACAAATTTAAAAAAAAAATGACTGTTTATAGAAGTTTCTGGAATGGAGTAGGAGAAGGAGGACCAACATTACCGAGGAACATTTTAGATAGTAGCTAATATTTTCCATTTTACAGAAAAGAAAAACTACACACAGAATTAAGTAAATTTTCAAAGACTGCTGGGAAATGGAAGAACCCTGAGTGACACCCAGACAGCAGAATGTGTCTGAGGGTCACAGTATCCCATTCTACCAGGAACCAATGACAAAAACCCTTGGCAAAAATGAAAAAAAAAAAAAAACATTTCCTGGCTACCTGAGTGTCCTTTAACTTGGCCAAGTGGACACACAAAATTAATCACAAATACCAAGACAATACAGCAACAGTCTGTCTACTTTTCAGTGAGTACTATAATTTCTTATATCCATGATCTGGGTATTCTATTTTTATTTATCAGAACAACTTTGCCAGTTGATGCAACACATAAAAGTTGTCTGAGCTGTGGTCAGAGCCATTATATAATATCACAATTATGAACTGCAAAAGACATAATTGCATTAACTTCAAAGAGAACACAAAGTGATGGTTACATCATAGAATGGCTTAGCTTCATCTCTGGTTTTAAACTTTTCTCACTATTTCCCTACAAAGAACTTCCTTCCCCTTTTAAAAATTCAACTTCATTTTGCAGATTCTTTTTTTTTAATCCACTGGGACAATCTCTGCTATTTTATTAGTGTATTTAGACCATTTACATTTAAATTAACTAAGGCTTAAGACATATTTTAATAATTGTTTTCTTTTGATTTCTTCTGTTTTGTTCCTCTATTTCTTTTACCTGGTTAGTTATTTGAACATTATGTAGAATTCTGTTTTATTTATAATACTTTCTAGTATATTGCTTAGTTTTTAAAATGGTTGTCCTTGGTACATACATGTGCTGCTGGTATGTGTATTTGTACATATATTACATATGTATATAAAACTATAGTCTATTATTAGCAACATTTTAGTACTTTGAATGTAGCATGAAAATCTTACCTCTATTTAGGTCCCATTTGCCATTCCCACTATTGAAATATCATTGTCTTGAGTTTCAGATGGTATCACGTGGTTGAATGGACTGAATGCTTGGGTTTCTATCTCCAAATTCAAATCTTAATGCCCTAATATTTGGAGATAGTGGCTACAAGAAGATAGTTACAGTGAAGTAAAATCCTGAGGGCAGGACTGTGAATTGATAGGATTAATATCTTTATAAGAAGAGACACCAGAGCTGTACATGGTGGTGCATGTCTATAATCCCAGTCACTTGGGAGGCTGATGCAGGAAGATCTCAAGTTAGAGGCCAGCTTCAGCAGCTTAGTGAGTCCTGAACTTAGTAAGGCCAAACTAAAATATAGAAAGAGCTGGGATGTTGCTCAGTGGTAAAGTGCTTTGGGTTTAATTCTCAGTACAATAAAAGAAAAGGAAAAAAAAAGAGGAGAAGGAGGAAGGAGGAGGGAAGGAGAACTAGAAGGAGAAAAAGAAGAAGGGGAGGGGGAGGGCACCAGAGCATACTGGGTTTCTCTCTCCCCTCCCCTACTCCTACAATACACACTAGGGAGGTCATCTGGAGACACAGCAAAAAGTTGTTCATCTTCATGACAGGAAGAGAATCCTCACTAATAACTGAATCCAGTCAGAAACTTGACCTTGGATGTCCATGCACAAGAGCTGTGAGAAAATAATTCCTCTTGTTTAAGACATGCAGACTGGTATTTTTTAAATATGGCTATCAGAGTTGATTATATAGAATGTGTTATAAATTTTGTTCTAATTCTCAAATAAGATTTAGAAAACTCATCAGGAGAAGAAAAGTTTGTGGTGTTCAGCCATATTTTGATCCTTTTCAATGTTCCTTTTTTAAGTTTGAGAATTCCTTCTTTGATCACTCCTTTTTGGTTTAAAGAACTTATTTTAGCCATTCCTTAAGGATAGTTCTGTTAAGTGACAAATATTCCTAGCTTTCCTTCATGTGAAAATGTCTTCATTCCACTGTCATTCTTGAAGAATGGTCTTGCTGGGTGTGGAATTTACCATTGCTGACAGTACTATTCCTTCAGCACTTGAAAAATGTGCGCCTCCCCTCCGTCTTCCATTGTTTCGGATGAGAAATCCACTGTCATTTAAATGGGCATTTCTCTACCTCTAATGCCTTGCTTCCTGTGGCTGCTTTCCAGACCCCATTTTTAGCATTTAGAAGTTTAATTATAATGTGTCTTGGCATGGATTTCCTTAGGTTTATCCAACTTGAGTTTCTATAATTTTTTAAAATTTGTAGATTTATGTCTCTCTCCAAATTTGGGGAATGATTAGTCATTACTACTTCAAATATGGAACTATGAATGATATGATATTGGATCTTGTGTTATTGCCTAGATTAAACAGAGTTGGTTTAAAATTCTATGAGATCCATTTCATAGGGAAGTTGGATAAAATCAGTCTCTTATTTGCTTTTTGTAGAAAATGGATATGATGCCCAACCATATCAGACCTCTGTTGTTTTGCTCAGCAGTTTTTCCATCCCCAATTCAATATGCATAGGCACAAATAATTTTATCTGGGGAACTGCTCTTTCCCTACTGTGTTTGGTGGGGCTGCCAATCATCATCCCATTGCTTCCCATACCACACTCTACAAAGGTTAAATTTTGCCCATCCTAGAAAACAAGTTAATGTATGAGGCATTAGCATAGTCTTGTTCAAATGCATGCCTGGGACAATGTCTCATCCATGAGGGTTTAATTATAATTTGTTGCATGTATAAATAAATAATGACTCAAACTGCAATTCTGTTTTTCTCAGCATAGTGAAGGTGACAAAATACTTAAGGGTTTGTAACACAAGTGAGCAACTGACTGTGATGAAAAGCAGGAATTTATTGCATTTGTAATTTTTCCATCTTTTTATTGCTCTTCCCACAGGACTCCCTCTTCTGTGGCTGAGTCTATCTTACTGTGCAGGTCTTCACCTAGACATCTTGGTGTTTTTCTCCCTACATCCCTAGGTTCCTTAGTTTTCCTCTTTTAGTGTCTCTATCCCCCCTTACTTTTTTGGTTTGTATCTATTTTACTCCTAACTCTGTATTTTATTCCTACTTAACTTCCATTTTTAATTTACCTTTTTGTTTCATATCTGCTTTTTGCCATTCACAATCTCTATTCTGTACCAGATCACAATGAGAGTTTAGAATTTATCTTTTACTTATTTAGTATTTATTTATTCAGTATTTGCTAACTTGTGGAATCAAGATCTGCCTTTCCTTTTCTAACTGGAAGAAGAGTCATTTGAAATATTAAAATTAATATATATCTATATAATATAAAATCTACTAAGCAACCAATTTACATATTAAATACATTTAAATTTGGCACGAAAATCAAAGATAGTCATATAGAGAAGATAATAGAGCTTTTTATTCCATCTCTGACTTTTAACCAATTTTAATTTTTTGTGGTTCAGGGTATGTTAATAGAAAAAAAAAATCCTGTTCTCTAGTGTAAACATGAGTCTATCATGATTTTGATTAAGCTGAGGCTAAAGCCACAGGGACTATGACAAGCGGGTTTGATGACAGTAATGTTGACTAACCTCCATATGCCTGAGCATCTGGTTTTAAGACACTGAACAGGACACACTCAGCACCAGCTCAGCATTTAGGGTACTCACTGATGAATGTTGAGTATGCACATTCGGAGCTGTCCAGGTGGAAAAGCGCGTTATGGCCAGGGAGCTGGCTATTGACCTCATCTCTGGCCTTTCATTCACCCCATTTCCCAGGCCTCAGATCTGCCCCTGCATGAACTGCTGCGGAGCCTGGTTCCAGGGGGAGAGAAGCAACTGTCTGCCTTGCCTGGAGGAGAGCAGGCGGCGTGGCTGGCTCATGCTTCCCAAGCACTGTCCCTGTTGCTCTGCTTCTCTTTTCCATGTTCCCTCTGTTGCCTGCTTTGTGCTCACCCACCCAGAGCTCAGTCCTCTGTCCTTCTCTACCTCCCAGCCCAGCAGAAGACTTTATCTTATTGTGTGTCAATACACTGATCTGTCCCACAGGTATTACCCTTGGTCTTCAGTGGAAATAAACGGACTCGTTTCTTGGAGCCTGGGACACCTACCTGGTCCTTGCAATTTCCCTCCTGACGTCCACCCCCTCTAGTCCTGATGATAGGTATTCAGTGCTCCCAAACATGTGCTTGGAAGGTTTGGTAGAGTATTTTTCTCCTCCTCAAATTACCTTAATTACCTTATACATATTAAAATTGGACAAGACCCTTCAAAATATTTAAGTGACATTTCATTGGTGTACACAGAGTATGGCCATTTGTATCAATTGAGTAATTATCAAGCTAATTAGCTCCAAATCCATTACTTTCTTTAGTTTTACTTTTTTTAAAAAAAGCTAAATTCTAGTGCTTGCAGGGAGAAAGTACTTCTTCCACACTTACAATGTGTTCTCCCAGGATGGTTTATGAGGCTGTATTCACGCACTGTAAACATACTCACATCCTTTTACAACGAGGAAAGAAAAAGCTGAGATTTACAGGTTTAAACAATAATTTTATTCCATAAGACTTAAACATGAGCTATGGACATTCCATTCACAGGATTACGCAGTTAATGAAGTCAATTAATGCACACCACACTTTGAAGAGCATCAGCAGGAACTAAATTAGCCTTTGGGGAAGGATATTTATGGGTTTTGTTGATTTCAGGGAAATATTTGACTGATAGTGGTCCTGCGTATGGGAGGTGGTTTGCCCCCAAGCCATTGGATTGTGCAGATGCCCTTCCGTCTTCTCAGTACGTGATGCTCTCACTTGCTTCCCCAGGGGAAAGTCTGGACTAGACTCGGGGAGCGCTCTCAGGTCTGCCCCAGCGTCCCTCAGCAGCTGGCCCAGATTCATGGTCAAGGTTCAGTCATTGGTTCTCCTATTTCTCACCATCAGTTAAAAACAAAAATCATAAGATGGCCAACATTGAAAACATCAGCTTAACCTAGGGAATTCACTGCAGTCACTTTCAAAACAGTTTATAATTGTTCCAGCTAATTTTGGTAATGGGGAGACCAAAGTATGGTGGACAGTAGGAACCCTCAGACTTCTTAGCTGCTGTCTTCCTGGAAGATATCTATTTTCCACCCTCTTCACATTGTAAAGAGCTACCACAGACATAAGTGGGTTCCAACTGTGTATGTCCCCATGCAGATTGTGCACCTTGGAGAACTGAAGTCGGGTAAGTCGATGAAACAGTGTTGGGGTGCAGCGGAGTGTCGGAGGGAGAGACCACACAAGAGACTCACTTCATGCAATCGCAGGGGGGAAATTTATTGGGGGATCCGTTCCAGCGCGCTGGGACTCTGTGCCCACTCAAGAAGGGAGAGCGACTCGGAGCCCAGAGCAGAGTTCAAGCGGAGCTTAAGTACACTTTTTGGAGAGGGTGGGGGGCTTTGCATACATCAGAACAAATCATCATGAGGCGCGGGAAAATTGAACAACAACCCTGAGTCAGGATTAGTGCATACATTGGCGGGAACAGATTGGACAGGGGTGATTGGTGCTCCTAAGTGGGGTACACATTCAAACTGATTGGTTTAGGTCCTGCAATGCCTACGTGCCAAGCAACTCAGAACCCTTAGCTATTAAACAACCAGAAAGTCAGTGGAAATATTTACTGGGCAGTTCCAGCATTGTCCTAACAACTTTACAGAGATTACAGGTTCCGGGGGTAGCAGGGGAATTTTAACAATACCTAGTCTTTACTTTTTAGCCCAGGCCTTGCCATTTAGAAGCTTTACAATGCCCAGTCTTTTACACTTTAACTCAGACTTTTGCAGCTTAGAATCAGCTTAGAAATTTTACCTTTACAACAGTAGCTGGGTTTCTCCTCCTATACTGCTCCACAAAGTTGAATAAAATGTATGACCATTTTTGCTGTATTGTACATTTGGTATACTCTAAAATACAATAGATTATATGAAAATTCATCAATATATTGATTTTCCATAATATGGAGGAAGCAGCAGTAAGACTTTTTATGTACAGAATGACTGTAAAGATGCTTTCCGATTTTAGGAACATAAAACTGTACAAACAAAATCTGTGCTCTAGGTTTGAGAAAACACTATAGTGGTTGCTAAAGAAAGACTCACTTTACTTCTCCTTCACATTAAGGGAGCAGACAGCAGAGAGCAGTTTCCCAGACGCTCAAGGATACTGGAATTGCTTGATGTTTATTTATAAGATACTTTATTTCTAGGGTGAGTATGCAAAATGCAATGGAGAAGGTTCAAAGAATTCTAGCCTGAGATGTATGCGCAAGTCACGTGGCCTTTATTGCTTGTTAGATTCGCAAATAAAAAGAGATGCCCACAGGTTCTGTTTTGTAATCTAGACTCAATCGGTCCTATTCTTTTGGAGGGGAGGGAACGAGGGTGTTGAAAACATTGTATTTATTTGACTATTAAAAGAACATTTCTAACAAAATAAGGAAATCACAAACCCAAGAAAGATAATTATGTATGATCATGGTGAAGTTTATTTCTGTTTTTACCAAAGTGAGGCATGAGGTTTTACATATGCTCCTGTTGTTTTTAGCAGGAGATGGGGGAAGCAGGGAGAGTTTGGAGGGAATAATGGAGCTCTAAAGTCGTGATGCTTTTCTCCTAAGGTAGCTGTGCTCATTGACTTCACTCAGACTCATCAGTTGTAGCCAAAGAAATCGGCCAAGTCAAAGTCGGAGGAGACCAGACTTAGAAACAGGTAGAAATTTGAGTGTTTGATACTGAAAGAGGGGATAGTTATATATTTACATTGAAATATAATACATGATGGATTTTAATAGACTTAAGAGTTAATTACACACACATACTGAGAGAACTATAGATACTAAATAGAGATACTATAATAAGTACAAGAATATTTTCTCTGGGGAGCCCAGGCACCTGGCCTTGTAGGGGCTGCTCCTGTTACCCCCTCCCACACACATTTTCGGTGTCTCTGAGTATCTTCAGTCAGAGTCCTTGGGCCGAGACCTGTGACGTGCTTCTGGAATCTGAGCCAGGCTGGGCCTATTGCCCGTGGATGTCCGCCCCTGACATGGCAGTGACTGCCTGATGTTCCTCTTTTATAATCAATTCTTTTTTCAATTTTAGAGTTTCTGGGAAGTTTGTATTTTTTTTCTTTCAGAATTTTTAGAAAGACCTTTACTACAATTTAAACAAAACTTTAGTTTTCTTTAACAGATGACTGTTGATGACAACCTACCATAGCACTGAACCCTTGCTAAGTTCCGGACAGACACTAGTTAATTACCTAGTTTAGCTTTCACCCCATCTTGGGGGTGAACTGTTGTGGCAGTTCCAGATGAACACTCTGGGATTAACTGAATAATGCATAGCCATGGTGCTGGATCCATGATTGGAGAGGCCTGAGGGAGCTGGTCAGGGAGATGGTTAGGGAGGATTTAGTTTACTGCTTCATTTTTACAGAACAGGGAAGTAAACCTCTGACGCAGAAAGTGATTTGACCAAGGTCTTGTTGGGGAAGTATTTTGGAAATGGAAACAATTCAGGATGATGTCTATATTCCTCTCAGTGTGTATGTATATAATTCATATATAAATATATTGGTATTTATTTTATACTGTATAAGCTTTTAAATATAAATCAATTATTTCTTCTGTCTTCAAAAACTCAAATTTCTAACCATGTCCGTCCCATGTTTCTAAGCCCAGTCTTTACCAGCTCTGAGCTGGTTGATTTCCTTGGCTGCAATCACACAGCCCAAGTGAAGTCAATTAGCACAGCTATGTTAGGAAAAAATAATTTCACCACAGTAGAGCCATATTATTCCCTTGACACTCTCCTTACTTCTCCCTCTTCTGCCCAAAACAAAAGCACATGCAAAACCTCAGGCCTCACTTTGGTAAAAATTGAAACGGATTGCCAGCCTCTGGTCTGTTCTGGGAAACCAGGCTCCCTCATGAACAGGAGTGAGGGACACCAGGCCTGCTGCTACGTGACCACTTGTGAGCCCTGGAGCACTGATATTCTGCTGCTGCTGCTGCTGCTGAGGCTCCCTGGATTCTGGGCCGGGGAGGGGAGGAGGGGTTGGAGGAGCTGGGCTCATCCTTTCTGGATGAGAGTCCATCTGTAGGAAAGCTCTCAGGACCTCCATCAGAGAGTTGCCTAGTTATGTTTCACGAATAAGAACTGATTAGATTAGCAATAGAATAAGAAATTGGGCTTTTATAAAAACACATTAAAGACACGGAAGCAGAAGCATATCGAGAGAATGGGGAAATACCTTCCCTTCGGCTTCGGTGTCACCTCTTGGCTCTTGTGGTACAGCCCCCTGTCAGTCTGCCCCACAAGAAAAGATACAAGTGCTAGATGAGGGACATGACCCAAACGCGCCCCCTGCTCCCGGAGAGCTCAGGGCTCCCTTCCATCAGACCCTGCTGGACAGGGCAGCTGGGTCTGCTTTCTGCCTCCTTGCTCAGCCTGGGTGTTGGCATTGACCTTTCTACAACTTTTTAGTTGAACAGCTAAGCTTTTTTTTCTTTCACTCTCCTTTTAGCTCCTCATTCTGCAAGGATCACAAGTGAGTTCAGCAAGGATAAAGTGACGCTCTAGAGGTTAAAGTGGAGCGATGAAGAGACAGCTGTTACCTCAGTTAAGGAAAATCATCATCATTTCCCACCCTTTGCTCTGCATCTCCACACCCCGACCTGGGTGGGATCTTCAGCACACTTCCAGTTCTCCGTGCTCAGTCTGCAGCCCATCCCATTGGCTGACTCATCTTTTCCTTTGTATTTTTCGTTTCTGTCATTGTTTATTTGTCTAAGTGTGGTTGTGGTATTTCTGCCTGTTTCTGTCATATTATACTTGTTCTATTTAAATGCACATTCTACACCTATATTTATCTTATAGTATTATTTAGATTATTCCATAAAAGTCACTACCTCTGCAATAAATTAGTATTCTGATTGTTGGTGATTGTCTTACTTAAATTCTTCACATTGTTTTAGAATTTCAGCTGGTGAGTTAATTCAAGCAGAATGAATAAACAGTTCTCTCCTTCCTCAAAACTCCCCTCTTACCACCTAGTAATTTTATATTTGTCTCTACTCAGTCCCTGGTCCTTCAGGCCAGTCTAGACTGCTGTTCTGGGGATGTAGTGGGCATCACAGACTGAGTCACAGAGGGGAGGCTGGGTTCACTTCCTGGTCACCAGGCAGCTTGCATAACGGTATTCCTTCCCTGCACTCTGCAGAAGTTTTCTCAGCTTCCTTCTTGAGTGGGGAAGCCTCAGCTCAGTCCCTGGTTTCCAACAGTGAGGCTGCCTTAGGTCCCATCTCAAGACAGGATCTCTGGGACTGTTGCATTGATGGGTTTTGAATCCATACCAGTGAGTTCTAGAAGCACCATTCCTGACCACCAAGCTGTCTTGCCCAGTGCCATGGCACACAGATGCAGGACCAGAGGTTGAAGTGCCATGAGAATGTCCCCTGAGGAGCTCAGTTATACAGAATAAACAAATTACAGTGGAGGAGCCAGAAGTTAGTCTTCAGAAAGCAAAAAAATAAAAAATAAATAAAAATTAAAAAAAATTTTAAAAAAAGCTTTCTGTATCACACAGGAACAGGATGCTCTGAACTTGGATTAGCACTCAGCCCCCAAGAGTGACACATTACTTGATGTGTAAAATTTTAAGTCAAGGAATCACTTTACCTTGATGTCAACATAAATGAGAATTCTCTTTGGTCAGGGATATACATGACAATGTAACAGTTATGAAAGGAACATCATTGTTTTTTCAAGAATTATCAGAATTCTAATATTTGAATTTACAAGTTCAAGAATGTTAGAATTTTTATTTTTATGGCACAAACCTGTAGCAATCCTCTAAACAGCAAACATATCTATACATGAAGTTATGTGTATGAAATCCATTTACCAACTAATAAAATTTTTGTTCAATTATAAAATATAAAGACAAAATTATCTTTCTGCTCTTATTATATAAATTATTTCACAAAATCTTTACATAAAGAAAATGTAAGAGAAATATAGAGACACTGGATAGTTTAATAAAATTAGTGTGTAATATTTCTGAATTGTATGGGATTAGTTTTTAAAATTTTGTAATTTGTTATCACTTCTTGTTTTAATAAATGTTCACCAATATCAATAGTATATCTAATTTGGTATTCTTATTTTTATTTATTTGTACCACAGATTGAACCCAGTGGTGCTCAATGAATAAGTCACATCCTCAGCCCATTTTTTTTTTTTTTAATTTTGAGACACATTCTCACTAAGTTGCTTAAGGCCTCGCTAAGTTGCTGAGGTTGGCCTTGAACTTGTAATCTTCTTCCCAAGCCACTGAGATTACAGACTTGGCACCACCGTGCCTAGGTATTCTTATTTTTTAAAGCATTCTCAAAGTGTGGTGGGCTACAGTCCTACTACATCTGCATTGGCTTCTGCCTAAGTCTGTATTTCCTCTATGGATTTCAGTGAGTTCAAGGAAAAAAGGTGACTGCTGTGTGTGAACCACCCCCATGCAACTCAGTGCTGACACAGCTCAGGGGCCCCACTAGGCTTGAGTGATTAATTTGCAAAGGACCTGCCTCATCCTTTGGAATACTCGTAGCTGTTCAGAACAATTTGAAGGGTTTCTCTAGTTTCCCTGATTTTCGTTCCTTTATTTTAAACGATGCTGCTGATTCTTGTCCTATGATTATGGTAGCATGAAATAATTTATTAAATAAGATTACAAAATGGTGAAATCCTGAATTTATCTATTCAAAGAGTAAATTGGTACCACTTCCCTCTAAGAATGAATCTTAGAGATTATAGAGGAGGAGAATGCTTTTCCAAAACCCTTACAATTTTAATTGTCTGAGAAAGGCTAGTTTTAACTATTTAATTTATTACAACCATTTTGGAAGATTTATGGTGTTATAGGAATAGTTTCATTAACTTCCCATCCCTGTGAACCCTTTCTTCAACATGTTTTAAAATAGGAATCACTGAGAAAGGATATGTTTTGGTCTTTGAGGAAGCTTGGCCTAGAGTAAATAATTTTTCCACAGATAAACAAATCTGTTGAACAAGAGATTTCCCTGCAAGAGAGTAGCAGATCTGCTTAGGGAGAAAATGTCTCTTTAATCTATCATTTGGGATATGATAGTCCCTGGATTTAGTTCACAGTTGTTGGAAACATGTTGTTGGCAAAAGAAGGGTACTTAGGAAGATCGCTACATAAATTTCTACCATATTCCCCTGAGCACAGAGATTTAGATAAGATGCATATTTCAATGTTTCATATTTCAGTATTTCATATCTCAACATTCCAATTTTCCTTTTGGGTATCTTTAAAAAAGTGAAGTCTGTGCTAGGAACCAATGATGTATCTGAAGTTTTCTAGACAAAGGCCCAAACAATGCCAAATATCTTAACTGCATTTTGGGATATCCAAATGCCTTGATTTGCAACATCTTGATCTTTAGGCTGATGAGGACCATGGCTATACCATCTAGAGAAGGGCTTTGCTCCCTTTTCCCATGGAGAATGCCAAGGGTCAGGACTTTAATGCAAAGGAGATGCTAAAGAAAATACTGGGACACTTGTTAAAACAGAAAGACTTTACTCAGCATAATCATAATAAATGGAGGGGCTACTGTAATGGGTTTGCAGTAGGGGAGAGAGATTGGGATCAACACTAATTGGGAAATGTGTAGTTAAGAAGCAGGGTAGGGGATAATTACCAAGAGTGGGTGCAAAATGACTAAAAAAAGATAAGAGGTGAGGGGAATTCTGTATAAACCAGTCAATAGGATTCTTGCTAACATTGGATAATGCAGAGAAGAACACAGCAGTCAAAAACTGAGGGTGAGATGGAAATAAGATTCAGAGAAGATCAACTAAAATGTGGTCAAGGAGAGAGACCATTGCTGACACACCAAAGAGACACTGTGATCATCAATTCTGAGAGTTAAAGGGGGAAAAGAGGTGGTTGGGATTATGAGGAAGTGTTGCTAGACTCTTCCCTCTCTGTCAGCCAGTCTTGTACACACATAACAGGTAGAAGTTGGAGCTTCCTGTCCAGGGTCCTCCCTGCAGCCCCTGTGGCCACTCCATCCTCAGGCCCATTTCCTCTCAGTATGTAGCCTTGGTCAATCTGATTCCCTTCCTATCTACTGAACTTATTAATCCCTTTAATTTTATAGGTAAACTAATAACTATTAAATAACTCTTGGCAATAGTTAAGAATGTATGTAACACTTTCTCCTTTGATAGATTCTATTATTTGGATTGTTGAATAATGTGTAGGGCTTATAAAAAAAATCACAAATATTGTAGGAAAGAAGAGAGCGCTCAGGCTCCATGTCTTTTGTGACTTTTCTCCTCTTGAAACTTGTAATCTGCAAGAACAAATTTAGTTTATTAACAAATAAATAAAGCAGGTGAGTGATTTCTATTAAAACAGAGACTATGCATGGGTTTTACAATTCATGTAATTTGCTGAGGAATTCAACAGAAGATGTAGTGTTTCCAGAGGGTCCGATTCTGAACAAGGCAGTGGAATCTGCCCACTGTGAGTCAGCCCGCCGTTCTAATTAGGAAGTGTGCAGCCTCTTCAGTGGTGGAGGCCAGTAAGTCCCAGGTTATGGATGAGCCAGTGATGTGAGCCCTTAGGCAGGAATCTAGGGTCATGTAGCAAACATGTGGCAGAGGCAGAAGCTGGAGGAAGGTGTTTCATGCTGCCTCCTGGAGCTCCTATTTTCTCCAGGTAACTACAAATAATCTCACCGCTGACAGTATCATTTCACTCATGCCCACTTTTTTCGCTTAGGAAATATCTGTAACATCACCCCCATAGAAACCCACGGAGCACATTTAGAATGGGTCACTCATCCTGATTTTCTGGATTTAATGTCATTCCTCCTTTAAAAAGTGAATGAGCACACAAATTTTATTTTTCCTCTCACCATTTGTTAGCATAAGCTTGTAGACAAAATATAACTATAAATCATAGTTACCAGACTTTTACTCCTTGTGTCTTATGGGATCTATTCATGAGTGTGACAAATTCGCATCATTTTACATTCTGTGTGTTTTCACTAAATCAGGGTCAAAGGACCTTCTTTGTAGACATTGTTATAAGCTGTAAACTTAAAGACTAGTGACTCTCAACATCCAAGACAGCCAACAATCTTTTACCATCATCAGCCATTTTAATAACTTCTCTGAGGTTTAGATTTCGTTGTAAGAGTGTTTTCCTCTTTTTGGCAGCAGAGGCTGGTCATTAAAGGATGAGCTTTGGATAGGGTCTCATTGTGTTCCCTGATTTCCTAGTGACCCTATTGAGGAGAGCAAGCACCTGCTCATTTGTCTTGTGAAGCTTTAAACATCTTTGCTGCATAATGTTTTTAGCCACATTTGTAATAGAGATTTAGGAAAAAAAAGTGCAAAGAGTTTTTCCTACTGTCTCAAATAGTCATCAGGGTCCTCAACACAGAGCCCTTCCTCTCTGGCCACCAAAATATGCGTGGGGTGAAAACCAATTCTCCAGCAGACACCACCTGGATCTCCAATCATTTAATTCCATTCTGACACTGCCTACATGGAGACAGTGTCAAATCCCATAGGTAAAGGCTCAGACTCCTAAGACTTCCCACTCACACCCTCTGACATCTCCCCCACCGAGTTCTGATGGCAAACAGGTTTTTACTATAGGCTATAAAGTGGGACTCCCACTAACTCCTTCTTGGGTTCAATTAATTTGCCCAGTGGCTCACAGAACTCAGAGAAACACCTACATGTACTCTTTTTATTATGAGGGACATTACAAAGGACACAGAGGAACAGCCATATGAAGAGATGGATAGAGTGAACCCTGGAAAGGGGTGGGGATCCCCTGCCCCTTTGGGGCATGGCACCCTCCAGGAACCTCCGCATGATTCTCTATCTGGGATCTCTTCAAACCCAGTCCTAATCTCGGTTTCTATCAGGCTCATTATTTGAGCCTGATTTATTGCATCATTGGTCGTTGGTGATTGACTCACCCTTCAGCCCTTCCCCCTTCCCCAGAGGTTGAGGGTGGGGCTGTAGGCCTGAGTCTTTCAGGCAAGGAACTCCCAAACCTGAAGCTATCTCGGGGGTCCGCAGTCATCTCATTAACATCGGACAGTCATTCTTACCTTTCCAGATAAGGAGGCCTGTGCCAGGAAATAGGAACGAAGAGCAAATATTTAGATCTTATTGTAAATCACAATATTATAGTTTGCATTATGAGATATATGGCAAAAACAAATATGAGCAACGATGAAAAAAAATTTTCTAGGATCATTCTGCTAAGGAAAATAAATTTTAGTTTCTGACTAAAATATTACATAGAAAAAAAAACAGCAAAGAAATCATCTGTAAGTTTATCACCATACATTCAACCCTAAGAGCAAAATAGGATGCATAAGTCATCCGTGCCCCCAAGTGACTTACGTGGTGGCTCCCAGCCACCATTTTGCCTTTCTCTTTGAGTTTCAGCAAGGACTGTGTGCCGGGCTGTGAGAACTACAGAATCAATAATGACTTAGTTTTTCTTGTCAAGAAGGGTGATAAGCCCCCTCAGTTTGCCACAGACGTATTTGCCCATTTTCTTTCTGGCTTCTGCATGGTAAAGGAGTTATTTTCTTCTCACACCTGCAACGTTCTGCTGTCACCTTAGCTGTGCGGTGGTATTAAAAAATTTAAATCCCTCTGGTGAATATCCAATTGTGACCTTTCTTTTTATGGAAGATGTATTCTGTTTCCAATTTTGCTTGGTCTGAAGCAGCTTCTAATGCAAATGAGTACATGTCTTCTAAAATGTCACTAATAAACTGTCATGTGGCATCGGAGTAAGATGTCACTTAAGAAATCACCTCGATGATTCAACAAAGATCTTCAAATGAAAGCCTAGGTAAAAATAGCTCATTTATTTTACCTTCTGATGTTAGAGTAAAATATGTGTATGTCTGTAGACATGCATGATGATTTATTGTTATGATTTAAATTATTGGGTACAAAGCCACTTTAGTTTCACATCAGGGAAAATGGTTATTACATTTAATCTTTGTTTTTCTACATCCTGGAAAATTAGCTATTGTAGAGCTAGTACATAAGTGCTATATTGGAGTCCAGAGACCTAAGCCTCAGACCCATCCTGGCCTTTTGCTACCTGTGTGACCTTGAGCCTTTCCAAACCTTTATTTCTTATGCATGACCTACAGGTAGCATACCTGCTCTCTTTTATTGGGTTGTCACGTAAGATAACCGTCTTGGGATCTGTGAAGTACTATGCAAATATGAATTGAGAGTATTTTAAAAGGGAGCTCAATTATTTTTGGCTAAAGGGAAATCCAATAATCAAATTGCTGTTTATGTCAATGGACCCCCTTTAGTGATTAAAAAAAATTGTGAATGAAATCTGTCGTATATGGGTATTTTGATTCATCATGATGTTTAAAAGGCTAATACTAATACATGAGAATTATTTGAAGCACATATTTTTTTGACTTTGACATTGCAGATTATTGTAGTTTGGACGATGAATGTCTCCCAAAGGCCCCAAGTATAAGACACTTGGTTCCCAGGGTGGTGCTACTGAAAGATGGTAGAACCTTTAGGAGATAGGGCCTAGTGGAAGGTCATTAGGTCATTCGGGGCCCTATGAAGACTTTCTTTGTCCTTTGCACTCCACCACACACTCCTGCCATGATGTTTTTGCCTTGCTACAGGTCCAAAGCAACGGGGTCAAGCAATTATGGGCTACAGTCTCAAAAAATGTAAGCCAAAATAAACCTTCTCTCCTTATAATTTAATTTTCTCAGGTATTTCATTTTGGCAACGGAAAGCTCACTAGCACACTAGTATCAGAATTAATGTTAAACACTATGGTAGAGCTCACACATATTTAGGCTGTTTCTCCCCAAATCTCTTAAGTAACTGCCACTACACACAAACAGATAAGACATTGGAGGCTCAGAGATAGTGATTTATCCAGCTACAGAGCTGGAACCAAAGAGAATCAGGATTCATATCTGCCCCCAACTCTAGTCTCATTGACATGTCAAGTATTTGACAAAATCCTGACACAGAATGTTGCACCCAAATTATAAGAGATGGTGGATCCTTGGACAGATCCACCAAATAGACCAGCATCTGGAGGATGAAACAGTGATAGGAGTTTTTCCTTTACCTTTTCTTACCCTTTACTTGAACTCTGTTTCTCAAGCATCATCCGGACAATTTTTGCCATTCCTATCTTCCGTTTTAGGATAATTAAATCAACCCTACTACATTTGCAAAGTAAAACCTCCCACTTATTTGAGAACTAACTACTCTGAGTAAAAGTGCCCATTTAAACTCTGTTCTTGGCAATCCTCTACCACTAGCAATGAGAGAAGTGGGCTGCACATAAAAACAAACTCACTATCTCTAAGGCACATGGGCAGCAGTTTCAAAGTCTCACATTGTTGTAGGTGGAAGGTGTCTTGGGCACCACCCAGGAAAAGCAATTTTTTTTTCTTTTCTCTTTTTATCTCACCTTCCCTCCTCTCCTCTCCTCTTTTCCTAAGGAGAAGCCCAGAGAAAGGAAATGACTTACCATGGTCACATTGTCAGTTGCTAACATTTCCAGGGGTATTCAATTCTTTTAACAAATTATAATTTTCATATTCTTATCTTTCATTTTCTTTGCTCCAGCATAGCAGCAACTGGTTTACCTCCTAAAGTGAGTAATAAATTGGCTCCAGGCTTTGCCTTCCATTGCTCATGAACTGGGGACTCTATCTACCCTGACATGTCTCCCAGCAGACAAGCCCTGTCAATTCCTAGAAGGTCATGAAACACTCCACTGTGTGCTTCGTGTGCTTATGATGGATAATTAACTGATTAGTTCTAGGTTGATTCTGCTCCATGTACCATGTACACATACATAAGCTGACTGGCTATACCCCTGAAGAGTGTATTTCTGTGTGGCTCACAAACCTTGAGATAATAATGCAAGTCTACAGAAAGCAGAACATGACTTACACAAAACATCTGATCACTCTCCTGGGTATTAAGAATCCTTTACTGGGTCCAAAATGTTGTGTGTCTTCCACCACCTTCCTACCATGCATAAAATAGGAATGGTATACAGGGACAGAATTTCTGTATGTTATTTCAGAAATTATTTATTCAAATATAGGACAAAAATATGAAGAATTTATGTAATTTTACTTCGCTTTCTTATCTACCCCATCAGAGTTCTTGTCTCCTGATGTACACATAATCTTTTCAAGCTATCATGTTGGACATTTCCTCCTGTGATGTGATTACAAGGATAGCAGTCCATGACACATGCAGAATGGAAAGTTTGCAATTAGCAGTAATCAGCTCCTATACGCACAGAGTGTCACCTTGGGAAGAGATAGAAGAAAACAATTTTTATATGAAGGTTCTGGTCTTAATAGAATTTATAGCTCAGATGTACCCTTTTCCATTTAAAAAGCAGAATTTTTAGAATTTGCCCTTTCTTTTTATTATTGCTATTTTTTCCTTGAGTGGCTCATTATAATTTTTCATCAGTTGTTTATTTCTCATGAATAATATAGTGTGATTTTAAATACATTAATATATTGAGATTTTAATATTTTTATTATTATTTTAATATTTAAGATTTTTTCATTCTATTTGGTGTTTGAAGTTTGGCTGTATCTTTTCATTTATGTGTGTATCTCTATCATATATATATTTATATATATGTGTGTGTGTGTGTATTTATATGTATATGTGTATGTGTATATATATATATATATATATATATATATATATACATATACATATACATCCATCCACATTACCTATCTCTCTCTCCACATACATACACACTCATGGTGAAAGTAAAAAAAAGCAAGCAAAGATTTCTTATAAGCACAGGTTTTGAGATAAATATGCAAAGAAGAAAAAGATATATTTAACCTAGATATAAGGTAGCATCAACACTAATAATTTTAATTTAGAAATTCTTAGTAGAGATTTATAGAAAAACTGAAGAACACTTTGAACTATCTCAAAGAAATAGCTGTGTTGCATAGGTAAATGTAGCTAAGTCCAGAAGAGAAAAAAAATATGTCATTTGGACCCTGCCCTTCATACTTAAAGAATATTTGCTTTAATATTTAAATATTTATATTTTTCCATCTTACAAAGTAAAATTATTATAAAATTTTATTAAGGAATTTGGATGGGAAAAACTTATGATTATGTTGACGTCTTAGTTCTAATCATAGCAGCATTAAAAGAGGTTGGACAATAATGTCCATCTCTCTACTGTCATGTATAACTAATTAGAACAAATTTCAAAAAGGAGAGCTTCTCTTGGCTGTCTCTTAAATGTTAATCTCACTCCAACATGTTCAAAATGAGAGTTTCCATGATGATGGAGAAATATCTCTCTCCTAGTCATGATGACAGTTCCCTCTCTGGATATACAAATCATTCATTCAGTCAGCACTGCATGCCTACTGTGTCCCAGGCATGTTTACACATTAGAACAGATGTCAAGAAAAAAATTAGACACTGCCTCTCTCTTGCAGATCATGACAGTCCAGCAAGGGAAAATACAGGTGATTAAAATACCAGGTTTAATAAGCATATGGTAGGAAAATCTACATAATTCTGGATGAGATCAGAAGAGACAGTGATGGATCATGATGCGGTGTTAGTAGAGCAGAGTAAGAGGCGATGTTTTAAGTGTTTTTGATTCTATACAACTACATAGTAAGTGCTCTAGTTTTGTGTTCTCTAAGGCCTCTCTCTTTCTCTTTGTCACATACGTGGTAAAATTATGTAGCCCTTTTAAAATTCTTCAGTCACAAATTTTTCTTTCGTCTTCCGCATCTATCTTATTGATGCTCTTATCAATAACCCAGCTAATGGATTTTACCAAAAATATATCTAGATTACCTGTGAAGCATAAATGAGCTAATGTGTCCTTAAAGGTCATCACAAGGACTTCTGGTAAGGTAATACGGATCAGTGGCCATAAATGTTTTAATTATGAGATATTCAAAAGTGTAGGGGACTATTTAAGTTTTACTTTCATTAGTGTGGAATCATATTTTGCTGACTTTGGGTTGATTCCATTCCTGAACTGTGGGCTGGATATGTAAGAGAATATTTGCATCCATTCATTCCACCCTCTTGTGTTTTCTCTTTGGATTGAGCCCTGCCATTCTTACCAATGATGATAATGTTGAACATACAGCAACTTTCACCCCTGATGATGCAGACATTTGGTACTCATTAGTAATCACAGCAACAAAACATTGCCTGCAATCATCGTTTATAATATATTCAACTGATGGATCAGCATAAGCTTCCGTGTTGATAAGGAGGATGACAGACCATGAGCAACCCACTCACACTATCTCATTTACTCCTCCCAACAAATGTATGTGGTAAATATGTTTTTCCATAGGTACGTATGATGTATGTATATGCATACACACATGTATTCGTGAGTATGCACCAAACTGTTAGTTGATACTTCTGGACAAGAAAGTGAAAGCTTAAGTAATTTTCTCAAGGCAATATTAGTCATAAGTTATTCAATCTCAGTTATGATTTCAGATCTCATTTCCTTTCTACTCATAGAAGAGGAAATATGCAAAAAAAAAGAGAAAGAAAAAGAAAAGGTTGCATCTGCATAGCCAAAAATAATCATGCAATTTGACCAAATTTAAAAAGAAGAGGAGCACATTTTTATAGGAAATGAAGGAAAGACATTACTGAAAATAGTAGCTTATTACCAGCTATATTTAAGTTGTTTAAAATACTTTGCTTTGTAATGTGTATATCTGTGTATATATTGAAGTTTCAGTTTCTTAAAATGAGCCTGACCCAGTTTAAGTTGCTTACTGAGGCCAGAAAGTTAGGGGCCTGGGCCAGTGGAAGTCTGTGTCTTCTCTTAACCTATAGTCACCGCAGGATGCTTTCTGGGTGGTGGAGGTTCAGGATTTTCTCGTCCTTCTGATTATTTTTCCAAAGGACAAAGGAAATGATCCAAATGAAACTTTCTAAATTCACATAGATAAAATGGGGACAATGTTGTTTTGGTTTGAATGAAAAATGAGAACGGTAGTAAGATATTATAAAGGGAACTGACTCTAGGGTATGTTCTTCAAGATCATTAGACATAAATGCCTATGAAACAAATAGAGGCTCTGTAGAAATCCATGCTGTCAGACGTCTAATTAATAAGTTTGCACAATAACTGTTAGACCAGCTCTTGCTTATTTCAGGAAGCCTACACATCATCATGTCTAGTTGTATACATGTAAACACAGTTAAAAGGAACAGTCAAAGCATTCACTTTTTTTTTTTTTTTTTTGCATTTAACAGCAGTGCAGATCTGCTTCCGACATGCACCTCACTCTTCCTCAGCATGTTCTTCCCTAAAATTTTTCTGCCTGGAGAAAATCCTGCTCATCCTTTAAGGTCTCTGATATAGCCTTATTTGTGGTTGACAATAAACCAATGATTATTACTGATTTAAGCAGAAAAATTATATTTTTGAATTTTGGTTACTTCTGATGCTATTGATAAAGACTTTTCTTTTCGATTATTCAATTTTATGAGCTACAACAGATCTTTTCCATTGTAAAAGAACATTCTTTCTGTATACAAACAAAACAAAAAACTAAAATCCCAACCAAAACACCAAAACTATGTGATTAAAAAAAATTGACCATTGACTCTGTATGGAGCCATGGAGAGAGCACCAGCATGGCCATTAGGAGACATGGATCCTTGTCTCAGTTCACTGATGTCACTAGTGCCACTTTCTGTTAGGTATGTCACCTCCAAGACCTGTACAAATAGGTACATATAGTAAAGTTCTTACTAATAGTATATTTAACTTCTTGTCCTTCTTTCTATGCTGGTCAGCACAGTGTATTGTGCTTCTTTACACCAATAAGAGCAGTGCTGATACCCAGAAGTTACTAAGATACTCAATCCTGATTGGTTTAAGTGAATTCAATTCATGGTTCCTCATGTTCAGAATATGGATGATATCCTTGGTCTGCATAATGCACACCAAACTCTGCATGGGATCCTTGCATATGAAGGTATTTTAGGAGAAATATGCAAATAGAGAAATATAGACCAGAGTGTCCATCTCAAGCTGACCTGACTTACATGGCAAAAATGTGTTTCCAGCGAACTGAAGGAAATAAATCCCTTACAGGTTGGATGACAGCAACTAAGATGCCAGATCCAGAGTCTGAATGCTGAAACCTCAAATGTTCAACAATTTCGCTACATTAATAATGGGATTGAGGCTCTTACCTATTTCTCTGCCTCCATCTATAGCAGTCTATGCTTGGCCCACGTTTATGTGTATGGGAAATTGATATCTTTATTTAGTACCAAGACAATGTCATCTTTCTCTGTTATAGAGTGATGGTTCACAGGAGCTCAGCACTTTCATCCATATTGTTTTTTGACCTTCACAAAAGCTTAATGATTAAAAAAAGAATATTCTCCATTTGGGGGAGGTAGACAGACTGAATAAAATGATTTGACTTGTCAATGTCATAGACTTTCTTAATAACAAAGCCAAGAAAGAAAGAAAGAACAAAAAAATCCAGGCAGTTCATTTCCCAACTTCTGTCTTGGACACTTTCTATTTGTGCCCTGGATTGAAAATTTACTGGAAGACCCAGCTCCTGAACACAGATCCTCAAAATCAATCAGAGCCCATCTCTGTGGTCCGCATTTGACTTCATGTCAGTGACCTGTGGCTAAAGCTATTTAATCATCTTCTCATTCTCCTGAGTTTCTATTTGATGTCTTGATTTACTTCCAGAGAAGTGCACAAGACAGATGAGAAGCTGTTATGGGAACATGTTCTTACATCCCTAAGAGCAGCTGTTCAGCATGAGGTCACTCTGTCTCTCAGCAGGTCATTGGCATATGGCTCTCACTCTAAAGACTTCCCGGGATCTTTTCTCAGTGCCATCTTTAACTTGGATTGCTCGGTATTTTGGAGTGTCTAGAGATGTAAGCCATATGAAAAATTGGGGGAAGGAATTGGGGTACTTACAAAAGCTGTGTTTATAATATCTGCCTAGGGAAAGTTCCAGCCATTGTATTCTGAACACTGAAAGCTTATTTTTTTTCTGTCTTTCCATAAATCTTAAAATTATTATGCAAGCATCAGCAATAAAATTCCTTCCCTGTTCCTCCCTATAAAATAACAGATGTGAGTAAGTAAATATTTTGGATAGTTTTACATTTTTTGACTCATTTTCAGGGCAAATATAGTTTATCCAGATGTCTATGACTTCGATATAAAAATGTATGCAGTTATCAAGTTATTCACTATCTTTGAGATACCCATTTTTGCCTATGACCATGTCATGAAAGATTTAAAAATTTAAAAATATTTTATTTGCATACATTGATTACAGACCTTGCTAGTTGATGTTAAGCTGGATTTAACCTGTGATATCTTACATATTACTGCTTTACCAAGATTTAAAAAAATAAATAGTAGTTGTGCTAGACTTATTCGGAAACATAGTTATAGAATGTATGAAATAGGGGCTGGGGATATAGCTCAGTTGGTAGAGTGCTTGTCTCATATGCATAAGGTCCTGGGTTCAATCCCCAATACCACACACACAAAAAGAATATAAGCAATAAGAGCTACTTCATAGCAGTTTGAATTGTATCACTTTTGTTACAATCAATATAATCAATATAATAATATTGAGTGAAATTGATGGTTTTTCTTACTCCTTCCTATTTCTTAGTAGTATTTCATGTACAAAATGGATCCTGATGTTTTAAATAAACAAACAGGTAAATCAGTGTTCTAGATTCCTCCTAAGCAAGTATCAATAATGTAGAAAGCAGTAATTTTATGGGAAACTCAGCATGCTGATACAATTATGCCCACTGTTTACAGTGTGCTGTGTGTTTCTGTTCCTGCCATTTTACTCTAATCTGCTCCAGAAATCTTTAAAAGGTTGCATTAGAAGCTAACTTACCATTGATATTCTGTGTTCTAGGAACACACAAGGGTAGGATAAGCACCCTGCCTACTTGAGTATTTACCATTTACATGGGATGATAGATAAAGAAGGAATCAATGTCCCATGGAGTTTCGATCCTAGTACTGGGAGGAACAAGAAGACTTGCCAGGCTCATCCTTGGGGCCTCCAGAACTTTGCTCTGAGCACAGGAGCCTCCTTATCATCAGCTGACAGAGATACCAAGCTGAGGGAGGAAAATCAGCCTCCCTCCAGAGATAGGCCGGCCAAGAAGAAGGCCAAACACACTTCTTGCAGCTTACGGTCAGTGTCCTCCATGGACCCTTCTGGGAGGCCAGGAGTATTGGCTACATTAAACTGACATGAAATGAGCTCTTGGATGCCGATTACATTTCCATGCAATATATAACTAATTGGGTCATGTAGCATACAGTTCCTCCACCATTTAGCTCATTATCAGGAATTCTCACATTAGTATCTCCTTTACTAAGTATCAGGGTCCCTTCCATCTCTGAGTCAGTATCCTTATCCTCAGACCTGGGGAGTCCCTTTCTGCATTTTTATTGATTGACCCAACCTCCTCCACTCCTGATGAAAGGGTTTTCACCTCTCTGAGATGAGCGCACAAACAAAGTGAAATATAATCCTGCATGACTAGCCTCTCTTATTGCCCCAAATGACAAACCTTCAAAGAGCTTTTTTCTAAAGGTTTAGTGGGGTGGGAAACATACGGGGAAGATGGCTAACACACCGAGGAGTGTTACCAAGTGCTAACCAGGGCTCACCAAGTTCTGCTGGTGCCTTTCTCTGTCCTGACTCCTTCTGAAAAAGTAGTGATTGCTCTGATTCTCTTGAGGATGAGATACACTGCTCCCTTCCCTTAAGCCTCTTCCATCTTACTTTTAAAACATACTTAAACCCTTCATGCATTATTGAACCTTTATGAAAACAAAAAATTGAAGTTTAGACAGATTGACGTCTATGAAACTTATTCCATGAGGCGCAGAATCACAAAAGGCAGATCTGGGTACCCAGATCTGTACTGAAAAGATGTAGAGCTCTTCATCTGAACATCTACTGAAGACCTACTGTGATCCGGAAAGAGGTGTAGTGATAGCTGGATGGATAAGACAAAGTCTTTGCTCTCTAAAAATTTTAGATTTATATGGAATATATAGAAACAAGAAAATACTTGTGGTAGTGAGATAGTGAGGTTATTTAGCCAGAACAGAAGCAGGGGAGGAAGACAGAACACAGCAGCTGTCTTTAAATAATTACCGAGTAGTCTTGGACAAAGGGTTGCTCTCAGTGGTACCAAGGGCTAGAACTAAGGCCAATGATTTTTAAAAAGCAGATCCATTTGGATTGTGTTTAATATGAAAGAGACCTTTCTAACAATCACAGCTGCCTGTGATTGGCCCCAGTGTGGAGTGCGGAGAGAGCTCCATCTCTGGAGAAGACATGATTGCTCCCTGAGACCACAGAGGCATCACAAGGGGATCAATAAAGCTCCAAGATGCTTTAATCTACTACAGCTCAGTGTTGCACACTGTTTAGGCCTGGGTTTTCAGAACCAGAGGTCCTGAGCAGGAAAATACCAAACCTCAAAGCTAATTTCTCGTCTATTCCAGTTTACTCACCTCAATGCCTGCCTTTTGAAAGCACATTTCATTAAGCAACATAAAAACATTTCCAGAACTGTGTTTTCTTCTTAAAACTATTTTTCCAGACTCCCTCTGGTAAACAATCTTATTTCTTTTTCTTCTTCTTTTAATATTCAGTCTGTCTTTCTACTTCATTTTGCAATGTTCTAATCCTTAGTTTTTTTTTTTTTTGCTACTGTTAGATTACTACCAATTCCTAGACTTTGACAGATAGAAGATTGATAAATATTTTTATTGGAAATTATATTATCTAAAACTCAATAACTTTGCAAAGCAAGTTTCATCAGAAGGGAGGCCTTTGAGTTTTGAGTAAATATGAATGCTTACTCTCTCACTGCTACTTAAAATTTTGCTGATTATACTTTGGAACTGCATAATTGTGCAATTAATCTTGAGGATGTCAGAATGCATATTTTTAAAAGTAATTTTCTTAGGGAAATAATACATATCTCATTATTTTTTACTGTAATTGGTATTCATGGTCCCTTAGTTTATAGGTATAAACTCTGCCAGAGATGGGCAATATCAGTGCTATATATTATTAAAATGGATTAATTTTTCAAACACATCTTCCATTCAATTTCTCATTAAATGAGGCTTTATAAATTCTGCTGCCAAGGGATACAAATAACATGATTATGCAATACCTGCATTATTCAAAGTCCTCTCAGGATGGTTATCTGCCATGAGCACTGAATTTCTTCTTTATGGGAGTGAATTTTAGACACCATTGTGGAAAGTGAACCAGTTACAGACCAAATCTTTGATATGCTCATTGCTTTCACAATTAGAGTTTGTGATCACTCAACTGGAAGCTGATCTAGGGAGAGACCCAATGATAGAATTGAATTTACCTTACCTATCATTTTTTGGGGGGTGGGGGGGCAAGGGGAATAACTTATTCAGTGTTCACCATCCTTCAGTGTTCACCATCTTTTATCTAACACAAATGTGAACAAATAAATGGATAAATCAGTTCACCACAATGGACAAGGGAAGAATGACATATTCCAGAAGAGACCTGGGTAAACAGCAGGAAAAAAATAAACATTTGTAAGAGTATCTGAAGTTGCCCTGCACTCATGTCCAGAGACTGCCCTCCACACCAGAGAATGCTGCTCTGTGGGAGTATTGCATTTCTCAGTGATAAAAAGAAAAATGCTTAAGAGAAATTTTGAAGCAATAGACCTGAGTCAATGCTGGGCATTGAACTACTGCAAAGTTGCAAGAATGAATGAGACAGGGTCCTGTTATTAAGGATCTCATGATGTCGTGGTTCGGCACATAACGGAGCATAGTGATATGAATATGATGTTCCTGAAAGTGTTGGCAAAATGCGACATGAATCCAAAGAAGACATCATCTCACTTTGCAGCACATGAGTATTCAGTAGTGACAGCTTCCCAGGAGAGGGAAGCAATGAGGGGGCTGAACCTGCAAGAAGAAGGAAAGACACTCAGGACTAGGAGACCTGCAGGTGCAGAATATGAAGTGTGAATGGGCCTGGCTTTTGCAATCATCAACATTAAGCTCCATGGGGCTGGGACAAATGGTTTGTGGGAGTTCTAGGCCTTTTCTGGGCCAACTCAGTAGAGACGTGGTCAGTAGAATGTGCCTAGGGTTATCATGCTGGGAGAAGCTTACTTGGACTGCTTTCTACAGGCAGATTGGAAGATAACAGGGCCAGAGTGAGGATCCTTTGTTCAGTGTCAAGAAATGCAAAGAGGAAGGCTGATTTGCAAGAGATACACAGGATCAAATTCAATAGGATACTGTTACTGATAGACTTCAGACATAACAGAGGAGGAGTGGAGAATTAATTTTGGACCTTGGGTAGATGAGATTAGACCACTGATGTAAATCAGAAATTGTAGGGTGGTAAAGGCATGCCAGAGGAAATTTCAGTCTAAGGTCTGTTGTATTTGATTTGATATGGCATTTAGGAATAAGCACAAGATGCAGAGGTGCCTAGCCCACAGTGTTTTGTTTTCATTTTCTTAGTTTTCGCTTCATTGTTTAGGAAAGTTCTAGATTTACTACAAAATTGAGCAAAACGTACAGAAGTTCCCATAATGGTCCGATACTACTCTATCCTCCTTGCACCCTCTCATCCCAGCCTCCTCCACTACCAATATCTCCCACCAGAGTGGTACAATATTTTTAATACATGAGGAACCTTCATTGACATGTTATCACATGTCAACAGCTCACATAAGAGAATAATAGTTCACAATAGTTCACTATGACATCAATAGTTCACAAATAGTCCATAAAACACTCTCTTTGGTGTTTTGCATTCTATGGGTTTTGATAATGATGGTGACCTGTATCATTCTGAACAGTTTTATGGCTCTAAAATTCCTCTCTAGTCTGCCTGCTCATCCTTCTATTCCACTTAGTCTCTAGATCTCTAGCAACCCCTTTCTTTTTCTTTAATTGTCTCCACACTTTTGCCTTTTCCCAAGTGTTACAGAATTGGAATCACAGAGTATATGACCTTCTCAGATTGGCTTCTTTCACTCAGTCACATGCATTTCAGGTCCTCTGTGTCTTCTCAGGGTTTCACAGCTCCTTTTTTTTAGTGCTGTGTGACATTCCACGTCTGGAGGTGCCAGTTTGTTTATGCATTCATCTACTAGAGGGCATCTTGGTTGCTTCCAGGTTTTAGCAATTATGAATAAAGCAGCAGTGGACTCTCCTCCACAGGATTTTGTGTGGACATAAGTTCTAATATAACTTGGATAAATATCAAGGAGTATGATTATTGGTTAATATAAGTATATTTAGTTTTGTAAGAAACTGCCCCACTGTCTCCCAAAGCATTTGCACCATTTTGCAATCCCATCACAGTCAATGAGGATTCCTGTTGATCACGTCCATGCCCTTTTTGCTAGTCAGCATTCTGAATTTTGTCCATTTTAATAGGAATGTAGTGGTATCTTACTGTTGTTTTAAGTTGCAATTCCCTAAGGACATATGATGTTTGGAATCTTTTATACACTTATTTGCTCTCCATGCAGCATTATCAATGAAATATCTATTTGAATATTTTACCTGTTTTTAAACCATTTTGATCATTTTTTATGATTGAGTGTTAAAAGTTCTTGGTATACTTGGGGGTAATGGTCCATTATGAGGTATGGTTATTACAAATATTTTCCACCAATCTGTGTCTTGTCATCTCTTTTTCTAAAGAGTGTTTTATATATCTAAAATGAGTAAAATAGTCACAATTACTTGTCATGACTTATGTATCTTTAAATTTTGAAATAATTACAGATTTATAGAAGAGTTGTAAAGAGGGCAGAGAGATCCCACATGCTCAGCTTTGCTTAATGTTACCATCTCATAAGCCCAAGGTACATTTAAGAAGCTGACATTTACATAACAATATCAACTGCCAACTTTATAGGATGTTATTTGTATTTCCATAAATGTCCTTTTTTCTTTTTCAGAGTCTCTTGAAGGATACCATTTTGCATTTGATTGTTATATCCTCATAGATTCCTCCAATTCAAGTGTTTCTTAAGTTGTTTTTCACAACATTTTCACTTTTGAAGAGTGTTGGTCAAGTGCTTTGTAGAGGCTGTCTTAGAGGGTTTGCCTGATATTTGCTCAGGATATTATTGGGGTTATGACTTGTGAGGATACCATAGTGATGAGGTATCTTTATCATCATTTCATATCAAGAATTGCATGATATCAACATAACATTACTGAGGATGGTAAGTTTGATAACTTATTTAGGATAGTATCTATCGAGTTTCTCTGTAACTATAGTAACTAAGTATTTTTCCCTTTCTGTATCTTTGGCACAAATCACTAAATTCTGCCCCCACCAACAAAGGAAAACTACATCCCACTCATCATGATTTTTGAAGTTCTAAATGGTCAGGGTCTATGTAATGGTTAATAATAATGATAATAATAAAAGGAATGATTTTTTTCTTTTTTCCTATGTTCATCTAACAAAATTTTTTAGTTACAATGAGGCACCACAAAGAAACAAAATCCTGGAAAATTCAGGAACTCAATTCAGAATCTATTTTTCTGCCATTTACTTGAGGCTTCCAGGAAGAATCATTCCTTTGGTATTTGATGATATTTTATGGCTTGTCCCTCAATTAGAAGATGTTCCATCAAATAATCATTCTATACCTAGGAGCTCCAACTCAATCTAAAGCTAGCCATTTTGGCTATGTCAGTTTCCTTTCTAAATGAACAGAAATCAAAACATTTGCTAAAGGACTAATAAGGAGTATTACCTGGAGTACCCTAGCGTGGAGATGTTGAAACCCAGAAAAATAAAATAAAATAAAATGAAAACAACCCTCTATTGAAAGCTGCATAGATTAGCTGGATTCTGATCTGAATGCTTATTCATTTCTATGAGTACTAGATGTTCATAGAATGAATATTTTATAAGCCATGGCATATGTTCAGACCAAAAATTAGAGTAATAAAAACTAAACTTTTAAGCTGGATATAAGTACAATTCGGCACAAATTTCTAAAAAGAATAAACATCCATATGGCTTTTAAGCACCATATATGAATTATAATGTTTCAATATCTGAAATGTCCTCTATCTGCTGTTAAGGGCTGGCTTTTGCTTCCTAGCCCCTCCTCTCCTTTCTTCCTTAACTTTGTTCCACCCCTGGAGGGGCAGCCAATTTTCCTAAATCCACCTGGCCAAGCTGTTTTCAGTGGTGAGGGACAGCTGTCACTCAAGACATGGCTTATAAGGGTCAAGGGAAGAAACACCAGGAAGAGGGCTTATGGAGCTGGGCAGCATCGAGCCACTCCCTGTATCTCCTGCTTTTGTGAAGATGAGAGCGGGAAGTGGTGTTATCAGACAGTCCCACAGCTGAGTGATCAATCCTTCCCTTCCCAAACACCCCTAGCTAACAGCTTCTAAGAGGGCAGTGAATAATCCAACTGAAGTTGAAAAGCTGCAGACTGAAGCTTTATTCTTGACCATCTGAAGCAGCATTTTGCTATGTACACACTTTAAGGTAAATAGTAATAAGTGCTTCCCCTTCCCGTAAAATCATTGAATCCCGATATGGCATCTATTAATCTTATCAGTGCTTTTTTTTTTTTTGCCTTGATAAATGCATCTTTAGAAAAAAACAGTGAATTTCTTTACTGAGGTCCACTTTTCTACTCTCTATATCACTACTTAGAAATAATTTTGAAGGGGCTGAGGATGTGGCTCAAGCAGTAGCGCGCTCACCTAGCATTGCATGCGGCCCAGGGTTCGATCCTCAGCACCACATACCAACAAAGATGTTGTGTCCGCCGAAAACTAAAAAATAAATATTAAAAAATTCTCTCTCTTTCTCTTAAAAGGAAAAAGAAATAATTTTGAAATAGGAGAAAAAAATAGAGATTTTAAATCACCATATTTTGATAGTGGCTTCTCAATTTGCAAACTGCATGCATATTATAAGTGGAATAAAGTAGGAGAGGGTATTTGTCCTGGTCCTGGAAGGATAAGTTGAGGAGTCAGATGGGAAAAGAGTGACCAGTCCCAAAATATTGCTACGATTTGAAAGTGCCCCCAGAGTTCATATGTGGGAAACTTTATCCCCCAATTCAAGTTAATGGTATTTGGAATTGGGACTTTCTGAGGTGATCTGATCATGAAGGTCTAGCCCTCATGAATAATGTGGATTAATAGATGAGTGGGTTATTGAAAATGTGGCTTATTGTAAAGATACTTCTCTCTGCACACTTTGTCTATTTGCCATGTGATGTCCACTGCATTGTGATGACCCAGCAAAAAGGCCCTCACCAGGGGCTGAGCAGATACTAGCACCCACTACTGAACTTCCCAGCTGCCTGACTGAGTGCTAACTAAATGTCTTGCTTTATAAATTACCCAGTCTCAGGTATTCTATTATAGCAACAGAAAACAGAGCAAGACAAATATAAAGCACGAAAATGCTAGAGTACATACAGAGGCAAGTGGTAGGAGGTAAGTAAAAAGGTTGTGACTATGTGTCAAAAGAGTGCTAGGTGATGTGTTAAGAAGTGTGGGATTTAGAAATAGGGTATAGGAAGGCATTAGAGGTCTCTGAGTAGTTTCAGAGGGATGATGCTTTGAGGATCAATACTAGTCTAGGTAAGAGGAAGCAAGACCAATGCGAGGGAGACCCATTGAAAGGCTGTTTCAGTGGTCAGCCTGAGGGAGCTGCACAGAGAGAAGGGAGAGGAACATGGTGGGACATTGTGAGGTCAAATCATGGACCTTCCCTTTGCTTCCCAGGTGTAGTAGTAAGGTGAGTCCAGGCTGGAGGGCTACAGGAGATAGCAGAGACGGGAGGATGGTCAGCTACAGATCATGACCCATCAGGGCCAATTCTGGATGACGAAGGGTGTAGGAGGCAGATGATGAAGGAAGGTTCTAAGAAGACTTCTGGTCTATGGGCAATTTGTGCAAGAGTAACTGGAGAGTGTGATCACAGAACAGAAAGGCTGCAGGGTTGGGGAGGAAGTCAGTTGCCATTCAGAAGAGAACAGGGAAGGGCTCCTTCTCTTCCCTACTCCCCATCTGTGAGAGGAGGGGACTGGACCACATGCTCTCTGGGGATGTTCTGGCTTTAGCATTCCTGCAGATTCCTCCCTCTCCAGGAGCTTCTGTGAGTCACATTGTCCTCTGAGGCTCTCGAGGGCTGCAGGAACTTTCTGTTCCTGGTGGGTGATTTCCGAGTTGGTGCTGAGCTCCTGCATGTGTTTGCTTAGGCCAGAGAGCTTGGGGTGCTGAAGAAAGTGCCACATGAAAGGAAAACAACCTCCTACTTTGGGGAATGTAGTGAGGAAATGGGGATGTTTCTAGCTAACAGCTTTTGATGGGGTATGAATAAGTAAACACAGAGCGAAATGGGAGAGAACAAACATGTGCCTCACTGGAGAAATATTTGTTTAGTGAGCCAGTCAGTATGAGCCCAATTTATCCTTCAGAAGGACATCGGGCATGCTCAGCAAGGGACCCAGACCTGCCTGCTCTGGTGCAGACGGTCCGACTGCTCCTTTCATTTATTAGGACCTTCACATATAAAACACCCACTGGACAGCTACATTATGTCAAACTCTCTGTAGGTCCTAGGACACAGATATGCACAGCTTGGGAGTTTAAAGAATTCCAGTTTAGTGGGTGAGGGAGGCTCATGTGCAATGAATCACAATGTCATTTGGAAGGTCTGAGATTAGAGACACACCTGTGTGCCTCATCTCCTCAACTCTTGCCTCACCAGGTAAGAGTGACTAAGCACTTCCATTTTACGGGGCTCTTCCTGGGCTGAGGAGCAATATACAAATCTGAAACATCTTGTGAACCTACATTGTATTTCCCTTTGTTAGAATCCTACAAATCCTGTAAATGATTCTCTTAAAATTGGATGTCTAAGAGATAAGGGTAGGTAACGTTCTTTGGATCACAATGATAAGCAGAAAAACTTAGAGGTGACCACATATCTGACTCTAAAGTCCAACTGTTTTTCTTCTTTACTGGATCATTTGGAGAATGGGTCTGGGCGCCCTGCTCTATCTAGTCCATATAGTGAGTGTGGATTCAGGGCCCAACATGGCTGAAAACTCAGATATCTCCAGTTTACCTGTTGGCCTCTCCTGTGCCTTTTGCATGTCCACACTGGTGGACTGTAGTCATCCAAGCAATAGAAGTACCAGTCTTAGCCACATGGTCCTAACCAGGCAGTGCACTCCTGTAACCTGCCAGGCTGGGTGGCTTTGAGGCTCCCAGGACAAGGAACTCAAATTCAAGCTGGAGGGAGGCATCAACAGGCAAGGGAGACACTTAAAAATAGCCTTCCTGCGTTTTCTGATGGTCCATGTCTATCTGGGCACCTTGTGATGCAATGGGACATCTTTCTCTGTGTCCCGTCCAAGAGGCTTCACTGGCCCAGGTTTATGTGTGAATCTGGGAACTGAAAGAGCTGGGGAGCATGCACCTCTGGAGCAAAACCATGATCTCAATACAATATGGATTCTGAATCTCAACTCTTCTGAGTCTTCTCTGTCCACTGCTAGCACTCCTCTTCTTCCATGGCTTCCCATAGACTCATGTTATCCTTTCCCTCCCTGTCTCAACATCCCTTCTCACAAAGTCCTTGCAGAGCATCTTGCAGTATGGTGAAGGAGAAGGAGCACAGGCTTTGGGGTGGACAGGATTGGCCTCGTGGGACTTAGGCAAAGAGCTAACTCTCCCTGAGCCTCATTTTCTCACCAGTAAAATGGATTCATGACTCCCATCTTGAGGAATATGATGTCATTTAATAAGATGAAGTTGGCAAATTGTCTGGCACATTTCTGGGATATTATAATTGATCTAGACAAAATACATTTTCTAGGAAACCTTGTCATTTACTATAAATTAGTAAACAATTGAATCACTGCTCACTTATATATTCATGTTCACTTTTCATTTTGTAAGGAATTTTTTTCCTCAGTTAGGGCTATTCTCATCACCATGAAAAGGCTCAGGAGCAATCGGGGCAGAGTGAAGCTTCTGGGTCCTAAAATTCACAGAACCTCCAGGAAGCGCTTGGACATGTCTACCTGGAGTGCCCCTCCAGCAAAACACTTGGCACTCAGCTCCTGGGTGATCTGAGAACAGTGTTGGCCTCTGACTTGATTTCTTCTCTTCTCCTTCACATCTCCTCAGCAGCAAGACATGCTCGGTTCCCTTTAAGCACCATTTAAGCCCTTCACCAAAATCATGGGATGATTCAAGAGACTTGGGCCTCTGAAGAATTGAGTGTTTTAAAGGCAAATGGAGGACATTTAGGTCATGGATACAACAATAAACATTTCTTGGGAGGCTTTTAGTGCCAGGCAATATCCTAGAATCTGGGATAGAGAAAAAGTCAGATACTATCTCTTTCCCTGAGAAGCTCATCGTCTTTTGCAGAAGGGAGCTAAGTAAAGAGACATTTAGAAAACACTGCAGTTAGGGTTGGTGGAGCCACACACAGCATGCCCATGAATGTGCAGGAGATGGCACTCTGATCAGACTTCCTCTGAAGAGACCAGACCTATGTCAATCAAGTCAAGTGGGAATTGGCCAGGCTGCCACAGGGCATTCCACGAAGAGAACCACTCTGAACATCTCATGGAGGCCAGATGTGTGCTGTCTGGAGCTCAAGGTCCTTGATGACAAATGATAAGAGCTGAATCTGGCCAGTGAGCAAGCATGGATCTCACAGAACTCTTTTCTCCGTCTAGTGAGTCACTTATTTCGTATGCAGTAGGAAGCCATTAAAGGATTTCAATTCGTTTATTTATTTCCTCCTTCATTTACCATTATCTGTGGAGCACCTATTATACAGATGTGACTCAGAGTAGAAGTTAAAAGCTAGACTCTCCAAAGTGCTGGGGTTCAAATTCCATTTCTGTTATTTGCAAGCTCTGAGGCCAAGGACGAGTTTTTTAATCTCTCATTGCCCCACTTTCCTCATTTCTAAATTGGAGATGATGATGACACTCATAATCTTCAGGTAGAATCACACAGACCCACCTCGTCGTGAGAGTATGAAAAACCACGCACAGGAGGCTCCTGCTATTTGAATGACTCCTCCTGCCCCCACCCCAACTGCTGTATGCATGCAGCTGTGGCCTGCCGTTTCCTGGAATGTCTCAGGTGAACATAGGTGCTGTGTGAGCAAGCTCCAAAATCTCACAGCCCAAAGGAGCAGAATAAGATCCATTGGTGGTCAAAGGCCTGGAGCATTTTGATGCCTGTGAATGTTTGTCTTCTCTTTAGCCAAGATATTTTCTGTTGACCTTTTCATAATGCCATTTGGGGCATCAAGGTTTTGATTATTGGGTGGAGTCTAAGGAGGACATGATTTAAGTGTTCCACAAGAGCAGGCCAGCCATTGCAAACTCGCTTCTGGAGGTGGAGAAGTAACTCACCCTGTCTGCAGGTTTATGGAGGTCTCCACAGAAATAGTCTAAACCCTGAGGCTCCTGGTGTCCTTCCCTTGGTAACAGGCTGCCTCCGCCTCTACGTGCAAACAGTCACAGGATCCAGCTGTGCCTCCAGCCCTAATAGAGTGAATGTGGCATTTTTGTCTCTCCTATTGTCAGGCACAGCTGATAGTCAGCACTTTGGTTTTGTGGTTAATTTGTTTAAAACACAGAAACTGCCCTTTGGCAGCAAAAATGAAGAAAACATATTTGTTTAGACTCATCGGGAAATGTTAATCTCTTCACATCTATCTTCTTTGCCTGAAAGGTAAGAGCTACTCGGGAGTCAAATTGGCATTCAAAGTCTTGAAAGAATTCATGGGTTCTCCCAGGAACAAACAATTTCACATATTTTTATAAATGATGGTTAGTTTAGTCAGGATTTATAAATTAGTAATGCTCCTCAGAAACAAGAACTTCCTAAGGGAAATAGGAGCCAGGTTCTATTTTAAATGTTACCATTAAAAACAAACAAACAATCTTTTCTGTCTGCATTTGACCAGTCGCCCTGTGATGGGGGTGATCTGCTTACCCTGTCGTTTTCATGGAGTGAGTACACTCTCTAGAAGAAAAATGAACCTCAGATGGCTGTATTTTGTGTGTCATGGCTCTAGAAATTACCCATCTGCTGCTGGGCATGGCTGAGAGCAAAGTGGCCAATAAGAACTGACTTTATACCTAGCGATCTTGGGGTTTTAGAGTCATCTGGAGAGCAGGGGAGGGAGGTTATGTCAGGTAAGGGACTGTGTCTAGTTAAAAGGCCACTGTTCAGGCTGGGGCTGGGGCTCAGAGGTAGTGCTGTTTCCTGGAATGTGTTCACTTCTCAGCACCGCATATAAATAAATAAATAAATAAATAGATTAATTCATAAATAAGTCTATCAACAACTGAAAAAATATTTGAAAAAAAAGTTTCTCTTAAAAAAAAAGGGGGGGGAGGACTGGAGTTGTGGCTCAGCAGTAGAGTGCTCACCTAGCATGTGTGAGGCCCTGGGTTCGATCCTCAGCATCACATAAAAATAAAATAAATAAACAATAGGTATTGTGTCCAATTACAACAAAAAATAAAATATATTTTTTTAAAAAGCCTCTGTTCAGGGCCCAATGCAGCTACCTGCTGTGCTGGGAAAAAAAATTATTGCTGCCTCAGTTTACTTCTCTGGGAAATGATGATAATAATGGATATTGTAGGGGTTAATTGAGATGATAAATTTCAACACTCAGAACAGTTTCTAGGGCATGCTCAGTGAATGTCATTATGATTATCAAGTTCACTTTAAGTGTATAAACGCTATCTTAAACTTGTGTGAATGAGAGTTCCCATAGATCAGACTTCCAGCTTCATAAATGAGAAGTTGAGGCATAGAAAACAGAAGTGATTTGCTTAAAACAAGGTGATGTGTTCTTGTTGAGTACGCGGTCAGCTGACTCCCATTACAGGACTGGTTTTACTTTGCAATATTGCTTGTCATTTGTTAAGAATAAGAAAGGAATTCAGAGTAAAGAAAAAGTAGTTCATATAGATGTCCATGGTCTTTAGATCTGGTGAAAGTTTGTTATAAACAAATTTAATTGCTTCTCAGATTTGCCATCTGTTATTTCATATAGGTAGGTTAAAAATTAAATGCTATGCTTTAAACTTATTGTTTTGGAATTCATTAAAAGTGTGTTTTAATTAATTTTGTTGTGTTGATGGCCTTGAATCAAGCTTTTTGTGGAGCTTCTGCTGAACCATCTGCCAACGTGAAAAATGATCTGGTTCTGTGCCTGGACTGTGTTCCTGCAGCGGGGACCTCTCTCTGGGGTAAAGCAATCCTGGCCAATCTGGGGCAGCAGGTAGCAGTGTTGCCTGGTCAGCTCCAGCTAACAGGTCCTTCCTCAGCAATGAGTCAGTGCCAACAGCTGGCACACACTTCGGGGACTGGATAACATCATGTTAGAGACTGGCCTCCTCACCCATGAGAAATCAGCCTGTGACAGCTCTGGCTTGGGGTCAGCAGATCTGGGCTTTAGAAAATTTACTATTTCTATTATGTATTTATCTCTATATACAAATTTTCTGGCATTGACATTATCTAAGCCTTTGGAAATTGCTCTGGGCTCTGTTTTGTAGCTGCCAACTGTTACTTTCAAGTGGTCTCCGTGTTTAATTTTAGAAATCTTCCCTACCTGGTGGTGGTGGGAGAACGGCAGGGCAGAGCAAGGCACTTGCTGAGATTCAAGACACAAGCTTTAATTTCCATGTCTGATTAATGAAACCCTTCAATAAACATTTATCTAACACCTACTATGAGCCAGGCAGTTTGTTTATCTCTATAAATGAAAATACAGAAGTGAATATCAAACAGTTCCTGACTTTGGGTAATTCACAGCTTACTGGCAGGAACTGGCATTTGAAAAGTCATCAAGGTGAAAGCAACAGTGTAGCCCAGGGTCACATGACTTTGGGTAATTCACAGCTTACTGGCAGGAACTGGCATTTGAAAAGTCATCAAGGTGAAAGCAACAGTGTAGCCCAGGGTCCCATGGGATGCTATGGAGGAGTCTTAGAGTGGAGGCAAGCCAACCAGGGACTTCCGGAGGAGATGATGTCCAAGTTGGGTTCTAAAAGGAGGTGAGGAGGGCACAAAGGAAACAGTGTGATAAAAGGGAGCGAGAAAGTAGAAAACAAAGGGGAGAATCTGAAGACCAAGGTAGGGGCACTGAGGGGAAAGATGAGGCTAGAGCAAGAGACCTTTATCTGGAAGTTAGGAAGCTCGGGATTAACTGAAAGGTAACTGAGGTCCCCCAATCAGATGGGAACAGAGGAATGTCATGATCATGTTTGCATTTTAGTCAGATCCCTGATGTTAGTGCAGGGAATTGATTACAGACGGAGCCTCATAGGGTCATAGGAAGGACATGTAAACCATTATCATCTTCAGACGGGAACTGGAGCAGCAACAATGTGGATGAAGGCAATTAAAAGGGTGCAAGGATTCACTTGATAGAGCAATAGGACTTGATTACCTGTTGCATAAAGAGGGGGAGAGAGAGAAAGTGAAGACATGGGGGTCTCCGGGGGATATGAAGCAAGGTGGATGGTGTTTCCAGTTTCTGAGAAGAAAACATAAATGAGCAGGGAGAAGGGGAATCAAACAGAAGAAGAGGAGAAGGAAGAAAGGAGAGGAGAAACAAGAAGATAATGTAAAAGAGAAAAAAAGAGGAGAGGAGAAAAATGAGGAGCACGAAGAAGAGTGGGTTTGGGAAAAACAGTGAGTTGGATTTTAGACGTGATGATGGGAGACCTGGGCTGCAGGTGAATATTTGTGAATCATCGTGTAAAAGTTACAGGCAAGCATTTGAGTGCATAGAATTACCCTGGGAAGGAGAGTAGAGTGAATGAGAAGAAAGACACCAATAAGCCACGACTACTCAAAGTCAAGTGTCTACAATGATGAAATTTCTGGAAACTCTTATCTTTGAAATAACTTGGGATACTTAAGCAGATAAAAAAATCAGGAGACAGACTCATGCACTTTCTTATGTAGTACTTAGAACATCTGGCATGGAATTCAATACAGAATAAGTGCTAAAATGTATTTATTGGCTGATTCTTAAAACTGTACTCACTCAGATAATATATTGAAACAGGTTCCTTTCTTTTCTCAAATTGATAGATTTTTACTATTACTCATTGATTTTACAAACTTAAGAAAGTCTGCTTGCATTCCCAATTGGGGGTTGGATCCAAAAAGCCAAATTGTAAACCACATATAAAAATGAGTCATCTATTTTTTATTGAATACACATTTTCATGTTAAACATCTTTAATACTTAACATGCATTCCTCCTAGCTTTAGAAATCAAGCATAGTTTATGGATTCAATTTAAAACCTTTCATTGAAAGGAGATCTATTTTTAATTTTCATTTTAATCATTTAAATATTTAAAGATGTTGTCTTGATTCTCTAAACTTCTTTTAATCATACTGAATATGTCTACATAAAAACTTTTGAGTTTGGACATTTTTATTAGCAAGCTATTATAAAAATATATATATTTTAACCTGTAATCTGAATTTTCCCATCTCTAGTTTTGCTTTTGAATTCCATGGAAAGTAAAATGAGTCCTATGTTCATGTGCTCATGCATATTCCCAGTTAGCCCTGGGATAGATAGAAGAGGTTTCCCTTGATATTTGGCATTCAGGGATAGCATGGGTGGGGATTCTGCTTCAGCTTTTTGCTTCTGTTCAACACTTACCCCCTTCATTTTGGGGCATTTGCTTAAAAATGCCACAAGTGGTAAAATTGACCTGTGAGAATTCAGTTGGAGCACATTGGGCTTGGCGTTTTATCAGTGGGTGAAGTTCTTCAAGTGCCTTTTCTTCTAAACTGATGATAGGTCCAGGTTCTTGGATGGGTCTCAGACTTGGGTTCAAGATTCAGCTATTCCACGTATTAGCTTTTTCAGTTGAAAAAACTGAGATTCAATTTTCTTATCTAAATTAAGGTATTCTCTGGAAGATTCACGAGTGGATCAAAGATAATACATGCCTGGCTCATAGAAGTTCCTTGTCAAATTTTTATTCTTGTAAATGCTGCCAATTTTCCATGAGATTGATGGCCATGAAGGGAATGAAATGCTGTGCGGACACTGATGAAAACTTTGGTTTATTTGGTTCAGGTACTTTTGTTTAATTTCTTGCCTTATTTTAAAGTCTAAATGCCTGTCTTATACTTAGGGGGACAGCTCTGCAGCAAACTTGGTTCTTAAAGTTCAGGTACTTTGGAAATCTCAAAGCAGAAGACTAGTAAGGCATTAATTGTTACTCTGTTTTCCTAAACTGGACACATTTTTGCTTCCAGGAGAAAATCAAGTACAAAGAGATATCCTGGACCATAAGTATTGCCTGGTCTCTTTTCAGCCCCTGATTGGCCCAGAAACAACATATGCTATTGCCACATTCTGACCAAAAGGCCAGCTTCAAGGTAGAGATGAGATGTATAGGCAGATAATGATTTCAGGGGTGCTGGGAAGGGCCCTGCATCACCTTCAACACTACCCTACCACTTTACTTATTCCTTTAATATACTCTGTGACTTTTAAAAGGAAGCATGGAGATTTTCCTTCCAAGTTAGGGAGAAGTAGTCTGTAGACAAAGCTCCAGCTTGTTCTTGGTGTGTCCGTTGTTTTTCTAGGGAGCTGAATCACTGCTTAGGAGGCCGTTCTACCACCACCAAACAGCAGTCCTTCTGGTACAAACCAGATCCAGTAGTTCTTTCTCGTGAGTTGATGCCACTCGGAGAAGGAACACTTACTGAACGGCCACACACCTGGCATTACGTTACACTTGACACATTCCTGCTCTTATTCAATCCCTTAGAGTCTCCTTGGATAAGGAACTTAAGTTGCATTCTTACACCTGAAAAAACCGAACACACAAGGTTCTGAGACTTATGGCCTGACTAATGAGAAAAGAGCAGAGTTAAGACTTAAAAACCACATTTACGTGACTCCAAAGTCCATGTTCTTTCCATTGTATAAAAATGTTATTTACCTTTAGGAAAAACTGAGGATTCCCGTGTGTTTACTACTCGACCCTAATCGTCATGACTTGCACTTTGGGAAATTGGCTAAGTGACAGGACATCCTGAAATGCAATCATTCTTTATTATGTGGTTTTAAAATGGCTGATGAACTGGAGTCATTGCTTTTGATCATATGTTTTGTCTATAATTTATCATTACCAATAAACATGGAAAATTGGAAATAAAACACAAAGAAAAAGATCTCAGAAGTATAATGCTGTGAAAAGACTCAGACTTTGTAACTAGCTATACATCCATACCAAACATTACCTGTTTGACCTTGAACGGCTTACTTATCTTTTTGAGTCTCCCAATTCTTTGTATATAAAATGGGGCATAAACTAAGTGGTAAATAGCATACAGGACTGTTACAATAATTAGGATTAAAAATACAATGTCATAGAATCTGACACATTGAGACATGTACTGAGTGATAGACCTTATTATCCATCATGGAGGCAGATGGTGACTTCAGAGGTGCAATTTCTATATTACCATTGTGTTTCCAACATGGCAGTTTAAATACATATAATGTGTAAAAATAAATAGGATCTGCCCTTGACACACAGGTGTGGAACCATTACAAAGGCAGCAGATAGTGTTCAAATAATATCCAAATTGTCCCTAATTCCTACTAGACTGTAAGCACCTTGATGCAAAAACAACATTGGCTCAGTTACCACTGTATTTTCAGTCATTGGCACAGGATCCAGCATATAATAGGTAATGAAGTAAATATTTTTTTTAATTAAATTGAGAATAAAATAGAAATTCAGAAGATCTGGTTCCATTGCTTAGGATTCAATTAGGCAGTCATCAATATCAAAATTTACAAAATAAAAACTGTGGGCTAGGCAACTCATACATTCTTAACTTCTTTAAATGGACACATTTGAAAGTCCCTGAAATGAAACCCATGAGGTATTTCTAAGCATCAACTAAGTGGCATTAAAGGCAAGCAAGCGACATTTAGAACATCAGGAAAACTAAGACTCTGATAGCAAGAGAAAGCCCGATGACTTTTCGGAGTGAATTTGAGGTCACCAAGTATATTAACAGGGTGAAAAAAAAAAACCACTACTGTCTGATGAATGGATAACAAAATGCAGATAATATATGCTTCTGAAAGAAATGATCCAAGGTGCTGAGAGGGGTATTCCGATTCATTAACCATCTCTAATGAGATGTGGAGAGGATAAATCAGTTGCTCAGCACTATTGAACTGGGTGCAGACACATGCTTGCCCGACAGAACTGACCTGGAGTTTTGCTGACTCAGGAATGCATGCAGATTTGCAGAATATTCATTTCTGGTCCCTCCATTGCATCTTATGCTCCAGAAATTTACTCTTGATTGTACTTTTAAATTGTCCTTCATGAATCTGTTTTCCTTATCATAACTTAGGCTCTTTGAGACCAGAGTTGATGTGGGCAATTTTATGTATCCTGCACAATTTTAGTATAGCCAGGAGATTGAAAACGTTATTTAAAATGGATACAATTTTGAAGTAGAATGGTTTTGATCCTGAAATGCACAAGTTTTAACTCAGTGCTTAGGAGTTCAGTACATAAATGTATTGTTAATATTGTTGCAGTAATCATTAGTAACCTAGGTGTTGAGGAATTAGTCAACTTTCTTAATTAGTTTACTAGAAGAGCAGAAATTAGGAGGCATAAACCAAGGGGAATGAAAAAACCAACATCCCCCCAAATAGTGTTTCTATATTTCCCCTACTCCTCAGTACTTGAATCTCAGTGGCATCTTAGCTTCAAATAAGTTAGGGAGCTAAAGACCTTTAGTTTGCCTCATCCCACAGAGAGTTCCCTACCATCTGAACTGCTGTCATATTGGAGCCTTCCTGGATCATTTCTTAATGAAAAAAATGTTTTATAGTAGAAAAGTTTTCCTTTAAGTAGAAGTTTAAGTACCACTCCCCATCCTTGCATCTTACCCCAGTCTTTACCGGAAAGAGTCCATTCAGGGATCTCCTTGTGATCACTAGATCTTCCCTGAATGTATTACTATATAGCTTTTCCTCTGTGTATCTGAGACTTAGGTGTATATCAAAATAACCTGGCCATAAGAGACAGCATATTTAGTGCTGCTGTGCTTATAACTCACTTAAATTCTACTTTAACACAACTCTTAGAGGATGTGGCAGTACAATTTTGTGGATTTTGTTGTTTTATTTGAAAGTACACATATTTTAAGCACTTTAGAGTTATTTAAAAGAGATGTACATAAAAAAGAGAGAGGTACAAAAATAGAGATATTTTATTTTAAAAAACACATGCAAAAATAAAGAAAACTATGTGGAAAGAATACATCTTCTTCCATTATTGTCTTCATATCTTTACAACTTGATGCTCGAGTTAAACAAAGGATTTGGGGACATTTGTTTGGCAGGTAGTCACTATATCCATCAAAAAACATTTATCCCTTTCTTTAGTATTTTTGACACCATAACAGCAGTATCATTTTCTAGCCTACACTCTCACAGGAGAACACATTGCTTGTTAAATATAGAGAAATTCTGTTTAGAGACTGGTCCAGTCTCCAGGAAACTGATATGTGTTCCACCTAGAAGCTCCCTGTGTTGTAGCAGAGCATTCAGCTATCGAATATTCTCGCATCTGTTCCCTAGCACATGTCAAGGAAGCAAGGACATTTTCAACCAAGTACTCCCTAGGGTGAGCATCTGTAAGTAGAAAGGAAAACAGCAAAAGATGTGTTGGGCACTAATGGAAAGGTTTCCCCTTACAGAACTTGGAATAGGGACTGTGGCATATATATGATTCAGCTGAGGTTAATGACCCAGGGCATTGAAGCCTTCTGGAGGTAATGTCCCCTTGGAATAAGTTTGCTCCTGCCCTTCCACAATGTCACTCTGAGTGGTTTCACTTTGTTGTTTTGGCACAGTCTCAAGCTTAATGTGCATCCAGGAAAACTCCACTGACTCACAAGCAGAATTCAGGGTCTGTGATCATTCGGGATGTTTGGCATTTCTGAATTACTGATGGGATAACCCTCCAATCTTCTCTAAATCATTTTTATGTTCATATTCCGCTTTATATCAAGTCTGGCATGCGTTTCTTAGGTTGGGACCTGGTGAGATCTGGTTGTGAATGTTGATTCTCATCATATAGGACAACTGAAGGCAGATTTTGGTAGGTTACAACTGATCATAAATTACTTGCTTGGATCCTTCCCTGGCTGCTTCCAGAGCTTAGAGCCCATATGTTACACCTACCTATTTAGCGCAGGCAGACTCCAAATTGCAAGGTTGTCCAAAACTGGCAAGCATCATGTGATGGACATCATTATCCAAAGAATATGTATAAAGACATGAATTGGTGTCAACATACTTTATATACAACCAGAGATATGAAAAATTGTGCTGTGTATGTGTAGTAAGAATTATAATGCATTCCACTGTCATTTATTTTTTAAAAAATCAATTAAAAAAAACCCTGCGTCTTCAAGGGTGAGCCACCTTCCTCTTTTCAGGGCAGGGATTCTGCTTTTTCACTGTCTAAAGGCATCTCTGCTTCTGTGAATTTGCATAGTTCTCCTCTCTTCACTGACTGGTATCTTTCACTACCTATGTTTTTGTTTTGTTTTGTTTTGTTTTGGGTTTTTTTGCATCCTTATAATGTTTTCCTACAAATGTGTTACCTTGGTCTTGAATCTATCTCTGGGCATCCTCGCTGCTTCCAATTCTACTACTAACCTATATACTTTCAGCCAATTCCTTGTATGAATCTCTGATAAAGATCTACTTACACTTTTAGTGCCAGGCTCCAGTTTTACAGATAATTTCCATCCTTGAGTTAGATGCCCATCTTTGACTCAATCAATCATGGATGAATGATGGAACACAGGTCTTGTGGCATTAGCCATAGTAATTCAGTCCTTCTCTGCCATTTGGCAGGGATATAGGTGGCCATTTCCCCTATAATGGCCAATGCATAGCCAGCAACAGGAAGCACAGAATCATTCAAAATGGTTTTGAAATACTTGTGAATGTGACCTCTTGAATGGTACTTTACTCAATTGTAAGTAAGAAAATGATAATGTCCTGGGGGTCTTGTAAGGATTATGTACATAAGTGAGTAGCACGATATTTCCAATTTTTAATCAAAGACATTTTGAATAGTCACAGTATTAGTAGTCATAACATTTATATAATTTTAGTAGTAATAACAACAGTGTTCGCTTTGGCAGCACATATACTAAAATTGGATCAATACAGAGAAGATTAGCAAGGCCCCAGCACAAGGATGACATGCAGATTCATGAAGCCTTCCATATTTTTATCCACTTTCTTCTCAGCAGCACATGGATCCTTCTCTAAAATAGACCATATATTATGCCACAAAGCAACTCTTAGCAAATACAAAGAAAATAGAGATACCACCCTGCATTCTATCAGATCATAATGGAATGAAATTAGAAATCAATGATAAAATAAAAAATAGAAACTACTCCAGCACCTGGAGATGAAATAATTTGCTGCTGAATGAACAATGGGTTGCAAAAGACATCAAAGAGAAGATTAAAAATGCTTAGAGGTAAATGAGAACACTGATAAAACATTTCAAAGTCTCTGGGACACTGTGAAGGCAGTACTAAGAGGAAAGTTCATTGCATGGAGTTCATTCCTTAAAAGAAGGAAAGGTCAACAAATAAATGACCTAAAATTTCATCTCAAAGCCCTAGAAAAAGAAGAAGAAAAAATCAACACCAAAAAACAGTAGAAGACAGGAAATAATGAAAATCAGAGCTGACATCAATGAAATTGAAACAAAAGAAACAATTGAAAAAATTGACAAAACAAAAAGTTAGTTCTTTGAAAAAATAAATAAAATTGATAAACCCTTAGCCATGCTAAAGAAGGGAAGGAAAGGGAAAACTGAAATTACTAACATCTTTGATGAAAAAGGAAATATCATGATGGGCACTACAGAAATACAAAGAATAATTAGAAATTATTTTGAAAATTTGTACTCCAATAAAATAGAAAATATCAAAGACATCAACAAATTTCTAGAGTCATATTATTTACCCAAACTGAATCAATATGATATACAGAAGTTGAACAGATCAGTTTCAAGCAATGAAATAGAAGCCTACCAACCAAGAAAAGCCCAGGACCAGATGGATACACAGCTGAGTTCTACCAAACCTTCACAGAAGAACTAATACCAATACTCCTCAAATTATTTCATGAAATAGAAAAAGAGGGAACACTTCCAAACTCATCCTATGAGGCCGATACGACTCTGATTCCAAAACCAGACAAAGACACATCAAAGAAAGAAAACTTTATACCAATATCTTTAATGAACATAGATGCAAAAAATCTCAATAAAATTCTGGCAAATCGAATACAAAAACATATCAAAAAGATAGTGCACCACAATCAAGTGGGATTCATCCCAAGGATGCAAGGTTGGTTCAACATATGGAAATCAATAAATGTAATTTATCACATCAATAGACTGAAAGATAAGAATCATATGATCATCTCAATAGATGCAGAAAAAGCACTTGACAAAATACTCTTCATGTTCAAAACACTAGAAAAACTAGTGATAATAGGAACATATCTCAACATTGTAAAAGCTATCTATGCTAAGCCCCAGGCCAACATCATTCTAAATGGAGAAAATTGAAAGAATTCCCTCTACAAACTGGAACAAGACAGGGATGCCCTCTTTCACCACTTCTGTTTAATATAGTTCTTGAAACACTGGCCAGAGCAATTAGACAGACAAAAGAAATTAAAGGGATATGGATAGGAAAAGAAGAACTCAAACTATCACTGTTTGCCGACGATATGATTCTATCCTCCATGTCAAGAGGAAACTCCAAGCCTACTGAGTAGTGACTCCTCATTCTTTCTTTTCCACCACCCCTGGCACCAACTCATCGGCCTTTGTCTAGGTGAGATTGGCCATTCAGGCTGTTTCCCACAAATGTCATAATACAGCATGTGATCTTCTGTGTTTGGCTTTGTTCAATTAGCATACTATTTTCAAGATTCCTCAATTCCATACATGTATCAACACTTCCTTTTTAATGGCTGAATTGTGTGAATATAGCACATTTATCTATTGATCAGTTGATGGACATCTGGATGCTCTCATTTCTTCACAGCTTGACTCTACCTGGTGATTCCTGCTGGGCTTAGGTATCGATCATCTACAATGCTCATCTTGTATTCTCTTATGAATAGTGCCCCTGGAATTGTGCAACCCAAGTGCTTTTTTCCTAAACAGAAACTTCCCCATGTCTTATCTTACATGCATACTGACCCTGCTGGCTATCCAAGCTCCTAAAGCCCATCTTGGAGCATATCTTCCTGTACTCAAAATCTAATAAAATAATACTAATTATAATAATAATAGTTACAATCTATTAAATTCTAGGTTTGCAACATTTTCCCATAAGCTTTATGTAAATGATTTTATTTAATTCTCACAAATATATAAGATAGGTATTCTTTGTATTCTCCACATGAGGAAACTGAGTCACAGTGTACATAAGAAATTTTCCAGGGTCATGTGGCAGGAAAGTGTTAGAACAGAGTGGGAACCCTGCAGCAGCAGAGGGACCTTAAGGTAACACCTAATGGTCCTGGCCCGCTGGTGTTCAGCCTTTCCACAAGCCACTGTCTTAGAGTATTGGATGGATGTGGAACTGTTTCTAAGCAACAGAGCATGACAAAGGTGAAGTTGGGATAGGTGCAATGTTTTCTGGACAATGGCAATACTGTTTTCCAAAGCAATCATTGCCATTTTTATATCCCCAACAACAGTGAAGAAGAATTTCCTTCTCTCCATGTCACTGCCAACACTTACCGTGGTCATTTTTAATCTCAGCCATTCCAGTGTGTGACTTATCTATTAACTTTCTTAGTTTCTTTCCAAGAGCATAGGTGTTTGATTTTGATGAAGTCAAATGTATCTGCCAATTTCTGGGATTTATTTTCACAGTGAAGCTCTCCACCTGCTCAGATACTGTGTCCTTCTGCTTTAATGATCTTGGTGTCCTCCGCTCTTAGCCTGTTTTCTCTACTGGTCTGCTGGCCTCTGCCTTGCTTCCCCCCTCTGCACTGTGGCCAGAAACCATCGGCACAGAAGATGCCGGGGCAGTAGTTGGGATCACCTTTTTTACTGGCCATCTCCCACTGTCCTTCATTACCTCTTGGCCCATGTCCAACCATCTAGTGCTTCATGTATTATTTCAGTCTTTTGATTGTGCCAAGCAAAAAGGTGAAACCCAGGTTGCTCCATCCTCATTAGAATAGAAGCTCTTAACCACAAGCTTCCTAAAAGTAGAGAATAGGTCTTTTATTATGAATGTTCTCTGCCACATGTTGTAAAAATCTTGTATATGGCAGATGCTCAAAATTAACTTTTGTTTACTAGTTGAAACTTGCTTAAAAGTGAAAACGGAAATAAATCTGTCTCAGCTTGTTTTTATATCTATAATATCTCAAAAGTAGAGTGCAATGAAATGAAAATCCAGTTTAGTTCAAAGTCCAGAGTAATTGAAGTTTAGTTAACTGAACCCTTTGAAATTCACCCTCAAGGCAAATTTTTATAGCTTCGGGGCATTTTGTTTCCTGTTCTGTAATTAATTCATAAACGTTATTTTTTTGTACAAATTTATATTTCAGACAAGGTTTTAGAAGTAGTGATAAAAATGTCTTATGTAAATCTGAATATTCTTTCTAATTTGCTTCTGTCATTAACTTCTGTTTCTCATTTACTAACTCTTCAGTATGAAAAATGAAAGAATTTAAATTTCTTTACTTTTTAAAATTCATGAAGATTCAACCACATTGAGTTATTTACTGAATCGAATTAGTTTATTGTCATGAGACATGTTTAAGATTCTGAAGCATATATTCTAAATCAATTTTTAAGTTTTTATTATTGGGATTAAAGGAAGAAGCCCTAACTCTGATTTTTCTTTTTGAAAACTTTTGGAAGGAAGAAGATGAATTATAGGGCAATACTTAAACTACACATTGATTTTCAGCTAAGTTTATTCAAGAAATAGCATTTATTTCAATTTTCAAAGTACCCAAATTAGTTCTACAATCTAGTAGTTTCCCCAAAGTGGTAGCTTTATTTATCATCATTAACACCATGATTATTAATACCCTTACACTCATACTGACTTGAATGTAGTGATTCTACTTAATGTTATTTTGGAAGAAATTTTTATTTATTTTGGATGAAACTGAGTAGAGCATGGGTAGGACTTATAAAATGCTAGGCTGGTATAAGAAGTTCAAAAAATGCTGATGAAATTGAATTGTACTCAGCAATAGAAGCTAGTGAATTACTTGGCACTTTCTTTTGCTTCTGCCTTAATATTTGTTTGAAAAACATTACTTTAACTCTTGCTCTGAGTCAAACATGGCGCTTGATGTTTAGAGTAAACAAGTTTTTTTAAGAACTATCTTTTCTTAGGGGAGCTCTTTAGAGCATGGATTTTGTGGGGCAGAGAGAACAAGACAGAGTTGACTCTCTCCTGACACTGAGAAGCATTCTTAAGCCTCCTCCCCTCCCCAAGAAGTATGAAGAACTGTAGATAAAATAGTTGAGCAAATAAAGGGCTGAGGCACTGAGTGATAAAGTCTTCAATGGTGGCCTGTTGAGTGTGCCTTTTGCACGGAGAGTGAGGAGACCTTGAATCTTACTAGGGATGAGGGAGGGAAGATGTCTTGAGGAAGGAGAGACAATCTACCTGTCCACTCCAGGGAGGGATACTTGATCCTTCTATCCCTGTTCTATTCTGTCCATGGAGAATGGAACTTCTGTAGAGGTGAAGGTCTCAACAGGGATGTCCTAAGGACTGATATTCCACTCCTCTCCCTGTTTCCTTGTGCTTTCCCAGGGTAGAAGTCATTTATTTTTACTTGCGACATACCAGACATTCATTGTAGATGGAACTATTTTGCTTCAAATGCAGGGAAAGCAGGCTGCACTTGTCTCGCTGACTCGTGGATCGTTGCATGTGGCAATGAAGGTCCTTCTGCATCCTTCCTTTGTGTGGTAAGTGCCATTGAGCCAGGACTCAGGGCTTGAGATCAAGAAATGATCAAGAAAAGTCCCCTATAAAATGGGACTGGGGCAGAGCAGGAACCTTCTGTCCTCCTGTAGACTGTCCCAGTTACAGTTGGGGCTGAGCAATAGACTTCCATGGTCCAGGGAGAAGGAAAGTGGAGGTAACAGTGGAGAACTTGGTAGTACACTTACCCAGCTGACCCCACACACATTCCACATTGAGGGTAAGAAGTAAGGGTCTCAAAGCCTTCCCTAGTTTAGTCGTTACCATTACTCCCTTATTAAATCTGATATTTTGATACTCATTCATTTATGTATGTTAAATTGATTCCTGCCCTATGCAGAGGAGGTGGGGGGAGGGAAGAGCGATTTGAGTCTAAGCATTTAACAGTTGCTTTTTTTCTTAAAATTTGTCAATTATTTCCCATTACCCCTGGTTCATTTCCCATTCACCTGAAATTCATGACTTAAACCTGGCATTTAAAGCCATTTAAAGTCCTGCTTAACTTCTCAATATCCGAGACAACTTCACACACCTGATGTTAGTGTGTTTATAATTTTACCAAATTAGTTTTCTTTCCGTATCTAGAATATTTTTCTATTCTTCATCTTTGCGATGCAATATTCTTTATATGGTATGTCTTCGTGGGGGATGTTTAATATAGAAACATTGTATGATAATAACTACTAGCGTCAAGCTTCTCGTCTATACAGATTTCTTCTGGCTTTCTCATACTCCCGAGCACAATGGCCATTTCAACTTTGGTGAACTCATTGCCCGGAGAGAGGTTTCCACTGCACCTCTGTACACTTCTGCACTCACCGATTCACACATCGTCCTCCTTCTTTTACACTTCTACATAAACAAATGCCTGAGGGGAGGCTGGAAGGCTGGGTGAGACTTTGTCATGAGGTTAAGATGGGGGAGGCTGTTCAGGTCCAAGGTAACATGAATATAAGAGAAAGATTTGTGTCCAGAGAATGAAACAACAGAAGATACAGTGAACACATTTCATTTAAGACTCATTTACTTTATAGGTGGTAAAGAGTTAATTGTAGGGTCATAACATAAAAGATTTTATATAAGAAATACTGATAATGGTGATGGTTGAGATTCAGTAAGCACCTGTTATGTCCTCAACTGTGGGCTAGAAGATTTATTCACACATCTTCTATAATCCATCTTCATCTATGTAACACTAGTTTTTGTAGTTTATCATATTTTACAAATGCATAAACTAAAGTTGCAAACTCTTGATGAATTTTCTTAAGTCACATGGTTAGTTAATGGCAGAGTCGTGGCTTGAGTATGGTGTTTCACACTCCAAAACTAATTGCTTTAACTGCTATACTCCACAAAGCAGTGTGAAGAAAAGATAGACTACATTTCATTTGTAGGATCATCTCAAGAATTTGGAACTTCCAGAGAAGCTGTTTACGCTAGCCGTCTTAATTTTATTTTTATTATTGGAAGAGAGTACAAGTGGAAATTTTCATGAGGTGTGTGACAAGTTCTCAGAAAATTGATAGGGATAATGATGTGACAAATGGTCACACAAGATTAATAAAAAGGTGATAGTTTGTTGCTTTGGTGATTGCTTATGATGTCAGAAATTGTTGTAAGTAAATAAGAATAGGCATGAGAGTTTATGTCCCCTTATCTGCTTCAGTAAAATCAGCCTTAATTTGTGAGCATTAAAAGATAGAGCCAGGATTGTTTATAGTCATAACACCACTAAACACCATCACCACCACAAATAACAACAAAAACACGGGAAAATATCCAGATGTCAATCAACAGGAATTGATTAAATAAGTCAAAATATTGCTATTTCGTGGAATAATCCACAGCCATTAGGAGACTGTTGTAAACCTATAAATATTGATTTAGTAAAAGTTACAACATATTATTAAGTGAAAAGAACGCAATGTATACAAACCTGCTCATATTTTGATATTTTGTGTCAAATGTCTTGGCAGTTGCTGCTTCTAATGGGACTGGGACAGGGAGGGAAAAGGACTCTGGTCATTTTATTTTATGCTCTTATGTACTATGTGATTTTTTAAGATAACAAATGTATTATTTTTGCAATAGCAAAATTGCAAAATTTAAAATTTAAAAATTTTAAAACCTTAATTTTTCCCCTGAACAAAAACTGCCAATTCCTTTGGCATTTTCCACAGTCTGAGACAAAGTATAGAAGGAATCTAAGGGATGTCTCTTACCATGCACAAGTGTTTCCAGATTTTATTAGCAACAAAAGCAATATAGATACTTAGTGGCAAAACTGTTCTATTCTGGAGAAAAGAACTAATTTTTTCCTGACTCATTTTGAATTATCTAAAACATAAAACAAAAAGCCAGTCTTTCTATATAACTCACAAAAAAACCCCGAAAAAGCCATGGCAATATGTCTTTATTGTTATTTTGAAACATTGGTATTATTGTGGGAAATCAGAGAACGTTCTACAGCAGCAGTTTAATTTAGTTTTATAGAGTAGTGAAGAAGTTCTCTAAGAAACTTGGTAGATGCTTTTCAGTTAAAACTTCATAAAAAGTTTACTGACATAGTGATGTAGATGCAAGATTCACTCAAAATGAGAGAAAGGCGTTTGTTAAGCTTTTATGGTAATCCGTGCTGCTTACAATTACTGCAGCAGAGTTTGTGAACACCCACTTTCTTTAATTAAAAAAGAATCACCCTAAACTTGAATTTGACTAATTAACTAAAACTTTAGAAACTGGTTTCTGAAGGAAAATTTGACAGAGTGGTCTCAGTGTCTAACGGAGCCCCTCCCATGTTCCTGGCTTAGAAAACAATACCGAAGGAATTGGGTCTGGTGGATTTCTTATCGAACAGTGAAGGTTCCTTTCAAGGGGCAAACAAAAATATCTGGTCAATGATGACCTCAGAATATGATAATGGAGTTTGACTTTTGCATAAAGCATTGATTTATTTTAATAATATGACTTGTTGACCACCGTTGTTCTGCCTCTTTATTGAGATTCACCTATGCTTCAAACATGGAGGAGGCACAAACTTATTCTGCAGCTTTTCTATCACCTCCTACTACTGCCACATGGCAGAAATATCTAGAAATAGTATCACAGTAACTGTTGGATTAAAAATTTCTGAAAAATTTCTACCAGTTCCCTGAAAAGAGACCTTTCTAACAAATGTATTTTCAGAAATGTCAGCAAAAGTATAGCTCAGTGGACATTTTTGTTCCTATCCATTATTTACTTTTTCAAAGTAATTTGTAACCTATTTATAGATTTCTCTTGAATTAGATGGTACTAAATACTAAACAAATATAAGACAGAAAGGAGTTCAGGGTGGTTAAACAATTTTGAATTTTACCTTAATTAAAAAGAGTCTAGAACAATTAATTAATAAATAGATTTCAAGTCAAGAATGTATATTAATAGGTTATGATAAAACCTAAAATCATGAATGGAAAAGAAATGTATAATCTCCCAAACAACAGAGAGATAATAAGAAAATAAAGAAACTTTTAATAGTTCAAGAACGTTCAGGAAATGTGGAGGCATAGAAAAAAGCAGATAAATTGTGCAAAATAAGATACATGCCATAATAATGATTATAAATGGATTCTACCCATCAGTTAAAAGACATTAGCTGCCAATTAAGAATAAAGAAACTCCCTATATAATGTTTAAAAGATAAAATATAAGGACCCAGAATGTAAGTAAGAATTTGTAAAAGTAAAAAAAAATGCTAATCAAAATAAAAACAACTTAGTGCCATTAAATTTCAAAACATATGTAAATCAGAAGTTTTGTAAAAAACTAGAACCTAAAGTTTATTAAAAACTTGTATCAGCTTGTGTACATTTAAGTAAATTGAACCTATTATTAGAAAAAGACTACACAAAAATCTATATATCCAGATAAAAGATTTATGCCAAAACTTTCAGTGAACACAAAAATCTGCTTACACTATACAGTTGTAGAGAACAGTGAAAGTGCCTATCTTATTTAATGATTGATATTATCTTGATTTTAAAAAGTGTAGGGAAGATCTGGGCGCAGAGGCGCACACCAGTAATCCCAGCAGCTCGGGAGGCTGAGGCAGGAGGATGGAAAGTTCAAAGCCAGCCTCAGCAATGGTGAGGCACTAAGCAACTCAGTGAGACCCTGTATCTAAATAAAATACGAAATAGGGCTGCGATGTGTCCCAGTGGTCGAGTACCCCAAGTTCAAATCCCCAGTACCAAAAAAATAAAATAAAAAATAAAAAAGAAATAATAGGCAATGTTGCTTAAGAGTAGAAACACAATAATCTGAAAAAAAATGCTAATCAAAATTCAATAACACTTGGGAATACCTATTATGACAAAGTAGGTTGATGCTAACAATGTTAGAATAACCTCTTCAGAAGTCTATAAAAGTAAGTATAATTCAACAGTTTAATAGATGGAGAGATAATAAATAAAGACTATTTGTGACATGGAAAAGTCCATTGCGATACCTCCTCAGAGCCTCCACAGGACCAAGTTCAGCATGCTGTGGAGTCAGCTTGCATCCAGTGAGAGATCCACGTTGGTGCCTAAGGAGGTAATGGTGAGTGAGACCGGGAAGGACAGCCCATGAGAATCAGGGGGTGCGATCCATATGCTTGTACACTGGCTGGTGTTGTAGATCATGAGGTGAGGATAAGCATTCAAGAAGGTGATTTGAGAGTGTTCTTGGGATCAGCGTCAGTGAGGGAAGGGAACGTCCTGTGGAATGCAGAACCCGGGGGCAGGGAGAAGTGGTGTGCAATAGAGACATGAAGCGTTCATCAGTGAACTCGGAAACTGGATGGACCTTTAGAGCTGTCAAAAGGGCATCCATCACTGTGCCCATGCTGTCCACTTGGGTGGGGTGGCTCCCTGGGGCTGGGAACATAAATCTCCCAGGGTGGGTGATGGCCAAAAGCTGTCATCCAGCAGCATCCATAACAGCTGGGGATATACAGGTTATGTCCTAAGGGAGCTGCACAGGACAGACAGCAGAGTGGACTGTCAGCTGTGATTCGATATTGGGAGAAAGGGGAGAGGAAGGACAGGAATGGGACACTGGAGTTCCTGGTTGTGCATTTTGGTAGACACTGACTCTACCCAGCAAAATAGGAAGCCTGGGTGAAATTGCTTATTTGGGTGAGGGAGAGGAAATAGGTCAGTTTAGGTCATGCGGAGTTTGAATTGTAAAGCTGGAGAGTCCCACTGGCAATTAAATTTGTTGTCTGACATTTGCATGAAGACTTTCACTATACCAGCACCCGTGCATGCATGCATGAATTTGAGTATCATTCAGATGAAGGCAACTGTAGACACGGAGAATGCTTTTGAATAAATTAGGAAAACAGCCCTCCCTTAGTTCAGTACTGGCCCTGGGGTACACAGCCTGGCGAGCAGAACACAGACTAATCTCTGCCTCCATTTTCTCTCAGCCTGGCACTTGGTGCAGTGCACAGACTGCATAGCCCTGCTCAGCAGGCATGAGTTGAATGATAAGTGAAGTCTTAAAAATCAAAAAGGGCTGGGAGTGGGGTGTTACTTAGTGGAAAAGCCACTCTGGGTTCAATCCCCAGCACCCCACAAAAATCCCTTTAGAGTCACAGCAGGCTAGACTCAGTCATCAATGTAAATACCACTTGCTAAGGGCTGGCCATGTTAAGAGGCATGTAGTCCAATAAAGATATCTTAACCCAGACTACGCAAATGTTGGACAATGGAGCATGCAGAGTGTCTACCTTTATTTGGCTTCCTCTTTACATCGGATACTCTGGAAAGTTTCGTATTTAAATTTCATAACAATCCTATGAAGTATTTTGCAGATGAAGAAATTGAGATTTGGATTTGTTAGCCTCTCATTCAAGCATGCATGAGGGTAAATGGTAATTAAAATTCTGTCCCACATCTGATTCCACCTTGCTCTGTCTCTTTCTCTCTCCCTCCATATGCCTGCAGAATCCTGAAGTTCTTAAAGGGCCCTTGCCCTCTGGCACTCAACTCCTTAGTGTCAGGCTGTACCAGCTCATAACTATAGAGGTTTTTCCAAAACTTCTATGGCCCCTTGCCATGAAAGCCTGAAATGACCCCTGGAAGATAAATGACACATCCTCCATCAATCCAGATTCAGTATAAACAAATCTGCAGCTTGTCTCACTGTGCAGTCTCTGTCAGCAGTGGAAGTAGTTGTGTTTATGTTCCCAACGGTGATGATGATTGTCCTTAAATCACAGCGTGTTTGTTACTGGTCTGTAAATCAAAGGCTGGCTTTTATATTACTGATCCACCAAGTTAGAAGTCAAGAAGAACAAACAGTACTTTAAAAATCTGTAAATTTTTGGCTACTACAAAATTCTCCGGGAATACTGGACCTCAACTTCCCTTCCCAACCTATCATTTGTATCAGAGTTAAGTCCTAAATTTACTATGTATGGGGAGAGACTATTAAGCACCCAGATCATGTTAGCCTCAAAGAAGTTTCTAGCCCTGGCCTTTCTGACTGTATGTACATGAATATATTCTCTTTGGTTGCTCAAGTTAGTTCAAAGTAAACAATTACTTTTTCCATTTTAGACATTTTTGAAAGTCAATTATTCTTATGATAGTGACTTGCCTATATAGTATATTTAAATAACATTTTCTCATTTAGAATTCTTGTTTATATGCATTATTTCTTTGAATACTCCCAACCACCTCAACTATGTACTTTTCACATATTTTAAATTAAACACAATTAATTCCAAGGGAACATAGGGGTTCAATTTATTGATCTAGTATAGTCATAGGTTTTTTGGAGTATATTTTTTCTTTTTAATAAAAGTTGTACTAGAAGGAATAAAGTTTTACAATATTTTCACATACTGAAAAGGATATAGAGCATGGTGCCTTTTGTGTAAGAAATGAAAGAAAATGTTTATATACTTGATTGCTTTTCAAAAGCAACTAAAGCCAGGCGTGGTGGACCATGCCTGTAATCTCGTGGGCTTGAGAGGCTAAGGCAAGAGGATCACCAGTTCAAAGCTAGCCTCAGCAAGATGAAGCATTAAGCAACTCAGTGAGACCCTGTCTCTAAATAAAATACAAAATAGGGCTGGGGTTGTGGCTCAGTGGTTGAGTGTCCCTGAGTTTAATCCCCAGTACAAAAAAAGCAACTGGAAAAATAAACCAGAAATTAATAAAAGACAATTAATGAGCTGTTTGGTGATTGTAGTGGTGAAAAGTAGATGGAGAGGTAGGGGTGGAAGGAAGACTTCTTTGAAAGTACCCTTTAGTATAATTTTTAATTTTGAGTCATATAATTATTTTCATGTAAGCATTAACGACATAAATATCCTTCAAAGAACTCCTTTAGGTACATGCCACAAATTTTTATGTTATGAATTTTTATTTTTATTTTAAAATACTTTAAAGTTTCCCTTTTAGCTTCCTTTTGGACCTGTGGATCATTCAGAATTGTGTCATTTGATTTTCAGATATTTGGGGGTTTTCTAGCTATCTTTGTTATTGATTTTCAGTTTAATTCCATTATGAATAAAAAGTGCTTTGTATACTCTTTATTTTTTACATTTAAGTTTTCTATGACTTAGACTAAGTCTGTGTTGGAGAATGTTCCGTGTACTGGGGAAGAATGCATAGTCTCCTATTGCTGGATTGGAGTGTTCTATAAATATCAATTGGGTCAAATTGACTGATAGTTTGTATCCTTTCTGACTTTATACTGTTCTATATTGAAAGAGAAGTTTTTAACTCCAATTTTGGATTTGTCTGTTTCTTGTTAAATCTGTCAGTTTTTTCCCCCATATTTTGAAACTCTCCCATTAGAACTGTTTTGCCTTCTTGAAAAAAATTGACTTATTTATGACTATGTAATGAACTTCTTTATCATTAATATTTCTTATTGTGAATTCTATATTTTCTGAAAATTAGTAGAACTACTCCTGCTTTCTATTGAATAGTGTTTGCACGGCACAACTTTGTCCAACTCCAAAAATGGTAGCGGAAAGTTATGATTCAAAATTAGCAAGTAAGGTTACTGAAATACATCCTTGGGCCTCTGAAAGCATTTGAAGTATTCAGAATTAAGCTGATTAGAAACGCTTTTAGGCAGCTGAACCTCTCAGAAGACTGCCAGCTTCCTAAGTTTATATTATGGAGATGAACACAGGATGATGAGTGACATTGATGAAATCATCAGATTTGAGGCAGAGAAAATGAACGACATGAAGAATGTGGGGATAATTCACGGGCATTCATTCATACGGTCATTCATCCAATCAGTGGGATCGAAATCAACTCCAGACCAGGCACTGTTCTGGATGATGATGTTACCGTGGGAACTAAAACGAACGCAAGTCCTTTTCCTGGGGGAGAGGATGTTCTAGTAGAATATTCGGACGGGACATCCAGCTATGTCTCAATGCTCTGGAAAGGAAGGAATGCTGGCTGTTTATCCTCTATGGGTCACAGTCTTCACAGTCAAAGTCAGAGGGACCCATCCAACTGTGGGCCAGTGGATCCAGTTATCTGACTTGAGATGGTTGACTACAGTAAAGGGAGTTTTTAAAATGTCCAGATTTGAAAAAGAAACTCTAGGTCATGAAGACATGACTATATGCCATGAAGACTTCTATAAGAAGAACCATGATGCTAATTTCCAATTCTCCTTGACCAAAACCTTGTGAGAACCTTTGACCTGTGTGTTCGAAATGACCAGTTAAGATCTATTTTCTAAGAAATCTCCATACTGCTTTCCAGATCGATTGCACCAATTTGCAGCCCCACCAGCAATGTATGAGGGTGCCTTTTCCCTCACATCCCACCAACACTTATTGTTGTCTGTATTCTTGATAACTCCATTCTGACTGGCATGAGATGAAATCTTAGAGTAGTTTTGATTTGCATTTCTCTAATTACTAGAGATGTTGAACTTTTTTTCATATATTTGTTGATTGAATGTATATCTTTTTTCTGAGAAGTGTCTGTAAAACTCCTTAGCCCATTTATTGATTGGGTTGTTTGTGGGTTTTTTTTTTTTTTTTTTTTTGTGTGTGTGTGTGTGTGTGTGTGTGTGTTATTTTCTTGATATATCCCGGAGATTAGTACTCTATCTGACATGTGTGGGGCAAAGATTTGCTCCCAAAATGTAGGCTCTCTCTTCACCTCATTGGTTGTTTCTTTTGCTGGGAAGAAGTTTTTTTTTAGTTTGAGTCCATTCCATTTATTAATTATTGATTTTATTTCTTGTGCTTTAGGAATCTTGTTAAGGAAATTGGGGCCTAATCCAAGTTGGAATGGAACCACCATTTGACCCAGCTATCCCACTCCTCCGTCTATACCCAAAGGAGTTAAAATTAGCAAATTATAGTAACACAGCCACATCAATGTTCATAGCATCTCACTTCACAATAGCTAAACTGAGGAACAAACCTAGATGCCCTTCAATAGATGAATGAATAAAGAAACTGTGGTATATATACACAATGAAATATTACTCAGCATTAAAAGAGAATACAATTATGGCATTTGCAGGTAAATGGATGGAGTTAGAGAATGTCATGCTAAGTGAAGTAAGCCAACCCCAAAAAACCAAAGGCTAAATGTTCTCTCTGGTAAGAGGTTGCTGACCCATAACAGGGGGGACATGGGAAAAATGGAGGAAATTTTATGGAGCAAAGGGGAGGGAGGAGTGGGGTGGGGATAGGGGGGGCAGGAAAGATAGTGGAAAGAAATGGACATCTTTACCCTGTATGATTGCACGTATGTTGTGACACTATATCGTGTACAATCATAGAAATGAAAAGATGTGCTGCAATGTATACAATGAATCAAAATGCATTCTGCTGACATATATATCTAATTAAATTTTTTAAAAATATTTATATTCTAGTGTCATCTGGCATCTGCAGATCTGCCTCATACTGTTTTTACCCTGCATTGTTCTGTATCAAGATGGTTCCTCATTGCATGGGGGATGTTATTGCTAATTTTAAAAAATCCTAATCCTCTATCTCTAATGGCACAAAGGTAATATTTTAAATAAGTATTCCCTGTCAACTACTTTTAAAGGAGACTTTCATTTAGTCCTGTGTGAAGATGTCTTCTGCTAGTTACTTACTTCTATTTGGTAAGCACGAGCTTTGTCTTTTACCAGATGTTTTCAGCCTGCTGCCTCTGTGGTTCACCCCTGTGTTTTATATTCACTCACTCACTCATTTCTGAGCTATCATGGGCAGAAGAAATGGGACAGAGAGACAAAAATGACACAGTCCCCACCATCAACAAGCCCATGATCTATTGGATGAGTCAGACATAGTTTTAATGAGCATTTGTTGCAAGGACTATTTTTTTTGAAGTGCATTTAAAGTGTAATTAGTGCACCCAGGCAGAAGCCACCAATTTGCAGGGTAAAGAAAGGGGAGAACATTTCACAGTGACTTCACCAAGGGAGTTATGACCAGAGTCTTGCCTGCAGGGGATGTAATTTCGAGGGGCCTTCTGCTCCTTTCTTATGGTGGGAAGAATAATCCACCATCCAAGCTGAAAACAAATCACCTCACAGGCAGACTCAAGGATGCCAACACAATGCAGATTGTTCCTGCAATTATCCCTCCTTAGAAAATTTGCTCTAATCAGACCACAGTGGACCGGCATATCCTGAAAACTGAATTGGGAAAATGGATCACCATGAAGTTTGCCCCTGTTTGTCCCACACAATGAGAATGTCTCTTTATTTCTTTATTAAAAGGTACTACACAGACCTTAGCAATTTAAGAGCTTCTACTAGCCTCGGGGACTAATGTCCAAGATTTATTATGCAATGTTCTAAGTCTCTAGATAGCCTGATGGTGTTAGAATTAAGTCAGAAGAAATAGGTGAGACAAAAGCATTATTTGTTCCCTTTATCCAAAGTGAAAGAAACCGGTCCCAGCATATGGGTGGGTGGGCTTTCTAAACTGACTGAGTCTACCACTCCCTAGAAATTCAAGACCTGTCATAGCCTGTAGATGCTGGGAGCAATGAGAGCTAGCCACACTCTCAAACTCCCCTCTATGGGACTCCACTCTGGGAACTTGAATTTAAATGTCTCCCCTCCCTTTAGAATCTTCTTCCCCCATAGGACTGTAATGGTATCTATGTCACATATGTTTCTGGTCTCACTGGGAAGTAAATCAGTTATGGAATAGATTTATGTGTGCATATATTCATTGATATTTTTCTCTGTTTTTTTTTTAAATTTGTTTGTTTGGGGCAAACATAATGACATTTATGGGAAGTAAAAGAAAGGCAAACCTGTCAATCAGACTCTTATGTTTCCATGTTCTCTTTTAAACTCTTGTCTTTTCATCTTTAGAGTCTCTTATTCTTCAGATATTTAGTGAACACCAAGTCTGTGCTGGATACAAGGATTCCACAGATGAACATTATGATCCTCCCTGGAGGAACTCAAGGTCTACCATGAGCCACAAAACAGGCCGACTTGCAATTAAAATTCTCTGTGTGAGGACACTCACAGTCCCATTGGGCCAGGGAGAGATTTCCAGATGATAAAGGGTCTGACTCAAGACCTGAAGGAGAAATAGACATTATCCACTTGAAGGGCTGAGGGAGGGGAGGCTACTACTGGCCTTATATTACTCACTGTAATTGGTTTTTAAAATGTACTTGTGGAATGGGGCTGAGGAGGAGGGAATGGTTCAGTAGAAAATGATAGATGAGGCTCTGCAGTCAGACCAAGGCTCTCGGGAACATTTAAAATTTCTTTCATATGTGTATTACACATTATTCTTAAATTGATTCATAAATATTTTATTTTTTTGCAGCTAACGGTAGTAATTTGGGGGCCTTTTATTTTCTGTATTATTTTCCTTTCTGTTTTCCCACTCATTCTTCTTGGTGTTTGCTACTTATTTTTTTATCTTCCTCTTATATTTCGATCTGTGTGTTTTGCTTTGTGCTTTTGTTAAATAGTGGTAATTACTTAATTAGATTTTCTCTTTTTAAATCTATGGCTATTGATCAGTCTCTCTAGTTGCAGGAAACAGAAATTTATACTAGAAGGTTAAAATAAAAGGGTATTGGGTAGCTCACAGTCCCACCTGGAATTGTGACCAGAGTTATGGTCTGGTTACAATAGGTTTGGACATTCTCCAGCCAGGGTCAGCACAGACAGAAGAATGCCCAAGAGCACATTGGCAGGGCCTTAGCAGGAACCCGTGCTGCTATCACCCCTGCTCAGCACCTAGGACACTGGGGACAATACCCTAGAAACTATGTCAGAAGCCCAGGACCTCTGACCTTCATCCTGGGTTTGTGAGATGAGTTTCTTTATATGCATATGCTGTTATTTCTTGCTGTTTCAAACCATAGTGGGGGATTTTTGCCTAGTGGATCTTTGTCAGTAGCAGAGCTTTAGCTGCAAATCTGACAAATGGTATTTTGTAATTTCCCAGCCTGGAGCTGGAAAAGTTAGAATGGAGCTGGAGTAGCTATGCAATGAGCCAATTTACAGTATCAGCCACATTATAACCAAATGCTTGATCACAATTTTCATTTTCTCTGTAGCCATATTTTTTGATGAATGTTCTTTGCATAGCAAGTGTTTTCTCTGTTTGTTTCACTCTTTTGTTGTTGTTTCATTTATTTCTCCTAGTATCTGTAGAGTGCTTATTCTGTTTTCTTTTTGGTTATTTCTCTGAGGAAGGTGACTCTTTCCTGGACCAGCTGTCTGGAGGATCTCCTTATGGTGAAGGAATTACTCCAGGTGGGCAAGAATGTTCCCATGGGCCAGTGTTGTGTTCATGTGTTCTTTTAGTATTTGTTCTTTGCACATGATGGAGATGGACAGCTGTTCAAGTGTTTAGAATGGCAAACTTTCCCCTTGTGCTCCTGGTGGGATTTCTCCTTTAGTCCTACCTTCTGTTTCCTGCTCCATCAGCATCTGGGGAGCTCTGACTACTGGGTGTGCCTTAGGGACCTGGCCATGCGCTGCATCTTCTCCCCTCCCCTGCTCTTCTGAGACCTACGATTATAGATTTCGCCTTTGGGCTTCCCCACAGCCCCGTTCAACACTGCACTGCTTTGGGGGCACGTACAGCTGTCTGCTAGTTCCATTAAACATGTGCTTTGCGACTTCCTTTTCATTCTCCTGGTTGATTTTTGCCTGACTTGAGAGAAGTGAGGAAAAAGGTTGGTTTCACACCAACATTTTCCAAAGCTCCTCTCTCCTTGAAACCTCACTCTCTTTTGCATCCTGCTCACTTCTGGCTGCTGCTTCTTGGATGCCTCTGCAGCTGTGACTTCTGGAGCTGTCCAGGATTCTGTCCTGAAAACTGTTCTCCAGCTATGCTCCTGTAGGGTCCCGAGGCTTGATACTTGTGATGACTCCCAAATTTGCACCTGCATTCCCAACCTCTCTGTACTGAGCTCCACATCCATACACCTGCTTTGTCACTTAGGTACCTATAAGGCATCTGAGGTTTATTATCTGAGACATTCCTCCCTTGCCATCTCCATCCCCACCCCAGACCCACAGCACCATCATTGTTACCCCATTGCTGAGCTCAACCCTGAAATGAACCTAGATCACACTCTCTTTTTCCCTACAACACATCAATATTATTAGCCAATTCTGACAGTTCTATCTTAAACATTGATCAGAAATTCTATCCCTTCTCATTGTTTCAACATAAAACATAAAAATCTACTATACTTTTTCTTTTGACTATAACAATAAACTCTGAGCTAATTTCCCTCTTTTCATTTTGCTCTGCTATAGTGTCTTTTCCATACAACTACCAAAGCAATCCATTAAAATGTTAAATTATATCCTATTTTGTTTTTTTTTACTCCAATGACATCTTACCACACTGAGAAAGCACGTCCAAACCACTGGAGCACTCTCCCTCCAAACATTTGCCTGGATATCTCCCTCACTTCAGTCAAGATCCAAATTCCCTTTTCTATTTGGGTCTTCTCTATCAAACTTAAATGAATTTGCCACCCTGATCAAACTGAATTATTTGATCAAATTATTACTTTAGTTTTCCATAGCATGCATTACTGCCTGTATTTTTACTATAATAATTTGCATGAATATGTTGATTGTGTGCTTTAGCTTCACTAGAATGTAAACTCCCAGAGGCAGGAATTTGGCCTATCTTGTTCTCTGATGAGGACCCTACACCTGGTGCCTGACACCTAGAAGGATCTCAGGACAATATTAAAATAAGTCAATGAATAAATATGTAGGCTTTATTTTCCTTATTAAGGAGATCTCTAGTAGACTGTTGTGCATATTTCTGATTCTTTGTTTCTTGATGCTCAAGAGCTGACCACATGGACCAGAAGCCTGTTTCCAAAGGCTGAGGTGTTGGCTGGGAGTGTAGGACATTGGCAGTGGCCCTTCCTCTTGGCACATTTGAGAGGCAGAAGCAGGGTCATGATTCACTGATGCAGCAGAGCTCACATGCTTGGCCCCTGTACCACACTGCTTGCACCCTTGAGGCCTCAGAACCTCTTGCTTGGAATGCTCCTCAGGCATCATTGAACACCCTGCATCCAGCTGGCCTTCCACAGTCCACACGACACCGAGAAATGGTGATCTTTCTAGTGTGAAAATTTTGCCTTCTTCCTTAAAGGCCCAATTAGAATCCATGCCATAGAGAACAGATCCCAGACCTGGTGGAGAAGACCTGCATTTCTGTGACCTGGCTTCCACCCTGTGACCTGCCAGTCCTGTTACACCTCTGCCGTGTCCCCATCTTGCTAAACCCCATGTTCTCACTGTTCCTGTGTATGCTTTTCCTCCTATTTACTCCTCCCACATTGGCTGTGCCTTCTGTTTCTATTTCATCTGTATTTTTCCCTCTCCCCAACTCATTATCTAAGTTGCACACTGCCTTGAGGCTCAGCCTGGGCACCATCTCCTAGGAGATCTTCCCCGAGTGTTCTCCTGCCCCTGTGTGTAGCCCATTGCAAAGGATGGAGAGGATGAGAGTGGGGGAAAAGAGGAAGAAAGAAGAGTCCACAGGAGAGTAAAGAAGGGTAAGAAAGGAAGGAAAATTACAGAGTAAATTAAAAGTTGGAAAATTAGACAGAATAGAGAAAAAGAAAAGAGAGGAAACGTGAGACACAGCTGGTGTGGTCTTGGAGGCTGCCCTGGGCTTGTGCAGGTTGAGAAGTGACTGCTCTCTGAGCAAGAAATCCCTTTTACCCCGCATCAAACCCTATGGCAGTGCTTGTCACTTCTTTCAAGACTGCTTGGGACAGTCACCTCTGCATAGATACTCTGTGTCAGCAGAGCCTGGCACCCTCTCGGCTCTGTTAATATTTCTTGACCAGATGGACAAAGTGTCATTGGACGGATCAGAGAGAGGGAGACATCAGATCTATTTAGGGAGAGGCAGAGATGGAAGGATGTGGAAGGCTTAGAAGGGAACATTGTAGGTGACATGTGAAAGATTTGAGGAGTCTTCCAGTGCACATGGGTGTTTGAGGTGAAAGTAAGGATGTAATTATAAGAAATGTTGACATTTTTGACACTCCATGATACACGTACTCTGCAAGGCACTTGATAGGAATTTGGTCATTACATCCTTTCAGCAAACCAGGGAGGGGTATTTAATTAGGATTATCATTGTACAGATTAGGGAATAGGGGCAGGGAGAGATTCCTCACTGTGCTTCTGGTCACACAGCTAGAAAGTGGCAGGGGAGGCTTCTCAGGGGACTCAGTGTCCCCTTTCTGCTGTTTGGCAATCTAGGTGCAGCAGTGGCCCAAAGTGTGGTAGTGAAGGGGAAGTTGAGTGGAGAGTGATTGAAGAAATCAGACCACGAATCCCACATTCCTGTTTATTTAGGCCAGTACTGTTTCTACTCCACCAGGCTGCCTGCAGCAAGAAAACAATATTTAAAAATCAATCCAAGGACCAAGCCAATAATGATTATACAAAGCAATGTGATTGATATTATTTACTCCAGCTAGATTAAAATGTTCCCTAGGAAAAAAAAATCTATAAAGACAACATGAGCCATTATATAAAGCTATGTGGAAACTTCCAGATAATAAACTGGGTCCATAAATTTATTTCTGCCCCTATGGAGAGGATAAATCTCTCTCTTATCAATTTAGGAAAGCATAGAAAACCATGGAACCATAAGAGTCATCATATCAGATTCAATTCACCTATTTCCAGCTTTTAATGCCCCCTCCCAACACCATTTCTAGGTGGTTTCCTTCTAGAGACCATTCAACAAACTTTGAATTGAAAGACCTTCAAGGGAATATGTGGGAAAGAGAAGCAAAGCTGTTCTCTTTTACACTGATAAAACTCCTGATGTAAAAAGAAGACATGATGCAATATGACCTCAGGCACCAGATTCCTATCTGGGGTCACAATTATGGAGTTTGCTAGTGATATTCTGTAATCCTTATAACTATATAACTTGCAACAATGCGCCCTGAATCTTCTGTCCTGGTTCATCCCCACTGCCAATCCACCTACCCAAGCCGTTTCCACTGAGCCATGATTTCACTGGTTTCTAGGCCTTAGAAGGGTATCTCGTCCTCCTTCCTGCAGAGGTGGATGTGGCTGCATTTGCTGATGCAGCACTAACTCTCCTTTTATTCCCTTGGGTAAGGAAAGAAAAGAACACCATCCATGAGGACAGATGGTGCCCATCTGGGATCTAAGCCTGACCTTCCCCTGACCAACTGTGCACCTTTAGATAAGTCAAATCTTCTCTGAGGCTAGTTTTCCCATCAACATAAAGAGGACAGCTCTTTTGTCTGTCCCACAAGTTTATTATTAAAATTAAACCAGGTCTCTCATTTTTGCACCAAAATATGGCATGTGTGCGATTAATATTTATTATCTTAATTACTGTAAGATATGTATGTCTATATACACCCTGTATTCTGTATTGTTTTAACAAGTAAAGGATAGGAAAGGATATGGTAAAGTTTTGTGCAAATCTGGGTTCTGTTTTCAGGTTGTATTCCAAGTATTTATTACAGCTTGGTTCTGGAATGTTCTCCAAAGGTTCGTGTGTTGAAGGCTTGGTTCCCGCTGTTCAGTCGTGGGACTGTTTGGAAGTAATTGGATCCTGAGGGCTCTGATCTCAAAAATGGATGAAAACATTGATGGGTTTATAGTTGTGGCATTAATGGGAGGTGGTAGAAACTGGAGGAGGTGGATTTCGTTGGGAATGTGCCTTTATGGCCTTGTCCCCAGCCCCTGCCCTTCTCTGTTTCCTGACCTTCATGAAATGAGTAGCTTTGCTCTGCCACACCCCTTCACAAACTCACAGTGATGGGCCAAACTGCTATAGTCTGAAACCACCTCTGAAACCTTGAATCAAACTAATTTTCCTTCTTTAAGTTTTTTTTTTCAAGTATTTTGTCACAGCAAGGGAAATATGAATAACAGTACATAAAGGGAAGAAAATTCTGATATTGGGAGGAACTTTATTATCCATCAAAAGGGATGATACTATTTGCTAATAACTGCAACAATTATACCCCCAAACCACTCAATTGTATTGCACAATGAAATGCAATTAACTCCAAAGTAGGAAATATCCTAAAGATCTCACAAAAGTCAAGGGACCACTGCTCTTCTGAAAAGGAATGAGTGACTACAAAATGAGAATATGCCCTTCGGGCCCCTTCCAGCTGTCTTTGCTGTGAGGACGGCCTGGGTGGTGCCAGGTGGAAACCATTCCAGAGAAATCCAGGGTGGGTGGGAGGGAGGGAGGAGAGCACAGCAGATGCCCATACCCTGCCCCGAAGTTCACCTCCTTTGTCCTCTCACTGGTGGGACCAACCCTGGTTGCCAGGTGGTTGGGGCAATGTGCTATACTGGGATGTTTAGGTTCCCAGATTCAAAAGGGTCCACATAGGAATTCATACAAGAACTTGTCTGACACTTGCACCCAGTGAACCTAGAACATTTGTGAAGTTTCTAGAATAGGTCAGAGCCAGGTGAAATCTGTGTGGCTATCAGGGTATTGAGGGTCCTCAAGTAGACAATTTTTTCAGAATATACATCTGAAGCGAGGTCTCTTGACCATGCAGCTGGCTGGCTGCCTGATGCCAAGTTTATAGCGAGGATTGCTCATTGATACATGGATGAAGACTGTTGTCTGTTTTTCTATCTTGCAATGTTTGTTTTATTTCTCTTTCTGCACTCTGAGTTCTTCATATCTTAAAAGGCAATTAGGCAGAAGAGAGACTGTCAATATGTGGAGCATGTGGTCAGCAGACACCAGCTCTAAGAGGAGACCCAAGGGGCCATGGGGGAGGCTTGGTCCTTGCAGGATTCCTCAGAGGACAAAGGCATAAGATTGACACTTCAGTAAGAAAGAAATACACTGCACTTGGACAGACTAAGCTAAACCTCAGACATCTATCTTGATTCCTCGACTCTCTCCATTTTGAATATGGGGAAACCTAAAGCCTACAGAAGTAAAGGAACTTGCTGGAGCACCATGCATGGGTTGGTGTATCTCGTCGCGTTTTATCATATGCCTGCCATTACCTGTTTTTCTGCAATGGTCACAATTGCATAAGGTTGATGAGCCCATTTTAGATAGAGAATAACTGAGTGGCCACAGGTGAAGAACATAGCCCTGGAGTCAAATGCACTGAGCTCCCCACAGCTCAGTTACTTCCCATGTCTAGGAACAGTACCCAACCCCCTTAGTGGTCTTAGTTCTTCACAGTAGGATGAGAAGCACTTAGTAAATGTTGGCTCTGGTCATTGTGCAGGGCTCAGAGTGACTCACTGTGCTTTTGGAATCACACCCATGCTGGCCAATGGTTGGCTCTTGTTCTGATGCCACACTATCCCCAGTCCCCCACAGGACCTGAGACTCCTATGGGTCAAACAGGCCCTCTTATTTTCCAATCCATCTCTGTTAGTGAGCAGTTTAGAAAGTGAAGCTTTTATCTATTTTGTGCTTTCCTTCATTTTTCCCCTCTTTTTACAGGGAAGCCAGAGAAGCTGTGGAGGTAACTGTGGAATAAGTCTAAGGAAGGCTTTCGATGGGATATATGAGGAGAAATATGACTTGAGAATGCAGAAAATCCCCTGTGGATCCTTGGGACACCCTGACCAAAACCTCAAAGAGTAGCATTACCTACAGTAATCCCACCAGTGTGCGGGACTGGGTCCTCACCCTTCCAGCTCAGTTCCCCAGAGTTGATCCGGCTTAAAGAAGCTGACTCATCCTACCAAGGCTTATAGTAGACTGACCAGTAAAATCAAAAGTAGTGACATTTTGAAAAACATAATTGTCAGTTATACTCTTATTGTTTGTTTGTTTGGGTTTATTTTGGTACTGGGAAAGTTAACAATTCCCAATAATCAGGTGGCATAGGAAATCAAATAAAAATCAGATGGTTTCTTGAAATGTATGCAACTACTTCTTTATTTAGCAAATATTTATTCGAAGACTCCAATACACCATGTACTTTGTATACTAAAGTTATAGCAAGAATAGAGCTGTAATAATTGTAGTTATAATAACAGTAATAATTTCAATGTATAAGTATTATTTTATGTTCTATATATGTGATAACTTTTACATGTGTTATAAGCAGTAAATGCCTATAGTGATTATTTAAGTGTAAGAAGAGTTTCACAGAAACTCACACACATACACACACACACACACACACACACACACACACATCTTGATTGACTCTCAATACTTGTAACAACTCTATACAGTGAATGCTATCATCATCCCTATTTTCAGATGGAAGGCCCCAGTACAAAGGGGAAGCTCTAGTTTCTCTCTGTAAAGTGATTATAGACAATTTGCCACAGGGAAAACAGGGGAGCAATAAACAATCCCCTCTAATATAGCAAAAGCAGGGGTAAGGGCAGGTGCTGGTGCTGAGAGAGCACACAGGAATCATTTTAGTCTGCTTAGCATTGCTGTGGCCAAAAGACCTGACAAGAACAAAGCAGAGAAGGAAATGTTGATTTTGGCTCAAGGTTTCAGAGGTTCAGTCCATGGTCAGCCAAATCCACAGCTCTGGGCCAGAGAGAGATGAGGCAGAACATCACGATACAAGGGCATGAAGGAGGAAAGCTTCTCAGATAATAGGAAGGAGAAAGAGAGAGAGAGAGAGAGAGAGAGAGAACTCCACTCACCACAAACAAAATATAAACCTCGATTGCAGACCCCCAGTGACCTGCTTCCTGCAGTCACACCCTCCCTGCCTGGCTTTCATAATCATTTCATCATTTCGCCTCTGAACATTCTTGCATTCTCTCACACAAGAGTTTTGGGGGACATCACATATCCAAACCGTAACAGGAAGGGACCAGTCCAGGGTTTAGGAAACAAGGAAAGTGATGTCTACATAAAGAGGTTTCCAGAGAAGAAGGTGGGGAGAGGGCACTCGGGGGAAGACAGGCGTTTGTGCTAGAGATGATCTCAGATCTGAAAGGACGCTGCAGGGCTGGGCAGGAGCTGAACCTTAACTGTGAGGGTGGCAAAGGAAATGGCAGAAATAGACACAATCAAGAGTTCCTGAGAAGGCAGAGCTGAGAGAAGATCAGATAAGTGAACTCAAAATATGAAAGCAGGCACTTGATCAGAAAATGCACTGGATTGATCAGGCCAGTGTCCAGCTCTGCCTTGGAGGGTTACCTGTCAGTCAAGACACCTAGAGCCACATCAGCCACCCGAGTCCCTTCCCCTGAGGGCAGTGCTGGGGGCCTGGACTTTGTTGTACTTTGGAAACTTAACAGCCTCTTCTGATAAAATGATGGTTCCTTCAGGTAGTTCATTCTTCCACACTTGGGAGACATTTTAAATTCTTAAGGTGTCTCTATGCCCATTTTGCATGGGTTTCATATTGGTAGGTCCTGGAGGTAATCAGATTCTCCTTATTTCCAAATTATGGGCATGCACTGAGTGCAGCTGTCTCCTGCACATACTTTATAAAGCTGCAAAATTATCCCTATTCCATGACCAGTGCTTGATGTCCCTGTGCAAGGCATACTCCATCCAGCACCTTTTTATAATGGCCCTTGCAACAGGATAAGCATATGGAAGTTGGCAGGGGAAATCTGAAAACATAAATAATTTTGTAAGTGATGTGAGCAGTTAGTGGCCAAGCCAGGGCTCCAATTTCAATGCCTTTGCTCTTTTCTTTATGCCATATGATGTTGCAGTGTGTTCTAAGCCTCCTATCACGTCATCTTGGTAAGAGACAGGCATGTGTTGAGCTCCCATTTCTGCGTGTAAATGTTTGTATGAATGTGTGCATACACATGCACATGCTTACCTGGGGGGCTCTGTGAGGACAAAGTCCTAGTCCTTGTTTTGCCCCAACATTTACCACAAACCTGGCATGGACATCTTAAACAAATTACCAATTCCCTCATCCATCGGCCTTACAGAGTCCTAGGTCATTGGAGGATAGTCTCTTTCATGAAGTAAACTGCATGACAAACCTGTGGATAAGAAGTGCCACGGCTAGGTCTGTAGTGACTCTGTTGCATGTTGCTGGACAGTGGACACTTCCTGGAATGTGCCTGCTTTCCCATCTCATCCTTCCTGTAACGCCCAGCATGGGGTTGGCCTAGAATGAATGCCCCGTGTGAATCCATCGGATTTGAATCATCTCCCCACCAAGTCCACAGGTGCCTAGTTCTGATCTTCCTGCTCTGCATCCCGGTAGAATATGCTCCATGCACAGTTTTTTTTTTTCTTTTTTTTAAATGTCTATTTTGATGGGAAAAGGTTACAGGCCCTCAGCTGTCATTCATCCTGTAACAACGCTGTGCCAGTCTCCTGCCTGTCAGTCACCTCCCACAGCCAGGGACACTTATCAATCAATCTGGATTTCTGAGAGGTTACAGCTGTCAATAATAGGAAATGTCTGTTTGCTGCAGTCACGGTAATAGCTGTGTCTGGTATAAAACTTAAGGACAATCCACAATCCAACCCACAGAGACCCTAAGTCTATGTTCTAGACGTACTTCAAGTAGGAAAATTTGAACAAAAGGGATTTGTTGATATGGGAAAGGAGCCTCTCTCTGAGATTAGCAGTTCCAATCCAACATTCACCTCTGTTTTCTAAAATGAGAGGGTGATCCTGGATCTCTAAAGTCCCCAGCCAGTTCTGAATCTTCCTTTAGATTTCTAAGGACCTACAGACATGATACAACAACAACAACAACAACAACAACAGCTGTCCCCCTTCAGGGAGCTGGGGACACAGATGTAGGCTGATATCAAGGCCAGAATAGCTACAAGGTCTGAGAGAGGACATCTCCTCACACACAGAGCTATGTACTAAATTTCAGATGAAAACCTGTTTCTCCACAGTCCACGTCCTGCTACAGATGGACTGGATAAAACACGCATGGTCCATCGCCCAGTGAGAGTGGAGGTGTCCACTGCCTTCAGGACAAGCAGCCAATAGCGCAGGTGAGTGCTCCTTTCCTTTCCATGGTTTTGGGGACAGTTGACACTCATGTTCCCATAGCAAAGCCCAAAGCAGGAAGAGGATGTGAGATGCACTTGGGAGCCAACCTCTGGGTGAGAGGGGGTGAACCTGTGTGTCCCTGAAATCATGGGTGGCCATCCTAATGTCCAGCTGGTGATCTTTGAAAGTGTGAACTTAGAGGAAGTGATGAGGTCACATGAAGGAACCCTCAGAAAATGGGATTAGTGCCCTCATATTATAAAAGAGACCTGAGAAATCTTTGTCAGTGAGGCTGCAGCAAGAAGATGGCCATCAATCAGAAATCAGACCCTGACCAACACTGAATCTGCCACCCTGTGGCTCTAGGACTTCCTGGACTCCAGAACTGTGGGAAATACATTTTTCTTATTTTTAAGCCCTCTTGGATATGGTCTTTCTGTTATACCAACCAGAGTGTACTATGGTACATCTGTGGCTTATAGGTGCCTTCAGGTGATATTATACCACTTAGCTTATAAGTAGAACCCTGTGATAGTATTCCTCCAGTTTTCCCTGGCTGTCATTTGTGCTGTTTCTGGTATATATTTTACTTACTATTACTACTTTTGGCTTAAGTGGCATGATATCTTTTAAATATATTTTAGCATAAATATATGTTAGCTATTTTAGGAAAATAGCATTTATATTTACTTAGGTAAATTTCATTTCTGGAACTTTTCACACTTTTGTGCAGCACCAAATTTTCATTTCATGTATGTTCTTTCTTCTTGAAAGGCTTACTTTAAACTTTCTCATAATTTATGCATGCCAGTAGTTAATTCTTTTAACTTTTTTGTGTATGAAGTTTTTATTTTGTCTCCATCATTGAACATATTTTTATATGTACATTGGGTAAAGAATTCTAGGTTTTTCTTTTCAGATGTTGCAGAACTATCAATTGCCTTGCTTCCAACTCATATGATTTTGTTTCCTGGGATGGCTTCCATCAGATATCATTTAGACTAGTCTTTTTTTTTTTTTTTTTGGCGAGGGCTGCCCCCTGAGTTGGAGTTATGAGCTGAGTGTCCAGGCAGAGTGTGTTTGTGATCAGGATCAACTCTAGGATGAGAGGACTGGAATGTGGTGGTCAGATTCCATTCTACCCTAAAGCCAGAACAAGGTTGTAGTCTAAGGTCCCCACAGTTATGGAAGGAGAATTCAACTGTTCAAGGCGTTTTGTATGCTTAGTTGTGGTCATACTGGCCTTCTGCTTTCTGCATGTTGGGGAGGGGAGGTGGGGCAGGAATGCCACCTGACATTTTATGCCACTGTCTCATATACTGACCTTTAATTGTCCTTGTGCCTTCTGTTCAAATTTTTGCTGCTCATCTCTCACTCCAAACACATTTGCTGACTCTGAGCCCAATGCCTCTCCAAGGTTTCAGAGAAGTCCAGCTGCCCTCCTGGGTAGCTCTCTGGTGGCATTTTCTGTGATGCCATATTCTCTAACCATTTTACCTGTCAATCTAACTTTATCTTCAATTTTCTTTCAGAAGTTATATAACTACATATCAATGGCATTTCTATCCCTTACTTTTATTTGTTAATATTTTTTATTCCTTTTCATTGTTTTTCCTTTTAATTCCAGTGGAATCTCAGAAAGGGAAGGACGCAAACCCATATGCCTAATCTTGGACCTGAAGTTTAAAATACCTCTGTAACCCTTCTTTTCTTCTTCTTCTTCAAATGAGAAAATACTTTTCAAAGGAATTATGAGACAAGACCAAAAATTCATAGCTCACCGTTCATGGAGGGGCCAGGTTCTCCAGCCTATCTTTGGTCATCAGTGTCTAGTCTCATGCAGTTTAACCCCATGCGTTGCTACTTTGATAGCACTGCATTCCTCACTGAGGGTAGGGACAATTTCTGATTCACAATAATCTCTGTTTCTTGCAAGTTGCCTAGCACAGATTACCATCTCATTAGTAAATTAATAAATCCTTATAGATACTACATATTTCAGCAGCGAGGGTCTGTGATCCATCAATTCTGTTTTAGAACTAGATTATTTTTGTTAAAGAGGACATGGTCTACCTTCACCTCCTTGATGGCAGACTGTTTGGGTTATGCTCAGCACGTGCCAGAATCTACTCTTAAAGTAGCACATTTCCTCAACTTTAGCTCTTTGACATATAATGGACCTATGCTTCTTAGGGACTAACTTTTCATGTGTACAATAATATTGAGGGATCACAAGATACCCAGACATAAATTGCTGAATTGCAAAAGATAAAAATAAAAAGAAGTCTCTACCATGTTCTAAATGCATTCCTGGGTACTGGTGATGTCAAGGTATATATTTCTTATCTTAAATAAGTCCCTTGGTAAGGTACAAAAACTGATTCTTACAATATAAGGTCTTAAAAAAAATCAAACCTGAACTTGATTCACAATATTCAGAAGTGTAGATAAATGCTTCTCTTAGAAGAGCAGTTTCTCTAGAATTATCAAAGCCAACAGGAAGATTGTAGCTTTAGAAATGAAGAGTGAGCACCCTGTTGTCTCCAGTGGCCTTCTCAGGATAAATTTCTATAGTGTAGGCAGCCTGAAGGGCAGGAGCTCAAAATCTGCACAGGAAGTGATCAGTCACACCAAGTGCTGCTGTATTTGTTGAAGATCTGCTTACCTTTGAAGCAGGTGAAACAAGCTACTTATTTCTAAATTACCTTTAAAAAAAAAACACATTAAACTGAAGTGCTAATGAAAAAAAAAAACTCTGCATATTCTGGATTTTAGGTGTTAATGCTTGGACCCTATGGGATCCCAATTAGTAGGAGACTATTTGAACAACCTATTCATGCCAACAGGAGAGGAATGAAGTTTTCAGATCATTCCAGGAAATTCCTCTCTTGGTTTGAACTTCACATTATGAAATCAGTTTTACAAATGTATCACAGAGGGCAATAGAAAACTTTTGGAGATGATGGATCCTTTTATGGCATAGATTGTGGTGATGTTTTCATAGGTGTTTGCTAATCTTCAAACTCATCAAGTTGAATATATGAAATAAGTACAGCTTTTTGAGTCTCAATAATGCGTAAAGTGATTTTTTTTGACAGAATGTGTTTAGAAATGACCATATTACACCAGAGTGATTTCATTTTACCCTTTACACCTAATCAGAAGTGTTTTCTACACTGGTAGAGAGAGAGCATGTATTTCTCTGGAATGTGTTCTTCTCTGTGCTGAGGGCATCACTAACATGTTCTGTTAAATATTGCATTACATGGTAGTGTACTTTCTTAAAATGAGCACCACAAACATTTGCATTTTAATGTGCACAATGGATCTCAATTAAATCTCTCTTGAGTCTGTTTAAAGACTATTTTCTCTCCACATTACAGCCTCTTTGGAAATAGCGATGTTGCAGCAGCCATAACCTTGGAAGGGCTGCTGGTGGATAATCATGTTGACTTAATTACAGAAAAAGGCCAGTTACCCCTAAGGAGCTCAGAACACAGATTTAACCTGGATACGAAATACCCTGATGTTCCAATTTGCTGTACTGATAGGAAGAAGACATGGAAAAATTGCCTTGTTTGTTTTTGGTGCTTGTGGGAGCTTTTCTTTTTGTCCAGGAAATGTGATTAAGTGCAATTTACAAGTTTCACTGGTCAGTACCTTGACATGGAATAGAAAAAGGTCTCAACTGTGCTGACACGAGGAAAGGCCCTTAATCTCATGCTATAATCTCTGAAAATTAGATGCAAGATAGAATTTCATTTTTATCAAATTGGGACTGTCCTGAGGCTAACAAAGAACAACTCTGTTAAAATCAAAAGTTGAAACAATGCAGGAAAAGGATAATGATTTCTGAAGCCTCCACTAATATCTCCATCTCTGGAAGTAATAAGACCACAGTATAGATAGGCCACCTACAGGGCCCAGGGACACACTGGAAGTTTACTCCACTTTTATAGATTAGCAGAGATGATAGGGCAGTACATGTCTTAGCAACAGCCCTAGCTCAGGGCAAATTATAACCTGCCCACCAAAGAGGAGCAGAAATCAATTCATTGCTACCTTACTTCCCACCAAAGTGGGCTATAGATTCATAGCTGTGGGATGAAACTCAAAACCTAGGGTCTCTTCATCTTTGACAGAATAAAGTATATAGTAAAAATATTGAAGATACCCTTGTATTCACGGAGAAACCCAGAAACAGAATCCCATGGGTGAATATTCCCAGCACCAGTAATCTTCCCTCAGATAAATTGATCATTGAGAAAAAGTGAAAGAACACTGGGCATCCAATATCTAAGGAGGACGCTCTAAGGAGTTCTTGACCAAGAGGGGAGGAGAGTCAAGAATATTCATCCTATACTGTTCAGGGCGATAGCTGCTCCACCCAAAGACAGCTAATAAGAAACAGATCCTCCTGTGGTGCTTGTATAATTCTAAAATCATATGTGTATATGTCTTTATTATTTATTTGGCTATGTAAATAACATTCATATCATTAGATTAATTAATTCATTAATTAACTACTTAGAAAGGGAACATAATGTAATGCAATAATGGAATAACCAGGCCCAGATTTACTTTTCCACAAAGATAGGGTAACAATAAGAAATTTGAAAATACAATTACTTCTAGATATGGGTAAACAGGCTGTGCATGGCTGTACTCCTGGAGAAGATTACATTTTCTGGATGATCATGCAGGGAGTAGATCACAAGCAGGACATAACTTATCATTAAGTGAAGAAGGCAAAAGAATGGAGTGTGGAAAAAATACTGGAGAAGTGGAAAGTATGTAGATAAAGAGTTCCGCAAATGTACAAAGAGATCATCTGGAGCTCAGCTGAGTACTAACAGTGCTTATGTAACTTGAAGAGGTCAGGTGAAGAATTGCACCATACCTAAAATAAAAGCAATCCAAGAGCTCACAGAGACCAGGATTCTTCCAGCAGAGTAGGGAGATCTCGTGGAATACTTCAGGAAATCAGTAAGAAGCCAGAAGAATAATAGGGTTAAATTAAGCCTAGTTTAAGGGTTCTGCTACAAATACCCTTAGAAACCTTAGGATAGATGTTATAAAAGATCAACCTAAACCACAGCAACTTAATTGTCAATGAAACAAATTTCAACACTTATGAGTCGAGAACACAAAAATTTAAACACATAAACAATGCAATAATCTGATATTCAATTAAATATTAGACAAGTGAAAAAGCAGCAATTATGGACTGACAATCATAAGAAAAACAGATATAAAATTAATAGGATTATATAATTAGCAGAAAAGACCTTGTAAGAGTTTTGATAAATAGTAAAAACATGCTCATGTTTTAGCAAAAAACATTAACATAATAGACAAAGAGTTGGCTGATACCAAACAGAATCTCAGTAGCCAGTGGGACAAAATAAAACATTTAAAATATGTGTATCTGGAATCCCATGAAGAACTAGCGGGTAGAGGAGGAAAAATGTTTAAAATGATGTGGTCCCATATTTTCCTAAGTTGATGAATACAATGAACTCATAGATCCAAAAGCTCAATGATTTGCAAGCAAAAGAAATACAAAAAAGTCACCAGCACATTATAAGGGCTGATTCTATAGCTCAGCGGTAGAACACTTGCCTAGCATGTGCAATATCCTGACTTCAAGGGCCAGAATTGAAAGAGAGAGAGAGAGAGAGAGAGAGAGAGAGAGAGAGAGAGAGACATTAAGCAGAAGAAAACCTTTACAGTTACTAGTAAATATGCACATAGAGTAAAGAGGAACAAAACTGAGAACAATTGCAGTTTTCTCAGCAGAAACCATAAAACCTAGAAGATGATAGGACAACATATTTACTGTTAAAAGGAAAAAAGCATTATTGTCAGCATAGAATTCAATATGTAGTGAATAATTTCCTTCAAAAATATTGATAACAGTATTTTCTTTCTGAAAAGTCTTAGAAAATTCACCTTCAGCAGATATGCACCAAAGAAATACAAAAGAAAAAAACTTAAGAAGAAGAAATATGGTATCACAGGGAAACTCAAATTTATGCAAAAGAATAAATATTTCTAGAGATAGTGAATAAATATGCAAATGTAAGAAACATGTTTCTCTTTATAAATTTTTATTTAAAATGTAATTGCTTATCAAGGAAATGCAAATTAAAACTACATTGAGATTTCATCTTCAGTTAGAATGTCATCAAGAATACAAATAATGATAAATGCTGATGAGCATATGGACTAAAAGTTACACTTGGACATTATTGATGGGACTGCAAATTAGTACAACCACTTTGGAAAGCAATATGGAGATTTCTCAAAAGAATAGGAGGAATAGAACAACCATCCACCATAACACAAATCCATCTCATTCTTCAATATTTATGCAAAAGAATTAAAATTATCATATTATAGTGATACAGACACATCAATGTTAATAGTAGCACAATTTGTAATAGCCAAGTTGTGGACCCAGCCTAGGTGCCTATCAACAGATGAATGGATAAAGAATATATATATATATATATATATATATATATATATATATATACACACACACACACACACACATACATACACACACACACAATAAAGTTTTACTCAGCAATAAAAAGAATGAGATTATATCATTTGCTGGTAAGTGGAAAGAAGTGAAGAATATCATGCAAAGTGAATAAGCAAATGAAGTGAAAGGTTGCATACTTCTTTTTTGAAATCAGAAAGAGAGAGAGAAGTGGGGGTGGGGAGAAGGAGAAGGAGAAGGAGAAAGGAAGATATAGGGGAGATCTAACCAAAATAAAAGGGAAATCAATAGAGTAGAGGAAGAGAATCAAGAGAGAGGGAGGAGGAGAGGACCTGCGAAAGTACTAGAGAATTAAATCTACCAAATTATGCTATTGCATGTATGAATATACCAGAATCAGGCATATTCATTCATGCACATATGTATATTCATACATGCACACATGATGCCCATATATATTCATAAATCACTAATCAAAATAATAATAATAGAAAGGAGATCAGTAGAGTAGATCAATCGGGGAGAAGGAGGAGGGGGAAAGGTAAGATATTGAGGAATGAGATTGTTCAAAAGTATTTGCATATATGAAGATGGCGTACAATGAATCCCACTATTATGTGTGTTTATAATGCACCAATGAAAATTAAAAGTATAATTGTTTAAAGGAGAATGAGGAAAAGTATGCTTTGGGGTTTAAAATACATATTGGAGGAAAATGAAGACAGCAATAACATAGAAGATGGGGTAAAGGAAAATGGAAATAGGTTGTGGTCATGCTCTTCCAATGCAGGGGTAAGCTAGCACGTGATAGATTATATCAACACTGTAATGTCTAACACGGCCACTCGTAAAATAAAATAATGAAATATAGGGACAAAATCATAGAGGTAAAATAGTTAATTACAAAGATAATTCAAAAGAAATCAGAAAAGTGAAAAAGAACAAAAGAACCTTTTTAAAAAATGGTTTCTATATAGAGAACATAATTTTTATGGTTTATATTTAAAGAACAGAAATATGATAGTTTTAAATCCAAATGCAGTGATAAGTACATTAAATATAAATGGTCTTAATACTCCAATTAAGTCACAATAAAGATAAGAGACTTATTTAAAACTGAGTAATAAAGATAAGAGACTTCTTATTTCAACTCTCACGTGTAAAGAACACGAAAGTCAGTGACAACAAGAAATATAAACACACGAACCGAAAGCCAATGACATTGCTGTTATTTTTTAAGGAACTGAGATCACAGGGCAAACCATCTTAAAGTCAGGAGAGATGAACAAATGCAGAGAGTCACAGTTGAGACTGGCACAGGAGCGGAGGCCATGGGAGCCTGTACCCGGGAGGAAGGCTTCCATGGTGACTTTGATGACCTGCTGGAGGTGGAGTGTGAATGTGTGTAAGGCTGAGATCAGGGGGTCAATCTCAGGTGACCCTGCATGTATGTGATTTGCCACTAGGACCCTGCATGTTCTCATGGTGAGGGTCAGAAACACCTCTCATGTTGTAGGTAGGAGAAGGAGGTCGAGCATTTTGAAAAACACCTGGGGAAATAGACCACACTGAAATACCCTCAGGGAAGTCTCCTCAGCTATAGCCTGCCCTCTGAGGAGACTACTCTCGAGAACCTGGAAGGAAGGCAACCAGACAAGTTCACATCCTTATAGTTTTTTTGTCTCATGCAAGTCAAGGAGGTGGGGGAGGGTGAGAAATGCTTCTGATGGGTTCAGTTTGGGAACTCAGGCCCACTGAATTCCTGAAATCAAGGATAATATGAAATGTTTCACTACCTGGTTGCTTAGCACGGCATGGACAGGGGCTCCTGTATAGGAACAGTTGATTAAAGCTGAGAGCAGCAAGACAGGCTGTATTTGTGAAGAAAGCCCAAAGGAGAACAAGAAGAGAGGGAAGGAAAAAAAAAAGCAAAATAGTCCCAGAAGGGGCTCAGCGGTAGAGCGCTTGCCTCGCACGTGCAAGGCCCTGGGTTTGATCCTCAGCACCACATAAAAATAAATATATAGCCACAGAAGCTAGAAGATACTGAAACCTCTGAAGCATGAAGCTACAGCAAACAATAAACACACTGCAGCAAATAAATATAAAACCTTATGCTGAAAGCCAGACTAGACTCATTTCCTCTTATTAAATTCATCATGTGCACTTTCAACCAAATTTGCAAGGCAAAGAGAAAGGCAGTCTGAGAGGTTAAGCAATCAGAAGATTCAGAGGTGAAACAGAGGTGGGAACGCTCCCCAAGACAGAGAGAAAGAAGAACTGTGAGATAGTTACAAAAGGCACCACCGCCCTGCAGTGGGAATCAGAGAAGAGCCAACAGGAGAAGTGTGTTTAAAGTATGAAAAACAGTCTCACCCGCCTGCGGTTGTTCATCCATAGAAACCCTCCCACACCAGGAAAGGGGAAAAGGGCTTTCTTGGACAAGAATGTGCTGCCAATGGGTGTGCCTCGAAAGAGATGTGACAGGTTCTGGAAAAACTGCAGAGGTCAGAAACATGGGTCGACATGAAGAGAAAAGAGCATCAGAGAAAAAGAGAAAAGACAAATAAAGGCAAAAGGAAATATTCTATTTTCCTAATCCCCCCTTCTTTGCAGTGCTGGTGCTGAAACCGGCAGGGGGCGGGGGCTGTGCTGTGCTAGATATGTGCTTTACTCCTGAGCTGCACCACCAGCCCCTATTTTCCTTATTCTTAATGGACTTAAGAGATAGCTATTTGTTTAGAGTCATTGACATACTGTGTGATTACAGCATATGGATAAATGATAGAAGTGACCCTAATATTATAAGGGATGGGAAGAAACAGAAAGTACTCTGCTACATGTTCCCAGCACTGTCCAGGATGTAGTATGATGTTATTTGGAGTTGAGTAAGATTAGTTGTAATTGTATAGTGCAAACTCTAGGCCAACAATGAAAAATCATTGTTTTTTTAAAGCAGCAGCAAGATAATTACAAAGTAGCACAAAGGAAATTTGAGGGCAATCAAAATATTCCCTTTCTTGATTATGATGGTGGTTGTATGCATTTACTTGTCAAAACTCACTGAATTATAAATTTAAGTGAAAACATTTTATTTTATGTAAATTAGATCTCAATAAAGTTAATTAAAAATATGGAAAACATGAGTACTTGCAAATTGAATACATTGCTTAGAATAACAATATAATCATGGAAACCAAAAGATATTTTGCATTAAAACTGTTCTGCGCCAAAAAACTTGTGCATCTATCTATGCACACACACACACACACACACACACACACACACACACACATACATATACATACCACACACAAATGTTTGCTGTATTTCATATTATACATATTCTAATATAACAAAATTTAAAAAGCAATGGAAAGAATTAATAATAGAAATTAAGAAATGAAATAATCTGAAAGTGGAAAACTGCAAGGGACAGGGAACAGGGTCAGAGGGAAGAGGAGAGAAGTAGGAAGGTTGGACATTGTCAGTACATGATATAGGCACGTGTGTAAAATCACAGTAAATCCTGTTAATTTTATCATGAATAGGTATTAGTAATTATAATTTTAAAAAACAGAAATAATGTCATTTCGGGACTTCAAAGCTAATAGAAAGACCCCACAAAAATTAGAATTAGTCTAGCAGGAAGTCACAATGTAGAACAAAGGATTGAACATGAAGCCTCCTAGTAAACAGCAGAATGTGGGAAAAAATATAGGTGTAGAAGAACATATAGTAGGAGACAGGTGAGGCACTAAATGGAGATGAAGGAACCAATGTGAATATACAGAAGTAAAATCATGTTATTTTCCAGGTATTTGGCCCCATAATCTTAGAGCTGACTTCAGTTACTCTCATTTAAACTCATATCCAAATCCTCAGTAAATCCTTTGAGGTCGACTTTCACACATATCCCGAATTTGACCTCATATTACTCCACTGCTTCTACCCCAGTGTTACCAATTTTATTATGCTGTTTAAAATATTCCAATGATTAGGGGGAAAAACCCTCAAAATGTACATGCCTACTCAGCACTGTACAATGGGCCAGATTTCATCTCATCTAGCTAATTTCTTAACTCACTTTCTTCTGCACACATTGCCCCTTTTTTTCCTTAAATGTACCAAGTGCAGCCCCATCTCATGATCTTTAAACTTCTTGTTTTCTATCCCAGAATGCTCCTCTCCTCTTGAAATTTGCATGCCTTGTGGCCACATTTATTTTAGACCTCTGCTCACCTTGTTTCTGACCTATCTATGAACTAACACCTGCCCCTTCATCCCTGCTGGGTAGGAAGAGCAGACAGACTCCCTCTCCTGACATATTGGTTATTGGCACATTCACTAGCCTCTGCTGCTCTTTAGAGGAGGAGCCTTCTTATAATCTTGTGTCTGTTTCTCTTCTTCTCCCTAAATAATAGAAACTCTAAATTTTAGCTGGACATAACATCACACATAAAGGACTGGACATTAGCTTTTCTTACAGCTAGGTGCGGTCACGTGAATGAAGTCTTTCCAATGGAAACTCAATGGAAATGATGGGTGCAACTTTTCAGATGATATTCTTAAAAGGAAAAAATATGCTTTTCCTCTGCTTTTCTTTTTCCCTGCTGACTGGAATGCATATGAGTTTTTAGGGGCAGGAATATGTGGACCACAAGGTAGAAGGCAAGTGTTAAAGATGGCAGAATAGCAAGAAATTACTCAGGCTTCATTAAGCAAAGCAGTCAGTCTTGGAGAGTATGTGTTTACTGGAAAGAGAAATCAATGTCTATTTTGTTTGAGTCTTGTATTTTGATTGTGATAAAAACCCTTAACATGAGATACACTCTGATAAATTTTTACGTGCACATAAAATGTAGTATTGTTAACTAGAACCACAATATTTTGAAACAAAACTCTGGAATTTATTCACTTGTGTAAGCCAAACTACATCCTCAAACCATGATGCCTTATTTTTTTTAAAATTTGTTGTTGTTGTTATTGTTTTATTCACAGAAACTAATACCAATATAAATTACAAAATAAGCTAAACTGAATAAATTAAAAAAAATTTTTTATAATTAAAAAAATACTAAATCAGTTCCTAAAGGTTTCCTCAGGAAGGTCAAAACCTAGATGCGTAAATAGGTGAATTTTACAAAACTCTGATAGAAGAGATCCTTCTAACCACACACCAGCTGCTTCAGGGAATGTAAAACCACTTTCCAATTCTTCCTAGGAGGCCAGGAGAATCCTAAAGAAACCTCTGAGAAGTGTCAGAAGAAATGGTGACAGGCCATGTCTAGGGATGGGGACAATCCAGAGCAAACTGAATTGAGCAATTCATGAACACGTCATTCAGTAGGAAAAGCTTGCTTTATTCCGGACATGTGAGGTTGGTCCAAAATAGAAAATCTCTTAATGTGATTCACCCTGTGTATTAGTTTTTCATTGCTTGCGTGATAAATCACCACACATTTATTAGATTAAACTAACACAAGTCTATCATGCTAGAGTTCTGGAGGTCAGAACTCTGAGGCAGGACTCAGGGGGCTAAGTAAATGAGTCATCCAGACTGAGTTCCTTTCTGGAGCCTCCAGGGCAATTTGTTTTCTTGCTTATTTGAGTTGTTTGCAGAACCCAGTACCCTGAGGTGGTAAGGCCAAGGTCTATTTGCTTGCTGGATGTAAAGTGCCCCCAGCCTCTGGAGAGAGTCACATTCCTTGGCTGGGGGCAGTTTATGTGTCACAGGTGCCAGAAGTGAGAGTATGGGTAGCTTAGCGCCTACTGCATCATCATAAGAGGCCAAAGGAGGAAAATTGCAGAATTATCTCTATAAATGCTAAAGTAACATTTGATGATATTGAACATTCTATACAGTATTCATAGTTCTTGTAAATGGGTAAATGAGATCTTTTTAAAAAATCCTAAAGAAAATATGCTCAATGATAAAATGTTAAAAGGATTCCTCTAAAGATACAGGCAAAGTCAGTCAGAGATGAGAACTATCAATTCTCCTGTTCACCATTCATTTACTAGTCGTCCTTGCCAACAAAACAATATAAGAGAAATAAAGTAGCGGTATCAGGTTTGGAAGGAAAGAGGTCAACTGTGATTAAGTAATATTATTGATTCCAAAGAAAAGTAAAAAAAAAAAAGTAACAAAAATTTTAAATTATTGAGATTAGCAATGTTTTCTAATGATGTTAATAAGCAAAAGTCAGTTATATTTTATACACCAGCTACAGTTTTTTTAAAATGTGATTCCATAAAAATATATCAAATGCAAGTGAAATAAGGATGTGTAAGGTAGCCAGGACTAAAGCTAATCAAATATGTGCAAAGCATTCTGGAAAAATTAGAAAACATTTTTCAAAGACAGTGAAGCTATAAAATGAGAGTCGACATGTTCCTGAATAGCTGCACATTCTTCCTGCCTTTGGCCCTTTGGAGTCCTGACTGATTTTGTCACATTTGCTTCTTAGACTCTTTGGCTAATGATGGAAGAGGAGCTTGTGAACTGAATAGGAGATGCTGGGGACCCCAGCCTCTCCTCCAGTGTCGGCAGTAGCCTTTGGCTCAGAGACATCAGGAAACCGTCTTGGGTTTGGTTACCTGTTGCTATTGGATTTTTTCCAGGAGCCATTATTCTCCGTAACTGTGGAATTTGCTTACTGATTATTTCTAATCTTCACCGCAGAGTGATAGTTTCATTGACTTTAGTTGTTGGCAACAAAGTTCCCTAAAACGCATGCCCTGAGACTGGAAATCCCAAAGGAAGGTCCCTGGTTTCAGAATGTGGGCTCTGCTGCCCTCTGCTGCTGCCTAGGAAGATGGCATGGAGTCACCAGACCCCCTAAAGGACAGAATGACTTTCGGCTGGACACTGGCAGAGCTGGTGGAGACCAGTACATTCCTACCAGGGCACCAGGAGGAGTTTCTACAAACTTCATAGACATCTCAGATAAGTCTTGCTTTAACAGAAGACTACATTCCCAAGTAGAAAGTGCATAATTTTTAAAAAAGAGAATGTTACCAATGTGCTCATAAATAGTGTACGCTTTGTTTCTGTTTTTATTTTTAACAAAAACTACCAGTGCCCTGTTCATTTCTCCTTGGCCCCTTCTTAGATCCACTTCTGACACTAATGATCTTGATTGAATTATCTGGAGACAATTCTGAAACCAAAGGTTGCATGCAGAAGGTTTATTTATGACTGCTTTCAGCAGATACACCTATAAGGAGGTGACCCAGGCAAAACGGGGCAGAGAGAGATACTGACCAACAATGGTGTTACCACTAAGGACAGAGCCAACCCTACAGGGGGCTCTGGAGATAGAACAACCTTATAGAGAACTGGGCCTTTGTATACCTGTATCAGCCAGGCATTGGCCACTGGCCACCCACTGTGAGGAGCATAATCTTGGACAAGGCAGACCCCGATGTCAAGGACTGTGAATGAACAGTGATTGATATTTCCAGACACTGAGACCAGGGAGCCTTACCCTGATGACAGGAGAAGGGCTCTGATGGTTAACACAAAATCCAGTCAGTGAGTCTGACTTGGGGCTTGGGGACCCTAAGAATTAATGCATCATCTAGTTGGAGGGGCTCTGCCTTCACCCACGAGCTGTGAATGTTATCTACATAGATTAGAGGTTATTAGAGCTGAGCTTGGAGAAATGGAAGCCTTTGCACAAGAGGATTCTGAAGGCCAGGGAAGGCAACCAACGCTGCAGCAGCCCAGCAGAGCAGGAGGAGAATGTGGCAGAGTCTACAACAGCAAGACTCTGAATCAACAGATGTCTATTGTGAAGAGGAGCAGGAGGGTATAAGGATGGAAGGTTAGGCCAAATCGAAGGTATAAATTAAGTTGTGAGATTGTTCGTGGCCCAGTTTTGTGGCTGACTAGCTGTGTGACATCAGACAAGTTACTTAATATCTGAGAGCTTCAGTTTACTCATCAGTGTAAGCCGTGAATGACGGTACCTTGCTGATACCAGTTCAGTGAAACTTAAAGACCCACATAAAGCTTGGGTCCCAAAAGTCTAAGACTGATGTCAGGAGTCACAGTAAATGAATCTCACAGTGTGTGCAGGCGTGTATGTGTGTGTGTGTGTGTGTATGTGTGTGCGTGCGTGCACATATTTGCATATCTACATTTATCTATATTAGTGGCTTATTTTTCTCCCAAGGAAATATGTCTTGAGATAGATTTGTTTTTTATAGCTGCTGAGGTGAGGTATTATTGGTATCTAGGAAGTAGAGGTCAGAGAGGCTCTTAAACACCCTACAGAGCACAGGACAATGCACCCTTTGAAAGAAAATTATATAAACCCAAATGTTAATGGTGCTAATGTAGATTAAACTCCAATCTATGCCTATACCATCTATCTACATTTGATAAAATATCTTATTTGCCAGTGTGTATATCCCAAAAGAAGAAAAATATGTATCTTATTATTTTGATATTCTAGGATGTAGAAAACACTCCCAGGTTCCTACTACAATATCCATTGTCCCATTTTTCCCTAGTGACAGAACTATTATTCTTTTTTGGGGAAGGGGAGAGTACTGGGGATTGAACTCAGGGGCACTTGACCATTGAGCCACATCCCCAGCCCTATTTTGTATTGTATTTAGAGACAACATCTCACTGAGTTGCCCACTTTTTGCTGAGGCTGGATTTGAACTCCAAACCTCCTGTCTCAGCTTCCCAAACTGCTGGGGTTACAGGCATGTGCCACTGCGCCAGGCAGACTCATCATTCTTAATGCAATGGACCCCACTCGGGTTTCTTGCAACAGGAATGGCCTTGGTGAACAATTCTGACTAATGAACTGTCAGTCGAAGTCTTCCAACAAACCTAAGGCTTTCCTTACAAAAAGGAGGATGCTCAAATAATACTCCCTTTTTCTTCCCACTGAATCCATGTCTACAAAGCTGGAACCCTTGTTCAAGGTCAGAATCAACTTAAGGACATGCTGGTGAGTGAACTAGGGAGCACCCCCACAAAGGCGAGGCACGAAGTGGTGGAGGGGACAAAGACAAACCAATAGCACAGAAGACAGGAAAAGAACTTGCCTATTTCCGTATTAGCATTACAGGAAAAAAATGCTTAAGTTGTAAACGAGTTCTCAGAAGCAAAGAATCTGAATTAAAGTGATCCTCCATTGTGTCTCAGGAAACTGCAAGAAATAAGCACAAATCTGCCCTTGAGGACTCCGACTTCAATGCAAGCCTTGGAGAATTCCTAAAGATGACGTTGCAAAGAACATAAACATGTAGTCAAAAGAGAAGAAAATACTGCTTTATAACAGAGCTTGCAGTAACATTGAAGCAAATTAAACCCAGAATAATTAGAAAGAAAAAAAGATAAAGTTATGTCAATGTGACAGAGAAAATTTTAATAAATAAAAAAGAAAAAAGCAATGAAATTGAAGCCTCGTTCTGTAAAGAATCAATGAACTTAACTGATCAGTAGCTATACTGATCAGAAAAAAAAATGAAAGAAGAAAACACAAATTACTAACATCAGGAAAAAAAATACAGAAGGGACATCACTACAGACCCTGAAGAAATCTTAGAAAACTTAGAAGAAATCTAAGAGATTTCTTATATAATCTACAGATATTTAGCATCCAGTATAAACAAATATATGTCACAATAAATTTAAAAATTTGGACAAATTGAGAAATTCTTTTGCTGACCTAGAAATAAACACAAAATTTGGATAACCTTATATCTGGTAAAGAAATTGATTTATTAGTGTTCCCCTGTTGATAAATATTCCACTGCTTCCATTTTTGCGGTAAATACATAAATATTCATTTTGGCACGTTATTTATACAGCAGAACTAAGGAAATTCTCATTTCACACTTTGATACATAATAGCAAAGGCTTCTCTGGAAAGTTGTACAAATTTACATCCCTACCAACACTGATTGGAAGTGCCAATCTCTAATGTTTTAATTTTTCCCAGATGATGATCAATTATCTCTCTTGGTTTAATTATACTTCTGAGATTGACAGTTAGATGTAGTACCTTTTCTATATATTTATCTGTTTTTTTTTAATCATAGTACTTTTTAGTATTGACTGAATCATTCCCCTACTTTTCTATTGGGTGTTTATCATTTTCTGAAAATTCTGAGTATAGGATTAACTCTTTGTTAAATGTTGCAATTTTTTAATTTGTGGTTTGAATTTCAACTTTACTGCTGTGTGTGAGCATGTGTGTATGTTGCTGTGCAAACATTTTAAAAATATGTAAACGAATTTATTAGCATTTTCATTTAAGATTCAGGTTTTTCTAATATTGAGTCCCTCCTGAGAGATGCCAGAGGTCTTGAGTAGAGTGTGTGTCTGTATTCCATACATGCCGATGTTGTTATAGTGTTTGTTTCCATGTGTCCAATTTCAGTTGCTTCGCAAATCAATATTATATACTTTCTGTGTGATAGAAAAAGCCCCCCTGCTCCTTTTATTTTCCGGTTGACCTCTTTCTTTTTTATGTTTCTCTCTTCTTCTTTTTTTTTTAAATCCAGAGAAAGGGAAAAGAAAGACTGAGGAGCAGAGTCCCTGATCCTTCCCAGACTGATTCCCTGGTCATTTCATCCAATATTTATCAAGTCCTGCTTATTACGCATTAGTCTACAGACTAAACTTTACACTGGTACAAGTGTCAAGGAGACATTTCCCCAAGGACATTTCCTTACACTAGGAAATTCGTTTTGTTCTCCACCTGAGGGTCTGGAATTCAGTCCAGGTTTGGAATTCAGTCCTGCAAGAAACCTAACCCAATATCCTAACATCACCTCCAGTTGTGCTTATTACTAAATTATTTCTTAAGACAACCTTTGCAGTTGTCTGACGCTATAAGAATCTGAGCCCAGAAGCTTATCTGAGTCACGGTTGTGTCTCAGCGCCCCATACATTCCATATAGTGGGCCTCATGATGCTGAATGAGTAGGTGGCGTGCAGCCTCTGGCTGACTCGGGAATGGATGAAGGATCACATGCACAAACAAGCCGTGTTAGAGTAGATCATATCAGTCCCTGCAGGGTTCATGTGTGGAAGCCCCGACCCCAGAACTTCAGAATGTAACTACCTTTGAGATAGAGCCCTTAAAGAGGTGATGAAGTTAAAACGAGGCCAGTAGGGGACCTAATGCCAATTTGACCGGTGTCCCTTTGAGAGGTGTTTTGGACACCTGTGGACACCCATGTGAGTCTATGTGAGGACACAGCAAGAAGGCAGCCAAGGAGCGTAACCCCAGGAAAAAGCCAACCTGATGATACTTTGACCTTGGACTTCCAGCCTCCAGAACTGTGAGAAAATAAAGTTGTTATTTAAGCCACCCCATCTGGTAGTTTGTGGTGGCAGCTCTAGCAAAGTAATCCAGAAGCCAGCTCAGCCCAACTGCAGCTTCGGGATTCATGAATTGATAAATGCACATTGCCATAGGCCACTGAAGTTCTGTGGCTGTTACATAGCCAGTTAGCTTATAGTCACTAACCTCTATGAGCCTTAGATTTCTTATCTAAAAAACGTCTCTTAAATGTGCCTCAATGGGTTTGGAGAAATGTGAAAGAAGTCAGTGTGCAGCCATATTTGTTTACCTCTTGCACATAAGAATAAAGATGTTTTGACAGCATTGGGCTTATAATTCATAGCAGACATATTCTGCCCCGTGTTTTCAATAGCTTTTGGATTAGGTTAGTCTTCAATCAGAACTGTTAACTCCTAATTTACCTCCCCTGCGCCAGCCAATAGAGAGCCATCGGAGTACATTAACCATAGCCACAGGTGTGACAATGGTGCTAGTACATATATTAGCCTAGAAAGTGTTTTTTACAGAACAAATAGATGAGAGGAAGAACTATCTATCTTAAGCAAGGCCACTAGGAGTAGGGACTGTTTTGTGACTCAGGAAGCATTTCAGGTGAACTTGGAAGGATGAATGAGTTTGAAAATGAAGGAAAAAAAAGAGGGGTACTACCGGATATAAGCAGAGTGGAACTTATTTGGGGAACACTAATTGGCTCCTTCCCAAATTTGCTGCAGAGGGCCTTGAAGTTTGGAGGAAGGCAATTCTCCCTTCCCCTTGCAGATCAGGTTCAAGGGTGAGGTTGGTTTCCAAAAAAATCTAAGATGAGCTACTCAGGTTGAGCTAATTTATTCTTAATCACCATCCTGAAAGAGTTCGAAATTATTTCATCTAATTCACGTGTGTAGTCATGATTTGGGTGCCTCGAGGGAGAGGATTTTATCCTCGGTTTGTGGATTAAAAACCTAGAGGATTTTACCCTCGGTTTGTGGAGTGTGCGCAGCATCCCTGAAACCGCGCTGAGCTAGAGATGGAGCTGTGCAGTAAGCTTCGCCGTCCACAGATGCCCAGGTACTGTCGGTCAGGTCCAGGGGCGGCCGGAATAATGGGAAGTTGGAAGAGCAGTCAGAGTGCCTTGACACGGGCTAGTAGGAGACGCAAAGGCGGCCCAGCAAGCACAGCCTTTTGCTAGGAGTGGGAGATGAGGGCTAATGGTCCTAAACTGCAACCCCTCTGGTGAGGTCTCAGAGGAGGTAACCGCAATGACTGGAAAAGGCCACGAGAGGGCAGCATTGGCTCAGGAAACTGACAACCCGAACAATCAAAGATTATTCTTGTTGCTGTGCCCCTGCAGCCCTCCAAGGAGCGAGGAGTGAGAAGTATAAACTGTGAGACACTGTTACTGAACCTGTCCGTCTCAGGCTTCCTCTTCAGGCACAGGACGACCACAAGAGTTGACAATAGTCAACTTTCACATATTTTGCCCTTTCGCTGTGACGCTTTTCATGATTTGCTTGTGGGCTCAGGGGTCTAGGTTTCTGAACTGTGGGCTGCACTCCTAAGATGAAGGAATCTCCCCTTCCTTCCCTTCCCGTGGGCAGTACATCCAATGGCTGTTTGAGAAATTTCAATCAGAGTACATTAGCCATAGCCACAGGTGTAACATATATTAGCCTAGAAAGTGTTTTTTGTTTGTTTGTTTTTTTGTTTTTGTTTTTGCAGAAGAAATAGAGGAGAGAACTATCTATCTCAAGCAAGGCCACTAGGAATAGGGACTAATGCTCCTTGAATCTTTGGGGACATTTTTCTTAAATGAATTTCTATGACAAACTTCAGACTCTGATTAGACCTAACTCAGCTCTTAGAAAGGAGGTTTCAAATTCCAGCTTTGCTATTTACTAGCTGCACGAGCTTGGATATATCTCTCAACCCTCAGGCCTTTGGGTTACTTATTTAAAACATGGAGCTGCTGCAAAGATGAAATCAGAACCTTGCACGTTAAAATGCCTGAACACATGAGTGCCCAGTTAGTTTCCTTCATTCTTTCAGGAATTTTCCTAACCAGTTAGTCTTTCCTTGATGGGTCCACACTGGTGCTGGTGCACCCAGAAAGCTATAAGGCACTTGCACATTCTTCAAGATCCCATGTGTCTGAGCACCCTGCAATTTGCATTACAGCATCATCTCTCAAGCTTCAGACATTCTGATGCCAACTTCACAATTTCTGCCATTTGCTCTCCATTCCCCCTATTGTTTCTTAAATATTTTTAATAAATTATTTCCTTTTAAAAAAAATCACTTAATTTTAAATGGAAACGTTATACTATTATGTAACTGGAAAACCAACATCACTTGCAACTATAAGACAAGTATAAAAATAAACATTAAAAGCAATCAAATAATTAAAAATGTAGCATATAAATAACACAGAAACCAGTATAGTACTAAAGCATTCCTGAGGATCTGTAGCAAACCTTCCCAATCTTAGAAAACTTAGAAAGTCATTTAAATAAATAGTTACAAGGAAAATAGTAATTTCAATTATCATAACAGCTACAAATAGAGTGTATCTTTATCTTTGAGCACTGATTTGATCTCTTTCTCATGCCTGTCTAGTCAATTCAATCTGTTCTCATAATTTAAACTGTCACTTCATATAACTCCACCTCTGGTAAATGATCCAAGTCAAGTCAGTGTTTGGACTGTTTCTTTCTCTTTCACTCCTGTTTCTTTCTCTTTTTTATGTAATTTTTAAAAATTTATATATGACAGCAGAATGCATTACAATTCTTATTACATATATAGAGCACAATTTTTTCATATCTCTGGTTGTGTACTTAGTATATTCACACCAATTCATGTCTTTATACATGTACTTTGCATAATAATGATCATCACACACCACCATCATTTCTAACCTCATGTCCCATCCCTTCCCCTCCAACCCCTCTGCCCTATCTAGAGTTCATCTATTCCTCCCATGCTCCCACTCCCTGTCCCACTATGAATCAGTCTCCTTATATCAAAGTAAACATTTGGCATTTGTTTTGGGGGGGATTGGCTAACTTCACTTAGCATTATCTTCTCTAAATCCATCCATTTACCTGCAAATGCCATGATTTTATTCTCTTTTATTGCTGAGTAATATTCCATTGTGTATATATGCCACATTTTTTAAATTTATTCATCTATTGAAGGGCATCTAGGTTGGTTCCACAATTTAGCTATTGTGAATTGTGCTGCTATAAACATTGATGTGGCTGTATCTCACCATGCACAAAACTCAATTCAAAATGGATCAAGGATTTAGGAATAAAACCAGAGACCCTGAGTCTAATAGAAGAAAAAGTAGGCCCTAAGCTTCATCATGTGGGATTAGGCCCCAACTTCCTTAATAGCAAATCTTATTTCCCGTATTGATTGACTGAGATTTTGACTCTCTTGTAGCTTTCATGAGAATGAGCTAGCATTTGCAAAATGCCTGCCATCTTTTCTCAAGCCTCAGCTTCCAAACATTTCTAATAGACCTGCAGAATATCCAAAGTGGATGACGTCATTCTGAGATTCATCCTGGTATTTTTCAGTGGTGAAGGGATGGAAGCCCATAGCCATCCTGTCCAATCCATGCCTATGAACCAGCAAGTCACCTTCCACCACATAGCAACCTGCTTTTATGTCCATTTCACTCAAGGGACAGTTGAGTTGAAGGACAAAGTGCAGTACACTTTTAAATTTAGACGTTATTTTAAATTTCTGAAATAATTTAATAAATACACATTCAGCAGCACCTACCCCAGTGAGATTGGAGAACAGGACCACTGTATTTACTGATGCTAGAGAGTTGCCCTCTTCTAAAGAGTAGATCCCGGAAGGTCAAATAGAAGAATACAAAAAAAATGTAGTACATTCAGACAGATAAATGATACCTTTCTTTTCTCATTCATTGGTTTGTCATTGTTTGAAAGGATTCTGTACATTGGGTGTGCATCATGGATTTAAAAGGCATGGAACTTTTAGGAGAAGAGGGTGCTTATCCTGCAGCCCAACCTATGACAAACCGTCTTTGCAGGGATTTTTGAAAAAGAATGAATGAAGAAAGAAATCTGTGCTCATGAAGGAACAACCACAGGATTCTAGGACCCAACCACCAATTAGCAGAACTGGGTGTTCCTCCTGGAGGACCCACTTTATGTCAGTCAGACTTTTGAAGAAGGAACTTTATTTCATGTAGTTTCATGGGAAAATTTAGGTCTTCAATCTGCATTAATTTCATCAAAAGGGCCTTCTAGGAAAAGCCATCATTCAAGTTCTTGCTAAAACCAACCAACGGTTGACTCTGAAAGGAAAATAGAAGGCACGTAGAATGCGTTACCCTAAATAAAAATTCATTCTTCATCTGAAGCTTATAGACCGTAAATCAAGAATTAAACTCGTGTCAGTAAATCCAAGCAAACGCACACAAACCTGAGAGGTAGCACATCGGAAACAGAAGCCTGAAAGGCAAGCTCACGTAAATCAAACCTGTAAATCAAAGGGGAAACAATGATTTTTCTTGTCCTATGGAGTGAGAGAAACAAACTCTCTAAACCCCTCTATGCAGATAAAAGTTCTGGTTTTTATATAGGTTGATATATTTATGTACGGTGGAAGCACAGCCTGATATTAAGTAAGAAGAATGAAATATTATGATGACCACTCCCGAGAAGCAGCCCAGCAAGTAGTTCCACAGTTGGGTCATTAACCAGAACGTTTGAGAAAACACACTGTCAGCATTCGGCTGCTCTGTGCCAAGGGTGGCAGGGGGTGGAACGCTCTCTGAATCCAAAAGAGGTGGTTGTCAGAGCAGCTGCCTGGTGGTCAGAAGGGAAGGGTCTCCTGCAGCTTTGGCATGAAGCAACTATGCCTGAGAGATTGGAGAATCCACATCACAAGAGCCATCGAAGTATTTGCTCTGCTCTGTTTAGATCCCAACCTGGCTCCTGGGACTTTGCAGGTTTTAGTGCTTTGGAATGTTAATGTCACCCTTATAATGTAATTTTCCCTCATTTAAAAAAAATTCTTAAATTTAATTTACTGCCCTGTGTTTTCACAATTCCCTTATTAAGATAGCCAGATGCTCGGATCATTTTGCTTTATTGATTAAACGTTAAAAGCCATGTGCATAGAGAACTCTATTTTGTTTTGGTAAAAGGGCACTGTATAAGTTGACAATATAGCTTAGCTTATTTGCTTTAATTGGACTGACATTAAAGAAAAGGCTTTGGTATTTCCGTGTGATGCACAGTAGTGTCCCTAGGAAGCTTCCCACGTTGTATTTAATTTTTGACTTTGAGCTGCTGTAGGCACAGAGTATTTCTAATTCAACATAAAAATCTCTGACAGGCAGTGAATGGACACACACCACTCAGAGCCTATCAGTGGACATAGGATGGCATGCACAGCTAAGTAAAAGAAGATGCTTTAAAGAACATATACCCCTTGTAGGTGTATATGCTCACACATGCAGATAAAAACCCCTTGCAGTGCCTGAGAACCAGTTGCAGCTTGTTAAATGATTTCTCTTGACAAGAAACTGGGGTTGAGGCAAAGCATTCAACAAGTACTAAGGACACTTCCTCAGTGGTCTGCACTTACACCATCCTAGAGACCTCTAAAGTGACCGAGGTACGTAAAGAAAATGTTTGTCTCATTCACTCATTCAACAATATTCACCGATGGCTTTCCAGTGCCAGTTACTATGCCAGGGGCTTGAGACACAGCAACAAACCAGACAGACATTGAGCTGAGCACCAAGTCAACCTCACTTCCTCATTGAATCACTTTGGGCTGAATGTCTCCTTAATAACAGTCCACTCTTGTGGAAGGGTCAAGTAATTCTTAGGGTATTTTTGTCTTCAAACTCCAATAGGTTCTTTTATTTGGTGAAGTGTTTTCCTAGAATTATGCTAACACATGAGGACAAATCATGATAAAAGGGAGAATAAAATTAAGGAAGAGAATTAAAATGCACAACTTTCATACATACTAGAATCATAACTGTATAAAAGGATGTCATTTACAGATGAAGTCTTGGGGGAAAAAAGAAAGGATAAGGCAGTGGTTTTCAAAGTGTGCCCATCAGTGTCCACGTTGCCTAGAGACTGATTAAAACTACAGATGAAGAGGCCCAGCCTCAGACCTACTGGATCAGAGACTCTGCAGACAAGAGTCCAATCCCTGTGCAAGCCATCCAGGTGATTTGAATTCACTCTCGAGTTTGAGAATGATTAAAAAAATCATTTAACAGTGTAGCTATAAGTACACTTCATTAAAAACTTGCAGTTACATAGATGAGAAAAATCATCTAGGGCAGATCTACACAGGCAACATAAAACTGGTGGCCTAGCCAGTAATCTGAATGTTTGTGGTTGAGAAAGTTGCTTTTTCTGATTTGGAGATGCCTGATTCACAGAGCTGTTGGTCAACCCTGACCTAACGGTGCAGTTACAACTGCTCATATGTCCTGTTCTTGGGCCGCCAAACCCAGCCTTCTCTCTAGGCTGATGCAGGCTGAAACCACAAAACCTGGTCCCCTGCCTGCTTGCTGATGGGATTGGAGCACATTGGAGAAGGCCACTGAAATAATTAATCAGCTAACTCGAGTTTTCCTACAACTTCCATGTGCTGGGCACTCAGCCTGGTGCTGGTGGAGGAGCGGAGGATACAGAGAACTCTCACCCAGAAGTCACAGGCAATTTCATGACCACTCAAAGGACAAGAGACTGCAGTGACCTGGGACCACTTCCCAGAGAAGGCCACATAGTTAGTTGGGCAAGGGGTTGATAAGAGTAAACCATCCGAATGCAGTGTGAGGGTAGGAAAATCCATGGCGTGTTTGAGAGAGAGGTCTGCCTGCATACTTTAACCGTGGGAGAAAAGGTTGGAATTGTTTGAGGCAGAAGAAAATGGACCTTGGATGATATCCCAAGGTCGAAAAAGATCCATTGTAGTATTTTTCAGCATGGTGTGCTGAGATGAAGATGGAGGTTTAAGACATTTAAGACGTCAAGTTAAAAAAAATCGTCTTTCTTTTCCTCCTATGCTGCATTGGGTTAATCTAGACTTCCTAAATCAGTCATGAGTCACTCAGGCTGTGAAATGGGTCCATTTGTCAGGAAACGGGAAAGGTGACAACAGCTAAGAAAATGTAGAACAGCAGGCGTCCCAGCCAGAACCTGGCCCCAGCCCTAGAATGCGCACACGTGTATCGCCGGGGATGAAAAATGCTTGCCTGGGGCCATCCATCATCATCATCATCCACGGAGACAGTTTCCTCATCCAGGACACACTTCTCTTGAAGGGAGAGGCTGGACTCCAGGGAGGCTCTGATGCCCAGCCCCCAGAGGCTGGGTGATGGATGGCCTTGGGCACTGTGCCTCCCCAGCGCGCAGCAGGGCTGGGAGGACTGGAGGGCAGGGAGCCTTCACTTCTCAGCCAGCCGCAGAGAAGTGCAATCAAAGGCTCCAGGACACAAGAAGAATTTTTGCCTCATTTCACAGGCCGCTCCTTGAAGGCAGAGTTAACTTCTTCATCTCATTAACATTAGTGTCCACCATAAGCCCCGTGCACGTTGAATAAATGTACCAGTCTGACAGCTGGCTTAGAACACTCCCTCCTCCCCTGTTCCCAGCTCCTGCTGAAACTGGAAATTTTCAGAGTCACAAGTATCTCAGATGCCATGTATTAAAAACACTTCATGTGACAATGGAGACATCAGGATCAGAGAGGGACAATGGCCTGCATACAGTCCCCAGAAAATTCACAAATTCCAATTAGCATTATTCCAGTGACACCCCATCTCTCATAACACATGGACTTGGAAAGGACCGTTTTGAACTGAAGATCCAATAGGAATGGTGTGTTGTAGATCTCTCTATAATCATCACCTTATCAGTTGGGTCTTCCTTTAAAAAAACACCCTCCCAGAGCCCCAACTTTCACATCATGACCTGGCACTTTCCTGGTCTGCCCTATCCCATTTTTTCTCCATATCACTTATTACTATCTGGTAGTTTATGTGTTTATATTTCTATTGCTTATGCCAGCCCCCAAGAATAGGATGTCCACCTGGGCAGAGATTTGGGACATAATCTCTATTCTATCCCTAATACTTATAACATGCTTGGCCTATGGTAGACATTCAGTACACATTGGATGAGGGAGTGCAGAAATTAAAAATTAATTTTCCACAATGCAACCCATTTTCTGAGAGTCTTGGTTAAGTATGATTTATTTAGTTAGTTAATACAGTGATTACACCATGACGATCAATTCCTACAGGCAGGAGACTCTGGCCAAGAGCCTTACAGTAGGACGTTGGAACAGCACTGGGCCTCATGTCCAGCAGAGGAAGCCCAAGGACGACACCACATCACAATTTTGTTTGCATGTCTCTCCCACTTGCTTAAAGGAGTCCTGAGAAGAGAATTGCACTGTATCCCTTGCTAAAGTCCCGACACCCAGGGCAACATCAGGAAACTCTAGACCAGAACTGTCTAATAAAAATACTCAGTGGTGGAAATACTCTGAATCCGTGCTGCCTAAAAAAAGTAGCCACTGGCCACATCTGCCTATTAAACTCTTGAAATGTGAATAGTGCAGCTGATGAACTGAAATTTTAATTTTAGATTTAAGTTTGAATAGCCACCTGTGGCTGATGGCTATTATATTGAATAGGGCTGCTCTAGATTTTCAGTGTCTCTTCAATAGGTAAGCACAATCAATTTAATTGAAGAAGAACCTTTTATCTATAAGTCAAAAATTATTTGGTGAATAATTGAGTAAAAGACCTAGAAATAAAATGAGAATTGCTGATTATTGAAAATAATTGTTTTGCCATTTCCAAGAATCTACCACGCTTGGTGTTTTCCCTTCTCACATAATCAAAATTATTTTTATATAGTTCAATATTTTATATAGTTCATCTTGCATGTTCTTATGAATTATGAGTCTCATGAATACTGAGAATTGCATTTTTTAAAAATATAAATTCACTTCATCACTCTTTTGATTATTGTTAGTTATATATATTGATTTCAGCATCTTCTTTATGGCTGAGTAGAACTCCATTATGTATATATACTACATTTGCATTATCCATTCAACTGTTCATGGATACCTATGATAGAAAACTCATAGACAAATCTATACAGATAGTCACTTCATTCTTGACAAAGTCGCCAAAAACTTATGTTGAAGAAAAGATAGTCTTTTTAAAAAAATAGTGGTTGGAAAACTGGATAGCCATATGTAGAAGAATGAAAAATAGATCCCCATCTATCTCCCTGCATGAAAGCTAACTCAAACTGGATCAAATACCTAGGAGTTAGACTAGAAACTTTGCAAATAATGGAAGAAAAGCATATCAGCACTACATCATGCAAGCACAGGCATTGACTTCCTCAAGTTATTTATTTGGACTTAAATAGCACAAGTGGAATAAAGAATATGAATGTTGGTAGGCCTTAGCTATCTGGGAACAGAGTTTTGATAACATCCTCTCCAACCTCCTTTGATGGAATTATCAGATGGGTTGGATGGGGAGAGTCCTTCTGTGCTGGCTCTTGTGTGCATTGGCCTTTTAAAGCTATTTCAGGAACACTTCTCACCCTGTCCTTTTGGCACTTACTCAGATGTTCTTTTCTCTGAATTCTGAGTTGAATTAACATGGGATTAAGTTATGGTATAGACTGCAGTGGCCTCCAAACTATAGGTAGCATAAAGAGTAGAAACTCGGGGCAAGATTTCCTGAAAGTTACAGAGATCACTTCTGTTTTCTTCTTACTACTCTGAAATCAGTCCACAGTCACGCCGGGCAACAGGGGAAGTATAGTCAAGTCCTATTGACCATTTTCCTGAATGTTATACCTATTGGTTATACCTCCAACCTGCCCAGTCATCCCTATCCTCATTGCCAACGCCTTCCTACAGACCCTTATCATCTCACACTTAGATTAGTACCAACACCGGACAAGTGGTCTCCTTGTTGTCAATCTTATCTTCTTCCAATCTGTCCTCTACACATAAGCCAGAGGGATCAATTTGAAATACAGATTTGTTGGCATCTCTTCTGCTTAAAATTTTAAGTGTGAACCATTGACCTCAGACAAAAGAATTTAAAAAGTCAACGCCCTCTAGTGACAATCAGGGTCTTACTTCTTGACCCTATCTAATTCTCCAGCCTTATATTTCTCAAATTTCTGGGATACAGCCATGTTGGCACATGTTTGGTTTTTGTAAGGTGGAAGAAATGGAAGTTAAAAGCTAAATCTTTGACAGCTAACTTCCTCGGGATGCTGAGCAAGAAAACACATGTGTTTTCCATCACCCTAATGAAATTCAACATTTGTCCTCTCTTCAAACAAATATGGAAACTACCTATTCAATGCCTATGATTTCCCAGGACTTCCATAAATCCTACTTTTTATACTGTAGGACTTTTTTAGGATTTTGGAGATTATCAATTAGGAGACACATGTCCCATTGCAGTTCTTTCCTGAGACCTGGGTGCAGAACTAACCTACCCATGATGCCTTCTCACAAGAAATGGAGTAGGATTTATATAGTTTAGGTTTTTTTTTTTTTACATTCAGAGCTCAAGCATTAACTTATATAAAGAAGATTCTAATGGGGTCAATAGAAAAGATATTTACTACTGTAACAAGTGATTTTGGGTAAATAACTACTCTTTCTAAGCCTCAGTTCCCCCAACTGTAAAATGAAGATGGTCTAAGATAATTTCATACTGTACCCTAACATTTTAGGGGGATCAATGGATTTATTCAATACTTATTTTTGAGTACCCCACTATGTGCCCAGATTGATTCTGTCATGAATCAAGAGTATTTGCTTGAGGGTACTATGATAAAAATGTAAAAGATAAATAAATAAATAAACTGCTCAAATGGAGATTACATTTTAGCTGAGGATTAGGTGGTGAGATAGATATACATATAAACAAATAATACAGAACAGACAAGGATGTTGGCCACACAGAGAATCATTAGAGGAAGGTGTGGTTCACATGAATGGCAGTCTCTGAATCACATACAGGCTATCACGCAGCCATGCTCAGGTCTGGCAGAAAGTGTGTCAGGAAGAAGAATCATCAGGAGCACTGGGCTTGGTGTGTATCATGAAATGAAAGTGATTTAAGGGGTTAACTGAGACTGACAGTGGTCCTAGAGGGGGTGAAGTCAGAGGTTTTATTCTTTTTTTTCTTTACCATGTGCATTTTGACATACCTTTTATACCTATAGGTATAAATGTCAAATAGGCAACTGAGAGTTTTGTTGCTAAAGATATAAATATGGGAGTCATCAGCAAATGGATAGTTTTGTGACTATAGAATGGATGAGATCATCTAAAATTCAAATCCAACTGTAGACTGGATAAGATCCCCAGAACTTAGAAAAGAGATCTCGTCCCTTAACACTGGGCACTCCTTCATATAAAGGCTTAGTACAGAAGAATAATGCAACAGAGGTCACTGACAAGGAACAAGGAACAAAGTAGGAGAAAAATCAGGGAAGAGTGGTTTCACTCTATGTTTTAATAAATAATTCATTTTTTCTGAGTGCTTTTGTGAAGTCAAGCATGAAAGACAAAATCCCTGAAAGAACTATTGGATTTGACAACTCAGAAGGGATTAGTGACTTTGAAAACAGCAACTTCAGTGGTGTCATGAGACATGGTCCCAACAGAACAGATTAAGAACAGAAAGTGAGGTGAGGAAGAAGGTGGAGAAGGAAGTTAAGAAATCCTTTGATGAACTGGGGCAGTTTTGAGGAATTAGCTTGATGAGTGTTTGCGAAAGAAAGACAGCTTTAGTTTTATTGAAGATAAAGATATTCAGCATGATTTTAAGTTGATGGGAATTTGCAGTAGAAAAAGAGAAATTGATGGTGCAGGTAGGAAGGAGGGAGGGAGGGAGGGAGGAGGGAGAGAGAGAGAGAGAGAGAGAGAGAGAGAGAGAGAGAGAGACTGACTGACTATGAGGACTCTTGAATAGCCAAGTAGAGATGAGATCTCGTGCATGAGTCAAGTTGTTCTTCTTCCAGAGTGAATGGGTGCATAATTTGGGTTGTGGGAAGATAAATAAATTCAAAGATTGTAACACACTTTTCCGTAAGACAGGGAAGAAGTCTCAGCTGTGGAGAAGTAGGTGGGGAAGCAGGGAGACTGGAATGGGTCAAGCAGAGCTCGTCCGAGAATAGAAATTAGAGATTCATCGTATCTGCTCAGTGTTTCTTTACAAATAAAATCAGTCTTGTATTCAGGATCTGAATTCTGCCAAGTCCTTTTCATTTATCTAATTTATCTAATTACCCCATCCCAATCCCAAAAGGCAGATGTTACCTCCACTTCAGTGGATTAAATTATAACAAGATCTTGTCTCTTCAAAGTCCGCGCTTTCTTGAATCCTCACCACCAAATGAGAATGCGGGTAAGGGTTATGGATTCATTTGTCAATTCACTTCCGGAAGCATTCTCTGCCACCTATAAGGTGCTAGTGTTCTGGCTTCTACGGCACAGCAGCCTCTGCCCTTTTTGTGCTCCCCTCTCCTGCTTCTAATTGTTCTCCTTGAACAATCTAGGCTCTGAAACAGCAGCAACTAAGGCCCAGTTCTTTGCAGAGAACTGTGAACAGGCTAAATGTGCACTATTACTGTAGTGAGCCTAGGGGGATGATGGACACAACCTGGTGAGAGCCAAGGAGGCTGCACAGAGGTCTAGGACCTGGGCACAGCTAACTTGTCCTCTCTTACACAGTCCATAAAAAGAGGCCAAATCCTGCCTTTCCTTGGTCCTCTCCACTGCTGCCTCTACATCCCCCTGGAAAAAAAGCTAATTTCATCATCATATTCCTTAGCCAAAACCTTCCAGTGGAACTCCAACATCATCTCCTGCGCATGATGTCCAAAGCTCCCCTTGATTTCACCCTTTGTTTTATGTTTTTGTCTTATGTTTTCCTACTGTTCACACCTCCTCTCTCACCCAGTTCCCCCCACAACCCCCTGCCCAAACACACAAGGCAAGCTCCAGTCTGGACTACTCACAAATTTTGCATCCCACCAAATTTTCTCAAGTTTGAGGCTATTTGCTCAGATTGCTCCTCCACGTGGAAGATCCTTTCACGCCACTTTTCCTATGGCTCCCCTCTCCTTGTTCTTCAGGACTTAGCTCAGGGGCTCCAATTCCTTAGAATGTCTTTCTCTACTGATATCAATGTTCCCATCACACATATTCTCTCTCTCTTCTCTCCAACACTGAGCTTCCTTAGCACTCCTTTCTACCTTTGCCTGAACTGTAACATGTTTGTTTAAGTTGTGTGCATATCCATACCCCCACTCTACTGACAACGCTTGATGCCATACATGTGCCTTATTGATCATCTAACAGAGTACCCAGCATGCAGTGGGAGTTCCGTGTATATCCAGAGAATAAGAACTGAGTGATCAAATAGATAAATGAGTAGACTAAGGCTTATGTTGTATTCTTATCCTGTGTCTTTGATGATGCCATTCCATCTTTGAAATTACTCCTTTCCTTTCTCCATCTTTTGCTAAGTCTGCCTGGAAAACTCTCATTCTTCCTAAGATCCGGGAAATTTGGGATCCACTAGTTTGGAGGCTGATCAGAGGAATGAGTCTCTTTAAGCAAGGATCACCTTATTATAAATTAATTTTCCCTGGGTCGTTTGGTTTGGGACACTTGGAGAAAGCAGGCTCTATTAAAAGCAATTTTTCAACACTAAGCTTTAGTCCTTTTAGCTACTGTTGCAGAAGTTCTGATGTGCATTCCAGAAGGTCAAGGATCTTTTAAGTGTCAGTACATACTTCCCTTCCCCCACCAATCACTCCCTTGAGAATATTCTATTTTACAAAGCATTTTTTTTAAACAAACCTACACTTCTGGACCAATTCATCTGCAATTTGCTATACTTCATAGGGCTCAAAGCCCCCGAGTGCCTAAACTACTAGGAAAGATTTCTGGACACGTCAATAAAAGTATCCTAATGAACAACAGCTGTGAAGAACATGTCTTTAAATAAATTGATTCCAAATTTCTCTGCATGTTTCTGTGATTTTGCTTTTTAAATGGGCACCATTGACTTTAAACTTGGCCATCTAAAAGACCTGAAGGAAAAAAAAATTATACATTATTCAAAAACATTTCATTGTCTTGTATTTCTTCACCATTTTTTATTGGAAGAGGTTAATATACATTCACCCTGATTACGTCACTTTTGCTTGTAATAGCTTTTTGGAGCAAAAGGAGGCAAATTATATATCTTCCCTATTTTCCATTTGGGAAAAATTGCATGAGATACAGAAAGTGTTAGACTTATCCGGAGGAGGGATCAGAATTAGAATTCAGATCTCCTAATTTCAAAAATTACATTCAGGGTGTGGACTCCTTTGTCTTTTAAACAAAATAAAAAATATCCACATCACCAGCAGAAAGCACTTACAACAAAAATTTGTGCTACACCCTGTTTAGACTCCATCAATTTCCTATCTGACACATAATTATCATATTTGGTTCGACATTTATGTTCAACTATAAAAGGGAATGAGATCTGTGTGTGTTTTTTTTTCAAGAAGCAGAATTCACTAATTTACTTAATATTCAAAAAATCCCCTTTTATAAATTACTTATCATCCGAAATCATAATGAAGCTTTCAATTATATTTAAACTCTCTAAGGAGTGAATGAATCTGTTTTACCAGTCTTCGGAAAATAAAGAAGTAGCACTTGGAAAGGAGTTGTGATAGATGCTTCCATACTGGGTTTTAATAGCTTCGCAGATGGTCGTTATTTGACTTACTCAGGAGGCTGGAAATCAAAATCTGGCTCTACAGCCACACCATTTCCCTTCTCTCATCTACTACTCTGGACATCTGCGTTTCCTGTGGATTGTGTTCAATCAGCAATGTTGGGGTAGTAAATATTTCACCTCCTACTTTCCTTCTTACTCACTAAAAGAAGAGATCCCGGTAGATTCCCACCTCCAATATCTTCCTCCTGCCCCCTTGCCACATTGGCCTTGCCCTGTGAACAAAGCAGTTTGTGGCACCGTTCTGCCGGAGCAGAGGCAAATTCAGGGTGGTGGGAAGTAAAACAGAGAGAGGGAAGGGTTGAATTAGGACCCAGAAATTGTTGAACAGAATAAAATGAAAAGCTGTTCCCAATTTGAAAAGCGAGTTGACGTCTGTTACTCTGGTATGCAGTAAAACATGTTTTCCATCTAAGACATAATAAAAGCTACAAGCATTTTACACTGCACATTAAGAGCTGCATCTTTAAGAGAACATCGTTTCATATGGTGCACGTACGGAGTTCTCTATTTGATGATACCTCTGAACACTTAATCTTTATGGTAGAAGAGATATCCCATGGTCACGGCAAATCCCAAATGAACTGGCAAAAACACCTTTGTGGAAACGATGGTTAAGGACATATTGACATTTCATTTTTCATCCATTTCTATAAACATAAAATTTCTGTATACACTGTGTGTGGGACTGGACTGCACCACTGAGATAGCATGGATGGAGGTGTATCTTCCATGATGCGCAGAGGACAAAGAAAACCCAGGGTTGATTGAATGAGTATTTTGAAGTGAGACTCAAGACAAGCAGAAACAAGACTTGTTCTTCATGTCTAAGGACTAGGACAAACTTTTAGGTACTCAGCATGAGGTGGAATGAAAAGAGGTTTGGGGTAGCATGCCATTAAAGAACTACACAGTTCCTGAAGGGGCCATTCATGCTGAATGTTACATAAATGACTCCCTCTAGAGGTGTACAGTGGTAGTGCACATGCTCAGAAGAATGCAAATAATTTCAAGTATCTGTCAGGTGGAATAAGAAAACAAAAAAATAAAATACATTTCTAGGAACACCTTTTTTCTTCTCTTCTGTTACTATTTATTTAAAAAAATTGTGTTTTAGTCTTTTTTTCTCCGACATTCTTTCTTCACCTGTCCCAGTGTGCTGGTGATTCCCTTAACAGCCCATCTCTCTTTTGCCCTGCATTTTTTTCCTCATCATGCCATCAGCACGTGGCTTTAGCTCCTAGCTATGTCATGACTGCAAATCTTTGTCTCTTGGGAGCATCAGATCTGTGTCCCCCACCTGCATCATGGATATCTAGGCTTACCCGTGTATTCCCCTGGCTCTTATCCTCAGTATTTCCTAACTTGAACTAACAATCTATTCCATGAACCTTACTCTTTCATTTGTACATTCTAGTGAATTGCTCCCTAGTTAAGAGAATGTCAATTCTAAAAACCCAAGTTTTGGGACACATTGCTTGCAATGCATTTTGCCTATTCTGTTAAAACTGCCTGGATTTCTTCAAGCTACTTAGGAATTGTGTGACAGTCTTTATGCTAGATGATTGGCATTCAATCATCACTGACTGAACTAGTGACTAAATTAGGGAGTGCTGTGCTTTTGATGATTTTGCAACCAAGAAGATATTAATAATTGATAATACTTGTTTAACACTTGTTTATTGAGTACTGTAAATACAGTGCCTCTTGCCACCCTCTGTGTTAAATGCTTCACTATAGAGGACATAGAGGATTTTATACATAAAATATATAAATATAATTTTCATGCTAAGTCTCTAATTCATGTTAAGAATGCAAAATGAAAATATTAGAATAACAACTATACAAACAATAATTTGAAAATAAAAACTAATTTGGGGGTATAATAAGACCAGGACACTACAGAGATATGAGTTTTATATTTTATATATTCCAGGCAAGCTCTGTGGAGGAGGCAGGACATAGAGAAAAGGTGGGGTTTGGGGAAGAGTAGTAGAAACAGGGCTTTTGTGGGAGATTCCCTTGAACTGAGCATGTGGACAACAAGGATTGGTTGCTGGCTGAGATAGCATGGATGGAGGTGCAAATCTTTGTCTCTAGGGAGCATCAGATCTGTGTCTGATGCACAGAGGACAAAGAAAACCCAGGGTTAGTTAAAACCATCAGAAAACTGGGGCAGTGGCAACATGTGTGTTGAGAAGAATATCACAAAACAGTCATGGTGACATATTTGGGAAATGCAGTATGGTTTAGTGAAAGGGCTCTCAGATTGGATGGATTTGGCTTCAAATCCAAGCCCAATGTGCCTATTAACTATGTGGATGAAAAATGTCTTTAAGCTCACTGAACTTTCTTTTTCTTCTGTTTACATAATTGATTATAGATGATGTTTATAAATTACCTCTTCATTTTTACTCTTTACACTGTTAAAGTGATTTCATGCACATGGGTATACATGGTGTTCTTAAATAAAATTATTCATGAAAACCATACTATAAAAATAGTAGCATTTTAAATAGTAGTATTTTCAATAATAGTGCACTGAAATACTTGGTTGTTTAGAAAATTTAAAGTGCCTCTTCTATAAAGGATTATTCTTAAATACTTTATCTGATAAGAGTTGATACGTTTGAAGTTTGGTAAGTGTTTTACTTCTTCTTTGCAATGTATAACTTCACTTTTCATAATTATTTTTAAAAAGGGAGATTTTGAATCTCTTTTCCTTGGAATTGGACTTTAAAAATCCGATTCTTTAGCCTTTAAGGAAGTGTGGTATGGTATAAAGAGAATGGGCCTTGATTCTAAACAAACTTCCTTGAAATCCCTGCTCAGTACTCTTAAGTTTTGTGATAAACAACTTTTATATCACTGTGTCTTCCCTTAGGATATGCTTGTAGTACTATCATCTCGTAATATTAGTGTGAGGCATCAATGAGGCCACACAGAGCTAGTGCCTTCCATAGTGCCTGGCCCTGGGCAGTTGCTCCTAAAGTGCTCATTGACTCCTCTTCTGAACACATTTGGGCCTTGCCTAAGCCCAGGATCCAGGAAGATCTGTCCAGTTCAGCCTAGAGCAAGCTGGATGTTCCCTCAACATTCATACACCTCTTCTGGAGACCTCATCGGCAGCCTGCAAAAATGAAACGATGCTGGTGGGAAAGAGAATTGATTTTTTTACTTTTTAATAATTTTTTATTTATTTGTGATGTATGTGTGTATGTGTGTACTTCTTCACTTTTCATACTGGGTCTAGTGGTTCTTTACCACTGCATCACAACCCCATCCCCCTTTTATTATTATTATTTTTTTAAATTTTGAAGCAGAGTCTTACTAAGTTGCTTAGAGCCTTGTTAAGTTGCTGAGGCTAGCCTGGAACTTGGGATCCTGCCTCAGCCTCCCTAGTCACGGGGATGACAGGCATGCACCTCAGTGACCGGCTAGAACAGATTCTTTTAATATGTTAGCTTTGAAAGTTTGTTCATCTTTCTTAAAGATAAGGGAGATCACAAGCCTAATAGAATCCAAGAAATTTCTATTGAGCAAATATACATACTTCTTTTTAGGGTTACCTTTGGCTGACAAAAAAAAAAAAACAACAAAAAAAAAAACTCTATCAATGTAGATCATGTCCAACATAAAAGTAAAAAATAGATGGAAGTGTTCTATCTAACTTGACCATGTCAGCCTTTGCACATTATGAAAACCACATTTTATAAAGGAAATAATAAATTGATTCAGACAGACAGTTTTCTATGTTAAACCCATAAAAAGATCAATTTGGAAAGAGATCTACTATCTGAATAGCGCCTGTGCACCAGTAGAAAGGAAACAATAGTCTCATGCACTAAGTTTGTATATGATTATTTTTAATTCCAGAGGGAAGGGTAAACAGAAAAGAAATCCTTGAGGCTAATTCAGAAGAACAGCTAAGTATGAACTGATTATTTTCTTGCTATCTTTGGAGTTTGGAATCTTCATTCATTTGTATTTTCATTTTTGGTAATTCTTGGCATAGCTCTAGGAGAAATACACAAGTGAAAGCTACATTCATTCCATGTGTTCTGAGGAGTCAAACGATGTGGGACAAAATCTGAATTATCTTTTGCAGCTTCCTTCATAATGCTCACCCTTATGTGGAGAAGCAAATGAACATAAAATAATGGCAACAAATTAAGTAGAAATTAAGGTAATAATAAGGCAATCTTCCCTTCAGCAAAACAAAGACAATCCTCTATAGTCCATCCGTTATTACTAGTTAAGATTGATTTTTATATTTAAGCTATGTAGCACATATAACAGTGCAAATTGCTAATATTTTTGACAGTATTAGTCAAGGAATGATTACCTCAAGTAAGGTATGCTGGAATTGGCTCTCAAGGGCTCAAGAGAACTAATTATGTACATCTTTTTGCAACCATGCATTCAGAAATGTCACATTAGTAACTTGAAGTTGGCCACTGTGGGAGTATTTACACTATGGACATTGGCAAACACTAGGAATCTGGCTGGCTTTTCAGATTGCTAGTTGTTAAGCATTTTCCAATATGTCATCCATTACTGTTCCAACAAAGAAGCCCCAAACCTCGGTGGCTTAATAAAATAGTATTATTTCCTCACTGGAATGATTTTCAACTTGGGGATCTGGCAGGTAGCCTTTCACACTGTAATTCAGGACTCAAGGTCTTTTTGTCAGTGTTTCTACCAATCCCAGGGCCGTGGAGTCCTCTGCTCTATTGTCAGCAACCAGCTAACAGATGGGAGAAGAGAATGGAAATACGGAAGAGGTTTTCACAGAACTGCCCTGGACATGCTGTACATTACTTCAAAACATTTTACATTTTCAATCCTTAGGCACTTTTAACTAAAAGGAAGGTTAGGGAATAATAGTTCAGATTTATGCCTCAGAGGAGAAAGGAAATAGTTTGTAGACCAATTAGCTCACCTCTATCATGAGTACACAATAACCTTTTAAACTAGCATTTCGAGTACCTTGAAGATACTTTAAAAGGTGACTATTAGTAGTGGTAGTATTCATTTACAATAAATGTGGTTTGGAGGGATTAAGTAAACCACTTGGCTAGACACCTGCTAAGGGGAAGAGATAGAAGTCATCTTTATGGATTGATCTAATGAACCTAGGGCTTTAATGGTAGGTAACAGGAATGACTGGAACCAGCCAATCTGGGAACTGATATATTAACATCTTAACATTACAAAATGGTTCTTGCCAAAGGCAGAAACAGGAGGTACACTTAATTCCTCTGAAAAAATGATGAAACTTCAAATTAGAAAACTCACACAGTACCGGGATTAATTCACTGATATGGATTAAGTGGATGGTAACTATAGGCAGGTAGAGTGTGGCCGAAGGAAGTAGAGCCCGAGCACATGCTTTTGGGGTTTGTATTTCGTCCCTGGTGAACAGAACTCTCTCTCTTCCTCCTGATGCCTCCCTCTATGATATGCTGCCTCACCTTGGGCTCAGAGCAATGGAAACAGCCTCCATCTTTGAACTAAGACCTCTGAAACTATGAGTCCCGAATAAACATTGCCTTTTTCAAGTTGTTCTTGCCCAGTGTTTTGATCACAGTGAACAAAAGCTAACTAATTCAAACACTTGGGTATTACCAATTACTAGATCCACACATGACATAAATGCTGGGTTAAAGCTGTTAAACACATACTAGAGTAGAGAGTAAAAAGAGGATTGGGATTGATTAAAATAAATTTTGTTGAATCACAGTTCTTTATAATGTCTATTTCTGAAAGACTTGCCCTTGCAGAGCTAACAGTTTTCTCGGGAACATCTGCCCATGAATCCTTCATGTGTTTTGGACCTCTGGAACAAGAAGCTTTTTACACATTATCAAAAATTTTAGTTGAAAAGTAGGAAAAGGTTAATAGTGGTACATTAAAAAAAAATGGTCATAAGCTACAAAGGTCTATCTAGGATTGAATATTAGACCCTCAACCACCACTACCACCACCACTATGCTATCATTGATTATGTTTATTGAGCTCAAATAATTTGTGAAGCCTGGTTTTAAGGACTTTTAATGTAATACTTGAAACAATTATATTAGGTTAATACAATTCTTATCCCTACTGTACAAAATTGAGGTATCAAAGGGTTAAATATCTTTCCAAGTTACACAGGTTTTAAATGGAAGATTAAACTCACATAAATATTAAACACACCATTAACAGCTGAGTAACCTTGATGATGTTAATTAACTTATAAAATGGAGCTAGATGAGCTAGCTACATTCTGTAAGGATTAAATAAAAAGAAACATGAAGAGAGCCAATAGCAGTGCTTGATTCAAAGTAAGAGTGTGATCCATGCATGCTGTCTTCTCCCTTGACTGGAATGCATCTGAGCAGAATGAGGCTTTTTATAGTGGCAGGTATTGAATATGTTACCCCTGATAGAAGTCCTGGCAAATATGCAGAAAAAGGAGAAAAGCAGCCACAGAATGCCATGAAATAGCTCAGTGGCATAAAGAGAAGAAGAGGGCCACAGAGCATCAACTCCTAAGGCTGCAGCCCTCTTGTCTGCCTGGCTCTCAGTGGGCACCAGAAGGCACCTGCTTTCTGAGTTCTTGGCCAGTGATCAAGTTGTTGCCTACCAGCTCCAAATTGGCCTCTTGTTGTCTACTTGGTAAAAATATGGATAGATCCTTCCAATACTCTTTCCCTTGCCCATGGCACAATGGCAAGCTTTGTCAGCAGAGGATAATGGAGGCACTGCAGGAGGAGTGAGTTTTCCTTTCTGGGTCTAGCGTGCTCTCACAGTGCACTCCTGCCGCACACAGTTTGCACTCCTGCCTGGCGTGCTCAGTGCATGGATTCTCCTGCACCCAGTTCCCGGAGCAGGCACAGTATCACAGGCCCTGACTCCTGCAGCACACTGCCCCCTACAGCACTGACTAGCCAATAGCTTTCTCCAACAATCCATTCAATTAATACAGGGTCTCAAGCAAAACAACTTCCCCTGGCACCTTCAAGGGTGTATGGCTACACACCACAGAACTTGCTCTGCCATCCTGTGAGTCTGAATGTCAGTCCTGGGTTGAGGGTGGGAAACTTTTCCTGGGGTTCTTCTACTTTGTCCCTAGGGATGGGGTTGCTCCTTCTGTCTGTTATTCTTGCATTCTCTGAAGCCCTCTTTACTTCTTATTAGCCGATCCTTATTACTTCAGGGTCCTAATATAGCTAATGATTCTTTACACTAACCTTTCTCTGTTCAGATTACTGTTTGATTCCTGTCTTGTGGCATGACTGTGACTTCTGTAGTCTTTCTCTCATTATTGCCTAAGGATAATGGTAACAGTGAAAATGAAATATATTGCTGTACTGTGTTTTATATACCATAGTAAAATACCAGGACTGAACAATTCTACATGTCTAAAGAGGGCTCATGACCAGATCTTAGGCCAGTAGCAAAGATGTTAGACTTAACACAAAGCCATGAAATGAGTTAATCCAAGACATAGAACTTTCTTCAACTTCCTTAGTCCAAACACTGACATTCCATCTTCCTGAGAAGAGGTTCTATTTCTTAGTGGGTTTGGAATGTTCTTTGCCTAATTTGTGCTTCAATACTAACTTAGCTTGATCTATCCCCTTGTCATTAAAAAGTCCTGAGGAAGCTGGTTTTATAGATGAGGGAACTTTATAAACAAAAATTAGTGGCCTAAGAGTATTAAGTCATCTTCTATAGGCTCTATAATTCCAGCTGGCCTTACTTTTGGCCACTGAGAAAATCTGGCTTTGCATTTCAGTAAAATGTTGAAATTAAATTACTTTTAGCTAAGCTTGAAGTTGGAAAATTTTATCATACAGAGTGAGTAAATCACTATAAAATACTCTAAATACCTCCTGGTTTTCATTTCTTTGGCACTAAAATAACACATATAGGTTTTCTTGGCTTCTGCAAGAGTGAATATGCCAATGTACTCTAATTAAATCATTGGAAATTGTAGGGAAAATTCCTTCTTTTGGAAATAATTTTATTGGGTCAGATTCTCATCATAGAAATCTATGGGGATTTTATGTTTGGAAACGCAAAGTGAAAAAGTTAAAGAGTTGTTTTGTTCTCTCTTTAAACTGTAGGTACATCATCCTATGTAAACTTGAGGAATGATCCTATAGAAAACAGGGGAAAATGTGATTCTTCAGATAACAATTGGATAGAGCTGGACAGGACAAGGGCACAGCTTGTGGTTTCTAGAAACTCAAAGCAACATTGAGTCACTGTTATAGGAATATGTATGACAATCCAATCAATTAAGGCAATTTGCATTGGCTTATGATCTTTCTATTTACATTGAAACATGGGAGCATAGTTTAAACTTTGAAAGGTTTAAAATGCAGCTCTCTGTCATTACATGACTTACTTCCCCCAAAATATTTCCAACTAGAAATTTTCCGAATTTCATCACTTCGTAACATCTGTTAATGAATGATTGTCTGTTTTGGAAATTAATAAAAATGACTTGGACCTCATTACCACTAATAACAATTTAAGCAAATGCTTAATTTTAATGCAAGGTTACTTAGTAAAAGGGCAAGGATTTGAAAACCTCAAAAAGGCTCATAAATAGCAGGATCTAAAACTACAAGTTATTAAAATGCTAAAATATATTGAATATTTTTTTATTGTGAAGGAAGAAAGTATAAAGCATTTTTAGAAATATTTATATTTGAAATATATATATGTGTGTATATACATATATATGTGTGTGTATATATATGTATATATATGTATATGTGTGTGTTTGTGTGTGTGTGTGATATATATAGTGTGTGTGTGTGTGTGTGTGTGTGTGTTCTTAAAAGAATAAATTCTGCCACAATTCATTCGGTAATAGATTTCTGATACCTGAGATTTCTACAATTAGTTTAAAACATGATACTCTATTCCATTTGTCAGAATCAATATAACTCAAAATACCTACTGCTTTTTGAATACTCACTATCCTGTAAGTCCTTTCCACATATTATCTCACTCAACATAATGTCTGTTTTCCTGGTTTGGGAAATTGAAGCCCAGAGAGGTTAAGAAATTTCCTCCAAAACATAAAGCTGGTAAGTGGTAGAAATGGAGTTTGACAGAGAATTATCTGAAAATATGCACATTTACATTTCCACTATCTCACATTGCTTTTTCTTGATTCCGTGGCTAATATGGGTCATTTTGGAACATAGCGGGTAATTTGGTACTACAGGAGAATTTGCTTATTTTTGAAAAAAGTATTTAAATTCCAAAGCCATGAAAGAGATTTTATGTACTCCTCCTTTTATTATTTTTAGCTCCTTATTTTCTCAGTTCATTATTTTAAAAACTTAATGCATGTTTTTATTTCAAGTCAAAAATATTCCTTTTCAAAATGTATTGACTTTTCTAATGTAGCTTTGAGCCCTTCTTAAAACAGTCACTGCCTGGAAGCCTGAAGAAACTCAATGCTATTTCCAAGTGGCTCTAACCCTATGAGGGAATAGATTTGGCACGGGGAGAACCTGGCTCAGCAGATTTCAGCAGTCTTAGCCCAAAAAGCCAATTAGTTTGAAAAGATAGAACATCTGAAAAGGTAAATTATTAGTTCGGTTGCAACTCTACGCGTTACATGTGTAGAAATGCAAAAACACATTTGTCCCAAGGATTTATCATTAGCTGCCACATCGGACAGTAAGAAAACAGATATGGTTACATAAACACATGAGTCACCTTTTATAAAATATAATTTTCCATGTAAGCAAGCTATTGATAAATGTGGAGTCTAAGACATTTTCTCTTTGGCTGTTGTAAAATTTTCTACAAATGATAAGAAAGAACATCTTTAGATGCAGTGAGTTCAAGAGGATAACTTGTCACTGAGGCCAGGGAGCCAAGAGGTCCCAGCATGTCTCCATGTCCTCATGCAGGCACGTTTGCCAGGAGCCTTCCCTGCCTGAGATGAGTCATGGGTCTTGTGAGTTGCCTCTGGTTTAGGAGAAGAGAGGCCCAGCTCCCTCCTAAAGTCTTCTGAGGTCGGCACTGTTTACATATCTTTTATCTTTGAATTTAGGGACTGTTTTCTAAATAAGAATAGATAATACGATGCAAAGTGAACAGAGTTTGGGTTATATCCACTCTGTGTATCTTAATCCAGGTGACTCATGCTTCTGTGTCTCGTTTTCAAAATAAGCACTTAGCTGTTTCACTGAAATTAAGAAGGATGGGAAAATCTGGTTGTTTTTCAAAAATCTTTATTATATGGTCCAGTTATAGAATTAATGACTGTCCAAAAAGTACCAGCTAAACACTGATATCAATTGTAGCTTCAATAAAAATCAACACCGTCATGCCCCGATACCCTCCTAACTTCTGGCCCCTGGAAGTAGTTCAATAGTGCCTCCCCTCTCCTCAAGTCCTCTCCCCCTTCTGTCTTTGTTACCTCTCTAGTTAGGATATGTTTGCATTTGGTCATATTAGGCTGCAACTAGTTTTCATTTTGTCTGCCTCTCTTCTGCACTGCACTGTGAGACTCTCAAAGATGAACTATGTCTTCTACTATTACAGCATGGTATTAGCATTAAAATAGCCACAAAGACCAATGGAGGAGAATAGAAGACACAGAGACAAACCCACACGCTTGCAATCATATGATACTTGACAAAGATACCAAAAAAAAATGTTGGAGAAAAAAAAATTTTTAACAAATGATGCTAGGAAAACTAAATATCCATATATAGAAGTATAAAGTTATATTTCTATTTTTCACCTTGCACAAAACGCAAGTCAATGTGGATCAAAAATCTAGGAAGTAGACCAGAAATCTCGCAACTGCTAGAAGAAAACAGAGTCAACAGTATATCACATAGGAGAAGGCACTGACTTCCTCTTGAAGAATCCTAAGATGTAAAATCAAGAATTAGTAAATGGAATGGCATCAAATTAAAAAGTTTCTTTACAGCAAAGGAAATAATTAAGAGCATGAAGAGAGAGCCTACAGAACTGGAGACAAATCTTTTCCAGCTACTTCTTTGACAGGGGTTAATTCAGAACACATAAAGAATTTTTAAAAAAATGAATACAAAAAAATCAAATAGCTCAATTAAAAATGGGCAAAAGAATTAAAGAGACATTTGCTAGCAAGGATGTGAGGGAAAAGATACACTCATACATTGTTGGTGAGACAGCAAATTAGTACAACCACTCTGGACAGCAGTGTGGAGATTCCTGAAAAAGCTAGAACTGGAACCACCATATGACCCATCCATCCCTCTCCTTGGTATTTATCTGAAAGCACTAAAATCAGCCCATTATTGTGACGTAGCCCCATCAATGTTTATAGCAGCACAATTCACAGTAGCCAAATTATGAAACCAGACCAGATGCTTATCAACAGATGAATGGTTTAAGAAAATGTGGCATATAGACAAAGGACTTTTATCCAGCCATAAAGAAGAATGAAATTATAACAATTGCCAGTAAGTGAGTGGAAACGGAGAACACCATGCTCAGTAAAATAAGCCAGACTCAGAAAATCAAGGACTGAATGTTTTATTGGTGGAAGGTAGAAAAAAATAGGGGAAAAGGGGTTGGGGATCAGATATTGTAAAGACAGAGGATATGAAGTGAAAGACAGAGACAGAGAAGACAGGAGGAGGGAGAAGAAAAAGAAGAGGAAATGTGGAATGAATGAATGAATGAATGAATGAAGTTATTATATGCACATATAAATATATCACAGGGAATTTCACCTTAATGCATATGTAGAAAGCATCAATGAAATTATATGGTTATTGTTTTGTATTGTGTGTATGTACAAATATGTAACAACAAATCCCATCAGTATGTACAACTACGATGCCCCAATAAAAAGCAGGAAAAAAAAATGAATGAAAAAACAAATGAGCTACAGGAAGATCAGTCGAGTAGAGAAGGAGAATAGGGGGAGGGAGAAGAAGAGGGAAAAGGGAGAAGTGGGATGGAAATGGAGCAAATCAAATTCCATGGATGTATGATTTGATCAAAATGAACCCAATTACTGTGCATGACAATATGCTGTAATAAAATAATCTAATCCATCCTTCGTACTTGACTGTCACAGAGACAGTACTCAATAACCTTGTATTTCAGTATTGTAGAATCCTGAAAATTTGAACCAGCTTACTAACCAGGCACTTAATATATAAAGGGTAATTGTCAAACTTATTTGATTCTAGACCTCTAACATTAAGAATTCTGGATTTTGTTAGGGTAGAATATTTCTAATAAAGACGAATTTCAGGATAAGTGTGACTTACCTTTTCAAATCTTATTATTTTTCTATTCTAATACAACATGACTCATGGCTAATGGTATCACAACATAAAATATTTTAAAAAGAAAAAAAATTGCATAATTCACCACCCTAATAACATTTCTACCAATACACTCATGAAGCATATTTCTGCCTTTGGTTATATGGATATTTCTGTTGAACCCCTGCAGACATAGGCAATTATAACCTTAATTGAATTAAATTGTTGGGGAAAATACTGTGGAAAAAATGACAAAATGGCTCCAAATTTTCTTTTCCATGTGGGAAGTTCATATGGGGGTACTTGATTCAAATTATTTGGAACTTCTCAGTGTGAATGTTCTCTTTAGTATTATGTGTGTTTCTCTATAAAAGAAATTCATCATGGAAAATGGAAAATGTGAAAGATTAACATAAAGCAAAAAACACACATAGACCTAAATAAGCTTATAGACAGAGAATTACAATCAATGTTGGATATATTTTTGTCTATGCTTTATTCCTTATATTGTAAAATAAATGTTAATATTATATTGTATATAAAACTCCACCTTGTTTTTATTTTTGGTTCGTTAACCTTAATACTTAACTTCCTACCTTGTCACTGTAGAGTCTTAGGAAAAGCTAGAGTTCTATATCATTCCATTATTAACAATTATCTTTTGTAATTTAATTAACTTTCCAGCTTGGGCTTTTTAATCAGAACTGGTTTTTGCTATAATTAACTAGTTCTTTAATACATGTCTCATTGGACATAAATCTTCACATCGATTTATGACTATTTTCACTAATTAAATGGGAACTTTGTGAGTTCTTGCTATCTATCACCAGTTTCAAATTCAGAAAATAGAGAAAGGCCTGCATTCCCATCAGCAGAAAGAGAATTTTATTTTCTTATACGTTTAGCAACTTTAAACATTATGACATATGTAGGGTTATTTTTAGATTTTTTAAGTTTACAAGTACAAAAATGTATAGTATTTTCTTGTGATTAGAAAAATAACCTTTCATAATTATAGTTAAAAATAGACTCTTGGTTCTTGTTTAATAAAATATGCATAATAAGCACACTGGAAAATTTATGCATAAAAAGAAAACAGGTAAGCCACTGTGAAAAATGTGTATCATGTTTTAAAAGTAAAATAGCTTGAAATTTAATAATTCCACACCTAGGTGTATCGTCAAAAGAGTCAAATGCAGGTCTCAAAGAGAAATGTTCATAGCATCATTATTCACAGTAGCTAAAGTGTGAAAGCAACTCCGGTTTCCACTGATGGATAAGTGGATAAGAAAATGTGTGTATGCATATGATGAAATATTATTCCACCTAAAAAAGGAAGAAAATTTTGACATATGCTACATGGATGAACCTTAGAAATTCTGCTAAGAGATAATGCCAGTCAAAATAAGATAAATGCTATATAACTCCACTTACATGAGGCACTTAGAATAGTCAAAATCATATAGGCAGACAGAATGGTGTTTTCTAGAGGAGGGATAGAGAGTCGTTAATAAATGAATATAGAATTTCAGTTTTGCAAGATGGAAAGAGTTCTGGAGATGGGGGTGGTGATGATAGCATAACAATTTCAAAGTGTTTAATGTCACTGAATTGCATTGTATGTTAGCAAATTTTAGGTAAGATGCATTTTACCACAATAAAAATAAATATAAAAATCTCAGCATATACATGGTACTATTTGTAAAAAATGGACATATATATGTATGTAAACTCAGAAAAAATTCTACATATGCTATCAAGTAGAAAAAACAATTTGTAAATTAATATGTATAGTATATAATTAATTATATTTTCATACCAATGAAGAATACTTGAATATATCTGTAAATAAAAAAGGCCTTAGAAAGGATAATTTGTAATATTTGATTACAAACAGAATCAGTTGTTTCAACAGCCACAAATTACTGTTTTAATTTAACAAACTAAACAAAAACAATATTTTCCAGTTTGAAGTATACCTTTTACTTGTGTGATGGTAGAAAGAGTAAATTTATGATGCTAGGTGATTATGTGTATATATCTCCTGGGTATTCTCTACATATTGATTCAGTCCCATTTGGGGAAGTTTTGTCAAGAATATAAAAAAGCTTTGAATAGTCAGAAGCTATTTAATAAAAAAATAGTAAAAAGATATATATGATACAAAACCTATATATGAGGAAATCTTTTTTTGCTTACATTCTTCCTTTACTTTCCATATGATCTATGATATTTAGTTTTAAGGATTTGTTGTTGTTGTTGTTGTTGTTGTGTTTTGCTTTTGTTTGCTAAAATATAACAAGAAATGAAAGACTTGTAAAATGACTTATGTGGGAAACTACTCAGTGGTCCTTCTGTAGGGCTGAATGTAGTTTAACGTCAATCTCCAGTTCATGCCTTTAGTAGTCCTCTCATGCATGCCAATGTTAGCTGCTGCCCCTCCGGCTGTTTTTGATTAATGGTGTGATAAATAGAACATTATTAGACAGCTTTGGAGGTTCTTGCATTAGGGCTTCCCTTCCTGATGTTCTTAGAACCCTTGGACCTCACATTATATTTGGGCCTTTGGAGGGTGAGAGAGCAGGTGGACAGGGTCCCTCCTGGTTATCTCAGCTGTTCCTGACCCGTCCACCAGCTTAGTGCAGACACATAAGCAAGCCCAATCAAGATTAGTCAAGCTTGATCCTGAAAGGATTAGTGCTTGGGCCAATCCTAATTGTGGACATCCAGAATACTGAGCTATGTAAATGGTGGTTGTTTTAAGATATAAATATCATTGGTTGGTTACACAGCAAAAACTAAATGATACCCCTTTTATCTACATGATTTTTTAAAAAATTTCCCTTGCTCATACTTAACTGAAATTCATTTTTAATAGCTTTTCTTTTCTAGTTTTCATAGAAACAACCTTTTTCCTTCGTATTTTATCATTTTACCTAACTTTTAATTATATTCAGTTAGTATAATGGCAAGTAAAACTATCATAAGCATATCTAGGAAGAAAACCAATTGATTCCTGGTAATTTTAGAAATTGCTAAGGGAAAACAGAAGTGTGTGTGTGAACTCCAGAGCAACCTATCCTCATGAGCACTCATCTCGTTGCTGGAAAGAGTGAGTGAATGGCATCAGGGCCCAGGCGATGCTCTAGAAGATCTACTATGTTGGAATGGCTGCATCCTATTACACTGCTAATATTTTAAACATCCTAACATTGCTGTGTCTCCCGCTTGAGTCAGAAAATGTCTTTTTGATCATTTAAAACTTTTCAACATTCCATTTATACTTTATGTAAATTGCCTCCTAAACATTTTTAAAAGTAAAAGGAATGTTTAAAATATTAAATTGAATTTTTGAGAGATATATAGTCTTATTGTATTTCAAAACATCAACATTGTTCATTATGATAAGAAAATATTCACATTAGACCATTTCATTGATTTGTAATATAGATAAAATTTTAAAAAAAATACCCATCATCCCAAACATTGGGCAAAATCAACCTAAATAAACAGTTTCAGTAAGCTCACTCTATTAGTAAGAATAGGTATTACAAAGTTTCTATAACAAACAATTCCAAAAACTTCAGTGGCTTAAAATAATACACTTGTTATTCTTGTTGATATGTCATACTCAGTCCCATGTTGGTAGACCATGGTTTCTGTTCTATCTGAAACTGTTCCATCTTATCAGACAACTGTCATCCACATTTGGTCTCCATGAACCCATTAAAAAAAGTAAAAAGGAGGATATTGCAAATCTCATAACTGTCTCAGAAAATTGACACATGACACTTCTAATCACACTTCTTGCCCACTCCCCCTCCCCCCAACAAATCAATGGCCTAATCTTTTCTGGACTAGAGGTGAGAAATGTGATTTAGCTCTGTCTGTAAGAAGAGGAGACAAGATTGGAAACCATCTGTATAGTCTCTGCCACAGTTCTTAGACCTACTTCTTCGTGCCATAAACCTTGAGGTATAAATATTCTGTTAGTTATAATGAAGGGCTGAGACAAATAGGCATTGAATTTGAGGGTCTGGTGATGTAGACATGGTCGAAAATTCAGCCATATGTTCTTGTCTTCAAACTGGTGCGTTAGGCATTTGAACATATTGATGGTTTTCTCTAGAGTTCAGATACCTTTTTCTAAATGCTGGAAATAAGGAATTAATCAATTTCCAATTTTAAACAGAGATTGGAAAATTGTTCTAGGAATCTTCTGGGGTGATGTTGGTGCCTGGGAACTGACTGAGATGGGACCTCAGAGGGGCTCCCTGACCTTCCCGATCACTTCCTCACCCCACATCTACTGACACCCTGGGTGGAAATCCAATATTCTGGTTTATTAGGAACAGATTTTTCCCTTCTGTACATATTTCTTCTCAACTTCAAAGCCTTAAAAGAAGAGACTTATAAACATGCTCTCTCTCTCTCTCTCTCTCTCTCTCTATATATATATATATATATATATATATAATATATATAATATATACACACACACACACTCACAGATATATATATATATATTTAAAACTTTTCTTCATCTCATTCATACGGAGTCTTTTTTAATAAATGCATTTAATTTATGTGGTTTTTATTGAGCACTTACTTTGTGACAAGCTCTATTTGGGGAAATGGAACTACAAAGATAACAAATTAGAAATATGCCTTTGAGGAACTCAAAGTCTAATTCATGAAACGCCACTATTCATTTGTTTAACACAAAGATGATTCAATGAGCTTCTACATATGAATTGGGTTTTGTTCTTAGGAACTGGTTAGGGTGATAGTTAAGCAAATCAGTCACCTTGGGGGAGTACTATAAAGGAAAACACACATAAAACAATGGTGAGGAACTGACTGAGATTAGGTAACAGATCTTTACTGAAATTCAAACTCTGTAGCCAGTGATAAAACAGGCAAAGTAATTTGGGTATGTTCAAAGAAAGAAAGGAGGTCAGGGAGGATGGAGGATGTGATTGAGGGAATCTAGGCAAGTTGGAGGCTTTATGGAAGGTTTCTTCCTCCTGTATTTTTTTACCCCTTACCTTCTCAGAGGAGGTCTTCTCCAAGGAGGCCTGAGTGCTCCTGGCTGCAGCCGGGTAAGCATTCTGTATGTCATTCATTACTTAGAGCTGCCAGAACAAAGTTGGGGCTAGAAGTGCTATAGCAAGGTGTCAGGAGGGTTAGTGTCTCCTGAGACCTCTCTGCCTAGCTTGCAGATAGACATCTGGTATTCTCTCTGTATCTCTGTGTCCCTAATTTCCTTTTTTAAAAAAAAAATAATAAGGAAACTAACTTTATTGGACAAGACAAGGGTATGCCCTTATGCCCTAATTTTACCTATTACCTCTTTGAAGACCCTGTCTCCAAATACGGTCTTGTGCTGAGGTACTGGGGCTAGAACTTCAACATACAAATCCTGATTCAGTCCATAATAAACACCTTTACGGTAGGAGGATTATTTCTCATTACAATATGAAATATGTAGGAAAGGGTTTGGTGATGAGAACATTATAGATTCTGACAAAAGTACAACTTTTAATAGAAACTGGAAACTATTGGTAGTTCATTACAGTACTGCTTTTAAAATATCATTCTTGTTGCTCTGTAACAAATGAATTTTCTGAATACATGAAGAGAGGTGGTTGACTAAATGAAGGAGATGCCAATAAATGTTCAGATTCAGGAACTATTTTGAGGTAAAGTGAGCAGAATTCATTGATAGTGGATGTAGACATTAGCAGTAAGAAAGGAATCAAAAAAGAACAAAGATGGCGGGAGCCACAGACTATAGTCTTGGATTCCAGAATGGACTCTATGTGATCTTGAATAATTGATCTGCAAAAAGTCAGGAAGAGCAGTTTCCCCTTAAATTCTTTAAAGAATCTTAACTCTGTTACCCCCTAGCAGGACACTAAACTTGTGAAATAACCTCTCGAAGCTAAACCGCCTTCTAATAAAATGGATATTATATTATCTGTAATTTGGGTAAAACTTCAAATTTTTATTTATGAAAATCGTAGATAACTAAGTTGAAAACTTTAATGTTACTTCATAAGGATAATAAAAAGGTCCCAGATTAATTTTTTTCTAAAAGGATTCATACTTGTTGAGAATTTATTTATTTCTTAAGACATTGCTGATTCATTTTAACTTAAAATCTTAAGCATAACTTAAAGAAAGATCAGCACAATGGTGCCCTCCAAATATCACCTGCTTGTGTCTGACTGACTCTGTGTAGAGTTTCAGCCATTGCGTAATTATCTAGCCTGGAAAGTACTGTTGAAAATAGCATCATGTTAGTCATAGATACCTAAAGGTACATAATAATGAAGTGACTTAATAAGGACCCTGAATTGTGACAGTTAAAACTTACCCATTGCCAACACCAATCAACCAGCTTTTTGTTACTTGTCCCTTTGAAAAATGATTTGATTTTAGCTTCTCTAAGGGGCCCTCAAACTTGGGGATCTGGGAGAGTTAGCCAACTGCCTTCAAGTCCTAACATAGCTGGGTCCCCCCACTCTTCACCTGCCCTTGCCCTGGAGAGAACATGAGCTTCTGAAGGCAGCAGTACAGGTTTCTAAACTCAAAAGTCCACAGAAGGGCTCCCCCACCATCCACTGCTCCTTGATTCCAGGCCAAGTGTGCGCTGGAGCTTCTGGGCACCAGGGTGAGGCAGAAATATGTAACCTGAGCCAGGCTGGAGGTCAAGTTTTGTTTTCCTTTCACGACTTGCTTGCTGCTCCCCTGGAAACAGCTTCAGGGAGTGTTCTCCCCCTCACCTAATCATTGCTCCCACCTTCTTAGCCCAGATCCCCGTGGAGAACTGAATGCTCCTGGCTGAAGCTGGGAAAGCATTTTTCACACCTTAAAGAAAATGTGCAGATTGAGGGTGGAAGGATTATTTTCCATTACAATATGAAACATTCTGGCTCTTTTCCCAGAGTTTATAACAGGCTTGGAAAAGCCTGCCCCCTCCCCCCCCCACCCCCAAAGTATAGTCCTAGAAACCATCGAGAAATGAATTGGGAAGTCTGGGCTTCACATCTTCCAGGGAAGGAGAGCCCACGCCAAGGGGAAAGTTGGAGCACTGGCCTTGTTATCTGCTCAGGTCAAGGTTACCCACAGAGTCCCTTCATGCCTTTTCAGAGCCCCATGGAGGTTGATATATTAATTGAGGTTTAACTTAAGGGTCCCAGAAACTAGAGAGATGGCTAAACACAACAATAAAAATGTCTGCATCCATTGACCTGTCCCTTTGATTATCTTTGATACCATTTATATTTCAATTCCACTATTGAATAACGGCCTCAGAAACCAAGTTACATACAGTGAGTAATGCTATCAATGCTTATTTCTTGCTTACATCACAGTGAGATGGTCATGTGATTGGCATGATTCCACACAGTGGTTTAGGGACCAGGAAATTTCTATTTCCAGGGGCTTGGAATTTTTCATCAGATCCTCTTCCTTCTGTTCACAGGACCTTGAAGGAGACTTTAAGAGCTGGAAATGGAAGTAGAGCAGTGTACTATGCCAGTGTACCATTGGCCAACTCCAACTCCGGAAAGTCTGGAAAATGTATTATGCTGAATGCCAAAGAAGGAGAGGAAATTCACAGATGTCAATGAGCACATTTCTGCTGTCTCACAAGAATAAAAGTGTCAGTCTGAATTGTCATCAGTCCTTGCATATCAGTAAGAATGAAGGGTTTGAGATAAGAAAAGAGCCCTTGGGGACCAGGAAGAAGAGAAGAAGGGTGTATTGTTGGAATAGTTTCTCATGCTTCCTTTCCTATCTATTGTCTATAGTCACAGACTTTGTTTTACAGCAGGTTGTAGAATTTGTTTCTGCACTTTGACTATATGATCTTTACCTGTATGCCCCTCATTCCTGCCAACTTAAGAGTACAGGAAATTTGCTACAAGTTTCTGAATGTCTAGCACTTACCACAGGACCCAATTTATAATAGATGCTCTATGACTTTACCATGATGAGTAATGCATTACTATCAAGAGCACCTAATAGCAACCTTAGTTCCCATTTACTGTCTCATAGTGTCAAGGCATGTGTAACTGGCTTCTGTTTCAGGTTCTCACTAGTCTTTAATTTTTAATACATAGGAAGGCTGCATTCTGATCTGAAGGCTCAAATGGTGAAGACACTGCTTCCAAGCTCACTCAAGTAGTTAGCAGAATTAATCTCATCTAGGGCTGAGGTATTGGCCTCTTGCTGGCTGTCAGCCAGAGACTGCTCTCAGATCCCGGAGGCCTTCTGCAGTTCATGGTCCTGGGGCCTTCTCCGTAGACCCTCTCACAACATGGAAAAAGCTCTAGAATCAGCTTTCTAGCAAGACAGAGTCTTATATACTGTGTCATAATGCTGTGTCATAATGATTGAGTAGCATTCTGTCACGTCCACCGTATTCTGTTGGTTAGAAGCAAGTCACAGGTCTCACTCAAGGAAGGGCATTACAATAGGATAGAGATACCAGGAGGTGGGAACCATGGAGACCACCTACAAGGCTGTCTTCCCTATGAGCTGAATTCTAATTTGATGAGAAAATGAATAGATGAAAATGGAAGGACCAGAAATACAGAGACTGGTCGTGAAGTAACCTATACTGTTCACACTTTGCAAACTTAGAATCTCGCTCTTATCCCTTATAACATTGACAACTATACTTACCTCACAGAAGTGTGAGATGATTTAAAATAGAAAATTTACATAAAATATCTATGCTAGCAAAAGGAGGTATTCAACAAAATTTCCTTTTCTCTAACTTGCTGATGTTCTTGGTAGATCACTTCCTCATGCTGGGGCTTAGCTGACTCTTCTCCAAATGAGCAACTTAGTCCCTGAAGATGTTCTGGAGGCCACTGCCAACTTGAAAACTCACACCACTGGACAATGATGACCTGACCTGACAGTGACTTGTACGTTGTCTCTCCTTTAAAAAAAAAAAAAAAAAAAAAAAAAAAAAACTTGAAAAAAACTCAAGGCAAATGATAAGGGGTTTCCCTCCTGTCACATAATCATGGACTTAAGGGCAAAGGAAGTATTTCTCTTTGGCCAGCTAGGTGGAGAAACTTTAGAAGCTGGATATAAAAAGATTAGCCATTTAAAACTTTGTATGAAATATTCAGCGATTTGATCATCTGGTTCATTTTATATATCACTGTCCTTCAAAATGCTTGAAATCTTCAGGCAGAGAATTTTGATATATATTCTTATCTCTTTAAGCCTTTATTAATAAAACACAAATTTAGTTAAAAGAGCCACAATTCTATCTCTACTGCAAATTAAAGAGGAGGATTTCTGACGGCTTAAAAATCTGGAATTAGACACTTTTTGCTTAATTTAATTAAAATGAAATCAATATACTTCCTGGGGGGAACAGATGGAAAAAAAAATGAGGTTCAAGTCAACACTTGGACTGATAACCACACTGGCTGAGCATGCTTTGTGTTTACTGCTCATCTTGCTGTGCAATTCTTCTGGGCTTCTACTTCTCACACTCAAAAATTCCTGTTTTCCCCTAACTCTTTTTCTTGCCATCTCTGCTGGACGCACCCAGAAGAATCCAGGGGAGTGGTAACAGAATTATCATTCGGCCTGAGGTCATTTCCCGGTTTTTTTCCTTCTCAAAATGAGGTGTTTGAATGTTTAGAAAATTCAGCCAGCATCCATTTAGCTTGGAGGAACTCTCTGGGGGGCCTTCTTTCCTCTAACAAGGCCCTTACAAATATTTCCAGGGGCATTCAGAGGTGTCCTGACTCCAAAGAGAAAGCCTTAAGTCTATTAGGTTGACAATATACCTGTAGAAGCAAATTGAATTTAGAATTCAAGACAAAGTCACATTTTCAGGTATATTTTCTTTGTCTTGAATTCTGAAAGCCTGCCCCACCTGGGAGGCAGCATGCTCCAGGGTAGAAGACAGGCATGTGCTTCAGTGAAGGAGGCTCACTTGTCTTGCTCTAGACCTGCCTCCTAGACAGAGCAGGGAGTTCCCTACTGAGAACTTCGAGGCTGCCATGACAAGTCATAAGAGCTTGGGAACCTCAACACAGTTCTGGAGGCTGATGTCCACAATCCAGGTGTTGCAGGATGGGCTTCTTTCAAAGGCTCTAGAAGAGAACGCTTCCTTCCATCTTCAGGCTTCCAGTGGTCCAAGACATTCCTTAGTTGGAGGCAACATAAGACCAACAGCTGCCTCCTCCTTCACATGACCTCTCTGTCTGTGCCTTTTTCTTACAAAGATGCTTGTCATAGGATGTAGGGCCCACCTGGTTAACCCAAGATGTTCTCATCCCAAGATCCTTTATTTAAATCCCTAAGGTCCTTTTTACAAACAACGTAACAGTTACAGGTTTCAGGAGGATAGACCTTTCAGGAATCTCTCTTCAACCCGCTACACTTTGTAAACAAAAGTTTGAAATCCGGAAATAGCAACCTGGAGATGATCTTTGAACAGCTGTTTATTTGGCAAATCTTTGCTCAGTGCTCACTTTGTCCCTGATACGACTGGGTCCAAGTTAGACCATAGCAAAAACAAACAAAAAATATTTTGGCCCCATTCTCAAAAAACGTCCAATCTATTGGGAGAGAAAGACAAAGGTGATTAATCAGAATCTTTGATTTGAGGTGGTGAGTGCTAGAAGGGTATACAGATTTAATTTTAAGAATAAAGTGACTGTTGGAGTTGAAATAACTCCATCCAGTGTTCAGGGAGTGCCAGGTGATCAATCCTCCAGGAAAGTATTTATTTTTTACAAATATTATTAAGAAAAAGAAGAGGGTTTGATTTCAGGAAAATAAATCATTATTTACTGTTATCATTATGTAAAAGTACATTTGATGTTGCAAAAAAGAGATCACTAGGAACTAGAGGTGGTGAGATAATAGAGTAACAAAACATTTTCAAGTCATACCCTAAAATTATCCTCAACTACTCTTTATTAAATACATATTCAGGGGCTGGGGTTGTGGCTCAGTGGTAGACCGCTCACCTAGAATGTGTGAGGCTGGGTTCCATCCTCAGCACCACATAAGAATAAATAAATAAACAAAAGGTATTGTGTCCAACTACAATTGAGAAATAATTTTAAAAAAAATACATATTCAAACTTGACATTCTTAGAAGTCAGGGTTATCAGGGTCACCTCTTCCAAACTACCTGAAGCTCTAAGCTCAAGGGACTGCCCCAAATGTTGGCATTTCTTTCTCTTTTTTTAATATTTACTTTTTAGTTGCAGTTGGACACAATACCTTTATTTTTATGTGGTGATGAGGCTCGAACCTAGGGCCTCCCACGTGCTAGGTGAGCGCTGTACCGATGAGTCACAACCCCAGCCCAATGTTGGATTTCTAAGGCCGTTCCTCCCACATCTTTTGTCTCTTGTGTATTCAGTTCCACAAGTCCTGCAGGTTCACTGCCCATCATATCAGGATTCTCTCCACCTCACATCTTCTTGCTTGAAGTTTTGTGATGCCCTTGTCATTAGTCCCATCCTTTTCCACCATCCATTCTCTACTGACCAATAATTATGTCTCTTGGAAACACCAACCATCTTATTCCCCTGCTTAAAAACCTGTAGTAGCTTTCCATTGCACTCACAATAAGAATGGAATAAGGTTTCCATAAGACATTGGCTGAGTATTCCTCTCTAAACTCATCTCCCGTCCCTCTCCTCCCTCAACATAAGTCCCAGGCACAGTGGCTTGCTTTCTGTTTCCTGAACAAATAAAGGGCTTTTGCATCTGTGCCTGGAAAGCACTCTCCCCTTCCATCTTTCCAGGTCTATTTTTAAGGATTAAGCTTAAATATCTCTCTCTTAATGAAAATCCCCCTAATCACTAATCTAAATTATGCCATCTCACTCATTCTCTGTTAGCTGCATCCTCACCATCATGCCATCCTGCTTTATTTTCTTTATTACTCTTTTAATAGCAAAATCATCTTCATTTATAGTTACTTGTTTATTGCCCATCTGCTCTCAATAAATATAAATTTCATGAGAACTAGGAACTTGTCTGTGTGTTTTACTATTGTGTCCCAAAGTCTAGATCAGTCTGAAACACACAGCAGATGCTTAATAAATATTTACTCAGTGACTGAATAGCAAATTCAGTGTCATCTCCTATTCTCTATTACTTAAATGTATTGTTTCTTAATGCCATCAGCTCTGTGAGAGCAGGCATCATTTCGTTTTTCTCCTTACTCAATACAATTTTCAACACACATAGCTGTAATTGATAAATATATTTTAAACATTTTTTGAAAGGGAAAAAATGGGATTCTAGGATTTCTGCTGAGTGCCATTTGGGTCTGTCTTGTATTTTAGGGACTATGCCTGGTCCACTGTCCTTTGCTGTTTATTCAATGATATCCAGGCTGTTTTTCTAGTCAGTTTCTATTTCTCCTTCAGCAAACACATACTGGACCGTCTAAGAGATGTAGCAAAGCGTGTCTTGGTTTCTTGGCTCCTCTTCCATGTCTCAGACTCCTACATACCACAGAGAGCTCCATCCCACAACAGCTTCCAAGGCCTTATCTATAGAAAAAAGAAACAAACAAACATAAAATAAAATTGCAGTGACTATTATCTGGAAGAGCATATCGTGCTTTACTGAAAGACACCCAAACCAGAACTGTTCAACCTTTGACCTTGTGGACACTTTTGCCAGTTTTATTTAATGGCCATTGTCATTACATGTATGGCTCTGCTGGTGCTGTCTACTTAGAGCCAAAGGAAGTCCTCTCCGTATCGCTTTTGCTGTCAGTACATCCTTGAAACCAGCAAGATTTGTGAACACACTGCCTCAGGAGATGGCGTCTGGGTAGCCTGGATCAGACAGACACTGCTCTCCATGTGAAGTAACCCTATCTGTGTGTGCTCAAGTTTTAAAGTTGACCCTCATTAATCATGGCTTTGGTTCCCTAAGACATTCCAGAACTGATCTATCCTTCTTTTCCCCTGAGCAACAATCCATATAGATCCCAAATAAATTATTTATTCCTGAAGTGACTTGGTCTGGCATTACCTAGCCTTCTATAACCTCCTGCATATGAAAGAGAGAAATGAATGACTTGGGCAACTTCAAAGTGTTGTTTTACTTTCCATATAGTCATTAGCTTTAAATGTTCCCCAACTAATAGTCCAAGACACTGTAAAAGAGGTAATAAGTTCAAAGGAATATGAAACATAAAGCAGAACTCCGGAGTCATTTGAAAGTATTTTCTCTAAATGTGTGCAAGCTTTCAAGGCTGCTAGGCAAAGAAGCCTGGATCGGCATTTTGGCGAGTGCTGAAAAGAATTTTCCCCAAGTGGAGTGTGTAAGTGAGTTGCCAGGCCAACCTCTTTGAGAGCAGAGGCATGTCCTTGGAGGATCCGCTGTTCCAGGGAATGCGGCACTGACCTGGCTCACTCCCCTTCCAATTAAAGACCAATTTGTCTCTTTCTTTAAATCCCTTTCCTTGTTTGTATCTGGGTGCTCCAGGTCACTTATGGAGGGTTGGTCTATTGCTCTACACCACAGGGTGTTGCTGTGTAGGAGAAAATTGCAAATGGATTAAGTTATATAAACTACAGATCTGAGTGCCCATTATAAAATCTTTAGTCACTGAATCAAATTGGGTGTGGGATAAAGGTCAGAACCTTATGTATTCTCAGAGACATCAGGACCAAAAGGATGCCTTTTTTCAAGCAGACAAATCTCTTCCTTTGGGACAGTCACCAGAGAATGGGGTTCTCAGGAGGAGGCTGGTCTGAAAATCATGAAGCGCTTCTGCCATTGCTTACACTTTCTGTTCCTCAATTTGCCATCCCAGGGGGCAGCTGCGCATTCTGCATTCTAGCCTTGCTTTCTGGGTAGCGAGTTGAACCTAAAAAGAGCAGAGGTGGCATTAGCTTATCTTTGTGGCTTTCAGTGCAGGTGTACAGAGGCAGGTTCAGATCCAGTGTGGAAGGCCTTGTTCAGACCCAGTGTGTACCTGGCATTCCTGGCATAAGCCCGGTGCCATCTTTCCACACCCACACCCACACTCACACTGGATCTGGTAAGGAAGGAGATATCTAGGGGACACTGAACTGTAGCAGACTCTGAGCAAAAAACAACAACAACAAAAAAATTAAGAGAAGCAGAATTCAATCTAATCGAATATTATATACAAATGAAACCTAATATGGACCTTTCTTTCACTGTTTTTTATTCATCACCTTCTTCCCCCAAATTATTATGATGATTAAAAAAAAAGAAAAACATTACTTACTATAAAGTGTTTTAAAATTTGGGAAAGAAGTAAATAAAAATCATTCATATTGCTGCCACCTGAATAAGACACCACTGATAAGGGAAATAATTCTGATTATTGTTCAGTGCATGCATCTTATCAACAAAAATAGAATCAATATGCAATATATCTATTTAATATATTTTTACTAAGTAATTTAATATAAATAATAGATAGATAATAGATATATTTGCTACATAATCAATTTTAATGATAATTTGCTATTTGAGTATCCAAAATCTCCTGTGGTTAACCTTGTAACTTATTTAAACTTTTTCTCTCTCAGCGATGATTATAATTCTAGTGAATATTTTTAAGATGAAACTATGGTATATTCTAAAGATAACTTTTAAAATAAAATTTCTGGATTAAAATACAAGCACATTTCTAAGAACTGTGATAAATATTCTAAAATTTGCTTCCAGATATGATGCCTTGCCAAAGTGTTTGCAGTTGCCTATTATGTGGAGCACAGCACATAATCACTGAAAAAACAATGTTTTCAAGTTTGATGGAAAAACGATTTTGCTTGACTTGTATTTTTGATCATTTGTGAGCCATCTGTTTTCTTATGTTTTTCTTTACTATGTGTATTTTGATTTTGCATTTATGTCCTTTTATCTGTTTTATTATTGCTAGTTTTTCTCTATTTAAACTTTCAAATTACCACAAAGAAGGGTTGTCTTCAGACTGTCATGAGCACCCTTGGAGACCTGCATGATGCAGGTATCGAAGCTTCTCATACCTTCTGGTCTTATTCCTCCTGGACGTCTGGCACTGAACTCCCTGAAGTGCTCTGAGATTCTCCCTCTGGTTTGTAGCATTAAGTTAATGTCAGGCTTGAGAATGAGGATGCTTGCTCTAGGGAGCAGGTGGCATAGAATGCCTATATAGAGTAAGTCGACACGACACCTGAACATAAACTTGTGCAAGATCATAAAAGGTCTTCAATACCACGGATTTCAGACTCTTTCCTATCAGCAATAGGGAGCCATGGAGGAATTTTGAGTGAAAGACATAAAGAAAAGCTGTGTGTGGGAGAAGATCCAGAAGGTGGCACCATTGTAACGTGTCTTCTGCCTGGGTTTCTCCCAGGAATTTAAGGTTTATATGGCAAGTCCATGGGTGAAAACACACCTATACGTGAGTATTCACTGTGGACTACACTGGGATGGATCCTTCTCAACCATGAAAGAACTTGTACAAACCAGATCTGTATTTGTGCTTGTTTTTAAAGAAGCATTATTCATTTCCACTCAGAACCTGGCGTTTTCTTCCCAAATGTCTCTAGTGCCACCCCAAAGACCTGGATGGGAAATTTGATGATGATTCATACCAGCCCCGGACACTGTAGATGCTGAAACAGGATGTATGTGAGTTGCCTGAGTCCCTTTCTATGCCTTCATATGCATGAGGCTATTTCTTCTGATATCAAAGCTGCCTCTGCAACTTATTACTGCCATATCTGGTGAAGGCTCGAGTAGTACCTTTTGAGTCCACCAGGTTGTGAAAACATCAGGGTAGCAGGGGAGCTGTGTAGTGTACAACACTCTATATTACGGTGGGTACCTCCATTCTTCCCAGTTGCAAAGTGCATAGTACAGCTGACTAGCTCATCGTTGTCTTCCATTAGATTCTATATACAGGTTAAATGATCACGACAGAATACTAATTAGTGTGCATCTTGAGATACAGGAGAAGATTCGGGAATTCCTCTGTTATTCTGAAACATATTTTTAAATTTTTATCATCTTCTTTCAGTTGATTCGATTTGTCTGAAATTTCTCCACCTATATAAAAAAAATAAAGATTCAGGGCAAAACACAAGTTGAAATGTTTAAACTGGATCCACTCTGAAGGACAGCGAGGCACATGTTTGTAGTTGGGAATCTGGCAGCAAGGAGTTAGAGGGCTGATGGTCAAGATGTTCTGGTTCAGAAGTTAGAAAATAAATAATTCCTGAGAGGAAGGATTCTTCGGCTCTGGGCAGCTGATACGGCAATAAAATAAATAGGCAGTAAAACACACTTCCTGTTTTGAGAGTTCGCATTTCATATTGGCAAAGCGCATCTCTTAAATTCAATCTCATGCTTCCATAAATAAACCTGGCACCTTTTTAAACACTTTTCCATCTGCTTCAGGATGAGGAGTGCATTATTGAATACACCTCGGGGAGTCCCAGAAATGGGGAAAGACTACTTGTGAGGAACACAGCTCTGCAATTGGCCTTGACCCAGAGATGTCATCCCAGACTTCTTGAGTTCAGACCATTGAAACAAGAGCCGGAGGTGCTTCCCAGCCCCCCTCTTCCCTTGAGTGGTCAGAGCTTTGCTGCAGGAGGAGCCACAGTGACCTTGGGTTGGGTCAGGGCTAGGCACGTTTGCAGGATTTTTTGCTCTGATACCTGTGTATTTCTCCTCCAGCTCCTGAGACTCTTCTCCAGTTTATTAATCCAGTTTCCTAGGTTGGAGAGAAAAGCCCAATTATTCACCTGTGTTAGAGCTCAAAGGAAGAAGTCCGGTGCACAGACTGTGGAAATTTCACAATGTTTCAACTCTCTGTTCATCTGTTTGGTGGTGGGCAGCAGGGATCTGGTGTCATGGAGAAATAATGCGAGTCCTACTGTTCCTATAAATGGTGTGATCTTAGTTCAGGAGATAACGGTATCCTGAGAGGATTGTAAGAGAAAGTGAATTAAAACTCGTTTGGCACAGTGCCTGGCACCAAGTCAGCAATCCACGAGTGGCAGCTATGTACTCTTCGGCTTTTCATCACCAAAATAAATACCTGAGATAATCGGCTTATAAAGGGAAAGGTTTACTTTGGCCCAACGTGCCGGAGGTGTCAGTCCATGTAGGTTGGCCCTATGCTTTGGGCAAGGCAGCACCTCATGGCAGAAAGTGTGGCAAAGCAAACCCACTCCTCTCCTGGCCAGAAGCCAGAGAGGGAGAGGAGGGCCTGGCGACCCACCAACCCCTTCAAGGACACATCCCTAAAGACCTCCTGCTACACCTCACTTTGTACCTCTCCATCAACCCCTAATAACTGCCCTCTGGGACTTTTAAGATGTAAACTCTAGCAAGTTTCTTTACCAGGTAACCTTTGTGAGTCAAAGACTGGGGACAGACCCACCCTGGCTCAGCTGGCCAGGAGCAGGAGTTATCATTCAATGTCTCTATTTACCATGTGAAGCGATTATTAAATACCAGATACCAGGTCTTAATATTTCTATTTTACAATCAAATTTAAAAATCACATATACAATTAAATATTATTAAGCCTAAATGCCATTGATTATAAGATATTATGGATTGAATATTTGTGTCCCAACCAATCCTAGGTGGAAGCCTTAATTCCAGTGTGATATGGGATTCAGAGGTGAGGCTTTGGGAGGACGATAAGGTTGTAAGAATGGATCCCTCATGAGTAGGTTGGTGTTCTCAAAGAAAAGCCCAGAAAGTTACCTGGTGCTCTTTCTCCCCTACGAGGTCACAATGAGAGGTTAGTAACCTGAGGCTTGGAAGAGGACCCTCCCCAGAACCTATTCATGTCAGCTTCCTGGTGTTAGACTTCTAACCTCCAGAACCATAAGAAACAAAATTCTGTTGTTTATAGTGCATCCAGTTTATGGTGCTTTATTATAGCATCCTGAGCTAAGACAATGTGCCATTCTCTAAGGTCTGCTACCTAAGGAAGTTTAAAAGCTGCCAATTATAACTGCAAAATATCACCAGTTGCAAGGCATGTCAGAATTTCAGAGATTTTAAAATATAGAGACAAAAAGTGTCTTTGAAACCGTGGAAATATGGCAAAGAGCTTGCTCCACTTCATACAAAGCTAGTGGCAGAATGGAATTTTAATTCAGAGTACTCTGGCTGGATATAATACCAGTGCCTATAAGCTTGACCAGCCTCTCCCAAGCCCCCAGTGCCTGTCATAGGAAAACTCTTGACCGCTGTAGCCCTGCTTTGCTCTCTGGGGTATCTTTGTCTGATTGTCTCCTCCAATTTGTATTAGGACCCAGCCCACACCCAGTTGCCCAGCTCCGACTTACTTGAAACTGGGATGCCAGGCAGAGTCAAGCCAGGCCCCAGCCCTGGGACCAGCCCCAGCCCTGGCACCTGCTGGACCATGTTTCAGAGGAGAGAGGAAAGCAGGAGGCCAAGGGAATGCTGAGCTGCTGCATATGTGGTCAAGGGATGACATCCTGAGCACCACAACTGTTAGGAGTGTGCAGGCCAGCAACTCAGGTTGTGGTTGGAGTTGGTTTTCAGCATGATAAGATTCTGTTTTCTGCTACAGACATAAGTCTGTTTTTCTCTTTTTTTTTTCCTTCAATGAATCTGGAGCTTTAATATGTGCAACTTCACATAATGTTCTATCTGATTCTATCTCTAGAACTCCTCTTTGACTTTGTTCCTTTGTGAAATATGTTGCTACAACTCCTGCTTTGCTTCTGTTCCAAAATTAGATGTCTAAAGATGAAAAAAATCAAAAACTCTGTTACTCCAAAGTCACCATTATAGAAGCAGAGTAAGTGGTACATTTACTAAAATTGAAAAGATGGTATGAAATTATACTGCCCTTGGGTGGAAATAAAACAGGATTAACTCTAACTTCCTGTTCTATCTCTGGCCAACATCACAATCTTGGTAAGTTGGTTCCCCTCATTGAGTCTTGGTTTCCCCCTCTATAATCAAGGGAACTCCACTGGGTACACACTCTAATCCCTCTTGACCCTGACATTCTGATTCTCAGACATTTCTCTCCGTAATGATGTGGACATCGTTGTTATTTTTTGTCTCTGCTCTCATAAATCAAGATATCTTGGGTATCCTAACATTTTTACACTTTTCACAGTATTACTGAAATCTTGAAGCAACCCTAAATCTTTTCTTTGACAATGTGCTTCCTGGTGATTTTTCTCTCCCTGGAGTATCATACGGTGATTTTCTGTCTATGTGTATCACAGCCTTGACAGGTACCCTGATGGAGCAGTGTGAGAATGTGACCCATAGCTGAGCCCACTCAGTATCTATTTGGCCTGGTGGGGCCTCTGGGTACAGCAGGACATCTTACCTGACTCCATGCAAATCTGAGTCCTGTGCCCAGTTTCCATCTCTCCTCTGAGGTCCCTTGCAATCTTGCACACAGTCAGTGTGTGTGGTTCTTCATTTACATATTGGTTTTCTCAGGTAGATGCTTGCAGGTCCAGAATGTACCTAATGGATCTACAGAACCTGACACAGAGCCTGGTACTGTGATGTGGGACTTCAGTGAGTAGCCGAACATGAAATTCCTTCCGTGGGTAAAGGTAGGAGGAGCGTCGCTGGGCCACTGCTTAGGGGAGAACTAAGGGGACCTCAGAAACGGTTCCTAGCCCATTGTCAACATTTGTCCTACCTTCTGTTGGGTCCTCATTGAGTGTGTGTGCATTTGTGCATGGGCTTGCTTGAATTTGACTGTGAGGTTCACCTAAATTTCTTACCTCCAGGATTCTGAGTCCATGCAGTGTATTGTTCTAGAAGTAGCTTACATGGTGTTTTTGTTGCTATTCAACATTTGCCTCTTATTTTATTAAGCATTGGCACCATGCTCCTGGGAAGGAATTAGCACTCTCTGAGAAATTGCAACAATGGTTCCTTTTTTATAGCCCTTGGATTCCCTTTTATTTCCTTTTAATTTGCTTCTGGAACAACATGCCAATTATCCCAGTGTCCCTATCTTGGACCTCTGAACTTTCCCCTTAGAAGTTCTCTGAGCATAAGGAATCACCTGGCTTTATCCTCATCTCTTTTAGAAGCTCTTTCTCGATTAACTTAGCTATTTCAATCTTCAAGTCATCTTGGCAACCTCATCATCTCTTCATGTTGCAAGGACTTTTGATTGATTATAGGTTTCATCAGGCACATTTTTTCCCTTGCTCCTTGCCTCAGTAGATCAATCCAAACCCTTCTGCAAGACTCGTTCTGAGAGGCCAAATCATTTCCACTTATTTGTTCATCTTTAGGGCTATGGAGAATCTGGTACCATGCCAGCCACATCCTGCATGGTTGGCCCACCTATTTTAACCTTCCTCAGATATCCACACTGCCAGATGTGAGATATGGGGAGGATGGAAAAAGTGAGCCTTCTTGCAAGTGTTTTTCTTCTCCTAAGACCAGTGTTGGAGCAAGTTTAGGTCAGAGGCACACCTCAGGCCATTGGATGCAGAGTGTGCATTGGGGCAGCATCTGTCCTGTCTCAGAGCAACCCCCGTTCACAGCCTGTAACATGCAGAGACCATCAGCCCCTTTGATCCAAGAACTGCATCAAATCATCTTGACCCTTTGAGGAAGATATGCAACCTGGACCGAGTGGAGCCAGATGACTTTTTTTATTACTGCAACATAAAACAATATTAAATGATTTCATGAATTGTAGCCAGAACATCTGTTATTAAATGTTAGAAATCTGATTTATTCAATTCTAGCAAACTGGCACTCAGCCCTAAAGTAATGCCTCCTCGCCTTTGGGGCAAGGAGTTACCAGTTGCCAGTGTTCTTTTTGAACACACCATCCTTTCCACATGTCACATGGCTGCTCTTCTGCTTTCTGATTGATCATGCCCCTATTGAGGACAAGGACATCTTGGAGGAGGGGTGGTTGAAATGTGTATCATGCTGTGCTGTTTCTATGGGAAGTCCAGCAAAACCAAGGCTGTCACCGGCAGAGAACAGGACCTAAAGGAAGGCAGGATTATGGGTAGACCCCTGCAGGCTGTAGAGCCAATACACAGAGTTGAAAAGCAGCTTGTATTTCATAGCAATGACCAATTTCCCCAAACTATTAAGTTTGCCCATTTCTCCTCCAGCTACCACTTATGCAGCCTTCTGTATCACACTGTTCTAGCCCAGATGAAACTTCAGGAAAGACTCAGCTCAAAGCTCTGATGGAACATTTCTTTGAGGGATGTGGATCACTGGTCCTACAGACATTAACATTTTGAAGAAACCAAAGTAATAAATGGAAATCCTGACATCTGATAGTAGAATTTCTAGGTGTGTGTGTCAGTCAGCATTGGAGAAGAAATGAGAGGGAAAAAAAAAAAAAACCAGACAAAATCTTTTGGAAAATGGGGAAATTCCCAAATCATCAAATCACTCATTTTGAGCTATCATTTTTTTCATTGACATTTATTCACTAAGTATTTTTCAAATATTTACCTGTGCTAGTCACTGTTCTAAGCATTGGGAAATGAGTGATGAAAACATAAAGAGACCATCTATTAACTAACGAAGTTGACAGTCTGATAAGGAAAGTAAGACACTGGCACTAACTATAAAGTAGAACATTGTGAATCATGATGGAGTCACAGATAAAGGTCTGTGGAAAGTTCAGGGGGAAAGAAATAAAATGTCCATTGGAAGTTTCCAAGAAGGGTTTAACAAAAGACATGGGACTTGGGCTGGACCATAGGAAGGACAGGTTGTTGGAAAAGAGAAGAGGGGCAGAGGTGATTGCAAAGGGAGGTAGTTACTGGAGAAAACCATGAATCCAGCACAACTTGAGGAATGTTTGATGTTGGAAGATCTTTGGTGTCCCTGAAGCCTACCAGCAGTTGTAAAGGAATAATAGGAGTCAAGAGTGGAAGATGTTCAGGGGGCCCACATAATGAAGGTCCAAGTCCAGGCAAAAGCATCTTCAGTTGGACAAAAGATTCTGAATATGCAAATCAAACTGTAGTTTATGCAGATTAATCTGAGATCAGGTGTAAATTGACAGCAAGTGTTACCGCTTGTTGACCAGTAAGGAGACCTTGCTTCCCCAGTATTGAAGAATATCACCAGAGAAGCATGCCAAGGCAAGGTCAAAGTAGAAATTAGAAGTTTATTAAAGGACAGCAGAAAAGACTTCTCCTGGAGGAAGAAGGGGACCCAAGAGGTGGAATCCGTGGAAGTGCGGTTGTCTCTCCATTTTATAGTTTTCGGTGATGGAATGTAGGTGGGAAGGCCGGAGGGGTGGGACACAGGTGGGCCAAAGAAGTAATCTGGGCAGGGAGGACTTCTGAGGCAGCATCTTCAAGTTTGCTGTTCATTAACACTTCTTTGGGATGGACTTTGGGCCTAGGGCTTTTCCTGGGACTTCATTAACATTCCAAGAGCTGTCCTGTGTTTCCCGGAATTCATTTTCAGCATGGCCTCCCTTTTAAATCTTACTCGATATTAGACCCCATTTACCTAACTACATTGACTATCTAACTTTAAATCTGGCTTCACAAGGACACCTGAAAAGAAAAGTAGGGAGAGAAGTGACAGAAACTTGCCCTGGAGCAGGTGTTGTGTAGAAGAGGAAATCCAGGGCATAATTTACAACAGAGGAATTGATGGGTTTTCTGAAGTTATGTGCTGTTACAAGATGAGTCAGAGTCTTGGAATCAGGCTATGGAATGAACTTCATTCTTTGCTCACTTTGGACCTACCTGGAGTCAGTTACAGTTTCCCCAGGCTCCCTTCTCCTCCTCCTCCTCCTCCTCCTCCTCCTCCTCCTCCTCCTCCTCCTCCTCGTCTACACGTGTTATGGAAAGTGTGGTGGAGGGGAGGCCCCTCTGGTCCCTCCCAGGTTGTGATGAAGGTGGATGAGATAATATATAAGGAAACACTTCATAAAGTCTGAAAAGCCCTCAGAAGTGCACTCTGGTTAAGTCACCACCTGGATGTGTGAGTCCAACAGAAGGGACTGATCTCAGATGACCCTCAGGTTTTTGAGCCAGGAAGAGTCTGAAGGTAGAGAATCTCAGAGCTGGGAAATGAAAGGAAATAGGAAAGGAAAAGAGGGTCACCATTCAGTGTTACCTCAAAATAAACTCCAGGTGGGTGTGAGATTCAGCTGTAAACTTGAGACAGTAGAGGCACTGAAGATATTTTGAAAAGTGGCAGTTGAAAAATTCAATGTTTTATTGGTTCTTTTTACTTATACATGAGAGTAGAATCCTTTTTGACATAATTAAACAAGCATGGAACATATCTTGTTCTAATTTAGGTCCCAGTACCTCTCCTTCCCCTTCCCTCTGTTGATCTTTCTGCCACACCCATAGTTATTTTTAAAATTAATTTCTTGAGGATGTACAAAAAAAGAAAGAAGTAAAGGAAGGAAGGAAGGAAGGAAGAAAGAAGAAGAAAAAGAAAAGAAAAAAGGAAAAAAAATTCTATCTAAAAATTATAGGGAAGTCAGAAGTCCAAATAGAAATATCAATACATTTGGTTGTAGTAGAAGTTATGACTTCTATATGATAAACAATAATCAACGAGACTGGAGGAAAATATGGCAAAAAGAGAAGAGTTTTATCAATCATAGGACTGACATGGTGTTGACTTTTGAGTACATTAAGAATTTAAAAGACAATTAGAAGTATCAATGAATAGCCAAATAAGCAAATAATGTTAATGTTTCATTTATAAAAGATACACCAATTGTCAGCCCACAAAAGAAAATCTGTTAAATCTTATAATAGGAAATTGAAATAAAATAAAACTGTCTCGGCTACTAGGTTGGTAACTGAATTAAATAGATTGAAAATACTCTTTTTATGGAGGTTTAATAAATGATTTTTCAAATGCACTGTTAAAGTAAGATGAGATATAAAATACAACATTCCGGTGTTCAATTATTTGATACATATCATTGTATATAAGTGATATACCCTTTGATCTAATTCTCTCTTCTGGGAATTTATCCTAAAAAGATACATATAGAAATGTGAAAATACAAATAAATATGTATGCTTATAAGCATTATTGGTTAAACTGGTAAAAAAGTGAAAACAATCAAATGTACAATAAATAAACAAATTGTGATATATCTAAAATTTTCTTTAGCAACTGAAAATAGTGAAATAGAACTTTATTGAAATGTAGTACATATATATTTAGTATATATGTAATATATACATGTAAATACTACATATGTATGAAATATATATTAATTTTATACATATAATTATATATAAAATAGTTATAAGAATATATAATATATATATGTATATAAGACATATATACATATATAATGTAGTATATATGTAGTATATTAGTAATATATTATTAAAAATGTGTAGTATATTCCATTTTAAAATGTACATCTAAACATGTATACATTAAATAAACTCAAAAATCACACTCACACAAAAAGTATCTAGGAGTACATTTGCCAAAAGGATATCAGTGTCTTTCTCTGGATTAGAAGATTCTGGTGCACTTTACTAATTTGTTTCAATTTTAATATAAATTTCATACATAACTTTTGCTTAAAATATCACACTTCCAAATAAAATATAAAATGAATTAAAAGAATGAACCAAAGGAGAAGGAAATAAAGAAAAGAGAGAAGGGGAAGAAAGAAAGGGGAGTAGGGAAGGGGGCGTGTTAAAATGTATTCATGGGATATTAACTTATGGAGGTGGTAGAGGGAAGCCACAGAATGTCAATACCAATGAGAGAATTTGTTACTTATGGCTTCCAAGAGAAGGGGGCACGACACACTAAGTGGGGTGTTCTGGTGTGGATATAAGGTGTCCCCCAAAACCTCAGGTGAGAGACAATGCAGGAATGTTCAGAGAAAATGATTAGATTATGAGGGCTGTACCCTGATGAGTAGTTTAATCTACTGATGGCTTAACTGGGTGTTGACTGTCTGCAGATAGGACGTGGCTGGAGAAAGCCGAGCCATCACTGGGGGTGACTTTGGGGTTAGTGTGGGGCTGTCTGTTTCCTGCTTGCCAAGGCTGTGCTGCTCTCCTCTGTCATGATGTTCTGCCTCATCTTGGGTCCTCGGATCTATGGACTGAGACCTCTGAAACCACGAGCCAAAATAAACTTTTCCTTCTCCACATTGTTTTTTTCCAGGCTCTTTGGTCACAGTGATAGAAAAACCCATTAAAACACTGGAGCCACGTGAGGAAGGGTTTGGTCAGAAGTGAGGGAAAAGTCTGGCCCTGATCTGGTGACTTCTGAGGGAAGGAGAGACAGGGAAGGACAGGGGATGGGTTCTGGATGGACTAATTTAAATAAGTGAGCAAGGCCTGAGATCATTGGAGAGATTTCTAGTTGTCTGGTACCTGGCCACGTGCTGACTTAGGGCAGAGGAAACACTGGCTCCGCGTTTGAGAGTTAAAAGAGACGATGGGGTGGGTACTGGGAATTGGATGGTTTGTTCCAAGGCAAGTTGTTTATTGTCTCTGGAAAATAACGAGCTCTGGGAGGTCAGTCCCTTTCTGGCCATTTAGACATCCCGAGATGGAGATGGACACGTCAAAATATTATGAAATAAAACAGTGTGGTTAATACATTTGAAATCCCCTGTGAAAGTGGAAATGAAGGGTTTCTGGGGATACTTGGGAGTTTTCTTCATGATCTGAGGAAGGGACAGTGTTTCCTCTAAGGTTGAGGAGAACAATGGGTGACGGTGTAGAAAAACTGCTACCTAAGTAGAAAGGCAAAGTGACCTCACCCTCTAGTGCTTTCAATCTTACCCAAAGAGCGTACCTTATTCCTGGAAAATCACTTGAGCATAAGGAATTTGAAGAGAATGGAGGTCATGTTAAGCAACTACTTAAGAAAATTCAGTTTGTCATGTTTTAATGTAGGAGTACAAGGACAACTATTGAGACCCAGCGGAGGCTAAATTCAGGATTCATTTTGACTCAGGGTTATGTTGGCTTTTTTACTACTAAAGGACATAGTTCCTTAGCCTTTTGAAGTATCTTCTTAAACTTCAAATTCTTGAACATATGAGGTTCCACACTAGGAGCCCGTGTCCATGGAAGATCAGCTGAGGTTACAAAAACAAGCTGGCTGTCCATCCTGAGGCGGTTCCACTCAGACCACTGTCCCCCATCAGTGGCTCTGACTCACACCACAAGTGTCCTGCGATGCAGCTTCCTCTCCTATTTGTTGTTAGCTGGAAGACCCACCTGAGCCTCCCTCCCCCTACATATTCACATGAAATGGTTAATGACAGTCCCCTCTGAATCCCTGCCATGGCACAAGAATGGAGGTCAAAAGAAGAAGAAAAACAAATCGCCTTATTGCTGTCCCCAACCTTTGAGATCCTAATTATCTTCACACATTTGTCTATTATTCTCTTTAATGAAGTTAGGAGCAACCCCTGCAACCAGCCCCCACATGAGACTGAGACAGAAATGTGTCTATTCATGAATAAATTAATTTATCCCTCTCTATTCCAATCGAGTTTTACCGTGTGCAACGCACTATAGACGATGGCCTAATTATCATCTCTTTCTTTCTTTGTGCTTGGTTTAGTAACGGAGGTCTCCAAGTGCTTGAGTGAGGGCAGATGAAGAAAAGAAACACGAAACAGCCCCCACATGTCAACTGATTCCACATGACAGCCTGGCTGTGCGAGGCGATAAATGTGTTCTGCTGACCTCAGTTGAGCGGTGCCAATATAGACATAGTCAAAAAATAACAAGTAAACGTGGCTATTTCTCTGGGCTTTGCCTGCTTGCCTTCCAACTGTCCTGCATTCTTTACTCCTGATTTGGAGGCTATTTACGGTATATCCCAGGGAGCTAGCCCATGGCGTTGACTCTATTTTCCTTTGGAAATATTAGAATTTGTCCCCTGAGGGAGTTAGAAAGATTGTTTGTTAGTTTAAAAATACATCATACATTTGATCTTGATTGTGCAAGACTCTCCTCTTTTGTGAAGTCTCCATTTCAGGGCTGTTAGTAGGAAGATGTCCACAGGGAGAACAAAGGCAAAGGCAGGATCATTGTCTAGGGGGCATGTTGTCCCTTATCTGGAGGCAAGAGAGCCAAGAAAAGAAGCAGTAATACTTCAGGGATGTCTTCAGTGTAACTGATGCTTTTACCAAGAAATGAGGTCAAAGGGGAAAGTAATAACCCATTATCGGGAGGGGATCGACACCAAGCCAACTTTCCCTGTAGCATCCTGGAATGGATTCGGTGAAATAATAAGGGCAGAAAAAGCAAGCAGGAGTTGTACGATGCACACAGACATCTGAAACAGAGACTTCAAAAGTTCCAGCCAGTTTGATAATTATCCCATCGAGTGTCACACTGTCTTGATAGGAGCCTGGGCCTTCACTGTGATGGTATAAAAAGCATTTCACATTTGACTCACGTGAATAGGGAGGATCTGCACTGCAGATCCAATCGAGTTTTACTATGTTCCTCCTTTTTCTGCAGCTTCACAGTCTCTCTAGAGACTTCATTCATTCACACAGCCCAACACTGTGTGCAGGATCTGTAAACGGTAGACTCCACCTCCTTTTCAAACTCTCACTATTCCTGCAAAACCATGCCTGATTTGGGGGGAGATAGCTCAAGCACAGTAGGTCCCAAAGCAAACCAAAGTTCTTCCCAAGCAGATGTCTCTTTCTTCCTGAAATCTTGGTTAATGATCACCATATGCAGTTTTTTGAACTTCAAAAAGTGTCCACAGCACTATAGTCATTGGAGGTTATTGATGATATATCCCAGAGTCATTGTCCCTAAGAACTTGATCATAACAGACTTCTTTGAAAAATGATAAAATACACCTCTCAACCTGGAAAGATGAGCTTGCTGAAGTCACAGAGCAGTCAGTACAGATCCTCTCTATTATCTTGGATGGGGTTGAGATTTTCTATGCCTTGGACAACCTCCTCCTTCTTGGAACTCCTTCCTTAATTCCTTACCTTTCTACTCTTCATCCATTCTCTTCCTACGTTTGTTGTTTAGGTTCTTTCTCCTCATTCCCTTTCTGTTTTTATTCCCTAAAGATAAAGAAATTATACAGCATTCCCTTTCACTCTATATCAGTATGCCTAAGATACTTCTTGGGATATTTCTTGTTCTGTAGATCTGGGATCCATATTTTTAACAAGCTCTCCTGCTGATTCTGATACAAGTGGTTTGTGTAAACCCATTTTATACACAATTGGTGAGATAGGCAAACTTAATGTAATATTATCTTTCCAAGGGGTGTACAGGCTATACTCCATCTGTAACCTGTGTTTCTCCTAGCAAGACCTACTGAAAGAGACTAGCTAGATTTTAATCAAGCTTGCTTTCTTTTCTTCTAAGACATCTGGCTCCCTTGCAGTCCCTGTCACCATGTGATTGAGTTCCAGCATGTGAGAGGAAGCAATATACATAAGGAAACCATCCATTGTGCTTCTCCGTGTTATTTTCCTCTCTCGGTTGGATTCCATGGACTCAATATCCATGAAAAACTTGGACAGTCACTTGTCAAAAATTTCAGAGGCTCTGTCATCTTGAATCATATAAATACCAAAAGAAAAGGGATCTTCTGCTAATCTTTGCAGCATTGTTATATGATCAAGAAACAAACATGTTCTTCCAAATCATTAAAATTGGGGGGGGGGAGTGTTATTTGTTGCAGCAGCTAAAATTACCATAATGCAATTAGGTTAAAAAGTCCGGAGTATGTCTGCCATTCCCTCACATATCTCGAGAGCATGTGACTACTCTGATCCCCTGGCTTACTGTGAAATTACTTATCCCATGGGTTCTTCATATTGCCTGTGCCACAAATATCTTTGGCAGCATGGGTGAACACTGTGAATACCTTAGAGAAGAAAATGTTTTTAAATGCTGAAAATCAGCCATACAATATTATGAAAGAAACTAGTTTGACTAAAATAGATAACTCAGTGTTAAGAAAATTTCTTAGGAAATTTTAGACAGCAAAACAAATTTAAAATGTAAGCAAATTAAAAGTGGATTTCATTGTTTACAGATATTTTGATATGAAGGTTGGCTAGTGCTTGCTTGCCATAAATAAGAATATTGAACACTGGGGTGTACCTTGCCAAGGCAACACACACGTCATTCTGGGCATTTAGTCAACATTATTATTATTATTATTATTATTATTGATGGATGCAAGAATAGACAGTTTAGTTCACCAAGATATATTGAGATATTTACAAATGTAGCCTCCACAGATGCCATTATAAGGCCAGGAAAAACTTCTTTCAAGGAATACCAGAATTCTCCAAGGATTTTTTTGGTTAGTCTGTAATGCAGAAAAGTTTGAATTTTAAGATAAATGAGCTCATATTTGGCTAGATGAACATCTTTGATACCGTTTACATCAGAATCTGTTCAGTAAAACATAATGAAAATGATTCATCTCCTTTCACATAACGATCAACAAACAATTATATAGAGAGAAAGTGTTATAGATGTCTTCATAGCAGAAGTTATGGGACCTTGTCAGGCATTACGTTCCAGTCAGCTCTCTGTCTCTGTGACCAAAAGACCTGACAAGAACAATTTAAGAGGAGAAAAGGCTAATTTTGGCTCATGGTTTCAGAGGGTTCTGTCATAGTCTGTGGACTTCACATCTTTGGCCCTGAGGTGAGGCAGAACATCAAGGCAGAAAGGTGTGGTAGAGGAAAGCAGCTCAGGATGTGGCAATGAGGAAGGAGGTGGGTATGGGGGAGGGAGGGAGGAAGGGGGAGAGAGGAAGGGGGAGAGCGCTCTGTTCACAGGGACAAAATATAAACCCCAAAGCCATGCGCCCTCTGACATATTTCCTCCAGTCCTATCTTAACCTGTCTACTGGACCACCCTCTCTACTGGTGCCACTAAGTTAATCCATATTAGTGCATCAATCCACCAATTAGGTTACAACTCTCATAATCTATCATTTCAACTCTGAACATTCTTCAATAAGCTTTTGGGGGATATCTTATATTTAAAACCCAACATTCTGCCCCTGGCCCTCAAAAGCTCATACTCATCTCCCAATGCAAAATACCCTTAGTCCACATTCCCAAGAGTTCCTATATTCTTAATAGTTCCTGTGTTGCCCAAAAGTCCAAGTCCAAAATCTCATCTGAGACTCAAAGCAAACATACAGATGTTTTCCCCTAGAAAGATCAAAAGCTGCCCACATATACCCAATGTATAATAGTGTAGAATAAACACTTCCATTCCAAAAGGGAGAAATAGGGATGTAGAAAGAAAGCCTGGCACCAAAGCAAAATTGAAATCCAGTTGGGCAAACAAGTCCTGGAGCTCCACATCTAGCATCCCGGGAACATGGCATTGTGCTGTTTTTCTCCAGAGAGCTTGTGTAGCTCATCCACATGCCTCTCCCTTGGCTTGTTTCTGCTCAGTTCCTGTGGATTTCCTTGTCATGTGTTCCACATTACTGGCATATCTTAATCTCTTGGGTCTCTACTGCAACTTTGGATTCCTTCTAACATCTTCATTTATTACCATCTCAAGGGCAGGTCACCAGGACTCCAAACCTACTACACATTACCTGGCTTCCCAGGTCTTGTTTGAATTCTTAATGGGAGACTCCATGAGCTCTGGACTCTGGCATTCCTGCGGAACCAATACCATGAGGTTGCTGCCAAGATCTCCTTCCATCTCAAGCAGTAGCCAAGCTTACTGAGACTCTATCTGCAGCATCCTCTACATGCCTGTGTGACTGAACATGGTGAAAAAAACCTTCCTAGGACCCCTGTGCAAACAAGGTTCCCCCATGTTCTTTCTTCTAGGATTTTTTTACTTTTATACTATTAAACCTGAGGTGGATGTACTCTTGCTAATTCCTAAGACACTTCAAGCCATCTTTCTTATTGTCTCTAGGCAAAGTACTCAGCATTTCTTTAATGGCTATAATCTATTTAACCACCATGCCTTAGTCTGAGTTTTACTTGCGCTGTTCAGACCAAACTGCAAGTTTTTGAAATCTTCCTGCTCCCAATCACCATAGTAAATTTGGCTAAAAGCTTCCAGCAATACCCATGCCACCACTTGAATGCTGTGCTGCCTTGGAATTTCCTCCACCATATTCATTAGTTCATCAAATTTAAGTTCAGTTTCACAAAAAGTGTCAGGACATGGGCAAAATGTAGGCAACTTTTGCCAGAATGTAACATGAATGGCCTTTAATCCAATTTTCAATAGAGTCCTCCTCCTCTGAAATTTCATGAGCCCAGTCTTTACTGTCTCTAGTCCTAGTAACATTCTGGTCTTCTGAGAATCATCATCCATCAGAATCATCCATTAAGCTTCATTTACAATATTCTCAAACTTCATTTAGTTTCCACATCTAAACTTTTCAAAATTTCTTTCCCCAACACACCAGCTCCAAAGGTTACTGAATCATGTGGCTAAGTTAGTCACGGCAATGACCCCACTTCCTTTTACCAATTTCTATTTTATTCAGCATTTTCATCTCTGTGAACAAAGACAGTGACTGGCTTATTTCACTTAGCACAATGGCTTCTAAGTTTACCCATGTTGTCACAAATGATAGGATTCCCTTCTTTTTTAAAACTGAAAAATTGCATTGCAGTTACCTATTACATTTTCTTTATCCATTTTTCTGTTTCTGGATGGTTTGGTTATTGGCTATCTTGAATAATGTTACAGTGAACCTGGGGGTGCAGATATCTCTTTGAAAACCTGATTTCAATACTTCTGGTTATATGCTCAAGAGTGGAATTCAAGGATAGATCTCATCATAAGGGTTCAAGCCTCAAAAATGATACAAATTTTCAAAGGTGATAGATATATTTAGTACCTGAGTGTGGTGATGACATCATGAATGTGTGAATATGCTCAAAATCATCAAAATATGTACATAAAATATGTGCATTTTGTCTATCAATTATATTTAATTAAAGCTTTAAAGGGAATTGTAAAGTATTTTTGACACCAATACAACAGAAAAAGCTCATTTCTATGCAAAAAAAAATCACAAGAACTGCTAATATCCCCAAAGGCTTTTTTTCCTGCATATCTAATTAAATGAAATGATAAATTTAATATAAAGCTATTGAACGTAGAGGTGTAATATTGTTTCTCCACCAAGTGAAAGAGCACACTGAATTCTCTTCATGATTCTCTTGGGAGAAGTGTGAATCCCAGGTAAAAACCCTTTCTCTAGCCCCTGGAGACTCCACATACTTGGATATCAAATCCCCTTCTTGTAAATGGTGCAGGCTGTGAATGTGATCATGGATTTTACGTGACCAAGCACATGTCATGAAATTCACTTCTCCTTTCATCCTCCTTTGAATGGCCTCTTTTAATTATTTTCACTGACCAAGATCTTTGGCAGAATCTACTGTTAAAGAGACAGTCTGCTAGCATTAAAGATCTAGCCAGGCCAAATACTCTCTTGCTAGATTTAGAACAGTGTCCACCTTTCTTTTTCTTACTGTCTGTTCAGTGTTGGGACTGGGGTACAACTTCAAGATTCTTCCCATCCCATTTCTTCACTGAAAGCAGTCTGCTTTTCTCATCATGCACATAAATACCATATAAATTATAGATCACACCAGGTTCAGTGGTTCATTCTTGTAATTCCAGCTGCTCAGGAGGCTGAGGCAGGAGGATCCTAAATTCAAAGCCAGCTTCAGCAACTTAGCAAGACCCTGTCTCAAAATAAAAAAATAAAACATCTGAGGATTTGGCTCAGTGTCTTCATGCCCCTAGGTTCAATCCCTGGTACCAAAAAATAAAATAAAAAACACAAGTAAAATGAGATAGAATTAACTCACTACACACACACACACACACACACACACACACACACACAAAGTATATGTGTTCATATACCATGTGTATCTGAATTTTTTGTAAGGAGAGTTAAATGAAGTATTATGGTTAATATAAACATACATTTGATATTATCAGTAAATCCGATTGCTCACATGAGATAGTCACAAAATTATGAGCTTCAAGAAGAATGGAACTGAGTCTTACATGTCTATTGATCTCTGGCACCAGATTCAATGAATGGCACAGAGCATGCATTCAGTAAATGTTTCCTAATGTGAACTAAAACCTGTTTAGGGATAATAGTAAGATATGTTGAAAGGATATATGTTTAAAATAACTGGCACAATTTGTTCTTAAGTGAAGTAGGGCTATTCAAATGTAGTATACTTTTTCAGTAAATGTGTAACTTTGGGAAAATGACTTAAACAATCTGTGCCTTTGTCATTTCATGGAAAAGAGATATACTCATCTCTTAGAGTTAAGAATGTTTAATAACATAGCTCATTAGAAAGAAAAGACATTTATTGCATAGCAAGCACTCTGTAAACTTTAGGTATTTTAATTATTCCTAGAAATGGTAGTATTCATAATATTCAATTCATCCCTATAAGAGATTTTTCTTTAAGCTCTTATGCCTGTATTGCATTCATTTTATCCTCTACCCATACTCTAAATCTTCTTAAGCTAATGTCCTTTCTAAATTGGAAATTTTAGTTGACTATGGACTTGGAATTGAGATAATATGAGATTGTTTGGATGGTGTGCAAACCAGTATTAATGGATGGGTCTATGCATCCTGTTTAAATGCATCTATTTTCCTGAAAACTGTATCTGCCTATCTAGAAGATTTGTTTTTGAATAAATGAATAAAAGCACTCCTAATAAGTCAGACATCGCTGCATGTTTACATGTCACTAGAATCACCTTTGCTTAATTCTCTTTATCATAACTGCCTTCCCCACCCTCACCCCTGGACATTACAAGGCAACAAACTTGCTCAAAATACCACAAAGGTCATGGCTGGAAAACAATGAACAGGGTGACTGCAAGAACCATTGGCTACTTCAATTAGTCCATGATTTATGTACCTGAACAATTCCAGCCCCAGATACACTAAGAGATGAGCAAAACCAGCCAACACCACTGTGCCATTCCTTCTTATGCTTCAGATTCCAACTAATAAAACCGAGGATGATATTTCCTCGTGTCAACACATTGGCATGCATGAGGTGGTAGCTGGCTCCTGCCGGTGGGCAGAGGCAGGGCTATGGCTTGGCCACACTGATGGTTATGAAATAGCCCTATCTGTTTCAGCATAGGAGCAAATACCAGAATGTTTAGCTCTGCAGGTGGTTTTGTCTTTCTTGATGTATTTCCTGCTGTCTAACCAGTTGGTAATATAAAGTTTATAAATCTAACCCTATGGTGGGGAAAAGTTGGATGGGAGATGTTGTGATTCAAAGAATATGCCTAGGGGACTTTTAAACAGAACAGTATTGAGTTGTTTGTGTCACTGTTTTATGGCTCTGGATAGTCCTTCAAGCTGGACAAGATTTCGAGATTTATGTTGACATCAGGCTAAAGAATGATGAATTTTTAAAGTGTTCACATGTCACCTTCCAGCTGAGGGAGACTTCTCATGGTTCCTACTGCTTTGGCTGGACCAGTTTCCCTTCTGGCTTCCCACAGGCAGGCCTGTGACTTGAGAATTGGAGTCTCCCTAGGATGAGGCTTGAACTTCTCAGTGCACATAGACAGCATGGCCAGACAAGAAGCAGACCCCACAGAAACAGGAGCATCTGTTTGGGGGAAGGATGGCAGAGTGGAGAGCTCATGGGATGAGGAGATAAAACTGTCGGGTTCAGGTCTCAGTTCCTTCTCCAAGCTAACGAAGTAACCTGCCTTGAGAGGGCACCTCCCTGCCCCCTCTCTGGGGGTCAGCATGGCAACCATGAAAGAACGTCATTCAACACTTCCTGAGACAGGAAATGCCCCATGAGGACGGTGGCTAGCTGACATCTCCAGCTGCTGCACCCTGAGGATCCACTACAGCATCCCTGCCAAAGATGTCCCCAGAGACTGAGCACAGCAGAGGTGCAGAGCAGAGCCGCCCTGCCCACCCAGCCCTCCTCCAGTGGGTGACGCATTCTCCCTGGCTCCCCTCCACCCAGCCAGCACTGCAGAGCTGCCCTGGAGTCTGCAGCTCTCCGGAGCCCCCCTCCTTGTCCTTCCCCCTCTCTCCTCTCTCAGGTGTCAGGCCTGCAGTCCACTCTGCAAGTCTCCCTGCCCGCGACTCCTCCACACCCCCCCTTTTCTTCTCAGGAGATTTCCCCCCAAATCTCTTGTATATCAAACTCCATTTTGGTATCTTCTTCTCAGAAAACCCAAACTGACACAACCGGTGGGTGGACAGGAGTTACTTCTCTCCTCCCTGTACATTTCCCCCTTCCTATAGTAATTCGATCTCCACATAAATCTAGTCAACTTGCTGTTTTTCTCCAACTCCAAACATGGGATTATGATGGGGCCGTCACAAGCATATTCTGCCATCTCACTGTATTTCCGGAATGAGCCAGACCAATCACGGGGAGAGGGAGGTGAAATCCCAGAGTCTCTCATTTCGGGGTCTTTCACATCTTCCCAGTTTCCATCAGTTTTTCCTTTCATTTTGAAATTTTGAATTTTTTCAACTATATCCCTTATCTTTTACTTTTTTTCAACTTAAGTCATTCAAATTGTGTTTCTATCACTTAAACATGAAATATTTTCCAATAACAGATTCAGTTTCTAAGACACTGCTTTGATAAATTCCTTGTATCAACTGAAATGGATTCTACTTTAGACCCAAAATGAAGTATGGACTAGAAGGAAACATTAACAAAGCTTCAGGCACAAAGCAGTCAATCAGTATTTTTTGATGAAACTAGAAACATAAGGGAGAAAGAGAGCCCGGGTCTAGGAATCAGAAAACAGTTTTCAAAAACACTCACTATGAGCTTGACACATTATAAGTATTCATTAAGTATTTTGTTGTTTAAACTAAGAATGTGAAAGTGACTGGTTTACTACAAGTTAGTTTCACCAGTGAATCTGTGCCTTGTACTGACAAGTCAGTGTCCCCGAACATGGTATCCATCTTCTGCTTCTGAGTCAGAATTCACCATCTGGAGAGGAGCTAGATCAGGGGGTGGTGAGGAGATGCGGAGGAGAGCCAGCAGGGTGAGAAGGCAAAGAGGGATAGCCATGGGAGGGTAGGCAACAGGGCTCGTGGAACACCAGGTGACCCATGGTCTTGCATTATTCCAATGAAAGGGGCCAGACCAAGATACAGGACCAATAATTTGGCTCCCATCAAATCAATGGTCTTCAGGTGCTTTTCAACAGTTACTTAGTGGGGTGAGTTGGTGTCAGCAAGGAACTGCTACTGGCGATTCCATGCCAGGCCTATACCTGGTTGGACAAATGGAACGGATTTTTACGTGAGTATAGTGTAGGTCAGGAGTGCAGGGTGAATTGGCACCACATTTGGGACTTGGTGTTGTCATATCTTCTAGAAGGAACTGTGGTTACAATTCCTGGTTTAATCCGGCTGAGCTCATGCCAAGGGTTAACCACTGCAGAGGATCCCGGTGGAGGCATTTCTCAGACTGACTTTAGAAACTCACCCACCAGAAGGCATGGTCCAGGGAGGGCGTGGTCAGGAGGACTGCTTTCCTTGACGGTGTAGTGAAACACTGTATCCACCTTTCTCTCTATCAGATATCTTCCATCTTCTTATATCTTCCATCTTCTTATTCAATTTACATTAAAAGAGCCACAGTAAACTGCCTTTTTACTAATCAATGTGTAAATAGACACCACATGAAACATCCCTGAAGCCTCAAATACTTTTTTTTTTTTAACTTGTAAAAGAAATGTAATTAAATTATTTGCGGGGAGGGGAGTCAACCCACCATAGAGAATAATTTCGTGGAAGAACAAGAACACAGCCAATGGGAAGGCACTGGGTGGTGATGAGATGGAGTAAACACGACCTGGCAGAAACACCAGTGATAGGATCCAGAGATGTCCTCACTGGTGCCAGCAGGGGTGGGGAGACACTCCCCAGGGACAGCGGGGAGTGTCTCCTGGTGGAGAATGGCAGGGCGCAGCCAGCAATGTATGCTTGGCATTCTGAGATCCCATCTCGGTACCCATGGGCTCGCTTACCTCAAGAGCAAATTTTTGCATCACTTGTCAGTGAAACAAACTTAGCATCTTGTTGAGGGAAGTGACATTGACTTGTCACAGGGCACTGTCAAACATGATGGACTTTGGAGAACACTTAGTCCTACCACTTCCCCACTGCACCCAGGGTCAAACACCTGGTGGCCACTTTTGTCTCAATGGCTTTGGGTTTTTTCTGGAGTCCCCATGCTCAGATCTTGCCTCCACACATGGTGTCAGTTCCCACTGTCTTCCTGGTGAGTGCTCTCTACCTACGCCACCTTTGAGAGCACAATACCCTCAAGAACACGTATCTCTCACCGTCATGGCCTGACAACCTAACTCATCAAGAGCCTGAACTCGCCACAGCTCTTTGGTCTTCCTGCCTCTCCACAAAGAACAGATTCACTTCCTTGTTTTGTAATCTATGTAATCAACAGTCCTGATTTTAATAGCCCTTGGACACAGAAAAGATATGAATGAACACAGACTCCCAAATCTATTCTCCACAAAGTAGTTCACATTCTAACGAAGGCAGACAGAAGGCACAAAACAGATAAAAAGCAGAGGGAGTAGAGACAAGGGTCAAATAGGTCTGACTGGGAAAATGAGACAAGCCATCAAGGAAGAGGTGACATTGGGCTGAAAGATGAACGGTAGTGAGAGTCCAACACAGAGGAGAGAGGGGGATGCAATCCATATCAGGCTCCAGATGCTCAGACAGAAAGAGAGGAGGCACAGAATAGGAGCAGAGAAACTAGCTGTGAATACAGTAATTTGAATTATATTATCACAGCCGTCAGTGGGCACCACCTTATTCTACAATGGTCGCTGCAGATCATCTGTCTACTTATCACTTTTCTCCCATTTGCTCCACAGAGCAAAAAGCTGATACCCATCTCTTCTACCTGTAGCAGAGACAGGTCCCTGGCCAGTGCTCCAAAAGTTTCTGATCTGTGAGTGGGTGTACAGAATCTGCAGAAGGAAAAAGGAAAAGCAGGATTGACTTCACCCAGCAAGCATGTGAGTGTGCTAAGCAATCTGTTTTCCTAGGAAGAGGTCCCAGTCTCAGTCTCAGAAGGGATGGGCCACAATGTGGTTCAAGCCTGGGGAACAGGCTCACAGCTGCCCTGTGTCTCTTAGCCCATTGACATTGATGGAGTGAACCTCTCCATTTCATTTACTTAGAGACCACGAACACGGAACCAGGGCTTGCTTGATGGAGTCACCACAGTTTCACAGGGACCATTGCCAGCTGAGAGGTTACTCAGCCAGGCAAGACCAGGCCTTTGCTAAGGCATTTACAACGAGTGGAGGTGATCTTTTTGCTGCTTTTTTTTCCTGTGGTTCATGAAGTCACTCTCAGGACTTCTGGGCTGTGCCAGCTTTGGGACTGGAGAAATCTAAAGTACTTTGAATAAATAATCAAGAGGGTTTTTGCAGGCAATTCTCTCCTCTAGATGAAAATGCTTCTGATTCAGTCAGAAAAATTCCTTACAGCTTTACATCATGTTTTCCCGTCAGTTGACGTTGTTCATGTTAATGCCTGATATGAAATAAATTTATGTTGATTAGGTGATTGCCTAACTGAGGAGCCAATTGAGTTGTCTCAGAGTTGGCTTTCCTTTATTTTCAAAATTAATCTTTCATCATACCCACCTTGGCAACAGGGCTAGTTCAATGTTCTCTGAGGTCCCACTGTCTGTCCCCAACGTTGCCTCTGGTGCTAAGGAGTAGAGATAACAGTTTTCTTTCTTGTTCATGCTGATCGGAGTGCTGTGTGCTTTGTTCCTGCCAAAGAATGAGGTTTTAGTTAGCCCAGTTTTCTGGCTTTTGGCAAATCCCGGTTGATATTTCTCAATTACAAACTAATGACTCATCTTGCAGCATCTTCTGATTTAAAATTAGCACGACAGATTGGATTTGTTAAATCCAAGAGAACCCCGGGGAAGGAAAGCCAATCCTTCATAGTTAGGGGCCATCTATGGTGTCTGCGGTGCCACAAGCAAACCTAGAAAATAAAGGCAGAGTGACCTAAAAGAAAGAAGATTTTAAACCTTGAGGAATTTGTACAGTTTGGTCTGAATTGGATAAATAGGTACATTTTGTAAGATTCTGAGGAAGCATATCAAATTAGTTTTAAATTATGAGGAGTGACAAATTAATCCCAGAAATCTCATGCCTTAATACAAAATCAGTTATATATATATATATATATATATATATATATATTTTTTTTTTTTTTTTCTGTTCAACTTGGTATGTCCATCTCAAGTATGTGAGTCCTCTAACCAGCCCAAGGACCCAGGCTCAAAGCTCTCTTCTCTGATTCTTTGTGGCAGTAAGAGAGACCAGATGATTCCACATCCGCTTTGCACCATTTCAGCCAATAAATGACACTTGGTATTTCTTCTCGTATTTCTTTGGTCACAGCTAGTTACATGGTCCTCCCAAATGACAGGAAGATAGATACAATTCCCTGTGTACTTCAAAGGGGAAAAAATATAAAAAAAAAAATGGTGAAACTGGCAATGTTAAGAGGATCTCCCTTTCTGGTCATCAAGTGATTGCTTCACTTTTCTTCCCGCACAGAAATCCTTATCCTTCAACTCACAGTAGAAATCCAAGGTCTCATCCCTTCCTCACAAAAGGGCAACACCCAGGGTTCTCCGAGGCTCGACACCCCGGCAGCCTCTACGTTAGATCTGGCATGATTTTCTCCCAGTTCAAAGACTCATACACTAAAAGAACATCAGATGATGATGGGATGGGGCAGGATTACCGTAATCAATACTCCTGGGGGAGAGGGAATGGGAGCACTCATCAGTCACTGAGCCAACAGCTCTGAAATCCAACTGGGGAGCTACCCCAGCTGAGGAAGAAGAACATTCCTTGATTCAGCCCTGATTTTGCTCTCAGGGGAGGTCCTCACTGCTTTGTTCTTGTTGGCCTCTGAATCTGAACCCTGGGTGAGTGGTGAGTCTTTTTTTTAAAATTAATTAATTAATTTATTTATTTATTTTACCACTTTCACCCTTCTCCATCGCTTCTGATATAAATACTTGTTGCACACCCTCTTTGGGATCCAGTAACTTTCCCAAACATCTTCCTCTGGTTTCTACATTTAACCAGCTGGTTCTTTACTGAGCTCATTTCTCTGTTATAATATTTTGCCAAATGTGCCCACTATTCACACTATTACCACCCACATTCCTACCCCATGTCCTACAGCCATAATTTCTGTGGAGTTATGCATGATTCCTTTCTCACATCACTATCAGAAATTATTTTACTGAACAATTTTTGCATTGCATGCCATGAATAGTCTTTTCTCCCATTTTCAATATCAGTATCTTTAGAAACTTCTGCCTACTATCTGACATGTAAGTAAATGTTACATGTTTAATTTTTTTTGACTGATTCTTATTCTGGGTACAAATTTTATACTGTCTCAGATTAGGTTATAGTGCAATAACAAATTAACCCTGTTATCTTAGTAGCCTGGTACACTAAATGCTTTTTTCTCTGCTCATGCTAAATTCTATTAACTAACTGCTCATGAAATATTGTACATATGAGATAATCCAAAGCCCACTGGGTTAGTGTCTGAATTTAGGCTGCAACTAGGAAAAACAGCAAATGTTTTCTGAGCACTTTCGATGTTCCAGAAGTTGACTAGTGCTTATACATATTAAGGATATTAGGTAATTCAAAGTCATCACAGAGATAGAATTTGAACCCAGTTTTTTCCTTATTTCTGATCATGTATTTTATATTTCCCTTATTCTTTTGCATTTGCAGGTTTTAGTGTTTTTTGTGCTTTAACGTTGTGCTTCTAGTATTCTCCCATACATGCAAATTACACCAGGATCTTACTAAAATGCAAATTCTGGTTTCTATAAATTGACCGAGATTCTGTATTTATAACATCAGATGATATTAATGCTGGTATGACTGCTCATTGGGTCATTTTTTTAACATTTTTTTAGAAGTAGTTGGATACAATACCTTTATTTTATTTATTATTTATTTTTATGTGGTGCTGAGGATCGAACCCAGGGCCTCGCACATGCTAGACAAGCGCTCTACCACTGAGCCACAATCCCAGCCCCGGGTCATTTGTTTGTGAATAGCAAATTTCTAGAGCATTTTTAAAATAATCAAAGACAATTTAGTGAAAAGCTTGTATATGTAAAATTATCCAAAGCAATGTCTTCCTGATCATCTAGAAAGAAATAATTTTAAATCACCTATTAACCATAATAATTTTTAAAAGACAGATCTACTGATATCACTCTTAAGAGATTAAACACATATATTAGCTCTTAATGGTAAGTAAATTGTACACTGAGAATGAGTAACATCAATGAGCTTGTTCTTAGGGTTTACTTGGTGAGGATATGCCAATTTACATGGAACTGATAAAATCACAAGTTCCTTGGCAGACAGAAATAGGCTTAGCTTTTGATAGTGGTTGGACCAAAACATGTATAATTTCAAAGTTCCTCTTTATTTTAGCTTTGTCTAAAACTAGGAAATATGAGAAAGGTATATGTTTCCTTGAAGGAGCCCCTTTAAGCGTATATTGTCCATAGATAGAATGATAGAATGAAATCCATACCTAGATGAAGGGGACATTGTAGCCTCTGATAGACAGCTTGAAACTCTTCCAGTCTTCAAGAATTTTCAGATATGAGATTGCCAAGGAGACTGCACTAGTCCATTTACATAAATAAAAGAGGAGATTTTATGTAAACACTGTCCTTAGAATGTAAGCAGAAGGACCTGAATCAGAAGTCAATGAAAAAAAACTTGCCCCAGAAAGCCTGAAGATCAACTGAGTCCATTGAGGTGGATTATTCAATGATCCTTGAAGATTCAGAGTATAGGAAGATCTTTTAATTGAAAGTAAAAAACAGAGCTCCTTGTGCAATGCCTGTTGTCCATAGTCGATCAGTGTGAATTCAAAATACTGTCCAAGCAGTTTTGTTCTACCTTCATGCACTGCAGCCTGGATAACTCCCAGACATTCTAAGGAAGATTATTTAGGGGTATGATTGACTGTAGAGTTCTTAACTGGTCTGAGATCATAACATGGGAATTGATTTGGGATCTGTTAAATAGACAATCTACCTTCCATGTACTTGCTCAAAATATCTTTGACCAAGACCACTATATCTCCTTTAATAATTCAATAACAACCCAGATACACTGCTGAAAACTATGGTGTTGAATTAGATCATGTTACATGAAACCTCCTTGTTATTGCAAGAGGGTAGCCTCTTAGGAAGGACTGGTTTACACTGCTAGGAGTCAGTTCCCAAAGCACTCTTCTTTGAGAACAATGTTCCTGTAGGGAATATTCAAAACACTTGCCTAAGATACTCTTTAAAACTCCCTGTTTTAGGGAAGAACCATGGCCGTACCACTTGGAAATCACCATTGTCCTAAATGACAAAAGCTAAGTCGGACTTTTTTAAGAGGAAAAAAGCATTTGAAATAGGAAATAATCCATGATCCGCATGGGGTTTGTGATCTAGGTACACACACTGCTGGCTAAAACTGACAGGGACACTTGTAAAATCCTGGTCAAGTTGAGGCTTGGGGAGGACCACAAATGACCGGTTAGTGAAACATCTAACAGTGTCTTACTCATCAACTCTGCTTTTATTTTGTTTTGCCATAAGGAAGGTGTTTGCTAAAACTAATGTATGCCAAGTGTACCCAATTATTTTAAAGAATCATCATTCATGATTTTCATTTAATTCAAAACATGTTGAAGTATTCGAGGGAACAGTTTATGCAAAAACCACACCAACCTTTTTCATTCATAAAAGGCCTTCTAAGAATTTAGCTTGTTCATTTTATTTCTTCTTATTTTAGAACTGTACAGATGATGGAAGGAAAATCAAAGTTGTTATTCTGTAGATGTGGCTCTATATTTCATTCATTCATTCACTCATTCATTCACTGATTCATTCAATTATATGTTTAAAAATGTATATCAATACCTACTCAATGTCACTCAAAATAAAGGGAAAAATGAAACACATTTCTGGTTTTGAAGAGTTTCAGTTTAGTGACAGCTCAAGCTGTCAAATTCCATTCTAAAATCAATAGAAGATGCACTGAGGGACTCAGTCTAGGTACTGTGACAAGACCCATGGAGGACCCTATTTGCAAAGAGAACAACAACCAGGAATCCCAAGGTCACCTCACTTGGCTTATGCTTGAGACTTCCCCACCCCAGGAAAAGAAAGTCTTGTCAAGATGCTACGGGAAATAGAAAAGGAGTTTCCAGTGATTCCTGCAGTGACTCAATCTTCGTCAAAAACTGATGAGTTACTCCTTGGCCTACCAGGAAAAGTGCTTGTGGGGTTATACACAAAGAACTGGAACATATCTCAGAAAGCTGAGCCATGATTTATGCCCCAAATTGTGTTTGTATGCTGAGTAAGCATGAAGCATTTTCTCTTATCATAGCTCTTCCAAGACATGGGCCAATTAGTCACTGTGCACAACAGCATCAAACTTATTTTAAAAATTGTGAATTAATGAAAAACCCCTAATTGTTAATTTGGGAGCCAGGAAGTAATTTATTATATATTTATGTCTATTTATTATGTACTTACTAATTTTTAATTTATATTTATGTATTGCATACTTATTGTATATTGTCAATTCTGTTGATCTTTTCAAAGAACAACTTTCATTGAATTGATTTTCTCTGTTTTTTTTCTATTCTCCATTTTATTTATCTCTACTCTAGTCTTTATTATTTCCTTCTCACTTTCACTATGGTTTGAATATGTTCTCTATTTCTTTAACATGTAAAGTTCTGTTTCTTATTTGAGATCTGCCTTACTTTTCAGTGTAAGTACTCATAAGTATGCATTTCCTTCTCAGAACCCCTTCAAGTTTTCTCTGCATGAATATCTAATTATTCTAACCCAAATTAGTAATTTTATCACTGTCTGATTTGTGGTGCCATCTTTGTCACAAATTAATTTGAATCTGTGCCTGAATCTATTCCTGGGCTCTCCATGCCAATCCGTTAGTGAATTTGTCTCTCTTTCTGTCAATGCTGTAATCTCTTTAGTAACTATACTTTCAAAATTACTACTCTCAGTGGGAGCGTTCATGCCAACCATGTATAAGATGTGCAAGAACATGAGTTAGATTCTCAGCGCCACAAAATACAAACAAACTGACTAGAGGGGATTGCAAGGAAGATCAGCATCAGACTGCAGGCATAACTTTATATGTAAATTCACTTTAAAATTTCTACAAAAGTATTATTTAAATTTTTTTCTGAAGAAAGAATAAAAACCCAATTGCCCTGAGAACATTAATGTCCCTAAATCAGTAATCAGAAATCTTAACACAGAGGAAACTCAACATCCAACAGCATCCTACATGAGTTGCAATATATGTATTATAGGATTACTCCTACAAGTTCCCCTTGGAACTTTACCTGTTTATTCACCCTTCAGTACAAAAAGCTTTCTATGGGACTGGCAGTATAAAAATTGTACCACCAATAATGTAGATCTTTTCAGCTTGGTAAAGGGAGGATTATACAGTGGTCCAAGTAAAATTCAGAGACAAGAAGTATCTAACAGTTCAGTCTAGTTACTGATAATCAACACATAAGAGAACTTATTCCATGAAAACATACAGTAAGCATCACTTACTTCTTTATAGATGTTATTCTGTATAGCATTTCCTATTTATTTTCCCCTGATGCTCTGGCTCAAGCATCAAAACAATAAAAGACACTTTATCATAGTCATCTCTTATATATATTGATTCAGAATTTGTTCTGCCTTTATCTGAAAGAGCACTGCTGCTGGTCATGTGGGGAATGACTCCTGGCCCACTCTGTCTGGTCTGGTGGGACATTCCAGGAGCCCCACCTCCCCATCACTGTGTCAGTGATACAGTTGGTCAGAGGATACACTACTTTGACAATAGAAATTGGTTTAAGAACAAACACATCACTCAAATCAATAATTCATGGCTGTTTCTGAATGTTGATTTACTATCTCTGAGATGGAAATGTACTCTTATTCAGATATTATATGCAAAATAAATAAATAAATAAATATACCTAAGCATCTACCAGCCTCTCCCTCAGTCACATGAAAGAATACATTACTAGAAAATAAATTAAATTGACATACAAACATAAAATCGAAAAAAAAGAAAAGAAATCAAAGCCCAAGTTATGGGAAGAGAGAAAGACTTCAGTAACTCTTCTAAAGACCCAGGAGGCTTTCAGCACTGTCTACATTTCTCAGTTGTGCAATGAGTTAGATTTTTGTTACTTATTAATAGAAAGGTCCCAACTAACACATCCTTTTTTGCTTGGAAAAAGCCCAGCAGTTATTCAAGATTTAAAAGCGGACTAGCTAAGGGGTTAGGAATAACAGTAGGAAAATGAATAAACAACATATCTAATTAAATAGCTTGGCTTATAGATCATAATCCCCTCCTATTTTGCCCACAAGCAATTGCACCTGCTTTTCCTGGACACACATATCAAAGGACAACAGTCATTCCTCCAATGGACAACTGCAAAGAGCCTTCCAGAAGCCAAGCTGCTTGCCTTCACCAGCTGCTCTAAACCATTTCTACTACATGCACCTGTGTGCTCCTGTGGCCTAATCACCTGAGTCATCTGTGATTCTCCATATTCACTGTCAACCTCTGTACCTCAGCTCATGCTGGTCATACCATACCTCAGACTGGAAGCCTTTTTCTTCACCTTAGCTCTAAAATCCTGTTCAACTAATACAGTTAAAAATTTCACATCTCCTCCCCTTATCCTCCAACCAATGGCTGGCATCTTTCTTTGGGTTCCTACAGGATGTAGCTTGTATCCCCATCTGGTCTTACTTACTTGTTGCATTTAATTGGGCTTATTTTTTCCCTCCCTGTTAGTAAGTTCTCTGGGAGCAAAGACCACGCAAAAGGAAGTCATTTATATGTTAACATGGCAAAAATCTATGAGTCCCTTTCTTCCAAAGTGGGATGTTTCCCAAACAGTCTTTCAATAAAGGAAAGGTGTCTTCTGAGCAGGAGCATCTAGTGGCTGTGGTCCTTCTCACATATATTGTGCTGCCCTACGAAATCTATTGGGTGGGGCTTGAAAACATGGAAGACTTTGCTACATTTTTGCTCAGCTTAGTTGAGGTCCATCCAGATTAAAGTACATGTACCCACATACAATACACACCACACCACATACCATGTCAGGGTATCCCACTGTGTCCTCACATGCACATCAGACATCAGACACTTGTTTGCATGTGGACACTCACACATGATGTATATGGCACACACACACACACACACACACACAGGGTGGAGAAAATTGTGATGTCATTGAGACATAGTTTCAAGAGCTATTAGGAAAGATGTAAATCCTGATCTCAGGGGCTTAGGAAGCTGAGACATGAGAATTGCGAGTTCAAAGCCAGCCTCAGCAACTGCGAGGCACTAAACAACTCAGTGAGACCCTGTCTCTAGATAAACTACAAAAAATAGGGCTGGGGATGTGGCTCAGTGGTCAAGTGCCCCTGAGTTCAATCCCTGGTACAGAAAGATAGAAAGAAAGAAAGAAAGAAAGAAAGAAAGAAAGAAAGAAAGAAAGGAAGGAAGGAAGGAAGGAAGGAAGGAAGGAAGGAAGGAAGGAAGGAAGGAAGGAAGGAAGGAAGGGTATACTTTAACTGACCAGCTATTTAAATAGTAATAATGATCAGAATGAAATCAGCAAATCCTTGGGGTCTACTCCACAGCTTTACATTGTAACCCATCCTGTCCTCTTTTTGTTCTTAAATCACTCAAACGCTCCCATTACTGTTCTTTTTCCTTTATTGGTTAAATGACTTCCACAAATCCAACTCCAAACAAACAAATCTAATATGCAAGATCCTACCCAAAATTCTCTGTCTCCATTCAGACTTTGCTGAGGATCTCAGTCTACTGGGCATTGATTCTTAAAGTGTGAATTAAATATCTAAATGATTCATGATGCTTTTGTATTATAGCAATTTATTTCTGAAGACCTAAGGCTAGGACCTATGTCTTGAGTGTATACACTTGGTGCCAATGCCATACTGCACATATATATTTGCCCAGGACATCTGCAAGGATGATCTTTCTGTAGGAGAGAAACAGGAGGCCTTCCCCCTGTATCATAGTGTATAATTGACTGGCCCTTAGCCAGGGGACCTTCCTTCTTCAGACACCCTCTTGAAGAGCAGGTTATTAAAGCCATATACCCAAGACCCATAAATAACTTTGCTGAATCCTAATAAATCTGTATTTCATAGGAGGCCTGTTATTTTTTAGAAGAGGCCCAATTTCTTTGGAAATCACATAGTAAGAAATAAGGGAGACATCTTCCCCAGAATCACAGAGTGGTTTCACATAAGGCTCTTGTCATTCCTCACTCAAAATATAACACACAGGGCCAATCAGACACAGGGCCAATCAGACACATGGGCCAATCAGACACAGGGCCAATCAGACACAGGGCCAATCAGACACATGGGCCAAGTCTTTGTGGCTTCAGCCTTCTGCACAGAAAGCTCATTTTCTTCTCTCCCAGGGCTGAGTGTCTACCACCCAGAAGTCATTTTTCAACATCAATGTAGAAATAATAAAACAACACCAGTCTATCCCTAAACAATATTGAGATAAATAGACTTTTTTTTTCTTGTTTTCAGTTTATTTGGTACTTTCCTGGCCTCCCCTCCTGACACTATGATGTCATGTAGGCACAGCAGAGGACACTTAAAACAGATGCCCTGTTTCTCATGACTAAAGACTATAGACATATTTATTGTGTCTAGTGTAAAAGATCACTGATGTCCAAAGTCAAGAGAATGTAGCTACCTCTTCAGGAATGCATGAGCTTTTTGAATGAAGCAATTGTTACCAATTGGTATCAGTGATCAACTTGACTCTGAGCCTAATTACTGGAGTCTTACACAGTTTGTCTTTGGAGAATCATTATTAAATGATTCCAACTTCACTATTTGGAAAAAAAAAATGTTTCTATTTGATATACTTTCAAGGATCATAGACCATTTATGCATTCATCCAATGATTTAATAAGTATGTACTGAGCAAACATGTTGTGCTTGAAAGCTGGAGATAATGTGAACCGGGTCATCCTCAAGTGTGCAGGCCTCTGGGAAAATAATTTTTTCAAATAAACTGCTTGAGTCACCAAAATCAGTCTTTCCACAGCATCTATAGCCCCATCTGATGCCCTTCCATGAACAAAGTCCTACATTGGCCTATGGAAGCTGCTGTTTCTCCAGGTTCCCCGATCAGAATCATAGAACCGGGGCTTGGCATGCAGCCCCAGAACACAGTCGCCCACCCAAATGGACCTGCTGGCTCCAAATGGGCTTTGCACTGGAGGGGAAATTAGAAGTTTCCCAGGAATCTACTCCAAAGAATGAGGCTGTTTAATGTGCAGGGCCTGTGGTAGGCACCCTGCCTGGGTCTGAGGGTGGCATCGACACCAGTGACTAAACATTACTCCTGTTCTCAATGTGGAATGTCCTTCTAATTCTGACTCCCACTTAATATAATGCACTCAAGTGTTACAGATGACTTGATGAAGAGTTTGTATGGTACAGAGAAAATTTGAAGAAAAGGTGGTTTTATTAGATCAATCCAGAGAAATAAGTAGAAACATATAATTATGCAATTATAAAGCTGGGCATTTATGGTGTTGAGATATCATTTTAAAATGATTTGGGAAGATCTTTTGTTTGATTCATCATGCAAATCAGGTGTCTGTAGATACTTCAGCATTCAGAATGGACAATAGAAATGAATCATACTGGGAAAAACGAGAGACTAGGATGTAGACAAACTTAACGTTGACATTTCAGTTCTCACCCACCACAAGTCTATGATCTGGAAAAGCAACTCCTCTAAGCCTCCATTTCTTTGTCTGTGAAATGGGGGTCATAATATTTATTGCACTAGGTTGTTCTTAGGTTTACATTACAGACTTATCATAGACCCCTGCCTGTGGTTTCATTTGTACTTCAGTAAGAACAACTACAGAAAATATATGAAATGGTAAATGTTTGGGGTGAAAAAAAAAACCCTGCAAGCTCAATTTAGTATAGGATCTTTTCTTAAGAACTTACTGTTTCAGGCCCAGAACCCAAAATATCACATTCTGATCCCGAAAGGAAGATAGGTCACCACAACCAGGATGGGTCAGCTTTCAGATTGAGACCTGCATTCCACATGCACTCACTAGGAGCCATTTGAGATAGAGATGTGTATCAGCCTCCAGGAAATTAGGACGTCAAATAATGAATTTTGAGTCTACACAAACATTCAATTATTAACACTCATATATAAGTATAGGTTAAGGCCCATGGGAATGAAGGTTCCTAGGAAGCAGAGTGTCTTCTTTCATCAGATGTTGGCTGTGCCTGTGCAGAAAGGGACATTTCCCCCATAAAGCAGAGCTCAGGACTGCAGCCTGTCTGGGTATTTCCAAGGGACCTGACCTGCTTCTATCTTTCACTCTTGGAGCACACAACACAGCCTAAGCTTAGAGATGGGGTGGGGTGTGAGGGATGGCAGCTACAGAAGCAGGACTCTGGATTAGGTTGGATGTTGGTACCCTTAGTCACACAGAAGGGATAATTTTTGCATGAAAAAAATAATCAATTCACTTAAATATTGGCCAAAGAATAGCTCAGCAGAAGTTTTCATTTACAAAATCCTGGTGTTCTAGAAACTCAAATGTCAACTAATATGGCCTCTTCCACAAGAGAAGAAGGAGCAGAGGCCTGAATCCATATTCCTCTCCTGACCCAGAGAGAGAGGAAACTGTGAGGAACCTGGGAGGAACCTGCAAGGACCCAGAGTGAGAGGAACCTACAAGGAACCCGCAAGGAACCTGGTGTCTCAGTTGTAGACACCAAGAACTCAAATATCAGGGAGCAAGTGGCCCATGCACTTTTGGGGGTCAGTCAAGAAAGGTCTGTGATGGCTTTAGGGGACAGGAGTGCAGTCAGGCAGTCAAGAAGTCAAAGCAATTTACAAGAAAGCTTTTGAACTGGCTGCCAAAAAAGGAAAGATGGGGGAAATGAACAGGGGATAGGCCAGAACCCCAAAGATGGGAAAAGACTGTGTTTGGGGATCACAGAAGCAGGAAACCTGGCTCAAGCTAGGGGTGTGCTCAGAGAAGCATCCAAGGGAGCTCTGGGGACTCAGGGAGTAAGGGAAATCTCTGTAGGCCACATTCCCACCCCTGAGTCTGGGTCAGCCCTTCCCTCCGTGGGGACCACCTCTCAGCTGAGATGTCAGGAAGAAATGGTCGTCCTAGCACGTCTTGATGCAGCAGTTGGAGTCTGGAGCAAAGCACTAGGAAATGTAGAGGAATGTTTTGCACACTTGTATAGAAGGGGCCACTGTTTTGGAATAGACACATCCGTTATAATGAGTCCGCACAGAGAAACAGATGGAAGGAGATAAGTATCAGGCTCTTGCCTCCAATTCTGTCAGCCAAGAGAGAAAGAAATTTGAGCTGTTATGGAGGCGTCCTCAAACTGAAGCCCGCAGAGTTTTGGTGGGTTAAGTTACTTCCCTCTTTTCCTTTTTTAAATAGAGCCCCAATTTCCTAGGATTGCAAATGTTTTGGAAGAGAAAACCCCTTTAGAGGAAAAGAAAGGAAACTATCATTTTTATTGAAAGGCTCTGCCAGACTTATTTGCATTTAATATTCACAAAAACCTTGAGGCAGGTATTATTACCATCTCTGTTTTTACAAGAAATAGGCTCACCATTGATGTGGCTTATCTCACATCACACAATTTTACAAGGGCCTGGCTCTGAGTCCCCCGTATGCCTGGATCTACATTCTGCCCTTCTGTAATGTAACCTTCCAGTCTGTGGGCCTACTCTTTCCAAGTAGAAAGATGCACTGGCAGGAAAAGAAGAAAGAACCTAAATCTGTAGATACACTCTCAAGTTGGACCAACCCTGTCCCTGTCAATCAACTCCCATGCTGTAACTTCCACACCGCGACACCCATCCCCATGTTAGGGCTGGGTCTTAAAGGACTAAAAGCTGTGTAGGCTGACTTAACTCATGAGCTTTTATAGCGTCTTTGAGCTCTGAGTCTCCTTGGTTCCCATACATAATTCGACAAATCTGTGTGTGTGTGTCTGTGTGTGTGTGTGTGTGTGTGTAGTATGTGTGTGCTTGTGTATGTGCGTGTGTGGTTGGGGGGATGCAGGAAATTGATGGGCCTACAGAACATATTTTTTTCTCCAATATAAAGCTCCATTTCAAAGTAAGACATTGAAAGGACACTGAATCTGGTGAAAGAATGATGAAGACAAGTGTTATGGTTTGGATGTGAGGTGTCCCCCCAAAATTCACGTGTGAGACAATGCAAGAAGGTTCAGAGGAGAAATGATTGGGTTGTAAGAATCTTACCCCAATCAGTGATTTAATCCCCTGATAGGGAATAACCAAGTGGTAACTAAAGTGGTAAGATGTGGCTGGAGAAGGTGGGAATTAGGGCATGGCTTTGGGTATACATTTGTATCTGGAGAGTGCAGTCTCTCTCTCTCTCTCTCTCTCTCTCTCTCTCTCTCTCTCTCTCTCTCCTTTCTGATCACAGTGATGTGAGCTGTGTCCCTCTGCCACCCTCTCCTGCCATGATGTTCAGCCTCACCTCAAGCCCTGAGAAATGGAGCCGGCCTTCTCTGGACTAAGACCTCTGAAACCGTGAGCCCTCAAATAAACTCTTCCTACCTATAATTGTGCTGGGCGGGTCCTTTAGTCACAGCAGTGAAAAAGCTGACTAAAACAACAAGTTGAAGGAAAGGTATTTCTTAATTCCTTGAACTATTAAGTATTTTAAAGTCCATTAAGTTTGATGTTCATGTTACGTCAGGATGTAAGGGGGGTTTGGCTGGGACATGATTAGCCATCCTGGGCCATGAGGACAAACACTGCTCCCTAGGCACCAGTATTGGAGATTCTGGTTTCTATAGGATTATGACACCACTGGCAGTTCCTGGTTTGCCCAGACCCTCCCTTACCTTCACTTGTGCTCCATCTTGGCTCAGTACAACTCTGCCTAGTGATTGTCTCAGTCACATTGTCCCCACGGACACTAAGTGGAAACCATCTGTTGACTTACCCACTTGCCCCACCAGGCTGCCATCTCCAAGAAGGCTGGAACCTGTCAGTCTGAACACTTCTCATGTCGAGCAAGGAGCCTGCTGTGCAATAATATGCACTGAATTCACAAAGAAATGAATGAACAACTTACTTGACGAACGAACATTTTGTTATGACAACCTGAGGGGTTCTGTTGCATGACTGCTGTTCTAGCTAGTGGAATCCCAGGGTTGCAAGCAGCTGCAAAGAGCAGAGCTCTCTGGGCGCTCCCTGAGCCAAGTTAATGCATGGGGGGGATGTCTAAATGGAGCCATAGTCCCTCCCTTCTGGGTGCAGTGAATACACAGCAGGAATCAATGATGACACTGACTCACTCAGGAATGTGAGGCTTAGGGGAGGCAATCAGGGGCCTCAGGACGAAGGACCCAGGAGGAAAAGACACCTGCCACAGCTGTTGCTCATTCCATCTTTCCTCCACCTCTGCCCAGTGTGGCCCATGCCCACCTGCATCCTGCCCTCTCTATCCCCTGTGGTGGCATCAAAGGCATCCTGCTTCCCTCTTTCCCTGAAAGGTCTGGGTGACAATTCATTTGTGGCTCCCCTCCACACAGACAAGTCCCAGGGGCCTTAGTCAGCCTGCGTGGGCGTTGTTTATCTTCCTCTCCATCCCAGTCCAGGATGCCGTCTGCTAAGTGAAACATGATGGCGCAGAGGCTGCGGCTTCAGACGAGTGTTTTCTTTCCTTCACACCTCTTCCCCTTCGCCACTTGTCTCCTTGGCCTTTTCCTCCGAGTTTCTTGCCACAGACCTCTCAGCACATGTCTCTCTTTCCCCAGCTGCTCCCTGAGAGTCCTGACCTACGAAACATCTTCGGTAGATCTCTAGATGAGTGATGGGCTCCTCCCTTCCTGTCCTTGTGACAATTGAGGTGCAATGCCCTTCTTTCCTCTTATAATCTGCTCCAGAGATGCAAACATTCTCAGCCTCCACATGCTAATTCATAAAATGAGATTGCCAAAGACTGCTCACATGGGAACGTCATGAGAAAGTAGACTGCAAGTTCTTAGAAACTATGCATCCCAAGAAGGTAAGGAAGGCATTAGCGGTACATACAGGTGCTGGTAAAAAGAGGTAGAGAGATACAGGTGCATAGAAAACTGTTCTGTACCATTCCCTGCTGTAGACACCTCTCCTCTGCTCTCCCTTCTCTCCCTCTGTTCTTTCTATTTGCCCATCCTTCCCATGTCTAGCCTTCCTGCGGGGGTTCTTTCAGGGTTGACCACTATGTGCTCTGCACCTGGCACACTGCCTTCTCCTCTTCTGCAAACCAGGCTGCCTGCAGTGACCAGAGATCCATCCGGGAGAGCTGGTGCAACTCCACAGCCCTCCCTCACCCTGCAATGACTCTGGGGGCTAAAGTCACTCCAGGGGTGGAGGCCAACAGAGGCAGTGGAATGAACTACTAACCTCAAAATTCTTCTAGCTGCAATTATTGGATAGCTCCACATTTTTTCCTAGATCATTCTCCCATCTTTCTTTGTTTTGCTTTGGTGGCTCACTCACAAAGAAGCCTCATGATTTGTACTCAGTATGGATGAAGGAAATGTCTGTAGGCTCCACCCACTGGTGCCCCCTGGACCTCTGTGTTTTGATCAGTCCTGTCTCCAAGGGTAGAGTGGATTTTGACACCTTGCTAAATGGCAGACTCGTGATCCATGGGCCATTGAGGATGCCAATATTATCAGATGATGGGGAGTGGGCGGGGGAGGGAACCAGCTTCAGCTCCCTCAAGCACTTTCTCTTTCCCAGGCTGAATCTTGACCTTCAAAATACCCAAGTAGTCCCTGAACAGATATGCTTCTTAGTTCCTAGAGAGGCCACACACTTGGTCCTCTGCTGATATCAGCTTGCCCTTATCCAGCATTACTTTTGAGGACATTTCAAGACTGGAGGAAACTTTGCTTATGACCTTCCTGCCCTCACTTTCCCAACAAGAGAAAAGGCAAACTAGTACTGAACGTACTCCTAAGATACTCTGAAGTCAAGACTTAGGGCATCTGTTTTCTGTAGCCCCTGGAGCCAATTCTTCTGCCATCTCAGACTAAAAAGTGTGGGAGGTCAGGGAAGGAGAAATTTCTGGCTTATAGCCCCTAAAATTCTAGCAGAATCCCTTTTATGCTGGACCCCCCCCCTTTTTTTTTCTGTTTGGCATGTTTCCAAGTCCTCAAGGTATTTTCTTCAAATAATTTGTAAAAAAAAAAAAAAAATTCACTGTGCAAATTTTAACAGCTAGATATCGAATCCTTAGTGTCTTTGAAAGCAAATGTTTTAAATCAAAGCTTTGAGAGGATAATAGTTTATAGACTCACCTTTTCCCCACTTGCCTTTCACGAAACCATCTTCAATTTCCTCTGAAAAGCTGGGAAAGTAAACATCAGCATATTCATTTAATTTCCCTTTGGCTCACCGGGCCTTGTTACTAGAAATATCTTTGATTCTCTCTGACATCTCTACTATCTTCCTATTTCCCTAATCCTGACATCATCCCTGAAAGTCCCCCTTAACCCTCTCTGCTTAAATGGTTACATTTTCCAATTTGTCTCTACCAGTATCTTAACCCCTCTTCTGATAGTTTGGTTAAGATGATGATGATGATGATGATGATTAAAGAGAGAGAGAGAGAGAATTTGAGTTTTCTCCTCTTAAACTCTGCCTTTAACTTAGGAGTGCATGCGGACCTGTTTGTTCACTTGGCGTTCTCTTTCACTATTACATAAATTTACATGACTCAGAAGTAAATCTGGAAGTTGCTATTTTTTTTTTTGGACATCTATATATCCTCTCTTTCTTCTCCATTTGTCCTTTTAGGAAGTAGAAGTTTCTCACATTCCTGATAGGAGCAATCCTGTCTTCTAGAATCATCCATAAGTAGAGGAACTGGATACCGTGGTCTCTGAGGTCTCTTATACAAACCTGTGAAAATTTGACTAAAATTGGAATATATCAATAAGAAAAGACTAAGGACAACACATCAAGGTTTACTAGACATATGTTCTAGATTAGCGGATGATATAGAGGAAGCGTTAGAGAACAGAGAAAGAAATTAGGATTTTGAGCAAGGCATTAAAATATTTCCCAAAATATGTCTGTCCCTCTATTTCAGTGTCTTTGAACGTGTCCTTGGAACTTATGACAAGCACGATCAATTTTGTGTCCTGTGTACTTTAATGTAAATTGCACATGTAGGCTGTACCGTTAATGGGAGTTACCACATAATTTGAGGGCAGCCCTGGTTGCTGGTAACAGCAACAAATTTTATTCGTAAATTGTTTGAGGATCTGACCTCTCTGAAGAGGATAGAGAATTAATTGGGAAATGACAGAATACTGATTTTGCAATATAAGCAATGCCCAATTAGGTATGGGAAGAAAATGTACCCCCCCCTGCTATTACCAGTCTCTCCTCATTAAAGGAAAACTTGGGTTGCAGATCTCCAACATTCTATAGATCTTAAGACTTTCTCAGCCTTACCATTGGTCTGGAATCTTCTTATGTCATCTTGGGGCTTCAGTAGATAGCCAACACCAACCTTGCAATTTACTGGGTCATTATTTCAATCATGGCATGAGGAAGGAGTAGATGGCACTGGTTGGGTCGGCACATTTGTATTCTCAGCCTATGCAGACATTTCCACAATGTCCTATGAATTTTAGGTATCATGGAGCTATAGATTTTTTTTAATCCTCTACAAACCTAAAAATGTAAAATATTAAACACATTTGATTACAGTAAATGCAGGACCATGCTTGTGTGCCTCTGTGGCAACTAGCACAGAACTTCACAAGAAATGGTCAGGAAGGCATATCTAACTTTTACTGATGGTGATCATGATGGTAGTAAGCATGAGAAAGGTAAATGATACAACATGATAAGATGGTTTGCAAATGGGCTTTATATAGAAGATTATATGAAACTAGTTGTCTTGATGCATTTGAATCTCATAACTGTAGGATGGTAAATGTTTCAGTGCTGGCTGATAAGCTTATGGAAACTGAAAGCTGAATCCACCTCTATATTATCTATCTTTATCACAGGACCTGAACAATAATATATGTTAAATGTTATTGTTGTGCACTTCGTACCAAAAAACCGGCTAGGCATCCATTGTGAAGGGAAAGGGCTGCTGCTTGAATGGCCCCTAGGGCTGAGTTTTGTGTAACTTCAGGGCCCTACTGACAGGGAAGACATTGTGAACTGGAGTTGGTACGTCACTGTTTTGAAGCGTCCTTGATAAGCAGTCAAGGAGAGAGTTCCTGCTCTCTTAGAATCTATGGTTTTGATAATGAAGACAAACACAAAAATATAAATTCTGACAGTGAATAGTTCTCCCCCAAAGAAAATAAGATGATGGCATGAAGATGAATGGATGGACTTTGGCTTCTTCTCTCCTCCAACAACCCTGCTAGGTAGATGTTATGGAAGGAGATCAAGGTTCAGCGAGAATTTTACCAAAAATCACAAACTACTATTAGTGGCCTGAATCTGCTCATTCCCAAACTTTGTATGTACGTATTATGTTATGCTGAATCTTGTGGGAGAAAAGTGAATGGAAGAGGTACTCGTGCATGTGGAGTGAAAGGGAACATTTGTGCATACAATGGTACCCATCTATAGATGGGTTCTTTGATACATTCTTGGAGAGTGGTCTAGGGGAAAATCCTTGACATTAATGTATATCATAAAATTGTCTTGAACAACTTAAGATTTCCTATTATTTTAAACCTCAAATAAGGTGACCATTAAAAACCTAAGGCACAGACAGGTTTGATGATGAGGTTAGAAAAGCTAGTCCCACTGTCAACATAGGGCCAGCAGTTAAATATGGGACATTTTCCTCACTGAACTTCAGTTTCTGTATCTGAATCAGGGCTTGGTAATTGCTCTTCATATTTCAGGACAACTGGAGGACCCTAATTTCATAACAGATGTATATGCATAAATGATTATGACTTTATTCATTAGACCAGCAATCCTTAAAAATACAAAATATGAAACTGCATATTCCTTTTCTTACTTAGGCCAAGACCTTTCTTTTTTGGGTGGAAGCTGAAAAAGTTGGACTGATACTAGCATAGCTAGGTCTGTCTTCCATAGCTATGTGAAGTTAACATTGACACCCAGGGAAAGCTGTTGTCTTACTTATCCAAGTAGTTGACCTTGGAGTATTTACTTGGCTTTAAGTAGCTGAATTGTTTCCACAATTTCCCCATAATTTATGGAACTATTGTAGTTCTGTTATGAGTCTTGCCTTGGAGATAAATAGCTTATCTCCATCAAGATATATGTCCTAGAAGAGTTTTGGATTGTGCATAGTTGAGACCCTGGGGTTTGCATTTCTCATGCTCCCCCCCAGAACATCCTGCTCTATTAAGCCACTCCTGTTTTCCCTACTCCTTCCTAACTACTTTATTATTAGTGATACAAATTATAGTGATCCTACTCTTGTTGTTCAGAGCACTTTGGAGCATCAGACCTGCCTTTACATAGTCTTTCTTCATTACTCTTCATCACACATCAGAGATGCAAATTTTAATCCTCATTGTGGAGATAACAAAAGAATCCTAGAGAAGCAGCACAGGTCTGTTAAGGTGGCATGGCTCACATCGGTAGAACCTGTCCTCCAGCCCAAGACTACCCTCATCGTTGAATCCAGCACTTCTACCCTCACATGGTTGCATGTTGCAAGAGTTTGGTCCCTGTTGGATTTTAAGCAGACATAAATGCATTAATATCTTTATGTAATATCTTTATCTTAATTAGTTCTTGCAGGAAGGAAAAGAAATTATTTGGTCACTAATGGGGTCTGCATATTCCAACTTGAAAGAGTAAGTCTGTTTCAGATCATCAGATAAGGTGGTGGCTCCCTTTGGCCAGGAAATGTCAATGTAAACGGTGAGCCTTGTGTAGCAGAGGGGTGCTTGGATAAAGTCCCCAGCCTGTGAGGAAATGTGACTGCATGGGGTCTGTGCACTCCACACCTACAGCAAACACTCCCACGGCCACCAGTGTTGGATTCAATTAAACATTAAATTCATCATCTTTAGCAAGGGAAGAGAACAGCAAACAGTTGCTCTCTCATGGCTAAACACCCCTCGGATTTGCTGGCCTTTGATTTATTGGAAGAAACCTGCTGGGAAGAACATACTGTGTAGCTGATTAATGTCAGCTTCTGTCATCAGTTTCCACTTAGATTCTTGGCCAGCCCTGACATCTCCTCCCTTAAGGATCCAGAAGAATTTGAAGGCTGATCCAAGAGCTTTGCTGGCATGGGATTTGCAGAATGCGGTGTTTGCAAAATAAGGAAGATGAATGGAAGTGGAATCCCATGTTCTCCACTGGACTTGTTTCTTTAATTCATGTCTCCAGAGGTCCAGCTTCATGCCAGGACCACACCAGCAAGGGGACCGGGGAAAATGTGTTCCCAGGCTCCGGTACAGATGTCTTGCATTTCCTGTACTGGTTATGTACTGCCTCCTCCGAGCTTGTCAAACTGGGAAGGGGTCTGAAGTGGAATGCAGTGCACAATCACCATCAGAACCCTCCCTGGGACCCTTGAACAAACCTGTGGGAGAGTGGGCATCATGAGAATCAGGCCTAATCCATTGCCCACCGGAGCATGAGAAAACCCGTTGCTCTTTAGGTCAGGCACAAGAGCTTGGATTCACAGAGTCACATGGTACCATTTTTCCCCAATGGCATACAATAATTCAGTTGCATGCCATTTAAAGCAAGCAGAATTTTGTATATGTGTTTTCTTTCCTGGTGTGGTGGAGGAAGAGACATAGGATGTCCTGTAAGTTAAAACTGCCTTTTTCCTCCCTCTCACATGCAAAGGATCTAGAAAGAGGAGGTGATTTTAACCAGACCCTGGGCCTTCTTCTCAACTTTCTCCTAGGCCTGGGAAAAGGAAGAAAGATTTTAATTGAGAAATGAAAATCCATTCCAGTTATCTCTAGTTGTATCTAAAAGATTACAAAACATAGTAGCATGAGATAATAATACTTTTATTATATCTCATAGCTTGTGAGAGTGAAGAATTTGGGAAGAGGGGGCTGGATATTTCCCTTCTTGGGTCTCACATGCACTTGGAGACAATGTGGAAAAGAGGACTGAAGCAAAGCAGGTCAGGCTTTCTGGGCTCTATCAGTCTGTCTGTCTATCTACCTATCTATTTATCTCTTCATATAGTTTCAGAGCCTTTGAATGTGGTCTCTCTACCTGATTAATGTAGCTTAAAGACTAGTTTTCAAGGTTTAGAGATACCCCTTTACTTATTTTTTATTTTTATTTCTTACCAACCAATCCTTAAAAAAAAAAAAAAACATTAGGAGAGAGGCTGGGCTTGTGGCTCAGTGGAAGATCACTTGCCTGTCATGTGTGAGGCTTTGAGTTTGATCCTCAGCACTGCATATAAATAAATAAATGATAAAGGAACATCAACAGCTAAAAAATTATAAAAAAAAAAAAAGATATTAGGAGATCAGACCCAAATGACCACTAAGTTCCCTTCCACATCTAATTTGTCAAGAATTCTATTGGGCATAGTTTCTAGGAGTCTCATCTTTAAACAAAAGACAATGAGAATAAGAACTTTGTTTATGTCCACTGAAGTGTCAGGTACTGTTCTATAATTTTGCATGAATTGAATAACTCGATTATAGCAGATATGATGGATGTAGGTGCTATCATCATGTTTCCTTCACAAAGGAGGAAATTGAGAAACAGAAAGGTGAGGCAACTTGCCAAAAGTCATGTAGCTGATAAAAGGCAGAACCAGAATTTGAACCTAGGGCATCTGACTCAAGAGGTCATCCTTTTAAGCACTGTCCTAACCTGCCTTTTCCAAAGAAGTCACAGTCCAGTGGCTTCACACTTAAGTCAAAGAGAACTTTTTGCTTTTTAAATAACTATTCAAAAGGCATTAAGATTATGGGTAAGAAACTGGTTCACTCCACACACACACACACACACACACACACACACATATTATAGAGAATCAACTATAGTGTTGATGGTAGCACTTCCAATGTGAGAGAAATGTGATGATTCTGGGGAAATCATCTACACAACTACACTCCAAATGCCTGTGATGACATCACATTTTTATGTTCTCACTGTGGCTGCAATCACATTGCCCATGATATTCCCCCTGGCAGAAATATTCTTCCTTGTCTTTTTACCATTCCATTCAAGGCTCATGAAGCCTTTCTAGGTCCTTCTTTACAGGATTAGTTAGCCTTCTGCATTGTTCCTGTAGTTCTGATTTCTGCACATATATACTTTGCCTAGCATGTGGGGTGATAAAGAGGAAATAGGTTTGAATCAGGACAGCCAGATTTAGAGTCTAAATTGAACTGTCACTTAACATTGGATTTTAAGGAAGATGAACAGTTTATACAGTCTCCATATACTTCAGGTGATGGTAAAAATACAACTTTGACTGAGTTTATGGAGTTGTGCAAGAAAATAGACAAGAAGAAAGCTTTGAGATCATAAGGTTACGGGTGGCACATGTGAGATGGTAATGGCAGAATGGTCAAAGAGAACTTAAGTTTTATTCACAGAGTTAGTGGAGATCTTGAGCAAAGTTTTTCCTCTCTGGGTCTTACTTTGTCAATGTGAATCAAGGGTTCTTATTCTGGAACCCTCAGAGGAGCTTTAGACAAGCCAGGAAGCCCCTGGAACTGTAGACAGAATTGTGCCTGTTGGTATATCACTCTGGTGGAGCATTCACGGATTTCATCAGACTCTCAAAGAGATCTGAGACCCACAGAAAGTTAAATGACCTGAGCCCCAAGGCATGTGACGTTGGGTTTTCCCCCTAGGCCTGACAGTTTATATTTCTACAAACTTTAGTCCAAACATGTTCTTGTAAAAGGTGCAGAAACATTTTGCAAGACCAGAAGGATCATCAGAGATGGAGAAATCGATTCCTGAAAGGGAGAAGTCAGGTGCCAGATGTTAGAAGCTGGCAGAGACACTGGAACCCAGCAGAGAGACCCAGTGCGACGGGTGATCACAGAGTCACAAGTCATTTCCTACTTAGAATTTATCACTTTATTATTATTTTTCAAAATCCTTTTAGTGGTGCTGGGGATGAAACCTGGGCCCTGTGCATGCTAAGGCTGCTATCACTGAGCCACATCTCCAGCCCCTCCTCCTTTGATTATAAAATCAGGGTGTGGTGGTGAATACCAAATCCTGAAGAGTCCTGCTCTATAAAAGACAACAACAACAATACAGCAAAAATCTTGATTTGCATTATAATTTTGCAATTTGCTGCTCACATGCTCTCTGCTAGCAGCCAAGACCTTAGGATCACACAAGGCTGCCGGAGGCGGGGTGTTGTTATTCTAATGGGGCACCCAGTCAGTCAACTAACCATGAAACCAGAGGGAATTTAGAGTACTGGATATTCTACTTGGTTATCAAGCGCTGAGCTGAATGGGTTGAGCCAAGGCCTCAGGGGCCTTCTGCCCATCCTGCATCCAGGTAGTATCCCTTGACGGAAGGCCCTGTACTGTGGTGTTTCCTCGTGAAATCTAATTTAATTCTTACAACATTCTTCTTGTAAAGGAGGTTTATCATCCCTATTTAATGTTGGAGAATCAGTGGCTCAGAGTATAATAACCTGCTTTTTGTTATAGAGTAGGAACATGGAGCAGCTTCACTTCTCTGCCCTGGCCTTGTACCACAGGGCCTCTACCTGCCCATCAAAGGGTATAGCCTAAAAGGCCCAATGAGCCTGTCTACCAACCCCACACATTAACCCTGGTCTCTGCTGCTCATGAGTAACAATCCTTAGTTTCCCTAAATCTCTGAGCCTGGGGTCAGAATTGTTAGACAAGTTGTAAATCCTGGGCTGGAGATGTGGCTCAGCGGTAGCGCGCTCGCCTGGCATGCGTGCGGCCCGGGTTCGATCCTCAGCACCACATACCAACAAAGATGTTGTGTCCACCGAGAACTAAAAAAAAAAATATTAAAAAAAAATTCTCTCTCTCTCTCCTCTCTCACTCTCTCTTTAAAAAAAAAAAAAAAAAGTTGTAAATCCTGAAACATCTTTCTAAACTAAAGTGGAGATCAAAAGAAGTAATTGGTTCTTCTGCCACCAACCTCCAAATGGCAGTTTTCTCATTAAAACCAGAGAATGGACAATTTTAAAGAGATTAGTTTCCTCAAATATAGTAATCTGCAGTTAATATTACAATATATCCTTTTTAAAAAAGTCAATATATCCTTTTTTTTTAAAAGCTGCTCAGAGAAGTTCTTAATTTCCTGCAGTAGGAAGTGATGGAAGTTCTCTGGCCAAAATGTCATTATTTTTTAAGACATGCCTTATGCACAGACGTGTTGCCTGTGCCTTAGAAGTGGGAGAAGGTAGCTGCGGACCATGTTGAAGAGCAGTGATTTTACTTGGGTTAGATTTTACTGTGTGGCAGAAAAACATGGCAATTGATCAGGGGTCAGGCTGAGGCACACCTGCTAGGATGCATATTGATTGTAGTCCTGGGGTTAGCCTGGCCATCTTCTCTGCAGACTCTATTTATCCTAGCTGGAAGGTAATAGATTTTCAGTCTCTGTGTACTGCTTCTCTACTCCAAGAGTGATCTCCTGGCTGATTTCAGTGAGGCAGGATGTCTTATTCTTGGCAATGTTAGTATTTGGGGCTGGATCGTTGTTCCTCAGAGAGGAATGCCCTGTCCTGTCCATCGCCAGGTGTTTAGCAGCATCGCTGGCTTCTACCCACTAGATGACACTAGCACACTTCTGTTGTGACAACCCAACCGAAAATGCCTTTACATGTTGTCAGTGTCACCTGGGGGGTGGGAGGGAGTGCAAAATCACTCCTAGCTGAGAACTGCTGTAATAAGGAGACCTGAATCTGGTTAGCCAGATCCTTCCCAAGGCAGGGGCTGGGCCAGTGACCTCCCACAGGCTTACAGCTCTAACCTCCAAGTTAATCTGAAGTAAGTGGATTTCATTGTTTATTCATTTTAGTTCCAAGTTAATTTCCAAATAAAAAGTGAAAAATTGTTCTGTGTCTTTTCTTTTGGCAATTTTCAATGAGCAATGAACAATTTATAAACTTCCTCATCACTTATGGGAACAAGAAAATGTATAAAACTTCATTCCTACAGAATGACTCTTTGGTTTTAATAGGATAATATTTAACAACCTCCTTAAAAGTGTGCTGTTAAGCAGAGAAATAGATACTAGTACATAATTACCTTTGACATGCCTATAAAATAGCTATTTTTGCCATTTTCCCTTTATACCTCACCTGTTATTTAACTCTGTCTCTTCTAAAACCTGAAAATAAAAATGGTGTTTAGTCCAAACTCATCTGTCTCCACAGAGAAGCATCCAGGTTTCCCCTCACTATGGCTCTACCCATGTTTTTCTACTTCTTCCCACTCAGCTCCAAATGAGTAGGCTGAATATGAGCTTCAGGTGGAGGCAGACCTGGTTTCCAATGTCAACTCTGTCATTACCATGGTGTGCCCTTCAGCAAGACCTTTAACCTTCCCGGACCTCAGTGCCTTTCTATTTGTAGTTAATTGTCAATGCCTATTTTCCAGAAGAACACCAATTTGGGTCCACCTGGGGCCATGCAGCAGAGCTGGAGAGAACATTCTGAGTCAAGTATTGACATGTTTGCTCAGTGGCCAGCTGGAGTTGAGATCCTGGCTAGTGTCAGTGTTGTGGCAAATGGTAGTGATCATATACTCAGGGCAGAGGGCTCTCCTATTTAAAATGGCTGAAAGTTACTCATTTTTAGCCTCCATCCCTGTTTCATGAACTGTAACTTTTTATAAATTATTTCACAAGGTAATTCCATCCAGAGGAAAGCCTGAACATGCATTCTAAGTACTTATCAGCCATGTGTCCCTGAGCAAGTGACTTAAACTTAGTAAGCCTCAGTTTCCCTGTCTGTTAAAGCTAACAGAAGATTGTCCGCCCTGGTTTCCCCATAACCTATCATAGGAATAGAAAGGCTTAATATAGACTATTTTGAAAATTGTAAATTAATAGGTATGACTGTGATTGTTTTTATGAACATACCACTTAAATAGGCTCCGTAAATTCAATGTTAAATATGTTCAAAGCTATATCAAAATAGAATTTTAAATATCTCCCATAATTTAAAATTCTCCCAGAGTATTTGAATTTGTCCCCCAGAGCTCAAAAAATGAAATAACCTAAGTTTTCCCAAGAATGGAAAATGTAAAATTTTCACTTATATAAAAAGAACATTAAATAGAAAATGCAAAAAAAAAAAAAAAAAAACAACTGTCCTTACCATTTATTTATACAGCTGTAGATGTAAAACAGGGCTTACAGAATTAAGGAAGAAAATAAAGTGTTCTTTATTAATGAGGTAAACTTAATTTTTTTCTAAGGTTTGTCTTTCTCATTGTGCTTCCTCCATGGCCAAAGAAACTTCAGGGAGTCTTTGTAAAAACCCAAGTGCCAACCCTGGGTCAGGCTGTCCTCTGAGCTAGGTTCTAGTAGAGGGGATGAGTCACACAGAGACCCGAGCCAGGTGAATCCTGACACATGAAGAGGAAAACCTGGGGACGGAAGTCATAAGCCCAAACTGCAGGTGTTCAACAGATGACTAAGGTGGTGACTGGCCCTGCAAATGTCCTCTGCTTAGTCTAAGAGTTGAGAAAGCCCAGGTCTTCTTCATAGTCCTTTTGATACTCAAGAGAGATCACCAGTATAACTATACTCTGAAGACTTTTGTAAAAATGCAATTGTTGAAGTTGGGGTTTTTATGTGTATGTAAAATGCATTTCACAAGGATAATTCTGCAAAAGTTCATTAGTCTTGAAAGCCATTCTCAACCATATAAACAATTTTAAAAGACCAAGAGATCTCAGTGCAGCGTGAGGGATAAACCCAGGAAGGCCAGTCTGTGTCCTTCTTGTGTACACCACCTGCCTCAGCTCAGAAGCCATCTGCTAGATGAGAATGGTTGTGTGAACCCACTTATGGGCTGCCTACCCTGGATGCCAGAATCCCAGGTGAATGGTTAAGGAGAATTCACCATGTAGACTCTAGAGGAACACCTGGAGAGACTTCTAAACCTAAGGAAAAAAAAGAAATAAAATAAAAGTAGCCAGAAGAATGAAGTCCTCATCTTATAAGACTGGCTATACCTGAGAACTTGAACTTAGGTAACAACCCAAGTTATCACATTTCGGAGCAGAACACCAGGAATGCTAATAAGAGCCTCAGATGCTACCTATTGCAGTTGTCTTTCCTTCCCTCCCTCCTTCCCTCCCTCCCTCCCTCCTTCCTTCCTTCCTTCCTTCCTTCCTTTATTTTTTCTTTCTTTCTTTCTTTTTTCTTTCTTTCTTTTTTCTTTCCTTCTTCCTTCCTTTTTCCCTTTCTCCCTTCCTTTCTTTTTAAATTAATAATTAAAAATTCTAAATATTTAACAAATGCAACATTGTTTGAAATATGTATATAAATTGTAGAATGGTTAAATCAAGCCAATTGATATAGGCATTAACTCACATACTTATTTTCTTAGTCCTTTTGGTGTTACTACAACAAAATATTCTGAGCTGAATATTTTATAGAAGAAGGGGTTTATTTAGCTCACAGTTCTGGAGGTTTCATAGCACATGACAGTTCATTCAGTTCCTATTTCATCCTGTGGTCCCTTTCACACAGGCTCCCACAATTCATTGCCATCTGCCATGAGACCTTCACCAGAGTTGGGTATTGAAATGGTGGCATCCCGAATGGATGGGATCACATGGTGACACAGAAAGAAAGAGACAGAGGAGAGGCCCACCTCATTCTTTTTAAAAGAACTCACTTTTGCAGAAACTAATCCAGTCCGACCAGACCTGACCCACTCCTGTGAGACAATGTTAGCTATTCAGAAGGGCAGGACCCTCAGGAACTGATCACCTTCCACTTCTTAAAGCTTCTACCATTTCAACACCACCACACAGGGGACCAAATCTCCATGAACCTCTGGGGGACAAACCACATCCAAAACATAATGTTTAACCCTTTTCTAGTGTCACTGATGAGGACACATAATATGTACCCATCCAGCAATTTTCACCAAGAATGTAACATGTTGTTATTAACCCTAGTCACCGTGTTGAGCAATAGGTCTCTTTTTTTAAAAAAATTTTTTTATTGTTGGTTGTTCAAAACATTACATAGTTCTTGACATATCATATTTCACACTTTGATTCAAGTGGGTTATGAACTCCCATTTTTACCCCATATACAGATTGCAGAATCACATCAGTTACACTTCCATTGATTTACATATTGACATACTCATGTCTGTTGTATTCTGCTGCCTTTCCTATCCTCTACTATCCCCCTACTATCCCCCCTCCCCTCCCCTCCCCTCCCCTCTTCTCTCTCTACCCCGAAAGGGAAAAATAATACAAGGGGGAGGGATAAATTGCAATAGGTCTCTTGACAATTCACCAGGGTGTCCCTAGCCAGAGGGTTGGAGGAACTAGAAAGTGTTTGTTTTGGATTCCTCTTATCTCAGCCTCAGATCTGTCTGTGATGTGGATTCATTATATCCTTATCACTATCTGTGGAAAATTTAAAATTTTTACTCACAGGAGTTACCAATTTTTTGTCTGAAGAACTGTCTTTATTGATTGATTTTCATAAAGATTTTTTGTTCCCTTCAGTTTTTCTAAACAAGGACACTGTTTTCTCATTTTGATTATTCTCAGAATATCTTGTTTTTATTTACACAGTGTTGAAATATTCTCTCAAATCTGAGCACTTTGCCTTATACTATTGGGCTCTCTCTAACACACACGCTCATGCTCTCTCTCTCCCTCCCTCCCTCTCCCTCTCCCTCTCCTCTTTTTTTTTTCCTCTTTTAAATTTGACAAAATCTTATTTAAAATACAAAATATGTCAGTCTTTCATGTTCTCAAGACTCAGAATTCGTGTTTTGTTTTTATTTTTGTTTTTTTAATCAGGGATTGATTGAACACAGAGGCAATTTATCACTGAGCCACATCTCTGGCCATTTTTATTTTTTAGATAGGGTCTACATTGCTGTTGAAGGTCTCACTAAATTACTGAGCCTTGAACCTGCCATCCTCTTGCCTCAGCCACCCCAGTCACTGGGATTGCGGCATGTGCCAAAATGCTCAGCAGAATTAGTATTAAGTTATGCCATAATTGTGTTGGAGCTTTATTTTTGTTTTTTGAGTGAGTAACTTAAACAGTTACTTGTTAGAAGTTACCTCTTATTATTATGAAAATATAATGAGTAACATGAACACTGAATTTAGATCTTTCTAACAAACGCTAAAATGAATACCTCATTCCCCTCTGAAATCCAACAAGGATTCTAGAACAATTTCACTCCCTTCTCAGTTTCCTTCTCTCATCCTGTATGTTTTTATTGTCATGTCATTAAATCACTCTCTGATGTTAATGTCCCCAAATACTACTGATATTTATAGATGACAGAGTTTTGACTTTCCGCCATATTTTCCTGTCATCTTTTCTCATATTACTTCTTATTGGACTCCTTTCTCTCCTTCTGGGCTTATTTTTCTTCTTGTTGAAGTTAATGACTTAGTATTTCTCCCAGAAAGAATCTGTTAGTAGTGAACTTGGTCTTTATCTCAGGGGTTCCTGTTTAACCATTTAATTCCTTCTCACTTTGGTTTGAGTGAGTCAGCTCACACTCAGGCCTCTAGCATGTTCTGGGTGATTTTTCTGCACTAAGTTTATTCCCAAGCTCCCAAGCTGAGACATCGCTCATTAAAAAGCAAAGGAGACCCGAACAGGGTAGCTATTTCTCTCAATACTGTCTTCAAGATTCACTGTTCTGTGGGAATTAGATTTCTTTGACTCCAATAACATTTTAGGTAACATGTTTAAAGAGGAATAAAATCATATTAAATTACCAAAAGAGTCCTACTAAGTGCAGAAGTATCTCAACGAGATTCCCAGGCCTCCTCTGTGTGTCTCTGCCCCCAAAGGGCTAGAACAGGACATTCTGCTTCTCCACAGCTCCTGCTGCCCTCCTCGCTCTCACTCTCGTTACTGCTTGCTTCTGGACAACTCCCTGTCCCCAGAGAGGCTGATCAGTTGGGTTAGTCTGTCTCTTTTCTACTGACCTCGGAAAACCTCTTCCTTCTGCTAGCAGTTTCAGGGATCAATTGTTCTTTGGCAGAGAAAGAGACCCGATGACAATGAAGAGAGTTTCCATTTCTTCTTCCTGCAGCTGCTGACCCCAGAGAGCAGCCAGACAGCTTACCTCCTCACAGGAGAGGAAGCAGCATGTGAGTTCTGGAAGCTGACAGAATAACTCCCCGTCACCTGAGTCAAAGAAGACAGAAGCCAGGGAGGATGCCTTCCTCCAGGTGGGCCCATCTGGTGGGAAAAGACGAGGCACATATAGATCTGCTGCAGCCCCACTCTCTGCCTGGGGTACATGGGCAGAGAAGCAGCCTGCTTACTAGTAAACCAATCAGCCTCTGAATGTCTGGGGGAGAGTCGATGGCATAGAAAGGAAAGTGTGACGCTGCTTTAAAAGACAGGATGGCGAAAAGGAAGAGAATATAAGCTCTTCACTAATTTTATGGTCAACAAATTTGTTTTCATAGTTTTCAGAGTATTTCACTTTTTTTTTCCCTGAGATTTTTTTTTTCAGAAGAAATGGAAGAGTTATGCAAAAACCTCTTCTTCCCTAGGTATTTTGTTGATTGTTTTCTTTTTCTTTTGAGCAGTAACTTTAGTACCAGCTGAGGTGAATTAAAATCAGATTTACTTGACATTTGTTGTGATAGACGAAGAATTAACTTGGAATGAGCCTTCGGTGAAGGGAAAAGCAGTCACGTCATTTCTGCCTTGGTTCTCAAGTACCTTTGTCTCTCCTCTTCTCCATTTTTTGTTCTTTTTTTTTTTTTTTCCCCAGAACATTCTGGGTGCAAGGTATAGGAGAGGATGTGACCCATTGTCCTTCCTTATAAGAAGTGAAGGACAAGCAATGAGATAGGCCTAGCAGCTCCTTGGAGGCCTCCTTCCCTGGGGCAAAGGTTCTGAAAACAAAACCCCAAAACTAAAAAGGAAAGGAAATCCTAAACATAAATATCACTTCTCAATTACAGTTCATTTTCCTTTCCCTCCTTCTCTTTTATAAACACATGCATATTCACTTAAACTCCTCTTACATTCCAGAAGTAAAGAATTTCTTCAACAAGGAAAGTTGGAAAATTCAAAATCCAGTTAAGTCCACCCTGATTGCTGTGCAACCCTTGATGAGTCATTGTTCTTCAAAAATGGGGGCGAGAATCTCGATGATTAATGAAGGTTTTCAAGACTGGCAGGGGGCCTTACCCAGATGCTAATAACATTTTCCACTTACATCTTGGTTTTAGAATGAAAATAGGAGAGAAAGCTGAAAAAATATGCAAGTGCACGCAGATTTTTAAAAAATTCACTTGCTTTAGGACACGTTAGCTTGTGTAATCACTATGTGATTACCATTATTCACTTGACTGTTATTCAATTACTAAATCAAAATTTTTGTTTTGAACTTGGATTTGCTTCCTTGACATCCACAAATGGCTTGCAAAATAGCAACAATGTAATTTTTGGAGTGCCATAAGTTATAGTGTCAATGAATGATCTGCAGAGTGCATCTCTCATCTTGAAATCACAAGCCACCACCACTCTTGGAAATGTCCTGCATCTGTGCTGGTGTGCTCTCCCATGGGCTCCAGGCATGGCAAAGATTGCCTCCATGGGAATCACAACCTTGCCTTATTACAAAGAGGACACCAAAATTTGAAGACATGACAGAGGAGAGAAAGAATTGTCCTTACTTTGTGGTATGGGATCTCCAGAGGCTGTGCTTGCTTCCCAGCTAACCAGCAGACATCTGAGAAAGGTGCAGAGCTGGTCTTTCCTACCTATTGCTTTCTATTTTAGTTCCCTGCTCCCACCACCACACTACTGTCACCCCAGACACATTCTTCTGAAGAAACAAAGGCCTCTCCAGAAATCAATCAATTCTCTTTTGCCTTGTACAGAAAGTTGCTTAAAGCAACCACAAGTGGAAATCTTCCAGAGATAACACATCTAGTATTCAATTCATGGCTACCCTTCACCTTTATTCACCTTTGAATCAATTGAAAATTAGGAGAGGGGCTGGGGTTGTGGCTTAGTGGTAGAACACTCGCCTAGCACATGCGAGGTACCATCCTCAGCACCACATAAAAATAAAGAAATAAAATAAAGGTCTAAAAAAAAGAAAGAAAGAAAATTAGGAGAGTGAGGTAATTTTCTTCAATGGAGGTGCCAGTGTGATGTAGGGCCGAGGACTTTGAAGGAATACTCTAAAGGAAATATTAGGATGGGAGCCCATATCCAAATTCTTTTACAGTGGAGAAGTTTTTGAGGAAGCAGCCAGACGGATTATCAGAATGGACAGAACCAGTGAGGAATGGCCCCAGGACTGTCACTTCTGAGTGCTGGCTTTCACTCAGCTGGTGTGGAAGGCATCTTGGCAGACCTCTACCTGAGCACAAGGAGAATTTACCAGCTTCTTTCATTGCCAATTTTTTCCAGGGCCTGTGGAGGCTACTGGTCGTTCCACACAGGATGCACCACCAACATTTTGTAGGTCTTGTCTAGCAAGAATCCTTGAAAACATTGCTTTCTGATTCTCTTTCTGAGGAGCAGGGCTCACAGTTCTAGGCTCTAGGGGGCTGGGCTGGCTCTTATGTGCCCCTTTAATACCCAGAAGGGAAATTGGGACACTGAGATGTTAGCAGAAGCACTGTCCTTCAAGATTCCCGGCTGAATTGCAGAGATCATGGGCAAAACTGCATCACCACATTGAAATGGCACCAATGGAATTAAAAACCAATGCATATTTGCAAATAAGTACAGATGGATGGAGGCTGGTTCTTGAGGGGACTGGACAGGAGTTGGGAAGGTGAGGCCAAAGGAAGGATGAGGCTTCTGAGGATACAAAGCCAGGTCCTGGGCAGTTACTGAAGAACTAGGCTCTGTTTTTTGCTTGCCACAAAGATACAAATATTTGAAAGTCTTACCTATTTATCTCATGAATGTCATTGAAGTTGAAAATCTATTTTGTTATTGTTAATCAAGGAGCTCAGGATCAAATATAGTCAAGAGACTTTTCCCTGTCTCCCTCCTCACCTCCCCACTCTCTTTCCTTCCTTCCATCTTATTTACTGAGCATGCAATATACAATAGACACTGGCCACAGAGCACTGTGGTCCAGAGAATAAAGTGTGGACCCACAGAGCTCACAATCTCACATAGAAGGCTGTCATTAAAGCAGACAATAACAGCAAGGAAAGTGACAAGAAAGAGAGGGCTAAGTCTCTCTTAGCCCTCTAGAGGGTCCATAGTTAACTTGAGGCTGCTCTTTCTGCATTCTTCTCCATTTCAGACACTAGCCCCCTCTGACTCTGTGTGTTCTGTCACTCTGACATGGACCAGAAACCACAGCATCTTGAAATGAATCAGGCCTTTATGGAAACCTCCACTCTCAGGAAACTTTAGAGTATCAGCCCCTGAAGGGCCTTGCCCTGGGAAACCCTGCTCAGCCTCTTGGAAGAGGTGGCCCTCCCACTCCAGCAGAGCCCTCCTGCATTTGGTAACAGAGGCAGGGTCAACCTGGTGTTTCTCACTTTGCAAATCCACATCTGTCAAGAGAGGTTGAAGGCACCACTCACACTCAATTGGACCCCAAGGCCATTAACATTTAAAACTGGCCATTGTTTACTGAGTTCTGTCAACCAGAATCGAGTATTTCTTGCATTTGTTTGTTTGAAGAAAAAGTTATTTTGCTCTCTTTAACCACCCACCCTGCAAAAAGGGAGAAAGTGTTTAAACAAACAAATTTCACAAAAATAGTTCTCTTCCTTTAATTGAGGGAGGGCAGGCCCTCTACCCCATGGAACATGAAACTGACTTTGTCAATACAATGAAAAAACCACAAACACAGAGAGCCACTCTAACTTAACACATATGCTTTAAACTCCTCTTTGCAAATAGTCTGTAAGGAGTTTAATCTGTTTTAGTGATGCTTTGTAAACTATGAAATGAATTTTAAGATGTTTTACCTTATTTGATCCTTACCACAACCCTGCGAGGTAAGTAAAATTTTTGTTTGCATTTTATGGGTGATGGATACAGTGCTCATAGGAGTTCTAAAACTGTCTAGGGTTCATAGACAGAAGATAAATGGATGAGACTCAGATTAGCATAGCCCAACTCCTCACCCCATGCCTTTCATACTAATCCAGTGTCTTTGAGCTACAAAATCCTCTTTCCACCACTTTCAGACAGAAGGGCCATCTAGCGAGGGAACCTGGGACTAAGGACAGAAGGGTTGAGTGCAGATATGGGAAATTTGGAATCTCAGTCTAGTTCTGTATTCATCACATTTGACCTTGGGGAATGAGTTGTCCAAAACTAAGGTACCCCTGGATTAGAACTGTAGCACACACTGTAATAGTCTGTGTGTAAAACCAGTGCAAGTGTCACTACAAATAAAAGATCCAATCATCAAGAAACACAGAAAGGACAGAGCTGCACAAACCAGCTTTGATTTCTAAAGATGCACAGGAGCTGCGGGAAGGTACCTTTCCAAAGGCCAGGCTCTGTCTTCCTTCATGCTCGGTTGAACACCATGGAGAGACCATTTGGAATCTAGAATTCAGCCTTCACAGAAGACCCTGAACTTCCACCCTGCAGCTTTATGCATGCAGCTCTGTGACCTAAAATAAAAAGAAAAACATTTAAAACCCCAACACATTATTTTAATTTGAGGTTTCTCAACCCCAAATTAAAATCAGCACTACTGACATTGGGGACTGGATAAATCTTTGTTGTGGGGGCTGTCCTGTGCATTGGAGGATGTCTAGAATCCTGGCCTCTCCCCCATTAGATTCCAGTAGCACCCCCAGTTGTGACAACCAAAAATGTCTCCAGACATTACTTCATGCTCCCCACCCTGGTACAAAATCACCCCCACTCCACCCCCCGCTGAAACTGCTGCCTTAATGATTCTCAAGAGTGGATACATCTTTGCTTTCCTATTTCTCTAGATGATCTGGAAGACATTAAAAACATCACATGCCTTCGCCATTATTCAGAGAGAGATTTTGGATTCTTTATAGCTTTCATGTGCACCCTTCCCTCTTATAGGATAATCAATCAATGGTTAAATTCTTTAATTGTTAAAATGCATCAAGGTTGTTTTCATTTGCAGCCCTTGAGAAAATCTGATAGAACTGTAGAGTACGGAGGCGAAAAATATGGGTGTGAGTCCTCCCTTTGTAATTGTGTGACCTCAAAGTTAATCTCTCAGGCATCCATCACCTTATCTAACCCTTTGAAAAGTTGTTGCAAGAATTAAATTAAGTACTTTGTTTCACATATAAGGTTACTAGATTTAAAAAATAAAAATATAAGAGCTCTGTTAAATATTGCTGAAACATATACTCTATGTAAGTATATCCCTCCCGTAACATCCTGCAATATTCAGTTACCTCATTCCTACGACAAAAGTCATCTGAGAACTTCTGAGTCAATTGAGTTTTCACAATCTCTTAGTTCTCTGTTTGATCTTACCCATTATTCAGAAGTTCTTCTGGTTAATTTTACTTTATTTAGCTCCTTTATTAATTGCACACTTCTACATAAATATATAATTAAAAAATACCTTCCAAATATGTTGATAAGTGAATAAAACCAAAGTTCGGGTTAAAAAGTCAGAAAGAATGAAGTTCCATCTGTCTCCTACTCACAGAATGAGCTTACAAGAGTGTCAGTCTTTCCAATTTGTTTGCTCTTCTGTAGGGAAATATTACTGACTCAACAGAGCTCCTGGCAGGACAACAAGGTGTCATGAATTTTTTTTTTTTAAAGAGGATAAATTATGCATGTTGGCTAGTGTATTTTCCTTCTTTGATTTCCTTCCTTTCTCCATCCTATGTTAAATAAGTTCGATTTTTAAATCTCTTTAAAAAGAAATAGCTAGAATTGAGGAAGAGAATAAATGGAAAATCATAATTCACTAGTCAAGAAAGAATTAGGGAGAACTGGCTGCTCATTCATGAATTTTCAAACAAAAGAACATACAGTTTGGAGTCTATCAGGTCTGATTTTCATCTTGTCCCCTCTATTTACTTATTGGCTATTCTTGGACAAAGTACTAAGCTTTTTGAGTTTATTTAATTCTTTGATTATGTCTACAAAATGTTACTTCTTGTGAATGCAGTTAGCATCAAATGGATTATTAATATGTAATGAAGATTTTTTTGCAAACTGTAAATCAATACACAAATGTCAACCAGAAATATTACTTTTTCTAAGAATAAGAGAAACTTTATTTCTAACTTCAAAGAATCACATCAACCAGTTAGTTCTGGTTTGGATATTGGCTGGGAAGCACAATCATAGAAGAGACCTGGTTGTCTGTATAAATATTCATTCTCCCCTTTTGTTTTCTTATCTTCCCCTGACTTAATTCAAGGTGGCAATATGCAGAGAGGCACTTTGCAGTTTTAAATGGCCAATAAGATATAAATTCAAGTGGATGCAATGGAGAGGTGGTCAGAACTTCCCACAAAGCTCTAGAATTGACTCAGCCAAGCTTCTCCATCTTTCTTCTGTCTGGAATGTGGATGGGATGATTGACTAAAGCTGACAGCACGTGACCATGAAGAAAACTTGAGGATGAAAGCTATATGTAAAATAAAGTGAAAAATTAAAAGAAAGTTGGACCAAATTTATGATGACCTGGAGCTATCATACCCTAAATTAATTTTTCAATGTGTATATGTATATGAATTTTGTTGTTGTTTTTATGTACAAACATTCTTAAGTAACCCACTAAAAAAGAGAATATGTTATATGTTAGTTTCAAGGAAAGGCTCTAGGGAGAAATAGTTTGCTCTCTGGGAGACTGTAGCTCCCCATCCTTTCTGAAAACAATTGGGCAGGTGCTGAAGAATTCTGCCCTTCATCTATCGGTGTTTTATCCAAAATTGCTCATCATGAATTTGTGTCTGCCAAATTTCCTATATTGTATGCATGTAAAATATTACACCACATATTCAAACTTTGAATTCTTCTCAGTTCTGCAGAAAAATCATTATTATAGTAATATTAGTTATCATGTATGTATCTTGGCACCTTGTTTCCTATTTCCCTTATTATCAGGCACTAATGTTTTCTCTAATACTTTTGTATAACTATAAAAGCAATTTAGTGGTCAGGTTTTTAAAAAAAATACTCAAAAGTTTTAGAAATTAGCCCAAATCAGATCAAATTGTTTGTAAGGCATGTAAATATCTCCTTTTGTTTTTCTCCTTCTAGGAATTAACTAACTGCCCAATCCTTAGATAAATCAGAAACCTCAGACTGTAGTATAAAACTCTTTAATCATAATTTTACAATAAAATGACAATATCCATTGACTGAGAATCTAATTGTGGCCTAGAGCCGTGTTAAATGCTTTATAAATGTGAAGAAAATTAACTAACTTTAGCACAGTTCTACTGGTTAGTAGCAGTCCCCTCTGTTTTACAAAAGAAAGCAAAACTTAAAATATTTAAATAATTTTCCCATAATTTTGAAAAAAATATCATCTGTATGTGTTTTAGGAGGAGTGAGCATGGGCCAGGGCAAGAATGAGAATTCAAAGCCAAACTTGATGTCAAAATCCATAGTCTTGCTGTCAAACTCTACATCCTGACCCCTATTACCCTTCATGGTGGGTGATATAAAAAATAAGAGAAGGGATTTTTTTGTCCCCAACTTCTTGCCTGCAGAATCCTCAATCATACTTCTTGTTAATGTAGCAAGAGGAGTGAAGAAGAATATGGACAACTTTGACTGTGGGAACATGCCATCATCTTCTCATGAGGACAGTATAACCCAGAAAAAGGGAACATTTTGGACTCCTGGACAAGGGAACCATCTCTTCAACCTGCAGAAAGCACTTTCTGTTCAGGAGCCTTCGTTTCTCATAAAGACACGGTCAAGGGTTAGATTAGGTCATCTTTTTGTTTCTGAAACCCATTGAGTACTTACCCAGGACAGGAGAAAGCTCCAAATGAAACAACGTGGAGAAAAGAGGTATCCTTTGGAGCATCCAGTCCTCAGCATGACTTTCAATCTGTAGGGAGTATTTTTTTTCTCTCCATATAATGTTTTGGAGAGGGTTAGATGAGTAAAAAATTCTAAATTTGAGGCAAACATAATGTTTTTCTCTTACACTTTTGTAATGTTTAACAATTCACAGGGCATCGCCTTGTGAATTATTCTCCCCCGAACTGCTGAACTGCTATAAATAGAGATGACATCATGTCTCAATAATCCAGAGGAATGAATTTTGAGGAGAATTAGTGACTTCTCAGAATCACAAAACCAATCACCAAAGGTGCTGGATTTGGACCCAAGTGTATTCTTTGACCCAATTCTCCTTATACACAACACCAACCTCATTATTTCTGTAATCAGAGAATAAAAAACATAAACACATTGTGCCTATTTGTACCAAAGTTTCATTATTATACTCAAGAGCACACTGGGGAACAGTGGTTCACAATAACAATTTCTGTAATGCAGAGGTACCAGCATTATTATTTTTCTTTGTAAAAATAAATTGCACTCTTAATTTCAAGAAATCATGTCAGAGTGAGAAATTTCTCTTGCCTACAATATCTCTTCCTGTCCTGATACCTGTGCCTGAAATCAGGTCATCTGTTGGAAGTTAAGGAAAGATTTCCAAAGACCTCCCAGAATAGAATAAAGAAGATATCAGCTTGGACCCTGAATGTTTTCTTGCTTTATCTGTGGGAAGAAAAAAAAAAATCCCAAATCTTGGTAGTTTATTTGATGATGGCCCAATATTGGCTGCTCTTTCTAGAATTCACTAACTCTCTTGACTCTGCAGGTGGGGAGGAAAAATCTTACCTGTTTAAAGTGAACTAACTAATACACACATCGTTAAACATGTAGCTCAAGCTCATACCAGCCTAAGCTCCTTTTCAGCATCCTCTGTGAATGCGCACAGCCAAGCTCACTAAAGGAATTCAGGCTGTGCATCCTGCTCTCAAGACCCCACACCTGCTGCCAAGGTTCTGTCTTGATTCTCACACACCCCTTACCCTATTCCCCACAGCTTCTGCTCTACTCTGAGACCTACGGCAAGTGCCAGCTTTTCCTTGAGGCCTTCTCAGTGTCAACTATAGAAACACCCCCTTCTAATAATTAGTGTTCTTTGAAGGAAGAGAGGCACCTTCAAGAACTGTGCACAAGGGCAAATCTACTTGCTTTTCTTCAAAGGCATATGACATACACTTGGCAAGTTCATTCACTTGAGCGAAGGAATAGTGAAGTGTGATGCTTGCCTTCTGAACAGAGCTGTTCTACATGTACATGATTTTAAAGCCTCAAGTCACACTATATCAAATGTTAAAGTATATTCATATCTCAGTTAAATATAGTGCAGATATACAGATTTGTTTATGGACACTCCTATATATGCACATATACGTGCATATTTTTGTACACACGTCAGCATGCTCATTATGTATGTGTATGAAGTGAGTTCTAGTGTGCTAGTTAACATGCTGTTCTATTTTGTATATATTAAATTGACCATATCAATTTCAATTTTCCAGTTTTCTCTTTTACTTTAGAGCCAGTACTGCTTTAAGGACATCATTTTCACGAGGTCCCTATTGCGTCATTGGCTGTAGGCAATGGGGCTGGAGTTCCTGAAGGTCAAGGCAGACTTGTGGCCGTGGCAGGATGGACTTATCCCTGGCCATGACTGGGGAGTGGACACAAGCCTGTGGCTCTCCCTGGCCGCCCAGCCTCCTGGGAGAGAGGACATTTGGGGGAATAGTGACTGTGTTGACACAGACCTTAGGTTACACTCCTCACTGCTGTTTCCACTTGTCCTGGTTTTTCCTAACGTCCTCTTTTGCTCTGAGATTTTCCAGGATTTTTCACACCACTTAGGGGATTTGGAGATGGAAATTTTGAGTAAAATGTGTTCACTCATTTTCATATTATGCAAGAGTGAAAACAAAAAAGCCTCAAACTCAATTTAGGATGGAGTGGGATGGGGTGGAGTGGCGCCCATGCACGAAAAACTCCAAACTGCTCAATTGCAAAAAGTAAAACATTGCCTGAGCTTAATTTTTGGTGTGGGAGTTTCTCTGGGGGAGGGGAGTTTGGAAAATATGACGGCATTTTAAAGCAAATAAGAAACACCATTGACACGAGTCCTCACTGCCATAGATCTGAGCATTGTGTCCCTTTCCATGTTTCTAGCTGATGAACAGAGGGAGCTGATGGGTCTGGAAGTCACTGCTGTGGTTTCTGAGAGTGACGGAATGATTTTCGGAATTTAAGGCCACACTTTCCACTCGCTCTTCCCCACCCTCTTCCAATGCCGCTGTGATTATACATCCCTATCTCTATTTTATATTTTGATTTTTTTTGTTGTTGTTGTTTGCTTCAGGTAACATTCCAGACTGTGTTCAACCTCCAAGACAAAGCTGTAAAAATTTCCTACTTGAAGAACAAGGACCTTTTAATGCTTGTCCCATGGAAGACAATTCAGCACGGCCTGAGACAGTTGCTAGGCATCTGTGTATGAATTAGCTGCAGCTTAAACTCTATGGGAATTGTCCCCACACCCATTTCTTTCACATCTGTTTAAGGATGCTAAGGAAATCATCTTGTATTTGTAATTATCCATCCCACACACTTTTGTATAAATATGCATTTCCTCTTTCAGCAAATGTCTACCACTCCCATAGCTCATGTCCATCCATGGGTTAAATGACAGGAAGAAAGAAAGCTAGACCCATGCCTGTGTGGTCTCTGTTCAGCCAGGCTGGGGAACACAGGTGACTGTCCATGAAAGGTGAGTGATGATAAAGCAGTTGAAGCATCCCTGTGAGGCAGGATTACTGAAAAGCCCAGGAGCCACTGGTATGGACAATGAGAATTTTTTTCTACAGAGGAGGGAGCCAGGGGGCTGCCTGGTCAGAGGAGGCTTCTGGTGCTGCTGAGCAGCATATAGCAAACAACTCACATGTGCCTGGCAGAGTACGCGCCTAGTAATTCCCAGGAATGTTCTCATCACTTCCTTTTGAGCTGGAGCAAATCCTAAGAATGCCATGTATCTGCATGTAAATCAGAGTGTTCTAAAATTACTTTTCTATTTCTGTGCGTTGGGAACATGGACACTCATCCACTCACTCCATGAATGCGGTCCCTTAAGGGATGGGCACCACTGCTTGGCCCACTACCTGTTGTCCCCAGGGTTGCAAGCTCCAAGAGAAAAAGAGCTCTCCCTCCTTCCTTGTGTTGCTTGGCTCCATTTCACTTCCAAATTCTGCTAGTGAGAAGGTGGTTGCTTTGATGTTACATTGCAGTGTGCGTCAACAAATTCTTCCCCAAACTTGAAATTCTGGAAGGTAATGGAATTTCTGTCCTTATCCTGGGAGTACAGAAGAGGTTGACATAGAAAGGATGTGACGTTTCATATCTGTGTCAAGCCTTGCTGAAATATATCACAAAGTAGGACATGGATTCAAGGTTGTGAAAGTAAAGAGGGTGGGAGAGAAAAAGTAAAGAAGGGGAGGTAGAGAAGAGGGAGAGAGAGAGAGAGAGAGAGAGAGAGAGAGAGAGAGAGAGAGAGAAGAGGGAAACTTGATGGAGTATGTTCTTAATTAGCAGACTGTGGCAGGGAGAGGTCTGAAAAACTGGGATTGGACATTGAGAGATGAGTGGTCAGGGAAAGACATCAGGTTTCCTCTTTGCCTGAGGGCAAAACATTGGCAGTTCCTCACAAGGCAAAGTGCAGGCTCAGGGTTTTGAAATCCAAGGGACTTGGAATTTATCTAGATGAGAGGTGAAAGGCTGGGGTCGGCATGGAAGGTGGCACTGATATTTTCATTGTACGGGCAACTTGGAGGGATGGCTCTTCCACATTCCAGAGAAAGGTGTCTAGAAAATCACCCTTCTGCTAACCAGACATAAACATCCCTTTGGTTTTCGTGAGGAGCTTTAATGTTTAGATCTGTTTCCTCAAAAATGACTCAGTTTACTTTATTTTTCTACTTCTTACAAAATGAATCATCTTGTGTGTGAGTGTGTGAAATTTTCCTGACTTGCTCAGTGTTCAGTGTCATTGTGTGTAGCCCTAGTTCGTTTATTTTCTCTTCTCTGCAGGATCACTTGGTGCGAATACATTAAAGTCCACTGAAGCATTGTATGCTGATGGCTACCTGGGGCATTTCCACACTGGGGTGTTGTGGATACTCCTACATGCTGTGCGGAAGAGTAAGAGTTTTATCTAGAATCTGCCACTAGCATAGAAGAACTGGATCCTAGGATACTTGAGTTTTCAGCTTTGGGAGATAAAACCCAGCTGTTTCCTCAAATGATTTTACCAATTTACACTCCAACCAGCAGCGAATGAAACAGCTCACCAAAGCTGGTACTGCCCAGCTTCAAAAACTTTTGACGTTCAGCTTCATATTGTGGTTTCAATATTCATTCTAAAAAGTCACTGAAATTGAACAGCCTCTCATAAGCTTAGGACCAATTTGGAGGGATCTGTTTATAACTTTTCACCATTATTTGTTATAATTTGTATTTTTCTTAAGGATACAAATATTTATTTACCTATTCTGGTTTGCTGTTTGTAGTTGCATGGTTGCAGATTCTATTCTGTGGCTTGGAATTTTACTCTTCTTAGTTTATCTTTTTAGCTATAGTATTTGTGTGTGTGCATGTGTGTGTGTGTGGGGGCGGGTGCTGGGGATTGAACCCATGGCCTTGTGCCTGTGAGGCAAGCACTCTACCAACTCAGCTAAATCCCCAGCCCCAGCTATAGTATTTTTGATATCTAGAAGTTATTATTTTAAATATAGTTCAATTATTAGTTTTTTCTTTTATGTGTAATGTAAATTTTTGCCTTATTTCAAGGTCTCAAATATGTTCTCATATTAGTATCTAAGACATTTATACAGTTTTATTATTATTATTTAGATCTTTAAACAATGTGTAATAATTTTGTGTATAAAATGAGGTAAAGGGCTGATATCATTTTGTTTGTATATGCTAGTGAATCATTTATGAACCAATTGTTGACAAGACTACACTTCCTTTTGTGAAAAAATATGCTTCTTCTATCATAGATCAAGAGCACATATGTCCCAGAGTTTGTTTTTGAGTTGCAGTTTTGCCTTTGGCCTTATTCTGCATCAGTAGCACATATCTTAATTATAGCTTCCCAAAAAGTGTTGGTTTCCTTTAAATAAAATTTCTCCACCTGCTTTTTTTCTAGAACTTCTTTTTTCTCTGATGATTTTGCTTTCCCCACACACTTAGAAACAGTGTGTCATGTTACACATGCCAATTGCCACACACCCACATCCTTTTTTAGAATCTTGGTTTACTTTGCATTAAATCTATAAACTAATTTGGGAAGAATCAACACCTTTAGAAATTAAGTCCTCCGAATATCGTTAACACTCTACTCTTCCAATTAACTTCAGTCTTGTGCAATAATTTGTACTTAGGTTTCATAGTTTTCATAGTAGTTCTGCACAACTGTTGCAAGATTTATTTTCAGATATTTCACACTTTCTGATGTTTTTCCAAATTATATAAATTTTCACTTTTTAATGTTTCACTGTGAGTAAACATACACATATAAAAACATAAAATCTCTGGAAATATATATATATATATATATAAACATACCTACAACTTTTCTTTAATTCTTATAATCTATCTGTAAATTCTTTTGAATTTCCACCTATCCAATTATTTAATTATCAAATAATGACAATTTTGTTTCTTCCTGTATAATCCTTAATATTGGCATGTTGCTCTATTAGACTGTTCATGATACTAACAACAGTGAAGAAAACCCTGGTACCAGCAGCTCTCCTTGCCTTGGTTATAAGCTCAGAAATAAAACGTACCACCTGCAAGTGCCCATTGGCTGGTTCTTCTTTGTGGTTCATTGTCTTGTTATTTCCAAATGGGAGCAACTCTGTTTGGTGCAACTTATCCGTGAGCCTTCTTCAAGGCTACGATGATAACATGTTCTTCTAGAGAGCATGGACACTTGCTTCCACAACTTTAATCCATGGGGTTTAAAGACTTTTAAACAGTCACCATGAATTTCAATAGTCAATGGGTGAGGGAGTAATTTGGTTGCAACTAGAGATTTTTTTTTTTTTTTCAAAACTGTGGCAGATTTCTCCATGCCCCCTTTAGGGAAGGAGAGACTCCGGTTTATTTGGGGAAACTGGGCAAAGCAGATTTATTTCTGGTTAGATCTCAGCTTTCCAGGCAGTCATAGCTGGTAGTTGCTTTCCCCACGGGTAAGCTTGGACTTGTCTTTTGTCCTCCACGCCCTGTGTTTCCATCTGGCTTGCCCAATACCCTCAGGGAAGAAGCTGCCAGGAGATCTCCTTATCTCTTGGGGGTCCTGCCTTTACATAGATTTTGACAATATGTCTGTCACCTCTTTTATGTTTGTAATATAAACATATATACCACATTTTAGATATTTTCAGAAGGAGAATTTATTCATGTAACCAAGGCTATAATACACTTAACCTGAAGTTTTCCTATTTTCTTGGTGAATTGATGTGCTGGGCTGACCCACGATGTGACGCTGCCCATGCACAGGGCCCCAGAGGAAAGGATGCCTGTGTGGCCTGGACTTCATGCTTTCCAATGAGCAGGATCAGAAAGAAGTTCATGTAGGAAAAGCTTCATAATATTTTTTTTAATAATGAAACCATCTGAATTTATTTTTGACAAAAATATAGTGAATAAAATAAACAGGAAAATCATTAAGCACCCAGAGATCATCACAGTATCTCTGATATTGTTTTGGCATTTTACATTTTACGTTAATCTGGGTGAATGTGGGTGACATATATGTTTCTACTTATAGTATTAGATAACACTAACTGTATACCCCACATTCATTATTTCCTTCTGTTTAGGAAAACTTATCACGTACATTCAATCTACCCTGGCTTATTTCATCCTTGTCTTATTTCTGTTTTTCCTTTATTTTTTGCTATAACAAAAAATTAAACTATTATCCTTAAATATATAATATTTGCTTCCACTTGCTATTATTTCTTGGGAAGTTTTTTAGGAAATGAGTTGGGTTTTTTAAATTTTATTTTTAATTGACAGTAATTGTATTTATGAAGTATAGTGAGATGCTATGACATACATTCACCGTGGAATAATTAAATCAGGCTAATTAGTATACCCATCACTGTACATACTTATTATTTCTTTTGGTGAGAACACTTAAGATCTACTCCTTTAGCAATCTTGAAATACATGATATTTTATTATTAACTGCAATCACCATGCTGTGCACTAGTCCTGTAGAAGTTATTTTTTCTGCCTAATTGGAATTTGTCCTTTCTGACTAGCAAATCCCTTTTCCTAATCCATCCTCTTGGCCATCGCTGGTAACTATCCTACTCACTGCTATGAGTCTGAATTTTTTAGATTTCACATATAAGTGAGATCATACAGTATTTGTCTTTTTGTACATGCTTGTTAACTTTTTAGGGGACTGAATGCATTCTGGCATGTTAAAATACATTAAAAACTAAATGGCAATAATTTGCAATATGGGAAAAATAATTTCTCATCCAAATCATCCAAATAGATAGAGGCATTAAGAATTTAATGTGTCACACAGATAACATCCCAGAATTAGGCTATTCAAGATACCAAAAATAGTATCCTTATAGCATTGTAATGATTTCAATCTCTGCTAACCTGATTATGCACATTTAATTGTAATCAAATAAGTTCAAAGTGAAGGAATTCCAGTGTTTAATTCATATCATTTCCTTGTCCAACCCTACCACTTCTCTATTCCCCCACCATCCCTTCTAGTCATTCTCTCTCTCTCTCTCTCTCTCTCTCTCTCTCTCTCTCTCTCTCTCATCATTACATTATTAGTAGAACTTTTTTTAAGTCAGGAATTCGCAAATTGTTTTTCTTTCTATATACCAGAACTCTAGCTTTAGCTTGAGATTAAGTAGTGCCATTTGATTTCTGAACGCACGATGTATTTTATTTCATTGTAGATTGCAAAGAATGGTGGAAGAAGCCAGATAACCTGTGTTCTCAGCTCGAGCCCCACCACTGCTAACCTGCTGGATCTTTCTGTGCAAGTCATTCCATCTTGTCATCTGTACTGTGGGAAAAGAAGAGGACTTGTCTGTGGCTCCTTGGGGTCACTGTGAGAATCAGGTTTGATCTGGCTAGAACGTGCTCTAAGTGTACACAGACAGGGTGTGCATGTGTGAGGTGCAATCCACGGGAGCCAGGGGCTGAACTTCTGGGAACACGTTCCTGGGCTGTGTTTCCAGCTGCTTTTCCCTTGGTTTGGCGATTACGACCAGAGCCCTTGAGGTTTGAGAAGCTCTGTTAGCCCATGAGTGCAAAAAGATGAGAGAGAAATGATAATATTTCTTTCTCCATAGGGAGCTTCCAACATCTTTGAGGAAACAATTTCTTTTGATCACAGAAGAAAAGAAAGAAATATTAACCGTGCAGTGGCCACCAGTGAGAAGGCTTCTGTGTATTGGCCCTTGCAAAGGACAAGGGGCCTTGGTGAGAGAGAACATGTGGAGGTGACTGAATGGGAGTGAGGTGGGTCTCCTGCTGCACCAAATCTGTTTGGTGGGCTACACTATGATGTTCACTGTCTTCCCAGAAATGAAGCGAGAATAGACACAACTGGATGGTGAAAACAAAGAGGATATCAGGATTGCTTTGCAAAGTGCAACCCCAACAGGGCCGGGAAGGGAAATATATGTGAGTATAGCAGATAGAAGGGCAGGTACCCAAGGAGACTAGGCACATTCAGATACAACCCCACGTTGCCATATTGGACAGGAAAAGTCCACGTGTGTGTGCCTTGTATGTGTGCGTGTGTACTTCCTGGTGTGCTTGGCAGCAGAGCAGAACAACCAGGACACCTGTGGAGACAGAAGCAGAGGTAAGTGATAGAGCTTCTCCCCATGAATGGTGGCACTCTGCCTTGGGTCCCTCCAGGATCGGCCTCTGTCTGAACAGTGCCACCAAGAGTTAATAACCTTCTCAGGCTTCAGCTCATCTCCCTCTGGGTGTTAGAGGGCAAATTTGTAGAAATAATGTTTCTCAGAGCCAAATGCATGCCTCTGATTCAAAGGGACTCCCCAGGCCAACCCTGATGGGGCCAAACAAAATACTTCTGAGAGCTGGATGTGCACTGAGATGGGCAGTTTGAGCCTTGTCTTAGGAAAGGAAATCTGTTCCACATTCACTTCTAAGGCAATGCTTCACCCTTCTTTCAAACAGTTATTTTTGCTTCCTCCTTTTCTCTCTCTTTCCTTCTTCTTGTGCTCCTCCTGTTCCTCGTCTTCCTCCTCTTGAGTAAGAGTTTCCCTTCCTTTACGCCCGTCTGCTCCCCTGGACTAACAGCCATAATCCAGGTGACCTACTCAGAACTCGGTAGAAGTAATGGCAGCTGCTCTCTTACAAGAGGGGGACAGGCGAATGTTTGGCACAGAAGTGAAACTGGAAATGATTTGTTCTGAGTGACTGTCACTGTCAGTGTCTCTCACATACTTCGATACTTCAGAAATGATCTCCAAACTGGTCAAATTTGCTTTTGGATCTTACACACTCAAGGGACGGCTCTGACAGCCGTGTTTGGAATCTTGGGACTGCAGAGGAGACTCTGCCACTGTGCCCTTCCCATTTCCTGGAAGAAAGGGTGAGAGTCATTCACACATCCTCATGAGTGTCCTGCAGAAGTGACTGAGGATAACATGAGTCAACAGGGCTTCTTGTCACTGGCCTTTGGAGCCTCTCAGAGTGAGGTCCTGGGCCATTTGGTGAACACCAGGCTTCGTTTCCAGGAAGGGCCATCAGAGCATGCGTAGGCCTCAGATCACAACCTCGCCTCAGACTTTACTCTCTGACCATCAAGAAAGCATCTCTGGTTACTGCTAGAGATAGGCCCGTGGAACTTTATGGAAGTAGCACTAGTGAAACATAAACACACCTCCTTCTCCCGGACACTTGGGGCTCTGTTTAGAGATCATATCTCAGGATGTGTATATTTGATGTTCTCATCCCAGGATATTAATGGCACAGAGAACTTGTGTGGTGATGGCTCCGTCACATTAATGTCTGATGGACGGTTCAAATGTGAAAGGTGCGCTGAGACAGGCTGAGAACTCTGCCTGTGTGAGCCAGAGGCTATGAGGCTGGGCTGTGAACTTGTTTGGAATAGAACCAGTGGGGTCCATTTAGCCCCAGAGGAGTAGAATCCTTTCAAATACCACAGCCCTGGCAGGGTCTTGATAAAAAGTAGGAAATGTACAAACTGTTTACTGTGTGGTTCTTAATCTGCCTGATGTAGCGGGGTGGCATTTCTAGGAAGCTTTGTGGGCTTTCACCATTATCTTAAAACAGTTCAAAGGTCAACTGGCAATATAGGTGCCGGTTCTGAACACCTGCTTAAATCTTCCAGAGGTATCTGGACCTTCTGCCTGGAATTCTCATAGAAAGTGATGGGCAAGGCTGGGCTTTGTAAATCCTCTTGGATTTACTGAACATTTAGCAAACATACATACTATGCCCATGGCTGAGCTAGGAACATACGGACAGGAGAAACACACGTTTTAGTATCATTGGGAATTGAGATTTACTCATCCAAAACAAGTCTATGGAATAATTAAACTAGTGTTGGAGAGAGTGGTATGAGGTCTAGCCATAGGCTGAAAGAACCACTAGGATTGATGAATGCTCTTTCTCTCCCATCACTGGGTGCGTTTGCAGCTTCAAAATATAACCCAAAATAAGAGAGGAGAGGCCACCTAAGAGCATGTGAGAGCACTGGGAGACTCTGTGCGTTTCACCTTGAGCTAACCTGTGAGGTGCCAGGTGGGGCTGGACAGAGTGGAGGACAAAGGATTCCTCCTTCCCTGGCTCTTCTTTTGCCTTCCATCACTGCCACACTCACACATGGCTCTTTGGAGATGAAGGCAGCCACAGAGCCCAGGAAGGAGGTCCGCTCTGGGAGGCCACAATGTCTGCTACCTTATGTGGGAAGCCATTCTGACACGATCTCTTCTAACTAACTTTATGCCTAGAACCTCATTAATGAAACCATTGCGCAGGCCGCATGGTAGAACCTTAAGCACCAGGAAGCTACCTTTCCTCGTGTCTTGGTTAGGACATGGTAAATCCTCCTCCTCTGAAAATACACCAGAGTCCCAAGGCCAACCAACCCACATTCCTAAGACAGGTAGAGAAATAACAGTTGTGATTAAAAGGTTCATGTCAAGTTTTTTTTTTAAAGGTATAAAAAGCAATCTTTATTTTTACTGAACCTTGCTTTATAATGAGTAGAAAGTCATATTAGACTCACGAGTATATTTATATAATTTTAGTCATTTCCAGAATATTTAAAGACAGAACTGCTTTTAAAGGGGCTTTTTTTTTTTCCTGAGAATAAGTTTCTCTGCCTCATGGACATATAAGAAAATAGCAAAGGTGTGTAAGCTCCTTAAAAACTTATTCTACTAGAAGCAAGGCCAGTAATAGTGGAGGCACTGGCTCTGTGCCCACGTCCATGGTCACTCAACCAGCTAAAGCTTACTGAAGATGCTTGTATGTCAAACCCAGTGTCAGAAATAAGATAGAGGGTGAATCAGACATGGCCCCTGTCCTTTGAAACTGACTTTCTTTTCAAGAGACTGGAAAGTCCTGAGGAGGACTCTATGAGCATCTCTTTTGAAGGACAAAATGTTTCCCAGGAAACACTACCCAGTATCTTCCATCCCTGCTGCTCCATGAATCATACTAAAACTCTCTAGGCTGACTTGAACCTGGGGGGATAAAAAAGAAAGAAAGAAAAGAAAAGAAAAGTAAATACATTTGACAATAAATTTGGAATCATAAACCTTGGGATTCTTTTTATAATACCATGCACTTCAAAATCAGGCAGTATTTTTCATTTGACATGGATTTAAAGGTAGCTCAAAGAAAACACAGGATTAACTGTAAGTAGTGGGATAGCAAGCATGAGCCAAGCTTCCAAATAAACACATCAGAGACTTGGTCTAAAAAAAGACAGAACACAAATAACCTCCTCTTGATGTACCTACAGTTTCGTTTAACTGTTCCCAGGTCATGAACTAATTTGCCAAAAAGAGGTTAACTGCAGTGCAGCAAGCAGCCTCTCAGGAAACAGGTTTTGTGCACATTGTCTGTAGAGGCTGGGCTGCTGGAGGCCCTGCCTACACAATGGCTCTCAGATGAGCACTTTTTAAAACTCTTCAGTGGAAGTGAGCAAATGGGCAATGCTTTAGGACACTGGAGAATCCAGGCCTTAACAAACATGATTTTTGGCTTATACCCAAATATGGATGTCTTCAATTCAAAGAATTAGCCTAAATAAATTTGTTTGAAAAGGCCGTGTGACCTTAGGCAGCCCACTTCTGCATCTGAGCCTAGGTGTCCTTCTCTAAAACAAAGACTTTAGAGGAGCTGCTCTTCCAAATCCCTCCCAGTATGCGCAGGCCCTTCCCCAAGGACTCAACACAGGAAGGCTGGCCTCTGCCCCTAGAAGCTCCCATCTGAAGAAGAACAGAAAAGTAGCCAAAGTCCTGGAAGCTCAGTTGGAGGGCGATTTCATTCATGTTAATCTTTCGGAACTCTGGGACATGAGGATGAGCAGCAGCATTATATCATTTCCAGGCAAGGACTAAATTCTCTTTTTAGTTCACATGATTTCTCCTCACATTGTGCATTTGACCATTTGCTGTCTCTTCTGCCCTAATTCTGTGCATCTCCTGAATTTAATGTATGTAGATATTTTTACTTACTTAGGAACTTTATTAACTATGTGCATTCTTAGGCCATTCTCCCGTGGATGCTCAATCAGTAGGTTTGGGACCAGGAAATAGGCATGCATAACAAGCACCCAAGGGTTCCATGCAGTGGTGATCCATGGTCCATGCATTGGACAACACTGATCTAACTGTTCTAGAGCTAGGGTTGTCCTCCCTCAGAGACTCAGGCTCCCAAGAGCCAGGAACCAACCCATCTGGCATTGCAATGTAGCAGAATACACGAAAAGAGACATGTCAGGTAGTCAAAGTTGGATGAGAAGTGAATAGATGAATGAGTAAGGCACATATGACACAGAAGATCGTCGTCATGACAAATGACCAGACACTGAATAAAGGGAGAATGTCCAGGCCATGCAGGAGGAGCTAAGGTGGGTGAAACAGACAACACCAAAAGCTAGATCTCCAGTGGGCCACCAGAAACAGTAGGATCCTTGCAAAGGGATGAGTCTGTTCTAACAAACACATTTGGTCAGAGGGAGTCCCTGAGCCTCCACTATATTTTAAGCTGCATCCCTCAAAATGTCAAAAGTGGGATTAAAGTGTAAATGATTGTCAATTCACTCCGGTCCTCCTGGTGCTATGCTGAGCACTACAGGCTGTTTGGGGGATACAGGGAGGGGAGAGACGGGGACGGTCTTTAAGTGTAACTGAATAGAGCGTGCAGGGAATGAGGAGCCCCGGTGTGTCTTGGGGGGATAAAGCAGTTCACAGGCTGCTACTTTTTTGTGACATAGCTTTCATGGGGGGAGAGCCAGAATATTAAGCTCATTGCTTCCAGATGGGAAGGTTGGACAAGACAGAGAGGGCTTGGCTCTGAAAGCCTGGGCGCTGTGGTGCGATATGGATGTGACATATTGAAGTAATCGAGATAGAAGATCTGGCTTTAGCCAAAGCTGTCAGATAGATACTTTTTAAAACATTACATGGTTTGTAACAAGGTATCGTGTATCCTCCCAGAAACCCTGCTGCCTCAGTCTCTGGGAAGGCTGTGGGGGGAAGAGTGTGCTTATTTTGCTTGAGTTACTAAAGCTCCTTTTATATATGAGGAATTTGGCATCTCCTGGCTGGGAGCGGCTGAGCCAACAGTGTCCGATGCACTTGTAATGTAGATCATGCTAGTGACTCCCTAAGTAAGTCCAGGTGCTTGCAGCAAAGGCAGGGTCCTAAGCACTCCCTTATTTGAGCCCTGAAGCAGTTATGGCCCAGTGCCTCAAATGAGCCTCAAATCTGTTTAATAAATCATCTGTCTATTTATAGAGTTAATCCAGGGAGAAATCCTTTTTGTGTTGTCAGGTGGGGCCTCTTCCAGCAGAGGGCGCTGATGCCCGCCTCTTTCACCCAGGATGGCTCTGGATTTAACTGGGATTTCAGGTTCCCTGCAGGATCCTTTGTCTGGTCCTCGCCTTCCCATTTTAGCTTCAGGCCCTGGAGGCCCACACAGGGACCAAAGTAGGATGGGGATGGGGAGGAACACCCAAGCTTCTTCCTCAGAGGACTCTTTCTCCAATTCTGGTTTGCAATGCACTGGTTTGCTTGTAATTCTCTTGGTCAGGAAAGGGCCCCTTTCCTTGACTAACTTCACACTCAAGAACCTGCCGGGGCACCCCTGTTGGACCCTGTGTCTGCTTCGCATTTCAAAGGCTGGGAACTGTTAAGCTTGTATTTTTATTAAAATTTCATATTAGCTTTTTTTCACCCCCTTTCAATGTAATTTTAGGATATTTGATTTCAGCCTATCATCTAAGGGGAAGGGGGCTGGGGAGGAGGTACTTGATGTGAAACAGCACAGAGGAAAGCCAGCCAAGTTACAGAACGGAGTGGCTCAGGGCTGCCGAGAAGTGACAACTGAAATCTCTTTTGTTCTCCCAGGCAGGGTCTGAAGCCAAAGCCCTCAAGGACGGGGGATCTGACTCTGGGCTTTGAGTCAAGAGCACCAGCCTCCCAAGAGGCCTCCTTGTTACTCTGGGGGCCTGGGGCAAGTCCCTGAAAGTTTCCAGGTTTGGGCCACCTGGTTGGGCCCTGGGGAGAGGAATGCCTACCATTTGCCACTGCTGTGGGATTTGTTAAGGAAAACAGCAGAGACTTTGGGAAAACCAATTTCTGGAGATCCATGGTGGACTTCATTGACAATCTCCTAGCTTGGGAGTGACTCAGACTTCCTGGGTTACACAGAGATGAATAAAGGAGCATGGGTCAAACATTAGTCTCCACCCCATACCACCCCAAGGCTAGGGCAGAGGTCAAATTATTGCTTTTTAAAACATGAGTTTATGTATCTTCTGGCTTTTGAGCTATGAATTTGTATCTCTGTATATACTTCAATACATTTTAGGACCACTTAAAAGACCAAGAAAGAAGGGAAATAAATTTGGTAGGATAAGAAAGGCTGAATCTTCCCAGATAATCCTGATTTTAATATCTTGTCTTTGCTCAGAAATACAGGTGCTTCTTTATTCTACTTAACCACTTTGGATGAGGTGAATCCAGTCACTATGGAAATACAACACTGCTGTTGTAGACCCTTGGAGAGGATAGTCTGATGACTTAATTTTCAAGTCCTAAACCTTCTTCTCCATCAAGAGTTCCCACAACAAAACCCTGAGGTGACCTATTTGTAGAACTGGGCTTCAGTTTCCTCACATGGAAATTACACTGAGATCTCTCTGGAAGGACCCATGAGAGATGCTGTATGAGAGGGCTTTATAAGCCACAGTGCACTGAACAACTGTAGTTCATACTGCACCAGATGAGGAAAAGAAACTGGAAGAATCATACTCAGACTGGTTTGTCATAACTGCTAAATGGCTTGGACTATTATCACTAGAGTAGAATAAAATTCCTCTATCAGTGAATGAAGCCTTATTTTTATTTTTTTCTGACAAGGTAATGAATCCAAAGTTCATGTTTGCATGTTACCTCTGACCCTCTCTCTGGGCTCACCTGTAGCTGTGGCTGTCTCCTGCCACTTTTGAATCTCTGCCAGGGGGAGAGGCAGTCTGCTGCTTGTTATATTTCTGTTATTTCTGAATTCACCTGAAGGATGTTTGGTTGTAGAGTATATTTTGGGGAATCATGTAGCATGATTCAACCTGGAGCCCAGGGTCACCAACACACAGGTATGGAGTGGGGATGGCTAAGGCCAGCTCTTTCTGCCAAAACCCAGCCCTACTCACTGCTGTGGCATGTAGGCAGACGCTTAGGGTTGTGTTTCTAATAAGAGGCATGGATTTTTACTACCCAATGATCAAAGACAAACTCCTAAGCCTGGAATTCGGGGCTCACCAAATCTGGCAATACCATTGTTTCCTTTCCCGTCACTCCCTGTGTGCATGCTGGCCTTCAGATACCCTGTGCACCCGCACCACCTTCCGTGTACACATCCTGCACTTTCACATACGTGCCTTTTAATTTTTTTTTTTTTTAAGAACATATTGCCTGCTACAGTTAAGACAAGGGGAGAACGGGATGCTTATCTGCCTTCATATTTCCTCAGAGAAAGAAAGACAGGATGGAGAGTTTCCCCACCCTCTCCAGGAGGAGAAAGGGTGGAGAGGAGTGCTTCCAGTCCCTCTCTGCAGTTTTTACTTGCTTCTCCTAAGGGACAAGGAGTGACTGTGGCCTGAGCAGTCTGGGCTCAGCTTCACCCTCTTCCTTCTAGGTAGGGCTCCTCCTGCCTACGGATCAAGGGCTTCTGGCCTGGGGCAGGGATGGCAGGAAGTAGTGATGCTCCTGGCTGTAGGCTGGGTCAGAGAGCCTGCTTGGGGACCTGGCAAGGGTCATTCTGAAGTTGAGACTACAAGGACAGAGGGACGGGGCATTGCACTTCCACCCAGAGGATCAGCTGATGGTTTGAGCTCCTTCTAGGTGATTCCATTCCTCCTACTGAATTGGTCTAAATCCTGAGAGGAAAAAGAGATGTTATTGTCTGTGCCCTCAAACCTTAACCTCCACTTCCTCCAAGCCTTCTCCCCTTACAGATCTACTCCTCCCCTCCATGTTTGCTCTCTGTATGTGCCTTATAGAATTTCAAAATTTCATTTGTTCCTCCTCTGGTTCAAGTGCATGTTTCCAGGTGTTTGAGGATGCACTTAGGATGTGATGAGAAGTCACGTTTCACATTATGATTTCCTTTGACAATCCAATTTTGGCTTTCGTATGGTATGATGAGAACAAAGTTAAACAGAAAGCCTGGATCAGGTTGAGGCCTAGATGATATTGAGAACCTGTTAGATTACAGTAATGGTGCTAGGTGCTTTATGAAAGGAAATCTTGAGACAGGTAACTTTATTATCTCTTTTTCTAATGAAGACTACAGAAGCTCAAAGACAAAGCAAACAAGGGATGGCAAAATGAACAATAAAGAAACCATGTTTGGCTCAGGGTCATGTAGCCTGTCATGAGTTAGTTGAGCAAGAGCTCAGAGCCGAGGCCCCTGACTGAACCCTCTGTTCCTTCCTCGTCACACCCTCTGTGCCCCTTGTAGTTCCTCTGCAGAAATAGATCTCTAGCAACATGAGGCAATAAACAACAAATGCCAAAAGAATTTCTCCAGGCTGTGAGTGCATGAAGGGTTTCATGACGGGCTGATCCCCATGGCCTTGATACTCAGGGCAGGTTTCATGGAAAAGGGAGAATTGCCTGAGCCCTGGAAGCAGAGTTCTTCCCAATAAAAAAACTGGAGGACATTCCGTGAAGAGGATTTCATAGGAGCAAAGGAGAAGAGGTCAGATAGATGCAAGGGAAATCTAGGACAGAGTGCATTGATCAGCATGGCCTGACCCAAGGTGGACATGTGAATGAAGGGGTCAGGTGAGAAGGGACAATGAAGTCTTTACTTTATAGGATAGTGGTATTCAATTTAGGATGGACCATGGCAACACCATTCTGAAAATACATATCTACAGTCCCCAGATCTACTGACTCAGAAATTTTAGGAATGAGTTTGAGCAACTATTATTATTATTTTTAATTCTCTGTATATGATTCATCCCTCCCATATGGACTGAAGATCACTGAGAATGACGAAAAGAGCATAAGGCACACACTAGGGCCTGGATTTAGATTCGGGAGTCCTGGGTTTACATTCCAGCTTTGGCATCTATAATGTTCTGCTTTGAAGGAAACTTCTGTCTACACCTCAATTTTCTAATTTTTAAGATTGGAGCAAAAAGAGAACTGCCTACCTCCCTTGAAAGCCCATTACAATGGAAATGTATTTGAAAGCCCCAGCAGAGATGTGGCCCATAGGAATTAGGTAGCTGCAAGCAGATTTTTTGAATGGGGAGGAGCTGAGGGTGGCTGACGAAAGTGTTTGGGGCCAGTGGGGCACGTGGGGAGGGGGAATTGAGATGCTGAAGGCATCAGGGAGCAGCTGACGCAGTGGCTCAGGAGTGAGTTGATGGAGCCCAGGGAAAGAGAGGCTGTGAGGACGTTGGCATGGCCACAGGCCAGAAGGATTCAAATTCTCTGTGGGTAAAAGGCCAGGCAGTATCCATAGCTAAAAATAATCTGGCATCTCTCAGTACCCTAAAGTGTCTGGAGGACAGTGGACAGAAGTCCAATTTTAAGAAAGTTGGACTTTTTTAATACAAACTCAGAAACAGTTTTGCCAGCAAAAAGTGTCAAGTGATTTTCCAGGATATTGTCAAGGATCCTAAAGAACTGTTGGGCAGAGAAGTACAGAGAGAGGAACTATCCAGGCAGAAGGTTCTGGGGTCTCTGACTCTAGAATCTTCCAGGAGGCAGAGGAAGGCAGGGAACTGAAACTCTGCAAGCCCATGCTACCACTCTCCCAATGTTCCCATCCAGGCCTGACCTGGGCCAGGAGCAATTCCCTGGGGTGGGGCTGGGGGCTTCTGCTCCCCCTTTTCCCTTTCTGGCAGCAACAGGACCCATTATCCCATGAACTTTCCCCATATCCCTTGGAGATAAGTATTTCCTTATGGTAATGATTGCTATTCTCATTTTACAGCTGGAGAGTTGGAGACAGAGGGATGGTCCCGAAAAGAGGGAGACATTTTCTTCCTTTTCTCTGGACTCTGTCATATTCAAATCATAAAATAGAAATCACAGGCAAGATCACTGGGCATTTTGAAACCCAAGGTAGCAACAGTCAGTGCTAGGGGAAGGACAGGCTTTTGTGGGTTGGGTGTGCTGTAAAATTTATGATCCATTATTGGAGAGACGGTAGATAGTCGGTTCCTTTTTATTCTCATATGCCCATAAAGAAAGATGGGCTCTCAGAAATAATCTCATGCACCCTTCATTTTAAGTCTCATTCTCGTGCATGTCCAAAGAGGGAACTTGTTTGACAGGCTGTGAGGACAGACACTGAGCCTGCCCTTCTACTGCACTTAGCCATTCCACCTCCTCCCCAATCTCTTTCACAGGCTCTGTGGGTGACCCTGTGGGCAAAGGCACATCCAAGGGCAAGGCTGCCTTTCCTCAAGGTCATGGGGAGAGCCTGGCTGGAAGCCGGACTTCTCTGCAAAGTTTGAGAAACATATTGAAATTATCAAGTCTTGGAACGCAGCTGGGTTTGCACTGAGCTTTCACCGACTTATCAAGTTCCTAGACTTGAACTATTCAAGGTTTAGCCAGTCAGTTTTATTTGCCTCATCAGAAGCCCTGCAATGTTAGGCCAGTCCCACAGGCCCAGGGTGAGGATTCTGGGAGGTTTGGGAATGATGCTGCCTCACAGACCTCCAACGAGTGGCTGGGGACAGGGGTTCTGGAAACTTCTCTGGACTGTGCCCGAGTGTGCCCAGTCCCTGTGCTAACAGGCAGACAGATCAGCCTAGATGGCTGCTACTCTCAGGACACCTCCTCTGTTGGGAAGTCAGGTCTATGCAGAACTGTGGGCCTGGGCTACCAGAACCTCAGGCAGGTACAGGGCTATGCAAGTGATTAGCACTGCAGGCTGTAAAACAAATTTGAATAATTCAAAACTGATTTACCTATATGTATAAATGTGAAAGAAAAAGGAATATTTTTTGAGACTTATAAATCTTTAAGAAAGTTACCACAGAATCAGACTCTGAGGGAATTTATAAATATCTGTTAAATGCTGCTCTTTATTGTCTAGAGGTTATCTCTAATGTTTTTCTAAATTGACTCTAAATCAACTACTTAAATTATCTAGCAGATATTTGGTCATCTTCACAGCACAACTTTGTTTTTTTTTTTTTTTAAACATCTCAGGGATGTTTTTAGAAAAAAAAAAAAACAACCTGATTCTCATGCACCTTTGGATTATTGATAAAAGACAAAAAAAAATCAGTTTAAGAATATGGAATAATAAAGGAAATTACAGCAAGAACGCCTACCCCCTCACTTCCCTGGGTAAACAATAGAACAGACAGCAAGGGATTTGTGGGTGCTGAAAATAAAGCATGACCTGGCCCAGCGGTGCGGAGTGGAGGAGCAATTCAGCACCGTTGGTCATTATGTGATTCTCACTAATTGTGATATATTTTGAAAACCTGAGTTACTTTGAATTACTTTGAGCATGTTGTGCCCTGCTTTTATGTGGCTTTCAATCATGCTGCACAGTATACCCAATAATGTAAAAGCCCAGAGAAACACCAAAGATCACTGCGAGAAGGCACTGTGTTGGACACATTCATTTTGTCTAGGTCTCAAGACAGAACCTTCAGGTGCCCTGAGAGTGTTTGGGTCGCTTTCCCAAGTCTCCAGTCTCTCTAGAATGTGGTCCTTTGAGGTTGGATGTTAGCTCCAGGCTCTCAACCTGTCCTAAGTGCCTTCAGACTGCTTCTCAGCAAGTGTCCATTTCCAGCCTTCTCAGTTCCTCTCTGCATGGAGAATGGGCCAATGCATGAGATCGATGTGTTATTCACAAAATTCTGCATACAACTTAGCCTCATCCCTCCTGGCTACCTCAACAGCTTTCTGCTCCCTTCAAGAAGATTTTTTCAATTAAATTTAATTTAATTTTTGTTCTCAGCAAGGATAGTGGCTTGCTACAACTACTGCATCAGAACCAGAAGTGGAAGCCACATATGTTTTTGAGATTTGTATATATAGATCTGGGTCATTCTTTTTAACAGCTGAATAAAATTTATATATATAGTACAGTGTATTTATTTATAGGTGGACATTTGGGTGTTTTCCAATTTTTTAAATGTCAAAAACAATGCTGCAATGAATATCCCTGCACATGTTTTCTTGTGCACATCCTTGAGAATTCCTCTAGAATGTACATCTGGAAGTGGAATTCCAGATCCACAGAGGATAGTCATTTTTAATTTCGCTGTATGTTGCCAAATCACTTTCCAAAGTAGATGAAACGCTTTTTATTTTCACCAGCAGCGTATGAATGTTTATGTTTACTGCTAATTTGATAATGTCTGATTGTGAGAATATTTAATTTTTGTCAAGTGGAAATGAATGTGTATCTTATTTTGATTACAAGCAGGATTCCTAGGTTCATTGTATTTCAGGGCTCCTCTTCTGAAAAGTGCCTACTCATATCTCTGGTCTATTTTTTGATTGGGTTTTTGTCTTTTCTTTATGAATTTATACTTTATGAGATTCCATTACCAATTAATTCTTAGCTTGCTATGTATGGGGTAAGTCAATCCACAAGTAATACTGGGGACATGGGGATAAGAGAGCCAGGTCCCCAGTTCACAAAAATCATAGCAGATCAGAAGAAATGCTAAAAAATTAAGCAGGAAAATGGAATTATGTATGTAGGAAGTAGTGCTTTAGCTTGGAAAGGTACATAGAGCTTCAGGAAGAGGCTTGGATAAGAAGAAAATAGAAAGAGAATGCTTCCCCACAGGGATGAGAATCAGCACAAGGCCTTAAGGCCACCCAGAGGAACATTCTGAGTTTTCTTTGCTGTGTGCTCATCCTCCTAAGGCCAGGACTTTCCCTAATGGGTGCATTACCATGGTTGCTATCAAGGACACAATTATTGCTGGTCTGAATCTGGATTGTGGTGGGAAAAATGTAGATTCACTGGCAAGCAGACCCTAGTCCGTCAACTCAAGTATCTGGGTAGTGGTAACAGCTGGGGAGGAACCCATCTTCCTTAAAGCACAGATCATGCTGCCTGGAGAGAATCCCAATTCCAGGAGAGAGCGTTCACACATATGTTCTTCCATTCTATCAGCTGTCAGACCCGAGAGAAAGTTCTCCACATTTTCTGGGCTTCATTTTCTTCTGCTGTGCAATGGAGATCCCTTAGAACGTGTGATCTTGTACAGGCTCCATGACATCTCTAAGCCTGTTTCCTTACCTATGCTGTGAGCATGGCAATACCAACAGAGAGGATTGTTGTTAAGATTAAGTGAGGTAATATCTACACCGTTAGCAGAATGCCTAACCTGATATTCACTAAAACATGTTAGCTGTTTTTATTGTTATCCTGACTTTGTATTTCCTCCCACCCTGGTGGAATGCAAGGCACCTGATTCGAACTCCATGCATGCTTTCTTGGCCTTGACTCTGGGGAGGCCTCTTGGGAGCTGATGTTCACTTTCTTACATTACTTCCTGCTCATTTGCTCTTCAGGTCTTCCCACCCTTACATCTGGACTACAGTGTGCCTGTTAGAGAGTTTGTATCTGGAATGATTCCCAAAGGCTCAGGTGTTGAAGGCTTGCTCCTCGGTGAGGCAAATGTTTAGAGATGGGGCTTCTGGGAAAAAAAAAAAAAAAAAAAACTACATCATGAAGCTCTGAACTCACAATGGATTAACCCATTTATGGGTTCATGATGGAATAGACTCTTGAGAAATGGTGGACACTGGAGGAAGTGAGTCCTATTTGGAGGAATGAAATCCCTGGGATCATGCCCTAGAAGGGTGTACCTTGTCCCTGGCCTGTTCTTCCCACTCCCTCTCTGATTCCTGACTACTAGGAGTGAGTAGCTTTACTCTGCCACACCCTTCTGTCATGTTGTTCTGCCTTGCCCCGGGGCTAACCACAGGGAGACAAGATGATTACAGACTGAAACCTCTGAAACTTTGAGCCAGTATAAATCTTTCCTCCTCTAAGTTGATTTTTCAGGTATTGTTTCATAGCAACAGAAAGCTAACACAATGGCCTACCTATTGGCAGTGCCATGGCAGGGAATGGGAAGCATGTTTCTGGTGGTGCTTACAGGTCTCGGGAAATACATGAAACTCATTTAATAGGTTCAAAAAGACAAATGGTCTCACTGCCTGGTTTCCCATATGGAATCCTTTCTATCTCATGGACCCCAGCCTCTGAATGGCCCACTTGGTTGCTGTTCCAACTGAGCCAAGTCTATGAAGCATTTCTCTCTCTCTCTCTCTCTCTCTCTCTCTCTCTCTCTTTTTTAATCCAGGTGGTAACCTTTCCAAAGTCCAAAGCCTCCCTGAGATTATTTGCTTTGTAACAGTAAGAATCCCATATATTTGTAGAGCAATTTACAATACACAAGGTACTCACACTTCTATGATGTTGTGCAGTCTCCAGCATAATGCTGGAAGATAGTCAGGGGTTGTTAACCCCGTTTCACAGATGACTTGGAGAGGGGAGAAATTGTCCAAGCTCATAAAGATGAGAAGGGACAGGACTGGGCTTGAATACAGGTCCTTTGCCTCTAAATAAATACTGACATGGTTAATATTCAGAGTTCTTATCTGTGCCAAGGCCCTACATTGAGTGTTTTTCACATTATCCCGTGTTTACTCGTTTTGCATGCTGATGTGATAAGCTCAGGGAGATTTGTAACTTGGCTGGGAGCCCACAGCAAGGGGAAAGCAGAGCTGAGATTGGAACCCGGGTCTCTGGATCCACACCCTCTGCTTTTACACGAGTCATGCAGTTCTCAATCCAAAGACACTGAGCTTGCTCACACTGTGGGGTAATGAGGCTCTGGTGAGGAGAGGGCCACTATTCCTTTGCCCTGACCACCTTGTTCACCCACTTCATGCCTTTGCCTAAACGTCCCTTCTTAATGACTCCTCCTGTGAAATCATTGCTATTCCTGCCCACACTCTCCCCCAATTTTCCTTACCGCCTTCTTATTATATAATTGATTTATTAGTTTTATTCTTTATTGATGTCCTCTTTACTAGAATTCAAGCTTATATATGGATGCAGGTATTTGTTTTGGTCAATAATAGACCCCAAGGACCTAGCATAGTGCTTAGTGTTTGGTAAGTGCTCAATAAATGACAGTTGGGTAAAGCCACGGCCACTCCCAGCTTTACTCTTCTCTGAATGGGAATAAAAGGAGTCGGGCGATGACGGCCACAGAGGTGGAGCAGTTCTGGAGGCTGGATGTCTGAGGTCCAGGTGATGCAGTTTTGTTCCTTCTGAGCTTCTTTTCTGGTCTTGCAGATAGCCATCTTCTCCCTGCGCCCTTGGTGGGTGTTTTCCTCTCTCATGTGCATCCTTGGTGTCTCTCTGTTCCAAATATCTTCTTCTCAGAAGGACACCAGTCAGATTGGATTAGGGCCCATCCTACAGGCCTCACTTTAGTTTATTGACTTTTATTTTCAAATGCCACAGAGTGAAGTACTGGGGGTTAAGTTTTCAACCCCTTGCATTTGGGGAGGGAACTATTCATCCCATAACTGCTATTTCCTTCATGTTTCCTCCAAAAAGTTCCTTTAGGTCACTTTGAAGCTGCTCAACAAATGTTTGATGAACAAAGGATTAAAATATAATGAGTGTAAGGAAAACATCATGTGACCTCTGGGGAAGCAGACCCTTCCTTTGTGCCAAATCATTAGTCTGGTCTTTCTTCTGGTAAGCCTGGGAGGACCCAAGGAGCTAGCTTAAGTCCTCCAGGAAAGGATTCTCTTTGAGGTTTCTAGAGTTCCTTCAACCCTGATCAGGGTGGGGCAGGACATCTCTCTCTCTCTCTCTCTCTCTCTCTCTCTGTGTATATATACAGTCATATATTCCAAAGATCAAGACACAGACCCACAGACCCATCTGTCACCTGACCAAGACTCTGCCTTGGCCTAAGCTCTTCCCACAGCTGCAGTCCTCACTTTCCCCAAGCAACTGTGCTACACAGGCCAATTCCAAATCACAGGCTTAAAGCTTCTCTAACTACTTCGTTAAGTTGTCCTTTGAGCTCTTGTCCTTAGGCTCTTTCACTTTGTAATATAGATTTTTGGATGCAAGCATTTATCTACAACTGCTAGACTGTGAGTATATTGATGGAAAAAAGTCAATTTTATTCATCAATATATTACCAACACCTGGCAAGTTCCCTACACATAGATCCTTCAAAACAGTAGCTATTTTCCTGGTTACTTAGAATGCGCCAGGCATGAGACAGACACAACATAACCACAACTTGCAGGAGTGTGCTAAGGCTCAGATGGAGTTGCTGGGATTGGAATTCCTGTGGCCATGGCCTGTGATCTGGGGCTTATCACCTGGGTCACAGGAAATAAAAATTCTTGCTGCACAGAATAAAGACAAGAGGAAACATTCTCATGGGAATAAATGGCTCAACTGAAGGAAAATGAGGAGCAACCAAGAAAAAGGCTTTAAGAGTACCAAGTGGCTGAAGTTAGGTGAGAAGAATCGTGGACTGACAGTCTTCAAGCTGAAGTAAAGGACCTTGGCTTGCAACACAGGTCACCTGTTTCCATGAACTTCCAGAGAGCAGAATGAAAAGCGAGAGCCCACATATGGGATGACTTAAATTGGTGCGAGGGAATGTGTGTGTCACTCTGATCGGGGGTGGTACGTGCTGCATTATTAGGCCCAGCCTGAGGCCACGGTACAGTCATAAATCAAGAAGCGGGTGTTTAAAAAACGGTGGAAGTGTTAAGGAAACATGAAGTGGCTGACCTGTGGGGCTGGGCTGTTACTCCCTACAAGAATTTCGATGACTAATGATGTGGATAAATAAGTGCTTCGCTTTCTCATAACCACACGTGTAATTTATTTAATTCTGGAGGTATAACGCAGTTCTGGAAGCCCCTGAAGATGATGGTGATCAGTGGGAAAAGGTTTCCAAGTACTCAGAAGGGGCTGGAGCCTTGTTCTCCTCAACAAGATCTTTTTTTTTTTTTCTCTGATAACTGGGACTTATGTACAGAAAGGTGGGATTTAGGATAGCCATCCCCCTTTCTAGTGTAATTTATCTTTTTTTGGGAGGAGTACTGGGAATTGAACCCAGGAGCACTCTACCACTGAGCCACATCCCCAGCCCTATTTTGTATTTTCTTTTGAGACAGGGTCTCATTGAGTTGCTGAGGCTGGCTTTGAACTAGAGATCCTCCTGCATCAGCCTCCTGAGCCAATGGGATTACAGGCCTCCACCACTAAGCCTAGCCTAATTTATCCTTCTTGTCATTCTACCAGAAAATAATCATTTCACTGGCATTTTATGATCCTTTAAAAAGAAAATCAAAATTACCTGGAAGGTTCTGGGTCCTACCTTAGGATTTATTGAAACCCATTGTTGGTGAGGGAAAGACCTAAAGGCTTGTGAGTTCGAAGAACGACAGTGATGAGAGCAACCTCCTGCAGCCCCTGGTCAGCTCCCACCCTTCCATTTGAGCCTCACTTTCTTCGTCTCTATGATACATACTTCACATGAGCTAAAGACGACCAAAGGACAAGGTTAGATGCCTATTTCCCAATAGGATATGCTTCTTAGATGTGTGTGAAAATCAAACATGTAAAGTGAATAAGAAATACAGATATAAGTGAGGGCTTAACTATAAATTACAAAATGCTTAATCATACTTTATTATTTGAGTGCAATCTTCCATCTTAGAAGAAGTACTTTTGCATTTTATTTCTGTTCTTTAATAGTTCAAATTTTATTTTTTTCTTTTATGTTTGAATACAGCAATAATGAGCTAAAGCCCAATGAGTACTGGGGTTCATTGAGATAACAGATTGTTTTCAGTACACTGGATTCATCCCATGTATTCATTCATTCATTTATCCAATCATTCAACAAAAACAACAGAAGTGAGTATCCATTACTTGACAATTTATTCTCAAAAGGGTTACAATTATGGGACTTACATTGATTGATCTATCTTATTCTCTTTTCAAAAGTTTAACTTGTTTTAAATATTGATAAATGCAGCCAATATATAAGTAAAGACATGAGCACTGCAGAATATGGATGATAGAACCTTTGGCTCCTGCAGAACAGGAGGGGTTTCCACAAGCCATGGTGAAAGTCTAAGTTTAGCATAGACATGAATTTAAAGGGGACCCATATAAAATACAGAAAATGGAAAAGGTAAAAACCATCAGTAAAGGTTTTAAAATGTTTTGGTTCAATCTTAAGAAATCTTAGAAATGGGGCATCAGAAGATGGTGCCAGAGTGAGAAAAGAAAGCAAGAAAAGCCAAGTGCACATGCAGGAAGTGGAATTCCTGTTCAAAGATGACGTGCTTCTCTTGAGAGCCAGCTTAATTCCACAGGAGCACACCTACTTGCTCCATGATAGATCTTTCTTTTCTTTGTTGCTGGGGGTAGCATCCTTAACCCAGTACTTTTGAATCCTGGCCACATCTTCAAGACACTTAACATTCTTTTAAAAAATGCCAGTTCCTGGGACCTGCCCACAGTTGACTAAATCATAATTTCTGGGTTGACATTACAGGCATGAATTTGTGCCCAGGCTTTCCCAGTTGCTAACAATATGTGTCGGATGAATGAATCCACTTCTGTATAGCAGACTAGATGTTAAAATGGCTACTGATTCCTATACAGAGGTAAGCTCTCTAGGTTTACGCCTGATACACAGAAATTACTCAGAATATGCTAACTTCCTCGCTAATAGGAGACACTGCCAAAACACCAAGACAGAGCATTTTTGAAACCTTATAATATCATTGAAAGGTGCAGGCTGGAAGGAGGAGGGGATGCAGATTCCAGAAGGGAACAGAGAAAATACCATGCACCTACAGGAAATCAGGCCACTCACAAAGCCCCTGACTTGCCCCTCATCCTTGATCATAGCACCAGCATGGACCCTTCATCCCTGTCCCTTGAATGTTTACCTTTCCCAGTCAATGGAAAAAGACAGCTTGCTGGTCAGAGACGTGGGACAGTCAGCGTCCCAGAGCACCTCTCAGGGCAGAGAAATTGAACCAAACTATTTTTAGCAGCTTTTCCTAGTCCTCTGAATATTTGATTGGATTACTTCTTATAATAAAAGGTCACACAACTTTTGAAATAGAAATGTCACTCTAAAATCAAGCTTTTAATTTTGAGATAATGGTAGATTATACTTGCAATATGTAATGCAGAGATATCCTATGTATACTTTACTAATTTTCCCAAATGGCAATATCTAAAATGTGAAATGAGAAACCCAATATTAACTCTGGCATAATTAAGTGATAGAACAAAGTGATCCTTAACATTGCCCTTTGTATAGCCACATCCTTCTACAAGAAATTCATTGCCCTTTGTATAGCCACATCCTTCTACAAGAAATTCTCAATTATTAATTATTTAATAATTATTTATAATTATTAAATAAAAACAATAATATCCACCAATTTTTAGGGGTCATAGTCACTATTTTTATAAAACAATTACTGAGGAGTGAAATGTGTCTGCCCTATCTCCCATGTTTTTGAATCAGTTCTGTTGTCATTACTAGAAACTTACTATGTGAAAATAAAGTAAAATAATAAGTATATTGCGGTAGATTCTGTGATGTGCTTCCTAAAGTCCCCTTTTCTTGGTCTGGGCATTCATTCCCCACTCCCACTTACTTTGTGAATTATTTATTCTGTTTGCTGATACTTTACAGCTGAGTCCTTCTCCAGGAATTCCTCTGGTTTGAAGGCCTTGCCCACCCCAAGGTTAAGCTCCCTCCCAGGGAATGGTTATGCTAAGTAGCTGCAAGGCCCAACTCCCTGGTGTTAGTCAACAGCACATCTGAAGGGTCACCTCAGGGAGAACCCATGGGCCTGACTGAGGCCTCTCTCGTTTCTGTGTCCTTTCCCCCTGCTGCCTCCTCTTCCCCTTCCCTACTGTGTTGTTCTTGAGAACAGTTAAACCACCTATTTGTAGACTTTTGCCTCAGACTCTATTTTTCAGGTGTCTCTTCTTAAGACAGTTGATGCCAGAGTGGTTCAAGGATGTAGACTTGAAAATGGGATTTTGGAAATGGAATACTCACCAGCCAGCAGCCAATGAATGTGCCACTCATCACTGGAAGCAGGTGGAGGATGGCTAGCTTCGGGCGTGCTGTGCGGTGCCCTTGTGAGTACTTCACTGGGAGGGGCCACTGGGCAGTAAATGCACTGATGAGAGCAACATCTTACACATCAGGGGTTTGAGAATTTTGGAGAAAGTTATTATAAACTCGGTGGAATCACATGGCTTTTGCTGAGTGCCATAGACACACTGAAGAAAGAGAATGAAAGACTTCGCATGGTTAATTTCCAACTTTATGTAAAGTGTGAAAGTCAGAGGGATTCTCTGACAGCATACAAATAAACCTTAATTTCTGGCAAACAGGGCCTTGGGTCGGGTGAGGAGGATAGGGGAGTGAGATTCAGGATATAAGGATCGGAGAGCCCCAGAGAAGTCTGCGTGTACAACCTTGCAACCCTGCCATGCTACACTTAGGGAATTTGATCAGAAGGAGTGGTTCATGGAGAGAAGGAAAGAAAGATTTCACTGAGTCAGTGAAATCAAAACTTGTAAGCCTCTAGGTCCCCTTGCAGTCTCTGACTCTATAGTAGTATATCTGGTTATCAGCAGTATAGAAAGAAAAACACCAAGGTAAGAATATGTATGATTCATAAAGAGAAATAAACAGCTTCTTTATTTGGTTAGGCATGATAATATGGCAAAGAAGCCTTCAAAGAGACCCACAGTAATGGGTGCAAATTGTAAAGATCTTTGAATTACATGTTGATTCTCACTAGTAAACATCTGCTCTGAGTCACTGAACAATCAAGTAAATAGAATGGCAGAGAGTCCATGTAAGCTAGTCTCTCGCTGGCCACTGGCACAATGGGCACATGGCTGGCGTGCCCCTGCCAGCAGTGATGGAGGATAGAATGAACCCAGCTGCCTAGGTCAATTTCTTCTGTGGTGAAAACCATTTATCTTGACCAGAATAATCATCACAATGCAGTTTTGGTTGCTTACTATTATTTGTCTTTAGGGAGTCTGAAGGTAACTCATTTCATCTCCAAACATGCTACTAAAATTTCTCAGTTAAATTTGAATAATGAAATTATTTTACTTCAAGTACAGTTAAGTTAGGAAAAAGGTGTATTCTAGGATACAAATGTGATGGCTCAGTAATATTATTGTCAAAACATAAGACTTTGAAAACTAACTTTAGTTCTAAATTCAATTACTTTTCTTTTTTGCATTTTTATTTTAAAATAATATACATTTTAAAAAATCAAAGCACATACGCAAAGTACTTTTACCCAGCCACTCAGTTTAAGAAGCAACATTTGCAACACCCCCAAGGTCTCCTTCCTAATCAACACCCATCTCCTTCCCTCCTGTGTTATTGAATATCCTCAGAAATTTCCTCACCTCCCCATTTCCCCACTTTGCAGTGCTGTTCTACCACCCATGTACATGTGGCAAATTGCAGATGATCACAAATTATTTGAAAGTCTTCTCTCAGAGACCCAGGGTCCTCTCTAATGACCCTCACCTTGACTCTGGATGGGCTGTGACTCACTTCTCCAAGTAATCTGTCAACAGTGATGCCGCAGCTTTCCAGGCCTAGACTGAGGAAACAGGCAGCTGCCACTTAAAACCTTGCTCTGGAAACCCAGATGCCACACCTGAGAAGTCCAAGCCACCTCACGCCAAGGCCCACAGGGGGAGTGAGCAAGGCCCCAGGCAACTAACTGTTCATGGAAGCCAAGGGCATGTAAATGAACCACCCTGCAAAGTAGACCTTCTGCCCATCAAGCCACCCTGGGTGGGGCTGGCTATGAAATTGGTGGGACCAGCAGAAAATGAAAATTCAGAGATCTGTGTTCTTAAAGTAGGAGAAAAGCTTTTGTCTTTTCTTCTGTGATCTCAAATGATCTGTAATGGGGCTTTTTATGTAATTAAAAAAATATATAATGTGTGCTCCCTTGTGCACAGGGATTCATGCCAGATGAGTGTGTTGGTCTCTGCAAAAGTAAGGATGGTTGAGGTGGCTGCCTGGTAGAGGCAGGAATCAGGCTGCTACCATCTCCATCTCATCCTAAGGGGTCTGGGAAGCAGTGGATGGCTGAACTACATGTGAGCCTAAATTTTAAGCCCTCACTGCATGCTACATTATCCCATGAACTTCTCTTAAAGCACAAATTAAAATTTGAAAACAAAGACTGCAGAACATTAAAAACCCAAGCATAGGAGGTTGAGGCAGGAGGATTGAAAGTTCAAAGCCAGCCTTAGCAACAGCAAGGCGCTAAGCAACTCAGTGAGATCCTGTCTCTAAATAAAATACAAAATAGGGCTGGGGATGTGGCTCAGTAGTTGAGTGCCCCTGAGTTCAATCCCCAGTACCCCGCCCCCCCCCAAAAAAATTAAAAACATCCACTCTGATTTCTTAATTGACCCATTGATGATTTAGAAGGATATTTCTTGATTTTCAAATGTGGGAATTGCCAATTATTCCTTAGTTACTGTGTTTACCTCAGCTGAATTGTGTATTCTCAAATCCATAATATAAAGTCACTTTTTGAAATTCTTCTGCAGATGTTAAAAGTTGACGTATTCCATAGTCAAGGAGTTCAGTATTCTATTTCTAGCCATTAAATAAACTTTGTTAGTCAAATTGCTTTAATCTTCTATAGGGTCATTGACATTTGGTCACCTCAATCAATTAGTGAGATGTTATTTTAAAAAAATCATGTACAGAGGTTGCCCAGCTTTCTTATGAAGGTACTTTTCTCTGAAGATTTGGATCTTTTCCTGCTACTCATGTAGGGTACCACCTTCCCTATTAGCCTGTCTCGAATTTCCCTGGTGAAATCAATTCATACATCTGCTGGGAGAAATAGTACTTAGTTTATACCTTTCCAGAGATGAATATTTCTTTTTTTCTTTATATGTTCTCTTTTTTGCTTGGTATTAAGGGAATGTCTCTATGCATGGAAAGTTGGAGCATAATAATGTTAATTCATGCACACTCTTACCTCGAGCATTCAGTGCTTCAGAATGCAGTTTAATGAGAACTGGTGTGGGTGACTTCCAACAACACCCTGTCCCTTGCTTTTGTGGTTCTGTGCAAATTTTTACTTCTATTGTTCTTCAAGTGCTAGCCAGTCAAAACAGCAGTTCATATTCATTGTTGTTTCTCCTAGGAAAACAAATGCCTTCTGAACAAGAGTAACTGTATTCTCTCTGAATTGGTGTGTTTTTGCCTTCTTGATGGCCTGATTTTGATTAGAAAATTTCTCACTGGCTTGTAGCATTTTGATGTTTTCAAGAAGATATTTTTTAAAAAATTTCATTCAGAATTTTTATTTATTCTTAAACAATGTTTGACCTAACTTAGCTTGTTGTGTTCAAAAGTCAACCATCCTTCAAATATTTTGTTTTAAAACACAAAGAAATCTTTTCTCTGTCACTTCTCATTTATTTAGCAGCTTTTACATGAAATAATATTGATATGCCTAGTGTGTTATCAGTTGCATAAAGTAGGAAACTATTATAAATATTTGGAGCCCTTAATTAGTGGGGTTTCACTAATTGGATGTGTCTAATCTCTTTCAATTCTCAGCATATGCTGGTGAGTTATAATTGTTGCATTTCAAAAGAAATGAATGTATTTACTATAAAGTACTATAATATGTTTCTTTTGATCATTGTATTATGATTTAACTCAGACATCTTTATTGTTTGTGCAATTTCTCCAAACCCATGAAAGATGATATATAGCCCTCTGGCAGGAAACCAACATGCTGGGTTGGGCGCTGGGTTATTTAACCACCCTGATAAATAATTTACACTTGGGGATATTATACAGAAACCTTTTCAATTAACTTCTGTTGACAGAAAAACTAAATATAGTATAGTCAGTGAAAGAAATTTAACACATTCTTGCCCTATTAGGTAGAAATAACCTTATTTAAAATAATATCTCCTCTAGGAAATAAATATATTTAAGGCAAAAATTGAAAATAGTAATTATAGACATAAGAATTACATATTTACTATTGTTTTGGTTTTAGAGAAATTTTTAACATTTTTGAATATACTTTTAGTTTACTAAAAGTACCTGCTAGTAGAGCAAAATAATTAAAGGCTCTAAATTCTGAAATATTCTGGCTCAAATCCTAGGCCCATAAGGCTTTGGGCAAGTCACTTAACTTTTCTGAAGCCCCTTCCCACTACAATTTAAGAATAAGGATACCTTGAGGTGTTCCTACAAGGACTACCAGTAATATATGTAAAATATCTCTCATGAATAATGATAATTATTCTAGAAAGAACTTTCCCTAGCGAGTTTAATCACATGTTCCATTTAGTCCTGTTAATTGGTGATCTGCGGTCTTAGAGATTAATTTAAAATGAAAATAAGCTGTCTTAAGCTTTTTCACTTATACATAAACTTAATTAAGAGTCAGAAAATACTGAGTATTGCAGAAATAATTACATTGGCTTTTGCAAGTCATATTTAATCAACTGAAGGTATGCTGCTTATTGGAATATGCAGGATCTCCAGAAAGACCTGGAAGGTAGGAGACAAATACAATTTGACTGAACTATACAGAATTGTCCAGGGGAATTTGTGACAGGATTTGATTTTTTGTCAGTCTGTGTACTTCTTTGTAGACATTCCAGCTTTCTTCATATGAATTCCCCATAACCAGTGAGTGTATTTGTCAAGAGCGAGAACACACGGACTCACAGGCTCTGTTATATTTCCCATTCCTGCTGCTGAATGAGAGTGTGCAGGAGAACCCTGCAGTGCCTTCACCAGTCAGAAGGGCTCTCCTCTCCTTGTGAAGACTGAACACTTTGCTAGGGCACAAAAGTGTCCTTCTATCAGGGCAGCTAAATTAGCTCCATTTACTAGGACCATCAATGGAGTGGTAGGCATTTCAGCTTTCAGGCTATTAATTAACTAATTAGTTAGTTGATTAACCTATCATTTCGTGAGTAACTGACACATGACAGCTTCATGCCAGATGTTAGTGTGTAGAGAAGGTTGAAACACACTCCTGCCTCAGTGGTCACAGTCTGGTACTTGAGAACTCACACTAGCCTTTGACTCCCTTCTTGCCTCTACTTTTCTGGTTTGATTTGCAGCCAAGAAGTAGAAATAAACATTCCTAAATATTCCAGGGATTCTGTTATGAATGTCTTTCTAATCCATTCATGCCACCCAAAGCCCTTATGCAGGATTCTCCATCACCAGTTATTCTGCAATCTTATCACATTGCTTGCTAAAGGAAGCCCAGTATTTATTACATTTGTCCCAGATGGAAAACAGCTGTGATAAATTAATCCAGAAATCTCACACTGTGAAAAGTTATATAGATATTCTCTCAACTGTCAGTCTTTCTAAATATGAATAATGCATTCCCTATCCCTACCTATTTTGGAGTGTGGCTGGTTCAGTCACTTCTGTTTCTCTCTGATATACAGTAGAGATAAAATGTTTCTTAAGCCAGTCTTGCAATATTTAAATGATGGTGGAACGTGATGGACATCATTATCCAAAGTACATGTATAAGAAGACACAAATTGGTGTGAATATACTTTGTATACAACCAGAGATATGAAAAATTATGCTCTGTATGTGTAATAAGAATTGTAATGTAAGAATTGTAAACTTATCTATCATATATAAATTTTTTAAAAAGCTAATTAAAAATTTAAAATGTCACACCTAAGGCAAATAAGTTCAGCAAAACAAAAGTACACAATTACAAGGTCTACCTTACGAGTCACTTCAGGAGTATAAATTCTGTTCAAGGATTCATCTACTACAAATATTCCTGGTAATGTCTCCAAACATTCAATCTCAAAATTAACTTCTTCTCCTCCAATTAATACCTAATCAAGGTTCTGGTTATCATTTGGCTCTCCAAATAAATTTCTTTACTCGGATACAATTTATTACTAAAGGAAAGAGGTTTTCTGCTCCTTTGTTGACGTTATTTTTCATTATGGACAATTATTTCAACAAGTTTAAATATATGAGGCTAAAGCTTATGCTTTGTACAACTGAATCTCCACCAAAGAAATGTCATGCTGGCCACCTTTCTCATTGTCCCTTGGCCCTCCACCTTTTCAAGCTGCAATACTTAGTTTCTTTGCCCATGTCTTCCATATGTACCATGGCTTGGTCATTGGCAAAGTGGCTTTTATTTGCACATTTATGTTTTTCCTCTCTGGTCAGTAATCCCAGTAGTTTGTTTTCTTTGTAAGAAACAGAATCCATCACAGATATTTTAAGGGCAGAAGGATAGACTATAAAAAGTAGGTGCCTACAAAATAATGGGAAGGGCTAGAAGAATGAGATTAATTATGAAACAGGAACAACTCCAAAAATATTGAAGAACTGACCTCTGGAGGAAGTTCCTGCTTTTGGCTATGATCTGGAAGGTGGGAAACCTGGAGTTTCAACACAGCACCACAGGAAATGATCTTGGGATCAGGAAACTGGGATCAGGATGCCTCCACAGCCACTGCAGCCTTGTCTCCACTAAGAGGTGAGCCATCACAGAATCATCAACAGTTTGCCCTGTTGCCTTCTGTCATCAAAACAAACAAAATAAAACACAAAAAGCAAATCTGAATGAAAAGAGGTGGCTGTCTCCATGACCGTTCTTTCCAGTAGAAAATGGCCAGAAGCACTAGGAAGAAGGCTTCTTTCTCAATTCTTCTTGCAAAATCTCACCCTAGGGGCATCCGCCTGGTGGAAAATGGTTTTCCACCACAATTCAGGCAATGCAGTTTGTGTTTTGCTTTTGTTTGTAAACTTTCTACCCTAAGCAAGATGAAAAGGACACTTTTAGATATGAAAGAAAATTGAACAACAATCTACCATATCCAAATGTTTCACATCCTATCCATCTCACAATATTTCTATAAACTTAATATAAATTTATGCGAGGTGGCCCATCTGGCACACACTGTTTTCATGTAATTTCTGAATGCTTATGTATGTATTCATTGTGGATATTATAAAAATAGTGCCCTAGAGTTGATTGTAAGTTATACTTTGTGTAATTACTGCTGGAGATTTGGTTTACTACGATCCCCTGAGGGTATTGTACTAATGATTAGGTATTTAAAAAGCATATCAATAAACCTACCTGTATCATATGAACAATGAAAAAAAAATAGCAAGACAAATCCCTGCTGAAAAGAAGAGCACACTCATTTGGGTTCCTACCTCTCACATTTACTTTAATGGAGATGGAGAACCCCAAATCAGTATTCCTTTTATTTCTACTTTGCTACATATTTTTCTCAGTAAAATATTGCCACTTTTGTAGTATTCAATTTTTTTTCCAAAATGTCCCAAAATATAGCCGTCTTATTTTTTTCTAGTTCACTAAAAAAAAAAAAAAAAGCATTCAGAGAGGAATAAAAAAATACACATCCACACCTTCTCCAAAAAGGCCTCAGTGACTTTTGCAACATCCCCAACTTCATTTATCTATAGGATGGCTCTTGACAGCTTTGTGCGAACCTTTTAAAGTTCAGCCAAGCCAGCTGCATGATCAACACAAAGACAATAGCTCCCACACACGGGGTTACATGGATTAAAGAACCCGATCCATCAGTAAATCTGCCAGATGGCAGTGGAAGAAAGCTTGTAACTCTCTCACTTTCATTTCAACAGCAGCAAACAATGTTCAATGTTTAAAATAAACTCTTCCAGATGAGCTAAAGATAAACTCTGAGGTGGGTGGACTTGGGCTTGCTGGGCTGCAGCTCTGAAGTGTGTGATTACATTAAGGCAAAACCCCCGGGTAGGACCCGCTTCTGTCAACAGATTGCTTAGACTTGGACACTTACTACGTGAGGCCATTTCCTGTGCTTTCATGGGTTGGTGGCAGAAACTTGCTTTGCTTTTTTTCACAAACTAATAATCATTATACTTTCCTGGGCTCAGCATTTCCTCAAGCCATGTGGACATCTTCAAAATATACCTAAAATGCCACCATGTATGTAGGTCCATTCAGATAACATCTTGAGTTTATTTGTAACTTAAAATTTGACTTATTCATCTCACTATTTTTTGTAGTAGTGAAAGAGGGAGTTATTGGAAGGGTTTAACATCAATTTACTCTGCCAATACCTGAATACCTACCTAGATCTATAGGATGTATCAAAATAGAGAAAATTACCAGTACTTTCTTGGGTCTGAATTTATAAAGAAAGTTAGGAACACATTTTTGTGATTGTTTTGTAATACACTCAAATACCCCAAAAAAGTAAGGGCAGGTTGTAATATATCATATATAACAAGGCAAGTTCTAAAGAGATACATTGAAAAAAAAACTATTAAATATTCAGAAAAAGTTGATCAAAGAATGTAATTAGAAAGGATGAAACATGCATCACAAAAATGCTATTTGAACTTGAAAAGTATAGCTTGTTCATTCATTTGCCTATCTGCTGATCTAAAGCTAAGGGTTTATTTATCATTTGTTTTTTCTGAGCATAGATTTAGTTGGAATTCCATCTTCTTACACTATACTCTTAATAGTACAATCTATGATTTCCAGGTATTATGTTTTTAAAATAAGCTTGAAGTTGTTTGTGAAGGATGAAATGCTGATCTCTTTTATATTTTTAATGATACTTATTTTTAGTATATGAAGGTTAGAAACTTTTTTCACAATAAATTTCTAGAAATGTGCCTTCGTTTATATGTGGCAGAACACTTAGCTTACTTTTCAGACATTCTTCTTGTTTGGATTCATATTTCATTGGCTTGTACTGATTACTAACTAGTGTGATGACAAATAACAAGCACAGCTATTACATACCCATGTTGGTCTGAGTTCCTGTTTTGTCTCCTGTATCCTCAGACATTAGGATAGTGCCTGGTATATAACAGGTATTCTAATATTTGTTAAAGGAATAAATGAATGGTACACAGCTTATTCTTCCTAAGTACATTAATAGATTAGGAGGATGCAAGAGGTGGGCATGTCATAGAGAAGAGCCCATCAGCCTAGAATATTCATGTGTTACAGGACAACAGTCAATATATTTGTCAAAAAGAATGGAGAATCAGTTATTACAGCATGTTAGATGGAGATTGCTTGTGTGATTTTACTATACTTTGACTAAACATCTGGCTTAGCAAAATATCTTCCTTACTGTCTGCATAAAACTGAGTACACCTTCTAAATTTCCTCTAGAAATTAAATACCTTCCTCCATGTTAACCTGTAACTAATTTAACTCCCCATCATCCGTAGTTTTGTGAAACATCTGAAGCTCTCTTTAGGGGCATAGCTCTTAGAGGGTGATTAGTAACATGTTCTCTCTTCAGTGTTCCTTAAGACATTTGGAATCAATTAAATATTTAAATACAGATTTTCTCAGATCTCTGGCCAGGCCCAGCAGGTTTGTCAGGAGAGGGAGTTGGAGGCAGATAACTGCTATTCCTCACACCAGAATGTATATCTGGAGATATATTTAAAAATACAGACTTCCTGGTCTGCAAGCAAACAGTCGTACAAGATTAGAAATAAGGAAAAAGAACAGGAGCATTACAGAGTCAGAGGAGTTGCTATACACACAACAACTACTACCACACACCGTTCTTGAGGACAAACAAAAAGTGAAAGCACTGAGTTGGAAGACTACTAGTTGCATAAGTACAATGGGACAGCCTAGACTAGCTCCGAATGGATTTTACATTCTCAAAATATTGTAAAAAACCAAAAAACAAAAGCAGAACAATATGTAAGAATATGTCACACAGACTCTGTCTGACCCATAGAACCTTAAATATTTACAACCTGGCTTTTGACAAAAAAAAAAAATTATATATATATAGGCTGGATCTTCCATTAAGAGTTTTGTTTCTATCTCGAGTACTCATCTAACCATCACTATTGCAAATTACTATGAAAAGTAATGATCAGATGCAGGAGGAAAGAAGAAATGAATATGCCATAGGAGCCAAACACTTTTTCTAAATGCTTTAAGTTCTCTGTCATTTTCATTCACGGAATAATGCTTTAAAGTAAGCATTTCATAGTTCAGTGATAGAGCCAAGAAAAAAAAAAGTGCTCAGAAATGAAGTAACTTGCCAAGGTCACTAGGGGAGTTCAGTTGGGGAGCTGTCAATTAAGCCCAATGGGTTTTTTGCATGTACAAATTGGTCACAATGAATTCCACTATTATGTATAATTATAATACACCAGTAAAAATACATAAGTGAAACCTATTTTCTAATTAAATGCTACTTAGAACACCACTATATAACATAATTCCTCTGCATGAAGTTGAGGCAGAAGCTCAGCAACTTCACCCCGTCTCAGAACAAGCTGCTTGCATTAGAAGTCAGTTTTTCAAAAAATGAAGCCAAGAATCAGCATGAAAAATAGGTTTTCAATTCTATTTCTTCAATTATCTGACAGCATACAGGGAATACTTTGCTGAGGGTCAGAGTAAGTAAGTATCAAAGTAAAGAGCTCTTTCCTATTTCTTTCCTTAGTGAAATGGTTAGAAGTGAGTCAGTGTAAGGGAGAAAGCAGAGAAGCAAAGGGCTGGAAGTCTTTGAAATTTAACTAGTCAGACTGGCGCTATTTGTCCTGGATTCCTATGGACCCAGTGGTGGGAAGGACATCTTCCTAACGGCAGCTCATTTTACCTTAATAGTTGGTGTTCCCAGACAAGTTTTTAGTTTTCCATCATGATAAATTAATATATCCTATTTTATTGTGGTGCCACAAACAAGCCCTCTGAAAGACTCAAAAGGCCCAAATCCCCTGAAAAGCATCAGGTATCAAACTGCAGCCAGAAAAGATGGTATTAAATGAAAAAAAGAGGCTCCTTTTTAATGAAGTAGAGGTGTAGGACAGATTTATTAGCTTCCATTTTTCCAAGTTGCATTGTGTGTATTTCCTGCCCACATTTCCAAGTTCAGCAGGTCTCTTTGTAGAATTACTTTTTAAAATAGTGTTTTAAAGAACATGACGCAGCTACACCTGCAGAGACACACCTGTGATGATAGAAACAGTTTCTTGTATTCATAGCATAATGCTCTAACAGAAAACAGACTTTCTGTGTGATCTGCCAAGATCTTGCCATTCTTGAAAATAACTGATACTGGTAACGATGTATTAGAAATGGCCTTAAAAATAATAACCAGTCAAGGATTAGTCCAAGCCAAATGGTCATTAAAAATCAATGGAGCTCCTTATCTACGTCATAATTCCTTTTTCTAACATCAGGAGATGGCATGACAACTGAAATTATAGTCCATACTTGTGATGCTATAACACAGATGCCTACAATATTCCTATTTGGGCTCAGCTACTTTTACGCACACTCATCATCTTTTTTCTTACTCCCTATTAGATACTATCCTATGATTCTTCAAGGGGGAAAAGCTAATAACAAAATAAATCTTCCTTTGGAGAATTCATATTCTAAATGTCTAACTGGATTTATGAATGAATAATTAGTGCACTTTAAGCAAAGGTACAAAGACTAAAGGAAACAAAGTGGGAAGAGAATTGTTTCTGCCTACAGGGACTGGAGAAAGCATACTTGATATGCACCTAAGGGTTAAGTAGTTGTCCCAAGGAAAAAGAGAGGGTATTCCAGCATGAAAGAACATAATGAAAGGCCCAGAGGCAAGAGACTATTCTATATTCAGGACTGAGTTATTCAATGGAATGACTAAGATATTCTGTTCAAAACAATAGTCACTAGAAATGTACCTGTGTAAATAAACACTAAGATCAAAAATTCAGTTCTCAATTACACTTCAAGTACTCAGTACCCCACATCTTATCCTCTTGAACTGTACAGAACCTTTCCATTATTATTGCAGTAAGTTCCATTATATATGGCAAGTCTGTCCCTAGTTCATGGAGACTCTCAAATGTATACTAAAGAATTAAATAAGATTATATAAACTGCTATATTTAACAAAGGCCCTTTTGGAATAGCCTTGGGGGACAATATCCTGCAACTTTACTATAGCTTGTTTGATCCTCCCAATTTCTTGAGTAAAATTCTTTTGAAGAAAGAATTCTATAGTTAAAACCAAACAAACAAAAAGACCCCCAAAACGAAAAGAAAACCATCATAGGTCTTGAAGCAGGGATGTGAAGCCATGACAGATTTGAGTTTCACAAATATCACTTCTGAGAGCAGGGTGCAAGGTGTGCTAAAAGGAGACTGGATTTAACAAGACCAGATAGGCTAACAAGGACAGGACAAAGAACTGCATTCAGTGTCACTTATAAAGAAATACAAGTGAAAAATCTGCATCAGTAAGTTTATTTATGTGTACACACCGGGCATATTATTGCCACACAAAAGCCATAGTAGTGAACACTTTTAACTCTTTAGCCATGAAGCACAAAGATATTTGAAATACATCTTAAGATAGCTATTTTAAGTAACCAATTATTAAGCAGTTGTAAAATCTGCTTGTCCAATTATAATTTTTAAAATATAATTGCATTCATTATACTCATACATTTAAAACGTGTTTGCTCAAAATTTGATACCCGAAAATAACCTTTTCAGTACCTTGAAAATATTCCCTTGTATTTTCTTAGCAGTACTATTGTAAACCAAAATTGTTTTTCCCAAGTAGCAAGAGCTCAAGCCACACCATTCCTGATCACAGATATAACTGATATATTTCATAAACAGCTCTTTCACTCCTTGTTCCTATTTTAATATGCCAACCATCACTTCACTGATATCCCAGAGTTTTCTTGCTACAGAGTCATCCATTGCTTTGGGCAACAGTTCTTCCTCCTTACAATCCCCAAAGTACCTTCCCGACACACCTTCCACCTCTGGTGAAGAGGCTAAGTAGATGGAAGTCTGGGCACCTTCTAGCGGCGTTTTGAAGAAAGCCCATGACACCAAATTGAAAAGTGGTTTCACCAGCAGCGGAATGTGAATGTGCCTCCCCAGATTAGTCCGCACGATGCCGGGATGCAATACGTTGACAGTAACATTTGTGCCTTCTAAGCGCCGAGCTAATTCTCTGGTAAAAAGAATGTTAGCCAGTTTGCTCCGGCTATAACAGAAGCTTTTATTGTAGCTCTGCTCACTGTTCAAGTCTTCAAAGTTGATTTCTCCATATTTATAAAGTTTAGAAGAAACAACCACAATCCTGCTGGGAGCTGAACTCTTGAGGAGCCCCAGGAGCAGGCTGGTGAGCAGGAAGTGCCCCAGGTGGTTCACCCCAAACTGCATCTCAAACCCATCCTCTGTCTTGGTGTAAGGGCACTGGAAGACACCGGCGTTGTTGATCAAGACGTCCAATCTAGGCTCTTCCTTCACATATAAAAAGAGAATGGCAGAATTATGAACATAGGCTTCCAGTTGCTCCTCCTGTTCACGATAAATATGTTTTAATAAAAAAAGAACTTGAGACTAAAAACACATCCGTTTCCGGGCTACGGATCAGAGAGCTAGTTGAATACTGACAATTTTGTTTTTCATGGCCAGAGGGTTTCCTCTGGAGGAATTTCCTCAATTCAATACTGATATTCATAATCTCACCCCACAACTTCTTTTTCTCATTTAAGTAATATGAAAATACTTATTCATAGTAATCTGTCAGTAAGAGAAAATCTGTAGAAACTAAATCTAAGACTGAATTTCTGGTCTTATGCTTTTATAACCAATACACACACACACACACACACACACACACACACACACACACACACACACTTTGGTTTCATTAGAAAGTTGATTATCTGATCCATACCAATGTCTTTCTTAAAAACAGAAATATATTTGGAGATTAGATACTCCTGTGATTCCAGATTTCTTCCCTTAATTTCAGTTTAACTAAGAAAATATCAATTTGGGAGTTAGCATGTTAATGCTGAGTTCATATCAAAATCATAGTAAGTGTACCTATGATAAAATTTTTAAAAATTCTTGGAAAATATTAAAAATTCCATAAAATTTTTCTATGAATGTTTAACCACTGAAAGAGAAATGGAAATAAAATTATTTTCATCCTTAGTGGGGCTTTGCTTTCAGCATTTCATGTGAAACCTCATCTTCTTTTTATAACCCTATAAGCAAACTGATGCACAGATGCTGGATGACTTATCTAGTGTCACAGAGTTCACGAGCAACAAAACCAAGAATCACACCTGAAGATAAAATCTTTTGATGGTAAAGTCCCTTCTCTTAATTATTAAAGTAGTTTGGCTTTCTAATTGGGATTTTTGAAGCATAGCTACAGTGAGTAAACTAGAGATAGTCAGCAGTTTATCCCCAGACCTACTGGACATTAGGAGCCAAGTTCAGATGTGTTACACTGTATTTCTCTAAGTGTAAATGGCACCATGGGAACAGAATGACCTCAAGGCATTTCCTTAAACTAGGACAAGCAACAGAGGTCAGGGATGGAAACTTAACACCTGACACAATGTCATGAATAAATCAAAGAGTAAGAACAAAAATTAAGCAGGTAATATAAAAATATGTAACACAGTGACTCATAAGTACAAGTCTCACAACAGTGAAGGAGACAAAAGGGTGGGGGCCATAGGATCAACAAACACCTTTAACCTCCAACACCACTGTGGAATTCAGTTCTTTTTTTCCTTATATAAGTACTTTTTTTAAGCATCAAGAAGCCCCTAATTTAGGAGAACTGAATAGTCAGAATTCTGTACCTTGACCATATTTTCTAGAAACTACATTTTTACAAAGACCTAAAATTTAGACTGTTCTCATAAGAAGTCTTTTCATTTCCTAAACCATTTAAGATGGTCTTTTCTTGCCTTTCTTGAGTTCTTTCTTTTGCTGGACAGAGAAAAAAGAAATGCACAACATGTTCCAGGTGTAAAGACAAAGGGATGACCCATGCTAAAATTAATTCTAGGTCAAATTTCATGTTTCATTGGCTTTTTTACCAAGTTTAAGTGAAAAGAAAAACGTGTTAAATTTCCCAGTGTTATCAAAGCCTACCTGTCAGAGGATTAACTATTTCTCATTCTAACCTAAGAATCTTTTCATTTTCCAATAGTCAACTTCAAAAACAAGGCAAGAGTTCACCCATGGGGGAAAGAAAGGAATGTTCTTTTTCACTAATCCTTTGGAAAGATTTCCTGAATTAATCATTTCCGAGCCATCCTTCTTTGCTGAGATAGTGTTATTTTAGGACTTCATCATTTACTATTTTTTTTTTAATTCTAGGAGATAAATGAGATAAATACCAAGAATACCAACCAACCTGTGGGAAGCATACAATTCCACTCCCCCCCCCCCACTTTTAATTATAGTCACCAGACTTCCTTCAGAAGCAGGCAGAAAGGTAAATGCTTAGAAGCAAGGATGTCGACTTTGTCATCTCCTTATCCTTACCTTTAAACTGGTTCTGCCTCAAGATGTCAAAATAACAGAGGTATTAGGAATGAATGAGTGTGTGTGTGTATATATCAATCAATCACCAATCCCATTTACATTTATAATGCTTTCAAAATTTCTTAGATGGTGATTACTTCTTATCTAGAATATTATGATGAAATACTAGCAATAATACAACAAACAAAAAACCTAACTCCTGGGAGAAACAGTTCCCACACTGCAACAAGATGATCTTAGAGCATGGGGGGTACAAACCCACAGGATGTGCTTTGGAATAGTTTAAATTTTTGAAAGAAGCAATGCTACTCTGCTCAATACCTAAAAGCTAGTTACTACAGGTAGTTAGGGTTTCAACATTATATTCTATTCTACTCCTTTGAGGAGATCGTTTCTTGCTCTAAAAACTCAGCTCCACAAGAAATGATCTCCTCAATTTATTAGAAAAGCTTAAATTGCAAGTGCAAGGCTAAAAATTTATGTAGAACAGGAAACAAGGGTAGCTGTATCCAATCTGATCCCAAAGTTGGAGAAATTGGTGTAGTGATCAACAGGCACACACTTTCCATTAAAGATTGTGGCTAAAAATGAAATATTTTTCTTTGAATTGTGTAGATTACATTTTAAACAGTTACTGAACTGCTAGGACATAAATATTTATTAGGTTGTCTGGATCTAACTACATCCCCCATGACCTTGTAGACATTTCTCTGGCTTAAGGGCATCTTGAAAAATTTATTACATTTAGGAACCTCTGCTTTAGCCTCAAAGACTCATTTCATACAGGGCCATTTCTGTGACAGCAACCTTTAAATCCTCCCTTTTGAATGCCTTCTGGCAGATCACCTCTGCAACAGTCTCAGTCTCATCAGAAGGTTCTACTTTAGTGGAACATTTACCACCTGCCCAAAGATAGCTTCATCCCTCACTGTCCAGCAGGCAAGAGTATACAATAGGTGATCAAGTATAGGCTATGAAGACAGACCACTGGTTAAGCTACATTACCTTTCTATGCCTTAATTTTTCACATACAATAGAGATAATTCCCACAGGGTTGCTGTGAAGATTCAATGACAATAGCCAAAGGCATTTTATTTTCTCTTAACAGTTGTTTTTTTTGAAAGTACATAAAATGCTTGGTACTTATGCTGGCACACAATTAACTTCAATAATGCAAGATGTATTATTCTTAGTTTCTATTCCTGTTTGAAGTACGATCGCTAGGATTCCAAGCTCCATTCTATTTGAAAAGCATGCCAGAGTCTGGTTAGGGAAGGCATTAATGAGTTCATCGGTGGCAACAAGTGACATTCCCTTAGATAGCAGGAAAAAAACAACAACAACAACAAAAAAAACCGGGTGTGGAAAATAAGCATTGGTCTAAGCCCCTTGGCTAGCAACCCTCTTCCAGTGCTCTCAGGCTCAGTGTAACAGAAGGCATGGTTTGGCACACATTCACTTATGACACAGGAAAAACAATTCAGAGACCAGGGGATGACTCCTGGGCCATCCTCACATAATAAAATGAAATGTTCAGAAACTGGCTTATGTACGGTTTTCCTCCGGGGCCCATTTCTTAACATCCTCAGCAGGCAGTTCCCCTTCTTTCTCAAGCCTGCCCCTCCTCGACTGGTGGCTCAGTGGCTGCTCCTGCCAGGAACCTCAGCCATCCCCAAGGTCACACCCCGGACTCCAGCCAGCTCCTCGGCGCCGGCCCCTCGGCCCCGCCCCGTCCCGCCCCGCGCGGCTCGGCCTGCCTTCCGCCCGGGCGGCGCGACTCCGCGAGACCCACACCTGGAGCAGCTCCTGGCAGAAGGTGCGCACCGAGCGCAGCGAGGCGAGGTCCAACTCCTTGACGACCAGCTCGCCCGCTCCACCGACGTCGGGGCTCGGCCCGGGACCCTCGGCCTCGCAGAGCTCGCGGCGGAGCTGGCTGGCCGCCTCCTCGGCGCGAGCGCGGTCCCGGCAGCCCATGATCACCCGCGCCCCCAAGCGCAGCAGCTCGGCCGCCGTGGCGCGGCCCAGGCCGCTGTTAGCCCCGGTGATCAGCACGGTCTTCCCGTGCATGAGGCCGGGGTCCCCGCCACCGTGCAGCCGGTGGACCCTGGAGCCCACGAACCGCCGGGCCGCCAGCCACAGTGCCCCGCCCAGTGCGGCCAACAGGGCCGTCGCAGTAGCCACCCCCATAGCCTTCCGGACGGAGGGCTCTCGGGTCCCTACGCTGAGGTTCCGGAGTCAAGCCTGCCACCTGGCGCGAAGAACTCTGGGGCAAACCAGGAGTCTCCTGACAGTGCGCGTGTGGCATGCTGGGACTTGTAGTTTTTCTCCCGAGGGCACCTGATTGGTAGAGAATTCCAGCGGGCTCTCCCTCGCGTGCCCTCCTTAGACCCTGCTCCCAGCCTAATGGCGGAGGCCGGCACGTGGGGCGGTGTTGAGGAAGCTGGGTTTATACCTCCTGAAATCCAAGAATGGGGGCCTTTCCTGGGGTAATGCCTAATGAATTCTTTATGTCTGTATAGGATGAGAGCATATGCCCCACTCTTAGAGGCATTTATCGTGTTTTCCATTAAGGCCTCCCGGAACTTGTAAACTCAGTTGTTTACTTTCACCCTCTGGAGAACGAATGGGCCATGCCAGTTGAATTCTGAGGAACAGCATTCCCGAATTTAACCACATAAGTCTGTTGGAAATAGAACAGGCCATTGGGTCTCAGACTTTGCATCAGAATCCCCTGGAGAGTTTGCCAGGAAATTAAAAGGAAAACAAAGATCGGGGCTTCAGTACCAGAGTTCTTAATTCATGAGGTCTAGGATGGGGCCTAGGAATGTGCACTTCTGACAAGCTCCCAAGTAATGCACATGCCAGAGCTGAACTGGGGTCCTCATTTTGAGAACCACCGAAGAAGGTCCTTTTGTTAGCTTTTTTTTATGGCTGTGACCAAAGTTCCTGACAAGAATCACTTGGAGGAAAGGTGTGTTTCAGTGCACGGTTTCAGTTCATGATTCGCCAACTCCATTGCTCTGGGCTTGAGATGAGGCATCCTGTCACATAAGAACTTGGCAAAGGACGTTACTCTGCTCATGGCAGCCAGGAAGCATTGTCTCAACATGAGCTTTTGGGAGACACCTCATATCCAATTCTTGGTGCCTGAAGAAAAAGTCACCCTTGAATGATCTTATCTGACACTAGTAGAGGTACAGTGGGAGAATATTAAGCAGACCCACTCAAAAATGCTTCCCTGCTGCCTCCACAGGAGGAGGGCAGAGTGTTTTGTACACTGTAAACTGCTCCAAAAATGTCAGGGGTTAGTTCCATAGAGACCCATCTTTAGTTGTTACTGTTTCTGACTTTAGACCTGGCAACACTTATAGGCTTCATACATTCATCTACTCACCTACCCAATAATGTGGAGGTCCTGCCTGTGCCCTGTGAAACCCACAGAGAAACAAGACACCATTTTTCTCTGCAGGGTGTTTTCTAGCTGGTACAGTCCTCTCTCACCCTCACTCCTGATCCATTCAAGATTCTTCAGGAGAAGGAAAAAACAACCTGTGTAGTTTGAAATAACCTCCCTAGCTGATTTTAATAAGCCAACCATCATTCACTTACATTTGGAAAGGATATCACATGCATCTAATAGTCATAACACAAAGAGAACATAGATAAATTCCAGGAGAAGGTGACTTTCTACATACTGAGAATGGAATTCAAGAGGTGGGAAGGCTTGGTGGTGGGATTCTTCCCACTATCGCTGGGGATTTTAGAAGGCATCTGGAACAGGATTCAGGAGAGGTGGCCCCTTCTTCTTCCCAATATGAAGCTGTCACTTAAATGCCCAGCCCCAAGCACATTTGTTTTCTCTTTCTGTTCCTTTTTGCCTGTCCACATCTTGCCCATCCTTCAAAGTCCATTTCAGGTCTGTTCTTCCTGACCAGTTCCAGATTCTATGGATCTCTGCTTCCTCAATTTCATGTGTGACCCTATTGGCACTAAGGACAAACAGCCTTCTTGTATTGGCAGTTTGAGTTCCCACATTGGACTTCCTCTACAATACTGTTAATGTTTTCAGTTTCCTGAAGGATATAAGTACTCAAAATGTGTCACAACTAATATACTTTGTACTGGTTTTCAACAAATTAGGGAGAAGATTAAAAGATGTGTGCCACCTGTGGTGTTTCTCAACTAGAGCCAGGGTGGAATCTTTATGTGAAGGAAGAGTAGAGATGGAGGTAGGCATAGAGAGAGCAGGAAAGAGTATGAGGACAAGAGGAAGAAAATAATCCTTAGATTTGTTATGTAACTGCTGTGTGGCTTATGCCTGGAACTTAATAGAGTGACTAATCCAAAGGCAATGGAAGTAATGACAACTCTTTTTGAATAATGTGTAACAGAGAAGAAAGAAACACATGACTTAAATATCTGAATTTGAATTTTGGTCCTACCACTTATTAGCTTCACATCCTTGGACAACCTACTTATTATTTTTGAATTTTAAGTTCCTCATTGAAAGAAAAGGAAGGTAATAATACTATGTCACAAACATTTAATTTGATAAGAAAATGAGATAATACAAAAATCACTAGCTCACTATCCCTAACATATGGTATATTATGGTTACTAACTAATCAAATGTTAATGAAAGTAAGACAAAAATTATAACAGAATGGCAGAGGCCATGATACAACATGTCATGACACATTTTGAAGTGGTGGCCAATTTCCCCCCCTCACACGAATATTGGCCCAACTTGCCTAGTCCAAAGCAGGAGTCTTTGAATATGAAATTTTATAGTTCAGAGGCAATTAACTCACCAAGAAAGTTTCAAAGAACCCTTCTCAGTAGGCTGTGTCTAGAACTTGTCTTACGAAGTGCCCTATCTTACAAAGCTTATATAGTCAGCTGTTTTATTTCCAAATGAAGTGTCAAAACTGGTAAACTCATGCATGTAGAGAGTAACATTTTCATTTTGACTTGTTTTTCAAGAGCATACTTAAAACACATTCCACCTTTGAAAACCACTAATCTAAGGTGATGATGGGTAACAATTCATTCTATGTACCAAATTCCAAAAATGAAAGAAAATGAAGGTAATAATACTATGTCACAGAACAAAAATGAGCATTGTTCTGTGAAACTAAGAAAGTTTCTGAAACAGCCCCTTAGTCATTCAAGTATTCAAATTCAAAATTTATCCTAAAGAGTCATCATGATTTACACAAAGGCAGGTGCAATGGCATTCAACAGCATTGACAAAGAGAAGTAGCTTGAAGGTTACTTGATAGTTGAAAATGTTGCCCCAGAACATGAAGAGGAAACTTCCAAAAGGAGCTAGTTTTTAGGTCCAAGCTTCTAAAATACCTGATTACTCTAAACATCCAAAGGAAGTTTCCTCTGTAATACTAGAATGTCACTGTTCTTTTTCTTGTCCTCATCGCTAAGTGTGGTATTTTTGGCCAACTCCATAAGGTACATGAGCTGTGATGGTGCCTAATTTCTTTGCCCCTTCAATGTGGAACATCTGGTCATCAAAGAAGATGTGGGGCCGGATCTTCACCAAGATGGGACCTTTAGGGGCTCCCGCAAGAAAAAGAGCTTCGTCTATCTCTAGACCCCAGCGGCGAAGAGTCTTCAGCACCCGGGCACCTGAGCTGGCTGCACTTCGGGCTGTAACCAGGTAGGTCCTGATAGGACAAAGTAACCGTTCATCTTTGGCATAAAACTTCTTTTGCAGTCTGCCTAAGTCTTCCAGAAAGCCTTTCAAGGGACCCTGTGAAAGGAACATATGTCACAGCTGTAAACTAGTGAACCAAAGGAAGTCATCACTGAAATAGCAGAGGCTTATAAGAGCTTATACAAAGATCTAATCTAATAGTACATGACATGCAGTGTTACTAGGCTGAAGGAATAATGCTAAAAACTCTATTTATGTAAATATATATCCTTATATGCAACCATATTTGCATTCCTGGAATTAAGATAGGATGACCATATGATTTATCATCTAAGTCAAGCTATTTTAGGGCTAGGGCTGTGGCTCAGCAGTAGTGCACTTGCTTGGCATGTGTGAGGCACTGGGTTTGGTTCCCAACACAGCATATAAATAAATAAAATAAAGGTCTATCAACAACTAAAAAAAATTTTAAAAAGATATTTTAACATGTGAAAGAAACATTCCATAATAATTAAACCAGGGCAATAGATATAAACTATTTGTGGCAAAGAGTTATAGATGATCACACTCTAAATTAACTTTAGTTGGTTGCCAAAAGCACTGATTTAAATTTTTCAGAATTGCATATTTTAAAAGTATACTCACTTGTCTAGTATAATGTTGTTTTTTTAAAAAATCTTGGCCTGAATCCAACCTTGTCTTATAGTTTCTTTGTATCTTTTCATACCTACTTTTATTTCCACCTTTCTGAATAGTTTTGGCTATATTTCTTGAATAGAGAATAGAACTGAATTTTGCTATGTGATCAAATCTGGAAGTCTTTTTTTAACAATAGATGAGTTTTAATCCCTTTACATTTATTCATATTAGAAATATGCTTTATATGGGTTCTATTTTGTAATTTTGTTATATTTTCTAAGTCTGAAAATTTTAAAAGATTATTCATTAAATGTCTTTATCTTTTGTATGTATATATGTATGGTTTCTCTAACATTAGAAGCTTTGAATTATCTTCTACTGGTCACATTTGTAACTATAACATTTTAGGACGCTCAGTCCTCTATTTTTTAACATCCTTGGTTTATTATACTTTATTATGAGAAATAAAGAAATTAGAGTATATTTTTCAATATTTATCTCATCCTCTACTTATCCATCATATAATTTTTAGTCATTTAATTAATCTTTCTCAGTGTTTACATTTACATTATCAAATATTCCTTTATTTTTAGCAACTTCACATTTTTATTCTTTGATTACTATAGATGAAAACATCAGAATACTTAATATTCTGTAGACTTTCTTTTTTCCATATATTTTTCTATTTCTCATTGGTTATATAATTACAGCATTGTTAGGACACATAATATTAGCCCCCCCCCACATACCTTTTTTGCCATTACTCTAGTCCCTGCAGACCTTTATATCTATGGTTAAATATATTCTATGCCCATTTGTGCTTTACTCCATCCAGTCATCCACATGTTGGAAAAAGTTTGTCCTACTCTACTAGTTTTCTCCAGAAGAATCTCATGGAAATAATCCTTGAGAATTTAGTGTGTTTTCAACTGTTTGGTGGTTTGCTCTGCACTTCAGCTTTTGACTAGATGTAGAATCCATGATTTATATTTCTTCTCCATAAGACCTTTTTTAAAATTTTTAAAATTTTTTATTTTATTTATTCTAATTTGTAATATGTGACAGCGGAATGCAACTCAATTCATATTACACAAATAGAGCAGAATTTTTCATGTCTCTGGTTGAACACAAGGTAGAGTCACACCCTTTGTGTTTTCAAACATGTACTTAGGGTAATGATGTCTGTCTCATTTCACCATCTTTCCTATCTCCATGCTCCCCCTTCTCCCTCCCTCAATCCCCATTATGAATCAGCATCCTTATATTAGAGAAGACATTCAATATTTGTTTTTTGGGGATTGACTTACTTCATTTAGCATTATATTCTCCAACTCCATCCATTTACCTGCAAATGCTATAATTTTATTCTCTTTTTAATGCTGAATAATATTCCATTGTGTATATATAAGATCTTATAAGTAGTTTTTTTTCTATGGAGTATGGCTGTTGAAAAGTCTGAGGGAAGCTTAATAACTACCCCGACCCACCCACCACTTATGTGGATTGGTCTGTCTGTGGGCAGACAGCCCAAATAATTATTATTCTTTGAAATCAAATAATTTAATTTGGCTATCTCAGTGATGCTCTATTTCCCTATCAGAAAACATGGACTTATATCTCTAATAATTTAATAATTAATGTATGTTTTAAAATCTGATAACACAAGAATGTTTTCTTGATTTGTATTTTATATAAATTTGATCTTTACTTAACCACACCTCACTCAGTAATTTCAATGTTTTACTTCAGGGATTCCACTTATGCATATGTTGGACTTTCTTTCCCTGGGATCTTTTTCTGCCATTTTTCTCTCTAAAATATTTTCAATTCTACTCACATTGGCACATTTTGGCACTCTACATTTCACATTTTATCATCTATTTCCCTGATTATTTCATTTTATTTATATTTTATGATTCTGCTTTATATTAAAGTTTTTGTTGTGGCAAATTCTCACTATCTTCACCTGAACCATGGAAACTTTTCCTAGTGAAAATTCTTCATCCACTATTATTAAATGATGTTATTTTTTGATCTGCCTTTTTCTCCTGGCATCTTTGCCTGTATTCTCTTTTTATTACTTATACCAAAGTAGATGGGTTTTCCTTGGAACTGTTGGTGGTTTGGGGAGACTCACTTTTTAACAATTCAAAGGTTTCCTTCTCTGTTTTTAGGAAACCAAACATTATGTGGAAACAAGACCTCTTATATTAATATTTGCTTGGTTCTACCTTCCTCTGAGGCTGCATATATCAGAATAAGCAAGTAAATTTAACTTCTAAAGGTTAGAAGCATAAGTGGAAAAACTGTGACTCTTTTTCCTTTTATTTGGGAAATACAGTAAAATTGGTGGAGCCACTGTGGTCACAGTTTGTCTTTGATACTCAGAAGGACACTATTCTTGTTACACTGAATACTTTCCAAAGGAATGAAATAGGAATATTGAATTTGTGTAACCATATTCAAACCAGTTATCTACTCATTCTCTTTTACTTCTATTTTTGTGTATGTTTTATAATCTATTTGTTCACTATTAAAAGCATATAATTTATGAATAAAATGTTAGACTATTAGGCAAAGTTATTAAAAATACTTTTTTGAGGAGATGTATGATTTAAAACATTTGGGAATCTACCTAAGATGTAGAAAGCCAAAAGGACTATTCCTACTTTAAGAAAAACACCTGACAATCTGAAAGTATTATAACTTTTCTTCAGTTCATAAGAGAGCTAATATTAAACGGCAACCAACTACCATGGAATCTAAGAAAAACCGGTTGTCTTTCCAAGTAAAGATGGGATGAAAGAGCTGCTACACCCATGGCAGAGCATTGAGGGAAGAAATAGCAGACACTGTATAAGCAAGAATGAAAAATCCAGGTGATTTAGAAAACACATTAATAAAGGATGGAATCATGAGTACAGACGCTGTGTGATGCACAGACACCAGTACACACTTTATCAAAGCTTTACTGCCTGGACTTGCCTAGGTGTTTATGAGAAAGATTTCAGGCAGAGTAGGAGACAGAAGAAAGCCATCCTTGGTGGTACAGCCTTGGAAGAGCAGAGCAGCCACTTTAAGAAATGACTGAAATACTACCTAGTGCCTATATCCCAAGGACTAAGAGGCTTCGCTACTAGAAAGACTTTAAACATGTTATCCTCCAGGGCACAAGTAAAGATCTACTATGACTGGGAAAGGGTAAAGGAAAAATCTTCTACTCCTGGGGGAGGCAGAAAAATTTATCATAGACCCAGACCATTAGGCATCTTCCTTTACTGGGGGAAAGGCAAAGTCCTTGTCCTTAGAGTCCTAGGAGAGAAAGAGCAGGCAGAGAGACAAAGAAGCAACAGCTGGGAATGTAGATTCATCTGAGGCACAGACTTATAGAGAAGGCCTAAAGCTGAAAGTACAGCAGAAAACCCTCATGGCAAACCTAGCTGCATCTTTAGAACACATTTAAGAAAAATTTGAAGCCTGTGATGCAGTGAAGAAAATCATAGCACAATATCTAAAACCAGCTTAACTCTTGATTACATTGATTCAATATATCATAATAGTTTCTAGTAGAAGAGGAAGAATAACTGTTACAAGGCAAAAATGTTATTCATAAAAGTCTTCACATTCATACACTACAATTAGTAATATCAAATTTTATGAGACCACAAAAAATTGAACAAAATGAAAGTGCAATTCTCTTTCAAGAGAAATAAAAAAGGTTAGACTTGGTGATGACCCAAATGTCATAAATATAACAGAAGCAACTGAAGTAGACTATAATTAATATCTCAGCATCTACTTTAAAGTAGATAACATGCATGAGGAAAAGAGTGTTGAAGGGAAATTCTAGAAATAAAAATGATTTCACAGAAATGAATACTTTCAATGGATATACTAGTAGACTCATCATGGCTAAGAAAAGAATGAATAAACTTGAAAAAATAGATGAATAGAAATTACCCAGACTTAAAAAAAATGAATAAAAGGGTGGAGAGAAAGAGAGCAAAACACTGAAATTCTGTGGGACACACACACACACACACACACACACACACAGTATTTAAACCGGCTAAATAAAAAAATACACAGAAAATCTTGAAGGCAGCCAGGGAGAAATGGATACATACAGAGGACCACAGATAGAAATTTCAGAAAATTTGTTATCAGAACCTATATCGAATGATATTAGAAGACAATGGAAAGACATCTTCAAAGTGCTGAAAGAAAAAAATACAGTAAACCCAGAATGCTAATCCTGTGAAAATAAAATGTTATTAAAAATAAGGAGAAATGACTTTTAAGGCAAAGAAAAACAAAATTCATTACGAGCAGATTTTTCTTACATGAAATATGAAAAGGTGATCATGCAAATATTTAAAATAATATGAATATAAAAGACATATTTTTGTCTTATCCTTATTCACTCAAAGATATTTGATTACCAGAATAAAAAGTAGCTAACAGGGTTTTGAGAGTTTATAGATAAAATGTATGAACTCAATGCTACAAAATATGGTAGAGTGTTAAAATAGTGTTTTGGGGGTACATTGTCATCTTATACAAAGATGATATGGAATCTTATAGAAAGATGATATGTATAATATTGCTCGAGAGTGTATTGTGCATAACCTACTAATATTTGGAAAAACTCAGAATATTTGACAATTAAATAATTTACTTCTAAATAGCTAAAGGATAAGAGTGGAAGACGTAAATTAAAAAAATATTTTGAACTGAATGAAAATTATACCACTTACTAATATTTAAGGAATGTAACTACAGCAGTGTATAGAGGAAACTTCATAAGAAATGAAATGAGGTCTCAAATCAGTGACCTCAGCTTCCACATTAAAAATATTAGAAACATCTGGTTCTAATATTTTAAGATAAATAAAATTGATAAATCTCTGGTGAGAGTGACCAAATAAATCAACAAATAAATGAAGATACTAATTATTAATATCAGAAATGAGAGAGGGGACACGTCACTAAAGATCCTGTAAATAATTAAAGAAAATATAAAAAACCTTTATGTTCATAAAAACAACTTAAGTGAAACTGATGAATTCCTTAAAAGATATAAATTCATAAACACAGAGAAGAAAGGAAATGAAAATATGAATAATAGCTCTGTAGCTATTAAGAAAAGTCCAGGTCCAGATGGCTTCTCTAGAAAGATCTACCAAACATTTAAAATAGTTTGCATTATTTTTATGATATCAGCATTTCTCTTTGACCAAAATTAGTTCAAGATATTGTAAGAAAACTATAGAACTATATTGTTCATGAACATGAAGGCAAAGAAAAATCTAAATTTTAGCAAGTTGGATCCAGCAGTATATAAAAAGGGATATCATATGACAACCTGAGTTTATACCAACAGAGCAAAACTGCTTTAACATTTAACATGCACCAATGTAATTTATATATCCATAAACTAGAGAAACCACATGATTTTCTCAATACATACAAAAATCCAACATCCACTTACAAAAAAATAATAAAAAAAAAAACTAGCAATCGAAGGCAACTCTCTCAAGTTGACAAAGGGATCTAAAAAGAACCTATAGCTAACATGCTTAAGAGTTAAAGATGTTCCCCTAAGGTCAGGGCAAGGAGTTCCATTCTCATCACTACCGTTAAACATTGTACTGGATGGACTAGCAAGGTAATTAGGCAGAAGAGATAAAGAAAAAACATACTACATAGAAAGATAGAAACAACATTGTCTTCATTCATAGTCACCATTGTTGCCTACTTAGAAAACCTCAAATAAGGGGCTGGGGATGTGGCTCAAGTGGTAGCGCGCTCGCCTGGCATGCGTGTGGCCCGGGTTCGATCCTCAGCACCACATACAAACAAAGATGTTGTGTCCACTGAAAACTAAAAAATAAATATTAAAATTATCTCTCTCTCTTTAAAAAAAAGAAAACCTCCAATAATCTACAAAAATGACTAAAAAGGCAATTTAACAGGACTGCAGGTTACAAGGTCAGCATACAAAAATCTATTGTGTCTTTGCAATAAATTATTGGACATTAAAGATTTTTAAAGTACCAATTTATAATATGATCAAAACATAAAATGTATAGGTATGAACTAAAATATGCAAAATCTGTATTCTGGAACCTATAAAACACTATGAAATAAAGAAATTTAAAAATTCTAAATGAATGGAGAGATATACCACACATCCATGAACCAAAATACTCAATATTTTTGAAGTATTTGTTCTCCCCATATTTAGCTATAAATTCAATAAAAACCCAATGAAAGTTGCAGCAGGACTTCCCCTCCACCCCAAGATAGATAAGAGCTTTTAAAATCTGTGTGAATATGCAAGGAGTCAGTCTATCAAAAACAGTTTTGGAAAAATAAGAGAACTCATACCAACTGAGTTTAAGACTTACTCTAAAACTATGATAATCAAGACAGTATAGTATTGATGAAAAGATGAATACTTATATCAAAGGAACAGACCAGAAAGCCTTTTCACCAAATAGTGCTATAACAATAAGTGTATCCATAAGCAGAGAAAATAAACTACAGGCAATACTTTATTTCAACACAATATTAGCTCAAAAGAGATCATGATTGTAAGACCTAAAACAATAAAACTTCTGTACATCAACAGAGAAGACAAAGCTTTGTGACCTGGATTTTAGGCAAACATTTCTTAGATAACACATTGAAAGCGAAATTTGTGAGAACAAATTGATAAAACTGACTTCATCATAATTTAAATATCACTTCCCTAGTGTGAGGTTACGAAATAGTAAAACTTTTCAGTTTTTGAACAGTACATTCATAGTTTAATTCATGAAAGCCAAAATAACAATATTTAAGATTATTAAGGTTCAAAGAGAACTGAGGGGGAAAAAAGAAAACTGAATGACTGAAGAATCCTAGCATGAAACTGAATGATTTAATGTTTCAGTTTCCTTTGGTTCAGAAGTTGTAGGTTTTTTTCATTTCGTATATTGATTTTAACACTTCAGTTCATGGATGGGTCCTTGAAATGTAAATATTTACTTTCAGTTTGATTAAGTATTCACAATTTGCACTTTTTGAGATTCATATTTGATTCAGTTCAAACTCTTAGTCTTGCTATTTTCTCAATTAAGTGATGTCTTTTTTTGAGAGAAACAAGTGTTTACTGATCTAGTAGAAATTATCTTAATATTTTGAGAACCTATTATGTGGAAATGGTGTATTGGTGGGTGGTGTTTCCTCTGTCACTCATAATTTGGAGGGGGTGAACTCATTATCATGGGATGATCACAGAGGTATTTATAAAAGATAGTTAAAAGACTCTTAAATTTAAAAAAAATGTCAGCAGTGGATGCTTCAAAGTGAGGAATTCCCAAATGAAAAGAGAAAACTGCAAGGACGAAACAGGGAAAAAGGGACTGCCAAAAATAATTTTAAAAACTATCATAATGAACAAATATTTATATCCTTATGTTGGAAAATCAGTACATCAAAATTAATCAGAGCTCATGTACCTACCTGAGCAAGCGGCTTATTTTCAAATAGTGTTTCATGTTGAAAGAATTTGTCCAGCCCGTGCTCTTTGGCAATTTGTTCAGACTCATCAGAGAAGAGGACAGCATCCCCATCAAAGGCCACACGGAGCTGTGTGTCACAGTAAGACATATCTTTGGCTCCATCAAACATTGTTGCAGAGGCAATACCTGACAGATCACGGGGATCTATTAATACTCTGTAGGGTCATGAGTTTTAGTTTCTCCTACCAACCAAAAACAAACCCCAAACCAAACAAAACGAAAGCAAATGCCCTCCCAACCTCATTTCCTCTCTAGCTATTATCTGATGAGACAACTCCTCTCTACCCACACACCTCTCAGAACAGAGGCCTATCATTCATTACCTGTTTCAATAGGAGTGGGAAGTACAAAATGGATTGTGGGTCAGTCACTAAGGAGGTCCCCCCCACCTCCAGGAAAGTCAGAGCTCTAAAGGACAAGCATAAGGGCTTCCAAGTGTGAAAACGCCTTAGAAGACCCAAGACATAAGCCACATCATCCTATGTGAATCATCAGTGGAGAGTCAGAGTGTACTGACTAGAGGGTTAAAATACCTTCTTGTATTGCTTCTTGGACTTTTTCAGAATCCGCAGAAAGATACAAGTTGGTAAGATATGCCTTCAAATAGCCAATGGGACTTTTTCCACCAGTCAAACAGAAGCGGTCAATTAGTAGGCCTATTATTAGGCAAGAAAAACTTTGTTATGACCAGACTAAAGACCATTCACTGTAAATCAATGAAAGTTACCTTATGAATAACTGAGTTTATTTTTAAATCCAAGTGAGTTCATTTGTACATCTAAATGAAAATTACTATGGAAATAATTAAAGTTTAAAATTACTTTCATAGCATCAATATTGAAAATTTTTCTCAGGTATTTTATAAAATAGGGAATGTTTTTGATGTATTATAGTTTTTTAAAAGCATTTTCATATAGAACATGCTGGTTTATTCTCACAAGAGCATGTCAGATATTATCCTTATCACAGAAAAGGATAATGAGACAAAAAGACCTGTCTAACCCACCCATTCACTTGCATAGGGCAGACTTGAGGTATTTGCCTCTTGTTTAGACTACAGCAGTGTGCTCTTTTGGTTGCATTGTGACCTCCTTACTTGATAAAAGGGGTCATCAAGTATGGCTCTATTTTAAGTACCATTCTTCAGTAGCAATACAATAGTAATAATAAATAATGCTAGGATTTAAACCGTTTTCCAAGAACAATAAAATATTTGAAATTGTCACTCTTTTCTGACTTGAAGCTTTTAATGAAATTATTAGTAGACTCAACATTTATATACTATTAAATGCCTTTCATATCAACAATTAAAAATACACTGCCTATTTGTGATAAGTTTGTAAAATAGACATCTAGCCACTAATACTGTGGATCAAAGAATAAATTGGTTAATTTTTCTAGAAAGTTAATTTGACAATACCTATTAAGAGCTTTTAGAAGTCTGAAATACTACCTAGGATTCCTTTCTTTCAGGGGTTTATCCTAAGGAAATAATATGAAATACTGATAAAAAAATTATATTAAAAGATCTTAAGTCAGGGTTATTCATTTTTGTTCTTTGTGATACTAGGTATTGAACCCAGCCTTGGAGCATGCTAGGCAAGTGCTCTGCCACTGAGTTATATTCCCTACTTAGCTCAGGGTTATATATGAAAGCAAAACATGTTCAATAATGTGAGTATAGTTAGGTGAAGTATAATATCATGCATATAATAAAATATTATATATCTATTCAAAGTCTTTTGTAGATCTATGAGAAGCTGGGTAGATGCATGTAATATAAAGTAAGCTATCAGTTGAGTCAGCTGTTTGACACTGTAGGGTCAAAGGGAGTGGGTGGGATCCATCAACAGTAGAGGTGAAGTATGGCTGCTTTCATGCTAAGAAAATACTTTTACTTTTAAACATGAACTAATGTTGGGTATAAGTGACACAAAATCAGATCCTACAAATCTGTAAATTATTAATTTAATGATCCAGAAAATATTTGGTGACACTAGGTTTTCAGAAATGATTAAAATATTGTTCCTTTTCAAAAGGAGATCACAGTTTCCTGAGGAGCTGGGTATGTAAAAAGTTATAACAAAGACCACAGCAGAGAAAGTACTAACTAACTCTGGAGAAAAACTGTTAGTTTATCAATGAGGTTTCATGAAAAAGTTGTGCACAATTGGCTCATTGGGGGATTTCATATTTAAATAACTGATTCCTTATGCTTCCAAATTCAGCAGACTCAATGTGGTGAGGGATGGATAAACCTACATCACCTACTAAATCAAATAAGACCCCCTGTCTTAAAAATAGTAGTTTTTCATTTTTTGAATGATTACTGTATGCCACTCATTTATGCTAAATCTTTTATATACATTTTCTCTTTTCATTCTTAATTCTATGAGGGCTGCATTTTTTAAAAGGCAAAATTTTAAAACTATGTCTCAGTAAGATAGCAATCTTATAATTAGGGTAATATAAAATAAAACACAATAACTTAAACCCAGTAATGAACCCAAAATATATTTTGATTATTTATAAATATGCCCGATTTAAACCTAAAATTTAAGAGTGTACAATTTAAACCTGATTTTGACTTAATATGCCAACAAGACTGGATCTATCCCTTAGAAAAATGAATAGTGGTACACCAAATAAAAAGTCAGATAATTTCAAAGTAAGGAAAATGGAAACTTTAGGAAAAAGTGATACACTGATAGAAATGCTCTGGAGACTAGAGCCAATCAAATTTTCCATGTAAAGGAATCAAGACACTTTTACTGGCATGAGTATGGATTTGATGTATGGAAGAGAGAGCAGTCAGGAGAATCAGATTTTTAAGAGGAAAGGAGAGGTGAAAACCTTTAAACCCTTAACATGGATATGTGGTGAACAAGAAGTTTGATCAGGCAGAGAAAGCTTTTGGGTTGATGGCCCCTTGAAGTCAAGTTCAGAAGTGAAAAACATAAAACAGAAATATATTGCAGGGCCTGGGATTAAGACTTTGAAATTCACACTTGACAAGTTAAGTCCAGAGCTTTGAGCCCAACTCTGTGCTGAAGTTAAAAATGAACATGGCCTTTCTGCTTCTGACATAGGCAAATAAACATTCCTCACTCAGGAGGGGGTGTCGGTATCAAAGATACTGCATTGGTTAGGCCACAGTTTAGCAAAATAACATGGCTTCTCTCTTCCAAAGCTATGAGCTGGTCTTCCACATGGTATTTATTTTACTTACCATAGTGATTGACGCTGTTTATAAGCCGCACTCCCACTTGGGCATGGTTATTAGTCATCAGTACAATATCAAATAATTCCTGATCATCAGGATACAGATCTCGGAGTCTAGCATTGACATGCTGCAGTGCCTGCAGGTTATAAACAAGGATGTAAGTAAAGAGGCACAGGCAAGGTGGGCCTTGGGAGGCTGGAGAGGAAGCACCTCATCAGGATCAGATTCAAGCTCTGAAGAGTCTTCATTAAGAGATTATGGCGCCTTCATGTCAAGTTTATACCATTCATTTCTGTATTTTCCACCTCCCATATATAGGACTACTGTTAATGTTCACATTTAATGTGTTCAAACATCACACATTTGGTTTATTAGAATTATCTCTGGGGGATAGATAGAAGGATCAGGCTAACCTTTTTTATGCTTTGTTTGTTTTAGTTTGTAAAATCTGCCCTTATGATAATCTAACCATCATTTTTTTTTACTGTGAAAAATACGGAACGCTTTAGGAATTTATACATCATTTTGTACAGAGGCCACAATGATCATCTCTGTGTGTTCCAATTTTACCATACCTACTGCAAGGGAATATTATTTTTAAAACATGGGTCTTTAGGTTTGGGATTTCCTCTCATGCTTCTACTGGGGTTCCATAAGTTCTTTCTACCTACAACTCCTAGAGGTGCCATTTGTTTTCGAATGGCTATGTTATTGTGTAATAATTGTGTAAATTACACAGAGGATCTGTTATGAGTGCTATATATTCAGTGCATATTCATGCCCTTCAGGACCAGAAACATCTTCATTTTCTTAATTTTTATTTTTGTGGCCAGAGCAGCTAAAGTGACTTTCATCCCATTTTAATAAGATGTTTTATTTCTACTCAGGATTATAAACTCATTATTGCTTCTTAATAGGAAAGGTAACGTCCCACATCTAGGACGATGGGCTAAAGTCCCATAAGTGAAAACCTAAGGTGAACTGGGGCAATAATCATAGGTAAGGCACGTTAAAAATTTTTATAATGTTCAATTTACTAGAATTATCTCTGGGGATAGGTAGAGAGAAGGACCTAGGAAAGTGACAAAAATCGTCCAGAAAATTTAGGGGGAACTGGTAGAGTTCCCAAAGGTGGGCCCTGGTCCTTCTCTCGCAGTCCAAGGTCCTGGCAGAGCCAGACATCTTGTGGATACCTTGACAAAGCGGAACGCGGGCCCGGGAGTCAGGATGACGTTCTCATTGGTGAGCTGATATTCCATGTACTTTTCCAGACCTTCTTCCTCATAGATTCTCCTGTCATCCACCATGTTGAAGAGTGCCCGAGATGACACAGCGATGGTGATGGCGTTCTTGGGTTTGGGCTGCAAAGAAGGGCAAGGACAGGAGGAGATATCAACAGACAGAGGGATTGCACAGGAGCCGGTGGGGCGGGAAGAACCTGAACTGACTTGGCTATGCAATCGACTAGAGGGAGGTTGTGGGGCTGGAGGAGGCACTCCTGGGGTACCTGCACTGGGAGCCTGCTCACCGGCCGTGGGCGCGAGGAACTGGGGATTTTCTCGTACAGCAGCTTCACGGATGCCCAGTAGGCCTCATCTATCTCGTCTTCCTCCTGCAGCTTCTGCTGTTGCATTTCCGACATACAGTCGAGATCCATCTGGATGGAGGTAGGGTAGTGCGGGCGACGCTGGGAATAGGCCTTCCACTCGGTGGGAGTCAGGCGCGAATATTCCCGCGGCTGCATGTGCGAGTCTCGTGAGTCGCTGCGTGTGTCCCGCGCCAGAGAGTTCCGGTTATCGCGGACATCACGCCCAAGGCTTTGAGCCCAGGCTTCTGGAGGCTCATACTTCTTGCGCCTGATGGTGGACTCTGGCTCTGGGAGTGCGGGAGCATCGTATTTCTTGCGCCTGCTGGTCTCAGACCCTGGGGGCGTGGGGCCATCGTACTTCTTGCGCCTCTGGCTGGACTCTGGTTCTGGGGGCGTGGGAGGCTGCGATTCGAGAGGCATTTCTGGCTCTGGCTGCGTTTTGGGCATTGGTGGAGAGGGTTCTGGCGAAGCCTGTGGTGGTGGAGAGTCCTCCTGGCTGGGGGAAGTAGATGAAGTTCGGGAGGTTGTGGAGCTGTTTTGGAGCTAGAGCAAGAAAATTGGTGCCTGGATTCAAGGTTTGATCCAGATCCTTATCCCCATCTCAGCCCAACTCTGATAAAGGAAAGCTGTCTATTTTGTCTGGACTGGTCCAAGAGGGATCATGGTTCATCTAAGCTCCTTTAAATAGACCCTAAAGGGGTCAGGCATTTCTAGTCATTAGGAATTTCATATTTCTGTTAAATAGGCACACACTGCTTTCATTGTCCCCTAGCTTCCCCATCAGCACCTCACAGATGCATCTGGCAGCATCACCTTTTTTGGTTGTAAGTAGTTAAGATATAGGTCCTTTTCCTCACCCTCAGGCAGGTGGCACCCAGTTTGCAAGGTTCTGCCCTTGCCTGCCATGTACCTGCCTAGACAGAGGCCTCTGAAAGACCTTGAGTAACAGATCTTGCTTGGCCAGTACCTCACTGTGTGGCCTCTAGTTATCTCCATGTGCAAGCTGGGCCAGACCTTCCTACCAGAACTCTCCACCTGGCATAGAGAGGGCCTGTCTCCCTATTTGCCATGTGAATAATGCTAAGACTGGGGAAGCAAAAACCTTTCACTGCCTTTACAGTAACCTGCAGCAGCTCAGTAGCAGAAAACCCTTTTCCTCAATAGGTAGGAACCATTCTTGAGAAGGGTCTCTTCTACTAAGGTGTGTAAGAAATTATTACACATCCATATATTTTACAGTTTTTATGATTGTTTCACATGTAACTCAAAGGGAAGTTCTTGATGAGATTGTTGAGCCCAGCCTGACAGAGATAGATAAATGAATACATGTATGAATACATATTCTTCCAGTGACTAGATCTTTATTTTCTCTGCATCTGAAAAAAAAATTCTATATATATACATATATGTGTGTGTATACACACACACACACACACACATACACACACACATATACATGTATATACATATACTTTTACTTTTGTGGTCAGGCCTAGTTAAGGGGCCAAAGCACACACAATCCAATGGGATTAATTTTTTGTCTTTTAACTTTTCTATATCCTCTTCTGAGAGCCAAGGGTACTCAATGAATTTTTGTTGAATGGATGAAGAAAGGTAAGAGAAAATGTGCAGGCTCTAGACATAGAAACTCCTGAGTTGTAATCTGACCTCTACCACTTAGTTACTATGAAACCTTCAGCAAGTTGATTCCTCAATTTCCTCAGTGATAAAATGGGAGCTTATGAGAGAGTTTTTGTTATAGTTAAATTAACTAAAAAAACATAAAGTATAGAGGGATAGGGCCTGGCATGTAGAAAGCTTCAATAGATGTAAACCATTATTGTTTTTAATCTGCTTCCCCCCACCCTTTCATCTCTAGTTTTACCTTAAGACTGGTGTTCCTGCTTCTTGACTCCTCTACTGATGGAGGCTTGGTGGATGGGCTCCGAGATGTCCTAGACCACTGACTTCGTACAACACTTGCTCGAGAGTCTGGCTTCTGCAATGATTCTTGGGATCCCTAAAGGAGACAAGAGAGCCAGGATGTGTTTCCCCACCACTTGTTGCTTCTGTGTGCATAACTACAGAATAGTTATATCAGGCTAAAAATAACAGCAACCATTGAAAAGGCCCCTGGCCTCTGTGACCTTTTATTCAACCTAAGTCCTGTGCACTGTTGTAGCTCTGTCCCAACCCTAACTTCTGTATGAAGCTTGAGTTACCAAGGCTCCAAGTCTGAGAGCCTCCTATTTTTTCAACCATGATTCTCCTTTTATAATACTTAGTACAGCTGAACATCTTTCCTCCATTTCCCCCATTTCCTCTCTTAAGGATAATCTATTAGTCCATACTAGAAAAATTACCTGATGGGTTTGCCTGAGGATAGCCGGTGATTGTCTGCAGCAGGGTTCTAAAGTAACCGCCTACCAGGGCATAAAGCCCCCTGGCCTTCCTGTGGGCGGAGTCCATGGAGAGACAAGTCGAAGAGTTTCTGTTCCCCACATCCTTCCCCTTCCCAGATTGCCTGGGGCTCCCCTCCCGAATCAGGTCATGCAATCTCTGCTCACCCTCATCATGGTGATCTGCCGGCCCTGCTCCCACAACAGGCACACGTGAATATAAATACGTATTGTGCGGCAGGGGCTAGTTCCCTCAACTGCACAAAGGCAGCGTCTACACGACGGGTGACCCCGCATGGGGCAACATCTCAGCGGGTGATTCGGATAGACTGCATGCCTCATCTGAAAGATTGTGCAGAAAACGATCAATGTGATGGCCAGACTCCCATTCCCTCCCTGATCTGACAGAGGCCAGTCTCCTGTCTGCTGAGTGGAGGTGGCTGCTGTAGTTTTTACACCACATATTCTGCATAAACTGCCGGATGTGGACGCTAGGGGAAGATGAGGTCTGCGTCTCCTAAGTTTGTTCTTAGCCTTCTCATGAGGACATTACTTATCCCTTACTACAGGTATCAGCAGCTCAGTTTTCTCTCCAGGAATTCCCCTGCCTCTTGGAATTTGCCATTGCGCCTTCTGCTCCTTGTTTTCCTCAAAGGCGCAGAGTTCAGCTCACCTGATTGCTTAGCCGAACTCCCGACTTTTCAGTTTCCTTTCTTTTTTCTCCTTCTAGACTCTCTTTTGATTGCCTCATCCCATTCTCATTCTTAATATAAAAACAAAAAAAAATACTTATTAATTTTTAAGCTCAGGGGCATTAGAAACTTTGGGTTTGGGAATAAAAGGATAACTAAAACAGAATTTTTCTCCTTGCTAATATAAAAGCATGAACTTTAGACCTTATATTTTCCCCATTCTAACAAGCCTGGATAAAAATAACACATTTTATAAATATGAATTACACAAATCATTTTTATAAAAATTTGTTGGTTCATAGGTATGAAATATTGATGCATTTATCACTTAATTATTCTTATGGGAAATGCTATGGGAGGATTTTCCAGGGTTCAGCAGAGGTTGGATTTAAATATGACCTTGTTTGTACAGAACTGGTTTTTCCCCCTTCATTTCCTCTGAAAGTTGCTACTTATGGAACTTTTCACTTTGCCATATAGAATTGAAAATGTCCATGTTCATTTTCCTTTTTTTAATGGTAAAATTCTCTTTAATTTCCTTGAATATATTAATAACAGCTATTTTTGTGCATTGTAATTTTACATAATAGTGGGATACATTATGGCATTCGTATATGCACATAGCATAATTTAATAATTCTCACTCCCTAACATTTTCCCTATTTGTTTTCTTAATTACTCAAGTGCCAGGGTTCTTGGTATCTGAGCCTCAACAATATTATTATGAGTCTTAATAATGAGAACTTTCATTCTGTAAAGATTTATTACAGACATTTTCTGTTCTTACTGTCAAATTACTTTCAGCATCTAGAGCATTTCCTTATTAAAAAATTAATAAGGAAAACCACATGGGAGAAAAGAAGATAACTCACTCTACAGAAACCTATTCAAACATTCATGTCTTAATTTTCCATTGGGAGAGAAACTTAGCAACTGTTTACATTGTTTCAAGTAATTCAATACCATTTATGTGACCAAGATTAGTGTCATTTATCTGTTTAAGGAGCTTAAACAGACCAAGGTCCTTCAGAAGCCATCTCTGTTCATCCATTTATGCTGTATGCCTTGGACCAGGAATGTGTCATCAGTGTTAATTGAATAAGAATATGATCCCAGAGAATGACTTAGCTACATGGCTCTCAAACTAATTCTAAAAGTTTTCATCACCACTGCCATATCAGTCACCATAATATCCTATCATTTCTAACTCCAAAAGATATTTTAAGTCCCATTCTCTCTCTTTACTATTACTTTATTGCAGGCTTCTTATCATAGTTCTTAGATTATAGCCTTTGAACGGATTTCATGGCCTCAAATCCTTCCCACTTCTAAATCTGTCAAGCTTATTATAAAATGTAAATCTGATTGTGCTTCATTCCTGATAAACTATTTACTTGGTTAGATAGACCAGGAGCCTTGTAATGCACTCCTGTCCATCTCCAACTTGTACAACTCTTTCAGGTTCTACAGATGCCAAATGACTTGTATTTGCCCACATGCCACCCTGGACTCCTTGTAATGCCCTCTTCCTTTAGTCATTTTGAAATTCAGCTTAGTGTTGCCTGGGGGCAGATCACAGAGGTAAACATTGTCTGTACTGTAAAGTTTGTACTGTCTGTGTCTTTTGTCTAAACTTTGCTGAGCACTGAATTTTGTTTTATGGGTTTCTTCTTGGTCTTTCTATGCTGTGCATTCTTCAGAGACAGACATTGGGTGTTTACTTCTTACCATTTAAGATCATGTGCTCAAGAAACTCTGCCTTACTGAATTGAGTTAGTCTGTAAATGTTAATCTATTGTTTTCCTGTCATAGTTTCCTTTTCTTCTACCTCAGCTTTCCTCTACATAGAGCCATTATCTGAAATTATTTGTTTTCTGCAGGGCATTCCCTGAGGTGAAGGGTAGATTAACATTTACATTTCCTCAGCTTATTGGTAAGAGTCTAGGCATTTGGTTCACTCACTTTCTTTTTCTGTTTCAAAGATGTTTGACTCATTTCTTTAACTTGAAATTTTCTTGTTGTTACGCAGGATTTTGTCTCTTCAGCTCCATTTCCTATTGCTTCCCATGCTCAGTCTGGCTCTGCATTTAGAATGTCAAATTTGTGACATCACATGTGGTTCCATAGTAACAAACTGTGCAGACATAACTAGACTTTAAAAAAAAGTGCAATGATGTTTCTTTATATTTGAGTACATCCAGTCATAACCATTGTCTGTGTTTTTAGAAATTGATTTCTAAACATTGTTAAAATGTTTAATATTTAACATTATCAATTTTAATCGATAATGCAGATCTGGAGGCTATTTTTAACAGCTGATATTTTGTCTAGATGTGGTTTAGAAGTGAACCCAGCTTTAGTGTTTGGAGTTTCTTTTGCTTGTTGAGGAAGTCACTGTCAAAACTTTCATATGTCTGGACACAGATTAGAACGTTGCCTGTGCTGTCTTGCCTTATGTTTGTCCCTTGCAACACTTTTGTTCCTACTATGCACACATAGAATATGTCAGTGGCAGCTCCCAGCTCTGTTTACAGAGTCCAGTGGTATTCTGCATTTTTATCTTTCTGATTTTATCTTCACCCAAACTTTCAATAAGATATATGTTCTATGCCAAATGAGCTATTGAAACTGTCAAGGACTAAGGGAGATTCTGACCTTCTTAATGGGTGTTGTTGATAAATAAGTGTGAATATCCTAAGTTCTCCAAGGGGTTTTTTGTTAGAGAAACGTGTAGACTCTAGATTAGACTACTTGAGTTTGAATCCTTTCCCATATCACACCCTAGCCCCTTATCTCTCTGAGATCCTTGGCAAGATGATCAATTTTCTTACATCTCAATATCCTCAACTGTAAAATGGAGATAATAATGGCATAAACATCAAAATGTTGTTTTGACGGTTGAAATATAAAGTACTCAAGACAGTAACTGGCATTCATAGGTAATTAATAAACATTAGCCACTTTGTCAGTTTTGTTAACAGCTCTACAACAGTGTTCAAATTGTAAGGGACTGGCGAAACGTCGGAGGAAGAGACCACCAAGAGACTGTCTCATGCAACAGCAAAGTGTTTATTTGGGGACCAGCATGCTGGGGCTCAGAGCTCACTTGAATAGAGCAAAGAGAGAGAGAGAGCCCTGAGAACAGCTTAAGCAGAGCTTATATACTTTCCTTGGAGAGGGCAGGGAGGGAAGTTACATTTTGCAGTTTGGCAGTTGGGGACAGCACATTCTGGGAACAAGATTAGCAAACAGTTCTTAAGATTTCAACAGTGTTTTGTTAAGTATATAGAAAAACGGAGTGACAAGTACCTATTTTATTAACCTTTCACAAATAAAAGGTCTTTAATATTATAATCCCCACTGTAACACAGTTTTAAGAACAAAAGTTTAAAAATACTTGTTGTTAATAGAAATTTATGAACAATCGAATGTCCGTTTGATGCTTCTTCCCATGTCCTAAACTCTAGCCTCAGTGGTGCAGAGAGAGCAGGGTACCCAGGTAGGAAGCGAGAAAAGTACTGGTACAGCAGTTAGGAACCCAAAGTGAAGAGCTTTCAGATGTGCCTTCTACAAAATAAAGGCAGAGGATTTTGCATAGATGAGGGCTTAGAAAAGACTGTAACTTCAGAATGGTCCTTCTAAACAACATTGAAGATTGGCTTTTGCTTTTGGTCTCTTCTACTACTCTGCCGAGTAATTTAGCATTCATAGGTTCAGTAAGTTACTTGATTATTGGTCCTTTCCACAGCCTAGGAAAGGATAGAGCCTAATGAGCATTTTGAATTATTTTATGAATTGAAATGTAAATATATAACTATGCTGTTTTGTTCTGAGTGCTGAAGATAAAATTAAGGAATTATTGTAAGACATTTTTCATATTTTCTAATTTGTTTTCCTTTATTATCTTCTAATTCTTAACTTTGTTGTTGAGCATGGAAAACTCTGGATCTATGTAGGCAGAGTAGTTTTGGTTTGGTTTGGTTTTGGATTCTTTTCTCCAAGAGTTCAACCTTGGCAATAAGGGCAAGGAACTGCATTGTAATAACATTGTTGTGTGTCCTTCCCAGATCCCACTAATGTGGCTTTTATAATTTTATTATCATTGTTACACTTGTGAAAAAAATTTTAAAGAATCCATAAAGAGGATTTTAAAGACATATTAGAAAACCAAAAACACAAAGAGTTCTACTTTGGCATTCTTGCCAAATCTTTTTGTTTAAAACTTTTTTGATTCTTGCTGTGGTTAATGAGAGGATGTACCCATTCCTTTAACAGTGCTGAGACGGTACTACAAAATGATTCTGGACATGATTTCCACTTCCCTTATTTCTTATTTTTCTAGGGAAGAGTGACATTATTCAAATTTTCCAGAGATGCTAGATACCTTTAACCTGCAACTTTTCAAAACTTGGGACACAGCTTGAATAATAAAACTTGGTGTCAGTACCCTGAGAAGACCTGAAAGGATCTTTTTCTTTACCATGGCCACCTGATATCTCCTGATTTGTAGAAATAAATAATGTGGAATGTGGCTCTACTGCCTTCACAGATTTTCTATCCTGAGGCTACTCCATCTATTGAGTCTAAGTATATAAAAGTTACTATGTCAGATTGTTGACCATATGTATTACTATTTTAAAATGTTTATAGACATGTGGATAGAAACTTAGTAAAAATTAGAGTCAGAAAAAAAGGAAGTGTCTGTGAATTCATTATACTAACATAGTCATTATTAGAATTATAATCTTCCAATTATTTTTATTCATTTATCTAAAGTTTAACTTCTTTGTAAATATTGATAAAAATATTGATAAAATTATGTTATCATTAATAAAATTATATCATCTATACAATTCAGTATCCTGATTTTTAGTATGTTGTTTCTTGCCTTAATTTTTAATGACTCCATAATGTTAAGGAGTGGGTACATAATAATTTGCAAAAGGATTTTCTTATGATAATAATTTATGTAAGCATTGTTTATAATTTACATAAGCATTTTCCTGAATCTTTGGAGTATCCCCAATTTTTTACTATTATAAATAATACTTTTCTCCTTTCTTTAGCCTGAGTGCACCTTCCTTAGCATAAAATCTATTTCCACATTAGCTACCACATTTAAGCATGTAGTTGGATGAGCTCCATTTTGGTTTATCCAGCTCTGCACTCTTAATTTCAACCTTCCCAACCTATTTTTAATTTCAATAAATGATATCTATTCTCCCATTTAAAAAAATATCCATTTTAGAGTTATAACATGTTAAATTATTCTTATTTTCTCACGCCCTATATTCATTCCTTGGGCTGCTCATGTATGCTCAATCTCCAGAAGATTACCATTTTCAGCCACCCAGCATGGTACAAACCACTGTCAACCCTGTCCTACTCACCACCAATTCTCATTGGACAGCTGCAGTAGGCAGCTAGCTGCTCTTCCTTGTCCAGTGTTTCCTAGTCTATGCACAACAACAAAATCAATCCTGTAAAAATGTGAATCAAAACATACTTAAATCCCTCCTATTTCTCCAAATGTTCATAAGCAAAGCTAAATAAAATCCAGAGTCCTTCTCATGTGATTCCTGATCTCATCTGCTGCTACTTATCCTTTCCTCTCTATCCAGGGAAATAGGCTAAAATGTTTTCATCTCAAGACTTACAAACTTGCTGTTCCATCTGCTAAAGTTTCTTGTACATAGTCACTTCATTTGACTAATCTCATGGCATCTCCTCACAGAGGCCTTCTCCAACTGCTATCAGAATTGGTACCCTCAATTCCTTCATTCTCTAAACTTTTCTTAGCTTTATCTGTATTCATAGCATTTTTTTTTGGACCTGACTTCATTTGTAAGATTTTGTTTATTGTCTTCCCCGACCCTACTGGAGTGAAAACCACTTTTGAGCAGATACCTTTTCTACTGTTGTATTCCCATTTCCTAGAGTGGTTGTCAAAATGTACTTCAATAAATATTTCTTAATAATTCAATTGTATTAGTAGTAAGCAGGAATTTCTTATGTTAATAGTAATGGTGGAAATGGAAAAAAAAGTCATTGTCCTATGCCTTTAGAAGACTTATGAGATCAGTGAATGGGAATAAAATAAGAACAGTGCCATTTCTTCTCAATCTTTCAGAGCTCTTTGTCTAAACATCAGTGGTGGTCAACCTTGAGAATACATCAAAATTACCTGGAGAGCTTGTTAAATGAGATTGCAACAGGCCAATGGTTAAGCAAATTATGACATGTCCACACATGGAATACTAGTTGGTAATGCTCAGGAACATATTTGTAATACACAATAATCTAGATGAGCCGTATGCTTCCTTAAAAAAGCCAATTCTCAAAAGTTATATTCTATATGATTTCTTTTGTATAACATTCTTGAAATGACAACATTGTAAAAATGTAGAACAAGTTTATGGTTGCTGGGGTTAAGGAGTAGGTGAGGGCAAGTGGAAGTAGCTACAAAAAGAAATGTGAATGATTATTGTGGTGACAGAAATGTTCTGCATCTGTAGCTTGATTATATCAATGTCATGAACCTGAATGTGATATTGCACTATAGTTTTACAAGACTTTACCAATGTGGAAAATTGAGCAAAGGCTAATAGGATCAGTCTGTACTATTTCTTATAATTTTTTTTCTGGATTTGAAGTTATTTAAAAAAGTTTTAAAAGCTTAATTAGTTGATTAAAAATATAATTAATAAGTGAAATAATCCCACATGTACTCCCAGATTGTTGGCCCTTATCCCCAGAGTTTGTAGATCTGTATTTTGGGATGAATCTGAATGTCTGACAAAACCTGAATGTCAAACAAGTTCCCAGATTGCTAGTCTGAAAATTTATGGGGATGAGATGTCCTAGATCAATTAGGTTTGACATTAACAAATAACATCAACCAAAATGCACCCACTATTATGACTAGACAAGGTTTTAGGAAAGGAAAAAGATTAGAAAAATAAGAACAAGGTATAGCAGCACCAATACAAATAGATCAAGGAACGGACAGACATGGGTTGGATTTTCAGAAAGGGCCACTGAGACAATAAAAATTACGTGGAAATCAGAAAGACCAGTATGGGTTCCTCAGTGGCTCCTGACTAAAGAAAAGATACAAGCAGCCCATGACCTGGTCAAACAACAATTAGAGGAAGGACATATACAACCTTCTGTATCTCCCCATAATACTCCCATTTTTGTCATCAAAAAGAAATCTGGTAAATGGAGATTATTGCAAGATTTAAGAGCCATTAATAATGAGATGGTTATTATGGGACCTGCTCAATTGGGAATTCCTCAATTGTCTGCTTTGCCAAAAACCTGGTATGTTTTAGTTATAGATATTAAGATTGTTTTTTTTCAATTCCAATTCATCCTGAGGATAGTCCACGTTTTGCATTTACTATCCCTGCACTGAATCATGAAGGTCCTGATCAGAGATATGAATGGAAAGTACTCCCTCAAGGGATGGCTAACAGCCCAACTATGTGTCAAATTTATGTTAACAAAGTAATCCAGCCACTTAGAAATCAAAATCCTGAACTACAAATATTTCACTATATGGATGATATATTATTAGCACACAAAGATAAAAACACATTGCTAGAATGTTATGTCACACTTACAAACTTATTAAAAAATTATAATCTAGAGATAGCAATAGATAAAGTACAATTAAAATTTCCAATTAATTATTTAGGAGTTCTATTATCCTCAACTATGATCCATCCACCAAAAATTCAAATACGAGTAGATCAACTCAAATCACTTAATGACTTTCAAAAGTTATTAGGAGACATAAATTGGATAAGGCCTTGTCTAGATATACCAACAGGAGAGTTGGGACCTTTATTTGATATCCTAAAAGGTCCATCAGATCCAAATTCACCCCGCATGTTAACGCCTGAAGCAAGAAAGACATTAAAAATCATTGAAACATATATGGAAAATATGCATTTGGATAGAATTGATATAAGTTTGCCTTTATTATTTATTGTACTACCAACAAAAGTATTCCTACAGGAGTATTTTGGCAAGAAGGTCCATTATTATGGATACATTTATCTTATTCTTCTAACACTATTCTTATTAGGTATCCTGAGGCTGTAGGACAATTAATACTCAAGGGAATAAAAGCAGCAAAGGGAGTGTTTGGAATTTCTCCCAATAAAATTATTGCTCCATATATTATGAATCAAATTGATGAGTTAGCTAATGAGTTAAATACTTGGGCAATAATCATGGACAAATCTAATGTTTCATTTGATAACCACTTACCATCTAATCCTTTATTGTCTTTTTGGTCATTGCATCCTGTAATTTTTCCAAAAATGACAAGAAAAACACCTATCACGAATGCTCCAAATATATTCACTGATGGGTCAAATAATGGTACAGCAGCAATAATTACACCTGACCAAACTTTTACATTTTTAGTACCCAAACAATCAGCTCAAAAGGTAGAGTTTAATTCAGTATTACAAGCTTTTGTGACGTTTAAAGATTCTGTATTTAATTTATTTTCTGATAGTCAGTATATAGTTAATGCTATAGTATCCCTTGAAGATGCTGGTAGGATTTCCCCTTCCTCTGCTGTTTTCTCTTTGCTTTCCACTATACAAAGTCTAATCTGGGACAGAAAAGATCCATTCTTTATAGGACATATCAGGGCACATACAGGATTGCCTGGAGCCCTTAGTTTGGGCAATGATTTAGCAGATAAAACTATACATGACATACATATTTTCTCTACACTAGAAGAAGCTACACATTTTCATAAAAAGTTTCATGTCAACGCTAATACTTTACAAAAGCATTTTAAAATAACTAAGGAACAAGCTAGACAAATAATAAAACAATGTCAAAATTGTGTGACCTTTTTACCACAAGATAATCTTGGAATCAATCCTAGAGGACTGATTCCTAACCATATTTGGCAGATGGACGTCACACACTTGCCAGAATTTGGAAAATTAAAATATTTGCATGTTACAGTTGAAACTTCTTCTGGATTTTTGATGGGCTCCCTTCATGCTGGAGAAAAAACTAAAAATATTATAGCTCATTGCTTACAAAATTTTGCCACTGTGGGCATTCCAAAACAGTTAAAAACAGATAATGCCCCTGGTTATACTTCTACCTCTTTTAAACAATTGCTCATCATTTGGCATTACTCATATAACAGGAATCCCATACAATCCACAGGGACAAGGCATAGTTGAAAGAGCTCATCAAACTATTAAAATGTACTTATTAAAGCAAAAAGAGGGAATTGGGAAGGGGTATATATTCCCCAAAGATAAACTTAAAATAACCCTTTTTACTCTAAACTTTTAAAATTTGGATTCATCAGGGCTTAGTGCTGCAGAAAGGCATATGTGTCCAAAAAATGTACATAAGCCCAAGGTACTTTGGAAGGTTATTCTAACAGGACAATGGAAAGGTCCTGACCCAGTGATTGTCTGGAGTTGGGAGTCTGTTTGTGTGTTTCCACAGGGAGAACAGCAGCCGATTTGGATTCCAGAGAGATTAACTAAAGCGATTTCCACAGACCAAAAAGAAGATGATTTGGGTCAAATCCATAACAGCTTATATCCAAAACTCCAGTTTGGCTATCCTTACATCTGCGATAGAACCAGGATGCTTTTTTCAATATCTATTTTATTTATTATTACCCTTTCCCACATCATGAAGTTCTATTTTGTTTTTTGAGCTCATACAGACCTAGGTTAATGTTTTGCTGATCAGTTCTCTTTTTTGACTATAGAGCTTTTAAACATTGCAATGGAGATTTCACCTGTAAAAAGTTATAAGGCCTTTACTATTATGTTATGTATTGTACGTATTATATTATGTGTGCACACTTGTGTTTTATGTTGTATGTTTGTATGTACGTATGTCCATATATCATATATGATGAGTGCTCATGAAAAAATGGATCCAAATTTTTTTTTTATTCACGTGATTTAAATGGTTTAATTTAAATTGGGTAAACAGCTGTTGCGGATTGTCTTAATATGTGAACAAAAAAGGAGGTTAACAGATCTGTTTGTTTACTTTCACCTTTCCTTTTCATTATATTTAATAATTCTGTTCAAGATAATGTAAATTGTTAAGAAAATTGTTTTCTTTTAGTGCCTTCTGGAATGTTACATAATTTTTTCTTTAGCCATTATTGCCAGAATTCCTATCTTCATCCCAGTGCCGGTGAAGACAATATAAATTGTTAAGAAAATTGTTTTCTTTTAGTGCCTTCTGGAATGTTACATAATTTTTTCTTTAGCCATTATCACCAGAATTTCTATCTTCATCCCAGTGCCGGTGAAGACATCACTGAACTGCTTGCAGAACTTGCCTGGACTATGTATCACTTGTATGCATTGTGAACTCACTTGTATGCATTGTGAACTATCTATTGGTGCATTGACTTGTGGTAGTGTTGGGGTATTTTTGCTGATGGTGTCATTGGTGGTACAATTTTTCCAAAAGGAGCTGTCAGTTGGCTTGGTGTATCTTCCTCCCTTCTGCTTGTCATGGTCGTTCAGCTAAAATTTGGGGGCCAACAGAGGTGAGGCAAAGAACCTCACCCCCCACCGCTGGTACAAAGACCTATCCACAGGTGTGGCTGTATACTGGACTGGTAGTCAATGACGGGTAAGATCCAATTGCAATGGTATCAACCTAAGACAGGAGGCTGACGCCTTGAGGTCAGCTCATCTGATAATGGGTAAGGACCATATGTACTATTGGACAACCTAAGGCAGGCAGGGTCCCTAAGCCACATGCTTGTTGTTTAAACAGAGAGGGGGAGATGTTGAGAGCCACAGCCGAAGGGAGCCGATTGGCTCCTCTGCGGTGATGCTCATTGGGCTGTTTCCCCGCCCTTTCAGACCACAGAGCTGCTCATTGGGGGACTTTTTTTGGCTCTGCCCACACGACCCAGCCAATCAGCCTCAAGAGCAGGAGGAGTGGGGGAGGTGGAGAGGCTTGTGGGAAGCCTGTGGTGGCAGTTGGGCTCTGAAGGTTTTTCCTGAGGAGCTGTGTGGTTTAGCGTGTGTGGTTCTAAAAATAAAGTTCGTTTCTTTTGACAAGTGGCTCCTGAATTGTGCCCAGCCAGACTAGCAATATCAGCATGTCTGAAAAGTACATGCTGACAATCACTGAACTATCAGGAGTGGGAATTCTATTAGGGATTAGGAATTCTTCATATCCACAGTTAATCTTTAGATGGATCATTGGTTCTACTGGTACAATTTCAAAGTATCTTCTCTGCATCTTAAGTATCATCAATTGTGATAAAACCCATTGTCAGTGAAACTACCACTGGATGGGTCATCAGACTCTGGTGTTGAGGATGGAGTCGAGGGTTTTTGTTTTTTTTTTTCTCCTTAACAAGGCCATGTGTGGCTGGGCTATAAGCAGTGGGCTGGCAACAATAGCACTCTCTTCTGATTACCTGATAGAAAGGAACTGTCCAAGATGCAGGTTCACATACTTGACTGCACATTAAAATTACCTGAGACCTTTGCTAGAAACTTATTTTAAGTATGTAAGTGATAGAATAGTCATTTATTAAATATTTAAAATATAAAAAAATTAAATAAAATTATCTGAGAGTCTCTGAAAATCTCAATGCCCACATGGGTTTAATCAGAGTCTCTGGGTATCAGACCCAAGTCAGTATCAGGCTGGAGGTAGGCTCTAGGTAGAATGTCTAAGGTATTTAACTTCCTTTCTTTACCCCATTGCCTAGGGTTCAGTTCACAATTTTCCACAGAGGGCCTGACAATCCCTCTTCAAGAAGCTAGATTCCAAGCTCAAATCCCCAGTCTTCTTTCACTCTATTTTCTCCTTTATCTTAGGATATTATAAGCTGCTTCTCTTTCCTCTTAGTAGTGTTTCTCAAACACTAAGTACATCCATTACATTAGACTTAGTTCAGATCTTCATCTTTTAGTGACCTAAATAAGCAAAAGCCTCTCATCAACCTCCTCATCCATATGCTTATCTAAAATCCATCCTTATAAAACCCAGTAGAAGGATCTTTATAAAGCATAAATAGGATCCCTCATTCTTCTTTTGAAACTATTTGTGGGCAGCCATTGTTTTTCATGGAACATATTCCAGACAAATTAGTCCAATAGGCAAGTCTCTTCAGGACTTTGCCTCATCCCCATTCTTTACCTGCTTTTGAAGCTTTAGATATATGGACTTTTAAAAACCCTACTCACTACCCTTTTAAAAACTGTTTGACTGAGATACAATTAGCATAATATATAATTCAACTATTTAAAGAGTATAATTTAATGATTTTTAGTATATTTGCAAAGGTGAACAACCATATCCATAGTCAATTGTGAAATATTCTTATAATTGCAAAAGAAATACAGTACATTTTAGATATCAACCCTTATTTGCCCATCCACCAACCAGACCTAAGCGATCACTAATGTACTTTTCTCACATCCCATTTTAAAGACCTATGTACTGCCACCCAATAGGATTCTGAACTTTGGAATAGGATTGACCCAGGTTCAAATCTTAACATCTGCTAGTCAACAAGTTTAGACTACTTGCTCTATCCACATGTCAATTTCATTGCCCTCAAAATTTGAATAGTTATATATACTTCTCAGGGAAGGTGTGAGGACTATTGATAGTATAATAAGGTGCCTAACAATAATAGGTAGATGTTAACCATCATTTTGTCTTAGCAAATTTTGAGCACAAAATTTAGAACCAATAACTTGCCAACTATTACCCCGTTGTAGCAGTAACCACATACTCTCTGATTGTAATTGGACTGTTGAAGCTAATGTGATATTTCAAACCAAAACCATCTTTGTAAATTTAGTGTGGACTCATTCCATGCCACAGAGTGGCTAATTTGGGGAATATCAGGTTTAGGATTAGTTAATATAGGTATACCTTTCTTGAGGTTCACAGGGTAGGCTTGGGAAGAGAATCCTGTTTTCTTATTGTCTCCATAAGCCACTTAGCCTGGCTAACTATATTATTTTTCTATTTCTATAGAACAAAACACCTCTAACTCACTTATAATCTCTCAGTCCTATTAGGTCAGAAGACTGAGTGGGCTCATTGGGGTTCTCTGCATAGAATATTCTAGAGCTAAAATCAAGGACTTACCCAGGCTGGGTCCTCAGGGCTCTGTGGAAGAATCTGCTTCAATGCTCAATCATGCTCATCAGTCATCTCCAGCTGTGGGACTGAGGTCCAAGTTGCTGAATGTCAGTTGGGGAATCATAAGCTCTTGGAAAGCACTCTCACGTCTTTGCTTCATGGCCCTGTTCTCTCTCCACTGTTAATGGAGAACCATCCTTATGTTGAATCTCTCTCAGACATATGGATTTCTCCAACTTTTTCTTCTTGTACCAGCCAGAGAAAATCTCTGCTTTTCAAGGGCTCAAACAACTAGGTTATGTCCCCCTGGATAGTGTACTTTTTGATTAGGTCAAACTCAATTGATGAATAAGCTCAATTATATCTAAGAATCCCCCTTTTCCATGTGTAATAACATAATCCTGGGTGTGATGGTTGATTGTATTCCCAGGGGAGGAAATCATACAAGGGGAGGGTCTTTGAAGGGATCACCTAAAATTTTTTTTACACACTCATTTAATTGATTTTACCTGGTTGAAATTTTACCTGGTTCAAAGTATGCAATTAAATAATAAAATCCAGTCTTGCAGTGATCACCATTATTCATTTCAGTGGATATAGGCCAACCAAGGGTAGCCTGGGAACTTGATTTTAAGATGTGTTCTGATTTTTAAGAGTTCAGAGCAGGAAAGGAAATATGTGTGGTGATGTCTGAACTCATTACAAAGTTATTCAAATTCATGCATTTGGATATTTTCAGAGGACTAATATACTTCTCCCTATACGTCCTGAAGTCTGTGATTGTCCATGTGGAATGGAACAGACCTAAGGACATCTTGACATCTAAAAGACACTTTACATATTCAAGATATTTTCTTTGGAATGGTCTTAAAATTAAAAATAAGGATAAAATTCCTTATGATTCCTTTCTGTAAAGATGAAGGCATGTCTACTGATTGGCCTCCCAAAAATATCTGAGGTAACAATATTCATTTTAAGTTAAAAAAAGAAAACCCAAACCCCTGCTGCTACCTCCTTCCATAGCCTCACTCTTGTTTTATATGTTCATAAAATAGACATTAGGATACCTTGTAGGGGAATTTCTAGGGAAAAACACATGAATGGTACATGTTAATGTGCTTGGCATAAAGCACTGGTTAATGGTAAGAGTCTGTGGATTGTGCACAGTATTTTGCATCTGTTCCCAACAGTAGGTGGAGTCGATTTCCAACCTTTAAATCTGGGCCTGCTTTGTGATTGGTTCAATCAGTACAATCCTGGGAAGTACCATTCTGTGCATTCTAGAACCCAGAGCTTTGAAGATTTGCAGAGACTGTCATTATCCTTCTGAAATGCTGCTACCCTGAGGATGGGTTGAAAACTTCATAGCTGACAAAATATGGACAATAAAAATGAATAATTTTGAGAATATGCTAGGTACATTATAAAGTTCATAGTATTTTCTACTTTTTAACTAATAAGTAATATAAAGTGACACAACTTGTTCAAAGTTGCAAAGGTATAATTAGTGGAACCAACATTCTAATTCAATTCTGCATACCTTTGACACTTACAATAATTTGTCTTTGAGCCACAATTCCTTGTTTTCAGTCTTCTATGTTCATCACAATAATAGGTCAATCTGGCAACCTATGCAATTAATCAGAGAGTGTAATGAATTGGATCAGATAAGTTTTCAGAGTTTCTAAATATGAGCTCTATTCAGTGAAAGTGTATCCCTACAAGTCTCAGACTATGATTAAAGAGCTTCTTCTTGTCTTGACCCTGTTCATAGTGCATTTTCTTGCCTAAACTGATAATGGAAATTCCTTGTTCAAAATAATAGAGGCTAATGTTGTCTAACCAGGCTTTTCTCAGATAGTTGCTACATCAACATTGGTTATGTACACCAAGGCTGTAAAGTACAAGTTTGGGGAAGTTTATCCAAAGAGGAGAGCATGCCATTCAGAATTCTAGTGAAGAGTACATTGTCATGGAAGTTCATATTTCTTGACTGCATTCATATTTGTTATCCACGTGATCCAGGGGTTACCATACAGTCAGAGGGCCAGAGAACTCTTCTCTTTGGACACTGTGATACAATATCTTTGATGGATTAGGAAAGAATTTTTAAAAATGTGAAACACTTAGATAATCTAGAAAATAATTTTTAAAATTTATTCTGGTAATGGAAGCCTCAAATGTAGAGATGTTCTAGAAGAAATAGGCCTTGGAAAATGAAAGTGTCATTTGCTTGTTATGTCCATTACAGTTGTCAACTTTAATCTTCTCATCTGTAAAACAGAAGTTAAATGCACATACTCATCTCACAATCTTGTAAAACTTATATGTAGTAGGGCAAATAAAAGCACATAAGAAGATCTTTTTTCTTTTTCTTTTCTTTTTTTTTTTTGGTGGTATGAATTGAACCCTGGGTCTTGCACATGCTAAGCCAGTGCTCTGTCACTGAGCTACATCATCAGCCCATAGATTTTTAATAACACACACCTCAAAGACAATGATGTTTTAAAAAGTCAGCATGTTGATCAGGGAGAAAAGGTCAATTGGAAGATGACCAGAAAGCTTGGAAATTGGGCTAGAAGTACAAATTGGTGACCACTTTCTCATAAAGGCAAGGGAACTTGGTGCTAATGTAAAATTAGTGTCTTGTTCTTTTTAAGAAAATCATGAGGAGTTTTTTCCACTTTTTATTTGGCTTAGCCAAAATGGCCCATGTTCACCTTTCTCCCTCCATCCTGCCTTCAACACTCACTTTCATAAGTAAAATTAACAAATGATCCCATTTCTCCCATTAGTAACAGCCATTAGCAGGAATGTTCAGCACTCACCAGCATTAACCAAACCCTAATTAGCCAAGTAGAGCCTGCCACCTCCTCCTTACAATGCACACCTTTCTTCCCCCAGGCCTGCTATAGCTCTCCTAAAGGAAATATGAGTAGGACTCCCCTCCTTGGCCCACTCTGCCTCACATCATTAATCAACTTGCTATGCCTCATCCAAAGGGGGGAAAAATCCTGTTTCTTGCTTCATGCCAGCCAACTGAACAAGTGTTAAGTAGGACTTAAATATGAACCCACCATGCCACATCAGTGGCTGCACCTGGGACCTCAGTGTGTTTAAGAGAACGTGTCTCACAGAAACTGTCTGTAAGCTTCTGTGTGCTGCCCTGATGCTTCCTACACCCAGAATTCCCAGGTGGTGTGCTCACCTCCTTGTGACTAGCAATATTTTGCTGAGAAAAGCAATAGCTTTGTAGATAGTTCGAGCTTTACGAATTAGTGCTGCCTCTTCTAACGTGTTTCTGCAAGATGCATAACCTCACATGCTGTATCCTTATTGGTAAAATAGGAATGATAATAACAGCAGCTTCATGGGGAGAGAGGACACAAGGAATGTGAAGGCTCAAGTACAATGTTCTGTGCCTGGCACAGAACAGGCACTTAGTAACCGTCCTCTTCCCAGTCCCCTGCTTCCAGACTCACCTGCATAAACATATTCCAGGGACTGTGGGCAGGGTTTTCTCTGGACCCCAGGGCCACCTAGGGAGGGCCCTGCCCTGAACTCCAGTGCTTCTTGGACAAGAGACTGTGAGTCTTGTCTCTTTATTTTCTTTTGGCCTGTTTTTTATTTTGGGTCTGCATGATTTCCTGGCAACAGCCCGGTTGGTGGTTAGAAAATATGTGTGTTAGCTATTTGAGGAGTGAGCAGCTTGTTCCTTGAGGTCCCCTCCCCTGCCTTTTGATACCATGGAAAACATAGGTCAGTGATGAATGTCTCTCAAGTTGGCATGTCTCAGAATAGAATCCTTGGATTCTGCAGTTTTGGTGATGTAAATGGTCAAAATTGGCGTTAGTGAAATTGTCCAGATTTTTAAAATTTAGTCTTGAGATTAATGGCCTTCCCTTTCTTTTCTAGTTAGTCCACTTTGCTGCTTACTTTCTTCTCCTCAGTGAAGCAAGAAAGCGTGGCTTTACTCCTGTGTTTCTGTGGATGATACCACTATCCTCCCATTAGATCAGGTACAATGCTAGGGTCAATTCTAGAGCCTTCAGTCTTTCTCACCATCACATCCTGTTATTTATTAGCATCTTTTGGCTTGATTTTCTTAATATAATTTGAAACTAGCCATACTCCCTCATCATATGCCCACTGCCATACCACAATTCCCTTCCATGGCTACCAGTGCATTCTCCATTCTAAGCACTAAGCATGCTGGATTATAGCCATTTGTTCCCATATTTTTCCCACTAGTCTGTGTCAGGCTTGGAGAACATGCATTATTCATGGGTGCATCACCAGTGCCTAGTTCAGTGTTTGAAGTAAATTTTTGCTGGAGGAATAAAACAATAAGTGTCAAATGTTGTGCCCTTTGGCAACGTTTCAATATAATGCTCTTTGTAGTTATATTCTCTGTTCAGGATTAAATCCAGGATCACAAGTTGCATTTAGTTGTCACGTCTCTTTAGTCTTCTATCTCTGGAGTAGTTCTTCAGCTTTTTTCTTTTTTTTTTTAAGGTTTATTTACGTTTTGAAAATTATAAGCCAAATTGTTTTAGTATGTCTTTTTTTGGGGGGGGGGGTTGTCTGATACTTCCTTATCATTAAATTCAGTCTATAAGTTTTAGGCAGTAAATGCCACTGAACTGATGTTGTGTACTTTTTTTTTTATGGAAAACCATGATGTTACTTTTTCCTCATGATTTTGATGACTTGGTTGAGATTTTGTCACTAGTTGTCTCTGTGTAAGTAATATGGCATCATTATAGACTGTAAATATTCAATTCTCATCAAATTTTCACTCTCTTTTTAGCTCCCATTGATGATTTTATAACTTCATTATTATTCCTTCTGTTTTCTAGGTGGCATTCTACTTTACTAAAAGTGCTTTCTCTTCATCACTATTTATTTATTTTGGTAAGTGTGGACTCATATTATTTAGTGGATAAAACTCATTGTTATCAGTATTTACTTCAATGCTCAACTACTCCCAGATTTGGCCAGTGGAAGCTCTTTCAAGTGAGTTCTTGTGTGCTTTTGAAATTCCCCCATGATTCTTTCAGCACTTTGTTATTTTCTAGATCAAAAAACTTCTCTGGACTTATCTTTCCCTTTCTCTCTTCCACTCCTGGAATCAGTTGTTTCTCCAGAGATCTATTTCCTTTTAGTGAGCAACAATATCTAGAAATTAATATATAAGTCTAAGTGTTCTCATTCCTTCTAGCATGTTGTTTCTAGGTCCTCTAATTGGCTGGAAAACACACACACACACACACACACACACACACACACTTATTTCCATGTCTCCATACTACTTACTGCGTATACTATTAAAAACCAGGAGTTTATGTGGGTATCTCCAGTTGCAACCTGACTATGCAGGGTTTATTTAAATGTTCTCCCTTTCTGTAATTTTAATTCCCTCTGAGTTTGCTCAGTGTGTTTATTCCAAACTTTGAAGTACATGTAAGATAATTTTACAATAGCTATCCCATAACACTGCACACTATAGTTTTGCTAAACAGAAACTTCTTCCTTATCTCTCTGCCTCTAATACATATTGCCCCAATTTCTTACCTCCACATATCTACCAGACCAAATTTTAAGAATTGGACACTGCAGATCCCCTATTTAAAAATACTTTGTGGTCTCTCATCACGTGGGTGTGCCTAACTAACCCTACCTATCTTTCTGCTCTCTCCTTCCTTTTGCCTCTGCTTCAGCCACACCAGACTTCTCACATTCTTCAATGGTCAACACACATTTTGTGTGCCTGTGCTCTTTTGTATTTTCTTCTCTCCACATGAATCATTCTCCTTTCCTCTTTTTGTCAACTTTCCAGAGATAACCTTTGCTCTTTTATACCTGGTCTTTCCTACTTGTTCCTCAGATTGCAGATCAGTTGTCATCTACCCTGTGAATTCACCTGCACTTTCTAAGAAGATTTAAATCTTGCCCTCTTTTGGCTACCTTATCCATTCCTGCTTGCATTATTTATCTTAATGCATTTTAATGATCTTTTAACTCATCCTTCTCCTCCCAGACAAGAACAAAGGTTTATAGGTGGCCAAACTTGTATCTTCTCATTGAACTTGGTGCATTAAATTCCTGTTACTGTGAATATCAGCATATCTTGTTATTGAATATATTTTAAACTTAACTACATGGCTAACAAATATATGTATGATTTTTCTCTTTTCAAGTAAAATTATAGACTTTTGAGAATCTGCATTTTCCTGAATTTCCCAGAGTGCTTAACACATTATGGACCCATAATTTCTTTTTTTAGAGCACATAATTTAGAAATTTAAGACTGAAAGCTCTGCTCCTTATTGACATACAAACTATAAAAGTATATATTAGCATGCACTGTCTCTTTCTCTTAGACAATGGATGGGCTTCTCCCAGAGTGCAGACAGAGATTAGGACACACTGGCCCATGAGCACAGCCCTTCATATTTTGTGTGCCTTGTCACTGTGCATATGTTCTGAGGCTTAGTGTCACATTCTACAGTTCCCACTGAAAAATAGTGCCCAGAGAATGGACAGGAATAATTCTGAAGAGGAATAAATTGTCCAGATGTTAGTCGCCCATAATGCTTTAATTTAGAACAGTGTTTTCGCCCAACGCCATCACCAAAGGTTTGTCTTTGGTTTATTTGTGTTATCACAACAGTGACGATGGAGTTAAAGGCAGCCTTTGAAAGGGGATTTTTGCTTGTTTCATTTATATTCTACTGTTCTTTCATGAAACATTTCTAAATAACCACGGGGCCCCAATTCTTATAAAAATAAATCGGATAAACCTAGGGCTCTTGCCAAGTCAAATATCTACAGTTTCTGGCAATTATGTAATTTCCAACTCTGCTGCAGGGACTATTGCTGATAAGTCAATCGTCATGAAGAGAAATGTTCCAGACCAATCTTTATTAGTATGTCCTTCACTGATATATGCAAAGTCTTTTTTTAAAAAGCAGAGTTGTAACTTTTATTTTGTTCCCTAGTGAATGGCTTCTCATCATAACAATTTATATCTGGATAATGTCATAGTAAAATGTGAAAATGGTAAATTAAAACCAATGAAATTAGGTTCTGCTGTTATTAATAAAAACTGCTCTGGTTTTCACCATTTTGTTATGATGGTACTGTCTTATAGTGCAACTTTGCAGTAATGTCTTTCTGGCATGACTAGTTGATTTGGCCCAGACAAAAGCAATATTTGGAAGATTACTCTGTGGAACTTCTCTGTGAAGAAAGAACTGAGAATCATGTGCTAATTTAAATACCTCCTTAAAGCTGAGGCTAAACACATTGACTTGAAAAGGCTTTTATGAAGAGAGGAACTCTGCTATATTTAAAGAGTGGTATAGAATAAACAAACTGAAACAACCAATATGCTTCTTTCTCTTCAGAGTCACATATCTGTTTGGTTCCCAAATACATTGTTAAACTGCCTGTATTAAAATAAAGGCATTACTTTCAAGTTATAATTTTTGCTCATGGGTTTAGAAGAATTCTCTTAGAGTGACATTTCTTTGTACCTATAGTTCATGAAGAGAAGAGCTTCATTATTAGGGTTGTTAGACTTTGTACAGTATCTTTGTCACATTGAATCATTCATTTCCTATAGTATGCCTAGGAGGCAGGCAGGTTTAATTCCTGTTCTGTAGATGAGGGAGCTACTGCTCACAGCAGCCATGTCCAAGGCTCCTCTCCATACTTTCAGTAAGTGGCAGCCCTGGGTTCAGCTGGATTTTCTGACTTTCCACCACTCTCTATTCCAGCACGTGCTGAAGGTATCAAGTGGTTCTTTTCAGATGCACAGCAGTGGAGTCTTTCTCTTCATGAAGAAAGCCAGTAGATCAACCCACCTCTGATTTCAATGAATGGAAGTTAGCTTGGTAGAATCCTTTGAGTTTAGAAACTGAATTCTCACAAGATGGAGTGATATCCAAGGTAAATTAAGAATCCTTTCCCACCTCACACTCACATGGAGGAAGCAATATTTGTCTGTGACAATGGAGAACCCAGACTTCTAGTCTCTCAGAGCAAGCTTGGCTTGACAATTGTTATCAGAGATGTTCTGTTGATGGGAGCACTACCTTTCAATTTCTAAAAGGTTTTCAAAGCCATTTGGTTTTGTTGTCTTTAGGAAAACATTTGTGTGTGTGTGTGTGTGTGTGTGGTCACTATCAGCATAAATAAAAAGATTAAAGATGAGAATAGAGCTTATTTGTGGCTCAAAGTCATTTCCCTGGGGTTTCTGCTTCTTGAGGTTTGCTATGGGCTGGTTGAGTAGAAATATACAAACACAAGATATTTAGAGATAGGTAAGAAAAATTTAACTGAGAAGCCAGATTGGGTGAGGAGGACAGAAAACAAGATTCCCACAGGCTATACACACAAGTGATATACAACTAAAAATATAGTATTGCAAGGATGACACTAAGACAACATGCTGAAAATGCCCAGGATAACAGTCTTGCAGAAAAATGCAAACCATTTATATAGATAGATACAGATGTAAATGCAAATAGCTTTTGAGAGAAAATGATATTGAAAAAATTAAAATGCATAATGAATAATTGTTATTTCTAGCTTTGCCTCTTCAGTGGACTGTCAGTAGAGATTTCAGACTGTTGAACAATAGCAGTTGGTGTGCATCCTTACAGTGCACAGGACACTTGCAGAATAAACATGATGTGCAGTTTATCACCTTGACTCCTAAGCTGCTTTTATGATTGAACAGCAGGACCTAACTTTGCTGCTCTTGACTTGTTACTCTCTCCATTAGGCTTCACACCTTGCTGGGATGGGGTGTGTTTTACTGACCTATATCCCTGGTTCTTAGTGCAGCAATAGACTTGAGGGTACATTTCAAAGGAAGTTTATTGAATGAATGAAGTGAAGTTACCATTAGCCTTTAAGTGGGGACATTTCAACAGGGATAATGCTAGCCAGTATTCAGTCCCATCTTACTTCACCTAACCACAGGATTGGCAAAGAGATTCACTTGGTGTCTCGGGCACTTACTTTTGGTTCTTTTGAAGTACACTGGCTGTCCTTTTGTATCTGTTTTCCATATGTGTGTCTTTAAAAGGACACGTCCTTTTTTTTTTTTTTTTTTTTTTTTACTTCCTATATTCTCTCCCTGTGTGAATACATGAGGCTGGCTTTAAATGCCATCTATATATTTTCAGGAGCAAACTGTATCTTTAATTCCAGACTCATAAATCCAACTTCCTGTTCAATATTAACACATGGATAGTGGAATAGCACCTCAAGTTTAACAAGCTGGAAACAGGATTTTTGCTATTCTAATGCCCATCTTTCTCCCCAAATCTAATCTTCTCCAACCTTTCTCATTTCAGCAAATGGCACTTACTTTCACTTAGTCTCTCATGTCAAACATTGAAGTCAACCTCCATAACCCAGTCATTTCACACCCTTTATCAAACGAGTGCACTAGTTATGTCAACTCTACCTTCAGAATATATACAGAATCCTACCAATACTTACTATTATTCCTGTTGTCTTACTTCAATATGCTATTACCTTGATCTCCCAAATTCTTAATTTTACTGTTGCCTTCTATTGCTGATATTCTACTTCATGTAGCATCCACAGTGTTCCTTCTACAACATAAATGTGGCATGTCATTTGTCTTCCCTTAGTCCTTCAGTGAATGGTCCCCATGTTCTGCATGATTTGCTTTCTGAACACCATCTTCTCTCACTCTTCCTACTGATCACTGAAAATAACATCTCTATCCAAAGACCTTGTGTCTGGCTATTTCCTTTTTCTGGAAAGCAGCTCATAACTATTTTCTATTTGTTTCACTGGTGCAGTAGTGTAGCTGGGGCTGCACTCAAAGTAGGGGAGGATCATAGGACTCCTACATATTTCATTTAAGATTAGTCTGGAAATGAGGGAACCTGGATTCCTTGCTGATCTTGTTTTATCTGAGACTGTACAAAAAGGCTGGGAACAGAGAGAGGTCTGCAAATGCAATTACAATGCAGCAAACAGCCAGTTTTATAAACATGGAGTCTCTTTAAGTATCCTCCCTGGGCAGCTTCCCTCTGAATCAGAAAGCTTTAGTTTTAGCTTTATGAACTGGTTTCTAGCTAATTCAATTGTTCTAGCCTCTGCTAGAACTAGAGTAATTGATATTTAGAAAAGAGAATGTGGCTTTTTGAAAGGATATCATGAACAGAGTTGCCAGATTAAACAAATAAAAATACAAGATTGCCAGTTCAAATGGGTATTTCATAGCAACAAGAAATAAATTCACAAACAAAAACACAAGATTGCCAGTTCAATTGGGTATTTCATATCAACAAGAAATAAATTCTAGTATAGGTGTGTTCCAAGTATTGCAAATGCCCTCTCAAAAATTGCAAGGTACATACTTATAATTTAAAAAATAATATTGTGGGCTGGGGGGTATAGCTTAGAGTGCTTGCTTAGCATGTATGAGACCCTAGGTTTGTTTATCTGAAATTCAAATTTGATTGGTCATACAGGATTTTATCTGGCATTCCTAATCATAAATCATTAAAGGTTGATATTGCTGTTTTTTTCAAAGAAAACAATTTATTTGATCATTGATTATGTTTTCTAGAGTCAATACATATTTTAGATGTTTGTCTCCTTTTGTAGGTGAATTGTAACTATAAGATAAAACATTTTCTCCCTGATATTATGAAGAGTAGGGATACTCACACAGATATGAATATATATTTTTATCTATTATGATAATGTACTTTATAAGGTTGAAAGATTTAATTTTTTGAACTTGTTTTTTTAAATGAGATTTAAATATAGTACCTAGATATGAAATTCTTTTTTATTTCATTAAATTAGTATATGTAAAAAACATACTAGATTGAATAAAATGGGAAATTTGGAACAAAAAAATCCCTTTTCCTGATCATATTATGACATATTTTTCTTATAGAACATTTGTGAAATCTATAACATAAGAAAAAAAACTTCACAGTTGTGATTTTTTAAAATCACATACTTTACAGTTTTAAAAGGTTTTTGTTTAATTTGTGACTTAAGAATGATGTCTACATATGAAATGCTGCTTTATTTTATTAAATTAGTATAGATAATAAACAGAGTAGATTGGGGGCTTTTGGAAAAAAATCCTTTTCCTGATCACAATAATGATATATTTCTTGTAGAATATTTGGAAAATACATAATAATGTAAGAAAAAAATTTACCTATAATTTTAAAAAGTCTATTTCATATTTTTATGAAAATGTTAAAAGAATAAGTTGGGCTTATGTAATAAGACAATTTTGTTGCCTTTTAAAAATTCATCATTATGGCATATCTTTTTATTTCATTAAAAGTATTTATAAAATGTTTTATTAGAAACATACTATTCTTTTTCCTTATTGTTTAGATATTTTCCTGTCCTAATGTTAAAATGAGGATGTTAAAATATTCATATCAGTGAATATTTTCTGTGGATATATTTATGGAAGTATGTACGGACTTGAGCTCTTTGTTGCAGTACTGTCAGGTGGCAGCCCACACTCCTGTGCTTTACATTTTTATGTTCTGGGGTGGACTCTTCCGCTCTCTTTTGCCCTTCCCATCTCTACTCACTTCTTCCCATAGGTACAGATCTGATTTATCTAATGGATAACTTTGGAAGTGGGAAGTTTAATTTGATTCTTCCTGATTATATATATTTTTTTCACATCTGACTACCCATGGAAGGTAATTCTAGATCATAATTTTTCTCTGTTGTCAGATTGCTAGGGCAGAGTCTGGTGGATTAGGATGTCTGCAATTGTTTGTTCAGTTAATGAGTAACTGAAAATTGAAGCAAGTGTTAAGAAGTACATTGTGACTACTCTTGTAATTAGTATCCTCCTATCTAGTGATTTTAAATAATACATTTAAAGTTTGGTTTTCATCTTTTGGAAATTATCCATGTCTGACCCTCAACTACTCTCAAACTAAAATGAGAGAGGAGAAAGAGATTTAAATATAGTACCTAGATATGAATTTTTTTTTATTTCATTAAATTAGTGTATGTAATAAACATACTGGTATAATTAATTATTGGTCATCTTTGCATGACCAATTAATTAATTTTATTAAGTAAAAATCCAAATATAAACTCATTATTCAGGAATAGTTGAGCCATACTTAGTGGGATTGGCATTTAGAAACCAAAATAATGATGATAATATATTTTGGGGAGATGACTCTCCACACTCAGAATTCAGAGATTCCTTGTTGAATCAGACATGAGAATGAGATTTTGAGGACAAAAAGCATTATTTTAAGGCATCATAGTTTTGGTGTATAAATCTTGTAGACCTTGAATTTTAAACTTGAAAGTTTGTATGGTGTATATTATAGTTGAACAACTGAAATTATTGATTAGTATGTACTACACAAGGTTTGTTGAACATGAGTTGTGTGGTCCTCTTTTTCTCACTTTGATCTTCTTTGGTTGAAATAGGAATGAGTTACTGAGAATAAGAATCTCCTACTTTCTGTTAAAGATCATTTTAAAATCAGTCTATTGCTGATTAACTATTTGCTGCGGAAAGTCTTTATTTCCCCCCTCTCTACAGTAGGGTATTTAAATGTGGACAGTAGGCTAGGACTAAACAGTGCAAATATGGGTAGGTTCCATGAAGGGTGGACAGCACCAATAAACAAATTTTGTCAGTTAAATATTGTGGAATTTTAGTGTCAATCTTGTGGAATTCTACAGATAAAACACATTTTGTCTGAAGCTTTTCAATTTCAGCTCTTACCTACCTCCATCTTTGCATGACCAACTGTGAGGTTTCATTCTAGATTTGCAGATACTTCATGTCCAAGATATGAGAAAATAATCAATGTTCTGAATCTTCTTTGAATAGAGAAGTTCTATTTTTTTTAGGAATATGAAACTTAAGAAAAAGAATTCAAAAAAATTGTAAATACCAAATTAGGCATGAAAGTAAATAGTAAGAATGATAAATTTAAAAAATTATACAATAAATTACCAGAGGCTTAGAGGTCCAGATCTCTTTTTCTAAAATCTCCCTGCCAATTATTCAGAAATGCTTACCCAGAAATACTTTCTGGTTGTAGCCATTCTTCTTCTTTACAGAATAGGTTTAAGCTCCATCTACTTTCCTTATTTGGGGCTCATCCTTCCAGGCCCAATTAGCTATGTTAAAGAGCATCTATCTCTTCTAAGTGACGGTAACACATTTTGGGGAGATGACTTTCCACACTCAGAATTCAGAGATTCCTTGTTGAATCAGATAGCTTTGTGTTACTGGAACAAAATAACTGAGACAACATATAAAAAGAGGTTTATTGAAATCTCAGTTTTTGGAGGTTCAAAGGTATGGCACCTGCTTTGGCTCAGTTTTGGTGAGAGCCATGGTTGGCACATCATGCTTGGAATGCATATGAGAGAGAGAGAGAGAGAGAGAGAGAGAGAGAGAGAGAGAGAGAGAGAGAGAAACAGGTAGAGTTTTATAATCTGCTTTGAGGGCATGCCCCCAGTGACCTGAGGACCTCCCATTTGGTCACATTTCCCCAAGATTTCACTGCTTTCCAATAGCAACACTTTGGGACCTGGGGCACATTACCCATATTCAAACAAAAGTACTCATTAAAAGCAAAATTTTAGTCTAATGCAGATGGAAAGTGCTCCAACTCAGAACTTCTTCTGGGTGATTGGGGCAGAATTGGGTTCTCTCCAAATTCCTGTGTTGATGTCCTTATCCCCAATACTTCAGAAAAGGATTGAATTTGGAGATAGGGCATTTAAAGTGATGATTGATATAAATAGAGACCATGAGCCCTATCCAGTGTGACTTGTGTCCTTATAAGAAGAGTGTGGGACAGGGAAGGATGTAAATGGAAGATCATGTGAACACACAGGGAGAAGGTGGTTATCTACAAGCCAAAGAGAGAAGTCTCAGAAGAAACCAACCCTACGGACACTTTGGTCTCACATTTCTAGTTTCTAGAGCTCCAGAAAAATAAATTTCTGGTTTTAAGCCAACCTGTCTATGGTACTTGGTTATGACAGCTGTAGTGAACGAATGTATTTGGACAGAAGGCAGAAGGAGGAATCACCTCGAGGTGTGATTGCAACTAAATTGGACAGATTCCAAGATGGCAAACATGAGGGAATTATATTTCAAGCTTTAGGAGCCTGCAGAAATTGTGTCCTGAGAAGCCCTTTCTAAAGAGCTGGGTTGATTCCATCTGAGAAGCTCACAGTGGCAGATCCCTGCCCTCAGTCTTGTATTCTGTGGACTTGCATTCCAATCTGTTGCAAACTCATTATAATGATCCCTCCTGCTGTCTTTTCAGATCTCATTCCTGGTAGGGGTAACCACTGACTACAGGCGGTGGCTGTTTTCTAACTGTGCCACCTACTGATCCCTTCTCTGTAAATTCATGCTTAATCACCTGCTTCTCAGTAAAATGCTGAATTGTTCAAATAAACATTGTGGGGAGAGCTAAGATCAACAATGTAGGCCTGCTTGTTAGCAGTCACCTCTAAAAGAGAGTGGGAGGCCCAATCCTCTGATCTGGGTTCTGCTATCACTATCCCTGACCATCTATTGCCTCACCACACCTCCAATCTCAATCCTCGGATCAATTAGGCCCTTCCTCTTTGGGTTTCCCATGTAATTAAGACTTTGCTCAATGCCGGCTTACTACTTACCACATTATATTATGGAGGATTGTTTGAAAGTTTCCTTTGCTAGTTTGTGTTTCTTTAAGTATGGACTATGTCGGTTCATCTCTGCATCCTTAGTGGGTATGGCAATGTTTTGTCACAGATAAGGTGCCAAAAATTGAGTCTCAAGATACCTTTCAAGAGAAATGATGTTCTTATAGTTGTGACCATGATCATATTCTCACAGTTTTTGCTGTATGTAAGTTTTTCTTTCAGGTCATTTCCATTCAGAGTATGCGTGTTGAATGCGTACCATGTGCCTGGTGCTGCCTTGGTTCAAAATGATGAATCTGTCTCATTCATTTTCCCTGGGAGCTGCCAGTTTATCAGAGAGGACAGTTGCATGCATGACTATAGTGTGTTGAGGGAAGGTACTTCCTAAAAGGAGTGGGGACAAAGGTGAGAAGATGGAATGAGGTTTATAAGGGAAATGGAAAGGCATCCCGGAGAAGGTAGCATGGTGTGGATAAGGGGTTAGTATATTGTTTGCTGGCCATCTTTACCATTCCTTGGCTTGTGGAAGCATTGGATCAATCTCTGTTTTATTTTCTAATTGTTTTCTCTCTGCATTCATGTCTCTATGATGAATTCCTTTTTTTCTGTATAAAACTATTTTATTAAAAACAGGGATATGTGAATCTATGTATGTGTTGCAGCCCTTAAAAAGAAAAAAAAACCTTTTTTTAAAATTCAGTTTAAGTATGTAATCTTTTTGTTTTCTTTGGTACTGGGTATTGTACTCAGGGCCTCATGCATGTTAGGCAAGCGCTCCACCACTGAACTACACCCCCAGCCCAAGTATCTAATCTTAAACCAGAAGTTCAGTGGGGTTTTTATTCTTTTCTTTCCCCTCGTTCAAATGTGAAAGCTTTTGTTCTGGTTCAAAGGCATTGGTACCTTTGGATGATTTATTCTGGCATTTCTTTGCTAGAATTTAACTACCTAAAATTTGTGAGACAAAGTGACTACAAGCTACGTATTTCAAGACTCATATTAACACCGTCTTGTAATGCCTCAATACATTGGAAAGACCCTGCAGAGCCTTTCACGTGTCTTCTATTGAAGAAATCAGTGTTACAGATCTGTTGTTGTAGAGGAGAGGCCCATCTTCATGAGGCGCTGAGAAAGCACACTTGACACTTCTGCTTCTTCCCTGAAACCAAAAGGGAGAGAAGTTGAGGCAAAAGGGATGGCACTAGACTTTCTGGTACTGTTACACTGAAGAAAACCTGGTTAGTTTTTTTTTATTTCCCTCAAATATTAAACTGATAGAAAACTGAGGCAAAACCAATAAGCATGCCATGATATTTAAACAGAAGTATATCAAAATATAGTATTATCTCCAGGTTATAAGTATGATGGGTAAATTACTTTTACTTGACTACTTAAATTTTTCTGTTCTCCAAATTTTTTCTCAAACAGCTTTGTGTTAATTGGAAAACATCCCTTGCTTGTCAGTTGATAAAAACAAGAGAAGAACAGAGTGAGTACCTGGGCGGGGCAGACCTGGAAAGTTGAAGACATATGGGAACCAAGTCTGTTTCTGGATTACTACACCCAGGCCACTGCCAAACCTGCTCCCCACCACCATGAGTAAATGAAGTAAACATGTATGTCCCTTTGAGAGAGAGGGAGAGAGGGAGAGAGGGAGAGAGAGAGGGAGAGGGAGAGAGAGAGAGAGAGAGAGAGAGAGAGAGAGAAAGAGAGAGAGAGAAAGAGAGAGAAGAGAGAGAGAGAGAGAGAGAGAGAGAGAGAGAGAGAGAGAGAGAGAGAGAGAGAGAGAGAAAGAGAAAGGGTGGAAACTGGGAGAGGTGAAGGATTAGGCCTACATTGATTTCCACTCCATCTCAGACTTCATGATGCAGCTGTGTGGCATAAATTCATTTCACCATGACCTCTTCATATTCTTTTTGTCAGTAACCCATCCATTATCCTTTTGCTTTCTTCAAATTTGGGTAGCACAGCTGCAATGTAGCCTTCAGTGGATAGCTTTTCTTCAAGAATAGATGGCTTGTGGAGAATGTTTTTATTTGCTTCCATCAGTTGTACTCTAAAATAGCTAGATAAAGCATATTTCTCTCCGTTGAGCGGTAAATCTTACACCGAGGTGCAAGTTCTGTTAGAAACTGTTCCTCCACTTAAATTTCCCAGAGACCTTGTTCTGAAGTCTGTTATAGTTGGTACCAATCTGATAGCAAATTCTTGTAATTGGTTTTCTACTTTGAAGAACTGAATGAGGTCCAGTCAATGTGATGACACATATTCCAGCTAGAGTGCTGTTGTATAAAGTGATACTCACAGGGTTTTTCCTTTGACATCTGCTTTATACCACTGAGTAAAGTTAGAATTCATGAGTAAGTGACAGCACTGCATGTTTCGCAGCCTTAGGCTCAGTAGCTGTGGCCTGAATTCCTCTCCCTATAAGGTTGTAGGTCATATTGAAGTAGAGGTCAACCTTACTCTGGTATGACATTATTTTAAAAATTATTCCAGCAATGACCCTATTCCCAAAGAAGGTCACAGAGGTAATGGGAATTAGAGGTTCCACATAGGAACTTTAAGGGGGGGACACAATTCAATCTATTGAAGAGGCAGAGACCACAGGAAGAGAATAAGAGGGAAACCCCTTCAGGAAACAAGAACTTTGTAAATCTCTGCTTCTCATAAACTTCTGAATTACTCACTCTTTGACCATTCCATTACTCCCCTTTTCTTAAAATTTTATCTATTTATTTCCCTCTGCCAAGAATTTTCTCCTTTCCCTTTCCTGCTCCTTCCTACCCCAATACTGTGTGCCAAATCCTATCTGACTGTGACAATAAAAAGCACTATCTTTGGGACAATACAGACTCCATGATTTAAAGAGCCCACTCTAAACATCCTTAACCAAACTTACCAAAAAGACACAAAATCGATAAAAAGCAAAAACTTATGTCTTTCCTAAGCCCACATACTATTCTTTTCTGCCTTCTATATCATGCTCCAAGTACCTGTGACCCCAGAATTTTCCACTCAAAATTTTGCAGGTATGTTTATGGCCTGTTTGGGGAACTTTGTGAATCAGTCCTTCAGAAGGTGGACCATAGAACTAGAGGGAATGTCCCTAGAAGATGGTGGTGGGAAAAAGAAAGAGATCTCTCACTATATTGTCCTCTGCTCTGTAGACAACAGAGTACCTGTAAAACCAAGGTCAAATACCACTTCCATTTTCTCTGTGTTCCCTGATCCACTCATCAGCCTCTGTCCCCAGCCCCTTGGTCAGGCATTTCACCTTAAACTCTCTAAGGCCACTTACCATATTTTTTCATGGCTGGAACTGTATGAGTTATTGTTTGACTTTGTGATGGTTAATTGTTTTATTGTCTTGACCTGCCTAAAGGAAGTCCTGTTAGCTTGTAAAATATTTTTTATGTGTCTGAGGTGTTTCTGGAAAAGACTAGCATTTGAATAGATAGACCAAGAGAAGAAGATCCATTCTCACCAACATGAATGGGCATCATTCTGCCTAGTGAGTACTGAATAGAACAGAAAGGTGAAGAAAAGGCAAATTATCTGCTCCCTTGTTAAGCTGGGACATCCATCTTCTGCCCTTGCATGTGGAGTGTCTGGTCTTGGGCCTTCAGACTCAGGCTGGGCTTCACACTATTGTGTCCTTGGTCTCAGGCATTCAGATTTGGAGTGGAACTATATCACCAGCTTTCCTGAATCTTTAAATTGCAGGCTGAATTCTGCATCTTCGCTACTTTTGTAATCATAAGCATTAGTACTTCTTTAAAAATCTGTTTCTTCAGATCATAGTTTAGATCTTCAGTATCTCCCAGAGACCCGTCTGTTAAGGCTTGTTCCCCAGAGTTTTGCTATTGTGAGATAGTTGAACCTTTAAGATTCAGGGCCTAGGAGAAGGTCTCTGAGTCATTGGGCATATGTTCCCAATGGGCATTGTGGAACTGCAGCCCCTTATTATTTCTCTTCTTTGTTTTTCTGGCTGTGAGTTTGTGTGGGCTTTCTCTCATCCAATGAGGAGGTCCACAGAACAGGGTAGAGGAGAGTGTGGCTATAGAATAGCTATTCAGGATCTCCAGAGACCAAGCAGGAAGCAGGTCTGATTTTATTGCGCAGTTACCACATATATATATATACTCAGGCAATAGCTAAGCAGATTATAGGCAGCCACCAATACAATTTTTTGCTAACTGTCCTTGCAGCAACCAATCAAGGAGCAGGCCATAGAGCAAGTGCAGGGACTGCAACACATGGCTTCATGCCCAGGATTGTGCCTACGGGGTAAGCGGTCAGCTGCTCACACATCTAGCTCCAGGGTATTGGCCTGCCACTCAGACACCCTTAATGTATGCCATGTATGCAGTACTTCATGCATCTGTCCCCACATGAATTGAGCAGTTTTGTTCCATCACATGCTTCCACCACATGAGAGGACCAAAACATTAGGGCCAATAGAACACAGGCTTGAATGTCCAAACCTGAGTCAAAGTAAAACTTTTCTCTTTATAGGTTGATTATTACAGTACTTTGTTATAGTGATAGGAAACTGACTAGTACTACATCCTATTGATTCTGTTCCCCTGAAGCACCATGGGACACCATCCTTCTTTTGTGTTTATCTACTCACTGTTTTCTTCTTCCCTAAACAAACCTCTAAGCTTCTTAGAGACAGTGACTGTGCTTTTTCATCCTTTTATGTGGAGTAGCTGAATATGTAGATACTAAGCAAGTCTTCATTGGATAGACTCAGAGATTTCTGGGTGAAATATGAGATTGTGCAGATCCAGGAAGGAAGCTTAATGTAGTGGAAGGTGTATACTTTGGAGTTGAACAGTCCTGGATTGTGACCTATCATTTTGTATCAGCAGATGAGGCAGGGTCACTTCTGAATTCTTTTAAACCTGAGTTTTCTCCATGAAGGATGAAGGATGATGTAGGAATGTTTAGCTAATCATGGTAACACAAGGTCAAAAAAAAAAAAAAAAACATGTGAGATATGTCTTGTTAACTTGTTTCAGATTAATGCTCTAGTGATGCCTGTGAAGACTTTAATGTTTAGAAGTGTCCACTATCTCCAAGATCTAATTCAGTAAGACTACAGTGAGTACTGTTAGTCTTTAAACATGCCACCAAGTGACTCTGTTAAAGCACCAAATTTGGAAACCACTGTTCCAGATTCTCCTTATTGGCCTTTCATGAGATAATGGGTATGGTTGGTCTTTGGTGGAGACTTAAAATTTATATCATATTTTATGAATGCAGAGCCCTATATTAATTGTCTCTTGAGGTTTGTGTTTTGTGAAATATACTTTGGAACTGCCATACAAATATTTGAGGTTTCAGTGAACTTACTCTTGACCTTTTGCCACATTTAATTATATTGAACATAATAAAGTAGGTAGATTCATTATTGGAAAACGAAGAAATAAGCAAAAAGACCCAACAAATTGAGTTACATTTTTTTTAGAGTTATAACATGGTGACTATAGGTAACAGCAATGTGCTGATTCCCAAATATTGCCAACACTAGCAATTTTAAGTGTTCTTACCATACAAAAAGTGATAAGTATGTGAGATAATTCATGTTTCAGTCAACTTTTTAGCTGCTGTGACTAAAAGACCTGACAAGAACAACTAGAGGAGGAAAAGTTTATTTGGCGGCTCACAGTTTCAGAGGTCTCAGTCCATAGACAGCAGACTACATTCCTCTGGGCTGGAAGGGAGTCAGATTATCACGGCAGAAAGGCATGGAAGAGGAAAGCAACTGGGAACATGGCAATAGAAGCATAGAGAGATTGATCATCTCATAAAATATATACTCAGAGGCATACCTCCAATGACCCACCTATCAAAGAAGTAACATTGATTGGGTTAAGGCTCTCGTAACCCAATCATTTATTCTCTAAACCTCTTGTATTGTCTCACACATGAGATTTTGGGGGACACCTAATATCTAAATTATAACAATACATATGTTAAGAAACCATTTAGCCATTCCACAATGCATATTTCAAAACAACATACTGCATAGAATACATGTATGCATATTTTGTCAATATAAAAATAAATAACAAAAATTTTTTTTTTAATTTAATTTTTTTATTTATATATGACAGCGAATGCATTACAATTCTTATTACACATACAGAACACAATTTTTCATATCTCTGGTTGTATACACAGTATATTCATATCAATTCGTGTCTTCATACATGTACTTTGTTTTTTTTTTTATTTTTTATTGGTCGTTCATAACATTACATAGTTCTTAATACATCATATTACACGGTTTGATTCAAGTGGATTATGAACTCCCGCTTTTACCCCGTATACAAATTGCTGTATCACATCAGTTACCCTTCCATTGATTGACATATTGCCTTTCTAGTGTCTGATGTATTCTGCTGTCTGTCCTATTGTCTACTATCCCCCCTCCCCTCCCCTCCCCTCCCCTCCCCTCCCCTTTTCTCTCTCTACCCCTTCTACTGTAAATCATTTCTTGCATTTGTATTCTCTTGTCTTACCCCTCCTTTCCTCTTATATGACATTTTGTATAACCCTGAGGATCGCCTTCCATTTCCATGCAATTTCCCTTCTCACTCCCTTTCCCTCCCACCTCTCATCCCTGTTTACTGTAAATATTCTTCTCAAGCTCTTCGTCCCTACCCTGTCCTTGTTTACACCCCTTATATCAAAGGAGTCATTTGGTATTTGTTTTTTAAAGATTGACTAGCTTCACTTAGCATAATCTGCTCTAATGCCATCCATTTCCCTCCAAATTCTATGATTTTGTCATTTTTTAATGCAGAGTAATACTCCATAGTGTATAAATGCCACATTTTTTTTATCCATTCATCTATTGAAGGGCATCTAGGCTGGTTCCACAGTCTTGCTATCGTGAATTGAGCTGCTATGAACATCGATGTAGCAGTGTCCCTGTAGCATGCTCTTGTTAGGGCTTTAGGGAATAGACCGAGAAGGGGAATAGCTGGGTCAAATGGTGGTTCCATTCCCAGCTTTCCGAGAAATCTCCATACTGCTTTCCAAATTGGCTGCACCAATTTGCAGTCCCACCAGCAATGAACAAGAGTGCCCTTTTCCCCACATCCTGGCCAGCACTTATTGTTGTCTGACTTCCTAATGGCTGCCAGTCTTACTGGAGTGAGATGGTATCTTAGGGTAGTTTTGATTTGCATTTCTCTGACTGCTAGCGATGGTGAGCATTTTTTCATGTACTTGTTGATTGATTGTATGTCCTCCTCTGAGAAGTGTCTGTTCAGGTCCTTGGCCCATTTATTGATTGGGTTATTTGTTATCTTATTGTCTAATTTTTTGAGTTCTTTGTATATTCTGGTTATTAGGGCTCTATCTGAAGTGTGTGGAGTAAAGATTTGTTCCCAGGATGTAGGCTCCCTGTTTATCTCTCTTATTGTTTCTTTTGCTGAGAAAAAACTTTTTAGTTTGAGTAAGTCCCATTTGTTGATTCTATTTGTTAACTCTAGCGCTATGGGTGTCCTATTGAGGAATTTGGAGCCCGATCCCACAGCGTGTAGATCATAACCAACTTTTTCTTCTATCAGATGCCGTGTCTCTGATTTAATATCAAGCTCCTTGATCCATTTTGAGTTAACTTTTGTGCACGGCGAGAGATAGGGATTCAGATTCATTTTGGTGCAAATGGATTTCCAGTTTTCCCAGCACCATTTGTTGAAGATGCTATCCTTCCTCCATTGCATGCTTTTAGCCCCTTTATCAAAAATAAGATAGTTGTAGTTTTGTGGATTGGTTACTGTGTCCTCTATTCTGTACCATTGGTCCACCCGCCTGTTTTGGTACCAGTACCATGCTGTTTTTGTTACTATTGCTCTGTAGTATAGTTTGAAGTCTGGTATCGCTATACCGCCTGATTCACACTTCCTGCTTAGTATTGTTTTTGCTATTCTGGGTCTTTTATTATTCCATATGAATTTCATGATTCTTTTATCTATTTCTACAAGATATGCTGTTGGGATTTTGATTGGCATTGCATTGAACTTATAGAGAACTTTTGGTAATATCGCCATTTTGATGATGTTAGTTCTGCCTATCCATGAGCAGGGTATGTTTTTCCATCTTCTAAGGTCTTCTTCTATGTCTTTCTTTAGGGTTCTGTAATTTTCATTGTATAAATCTTTCACCTCTTTTGTTAGGTTGATTCCCAAGTATTTTATTTTTTGGGGGGATATTGTGAATGGAGTAGTTGTCTTCATTTCCGTTTCAGAGGATTTGTCTCTGATATACAGGAATGCCTTTGATTTATGCGTGTTGATCTTATATCCTGCCACTTTGCTGAATTCATTTATTAGCTCTAATAGCTTCTTTGTAGACCCTTTTGGGTCTGCTAGGTATAGAATCATATCATCTGCAAATAGTGATAATTTAAGTTCTTCTTTTCCTATTTTTATGCCTTTAATTTCTTTTGACTGTCTAATTGCTCTGGCCAGTGTTTCGAGGACTATGTTGAACAGAAGTGGTGAGAGAGGGCATCCCTGTCTTGTACCAGATCTTAGAGGGAATGCCTTCAATTTTTCTCCATTCAGAATGATGCTGGCCTGTGGCTTATCATAGATTGCTTTTACAATGTTGAGGTATGATCCTGTTATCCCTAATTTTTCTAGCGTTTTGAACATAAAGGGATGCTGTACTTTGTCGAATGCTTTTTCTGCATCTATTGAGATGATCATATGGTTCTTATTTTTAAGTCTATTGATGTGGTGAATAACATTTATTGATTTCCGTATATTAAACCAGCCTTGCATCCCAGGGATGAATCCTACTTGATCATGATGTATAATTTTTTTGATATGTATTTGAATCCGATTCGCCAGAATTTTATTGAGGATTTTTGCGTCAAGGTTCATTAGAGATATTGGTCTGTAGTTTTCATTCTTTGATGTGTCTTTGTCTGGTTTCGGAATCAGGGTGATGTTGGCCTCGTAGAATGAATTTGGAAGTTCTCCCTCTTTTTCTATTTCCTGAAATAGCTTGAAAAGTATTGGTGTTAGTTCCTCTTTAAAGGTTTTGTAAAACTCTGCTGTATACCCACCCGGTCCTGGGCTTTTCTTAGTTGGTAGTCTTTTGATGGTTTCTTCTATTTCCTCTATTGTTATTGGTCTGTTTAGGTTGTCTATATCCTCCTGGCTCAATCTGGGCAGATCATAGGACTCAAGGAATTTATCTATGCCTTCACTATCTTCTATTTTATTGGAGTATAAGGATTCAAAGTAATTTCTGATTATCTTCTGTATTTCTGAAGTGTCTGTTGTGATATTGCCTTTTTCATCCCGTATGCTAGTAATTTGGGTTCTCTCTCTTCTTCTCTTTGTTAGCATGGCTAAGGGTCTGTCAATTTTATTTATTTTTTCAAAGAACCAGCTTTTAGTTTTGTCAATTTTTTCAATTGTTTCTTTTGTTTCAATTTCATTAATTTCAGCTCTGATTTTAATTATTTATTGCCTTCTACTTCTTTTGCTGTTGTTTTGCTCTTCTTTTTCTAGGATTTTGAGATGAAGTATGAGATCATTTATTTGTTGGTTTTTTCTTTTTTTGAGGAATGAACTCCAAGCAATGAATTTTCCTCTTAGAACTGCTTTCAATGTGTCCCATAGATTCCGATATGTTGTGTCTGTGTTTTCATTTAACTCTAGGAATTTTTTAATTTCCTCCTTGATGTCTTCTAAAACCCATTGATCACTCAGCAACCTATTGTTCATTCTCCAGGTGATGCTTGATTTTTCCTTTCTTCTTTTATCATTGATTTTCAGTTTCATTCCATTATGATCAGATAAGATGCATGGTATTATCTCTACCCCTTTGTATTGTCTAAGAGTTGCCCTGTGACATAGTATATGGTCTATTTTTGAGAAGGTTCCATGTGCTGCTGAGAAAAAAGTGTAGCTACTTGATGTTGGGTGGTATAGTCTATATATGTCAATTAAGTCTAGGTTGTTAATTGTGTTATTGAGTTCTATAGTTTCCTTATTTAACTTTTGTTTGGAAGATCTGTCCAGTGGTGAGAGAGGTGTGTTGAAGTCTCCCATGATTATTGTATGTTGGTCTATTAGACTCTTGAACTTGAGAAGAGTTTGCTTGATGAACACAGCTGCACCATTATTTGGGGCATATATATTTATGATTGTTATGTCTTGTTGGTGTATGGTTCCCTTGAGCAGTATGAAGTGTCCTTCTATATCCCTTTTGATTAGCTTTGGCTTGAAATCTATTTTATTAGATATGAGTATGGACACTCCTGCTTGTTTCCGCGGTCCATATGAGTGATATGATTTTTCCCAACCTTTCACCTTCAGTCTATGTATATCTTTTCCTATCAAATGTGTCTCCTGTAGACAGCATATTGTTGGGTCTTGTTTTTTGATCCATTCTACTAGCCTGTGTCTCTTAATTGGTGAGTTTAAGCCATTAACATTTAGGGTTATTATTGAGATATGGTTTGTTCTTCTATCCATATTTGTTTATTGATGTTACTAAACCTGATTTGTTATCCTCTTTGACTACTTTCCCCCCTTTACTGTCCTACCTCCCATTGTTGGTTTTCAATGTTATTTTCCATTTCCTCTTCCTGTAATGTTTTGCCAAGGATTTTTTGAAGAGATGGTTTTCTAGCTGCGAATTCTTTTAACTTTTGTTTATTGTGGAAGGTTTTAATTTCATCTTCTAACCTGAAGCTTAATTTCGCCGGATACACGATTCTTGGTTGGAGCCCATTGTCTTTCAGTGTTTGAAATATGTTATTCCAGGATCTTCTAGCTTTCAGAGTCTGTGTTGAGAGATCAGCTGTTATCCTGATTGGTTTACCCCTAAATGTAATCTGCTTTCTTTCTCTTGCAGCTTTTAAAATTCTCTCCTTATTCTGTATGTTGGACATCTTCATTATAATGTGTCTAGGTGTGGATCTCTTATGATTTTGCACATTCGGTGTCCTGTAGGCTTCTAGGATTTGGGATTCTGTCTCAATCTTCAATTCTGGGAAGTTTTCTCTTATTATTTCACTGAATAGACTGTTTATTCCTTTGGAATTGAGCTCTGTGCCTTCCTGTATCCCAATGACTCTTAAATTTGGTCTTTTGATATTGTCCCATAATTCTTGGATGTTCTGCTCATGGTTTCTTAGCAGACTTGCTGAGCTGTCTATGTTCTTTTCCAGTTGAAATACTTTGTCTTCATTGTCTGATGTTCTCTCTTCTAAGTGATCTACTCTGCTGGTAGTATTCTCAATTGAGTTTTTAAGTTGGTTTATTGTTTCCTGCATTTCTAGAATTTCAATTTGTTTGTTTTTTATTACCTCTATCTCCCTGTGAAATTGATCTTTTACTTCCTGGATTTGTTTGTCAATGTGATCTTTCATTGTCTGATTTTGCTGTCTCATGTCTTCCTTGAGACTCCAGATCATCTGAAGCATATATATCCTGAACTCTTTATCTGATATTCCATCTGTTGCAGCTATTACCTCTTCTAAAGTTGAGTTGACCTGCATTGCTTGTGGTCCTTTCTTTCCTTGTCTTTTCATACTGCTCGCGTTTCTTTCTGCTTGGTGCAACTGTTGTGTTTTGAAATTTACCCCCTATTTATTTATGTTGCTCTTGTATACTTGAAAAGTCTCCCTTGCAGGTGCGGGCGGCGGCTGTGCCCCTACTCCAATTGGGGTGACGTGTCTACCACGCTGGCGGCTCTCTGGGCCTGTTCCGGGAGTGGAAGGCGGCTCTGCTCTGTCCCTATTCCAATTGGGGTGTCGTGACTACAATGCTGGCAGGTCGCTGGGCCTGTTCCGGGCGTGGGCGGTGGGCTTGGCTGGCGGGATTCCACCTAATGGCAGTCCCTAACCTCCCTGCTTGCTAATTAATGGCTTCTCTGAGGTGCCACGCCTTCTGTAGCTGCGGGGCTGGCTGCGCGAATCAGTTGGCCTGGATCTCCGGGGTCCTGCTGCTGGCTGTTTTGATGTTGCAAGCTGTTGGAGAGTGGTGGTGTATTCTTCAGCTTTCCCGGATGGTGGCCGCTGACTGCCTGGATGGAGTGTCCGCTGTTTTGATGTTGCACTCTGAAGGAGAGTGGCGGTGTATCCTTCAGCTTTCCCCGATGGTGGCCGCTGACTGCCTCGGTGGAGTGTCCGCTGTGGGGAATGGGACTGTACCGCTTCCTTCCCCTTCTGAGATCCCGTGCTCGGCCCAAGGGTCCGTGTGGGCTTGGCTGGTGGGATTCCACCTAATGGCCTTCCCTAACCTCCCTGCTTGCTAATTAATGGCTTCACTGAGGCGCCACGCCTTCTGTAGCCGCAGGGCAGGCCACGCGCATCAGTTGGCCTGGATCTCCGGGGCCCTGCTGCAGGCTGCTGGGATAATAACAAAAATTTTAAAAATTGAAAAAACCAAGTTGAATTAAGATTTTTTTGTAACTTTTAGCACTTCAATAACTTTTTTTTAGCTGAATAGATATCTAGTTGTTGAATAGATACTCTTGTTTAACTCTTGCTGTAATTTCAACAAAATTCTGTTCCTTTTCTCTAGCCTTCTCTTTCTGGCTAATTTCTTCCAAAACAAAGCCCAGCATTCCACCAGAATAATGTTGCTGTTCTGTAAGACTTAAACTTTGGTTTACTGAGAATTTCTACTTCATCTTCAATATTCAAGTGACCAACCCCTGATGTAATTGTATTTGGAGAGAAAGCATTTAAGGAAGAGATTATGCTAGGTGAGTTTATAAGGGTGAGACCTGAACTAAATAGGATTTGTGTCCTTATAAAGGGACACTGGATTATTCTCTCTCTTTCTCTAAACAGAAGAAAGAACAGGTGAGGACAAGGCAAAAGGTGAAAGAGGCCTCCCCAGAAACTAAACTGTTGGCACCTGGCACTTGAACTCTCACCATCTAAAACCATGAGAAAATAATTTCTGTGGTTTAAACCACTCAGTCTGTGGTATTTTGTTATGGCAGCCTTAGATGACTAATACACTATCACTGTGTGCTTAAAGAAACCAGCTTCTTTCTTGCCAGCCCTCGATACACAGGTGTGCACAATAAGCATAGATACAGTGCTAGTTCCTTATTGCTTCACTACCATTTAATACAAACTTTTTGCTTAAAACAAGTGTGATTATCTCACACTTTCCGTGGATCAAGAGTGTGGGCCCAGCTTAGCTGGACCTTCTGCTCAGTCTCACAGGATTGCAATCAAGGGTTTGGCTGGAACTACAGTCACATCTGAGGTAAAAAGTCTTCTTCCAAGTCCAGAATTGGCAGAACTTATTTCCTTGCAGCTGCAGAATTAACAGTAGCTTTTTCAAGCTCTGCAGGAGAAATCTGAAGCTTCCAGTTTCCTATAAAGAACTAATCTCACTAGGTCAGGCTACTGCTATATTTTGGATCTGAAAAGCTTACCAATGGACCATGTGTTAAAGGCTTGGTCTCCAGAAAGGTTCTACTCAAAGGTGTTAGAACTTTGAGGAGTGGGCCTAGAGGGAGGTCTTTAGATCATCCAGAGTGCATCAGAAAAGGAACTCAGCCCCTTCCTCTTCCTCTCTTTTGCTTCCAAGTCATGAGTGGTTTTCTTCCACCATGAGCTTCTGCCATGATGCATTACCACAGATCCAAAGCAATAGGGCCAGTTGATCAAGGACTGAAGCCTCTAAAGTTATGAGCCAAAAGAAATATTTCCTTTTATGAGTTGATTATCTCAGGTGTTTGTTATGGTAATAGAAAACTAACACACCCACTCAGTAACTAATTATTTGAATCTGACTTTGATTGATTCAAAGTCAACTGCTTAAGGCCCTTAATTACATCTGCAAAAATATCTTCTTTAGAATTCATCATCTGCACAAATCCTTATCAAACTCAAGGGAAGGGCTTTATACAGATTGCATATACCAAGGGGTGAGAATCTTGAAGGGCATCCTAAGTGTCTGTTTATCATAGATAGGTTTCTTATTACTATTTAACACTAAAATGTAGGCCCAAAGCTTTGATATGTAGTCCCTGCTGCACTAAAGCTTAAAAAATGTGCAAATAAAAATACTTTTATGCACATAAATAGCAATGAATGGCCATAAGGATTATAAACAGTCAAGTTGGCAGGAGTTCTGAGAAGCTCTCTCTGTCTAGATTTAAGTCTTTAGAGAACAAAGTATCATCTAGACCTTTAAAGATAAACTGAAGTTAAATCAGATAATGAAACAAAACTGATTTTTAAACTGTGCAGGTGTATTTTGAGAGACTGATGTGCCTTTGCTATTGAAAAATAATACCGTTTTTAGAAAAAAAAGCATCAGAAGAAACGCTTGTTCTGTAAGTGTATAACATTTATTTTTCTTCATGTTGTCCTCTTTTATCTATAACATTTTAACTTAATTGAATCAATGTTTCTAAATATTCATTTACCATAACCTTTTTATTGCTTGCCTTCAGTCACCAGTCTCTATCATGCAGTCTTCTTAACTTGTTACTTGGATTGAGTGTTTTCATTTAGAAAATACATAACAAGGCCGAGAAATAAGTGTAGTTTACTATTACCATCATAGGACAAGCTGGTCATTCCCTCTTTCCAGTCCAAAATGTCTTTATTTGTAAACTTCCTTGCTTACCTAGATTTCTTTAGTACCTCAGGATAAACTATTTATCCTTTATTATTGTTATATATTTCTACAGTATTTAAGTTTTTTACTTTAAAACTTTCATCTAACTTATAATTACTTTTTGAAGAATTATCCACACTAGGTTTGAATATATCCATGGACATGGAGTGTATCTTCTTCACTGTTGGTGCCTAGCACCTGGCACTGTTATTTACTGACCAAATGAACAACAATTATGATCTTGTTAAGTTAAATTGCTCTTATTTCAATATGCCCAGTCAACATTTAAAATAATCAGATAGTGGTGAGGCTTATCAATGTTATGTAACTTGCACCAGTGATAAGTCTTACATGTGGTCTTTGTCCAATTTCTGTTACCAATAATACAATACCAAAGACTGTGAAAGTTATAAAGAAGTTTATTTTGTCTTATGGTTTTGGTCCAAAGTTGAGAGGTCTCATCTGGAAATGGCCTTCTTACTGGAAGAGAAGGCAACTCAGGCTATCATGTGGTTAGAGAAGGGAGAGCTAGACACCTATGCAACCTCCATTTGTTAGCAAACTTACTCCTGAGATAACCCATTAACTCATTAATCAATTAAGTACATGAACTGAGTAATTTATTCATGAGGGCAGATCCCTAACCACTTCTTGAAGGTTACATCTGGTTCCATTCCCTAATATATCATAACATTTCAACATGAATATCAGAGGGCAAACTATACTAAACCCATAGCACTACCCATTAGAATATTATAAAAACACTGATCTTGTTTTTTTTTAATAGACTGAGGACAAGTAATGGCAGTCCCATCTGCATAGCACATTGAGGTAGAAAGTCTTGGGGCCAAGTAGAATCCTTAAGGGTGCAAATTCAGGATGGTCAGAGGACTAACATCATAAGACAAGCCCTGCTCAGAAAAACTAAGTTGAATGCTAGCATAGTGGTAGTACCTGACAAATTCAGAAGGCAAGGTATGTATGAAAATGGGGAAATGTGCAGATCAGTAGTCAAATGTTAAATGGCAGTATGAAATCAACTGCAAGGAAAGGATTCAAAAGTGTGGTTTAGAACTAAGACTTTGAACAATAAGAGTAGACAAGAACTCTTGCTTTATATTCTGCCTTATATATGGTGTGCCCTTTGGAAGAATAGGGTGGGCTTGGTGACCTAAGGAATAACACAAAGTAGGGGAGTTTTCATGCCCTAAGTTTATCCCTTTTGTGGATATATAGGATAATATTCTCTGATATTTATAAAGCTCAACCTATAAATGAGCCATAATTATTTTATAATGTTGTTTCCTGTTGAAACTAAAACATTTCCCCATGGGTCAATGCTATGTGAAGGTTAATTAAACTTTTAAGATAATTCAAGAGCACTATACAGGATTTTCCCAAGACTATTACATAAATGTTTACATGGATATTTTAGGGAAATTGAGTGGATTTTATCTTTTTAGATTGCTTTATAGGAAATGGTTCAAATGTCAGTGTTGTGTTGACTGTTTCTCAGTCATAAAGAACTTAAATAGTTTTGCAATTAACATTGTTTTGTTTGAAAATTATATATATATATATATATATAAAATATATATAATATATATATATATATAATATATATAATATATATATATATAATATATATAATATATATAATATATATATATAATATATATATATATAATTTTCAAACAAAATTTCCCCATCTTGTGGGAGTAAATGCATTAATTTCCATTTTCCATTTTAAGCTTTTATTTGGTGCTAAAATTAGAACAACTTGTTCAAATCCTGTAGTTTTTATCTTAACTATTGCTAAACTCTTACTGAACATCTTGGCTTAACTTTAGTTTTGGAAAACTATCAAAATCTTTTTCTTCCTCATTAATTTCTTCAGATTCAATTTAATTTTCATTTTCTTCATTGGTGAGTTATTTCATTAGTCATCTCTTTTTCCAGATATACACCTTAATTTTTTTCTGCAGTGGCTCAGTTTAAATAGTAATTCCATGTTTTCTTATTTGGGAGCATTAAAACATGTGTGTGGTATAAGTTTGGTTACATATTAAACTATTACCTGACTCAGCTTCAGGACTATGAGGAAGCTTTTGAAGTTCCTCTCTTTTAACCCCTTTTAATTTACAGATGGAGAAAAGAAGTTCACAAAGTGTAAATAATGTGTTCAGTATCAAATGATGTTTTAAAGCTGAGACGTAACCTGAATTGGGATGTCATGAATGACTTTTTTGATACTACTTTACTTTAGCATTCAGATTTTAGGCTAGACTTCTTTCCTATGTCCAAAAGATGTCACATGTGCAATTTTCTTGCAAATATCATAATTAAAAAATATAAATATATTAACAGACTGTTTCCATGGAAAGGGCCATAAGCTTATGCATTTCCTCTCAAACATTAAACAGATTAGATTGTATTAATAGGACACTGAGACCATCAGCATCAGAGAACTTAGTTTTGAAGCCACCTTCCCTGAACGGTAGAGATGGTTCACAAACATTGCTTAGTAGTTTACACTCACAGGAAAAAAAAAAAAAGACTCAGCCGCATTAACTTGTAGAATGTGGTAATGTTGAGTTGGAGTAGGAAAATGTTGCACTGTGATTGAGATACTTCCACACTACAGAGGTTACTCAGATTTTAATCAGTCTTTCAACTAGCATTTTACTGAGTTCACATGGTCAGACAGGGATGGAAGGTGTGTTCTCTGCCTTCCATATGCTCTTAATTTGTGGTTAAAAGGAAGAGGTGATAGAAAGTTGGAGGGGAGGCTCTAGAAATCATTGGCCACTCCCTGGGACAGAAGGAAGAGCTCACACTATAGTGATGACCTCCTTCTCTCTTTGTGTTTCCATTCATCTGATTTTATTGTTCCTGTGCCATGTCTCCCTTTGCTGCCCACTGTCCTTGTTCTCTGATTGCTCCCATCTGCGCCAACCTTGTTGTAGTTCTAAAACTATTTATTATAATTGTTCCCTGGAAGAACTTGAGGTCCTATGCTGAGGAACTTCATATTTTCCAACAAAAGTAGTGTGAAAATTGCACATAAACAAGAATTATTGTTTGAGACAAGCTCATCCAAGACAAATCATCCACACTACCAATTTCTGGCACAGCCCTATCGCTAACCATCCATCTTATTCATACTTGAGGCTCAAGTGCCTGTCTTACCTCATGCTCCTTCCTTCCCTCCTTATTTTCTGACATTTTCAGTTCTTGCCAAATGTTTTTTGATTAGAGGTTGCATAAGTTGCTACCTGGTCTGTACTGGTACCCTCAATCAGCCTGTGTTTCATATTGAGTGCCAAAGCTCTATAATGGCAGATTGGAATGAGTGTATTTTCTGGTAAAAGTTTTATTGTTAATGCAACTGCTACTCAGACCTGGAATAACTAGTTAAAAGATGTAGGTCAGTTATTGAATTATGAATACAATTTGTCTTTAGCAAAATACAATTTCTTTATAATGGCATTGGGGCATACAGGAGAAAGACTGGGGATCTTCGATGTCAGAACTAAGTAATGGCTACAGTTTCATGTTCTCTCCCTTAGTTTAGAGGAAAATAATAATTGTCTACTTTCATGTGTTCCTGTTGTGGAGTTATGTGGAATATCACATTTAATCTTCATAGTAATACTTTGAAGTAGATTACTGTATTCCCATTTCATAGATGTGGAGTCTGAAGCTTGTTGAGTTTATAGTAAATGCCTAGCCTTGTCACAACTATTAGGTGTCAGTTTAAGGATTGAACCCAGGTCTGTCTGTCTCCAAGGCTTGAGCTCTTAATCACTGTATTTTAATGGGGCTCACTATTTCTCTTTTTGGAAATGAGTTTTATGCTCTTCTTATCTCTTTTCATTCAAACCATGGGAAACTTATTTATTTTATGTCTCGAACACACATTCTGGTAAAAGGATCCCAAGTTACTTCACGGGAATGAGCACTCACTATTAACTTCATTTTTTCAACAGAGCATTAGGTTAAATGACCTTCCAAAACTTTTCCACCTCTCAAAGCCTGTGATTCCGGAGCAGGGTCTTACTCTTTGGAGAAATAGTCTATCCAAAGAGTGCCCCACCCCAAAATGGGAAGTATGTGAGGGTCTCCCAATGTATTAAAAAAGCCAGAATTATACCCTGACCCAGTGGGAAACAGTACATTAGCTCCCATTTTATGTCAGGCAGACCTAGGTTCAATACCCTGATGTGCCACTTATAGCTGCATAGTCTCAGATAAGAAATCTTATTTCTTAGAGCCTAATATCCTTTTCTGAAAAATGACAATAAAAGGACATTTCTCAGAATTGAGATAGCATTGGTAATAGTACTGAATTCAAACTCTTTCACTCTGGACATTGTGCTTCCTATCATTCTAATTTGACTATTCACTTGACTGTTTCAGTCTTAATTTTTTTAAGATGAAGCTCATTTCTTAAAATACCATTACTTTGAAGTATCATGATCATTGCAATTAAGGTAAGGTATATATTTTCAGAAACAAAGGCTTTCTTAACCAATGGACAACTTGTAGAAATTCAAAATGATGGGTGACTTCACAGATAATAAAATTCAGACTTACTATTTTTCACATCAGCACTGAAGTCTGCTCAGGAAGCTAAATGAATTACACAGCAAATTGATACAGTCAAGGCCAGACCATCTTTCTCCTAATTCCAGGCCCAATATTTTTGCTGCAGAATGCTGATGAGCTCAAAGTAAGGATTAAAGTTAGAAGGAAGGCTATTTAAACCACATTATAAATATGACATTTATATGTACTTTATTTCTGTTTGCATCCAAGTAGTTGTTTGCACATTAAATATTGTTGGAAGTAAAAAATTAGGGCAAAAAGGGAACCTAAACAAAAACTTAGATTATGGAATCCACCAGACCTGCATTTAAGAAATGTTTTGGTTATATCACCTTGACATTTAAAGAGTCTCAGTTTCCTTATCTGGGGAATAATGATCATACTTTTCAAGTTGTTAGAAGTATTAAATGAGATATTATATTCAAAGCATTCAGTGGAGTGATAGCACACAGTCATTTTATCATAAGTGCTTTTAGTGGTAATGATATTAGCATAAAGCCAATAAGAACCACCTCGGTCATCACTGTAAGTAACTACCTCATCCTAGCATGAATTCACGTTAGCGGAATCAAAAAATTTTATGATTCTGATTTCTTTTTTATTTTATTTTATTTTTTATTGGTTGTTCAAAACATTACAAAGCTCTTGACATATCATATTTCATACATTAGATTTAAGTGGGTTATGAACTCCCATTTTTACCCCAAATACAGATTGCAGAATCACATCGGTTACACATCCACATTTTTACATAATGCCATATTAGTAACTGTTGTATTCTGCTACCTTTCCTATCCTCTACTATCCCCCCTCCCCTCCCCTCCCATCTTCTCTCTCTACCTCATCTACTGTAATTCATTTCTCTCCTTGTTTTTTTCCCATTCCCCTCACAACCTCTTATATGTAATTTTGTATAACAATGAGGGTCTCCTTCCATTCCCATGCAATTTCTCCTTTCTCTCCCTTTCCCTCCCACCTCATGTCTCTGTTTAATGTTAATCTTTTCCTCCTGATCTTCCTCCCTGCTCTGTTCTTAGTTGCTCTCATTATATCAAAGAAGACATTTGGCATTTGTTTTTAGGGATTGGCTAGCTTCACTTGGCATAATCTGCTCTAGTGCCATCCATTTCCCTGCAAATTCCATGATTTTGTCATTTTTTAGTGCTGCGTAATACTCCATTGTGTATAAATGCCACATTTTTTTTATCCATTCATCTATTGAAGGGCATCTGAGTTGGTTCCATAGTCTAGCTATTGTGAATTGTGCTGCTATGAACATTGATGTGGCAGTATCCCTGTAGTACACTCTTTTAAGATCTTCAGGGAATAGTCCGAGAAGGGCAATAGCTGGGTCAAATGGTGGTTCCATTCCCAGCTTTCCCAGGAAACTCCATACTGCTTTCCAAATTGGCCGCACCAATTTGCAGTCCCACCAGCAATGTACAAGAGTACCCTTTTCCCCACATCCTCGCCAGCACTTGTTGTTGTTTGACTTCATAATGGCTGCCAATCTTACTGGAGTGAGATGGTATCTTAGGGTGGTTTTGATGATTCTAATTTCTAATGAAAGTCAGTAGATTTTAGGATCAAAGAGATGCACTGCATTTTGAGGTAGGTAAGATGACCTTTGACTATAAACTTTTCCTGCCACTGATTTAGGGAACTTTCCATAAGTACCCAGAGAGAGCTGAGTAGTGAACCAGTGCTTAAAGTTACAGTGCATGGGATTTTCCAAAATATGACCAGAGAAGAAGTGCTATTTTTACTAGAAAGACATTTGTATTTCTGTGGCCTTAGGTTATCTATGGGCTAAGAAATAATTTAGAAAGATATTAATGTCAAATAATGACAATACTGTAAAAGACTGAATAAAACTAGAATTATAAACAATTACCATTTGTCAATTCTTCTTTTTAAAGGGCTTTAGTAATGTCAAGGATAGGTTTGAGCAAGAATGTGTACTGTTGTTTTTAATAAAGACTTTGGCTAAAGGAGCTGGTTTGATATAATGATAAAAAACATTAGGGAAAACATTATCTTAGTTTTTTCATTTTTGTCTTGAATAATTATTGAGATGCATTTTTCTTATCATGATATTTTTGAATCATAAAAATCTGAAAAATTAAAAATAATCAATTCCTCTTAATTCTGTTACACTCTCCAATCTCAGAAATGCAGGATTTGCTGTTTTTTTTTCACTTATTTTTTTTTCTTTTTTTAATTTTTATTGGTTGTTCACAACATTACAAAGCTCTTGACATATCATATTTCATACATTAGATTGAAGTGGGTTATGAACTCCCAATTTTACCCCAAATGCAGATTGCAGAATCACGTCGGTTACACATCCACAATTTTACATAATGCCCAGTTAGTAATTGTTGTATTCTGCTACCTTTCCTATCCCCTACTATCCCCCCTCCCCTCCCCTCCCATCTTCTCTCTCTACCCCATCTACTGTAATTCATTTCTCTCCTTGTTTATTTTCCCATTCCCCTCACAACCTCTTATATGTAATTTTGTATAGCAATGAGGGTCTCCCTTCATTTCCATGCAATTTCCCTTTTCTCTCCCTTTCCCTCCAAGTGAAAAGTCTCCTAACAAATCATAAATTCCACAGTTCATCTTATATCAAGAAATCTAGAATCTTTGGGAGCCAGACCTTACAAAAGCAAAAGCCTCTTCATATCTATTTGCAAATAATCTCTTTAATTACTGGTATTAACTGCATTGGTGAGAAAGTATTTATTATTTAGAAATGTTTTTATTAAGTTGCTGAGGGCTTTGCTGAGTTTCTGAGGTTGGCCTACAACTTGTGATCCTCTTGCCTCAGCCTCCAAATCACTGGGATTACAGGGGTAAACCACGGCCTGGCTTTCAATCATTTGATTCTTTTAGTCCAGTTAATAACAGTATGTGGAAGGAATGGGAAGATATGCTGAACAGGAAGCACGCTCAATGCAAATTTTGTAAATTAATTCAATATGGAATCTTAGAATCAGTTCCTGGAGCCCAATATGATTAGACACTGTAAAAACACTTTGTTGAAATATAATAATGGATTTGTAGAAAATGGCATATATTTGACCATTTGTTTCTTTCATCTCTGTCAATACTTTTAGTCTTAAATATTTTAGTATATTCTAATAATATAATTTTTCACACTTGAATTGAAAAAAGCTACAAGTTCAGAAAAAACACAGAGAGATGAATTAAGTGACACATGACCAATGTCCAGAACAGATATTTCTCACCTTAATCATATAATCCCAAACTAAAGAGCAAACAGAAATCTAAGAAATAGGAAAGAACTTTGAATCAATCACTCTAAAAGAAGACATGTCTATCTTGGGAAAGGTCCCAGACCCCTTCAGAAAGGTTCATATATCTATGTGTCCGTCTGCACACATTTCTCATATCTGTCTTTCTGTCCAGAACAATACTGTCCCTGCTTGCCTGTTGGGTCCTAATTGTTTTTACTGCTGTGTAAATATTTCAGAATTTGGAATATTTCCACTTGCAATCATGTCATCTTTAAGAAATTTGAGCAAGCGAAGAGTACATGTTATCTTTAGTTGTGATGAGTTGATTCATTGCCGGATGCTAGTTAGCCAAAGATAGAAGCAATTTTTATGCTATTAATCACATTTCCCGCAAACTCTATAGCAATTTTAAAAAAGGAAAGTTATAACAAACATTTCATCCCTTATTGTCATCTTAATGTTTGAAGAGTGTCTCATGCTTCTTAGAGGGAGGCTAGTACCTACACACAGTGCAGATCTGTAAAAATGAAGCAGCTGCTGTGTGTGCAACTTGAAGGGAAATCATTTTACACCAGTAGGGAAATTCACATAAGATTTGAGTATTTTTTTAAAGTAGAAAATAATCTCCTTATTTTTGTGGTTTGTCTTATACAATAAACTTGAAGTTGGGGAGAAGAGATTGTGCCCTGCATGTTGGAATCTGTGAGGCAGAGCTCAGCCAGGCTATGAGCTGGGCCATGAGCCTCTTTTCTGACCTTGTGTCAACCTTGCACAAGAGTTGGACTGATGTAGTGATCTTCTGTGAAGTGGAAAAATGAATTACATTTACTTGGGAACTGTTTATAGAGTGTTCATCATGAGTCACAAACTATGTTAGGCACTGAGGATATAAAGATGTATAAGATGACCTTCATAGCACCCTATATATCACACCTTTAGGAGCAAGGATGATAAATGAAGATACACATGTCCCTTCCACATGGTAAAGGCAAGTGGCATCCCTAGGGCCTTGTCTATACTCTTTTTTTCTACCAGTTCAGTGTTGCTGGATGAAATGCTTTACCTTCTAAGCCTGTTTTTTTTTTTTAATTGAAAAATGGATTGGCAATGATAATACTTCTTTAAGAAGTTGTCACTAAGGTCAAATAAGAACAAAATAAAATTATCTCATAAATAGTAAAGTGCTAAACATATGAATAATTTTAGGAAGGAAATTTGGCATAGTAGATGAGACATGAGTTTGGAGGTCACTGAACTCAGTTTAAATCTCTGTTCTACAACTTAAAATTTAGTTGAAATTGAGTTGTTATGAAGAGTAAGTAAATAATTTATTCATATATTTATATATCCATCCATTCATTCATTTAACAAAGTTATTAAATACTTACATGCCAGGTACTCTTCTGGAACTGAACGCAGAAAACTCTAGTCTGCAGAGTTTTCAGCCTACTTCAGCCTTTGCTGGCTATGCAATCTTTATTGCAATTACTCAACTCTACTGTACTGGGTGAAAACAGCCATAGAGAATGGATAAACAAGTGAGTTTGCTGTGTTTTGATATACCTTTGTTTCCAAAATCATAGGGTGAACTGGGTTGGCCTGTGGGCTATAGTTTGCTACCCCTACCTGTTATAAATGGTAATCATAGCCCTTAATCCCATGCTGATTTTCTTTCTTTGGGCGTGATACACAAAACATAAGTCAACAAAGATGCCCAATAACTGCTAGTGCCATTTCTCTGTTCAATTATAGAAATGACTTTTGTCCCTTCTAGTGACATAGAGCAGGAACTTGGTGAATGTTTACAAAATTCATCTCTACAGAGACATTTTCTTCTTGTTCTCTGGTTTCTGCATTCTTTTTTTTTTTTTTTTTTTTTTTTTTAGTGTTGGAGACACAGTTGGTAATTAGCAAATAAACAAATAAATAAGGCAAATTTGCAAATTTTTATTTACAAATTGCATGCCTCAACAAGATTTCAAGGCCAAACATATTGCTAAGTGTCTGCCTTTTGGGAGTCATTTATTATTTTCCAAACTTTTGTGGGAAGCATTTGGTATACATTGACTCCAAAGTGAACTCTAATTCTGCAACAGTTCTGCACTAGTCACACTCCCTGCTGCACCAGTCACACTCTAGGAAAAAAGTCAAGTTGTCAGCCCCAGGCCTTGGAGAGCTCCTCCTGGTCTCCTGCAAAGGTTCAAAAAGCCTTATCACAGAGGCCCATGCTTTTATCCTTAAAGCTTCTTTTCAACTACAAGGAAGAACTATCATATGCATTGAAATTTATTTCCATGCTGTATTTTGTAGCAGGATATGTTTCTGAGCTCTTTGCTGGTTTGAAAAACTATAAGAATAAAGAAATCACAGAGTCTCAGATTCTGTAACTGCCACCTTTTCCAACTATGCTGGATCTCATATGATTGCTTTCTCCTCTTCAAGAGATCCATGGACGTGTGGTGGTTATGCAGGAATAGTTATAACACTCCACGCCCCGCCCCCCCAATTACATGGACAAAAGACTGAAAATGTTTTCATGAATCACTTAGTATGATAAAATTGCTATCTTGAGACTATATCAATATCATTCATTCCTAAATTATGGAAAAAATTTTCTAGAGTGGTTGATGATTATATTGGTTTGGGAGTTTAGAAATTGGGAAGTGTTTTAAATGGAATTAATTTTAATTTGAAAATAAATTACTAGATTGTTTTTGATTTATATGATCAATAATATTTTTAGACTTTAGCACATAATCATATATTATCGAATCACATGTATATTGTCTACTATGTCTTGGGCATATTTTACCCTCCTAATCATACTATGAGCTCAGTGATATTGATATTCCTGAGAATATAACTGGAGGAGAAAAATCTTCTAAAAATGAAATACAGTCACAAGAATCTTGATGAATCTTGATGTCAGGCACTCTGAATCCAAAGGGAGAGGTAGTCTATGATTTATAAAGCTATTTCTCTCTCATAGTTCTCATAATATAGTGGAACAGGGATTGAATCCTCAGCAGGATTACTACTTGAATACAGAATTGCTTATATATAAATGCACAATATGAATGTCAGTCTATTTTAGGTAATAACAATGTATAGCAGGATTTTTCTAGGAAACCCCTCTAATGTTGTCCACAATTGCAATAGCCCATTAATGTCTGAATTATGTTTCATGGAAATCAGTTTTGAAGGTTATAATTTCACTGTTTCTCTGAATCTATTTGATAACAAGCCATACCATAGATACTCTCTGGGAAGTATTTGAAGAATTCATCTGTGAGTTCTTAGATGAGAGTTTCTCTAGAAGAGCATCAGGAAAAATTGCACGTTTTCTATGACTTGGCTCATATTCATATTTGCAAATATTAAAAATGGTGAAAATATGAAGATGGGAAGATAAGCAAACAATGTCTAGACTTGGAATGAATATTGTCCAAAATCACAAGATTATTATGATTTTTTTATGAAAAAAATAAAACAACAGAATTGAGTGAGTTGAGAACAAGTCCAAAGTCCAATCTTGGCCTTTAAAGACCTCCAGATCTCACCCCAACTAGATATTGACCTCTTTTTCTCCAGTCCTCCCGGCTGCTGGCTCCACACTGGCCCCTGTTGCTGTCTTCCTGGCTGGTGCTTTGGCGTACTTCCCTCTGCCCTGTGGTGTCCCTGCTCCAGCAGCTCCACGGGATCACTCCCATACTTCCTTCAGGTCTCCGCTCAGTTGTAATCAATCAGAGCTGATTAGAGCAGCCTTCCCATTCTACCCTGGACTGTCCCCAACCCCAGGTCCCTCGTTTCATAATCTTTATTATCATCTGGCATGTATCTTGTGCTTACTTGTTTACTGTATATTTCTGTTACTAGGGAGCAAGCTGAATGAGTAAGGGGACATTTTTTGTTCATTGATGTATCCTCCACACTAGAAGTGTCTGGGGACCTAATAAATATTTGTTGAGTGAATGAACCAAGGATAAAAGGGGAGAAATTCAAATGCATACCATATTCTTGCAGTTGCTGAGACTGTTGAGAACTGTAACAGTGACCACTGGGTGGCCACAGCTGCCTTCCCCATCCATTTGGAGTAACACTCCCTGCTGACCATGCTATGTCAGGGAGCTGTGTATGCCACCATTCTTCTGAGTGAAGGCCTGCCAATTGTTTGACTGGGTTCTACTTGCCCAAGGACAATGAGTCTTTAAAAGACCTGCCCCATTATGTTTCCTAAGTCCCTCATTGATTTATTGAACATTTACTGAGCACCTATTGTATTCCAAGACTTAAGGACAGACATGAGTGCTCTAGGGACCCTGCTCCAAGGAATTAGCTCAGGTCTCTCGGAGCAGCAAGTGAAAAGAAAGTCACATTGTTTGCTAATTAGTGCTCTGCCTTAGAACTGGAGGTTTTTATAGTGGGCAGGAAAGGCACCCCACCTAGCCAGTGGCCAGTGTGGGAGAACATGCTTCCAAAACAGAATGACAAAATTTTGAAGGAAAGAAAAGATCATTTTGTGGAAGTGGTGAAAGTCTTTCCAGGAAGAGGAAAGAGCTGAGAGAATTTGGCACAATTGAAACTAACTGAATTATTGTGCCTGGAGGAAGAAGAACTAGGTGAGAGAAGGAAGACATAAAGCTGTGCTTCGTACTGCAGGGAAGAATTAAACTTTTCTTTTTTTTTTTTTTTTTTTTTTTTTTAACTAGTTATATATTTATTTCAACTAGTTTAAGAAAAAATAATTAGCCCATCAAAGCTATGAACTCATAGATAAAGCTAATCTGGGAGGAGCGAACAATTTTATTCAGATCAAACCGTGTAATATGATGTATTAAGAACTATGTAATGTTATGAACGACCAATAAAAAAAAAAAAAAAACTTTTCTAAAGCAGAAAACATATCAAAGGAATGTTGGGTGACCTGGCCTGCTATTGTTTCTTTGTGATTCAGGAAGCAAAACACACAAAACACTCAACTGCAGTAATTTATCATTCTATACTCATTCTCTGAGCTTTATCTTGAATATTTGCTATGTGCCAGGTACTATGTTTATATTCTAGTGTAAGGGACCGGGCGAATGACGGAGGAAGAGACCACCAAGAGACCATCTCATGCAACAGCAAAAGGGGTTTATTGAAGATCCAGCGCACTGGGGCTCCGTGCTCACTCAAGAAGGGAGAGCGGCCCAGAGCCCTGAGCAGGGGTTAAGCAGTGCTTAAGTACACTTTTTGGAGTGGGCTGGGGCTTTGCATACATCAGAGCAAATCATCATGAGGCGCGGGAAAATCGAACAACAACTCTCAAACATGATTAGTACATTCATTGGCGGGAACAGGTCGGGCGGGGGTTATAGGTCAGTCCTAAAGCGGGGTATACATTCAAACTGATTGGTTTAGGCCCTGAGGTGCCTACATGCTGAGCTGCACTGGGTCCAAGTTGTTAAGCAACTAAGTGGTCAGGGGGGATTCCTACACATATCTAATGGGCAGTCCCGGGAATTGTCTTAACAGCTACAGGAATTTCAGGCTTTGAGTGTAGCTTAAAAACTTAACAATACCTGGTCCTTTACATTTTAACTTCAGTTTCTTTTACTCTTTCACTAGAAGTACAGAATTAAAATGAATGCTTGGTGCTAGAAATATTGGACTAAAATACTTTTCTTGTCAATCAGTTCATATCTAGGAGGCTAGAAATGCAATTAAGATATAAACGCATTATAAGCTGGCTTCATAGATGTGAAACCAGGGCCCTTTGCTCAAAAGGATTCCACCCTTGGTTTAATGCCCAGTTATTATTGCCTTTAAGTTTTAATTTTTGAACAAGTAGTCTCAAATTTTTCTTTCTTTCTTTCTTTTTTCTTTACTTTCTTTTTTTTTTTTTTTTTGCCATGGGTTCTGCATCTGAAGTGAAATTGTCAAGTTAATCTAGAGCAATGAATTTAAACAATGACCTAAGGGCCAAATTCAGCACCCCCTCTTACTTTTGCATGGTCGGTGAGCTATGAATAGGTTTTACATCCTAAATAAAATAAAATAAAAAAGAAAAATCAAAAGCCTTTATCATTTCATTACATTAAAATTATTTGAAGTTCATCTTTGTGTCCATAAAATATTTTACTGGTACACAGCCATGTTTTTGTTTTAGTCTCATTAGTGCCTGTATTCCTGGCACTGTGGTACAATTTTAATAGACTATGTGATTGCAAAGCCTAAAATATTGAATATATGAACCTTACATCAAAAAGTTTGCTGATCTCTGTTCTAGAAGATAATCTTCTATTTTAATTAATAGACTAGTTAGTTTGACTACTTTTCCATTTTCTGTTAGAGTTGTAACTTAATTTTAATTTTCTTTCTGTCTCTAAACAGTGTAAGCTTTGAGTGCTCCTTTGGATTCCCAGGTATGGAGAGATGGTACCTGATATACACTAGTCACTCCAAAATATTTAATGGAAATTCAATCTTGTGAGATGACTGAGATGTTCATCTTCTCTTTCCTGTTTTATTTCAGCTTCTTAAAGCAGTGAAATTACAGGAGAAATCTGCATTAATAAGGTTTTTTGGACAGTGCTCTGGCTATAAGATATGTCATGCTCATGCTCCATAAACGTTTATGACAATGAACTGGATGCACACTAGTTGCTACTTAGCTTAGCATTGCTACTATCTGCTGACATCTTTTACAAGCAGGATCTTCATCAGCTTATAAATTCTTCAATTTTGTTTGCGAGTTTTAAGATGAAAGAATGATGATAACAGGCAATTTTTTTTAAAAAAATTTGCTTTTGCATTTGTTGTTCAAATAGTCTTAATTGCTTTATTACACCACTCACTGTTTCTTAATAAAGTCACATGAGAATTTACCTTTAGAATTTAGAGATCCATACACAAGATAAAACATAACTATTGTCTGTCTTCTCTGTTGAAATGATTCCTTTCAGATGACAAATCTAGGTTCATTTTGCCCTGGCATCCTGGAAAAGCATTTCAAATGCAGTTAGTCCAGGATAATTGTGATCTTTTTTCCTTTGGTTCTAATATCCTATTTCTAGTTTTCTATTGTAACCTTCTTTATGTTCTTATGTACAACAGATGGACTAAAATGAACTTAACATAGGCTGGGGAATGTGGCAACTAACTGGCAGAGTGTGTACCTAGCATGAGCAAAACCCTGGATTTGATCTCCAGAACTAAGATTTTAAAAAGGCTTAACATGCTCAGTCATTTTAGAACTATTCTACTGTATTATAAAACTAAATGCAAAATTATATGACTTATGATTAAACTGAAAAATCAAAGCAAAAATAATAAAAACAAGTACATGCAATGTCTTCCTCCTAAAGCCTAGAGAATTTAGTGCATCAAAGTTGTCTACACATCTTGTTTATATGCTTGTAACTTCCAAAACTGTATATTTTCAGACCTGATTGCAAAAGTAGTGTATCCAATTATTATATAATATCTCCACTGGCTACTTAATAAATAGTTGAAACTTAACAAACCTCAAACTGAACTCCTATTTTTCCCTCTAGGGTTACTTCTCCTCTAGTGCTCCCAGTCTCAATGATATTGTCCCAACAGCTGCTCAAAGCCTAGAGTTTCTTTTGACTTTTTCTTTTTCTGTTACCACTAACTTCTCCCTTCTAATCCCTGAGCAAGTGTTTAGCTCTACTTACAAATTATGGCCAATATATCCTCTTTTCTCTAGCCTGCACATTGCCTGCTGAACCACAGGGATCCCTTGTGTCTTCTCTCAGTTGTGGCCAGGGCTTCCTGAGGCTTTCAGCTTTTGCATGACAGGCAGAATGATATTTTATTTTATTATGAAATATTGTGAACAGGCAAAAACTGTGGATAATATAGAAATATAGTAAAGAAAACAGGCTAATACAGAGTCTGAGCCCAAGATCAAACATCTATAATTAAGTGATGCAGATTAAATAGTTGAATGATTACCTGTATTTGGAAGATAGCAGTCAAAGGACATAATGCTTGAGGGAAGACTATCTGATAACTTGATTAGTGATTCACTTACAGGTGAAATGGCCTGCAAACTGAAAGCGTGTAACATTTCAATGCAGGTGATAATGGCTTAATGTGGCTAGCAAATGAGGCTTATGGGAATCTGACAAGGGTGGATATGAGAAAAGGTAAGGTATAGACCAAACATAGAAAAATATATTGTTGGATTTTCCTTAGTGTAATTTTTGACCCCCTAAATATCCCCTATTTTATGGCTTTTTGTCAAATCAATAGCCTAATTCAGAATTTCCAGTGTCCAATTTTCTTCTTTTTCTTTTTTCATAAGTAAAAATTACCTTTAAAACCCTTGAGAGAATGGGTTTGGTCTGCTTTGTCACTTTTATATACCCAGTTTTAGGGTAATGTTTCTTGTTAGGAGCTAAAATATTTGGGGTAGGTAAAAAGATGGTTTTATTTGTTTTTGTTCATTGATTAAGGAAATAGACAATGAACTTATTTATATTGGGTATGTCGTAGGGATTGGCCCTTGTCTAAAAGGACGTGTCCTGTAGTAAAGATGAAGAGCTTAAAGAGATAACTCCACATTAGATATCATTGCTGCAGTGTCTAGAGGTGTTAGAAGGACCAAGATGAGCAGCTAACCCTTCTCAGGGTCAGGGGAAAGTGATATGTCAGATTCTTCCTGGTGAAACTGTTAACTGGATCTTTGTGTTGAGTAATAATTAAGAATTAATTCAGAGAAGAAGAAATAACATTACAAGTATAAAAACAGCATGATGAATAAATGAAATCTAGAAATAATTCAGTATTGCTAAGACATAAAGTGTAAATAAAGTTGAAGAGAGGAGTGTGATCTCATTGATGGAAGGTCTTGCCAGCCATGCCAAGGAGTTTGGAGCATTAAGGAGCCACTGAAGGGACTTTTCAGAGGATAACAAAATAAGATATATTTTAAAAGATTACTTCTGGGGATATAAGACAATGGTTGAAATGGAAATTTTCAATTCTGTTTAGGATGTAGAAATTTTCAAGGGGTCACTATTTCCACCCTAACAAGAGGAAAAACAAAACAAAACAAAACAGAAAAGTCATACAACCATAGTTATTTAAAGCCTAACAAGCTAGAAATACAAAGAAACGAGCTAGGAATACATGGGAGCCAAATTCCACAAAGAGATAAGCCTTAGCTAGGAGAGAGGAAAGTCATGGCTACCCTATAACTTTGTAGAAAGGTGGAAGGGGACATGAAGACATTATAAACACAAATGAAGAGAAGCAAGAAATATAATGAACTCTTAATGGAGACATGCTACATGTGGCCTGGCACATAGACTGAAAAACTTAAACTTTGAACTCCAGTCAGAGAATAAGTCTCTATCTACCCACCAGCCTTTCCTATGTGCATTCATGGATTAGGTTAGCCGAGTGTCACAGAACTGAATAGGATTCCTTGTGGCATATACTTTAATCCTCATGTACAATAGTTCACAAAGGCTGGGGGTTCAAGTAGGCAGACAATAAGATTTCTCCAGAGAATACAGAGCTTTTATTAAGTGCAAGGTAGAGGACTTGAGAAAACTGTGAGTGGGGCAGGAGAGCTGAGAGAGCCCCTTCTGCAGTGAAACAGGCCTCACAAAAAACACTACAGAGATCACTGAAGGCTGTAAGGAGGGAATCAAGGCAGAAGGGATATGTTAAGGCACAAAATTCCAGAACAGGAGCCCAGAATACTAGAGAAATCAGTGACTTAGAAAGTAGCAAACCAGTTTTAAAATAGAGAGAGACCCTTCTGGTTTAGTAATATGAAGCCTGGACTATAAAGCTTCAAGTGTCTTCAGAGGCTGAACATGCTCAGATTCCATGTCATATTGAAGACAAAGTCCTGATCCTGACTTCCCATCATCTGAAGCTAGTAGAAAACTATGTAACCAAATCTGCAACAAAATCCAGATGCAGATCAACTAGATTGTCTTAGCCTCCCCTGCTTCCTATCAAGCATACAAACACACTATGAATAGACAGAGGGAGAGCATACACTTTTCTGGGGCAAATGTTATTGACTCTGTTGGTCTTTTATACACAATATTTGTCATACAATAAAAGTGTTAAAAAATGCAAAGAAGCATGGTAATGTGTTAAGAGAAATAAAGAAAAGTAGAGCAAACACACAGATGACTTGTGTTATCATAAATACTCTTTATGATATCATTATTATTTAGAACAGCTGTGGTTCTAAAGATATTTATTTACAGATATACAGGAAAAAGCAAATCTACAAGCATATGTCAAATTTAAGGTGGGAAATAGAAGTTAAATAAAATCAAATGGAAATGTAAGGATTAAAAATATTATGTCAGAATTGAATAATTTATTCACTAACATTAAGAATAGTCTAGACCCACTAGAATGAGAAGGATAGTAAACTTAAAGACAGGGCAACAGAAATTATCCAAACAAAAAAGGCACAAAAAGAAAAATGATTGAAGAAATGAATTATGACATTTAGAATGTGTGGGATAATATAAAATCCTCTAATTTGGTTTGATTAAAGTCAAGGAAGAAAGAAAAAATAAAATGGAAAAATAAATAGTGAAGATATTACAGCCACAGTTATCCAAAATTGATAATAGATATCAACCCACAGGCCCAAGTGGATACTGGAACACTGTATGGCATGAATATGAAAACCATACCAAGGAAGATCATAGTCAAACAGTTGGAAAACAAAGTTCAACACAAAATCTTTAAAACAACTATCGTGGGGAGGGCTACACTATGTAAATGAGAACAAAAATAAAAATGACACTTGGCTTCTCATCAGAGCACAATAAAACAGATTTAAAGGGCTGACAGTAAAAAAAGGTCACTTTAGAATCATATAATATTTAGTTTGGAATATAATTTGTAAGCAAAAATATCCTTCGAAACTGACTCAACATAAAGACCATTTCAAATAGACCATTACTTATTGTTTTCCTGCAGACCTGAGCTATGAGAAATACTTAAAGTTGTTTTTCAGACTGAAGTGAATGATACTCTAGAGACACCAGAACCTGTGGGAAGGAATATAAAGGAAAACGTATTTTCAAAAAGGTATTTCGGAGAATGATATTTGTGTACTTGTGCTTATACACACAGAAAGATGAATCAAACTTGTTCATTTTGAATATAAAGACATAAGTTGAAAGAAGAGGGGGAGGAGATCTAACATGAAAATGATAAACATAAAGCTGGTGAAAACATACTAATCACAAAAATGGGCATCAAGAATAGTATCTCTACTAGAAATAAGGAGAGAAATTTTATTTTCTCTTTATGAATAAAGAACCAATTCCTTAAGAAGGTGATAGGGTTATTAAATAAGCATGACTTGATAACAGAGCTTTAAAATCTGTAACAAGTTGAATATGTAGTTCAGTGGTAGAACACTTGTCTTGCATACAAAGAGTCCTGAGTTCAGTAATAAAAGTAATAAAAAATAAAATAAAATGAAGTGTGATAAAACAATTGTTATTATTAATTAGAATTTAGAGTTGGAGAGTTTTAAGACCCTTTTCAGATATTGATAGAACAAAATGAAATAAAAATAAGTATATGTGACCATAATTAACATAGGGAATGATAGCCAACAGTTAAAGAATGCATGCTGTTTTGAAGTTCACATGGAATATTTAGTATATACAGGGTTATGAAACAAATCAAAATAAATTTAAAGGAACTGAAATCATACAGGATATAATTTGGGCTATAAAGTTAATACATTAGAATAAATTGCCATGAGATAATGGAATATCTAGAAAAGTCCCTAACCAAAAAGAAAGAAAGAAAGAAAGAAAGAAAGAGAGAAAGAAAGAAAGAAAGAAAGAAAGAAAGAAAGAAAGAACGAACAAGGAAGGGAGAGGGATAGAGAGAAAGTAAAAAAAAGTTGGAGGACTTACTCTATCTGGTTGCACTACGAAGCTACCATAAACAAAAGAATATTGCTATCAGCATAAGTTCAAAAATATATCAGTAAGTCAGAAATACACTCACACATATGTAATCTATTGATTTTTGACAAAGGAACCAAGTTAATCCAAAGGAGGAAAATAGTGTATTTTTTACATATGGTCCTAAAAAATTGATTATCCATACCACATAGAAAAACTTAAGTTCAACTGTAGCCTCACATCACAGGATAACAAAAATTAGTTTAAAATGAATTAAAATTCTATGAGAAAATGTACAGCCTTTTCAACTTTGTGATTATGATATAGGAGGATATCTTTGCTGTCTTAGGGTAGTAACTGTTTTTTTTTAGAATGCAAAATGCATGAAACAAAGCAAATATAACTAGAAATTGTAATTCTTTAAAATCAATTTTCCATTAGTGGGAAGAACCCAATAAATAAATAAATAAGCTACTAAACTGTGAGAAAAATATAATAAATTTATTTGGCTCAGAATTTGTATCTAAGATAAGCAAAGAACTCCTACAGATAATTAAAAGACAAACAAATAATAAGAGAGAATAGATATTTTAAAGAAGACTTACAGAGCAGGGGCTGTAGGTCAGTGGTAGAATACCTGTCTTGCATGTGAGATCTGGGTTTGATCTGGCACTGGGTTTGATCCTTAGCACCACATAATAAATAAATAAATAAACAATCAAACAAATAAATAAATAAACAAATAAATAGAGATATTTAAAAAACAAAAAGAAAAAAAAAGACTTACAGATGTTCAGTAAACATGGTAAAATGTGCTAATGAAAAATTAGAACTATAAGGTATTTCCATCTACTGGTGTATTGAAGCTGCAAACAACAGAAAATATTAAATGTTGATAATAGTATGTGTACCTGAAATTACCATGTATTGCTGGTTGAAGTGTAACAGGATTCTACTACTTGGTTTAACAGGCAATTTCTTATAACCCGAAGAACCCATTTACTATATGAATGAGTACTCCTTTTTTATCCCTGGTATTTAACCAAGAAAAACAAAACTATCTTCACAAAAGACTTGCACAGAAAATACTGTTGCAGTATTTCAGGCCAGAGGTAAGGAGCTCCTGGACCAAGGAAGTGGATGATAAGAAGGAGACAGGAATTTATTCTCTCTGAAGTCTGGAACTTCTCAAGCCACAGTCAGTATAGGTTATTTGGAGACTTGTGATGGAATAACAAAAGCTAAAGATTAATATAGAATATGCTAGATTTGATCTGGCCCTTTTTCTGATCACAGGAGATTTAGGTGACTGGATGTAGTGAAGCTTTGCTAGATTTTTCTAATGTCCATCCATAGATTGCATAGGTTTAGCCACCTATGTTTTAGCCTTTCCTTATGTGCTTGGGTGAAGAGATTCCTATGCTAGGAGCCTCAATTTCTTCATGTGTAAAATGGGGACACTAATAATAGTGTCCTTTGTGATAATAGCACTATGGTAGTTGAATGAGTTAAAAAGCAATGCAGTCAGTGTAACTGTTTGTTATTCAAGGAAGCTGTTCACCTGTTATGGTTGTTCTCTCCTTGGTGTTTCCATATTTGATGTTCTTTTACTTCAGTGCATTTTAGAACTTCAAACTCTCTTTTGTGAAAATGTTTATGCATTCTCTGAAGGCCTGGATTTTTCCTATTATATAAGTGTCTTTTAAACTTGTACAGTAAGCCTGCATATTAGTTACTTAAAGTTTTCTGGTGTAGACACAAAGAAATTAGTCAAGACTTGATTTGGTGAAAGTCACAGACTGGGATCCAATGGTTTCTTGCTCTAGTTCTCTCTTACAAAATGGCATCCTCAAGAAGTCAAGATTGGCCTCCTGGACAGATTTGTAAGTGGAATCTTCCTTCTTGCTGGTTTCTAAAGCCCACCAAGTACCTGATGGCCAAATAGCATACCATATGCCCAGGGTTAACAGGCAGTTTTTGACCAGAATCAGTTTAACCCATCACTGAAGGTGAGGCAGCTGAGAAAACCAGAGGACTATTGTTTCCTTGTTACTTTTAGAGTGGTTGAAAGGACAAGTCAACAACTACCGTATATTAGGTATATTAGACAAAGGTGCTAAAAGCATACAATGGAGAAAGGATAGCATCTTCAACAAATGGTGCTGGGAAAACTGGAAATCCATATGCAACAAAATGAAACTGAATCCCTTTCTCTCACCATGTACAAAAGTTAACTCAAAATGGATCAAAGAGCTAGGGATCAAACCAGAAACAGTGTCTGATAGAAGAAAAAGTCGGCTCTAACCTCCATCTTGTGGGGTGGGGCTCCAAATTCCTTAAGAGGACACCTATAGAAACAAGAGTTAAAATCAAGAATAAACAAATGGGTCATACTCAAACTAAAAAGTTTTTTCTCAGCAAGAGAAACAATAAGAAGGTAAATAGGGAGCCTACATCCTGGGAAAAATTTTTACTTCTCACACTTCAGATAGAGCCCTAATATCCAGAGTATACAGATAACTCAAAAAATTAAACAATAAGAAAACAAATAACCTAATCAACAAATGGGCCAAGGACCTGAACAGACACTTCTCAGAGAAGGATATACAATTAATCAACATATACACGAAAAAATGCTCACCATCTCTAGCAGTCAGAGAAATGCAAATTAAAACCACTCTAAGATACCATCTCACTCCAGTAAGATTGGCAGCCATTATGAAGTCAAACAACAAGTGCTGGCGAGGATGTGGGGAAAAGGGTACACTTGTACATTGCTGGTGGGACAGCAAATTGGTGCGGCCAATTTGGAAAGCAGTATGGAGATTCCTTGGAAAGCTGGGAATGGAACCACCATTTGACCCAGCTATTCCCCTTCTCAGACTATTCCCCAAAGACCTAAAAGGAGCATACTATAAGGATACAGCTACATCAATGTTCATAGCAGCACAATTCACAATAGCTAGATTGTGGAACCAACCTAGATGCCCGTCAATAGATGAATGGATAAAAAATGTGGCATTTGTACACAATGAAATATTACTCAGCACTAAAAAATATCAAAATCATGGCATTTGCAGGGAAATGGATGGCATTAGAGCAGATTATGCTAAGTGAAGTTAGCCAATCCCTAAAAAAACAAATGCCAAATGTCTTCTTTGATATAAGGAGGGCGACTCAAAACAGAGCAGAGAGGAAGAGCATGAGAAGATTACCATTAAGCAGGGACAAGAGGTGGGAGGGAATGGGAGAGAGAAGGGGAATTGCATGGAAATGGAAGGAGACCCTCATTTTTATACAAAATTACATATAAGAGGATGTGAGGGGAAAGGGAAAAAAAGAGAGAAATGAATTACAGTAGATGGGATAGAGAGAGAAGATGGGAGGGGAGGGGAGGGGATGGGGTATAGGAAAGGCAGCAGAATACAACAGACACTATTATGGCAGTATGTATAAAGGTAGATGTGTAACCAATTTGATCCTGCAATCTGTACACGTGGTAAAAAATAAGAATTCATAACCCACTTGAATCAAATGTATGAAATATGATATGTCAAGATCATTGTAATGTTTTGAGCAAACAATAAAAATTTTTAAAAAAATGCTTTTGGTGAGCTCTCCTATCTGACTGAATTTGTAACCTTCAAAAAAAAAAAAAGAACAAAAGAAATGATGGGCTGAGGGAAGGGAAGAGAATGTATGGGTTGAATTTGAGCATATCTTCTGAGAAATATCTTGTGGCAATTTGGTTAAGACTGGAATTTCTGAAACTTTTTTGCTGGTACAGTTGTTGGCTATTCAGTTCATGCAGATGATTGCAACAGACTGCAGGTAGTGAGAATCCCAAATGTGGGGAGCACTGAGGTACTTTCCACAGTGGTGATGTCTTGGTACTCCTGATCCTAAGGCATCTGGGGTCGATAACCAGCTGGGGTCTTCAAAGCTCATCAGCTGGGGCAGTTCTAGGAAGGGACTCCATACAAAGCAAAAAAGCAGTGTGAATGGTGGGGGGCAGGTGTCAGTAAGAAAAGACAATGCCTGTTCTCACTGCATCCTGAGTACCCAGACAAGACCATCGCTGACCATGTAAGAGTGAGGAGAGGTGAGACAAGGTGAAATGCTCAGCCAGAAGGGAAGGTAAAACTGTACGAGTGTGTGTGTGTGTGTGTGTGTGTGTGTGTGTGTGTGTGTCTGCTCTTTTGCAAAGTCTGACTAACAGAATATAAGGGAAAACTTTCTTTTCAGTTGAACACTTTACATGTTATCTCACTTAATTCTCATAGCAATCTTACATAATACATGATATTATTTCCAGGACACAGAAAGAGAAACTAAGGCACAGGGCATTTATATAAGTTGCCTAAGGTTATACAAAGGCTCTTTGTAAGAGCCAGTACTTGTGGCCAGCTCTGTGAAACTCCATGATACCTTCTGCTCCTCTGCCCTTGTGTCCTCCTGTTCCTTGCTCTTGAGAGACATTTTGCCTTGGTTTTCTTCCAATATTGAAGTGCCAGTTCACTGGGAGAATGAACGATCTCCTTCACAGCACTGCTGTGTTACTTTCTTGACACACCCCAATGATTCTCTGTGACCTTTGAGGAAGAATTAAATTTCTAACACTAACTGTCCTTTACATTTGACTTCTGGTTGTATACCAGCCTTCCTTTAACTGGACCTCCACATAACCTTGCTTCATCAACATCCACTCTGTTTAAAGTGCCCAAATAACCTTCATTTCCTTTGATCTATACCCAGCTGTCCCTGATGCTTTGCTTTTTCCTTGAAACCATCATTTAGGAGTCCTTAATTGACAGCCTGATGTGAGATTTATGCCATTTCTTTATCCTCCTCTAATAGTGAAAACTTTATTTTATCAAAGAATTTTTTATTATTTGTTGAATTTTCCATTTACTTATCAGATTTTCCAGTTAGATTACAAGTGTCCTGAAGGCAGGAACTATGACTAATTCAATGTGCTAGTCTCAGCATTTACTATAGGAGCAGAATACATCATAGGGATATAGTAAATGCTTAATGAAAGAATAACTTGTTTAATTTTAAAAATTTCTTTCACTAATATTATAAAATATCTATTAAGTGCCAAGCCCTGTGCTAGAATTTGAGAATGCTAAAACACACAAACAAACAAAATATAATAACAGCTCTTAAGTAGTTCACTGACAGAGATACATATATTTAAACAGAGAATTGCCACAATGGCCTGAGAGTTAATGTGGATGAATCTGCTCCACTATGGGAGCTCAGAAGAAAATACCAAGGGAATCAGGAAAGCATCTCCTTGGGAAGCACAAAGGACATTCTATTCATGTCCTGGCCATCCTCCTTGGCACCGAGTTAGAGATCAAATAATCATTACGTAGTCATTAAGGTCTTAGTTCCACACCAATCCTCTGGAGTAGAAATTTTGAAAGCTGATCCTGGGCAAGTTATTTGTTATCTTGGTGCCATAGTTTCATCCTTTGTCACATATGGAGAATAAATGCACCTTCCTCCCTCACAGGATTGATGTGAACATATACTGTGGGTTAGAATGATGTGCTGTGCTCAGTAATGTTGGCTTTACTGCAGCTATTACTGTGGTCCTTGGGAAACCAGCCATCTCCATAACTCCAGGATGAGCCTTTTTGAAAATACTAGAATATATGCTAACAGCATCTACCTTGTGTTCAGGGCGCCCTTGTGCTTTAGTGATTTGTGATTGGAACACATGAAGTGGGAGATACAGACCTCTGGATGCCTTAGGAGAGCATGCATTTTAAAGAGCTTTAATTTTTTAATGTAAACAACGAAGATATCCTAGAAATTGCTGCTGAAACTACTAGACAGACTTTCTCAAGCCTGAAATCTGGAATGAGGAAAGAAATACTTATTCTTCCCAAGCTAATAGCAGGAGAATTGTCATGCTACAATTCAGCTTTCTGAACTAGATGAGAAAAACAGACTCAAAAGTTTTCCAGCACCTTCAATGTTTAGTGAAAGATGTGAATCTGATGGAATCCCCTGGTCCCTGTTTGTAGCCTCATACTGCTTTCTCCTGGAAGTTTCTGCATTCCTCTTGCATTCACAGAGATTGGTGGATGCAGCCCTGGCTCATCGCAGCAACTCCACCACATGTTCCCTTCTGGGAATTTTCACCAAGTCCTAAATAAATGGCACAACCTTTCAGTTGTAATTTCACAATATCAGATATCATTCTCCCCAGCCATTCTTGAGTCTTGTAAGTTGTATTTTTCTGCTGTTCAGTCAACTCCCAGTTTTAGAATTCCTAACTTTTGTTTTATATCTCCCAATATTGCAAATGTATTTCATTCCATGGGTGAAGCAATCTGACATAACTCACCTAACTTGTCCAAAGAGAGAAGAATCTTGGTAGCAGTCTCCCTCTGGGTTATCCTACTATTTTTAGTTCCTTCTTGATTTAAAGTCTGTCAATGTGCATTGGACCCATTGTTTTCCGAAAGAAATCTGATATTCTCAGCAGCCCCCAACACCTTCACTTAATGCCTCCTTCTCTTTTCTCTCTCCTTGTTCTCACCCCACAGCCTCCAAGGACTAATCCCACGTGTTTCCTCCCTCACTTCTTGGCCTACCACTTGCTCAACTCCTCCATCATGGCCTCCCCCTGTCCCCCTTTTGGTGACCTCAAGCTGTAAAATGCTATAGTATCTCTGGCTTGGGTTCCTTATCTGGCCCCAAATTCCTTCCTTCTCTTTTTAAGACATTGGGGAAGGAATGTTCATTTATAATGTTTGATTCTCTTGCTTTTCCCTCCAGACTCTTTTATATGACATTTTGCTCATGCTGTCATAAAGTGAAATGTCCTTTTCTCACTTGCTCTGAGAGATGTGGCATTTCCCCAGAATTAGTTGGGATCAGATCCTTAGGTTGTTCTGTAGTATGAGAAATTGTTTTAACGAAGCCGGTGATGGTGTATGTCTCAGAGCAGAGGGAAGTGGGAGGCACTGGCTGCTTTGAAGACAGTATCCTCCTTCCAAAATGGAATTCCTGGCATGATATTCAAGTTCTTGATTTTTCTTTTCTCTTTTATTCCCAGGACTGTAGGGAAGAATGATTTCTTATAATCTGGGCTTCTCACCACCACCACTTTATTGTCCTAGGATGCTTTGTAATGCACTGTAAATGAAAGCTACAGATCATACCAGGCTTCAAAATGAGGACAGTGCTCTCTAAGACTATTCTAATTCCTCTGAACCAGTGTGAAATCATGCTTGTGATATCATGCTCCTGATAGGATCTTGCATGGTGTGTTTTATTTATTTACCAGAGCACTTTCACACAATTTCTGATGTTACTTTGAAAGCCACTTTACTACTTTCTGTCAAATGTTAGCCTCTGAGTGAATGGGTAAGATGTGGTCAGAGGAAGACCCACCTCCACCAATTTAACATAAAAAATTAAAATGGACCCCAAGGACTTAGGTATATAATTCTTTTCTTTAATATTAAGATGCTGGCACCTGCTATGAAAATGCTGCAGGAATTAGAAGTTAAATCATGGAAATGGCTTTGCACAGAGTTGGAACTCAATACATGCTGGTTACTATTGATACAAGGAACCTTTCATGTGTTTTTTTATTTGGGTCTTAAAACCACACCCTGAGAGGATCACTGTTATATCCCATGACATGAGGTTAAATTCAGAGAGTCCCAGTCTCTGACCATATTAGGAACCAGATTATAATTATGACCTGACCAAATGATGCAACCAAAAGGTACAGAAGCCATGACTCAAACCTAGTCACCTAATTTCAGTTCTTCCCATTACACCACACTGCCTCCTTTGGAGTGCATTAGTGCAAGTGTCTACTTAATATGTGCATGTTAATTGGGCACCAACTGACAGACAAGAGCTGGACAAAGTATTAGAGACTCAGACCTCAATAGATTAGTCCCTTCCTTAAGTGAACTTGCCTTCTGTGCTCTCCTGAGAGCACTTGGGGGCCCACTTCTGTTAAGTTTGTGGACATGTATGTTTGCTTTGAAACGTGGGTTTTGAGAGATGTCTCACTTTCTTTTCTTCCTTTTATAATAATAGAAGCAAAGTAGTAGATAAGGCACCAAAATTATTTTGTGAATATTTACAAAACCAAATATAAATAGTATCATTTTATAGTAAAGTTCATGTACTGTTTATGAGGCATTAGAAGACTATTGACATATAGACTGAGTAATGAGACAGGTATGAAATATATAAAGCTATATACATATATAGAAGTATATAACTATGCACATGCATGTAGATATATCTTAACATGTTAAGTGATAAATTTTGTCTCAATAGATTGCTTCTTAATGGATGTATATAGAGATGTCATTTATCCTTGTAGATGGGTGCTTTCTAAACAGCATTCAGTTCAAGCTCCTTTGGTTCATTGTATTGATAGGGGACCTGGTTATTTTGACTTGGAAAACTGGAGCTTTCACTGTTACTGCTCACCACAAAGACTCCCATGTAGGATATACTCCTGGGGAAAGCAAATAGGCACAGAGGTTTTTCTGATGAGGGGAGTCATCCAGTTGTTTGAGCAGCTGTATAAGCACAGTTGTTTAGACAGTTTTAAATAGTCATGTTTTGTGATAAGATTTTCATATGTAAAATGGCCATTTATTTATTAAATTTCTTTTTCTCAGAAACAGAACATGAACTCATGGAACTCACAACATCACTGAGAAAATTAAATATATACTTTTAAGATTTTTCAGTAAAACATAAATGGCTTTTGCTCCATCCAAAACATTCATTAGAAAGAAGGCATTCTGCTAGAGAGTAAACTCACCAGGGCTTGCTTAAATAGGATACACTTTGATTACGATCCAAGGAAGAACTGACAGGGATTAAAACATTTTCCGGGTAATTTACAGCTTCCTGCATTTTTTAAGGTTGCTTTATGTCTTAATGGTCAGTGATAATTTATATATTCCATGTCAGAAAGAAGCATGGCCAGAGATTTTTCTCTGCCTCTGAGAATCCTGGTTGATTTAAGAGAGGAGATGGTATCTTATGCTGTACCAAAGGGAGCCAAGGCCTGTGAACTTGAGGCAGCAGCCAAGCCTGACCATAGATGTTGACAAGTTTTACAGGCTGTATTTTTCTGATCTCTTGATTAAGATCAGAATAAGAATACAAATAATAAGAAGAATATGAAGATAGATAGGACAAGGAGAACAGGAAAATGAAGTGTAATTGCTACTGTACCAGAAATGCTAAGATTAGCATCAGCAATTAATAATACTGCAGGCTTCTGTAATTCTGGTATGTGTGTTAACTAGAGTTAACTCAGCAAATGTTTATTGAGAACATGTGCCACGCGTTGTGCTAAACACTGGAAAGTTAGAAAGATGAGTCAGATTCAGCCCTGCTTGATCTAGTTGGGAAATTCTCCTATGGGAATTACTACTGACAAAATACCCAAAGACATTAAATGTGAAAGAAGTACAAAGAAACACACTTTAGAAACAAAGCCAAGATTGGGAAAGCCAGGTATAGGAAGAACAATGTAAAGAGAATTTCACAGGAAGTGTGGATTTTGGGACATGAATATGAAAAAGAGAAAAATGATTCTAGCAAAATATGCCCTGAACAAAGGATAAAGCTGGGAGTATCAATAGGTTGTTTGGAAAACAAATAGCAGTCTGAGTAGCTGGAATGGAGGACGCTTTCTGGAAACAGAGTCAGGGAGAGGTGGGGTCACTAGTAGAATTAGTTGTAAGACAGTTGTTTGCTCCAGTGCCAGATTGGAATGTGCCATACGCCAAAGCATGGAGAACACTGGTTTGAATCCTACCTCCTGTTGTCTTCCATCTTGCCAAGCTGCCATCCCACAGACTCTAAATTATAGAGTAGATTCTTGGGAAAAATCTGCAGTCCAAGAGAGAAGGTTGCCTTCTGGTGAGAAGACCAGCAACATACTGAGCTAGAGAAGGGACCTGGCATTTAGCTTTTAAGTATTCTGAACAATATATATCCCTGGGTCCTGGCATTTTGCTTTTAAGTATTCTGAACAATGTATATCCCCTCCCATTTACAACCTATAAAAGTTTTCATCTATCTTATGCACATAATGACATCGAAATCAGATCCTCAAGAGTTGTGCTTAACCCTGAGAATCTCCACAAAGTTGTGGATGGAGAGTCTGACCCTCTATGTGTTCTGCTGACTGGCTGTAGAGGAACCGTAAAGGATGCTGTGTACAATGTAGAAGTCTATCATTATTCTCTATCTCCACTAAAATAATTGGACTGGGAGTCATTAACCTGAGAGCTTCAACCTGACTAGGCTAAGACCTAGTTTTTGGATCTTGGACCAGTTATTTAATTATTTGAACTCCAATTTGATCATTATTAAAATGACTTAGTTCTACTTGATCTCCTAGTTTTCCTTCAGCTCCAATTTTTGTTGTTATTTCACAAAGACATGTGAATCATATTACATTTCATATGAAGAATCTGAGAGTGGCTAAATTTTCACATTTAATCTAGACTTTGGAATTAAACATATGTTTATCTGATACTATTCAATTTTAATATGATATGGAAAATTTGTAAAACCATTCTCTCCTTCTATGTGTAATTCTAATGCAAAGCTTTTCTTTTCTTCTTCTTGTTGATAGTGCTGGGGATTGAACTCAGGACCTTAAGCATAGTAGGCAAGTGCTATACCACTGAGCTATATTCCCAACCCTCAATGTAAGTCTTTAATCCTAGCATGGAAGGAAAAATTTTTTGTAAACAAGTAACTGATAAGAATTCTAGATTCATCTAAAACTTGAAAATCTTTTCAGGAAGTTGTATCCTGTAGTTTTGATATCAAATAGCTATATTAGGTAAATATTGCCCAAATCAGGTATTTACAGTGAATTTTGCTATGGAATGTTGGCTGGTTTCTACACAGTTGTGAATTTATTAGCTCATCTTGAAAGTAGCAGAACATTAAAATAGAAAGAGTACATGAATATTTTACCCTGGGGCTTGGATGCCTTTTATTTTAGAGAGAAAAGGTAAAAACTTTGGAATACAGTAGTATAATGTAGCATAATGCAGTGTAAAAAAAATGGCCACAAGTTTAATGCCCCACAAATGGAACTTCAGAAAACCACAGTAGCTCTTAAATGGTGCATTGCAAATATAAAAACATGATCCAATGCTGAAAGCATTCCTGCTGGGTGGCTAGATGTTCCTAACTTTCAGGCCCTACTTTTCTCAGGGGTAAATCAGATCTTGTACAACCTTTTATAGAGTGAGGCATAAATTGTTCCATTATGCTTAGGAAAATATGGAGAAGGAGCTAAGTGTTTCAGGGAAATTTTAAGCTAATTGAATCAGTAAGGCAGGGCCCAGAGTCAGAGAATTTCTAATTCTGGTCCTTTGCTTTGGATGATAGTATTGGAAGTTAATACATAAAGCATGAGTTACAGATACCTGTTTGCTTTTCTCTCTTCCTCACTCAACCGACCGACCTGCTTGAAGAATGGAGCGCAGTTTGGTTGTAGTGTCTGGGTGATCAGTGACCAGCATATAAGTGGGACATAGGGGGCCCCAAAAATCTCTTGTAAAATAGAACAGAAAAAAATAACACTCTTCAGAACAGAGTAAATAGCAAAAATAAATAAATGAGAAGAACAAACAAAAATGTGCAAAGTTAAGCAATGGGAAATTTCTGCTCTGTTAAATGAAACACTCCACAGGACCTATTAGCTTTCATTCAATGTTTTGTTTAAAACATCTTTATTAAACCTTGTTTTCGTACTGGGATGAAGCTTTGTGAAATTGGAGACTTTACATTTTAACAAAGGTAGGGGTAGATTCTGGAAATTAAATATGAATTATCACAAGGTTTGTCTTTTGGTTAGCAGTGGGATAGATGGCATGGTCCCTCAGGACCTTTAGATACTGATTTCAGCTTATTACATAAATGTAATTTTTTACTACTCTACTCTTTTACTGATTGCCATTAAGTTGACATTTTCATACTAGCTTTCTGGTCATCTATCTTGGGGGCAAACAGCTTGATGTAATATGAGGAAAGAATGCTAGGGCTCTGGAAATCAAAGCCAGGGCCCAGGGACTGGTGAAATATTTAGCCATCACTCTGCTGTCTCTGCTTTTATGTATGTTGCTGGTTTATAACTGGGGCCTAAAAAATGGGTGTGTGATTTAAACACAGATTTTACACTTTAAACTGAGACTGTAATCTCAGTTTTGGAGTTGAAGAATTCCTGAGATAACTTTGCTTTTTAAAAAATGAAGTTGTTCAAATGGTGGACAATTAATTTCAAGTGCTTTAATTGTCATTTAAAAATGTAAAGAATAAAGTGTGCCATTTCCTTTTTATCTTTCTCCTTTGGCTTTGTTTTAGAGAAAAAAATTTCCTTATCAATTCTGTAGACATTGTGCGAGCTTGTATCTTAAGAGCAGTTGTAGTACCTTTTGTGAAATTAAACTATCCACTTTGAGTAGGAAGGGGGAGCTTTCCTGGTATGAAACCCAAATAGAATCTTGGCAAAATTTATAATGAATCTATTTGATTATTATGTTATTTAAATGCTCTTAATCCTAGTAATTGCTATTAATGTGGTATCCTTTTTATATTTTGATACCACATGCACAAAATATGACACAAAACTGGAAGAAAACAGAATTCATTCATTTGAAGGTGTTGCCTTTTTTCCTGCAGCTCCACTGCTGGTTACAGCTAAAGAAATTTCTCTAATTTTCATATTCTTTAGGTATAATCTAAATATGTTTATTTTGGTGCAAATTATATAGAAATAGATTAAATATTCATTTATGAAATTATGATTTCTAAATTTGTAAGAATCTGAAATCATTACTTAAAAGTAGAGGAAGTTACTTTGCAGATTTTAAAAATAGGAATGTCCCTGATTCATTAGCTGGGCGCAGTGGTGCAGGCCTTTAATTACAGCTACTCCAGAGGCTGAGGCAGGAGGATTGCAGTTCAAAGCCAGCCTCAGAAACTTAGCGAGGTGCTAAGCAACTCAGTAAAACCCTGTCTCTAAATTAAAAACAAAATACAAAAAAGGAATGTCTCTCATTGAGAAGAAAATAAAAAGGAAAGATATGATTCTGGGTCACCCAATATGCTTTTGAAATATCTTCAGCACATGAGATGTGCTGAGCACTATAAGGAATGGCCTGAGTTCACAGGGGCATAATTAACAGATTATTTAAAACCATCCCTCTACCCGCAGGTCCACTCTTATGGACCTCACAGCAGCCTGATTCTACCTTGATCCCCAAATTGGTTTATTGTATTGAATTTGTCTCATCATTTTATCTCACCTCCTCAACCAGACTGAGATCTTCAAAGTCCAAGGGCAGTGCTTTGTTTAGTCTTGTATCCCAAGAAAAAATACATGTATTTTGACACAAAGTACTTTCAACTAATCCAGTACTTTGGGCTAGATTACTTCCTCTTTCTCTCATTTGCCAAGTATAACACTGCAGTGAATATTTTCATACAAAACTTTCTTTTATAAAACATACTTAGCAAACAAATAAATGTGTTTACTTGTTACATTTTAGTTGCTTTGTTCAGTACTTTACATATGCTATTTCATTAATGCTAATAAAAACCTCTGAATTGATTTCTATTACACATTTTAAGAGTGAGGAAACTCATGTTCAAAAAGATTAACAGTTAACTCACCCATGGCCACACAGCCAGTAAGCAAACCCAAAACTACTGGAGTGCAAAATCTGTGGTCCTTACACATTGTGCTATTATTTACTCATTTTCATATGGTGGGATTAATAAATCAAAATTAGGAACATCTAAGTGATATTCAGCATACTGGAAGCCCTTTAGTAAAAGGAATGGTGTCTGGCTGCAGTTAGAGCGTTCCACATCATTGGTTGCTTAGCCCTTCACACATGTGCCTTCCTACCTTCTAGAGAGAGGTCTGTATATATGTTGAGATAGAAGGACATCATGGCTCTTCAATATTGACTGCAAATTGGTGAAACCAATCTGGAAATCATTATGGAGATTCTTTAGAAAATTTGGAATGGAACCACCATTTAACCCCTCTATCCCACTCCTCGATTTATACCCAAAGGTAACGCAGCCAATGTTCATAGCAGCTCAGTTCACAATAGCTGAACTGTGGAACCAACCTAGACGCCTTTCTATAGATGAATGGATAAAGAAATTGTGGTATATATACACAATGGAATATTATTCAGCATTAAAAGAGAGTAAAATTATGGCATTTTCAGGTAAATGGATGGAATTGGAGAATATCATGCTAAGTGAAGTAAGCCAATCCCCCAAAACCAAACACCGAGTGTTCTTTCTGATCCATAAATGGGAGGAGAGAGGCATGGGAAAAATGGAGGAACTTTGATTGGGCAAAGAGAAGGGAGGGAAAGGAGGGTGCATGGGAGCAGGGAAGAGGGTAGATGTTGGACATCATTACCCTAGGTACATGTATGACAGCACATATGGTGTGATCTACATTGTGTACAACCATAGAAATGTAAAGTTGTGCTGCAGTTGTATACAATGAATCAAATGCATTCTGCTGTCATATATACATAATTAAAATAAATAAATGAATAAATAAATATTGAAGATTGTCCTGGTCTCCAAATTGTTCTAGTTCATCTCTTTGCCAGGAGATAGATCAGAATGCTAGGGGACACCAAGATCACCTGCTGAGCTAAGAGCACCTCACTTTTGTGGCATTAGAGCTGTGATGTAGGCTTGGTCTGTGATTTGGTGGCGCCTGGCGAGGTTTTTTTTTTAATATTTTTAATTTTTTTGTTTTAATTAGTTAAGCATAACAATAGAATGCATTTTGACACATCATACATAAATGGAGTATAACTTCTCATTCTTCTGGTTCTATATGGTATAGAATCATACTATTTGTGTAATCATATATGCACATAGGGTAATAATGTCTGATTCACTGTATTATCATTCCTACTCCCATATCCTCTCCACTCCCTTCACCCCCTTTGTCAAATCCAAAGTACCTCTATTCTTCCGTATCCCCCTCCCCCTTACTGTGAATTAGCACTTGCGTATTAGAGAAAACATTTGGCCTTTGGTTCTTTGGGATTGGCTTATTTAACTTAGCATGATATTCTCCAGATATATACATTTACCAGCAAATGCCATGATTTCAATTTCCTTTAAGGCTTAGTAATATTCCATTGTGTATATATACCACAACTTCTTTATCCATTCATTTGTTGAAGGGCACCTAGGTTGGTTCTAGTGTTTAGCTATTGTGAAGTGAGCTGCTATATACATTGATGTGGCTATATCACTGTAGTTTGCTGGTTATAGTCCTTTGGGTATGAATTGAATGAGATAACTGAATCAAATTTCAAATTTTCTGAGGAATCTCCATATTGCTTTCCATAATGGTTGCACCAATTTGCAGTCCCACCAGCAATTACGAATGTACCTTTTTGTCCACACCCTCTCCAACGTTTATTATTACTTATATTATTGATAATTGCCATTCTGACTGGAGTGAGATGGAATCTCAGTGTAGTTTTGATTTGCATTTGTCTAATTGCTAGAGATGTTGAACATTTTTTCATATATGTTGATCATTTGTATTACTTCTTCTGTGAAGTGTCTGTTCACTTCCTTAGACCATTTATTGATTGGGTTATTTGTTTTTTTGGTGTTAAGTTTTTTTGAATTCTTTACATATCCTGGAGATTAATGCTCTGTCTGAGGTGCAGATGGTGAAGATAATATTTGGGAATAAATCTAACAAAAGAGGTAAAAGACTTCTACAATCAAAACTACAGACCACTACTAAAAAAAAAAGAAATTGAAGAAGACATTAGAAAATGGAAAAATCGGGCTGGGGATGTGGCTCAAGCGGTAGCGCGCTCGCCTGGCATGCGTGTGGCCCGGGTTCGATCCTCAGCACCACATACCAACAAAGATGTTGTGTCCGCCGAGAACTAAAAAAATAAATAAATATTAAAAATTCTCTCTCTCTCTCTCTCTCTCTCTCTCCCCTCTCTCACTCTCTCTTTAAAAAAAGAAAAAAAAAAAAAGAAAATGGAAAAATCTCCCATGCTCTTGGATAGGTAAAATTAATATTGTCAAAATGGCTATACTTACTTTCAAAAGCATTATACAGTTTTAATGAAATTCCTATTAAAATCTCAATGACATTCTTCATAGAAATAGAAAAATCAATCATGAAATTTATTTGGAAAAATAAGAAACCCAGAATAGCCATAGCAATCCTTAGCAATAAAAGTGAAGCAGAGGCAGCACATTACCAGACCTTAAATTATACTGCAGCAACAAAAAGGGCATGGTATTAGCACCAACAAAGACATGGAGACCAATGGCACTAAATAGAAAACACAGAGACAAACCCACATAAATACAGCTGTCTCTTAGTAGACACAGGCACCAGGAAAATACACTGGAGAAAAGATAGCCTCTTCAACAAATAGTGCTGGGAAAACTGGAAGCCCATAGGTAGCAAAATGAAATTAGACTCCTATCTCTCACAATGCACAAAACTCAAAGTGGACCAAGAATTTAGGCACTAGAGCAAAGACCCTGTGCCTATAGAAGAAAAAATGGGCCCAAATTTCTACCGTGTTGGCCTAGGACCTGATTTTCTTAACAAGACCCCTAAAGCACAAGAAGTAAAATCAAGAATCAATGAATGGGATGGGATCAAACTAAAAAGCTTCTTCACAGCAAAGGAAACAATAATGTGAACAGAGAACCTGGAAAGATTTTGACTGAGCCACTGTTTTATGACAGCCATGGATACAACTTTAAAACACAAATATCAAGTGTTTCAAATCATAAAATAAGGACAGAACTGTTAGCCCAGGAAAGTCAGTTGCTAGACCTTGAATTAATTACACTGTGACCTAAGATTAACTCTGCCTGAGGAGAAAGGGTCCAAGATTTCCCATACTCAGTGTTTCTTTATATTGGCCAAAATTTCTCAAAAAAATGTGCACTGAAGGGGTGTTAATGGCACGTGAAGAAAGATAATCCCAGGCATGGTGTAATGGACTGAGGGATCAAAGACCTGTGCTAGCATGCTGGAGTAGTTAGGTGAGTAAATAAGAAGGTGGTAATCTTCTGTGTAGAGGTTTTGGTTTCTTCATCTAATAAGGAGACTAAGATAAATAATCTGCTAAATTTTCTTTCCACTTTTGAGTTCTAATAATTGAGTGTTCCACAATAATGTTTAAGAGCTGGTAATTCTGATTTGGACAGAGAGTGTTTAAATTCCGGCTCTACCATTCACTAGGGGTATGAACTTGGCCTTGCTACTGAATGATTTTTATTTTTGTGAACTTCAGTTTCAAATTCTATAAAATGGAACCAGTGATGCCTTTCTTGATTTATTGCAATAAAGCATTGTTTGGGAATCAGCAGAGTCAGGTCTATTACACAGTCATTCCACAGGGAATGAGGACATGCCACGATGAGGGTACCACTGGTGACTGTACTTACCTCAGTTTTCTAGACTAAGTGCACTCAGCTGTCCAGTGTCAGGATGCTCCATGGTCCATGCATTTGTTTCTTCCCAGGGCTTCTGCTACATGGTGCCACAAATTAAGTGGCTGAGGACAAATTTATTCTCCAGTTCTATAGGCTCGATGTCTGAAATGCCAGTTTTGGCAGGTTTGGTTCCTTTTTTAGGTTCTGAGCCTGTTCCCGTCTCTCTCCAAGCTTCAGGTGTTTGCTAGAGATCTTTAGAAATCCTTAGCATTTGGAAGTTGTAATTACCTCACTCAGGTTCCAAGTCTGTCTTCACCTGGTCACCTTCCTTCTGTGTATGAGTCCCTTTGTCTTCATACATCCTTTTTAGAAGGATATTAGTCATTGGAATTAGGGCCGACTCTAATCCAGTATTCTTCCATCTTAACTGAAATACATATTCAAGGACAACTACCTCCAAATAATTTTTTTTTGTGTGTACCAGGATTTAAACCCAGAGGTGCTTTACTACATCCCCAGCTTACCTCCCCCGACTTTAAAAAAATATTTTATTCAGAAACAGGATCTCACTGAGCTGCTTAGGCCCTCACTAAGTTGTTGAGGCTGGTTTTGAATTTGCAATCCTCCTATCACAGCCTTCCAAGCATCTGAGATTACAGGCCCGTGCCACTGTGCCTGGGGCCCAAGTTCACATTCTTGAGGTATAAGGGGGAAGAACTTGAACCTATCTCCTTGGTGAATATAATTCTACTCACAGTAGACTGTGGGGATTATAAAAATTTGAAACAATGAAGTTATTATTCCTGATTATGATGATCATGAGTACTACAGGAACAATATGAATGAGTGAATTATCAGATCATACAGATAGCACTTTATGCCATTTGCTTTTCAAAATCAACAGGGAGGATTTTGGGGTCTTCTCAAACCATTGATAACCAAGTCACTTGGATTTTAAAATTCTAGGGTACAGTTGTGTTCCTAAGTGGGTCTTGATTTTTACAGACATTTTGATGATATCTGACTGTGGGGATAAGCACTGTTGAGGGCAGTTAAATTTCCTAGAAGTTCCAGGAAACTTGAAAATGATCCATTTTTAGAATGGCATCTAATCGTGTCCATTAGGCCATGGACTGGGGAATCAGAGAAAATGATTTATTCTGATTCCAGTGACTTGGCCATTGTGTGGTTTCTCCTGGAGCTTAGAACTGCTTCTTCTGCCTCCAACCTCAGGTAACAGCCTGGTCCTCATCCTGTGTGACAATACCAGAGCCAACTCCATTCCTCTCTAAATCATCTATCAGGGGTCCCGGGACAGTTAACTAGTTAGCATCATGCCTCCGATTGCCATTTTCCCAGAAAGTGTGAATTTGGGGGGAGTAGTTCTTAAAATCCCTAAGAAAAACCATCTCCACAAGGTTGTCAAAGAACTTTGATGTGTAGGAAGGGCTCTGGGCTAAGAAAAACATCATTCCTAAGAAATTCCAAGTTTTTTCTCTCCCCAACCAAATGAATTAATGATCCCATGTGAGGTGTAGGACCAGCAGACTGGATGTCTGACAAGCTCTCTCCAATTTTTTTCTCTTGTGTCCAGTACACTTAAAAAATAATAATTTGTTGTTGGCTGAATTTGGAACTCAGTCCTAGGGATGAATATGTAAGTTTGCCAAATGCCTATGTTTTCTTCTCTTACAGACATCTAAAATGTATTCTACCAACCTTTCTGGGTCAGTATTCTTCCAGGATCAGAATGTGGCAATGAACCTGCTTATTTCCTTTTTAAGGATTACTCTAACTCTGGCTATTCTCCTCTCTTTGTTTTTGAAATCCTGTGTTTATACTGAAGCCCTTTCTAGGTTCTAAAATCAATATTTTTATCTATTTGTTTGCCTTCTATGTATCTTCCATAGTTTCTTTGAATGTGTACAACTTTTTAGTGAACCAAACCATTCAGTGAACAAATTTGTGAGACTAGAAAAAAAGAATAATATGGAATAATGAGCCATTCTTCTTATTCTTGTGCTTCAGTTTCCCCAGTTTTTCCTTTTATCTGCATTCTTAAAAAATCGTGCACATTTGCATGCCATGCAAGATTTCAATCTTGATATTTTGTTTGTTTTCCCATCATTTTATCTTTCCAGATTCCTTCCATTTTTACTCTCCTGTTTTCATTTCCTCTCTTCTTCCCTCATAGTCTTCCTATTTTCCTCTATTCCTTCCTTCCTTTTCCATATTTTTCACAATCAAATAATTCAGAAAGCATCACAATAAAAAGGAGAAGGATGAAGAGGAGGAGGGGAAGAAGAAGAAGGAGAAGAGGTACAAGAATGTGGAAGAAGAAGAAGAGGAAGAAGGGGAGGAGGAGAGGTCATGATGATGGAGAAGAAGGAGAAGAGAGAATGAAACAAAGAAAGAGAGAAAGATGGAGAAACAAGAATGAAATGGTGATGCCAAAAGGAAGCAGAAATGCCAGTATCTAAAAGTACAAGCCTTAATATAATCGAATGTGTGTTTAAATTTGTGCCTACTGGATGCTAAAAGGGAAATATGACTAGTTGCCAAGTATACACTGTTGCTAACATAAAATTATTACATTTGCTTAAAAAACAGGGAAATAACTTAAGTATGGGACTAAGATATATTAGCTTTTAATTCCTCTAATAAAATGTTTGAGACAATTAACTTTTAAAAAGAAAATATTTATTTTTCCTCATGGTTTTGTAGATTCTGTGTCTTAGTGTAGTGAACCCATTGCTTTGACCCTCTGTGGGAGTACCAAGTGGCCAAAAGAGCTTTCATTCAAAGAGAAAGATGGATACACTGGCATGCCAAAATTCCCTTCAAGAAAATAAACAGAATATCAGGGGAACACCTATATAAACCAAAGGACCTGCTACAAGACCCCATTTCTCAAAGGTTTCACCACTTACCAATTGTGCCATCCTGGGGATCAAGTCTTTGGAGATGGTTTTCCAAACCATAGCATCACATAAGGTAAGGATTTTTTAAAATTATATAAATACCCATAAGTTGGCTTTCAACTGACCAAAATCTTAGATGTAATAATTTCGAATCAATGGGAAAAGTGAAATTGACCTTTGCTGAGGTATCAGCCACTCAGTGTAAAGTGGCATCCCATAGACTCTGCGGCCGGAAGGCCTGGTGGTAAGAAACCAGGATCTGGAGTCCCAGATCTGGAGCCAGGTGGTGCTGTCACTTCCACATTCCTGTGATCTTGGGATGTAAGTCTCCTCATCTCTTTATTCCTAAAGGGAATAATGAAAACAAATCTTATATGCATACAGGTATTATGTATTATTTTTAATTATTAATTACTCAAAAAACTAATGTTACAAAGTCATTGTAAATCTCAGGCAACACCATTTTTCAGTCCTCTCAACATTGTTAAATTTTTTGATTCTGTTTAATTAATTTGGTATATTAGAAATTTTTACTGAAAAATTTAAGTTCTTTTTTAATGGCCAAAGGTTTTTATTTTCTGGTTTTCAGGTCACATTTTCTGTTGGTATATGTTAAAAAAAATGTACATGGAGGGCATCTACTGCAACAACTCAATATCCTTTTAGATTACGTTTTAAGAAGAAAAAAAAAAGAACTTAAAACAACACCTGCTATTCAGCAGAATTTGACCTGACCCCTTTCTCCTTTTCTTGTTATTATAAACATCAAGCTCTTTAAGTGAGAGCTGTTTAAAGGATGGAGGGCTGTGAGTGCTCCTTCCTAGATCCCAGATGCACTGGGAGACGGATGGGCTTTTTGATCTTTATTTTATGAGCGTCTGATAAATTGCCTCTGGCACCTGGCAACTGAAATTTCACTATCTGAAAACTAACCCTCATGTCAAACAATATGACCAGCCTCAGCCTCTCAATCGAAGACCTACGTAGTTGGGCAGAGGACGCCTTCCGCTTCCTGGACAGGTCTACCACACACTCAGGGATTTACATACTTTTAATTTCAGAGGGAAGAGAGGATTATTACAGGATTTATATGCTATGCAAAAACGTGTTTTTTGAAGAGTTTCATCATAGTTTTTATTCTAGGATTCTTGAATGAGTCAAATAAAGACTTGAGCACACTTTCTAGTTTGAAAAAAAAAATGCTGGTAACAGGATAAAGATTTGCAACCTCGGGTCAGGAGCCTCTGCAGACTAGGCTCACTCTGTGTGTTGACAGGAGAAGAGTGCAGGTGGTCCTTTTCTAGAGACAGAAGAGCTTTAAACAAAGTCATCAGCTGAGACCATTACCACCTTTACTTCAACATCTTGGCCAGGATAAGATTAACTCAACCCCAGGAAAGAGTTCTATTTTTTCTTTATTTATAGAAATTCCAAATATATAGATGTCTTAATTTTAAAGAAAAGTTTTGAAAACCATGACAATCTTGAAAACACCCTCACGTTGTGCTGTTTCTTAGAAAGATGCCATGAGAGCAATGATAAAATACAAAATTCCTGGGTGCTTGGACATCAGGCCAGTAGAATATGCATATGTGAAGCATTGCTGTTGCTACTTGTCACTCATGTTCCCTCTTCCTCTGTCTTCTATTAGACAAGTAGTTTTAGAAATAGTTTTTACCCAGGGAAGGTAATCAGAGCACATCTGCTCTCTTCTCCTAAGCTTAGTGGAGATTGTTATTACTCTTTTAAAGTTTATTCAGATTGTAGCATTATATATATTTCTAGGATCTCTTATGGAGGACTAATACTGTTATCTGTATGGATTTGGATTTGAATAGGCCAATTTTGTTTTAAATTTTTCTTTTCTTTATTTTTTTCTATTTTTCTTTTTTTTCTTCCCCTGCCCACCCCTGTTTGTATTTTCTTGTTTGGAGCCAATAAGAAATTTCTGCATGGGGCATGGTTATCTGAAAATACAGTAACTCTGTTATAAAATCACCAGTGCCATAGGTCAATCATTTACTTATCTGAAGCATTATTTATTATTTATTAGAATTTTATTATGCTTAGCTTCTACATACTCTTAGCTAAGCATAATTTTTATGCTTAGCTCAGAGTATGTAGAAGGGAACTGGATATATATATATATGTATTATATATATAATGCATATATATATAATACATATATATATATAATACATATATATATGTGTGTGTGTGTATTATATATCCATCCAATAGAAAACTATTGTTATACAAGTTTATACATATATATGTGTGTGTATATATATGTATATGTATATCTTGTGGAGCTCATAGTCTCATGTGAGAGACAAATAAATACACATAAACTTAAGTTATTAAAATTAAAGACTATGCCATCTCAACCATCTAAAGCCTGCTGGAATTTTAATGTACTGAGTGAATTTGTCAACACACACACATAACTACTTGAGTTATTTTTTTATGATGATGAAGCAAACACATGAAAAACATATTAATGTGTCACTACATAACAATAATTTATAAATATAATACAAACTCTCAGCCTTAAAAGTTCAGATCCCTTGGATATGTATTGGTCCCTCCTGAATATTTGATAAATTTCAGAAAGATAAGAAATATCTAAGTTGTTGGCTCTGGCATTTAGAGTGTTGACAAGGAATTTAACAACTATGTTTTTCATGTTTACAGAAAAGAGGAATGCTGGTAAAAGTAAGTATGGGCTTGGAAATAATAGGCTTACAAAGAATAAAATTGCTGCACCCAGCCCTCCTTCTGGCTTTCCCCCCTCTGTCTCTGTGGGTCACAAAAGTGAAGCTATCAGGAATAACGAATCTCCTATTGTGCAAAGTGGAAATAAAAGTTTTTTTTTTCTTTTTGTTTTTCATTCTCTTTTTGCTGTTGATAGTTAAACTGGGTCTTGAACCCAGAAGTCCTTCAAAAACTATTTGGTGAATGAATGGAATGTGGACAAGACCTGCTGACAGGTGGGATCCTTAGCTAGGTAACTTGGAATTAGGCATTGAAGGCTTATTGTATACAGTGCATTGTTTTGGAAGCTCTCCTTGGTGAAGTCAGGCAAAAGAACCTAAGATCAAAAGGACAGGGGCTGTTCCTTCAATTAGCTCCTCTCTTCACCAGTCAAGGGCAGGGAGGAATGGGACCAGACCCTCACAGAGCAGGTGGGGTATGCATGTGGGTCTGTATGAGTGCACTTATGGTATGGGTTTGGAAGTGCATGGCACACATATAACATGCAAAGACAGCTCGATAGGGTCTGGAAGGAATTGGGGACTCACCACTTATATTGCCATTTTCCCTTGGAAACCAGAAGCATGAACATCTGCAATATGTCAGGGAATGGAGACTTTTGGACATGTCTCCTTTCGATGTCATTAAATGACCAATGAATTAAAGTAAGTGAGGGGATCATAGTGTGGCTGTCTCTGCTTTACAGATAAGCTGAGATTGGAGTGTGAGATGGTGCAGTCTAGTCAGGTTAGGAGTGGATGGCCTGCTGCTGATGAGAAGTAGTTGAAAAATAGTTCCACTTTAATTGTTTTATTGTCTATATTATCAGGACTTGTGGGAGAAAAGAGTTATAGATAACAAAAGTGACATAACCCATGTGCCTAAGAAGCCCCTGTCAAAAGGCATGAGATACTTCTTTAGGTAAATCACATTTCATTTGGCAAGAATCACAGAATGTCTGGGAAAATGCGAAGGAAGGCCCTGGATGTGCTTTCAGATGTAAAGTCTGTAGAAAGTGGTGTAGTCAATAGTATTCAGACAGTAATTCGAAGGGAAACAGCTTATAGAAGCCGCAGCTTTTCAGTGTTTTAATGGTCATGCATGGCCCCTAGAGATGTGGGTGTTTTCTTAGTTTTGGAACTTCTTTAGGCAGATGACATATCTTCCAACAACAGGGTCACTCATGGAGTATGGCTATTGAGGAATGGACCTGTCATCAGAGAAGCCTGGGTTCACATTCTGGCAGAATTGCTTGACAGCTAAGCAGTGGAAATGAATTTTACAGCTATCAGAATCTCAGTTTTCTTACCTGTAAAATGGAGAAAATATATCTATCGAATTGAGTTGTGAGGTTTAAAGGAGCAAACAAAGGTGAATAGCTCAATACTATGCCTGGTGGGTAACCAATATTATTAACTTTTATAGTTTCAATCATATATCATCAAATCTAAAATACCAACTTGATGATGTCAAGTTCATCATCAGACTGAGTAACTTTGGCAGGGGCAGAGGTGGTTTAATATGCCCATTTTAAAATTAGTACCACTAACACACAGTAATATGTGCATATAACTTTTCTCTTTAGTTCAACATTAGTATTTAAGGACAATCCTGCCAATATGGACCCTATAATGTCTTTCTGAATGCATTTTGACCTGGTTACTGAGAGCACCATGGTGATGTTCTTCATTCCTGACTCCTGCTCCTTATCTTGACATGGCACCTTTACGACTGACAGGCTAATTTTAAGTTTGTCAATGACTAAGTGTCCCTTTTTATCCCCCATTAATTGAATTACTTTCACAAGAAGCCCAATAACTTCTTTTGAAAGAAGCCAGCATATTTCTGACAAATTTCTGATGCTTGGGCAATAGTGTTGTGTCTAGGAAGATGTGGAAGGAATAGTCTTTTGTTTGCCTGGATGTCAAAACTTCTGTGTCACCACTGTCTTTCTAGCATGAAAAATCTTTGCTAACTCATAAAATCTGAGATTTTTCTGAATTAAGTGAATTGACATGTTAAGCAACTTGATTAAATACAATAATGTGTTTTGTTCTGTATTGCTTCATAAAAGAATCTTAAAATGTTTTAAGCAACAGCTGGTGTTGTAAATCAAAGCTTAAATCTGATCTTATGTGATGTTATCTATGAAACTGCTAAACAGAGGTGGCCATTAATTAACATATACCTCATGGATGGTCTTTTTCCACCAGTGATAGAACCGGAAAATCTATTCCCAAGCTACCTCTCTGCCTCACTGCTGACAAATCACTGCTGAGATTCAATTGTCAGGTGTGTTCAGTTTTGAAAATGACAAATGATTTTGAAATACACACTGAATACGTGAATGGCATCACATTGTATCCCCAAAATACATACATAGTATGTCATTTAAAAATTAATTTGACAAAAGAAAAATATAAAAATATCAAAGTGTATTTTCTAAAATGAAAAAAAAATCAAAGCATTATGGGACTCTCTAATACATGTCCTAATATGTTCTAAGTATTATACCTGGTGTTTCCTCAAATGCTCATCCTCCATAAGGTTTATTAATGTTTTCCCTGTGCTTCTTCAATAGCTCACTCTCTTTGGTTTCTTCTGGTCCTGTACTTGATTACTATAGTCCTAGAGTCAGAACCATTAACCTTATGGAGAACATGAGCTTTAAAATCAGTGCAACATGTTGGTCTAGCCTCAATGAAGAATGACTCTCTGCAAGTAGATTGTCACTTAATTCTCAGCTCTTGCCCACTGGCTAAACCATCCAACCTCTGTTATGCTGTTTCCTCTTCTGTGAAATTGCTATGAATCAAGGACCTAGACATTAGACCAGAGACCCTGTGCCTATTAGAAGAAAATGTAGGCCCAATTTTCCATCATGTCGTCTGAGGAACCAACTTCCTCAACAACACTCCTAAAACATAGGAAGTAAAATCAAGAATCAAGAAATGGGATTAAAAAGTTCTTCACAGAACTTTTGGATTAAAAAAGGTTTTTTTAATTAAAAAGTTCTTCACAGTAAAGGAAACAATTCAACACATGAAGAGAGAGCCTACAAAATGTGAGAAAATCTTTACCACCTGCACCTCAGATAGATATATAAAAAACAAATTATATAAAACAAAAAAAAACTTAATATCCCTCTCAAAAAAAAAACACAATCAATAAATGAGCCAAGCAACTGAACAGTCACTTCACAGAGGAATAAATATGAATGGTCATCAAATATATGAAAAAATGTTCAACATCTCTAGCAACTAAAGTAATGTAAATTAAAACTACACTGAGATTCTATCTCACTCCAGTCAGAATGGCAATTATCAAGAATACAAGCAACAATAAATGTTGGAGAGGATATGGGAAAAATGGTTCATGCATACATTGGCTGGTGGGGCTGCAAATTAGTGCAACCATTATGGAAGGCAGTATGGAGATTCCTCAGAAAACTGGGAATGGAACCACCATTTGACCCAGTTATCCCTCTCCTCAGCATAGACCTAAAGGACTTAAAATCAGCATTCTGCAGTGATGCAGCAACATCAATGTTCATAGCAACTTAATTTACAGCAGCTAAGTGTGGAACCAACTAGGTACCCTTCAACAGATGAATGGATACAGAAAATGTGGTATATATACCACATTTTGGAATATTTCTTGGTCTTAAAAATGAGTGGGTTTATGACTTTTGCAGATAAATGTATGGATCTGGAGACTATCAGCTAAGTGAAATGGGCCAATCCCCCAAAACCAAAGGCCACATGTTCTCTCTGATAAGCTAATGCTAACACACAACAAGTGGGGGAGGGAACAATAGAAGTTCAGTGGATTAGACAGAGAGGAGTGAAAGGAAGGGAGATGGAATTGGAAAGAGAATAGAATGAATTGGACATAACTTTTCTATGTTCATGTATGAATACATAACCAATGAAACTACACATCATATACAACCACAAGAATAGGATCCTGATTAGAGTAATTTCTACTACATGAAAGTATAATATGTCAAAATACACTCTGCTGTCATATCTGTCTAAAAAGAACAAATAAAGAAACTGCTATGCCATGCACTTCTTGGTTTATATCTGTACTACATTGTTGACTGTTCCTCCAGATGCCAGTATAGGTATAGGTATGGCAACCAATAAAACATAGGTTTAAACTTATTGCCATAGGTAAATAAATCAAAGGCCTATACACCTGCTAATTTGTAGTTTCCAAAATATTTTCTTGAATAGTAGCTTAAGTTTTATAGCAATAGGTAGCAGTAACAATTTTGTTAAATGAAAGCAGATTCACTTAAAAACAAATCTCTGTATTTTTATTGCATTAAACTTTTTACTTCCTCCTTGCCTCTCAGTGCAAAATTCACTACTTTTTGGGCTATCAAAATCCAGATTTGATGTAGTGTCAACTTGTGTCATAGTTCAGCATAAGTAATTTTTGAGTAAATGTAGTTGAATAGGAATGTTTTGGTAATATTTAGGCCCAATAAACACTCAAGGGGCTCCACTTGAGGCAAGACAGGCTATTTTGCCTCAGAAATGCAAAGTAGGAAGCAGAAGGGCCGAGGCAGGAATTGTGTATGAGAGGGTCATGCTCTAGGGCAGCTTTCTTAGCCCCACAAATAAGGCCACCAGAATGGTACCTGGAAATGTAAAGTCTACTTTTAAATTTCTGTCAGATAATGCTGTACCTATATATTTTTTCTTGCTGTCCTCTATCCCTAAACTTCTGGTTCTCCATGATCCAAGTGTGTTCTCAGGCCTTGCTTGGGTCTTGAAAAGTCAGCCCTGAAATCACTGTTGAGTTTCTGTGTGCCAAGTTCAAGCAGAGTGCAGGGCTTTTGGAATCTAGCTTTGGTGCATCCCATGCTGTAACTATGATATATGATAAAAGGAAAAATTGCAGCCAAACTTGACTATGTTCAAAGCAAGGTGCTAGTGAAGGGATGGGACGGAAAATAAGTCCTAATGGATTAATGGGTCATGATAAATGTTTTATTATAAGAGCTTGTGAATGATTAGATAATTCTTACTTCCAAGAGCATAATTTAAATATTTCTGCCTGGCTTGTTACCAAAGTAAATAAATCACTTAAGTATCTAGTTAGTAGTCAAAACTTTATGTGCAAAAAATATAGGATAGGAAAGGTAATTTTTCACGTAAATAATCAATAGCTAATTTTTCACTGCTTATTTTTAAAATAACATTTACTGCTGGTTGAGCCACCTTACAAAAAACTAAATAAATAAGAATATTTTCATTAGACCATTGAAGTTATTCTGTTTGATACCTATCTATTAAGCAAAATAAAAATAAAGCAGAGACAGCTGTAGTTGTTAGTAGAAACCAAACATTTAGTGAAATATTTGCTGAAGTTTATAAAAGTTCTTCAATGATTCTAGGCCAATTCTCCCTCATGTACACCCACGCGGTTCCCACTGAGTGGAGCACATGCTTGTTTGAGGGCAGAAACCAAGCATGATGTCCCTTTGAGTTAATTTTCTTTTTCAATTTGCTAAGGTCAAATTGTCTTGGATCCTCTTATGAATGGAATTCATATCCTTGTAAAGGGCTGGAAGCCTATATGCCTATTGACTTCAGCATGGGGAAAACATCATTAACAAGATTTCAAAGTACAGTGCAAATATTTTTTCATACCTGGATCAGTGATCTGGACTGGCTGATTTTTCGCTCACCTTTTTTTCCTTCTCAGATTCAGCTATCATATATAGCAAATGATTTGTTCTGATCACATTTTTATGTATCATTTGTTTTTTGTCTATTAAGGTATTTCAGGCTTTAAAAATGACCATTGGAAAGCATCGCATGGGCCACATCTGGGAACATTTTTTTGTCTTTCATATCAACCAAATCAAGATGCTTTTTTGTCATATATGCTGTAGAGTCTTTGAAGTGAACTAGGCAGTTGTAATCCAAGGAGCATTTTAAAGATGACAAATGATAGCTTCTGTATGTGCTTTCCCATTATTGAAACACTAATTGATAGCCTGAGGTTATACTGCTTACTGCTTTAGCACAGTATATTGCACATAGTAGGTGTTCACTTGCTATTTATTTATTTATTTATTTTGTAGACACCACCTTATTTTGGTTACACAGATAAAATCCATCTGATAAATGATTTTAGTTTGTGACCCTTTTCTAGGCTGGCAAAAATTAAAATTTTATATTTTTGCTTTATGTTGATGAGAAACAAGTCTGAATTTGTCCCAAATCCACAGCTATTTAAACTTCAAGCCTCAAATTTCTATAGGAAGTATTTTTCCCCCTCAAGTGCAAAGATTTGCAGTTAATTTAATTGTTATTTATTTAAAAACCAAACTCAGTATTGGACACTGAATGGTTTTATCTTCATTGTGTAACTGTATAAAGGAGGAAAAAAATCAACAATAGGAAAAATAAGATTTTCTTTCTTATCGTATTCAATCTGCTTTTTCCTATAAAATTAATCTTATGAACATAATTGGAATTGCATACATTTCCTAATATTAAAACACTATTTATACCAGTGCATCATTTTCTTACAGTAATGGTTACCTGATATCCTAACTACCCATTGATAAGTTGCACAGATGGAAATGGAAATGTGTATTTACTTAAATATACATTTCTTGGGGTTAAAAACCATGCCATAGGAAGCAGTTTTCCCATTTTGAAGTCTGTGGGATATTTTGAGAAATGAATAATTGGAAAAAATATATGGACCACTCTGAATTTCCCTGTAAGATGGGAGGCAAAGTAATGGCGATCTGCAGCTGAGTATTGAAGGCAGAAGTGGAAAAGGGGTGTTCCCTGGTGGGACTGAGGTTGGTTTTTGAGAGTGCACCCAAAAGAGTACAGGTGCAGGAGGAGGTTGGCAGGATGAACTAGTAGTTTGGGAGGAGGCTTTGGCCTAAGTCTTAAGTAATTATTTTTCCCTGTCCTCTCCCCACATCATGATAGAAAATCTTTGGATTGTAAAACTGGTCAGCTCTTATGTTTGTAAGGGGCTGAATGAAAAAACTCTTCAATCTGAAGGAGTATTTCTCTTGAAGGGAACAAATTCATAAGATTTTTAGAACAAGGTGAAAATCCAGATGAGATTCCATGAAAGCATAATTAAATTTGGAGAATTAAGACCTCAGAAAGACATGATAAAAAAAAATTAATCTCTTCACTGAATAGCAAGTAACACATCATCTGTTTCACTTGAGGTGAGACTTGAGATTGATACTGAATCAAAGTACAGCTTTCATATAAGAAAGGGAAAGGAACACATGGCTATTCAGATTGTGCTGTACAGGAGCACTGCACTAGTCCATTTGTCAACGTCATTTTATTTTGTTCATATAATGACCTTGTGATTTACAGGAATAGAAGCTCAATTTTATGGAGAAATGAAAAGAAACTTTAAGAGGTTAAAATGTTGCCAAATTTCATGATACTGGTATTTTCCAGGCCCATAATTTAAATATAAGACTTCTTGAATCCAAAACTTGGGGTATTAAAAAGAGTTTGGGTGGATATTTCAAAAGGACCTTAATGATGTTTGTTGTCTTAGCTGGTACAATCTGCTCATGACATGTTCACATGTGACTTCCCTCTATGTGGTGGCTTCTTTATTGTCACTTAGACGATGTTAAGTGTTTTGTATCATTCTGCTACATCAGCACTAGGAGTATATTAACCTACAAGAGATGCTCATGAATTTTCAAGGAAGGATTATTAGAAATCAGGTGCACTTATGTGTTCATACATATGCATGTGTAAAATTTCATGTACTCAGCAAGTTGTATGCTGTCCCATTTGGTCCTGTTTTCCAAAGCTACACTGGAGCCTATGGAGTATTTACCAAATCTGTGGTGAAGGAGGTATCTTGTGCCATTTGGAAGAGAATCTGAACCACACACCTTGTTTAAAGAAAATTGATTTCTCTAAAATAAATACTGTTCACAGATAATCTACACCAGAAAATGAATGTAACTTTTGTTTCATTTACTACAAACCTGCTTTTTCACCAGGTGGGTTAATCAACTGCATATAAATAGGTGGTCATCTCCTGTTCTGCCTCCCCCATTTTCATTACTGTTCCATACGATTGTAGCTTGTCCCTTCAGACGCCTTTTATATCTCCCCTGAGAGAATCATATGTGAATATTTATGTAAGAATCCATGAAAATAGAAAATTGTAATTAGTTAAGGCTTACTTTAGTAAATAGAAAATTTTTGCTTCATCATCCTTATTTAAATGTCATCCAACATTTAGAGATTATGAAATTTATTTTTGCAAACTGAAGGATATCATAAATGATCCATAGTTATTGCTTCTCTAGTGACTAGTAAAATTCTGACATATTCTACTGGGTAAGAGCTATGTGATAAACTCAATTTAATTTTATGTTCTCTATGGCCCTTTTTATATTTAACATTGTTTGATTTGTTGCCTCAATGATCTAACACATATTCAAGTACCAACACATTAATCATAGTGTTTTGGACAATGAGATATAGCAGGGAATCACACATGTTCACCTTCATTAAGTTTGCATACTGGCAGGGGAGAAGGATGATAAACTTACAGACAGCAAACAGGCAACAGAAACAGTGGACCAGTCGGGTGAGGAGTCTGTAGAGCAGGGCCCATGACATAAAGTCTTTCTTCAGTAGATGGTCAGAAAACAAAAACAAAAACAAAAAACTGTCCTGATAAGAAAAGACAACGCAGAGGAAGTGAAGTACTAAGGATGTGTGTGTTCAGGAGATGAGCATTGCAGAGAAAAAACAAAGATGAGAGAGCAGTTTCAGGGTTTGGGACAGCAAGGCACACAGAGTGGCCAAGCAGGAGAAAGAGGTGGGGAGAGAACCTTCCAGGAGTGGAGGGAAAGAAATGAAATCAAAGGGCATTGAGGGCCATGTTGGGGACTTCAGAAAGCCACTGGAGGCTTATGATCACAGGAGTATCAAGATCACAATAGTATATGCCAACATAGGGTCAACTCTACAGTAATTTAATAGATGTGATTTAAATATGTATTTTAAAGGATGTCTTTGAACACCTTGTGAAGAATATATATTTGGAATCAGCTGCAGAAACTAGAAGGTCAGTTGGGCTTTGGAAATAACCTGAGAGCATGATGATGGCACTTTGAACTAGCTAGTAAAAAGTGATTAGATTCTATAAATATTTTGATGGTATAATCAAAATAATTTAATTATTTTGTGCAGATGCACTGCACATGAGGCATGGATGAAAAGAGAGGAGCTAATGATAACTAATTTATTGTCATTTGCTAGGATGGGGAAGGCTTCAGAAGGGATAGGGTGGGAGGGAATCAAGGTGGAGATTTCACTGGGGCATCTGGGTGAGCATGTGAAGGAAGCAATTGGAGAGCAGAGCCAAGTCTGGACTGGAGTGGTATTTTGGGGTCAAGAAAATAGATAGTATCTAAGCCTGTGAGTCTGCATGGGATCACCTTGCAGGAGAGAGTGGGTAGAAGGGATGTGAGGTCAGACGATTGAGCTCACACCTGCATCAGCCCTTACAAGTTTTAGGGTCTAAGGGGAGAGAAATCAAGGAGACTGGGGGAAAAAAAAACAGCCAGTGGGCAAGTATAAGTTTGTTGGTGACACTGAAAATAGTTGTTTTGGTTGACTGTGGGAACAACAGTCTGACAAAGCTGGATCTGGAAAAAAATGGGAAGAGATGTAATGGAGGCCAGGATGGCAACTGTTTCTTCCTAAGGGTTTTACTGTAAAAAGCAGCATAGAAATGTGTTGGCTAGGGGGACATGCTGGGCAAAGGAGGTGCTTTGGTTCTTTTTGTTTATCAGCTTTTGGATTTAACATGGGAGATGCTTTGGCATGTTTTGTGGTGAGTGGAAGGGTCCACCAGAGAGTGGCAGCAGGTAGAGATTTATAATGGTGATTTTTGATGAAACATTCTTGTTGAAAGTTCATTAAACAGATGCCTTTCGGCATTAAGGCACCTCCTGGTCCAAGGGTGGATGGAAATTCCCTTCACACTTTGTAACAGAGTCAGCACCATGACAGGGACTCACCCATCACTCCATTTGCTAAGCTAATAAAGAAAGCAATCAAAGGCTCATGCGCTCGTTCACAAGGTGGGTTGGTATGATCAGAAAAGGAAATTTATGGCTCAAAATGGGCCACGATATTAAACGGACACAAATTATATTTCCCTGTCACATACTCTCTACATGTCCTAAGGCCCTCTACTTCTGTCTGCTTTTAGAGAATGTGCTCAAGTGCAGTTGTGAGCAGTGCTAACTTGTGACGGTTAACAATGGCACTGCAGAATCCCAGGGGTGTGGAACAGAGAGGCCTCCGCCCTGAGAACTAGCATGGACTCCTCTTGACCAAGACAGAGTGGGAGTTCCTGCCAGACGGGTCAGGACAGACAGTCCCTCTTTCTGCTGTGTGTCTGTGGCTTCCTTCTGGTACTAGTGTCCTGTGTTTTAGTGATCCCAGAGTGGGCTTTTCAGAAACCATGATAACCTGTTCTTGCTGCTTCAGAAACAGCTGTGCCTGCTTCTACACAGAAAGTTCCCAGGCTGTTAAACTACCTCTCAGGAAAAAGCCATCTCTGACTTTTACCTCCTTTACATTTCTCCTTTGCTTCAGATAACTTGCCTAACTAAATTAACTGAACGCTCAAGGACCTTCAGCCATGTCTTTCTGCTGATTAAAGGTATTTGGAATCTATTATCAATGAAGACTAAACTGAAATTTACTCTAGCACAAGCTATAACAGAAAGCAGCTTTTTAGGTGTGTGTATGTGTGTAAGGCAGTGGTGAGTTATGTTTGGTTGACGGATAGAAACAATCTTTTCATATATTAGAAGAACCTGTTTGTCTAGAAATAGCTATTGTACAATTAAAGTTAGCAGGGTCTCTACTGGGTAGTATTCCTGTAGTCAAGTGATTCATATGCCCTCAAGTTTTATTTATTTACTTATTTATTGGTTGTTGTTATGTGTCCTTTGATTCACTTCTACTCTGAACAAAAGCATGCAAGTAAGGATGGCTTTGAAGACTGATTTCAAGTTAATCAGTCATCGGTCAGTATCAGCGAAAGAATTGCTGACCACCCTGAGCTTCCAGGTGGAAATAGCAATCAGGGACAGATAGTGTTTTTTTCTGTTTGTCCTGATGTGTCAAAAACTTTAAAAAAATATTTCACATCCATATCTTAAAAATATTAAATGGCAAAGGACTATTCTCTTTATCAATTAGGAAGGACTAAGATGCAAAGTATAATCATGAAGATATTTGGGAACAGGACATTGCCATAAAAGCAGGCTTTTGTACATCGGCTTAATCCCAGTGTTCTCCTTTGATTACTTTGGGTACCATTTAGTCCACTTACTGCATCATCTTGTAATTGCCTTGAGCAGTTTTTCATCACGAAAGTAGTTATGTTCTCTTGTTGTTTGACACCAAGTGTAAAGAAAAAGTATTTAAAATGTCAGGCTACTTTGGTATGTTATACCACAAAGGAGGGAGCAGATGTTTTTAAATAAACATCAGCCCTGGTTGTGCCTTGTTGAGACACTGAGAGAGCCTTTTTCAGAAGCAGGGGCAGCTCATGAATTTAGAGGGGGCTTAAATACTGTACTTTCACATAAAACCATAAAAAGTTGGCAGAAGTATCAGGGGCCAATGAATGGGCATAGAGCTGAGCATGTTATAACTCAGATTACCAATAAAAATGTCAACCTTGAATCCGAAGTGAATAGTTTTGTAATTCTGAACTGAAAGCATTTTTTAATTGCTTTCAAATGGAAAAACTTCATATAATTTAATAAAATTTATCTACTTTATTATCAAGAAAGCTATTATTGCAGCAAAGGGAAATGGAGGATTTAAATGTCATTCCTAGCATCTAATTTCCCAGCTCTTTTATTGGGATGTTATTAAAACAAGACCAAATGGACTTTGCTACATCCATAAAAGCTAGTCAAGCAACAAGAGTTCATCTGGGCACTGCAGAATGATGAAACATGGCCCGTAGCTGTAGCTTGGTTGGTGTGGGGTGAGACCTGCCCTGGAGGCAGGTGTGATATGTCAGGAGCAATGTTTTGGCATTCTAGAGCTCGTGGAGCCTAAAGAGCAGCTGGATCCAGGAAGATACATGCCAAGGACAATGGTAGCATTGTGCCCAAGAGCCGTTTCATTCTTTAATGTTCGTAGTGAATCAACTGAATGCTTGGAAGCAGTGAGGATATCCTGGGGTCCTTGGAAGGGGCTGATAGGACAGAGATTTTTTTTTCCTGTTGGAAAGCAGTGCCACATTGCCAATGGGCTTGAGGTGCCTTCTGTGGATCTATTGAGATAAATTTTAGGCTGACAGGAGGGCAGATTAGTTTATGAATGGAAGTATGATTCAAAAGGAAATGCTTAAGGTGAGATTAGGAGCTATTCAGGTATCTGACGGTTGGGAGGGAGCTGTGGTTCCTAGGAAGACAAGAAAAGGGGATAAACATTTTCTAAGCATGTTTTAAGTGCTACATGTTGCACTGGGTGTTTTAATAATAGTTACAGCCATAGTACTAACCACTTCTGAGAACTTGCCATCTGCCAGCCATGGTGCTTACTATATGGCATATTTTGTTTCATCAGCAATAATCTTTTGAGGATACCTATTTCACAGATGATCCTAAAATTCAAGTAGGTTCTTTGCTTTAATTCCTTGTTCCATCTTTTAGAGTGTCATGGTTATCAGGCACATACGCTACCAGCTTATTTTCCTGTGCAGAGAAACTACTACTACACCACCACCATCACCACCACACACACACATTCTCTCTCTCTCTCTCTCTCTCTCTCTCTCTCTCTCTCTCTGTGTGTGTGTCTCACACCACACACACTTTATTACTTGGAATTCTCAAGAGTAAATATAGATTGTGCTGGAAAGGCAACATCCTAAGAAAAGAGGATAGCTGGCTGGAACAACCTCAGCTCTATTCCAGTCCCCCTAGAACAGGATGCCCCTCAATGCTTTATCTTGTGGTGTCATGTGATCCTATATAACCCACAGTTGGTTGCCTTTTGTAGTTCTTCATCTGAAGTGCAAAGGGAGCTTTTGAGGATGAGACTCCATCTGCTCTAGGTGGCTTTTCTGAGATTTGAGGGACTGACTCACAATGAACCCTAGACTCTGTTTCTCCCTCTCTGCTTGCATGTAAGTAATAAATCCAAAGCATGTTCCTTGATGCATACGGAATTTGTTTTGTTTCACTGGACTGGATGAATTGCTAACCAGTGCACAGGGAACCTGCTTCAAGTAACCTGTATTAAGGAAGAAGTAACCAGTATAAAGGAGCCATTTGTGGAGGTTTTGATATGAACAATGTTTTGGCCACGAATGTACAAAGCTAACTGTTGTATGCCCTCTGAAACTGCATGTTCTGTCTACAACACAAGTATCTCAAATTTGGGGGGAGTAGAATAATATAAAAAAGGGCAATTTTTAACCTTGTGACCAAAGATCACAGCGTTTATATATGTGAGTATGTACGTTATCCTGATATACAACTGCCCAGATTTCTGTAAGTTTTAGGCCCAGAAATAGAGTTGTTGGACCACAAGTTTTTCCTTCAGTGTTTGTGCTGGTGTCTATGTGTGACTTTAATAGCAATATTTTTTTTAACTTTTTTTTTCTTTTTTTTTCTTTATTATTGGTCTTTCAAAATATTACATAGTTCTTAATACATCATATTACACGGTTTGATTCAAGTGGGTTATGAGCTCCCACTTTTACCCCGTATACAGATTGCTGAATCACATCAGTTACCCTTCCATTGATTGACATATTGCCTTTCTAGTGTCTGATGTATTCTGCTGTCTGTCCTATTCTCTACTATCCCCCCTCCCCTCCCCTCCCCTCCCCTTTTCTCTCTCTACCCCTTCTACTGTAAATCATTTCTTCCATTTGTATTATCTTGTCTTACCCCTCCTTTCCTCTTATATGTCATTTTGTATAACCCTGAGGATCGCCTTCCATTTCCATGCAATTCCCCTTCTCACTCCCTTTCCCTCCCACCTCTCATCCCTGTTTAATCTAAATCTTCTTCTCAAGCTCTTCGTCCCTACCCTGTCCTTGTTTACTCCCCTTATATCAAAGGAGTCATTTGGTATTTGTTTTTTAAAGATTGACTAGCTTCACTTAGCATTAAAGGCAATTTTGAAAAAAAAAATGAAAGAAAAAAGCATTCACAATCTTATCAGCCAAATATATTATTGATTTTCAAAATAATCCATTTTATTCATATTCTGACATACTTTTATGAAGTTACCATTAGGGGTCAGTAGCAATAGTTATAGCTGGAGACAGATGTCCAACTATCCAATCCTACCTCTTTTATTTATGACCTTGGAAAAATTATATAGCTGTTATTCCACTTCAAATTACTCATATGTAAATGGAAATAATGTTAGTATCTGCCTCAAGAGGTTACTGGGAAGATTCAATGAGACAAGTCACATTAGGCACTAACCTGGCTTAATATGGTACACATAGATGACACATAGATAAAAAATTGGCTTTTCTTGGCATTTAGCATTCATGCTTCACAGAAATCACTTTCATAAGTACCTTTATCTACTTAAGAAGTGTTTAAGAGTGAGGAAATTTCTCTAATAACACTACAAAAACAAGTAGGGAGTTCATGCAATCATAAGTTGAGAACAATTCAAAAACACCATCAGGAGAGGTCTCTTCCATGCCAGAGTCTTAAACCAGAAAGTACAGGATTAATAGTGATTCCACCCAGGCCACTCAGATGTAAACTAACCATCCATGTTAAAGTTTTTGTGTGACACAGCTATAAAAATCCAAGTGACAGAGTCAGGCTTTAAACTCTTTGAATCTTAGCTCAAAGCCATCTAAATAAACTGTGACATTTGGACAGGTTATTTAACTTATTTGAACTTCAGTTTCCCAATAAAATCTCTAGCAGCAGGAATATTAGCTATCTAATAGAGTTTGAAAATTAAATAAAAATTAAATGAGATGCATGTACTAAGAACAATGTAAATTGGAATCCTCACACAGTGCTAGAGGGAATGTAAACTGGTGCAGCCACTTTGGAGAACAGTTTGATAATCCCTGTAAAGGTTAAACATAGAATTTCTATTTTACTTAGCAATTCCATTCTTAAGTACATACCCAAGAGAAATGAAAAGCCTGTACATGAAAGTTCATAGCAGAATTATTCTTAATAGCCCAAAGTGTAAACAACCAAAGTGTTCTTCAAGTGATGAATAGATAAGTGAAATGTGTTCTATCTGCCTACTAGATTATGATACAGCCACAGAAAAGTAGTGCTGATGCATGCTACAACATTGGTGGAATCTGAAAATATGCTAACTGTAAGAAGCCAGGCTCAAAAAAGCACATATTGTACGATTGCTTTTATATGAAATGTATAGGCAAACTGATAATGTGAAAAGGCAATTAGTGATCCTCAGGGGCTAATGGGAAGGGAAATGGGGAGTGATGAATGATGGGTGCAGAGTTTCTATGTGGGATGATGATAATGTTCTGGAATTAGTGGTGATATTTGCACAATTTTGTGAATACATTAAAAACATTGAATTATACACAAAGGGATAGATTTTATGGCATGAAAATATGTCAATAAATAAATGTACTTTGAAAAATAAGATGTATAAAAAGTTTAATGCCTGTTATTTCATTAATCACTAATTCTAATTATTAGAATTAACCTTTAAGTACATTGCACCATCTACGGGAAGGTGTCTGTTCCATGTACTTAGAATCCATCCAGTTTTTTTTTGTTTATTTGTTTTGTCATTTTTTTCTCCAATCAATAGTCTTCACAACCCTATAGAGTATGAATTTTACTGGTAGGATTAATGAAGCAATATAAGTCAGGCTTTATCAAGGGAAGACTAACTCACAAGCATGGTAAGTGATTTATGGATTTTTTTGAAGGAAAAACATATCAAGTAGATCGATTTGAAACTGGTAATGTTGAGTTCATTTTAAAAGGATCTTCTAAACTGATAGTAGATTGGGGTTTTAGATGCAAGAAATGATCCTGGATAAAATTAAGAAAGTCTACTTGTATAATTTCAATAATTTTTAAGAAAAAAGAATATGTAAATGTTATTTTAAAATAAAGGTTAAAATCACAAACTAATTTTCATGTAGAAACATATAAATACAATAGTTGTTCAAAATCATTTAATACATCAGAAGTACTGAGGTTACTTTTCAGCCTGAAGTTTGTTGAACTTGGGCTTATTAAATGTGGGATATTTCTGTTTTTGTAAATTTATCTTTTTATAAAAAAATTATTGCATTATAGTTATATATAGTTTTGGGGTTCATTTTGATATAATCATGCATGAGTAGACTATAATTTACTCCATTTCAGTCTCTAGTGCTTCCTCTTGCCCTTCAAACCTCCCTCCCCTATTTCTTTTCCTCTACTTTATTGGTCTTCCTTCTATTTATTTATTGTAAATAAAACAAGGTTTCTATATTTGTGAGAGTAAAAGATAGTTTAAAGGACCCCCAGATTCTCTTTAGTCCTTTATATCAAATCCTAAAAAGATTTTATTATAAGTAAAATTATGTTATTGAAGATAAGTAACATTTTCCTGCAGTATTCCACAGATATGTTTCTCTCCATGCAGCTGCTCTTGCTACTTTTATATCTAGTTTCCAGCCCATTCTTAATTTTTCCCCACCTATTTATTCATTGATCAATTCTTCTTTCACTTACCAATGCAGGAAGTAATGACCATTCAATGTAGATAAATTATTTTTCAAAGATGGTCAATGAAACTGTAACACAGATAAGCAACAACAAAGCAAACTTAAAATTACTAGTAGGCTGGGAGTGGCTTGAAGTATTCTCTTAAGAAAAAACATGTGAGAGTAGAAAGAGAAATGTCTCATAGAATAACTCCAGGATCATAGGGTAGGTGAACCAAAGGTTAAACATGGAAAGGTGGAACACTTCTGAACTTGGTGCAGGAGGCCAGACGCAGGAGCTATACTACTCTTTACTGAGTCCTCCAGCAAGGAGGCATGTGTTCCCTACTCCACATTTTGCCTGAAAAAGGGGAGGATACCATTGTGAATCTAGGTACAAAATCTTTGGAAATTACATTAAGGAATTGTGGACCCGGACTGCCAGAAATCTCAATCCAGTTCCCTCATTTCCTGGAGGGAAAACTGAGACTCAGAAAGGAGCTGTAATTAAGTGGTGAACTCTTTAAAGACAAGGGATATCTCTCAGTCTTCTTAGTAATCTTAGCAGGTACATGGTGTCTGAGGTAAAGTGTATGAACAAGTACATGCACCTGGGGGTGAGAAATACCTGGCATTTAAGTAAAGTACTAAAATCATGATACACTCATAAACACACCTCTAAAGGAAATTCTAATGCTTTAGCAATTCTTGCTCATTTATTCAATTCCACAAAAGGCAGCTAGGATTCCAGTTGGGTTATAAATACTGAGAAATGGCCGAATTCTCTGGTGGGTACTGTTTGGATAACCCCATAAGCCAGAGAAATGTAATCTCATTGACTTCTACCTCTGGGACCAGGAGGGCTTGATGAATCTCCTGCCCAACAAAGTTGCTTTTGGCATATGTTATAATCTGGATGTGAGAAGTCCCCCAAAACCTCACATATGAGACAACACAAGAAGATTTGGAGGAGAAATAAGTGGATTATAGACTTAGCCTAATCAGTGAGTTAATCTCTGATGGGATTAACTAAAATAGGGTGTTGCTGGAGAACGTGGGAATTGGAGTGTGACATTGGTATATATATTTGTATCTGGCAAGTAGAATCAATCTCTTTCTCTCTCTCTCTCTCTCTCTCTCTCTCTCTCTCTCTCTCTCTCTCTCTCTCTCTCTCTCCCCCTCTCCTTCTTAATCACTTCGATGTGAGCAGCTTCCCTCTGCCACACACCCCACCATGATGTTCAGCCTCATTTCCAGCCCTGAGGAATGGAGCTGGCCTTCTCTGGACTAAGACTTCTGACATGGTGAAAATAAACTCCTCTGTAATTATACTGGTGTGGTCCTTTAGTCACAGCAGTGAAAAAGGTGAGTAAAACAGTATATTAATATGAATTTGTTTGTTTCTGTATTTGCCCTAATGGACCTTAAGAAAAGTCAATTTCAGCTAGTCTACAAGCTGTCTATCTAAAGTATAGGAAACTATTCTCTCTTTTCATTATGAGACATCTGGAATCTAGCTAGAAATTTTGGACCCAAGAAATCTCAGCGTTTCCCCCCTCCTCCCTTCCCTTTGAGTTGAAAGCCAACTTATAAAAATTTGGGATTTCTGGAAATAATATTATTTTACAGTAAGAATTCTATGCCCATTGCAAACTATAATTTCAGATTCTCTTTTCGCACTCAAGGATACCATGATGAACAGTACCAGCTGTGGAACTGTAGTTTGGAGTTCCTCAATTGATGAAAAAAGAAACAGATGAGGCTTCAGTGCTAATTTTGGTACAAAAGCCATGCCCATATTCAGCTCCTGCACATATTTGTTCAACACACTATAGTGGCACTTCTTAGCTGAAGCAATACTCGCCATTTCAGGTAAAAAGGAAGGTAATTTTCCCTTTCTGTGTGACCCACAGATCTGAGCTGGGAGGCTTAGGCAGTGTGAGGAATTGCCCAAACTTTCATTATGGGGGACAAAAAGATTGACATGACTCTTTTTTACTTCCTGGAGAATCCTGTCTTTCTCTAATCCAGTTGATCCTCTCCTACTGCTTTCAGAACAGGCACAGAACCTATTTAGTAAGAATCTGACTTCAGATGAACAGATGCCCTAGTCACAGGACTTTCAGATGTGCTTTTTCAAAGTTCTCTTTGGCAAAATGGCTCTGAGGTGGCACCTTCTCCAACTTAGAACTAGCCCACAGGATGCCAGTCACATCTCCATACTGGAAGAGGGTGGTGCACAAGTCCTCATTCTGGATCCTCACCCAGAGATAGTAAACTGGAAGTCTGTTGGCTCTTCCTGGCTTCCGTGTATTTATTTTGTCTCCAAAGGCTTGGCCCACACAGTAATTTATATTTGATTGTTTGGATGACAAAGAGTGGGGTGATTACATGTAAATTACATGTTTAAATTCCCAAACTTCTTGAAAACACTTGGCCCTGATAATCCTATTTGAAAAAACTATAAAAGAGCATTTCTTGCTCTTTTAAAGAAAATCAGTGTGGTATTGTGATTTTTACTAAGAAATACATATTTTTGTACCTGTCTGCTGTTCATGACACAAGGCTCCTAATCACTTGGAATTTCCAGGTGACAGGCACCTCTTTTGTTCTAATGAGGTGATCCTTGGTGGGCTTCTGGATGGAGTTCGTAACCAAAACACTTTGAACTTTTAGCTCCTTCCTGCCTCCTTCAGGAAGGGGAAAGGGTCTAGAGATTAGGTTAATAATGGGTTATGCCTATGTGTTGAAGGCTCCATAAAAATCCCCCAACTATGGGGTTCACAGAGCTTCCAGGTTGGTGAACAAAAATGCATCCATGTGTTGGAAGAGTGGTATGCCCAAACCCCCCTGGGACAAACATGCCTGCATTTGGAAACTTCCTGAACCTCACCCTATGTACATCTTCATCTGGTTGTTCCTTTCTAATAAAATAGTCTTGAGAAAATCAGAGACATAGATCAGTGTCACAGAATAGAGAGCCCAGAAATCAACCCTAGCATATATGTTCAACCAATTTTCAACAGGGCCTTAAAGAAGATGCAATAGGGAAATTCTTTTCAATAAATGGTCCTGGGAAAGTTGGATGTCCACATGTTAAAAAGTAAAACTGGACCCTTATACACCATTCACAAAAATCAATTCAAAACACATTTAAGGCCTAAATATAAGACCTGTTACAAGACCTGGAACTATAAAATTACTGGAAGAAAACAGAGAAAAATGTTTTTGATATTTTTCCTTGCAATGAATTTTTAGATAATACACAAAAAGCTCAGGCGGCAACAACAACAACAACAACAACAACAAAATAATAATTACCCAGTGGGGCTACATCAAACTAAGAAACTTCTGAACAACAGAAAGGAAATGGAAGGAAATAATCAACAAAATAAAAAGTCAGCCTGTGTGTTAGGATAAAATATTCAGAAATTATGCATCCAATAAGAGGTTAATTTCTAAAATATTTAAGGAATGCACTCGATTCAATAGCAAAACTATCTGAATAAATAAATTATCCAATTAAAAGTTGGCAAATGAACTGAATGGACATACATCCTAAGAAAACCTAAAAACAGCCAACAAGTACATGAAAAGGCACTCAAAATCACTAATATTCAGGGAATATAAAACAAAATTGCAATGAGATATTGTCTCAAAACAATGTTGATTAGGGTCAAAATTAAAAATAGAGCTACCGAATGATCCAGCAATCCCTCTGTTGGGTATGCACAACACCTTATGGAGAGAACTACACTCCCGTGTTCACTGCAGCATCATTCAGCATCATGTTGTTGTTGTTTTGTTTTACACCTAGCAAGCTTCAGTTTACTACAATTCCTTATGCTCATTTTTCTCCAAACCGAAGTCTTATCAACAATTTTCAAATGGCATTTTATACCAATATCATTTAGTAAGTCCCCTGCATGGGTTTTGTAAGCATTTGAGTGTGTTGAGCAGGACTGTTCCTTCTGACCCTCCTTGTAGGGCATAAGACTGAAAAGATCATCCTAATAGGAGCCCTATCTAAGGTACTCTTTTTCTTCTGAATTTGTGTCTTTGGGAATCATCTGATTAAGTATCATGATGATAACTTTCCTCAGTGGAAAGAGAGCATATGTTATTTGAAATTTTAAGCAATTTAATAGGCCATTATAAAAAAAAAACACTGAAAGCAAAATCTCTGTTTTATGCTCCAGCAATGCATAACTAACTAATTCAACAAATACCCAGTGCATGTGTAGAAGCCTGGAATAGCATGATTTATCTCTGTTTGAAGTGACTTAAGACAAATTAAGGTGTTAGCCAGGCTGCATTCTTGTCTTGAGGCTCTTTGGAAGAGCCCACTTCATGCTTGCTCATTTGGAGTGCTGGCAGGATTTAGCTCCTTGTGTCTTCTGGTTTTGGCACTGATACTAGCGCTCATCTTAAGATATTTCTATCCCTCAATCCCTATTGCTTTGAATCTCTCTGACCTCATATTCTGAAACCAACTGATGTTGACTTGACTGTGTTAAACCTTCTCAGATAATCTCCTACCTTAAAGTCAACTGATTAGTAACCTTAATTACATCTGCAAATCTTTTTGTTCCATGTAATGTAATAATCACAGGAATGACCTCAGAGTCAGCATGTTGGCCATATTAGAATGCTGCCTACCAACATGCTCCGTACCTAGATCTCTAATTTACTGTGGGATACAAAAAGATGTCCTTATTCTGTAATTTCCAAAACAAGAAGAGTGAAAACAGTAGCTTGTTCGGATACACTTTAAAAGTGCTATAATTTAAAAGAGATACTTCCCTTCAATAACTAGTTGTTTTTCAGTTATATAATTAAAATGGGAAAAATAATATAAATTATTGATTTTTCCTTCATAAGTTTTTAATATAATAAATTTACTCCTTAAAATCCTCTGAAGTTGAGCAGTTACTTTTTAAAAAATATTGTTATGAATTCATACATTTCAGAATATTTTAATTAAGTATATTATATTGTTCTTTTTGAAGCTCAACTTGTCTGGTCTTTGGCTCAGTCCTGTCATTTCAGGCAAAATGGATAGGACTGAAGGACTTTATATTAGGTGAAATAAGTCCACCACAAAGGCAAATGCTGTATGTTCTCACTCATATGTAAAAGCTAAAAAAAAAAAAAAAACTTTAAAAAGATAGTAGACAAATGATTACTAGAAGTTAGGAAAAAGAGGAGGGATGGGGGAATAAAGGAAGGTTGGACAACAGTTACCAAAAAAGACACAGGAGAAATAAGTCCTAGTGTTCTATGGTACAATAAAGTGACTACTGTTTGCAACACTTATTATGTATTTATAACGAAGTAGGAAGAGAGGAATTTGTAGGCTTCAAACACTAAGCAATTATAAATGTTTAAGAAATTGGAAATGCTCATTATCCTGGCTTGATCATTACGGATTGCATACATATATTGACTTACCATACTATACCCCATAAATATGTACAATTATTATGTGTTAAATAAAAACAAATTTTAAAAAAATCAAGTTAGTTCCTAAGCACTATTGACACACCCTTAGTCTTTGATTGCTTCCTTGCTATCTGTTACCATATGTTGATGAAGCTCAACTTCAGTGCATACAAGAAGAATGTTTTCTTTTTGAATTTGTATTGGTTCTTTTTAGTTATACATGAAGCAAAATCCATTTGGACATGATACAAAAGCATGGAATGAATGTTGTTCTAATTTAGTACCCAATCCCCTACTCCCTTCCTTCTATTGATCTTTCTGACATTTACCTATATTTATTTTTTAATTAATTTCTTATAGTTGTAGATAATGTGACATTCATTGTGGTGTATTCCTATGTGTATATAGGAAAGTTATGTCAGATTCATTCCACTGTCTTTCCTTTTTCTATCTTCCCTCTTTCCTCCCTTCCCTGCACTTCCCTTTGTCTATTAGAAGTTCAGTGGAGGAAGGCCTGTTTCTCTATTAAAGTATTTTGCAGGTCTTTTCTTTTCTTTAGTTTTACTGATTTTATTTTTTAAAATACATGACAGTGGAATGCATTACAATTCTTATTACACATATAGAGTACAATTTTTCCTATCTCTGTTTATATATAAAGTATGTGGAGCCCTTACATTTTTAGTTCCCACTAAGGGACTATATGTAGAAAGAAAAAAAAAAGTTCTGTGAACTTGGTTATTTTTAAAGTGGATTTTCTTGTTTATTACTATAATTACATGTGCATATAAAGGAAAACATAATAGTCCCTATGTGTATACTACACTTTCAGTCAACTCACAGTGATTGATGTGTATTTACATCTATAATCCATAGCTTACAAATGTTGAGCTACAAAAAGACCATCTCTCGTATTGTGCAATCTCCATGCCACTGACTAAAATATTAATGGAGGAAACAGTAGCTCACTATAATTACTGGAAATTCTTTCTCATTGCTTTCCTTATTTGGGCTCAGTAGGATGAAATAAATGGTCCTGTTACTACCTGGCAGATTATGAAACCAGATATTATACAATGTTTTAAATAACATTTTTCTTTTGATTCAATAATTAATGCATGATTTTTAAGAAAATTTGTAGTTTATAAAGTAAAAATTATCCACAAATCTGTCATATTGAAAATAATCAAACTGTCAATAATTTCAGATACGTTTGTCCATTTTTGAAATGTGTATGTCATGGGCATGTGTAAGTCTATAAATGGATGAGGTGTAAATTGGCTCCCAATTCATTTACAATTTGATAATTTATTTTTTAAAGTAAGTAATGTGAATACTTTCCCATATTCATCTCATTTAATATTCACTGAAATCATGAGCCTTTAAAGATGGCATGAGAATGATCATATATATGTTATTTTTGTTCTATTAATGATTAGAGCTGGGCTCTAGGGTATCTTACTCTTATAAGTAATATTGAAATATTTTATACAAACATGATTCTTCCTTTAAAAAAATTTCTCAATAGTGTAATATTTTCATTACTCTTTATGCAAATGGTCCTCAAAAGGTTTATAGCAATATATTGTTATAGGTGGGCATACAATATATAGGCATTTACCAGTATATTGAATTCTCACCAATGAATATATGGCTATGTAGTATCTGAATATCATCATTTGTAAAGATTTATTGTAGACTTTTAAATTCATAAGATGGTCTCTCTTGTCTTATCACATTTAATCCTCCATGGCAGTAAATGAAGCTTAATGACATCTCCATTTTATCCTTAGGAATCAAAGGTATTAGGAAATCAGGTTTGCCCAAGGCTTGCTAGTAAGCAGTGTGACAGAGACCAGAAGCTCGTCATTTCTCCCAAACCACTCTGCCAAATGAGGAGGCCTGTGGAATAAAGAGGCCTGACTTTTCTAACTACAAGGTTTATCTGGCCAGAGACTTGGAATAAGCACCAGATTTCCTTATCCAATGGAGGGTCTCTCTTTAATTTAGGTCTGTCTCCTATGGATTCATTGTTTTTGTTGCTCTTCTATAACTGATAAAAAGTAAATCTGACTGTGTGTGTAGATTAGTCTCAGTACACTGAAATCTTAAAACCTAATCTGTTGATGTTTGTTTTAAAGCCTTACTGGTCCAACCTCATCAGGGTGTTTCCTTCTAGTTGCCATTAGTGTGATTATTATTTATTCCGACTTTTCCAAAAATTGACTCATGTACACCCTTCTCTGTCTTTCCTCATTACCCACTCCCTCTCCCTCTAATCTTTCCTGAGAGATAAATCATATTATTTATTGGCGATTGTCTTATAATAGGGAATTTAGCACAACATTGAGATTTACTCTGAGCAAAATTTGCTGGCCCTGATTCCTTTTATACAGTTGCACCAACTGGCTACATTAACTGGGCCAGAAAATGGCAGGCATACTAGACAATGCCTGTAGAATCCAGGGAGCATGATTAGGACAAGGGAACACCAGCTCCATATATGCCTTGTGCTTCATTATTTAATTAAGTTGACTAGTGTTTCTTTATGAAACAAACAAATACATCTAGATGATTACTATCAGCTCTTCTAATTGGGCAGATATGTCTAAGTAGTGGCAAAAAGCACTGTGGAGACCTGAAGTAGAGTACTATGTAGATTTGGCCCCATAACCCAGGGGGTAACTGGGATGTGTATTGTTCTTGGATACCTCTAAAGTGAAGGCCAAAAGGAAAGCATTCAGAAACCTTAAAATGGAAAGATTGGTGTTACTCATCTTCTGATGACTGTCTTCAAAGTCAACAAACTCAAACAGCTGGAGTTGAGAGAAGTCATATTTATGGAGTAGAAAAGATCAGACTATTCTTGACTACTCCCTTGATTTTTATTTTTGCTTTATTATTACAAAGGACACCTATTTTAATGAGTCTTGGTCCTTTCAAAATTTTCAAACATCCCATTGAGAATCTCTTTTTCGTTGGAGTTGGGGTGGGTGGGGTGGGTTTAGACTCTTGTATCTGCCTTGTCTTTTAGCAAACATTTGGATTCCATTTTATTTTTGGACCCTAAACTCCTACTAATTTTCAGAGATTATCTTCTTTTTGGTATGTGCTTTTGACTGCAGAAAAATAGCCGAGTCCAATATTTCCCACCCTAAATCAAATTTTTGAGAACCATAAATAGGTCATTAAAAACTTTATACTTTTCCAGTGAGATTAGTAAAAGAATGTTCCAGTAAGTTCACACCATTGTTTTAATGCCTCTGAGTGACCACAAGAATAAGCCAAAAATCACATAATCAACCTCTAAGATGAATATGACCTAGAATAAGAAACAAAACAGTCTAAAACTGGTACAAACCTCTTTTAGAAGTAATTGAATTATCATTCCCAGGAGGGTCATGTATACATCCTATTTTTTTCATAAACATGGAATTACTATTTTTCATAATTTTTCCATAGTTGTTATTGATTATTCTTATTTTTAAATTTGTTTTAATTAGTTATACATGACAGTAGAATGTATTTATACACTTTGATATATCATACATAGATGGGATATAATTTTATTTTTCTGAATGTATATGTTGCAGAATCATATTGGTCATGTAGTCACATATATACATACAGTAATAGTGTCTATTTCATTCTACTCTTTCCTATCCCCACATCCTTTCCTCTTCTCTCCCATCACTTCCCCCTACCTAATCTAAGGTAACACTATTATCCCCTAGTGCCCCCTGCCTTATTATGAATTAGCATCCACATATTGGAGAAAACATTCAGCCTTTGGTTTTGTGGGATTGACTTATTTTGCTTAGCACGATATTCTCCAACTTCATCCATTTACTGGCAAATGCCAAAATTTCACTCTTCTTTAAAGCTGAGTAATATTCCATGGAGTATATATACCACATTTTCTTTACCCATTCATCTATTTAGGGACACCTAGCTTGGTTCTATAGTCTAGCTATTGTGAATTGAGGTGCTATAAACACTGATGTGGCTGCTTCACTATAGTATGCTGATTTTAAGTCCTTTGGGTATAAACCAAGGAGTGGGATAGCTGGGTCAAATGATGGTTCCATTCCCAGTTTTCTGAGGTCATACTGCTTTCTGTAGTGGTTGCTATTATTCCTCACCACTGTCTCAGTTGTACAACGTGGGTTATTCCCTCATGCAACCATAGTTCTTGTTCCATATATTTTGACTAATCCAATAGCTATAGATACTGGGATTTATTACTTGGACACCATGGGAAGTATACAATAATCACTTAGTCTAATAAGCTTATTAGTATTAAGTATAGCTCAAAGAAGATTATAGGTTAATATTTATTTGGAAAATATTGTTTTCTGAATAAATCTTTATGGGGAAAAAAGCAATTCTGTATACTAATTCTGTATAAGTGATTTCATTTATCCTTGGTAGCACATGGATGTATTAAGAAATGAAAAGCAGTGTAGAATTTCATTTTGTAATCTATCCCAGCAGCAAGGAAGACCTGACAAGGGGAAAATAGAGGACAATTTCAGAACATCAGGAATGCTAGCAAAAAATCCTTTTTTGGGGGAGGACTTTACAAAACTTGCCTTTAAAAATATTTAATATGGTAAAGACATATTACTGAGTTTGCTGAATTCAATATAAAATATTGTGAAATTCTGAAACAGTGAATGTCACTGAGATTCCAAAAGGGCAGAAATTTAAGTGTAGTGCATGTAATTTAGGGATGTTTATGTGTGTTTATATGTGTCTTTGTGTGTTTCTGATTGGAGAAGATTAGACTGAATGGTCATACTTCATGGTAAACTGTTAGCCTAGGGGATGTTTAATCTTTAGGACTGGACAAGAGACAATCTTGGCTGACATATACTGGAAGACAGATGATTAATGAAGTTGGAACTAATACTAAGAACATGTCTTTCTTTTAAAACAACAACAAAATTACATGTGATATTATTGGCAAGTTGCTTGCATTATGAATCTTAACAGAGTTCTTTCCACATGGGCTACCTGAATAGATGAAGCAATAGTGAGAGAACACTAGCTTGTACTTGGCAACTATGGAATATGATTATACATTCTAAAACAGAAAAAAATATACATTATGATATTGTTATAAAAATGGATCAGTTGGGTAGATTATGAATTCCAGAAACAGAATTAACTTGATATATGTCAATGTAAGGGAACATTCAAAATGAGGAGAATGTACGAATTACTCTCTAAATGGTGATCTGACAAGAAAGCAATCTGGAAAAGGAAAAGTTATATTAAATATTTCTATGTTGATGATCAAGGAATGAGCACTTTACCTCCACTCTTTTCTGAAATGCCACCAAAATGGAATTTTAAGCATAAAATTTATAAGCATAAAATTATAAAAGTAGAAAGAAATTGAGAAATGTCAATAGCATAATATTTTTGAAAGATGGAAAGCAAAAGATGGGTATGTGGAAATACACTTAACTGACCTAAGAAAACTGAATCTTAAGTAAGCAAAGGAGAAAGCTGAGCAGCTACAAAATGTACACCAAACATCTCCCAAGAGACTCAGAAATTGTCAGCACCAGGAACCTGGGGAGGAGAGAGGATGGAGTGTTTGAAGAGGTTGTTGAAAACTGGAAGTTGGATTAAATTTTTCCCTGAGACTCCATTAAATCACCAGATTCCCTTTCTCCCTCTACACAGCTGAAAGACTTCTTATCCCTCACCCTGGCAGAAGACTGGAAATTTATTTTCTAAATAGGTAAAACTGAGTATCTCTGTATTGGGAATATGAGGTGCATTTTGTAGGAAGAAAAATATCACTGCAAATTAGAAAATTTCACCAAAGTTTACCTACTGAATGTTGGGTACTCCTGTATTATTCTCCTCTCACTCTGCTCTCAGAACGCTGGAGACTGTTAACTTCTTTAACAGAATGGATGATTATCCTTTACAAATTTTTTCAACAAGAAAATACTAAAGACACATATGAGTACTTTCTTCAGTAATAAGGCCCAGTCAGGTTACTCCTTTGAGTGAAGCCCAAAGTTGACATTTGAACACAGTCCTCAGCAGTTCCAGTCAGTTCTTAGAGAGCCATTCTCCTATATGGTCTACAGCCAAGGATCCCTAGGTATTTTAGCAGAACCACTAACTCAAGTTAGAGACTGAAATCGTAATTAGAAAGCAACAATATGTATGGAACAGATGATGTAAAAATATTTATCAGTATATCCCAAATAACTAAGAGAAGGACAAGAGTAGTATGCCACGCAAAGGGATAATATGACTCCCAAAAGTTCTTAAAAATCAAAAATATGCAATGTGATAAAAGATTTGGAAGTTTTAGAAGCAAATGATGAGAAATTCACTCTGGAAGTAAAGCAGAAATCAGGAATAGAAGAGGAAAAATGATAATATTAGAGTATCATTTCAAAGGTCAATATCTAACATTATGGTTCTAAAATGAAAAAACAAAACTTTAAAGACAAAATTATCAAGAAATAATTCAAGTATTTTCCAGAATTATAGAATATGAGTTGTATAATTAAAACTAACAACAAGTGTCAAGTAAATGGATTATAGTACTACATCATGTATTTTCAGTATATAAAGGGCCATGAGAAGATACTGAAGTTTATGTATAGAGAAAATTTCATATGTACCAAACACTATAAATTGAATGGTGTGGACTCTGCAAAAAGTAGAGCAGCACCTTCAAAACTTTTAGAGAAAGCCCTGAAAATTTTCAGACAAAATTTTTTCCATCTAGACTTCTGTACTAAAAAATGCCAATGAAATATGAGAGTAAGATAAAGAAATGTTTCAACTGAAGTCAAACAACAATAAGTGTTGGCGAGGATGTGGGGAAAAGGGTACACTTGTACACTGCTGGTGGGACTGCAAAATGGTGAGGCCAATTTGGAAAGCAGCATGGAGATTCCTGGGAAAGCTGGGAATGGATCCACCATTTGACCCAGCTATCGCCCTTCTCGGACTATTCCCTGAGGACCTTAAAAGAGCGCACTATAGGGATACGGCCACATCAATGATTATAGCAGCAAAATTCACAATAGCTAGACTGTGGAACCAACCTAGATGCCCTTCAATAGATGAATGGATAAAAAAAATGTGACATCTATATACAATGGAGTATTATGCAGCACTAAGAAATGACAAAATCATAGAATTTGCAGGGAAATGGATGGCATTAGAGCAGATTATGCTAAGTGAAGCTAGCCAAGCCCTAAAAAACAAATGCCAAATGTCTTCTTTGATATAAAGAGAGCAACTAAGAACAGAACAGGAAGGAAGAGCATGAGGAAAAGACTAACAGTAAACAACGACGAATGGGGGGAGAGAAAGGGAGAGAGAAGGGAAAGCATATGGAAATGGTAGGAGACCTTCAATGATACACAAAATTATAAGAGGTTATGATGGGCAAGGGGGAGGGGGAAAAAAGGGAGAGAATTGAACAACAGCAGAGGAGGCAGAGAGGGAAGATGGGAGGGGAGGGGAGGGGGGATAGTAGGGGATAGGAAAGGTAGCAGAATACAACAGTCACTAATATGCCATTATGTAAAAATGTGAGTATGTAACAGATGTGATTCTGCAATCTGTATTTGGGGTAGAAATGGGAGTTCAAAACCCAATTGAGTAAAATGTATGAAAGATGATATATCATGAGCTCTGTAATGTTTTGAACAATCAATAAAAAAAAGAAATGTTTCAACAGTGAATATTAAAAGTTTACATCTGCTCATCCTTTCTCAAAAAACTACTTTAGGATATGCTCCACCAACTAAGAAAGTAAAAGCAAGATACAAGAAAACAAAGGATCTGGCAAATAGAGGATCCCACTGCAACACGTAGCAGAAGCAATACTCTAGAAGGTGGTGTGCAAATATTTCTGACTCAGTACACTTTTACTTTCCTTTTCTTGTTAGGCACATCACCAAATTCTCCTGCCTTTATGTATGGTCTTACGGTAAGTCGTATGTGCCACTTCCAGGACTTTATTTTCAATTAGTAAGCATGTCTCTTCTGGCTTCCCTTAAAGCTAGTGGATGGATAATATAGGAAGTCAACAGATAGTGAATTTACAACCTGAAAAATATGGATTCCTAAATCACCATATGCAGAAGAGTCTTCTAGTAGCCAACAATCACCATCTTAGTTTATTACATGAATAAGAAATAAGTTTCTATTCTGGGAATCTATCACTCTAGCTGACCCTAAGTACTATGAGGGGTAGAGAAAAGAAATGCTAGGGCAAAAACTATAATAGGCCTAGAGAATAACCAGTCCAGATTGGAGCAAGTCAGAAACTCTGGAAGAAAAGTTTTCCAAGAAGATGCAATTGATAGAAAACTGGATGTGTTTTAACGCTGGGGAAAAGTTTTGGGGTGAATTAGTCATAATAGCACAGGCAACGAAGAAAACAAAAGTAAACAAAACAGCCATTAAATCCAGGGAGAACAAATTTATGCAAGATAGAAAAAGTAATTGTAGCTTGCTGCATGGTTCAGCTGTAAATAATATTTACATAACCTTAGTAGCTTGGCCTAAGCTTGAAAATATAACTGAACTGAGAAGATGGGAATCTGAAGGCATGTATGTATGTGGCAATGGAGGATGAAGGAAGAGATCCAATTCTAAAACCAAACCAATCCATTCTAAAACCAAACCAAATCAAACAAAACAAGATCTAACAAAACTAGCACTTTATTAATACAAATGGAATAAATACCAAGACAAAAAAGTAGCCAGAAGTATGGAAAAGAGATATAATTGAAGAATGGAGATATTGAAAGAGTGTCAGCAATGGCCTCATATTTTATAATAAGTTTTATAGATTTATTTTACTTTTTAAAGGTACATAAAAATGTACTAAAAGAAAACACCAAATTTAAAAAGTTAGATCCACATTCCAACTAAATATTTTAGACAGAACAAGAATAGTCCTAACATTAAAGTTCAGAGAGAAACAGAAAACGAAATAATGGGGGAAATCCTCTTCTTTGAAACCACAGAAGAACTGAAGAGGAAAACACCTGTGTAGTGAAAAGCATAAAACTAAAGAAAAACAAATCTGACAAAAATCAATTATGAAAATGGTTAATTTTGATTATACAACAAGTCATTGAAATAAATGAGAAATATAAAAGCTTTGTAGATGAATGAAAAAAAGTATTATATAAGAAGAATTAGAATGAATAAATTATTGGAAACAAAATTAACTTTTAAGTTAATACTTTGCACATTTATATTTGACTAACTTAAAAATGGCAACCTTAAGTGTTCTAGGAATTATGATAATCTTGTATTTTTGTGTAGACATTGCTAGTCTCAATGCAAGCATTTATATTCTACTTGACAAGAATGGAATGAATCTTAATGTGGAATCTTCAATGTCTGTGATGAAATTTCACACTCAAGTAATTATCCTAAATAAATAATCAATCAGAGAGAAAAAAGGGGCATGTGCAATGGAAGAATGACAAACTAAATTAGAATATCCCACCCTACAGAATAAAAACCTAATTATGCGAACTATAAAACAATTTGATCAGATTCTTATTAAATAAAAAAATGGAAAAATTTGCAATATAATAGTGTATTTTTTATCATTATATAAAATACAAATGCATATGGACACAATATTTGAAATTCACAAATTTATATTTTTAATATACTGGCATGAGATTTTTTTATCTTTAAGAGGTTCTTTGGTATTATAAATAAGATTTAATGTTCAAGTTTTATCTACAACATTGTTGATAAATTAATTTAGACAAAACACATATATTTTAAAGTCTAATTTTCCATCTGAGAATAATAAAGAATATAACTTTTGTTCACCTACTTCAGAGCATTGTCATAAGAATCCCATACTATAATACATATGAAAGCATTTGATAAAAGTAAAGTACTTTACTGATATATGGAATTATTATTATCATCAGGGCTATTGAGAAAACTGCCTTGGCAGGATTATTTCTTTTCTGAACTTCAGTCAGAACTTTATCTCCCTGAGTCCATATGTGACACATTAGAAGTTGCTTGAGCTCAAGGTCAGTTTTTAACTTTGGCTTCTTTGAGAAACAATGGAATAAACCAAAGATCAATGTGAATATTTTCCAAGAAAACCATCCAAAAGGAATACCCAGGGAGGAATAGAAAGCAGTCCAAGGACCCCACAGGAAGAAGAAGTCTTTGAGAGGTCTGGGCTGCTCTAACAATATTGTCTCAGCCATTGTTCATCTCTCCATTGGAAAACACTCTTTCCTTAGTCAACTCCTATTACTTTTCAGTGTCTTTCAGGGGCTTGATGAAATAGCCATATCATTTTAAATTTAAAAAAGGGTAATATTTAGGACCAATCATTATAGAAGGACCAAGATTCTTTTGTGTTTTTTTTTTAATGATACATACATGTTATTTTTAACTTGAGAATCTCCCTATGTCAGACAATTAAAATCATTCTTTGGGAATATTTTTGTTGGGGAAATTAAGTATTCAGCTATTGTTCAGTATAGTATCCTGTAAATGTCATTTAGATCCAGTTAAATGATGATCTTGCTTAATTATTCTATATAGTTGCTAGTTTTCTATCTACTAGTTCTATCAATTGCTAAGTGTACTTTGTTGAATTCTTAATTATTAATATAGCTTTGTCTCTTTATTCTTTCATTTCTCTCAGTTTTTGTTTTATGTATGTACTAGGCTCCTATAAATTATCACATATTTGGTATCTTCTATCTGTGCAGGTTAAAAAATCTAAGATAATTCTTAGTGGGCTAAAACCATCATGTCAACCAAGCTATTTTCCTTTATGGGAAGTGTAGAGGAAAATCTATTTATTGTTTATTCAGGTTGTTTTTAAAATTCAGTTCTATTAAGCTGCAGTTTTGAGTTCCGCATTTCCTTCATGGCTGTTTGATGAGGGCCATCCCTAGCACCTGCAGGCCTAACGTGGCTCAGGCTCTCATTCATCTTGAAAACCAAAGATGATAGTAGGTCAAATTCCTTTCATGAATTTCTCCCATCTCTTTACATGTATCTTTGATTCACTTTTCTGCCTTTCCATTGCATTCTTAAGGGCCTATGTAATTACATTATACCCACCTAAATAGTCCAAAATGATTTATCACCTTATTTTAAAGTCAAATAATTAATAAACTTAATTCCATATGCAATCTTAATTCCTCTTTGCATAACATTTTCATAGGTTCCAGGGATTATAATATATCTATCTTTGGCCATGATGGGGATGGTTCTATGTACCAAAGTATAATTTGAAGATCTGCTGTTCTCTGCATGTATATTCAAGATAATTTTCTTCTTGGTGGCTTGACAATCAGAATAGCTCTCTTTTTACCAACTAATATATTTCACTCTAAATTTTACTCTATTTGGCATTAGTATAGCCAAACTTGCTTTAAAAAGAAGCATTTACTGTTAACTTGAAATATGTTTCCATTCTTTTTATTTTCAATCTACCTGTGTCATTTTGTTTTGATTAGTCTGGTGAAAAATGTGTATTGATATATGATTTTATCTGCTAATCTTTGTTTTAATTGTGAATTGATACCATTTTTATTTTAAACTCACTATTGAAAAAAAATTTAAAAAAAATAAAATCACTATTGATACATCAAGGCCTGACATAATATTATTTGCTTAGTGTTTGTTTCCTGTTTCTAGGGTTTTTTGTTTTGTTTTTGCCTTTCTCTCTCTAGGTTATTCCATCATTTTTGACTTATATTGTATTTGAGCTTATTGCTTTGTGGCTTTCTTGATCATTACTCTAGGTGTCATACATACACAGTGCATCATAGTCTACTGGTAATGCCATTACATGTCTATAAGTTAAATATTGAAAAATTATTATTATCATAGCTCTTTACACTACCACTTTTAAATATACTTGTTTCCAAATTTTTCCCATGCCTATTGAGAAACAGAACTGATATTATTATTTTTGCTTCAGCCATCAAATATAATTTAAGAAACTCATGAGTCTATTATATATATATAATATTATATCATAATATATTATATATTATTACATTATATTATATACATTATATTATGTATATTATATTATATATTATATATTATATTATGAGTCTATTATAATTTCTCTTATTTTTAATATTTTTCTTTCCATCCTGAAATTTCAAGCCTCTGTTTCCATTTCCTTTATTCTTTGAGAGTTTTCTTTAGTCATTCTTTGAGTGTTGCTCTCCTAGCAACAAACCTCCTTAGTTTTCCTTTATCAGAGAATGTCTTTTTATCCCCCTCATTCTTAAAACACACTTTCACTAGATACATAATTAGTTGACATAATTATTTCCTCTTAGTTCCTGAAAATGTGAAGTTAATTCCTCCTGGACTCCATGGTTTCAGATGAGAAATCTGCTGTCACCGAAATTGGTGTTCTATTGTAGGTAACACATCATTTGCCTGGTTGCTTTAAGATTTCTTTTTTCATATGTTTACTTATGATACCTATTAGCATGATCATTTTAGTTTTATCTTTTTATTGTTACTTAAAATTTTTGAAAATGTAGGTTTATGTCCTTAATTAAATTCAGGAAATTTTCATCTATTACTTTTTTAATACCTTGCAGCTCCATATTCTTTCTCCTCTTCTTTTGGGACTCCAATAATACAAAACTTAAATTGGGTTTTACTGTCCTGCTGCTCCCTCCTACTGTGTTCATTTTTTTACATCTATTTTGTCTCTGTTGTACAGATTGACTAAATTCTATTGTTCTTTCCTCAAGTTTTCTAATTTTATTCTTTTGTTATTTGATCTGTACTTTTGACCCCACCCATCTAGTTTTCATTTCAGTTACTGTTTTTCTTTATTTTTTTCAATTCTATAATTTCAATTTGGTTATTTTCAATACCTTCTATTTCTTTATTAAACTTTTAAAAATAATTTTTGCTTGATTCAGTGGAATTTTTAATTGTTTAAAGAATTTTATAGCAGTCATTTTAAAAAAACTTTTCAGATCATTTTTGTATCATGGTATATATGATCAGTTGATTGACCTTTCTTACTCAAGTTGTGATTTTCCTGTTTCTTAGTGTAACAAATATATTTTGTTGCATTCTGCACATTTTGCAGATCATATTAAGAGATTCCTGATTTTATTATATTCTTCCAATTTAATAGGTAGCCACTATATTGTTAGGTTTAACATATAAATTGCAGCCTTCTTTTATAAGCTATAGTTGCAAAAATAATTAAATAACTTAGTGTTTTGATTTCTCACAATGCTACTCTTGATTGCTTCATTTTCCTGACTCTTTTTAGCTCTTTCTGGATCCATGATGGTGCTACCTGTGGAGATAAAAGGTACTCCTTCAGTCATCTAGCAAGTTAGATGATGAATGGTAGGGTACGGGGCACACAAGAATAAAAACATTTTTCCTGGACTCTTCTCTGGACACCTGGTATTGGTGAGTTTTCTGCTATCACGAGGTAGAAAAACATCTACCAGGTCTGCTTTCTGCCATTGGGTAGAGGACCAGTAGCCACAATGTCTTGGTAACTCCCTACCAAGGTGAGGAGATACTAGGACCTTATTACCTTAAAAAATTGGGTTGAGAATTGGGATCCACTAAATTTCAGTGGTTCAGTGGAGGGCTGGAAATCTAGGGAACCAAAAGTTCTGCTGGTAAGATCATATGGAAGAAGCAGGTCTACCCAAGGTCCCTTAGTGTGGGAGACAGCATGAGTCTGCCCAGGATCCTCCCTTGCCATTTGCATGGTATGATTGGTACGATCGTGCTGACTCGTGCTGGCAGGTGTGGGTTGTGTCAGTGTGTCCAGATTATGTTGCTGCGTGGGACACTAGCTTGTTGCTGTTGACAAATATGGGACAAAAGATGAGCTGATTCCCTGATATCTAGTGGCACTGCTATTTCTGATAGATTGGGCCCCCTGCCACTGGATGAGGACCCCCATTAAGCCTGCTGGTACTTCCTTTTCCTGACTGGTGGCCAAAGAGAATAGGATTTTCTCTCTCCCCTTCCCTCTTTTCTCCCTCCATTATGCTTTCCTTTTCTTCCTTTCTTTTTACTTGTTAGCTCTTGTGGGTTCCACAGCCCTCTGGTACCTATTCTGGGGTAAAAGAATGAATAGGAGGAAAGTTACTGTGGTGAGATTCAAGAATAAGCTGGCTTGAACTGGAAAAGCTCATTCATTTCTTTTAAGAAATAATTGATGTCAACCATTGAAATTCCATTTACAGAAATAATATGTTGAAAGTATTCCACTGGGGGGAAAATATGATAACTAAAAAAATTGAAAATATAGAAAGGGGAGGAAATCATCTATCACCATCTGGAGCCAAATCTAAAGAGCACTTGGTGACATATTTTCCAGTTTTGTTTTCCTGATGAACTGATTTATGTCTTTGCTTTTCTACTTAACTATGACTACCCTGTTGTTATAAATTTTAAGTATCATTTTAATAGAAATTTTTTTGTGTGTCATTGTAAGTTCTTCAGAATTATTACCCTTAATGGCTATTCACTTTAGAATTGTGTTATCATTTTTAGACATGTTTGTTTTCTTCATTCCACTTTTTATTATAATATTTATGTAGTGAATATCTCATTAAATACAATTATTTTTATGGTTTGTTTCTTTTAAATGCAAAAGAATGAGAGGAGAACAACCACAAGAGACAAGGTTACAAAGAAAGCATAGGCTTTGACATCAGGAAGACAGTGATTCTGTCCCTGATTCTACTATGTTCTCCCTTTCAATCTTCCTGAGCCTCCCAGAAAATCTCCTCTGCTTAACATAGGAACTAACCAAGGTAATGTGTATAAATGTATTGGCATACACTGAGTACTCATAATCTCGCACAGAAATTCTGTCTCCATTTTTCTTTCTCTATTCACCATCTCACCCTCTTCCTGAAGATAATTATAAGGATTTAATTAATAAGGCCACTTAAGGTACATTTCAAAATATCAGATTTAAAAACAATAATTGTTATTATTCTTTAAGACAACTGGCTTAAAGAATTTCTCTAAAATTACCTTCTTTTCCATGAAATTATATTGACTGACTATAGGATAACGAGATTATAGAAGTTATGGAATTTCTGTGTGTAAATATTTGTTGATGAATGGAGAAAGAGAGATTAAGTCTGTCTAAAAGAAAGTTAAATAAAGGAAACATTAAATGAGCAGCACAACATGGTATGACAAGTACATCTCCATTTCCACAAGCCTCACTAAAACCACAGAAACCATACTGTATTTCCCATGAATGGTAATTTCTATAAGAAAAGACTCAAGAGAATTTTTGTCTGCTCTTTATTGAAGTGATGATGATGGTGATAGTGGTAGTGGTGGTGATGGGGAAGGTGAAACGGGAGGGAGGGGGCAAAAAAAAAGGAAAGGGAAAATGGGAGGGAAGATTGCCCATGTTTATCAGTTGCTCAGTGCTTCTTGTTTAGATTATTTTTCTGATGATTAATCTAATGTCATTTATTCCTTTCCCTTCTAGTGTCTTTGATTTATTTTTATCCTATTTGTCCATCCTTACAGCATATACTAACAGTATAGAGATAGCCTACTTCTTTATATTCAATAATATTGCCTGCTCATCACATTTTGGACTAACATTTAGAATGGTAAGGCACCATGTGAATTTATTAGTCTTTCATTGGTAGTGAGTCCTGCATCATTCTTTTGTAAATTTTATATAGGATGGAAATAAGTCAGAATTGGAGAACAGAATATTATGAGTAGAGTATGATTTCATCATTTTTTATATTTGTTTACTTCATTTGTTTTTTATTGGACTTTTGTGTGAGTTTGTATCGTGATGAATTTTTATCTGTAGTTTTTTTCTGTGCTCAAACAAGATTCCTGATAAGGTGAATCAGGTGCCTTTGGTTTGGGGACTGGGATGGTTTTATTTTGAGAAGCCATGAGTTTCCACCTTTGTGGTACTAACGTTATCCATGCACAAAGCCCTGCCTTGGCTTCACCTTTGAACCTGGGTTCCTCGAAGACCCAATTTACAATTCACTTCAGCTTATGATCCCCAGTGGGAGGGTGAGGCACCGTTCAGCCAAGTGGGCCGAGTCTGGAAGAGCCTGCCTTTCCCCAAACAAACTCTGATCATGAGTTTCCTGGAAGAGAGAGCTAGTTTGACTGGTCAGGGAAAAGCCATGGTGAGGTGAACTCATCTGACTATACAGGGTCCTTGAGGCCTAATCTTTTTTATGGAAAACATCTCAGAGAAAATTCTGTATCATGAACTCTAATTGGCTCTAATTGGGCACTTGGGGAGGAGACTGGTTGGAAGGAATGCTTTTAGAATATATGGCATCATAGGTGGACATTAAACATAACACAATATTTCTGTCATTACTATAATAACTATTCTACATCTGAATATGCTCTTCATTAAGTGCATCGCTTTGGAACCTAAGCATGAGCATGGCCAAATATTATGTCACCTCATATATAACCACAAAAAGTCTTGAGATTGAATAGCCACTGGATGCTACTTTAATGATGTTTTTCCTAGCATCATTATACTTAGAAATGTGAATATTTGGCAGGTTTTTTCATACTTAACCTTGTATTAAAAAGGATCTTAAGCCTGAAAATGTAGCCAGATTCTCACTTGACAGTTCTGAGACTAATTTTTTTTCAAGCATCAAGTAAGAACCTTTGAATATCTACATGCTGCATTCTTTGTTAGTCACTGAAAACAGAAAAACAGGTGAGAGCATATATTTGTTCACTCATTCATTTATCAGTAATTCATTGAGCAACCATTATTCTATCTCAAGCTTTGTAATCATCTCTGTGAAGTGGTATAAAAAAAGGATACACTAAATGCCAAATGTTTTCTCTGATATAAGGAGGCTGATTCATAGTGGGGTAGGGAGGGGGAGCATCGGAGGAGTAGAAGAACTCTAGATAGGACAGAGGGGTGGGAGGAGAAGGGAGCGGGCATGGGTTTAGAAATGATGGTGGAATGTGATGGACATTATTATCCAAAGTGCATGTATGAAGACATGAATTGGTGTGAAAATACTTTGTATACAACCAGCGATATGAAAAATTGTGCTCTATATGTATAATAAGAATTGTAATGCATTCTGCTATCATATATAAATAAAAAATTAATTATAAAAAGGATACAATGAATTTACTCATTCACTACTTTTTGATACTCATTCTTTCATTTCATAAGTCAGTGAACATTATTGAGTAGCTGTGATTTGACAAGTTAATAAAATATGATTCCCATCTTAGAAAAATTCAGAGTGTAGCTTCAGAAACCCCATTTAATAAAATAATTGAAACTCTTAGTTTAATTATGAAATAAATGGAAACTATTTTAGATTCTAGAGAAATACTTGGCAGATGATGGAACTTTGCACTAAAGTTATTGTTCAGTATCAGGCAGCTTTATCTTCTGACCATACAAGGTGCTGTGGACACATAATAATGTAGCTTAATTGACAAAAAATTTGCCCTGTGCCTCCAGAGTTCTAAGCCCTATGCCAGACACTGGGAATAACAAGAGGAAATAAATATAGTTTCTGCTTTTGAAAAACTTGGTAGCAAAGGCAATAAGGATGCTCAGGAATTGTGTAATGGTGTGACGCATGAGCACTGAGGAGGGGAGAGAGAGCTTACCCGGCCATAGTAATACAAAGGATGAGATCTAAACAGGGAAGAGGATGGAGCATCAGTGTTACAGTCACAAGCAAAAGAGATCAGAGGTCTGAGGGAGCCTGCTGTGCTGGAAGGACTGTGTATCATGCGTTATTACTGGAGCGTGAAGTCCATGGAGGAGCATTGGGAGATGCCTTAGATGCCAGGAAAGAGCATTTGGATATTCCTCTGAAGGGGGTGGTGAGTCAGATTTACTTTCCATCTGACTTGCCAGTATTCCCTAATTCCTCTTCTCTGCACACTCTATGAATTCATTGTATTTTACTTAAAATAAAAGTAGTATTGTTTAAGCTCCTCAGTGGCAGAAAGCAAAGAATGACCACCAGGAGAACTGGGTTAGAGAAACAGAGAATTAGCTCCAGAGGCTCAAGACCCACCGACCCCACATTGTCTTCTGTGTGGGGCACAAGAAGCACCTTCACTTACATTTATCTCTTTTTATCCTCTAGAATGGGGACAGACAGAGGAAATGGAACTTCATTCACTTGTTGCAGGAGGAAAAAGAGACCCTGGGAGACAAACTTATGTTTGCCAAACCCTACAGATAGGCAGTGGTGGTCTACTTCCAGATACTGGGCTACCTGCTTCCAGTGCAGTGTTTTTGCTATGAATCGCATGGACTCTCTCTTTGTGATTTGTAGGGACATTTCTGTATACTCATGACATGCAATTTAACATATGAAGGACCCATTCGCTATTGGTTGCACTATAATCCCTTTCATGTTTTCAGCCAGCATTCAGTCATTTAGCAGTCACCTACTGTGTGTAGTTTTTTACCCAAAGGTGTGTAGGAGGTCAGTGACCTGAGAGTTGAATTCCAGCCTGATAGTACATACCTTTTAATTTGAGTGAGTTTCTTAAATTTCTTCTTTTTATTTGCTCATCTGTAAAACTTGGCACAGTCAAAGTACTCAAAACATGAGATAATATATCCTAAGCAGAGGGCCTGGCATATGTTAATCACTCAGAATCATTATACAATAGCTGGGATGATTAATTAGATCCTGGCCCTGACTTTTGCATGCCTTATCCCAGTGAAAATACCCCAGTTCAGAAGAGACATTGAAGATGTTTCAGTGGGGAAAGGATCAGGAATTCAGGGACCCCCGACCTTTTTTTTTTTTTTTTTTTTTTAGCACAATGGAGCCAAGCATTTCTGGCTATTCACCCTCTTTCCATGGCTTCTAACAATTCTGGCCAAGGTGCTACTTGGTTCTTTAGAAAAAAATTCCTACTGAGAGGAAAGTGGATTGACTCTCTTGGGAATCACCACTCTACTTTTCTGCCCCTAACCTTCCTGAACCACTAACTTCTCTAAAATTTCTGTCATTCTTTCCTCCATCTGTTTTTCTTGGCCTGATGAGAAGTTTTCTTTTTAATGATTGGTTATCTCAAGGCACTGGCAGTTCCTCCATTAGTTACAGCAGCACCCATAGGCCTTTCACTTGGAGCCATGGATAAGCACAAGTTAGGAACTGACTTTGCATGTGGGCACACACACATACACACACAAAAACACACCACACATACAACAAACAGACAGAACATGCCTGTTTCCGTTTAGCTTTGCTTCTTGGATGAAATAGTTTATATAAGTAGAATCAAAGGTTAAGTATGCCCATGTTGAATGATTTGGCAAATGAGCCTGGCCTGATTGACATTTTTATATCAAGGGTCTAAAAAGCATTATTTTCAGGGGTCAGGCCCTGTGGGCCTGGCTCAGAGTTTCTTGCCAATTTTGAGGGTGTGGTATGGAGAGTCTGATGTTTGCGTTCATGACTGTGCGAAGTCTCTTAAATAGATTGTCTGCCTAGAAAAACATTTTGGTTGTTCAGTTGTGAATAGTTCAGTCCTGAACTTTGGCTCCTCCAGCCATGACCGAAGGAATATTAGACTAGTTTAAAAACTTCTCCAATCATTCCATAAAAACTGTGGTTTCCCTCCTCTATCAAATCAGCTAATCTCATTTAACCATGACCACTGCTTAAATGCAATTAAACTATAGTCGGAAAACTCTGACTTCCTTCACCAGAACCTAAAATTAATCTTACATAGCAGTGGGCATAGTTCACCTAGGCTGAAGTCTCTGTATACAAGTTCATTGAGGGCAGGTACTTTGTCAATCTTGATCTCTGTCATGCCTCCAACTCCTGGACCAGTAGTCTCACCACCGATCAGAGTATGAGTTCAGAAAGGGAGTTGTATTGATCTCTTCATCTCTGATGTGGATGCTTGGCACATAGCAGACTTTTCCAGTAGTGGTTGAAGGACTGAATCCTGGCCTCTGGAATTCTATCCTCTCATTTTCATTAGTCCAGAATCAGAGCTTGATTCTTGTTAACATGACTACTCCCTGGAGAGGTGACTCATAAAGTTGATCTTTATGTCTGTTCTTTGAGGATGAATAAAGGATGTACGATGGGGAGGCAGGAAAGAGCATGCCGAGGGCTGCCTGGCTAGTGGGTGGGAGTCAGTAGACACAATGGCCAGCACGATGGAAGTGGACGAGATTTTTTCTCCTTTACCTCTGAATTTCAGATGTCAACCACCACACCCAACTTTTGTTGTTGCTCTCTCCTAGTGACTGTCCCTATAGACACAGGTTATGCAGGACACAACCCAGCTGGATGAGATCTCAGAAATCTCAGACTACTCTTTCTGACTTGACAATGAAAATCTATGGTGTTGTGTATGTGTTTTTTAATAAATTCTGCATTTTGTCACAGCTCAAATGAATCCTGCATATGGCATTTTTTCTCAAATGTGACTATACACACAAATTCATTTGAAGAAAATCAGGGATACATAGAAGATATAAATAAGCAAGATAAAATTACTCCTAACATTTAGCAACATTTAATTCATTATTTTGTTCCTTAGTTGTTTTTGTTTTCTTTTGTGCTATTGAGATCATATACTATGAGTGGCTCTGGTGGTAACCAATATTCACTGATATTGAAAATGCTATTTTAAGGGAAAAAAAACCAACATTTTGTATGATGTGAATGACCATGATTTACCTGGAACTCCTTCATGGTTTGACTAACAAGTAGCAGAATGAGGGGTCTCTAGTATAGAAAGCATCCTATTAGGTCATGACCAGGACTGTGTAAGGAAAGCCCCCACTCTTTCTGGGTTGAGGTAGTCATTTCATGATTTCTAGATCTAGTCGCTATTAACTGGTCATGTGATTAACGTAGATTCTTCACTGAGTATGGATACAATATAATGTCTATAAGGGAGTAAAATATTCACATTTTATTCCTTCTGACATTCATGATTTTGAAATGATAGAAAAGTCACCTGAACTGATGGATGATTAAAGGGAAAGAAGACACAAAGACCAATGCAGATTTTTAACCTTTAATCCTTACTTACTTCAAAATAACCAACAATATATTTCAGTCTTAATCTGAATGACTAATAGTCTGGTTTCATAAAATTAAGTGAACATTGACTAAGCCTCAATCAGCACCTGGCACCATCCCAAAGGCTGTGAAGGGATATAAAATAGTTCTGCCACTTTGGGAAATAGTATAGCAGTTCCTTAAAAATCTAAAAATAAAATATGTGATCCAACAATTTTACTTCTTGATATAGAGTCAAAAGAAGTGAATGCAGGAACTTGAACAGATATGTGTGCACCCATATTCACAACAGCACCATTCAGATTAGCTAAAAGAAGGAAACAACCCAAGGGCCAGTAAGGGATGAATGGAAAAAGAAAATGTGAATATTGAAAGAAAGAAGGGCATTCTGGCAAATTCTACAAAGTGGATGAACCTTGAGGACATTGCACTAAGTAAAACCAACCAGTCACACACACACACACACACACACACACACAAAAAAAATATCTCTGTGTATTTACACAGAGGCAGAACATAGAATGGTGGCTGTTGGGATGGGGGATGGAGGAGATAGGGCATTGTTTATTGGGTTTAGCGTTTCAGTTTTACAAGATCAAAAGAATTCTAGAGAAGGATCATGGTGAGATTTTCCAGTATATATTTATACTGGATACCACTGAACTGAACACTTATAAATGGCTAAGATGGCAAATTGTGTATATTTTATCATAATTTTTATAAAATGGATTCTGGAAAACCAAAACAAGTAATATAAGAAATTCTTTACCATAGTGAACTCTCAGGGGTGTATGAGTACATAGGTGGAGTGGGTTGAGGGAAAATAACCTGGTTAATAAATTATAAGACAGGAAAAGAGGGAAATGGGCAAGAAACTGACAGTAGATACTGAAAGCAGTGAGAGGGTTGTGGTGGCAGTACTTTTGGTGAGTGGGGACTGAGGTCAGGGAGTTCATTGGGGGAAGTGCCAGGAGGGATGTGAGGGTGGATGGGACACAGGGAGATGAGAGGAACCTGCAGGCCAAACATCTGGGATCAGCTTAGGAAAAGTTTGGGTCCTCTCAGGGTGAGTCAGTGTCCAGGCCAGGAAAGTTTAGTTTTCATTATTTGATATAAAAACTGGGGTTTCCTCATTTTACGTCTGTCTGTCTAAGAAGAGACACAGCCAGAGGTATGAAAGCATTTAATTCAAACTGAAAACAGGTCTATTTTGTTGAGGATGTAGTAGGTCTGGAAATGAAATTTCATAAACTATCAAATCAGATTTGTTGGAATAGAATGAATTAGATATCATTCAATTAAATATTTAAGTCACAGATACATTGAAATACTTGAGATACTTTGAAGGCATTTTATAGGCCTCTTCAGTAGCTTATCTTTTTTAACTTTAGCATGTTCCTTCTAGGTAAGACTGTGTTAGAAGAGAGGGAAGAGGGTAGGGGAAGAAAATTGAAAGGTTCTAACTCAAGGGAAGCTACTATTCAGCAAGGAAGACAAATATCAGGTGATTTTAAGGTAAGGTAGATTAGGGCACAGTCATCTGAGTGGAACTGAGGTGAACCTGAACTACTTCAGGAATTGGGTTAGAATTCTGATATCCAAGAGCCAGAGGGGCCGCATAAAATCCTACTTTTTAGTCTTGTGGCTTAGGGAGTGAATCCTTTAGGGTCAGGGTAAGAGAATAAATTGAGCTACTTAAATATACAGACACACATAAATGTCCTACATAGCAGGATCTGCAAACAGCTCATTACCAGCATTTGTTAAAAATGTAGTACCTCAGAATGGAATGTAATTAAATAGAAAATATCAGAGTGATATCACAGAAAGTAAAGAGAAACAATTTTATAAAACTTTGCTTTCAGTGCTGAGAGAAGTGCACCATAAAAGTGTATTTCTCGCTGTGAGTACTGTGGGAAAATATTTGTAACTGGGGATTTAGGGGTCTGCAGGAAGTAAGCGGTAAATTAGGAAGGCAATTTGTGTGTTTTACACTGCATGGAAAAGGGAAAATATTATAGCAACATATTCTTTATTTTACGATAAATTCACTATGCTTCAGGTTTATGCAAAAATTTAATTTTGCCTATGATATTATTTAAAATATATATTCAAAGAATGAACAGTTAAAATAAACAAAATAGTGCAAAACATAACTCGGGCAAATACCAGATGTGGAAGAAACAAGCTATATTGACTGTGGGTTTATGTGTATGTATGTATGTGTATGTGTCTGTCCATAAAATATTTATCTAAAAGACAAATTGGATTGTCTTTACAAATAGTAATCTGACATCTAATGTAGTAATAAAGCAAATTATGTGGGTTTGTGATTTGGTCCCATGGCTGCAGTGGTCCCATGGCTATATTGGTCCCATTGGATATTTCTGAGTATTGATAAGCTGCCTAGGAGATAAACACAAACACACACACACACACACACACACACACACACACACACACACAAGAATGGTAACTATGTGACAACAGGTATGCTAATGATCTTGTTTACAATAATCTTTTCATAATGTATATTTGTATCAAAATATCATGTCACATATCTTAAATATATATGATTTTTACTTTTCAGTAAAGCTGGAGACCTTTATTTTTTATAAAAAGAAAAGAATTCATTTCTAAATGAAGATGATAAGGCCTGAAAAGGAGTTTTGGCAATTAGTAAAATGATGTTGATTGTTTTGGAATCTTGTCTACTGAGTGGATTTCATAAGCATTTATCATGTCTACCATTCCCAATGCAGGTTTTAAAAAATGCTCCATGTGTTTAAGTATGTGCACTGCCAGCTGGGTGGAATTCTTTTACAAAGACACAACTGAATGGATTGGAGAGGACTCTTTATTTATCTATGATTTCAACTCCACCTGTTTACCATTTTCTTGTTAAAAGGAATTAGTGAATATTGGGTATGTGGCTATGAAGCAATTGAACAAATCTCCACTGTAACTATAATACAAATCCATCTTCAATCCCAGAGCAAATTGTTCTCATTTTGAGAGGGAAAAAGGTATTTTCTCAGCTAAAAACAAAAATTAACAAATATTTTGCAAAAGGTGAACTCTGGGGTCCCAACCAAATCCTGAACAAATTAGAGTGAAGCAGAAACAGCTGTTGAGTAAAATGCACATCCTAGGAGTAGGTTCTCGGCTGTCAGGCCAGATTGCTTAGAGAGGGCTCTTCCTAGCATTACCATTTCTCAGTACCTTGGCACAGGAGTGAGAAATGTAGAAAGAAGAGCATATGTGCACGAAAAGCATCAGGAGCTTCAAGTTTCCTTTGCTCTGAGACCTAGGGATTTCAAGGAAGTACCTGTCTTGTTTTCCCCTGGGAAATAGCCGTTGTAAAGCAAAGATTTGTTTCTATGGCAGCAGAAAGCATGAGGCCCTGAAAACCAAACAAGCTTCTCAGGAAAACTGTCATCTCTTTGTAAGTGCTTTCCCTGGACAAGACGTATTGGTTAATCCTGTGGCTTTTCCTTGTAAAGGTGAAACTTTGCATAACAAAAATCAAAATTTTACCCAGTCACATTTAAGAAGATCAAATACTTTCATCTAATAGGGATGATTCCAAAAAGTTGTGAATAGAGTCTGTCCATTCTTCAAATTCTGAATTTGCTACCAAGCCACATTAAATTCAAGGTGTCAGGTAATTTTGAGCATTCTGCAGTAATTTTGGTATGTTAAGGAATAGTAAAAAGATTTGGTGCTTCATTGCTCTCTTTCAGCTATATGCTTAATTTTTCTGGTGTTGAATTTGTTGGAGTTTGCCTGGGGACCCTATGAAATGCACACCTCTCTTCTACCCAAATTCCAAATGAATCAGAAATAAGAATAAAAGAGTGTAAATTTCAAGGCTAAAATATAACTCTTATAATGGTTAAAGCAGGTATGGTTCAATGTGGCTTATTTCTCAGGGCATTTGGGCTTTTAAACATTGGACTAAAATTAGGAAGACTTATGGAGCCCCCTGGTCAGGTGGCACCAGCCAGCCCAAAGGCTTTCCCTAGGGGTAGGCTATTACTGTTTGCCATGTGGCCAAGAACAATCAGGACCATATGCTTTCAGTAGAACATAACCCCCTTAACATTATGCAGTATAATTTATCTTTTTATATGTAGCTAAGTTTCTATTTATAATGCACACAAATCACAGGAACAAATGAGAAAGATATAAAATGAAAAGATAAAAGTCGTTTCCTCATTTTTCTGCCACTCTCCCCTCATCCCACACTGCAGAGGCCAACCACTTTTATATAGTTCTACTTCCTCTGGCTATTATCATCATAATGTTAAATGACACACTTCTAAAATTACCAAATTTAAGCGATACCTATTGATCCTCTTCATAAAAGATGAGGAATTTAGCAAACCTAAGTCATTCCTACCCCTTCTTTTTCTTCCATCCTCCAATTCTCTTTTTCTTTTCTTTCTTTTTTAGCATTTTTCTGTTTTGATCTCTTTTGCAAGAGAAAGCCTTGTTAAAAGTAGTCTTCTCGAGTTCAAGTTCTATCTCTTAGGTATGTCCTAGCTATGTAATCTTGAAAAAAAAAAAACTGTCTAAACTTCAAATTCCTCATCTTTAATTGCAGATAGTAAATGGTGCCTTCCTCATAGGCTGATTGAAGACAGAATTGGTCAAGATTTAACCAAGTCCATATAGCACCGTGCCTAGCAGTCAGAAAACATGGAACAAATGTTATACATGGTCCTGTGATGTGCTTGTATGAACGTTGATGGTAAAATCTGAAATATGGAACATAAAATTAAATAGTTTGAATATTTAAATAAGACTTTTCATGGTAAAATCAAATAGCATTACTGAACTCAAAAGAAAAAGAAATGTAATGTTTTTCACTAATTCTGTCCTTTAAGAGATTCTTCCAGTGTCAGTGTTTAATAGGTCCTTTTAATTTACTTTAGATTTCCTCATTTCTTCTGGTCATAGTAATTCTTTATATTTCTCAGAGTAAGAAGCAACACAGTGCTTCAGTCTGGTTCATAATCCTGTAGTTGTGGCATTATACAAATTACATAGCCTCTGTTTCTTACATTTCTCATCATTGGAGATAAGATAGTATCTCTATCATAGGGTTACTATGAGGAATAGATTAAATAATACATGTACAGCACATAGAAAAGCAGAACTCTATCAGCTTTCATGAAAGAATGGAATTGAGTTTTGTGTATATTCAGCCCCAGGCCGGCTGAAGACAATATGCACCCACTCAAAATGCCTGCCAAAAGCAGAGCTACTGCCTTATTGGAAGAAGGTGAGTCAGCCAATATTTGAATTATCTCTACCTTTTTTTATTCATAATATCTGATGTTACATAAAAATCACCAAGTATGACAAGAACAGGACAAAATGATCAAAACCAAGAAAAACTAAAGACACTAGATTTAGGTCAACAAAGGCAGTCCATTTATTACCTGATGTCTATTTTAAAATGACTATAATATTATGATTACTATACTTAGAAAGTACATGTAACAAGTAAAACTTTCACCAAGGAGTGAAGACATATAAATTACATATCTTCAATTATATGTGCCATTAGATTATGTACAAAATAATCTAATGAAAATTTTTAAAAATAGTATTAAATATCCACACTCTGCCCAAAGAGTAAACAGACATACATAAAAATACCTAGAAACCATATGGAATGTGGTGCAAAGGCATGCCATGTTACACATTGAAGTTCTAGAGGAAGAGGCAAAGGGATTATGACAGAAACAAGACAATTGTTGATAATTACTCCAAACTGATGAAAGGCATCAAGCTACAAGCTTCAAGAGCAATCACAAACCCAAGACAGAATAAATAAGCTGACTAAACCTAGGCACAGCACGGTAAAGCTACTGGAAATAAAAGACAAGAAGAAATCTTAAAAGCATCAAGAAAATTAAAAAGTCATTTTCTTTCAAATATGCAACAGCAGGTCTAATAGCTAACTTCTCATAAACAAAGATGGAAACTTGAAAACAATGGGTTGACATCATAAAAGCACTTAAAAGAACATAAATGAGAACCTAGAATTCTACCAGATAAGTACACTTTGAAAGTGAAGGTAATATAAGGACATTTCACAAAATAAGAAAATAATTTTTGTGAGCATACCTATATTAAAAAATTACAAAACAAATGGTTAGATAATTGATTTAAACCTGAATATAAAAGGAATAACTTCAATCTGATCCTTAATTCCTCTTTTAACCTCAAAAAGGATTACAGCATGAGTGAGAAATTATCTTCTGTTGCTTTAAGCCTATGATTTGGGGAATGGAATATTCAGGCTATGCTAACTTACACAGATTGATTAATTTCCCCCTCATTCCATCATTTTTCTCTCTATTGTTTATGAGTTATTATAATTATGCCTTTAGTGGTTGCTATAGTTTTTTAACATACATAATTAATAAAATTTTAAACTATAAAATATGTTTCTAATGTTTTATTACTTAATTATAATTATACATAATAGTGGGGTCAATTTTGACATGTGCATAATATAATTTGACATGCATGGAATATAATTTGCTTCCTTTGAATCCCCCAGTACATCTGCTTTCTTTCTTCCTCTCTTTCACTGATTCCCTTCTTCTCTACTGGTCTTCCTTCTATTTATTTTTCAAGTTTAAATTGGTTCTTTATAACAGTGGAACTCACTGTGGTATATTCATATCATAATTTGGTCAATTTCATTTGGCAGTTCCTCCCTTTTTCCATCCTCTCCTCCCTTCCTGTCAATCCCCTTCTTCTCAATTGTTTTATATCCTTAGCAATCAGAGATATGCAAATCAAAACTACAATCAGAATGCACCTCACACAAGTTAGAATGGCAGTCATCAAAAATACAAATAAAAAATGCTGGGATGAAATGGGGGAAAAGGTATACTCATACATTATTGGAGGAGCTGCAAATTAGTGTAACCACTTTGGAAAGCAGTGCTGTGATTCTCCAAAAGACTAGGAATGGAACCACCTCGTGATCCAGCTATCCTGCTCCTTGGTATCTATTCAAAAGAACTAAAATCAGCATACTGTAGTGATATAGGTATACCAATGTTTATAGTAGAGCAATTCACAATAGCCAAGTTATGAAACCAGCCCAGGTGCCATCAACAGATGAATGTATACAGAAAGTGTGGTATATATACACAGTGGAGTTTTACTCAATTATAAAGAGGAATGAAATTATGGCATTTGCTGGTTAATGGATGGAACTGGAGAACATCATGCTAAATAAAATAAACCAGACTCAGAAAGTCAAAGTTCAATGTTTTCTCTCATATGCAGAAACTAGAGAGAAATAAGAAAATAAAAGTGGGGAATAGGGGATGGGAATCCCATCACACTTCAAATCCTTAAACTTAATGTGTATCCAAATCATCCAGGGAGCTTGTGTAAATGTAGATTTGGATTCACTGATTATTGGGGGGAAGGGGTGCTGAAATTTTGCATTTCTAACAAACACTTGAGCAATATTACAGTGGTTGGTCCATGCTTTGAGTAGCAATATCTCAAAATAGTTAATTATCTTACCAGATCTTCAATCTTATATTCTATAGTTGTCTTACATTTTAGCTTTATTTCACTACAAATTAAAAAGAGTTCTTTGACACAGTCAATATTTATTTAGATTAATTCAATAACAGTTTATTGACTCACTATTCCTTTTTCTATTTTATTTTATTTCATTTGGAATTCTTTTACTGTAGACATGTTATTTGTAAACTCTATAGTGACTCTCTATACATACTAATGTGAAATGGAGCATCTATCTAACTGATATTTAGGTGATCTGTCTTTTCTTTCTTGTTTGAAAGACTGTTTTCCTTTGATGTTCATAGTTTCTCTATGATCTTTCTCTGTATAAAGTTATTTTTAAAATTTATTTTCTTGGAATAAATTAGTGTTATTGGATCTGAGAATTGGGGTCCTTCAGAGAGTCTGGAAAATTTTCAAACATAATGTCACTAAATATTGGCTAATTCTCCTTCTGTTATCTCCCCTGAAAGCTATAATTGCACATTTCTTGGCTCTTCACACTTTATTCTCATACTTGATTTCTTTTTCATATTTTCTATCTGCTTTCCTGGGTTGCATATTCTATCTTTTTATTTATATTCTGGATCATTTGGTATTGTCTATTTTAATCTTCTTTTTAACATATCTATTATTTTAATTTTTATTTTTATTGCTTTTCATTTCTAGTATTGTGCTTCTTTAAAAAATATTCATATATTTTTAAAAGGCATTTGTTCTTTACTCATATTTTCACGCCTCTCCTTTATTTCTTCAAATAAAGTAAAAAAAAATGTTGTTGTATACTCCTTAATAATGATGACATCTAATGTAATTAGGAACCAGATTCTCCTGCATTTCATTCAAGGTGCCTGGTTTTTGTGTGGTTTTCTTTTTTTCCAGTGAGTAGCCATTTTCCTTGGAACTTTGTCTATGGGGATTCTTGGAGGCCTGTGTTGAATTAGTATTCCTCCAGAAATGATTTGTGCTTGCTTCTGCCAGTTTCCTGGGGCACCACTGACCTGGGACCACTTTAAATTAAATTGTCCATTTGAGATTTTTCAGCCCTCACAGGTGGCATAAATTTAGATGGCAAAAGTGTGAATCGGTTGTGGTGGTTATAAAATCTCAGGGGTGGGGGAGTGTTTTTTCCCTCCACTAGTGTCAGTGCACTGACTGGAAAGTTTCCTTGCTATCCCATTTTGGTACTGTGTATATTTCTCATTTGACCTTCCCCAAAAGATGTAGCCCACTGGTATTCCAACTTAATGCAGGGTCTCCTGTTGGACACCAACCAGGGACAGACCTGGCTATTTTATCCTATTCCCTGAACACTGTATAGTTTTTATAGTTGAATTCCATTATCTAAGGTGGAGGAACTCCTTGGGCTCTGGAGCTGGGAAACATTTATCTTACTTCTTCTTTTTCTTCTGTTACCTTATTGCTATGATCTAAATGTTTGTATGCTTCCACAGTTCATAGGTTGAAATCCAAACCTCCAGAGTAAAGGCATTAAGAGGTATGGCCTTTGGGATGTGATTAGATGTGCATAGCCTCATATATAAGATTAATGCCCTTAAAAAGAGACCCCCACAGCCAGGCACTGTGGCACATGCTTGTGTTCTCAGTGACTTAGGAGACTGAGGCAGAAGGGTCACAAGTTTGAGGTCAGCCTCAGCAATTAGTGAGACATTGTCTCAAAATTAAAAATTAAAAGGATGGGGATGTTGTTCAGTGGTAGAGCATCACTGAGTTCAATCCCCAGTGTTGGGAAAAAAATAATAAAGTGGTCCCAGAGATGTCTTTTATCTTATTTTGTCATGTAAGGTCACCATGAAAAGATGATCATGTAGGAAGGCCCTCATCAGATACTGAATCTATAAATGCATTGATCTCAGATCTTCAAACTATAAGGAATAAATTCCTATTTGTTTATATGCCACTCAATCTATGGTATTTTATAGTAGCTCAGAAGGACTAAGATTCTTGCTTAAGCAAAAAGATGCAGATGGAGGAGATTAATTGTGTGTTGTAAACACTTAGATGCCTTCTTCCCATTCTGTATCACCCTACACTACTTTGTGTTTTCACCATGAAAACACTATAAGGGGGTAAAATGCATTTCACCCTATTTTCAACTGCATTGCAATGCCCATAAAATAAGGGCAGTATTTTAAATGTATTTTGCCACATCTTCTCTGCATAGTTTACACCTTCCTTTTTACACATAGCCACTTCTTGCTGAATGTCCAATAAGACATTCACCCAACATTCATATTGACATTATGAGAGATTGCTGTACTAAAATATAAAAAACAAATAAATAAAAATCTTGAACTTTAGCTAATTATCAGGTTGTGCTAGCTCAATCATTTCTGTGCTGAGGCTCCTCCAGATGAATTCCACAGAAAGCATGCTCAGTACATGACTATGTGTTTCACAATGTTATACTCCCTGGTATCAAACTTCCCTCTGTATTTCTATGTTCTCAACCATCTATCTGAACAGTGGGTGGAATCAAAACTAGATAATCAAGTGGAATAGATTGAGGATGTGTGTTTTGCAAATGTTCCCAAAGCTTTCCTTGAGGTTGAGGCCCATAGATATTGTTCATATCCTAATCATATTAGGCAGGAGACGGAGCCCAGAGTGGGACGGCAGTCAGTTCCAGTATGATTCTTCATTGTTCCGAGGTCAGACCTGTCAGGCCCTTCATAAGTCATGGGTTAGTCATGCACTTCGGACCTCGGCAGCGCTCCAGCCTCCCCATCTCAAGACGCCCTCTGGCCAGGGCCTTCTGTCACTTTTCTCCAGCAGGCAATCGACAGGGCTCCCCTGGCCCTGCTAATTCTCCAGCTTGATGTCAGGCCCCAATGGATGGCTTGAACCCTATGTTGACCCGCCATATTTCCCGAACTTCTCCCCTTTCCTCTATTCTGACATCTTTTACAACCGCCAAATTTCTCAGGGTGAGCTCCAAAATGAAAATTCAACATTTAAAGAAATAGCAGGATTGAGTCGTTGTAGATGTGTCTATGGTGCTACTCACAATTCATATTATTTCAGACAAAAGGGAGGAAATGGACACTCATGGGGCTGCTTCTCCAGTGTTTCTTTTTATTGGCTGCTATCTCCCAAGGTCTGATTTATTGAGAGTCACTCTACTCATCTATTTAGTATCCTTAGGGATAATGCTGTTCTCTTCTTTCCAGCTTTCTTGGGAGATGAATCTTCCTCCTCCCCACGATTTGATTCTTGTTAAATCTGGGAAGCTTCTTTTTCACTCAGTCCAAACCACTGCACCCCATTCTTTCTCATTGCAAGCTACAGAAATGTGAAGAGTGGTTCTTGTGCCCAGTGCAGTATTACAGTGATTCCTTGGAGGACAGACCCCAGTGCAAAAATCAATTCCTGAGCAGTTTATTTTCAAGCCTCTTCATCTCTTTGCTAATTATCTTCCCCCACCTTTTTTTCTTAAAAATAAAAATAAAGGAAAAAACAAACAAACAAACAAAAAAACTCAGTATGGTAAATAAAATTATTTAGCTTGAACTTCGTAGCCCATGATTTTCATTCAGTTTCCTGTTTCATCATTAATCCCACTCTGTAGTCTTAAGAGTGCATATTCTTTGTTTGGTTAGTTATTGGTAAACTGTGTAAATTAGTATCCACTTTGTATGATGGTTTAAGCAGAAGAAATATTGTTTAAGCTAGACAGTGCCTTATAAATGGGAAAGACCCAATAAATGTCAACTACTTATTGTTGATGTTACTCATTTATTCATTCAATAAACATTGTGTGATTGCAATTGTGGCAATGGTGATAACTCATGATTATAGTAACTGGAGTTGCCATGGGGCCCTGCCTTCATAACACACTCTCAGCTTTGAAGGAAGGGTGGTGGTTTTCTACTAATGTAGTCAAATGCCTTCAAGTTCAGAGCTGAGTGACCACGAAGCTTCTCTTGTTTAACACACCATGACCTCCCAGTCCTCAGACCCAGGAAGGAATTTCTGTGTAGCTAGTCCCCATCATATCCTGCTTCTGAGGCTCTTAGGCCAGTGTGTCTGGGAAAGTTTCAGGCTGGAGGCATCAAGAAGTATTAATGTGCAGATGTAGGATCTGTCAAGAATACGAGCTGTGGTGCAACAAAAACCACCTGCGTGGCTTGTGATGTTTTTTGAAACAGAGTGCCGGAAAGAAGGGGCCCACGGCCAAGAAAGGAAAGCCGCGCTGTGGATTTGTGCAGCTCAGAGCACAGGCCCAAGAGCAGAGCAGGGGCTGCAGTGGTGGTGGTGGGGGGGGGGGCGTGCTGCTGTGCTGCCACTGCCTTGCCCCCACTGCTGGTTTTGGTGTCACATTTTGTGACCAATGGGCCATGTCAGACTGAGGTTTGCTGGATTTTTATGCATGCAAAGAAGGGAATAGAGAAGGCCAATATCTCCCTTGAAACTTAGAAGATGGGTTAGTATAACCAGTGACTCCCCCATACCTTTTACATCAGAACATAATAAGAAGTTTCCAAATAGTAACACAAAGCCATCTAATGAGTTGCCAGGACCTATGCCGGGTGCTCCTTTAGACCTTGAGAACAGTAAATCTGGAAGGAAGGCAGTTAGCCTCTTAATTAGAATGTTAACATCAGCCATCTCCCACTATTCTTCTGAGCTTGCCAAGAACAAAACAAGGATGCTGCCGTGAGGTTGGGAGCAGAGCCACTAAAAACAGGCAGCCATGTGCCCACCAGTGGCTCTGCTTCCGTGGGCTAGAGAAGGCACAGCTGACTGATGAGCCTGGCTGTCACGTGAACCCAGCTGCCAAAGCAGGCCTCCTGGTTCTACTAATTGTTTTTCAAAGCCATGAGTTAGAACTGTATTTTCTGTTCCTGATTTATGCCTGGAGAGCCTTGACTGCAACTTAATTGGGAGCTCCAGATCGGTGGAAAAGTGGCTACTGAGGTATGCCCAGCTGGCAGAATCCTGGAGCCAGCAAGAGCCATTGAAAAGTTTCAAAAAGGCGATCTGCTGAATAAAGCGTGTGCTGATAAAGTTTCCCACCATGTAGCAAGGAGCAGGCCCAGCAGTGCTGGGAGTTTGGGGACATGGTGGACATCATCCAGACCAGTTCTCCCACCTACAGAGCCATCAGCATCCATTCACACCTCACACTGACATTTCCTGCCTATTGCTCCCCAGCTCCACAAGTCCCCATGGCCCTCCATGTTCTGTCCCCTCAGGGACACTACCTGGTTCCTATACTACTTGGTTTCCATACTAACTGGTTCCTATACTAATTGGTTCTTCTACTGGCTATTGGAAACACACATGGATGGGAGAGAAGGACCAAGATCAGGAGTACAGACAACACCTGTATGAGTAGTACAAAGTCTAAATCCAACACCTATGACCAGATGAAGTATCGCACGTAGCTCAAACTCCACAACATTCAGTCTAGAAGTGAGTGCATTGATGGAGAGATGCTTTAAAACACTTTTGTCTCTGACATGAACAACCATGCAAAACTCTCAGGAGAATATACATTCTGCTGTAGACAAAATTTATTTGTTGACTTAAATGGGTTATTTGGTTTGCTATAGGAAGAAATAATCAAACCTGAGCTTCCTTATCCCTTGAGTTTGCCAATTTTAAATAATGTTAACTATAACACAGTTCACTTATATTTTGCAACCATTCTTCAAAGTAAATTGATAAGATGATTTTATGTCCATTTTTCGGAGAAGCAAATTGGAATGCTTAAACCATACATATTAGATCAGCAGAATTAGGTTTTAACCTCGTTTTCTGATATCAGATCTTGTATTCTTGCCACTTGTGCTCACTTTTATTTTTATTTACTTTGATGTCTAGACCCAGGCCTTCCTAAAACAACATTATAAAATATTTGTTGTAGGCCTCATATATTTTAAATGACCTGTTTTTCAGTCAAGCTGTGCATAAGGTGGATGACCCCCAGTGGACCTTATGAGTAAAGAGGCACCACACATATTGGAAAGCATCTGATCTGCTTTGGAAGGAAATAAGAGCATAGAGAGAATAATTTCTGAGCTATGTTCCTTTCACATATGCTTCCATTATTTCATAATAAGGAAAAGATGCTAAAATAAGAATGATCTAAAATTAAATACTATGTTGCTATTGAGAGTAGTGTGCTATGGAATAACTAGAGGAGAAAGCAGCAGGCTTTGTTTGATACTAAGTAGCTATGTGACCAAAACCAATTGGCAATTTGCTGTCTTGAAGCTTCAGTTTCTTTTATTTCAAAATAAGAGAGAATGACTGTTATCTCTAAGGAGTCATTGTGAACCTCTTTTGAGTACTTAAACCCAGAAAATATTTAATAGATTAGTTTTTAACTTCAATTCAGTTTGCTTTTATTGAGAATTTTCTTAGCATGTTTTGCACATTGTGTTAAACTCTGGAGTTAGAGATATGTACTTATCCCTTACTCTGGATGGTTTTCATGGAATTGAATTTTAGACTATGTCATGTGTTTCTATGTCGTCTATTTGTTTTAGTTAGGATAGCCTAGATTATACTCCTGTAACACAATCCCCCAAGTCTCAGCAGTTTATCACAAGGAAGTTTGTTTTTTGTCTCCATGTAAAGTTCAAAAATGATCCAGATGATCTATGGCTATACCAAGCACCCAATCTTGTCTGATATTGGAAACTAAGCAGGGAGGCAAATGATCCAAATGTTTCTATTTCTACAGGAGCCATCTTCAATATGGTGGCCCCATGAGTCAGTATATTTCAATCTTTATCCTTTTAGTATGAGACTTCCACACTTATTGAAGCAGGGAAGTAAGTACATTGATACTTGTGTTTTCTCTTCTAAGTTTTGTTCTAGAAGCAAAATATATCAATTCTCTGTCTCTTGGCCACCATGGCCCAACTCCATTAACTGTTGGAAGGTAAGTCTGTCTTCTATCCAGGAATAAGAAGACTAATTGATATTGGTAGCCACTAGTAAGGTCTACCACAATGTATTTGTATTTGAGAACCAGAGCAAGGGTCTATGGGCAATCATGAACAATAGTACATTGTAAGAAACAAAAGAAGAGTGCATTTTGGAAATGGAACGATTTGAAGGTTCATGTGGGGTTAGATGGTCAGGGAACAGAGCTAAGCTGGATCTTGAAAGAGGAGGAGGTGTAGGAAAGAGAAAGGGTCGCTCCAGATAGGAACAGGCAACAGAATGGGTCTCAGAGGAAAGAAAAAAGCAAGTGAGCTATCCTCAGACCCATTCCAACTGAGTGACTTAGCACAGACTACATATGCAAAAGTGCTAAATTATGCAGAAAAAAATAGAAATGAAAGTAGGCAATAGGATAGCAAAAATATTATGTGGAGATGCATCCATGCAAAATTCAAGGGTACACAGGTTTCCTAAGGAAACATTGACACCATCTCTAAGGTATTGATGTCTTCTTGAAAGGTGTTCCCTGTGAGTCATGGGAGCCTATGAACCTGTTTGGCCAATTCCTTTACAGCCTATTTTTTTTTTTTTAGAAAAGATTTATTGGAGTCTAGTTGACATTCAATAAAATAGGACTTTGCTGAAGAAGGTCCTGTGGTTTTCAACCAATGCATATAGCTGTGTAACCACCAGAACGTTAAAGATAGTGATCATTTATATCCCCTGAAAAAGCTTCCTCATGCTTCTTTGTAATGAGAATACTTTGTCCACATCCAGGCCCTGGCCACCACTGTTCTATGTCTTTTATATTGCTTTTACTATAATACTACATAAACAGAGTCATGTACTATATGGATTTTTGAATGTGGCTTCTTTTGTATAGAATATGTATTACTGATGCATCCATGTTTTCACATGCATCAGTAATTTGTTTCATTTTATTGCTGAACACTATTCTATCGAATGGATGTTCCGGTTTGTTTATCCATTCACCAGGTGAAGGACATTTGGGTTGTTTCCAATTTGGGGCAATTATGAATAAAGCTGCAATAAACTTCCCCATCCAGATTTTTATGGGAACATATATTTTCATTTCTCTTGGGTAAATACCTAGGAGTGGAATTGCTAGGTCAAATGGCAAGTGTATGTTTAACTTTCTAAGAGGTTGCCAAGCTGAATTCCAAAGTGGCACAGTCTCCCTTTTAACCCTAGTTGCTGCTTGCTCTCATGGTGTACTAAAGGAATTATTAAAGTTAATGATGTCTAATCCTTACATATGTACAAATTGCACAGTTTACAAACCACTTACTATCCATTGTTTTACATCTTCCTTGTAGCATCGGGGTAGGTATGATGCCAAATTTAGTCAAATGACCTGGACTAGCCTATTCCAAACTCTCATAAATCCCTTAACATTGCAAAACTTCAATTCCTTTTCCTGAATAATAGGAATGATATAATGCTCCTAAGACAATAATGGGGGACTTTGTGATTAAGAACTTGGATTTTAATGTAAATTCTTGTGTTAGTTGATCCTAGCTGGCCACTATGTGGTATCAAGCAAATCACTAAACCTCTCTGAGCTTAAAATGAAAATGACAAGAATTGCTTCATGGAGCTCTCTTAATGATTAAATGAAATACATGCATAGCATTTAGTAGAGTGATCCCTGGAGGGTAGACACATCATAACTATATTGTTAATATTGACAGCATTATTACTATGAGACAGTATGCCTGAATGTACTCCACAAATTTCAAAGTGCTATGTGAAGAGTGAATCTTCTATCAGTTAATAAAATTAAGAATCAGAATGTACAAAATTCATGCCTCTGTCAGTCACAGCACTTCCAATGTGCCTGAACCCCAGCCTAGAGCTCTATCTGCTTCACAGTGTGGCCTCTTCAAAATCTTTCATGGGGGTTTTGGAATAATTTCTCCTTCGAATAGGGCCTACAAAGCCACAGCTCCATTTGCTTCTTTTGTTCTCTAAGGTCTCACAATGCATTCATTGAGGTAGACGCTGATGATCATGGGCAAATAAAATTCACTGTTAAGGCCATAAATCCCTGAGGAAGAGGCTGTCTGGGACTCACCTGGTCTAAGGCATGTGGGGAGTGTTATTCCTTCAGGTCATTCTGGCTACTCTTGATGTCATCAAGGCCCTATTTCTGGGAGTGTGGCATTACAGTTACCAAGGCCCACTGCTGACCTGGGGATCCTGATGGAGTTGAATTGAGGAATATAAAGATTATTTTTTTTTTGCTGTAATTCTTTTAGAAGTGGCTCTAAATGTGCACAAATATTCAGTGCTCAAATACCTCTTGGACATGTCTAACTGCTTGCCTCATTCTTAACTCAAATACCTGTGGGACATGTGGCTCACATCATAAACTGAAACCTGGTTATGCTTCTTCTATGGGTCTGTTTGTTTCTTTTTAATTTTTTTTTCCTTTGAAGAAACTTCAAGCTAACCAAAAAATTCCAAATATAGTACTGTATACCATTTATCAAGATTCATACTTTTTAAACATTTCACTACATTTATTTCATGAAAAATTTCTTTTTAAATATGTGTGTTTGTGTGAATGTCTATTCACATGTACGTTTATATTTTATAATTTTCTGAATCTCTTGGAGATAATTTACATATATCATTCCCTCTTATACCTTAAGACTTCCACATATATTTTCAAGAAAAATTACATTTTGTTATGTAACCACTGTATATTTTTCAAATTTATGAAGTGTACCATTGATATAAAATCTTTACTCAATCTGCATTGCCTATACTATTTTATAATTTTTTTCAATTGTGTGCTTACTGTATTTTTCCCTTCATTACAAAATCAAGTTAAGGATTGAATTCAGCTATATTTAATTGTTTCTGTAAATCTATAATAGTTTCTTTGTTTACTCTTTCATCTGGTTGACATATTCAAAGACTGCAGAACAATATTTTATAGAATATTCCTCAAAGTTTGGTTAGACAATCCTGGTGGGAATACTGCACAAGTGCTGTTGTATCCTCAGGATATCATATCCAAAAAGCCACAGTGTGTGCTGTTCCCGTGGATATTAATTTTGATCACTGGTCAAGGGGTTGCTCAGTTTCTGCCCTTCTGGTTATCATGCCCCTTGAAATTAATGAGTTTTCTCCTGTATCTAGCATCCACTAATGAGTTTTGTTCAAACTAGTATTTACCTTACATCATTCATATTTATCCCTTGGCATTCTATTATAAGGAAAACCCCCACATCCCATTCTATTTGTGTATGTACATAGGTAGATAGGTATGTATGGATGGATATATCTATTTCAGTATTTATCACGAAGTCATTTTTATATAAATGAGTTATAATACATTTATCTCCTTATTCATTTTGGTACCAAAAGGAGTCCCTTCAAGCTAGCTCTTATGTCTTATATCATTCTCCCATTTGAGAAATTCTTTACTTCTGGTACTGTAAGACATTTCAGTTTCAATTTGTACCTTTCCTTTCCCTTCTATCAAGAAATGGTATTGAGAAACCAAGATGTGGGTTCTAGGTATGCTCATTGATACTGTGGTATCATTGATTTTAAATGTATTTAGCAGACAGGGCTAGGGAAAAACATTATCATTATATGTGTGTGTGTGTGTGTGTGTATATATATATATATATATATATATATATATATATCATATGTTTTATATGTATGTGTATGACACACACATACACAAGAATAACTTCTACTAACACCTTTAAATTATAGCCCAACTCCACATGATTTTCACTCACTTCCTACTTTTCTGTATTTCCTCTTCTTTCTTCTGCACTGATAATCTTGGCTTCCAATTGCACCAACCCATTTACTTATTTATTCATATCTATGATACAAAAATTAGTTTTGAAATTGTTGAACTCAAACTACTATACATGAAACAACTACTCAGAAGATACCAAGTTTTATTTTCAGTTCCATTTCCTCTATACTGGAGTTATATCTTCATAGCACTACGCTCTATAGTCACATGCATTGATTAGTTTTAGATGTTTTTGCCCACATGATTATCTTACTCATTTTAAATAAAGTTGGATGTCTTTCTTTTGTATTTATTTTGAGGTTTCCCTCACCATATTTGTTAATGATATCTTTGAACATATATATAATATCACTATGCTTCCAAAAGTCCAAACAACAAAATTGTATATCTAGAGAAGCGTTACGCCTTCATTTCTGCTCCATTTACAGGTGGCCAGTTATGTTTCAGTCATTCCCATGTTTCTTTATGCCAAATAATCATATTCATGTGAATTTTCTTATTTCACTTCCTTTCTTCCAGAACAGATAATATATATATATATATTCTTTCCACTATTTGTTTACCAAATATTTAATAGAACTGCTGATGGGAGCTCACCCCCTGCCTTTCTCTTGCTATGGGTTTATAGCACTTCAGATTGTAACTACACAGAAAGATGAGGTGCCTCCAAAGCTGCTTTCCTCTGTACCAAGTCTTAGCATAGGATAATCTTTATGTATCACATAAAGATTGTTGGGGGGATTTTTTTTTGAATGAGAAAAGAGGATTGCACTGAAAGTCAGCTGAATGCATACTAGACAGTTCCACTGTTTTTTTGTTTTGTTTTGTTTTTTATTTTTGCCTGTGTATGTGTGTGTGTGGGGGTGTGTGTGCGCACACGCGTGCACACATGCACATGCTTCCAACTTGCATTCCTAGTCTGGCATGTAATGTCCAGGTTCTTCTTTAGCTGTTCACACAGACCTCATGAAGACTCATGAAGGTGCCTCTCTGGAATACTGAATCCTCATTCTAACATATTCTTTTATACTTAGAATTTTTTAATTCTACCATTCTCTTTTGACATTTTTTCACCTGGTTAATATTTGATCATCTGGAAATGTTAGTGATTTATCTAACATATTTTTTAGACAGCCCTCATTAAACTACTCTGGAATATTTTTTGTTTCTATAATGGCATTTGTACCCTCTTCAAATATACCTCTTTTTAGTCTGCATTGCAAAATTTGGTTTACTTTTAGTTTCATCATCTTCACTGAGATTTTGCTTCCTGAGTTCTAAGACCCTTGTTTATCGCCACTGATTAACACAATACCAGTTCAAAAAATAATTTTAAAAAGCTTGCTAATATACTTACACCTCTCCTCATTTTAAATCTTACCGCATTTTATATGTCTCATCTTATGGCTACAGGATCCTTACAACTCTGAAAAGATTGGGATACATACTAAAAGGCAATGCGATTTTTGTTTTCCTTTACCAAATTCCACATAACAGGAAGGGGGCGCCATTTAACTGGAGAAAGCCAGTTTTTGTACCTTCTTACTTTTACAGAAAGGGAGGTAGTTTTATTCTAGTTGAAATTGGAATCCATTTCATACTCCACTCTGAGATGTCAATTTACTTAACATTTGACATTTGAATTGACAATGAAGCCAAGGATACCTTATCCAAGTTCCATTGTAAATTTGTGCATAGTGCTAATTATTATTCTTATAAATTCTAGGTAGATTTATGAAAGGCAACAATGTTGACAAGGAAGAAGAACAATGATTGCTAACTCCTTATGTTATTGGAATTTCTTAATGCGTATAATATATATGAATATAGATTTGTGTGCATTACAGTGCAACATCTGGAATTGGGGAAGGGTGGGGTTTTTTTTTTTGGATAAAAACAGACATATACTTATAATGCCTGTTTCTATCAGGATAAACAGGAATAGCAAGAAAAGTATTTTTGTCTGCTTGTGTTGCATCACCAACAGTAGGGGCTTTGTATTAAGGTTGTGGCCACATTTCAGGGGATCTAATGCCCAAAACAATTGAGAACCCAGAGCCTGTGGAGGTCTCTTCAGACTTCACACAGCTAGGAGTCTGAGTGAACAGAATAGTCAAGCTTTCTTACTTTGAGGGGAGACAATTGTGGTAGAAATATGATATGTCAAGAGCTTTGTAATGTTTTGAACAACTAATAATTAAAAAAAAGAACCTCTCAAAGCTGCCTGCCCCTACTTGATAGGTACCTGACTTGATGTGAATTGTTTAACTGCTTAGGCCTAGCCCCACAAGGCATAAATAGTGCTTGTTTTTCTAACAGGCAACCTCAAGCCACTCTCTGGTGCAGTTACATAAATAAGACCAGGGCTAGCTTGGAAGGGGTGTAAATCTCTTGCCAAAATGAGAGAAGAGGGAGCCATTCACTTTCAACCACAGTTCACATGCTGACTGAATTTCCAAATAAACTTTTGTCTTTTAAGACTGATTGCTAGAGATGGTTATAAAAGTGAGCGTGAGAAGGTGGCCAAGCAAGTGACCACACCTTTTTAGATTCTGAATTCAAAGTGGTTCCTCAGCTCTGCCTTCAGCGGACATTTTCCAGAGAGTTAGGAAGAGGCAGCTCTGGATCCTGAGAGTACTTGGTTTTTCTTGCAGACAGAAAGAGGGTTCCCAATCAGTCCGCTTCTCCTGCAGCTCTTCTTTTTTGCTAGTGACAGTACCCTGAAGTGAACAGCAGGGATGCCTGAGAGGATGGATTTTAAGCCACCATTTCCTGATGTGCACAGGGTGCAAAACCATCAGGCCTTTTGTATTGCACCAAACAGCCTCAGGAAGCCAAAGGAAAAGTCCTCCTCTCTAAGTGAAATGCTTTGATAGTATTGCTCAACCAGGGTTGCTACAACATTCCCTGCCTTTTAGAACACAGCATCAGTTGGAAAATGTTGCCTGTAGGTTGGAATCGTCAGTTTTCTTAGAAAAGTGATATAGGTAGCATTTCTTTGAGGTGCTGTCTTCATCTAACTCTGTCATTACTTTTCCCTCTATTTGGAAGTTTATTTTTCCCTAGTAAATTTTTTTATACTGCCAATATACAAAACGCAAAATACCAAATACGTGTTTTGTGTTTGATTTCATTGGTCCTCACAAAACTTTTCTGCATTAGGTAACACCTTTGGAATAAAAAGCAGAAATTCTAAATTATTACTGAACTCATGCTTTTTAGAATCTGAACATCTTAAAGTAGTTTTCAGCACTTTCAAGGAATTTGATTCTGTTTATGTTGGGATGACTTATATTTTTTGCCTTTCTCTGAAATGAATAGTTTTTCTTTTTTCTTGTTCCTTTTATCCCTCCTGTTTTGTAAGTCATGTTAGCAATCAAAGAAAGTCTTTATGAACAAACGAAAACAATACTCCTGTGAAAAATTGAAATAGAAGCAGTCAAATATGATATAAATATTTATAAATATGAGATGCAGAGTTCCTTCTGATACCCTCCAATGCTGGTCATCTTAGGGCACTGAAAAGAATTATGACTCAATGAACTGCATGCTGACATATAACTAAATAAGTAAATAACAGGAGTGAAGGCCAACTGCTGTTTAACAGCTTCCCCAGTTACGTACACACTTTCAAACAAGCATGAAATGTAGGTCTCTAGACATCACTTAAAAGAACCACAAATAAACAGTGTGATTCCACACTCCTATTCCTCCCGGACAGATAGGAAGCTTGGCTGGGAGCTGGGGTGGTTGTGTTGCTCCTCCGCCCTGTGCACTGTAAACACAAACACTGCTGCTCAGAATGCTCAGGGTCACGCTGCTGCTGACAGGCACAGTGAGCCTGGAAAGAGGAGGCGAAGAGCCTCTAACCTGCAGGTCCCATCTCACCTTTTATTTTGCAAAGAACTTGGATTCTAACATCTGGGCTAAGTCAGCCTAGGGGACTGTGGGCCAGATTCCCAATTCCCAAGAGTAGTACTTTTTTTCACCTGCAAGTTACAGGCTAAGCACAAGCCCTGCAGTATGGGATCAAATTGAGGCCAAAATAATAGAACGTTTACTCAGAACACATTCCTTTTGCATTAAACACATTAGAATTGGAAGGTTTGTTCAACATTATCTATTTGGATTCTCTCTTTGTACACATGAGGAAACTGATGTAGAGAACGGCGTTCAGAATAGAGCTCCACTGTAATTCTGGGACTGCTGTACCTCAACATGGAACCTTGTGTATCAACTACCTGTTGCTGCTTAACAAACCATGTCAAGATTAATGTCTTCATCATTACAGTTTGTCACAAGTGGGCTCATTCATGAAGCTAATACTTACGGGTTCAGTTGGTTGAGGCTAGGCTCCCCTCAATGGCTGCTCTCCGCTAGGTCTTTTGCCTGAGGTTTCTTCAGAGCATGAAAACCCCAGGCAAAATGTCCAACAGGTCAGTTCTTGGTGTGCATGCCTCTATCAAACCTCCAGGAGTTCTCTGTGCTAATTCTCACTGGTCAAAGCAAACCACATAGCCAAACTCAAAATGGGCTCAGAAGAGGAAGGAAAAGGATGGGAGAAAACCTGACCATCTAAGATTCTTACTGTAACAACCTGTCACACAGCTAAATGCAATGCTACTCCACCAGTGTCCCAGGTCAGAATGTCCTGGAAGATGTTAAAAGGCTTTTTCTTGGAGGAAAAAAAAAAAGATTCCCCTAGATCAGAATATGCAAGTCTCAAAGGGGAGAAAATGGCATTTCTCAATACATTTGACTGAGATGTCCTTCACCTTGTGAAATAGCTTCAATTCCACAGAAAATGGTTTTGAAAAGGCCCATGGTAGGCATTAAGAAAACACTTCAGCCCCCTTTCTGCTTTCCCCATTTCTGACAGAATCCACCTCAGTCAATGGCATTTCAGCATTAAATGCTGTTCTGTTGAACTTGTCCCTCTGTATAGGGACTGGAAAGGATGTTCCCTGACAGGGGTTAAGCCACAGTAAAGAGCCCACCAAATTCTCTGACTTCAGTGCCTGGGCACAGTCCTAGGATGACAAAGACTAAGTATGATTCCCCTGAGTTACAGAATCTCAAAGCACTTTGCTGTGCGTGAGAAAGCCAGTTCCAGGATGTGCCGGGCACTGTGGAGAAATGACATGACTTTCTCCTGACTTTTCTAGGTTTATGTTTCAGAACACTTCCTTTGAGTTAGTGTAGAAGTATCCTTTTCTTTAAAATATTCATCTTTCTATAATGAAATTCCATGTTGAAAATGTGTTGCATGTACAGTATAAAAAATTGAAAGCTGTGCAAATAGATACACAGTGAAAATTAATCTCCTTCCTGTCTTCAGCTCCCTCCCCAGAGGCAGTCACCAATACCTGCTTCTCATATATCTTTTCTGAGATACAATGTTTATATAACAGAATATAAACAAATAGTATCATAATACATGCATACTCTGCCACTTTTTACTTGTTTCTTTTTTAAAACAATTTTTTTTAAATCGGAGATCATTCTGTACAAATAGAAGTTTAGCTAAATGATCACCTCATCTTTTTTCCACAGAATTTCCACACTAACTATCTCATTTGATGCTCACAAAGGTCCTGAAGTTCTTCTGGTTTTCAAATTCATGTCTTTTCATTTTTTACTGGATCATCTTATGGGTCATACATTTCAGTTGACAGCAGCTGGCCCTTCTGTATATATCACATTTTTTTTTAACCTTGTCTGTTACAAACTGTTCTGTTGAAGTGAGCACAAGAATCTTCCCTCTGTCCCAGAATAGTAGGTTAGTAAGAAAGTTGTGGTAAAGAAAAGGTGGGATGTACAAAGAGTCAATCACAAGACTGGCTCTTTTTAATTTTACTTTTTTTGAGTCTTCATTTCTTCTTTGGTAAAAATGAGGAAATCACAGCAGTTTTGTAGATAGTCACAATGATAAAATGTAAAAATATATTTGAAATTATTTTGTGATCTCTGGGTATTACATGACTGTTATCCAACCAAAGTTAAATATTAATAGGTTTGTTATAGTCAAGGTGCCATTGCTTCTAAAAGTATAGAATTGACCTCCCAAATTTTCTGTAGGTGTTAAAGATTAGTGAGGTTCTGAAAATGCAAATTTCAACATGTTTCCACTCTTTAAAATCTCTGCAGTGGTATTTCATTATCAAAGTGAGCTTGTAATGGCTTACATGATTGACCCAGGCCCACATGGTCAGCTTTGTGTCTTATTAGGAACTTCAACCGTCTCTTTTTCATCCCCTCCTCCAGAAAAATAATCCTTTGTTTTGTAAATATTTTCTATGGCTCTAATTCTTGGCATAAACAATTATGTCTACCTAGAACACTTTTCCCTTAACCAGTAGCTATATTCTACCCTGCAACCAGCCTTTCCACTCCCTACAAATCCATATTAGGTACCAATCTCTTCCAATGAACATCCAGAGCATCATGTTTTCCTCCATTTTAACACTAAGTCCAGTAAACTCATTGCTTGATTTCTTGCCTCCACTTTGAACAATATGGAATTCAGTAGGTATTCAATAAACACTTTTAAGTTGAAGGAACGAATGCATTATTGAACACATCCATGAGGAAGTCAGTGCTGTGGACCACTTTTTTTATGGCTAGGAAAGAGGAAGTGTGATGAAGTTTCTTTTGAAGGATGTTAAAATTAGACAAATATATTTGAATAATAAAATGTATATTTATTTAATAAAATAAAATAAAATAATTTAGTTTTGAATCAAGCAAGGATAATTATTCCATGAGTTTTATTTCCATGACTCACTTCCTAGAGAAGAACCCTTGCTGTAAAACCTCAGGATGAATCCTAGGTGCATTGGAGGGTTAGAACATGGAGGACTTGAGAGAGAGGGGAGGGGAGGGCATGGAGGACATGGGAGAGAGAAGGGAGGTGGTGAGCATGGAAGACCTGGGAGAGAGAAGGGTAGTAATGATCATGGAGAACCTAGGAGAGAGAGGAGAGGTCGTGGGCATGGAGAACCTGAGAAGAAGGTTGTGAGCACGGAGGACCTGGGAAGGAGAGGGGAGGTGGTGAGCTTGGAGGACCTGAGAAGAGAGTGGTGAGCATAGAGGACTTGGGAGAAAGAAAGGTGGTTGGTGAGATTGGAGGACCTGAGAGGAGGATGGTGAGCCTGGAGGAGCTGGGAGAGAGAGGTGGGTGGTAAGCATGGAGGACCTGCTCCAAATCTGACCTGAGACTATGAAACTGGACCAACACACCCATTGCTCTGGAATGATATGTGGTTCTGAGAGGGAATCTAGTTTTAGGTAATGATAAGTGCCCCCTTATAAGGGTTGTGTGTGAGTGAGGGTGCGTGTGTGTGTATGTGTGTGTGTGTGTGTGTGTGTGCGATGAGTGGAGGGTGGGTCTTGGAAGGATGATCCATGATGTAAATGTATATGACTTATTTTCCCACAAAGGAATGATGGATACATTATGGGAAGGACTGGCCATATCTAGTCAATTGAATTCCATAAATCTATTAGCATATTATCTAATATATCACTATGACAAAACACAACTATTTTTGAAGGGAAATCAGAATAATATCCTTTTTGTCCTTTTAAATCTTCTTTATCTGCTCTCGATATGTGTTTGTGGAGTTTATTTTGGAGATTTTCTGGAAGTAAATATTCTGAAAATCTTTCCCCCAGATTTAACTATTATTGGTCTATTATAATTATACAAAGTAGTAGAAATCATTTTTACACACTTCTACATATATTCACACAATACAGCAGTATAATTTGTGAAAAACTTAAACATTTAAAAAATTCCAGAAAACCAGTAATGGTATTGGTTGCTAAAATTGAGGTCATTTTTCATATGAAATTTAGATGTCCATCAGTCTTTCAATTTTTTTCTTGAGTTCTAGAATTTCATGTTAAATTAGATCCATATTAGAAATCATATTAATCAATTGTGGTTGTCTTAGTCTGTACTTGGTGTTATAACAAAATACTTTAGAATGGATAATTTCTAAAAAGAAGTTCACTTCTCACAGCTCTGGAGGCTAGAAGTTCAAGGTTAAGACTCAGCAGATTTGGTGTGTGAAGACTGTCTCTGCTTCATAGATGGTGCGTCTTGCTGCATCTTCACATTGGATGGTAGAGAACATTTTACCCTCACATGGTGGAAGGAAGAAACCAATAGATCCCTCAAGTCTTTTTATAAGGGCACTAATCCTACTCCTTAAGGCCCCATCTCTTGATACTGATGTACTGGTGATTAAGTTTCAACATGAATTTTGGAGAAATACATACATTCAAACTATAGCAGTGATCCTATTAAGATAATGAAATACTGATGTTGGAAAAAATATTAAACATCCACTTAGTTGATCCTCTGGCTTCTACCTGCATATTAAACAGCAGGACAGTGGTCCCACAGAAAAGCAGAGGTTACTCCTATAATAGGAATCTGGCTTGGGTAAAGCCCAAGGGCATGTGGAAGAGGAAGCAAGATGCTCCTGCTATGGAGAAGTATCTATGCGGAGGCTGAGGAAGTGGTGGAGCTTGGTTTTTGTACTCTGCTTTTCAGACTTGAACTGATTAGTTTGGTCAATATTCCAGTCATGTGAAAACATTTTGGGAAGAATCCATTTCCCAAAGTGCCTCACTAAGGGTTTTGTTTAGCTTGATATTCAAAGTCCTTCAAAATCTGCTCCCACTAGCACTGACTTTAGAGAGACAATGCAACTGGTGTTTTGGAATTGGGGCTCTGGGACATGGCAAAGGTCTGATACGATCTCAACTTTGTCATTTATTAGCTATAGTAACATGAATAATGTATGTTTCTCTTACCCTGTACTTCTTCATCTCTATAATGTATATAATAGCAATAATGATTATGATTGTTTATTGCCTGATTGTTGTAAGGATCCAGTGGGGAATTGAATGTATACCCAGCATTTAAAACATGCTCAATGTAAGACATCATACATAGTTCAGGCTTCACTTTCATAATGTAATTTGTTTTTATTTATTTTGTTTTCCTTTCTTTTTGAAGTAATATGTGCACATGGTTTGGAGAGTCAGTTAGTTCTACAAGATTTATTATGAAAAATAGCAGGTCTCTGCCCCCTGCCAGTCTCCCCCACTACTTCCTCTCCCCAGAGGAAATCACTTGCAATTCATTTAACTTGCTCTTTGGGTATTTACCCCCTTATCTCTAAATCAGAGCTTCTCAAACAGTAAGCAGCAAATAGATTACAGGTGTGGGGAGATATTGATCCCTTCTGCCCTCAGGGTGGTCAGGTGGAACCTGGGGTGGCATAAGCCCCTGTCTAGTTGCCTCCAATCTCAATCAAGACTTTTCCATTTATTCCTGTGTGCCTTATAAATATTTATGTATGTGTGCCATGTCTTGAGCAAGGTTGGGAAGAATTGCTAAATATAGTACCGCTCACACATGTTTCAGTTTAGGCATTATCCATTGACTTCACATACACATATACATAGTTCTTCTTTCTCCTACTCTTCCAATACAGTTCACATAATTTTGGTTATATGAGAATACAGTGTTTCCTATGTTATAATTTGGTAGTCCATAAACAGTGTAGTGAATTGTAATTCCTTTCTCTGACCATTTTACTTTTCTTTTGAGTAAAAGCTTGTTTTGATAATTTTGTTTAGTTTTCTAGGTATTTATCAGTATTTCCACCAAAATTCTCTACCAATTATCAAAATCTTCAGCTATTATTTGGAATTTATAATCTAGAAGTAATCTCATCAAAATGGTGGACATTTTCTACTGGATTTGGTTGTCTCCTATTTGTAGTGCACAGCTGTCACCCTGGATGGACTTCACTACTTTCTTGTGTTGGATTCCTTCTCATTTTAACGATGTCTTCCTTTCTTTTGATCACTTATTTGTTTTTCTGGAGTACATCATTCAGGAGCTTCACAAGAAAGGGATCATGGAAAATGACATTTTCTTAGGACCATGGCATGCCTAAAAATCTTGTTATCTTAGTGTTTAGCTTAGTTGGGTGTAGAATTTTAGGTAGTACTCATTTTTTCCCCCTCAGAATTTGAAGTCTTTGATGCATTGTTTTCTACCTTCTAACTCTGTTGTTGTAAATTTCAAAGCTAATTTGATCCCTGATCCTTTGTAGTGACTGTTTACTTCTCTTTCTGTAAATGCATATGATCTTCTCTGAAATGTCGTGTTGCTATAACTTGGTGTGTCTGTTTTCATTCAGTGTCTCCGGTGCTTGACAATTTATATTCTTAATTCTGAATATTTTTATATAGTTTTTTCACTAGTGACTTATTACTTTTTTCCTTTTATCATGGAGCAGCACAGTGAGATCATCTCTCTGCATTGAAGAATGTGATTAACAAGTTATATCATTTTGGGAAATTTCCCGAATTTTATCTTGTAACTTTTCTGCCAAAATAGTCACTTCTGTGCTCATACATATTTCTAAGATCCTTTTAAAATTGTCAGAATATTTCTTTTTGGAATGTGCAACTTGTTCTTATTTGCTGGAGAACTGGATGCAATTATTTACTGACTTTTTATTACATTTTTTCCTTATCCAAGTTGCTTTTCTTTTTTTCACTTGCACTGTCTTTCATGTTAGCATCTTTTCTTAATTGTCTGATGGTTTTCTAGAGTGACAATCTTAAGACTGATGTAAAATTCTGAGTGCTAGGGTAGAACTTCTCAATCACATTCTTCCATGCACAGAGATGATCTCAGTGGGCTGTTTTGTGGAGGAAACCTCACCAATACTGTACCTTTATATCTGCCCATTTTTGCTTGCCCAATTGTATTCTTTTCTCAGTAGAATTTGGGCTTGATTTTTAGTTTTCAAGACCCAGCCACGTTAAAAATGGGACCCAGGTAGTAGGATATCTCAGAATTCCATATATGAATGTGCATGTGTCTTCTTAATTTTAGTAAGAGAGTACCATAATTTGGATGTGGGAAGAGAATCTGAGGATATAACAATTTCTTAAGCAATCTTTCAATAGTTTTCTCTCTTTATCCTAACCTTCCCTTCAACTTTTCAAGAGATCTGATGCTGAACAATTCCTGAGTCCTGATTGCATTTTCTGCTGCAACTTGGAATACATATTCCATTCTCCTGCGTCAGTCAGCACAATAACTTACCGAGTCCAATAGTAAGACCCTCTGGAATGAGGGTCTTATAACCTACTTTTATGCAAGGCAGGTCAAGGATTTTATTATGGCCACATCTCACACAAATTGTAGAGGAAGATCAGAGGAACCTTCTTGCTTCTGAGACCCTCTCAGTCTTCTTTGGTTCACAGTACTTTGGAGGAGCATTTTCCTTTTTTGTTGTTGTTGTTGTTGTTCTTAGACTTACATGACAGTGGGGTGTATTCTGACATATTAAACATACATACTATGCATACATCTTTTCTACCTTCTTGACTTTTCTGTCCTCTAAGATTGTTATGTCTGTCTTTTGACCTTTCTCTTCACTGGAGTCCATCCCTCACCTTGGCTCCCTTCTCAAGTTCTCCTTAATAATTCCAGCCCACAAGACTCTATTTTCTTTGACCTCAAAGCTTGATAAATTTCTTTCTGCCTAGTGCCTGGATTTTCACATGGCACAGCTGCTGCTGCTGCTATTTCTAGTCCTAATAATGTAAGTTCACACAAATATTTACCAAATGCTAAGCACTATCCTAATTGCTGTGGGTGAATTTTTCTCCCTTATCTTTACAACTCTTTCAGTTAGGTCTTATTATTACCTCCATTTTACAGACGAAAAAACTGAGGCACTTAGAAGTTAAACAAATTGCCTCCAAACTACAGAACCCCTAACTGGTTGAGCCAGATTATAAGATATGACTCTCTGACTCCAGTACCTGAGTTCTAAAGCATTCACAACAGCTATGAAAAGAAAATAATAATACGCTTAATTTGCAAACAAGGCAATTGTGGTTCTGAGAGTTTATATGATCCCTCACAGTTTCTTTATGACTACTAAGAGGGAGAACCAGAGCATTATGACAGTTGTAGGACTGCAGCCATTATTCTACCAAGATAAATTGTGCCCTTTTCTGCTTAACAAAATGTTGTTTCAGTTTTTCACTAAATTGTTGATGAAGTGATTAAACATATAGCAATGTGATGCATGCATATGTAATATGTAGTGTTGAAAACACATTTTCAGCATTTCATCATTGAATTACAATTTGAGAACATTCAATCCAACTTCCTTATTTGGCAGTTGCAGGTGATACTCAAAGAAGCTAAGGAACGTTTCCAAGCTGACATTGCTAATTATTGAAGAAGCCATGTCAAAACCCAGCCACCAAGTATGCTTTTGCTTGTATTTAATAAAATGCCTTTCAAATGACTCATATTTTTAGCAACTTAAAAATAAGCAACATTTTTTCTAGAGTGTTTGTTTAGTTTAGCTGAAAATCACTTTATAGGATATATTGTTTTATTATAAAAAATTTCTAAATGTCAGATACTATTTTCCATACTAAATTAGAGTTGTTTTCCAACTGATGTATTTTGGCTCCTAAAGTACAGTAAAAATTACATAATACAACAAGTCCACAAATATCTATATTTTTAAAAAGTAGGTTTTTTCTGTGGTTAGCTTTGTTTTTTTTTCTTTTTGTATCCCTATTAAAGTATGTTTAGCTCTGAAAAGAGAGGTTATCAGTGTGGCCCTGAAACTCAAAATACCACAAATCAGAGGCAGGCTTCTTCCCCTCTTATTTTACAGAAGACAGCCTACATTCTATGTGCTGTTTGTCTCTTTAAACTCAGACTTAGGTTTTATCGCAGTTCCAAGGTAAATATCCTTTAAAAGTCCAAATCTCTGAGCTGTCCTATTAAAAGGTTTATCTTGTGCATGTATTGCTTGTTTATTTAGCAACCTTATGAGTCTATTGAAGTGTTTGTTTAGTAATCTTTCTAAATTATTTATGGTGAGAGCCAGCTAATCTTTGGTCACAGTGAATTTCAGGCTATGGAAACCACTACTCTGATTGATTAGATTTCTAACCGGGAATCTCTATAAGGTGATCAAAGTTATTTGATAATTGATCAAATATATAGTTATTCTCCTACAGGGAAAAGTGGGATTTATTATTTTCAAAACAAGTTCGGAAAACCAGTGTGCTTGGGATAATTGGGAAGAAATTAATAACTTCCATTTTCTTTCTACCCGTTTTGTTTTCAGTTCTGAGATGGAAGTAGAATAGAGAGGGAACTTTAGCCAGGCACTTAGAAGAAACTAGAACAGTAATGAAGACAGGAGCAAAATTTGAAATGTCACAGCAAATTTGTCCTGGAAGAAATATCAGCATCACAGGGGAAATGCAGCCTTTGGCTCCTTGGCTCGTCTTGAGTCCTGGCTCTTCTGTAATCGGGACGAGTGAGCAGCAAGTTCTGAGCTACAGTTCCCTATTCACAGAGAGGCCTTGGGACTTTCAAGAAAAGGGAGTGTTCAGCTTCATCTTTGAGGGCAAAGTTTAGAATCATAGAATGTTAGCACTCCAAGGGAATTCATAGATCATCTCTTCTCTAGTTCAGTCTCTTTCCTTGTTCAACAGTGGAGGTTGCTCTGAGGCCAAGAGAAAGGATGTAAGTTTTCCGGAGTCATATAGTGAAGTTAATGACAGGCATTGATTACAACCCACGGAAATCTTGATTCACAGACTACAATGTCAGCAATAATGCATTAAAATGCAACTAAAGTCCAAGCCACTTAACTTGGCTGACCTCATCTCCTGCCACTCTCTGGCTATTCCCTCTGTTCCTGCCACACGGGCCCTCTTCTTGATCCTGTGATACACGAAGATATTTCCTGTCTCCAGACACTTGCAGTGGAAAGTGGCTGTTCTCGCAGCCTGGATTGAGGCCTCCTGCACTGTCTGTGTTGCCCCATCATGAAAGCTTTCTTGTCCCACATCTTCAGACCCTTCAACTGCCACCTCTTCAGAGTCCTTCCTTGGCTAGGCAAGGTTAGGCTGATGCCAATAGTCTTTAATCCAAGTCATATTTTATTTCTCAGCATAACACTTACCACAGCCTACTTCTTGTTGTTACTGTTTTTGTAGTAGAATATAAGCTTCATGAGGGCGTTGATCTTTTTTGTTTGTTTATTTTGTTCATCAGTGCCTAGGACACGTGTGCATAAGCATATTAAATAAATATGTAGACACATAAAATAGTTGAAAATACACATTTTCAAAAACATGCTCACCTGAGGTACTTTTTCTTACATGCTTCAACTTCCCTTTTCTCTGTGCACTCTTCTAAATACTAACCTTTTCTAAATGCACATATTTTAAAATAATATATCATATGTGAAAAGCATACATACATATGTTCATAGACTCTTTAACTATTGGATCCTGTCTAAATAACCAGATATTAACAGAAAAAGGTAAAGATTTTGCACATTTTATGATCTATTTTGTATAGAATCATTTTTCTTTTTTTCCCATTTTTTGAAAGAACCCTGATCCTTTCTAAATGTTGTCCCTGTGGGGTTGTTGAGAGAACATTTTGTTGACCTCTTGAGGTTCAGAGCCTAGTTATGTGCACTCCGTTCATCAACGGCTTCACACTTAGCTGGAAGACACAAGAGACTCCAATTGGAATGCTGCTCACCACCTCCAAAGCTCAGCAGGCTAAGATGCTCATTGTGCTTTTGCCTGCGCTGCCTTGATGTTAGAATGATGTTTACATTTCTAACTTCACTTCTTTTAACTTGACAGGTTTAGGATAGCCTGGATGGGAATAGAACCACACTGGGAAGAGGGGGAAAAGCCCATCTTCACTGTCCCTGCCTCCCACTGCTTGAACACACCCTGACAAGACGCACCGATAATTTGAGAATTGTAAAGGCACTGTTGATTTATAAGGTGCTTTTCTGTCACTTACTCAAGTTCTTATTTTAAGTGTCTAGTCTTGTCTGAACCTGAACACTTTATACTTGGTCCTCAGGATGGAGAACTAGAGTGGAAAGGAGACTCTCACTGATGGAAGTCAACGCAGAAAAGTCTGACATGTTCCATCTATTGGGAACTCTGTTCTAAAACAAGGAAACAGCAGAACCTTTCTCCTAGAGGAAAATAAGTTAATTTGCTCCTAGAGTGTCCTGAAAGGACTGGCATAATAATCTCAAAGTGATTGTTACATCACTTAGTTGTCATTGGAGTAAAACTTTTTCTGCTCTGTGTTATCAAAATATTCTGTTCCCCAGCACCTGAGAGGTATTCACTAAATCATGACTTGTTGATAAGAAGCATTTAGCCCTGTGAAGAGAATGATGTACTCTTCCCACAGTGCCACTGTCACCATGGGGATGCAGACTACTATTTTGTATTTACACTCTTGGGCCTAGTGACATGTAGAATCTTAAACTCCTTGATAGCACCATTCCATCTGTGCTTTTTAAAATCATTACTGTTGTGTATCTCATATAAGTGTATTTTACAAATCCAATAATACATTGCTATAGCTATTGCTTTGTACAATATCATATCTTTTAAGTATGCTGAGAGAAGAAAAAGCAAGTGTTTATAGAGTTTATTATATTTACAGCATCATTTTCTCTTTCTGGTTCTCTTTATTGCTTTAAGTGGGTTTGAATTATCACCTGGGGTCATTTCCTTACTGCAGTACAACTTTTATTGTTAAGTAAGTTGCATTTCTGTACATTATGGCCTCCCAATTCAATTATATACAAATTGCTTTGTGTAATTTCTTTTTACATCAGTCAAGAGAAGAAAGGAGAAGAAATTGCAATTATGCTGTGTTTTATAATTTTCTGCAAGATTGTCCCTATGAGTACTCTGCATTTTCTCCTATGTGGATGTAAATTTTTTGTGCACAGACTTGTCTTCAGCCTAAAGAATCTCCTTTATGATTTCATGCATGAAAGTTCTGTTAGAAGCATCATAGTCTCTCTTTCTATCTCTCCCTCTGCTTCTGTGGGAACATCTTTAGCTTGCCTTTACTTTTTGAAGATAATTTTGCTGGGTATAAGATTCTCAGTTGACATTTTAATTTTTAACTATTGTTTCTGAGAAGTCCACTAGTAATCTTACTGCAATAAGCCATTTTCTCTTGCTGCTTTCAGGATTTTTCCTTGTTTTGTTTCCAAATATTTTTATTATAGTATGTCTGAGTGGATCTTCAGTACAGAGGTAGTTCTACCCAGACAGGAAACAGATTATCAGGAAAAATAGCTCCATATCTTGTCAAAGGGCAGTCACTTTACCAAAATCAGGGGTAGGGAGTCTTTTTTTTTTTTTTCCTGGAGCAATTCACATCTACAAGTAGGTTTTGGGGGGGATGAATAGAAAGTATCAAAAAAACACAACATAATCTTGTGGTCTAGCCTCTAGAATCTACTCTATCAGCAGACTGAGCAAGAGATATTGGGGTCCCAGTACTCTTGGTCTGCGGTGCAGTTACTACAATACAGAATATGGAAATCCCAGCACCCTGCCCCTCCTGGAGTGAAATCAATTCCAGACTGGAAGATGGTAGGCATATAACACCAAGCTATTGGGCGTGAAGTAGTGATGTGGATCATGGTTTAATGTCACACACTGAATATTCTTATTGAAATATAGTAGATTTTCTCAAGTATGATGTCTATTTCCTGTATGAGGTTAGGACAATTTCTAAAGAATATATATGTTTATGTTTATTTATTTATTTTACAATTTTCACCAGTTAAGGTATTGCTGTTTTATGGAGGGTCAGGTCCACTTAACTCTACTATATTCCAGAAATACTTAAAGACCTAACTTTTAAAGTTAAGCCAAATGGGGGAAGTTATTTCTGTGTGCTTTGATATGCATTTCATCTCTTTACTACTTCACTTCTTTAAAATGCTCCCTGAGTCCACATTACTTATTCTTGGAACCAAGGCCCTTCTCGATCTGGACTCTGCATTATTTCCTAATTTATCTGCAATATTTCTTGATTCATAACATCTTTGTTCACACTTATTGGCTCACTTATCTTCATTGTTCATATGTTTTATTTTTTGTTTATTCTTCTCTGTCTTTTTGGTGAAAGTAGCCATACCTGTTATGTATAATTTATACTGGATAAGCAGAGACCATCAAAGCTAATGAGGTATCTCATTCACTAGTGCAGTAGGTAACTGAAATATCTACTGGAGTATAGTAAATCCTCCCTTATCTCTATGGGGTCCCTTTTCAAGATCCACAGTGGATGTTTGAAATTGTGAATGAAACTGAACCCTATATATGTGCTGTTTTCTCCTATACATGCATGCCCATGATAAAGTTTGATTTATAATTTAGTCAGGGCAAGTGATTAACAATAATAGTTTTGTAGAAAACTATAACAAAATGCTATAATTAAATTGTTTTCTTCACTATTCTTGTGTTTTGGAGCCATTATTAAGCTAAATAAGTGTTACTTTTACACAAGAACTGTAATACTGAAATAGGCAATCAGTTAACAGGCATGGTTACTAAGTGATTAATAGGCAGGTAATATAGGCAGAATTGGTATGCCAGAAAGAGGAATGATTCACATCCTGGGCCGGATGGAGCTGTATCTCATGAGATTTCATCAAGCTACTCAGAACAATGCCTTGTTTAAAACACATGGATTGCACTTGATATTTTCAGACCACGATTGCCCATGGGTAACTAAAATCTCAGAGAGTGAATTACAGCATAATAGCAATGCAGGGGGAACTGAGGAGACCACTAAAATACACATTTTGGTATCAATAAAAGATTCTACAACAAATGATTATCTGTTGAGAATAAAGTGCAGGAGACAGAGAAGTTAAAACAGAAGGCCAGTGTGCTTACTCTGAGTGACTGAGTGATCAGTGCTAACCACAGAGATATGGAATAAAAAAGGAAGTGACTTGGGAGAGGAAATGATGGGTGCTATCTAGTAATGCTAAGCTTGACTTTTCTATAGTAGAGCCAATTAGAGGCTTACATGAGACTGGAAAGGATATTCTAGAGCTTTTGACAGAGAAAAGATTTATATGCAGTATTCTCCCATAAAGATAACAGTGAAAGCCATAGAGAAAAGAGACTAGTGAGGAAGAGAACAAGTTGTTTCTCTATATTTATTTCACTCTCATTCAATTCTCAAATAAAGAAATCCAGATCAAGATTGCATAGTTTACCCATCGTTTCCAATTATTTTAATATCACCTTGGTTTCTTTGGAGTGGCTTTGCATTTCCAGTGACCCAAAAGCCAACTTATTTCCTCAAAGATCTGTGTGTAGATTTTGCTGGATGCCATCAGATGATTTAAGGGATTGAACTTTCCTCGTATAACAGGAAAGACCAAACTTGATCCAAGAAATAGATTCACAAGTGACCCAGGTACATATGTACATATGATGTACATATGATGTAGACAATGTTTTATTTATTTATTTGAGTATAAATATTGATTAAACAACAAATATCATTGTTTATTTATCTTTACTTGCCAACTTTGAGTCTATATGTTCTCAAATGATTTATTCATTTAATGCATTTAGCAAGCATTTACTGATTACTTGCAAGGTGAACAAATTTAAGAAATAAAAAGACTTCCATAACTTGGTTCCATGTCACAAAGATCTCAGATTTCTGAAAGAGGACAGCTATGCATACAAATCATCACAACAAAGTGTGTTCAGTGCAGAAAGATAAATGGAGACATATATTAAAATTACAGGGGCACTGAGAAGAAACAATATCCCCAGGGGAGTCAGGAACAATTTCTCCGAAAAGATGACTAAGTCATTGTAATGAATGTGGCATATTTAAAAAAATAAATTTAAGGGAAATCATTTAAAGTCTTAAGAGATAATGTTGTCAGAGTTCCATTTTGAAGAAGATTCCTAACAGGGGTGTGGCAGGTAGGTTGCAGGGACATAATGTTAGAGGGAATGCCGGTTAGAAACCTATTGGTGAAAATCAGACTTGAGTAGGAATAGTAAGAAATTGAGTCCAGAGATGTCTGGGGGCAAAGCAGTCCATTGAACAATCATGAATGAGTTGGAAGGATCATCTGAGATGATGCCTGGACACCTGGTTTTACAGATTTGGCATGAAGAGAAACCAGTCATCCGAGAATTTCTGGGAGAAGAAGCAAGCACAAGATGTAAAGATGGGTTGAGTTTGGTGGTACCGAGTTTGAAGTTCAAATGGATTGTCCAAGGGGAGGTATGAATTTGAAGATAAAATTTAAGCATCACTCAAATATTATCTCTTACTTGTACTGAATGACCTGTTTACTCATCCTCTGCATAATAGTCATTTGAGATCTCTATTTTCTTTTCATTTATGATTGATGATATGGTTTCAGGGTCTGATGCAGTGGTAAGAGGTAAGATGCCATTTTCAGAGCTGTACAGAATAGGAGTGTGTATGGACCTCTTGGCAATTTATCCACATGAACTTGAATCTTAGACATTTTCAGCATTCAACCCTGGAACTTCCCTGAGAGATATTCTACTGATGCTTTCATACCATAGAACATTCTCTCTAACTGCTCTGCCTTCTTCCTCTCTCCCTCCTCCTCCCCAACTCTGTATTTTTCTCCTTATTTGGATCCTGTTACTTCTGGATATTTTTTTTCTTGCTTGAAAGCTAAATTTCTTTCTTGGGTATATTCCTAAACACCCCCCCCCCATCTGCTGTATGACAGCCCTTAGAAAGCTAGCTTTGAAGACCTGCATTTTAAAGCTAAATGAAAACTCACACAGTGCCCTGATTTTGTTGTTAAAAATTGAAGCCCAGAAAGGAAATGACTAGTTTAAATTCTCATCATTACGTGCCTTGCATGCACATTTGATTGCCTAAATACCTTTAAGCACAATGTTTTGGAAGTACTTTTTACCAAAACCCTTCTCTCTAGCCCGTTTGAACTTTATCAGGTTAGTTTATTCATTCAATTAAATTGCATTTTGGTTTACTGATGATTTTTTCCTGTTTAAATAAATAGAAAACATTTACATTTAATACATTTAGAATATTTAATATTGTTTAAAGTACTTAATTGCTTAATTGCAAAAGTATCTTTTAAAATCCTTTATAACACTTTTACATTTTTCCTAGTCACCAAAATAATGTGTCCATTATACAAAATTTGGAAAATATTGAAAATTAGGCAGAAGGCCTTAAATCACCCATGAACTCATTACAATTATACAACATATTTTATTTTAGTATATGTTTCCACATATTTTTTGTTTGAACATTCATGTGACTATTCTCTAAACAGAATTTTATTGTTTTCTAATCTAATACTCATGTTTCTATGTATCTAACCTTATTTTAATAATTTTAATGACTTAGTAATATGTCATCAATTTTTTCTTAGAGAAGGATTTGTTCTTATTTTGGGATATTTAATTTAGTTTCTATTTTAATATTATATATTATAAAAAATTTTGTATTTAAAGTTAAGTCAAATTTTGATGATGTGTAAACATAGAAGCACTGAATAAACGGGAAAAACCTTTTTGTGTGAGGGTGACACTGTTGACCTGAGTGCAGATGCACACAGATGCAAACCACAAGTGAAATCTTAGTAGTCTTGGTGGATGTGGTTTGAACACTCTCATTCCTGAACTCCCCTCTGTAGAATACACTATGAGACAAATTGAGATAAAGGTATAATTCCTGCGTCAAGAAGCTGATTTTTTTTCCTTTTTCTTGCTAACTTAGCTAAATGTGCAATAAACTTCAATATATGATCACTGAAGTTATAATAATTAAGTTAATGAGGTCAATTGTCTATACTTACAGAGTATAGACTTTATAAACATAAATTATTATTATACAATCTACCTGAATATTTTATAGAATGATAAAATCTTGGCACAGAACAGTATGCTTAGAAAAATTCTAGCTCCCTCTATAGTCTCTTAATGAGATAATGTTAGGAAGTTAGTGAGGAACTTCCCATTCTCCATGTCAGAGCCACAGCTGAAATGCTGGTCTCTGGATTCTGGATACCTGGAAGCGAGGTGAGAATAAGAATGATTTCATTGGCGCCAGATTTAACCCCAGTGGTCTTTACTCCATTGTACAAGTTGCCTGCTTCCCAATTGATTGCATTGACTCCTTGATACAGGTCAACATAGGTGACACAGATCTTGACTGCAGATTATTTGGGAGGCAAAGAGAGTAAAAACTAACAAACAAAAATGTTCTGTTGTATTTTGTTTAGTTCCTATAATTTGGTCTGCATGGGTGCACAGAACAGTTGAATATTTTCCACTACAGGAATGTAACATATCCAAGCTGCCGTATCCTCACAGAGAAGAGTGGGTACAGGTACAGCCAGAGAAGGCTTTGAGGGAAGTGATTCTTAAGCTGAATCTTAATGAAGAGGAGTAATTTGCCTCATGTGCAGGCAGTGGAGATATTCTAAATAAAGAAACAATCTGTGCACAAGTATAGAGGAATAAAACTCAGTTGCATTCATCGGACAATAAAAGTAAGGCGGCAGGAATAGCAGTGAGAAGGAGCAGGCAGCAACCAAAGAGCTGGGAAGCCAGGTCTCGGAGGTCTGCAGGCTCAAAAAGGGTTTGGACCTAATTTGTTAGAGGATGAAAAACCAGTAAAGACTTCTAACCAGGGCAAGAAAGCTCAATTTCCATGCAGAATAGTAAGATGCAGTTAAAATTGTTTATGTTACCTTGCCACTGGAGCGGGTTGCATGTTTTACATCTCCACACAATATCAAGTTGACATGTGCTATGGCTTCATTAATCAAAGGGGAGTTTACTGAGGTCGCATTCAGTGATGTGCCATTCAGCTTTTTTGCATGTCTACGAGCAGCAATATTTTGAGAAATTACACCCATTGTTTCATGGATGAAGTAGCCATGGGAGCTAGTAAAAGTAGTGTTTCAGTGAAATTCTTCTGTAGATGATCTTATGTCTGACCTTCTGTACTTTATCTTCCAAAGATTAGCTTGTGGTGTTAATTATGGGGTAAGTAAGCAGTTACTTCCTAGAGCAAATCAGCCAAAGTCCAGGTTTGCTCTGGAGGTCCCAGGGATCAGAGCTCTGTGTTTCTTCAGGTTTCAATTTACCAGCCTCAAACCACTTAAAAGCAGGAGGAAGAGAGGCTGGGGAGTGATCGGTTTACAAGTGACCTGGGAGTTCACAGCTTTCATCCCTCGAAATCACAGTCCATATAATAGGCCTTGTGCAGATACAATTGGGACAAATTGACTTGGGCGTCTTGCTTTCAGAAAGGGAAACTCTTCTCTCTTATCAGTGCCCCCATGCCTGAATGGTTGGAATCAAGCATTTGGTAGAGGATGGTAGTTGTTCTAAGGTCAAATAGGGGATGTAGGTCCTGAGCAGGAGGGTAGGCTGTTAAGTGGCACCCAACTGTGTTAATTGGTTAATAAGACTTTAACTAGTTTAGGGACTTAGAAGAATCAGGCCTAACAGGCTTTCTTCTTTCTTAGCAACTAAGAAACTGGTGAGAGATGGAATGATTTGCAGTTGGCACATTTTCACACCTGGTCTCTGCTGGGCCCAATACTTTTAGATATGTCTCTTTAGAGATGCTTTCAAAAGATTGTTAATATTTTCATGGAAGGCAGTATTTCCTCTGTGGAGCCTGAAGTTGGCTTGTAAAGACACTTTGAGACCCCAGGAATCCAAGATGGTGGCAAATAATCATTTTTTTGCAAAAAGAGAGAGGAAGGTGAAGAGAGAGAGAGAAAAAAACTAGTTTTCAGAGCACTACTTCTAGAGTTTCTTGTCAGTGGAAATAATAACCTGAGGAATACAGATTTTCGGTGGATGGAGAGAGAGAGAGAGAGAGAGAGAGAGAGAGAGAGAGAGAGAGAGAGAGAGAGAGAGAGAATCCCACAAGGAGAATGGGGAAACCTTGAGGAAAATCAGGAGAATTTTGTGCCATGAAAGACAAAGAAAAAAACATTTGAAGTATTTAAGAAATGGGTTAGTTAATTGTACCAAGCATTGCTGAGAAGTCGAGATAAATAAACACTAAGTCAAATTCATTGGATTTAACCACAAAGAGATTGATGGTAATTTTATGGAAGTAGATTCATTGAAATAATGAAGAAGGAGGTAGTTGGAGAAAAACTTATAAGGAGAGGAAACCTTTTTTAAGATCGGAAAACTTCACTAACCAAATTGAATTGAGGAGTGAGTAGAGTTTCTAGTGGGGGGAATAAAACTTATGGAAGAGATAAGAGCTAATTACAAGGCTGTTCATGGTTAGTAGAAGTAGCAAGTAATCCCATGTGGGTGGAAAATAGCATTGCTAGAGGAAGACATAAAGGATTAACCCAGGAAAGATCATTCTAGTTTTTGAATATGGTTGACGGAGACTTCTGGACATCATTCTGGGGCACTAAAGGACCATTAAATGGCAAATGTCAAACTTAGAATTGATTTTTAAAAGAACACTCTAGGAGTAGAATGAGTGGATAATAATCACTATTAAGCAATAAGTAATAAGGACTAATAAAAAGGATCTTTCTCAGTACTAAATTGCTGGCTCACATAAATAACAGTCATTGTATCCTCTGTCTCTAATTTATCACTATGTCATAATTTGACAGTGCTACAACTTCACAATACTTGTGGTTGAGGGCTCATGAGTTTTGTCCCCAGTATTCCCCCCCCCCCGCCAAAAAAAAAAAAAAAAAGACTTTTAGTAACTTCCCATCATTTTCTGGGTAAAGTCTCTGCACCTTTGTATATGTCATAAGCCTGCTATGTAACATCATCTCTTACCCTCTGTCTCGGGTTTCTGATCTCTGATCTCGCTGTAGTGAGTCACAATCCTGTTCCTTACTTTTAAAACTGTTTCTCATTGCTCATCTGGCCGCCTATACCTTGCTTACCACTTCTTTTGGGTAAGGCTCAGAGAATTCAGTTTCCCAAGTCATTGTACAAGACCCTCCTTTGATTTTCCACCAAATGCTCCATTTTCTCAGTCTTGCACTTGGATTACATTATATTTTATTTTTAATGTTAATTTATCTAGTTCTTTTATAAGGAAAAAAGTATTTTATTTTCATCCTTTATTCCCCAGGACCTATTTTCAGTTGCCTTACCTGATGGAAAAGAATAATTTACCAGTGGTCTTATCCTCTTAATCTCATTGCCAACCTTAGAGTAAATTCATTCCTCCATCACTTCATAAAGTCAATCTTGCCCTTCATAGTAATGTATTATCATCTACTTATTGAGTTTTACTGTTCTCCAGCACTGAGACAGCCATTTAGATAAAGCCCCCATTGCTTTTTAAGTGCAAGAACTCCAGTGTCTATGTGCTCGAGTGTGGGGGTCCCATTTGCAGAACTCAATAACCCAAGGGATTCCACAACCTAACTGTGAGAAAATATAGGTATTGAAACTTCATTAGAAGTGTGAAAACTCATATATATCCCAAGATAGTGGTAAAGGGCTATTTTCCACATAGTGAGTTTCTAACAAAATATATTTGAACTACTCAAAAGTAATTGGAATTCTTCACTTTAGGACATCTATCTTTTGAAGTTATAGTTTTATGTTTCCATACTTTTTTGAGCTGGTACGTGGGAAACGTACTTCTAGTGCCCTATGTATTCTGGGATTTATGGAGGTTAAAAGAGACAGAGGAGTGTGTTCTTTGTCCTCAGGGAGCAATCAGTCTTTTTAGGGAGGTAACATATGTTATATTTACAAGGGAAGGTAGAACTCAGACTAGTGGCAATGCTTGTTGTATTTAAATACCTGGGGATCAATTTTCTCAGTATATGGGCCAGAGAGAAGGTGTTATAAAAGGACAGAGTGTGACAAGAAGTCCAAAATGAAAAGTGGAAGCAGAAAGCTTCAGGGCCCCTAATAACAGTAATAATGTTCACCAAGGCATGTGTCATTAGCCTCTTAGAAGCTGCATATATTCTTGTGTTTTATCCCCACAGAAAGCCTGAGATATCAATGTCATTATTATTGCTGTTTTAGTGATGAAATGTGGACTCACTGCACATCTGCTTCCTCACTAGACCTGCTGTGGAAATGTCTGAATGCTAGCAAATATTTCCTTCTGGTACTCTGAATTGATAAAAAGGATGAAGTGGTTCATTAAATGCATACAGCATATGATACTATATATATGCAGCATCCCTTGCACACTGCTTAGCACAGTGCATGATACTCAAACTGTGAGCAATTATGGCCATTTGCTACTTGGAAATGAATTTTTTTTCCACACACAACATGCTTCAAAGAATATATTTTTATTATTTGATGTCAAGTACCACTTTAGCGTCATAATTTTCTCTTAGGGTTATGATGACAGAGATATTTATTAACATCAGAAGACTGATACTTCCGTAAGAGGCTTTTGTGGTCTCACATGGGTACACATGAGGGGAAAATGAATACTGTTTGTCCTCACTACATCCACAGCGAGGGATTAGAATAAGATGTGGAAAGTCCTTTCCAGTCCAAAGAGTCTAAAACTTCCTTTTCCTACCCAAGCTTTGTTAAATATGGGGGTGAAGAAAATAATTTTCTTATTATCCTTAAAATTCTTTAATATCTACAAAGAAGGATATAAATTTTAAGTAGCAAATATTTGGGCCAAAGTTACATTCCAAACAAAGATATTCATGGTGAGTTTGACCTATGATTATTAGCTTAGAAAATTTCTTTGTTTGACCAAAAAAAAAAAAAAATAGTAAATATCAAATAAGAAACAAGTGTTTGGTCACAAGTATACTATGCAAAAAAAAAAAAAAAGGTTTTTGGCTAGAAAAACAAATCACTTCAAGTAAAATATATTTTAGAGAAATCTGAGCAAGACAAAAATTAATAAATATGATTATTTTTAGTAGGTGGTTGTCATCTTTCACTTCACAAAATAGCTAGGCATTGTGAGGAGAATTAAGAGAATGTTGGTAACTTGACAAATATTTTCAAAAGATTTCTAAGATATGTTCTAGTAGGATATCTCCATATTGATGCATGACTATGTTAAAACTAAAATTCTGGGCAATTCTCCAGTCCAAAAACTTCCTCTGGTCTTATGGCATCAAATGTTATAAATACAAGTGCTTCCTATCATTTTTGAAGATGGTTCAGTCATTAAATTTCTAGTAACTAATAGTCTATCACTTTCATAAGTGTGTATTTCATTTATCATAGGGTATGACTTTAATGTACTATTTGGCTGTATTTTAAATTTTGAACAATCATTGTATGTTGGAAAACTCTCTACTGAATCTCTAGTAGAGGATCCGGGAGAATCCAAATGACCCACAAGTGACTTGGCGTTTTCTAACTATTTTCCTTCCTTCCCCTCTTCCATTTTTCTTTCTTGGTATTTTTGGGAAAGTCATTTGATCACACACTTTCTCTCAAACTCTCTAGTTTGTTCCACTTTATCTAGAATATTCTAGTGTTGTTCTTAGAGTGTGTCTGCTGTGTCTTCCTCTGAGTCAGAAGCTAGCCATCCCAAAGAAACCCTGGGACATTCTGGCTTCTGTGCAGCGCTCGGTTGGGCTGTAATTAGATCATTATGTATTATACTAACAGATCTAGTGTTTCCATTCCCACCCCGCCTGCAGGCCCCACCTGTCAGCTGGGGAGAGACAATCTCATAAACCTGCCAATACTATGATTTAGCTGAATACATGTTTGTTAATAAATCTTTCATCATTTTATAATCAAAGAGCTCTTTCAGTTTATGACTCCCCTAATGAAGGATTTGGGGCATCTGTTCATCAATTTGATGCTTTAAAGACAAAGCTAAAGGGTGTCATTAGTGCAAGTCTACCACTTGGCTCAGGTGAAAAGTGGAATGAGAAAGATTATAAAGGAAATGAGAGAAAATATTTATTAAAAATAAACTTACGGTGTGAGGTACAGACCTGTTAACTTTGAGAAGTAATTTCTTGTGAGAAAAACCATGTTTTGATACTTTTTGAAGTCTAATAAGCTAATAGGATCTTCACCAGTTCTTTGTCAAACAATTTTCTTCAAGGATTTAGCCAGCATCATTACTGTTCAAAGAATTTGATGTGTTTCTCTCTGTTATGGGAGTGTGATTATTAATATGGTATCAGCAAAGGTTAGAACTTGAGAAGACTTCCGAAGCAGACCAGTGTATGGTACTGGAAATTCATAATGCTGCTTTTCCATTAATGCCACATATTCAGATTTTAATTTTATGGTTTATTTGTGGTTAAAGTTGCAGTTAGCTAAGTCATTCTCTTGGTTTTGTTTCGTAATATATTGAGAGTAGATATAATGATTACAGTTCTGGTATCTTTTAAATAAAAACAATATATATCATCTTATAAACTATATCAAGAATTTTATTGAATGTTAAAGAAATGCACACATGCATACCCAAACACAAGCATATGCACATACACACAAAGATTGTTTGCTAAAACCACAAAGTAAGTAATACCTTTGCTAAAGAATCTTTAAATTTTTATATTTCCCCTGGTGTTTTCTGTCCTGCCCAAATTTTTCTCTGTGTTCCTCTGTGCTCCGGTGTTCAGCTGCTGTTGACTGAGAGCCAGACAAGTCTAGGGAAGAGACAGTACACTGACCTTGGTTTCCTATGTTTCCTTCCAACTCTAGAGCAAGTTCTATTTCAGCTCCACAATCAACAAATAGCTCAGAAAACCAAATAGGCCACACTGCTGGAAGTCCCAGAGAGCAAGGTCAATTAGAAGCTCTGAAAGCCTGGATGCAAAGCTTCTTATTTCCTTTGTGGAAATTTCCAGCCTTCACATGCATCCATTAGATGTCCTCTCTGCCAGCTCCTATCCCTGCAATCTCTGGGCTGCTCAGGTCTCCACCTGAAGATGACACAGCTGCTCCAGGCTGGTCCTCTTTCGTGCTATGTGCACTCCTGCCTTTCTCCATTTCCTTTCCTTTGTGATATTTTCAGCCCCAGGACATTTCACTCACCTTAAGCATTGTTTTCACACATTTGGGTTTTAGACACGGGGTTGTTGTTTCAATTGGATCCAAAAGGATGGACAGGAAGGAAAGCAGACAGCAGAGACATCATCCACTTCCTAACCAAATCATAACACTATTTTCATGATTTTGTCACATTGCAGAAAAATGCACGGTATTCATTTGAAAAAGCATAAACAAAGAGACTGATGTGTTCTTTTATTGAGAGCTGCAACAGTAAAGGTAACAACTAAGTTCATTTTCTGAGGGGAATATTGGCTTCTCTGATGACACATTCCCCTAATGAAATACAGATTTGTCTCAAAAAGAATGTGTAATTTCTTGCTGCAAAAATTCTACCATGAGTTGCTTAAATAAAAATTACTTTTTAAAACCATTTTTATAATAGATCTACAGAAATAAACCTGCCTGAAGGATGCTTTAATGTCATTTTGAAACTTTAGTATGTCTTAGGTTTGTTTTGTTTTTGCACAAAATCTCTGGTGCTGGATAAATCTAGTTATAAATATTGGCTTGGCCATGTACTACATGTGTAGCTTGCTGCACGACAATAAACTTTCCTAATCCATGGTTTCCTCAGGACTAAGTTGGGGATGAATTTACTAGAATTGTTTTAATAATTAAATGAGAAAAATTTATATAAAATGCTTAATATAATGCAAAGCACACAGTAAGCATTCATTAAGATAGCTGTCATTATAATTAGCATCTCTGTGTTAGATTTTGTAAACTTTTTTTGTTTCCTTCATACATTATACAACTTTTTAAGGAAAGGATGAACTCAAAAGCATTATATGAAATGCAATTTTGTTAGTTTAAAACATTTATCAAGATGTTTTCCTGGAAGAGTGGTGGGAGGGAAAGGGAGGGAAAAGGGAGATTGTATGGAAGGTGGAAGGAGACCCTCATTGTTGTACAAAATACATGTATGAAGATGTGAGAAAAAAAAGAATAGAGTCACCTTAGATTGGGTAGAGAGAAGTGATGGGAGGGGAGGGAAGGGGATGGGGGGAAAGGAAGGATAGAAGAATGAAATAGACATTATTATTGCTGTGTGTATGTACGTGACTGCATGACCAATGTGATTCTGCAACCTGTACACTCAGAAAAATGAGAAATCATATCCCATCTGATTCAAAAGTATGATATGTCAAGGTCATTGAACTGTCATGTGTAACTAATTAAAACAAAAAATTTTTAAAAAGATGTTTTCTAATGTATTATTCTCAAAAACATTTTCTAATTTTTACATCTTTATGGGAATACATATGACAACAGTTTTCATGGGAATTCCCAAAATCTGTGCTTAGCTTGGATTTTTTATTTGGGGGGAAGTATTAAACAAATGATGAAAAGTAGTATCTCCTAAATAGATGCCAATATTTGCCTCATTGTGTTAAATGTGATATTTATATGCTCAAAAATATAGGTAAGTATTGTACCCTCTGAGTACCCTCACACCTTTCATTTTGGCAGTTTGTCTAAAGGTGAGAAAAATGGGCAGATTTAGTTTCTTTGTACATTTCATGGGGGCCAAGTAAACACTGTTCAGTGAATTTGCCAGCTAAATGAGAGCTGTGGTCTCAGAACTGACAAGTAACTTCTTTAGGATATTGTATATGATTTTTACTTTCTGTGTATTATGATGGTTTGATATCTTAAAACAAAACCAAAAATCTTTCTGTCTGGAAGGATATCAGCCTTTTCTGACTGAGTGCCCAGTATGGAATATGCCTTTGATATGCCAGACCTACACCTCCTCAATCTGGCCCATACATACACCCAGAGGCAATCTCCCTCTGCCTTAATCATGTCGGAACCAGGTACCCACATTGGGTTCTTTGACTTGAGCCCACTGAAGTCAGTTCAACCAGTCAATCCTAAACTGTTTTCCCTGTCCCAACTTTGGCTTTGTTGAGGAAACCCAGGAAAGATTGAAGGTGAGCTACCCCTCCCTCGCCTGTGTCTTCTGCCTCTTGACTACTCTAATGTGTTCCCATGTGTCACTGAGTGGCATGCAGTGAGTCCCTTTCTGGGATCAGTGAGTATAATAAATTTTTTATTCCCAAACCTCATTCCCATTTCCTCCTGTGGCTGCATTGACTTGATTGTTTCATGTCCAACATTTCCAGTCTTAAATCATGTAGTCAGTGATCATTTCCTAACAACATTACTGATTAGAATTTTTTCAAAATAATCAGTGTTTTACCCACAAAGTCAAAAGTCACTTCATTGTCATATCACCCAAAAGAAGGCTGGCTCAGCAGTTTGTATCTGTCCTGATACTGGTGGACCTGAGCCTTAAACTGCAGACTTCAGTACCATCCAGCCTGGAATCCAAGGCAAGATTGTGACTCGACTCTTGTTTCAGGACTCCATCCTCCTTCATCCCTTGTCTCTGTGCTTCCCCGGTAAGAATTATCATAGGCTGGATGGTGAACTCGACCTTCTTCAAGTTTAGCTCTTTATTCAGCAAAAGCAAAATAAAAAACAGACTCTGATTCATGACTTTCTGACTATCCCAAAAGAATGATTAGAAAAGAAAATTATGGACAAGAAAGTTCATTGTTATGGTTTGAATATTATCTATTCCTTAAAAAGCTCTTGTGGCCATGCAGAAATGTTCAGAGGTAAAATGATCACATAAGAGCTGCAGATTCATCAGTGGCTTGATTTATTTGACAGATTAATAATTTGAGTGGATTACCAGGTGATAGCTGTAGGCAGGTGGGACATGGCTGGAGGAAGTAGGTCACTGGGGTTTGCCCATGGGATTACCTTTTTTCCTGGCTCCTTCCTTGCTCTCTTTCTCTGCAAGTGAGCTGAGTGGCTTTCCTTCACCATTTACTTCCATCACCCACCGTGTTCTGCCTCATGTCAATCCCAGAGCAGTGGAGTCAGCTGACCATGGGCTGAACCTCTGAAACCATGGGCCCCAAATCACCCTTTCCTATTTTCAGTTGTTCTTGCCAGGCCTTTTCATCACAGGGATGAACAGAACCATCATGGTATTTTAGGAATTGGGTGAAGTAGCTTTCTCTCAGAGGCATAATGAACAGGTTGAGGAGAGGAGAGGGTAGTACTTTGGTAAGACTGGGGTTTGCATTGATAAAATAAAAGGAATGGGAATGCAGCTAGGCCTGGTGGCACAAGCCTGTGATCCCACCGGCCCAGGAAGCTGAGGCAGGAGGATCACACATCCAAAGCCAACCTCAGCAACTTAGCAAGGTCCTAAAAGGTCTGGGGATGTTTCTCAGTGGTTAAGTACCTCTGCCTGGGTTCAATCTCCAGTATCAAAAAAAAAAAAAAAAATGGTGAGTGCATACTCCTCAAAATGCTGAGACTCAGAACCAAGTCATGTGCACAGTAGGTTCTTATTATACACATACTGAATTAACTGATGGAAATCTTCTCCAAATATCCCAGAGTCCCATACTTCAGAAGTTTTCAAACTCCAATATATGTTCCAGCATTTCTCACCAGTGATCTCCACACTTTTAATCATGCCCACCACAGGATGCTCAGCATTTTCAATGCAATTATTTTCATTTCCAAACAACTCTGATAACGAGGAAATTCTTTCTTGTAATTAACTAAAATAAGTCTCATCAAACTTGTCAGTTGTGGTACTTCACTTTTAACAATCCTGTAGGTATTTGTGGTTATATACGTGCCCACATTTTCTCCAAATACATAGGACTAGTTCTTTATACATTTAGTGCAAGTCAATAAATTGATGAAGTGATTCCAGTCTTTAGTCAATCATTTCTCCAAGAATATCTATATTTATTGGAAAATGGCATTTAGAAATCAATATCTGAATTCTAGACGTGTTGACTGGTACTATGGTGCCACTGCTCCTAGACCTCCTTTGTATAAGGAGCTGGAAAGTGCATTTGTGCAGGTTCAGTTGTCTATACGTAACTCTTCCTGTATCTATCCATACATAAAACTGAGTCCACACTGATACCAAAGTTCCACACCAACATCCTAAAGCTTGTTTTTATTCTTTTCCTTTTTTATTTTTTGGTAATTTTAACATCTCTAATAGCAAAAGAACTGGTTCTCATTTCCTATAATATATTCACCTGTTTTTCAATCATTGGATACAAAGGAGTCATTTTGGGATTACTCACCTACAACCCCATGGATAACAAGGTACCTTTGTGAACAGTTCTTTCTGTCTTTAGACTCCCATTTTATAATTGAAATAGTATTTTCCAATTTTGCCTGTTTGGTCTTTCTTATTTCCTCACTCTTTCCCCTGTAGTTGTTTTTCATTTGTAATGGAATTTGTAATTGTTTGTCTCTTGGTTTTGCTTTGAGTCCCCCCTTCCTCCATACCCTTCATTCCCTACCCCCATTGTCTTGGTTGATGTTTTTCTTTCATTCATTCATTCATTCATTCTGGTAATAGGTCAAACATTACTGTGGTTCTAGGGGTCAGAACTATGTAAAATTATAAACTCATAAGACACACTCCCTCTGCATCTTCTCCTTCTTTATTTTCCCTCACCCCTTTCACCCCATTTGTACCCTTTCTTTAGAGGCTTTATTTTTGCTAGTTTCTGGTTAGCCATCCTTTTTACACAAACAAGCAAAAAACATATATTACTATACTCTTATTTTCTTACCTGAAAGAGATATCATAAATAGATGCTCTTTACAATTTCCCTTTTTTTATTTAATAAAATATATGAAATTCATGCCATCAATGCATAGAAATGTTGCTGAATTTTTCCAACAATTGCACAATAATTGTTCTGTGATGTTTCACAGTTGATTCAATGATTTATATGTACAGAGTGCATAGTTGGATTCCAACATCTTACAATCATGAATAGCAGGACCATGAATAAAATTGTGCATATATATTGAAATTGATATTAAAATGATCCATAATTTCTAGAAAATACAGAACATTTTTTAACCATTTGAAAGAAAGTTGTTGATATTATACACTATTTTCCCCCAAATCTGTTGTTATAAATATGCTCAAGTTGAACCAAAAATACAAAACACTCCTTTTAGAAAAAGAATTCTATCTATATTTGCCCATTGTTTTTAGTGTTCTTTAATCTGGACTTTCTCTTCAAACTTTCCTTGATTATCATGATCAAAACTTTAGAAAATCACAAATAAGTACTTTGTAGGATTCTTCTGAAGTTGTATTTCTTTGTGACTCACGGATAGATTCAGGTCATGCATCTTTGGAAGAAAAGGGAAAGAAGTAATGAAACTTTCATTGCATCAAATGTGGAGACTCATGATTGAATTTGTAACATTTTGAATGGTGCTTGTTCTGCTCACTACATTGAAGTATCTCTCTCCTCTATTTTTCTTCTTATTTTACTGTATGTTACCTATGTGACCTTGACTAAAGGGTTAAAATCCAGATGACTCTTTAAGATTATTAATAGGGAGAGGGTGGTTACAATGGATGACAAATGTCCTGACACTAACTTTAAAACTTTATTCAGAAAAAAAAACAGATCCAGGTCTAGCTTGGTGAATGTTCCATCTTTCCCTCAGAAGAAAATGTGTTCTACTGGCTGGAGTGTGGCTATTTTCAAGTTTACATTTCTCTATAGGTGATTTGTGTCTGGGTTGGGCAGTGAAGCACAGCAATGATTCTGAGATTTAGACCTATTTGGAGAGGCTTTCTCTGCTAGCTCCTCCTTCTCTCTAGCAGTCTTCTCCTTTTGCTTGTCATTGCAAGTTTCTTATCTCAGTGGAGGGTGGGCTCTGGAGTTCTAATTCAAGGTTGGCCTCTGGGTTTCCGTATTATGGCTTTCTCTGTCCTCCACCCCTCCTCTGGTTCTGTTGCAGGCTCAGCATATAATTCTCTTCATTCCCAGGAACAGTATTCCCTGCAAATGGATTTTTTCCTATCCCCAGCAACACTGGTATTAGTAGACTGCCTTCATCTTTAGCCCCAGGATACAGAAAGGGCACAGTATTGCCCTTCTCTCCTGGGTAAGGGTTTCTGCATCATGGTGGTGTAACAGGAGAAGGACCCAGCAGTACCATGGTTCCTGTTCCTCTCATTCAGTTCAGCCCTGTGATGGACTTCTGGTTTAGCACTTCTGGTTCTTTCTGGTCTTTTCTGTGATTATCCAAAGAGTCTATGGGAAACAAGCCTGGGAAATGTTGTGGACTTCCCCTAACTTTTGTCACCCCCTAGAGGTTTCCTCCCAGCCAGCATTCAGCCCTTATGAATTTATCAGAACTTCTAGTTGAACTCTGTCCATGTCCCAGGTGAGTACATGTTCATATCTTCTCTCTCTCTAGGCACCATCTCTTCTTACATTGTGAGTCAAGATGTCTTCCATCTCTGCTCTCTGATGGGTTTCAAAGATATCACAAATTTGCCTGGTCCATTTTCAATGGTGGAATGCTGCTTTTTCCAACTTTCTGTATCCTGAGGCTAAAGCTGAAGGCAATGTACCAACATAACACTATTTTTTAAAGATTATTAACCGTTATTCATTTTTTCATTCATTCACTTATTCAAATACTTATTAAATAACTACCATTTGTTAGGTACTAAGGACATGCAGTTAAGTGTAATAACATCATTATGTCATGTCCTTCACTGTCTGGTGGGAAAGATAATAGACAAAATAGCAAGTTTATCCTAGAGTGAGATCCATGAGAGGTGTGCTTCAGATGCCGAGGAAACTGACGCTAGGTAATATTTGAGTTGTGTTCTTACGAAAGAGTAACAATAGGCCAGGTAGGCAAAAGGGAGGAACTGCTATATAAGTCAGGAGAACAGACTATACAAAGCATGGACCAAGCACAAATTTTTGGAACTAGAAAAGGAACAGGGTTTCTAAATTATAAGTCATACATTTCTGTAGAAAACAGCTTTGGTTGAAGCCAATTAAATGCTGCTATAATATTTCATAGTATCAAAAATTTTAGCCTCCTTTTTATTCTTTGCACCAAACTCCTTGTACTAAGTTCAAAATAATCTAAAACTCATTCCCTTATTCCATCAATTTGCTATCCAGGTGACACTCTCCTCAAGTGCACAAAAACTATCTCAGTTTGCCTTTTCTCTGCATTAACTAGCTGTGCAACTTCATCTACTTTATCTCTGCTTAGTGTTCCTTCCCATTTATCAGTTGAGGTCACGGTCACTTGTCTGGCTCCCTCATAGGAGAGAAGTATAGATATTCTGAGACAAAGGACAAGAATACCATGACAAACAAGAAGCCAACTTAAAATGCAATATGGACAGATTCTTATTGCTACCAAGAAATATTTTCTGAGTTCCTTTTCTCTGTGCTCTCATCATACTCTTATTTATATCAGCTTATCATTAAGATTATTTTATTTAAATTGTCTGTTCATGTGCATGGTTCCCAGTAGACAAGGCTGTCCTTAAATCCAGGACTATGGAGTACGTATTTTCATACCTGCCATCATTAGTCTCACAGTACATACCTGTTTTACCAAACCGAAATTCATCAGTAGCAAACTTGTTTCTCTGCAGAAGCAGGCTCCATTTTCCGAGCTGGCTCTTGGCTTGGACCACCTTCTTTTATATATGAGGAAATTTGGCCAGGTTTCCTGGTGGCCCCTTGGGAAGCATAGAGATGACTGTGTCCATGAAGACATTCTCCATAAAATCTGCATAGGTAGCAAACCCCTCAACCCTTTTCCCAACAGCCCCAATATTTCTGAAACTTCATAACAACAAAATTTCTTATCATGTGAAAAAAAAATTGGATAAAATTCAAATAGAATCATAAAATGTCAGAGTTTTAAGGGTCTTTAGAGACTGCTACTAAATTCTGTTCTAAAAACTGTGGTTGCCAGGAGGAAGAGGAAGGCTGCAGGAGAGGAGAAGTGTACCTGATAAGGACCGAGCATGAGGGGAGGATGGGATGTCCTCAACTTTTGGTTTTTCTCCATTTTGCTGAAAGCCAACTTTAGTTGCTTCTGTCCTTTATGCCTGAGAATACCTGATTCCCAGGCAGGACATATCTGGGTCCCTCCAGCATTAATAGAAGTCAAGAAGAGGGAGTTTCCTCAAAAGAGTGTTCCTAGGATCTGTTTTGTTCACGAATTGTACATTCAGTATTTGTTTAGATCCTAAAGACCTGATTTGACTTACATCAGGTTCAAAGATACAAATGTGTTTTGTAAACCACAAAGGGCTGTTTCAGGGTGAGAGAGAACACTAGCAATGGTAGCTCTGTGAGAGCAGGTGGGCTGCTCTCCTTCATTCCATGAGACACTAAGCACAGCACGACCCACATGTGTCTACTGGATTTTGGAAATTCAGACCTGAGGTCCAGACACAGGACTGGGGAAATCTCTCCTGTCTCAGAATTCAACACTTAACCCCAGTGAGGCCATCCCAGGCCTCTCTTCACCCCCACAGAGTATGACACAGGAAAGGGGTACACCCTTGGGGTCACTGCAGAATGCTAGGAAGCCTCCAAGTGCTTGGCACAAGGCCCAGTGTGCATTTCTTTCAACCAGAGAGACAAGACAGATCTTTGTGGGAACAAGATTCAGAAACTCAGGAATACACTGGATCTGGGCCAAATGTTGTTGAATCCTGAAAGAAAAAGAGAAAATCCAGGCATTAGACTGATGTCCCTGGTTGGAACAATTGAGTTTTATTCATATATATATTCACTCATGCCTATATATATATATATATATATATATATTCACATATGTTTATGTATATGTGTATATATATATTTCATATTTCATAATTTGCAATGTTCAGACATATAACAGATACACTCCAGGAGGTCAATTTAAACAACATCTTTAGGAATCTGAAGATTTTGCCCAATGAGCATTAAATGCTGTCTTTGGAAATCAAAACTGCTGAAGAGATCTTAGAAATCAGTGCTGGCCTGCCACTCCTGTTTTATAGGTAAGGAAAATAAGGCCTGGGAAAAAAATGTGACTTGCCCAGCTTCATATGGGGGGAATGATTGGAAGTTTTTCCTAAATCTAAGGCACAGATCCAACTCATTTCCTCTCTTCCATTTCTCTGTGTGGACCCCTCCAGCCACTGGGCTAGGGGTCCTTGTAGCCGGGCCTTCTATTTGTAAGGGACTCACTTTCACATTTTCTCTATGTATTTTTTTCCAGGAGTCAGGACTCTATTATTTTTTGCATATTTCACAGGAGGAACCTGAGATCTGGAGAGGTTAAAGGATTCATCCATGGTCACATGTCTAAGAAATGGAGACAAGTGACTTAAAACAAAGACCATCTGCCACTCAGTGCAGAAAGAAAGGAGAGCAATCAGGAGATCAGAAAGCCATGAGTGCAGTCACCTTCGATTTTAGCCAAGTGCTCACCAGGATTCCCCATGATCATACTCTGGACAACTTGGCATCATGCAGACGTCATCGGCTTGCTTTGCTCTCCTCTCTTCATGAACTTTCCTTCCTAATCACCTGTTCCAGTTGGTTGGCCCCTGGGGGAAGGCTTTCCAAACACTTTCCTTGTCATGCTCCTCTTCTTCCTTGGAAGACAAATTTTTCCTGCCTTCAAGTTTCTTCTAGAAGCTTGTGTATATCTCTTTTTCAGCAAGTACCAATCAGACTATACGAGAATCACCTGTTTCCATTGACTAAGGCAGAGTCATGTGCTAATCTTCATGCATGCTTTACATAAGGTCTGGTGTGTCAAGGGTACTCAGGGTACATGTGATGAGCAAACATAATAAGCATACTAGCCCATGAATATTAGTTCTTTAAAGTCCATAAATACTGCCTACAGAGTAGCTTGCACAGAGCAGGTGTTCCCAGCATGTGGAATTACCCACAATCTTGACCCATCTCCTCTTTCTTATTGTACTGTCCTTGGAAAGTCACAAATATCTTCCCAAGATCCTGCTGGTCCTCAGTCACTGTTCCCCTACTGATCACAATGACTGAGAACATAAGAGGGGGAACTATTTTGATGGACAATGCTTCCACGAATGATGGAGTAGAATTATATTCAAGAAGAAGAAATCAAGACCGACACAGAAAACCTCTGGTATCTTGGGAGCTCACATTAAAGTCCTTTTGCAGCTAAAACCTTGAGTCTAACTTCCTGTGTGTGGTGGAGGGACTGAGTGGATAGAGAACTGTGCAGTTTGGCTTCTTCTGTTCTCTTTTGTGACCATATTCACACATGAAGCTATCAATCTGACAGAATAGAGCACCGTATGGTTACAGTGGAAGCCGAGGATCAGATGGAGGTAGAGATCTTTCTTCCAGCTTCTCTTAATGGTCCAAGATTCAGCTGCCCTTTGACCTTGGGATGGAGACTTGGCTTTCAGGGAGAGAATGCATAGGTGGTAAGATGTAAAGAAGACAGCATCCTGATCCTGGGGCCTTTGTTGGGCCTTCTGAAAATAAGGGGGAATCATGTTGGCCCCTGAGTTGACCAGACATAAAATAATGAGGCTGACAATTGACACAGTCCACACTGAGTCACGGGGGGCTGTGGGGGGGCATGACTGCATCCAGTGTACTTTTAAGTGGGTCCTTGGCCTTTTCTCTCAGTAGAACCACCTTGTTCTTGCATTCAAGGCTTTGGGATGTAAAGAGGAAGTGTGATTGCTGCCCTGGCTTTCTGGCTGTGCTTTCTCAGAATCCACCCTGGAGTGAGTTCTGTGGGATGAGTGTGGAGAGGCTTCAAGAAAGAAAAGAAGGATGATTTGTGGGTTTGTTTGTTTGTTTGTTTTCATGGAGAAACAAGAACCTATGGCAAGAAATGGCTTTGGCACCTTTGAGATTTTTTTCCTTATGTTGTCCCCATGCATGAACAGAGGCTGGGACTGGTTCTTGAGAGGAGCTGTCCTGTTCCAGCCTCCTGCCCAGGTGCCTTCCTGGAGCCTCTCCTTGGGACTCATGAGCCCTGGCAGCAGCTGGAATGGGGCGCTCTGTGCAGAACAGAGGCCATGGTTCAGAGGTGGAAGAAGTCTTGTCTCCATCCCTCCCTTCAGGTCGGAAGCGTCTCTTACCTGGGTGCCAACTTGCTCCTGGCCTCACCCCTTCCCCTTTACAAATTTCTTCGGAGCATGAAACAGGATTTGTGTATTTTGAAAAGTCAAGGGCCAGTGTTAAATGTCCTTACCTCTGAGAGAAAGCACATTGCCTTCCTTCCTTTCTGTGGCGCTCACAAGAAACCCCAGCTCGCTCGAGCGCAGAGCTCCAAGTGGCCTGTGCCGTGCCAGGTTCCCATCCATGCAGAGACCCTGAGAGCCAGCAGCAGAGCTCAGCTGCAGTTAATTTTCATTTGCTGTTTGTATATAAATGCTTTTAGTACTTAAACTAAATTCAGATCAATTAAACTAATGTTGTTTGACATAATATTCCTTGTTCCAAAATCAATATTGCTTCATTTGACAGACTTATTCTTGAATTCAGGATGTTTATTGTTCTTAAAGCTTACCTATAGACCTGGCTTTTGTCTTTAATGATATAAAACAGCTCTTCCTCACATACTGTACGCCAGCATGTAATGGGGTTCAAGTTTCTCTGGTAAATATCTTTAATCGTACCATCGTGCCTTTTAATCTCAGCAGCACATGACCATTCTTTCTCTGTCTCCATTTGTCTCCCTAGTTTTAAATGCATTCCTTTAACGGTGTCTGTTTAGAAGGAACTGGGGTGAATGAAAGAGCCAGACTGGAATTTGAGGGCCAGCACTCTCGCTTTCCAAAGAGCAGGGCTCGCTATTGGACTGTGGCTACTCCATCTTCTTCAGACCCTGTCCTCCCCTTCTGCCCTCACCCTGTTGTCAGAAAGTGACATGGAGCTACTAAAATGCACCACATTTCCTCAGGCAGTGGTTTCCCCAGGCCCTGCGGCTCTTCTTCACCCTGCCTTTGGCTCTTATAAATCTTGTTGTGTTTTCCCTGGCCTTTGTCCAGAGACAGGCCCCGCTCAGCTCTGGGGAGAACAGCGCAGGGGTCATTTATCACTTGAACAGTGGGAATGGGGACTGAACAGTAGTTTTTTGCCATCACCATGGCAAGGGTCTGCGCACAGTTACCTAATTAGAAGAGTCTGGCACATATTCCCTTGGTACCTTTGCTCAGGTCAGGTGCCCACTTTGGGGCCAAGAAGAGGACGGACGGACTGAGTAGAGGGCTGTCTCAGTGAGAACACAGAAATGGCCGGCTCTGGTTTTCTTTCTTTCCCAGGCAAATATTTTCCTTAAATTAATAATCACTGACGTGATATACACTGGCATTTGTTAGAGTTCTAATCAGCCTCTGAGAGGTACCCGACTTCACTGTGTAACATCCTTCATCCAGGATGAGGTGTCATGATACCCAGGCTGCACTTACTTGTCTCAGCCTTCCCACCAGAAAAGTTCCTGCAACACCATGTACCCAGACCCAGGAGGGAGACCATCACCCCAATGTGTGCACTTACACATTCGTGCACACACACACACACACACACACACACACATTTTTTTATGCTGTTTCTCAAAGGGACATAGATTGCTCTAAACAGGGCTCTAGTAAAACTTTCTCTTCATGAACTGACTAAGATGGCACTGGTGAATGCACAGCAGGCCTCTCTCTTCAGTGGCCTGTTTATTCCCTTGGGATGCCTTTGATCATTTCTGCAGTGACTACACCTGGCTGTGTTTCACGTTAATTCCTCCAGATTCCCACTGCCTCCATCTGATTGGTGCCTTCAAGTGCTGAGACCTGTTGCTGTAAGTGCAAGATGCGCACTGCCCTGAAAAACCCTGGAGAGAAGTCTCTGGAAGCTATGCTAACACATGGGGCACCCAGGTCAATGTCAGACTGAGTCCTTTCTCCAGGGAGACTTGAAGGTAAAAGACCAGAAGGCATTGGGATGTTCTTCTCTGGCTGAAATAATAATAGTTTTTGTGCTTGTTCCCATTTTATTTGGCTATTTCTAAAACCAGCTGCTTGGCTCACAGACTCTCAGAAGGGTCAGAGGATGAAAAAGGTAGAATACATAGGGAATTTCTCTTTAGAATTTGACTTATAAATAAGGCCAGTGGACACTTGCTTCATCCTGTTTCTATCTGTGAAAGGAAAAGTGATACTCCAAAAAAGTGTAGATAAAAGTATTCAGATGTTAAAGCACCTCTAAGAGAATTGATTTTAATTCAAATTCAAGTTAGCTTGAATACAACAACTTTTCCTTCTTACCACAGTCATCTTTTAATGTTATAATCATTCCCATCTTATATATGTAAAAAATGATATACAGAAACATGAAGTGACTTTCTAAGGCAGATTGCAATTAGTAAATTGGAGCCCAGCCATGCCCAACATCCCATGTGCCTCTCTTTTTCACAGAATATACACCCAAAAAGGATGAAAGAAAGGTGAAGAAAACCTTTGTGAACTAGCCTAAAGTCCTCATGGATAACCCATGAGATTGACATCAAGCTAGTTCAATTGTGATATGAATTAAATACAATTTTGGGACCAGGTTGTGATCACTCAGTAACTGAGCATCTACAGAGGTATAGAGTAGGTCTTAAGCCATAGACACTACTAACCAAAAGTGAGGTGTTAACTGCAAAAGGAAGGGAGATCTCAGAAGAAATCAGAAGAGTTGGTTAGGCAGAGGGGGAGTAGATGATGAATTGAGAAGTCATATGACTGTTCCCTTGGCAGTTTACATGAAGGGCTTGTTGTTCTCACTGGTAGCTAAAGATGGCAAAAATCTAAGGCCAGGCCTGTCTTTTGCATTTATGGACCTTCCTCAATCCCACTCAACAGTCAGCTTCCATAGCTTCTCAAAATGTACTTTGCCTGTAGCACTGTTCGCCTTTAATTATGAAAACCCAGTGCACTATTAAGAGAAATGCATGCCATCTGTTTCTGATTCATTCAGACTTAAACCTTCAGTCTGCTGCTAGCAAAGAGAAAGGCAAGATTCAAGAACTCATCTTAATAAGCAATGTTAGCAAGAACCCTCTTAAGAAACAAGTTTGGATTTTGCTGGGGATGGTGAGAGAGTATGACCCCAGAGTGGTTTGGGTAGGATGTAGATCTCAGCCACTATGAACTGCAAAGTGAAGAGTGCCTGGTGAGAAGCAGAACTTCTTCAGTCCTGACTGAGAATCAATCTTTGTCAAACTGCAGTTAGTTAGGTCTCAAGGGAACAAGGGGAAGTAGTAATTTAGGGAAAAAGAGCTGTTACCTATGGCTGCTATTTACCTTACTGTAAATATGAGGGAACAGTGGTTAATAAAATAGTTTTATATTTTTCCTTTAAGAAAAAAGTCATGATATATGAAATATATTAGTATTTGGGATTTAAAACAGAACAATAGACCTTGTGATTTTTTTTCCAAAAAAGGTGGGGGCGGGGGAGGGGGAACCACCCTGCTTTCCTTTTCATTGTTTGCAAACTTTATGCCATCTAATTATTAATTGGGTGAGTTGTTTTAAACAGGAGGAGTCAACTTTACCATGGAACTTTCCTCCTTGGACTCATTATGCTAAACACTGCATTTTACGTACACTTTGGGGGGAGAGAGGAGGTAATATTTCTGTTGGTTTAAATGGTCAGATTGACTCACACAATGGATCACTGGCTAACTGGAAGTGGGGGGATATACTGGAGTAAAAACAAACATGCCCAGGACAAGATCAGCTCCACCTATTCCCAGCAGCTAACTTGGGGTGCCTGGGTGCCTTTCTACCTGCCTGACTTGGGGAGAAGCCTGGAGAAACAGGTGTGGTAGAAGAGGTTCTTTTCTGGAGGCTCTTCCCATGAAGCTGGGCTTTCTTCCTTCCGACCTTACATTTCCTCCTATGAAGAGGCCCTGGGCACAAATCAAAGGACAATGCTGTAGACTTGTTCGCTCCCAGCTATTTTGGTTCACTGTGTTGAATCTGCTAGATGTTTATTATTATCTTTTAGTAGCTGTATTATTGTGTATTTTCTCCTGATTGATATCACAAATCTAGTTCTTATCCAGAATAAACCTTCATATTTTGTTATAGGACTGTAAGAACTTAGACCAAGCCAGTTCCTGACACATGATCAGAGCTCAATAGTAATTGCTGAAGATGGCTGAAAAAAGTCTTCAGGAGATGGAGTAAATGGAGAGCACCAGGCAGTGCCGTGAGTATTAGTGTGTGTTAAGGAATTAGATATCTGATGGGGGCGCCATGGCACAAACCTCCAATTCCTGCTACTTGAGAAGCTGAGGCAGGAGGACTACCTGATTGAAGCCAGCCTGGGCAATATAGGGATATCCTGTCTCAAAATTAAAAAAAAAAAAAAGAAAAAAAAAAGAATGTGATGGAGGTTTAGCTCAGTTGTAGAATGTTTGCCTAGCATGTGTAAATTCTTGGGTTCAATCCCAGTACCACCAAAGGAAAAAAAAAAAGTTTGATATTTAAATTCAAATACAACATTGGTTGAAGTCTCAGGGAATTTGTGAAATAGACATAAGAATGGTGACTTCAAGTAATTATGTAAGAATTAATGAATTCATGTATATTAAAATCTAGACACACTGCAGGCATTCAATGAACAGTGGCTGCTTGTTTATGCATTATTTGTTTGGAGCCTCCAATAACATTGTGCAGAACTGAGACCACTTGGGTTAAATTTTGACCATTTAACTACTAATTTAGGTTGCCACTTAATATTCCCAAAACTTAATTTCTTCATGATAAAATAGAGATTATTACTTACTCAGCAGGTGTTGGGAAGATTTAAAAGGGGTTTCTTGTGTATGTATATGAAAGCAAGCAAAGCCAACCTCAAGACCTGCTTCCAAAAATATTCAAAGAGCATATTTCTCAAGGAAACACGTGACTTTTGGCTTAGGAGATGCCCTCATAACTACATCTTTGGGAAATATAAAGAGGAAATTGGTGTCTACTTAGTTGCAATTTGAGAGAAAGGAACACTTACTAGCCTGATAGCAATATAAAATTTAACAGTAATTAGTATTAGCAGAGCAGACCCTAAGCCATCTTGCTTCACCATCAAACTTGGTTGAAAGATATTCTTTTCTGTTGCCAATGTGCACCATAATGCCAAAGAAGGCCAACGATAAATACTGTTAAGAAACAATTTCCCTACACTATATCAATCTGTCAAAATTTGAGCGTAAAATATTAAAGATAAAATTACAATAACTTTACATTTTCTAAAACTTAAGATTCATTTTTGTATCTCAAAAGTCCTCTCTATGTATGGCTAAGCTCAGTAGTACATGACTGTAGTCCTTGCAACTATGAAGGCTGAGGCAGGAGGATAGCATGTTTGAGGCTAGCCTCAGCAATTTAGCAAGGCCCTAATCAACTTAGTGAGATCCTGTCTCAAAAAAAAAAAAAAAATGTTAGGGAATGTGACTCAATGGTAAAGCACCCTTTAAATCCCCAGTGCCGGCAAGGAAAAAAAAAAAAAAAAAAGGAAGTTCATTGTATGATAGTGTTACTCAGTTTCTACTTTAGCTTCCAGCCAAATGTTGATGTAGTAATCAGACATTCAGCATTAGCACAAAATGGTGCTTTGTGATTATTGTGTAGCACTTTGTACTCTGCATGTGAATATTTTTTTTAATATTGGTGGTGAGTATGATTTGGGGTTTCCCTAGTGCTTCAACCACTGACATGTTCTGAATCAGGATCTCTTTGCCAGGACTCCCCCTGTGTATCAGAGGGCGAAGTTGGATTCCACACCTCTAGCTCTTCACTTGCTCCCTTCTCACTAAACGCTCTAGGGGGCTTCCCTCCAACTCACTGTGGATGCTCCATAGATCCAGAGACCAGCCCTCCCAGAATCCCTTCTGAGAGCCAAATACCAGATAAGTAAAAGGGCTGAAGTCATTAGATGGAAAGAGGAAAGATGAGCCCCTCCTAATATTGAAGGAGTGACATGGATATATGTTCCCAAAGAATAGCTCAAATTTGCCTAAGCTATACAGCATGCCAGCTTAAATATAAACTAAATGAAAAACAACAACTCAGAATTCAAAGGATTTGGATGAAAAAATATGGGAGGCAAGGGTACAAAAATATGGGAGTCAAGGTGGCACAGAATATCAAGATTGGGGGTAAGTCACCATCTCATACCAGTCTGAATGGGTGCCATCAAAAAAGACAAAGAATAAAAAGTTCTGGCAGGGGAGCAAAGGAAGAGACTCTGTTATGCACTATTGGTGGGAAGGTAAATGAGTAGTCATTATGGAAAACAGTATAAAGATGCCTCCAAAAACTAAAAATAGAACCACCACATAGTCCAGTAATCCTGAGTATAACTGAAATTAGTCTTTTACAGAGACATCTGCAGTTTCATGTTTACTGCAACACTATTCACAATATAGAGAAAATTTGGCACCCATAGAGTGGACTAATATTCAGCCATAAAAATACCAAAATCCTATTACTTGTGAGAGCAAAGATGAGCCAGGAAGATGGTATGTTAAGTAAAATAAGTCAGGAGGACAAATCCCCCATGTTCTCACTCATTAAAAGTGAAAAATGTTGATCTCAAAGAGGGATATTGTTGATACAACTACCACTGGCTGGGGAGGGTGTATGGGCAGGGTGGGGAAGGGAAAGATGGTTGACAATTACAAAACTGCAGTTAGACAGAAGGACCAAGTTCTAGTGTTGTATGGCACAGTCCCATGATTATAGTTAATGACAAATAGCTAGATGACAGGATTTTGAATGTCATTAACACAAAGAAAAGATAAATGTTTGAATTATTATGTTTTGATGAAATTTCTTAAAAATGAAAAGAAAATCAGTGCCAGCTATAGTTATTATTTTTTATGAAGGAAAACAATAGGGAAGAACTGGCCATTCATTCATCAGTCTCTTCCAAAGCTTTACTGATTATCCCATGTATTTGTTCTACTGACTACTCATTACAGCACTGCAGCTGTGTATTAAAACACACCTTTTCTTGAGGAAAGATCCAAAGTTCAGAGAGATGAGAACATGTGCTCATATCATTTCACCCCAGAGCACAGTTGAGCACAGAGGCCAAGCCTGCTCTCCCCGCCGAAAGATAAACTTAGCTCTCTTGATATGAATGCTGGATGCACCTTTTATTCATCCTGGGGGCTCCACAATTTTCTTATCTGTAAGATATAGATGGTAACAGTTCACTGTCCTGGGAATTTAACTTCCCCTCCCATTTTTGTGAGTAAAAGTTGGTTCAATCAACCAAAATATTCTGAATAGAGGTTAAACTTGGGTTCTGTCTGAACTCTGTTTAAGGGGTGGAAACCAAGGGCCATAGGATTCCCACTACTAGCTTACAAAATCCTTAGGATGTAGGGGTCTTGGATCTGTGATGCAATTTTAATTCTTTAAGAAATGCTATCACAGCATCACCACTGGTTTTATCTCACATGTGTCTGGCATGGCAAGCCTCCATCATTAGATGAAGGAAAATTTCCAAGTACCAAGTTGAGCTCAGCTCCTTTTCCCTTGCCGAGGACCATGCTCTTGTTGCCTCTCTGCATGCACCAGGAATGCAGGACACAGACAGGAACAACAGTCCCTCCTGTGCTTTATTTCTCTACCTAGAGCTCCACTGACCAAGCTACAAATGGGACAAAAGGGTCTGCAAACAGTAATCTGTCATGAGCCAGAGAGGAAAGGAGAAGAAAGGGCTCTGATTAGAAGAAGCCAGTGGTGGGTTTGTGTGCACCTCTGACATCAGTAGTTCTTCCGAGTCAGGTAGAATCGCCGTTGGGGGAATGAGTAATTGTTGAACTTCCTACAAGTTTACCTGAGATTAAGTGTTGAGTTGAATACAGCCAGTATCTTTTGTTCCAGTATTGACTTAGTTCTGTTGTCACAAATCAGCTATTGATTTTGGGGGTCCCCATTAGTCTTAGGGAAGAGAGCTAATCCTTCTTTCATGTTTGTTTATATACCGTATTTGGCCGGAGCTCAGGCTGCACTTTTCACCTTGGTCTGCAAGTAGGGAGACAAATACATGACCTCAGTTCTAGAAGCCACCCTGGCTGGTCACTCTCCACTGTTTGTTTAATTTTCCTCTGACTTCTGCCTGCCTCCTAATCCCAGGTATTCGGACATGTTACAAAAAGAAAGAGACTGAGATCAAAGCCCTGGTCATGATTTTACTAGGGGGCACCTCTGAAAGCATTTGTAGGGCTGTGTGTGGACGGCCAGGGCTGTGATCTTTGGAAAATACTTTGCTCTCCAAATTGGGGCCAACAGATTTATCACTCACTGGGCCCCGACCCTCCAGGTCAGTCTAGGGTTATTTTTGTGTATTGTGTGCAAAGACATGGTAATTCTACTACAGAAATCTGAAAAGCAAATATTTAGAATATGCTTTAGGAATAAAAGAGACTCGTGAAAGAAAATTCTTGATTTTAGAATTCCCCATAAAAATAAGCGAACTTTATTATGGCCTGCTTGAGATCTTTGTCCCTGGACAGATTTCTGTCTCTCCCACCAGCACTGAAGGTAGTTCAACATGATGGATGCTTTGGGCTTCTGCTCTGGGGAATTTCAGTTTCTCCTCTGTGAAAGGCCAAATCGTGTTACAAAGGAACTCTGAGGGACAGTCTGATTGTTTTTGTTCTACTAGTTCTATGAGGTATTTTTCAATAAGGGAGGAGTATCAACATATCCACAATAAAATCCCTTTGTTCTGTTCCACTTTTATTGAAAGAGTGAGACTTTGGTATGGATTGAGACATTTCTGTTCAAATCTACAGAGTGGGGAATTTATAGGCAACATAATATATAAGTTTAGAACACAGACTTTGGTATATATAGGTTCAAATCTTGAATTTGTGTGGCTCTTGATAAGTAATTTTATCTCTTTTAGCACCAATTTCATAATCTATAAGTGGGAGTAATATTGGTGATATCACAATAGGAATGCTATTAGAAGAATAAAATAAATGTATGGAAGACTCTAAATGTTGTATCTTACACACATTAGTGAACAAGGAGTAGCTGATGTATTATTATTCAGTTTCTAAGACCTTTCATTGTACTCTTTACAAATGATCTTAACTTTTACTTTGCAAAGAGATTGAAGTTCTGTAGTCTTTTCACCTCAAAACATCTGTTTATGGACCAATTATTTTTCAAGAAGTATCAAAAATTATGGGCTACTGATGCTGCTCCAGGCTCTGTCTGAAACTCTTCATGCCTGTGAATCATTTACCACCCACAACAACCATCTTTCATTTCCACTTAATTTGTGAGAAAATTGGAACTTAGCAAGTTTAATAATCTGCCAATGTCGTGTTGATAATAATATGAGCAAAAATCATCTATTTCTGTGGTCTACCTTCCTGTGGCCTGGCTATAAAACCTCTCTTCCATGCTACAGATTGTAGTTCTATCAGTGATCCTCTGACATATTCATTTGTTCCCTTTCTATGAATATGTTGACATTTTCCTAAATAAATGTCCAGATTTCTTTTAAAATTAATGAATGAGTGAATGGATTTTTAATAAAACCTTCATTTTTCTTACTTATGAACTCTTTGTGGTCTGGGTTTGGTCTCACTGTGCCAGAAACTTCCTGTTCAAAGATCATCATTGAGTAGAAAAATGACAATATGAACAAAAGAGTCCAAAAGGAATTCCAAGGAAGCTGTTGTGGCAGTTCCAGGAGACGTGTTTGTATTTAAAGTGAAAGTGGATTGTGCTGCTATAAACACTGAAGTGGCTGTGTACTGTGGTATGCTGTTTTTTAAGTCTTTAGGGTATAGACTGAGGAGTGGGATACCTGGGTCAAATGGTGGTTCCATTCCAAGTTTTTTACTGCTTTCCAGATTGGTTGCACTGATTTACAGTCCCACCAGCAATGTATGAGTGTGCCTCTCCCCCCACATCCTCATCAACACTTATTGTTGCTTGTATTTTTGATAACTGCCATTCTGGCTGGAGTGAGGTGAAATCTTAGTAGTTTTGGTTTGCATTTCTCTAATTACTAGAGATTTTGAGCACTTTTTCATATATTTGTTGATCAATTGTATTTCTTCTTCTGAGAAGTGTCTGTTCAGCTTCTTAGCATTTATTTATTGGGTTTGTTTTTGGTTTTGTTTTTTGGTGTTAAGTTTTTTTTTTTTAAGTTCTTTATATATCCTGAAGATTAGTGCTCTATCTGATGTGTGTGTGGCAAAAATTTGCTCCCAAAATGTAGGCTCTCTCTTCACCTCATTGATTATTTATGGATGTTACTCAGCATTAAAAGAGAATGAAATTATGGCATTTGCAAGTAAATGGATGGATTTGGAGAATATCATGCTAAGCGAAATAAGTCAATCTCAGAAAAACAGGGGCCAAATGTTTTCTCTGATAATCCATATGGGTGTGTGTGTGTGATAAGTGGAGGAACTTTTAGTGGGGCAAGAGGGAGTGGGGAGGGGGCAAAGGGGTAGGAAAGAGGGTGGAATGAGACAGAGATCATTACCGACGTATATGCAGGAATGGTGTGACTCCACTTCATGTACAACCAGAGAAGTGAAATATGTTGTTCCATTTGTGTACAGTGAATCAAAGAGCTTTGTACCATAATGTATAACTGGTTAGAACTAATAAATAAATAAAGATGTGATGGTGGAGATTAGCAGAGATATTTTATGGTATTCTGGAGATAAAGTGTAAAGGGTATACCAGTGGATCTGATATAAAGGGAAGAAAGGAAAAATGGATGATTTCTAGGCTTTTGGTTTGAATAATCAGTGGATGACGTTGCTGTTTATGGAGAAGATTTGGGAAAAGGTATGGAAATTAAGTGTTTTGTTGTTGCTGCTGTTTTTTTCTAGGAGGCATTTTTTGGATGGAAATATCAAAGAACTATAATGGTCTAGAGCTCAGTGAAAACTTATAGGAATAAAAATAATATTTGAAATGATGGATGCAGTCAATTAGTCGGAGAATGTCTACAGAGGAAATAACTGACACATAAAAAAGTACTATCATTCGGGAGCTGAGCAGAGAAGACAGTCCCAGTGGATAACAAGAGGGAATGGTCACTGAGGTAAAGCAACAGGAGAGATGTGTGGTTCCAGAGATCGTATTTGTATTGCTTGAGATTCACTGAGCCCATTATGCCAGAAAGAGCTTCCTGGGGTCTTGGTTGCCCTGCCTTCCCCGCTAAAGTCCTCCTCCACCTCTCTGCCTGGCAAGCTCCTGCTGCTCCTTAAAGACTTATCCAATCCCTCTGGAATTCTGTGCTGAGATTCTTTACCTCTCATTTCCCAGGTGGGTATTTCCGCAGCACGTGTCCCTGCCTCTATCTCCTCCCAACACTGGGTACTTGGGTTAATACAGTCTGTCTTATTATATCTCTGGTTCTAGGGGGAGTTTCTTGAAGTCGGTGACTGAGTCTTCTGTTTCTGAATCTCCAGCATCCATCCCAGTGACGATGGAAAAGGTACATGACCATTGTTTGTTGAATAAATGTATGAATAATAATGAGCTTGCCTTTGGACTCTGATATTTAATTTTAAACTACTTGATTTCAACTAGGGAGTACCACCTAGAAGCCCACGTTGAGTTCTTCCTATACCTCAAATTCTGTGTGTGTCAAATTGTGTTTTATCACTCTCCTAAAGACTTGCTTCAATGTATGGTGCCAGTGTTCTCAAGTGCTTCAAGATCACAACCAGGAATTGCTTTGTTTTTCTTAAACAGTCAGTAACCACTGTTCCTGTCCACTTTCCCCCCATAGACATCTCTTGGATTTGTATGGTTTTCTTTTGCCTGGTTAGCAACTTTCTCAAAGTCGCAGAGTTACGCAGTTGCAGGTCCAGAATTGGAATCTGTTCTGTCTGACTCACTAAGTCATAGCACCTTTCTGGCTCACACTTGGGTTACTGGGATCCTTTCATAATATGGGAAGCAATTCCAAAGAATATAACTTGTAATTTTCTGGAACACTTTGGGAAGGAAAATGCTTCATGGACTTTTGTTTTGTCTTATGTCTGAGACATAAACCATCTATTTTATGAGGCACTGACAGAGAAATAGATGGATGGACTGGTTTATTTCCCCCAATAGGATACAATCGTATGACTGTCTAAGGATATAAAAGTTTATAAGCATAGTAAAGTATTTTTTATCTAGAATATTTCTGTTAGAAATCACCAACTACATTAAATAGGACACTTTCTAACTTCCAACCCCAAATAGAATTTCGAATCTATTCAGGTTTTTTATGATTATATTTTCCTTAAAGGCAAGTCAATTTCTATGTCCTTTTTAATTTTTTAACATTTTTTAAGATGTTGATGGATCTTTATTTTATTCACTTATTTATATGCAGTGCTGAGAATTAAACCTAGTGCCTCATGCAGGCCAGGCAAGTGCTCTACACTGAGTCACAAACTCCAACCCTCTAATTCAGTTTTGATGACTTTTCCTAAGATTAATTTGCTTTCTAGGATCTCATGCTAGCTGCAGAATAAAGTCTAAAATTCTAAATTTTCTGACATTTGTATCTTAACCCTAGGTGATAATCAGTGAATATTTGGTTACAACGAAGGAGCAATTGAATGTACAGATAGTTTACTAACTACATATATCAATAAGTTTGCAAGTTGAACCACATAACTCTTCTAAATTTTGTTCCACTGTGTTAGGGGTCAAGTAAAGATGGAGTGGAAGTTACAATATTACCCTGTGACAGAGAGTCACCCCTGACAGTTGCTCCCTTTTCAAAGTCATGATTTATCATACCCCTCTTTCTGACAATTATTTTTCCCAAATTTTGCTTACAATGCTCCTCAAATTCATTAGTTACATCAATTTATTTGCACTGTCATCTTCAAAGTTGTGATTCAGGCTTCCATATTCTGCTGATTTAAATAATTACCATCAGATATGCACTAATGATTCAAATACCTAAATAATGGAAAAAATATACGAGATGCCTAATTTAGACAATATACAATAAGAAATACCATAATGTGATTTCGTACTATGTACCATAATGTGATTCCGTACTATGAGAGAAGGAAAAAAAATGAGATGAGACTTCTGACTATTCCAGGTTGATGCCAGGAGCTATTTACTGAAACGTGGTACAAGGAGAGGAGACCAAGCAGAGCCTGGTCAGGAGGAAAACAGAAGAGCTCGGATGGACTGAGGTGAATGGGATTTATACAGCAGTATACCAGAAATGAAGGCAATAAGCAAACAAACAAACAAAAAAACCACTATCAATTAAATCAAACTGATATAATGTTGAAGATCTAACCTTCAATATGATGGTTCTTTGGAGATGAGGCTATTGGGAAATAATGAGGTTTGGATGAGGTCACAATGGGATTCTCATAATGGGATTAGTGGCCTTTTAAACAGAGAATGTGCTGTCCTCTCTCTCCATGTGTGCACAAAGCAAGGTTGTGAGTGCACAATGAGCGGGTCGCCATCTCCTAGGTAAGAATAGGGCTGACCATGCTGGCACCCAGAATGAAGAGAAAGTAGATCTCTGCTGATCAAGCCAGCCAGCTTGTGACATTTTGTTATGGTGGCCTGAACAGATTAACAAACAAAAAGAGCTGCAGGAATGTGCTTTGAGGCTCTTTTAATTCTTTTTGCTGAACACCAGACTGAACCTGCAATGAAATGTGTGTTGTATGAAGAACAAGTAGAGTACTGTCACCCGAGTAACCCCCCGAGTTCACAGAGGGCTTACACAACTTTAAGTTCTAATGAGCTGGTATAGAGAACACTGAATGAACACCAGTATTTCATGGAGACATGTTGGAAATAAGGTTAATAAGACCCTGGAGCAAAAGCTATTTTAGACCCATCCTAGTTATATTTTAATAAAAGCCTGATAGAATCAAGATGATCTGCAAGTTAACTGTCAACAAAGTTCACAACTCTTTAAAAGAATACAAAAATTCCAGATTCTTAACAATACAACAACATAATGCCCAGCATTGAATTCTTAAAGTAACAAAGTCTTTTACATACAATGAAACACAATAGTCTGTTCTAAAGCAGACAGGAAAAAAATTAGTGTATATCAACAGGGGAAAATGGGTACCAGGGATTAGCAGAAAGAAAGCATGAAAATTATTATGAGTATGCTTAAAGCTACAAGGAGGATTGAGGATGTAGGTCAGTGGTAGCACTGTTGGTTAGCATGCCTGAAGCCCTGGGTTCAATCCCCAAAACCATAAAGGAAAACATAGCCATAGTATGGAGATAAATAGACAGCACAGAAAAAGTAAATTGATTTTCTCAAACTAAAAAATATAATTATATATTAAAATAATTATTCAGTTCACTCAAACAAGAGATTAAACCCTATAAAAGAGGAGATAAAAAGGATAACTTCAAAGAAAAACAATATAAACTAACCAAAATAAAAGAAAGGAAATAAAACAAAAATTAAATGAACAATGAATCATATTCTCAGGGATAAGTGACCTGTCCTTATATTATGCATTAACCAGTATTGGTAGAATTGAAATTCCAGAAAAAAATGAGGGTGTCAAGAAAATAAGGAATAAATAGCCATATGGCTTTCAAATTTGATGACAAGTATTAACTCACAGATACAAGAAACTTAATCATCACAAACATAGTAAATAAAACAAAGGATAATTAAATTGTTGAAACATCATTAATAAACAGATCTTAAATGAGAACAGGTCAAAGAAGACTAAGTAAAATTCAAAAGACATAAAAATAATATCAGATTTTTGTCAAGTACAATTGAGAATTAAACGGGGAACATCTCTGAAATTTTGGAAGGGCAATATTTGTCAGTAAAATCCTGGTTTAAAAAGTAAAATTGTTTACTGAGAAGGCTAATATTGTCAGAATAAAAGGAATCCAACTGAATGATTTCTACAAAAAATGCACAGTTAAATGCAAAGATGCACATCCAAAGTATGAAGAAAGATGCTAGGTGGAGGATGTAGATCACACATATATTTATATATACACACATGTAAGATATACCATAAATATAAATCAAAATATCACAATTACTAATCGAAAAAAAAAGAAAAAAAATCATTGAGATGCCTAAATTAATACCAGGGAAAGTAGACTGTAGGAAAAGGTATATTACCATACTTGACACTTCATAAGGATGAAAGAGTCAATATATCAAGAAACAAAATGATCTTCAGGGTGTGTGTGTGTGTGTGTGTGTGTGTGTGTGAGATTTGAATAAGGTCTTTCTCCATCTAATCCTGCATCTAAGCTTTGTCCCATCCTGGCGGTATTGGAAGGTGATGGGGAGCTTCAGGGGGATTCGTGGGTTTCTTGCAGGGAGGAGTCCTGCTCTCCTGGGACTGGGTCACCTACTGAAAAAGCCACTTGTTATTAAGTGTGTTTGGCTACCATGGGTCCCTCTCTGATGTCCTCTCTTACCATGTGACTCTTCCACATGTGCCCGCTTGCCTTTCTGCTCCTCTGTCATGAATACAGCAGCACATGGACATCTTCAGAAGCTGAGAAGAGGCCACTGCCATGCTTTTGAGCCTCTGAAATTGTGAGCCAAAATGAATTACTTTGCTTTATAGATGACACAACAAAAAAATATTTATCCATATTCTAATAAGAAAACTAAAATGAATTTGAAATGTATCACAATGATAGGTAGAAACCCAACATTCTTCTCTCAGAAATTGGTTGGAAAAAATATATAGAAAAAGAGCAAGACTTGAATGACTGAATGACATTAACCGACTTGACCTGATTGACATTATAAAATACATGCTAGTGCTAGAATCTCATATTATTAAGTGCACACGAACCATTCACTATTATAGACCATGCTGTTGATCACAGACCAATCAATTATCTATAAAACCAAATGATTAAAATCACACAGAATATGTTCTTTAGCCACAACATAATGTAATTGAAAACAATAACAAAAATTCATTAAAATTTTCTGAATATTTGAAACTAGATCAACACCTTCTTTACTGTTCATAAGCCAAAGACAAAATCACATTGGAGATGAGAAAATATTTTGAAATAAACAGAAATGAAACTACCTCCTATAAAATCTGTGTGAGCTAAAAGTGAAATAAGGTAAGGCCTAAAAATAGGGAGGAAAAGTCAATGATGCAAAAAAATATAGAGGGAAAAATGGAGAACACAAATACACACACACACACACACACACACATATACACATATACATACACAAAGGAATATTACTCAGCCTTAAAGAAGAATGAAATTATGGCATTTGATGGTAAATAGATGCAGTTGGATACAGTTGGAGAATATCATGCTAAGCTAAATAAACCAATCCCAAAGAAACAAGTGCCAATTGTTTTCTCTGATATGTGGATGCTGAACCATAATGGGTTAAATTTATTATTGAAGTCTTTTCATAAAAAAGTATTTCAGGCCTGGAATGTATTATTTTTATATTTTTTGATAAACATTAAGTGTCTCTTTCTACCTTATTGTGAAGTTGATAACTGACAGTTAAAGTATGTTCCTGCATGGGTACCAACTTTACATATAGTTTAAAAGGTCATGCAGATGTGGAGAGTTCAAGATGGGAGCTAAACACTGTATTTGTTTTTACCCAGTGTTTTAGAAAAATAGTTCTTAACATCTTAGTCATAACACACACAAGAGGAAACATACATCATTAGCATCATAATGGGGGATGGGGCTAGGGAGGAAAGAATGGAGGATCTTGGATTGGGCAGAGGGGAGTGAGGGGAGGGGAGGGGTTATAGGGGTGGGAAAGAAAGATGATGGAATGAGATGGACATTATTATCCTCTGTACATGTATGATTGCATGAACTGTGCGGCTCTGCATTGCGTACAGCCAGAGAAGTGAGAAGTTGTGCTCTGTTTGTTTACAATGAATTGCAATGCATTCTGCTGTCATGTATATCTAATTAGAACGAATAAAAAATGAAGTTGAAGAACCTGCAATATCTGATTTTGAGACTTATTATAAAGCCACCACAACCAAAAACAAAGAGAGAATTCCTAATGTGTATCTCTCACTAGCATAGGATAAGATAAAATTCACAGTTCTATTTCTACTGAATGCACATTGTATTTGCTGCATCATGAAAATGACAAATCATAAATCAGGGATATCTGTAACCCAACCCATAATTTTCTTCCCTAAAACCAAATCTCTCACTATTTCTGTGTTCCTTCATCATTCCTCTGAAATTATGTCAGCCAAAAAACTTGAATAATTCTCAACTCCTCCTTCTCTTTGGGTTTCCACATAATTGATTTTTTACTAGAAACTTCCTAGTTTTACTCTCTATTATACTTTGGCTCATCCACATTTCTCTAGTTCCATCATCCAGAATATCTGCTGTCTGGACTTCCATAAAGTAACCCATAACCCACATCTACTCTACACTGCAAATTTTATGATGTTCAATCTTGCTTAAAATACTTCCAAGTCTTAACTTTGGATTTAAGAAAAGGATAAATTTTAACATGGCTTTGAAAATCTCTGCATTGTCTGGTCCCTATTTCCTTCCTTAGCACTGTCTTGAATCATGTTGCCTTCTCCTCTCTCTAAGAGATATGCTAACAAATACTTGTACAGAGGAATATGAGGAGTCTTTACCTGTGTGTCCCCTGAATGAACAAAGACATTGCATGTCTTATCATTAACACACACAAAGACAGATTAACCTCTCTATTGCCTGTGGAAATTTGACAAGTTGACATTACATATGAAGTTCTAAATTTTTACATTTGCACGAGGTTTTACAAATAGTCAAGTTATTAAGACATGTTCATATTCCAAAGTGTTATGGCATTTTATTTTTCTTCCAAAAGTCAATGTATTATTTTTACATTTTTGATAAACATTGTCTCTATCGACCTTATTGTAAAATTGATAATTGACAGTTAATAGTATGTTCCTGCACGTGTTCCTACATTACATATAGTTTCAAGATCATGCAGATGTAGAGAGTTGCAAGATGGGAGCTAAATACTGTGTTCACCCAGTATTTTAGAAAAATAGTTCTTAACAACTTAGTCATAACATGCACAACAGAAGACATACATTATACACTCCTATGGGATGCACCAGAGGTTATATGCAATTTCCTGTGTGCTATCTGGATCCCACCCTGTTCTCTTTCACTTAAGAAAGTGTATTATAAAGCAAGTGGGATTGACATTGTTTGGGGCAGTAATCTTGGAACTGATTTATAATGTTCTAAAATTAAACTGTTCACAAATTCCAGGTTTTACCAACTATTAATAATAAATTATTTATGGTGTATCTCACCAGTAAGCTGGGCAAAGGATGATTAGGACACAGGAGTACAAATCCTGTAGAAGGCAACAATGCAATAGTCTTTAACCATCTCTGTGTTTCAGACTGAAGGACTATAACAATACTCAAGCTGAACACTAAAGAGTCAATTATACACACATTCATGTACTGATTTTAAATCATGCCTTTATATAAAAATATTTCTCTATATGTCCATATACCCAAATATTCATATATACTTCCAATAATGCTGCTTGTAAATTCCTTAACCACCAATATTGGAGAGCTGAGGGCATGGAATTCTTGTTAACAATATGCATTTCTCAAATAGTTCTAAGACTGAAGAAAGTAATATCCTCTGGGGCCATGAGAAGGCAGTTGCGTGTGGTTAGTTCTATTTGTGGCTCTGTGCTCATGACGGACTTATTAGGAGTTTATAAAGTCCCAGCGGCTTAGCTGGTTTCCTCTCTACTGCATCGCTGTGTCCTTTCTCTAAGTCATTGCCTAATGGTCTACACGTTTCAGAAAAGCTGAGCCTTGTCCTCCTAACCCCTGCAGCAATCTCTTCTGCAGAATCATCATATAGGAAATATTGACAACAGGAGCTCATAATTTTCTACAGAGTAAGGTGAAAATCTCTAATGACAAGCCTTTTTTTTTTCCTATAATGTGCTAGATCTGACTTTATGCTTCCTCCATTCACAGATCCTACTTCTGAATTCTGGGTCATGCCCAACAAACCTCCTCATGAGTTTGCTCTTCCCCATGCTACTTCTTGTCTATTCTGAGTTAGTTTTCTTGTCTCTGAGTTCTGCTGCTTTCCTGATGAATCTCAATTCCTTCAGCTCTGCTCCATGTACAATGTTTCTTTAACTTCTCAAACAATGTCCCTCTAAGAACATGCCCTCCAGATGGAAAGTGGTGTCCTTGGTGGACACTAAACATACATTTTGGAACATTTACGGGTCCTGGGGAATTGTCAATCCAGCTAAGATCAGGCGGGAAAGCTTGTGAACTGGGCACAGCATGGAGGTAGGTGTCATCATGAGAAGGTCAGCCAGGACAGCAAGTGGCATCTATCATGCTCAGCAAATGATGGTTTTTCCTTCTGGTTATCCAGAACTTTCAAGGATTTCCAAACAGAGCCATCAAAAAGAAAGAGTCATATTTAAAAAACAACCTTGATTTTTATTGCTGCAAAGAGTTTGTAATTAGTGAAAGAAAATAAGTTAGGAAATTTGTCCAGGTTAAGTACAGGATCGAAACATGGATGGATCCTAGAAATTTTTTAAAATATCAACAAGACTAGGTGAATAACTTGGAATTGTTTCTGAAATGTAGGTCTTTAAGGACATGCTTGGGTGTCAGTCCTCACTGATCCTGGGGAAGTATAATCACGTTTCCAAAAGTGGTTCCCTCTATGGGGCCAGCCAGCTCCATCAAAGTTGCAGATGAGACTGAATTTGCTTTGAGGTGTTCCTGGTCTGAATCTCTCTAGCATGTTGTTTGTCATCTCACCTCTCTCTGTCCTCTTTCTATATGCCACAGTGTGAAGGTGTCCATCTTTCCTTTATCCTCATGGGAGAAAGGAAGACAACATGATGCCAGACAATATCAGACTTGTGGCCAAGTTCTGCCACAAATGAATCATGTCACCCAGGCAAGTTTACCTTTCTGACATTCCATTTTCTCATCTGTAAAAATACTTCATAACCCTGTGGGGTGATATATAAAAACATAGGCAATGATGGCACAAAGAACATAGTCAAAAATAAATAAACAAGATCAAAATATTCACATCTAGGCATCAATTTAGAAATTGTAAAGGATTTAAAAGGACAACATTTAACCTAAAGAATTGGTGTCTGATAAAATACAAAGAGGAGAAATCTTTGTTCTAAATCTTTGTTCTGCATCTAATCACATTCATAAGCAAAAAGTGTTCAAAACCAAGTCTACCTTTGTAGGGTTCCCACCAGCTCCACAGTCGTCCCAGAGTGATGAAGTCTGCTCCATTGATGGACATCTCATGGTACATGGAGTCAGAGAAGAAAATACACTAAGTATTTGAACCTCAGAAGCTGGGAGCTGCTGCAGGACATGGTCCACTGCACCTGTGGATAGTGCTGTGGTCCCATGGTCTTGGTTTTCCCTCAGAGAGTGTTTGCTCACTGGTAAGTATAAGGGTGCTCTAGAGTGTGTCTCTTCCAAGGAAAGGCTGATTTTCAAGGTTCCTTTCTCCATGACTGTGCCATTACCATGTGAAGGAATATGAGGTATCCTCTGGATAGTTGTACTTGGCTCAGGCATGAGTTAATTAAACTTCTGTGACTTGGGTTGGAAAGTGGAGGAGATGGAGTAGATGGTAGACTTAACACCAGGATTTCACTAGAGTGTTATTTTGCTTCTTGCTAGATACCAATGCTTGCTGACATGTTTAAGTTCAGATCTGGGTCTGATGTAAAGTTGAACTCTATTCCACTTAGCCCCAGGAATGATTTAAGATGTAAAATAAACTGGAAGAGTCCTCTTTGCTGGCTGCTGGCTCAGTCACTTGATTTGGTACATCTGCTGTTACCCAACCCCTTTGTTCTTCTGTTGGAAAAAAAACTGGGAAAGTCAGCTTTCTGGATCTTCTACTGCATTATTCTAGCAGGTTGTCAACATCTCTTGACCTTTCCTGAAACACAGGAAGTGCTCTTGCAGACACAGAAGACCACAGGGCTATGTTGGAGACTGCTGCTAAACCTGGTTTTCCTTAGTAGTCTCACATCAAAAGGAGACCAAAGAAGCCACCCCATGGAGAGTCCACTCAGAGGAAGATGGGGAGTTTGGGTGGTGGTTGACAGACAACTCGTTCATATCTCTGCCACTGTGATCCTCTGTGCAATGAAAGGGCACACGGGAGACTTCAGACTGGTACTGTAAAAAGAGCATGGGGGAGGTTTAGCATTTACATGCACAAATGTGTGATAGCAAGCTACTATTCTGCTCTGATACATGGTACATAAAGACTCCTTTTGGAAATGGATTGTGCTTAGTTAGGCTCTGATGAACTCCAAATGAGAAGAACTTCCTGATGCATCTACCAGGGATTAGTTCTTCATGAATTCGAGATGATTTTTTTAAATATTTATTTTTTGTAGTTGGACGCAAAAACCTTTATTATAGGACACAATTCCTATATAGTCCTGATTCATGTGTTTTTAAACCATGAGATTTGCTTTCTCAAAAATGGTCTCTGGATTTGATCCTCAGCACCACATAAAAATAAATAAATTTAGGTAAAGACAAATCTCACGGTTTAAAAACACATGAATCAGGACTAGGTTTTTCTTGTTCTATAAAATGGCTTCTTTAGATCTCAAATTTATCTTCTTGTATACTTGGTCGCTTTATGGGCCAATGTGTCCACCACATCCAAGTCCTCATGGCTACATTTATTGATCTATTCAGCTAGTGAATGCTTTCTTGATGGCTATGAGCACCCAGACTTGTACTGGATACTGTGGGGGATACCAAGGAAAATATGTAACATGTTTAGCTGTCTGACCACTAGAATGTCAATGTCTAGAAATCAGGGTACTTTTTCTAACTTCTTTCTGAATTCCTAATTAATTCCCTTCTATTTCCATGTAATAGGAACTGAGTAAATGATTTGTGAGGGACAATTGGGTAAATGAGAGAATAATTCTTATCTCTGAAAGAATAGAAAATGGATCCATTTTAAGCAGATAGATACTTATTAAGTGAGCCTTGAGGAATAGGGTACACAAATTTTCCACAGGTCTGTATGTTTTGAGTAGTACAACAACTTGCTAATCCAGAATATGAATCTCTGCATAATTCTCCAGGGAAACATTGGTCTTATGTATCAGAGTTGGATATATAATTTCAATAGTCATACAAGCAACATTCAGAAAACCATTTAAATAAGTGAATCTTTAATTCTACAAAATTCTAGTAATGAACAAAAGTAGAAAAAATCATTCATCAGAACATGCAACATATTAAAGCAAATATTATTTATATTTATCCTGATAAATTTAGATTATTGGCATCCTGTATCCAGAGATCTCTGATACTGTCAAGTCCTCTATTATTACTCTATGAGAATTTAAGAACTCTTAGAAAAATGTATTGAACGCATAGTTTTTATTTTTAAAAAAGTTCATCAATAATATAATAAAATGTATGACAATGTTGTCACTTTGAACTAAACAGAGTACTTGATAGCTGGAGGATGAACCAAACACTTATTGATCACTTACTATAGAACACTATATTTCTCTGTTTGGGGTGATATGATGATCAATAATATTCTGAATGTATTTCAGCTAGTGAGAGAAGATCTAGGCATCAGCAAAATCATTTAACACTGAGAGAGATAAAAGTCAATATCATATCCCAATAGTAGCTATGGCAATAACTTTCTAAAATGTGATAATAAAAAACAAATGCCTGATTTGAGGGAGCAGCCATGGACCATCACACCCTTGCCTACCTCAACCTTGAATTTTAAAGCTGATCTGCTAACGTCTCCTGGGAGTCTCTCTAATGAGGTTGATGTGCAATGATCATTTTACACTCTTCTTCATTCCTGTTTGCCTTTTCTTTTAACTTCTATCCTTATACCTCCTATTTCTTTGGCCCTATGATACTACTTGAAACATATAGGTTGGGTTTTATTCTTGTCTTTACTCTTGGCATTTCTTCTCAAACATGTTTCATCCGTTGACTCCAGAGCCCAGGACTCTATCATGGGTAAGACTCATAGCTGAGATACTGTGTAGCTTCTTTTCCATGTCCTGCCTATGGAATATATATATATATATATATATATATATATATATATATATATATTTTATTTTATGATGCTGAAAACCCCATGTTAGTTTTTACATGTATATCTTATTTCTACTATAATTGGTATTTATATTTTTATTCTGACAGTAAAATGACAAGATCCCAAAGTGAGAGAACATGAAACTGGATTTTCTCAGATTCAGGAGTTCCACTTCTGCATTTATTTGAAACAACTGAGTAGTTCACTGGCATCTGGGAGCAGAGCCAACAAACACAAGTGGTCAATTTCTTTATGAGTAGGATGAGAGGATTTGGGTTAGACTATTTCTAAGGTTCTTTATAGTTTTAACTTTCTTCGGCACTGATTCCTAGAGAAGATGGAACTGTATTGATTTGAATTTCAAGATAAACACATTATTTTCAACCATGACATTTTAGAATTAGAAGGAACTTGTAAATTATCCATGCTTATCCTCTTATGTTTCAGACATGGAAAAGGAGGTCCAAAGGGAAAAGACCTGCTCAGAATCACTCGTCAGTCGAGTACGCAGCTGAACTTGAACTTGGGCTTCTTGACTTTATTCCCTTGACCTTGCCTTGTCTCAGAGGAGACAGTCTGGAGGCGTACTCTGGAAAGCAAGTGCTTATCGTCTTCCACAGAAATCTGGCACTTTCACACATGCTAAATGTGTGGGTTTGAGTTAAGTGCTCGAATGTTGCAGAAGCCATGGAGATTGGCCAGCTTGATCCCTTGGCTTATTCTGGTCTGCTCCCCAGTAAACTACCTAGACTTGAACCTGAGCTTGAGATGTTCATTTTTGTTCTAGTTTTTCCATGACCATGTAGCTCTTGCTTTAACATTTTTTCCCTTTAACTTGCTCTTTTCAATCTGTGACTTTTAACTGAAGCATCACATTCTATATCTTGGAACTAGGAAACATTTTATTTCATATTCCATCATTAAACATTTTTAGAATTTAGGAACATCATCTAAAGGTGCTTAATGAAAGCTTGGAAAAGTCCTGACACTCTCTGGGTAATACTGATGGCTTTAATCAAGGACAATGGGAAGTCCCTCCGAAGGGCTTTAAGCTTGCTTTACCAACCTTCTCCTGCAATTCAAGTGATCCCAGTTTGCTTCCAATTCTTCTGAAAATTTAAGGTGATTACACATCTCTTGATGAGATTGTTCTAAAGAGTCATTTAAAAAAAAAAGAAACTTTGAATGTTTTAAGGCATGTTCACTTTTACTTGGAATCATAAAAACCATAGCCCCAACCATCTTGCAGTTTCAATCCTTCCTCTCTAGCTACCATTTCTAGATTTAAAACCCTGGAAAAAATATAATTTCACCAGCCATCACTAGTACCCAGTGTCAGCAGCTCATATAAAACCTGGGAAAATATAGTCAGGATTAAAGAAATCTGTAAAACTGTGAAGTTGGGCCATAGCATATAAAATGCAATTCCTTTTACTGAGTACATAATTTATTAGGAAAGCTCTTCATTTGTAGGAAATCTGTTTGACATGTTATCCATGGTAATGGCTTACATTTTTTTAGTAGAACCAAAAAAATGTATAAAATATGGATAAACAAAAAATGGATAAAATAGTTTCTAGAACTAGAACCAACAGCATTTCTCATGTGCTCTGGCCCTGATGCATGTCACCCCTGCTTTTCTCATGCACCACCATGTCCACTATTGAATCCACTGCTGCAAGTAGTGAGGATTCAACATTGAACTCTCATTAATGCTCTCCTCTAGTTTTATGAGTTTTGTCCAACTTTCTAGAGGATGGACTTTATTTTGTATAGATTCTTCTCAGGAAAACATCAGTTACAACAATTTTATCCACAATTTTGGACAACTTTTAAAAATAAGAGCCCTTCATTTTCAAATCCCTTTCCCCAAAAGACAGTGAAGAAAAGTCACTGTCACAAGCACTTTCATGTGGCCACAGCCCCCTGTGCTCCTAGACACATGATGTTCTTGTACTTCTGAGCTGACTAATCCCCGAAGTCACAGAATCTTCACAAATCTGCAAATGGAGAAGGGTCTTGGGTGTGGAGATCAGCTTTAGTTTTAATAAAGTTCTTGTCCTTCTGCAATTTTCCAAGCTCCATTTATTTTCGGAAAGGAAAAGCCTGCTTCACCCCTCAAAGTGAGGTTCTGAGATATTCTACCGTCCTGTCACCTCTGGGACTCCTTGACTTTGGAGCCAAGGGTAGAAAAGTCTCATTCATTTCACTGGGGGGTGAGGCAGGAGGAGGCTGAAGGGCAACACATTCTGTGGTCATTGATCAGTGAAAGGCAGGGTGAGAGGAAACTGAGAGAAGGCCCCACCGAACCCTAAAAGAGGATCTAGGCGACTGTCCTGATGATGCTGTCCTTTTCCAACCATTTCCATTCCCGGAGCTGTGAGTAGCCATGGAGCTTACACAGGCCAAGCATCAGCCTGCCCATGGTTGTTGAGAGGTCTCATGGTTAGAGGATGGCAGTGGGTGATTATTAACAATGTCCATGATCTCATAAATTTCTTATTTAAACCTTTATACCCAGGGCAATGTGTCCCAGGGAAAAGCTCAGCTTGACTCTTTCTAATATATTTAGGGCATTTCACATTGAAAAGGCAATAAAAGATCAAATTTTTTAAAACTCTTGCTCTAGGATTTGCATTTTCATCATTTGTACCAAAAGATAAACAGCAGATTTATCAGGCAAAGCCCAAGGAACTGTACTTTGGATCCAGCAAAAAGCAAAGGTATGCAGAGCTAGAGCAGGAGTGACTTAGAAAGCACCCATAGTCTTTCCTGGCATCTATACACCTAAGCTAAGGCCATTGCTCGAGTGTGTGTCATCTTTGTGCCTTGTTTCATTTTCTTTACCAAAGAGATGACACATCTCCTCCATATCATTGCCCTGGCTGTGAGAAGACTTTGGGCAAGTTACCTAAACTCTCAATGTGCTTGTCTCTTTAATTATAATTGAATATAAACATTTTCTTTTGCAGTGCAGTTGTGAAAATCACATAAATCAAGCATAATGATGTATGCAAGCTATAGTATTTGCTAAATGGTAGATTTTACATATATGCCATTTTAAAATAATTTTAAGATCCTTGTGCATGTGAACATTGTCTTTTAACTCATTGTAACCCACAGCAGCTAGACTAAGCTCAAACATTAATTACATCGTGACATAGAGGAAAGTTGAGGCAATCTGCTTAGCTGTTTTCTGTGTGGCTTGAGGAAATTCCCTAAATTCTCCGTCACAATTTATCACTTAAAAATTCACAGAAGAATAGTAAGTATGTCATAGGGTTATGTAAAGATTATATCTCATATGTATTAAGGTAGTTAGCATGAACCCCGCCAAGTAAATATTCAACAAATATTGAGGAGAGCAACTCACTCTGAACATACTAGGTGAGACCGGCCAGGAGCGACCATTCCTGCAAGTGGGATTCAGCCTCTCTGCCTCTTCCTAGTACTCATGGCCCCTGCAGAGGACCAGGGCCCTCTGTGTAGAAGTGGAAGCTGAAGTCCAGAGAACTATGGGACGGGTCCAGGCCACACAGGGAGCTAATGGCCAAGCAGAGTGGAGACCTGACTGTTTCACAGTTCCCCAGGGTCTGACCTCTCTGCCACCTCCCCTTTCTGTGCCTTTTGACCCACAGCAGTGCACAGCGAGGCCTTTGACAAATAAACAGTGGCCAAGAGATTAAACTGCACCTGAGGCTGGTTATGCAGGTTCACTTAGCATTTGAACCAAGAGCGGAAACTCAGCTATACCCAAACTGCAAAGGGATTAACCCATTCAGACTCAGCCTGGGAGTTATTGTGCATGTAGTAAGTACAAAAAGGGTGGGAAGAACAACATCCCAGAGAAACACACCCACCGTGAGAGCAGGACTGCAGAGAGGAGAACACAACACAGACAGGAGGACTAGCATGCACGCACTCACCCACACCCACACATCCCCCAGGCACATGCACACACTGGTGCCCCCTCACTGTTGCCTGTTGTAGTGGGTGGTACAGCTGTCCACTCAATGTTTAAGTTCCAAATCTTGGAGTCCTTCCTGAAACCTCTCTTTCCTGTATCCCACTCCTCCACATACATATTTCAGCCATTTGGACATCGCACTAGCTTTACTTCTAAATACATCCTGCACACCATCACCTCTACCAGGTCTCCACCACTGTGCTTCCTGCCCAATCTTCTGTAACCCTAACTGGTTACCTCCTATTACCATATTCCTCTCTGCTCTCTTGCCTGTTCTCTGCCGGAGGACTGGATGCACAACTATTCTCCTGCCTTTATTGACCCCTGTTTATAGCTCTCTAATAAGATCATTACAAGGAAAATGAGATCCAGACTCTTATCTTGTCCTGTAAGGCCTCATGCTATCTGGCCCCTGCCTGCCTCTCATCCTCTGTCCCTCTCTTTTCTTGCTGTAGAACAAATTACTACAGCTTCAAACAGCCATTTAATAGCTCCCAGGACCATGGGTCAGGAGTTCAGCACAGCATGGCTGGATTCTCTGCAGGGATCACAGAGCTGCCATCCCAGTCTTGGCAGGAAGAGTTCTCTTCTGGAGCCCCTGGGGGAAACTCCACTTTCAAACCTGATTATTGGCAAAATTCAGTTCCTTGAGGTTGTAGGACTGAGGCTAGGCTTCCTTGCTGGCTGTCAGCCACAGGGCCACTTTCAGCTCCCCTAGGCCATTCACACTCCTTTCCAAAGGGCCTGCTCCATCTTTAAGTTGGTGAAGGTGCATTGATTTCTCCTTGGGCCTGAAATCTCTTTCTCTTCCCTAGCTGGCTGGAGAAGAGTCTCCCCTTTGAAGGTTCACATGCTCAGGCCCAGGCCTACCTAGATCATCTCCCTTTCTAAGGTCAATCGTACTATACAACATCACCAAATCATGGAGATAAAATCCTTCATTGTCATAGCTCCTGGGATTGTGAGGCTGTGAACGTGGGTGGAGGGAGTGAGAAACCCCAGGAGCCATCCTAGAATTCTACCCACCACAATTATATTTTGAAATTCTTCTTAATCATTTTATCCACTCCACTGCAGCCAAATTGGGCTTCTTTCTATGCCTTGATCAAGCCAGTATTGCTCTTACCTCAGGGCCTCTGCATTTGTCATTTCTTCTGTTTGAATGAAGTTTTCTCAAAAATCGGCTTTGCAGCAAGGGCTTTCTGACCTTCCTATTTAGAGCTCTCCCTTCTGCATCTTCCCGGAAATTCCCTCCATTCAGTGGTCTTCTAGCCCTCATTGTCATCTGTATATCCCTCACTTACTTGTCTCATGTTTGCTGTCTTTCACTACATCCCTCCATCCATATATGCTCCTTGAGGGAAAGGATTTGTTTTGTTCATGGGTCTGCAGTAACTGGATCAGAGCTGGCACCTAGTAAGCACCTACTGTTATTGACTGAGCACACAGATGAATGTGTGTTTTGTAGCAGGTGAGGAAACCTGCTAAGTCATGACAGTTGCAGCAGGGAGTATTGAGGAAGATGCAGTGTTTGACTAGTGCACGGGCCTTGAATGACTGGTTAAGGATCTGAGCACAATCCTGGATCTCTCTTGGGGAGCCTGAAGGTGCTAGAGGATGTGAGCACTCCCCAAGACAGTTCTAGCTCCAGATGAATCTCTAATACACACCCCTATGTTTAGGAATCATTGACCCTTGAGCTTAGAGGAGGAGGAGCACTTGTGTGCTTAGGGTGGGTGACCTGGAACACCTCCATGTTCTACTCTGCCCCCTGATTCACTAGGGGAACACATCTGCCCACATAATTTACCTTGTTCAACAACTATGGATGTAAAGATAATCTTGGATTTGCATGATGCTCACTCAAAGCACCAAACAAAAGTATTTGTAATGACACTCATTTAAGGTTGGATTCTGGACACCTGTAGGGGCTGTAGAATGTGGACACAGTTGTCTTAATGGCTGTTCTCACCATCCAGTCTCAGGATGTGCCCCCTTCCCATCTGCCAGTGGGACACAGTGAATGTGGATGTGAGTCTCCTCGTCTGCAGTTCATTAAGCCCTTCCTTGGCACCATATTATTTTTAAAAATCCCTCATGGTTTGTTGTGAGGGAAAAAGAATTTCCCTGAGTGACACATATTGGCGACATGTGTGTAATAAACTGCTGGGTTTTAGCACCCCTTGATAATTACATTTTTTGCTATATCAGCAGTTTTAACACATTTTTCTTCCTAGTTATTTGGGGTTTAATTGTATTTATGCCCAGACACTAACATATGGTGTTAGATTCTCAATTGTGAATAAGATTTGTTTATACTTTTTATTGTGAAGTGCTGTCTTTTCTCATTTCCTATCATTTTGGTCAGTAATTTTATTGAATTTTTATTGATGGGGCATGTATTAAGAGAGCTTTGTAATTCTGAACCAAGGGTCTTTGCTTGGCAGTATCAAATTCTAGCAAGTGACAAAACTTATTAAATACATATTACGTACACATACACACAAAGCCATATCGATAGCTAGGGTATGATACTGTATATGTGTATATGTGACTGTGAATGAGTGTATGATTTTAAAACCAATGATGATATTTATTCATATTTAATGGATGAATAGTCTCCACTATAAATATTTGAATTCATAGAAATAACTATTTTCCCTCAGTGTCTATAACTGCAGGGATTGGTTCGGCCCCTCTTCAGATGCCCCAATCCATGGATGCTCAAGTCCCATATATAAAATGTGCACATAATGTCTGCATTTGTAAACACTTTAAATCATTTCTAAATCACTTATAATATCTAATATTATGTAAGTGCTATGCAAATAGTTGTTCTTTTGTGTTGTTTGGGGAATAATGAAAAGAGAAAAGTCTGTACATGTTCAGTATACTCACAGTTCCTTTTTAAAAATATTTTCAATCTGTGGTTGGTTGACTCTGCTTATGTGGAGCCTATGGAAGTGGAGGGCCACTTGTCCCCCTGTGATGCTGTAGATATGTGGTCTGTGGCCGACTTTCCGCTAACTGAGCCGTGGTCAAAGTAAACTAAAAATGTGGTACCTGTTTAAGAGTTTTAATGGTCAGCCAGGAATTTCCTCTCTGGTTACCCCGCAATAAACTGAGATTTCACTCATGTGAAGTGACAGCATTGCAGGGTTTGATCCGGCTTATGAGATTTTGCCAAGCGTTTCTCTGTCCCCTGGGCTTGAGAAGAAAATACATAATTAATTTTTGCCCAGGCCTGTGGGAGTACACAGGACTTGTCATAAAACAAGCTACTGGCATTCCTAGACTTGGAGGGTATTCGTTTCACGAGGAAGACTGAGGAAGAAGCTATTAGTAAAACTATGTTGATCTTCTTTCAGGAGAGGGAAAATTGAGCCTCGGGGTGAAAAGGAGAAGGTTCAGAAAGAATAGCTGATGTGTCTGAGATAATTATGTTTACACGGGTAAGAGGTGTCAAAGTGACATTACTCATGAGACTGATTGGAACAGAATGTTGCAAATCACTTTCAAGATTTTTTTTGGACTTCCCCATATTTTTGGAGGTTGGAGTCAGGATTACTGGCTTTGGTAATTAATCCTTCCCAGCCTGCATTCTTTGCTACTGAGCATACAGTGATTCAGGGGCCCAACCTGCTAAATCAAGATAATGCTTGACCTCTGGAAGCAGAAGCCTTTTTCTCAGTTAGCCAGAGAAACTAAACCCAGGAGCACAGTTGGTAAAATCAGCAGAGTTCCTATTAGAAGAGTTTCGGAGGAAATTTAGAATGTCTATTTGATATTTGAGGGCATTTTGAGAATATCGTATAAACAGTTGTAAACCTAGAGGACAATGTTGATGGACATTGTGTGCAAGTTCAGACTATTGGGCTCTTAAAACTGTAATAGTTTCAAAAAAAACATTCATTTCAATATAAGTTAATCATAGTTTATCTGTCATGGCTGCTACGTTTGCTTGTTTATCTTGGTTTCACGTGAGCATATCCCAGCAGTGTAGAAAGACATGCCATTGGTTTGGTTTGGCCAAAGCAAAGATGTTTGTGAGATTATTTTGTCAAATAGACTATGCCAGTCCACAATTAGTTCTAAGCCTTTAGACAACAGCTCCAACTCTTCTGGGATTGTGGAGATAAAACCTTCTCTTTGCTTTTTGTCAAGAAAGGAGAGTAGGATAATTTTTTTTTCTATGAAACCCATTAAGTTTTATAAGAAGAAAAGAGAAGATTGGTCCCTTTTGAGAGTTAAGATCAAAGGGGTCATGTTCTCTAGCATCCTGGTCATGGGAGGCTGGCACAGGTAGGCGCTCTTAAGAAATATTTAAGTAAATAAATAAAATGAAATGGTGGTTTTTCCATTGTTTTCAAAAATAATTTTGTTAGTCATTCAAACAGCATGAACTTGAAAGTTTTGATACTGGAGAGAAAAACATTTTGATCAAGTTTCTAGTCATGGATTTCCTACTTCACAAATACTAAAGCCTTTTTTTTTCTTTTTCTTTTCCTTTTTTTTTTTTTTTTTTGTGTGTGTGTGTGTATAAAGGCCAGTCTGAGGTGGGATGAACCAAGATAGGGAGAAATATCTTGGGTTTTGGAAAACAAACAGCACGTTAGATATCTTCCTGTTCTCTGCTTCCCGCTCGGGCCTTACAGGGCAACCGGAGCTTCCATTCACTGTGGTCCTGTTGCTCTGTCCCATGACTGTTCTTGTATTCTATCTACCCTTCTAGATGGAGCCCTTCTTGAGAGCAATGTTTAAATGAATCAGCTGCCTTGACATCCTAGGGGGTTACTTGGTGCTTACAATATATTAGATACTCCAGGCTCATAAAGAGGGGACCGGATGCATGATTAAATTATTTTGAAAGTGTTTTGGAAACACTGTGTTCCTTCAGCTCTGGTGTGTGGTGTGTGTGCTTGTCTCACCCCAGGTGTTACCACCCTCATCCAATTGTGTTTTTGCCTTACCACATTAGCCTACATTTAATTTTGTACCAGAGACAACTTTCCATCTCATCTGCACCACACACACTCATCACAACACTTACTCATACTGTAGAGCCTGTTCTGACTTCTAGTTTATAAAAACAGAAAGAACATTCCACTGTTTTGTTTGTTTGTTTGTTTGGGTTTTGTTTTTTGTTATTCCCAGAAGCCAGGTCTCTTTCCTGTTCAGATCTTGAGACCCCCAACGTCTCAGCCAAGGCAATGTCTGGGGGGCCATCCTTAGGCATTTTTAGGACTCAGCTGATCCGCAGTTGGAAATGTAGGTATTGTTCCTTAACCTCACAGTCTTTACTCAGTGAAGCCCTCTTTGCCTGGCCGTGTCGTCCCAGAGCAACTCTGAGAAGCTTCAGCTCTGTAAACACTGGTCTTTGGAGACTGAGAAAAAGTTGAAGCTCATGCTCCTTTTATTTTTTATTTTATTTTATTTTATTTTTTTTTATTTTTATTTTTTTTATTGTTGGTCATTCAAAACATTACATCATTCTTGATATATCATGTTTCACAATTTGATTCAGAAGGGTTATGAACTTCCATTTTTACCCCGTATACAGATTGTTGAATCACATCAGTTACGTCAGTTACATTTCCATTGATTTACACATTGCCATTCTAGTGTCTGATGAATTCTGCTCTCTATCCTATCCTCTACTATCCCCCCTCCCCTCTTCTCTCTCGACCACCTCTACTGTAAACCATTTATTCCACTTGTATTATTCTTCCCTTACCCCTCACTTCCTCTTGTATGTAATTTTGTATAACCCTGAGGATCACCTTCCCTTTCCCTGCAATTTCCCTTCTCTCTCCCTTTCCCTCCCACCTCTCATCCCTATTTAATGTTAATCTTCTTCTCCTGCTCTTCGTCCCTACTCTGTCCTTAGTTACTCCCCTTATATCAAAGAAGACATTTGGCATTTATTTTTTAAGGATTGGCTAGCTTCACTTAGCATAATCTGCTCTAATGCCATCCATTTCCCTCCAAATTCTATGATTTTGTCGTTTCTTAATGCAGAGTAATACTCCATTGTGTATAAATGGAGTATTATAATCATGCTCCTTTTAATGTGAAAAGTCCTAGTTTTATATATATAGAAAAAAAAAATGTGAGACGAAGTTTCTTCCTTCCATGCCACAGCACAATGTAAACTTTAGAGGGAGGGTTTGCAAGTTGTTTAAGGTCTGAAATATTTGCTCGCTGCTTTTGGAGAACACGTGTTTGAGGCTGAGAATCTTATCAGGAGATAAGGGCAGAAAGGCTGCCATCCCACATTCCACAAACTCACTTCCAGATGGTTTGGAGACTAAGGGGTGAAAAACTCAAGCTCTTCAATCAAGCCAAGCAGCCCACACCTTTATTGGTCCATTTGTTCAGCAGCCTGTCACAGGCCCCTAACATCTCAGAATCAGCCAGGGTGGCTCTTAATTAAGTCCTCAGGACAGCATTTTGGTGGGGGCAATTCATTTACTATTGAAAACAAATCGAAAGCTCCACATTTTTTTTTAATAGTCTCTGTGTGTGTGTGTGTGTGTGTGTGTGCGCGCGCGTGCTTTAGTGGTTACTGTTATCTGGAGTTTCTAGCTTAGTCCAAATAGCAACGATGATTTTTTTTCTTTAAAGATTCATTTGATCTTTTGTTTCATTACCTTTTCTTTCTTTACATTTCATTTTCTAAATCAATCTGGCCATCTGAGATGACTGTAGAGAGATTTTCTTTTCCTTGGTACCAGGAAACAATGACAATTTCCAGAGTCTTTTTTTTGTGTGTGTGTGTGTCTGTGTGTGTGTGTATGTGTATTTTAGTTTTAAAATACCACAATTATAATTTTAACTTCTTATAAAAAAGTTAATCTTTCATGATTCTCTATCCCAGGTTAAAATTTGGTTGTAAACACTTCTGGTCAACTTAATTCTAATAAGAATTCCTTGAGAACTTATTGTGAGATGCCTTTGTATATCTTTTAGTAAGAAAGGGAAATGAAGGCCCCTGCCCTTGAGAAATTTAGTCTCACTTTCTGAGAAAATATACGCTCAAATTTTTCATTTGGAAATAATTTTTCATTTAAGGAAGAATTGCAAAGATAAAATGAAATGTTCCCACCTACACTCCACCCAACTTCCTCTAATGTTATATAACTATCATATAATTACCATACCAAAACAGATACATTAACTAGGCACAGTTCTTAAATGGCAAACTCACAGACTACTCAGTGCTATGATCTGAATGTGTATGTCTTTCCAGACTTCAGATTTTGAAACAGAACTCCTAAGGAAATAGCTCTAGGAAGTGGAGCCTTGGGGAGGTGGATTAGGTCCTTAGAAGAGCTTCCTGAATGGAATGGGGGCCCTTGTAGATGAAGCTTGAATTTGTTAGACCCCTTTGCCCTTCTGCCATCTGAGGGTAAAGGTGGTACCATGATTCCCCAGCTTCTGGAACTATAAGCAACAGATTTGCGATGTTCATGAATTGCCCAGTCTATGGCATTTTGTTATACCAGACCAAATGAACTAAGGCACCCCATTTTCCACCTATACTCTTTTTCTCTTTCCTGATCAAATCCCCACATTGCATTTAGACATCACATCTCTGTATAGCAGTTTCTTTGTCCCTTCTTGTCTTCCATGACCTTGACATGTAGGAGGACAGTGGTATGACGTTTTTGTAGAATGTCTCTCTGCACTCATCTTTTCAATGCCTACAGCAAGTCAGCTTCTTTCAGGATTCTCTTTGAAGACAATGTGAAAAGACTGAAATCTTATAGAGTAAAAGGTAAAAATGAGATCCAAAGAATGAAAAGAGGAATTGCCCTGAGACAGCTTGTTGAACTAAGACCAGGATCCAGCCCCCCTGGACTTTCAAGACAGTGTTGGAATTATGTTCCTTTCCTTTGTGGAATCCAGGGAAAACATGTTCCTAGGGGAGATTGATGGCCAGAATGGCATCAATTCGATGTCACTACGATGCCTAGAGCTTATACAACAAGCACTCAGTGACTTGAATTAAACTGTGCTTTTGAGAATCAAAATGCTGGGAATGTCTCTAGATGCTTCTCCCAAATGAGACCTAAAACTGTAACAGGTGAGAACTAAGGAAGTCTGAGCAAGATCCAGAAACAACAGCAAAGTTGCCTGGACCAAACTAAGGTGTCCAGAGAAGCTCCTCCAACAGTGGAAAATGTTGCCCAGTCTGAGGCAAATGCTTCTTCTCACCCATATTCCTATAGGAAAGGACAGATATATCCCATGATCTGATAGCACTTCCTTTCATAAAATCCTTGAGATCCAAGAGCACAGAGTGTGGGTTCTTAGTCGTGTGTCTGAAGTTCAGTCTCCCTGATTTCACAGACCATTTGCTCAGGTCCTGGTAGGACCTTGCAGAGCACTGTGATCCTCAAACCTCAGAGTTTAATATGTGGAGTGAATAATTAGGTCAACCAGTCCAACACTGCAAGTGTGGAGTTGTTGGGAATTGTGTAACCCAGAATCATATTGAGTGTTCCAGAAAGCAAGCTCATGATTCATCATTCTTGATCAGAAACTGGCCCTTGGTTCTCCAGACTGTGTCATCTTCCTGGATGCCCAGAGGCTATCTCCTGACACCCTGTATTGGCTACTCGCCAATTTGCATCAGGTGCAGCATTGGTTCACTTTGTGCTTAGGAGCAAATACAGAGGAAGCAGGAGACTTGACTGGAAATAAGATCCCCGGAAGTGATAATGGGATTTGAGAAAAGTGATGAGAAGCATCTCTGTTTTAGTTTCCCCCAGCTGTGCTCTTTTTGAGTTCAGCTAGACTGGTGGTTTACAGGTTTGAAACTAATAAGGATCTTTAGAGCTGCCCTAGCAGGGGCAGCGTTATGGAAGAGAGTCAGTAAAATCTTTTGCTGCAAAACATAAAACAAAAGTTGTAACAATGATCCAAATGATCTATTGCATTGTATTCAAAAGTGAGGATTCTGCCATCAAACAAATCTGGTTTCATATACCAGCTCAAATTGCTTACTATCTATGCTCCTGAGGCAATTTGATTAATATTCCTGAGTCTTAGTTTCCTTATTTTTAAAGCAAAAACAATAGCTATAATTTCAAGTTTATTAGTGAGGATTAAATGTTTTAGGGAATGAGAAATGCTTCTCACAGCACCTGGGGACTTAGGAGTGTGCTATCTATAAAGGCTCTTCTACCTGTAACGTTCCATTGTGGTTCTGTGAGGTGGACCTAGGAAGGTCCTACAGGAGCACTATCCCTGTGGTCACCATCTTCAGCTTTGTTGAGGTCAGGCATTGGCAGGGCAGCTTGTCAGCCCAACCCAGGAAACAGGAGAAAGTCAAGGAAGGTAGTCTAGGCTTCCCAAGGTCATCAGAGCTTGAGAGTTGGTGAGTAGATGACAAAACCTTTTCTGACCCTTACCAGGATGAGAAACTTGGAGTGTCACTGTCCTTGGTCTCCTTTTTTCTCTTGCCCCAACTGCACAGGGCTATTCTGGGTCTATGTATTTTGGGAACTGTAATGAGGTGCCTGTCATCATACCTTGCCATTTTCAGGCAGCTTTTACTGGCCGCCTGGATACTGGAACAACCTAGCAATTTAAGAGCTATAGTGGATGAGGCTGGAAATAGAGAGGCTGAGGCTGCTGCAGGCTGGACTGGGAGTGGGCAATGTGCATTCTCGCCTTCACAAAAGAGGAACGCTAATGTGGCTAGAGATCACACACATGCAAACAGCGTTCCTAAAGGACATGTGCAGCCCAGTTTCCTGGCTCTTGGACCACACCTTCTTTGGAGAACGCAGAAGAATGGGTGATGTCTTAAGCAGAAAGAACCACCTTTACCTGTTGTTGACTTGGCTAAATAATGGGCTTTCTTCATTTGCCAAGGACAGGCTCTGTCTGAGTTGCCTGACCTTGATTCATTTTTGAGCTCAAATTCTACTAACATGGGAATAAATCCTAAGAAAGTAAAGCTGTCAGTTACAGCAGCTTCTGAGGCAAAGTCCAACCTTTATAAATGCCTTCACATTCCAAATGACCAATCATTCTTTTCCTATGGCACACAACATTCTAGAATTTCAAAGCAGGTCTTCCTGGACATGATTTCTCATAGCCTGTTGTAACTGTGAAACTATGAGGTCATTTGTGGCTGCAATTATTCCTACAACTGCAGTATTCCACTCAAAAAGCACCTATTCTCTGACACTACTGCAGAATCTTTGTAAAGACCTAAATGCAGATTGATGTCTAATTCAAAGAATCCCACATTTCACCTTCTCTGATGACTGGGAGTAAAACGTTGCACGTGTTATGTTTTGCTCACGTTTCCAAATAAAAACATCGTCCGGCTTTAAACACAGGATAAAGGAAATGCTTGTCTCTAGGAGCCGACACTTCCCTGGTCATATTTCAGATACAATTAGCCTCCATTGATGGCGGTGGTTGATCTAGCAAGTGAGCAGCTAATCTTATCTGGGTTCACAAATGGCTCAGATGGTAGCTTGTGACTTTGATTACTGGAAGACTGGACCCCATCAGACAGCTCTGTTCCAAACAGTGGTCCTTTCAGCCTCCTGCTCCTGGAGATCAAAGCACTCTCCCTTCTCCCTATCTGCAGGGAAGCTCATTAGAGGGAGGCTGTCAGGGTTATAATCATGCAACAGTTTTACTTCTGGGTTATAGCGCTTTCCCCTTCTTATCAGCCTGTGAGGTCCAAAGTGAGAAGGATAAAGGAGGTACCGATGACATCTGATACGTTTAATAGGCTCAGTAGTGACTGCCTGGGCCTCAGCGCTCTGCCCTGCTGCCGCCTTGACTACTGAAGGACTCCCCACTCCAGATGGGCAGGGATTAGACTTTCTTCCTTCAAGGGTAGGAAGGTGGAGTTGGGTAGGGGGGACTCAATGGTGCCCAAACCGTTACAAAGAACTACAGAAGTACGGGCTCTACTAAAAATGGAGTTTCCAATTCCAAAGGTGATCTGTCTTTAAATTTCAATAGTTTTGTAAACTTGGAGCTTTTGCTGTGAACCTCAGGAAAAATAATGGTTTCCTCGTGGGTTTTATATGAAGATTTCAATAATTCCCATTCCCAGGAAGCCTTCTATTATAACACATAAAGAAGTCAAAAGTCAGGGTGGATAATGCTCCAGTGTACACACAGGGTCAGAATATAAAATCAGTGTTTCTCCCTCCCCAATCTGAGTTGAAACACCCCCACTGAGTTGGATCCCCTTCTTCTGTATTCCTGTAGTCCCCAGAGTTATCTGTGATACCATGCGTACCATGCCTGACTTTCTTTTGATTTGCCTTTCTTCTCCCTGGAGTTTCATGGAATATCAAAGGATGCTTCCACCTCACCCACAGTTCAAGTTAAATAAGTGGGTTTTTGCGTTCCATATACTGAAATGACTTGTAAATCACAATGAAAAGGCATTGTACTTTTTATTGTTGAACATCAGCTTTATCTGAGCTTTACAAGAACCCATATGGATGACCTAATGCTTTTATTCTGGGTGGAATGCAAGAATGTACATTTCTAACAAGTTCTCACTTGGGGAACCATTGATCTAATCTAATCTTATTATTTATAAATAAGGAAATTGAGGACTGTATTGCAGAAGTGGATTGCCCAAGGCCACACAGCCAGACAGAGATAATGTGTTCTTATTTATAAATCTTTTATCAAAGTAAGCTCTCTCTTTTTTAGGAATCTCTCTCGGTGTGTGTGTGTGTGTGTGTGTGTGTGTGTGTGTGTGTAAAATATATAGACCAACTTTACCTGTTATGGACTTATCTTATGTTGTGGGGGGGACAGGGGCGGGGCTCAATTCATGTTAATTAACTTCCTTTTAAACCTGGGTCTCTTAATTCTCAAGCTCATGGTCATTTTACAACATGCTGTTTTCAGGTTAAAAACACTTGCTGCCTCATGATGGCTCAGTTTTTCTCTGTATTTGTCCCTCCTGTTCTTTATAGATGAATTGATGTTTTATAAATGTCCAGGGGAACTCAAATCACAGAAAGACAAGAGAGTAACTCTGACTAGCTCTGGGTAGACTGGTCTCTTTGTGACATGCCTCAACTCTGACCTGGGGAAGATCTTTGCCATCACTGCTGGAAGCAGGAGAAGGTACAGCATTAATGGGAGTGGGTGCTTTGGAGCTGGATTGGCCTAAATTTATTTTCACTAACTTATATATCCTTGTGATATACAATTGCTTCAGGAACGTCACCTCTAGGAGCCTTGTTTTGCCACTCTGTAAAGTAGGAGACATATCGACTTCATAGGGTTACTTTGAGAATGAAAATAAGTCATTTGAAGTCATCCTTGCAGGGTACCTGGGAGAGGCTCCGTCCTTGGTTTTCCGGACCCTTCTCTTCTTCCCCTCTTCACTCTCTTCTTCCCTGCCCCCACTACCACCTCAAACTGACAGAACTTGAGTACAAAATGCAACTTTTGTAGAAAAAAAAAGCAACATATACTATCTTCCTCCCATGTCCTTTGATTTACTTACTCTTCTTTCTTCAAGACTAATTTAACTATGGAGTTTTATTTTAACTCCATTTAAAACTTTTAAGAAAGGAATTATTTGTAGCTAAAATGATGATCCTTTCATTAAAAATAATTTGGAAAGCATTAGTACTAATTTCAATTAAAGAGGAATTTATATCTGACACATTATCGCTTATATGATGAAAGCAACCCAGGCGCTCCTCAGCAATCAGTGACAAACTTATCAGAATATTAATCTCCTTGGTGGATTCTAAGAGAATCAATAACTAATCAGTCACTGACTGCTAATATAATTAGACTGCTAATATGATACCCTTTTGCTAAGATGGATGATAATTTAAGCTTTAACAGAATATATGTATTTAACTGACAGAAATAATGACTCAATTTTATTTATTTTGACCATAGAGTAAAAATCAGAATATTTTGATTAAATAAAGTTTTAATTAACCTTTTTGGAAAAATAGTAAAATCCATCAATTCTATCTTAAGCAATGAACACATATCTAAAATGTTTATTAATTATACAATCTTAGTAGTGGACTCTGAGAAGTGTTTTTAAGGCTCTATGTGGTCTCTTTTTAGAATACAGTTATTTTAACCATCAAAAATCTCATGGTCAATGATTTTAGTTGCAGAATTTCTGAAGAATTGGACCCATGTTTGTTGAACCAGGCCAGAAGTAGCTGTTACGGTTTGTGGTCCTGAATAAATTTGGTCAACTTCCTTGTGATCATTTTTTGTTCCCATGATGAAGTGGGGGGATTCCATTACTAGAGGAGAGCACTAACCTGCATTCTGGTTAACTTGGCTTCTACAGATGTACCCCCAGCTGCAGGGCATTTCACTGGGTTCTCCCAAGTAGGTGGCATGAGATGTTCTCAGCCCATGAGTATAACCCTGGGTGCCATCGGAGGGGGAGCCTGGCCATTCCCCTGTGAGAAGATGTTAGCCAATGGCCCACTCTGGCCCACCCTGCCCTTCATTCCTTGGGAGGAGGAGGGATTCACTCAGTGGTCAGTTGGGAGAATAAAATAGACTCAGTTGTCAGCTGCATCCTTAGATCCCCGCCTGCCTGCCCAGAGAGAACAACCCAGAGCCTAAGATTCTGCCCCTTTCGTGTCTATCCTAGTAGGCCAGCATTGCCAATTTCTGGAAGGTGAGTTTGTCTAAAAGTAGAATGAAATATCACAAACCCACTTAGTTAAAACTCTAAAAGCATAATTTCTTGGTGTCTAACAGATTGAACTTAGGATAAAAGGGTAATGTAGCTATCCCCAGTGGAGTATGTTGAAGTCTGAATTCTCAAGGCCTAGGGCAAGCGGCTCCAGATCCAGGTGTGGGCAGCTAAGTCATGTCAGGCTCAATACAGTTTTGATGGCTGAAGGACGGACCAGAAATGTGAAGGCTTCTTGTGATTCTCCCTTTTCAGATGTTGGTCTAACAAGGTAAAAATGGGTCCTGTGATCGGTTCGTACCCTGTATTCTCACCCATTCCACCAACACCTTTGCAGTAGATGCAAATCTTCCCAGCCTTTAGTTTTCTTCAGCTGAAGGCTGCCCTTGGAAAAGGGGTGAGTGTTTTTAAGTTTTATGAATGAGACAAGAAGCCTGTCTAGTTGACGTCTCAGCTTTCTGGAGAGCAGATAGAGGTGTTATAAATGGTCCAGCGAAGACACCAACCACAGTTGTCATTTGATTGTGTGCTTTTTGCTGTCTCCATAAAGAGATGTGTCTTTATGTTTCTTCCTAAAAACTTTAGCCTTTTGTACCTGGGCAATTTATGAATCATATTTTATTCTGAGATAGAAGTGGCCTATGAAAGTCCCAACTGGTGATGCTATAAACGTTTAGAAACCAGGACTAAGACACTTCCCTTCCTTTATATCCTGGTTGCTGAACAATTTCAAATCACCTCTTGAGGCAGGGGGCTTCTCTCTCATTATATAACAGTGATTTCTGTGATCGTGTGATTCTATTGGGATGGGGGGTTTCATCCAGAGAAGTAGAGTTCACAAAGCATCACTCTTTGGGTTGTGGTATACTGAGGTCTTCTCCTGTCTGGATTTTTTTGAGGCAGCCTATTCATGGCTGAGAACTGTTTGAGCTTTTAGCTGGACAGAGGAAGAAAAGGTTGTTCACCTATTGCTTTTCATTTTTTCTTCCATTCATCCATCAGATATACTTGAAATGCTTGTGCTGTATCGCTCTCTTTAGCCATGAGGGTGGGAAACAGAAGGGAAGAAGGCAGAAGTTTCAGGCAGCTCTGACCGGCAGATGAAAGACCCAGGAGACACGAAATCTCAGTGAAGTGCAACCACCTGTGGTGTGAGGGGCATGATGGAGGGTCCCAGGACCCCTGATCTAGGGGACCCATGAGGGCTTCTCAGAGGAATTGGTGTAGGAAGTGAGACCCGAAAAACCTGAGCTTGTCGTAGCCTGATGTGGCCACTTGGGATAAAACACATCCATCATCCATCAGATCAAAATGAGAGCGAAACTAGCCAGGAGCATTGATTGGAGGGTAGAAGAAAAGGAGAGGGAGTGCTGTTTGTCGGGCACCTGGTAGACCTCACCTTGCCTTGCTTTTAGAAGATTTTGCCTTTCGGGGCTTTTCTGTGTCTTGACACAGCTGCCCCTTTGTTGACATCCCAGTTGATGACTGACGCCCTGCTTGGCAATTATAGAAGTTGTTTTGATTTCTTACAACAATCTTGTAATTCAAAATTCTTAAACTTTTACACATAAAGAAGTCAAAGGTCAGGGTGGATAATGCTCCAGGGTACACACACAGGGTCAGAATATAAAATCTGTGTTTCTCAACTTCCAGATCCAGGATCTGACCAGGTGTGGTGGCAAACACCTGTGACCCCAGAGACTTGGGAGGCTAAGGCACGAGGACTGCAAGTTCAAAGTCAGCCTCAGCAATGGTGAGCAACTCGGTGAGACCCTGTCTCTAAATAAAATACAAAACAGGTTTGGGGCTGGGGCTCAGTGGCCGAGTGCCCCTGAGTGCTGCCTCTTTGAGAAGCTGAAAGCACATGGAACAAGGAAGTAAGAACCGAGAAAGGGCTAGGTGGAGCCTGAGTGGGCTTGAGTGCCTTGAGATTTTTTTTTTTATGTTCTAAGCTCCACTGGGGGCACCTGCTTGTCTTCAGATTCACCCTCCACCTCCTTGCAGCCTACCCCACCCACTTCAGTTTTCACTTTGCTATTTTCTGCGTCCCCACTGAAACATATTTTCAAGAACTGAGGTCCCTGGAAGCTACAGTCCTACACCAAGAGGAAACTTCTGTTTCTAACAAGACAAAGAGTTTTGGTCTTTCCCTCCCGGGAGACACCTTTCAGAATATTTGGGAAAGAACAGCTTTCTCCGCTCTGGCCCCTCTCCTCGCCCCTCCCCACTCTTAGCATCTTTTGGAGGAATAAAGCAGGTTAGAGATTGACAGACAAGGATGCTTCCGTGAGAGAGCTGTGGCTTCTCCTGTGTTGTTTCTTTGAATTCTAATTGAAGCTATGCTTAATTGGCCTCCTGGTTCTTAAAGGCAGAGAGGGTATTGTTTGCAGCTCATTTTCTCCATGCAGTTTTAACCAAGCATGCGTTCAAACATATCACGTAACTGAAAGACAGAATTAAGCAAGAATGGCAGAACTCTGGCAGCAAGGAGCCCTTTGCTGGTGTTTTTCATTGCAAAGCATATAGGATTACCTTATTGTTCCAGATATTAGCTTTCCATACCCGGCATACACATATTTAAACAGCAGAACAAATGTGCTACATTACAAAGCACCTATATGACACCAAGGCCCAGAAAGTCTGTGTGGTGCCAAGGCCTGGAGACACCCTTCCAAGTTTCCTTCCCTGCTTCGAGGCATATTGTCTGGTGCTTGGGGTGGGCCAGTGAGCCTGGATTTAATAGCAAACAGTCACAAGCTTTCTCAGATCCCGTGTGCAACACAGCTTTCATTTGAACGTGGCATCTGCCTGCAAAGGAACAAGCCCAGCTCCGCCAGTGCAGCCTGTCATGCCAAAACCCAGACAAACTGCCTTCAAGGTTTGCTGCAGACAACAGGGCTCAGGCTCCAGACTTCCCGGGCTTGTTCTGGAGAATATTATCAACTTCGTGGTTCAGGGTTAAAGTTTAGGGTTGGGGTATTGTTAGTGTTTTCATCACTTGCAGAAATGTACAGTCTGACAATCACCATGCCTGCAGATCAAAGGCCCGGGGAGGTGTTATCTACTGCTGGCCGTGCTGTGATTCTAAGCACATTTCTGGTGGGCTGACCCCAAGGTGAGCCGGGGTGGGAAAGAGTACTCCTATAGAAGGCCGCCTGGGTGTGGGCTCACAGGGGATGCTGTTCCAAAAGCCAAGTTTTTGTCCCTTTCTTTTGGATGGCATCACTAAGCCTGGCCTTTAAAGAAAAGAAAAAAAAGTGGAATTTAATTGGCAGATTGGGGAGGACTATGTCAACTTGTAGGGAGATGAATTAGTGGCCGTGAGTTTCTCTCTGGATGACCTTCCTTGTTCTGCTACTGGTCTGCTTTCTGATGTGGGGTTAGACCCATACCATGACCCCTTTGATCGAGTTTTTCATTGCAAAGCATGAAGGTCAGGGTGGGTAATGCTCCAGTGTACACACACAGGGTCAGAATATAAAAATCAGTGTTTCTCAACTTCCAGATCCAGGGTCTGACCAGGTGTGGTGGCAAACACCTGTGATCCCAGAGACTTGAGAGGCTGAGGCAGGAGAACCACAAGTTCAAAGCCAGCCTTGGACACTGACCCCCTCAACCAGTTCCTGCACTGAGCACGGTGCCTACCATGAGTGCTTTGCTCTTTTTTCACAGGGAAAACTGAGCCTTTTCTCCAAGGCTCAGGTCACATAGTGCCTCCTTTCTTATGTGGTAAGCATTTTCTATTCCCTTAGAAGAATAATCTGTCCCCTTCTCTGTACTCCGTTTTTAGAACATTTCTTTTTTTCTAGTGGTTGCCATTGTTGTTGGTGGTGGTTTTCTTTTTTTATTGTTTGTTTTGGGGCATTGAACCCAGGAGCAATGTAGCACTGAGCCACATCCCTAGACCCCTTTTACATTGTGAGACAGCGTCTCCCTAAGTTGCTGAGGATCTCACTAAGTTTCTATGAATGGCCTCAAATGTGTGATCCTCTTTGCCTCTGTCTCCCCACATGCTGGGATTACAGGTGTGTGCTACCACACCTGGTCTATTTGGGAACAGTTCTGCTGAAATGTTGACCACCAGACATTGTCTGTCTGTCTGTCACTGCAAGATATGGGCACCTGAAAGGTGGCCTATGCACTCTGTCTTCCTGAACCCACAATTGCACCTGTTTGGCAAAGTTGAAGAGCTGTTAGGTGGGAGGACTTATGCATGTGAGAACAGGTGGGGGCAGGAGGAGAGTCTCACATCTCCCAAGGAAAAGCCTGTACTTTGGATGCAGGTAACACATCTCTGGGTGCTCTGATTCTTCCTGCCTTCGCATCACGTCTACAGTCACTGGAGGGGAATATCTTATTCTCTCCAGTTATGAACTTCCCTCCCTCTCATGGCCCCATGGCCTCCATTCAGTACTCCAGGTTCAAACCCTGTGATCTCAACTTTTCATGAAACATGAAGTTTCCTTGTAGGCAATGCTCTATTCCCTCACAGGTGACAATAATTGCAGGCACCCTCTGATGTTCTCTGAGGGCCCTCTCTCTCCTCTCTGCGCTAGGTACAGTTATTGTATTGTGTTATCTCAGATCCATGCCACTCTGCCTGGCCCTTGCTCTGCGCCTTGGCATTTGTACTTCCTAGACTAAGAAGTCTGAGCGTGAGCTTGAGCTAGTCCTCTAGTGATAATGACAGCCTCTCCCCTCTGTACTACTTGCTGTGCCAACTAACAGGAGAGGCTGCCTGTGTCCTGGGGGCTCCAGCCCAGGGAAGCCAGTAATCAACAGATTTCTACCAATGGGAGACAGAGGATAGGAGAAAACCGGTGGAAAAATTTGTCTTCTTTTCCTGATCCCATCCATGATTCCATATTTTCACTCAAAGATGATTTCAGAAAAAGAGCAACCATTCCTATCTGACATGAAGCTATGGCCTCCTTGATAAGAATCCCACCTACCTTTGCATTTGTTTCTCCTCTGCCTCCAGCTTAGCTCTTCCCTGGGTCTTTGTAGTTGCTTTAGCTTCAGTCTGTTTTTGAGGGAACCAGGACTCAGACACCTCCTTTTCTAGCTTGTGTCCCTCTGATATTGTGCACATCTCCTTCAGATCTGTATTTATCAATATCCATATCAATATCCATATTGATAAATATCTATCAATGTGTCTCTTTTTCCTTTTGGATAACATACAACTTGAAAGCAGAGATCGCATTGTACTTATTTTTGCATCTCTGGCACCTAGCACAGTGCCTGGAATAAATAAGAAATATGAAAATCAGTAAATATTTGACAGGTGGCAGAATGTAAAAATAAAATAGCTAGATTTTCTGATCAGGGAGTTTCCAACAAATTAAAAAAAGAAAAAAAAATTCAATAATTAGCTGTTTCAATGTGTGGTCTGTTTTGGCTTTACTTAAGTTGAGTCAGGGATGATGCTAGAAATTGCATCACACTGCAGGATTATGTCTACTAACCGATAATTATGATGATAATTGCTACAATATGCTGGGCATTGATGTTACCATGCCATAGCTGCTATTCCACATACCTAATCTCCTTACTGCAGCAAATGTCTGAGGTTGTTATTATGCACTTTGGACTTTTTGGAAATGGAGTTTGGACAATGGCCTTGACTGAAGACATTCTTGAGAGTGTGCTAAAGATTGTTTTAATTATAGTCTTTAAAAGGAGATTTTCTTTAGTTGTTTGCACTGCATTCTACCAAGGGCAGAATGCTTTAAAAATAAAAGACTCTTTTCAGCCTTAATTAACACAAATGTGACTTTGTACTCCCCCTTTTGCCCATGCGCATGCACAGGTTATACTGTGACCAGAGCACCAGATCATGGTAAGAGCCACTTGAGTCAGGCTGCTTCTTCCAGGTTCCGCTGAGGCTGGCTGGATGGAACAGGGATTTATAACCAGGGAATGGTGAGAAATTATGGTATTCCAAGTTTACCCCATTTTATAAACCTTCTGAAATCATGAAAATATTTTTCATGTGCATTTCCAAGGTGCAATTTTCTACAGTGAGGTGTATACATCTCAAATGAGTTAAGAATTTCTCATTCTAAATCTACATGAGCCTCCAGCTTGGTGGTAGGCTGTGAAGAGTGGGGACAGTTCTCTCAACCTGAGTTGAGTTCTGAATGACCAAGCCCTGTAGCACCTGAGTCGAAGCTGGGAAACTCAAGGAGTTCACAGCATTTCCTTGCTCTCCCCAAAGCTGTGCGTACCTCTGGGACTTAACCTTTACTTTCTTCTTGTCCTCCCCCGACTGTGGCTCTGTTGTCAGGATTTCATATTATGATGTAATCCAGCACAACTTGTCCAAAACAATATTAGATTTATTCCATTTGTTAAAAGGAAGATATCACTAGTATGTGGCCCTTTTGGCAAAATCTCAAGTCTGAGTTCTAGGCATGGGTTCAATCACCTGTTGCTAAGAGACTGCAAAAAATATTATCTGTTTTTAAATGTTTCCTTTTAATTGAATAAACTGTTGCTTTGAAATTTCAGTGCAAAGGTTAAATAGGTCTTTGAAATCATATATATGTAATTTTTAAAAAAATTTCAAGAGAGATTTCTGAGCATTTTAAAAGGAGCAGCTGCTGTCATTAGAGTTCCTTGTAGGGCTTTAAAACTGGAAAGAATGGAGATTAATGGAAATAGATGAAAGACTGAAATAAATCACTACAGGTTAAAAGTGCTGATTCCATCATTGATTCTGCAGTAGTGGCATGAAGGAAAACACAGATAGAGAACCACAATCCTGATTAGCAAGCTTGGTTGTCAGATTCAGAATTTTTTGGATTTCACAATGGAAGCACAGAGAATATACCTGCATAAGGGTCTGAGTAAGAGCCTCATAATCAAAGATATTGATACTTGTGACAAAGTATTTTAGTATTTACATTAAGATTTTATATCAATTCAGACCCAACTCTGTAGCCAAATGAGTTTGCTCAAACTTATGAAGATGCCTGGACCTTGATACCATTTATGCTATTTTGATATTGAAAAGAAGCAATTGTGGACCAATAAAATGAAGGACAACCTCAGAGTATCCATGATTCAGTGTAACTTCAGGAACAAGGAAGGTCCTAACAGCCTGGGTAGAAGCAACTTTGGGATCCTCGAGTCTAAGTGGGTTGAGAAAACTTGAAGGAAACATTGAATTCTTGTCCAAAGTGCAAATATAATATAGTTAGGAGTGTGAAGCAGGTCTCAGACTATGGGCCACCTTCAGAAGGATTAATGATAACTGAGAGACAGTGAAGCTGCCCTAGACATCTCCCATATCCAAACTCTTCCCTTATTCTTCAATGTCATCCAACTAGTTCAGCCCAGATCGCTTGAAACCTGGTTTCTGGGCTGTCCTCCCTGCTTTCTTCCAGTCTTGTTACCCCAAATCTTTTGTAACTACTTTCATTGTGACCATTACAGAAAAAGAACCTCAGCAATCAAGAGAAAATGTTTCACGAGTTCCCTCCACCCACAGGGTCAGTTATGGAATAATGGGGCTGTGCTCTGTGGATCCACACTCCCATTTTAGGCCATAGTAAAGCAGTCCTTCCTGATCATGCTGACCAGGGTCTCCCGCCCTCTTCATGCTAGCTATTTATTTATTTATGGTCCAGGGATTGAACCCAGAGGGGCTTAACCACTGAGCCACATCCCCAGCCCACGTTTTTTATTTATGAGATAGGGTTTGGCTAAGTTTTTAGGGCCTCACTGACTTTGAACTTGTGACATTTCTGCCTTAGCCTCCTGAGCCGCTGAGATTACAGGCATGTGCCACTGCATCTGGCTCTTCATGCTTCTTCACAAGGCTGGGCCAGTTCCCTTGGGTTCTGCATGAATTGATATCAGACCCCAGGGTAGAAGAAAAATTGCCTGTTTGTGGACTTTCCTCTCTCATCTGATCATGAACTTCTTGATGTCAAAGTCCATTTCTCTTCTATTGTATTGCCTCTCAGAGATTAGCAAAGTACTTGGCAGTTTATGCTCATTTTTGTAGAGTCTAGGCAGTCAGAGAACATGAAGGAGCATCACTTGGAAGTGTTACTGAGGGTCTCCAGCCCTAACTGCAGTCCTAGTCAGACTTCCAGGAGATGCAAACAAGGTGAGCATTCTATCTTGGATATTTTAGATGTGCTATAATGTAGTAAAGGTAGAGTCTCTAAATTCTTCTGACTCCAAGAATATGAACCGTCATTTCCTGACTCTAAGGACCTCTCAAAGGGAAAGAGAGTTGGTTTAGTCAAATGAAAGGGATTTCCTTATGATGAGTTTGGGTGAGTAGTGTGATGGCTTTAGGAGAACACTTTTTTTCTTTTTCTTTCTTTTTCTTTTTCTTTTGGATTGAACTCAGGGCCTTGTGCATACTGGGCCAGCACTCTACTAACTGAGCTATATCCCCAGTTCTAAGAGAACACTTTTGATCTTAGGGCCTGTGTCTATAAGAATAAAATGTGGAATGACCACAGAAAGATATGGAAAATTGGCTTTCTTTGGTCTTAAAATGTGACTACTTTCGGTTGCATTCACCCCTATATTGAATAGCTAGACTTCCTTATATTGAAGTTATTTTGTTATGAAGACCTAGGGATCTTAAGCAGAACACACATGTTTTCATTAGCCCTTTCATCACTGTGACCTGAGGCCTGACAAAAACATATTAATTACAATTTCAAAAATTCAGTCCATGATTGGCCAAATCCATACCTCTGGGCCCAAGGTGAGACAGAACATCACAACAGAAGGGCTTGGAGGATAGCAATGCACTTCATGACAACCTGGAAAAGAGAGAGTTCTGCTCACCTTGGGCAAAATATAAACCCCAAAGCATTCCACCAGTGACCCAATTCCTCTAGCCACACCCTACCTTCATACAGTTAAGCCAAGTTAATCCATATTGCAGGGTACTGACATCTCTTCGTCTCAGGGGTTTCTCCAGCAGCTTCAGCTTTATTCTTACATTTTCATGCAACACTCTTGCAAGGACTCTAACCCTAATATGTTACAGGTTCCTTTCAGTGCACTGAGACCTGGGGGCACTAGGACACTGAAGGCAGTGATGGCTAGCAGCCTGGTTTTATAGGCAAGACTTTACACCTGGCCTTGAGTATAAGTCTTTGTGAGGAAGCCTCTGATTCTTTTGGAGTCTTTTGGATTTTCCTTTTTCTGATCAGAAAAATTAAAACCTTTGAAAAATCTGTTAGGAACATGGAATACTCCTAGGCATTTTGAGGATACATAAAGAAACATCATTTCTTCTTGGATTTCTGAAGACAGTCTAACGCACATACTTATAAGTACTGATATGATTGACAACTCAGATGGTGAATAGTTTCTGAGCAAATGCTGAACAAGTCTCCTCTTCCCAACTTATTCCAGACATGTCCACTCAGGCCTACTGTATAAGTTACAAAGGGTTCTCCTGGTAGTAAGTGTGTGAGCAGCAATGGCTTACACCCAAAGGAGTTCACGTTTCTAATACATCTAGAAGGCTTTGGTAGGCCTTTATCTTGATTCAGTGCTTTGGATAGGTAAAGGCCAACTTCTTTATGATTCTCTTGTCCTACAGAGACAGAGTTAGGTTCTTGATTTTAAAAGAGCTCAAGAAAGAGCCTACATTATTTTGATGACAGTCCTTTGGGATGAAGTAACAACTTAAATGGAGAAGGGCAAAATAAATCCCTCCCAGGATGACTTCATTTGCCACCTGCTGTTGGCTGTCAGCCCTCACTGAAGTGCTCCTGTCCTGGTTTCCATGTAAGTCTGCTTCATATGTTACCTTTGGGTTCAAATCTGAAAAGGGATTACAGAGGAAAGGACATGTGACCACAAAACCTTTGGAAAACAGAGACGTCCTCTTTGGGCCCATTGAGTGAAGCGGAGTTATATTGGAAATCTTTCAGGAAAGGCTTGGAGCTGAGGAAAGCTGATTGTCATCACCTCAATCAACCACACTTGTCACTTGGGGACACCACAGGGACATAACTGAATTGAACACATTTGGAGATCTATTATCAAAGAATATGGGTGGGGCGGGTGTTGTAACCCAATGTAAATAGGTGCCACATCTTTGTGGGCCCTAAATCGTTTGGTCTGAGTCCTAGTAGATACTTCAAAGGATTATGATAACTTGCCTGAATGTTTTTCTCTCTTAATACACTAATAGGTCCTAAAGGGAAGGGACTGTGTCCTATTTTCCATCCAACTGTAGGATTGACTATAGGGATTAAAACAAATGTTGCTTAACATTCTATTGAGGTGCTTAAATAAAGTGCCTTGGACAGAACATGTTGATTCTAGAATTACATTATTCAAATATCATGGTTTAGAGGGCTGAGTAAACACATTTGGTTTGCAGTGGAAATAAGCAGATATAGAAGGCTTCACAGAAGATGTAGTGTTAAAGTCCATTTTGAAGAATATCTAGGATCTACTTCTGATTTAGTTTTATAACACTTATAGTGCCTAGAGTAAGATTTTTCAATAATAAGTTTTCTATAATGTTTATTGAACTGCACTGAATTTGAGTAGAGGGTAAACCTAGGCCAGGACCTTCACAAATAAAAGTTCATGTGCAGGAAATACAAACAGTCCTTCTGCTTTACCCTCTCCTCCTGTAATTCTGAGGTCATGAGTGTCATTGGGTGTTCAACCTCCAGGGACTCCAGGCTTTGGGTCTTAGTAGAACATATTGTGGATTCTTCAGGCTGAAAACAGGGCTGTTTTCCACCTGCATGCTCCCAAGGATCTGGTGTTCATCTAATAGCAATTTGAAGCACACAGATGACAGATTTGGCAAATATAAGAGCAGTTACTTTTGGACAAACTGAGTTGAACCACAGTCCTCTGCTAAGAATGCCTGATGTCCAGAGGATGAATGGTCCCTGATCTTTGAGAGGATCCTCTGCTCTCAGCAGGTGATGCCATGCTGGCCTGTTTTATCTTCTAGAGGTCACGTCAGCAACACTGGATTTACTGGGACATCGACAAAGGTTCAGTTGGAGCTGTAGGCCACATGGAACCAAAGAGCAAAGAAACTCTTATGGGTTACTTTGTGTTACATGAAGCTTGGTCCAGAACAACTGAGGCTTTCAATTCTTGAAAAGCAAAAATGAAACAAAACAATCCCTTGGAATGAAACTGCTTTTCAAAACTTTCATCAGGACTAAAATTGCTGATGCATTTCCATCAGAGATATTCCTTTTCCTTGAACAGGGATGGCAAGAATGGAGAATTAAAGAAAAATAAAGTTGGAGAAAATTGGAGGTTAACCCAGAAGAGTCTGGGTAACCCTCACCTCAAGCCAAAGAATCTTGGTCCTGTCCAAATGAGGTGTCTTGGCTGTGCTTGCCAGTCAGGACTCAAATTGCAAGTGGGGCCCACTCATATGCTGAATCTGATCATTTAGAAATCTGTTCCTATAAAATATTATTACTGCATTTATTCAATATGGTTTTCTAAGACTATGTGCCAAACACTGCATTCCACATAAAATTTTCTTTGCTTTTGAAGCAAAGAGTTTTTAGTAATTTTTACGTGAATGTGTCCTGGCACCATAAGTCTGTCACTTCCTGCAATAGCATATTATACAATAGAGAGCATGGTATGAGTTAAAAATTGTATCTGTCCGTTGATAAGAATGATGTGAAGTAATAGTGTCATAAACCATTAGGCCATTAATTTTCCCTTGAGTGAAATAAGCCAGGAGGGAGACAGCCCAGGGAGAGTGTGATAGATACATGCTATCATCAGTGTTCTGAGTCCCTTTCATCTTTTTGCTCCATTATCCTTAGCACATGGCATCCATCCTCAAGATCACAAGATGGCAGTTGGAAGACCTGCAGTCACAGCCATGTAGCAGGGAGAAAAAAAAAAGAAAGAGCAAATGAACAAAATGGTCCTCCTCTCACCTACGTCTGACCCCTTGAAGAGTCAAGTCCTGCAAGTTTTGTACAATTTCTACCCTGCAATGTCTCCCTGCACACCCCTGACCACTCCTAGGTGCCAGCCCCCCAGGGAAACACCCCGCAGACCTTGCATTGTGGCTCAGAAAAATATGGAAGTTTTGCCTCTGAGAGAGAAAGGGGAGATGGACATTGGGAGTGTAGTTAGCAGTTCCCCGACACCAGGCTAGATGGGAGGGATGCACATGGACTTGGCTTCAGAACGATGCCAGCATTTACTTAACCATTATGTGGAACCACTTCACCCATCTAGGATGGTGCCCTGAACACTTATTTTCTTGTTTTCTCAAAAGTAAAATTAGAGCTTGTGGTGAGGATTATCTTCAAGATGCACTAAATGAGTTCTATCACGGTTTAATGTGGTGTTTCCTAGCAACTTCTGTTTCCGTGTTTTGCATTTTTTCCCTTTTTTATTGTATTAACAAAATATTTTGAAGATATCAATGAATATAAAAATCAGAGACATTTGACATTCAAATGTCAAAATCTGTATGTCCACCAACTTTAAGGTGTAGAAGTTATTAAGGAAAGAAAAAAAATATTTGTATCAGGTGGGGACAATGAAAGGACACAGGGACAGAGAGGAAGATACTTAATCCCACTGTCTCTTTTCCTGACACAAACACCCAGGGTCTGTCTCAACCAGGAAAATGAACATGCATCATGCTTCCTTCAAGGGCGGGTTTCTCAATCAACCAGAGTCCATTCCTTGTGTACTTTACCAGCGCTTCTCCTTCAGTCAAGGTACAAGTGTCACTGTAACACTTCCCATTATGGCCTTGCCCAGTCTTCTTATTCCCTTAGTGCTTATTTTCATCTAATGCAGTAGTTTACTTTTGTACTTTATCTATATTCCATTTCCTTCTACTAGAACATTAGCCCTTTCCTAACAGCAATTTTAATTTTTATTCAATATAATATAAACAGAACCTAGACACCTGTAATAGATGCTCAATAAACATCTAACATTCAACTCTTCTTGTACTCACTGTGCCTCTTTCCTGCTTTTTGTTTCCTCACCATATAGTTTATATATTTATAAATTATAATTTATATATATAATTTATACATATACATATAAATCATCCATGTTCTGAGTCCCTTTCATCTTGTATACAAGTATACACACATATATACATACATATATACTCGGGATAATTAGCTAAAAAGTAACATATATTAAAATATCATCTCCTTGAAGGCAAAGATGCTGCCCGTTTTGATTACTGCTCTTTTCCCAGCACCTGTAACAGAGCCTGGCATATAGTGAGCACTTAGTACAGATTTGTCGATTCGTCCCAATCTCCGCATCCATGCAGTGCTGGCTCACTGGAGACATCTGGTCAGGAAATGTGGGATCAACAAAGCCACCACGAGTTGCATCCTGAGGATATGGCCCTTGCATTGGCATGTGGGACAGGAACAGGAAGGGCTGGTGGCAGGCTGACTGGAATTTACAGTTTTCACACATCCCATAAGTTTACAAACAACAACAAAAAGAATGAATTGTCACTTCAGGAGAACAAAGATTAAATACCTCTATGACTGATAGAATATTGTCATTTCTCAAGAGCTATGTGATCAATGTGCAGATTATGGGCATTCAATTAATGTGCATTAATAGTAAGAGAAGTATTAATTTTCACTTGCCCCTTTTAAATAAACAATCAATTTCTTGCAGGTGGGAATTATATCATATCCTTTTGTTTCACTTAAACACTAACCTGAAACACTACGTACTGGACATCTGGTGAAGGACTTACTGAAGGATGTTCACAGGTTTGGTAGAAGTTCATGTCTAGCCAGAGAAATTTTTAAATTTAATTTAATTTTATTTACTTATTTATTTGGTACCGGGGATTGAACTCAGGGGCACACGACCATTGAGTCTCATGGAGTTGTTTAGCACCTTGCCGTTGCTGAGGGTGGCTTTGAACTCTCAATCCTCCTACCTCCACTTCTGAGCCACTGGGATTACAGATGTGTGCCATCGCACCAGGCACCAGAGAAATTTAGAAATCTAAACTGCAATAGGTATTAACCTAATATCATGAAACAGAGAGTGAAATACATTTTGAACAATTGAATGCATCAAGCAAATCTCACCATGAGTCCTGCTTTGAGGATTCATTTGGTACTCATTTTTATATTTTACATTTTATGCAGGGCTGGGATTGAACCCAGGGCCTCAGGAATGCGAGGCAGTTGCTCTATCACGGAGCTACACCCCCTACCCTCCATGTAGTACTTGATAATGAATCTCAAACTGGAGACAACAGGAGAAAATGTGTTAGCCCAGTGGCACCCAGGAACAATCACTCCCAGTCCAGTGCTAACAGATTTCAGGATAAAGAAGGAGTATACTTCTCCAAAGTCCACTAGAGGAAACAGTGTCTTTGCATTTGTGCAAGTTGAAATAAGAAACATGGGCATCTCAGCAGCTGTTCCTTGACTCCTGTTCTGTGAATTAAGATGGTGTAAATAGGCAGAGAAGGATGACATCTCTGAGCTGGAGCATTGCCATCCAAGGCTTGTGCATGAACCTGTGGCCTCCAAGCAGCAGAGAGAGCAAGCTCGATGCTTGACCCCATTGGCTTTGCACAAGGTTTGACTCCTGGGTTCCCATTTGTTAAATTCACCTTTTTCATTTCATGCAACTTACTTTTATCACAGCCTCGTCCTTTCTAAGCCAGCATTTATTTTGAAACGTCCATCTTTCCCTATGCATGGCTTTTTAAACTCCTGATCATATTTGTTTATTTTAATTGAACAAATATGCCCTGTGTCTAGGGTACAAGTGACGGATCATAATTAAATGCATGCTAGCTTGGCTCCTAGTTTCCGAGGACGGGGTTTTTCTGGTTCTGGTTGGGCATGTGGAGGGGGAGATAACTTTAAAGCTTGATTAAAGCAAGTTTCTCTAATGTCAAGGCTCCCTCTGAAGAAAGACGCATAATCCTGGAGGAACAATGGATGCTCGCTCCAGTTTAGAAAGTTAGAACAGAAGTTTAAAAAAACAACCCTTGGTCCAATTTTCAACAGGATTGTATAATGTTCAAAAAATGAAGAAAATCCCCCCCACTTGTAACCACAGGAAGCCAAACATTAAAGTCAGAGAAAAGAAAGCCCCGAATCCCACCCCCAGAATCAGCCGCACCGTGTCAGTTTCCTTTAGTGCCTGCTGATTTTAGATTTTCATTTTCTGTGCATTAAAAAGCAAAAAGGAGACTTAAAAATATTCGTTAGCGGTTTCTGTCTAAATATCATCATCTAATTATTTTTGCAGTGAACATTTGAAATGGCAGAAGCAATTCTGCCAAGAGCCTTCTCTCTCTGGATTCCAGGAGATGTTTCACAATAATTAGAAACCCCAATGGGTCTTTTAAGAACCTTAAAGTGTTCCATATGCAGACTTCCACATGAAGTGATACAATGTGTAGTTCTTCGTTTTCCACAATAGGGCCTGACAGGTCTTAATGTATATTATTACATTAAATGAGATGCACATTAGTTGGTCGGACTGTTGGATAAATGGCCCCATTTCTTTGAGAAATACAAACCAAGCTGGTTACCCCATTATTTGCCCCTACTCCCACTGCACACACACGCACACACAAACACACAGAGTACTGTTAATCATTGTGCAAAATACTCAAGCACCAACTGGCTTCTTGGACCCTGTTCTTGAATGTGAAGTGCTGGATTCATTGATTTTACTGGAGTTGTAAGGTAAATTAACACCTCAGTCAGGAAATATATGGGCTAAGGCAGAGATCAGTTGAGGGCCAGCTCTTATTCTCTTTTCCATTGAACTAATAGAGAATTTTCATTTGTTCTTTGGGCAGAATAAAGTTCGGTAGTTACAAAAGGCTGAAGGGTCAAGGTGTCTTCTACTTCAAACACTCAGCTTGACCAGATCTTACCATTCCTTTATTCATCGCAGCTGTGGTACTCTGAGCTAAGATCACAGAACACAAGTTATATGCAGGAAATATTGAAAATTTTGTCAGGACTCTTAATTTACCATGCTTTGCTAAAAAAAAAAAGAAAAAGAAAAAGAAAAAAGGAAAAGAAAAAGCATTGATTATCAAGATTATCAACCCTCTCCTGACTGAGGAAAGTGAAACTAGTGCACTCTGTTGATAGCAACATGTCACTTTGTTGTGCAAAGTTTGTACATGGTCCATTGGGTGGGTAATGGGAGAATGCTTTGGTCCCTTTAGTTGATGACAGTTGAGGAGGCTTTGATTCTTGATGCTTTGTGCATCCTAATGAGGCCTCACTGTGTAACTTCCCCAGACCTAAAGTGAGCATTAAAAAAAAAAAAAGTTCTTTGTTTTCAAGATTTATGGTTTTACTAGACTAGATGGTCTCTCTCTCTCTCTCTCTCTCTCTCTCTCTCTCTCTCTCTCTCTCTCTTTCTGTTTCTCTCTCTCTCACACACACACAAGAAAAACTGAAATTAAAAAATAATTTAGGACGGGCCCAGTGACCCACGCTTGTAATCCCAGTGGTTTGGGAGGCAGAGGCAGGGGGATCGTGAGTTCAAAGCCAGCCGCAGCAATTTAGAGAGGTACTAAGCAACTCAGTGAGACCCTGTCTCTAATAAAATACAAAATAGGGCTGGGGATGTGGCTAAGTGGTCAAGTGCCCCTGAGTTCAATCCCTGGTACCCCCAAAATAAATAAATGAATAAATAAATAATTTTAAAAGTCTTTTCAATATTTTTACTTCCCACCTTTGTTTTTGATATGTCCCAGTTTACCAATAAACATACCAGTGGAATGGCTAGTGTATGCCATTTGAAGTTACTGGGGAAAGGAGGAGAGTGAAATATAAACAAAGATTAGCTAAACATTCTCATAATTATGTATTGATTTAAACATTTCCTGACACACTCAAGGTTTTCAGAAGGAAGGAGACTCCATCCAGCATTTGATATGTGATTATTTGTACTTCTTCTTTCTCTCTGCAAATGTTGAAAGTGCTTATATGCTACCCTCCATGATATAAAGAAATCAGTGAGTGGACTGTTTTGTAAGGATGCATAAATGTCCTTAGATATCTGATAGTAAGTACATACCAAATGGAGAAATTCAAATAAAAATGCAAATGGACAATTGGTTTACTACTTTCAGGGATCAGAGACAACCAACAGTGGAAGTATAAGAAATTACCTCTTACTAGCTCCTTTGGTCTTAGATTTAAAATATCATCTTGTGACAGTCCTCCTCCACCAAAAGTCATTAATTGAAAATCCTTTGTCATATCACTTGCCCTTTCTCATCCCTATAGCATAGAAGTTACAATCTGCAATTCAAGATGATTTGAATAAAGAGTAAAGCAAGTCAATTACCGCATGATCTCATGAATATGTAAAATCTAAATAAAATTGAACTCAGAAAACTAGAATAGTGGTTACTGGGGATGGAGGTTGAGGGGAAGGGGAAATATTGGTAAAAGAATACCAACGTCTAGTTATAACATGAATACATACAGGGATCGTACAGCATGGGGAATAGAGTTGACAATGCTGGATTGTGTACCTGAAAACTTCTTAAATATTGTCACTGCAAAAACAAAGACAAATCAAGAAAAATGTAACTAGTTGAGGGGATCAATGTGTTAATTGTGAAACAGCATAAAAGGGTTTCAGGAGGAAAAAGAAAGAATCACACTCGTGGTTACTTACTCAATCAAGAGAACAAAATAAAGTTTTGGAACAGGTATTTGAGAGACATAGGCAAACATAGGCCGTGAGATTTGGAAGGACAGAGGAGGGGCTCTGGGTCTCTGATTACAGGAAAGGATCCACAGACTCCTGATAGGGGCACAGTGAAGAGAGTGATGATGTCTAGGAAGTGTGTTTATGGGGCTAAGGAGCATTTCCCCAAAGAGGAATCGATAAACACTCAGACACTCACACAAGAGGTGCTTATCTGACGTCCCCCTCTAATACACACCACAAATAATAGATTGTTGAGAATTTTCTGATTGTAATTTTGCACTACAGCTGCTGACATTTAGCATATTTTCAGGGTGGCCAAATTGCATAACCCGTAGCAATTCCCACTTGGGTATTTGGAGATCTGTAGATCAGTGGTGACAAGATAATCAGTTGCAGTGGCCAGGGAAGGGAGTCCTTGTGACTGGCATAAAGAAAGAGAAAATGCAGCATCCAGATCAGAGGCTACTGTGAGTCCTCATGGTGCAGTCGGTGTGGAGAGTGGTAAAGGCAGGAAGAAAAGGATTTTGTGATAGCCTAGTGAGGTCATTAGTGATTGTAATGTTCAGATAAAAATATATCCTGTCACAAAGGCATTGACATGACTCTCCTATAGCATGTACCAATGGGAGGGAGGAACTGTGAGAGTCCAGTTCATCCCAACTGGGAACTGTAGATTCTAGCACACACGCCACTTGTGCACCTGCCCTGACTCAGGGCTGGTCTAAGTATGGACTGGCACTATGGACTGGCGTCAGACAGCAAACTGTTACTGGCTTGCAGTGGCAAAGTACAGAAATTGAGAGTCAAGTCTGGATTTTAAAACTTCAATGAAAATTTAACAGAATAATTTTATTTGTTATTTTTAGATATACATGATAGAGTGTATTTGGACATACTATACATACATGGAGTATAACTTATTCTAATTAGGATCCCATTTCTGTGGTTGTACATGATATGGAGTTTCATATATGTACATAGGAAAGTTGTTATATCCAGCTCCTTCTATTGTCTTTCCTATTTCCATCCTCTTTCTCTCCCCTTCATTCTGCTAATCCAGTGAATTTCTATCCACTTCACCATTGTGTGATTGTGTGTTAGAACTCACGTATTAGAGAGGACATTTGGCCTTTGGTTTTGGGGTCTTGACTTATTTCACTTAGCATGATAATCTCCAGCTCCATCTATTTACCAGCAAATACCAAAATTTTATTCTTCTTTATGGCTGAGTAATATTACTTTTATGTTTGCGAATCTAATTTTTAAAAAAATGGGTCATATTTTACATCTTTGTTTTATTTTCGGAGTCATATATTTACATTGCATTTTATGAAAATTTGATTTAGAGATGAATTAGTAATTTAAACAAAACAAATAAACAAAACTGGTCCTCTGTCCCAGTTTGAGAAGTACAGACCTAATTGAAATTTTGCAGTAATCCTTGAAATGGACTAAAGCTTCTGCTAACATTTGGGCTGATTTTCCATGTTTTAATCTCAGAGCTCTAGCTTCCTTGATAGCTGAATGTTTAAAACAACTTACCATAAGGTGTTCCCTTTGGAGCATTAATTCCTGAAAAATGTTATGCAAAAATAATCAAGGTCAAATATGTTTTGGGAAAGAGTGCACCTACTGAGCTCACTTTAGAAATGCACATAGATTCGGCATAATACAGATTCTAAAAAAATATGTGCAATAAGCAGATTTGTGTGAATTTAACAAAGAATCCTAAATTCATTTGATCACAGAGCTCCTTGTATCCCATAATATGTCTGAAACTTATTTACCTGTGAAACTAGTGTTTCCTGGAACATAAAAGAGAATATTCTTCTCTCTATCCATGGCTGTAGATCTCAGTGACATTTGAATAAAAAAAATGTGTCAATAGATAATTTGAAGGAAAGACATGGATAGAACACATTTTTTAAAAGAACCTGAGTAATGGGTTGATTCTACTCATATCAATAGTTGATTGTGAAATTCCTGATGATTCCTTTTTTTTCCTCCACCCTCCTCCCATCTGCATTTCTAAACACCCTCACCTCCTCAGCAGGCACTCTCTTCAGGTATTTATAGGAAGACCAGCTGCTTCCTTTGAGTCTTTACACTAGATCTAGAAATTATGTGAGATCTAGGGTTTTCTAGTTGCCTGACTTTTCAACATCTGCTCTTTCCTATGTATTTACGAATATTTAGTCAAACTTCATTGATCTGAACAAACAGGGGAAAAGGTCAGTCTAATTGGATAAGATGTCAGTTTTAAAAAAATATTAATTCGGTTTTATATTTTCAAAAGCATATAGTGCCAGAAACTATGATCATAGAGAGCTACAGAGTTCCTGTTCTATAGACATAAGTGAATGATTTTTAATAATTGAACTTAAAATAAGGTTTTATATTAAGTTAAAATATTCCTCCCTTTCCGCAATTTATAGTGATTATAGAATCACTTTAATTTGTTAAAACCTGTTTCAAAGTCTAGCAGTCACATCCAGTAGAACTTAGAGTAAGTCTTTCTTACATTTGGTTTCCATCCTACTAATGCAGGAAATAACATAAAACATTGAAAAAAAGCAAAAAATTCTGCAGCTCCATACTGTTTTTTTTTTTTGAGGCATAAATTTAAGATATCTTTCACTGTTTTCCTTCCTGTCACCCTATTTTATTTATGTCATGGTAATAATCATTGTTTGACATTAACTGACCTGCATATATTTGACTTCTCCTTCTCCACAATAGCACAAAAACTCAAGAAAGAGGTAAGGTCCAATCTGTATTGAAGAATAGAGGAGAGGATCAACTCAGGATTAGCAGGTATGAAATAGATGCCCAAGAGAAATAGGTTAATTAAAAGTGGTCCACAGATCAGCAACCTTGCCGGCTCTCTGATTTCAAACACCCTTACAAAGAGCAAATGGCCACCTCACAAACAAAACAGGACAAAGGAAAACAAGAGTCCTCACTTTCAACACTATTAAACATAACTCTTGATTCAGAACAAGGTTGCTGAGGGCTTCTCTCCCCCTTGCACTTCTGGTCTAATGGCCAACTCAGTACTGTCCGTGGACTTCACAGTAATGTCTTCTTTGACAATTGCCACATTAGATGGAGTATCCAGGTAACTGCTCAAGAAGAAGGCAAAGAAGAGGAACAGGGTCCCAACTATCTAAAGACAATCAATAATACCCTTTTCCAAAATAGAACCTGCAACCCACACTTTACCACAAATACAGAAAAATAAGTAGGAATAATGGATGAGGATTATAAAAATATCCAGATCAATTATACCGAAATAAATAAATAATTCCGGGAAGAGAAAATATTATAAAGTCACAAATATTAGAAGGATTGGGTATATTGTTGCCATTATAAAACAACACCAGGAAATGATTTCAAATACCCTTACAAAAGAAAATTGAAGAACCACGGGACACTTCTTAGAAATGAAAGACTACTTTACCTAACCACAAAGTTCAGTAGAAGGACTAGAAGCAAAAATTGATATAAATTTCCCAGACAAGAGTACAAATAAATACATAGAACAGGAAAGTTATCTAGAAAAGTTTTCTAATAGGATTGGCATTTAATAAAATTCTAAAATGATTTAACAAAAAATAAGAAGGATGTTTAAAACATAAATAATGGAAAACAATTTACCAGAAGAATAAAAAGATAATTTTTCAATCCAGAGGAACATCAAAGTTTCCTCAAGATAACACCAATACACAGACATACACACTTGAATTCTTTCATTCTTTTTTTTAATATCTTAAAACACAAAAATAAAAATCTTTCAAAGGTTAAGCACACTAACTTTACAGGATGAAAATCAAACTGATATCAAAATTCTTATCACCAATAATGGATGCTTGAAGCCTGAAAGAAATCCTCCCAAGTGCTAAGAATAAATCAGTTTCAATCTAGAATTCTATATTCAGCTAAATTATCAGAACTTGTAAGAACTACAGATACAACTCTATAGAATTTTTCCCATACATTATTCTTGGGAAATTTCTGGATAATATAGTCAAGAAAATAAATTTTTAAAAAGTGAGCAAGAGAAAGAAAACATGAGGAAGAGGACACACTGGAGTGAATAGAGAAGTAAGATGAAAGTAAGTCCCACAGTGGACAGGTGTACATCACCTAGAATAGAAAGTTGATGGGATGCAGGAAAAAAAAAAGTTTTTGAAGAAAAAAATAGAATATTTTTTTAAGTGAAATAGCAAGAAGATTTTAGCTATGTGACATAAAACGTATATTTGATTTCACAGCAAGAATAAATGAAAAACAATTAGCAATGTCTTATAAAATGTAAATAATGATCACAGCAAAAATATGTAACAAATAAATTCTACAATATTTTTAGGACATTTCATGGAATGCAAAAAAATCTTCCATAATTTTATTTATGGTTTCTGGTTTCCTGTTTAGCTAAAAGGCATTTCCTGCCCTGAAATAATACCAATATTCTCCTAAATGCTTTAACTTTAAATATTGTATTTTTATGATTTTTAAGCTTGGATTTTTAATCCATAAAAAATTATTTTTACACGGATTTAATAAGGATTTAACTTTATTGTTCTCATGATGAGTAATTATGCCAATGCTTTTTATTAAACATGCCATTCTTTATTTACTGAATTGAAATGTCACTTTTTATTATTTCATTCCAGACATGTTAGGAAATGGTTTATACTATGGATCAAAGAAAATTGAAAGAAGGTAGAAGAGTTTTCTTTGTCATCGAGAGGAAGCAGAGCCTTGATAAGTTCAAACATTGAAAAGACTCAATAAAACGCATCCCTGTGTCAGAAGTCCAATAACTATTAAGAAAAGAAAGAGAATGCATGACTTTTCAAATTTGGAGAAGATAATTTTACTCTCCATGGGAGTGCAGGAAAGAAGGTAAAGTTTAAAAAGAAAATGTAGAAATTCAGAAATATAAAATATGGAAAAAATGAGACTGCTCATTTCAAGACTGGAAGGATAATACACACACACACACACACACACACATTTACTCTGACACATAGTGTTTTGTAAGAAGAAAAAAATCACCACTTCAACATCTTGAAATAAATATTTTATTCTTTACTGAAAGGAGATTTGTGTTTATGAAGAATGCAGAAAATGCTTTTGACAAAACCCAACATCCATTCCTCATTAAAACAAACAAACAAACAAACAAAATAAAACATCCCTCAGCAAACAAGCAACAGAATGGAACTTCTTCAATCTGGGAAAGGCCCCTGAGAAAACCAACAGCTGCCATCATCCTTAGTGTGCAAGGATCAGGAAGTACTGGTGCTGTCACCATGCGACTGGAGGCTCCTACCAGCACAAGGAAGAAGCAGGAAGACGCCATCCGGATAAGGAAGAAAGAGAAAAAAATCACCTTTATTCATGAACGCCAGGATCATCTAAGGAACTATTTTATACCACTGAACTGACTAGAAAGTGGTATAAAAATATCAATCATATTTCTGTATACTAACAACAAAGAATCAGAACTTGAAGTTTAAAATTGTACCATTTAAATCGCATCAAGTATGATGGGATAAGAAATAAATCTTGTTCAGTACATTTTCGTTATACATAATAACGGGGTTCATTTTGACATGATCATATCCAAACATGGAGTATAATATGCTCCGCTCTGTCCCCAGTACTCCCCCTTTCCCTCTCCTCTGCCCTCTCCTCATTCCCCTTCTTCTACCCTACTGGTATTCCATCTAATTATTTATAGTGTTTTGAATTAGTGCATTATAGATACACACAAAGGTGAAACTCACTGTGGTATGTCCATATATATACATAGCACAGTCTGGTCAAGTTCATTCCACCAGTCCTCCCTTTTCCCATTCCTCCTCTTCTCCTCTCTGCCCACTTCTTCTACTCCACAGATCTCTCTTCAGTTTTCATTTCACACTTATTTTTCTCCAGCTTCTAAAACATTCAATCCTTAAATTAAAAAATAAATCTTGCAAAAATATATAAACCACATTCACAAAATTCTGAAAAACATTGCTAACTGAAATTAAAACCTAAATAAATAGTGAAATATATTGTGTGGTTGGGTCAGAAGACACAGATGGATGTGTCTTCCCCAAACTGAACTTCAATTTTAAGACAAACCAAATCAAAAATCTCAGAATACATTTTTGTTAGACTGACAAACTGATTTTAGCATTCATATATAAAATTTTAAGAACCTAGAATAGTGCAATTGGGGAATCATCACCACCTCATTTCAAGGTTTATTAAGAAGATGCCTTAATCAAGGTGTTGAGGTTTTGGCACAAAGATTAACAAGTAGTTCAATTAATCAGAATAGAGAGTCTAGAAATATTCCTTGAGAATATAAATGTTGTACTAGAAAAGAAATTTGAACAATTTATTTTTTTTTTTTATAAATGTGAAGCCAACTCAGAGTAGAAAGATAGTAACGTTTTTCTTCAATAGTACTGGATTGATTGGATATCCATATGTAAAAAACAAATGAAATTCAATGCAAGCCTCAGATCAATGACAAATCTCTACACACAACTTGAAAGTGTTAAGCTTTGAGAAGAAAACAAGAAAGTCTTTATAAGCTTGAATAGGGGTGTTCTCATCTCACTAAAAGCACTGTCTAGAATAAAAACATGGATCCCAGCAGCCTGCAGCAGGGCCCGGAGAGCCAGGCCAACTGATTCGCGTGGCCTGCCCTGCGGCTACAGAAGGCGTGGCGCCTCAGTGAAGCCATTAATTGGCAAGCAGGGAGGTTAGGGAAGGCCATTAGGTGGAATCCCACCAGCCAAGCCCACACGGACCCTTGGGCCGAGCACGGGTTCTCAGAAGGGGAAGGAAGCGGTACAGTCCCATCCCCCACAGCGGACACCCCGCCGAGGCAGTCAGCGGCCAGCATCCGGGAAAGCTGAAGGATACACCGCCACTCTCCTTCAGAGTGCGACATCAAAACAGGTCGGTGTCATTCAGCTCACCCCCCAGACAGCGGGAATTCGCATAAAATCTCTCCTAGGCTTGCCGGGAGAGGGAGTATCAAGCTGAACCTCCATACAGTCTAGGGGGAAACCAGAGACACCTGACCTCCAACCCCTCCTCCCAGTAGCAGCCAAAAGGAAACCTGGCTAGCCAGCGCTGGGGGAGGGGCAAGCAGAAAAAATCAAAGTGATAGAGTGCCAGGGATCCCAGCAGCCTGCAGCAGGGCCCGGAGAGCCAGGCCAACTGATTCGCGTGGCCTGCCCTGCGGCTACAGAAGGCGTGGCGCCTCAGTGAAGCCATTAATTGGCAAGCAGGGAGGTTAGGGAAGGCCATTAGGTGGAATCCCACCAACCAAGCCCACACGGACCCTTGGGCCGAGCACGGGTTCTCAGAAGGGGAAGGAAGCGGTACAGTCCCATCCCCCACAGCGGACACCCCACCGAGGCAGTCAGCGGCCAGCATCCGGGAAAGCTGAAGGATACACCGCCACTCTCCTTCAGAGTGCGACATCAAAACAGGTCGGTGTCATTCAGCTCACCCCCCAGACAGCGGGAATTCGCATAAAATCTCTCCTAGGCTTGCCGGGAGAGGGAGTATCAAGCTGAGCCTCCATACAGGCCAGGGGGAAACCAGAGACACCTGACCTCCAACCCCTCCTCCCAGTAGCAGCCAAAAGGAAACCTGGCTAGCCAGCGCTGGGGGAGGGGCAAGCAGAAAAAATCAAAGTGATAGAGTGCCAGGGATCCCAGCAGCCTGTAGCAGGGCCCCGGAGATCCAGGCCAACTGATTCGCGTGGCCTGCCCTGCGGCTACAGAAGGCGTGGCGCCTCAGTGAAGCCATTAATTGGCAAGCAGGGAGGTTAGGGAAGGCCATTAGGTGGAATCCCACCAGCCAAGCCCACACGGACCCTTGGGCCGAGCACGGGTTCTCAGAAGGGGAAGGAAGCGGTACAGTCCCATCCCCCACAGCGGACACTCCGCCGAGCCAGTCAGCGGCCAGCATCCGGGAAAGCTGAAGGATACACCGCCACTCTCCTTCAGAGTGCGACATCAAAACAGGTCGGTGTCATTCAGCTCACCCCCCAGACAGCGGGAATTCGCATAAAATCTCTCCTAGGCTTGCCGGGAGAGGGAGTATCAAGCTGAACCTCCATACAGTCTAGGGGGAAACCAGAGACACCTGACCTCCAACCCCTCCCCCCAGTAGCAGCCAAAAGGAAACCTGGCTAGCCAGCGCTGGGGGAGGGGCAAGCAGAAAAAATCAAAGTGATAGAGTGCCAGGGATCCCAGCAGCCTGCAGCAGGGCCCGGAGAGCCAGGCCAACTGATTCGCGTGGCCTGCCCTGCGGCTACAGAAGGCGTGGCGCCTCAGTGAAGCCATTAATTGGCAAGCAGGGAGGTTAGGGAAGGCCATTAGGTGGAATCCCACCAACCAAGCCCACACGGACCCTTGGGCCGAGCACGGGTTCTCAGAAGGGGAAGGAAGCGGTACAGTCCCATCCCCCACAGCGGACACCCCGCCGAGGCAGTCAGCGGCCAGCATCCGGGAAAGCTGAAGGATACACCGCCACTCTCCTTCAGAGTGCGACATCAAAACAGGTCGGTGTCATTCAGCTCACCCCCCAGACAGCGGGAATTCGCATAAAATCTCTCCTAGGCTTGCCGGGAGAGGGAGTATCAAGCTGAGCCTCCATACAGGCCAGGGGGAAACCAGAGACACCTGACCTCCAACCCCTCCTCCCAGTAGCAGCCAAAAGGAAACCTGGCTAGCCAGCGCTGGGGGAGGGGCAAGCAGAAAAAATCAAAGTGATAGAGTGCCAGGGATCCCAGCAGCCTGCAGCAGGGCCCGGAGAGCCAGGCCAACTGATTCGCGTGGCCTGCCCTGCGGCTACAGAAGGCGTGGCGCCTCAGTGAAGCCATTAATTGGCAAGCAGGGAGGTTAGGGAAGGCCATTAGGTGGAATCCCACCAGCCAAGCCCACACGGACCCTTGGGCCGAGCACGGGTTCTCAGAAGGGGAAGGAAGCGGTACAGTCCCATCCCCCACAGCGGACACCCCGCCGAGGCAGTCAGCGGCCAGCATCCGGGAAAGCTGAAGGATACACCACCACTCTCCTTCAGAGTGCGACATCAAAACAGGTCGGTGTCATTCAGCTCACACCCCAGACAGCGGGAATTCGCATAAAATCTCTCCTAGGCTTGCCGGGAGAGGGAGTATCAAGCTGAACCTCCATACAGTCTAGGGGGAAACCAGAGACACCTGACCTCCAACCCCTCCTCCCAGTAGCAGCCAAAAGGAAACCTGGCTAGCCAGCGCTGGGGGAGGGGCAAGCAGAAAAAATCAAAGTGATAGAGTGCCAGGGATCCCAGCAGCCTGCAGCAGGGCCCGGAGAGCCAGGCCAACTGATTCGCGTGGCCTGCCCTGCGGCTACAGAAGGCGTGGCGCCTCAGTGAAGCCATTAATTGGCAAGCAGGGAGGTTAGGGAAGGCCATTAGGTGGAATCCCACCAGCCAAGCCCACACGGACCCTTGGGCCGAGCACGGGTTCTCAGAAGGGGAAGGAAGCGGTACAGTCCCATCCCCCACAGCGGACACCCCGCCGAGGCAGTCAGCGGCCAGCATCCGGGAAAGCTGAAGGATACACCGCCACTCTCCTTCAGAGTGCGACATCAAAACAGGTCGGTGTCATTCAGCTCACCCCCCAGACAGCGGGAATTCGCATAAAATCTCTCCTAGGCTTGCCGGGAGAGGGAGTATCAAGCTGAACCTCCATACAGTCTAGGGGGAAACCAGAGACACCTGACCTCCAACCCCTCCTCCCAGTAGCAGCCAAAAGGAAACCTGGCTAGCCAGCGCTGGGGGAGGGGCAAGCAGAAAAAATCAAAGTGATAGAGTGCCAGGGATCCCAGCAGCCTGCAGCAGGGCCCGGAGAGCCAGGCCAACTGATTCGCGTGGCCTGCCCTGCGGCTACAGAAGGCGTGGCGCCTCAGTGAAGCCATTAATTGGCAAGCAGGGAGGTTAGGGAAGGCCATTAGGTGGAATCCCACCAACCAAGCCCACACGGACCCTTGGGCCGAGCACGGGTTCTCAGAAGGGGAAGGAAGCGGTACAGTCCCATCCCCCACAGCGGACACCCCACCGAGGCAGTCAGCGGCCAGCATCCGGGAAAGCTGAAGGATACACCGCCACTCTCCTTCAGAGTGCGACATCAAAACAGGTCGGTGTCATTCAGCTCACCCCCCAGACAGCGGGAATTCGCATAAAATCTCTCCTAGGCTTGCCGGGAGAGGGAGTATCAAGCTGAGCCTCCATACAGGCCAGGGGGAAACCAGAGACACCTGACCTCCAACCCCTCCTCCCAGTAGCAGCCAAAAGGAAACCTGGCTAGCCAGCGCTGGGGGAGGGGCAAGCAGAAAAAATCAAAGTGATAGAGTGCCAGGGATCCCAGCAGCCTGTAGCAGGGCCCCGGAGATCCAGGCCAACTGATTCGCGTGGCCTGCCCTGCGGCTACAGAAGGCGTGGCGCCTCAGTGAAGCCATTAATTGGCAAGCAGGGAGGTTAGGGAAGGCCATTAGGTGGAATCCCACCAGCCAAGCCCACACGGACCCTTGGGCCGAGCACGGGTTCTCAGAAGGGGAAGGAAGCGGTACAGTCCCATCCCCCACAGCGGACACCCCACCGAGGCAGTCAGCGGCCAGCATCCGGGAAAGCTGAAGGATACACCGCCACTCTCCTTCAGAGTGCAACATCAAAACAGCGGACACTCCATCCAGGCAGTCAGTGGACACCATCCGGGAAAGCTGAAGAATACACCACCACTCTCCAACAGCTTGCAACATCAAAACAGCCAGCAGCAGGACCCCGGAGATCCAGGCCAACTGATTCGCGCGGCCTGCCCCGCAGCTACAGAAGGCGTGGCGCCTCAGAGAAGCCATTAATTAGCAAGCAGGGAGGTTAGGGACTGCCATTAGGTGGAATCCCGCCAGCCAAGCCCACCGCCCACGCCCGGAACAGGCCCAGCGATCTGCCAGCATTGTAGTCACGACACCCCAATTGGAATAGGGACAGAGCAGAGCCGCCTTCCACTCCCGGAACAGGCCCAGAGAGCCGCCAGCGTGGTAGACACGTCACCCCAATTGGAGTAGGGGCACAGCCGCCGCCTGCACCTGCAAGAGAGACTTTTCAAGTATACAAGAGCAACATAAATAAATAGGGGGTAAATTTCAAAACACAACAGTTGCACCAAGCAGAAAGAAACGCGAGCAGTATGAAAAGACAAGGAAAGAAAGGTCCACAAGCAATGCAGGTCAACTCAACTTTAGAAGAGGTAATAGCTGCAACAGATGGAATATCAGATAAAGAGTTCAGGATATATATGCTTCAGATGATCTGGAGTCTCAAGGAAGACATGAGACAGCAAAATCAGACAATGAAAGATCACATTGACAAACAAATCCAGGAAGTAAAAGATCAATTTCACAGGGAGATAGAGGTAATAAAAAACAAACAAATTGAAATTCTAGAAATGCAGGAAACAATAAACCAACTTAAAAACTCAATTGAGAATACTACCAGCAGAGTAGATCACTTAGAAGAGAGAACATCAGACAATGAAGACAAAGTATTTCAACTGGAAAAGAACATAGACAGCTCAGCAAGTCTGCTAAGAAACCATGAGCAGAACATCCAAGAATTATGGGACAATATCAAAAGACCAAATTTAAGAGTCATTGGGATACAGGAAGGCACAGAGCTCCATTCCAAAGGAATAAACAGTCTATTCAGTGAAATAATACGAGAAAACTTCCCAGAATTGAAGATTGAGACAGAATCCCAAATCCTAGAAGCCTACAGGACGCCGAATGTGCAAAATCATAAGAGATCCACACCTAGACACATTATAATGAAGATGTCCAACATACAGAATAAGGAGAGAATTTTAAAAGCTGCAAGAGAAAGAAAGCAGATTACATTTAGGGGTAAACCAATCAGGATAACAGCTGATCTCTCAACACAGACTCTGAAAGCTAGAAGATCCTGGAATAACATATTTCAAACACTGAAAGACAATGGGCTCCAACCAAGAATCGTGTATCCGGCGAAATTAAGCTTCAGGTTAGAAGATGAAATTAAAACCTTCCACAATAAACAAAAGTTAAAAGAATTCGCAGCTAGAAAACCATCTCTTCAAAAAATCCTTGGCAAAACATTACAGGAAGAGGAAATGGAAAACAACATTGAAAACCAACAATGGGAGGTAGGACAGTAAAGGGGGGAAAGTAGTCAAAGAGGATAACAAATCAGGTTTAGTAACATCAATAAACAAATATGGATAGAAGAACAAACCATATCTCAATAATAACCCTAAATGTTAATGGCTTAAACTCACCAATTAAGAGACATAGGCTAGTAGAATGGATCAAAAAACAAGACCCAACAATATGCTGTCTACAGGAGACGCATTTGATAGGAAAAGATATACATAGACTGAAGGTGAAAGGTTGGGAAAAATCATATCACTCATATGGACCGCGGAAACAAGCAGGAGTGTCCATACTCATATCTAATAAAATAGATTTCAAGCCAAAGCTAATCAAAAGGGATATAGAAGGACACTTCATACTGCTCAAGGGAACCATACACCAACAAGACATAACAATCATAAATATATATGCCCCAAATAATGGTGCAGCTGTATTCATCAAGCAAACTCTTCTCAAGTTCAAGAGTCTAATAGACCAACATACAATAATCATGGGAGACTTCAACACACCTCTCTCACCACTGGACAGATCTTCCAAACAAAAGTTAAATAAGGAAACTATAGAACTCAATAACACAATTAACAACCTAGACTTAATTGACATATACAGACTATACCACCCAACATCAAGTAGCTACACTTTTTTCTCAGCAGCACATGGAACCTTCTCAAAAATAGACCATATACTATGTCACAGGGCAACTCTTAGACAATACAAAGGGGTAGAGATAATACCATGCATCTTATCTGATCATAATGGAATGAAACTGAAAATCAATGATAAAAGAAGAAAGGAAAAAGCAAGCATCACCTGGAGAATGAACAATAGGTTGCTGAGTGATCAATGGGTTTTAGAAGACATCAAGGAGGAAATTAAAAAATTCCTAGAGTTAAATGAAAACACAGACACAACATATCGGAATCTATGGGACACATTGAAAGCAGTTCTAAGAGGAAAATTCATTGCTTGGAGTTCATTCCTCAAAAAAAGAAAAAACCAACAAATAAATGATCTCATACTTCATCTCAAAATCCTAGAAAAAGAAGAGCAAAACAACAGCAAAAGAAGTAGAAGGCAAGAAATAATTAAAATCAGAGCTGAAATTAATGAAATTGAAACAAAAGAAACAATTGAAAAAATTGACAAAACTAAAAGCTGGTTCTTTGAAAAAATAAATAAAATTGACAGACCCTTAGCCATGCTAACGAAGAGAAGAAGAGAGAGAACCCAAATTACTAGCATACGGGATGAAAAAGACAATATCACAACAGACACTTCAGAAATACAGAAGATAATCAGAAATTACTTTGAATCCTTATACTCCAATAAAATAGAAGATAGTGAAGGCATAGATAAATTCCTTGAGTCCTATGATCTGCCCAGATTGAGCCAGGAGGATATAGACAACCTAAACAGACCAATAACAATAGAGGAAATAGAAGAAACCATCAAAAGACTACCAACTAAGAAAAGCCCAGGACCGGATGGGTATACAGCAGAGTTTTACAAAACCTTTAAAGAGGAACTAACACCAATACTTTTCAAGCTATTTCAGGAAATAGAAAAAGAGGGAGAACTTCCAAATTCATTCTACGAGGCCAACATCACCCTGATTCCGAAACCAGACAAAGACACATCAAAGAAGGAAAACTACAGACCAATATCTCTAATGAACCTTGACGCAAAAATCCTCAATAAAATTCTGGCGAATCGGATTCAAATACATATCAAAAAAATTATACATCATGATCAAGTAGGATTCATCCCTGGGATGCAAGGCTGGTTTAATATACGGAAATCAATAAATGTTATTCACCACATCAATAGACTTAAAAATAAGAACCATATGATCATCTCAATAGATGCAGAAAAAGCATTTGACAAAGTACAGCATCCCTTTATGTTCAAAACGCTAGAAAAATTAGGGATAACAGGATCATACCTCAACATTGTAAAAGCAATATATGATAAGCCACAGGCCAGCATCATTCTGAATGGAGAAAAATTGAAGGCATTCCCTCTAAGATCTGGTACAAGACAGGGATGCCCTCTCTCACCACTTCTGTTCAACATAGTCCTCGAAACACTGGCCAGAGCAATTAGACAGTCAAAAGAAATTAAAGGCATAAAAATAGGAAAAGAAGAACTTAAATTATCACTATTTGCAGATGATATGATTCTATACCTAGCAGACCCAAAAGGGTCTACAAAGAAGCTATTAGAGCTAATAAATGAATTCAGCAAAGTGGCAGGATATAAGATCAACACGCATAAATCAAAGGCGTTCCTGTATATGAGCGACAAATCCTCTGAAACGGAAATGAGGACAACTACTCCATTCACAATATCCCCCCAAAAAATAAAATACTTGGGAATCAACCTAACAAAAGAGGTGAAAGATTTATACAATGAAAATTACAGAACCCTAAAGAAAGACATAGAAGAAGACCTTAGAAGATGGAAAAACATACCCTGCTCATGGATAGGCAGAACTAACATCATCAAAATGGCGATATTACCAAAAGTTCTCTATAAGTTCAATGCAATGCCAATCAAAATCCCAACAGCATATCTTGTAGAAATAGATAAAAGAATCATGAAATTCATATGGAATAATAAAAGACCCAGAATAGCAAAAACAATACTAAGCAGGAAGTGTGAATCAGGCGGTATAGCGATACCAGACTTCAAACTATACTACAGAGCAATAGTAACAAAAACAGCATGGTACTGGTACCAAAACAGGCGGGTGGACCAATGGTACAGAATAGAGGACACAGCAACCAATCCACAAAACTACAACTATCTTATTTTTGATAAAGGGGCTAAAAGCATGCAATGGAGGAAGGATAGCATCTTCAACAAATGGTGCTGGGAAAACTGGAAATCCATTTGCACCAAAATGAATCTGAATCCCTATCTCTCGCCGTGCACAAAAGTTAACTCAAAATGGATCAAGGAGCTTGATATTAAATCAGAGACACGGCATCTGATAGAAGAAAAAGTTGGTTATGATCTACACGCTGTGGGATCGGGCTCCAAATTCCTCAATAGGACACCCATAGCGCTAGAGTTAACAAATAGAATCAACAAATGGGACTTACTCAAACTAAAAAGTTTTTTCTCAGCAAAAGAAACAATAAGAGAGATAAATAGGGAGCCTACATCCTGGGAACAAATCTTTACTCCACACACTTCAGATAGAGCCCTAATAACCAGAATATACAAAGAACTCAAAAAATTAGACAATAAGATAACAAATAACCCAATCAATAAATGGGCCAAGGACCTGAACAGACACTTCTCAGAGGAGGACATACAATCAATCAACAAGTACATGAAAAAATGCTCACCATCGCTAGCAGTCAGAGAAATGCAAATCAAAACTACCCTAAGATACCATCTCACTCCAGTAAGACTGGCAGCCATTAGGAAGTCAAACAACAATAAGTGCTAGAGAGGATGCGGGGAAAAGGGCACTCTTGTTCATTGCTGGTGGGACTGCAAATTGGTGCAGCCAATTTGGAAAGCAGTATGGAGATTTCTCGGAAAGCTGGGAATGGAACCACCATTTGACCCAGCTATTCCCCTTCTCGGTCTATTCCCTAAAGCCCTAACAAGAGCATGCTACAGGGACACTGCTACATCGATGTTCATAGCAGCTCAATTCACGATAGCAAGACTGTGGAACCAGCCTAGATGCCCTTCAATAGATGAATGGATAAAAAAAATGTGGCATTTATACACTATGGAGTATTACTCTGCATTAAAAAATGACAAAATTATAGAATTTGGAGGGAAATGGATGGCATTAGAGCAGATTATGCTAAGTGAAGCTAGTCAATCTTTAAAAAACAAATACCAAATGACTCCTTTGATATAAGGGGTGTAAACAAGGACAGGGTAGGGACGAAGAGCTTGAGAAGAATATTTACAGTAAACAGGGATGAGAGGTGGGAGGGAAAGGGAGTGAGAAGGGAAATTGCATGGAAATGGAAGGCGATCCTCAGGGTTATACAAAATGTCATATAAGAGGTAAGGAGGGGTAAGTCAAGAGAATACAAATGGAAGACATGATTTACAGTAGAAGGGGTAGAGAGAGAAAAGGGGAGGGGAGGGGAGGGGAGGGGAGGGGGGATAGTAGACAATAGGACAGACAGCAGAATACATCAGACACTAGAAAGGCAATATGTCAATCAATGGAAGGGTAACTGATGTGATACAGCAATTTGTATACGGGGTAAAAGCGGGAGTTCATAATCCACTTGAATCAAACCGTGTAATATGATGTATTAAGAACTATGTAATGTTATGAACGACCAATAAAAAAAAAAAAAAAAAAAAAATAGAATAAAAACATGATAAATTAAATTTCATCAGAAATAATATCTTATACTCTTTGAAAAACATGTTTAAAGAATGAAAAGACAGAACACAGACTGAAAAAAAAATACATGCCAGTAATATGTCCAGTAACAATTGGTATCTGGAATACACATTTTAAAGTCTCAAAACTAATTAGAAAATGATAGCTAAATTTTGTAAAGTGAGTCAGCAACTGCCTAAAAATGAGAAGACAGGATGAGAAAACAGTGGAAGAGGAATTACTAAGTAATGTGATTAGTAGTGACTATTCAGATTCAACAATATGTTTAAAAATGACATATCAAGCTTAATCATTATCTTTGCTAACAGTGGAAGAATGGGTTAACATCACAGGGTCTATTAATATAATTTGCTACATTCACTTAATGAAGCACAAATAAATTATAATCAGGACTCAATGTGCATACATTAAAATAAAACTATAACCCAACACCTTATATTACATAAATGGCAAATATTTTATATATATTACCAATATTTGGAAAACACAATGTTGACCATTCTTAATGATATCATTAAATTTCTCCTTCCTTAAATAGCTAACTGGAATATTTAATTAAAATAATGTATGGTTTCTATGGACAACAAATATAAAAGGTATATATAAATTGAAAAGTATAAGTCACTGTGGAGAAAATATTAAGCTACGAAAAGACATAAAAAAAACTCTGCATAATGGAAAATATTTATCAAAGTAAATTTTCTAAAATCAAGAAAATCAAAGCTATAGCTATACTAATCAACTAATCAATTAATCAATGTGTTAGTATTTTTATCCTTTTCTTTTTTTTTCTTTCTTTCTTTCTTTCTTTCTTTTCTTTCTTTTTTTTTTTTTTTTTGGTACCAGGGTTTGAATATAGGGACTCTTAACAACGGAGGCACATCCCCAGCCCATTTTCAATTTTGAAACAGGATCTTGCTGAATTGACTTGGGATTCTCCTGCCTCAGCCTCCCCAGCAGCTGGGATTGCAGGCATGTGACAATGTGCTGGGATGTGTTAGTGTTTTCAAAGAATTATTTTTGTTTGGGAGATTTTTTTAAGGATAAAATTTCTGTAGAAGTATAGAGGTTGCTAAATAATGGAATTAACCTTTATAAAATATTATTTTCCATTATGCAGAGTTCTTTTTTATGTCTTTTCAAAAACAGAGGCAAAAGCACTGCAGGGTATTAAAATGTACTACTAATATAATCAGAATAAAATAAACAGTGATTTAAGAACAGGCTGATGGATCTAGAGAATAGAATTTGGAATTTATTTATACAATTGAATAAAACTAGGAATTTAATATATAATAAACATATCAACAAAATCAATGAGAAAAGAAAAACTACCAAATAGCGCTGGGAAAGTGGCTTACTTTATGAAGAAAATGAAAGTTTTTCCTTATTCATTAGTGTATACAAAGGTAAATTTAAAACTTTCACATTAAAATAAAAGGATAAAATTCATAGAAAAATAGAAGCATGGGACTTCTAGATTTTTACCCAATAGCACAAACAAAAGGTTAGATATGAATATGATTAGAACACATGTAAATACTTGCACTTAATAAAAGACACCAAGAACAAAATCAGATACTGGTAGGATGTATGTACAATGTCCATGAGCATAAGACAGGAATTTGTTAGGATACAGGAGGAAGCCCTTCCAATTGAATGAGTGAAAGAGAAGATCCGGCAGAAAAGTGGGTGATGGGTATGAAAATGCTCATGAACAGATGCTCACAATCACTGTTCATTATAGAAATATGAATTAAAACAAGACCGCAATATCACTACACTGGAAAAATCAGAAGGCTTGGTAGTGCCAAGTTTTGTCAGCAATGTACAGAGGAAGCATTTGTTTTTACACAAGTGTAACTGTTGATGTGTTCTGAATGCAGCTTATCAATTTTTAGTTATACCCTACATTTCAGCAGCCCTCTGGCTGGGCATGTATCTCAGTGAAATTCTCAAGAGGTCCACAGGAGACATGTGACAAGGGTGTACTCCAAAGCACTGCTCAGTTGTATGGTCAGAGCAAGCTGTTCACCCATTCTTTGGGGAAATGGGTGAGTAAAACTGAAGGGCACACAGTGTGGAGGACTACCAAGCACAGAAGGAAAAATTAGAGGTGTGAACACCATCAATGTTAGAGATGCAAAATATTGACACCACATATTGAGAAACTGAATGAGGTCTGCAGCTCAAAGCATTTTGTTAATTAAAATATATCCTGAGCAAAACTAAATAGACTGTATAGATATAGACACATGTGTATAATGTTTTCAAGACTGTATATAGATAGATAAAGAGATAGATAGATGGGTGGATAGATAATAATGCTACTTATAAAGTGAAAGCAAAATATTTGGGGAGATAAAAGAGAATGAATAGTATAATCTCAATAACTAAGTAACCATATACCAGTGAATCACTACCATCTTAGAGAATGATTAACCCAACTCTTTGTACCTAAAGATCAAAAAATAAAAATGAATTAAGACAAACCAAAAAAAGAGACTGTAGCTTCTCCCACGACACGACAGTTTTCACCATGGCTGCTTCTAGACTTCATTCAAGTATCAGTGCCAGGAACCTGACCTTTCAGCCACCTCTTTCTGGCACTTCCAAAGATAGAGTTCCCTTCTCTTGTCCTCCCACTAGTGGCTCCTGGGTCAAAATATGACCTGGGTGTGACTGGTTGGTGAATCCCACATCATGATCTTTGCCCTGACTACAGGAAGGCTGGGCAAGGGGCTATCCCTAGAACTGCTCACTGTGCCTCACCCCCACTGATGCTGTGGGGAAGAGCTCCCTAGCCACATGGAAGACATCAGGCATTCCAAAGCTAGATGCCAAACTGAGGGAGGAAATATTCGTTTTTTTGCTGCTTCATAGATCGCTGGACTTGTTTTATTGAGCATGTCTCCAGAATTATTTTTAGATACTGTAGGTCATTAGCATACTAGATCACATATTTGCACTTATGGGTCTGAATTATTTTTCTGAAATATGGTGTAACTGTTACCTGTAAAGATTACAGTATTTCCAGACTTTAGAAAAGCTTATTTTGCAGTATATCCAAATATTTTATTCTTGTTCCATTTGTCCTACACATGTCTTTAGGGACAATAATCATACATAGATTGATAGTCCTTCATATGCCATCTGCTTTATTATCTTTTAAAATTATTTAAAATTTTTCACTTTGTTCATATTTCCCTAGCCTTCCTTACTGATTCCTAATTTTTTTTCAGTAGTATCTAACTGTTTTTTTTCCCTGTTTCCTTCTGAACCTTTTTCTTTTTTTTTATTCCCATGAGTTCTGCTAGTTTGGTGTTCCAAACTTTAATTGATCCCCTCTAGATCAATCCTGGACTCTTGCTTCAGAAAGACACTCCCTTTAAATTCTTACTTTGATGAAACTTTACCATATACTGTTTTCTTGTATAGTTCTTTATTTGCCTTTTGATTTTTCAGATCAATTAATTTCTACATTTCCTAAAATATATATTTAGAGGGCTGGGGATGTGGCTCAAGCGGTAGCGCGCTCGCCTGGCATGCGTGCGGCCCGGGTTCGATCCTCAGCACCACATACCAACAAAGATGTTGTGTCCACTGAGAACTAAAAAAAATATATAAATATTAAAAAATTCTCTCTCTCTCTCTCTCTCTCTCTCTCTCTCTCTCTCTCTCTCTCTCTCCTCTCTCACTCTCTCACTCTCTCTTTAAAATATATATATATATATATATATATATATATATATATATATATATATATATAAAATAAATTTAATGTCATTTTATTATTCTCTTTTTCTTGCTACTAATACTATGAAAGGTTGTCCAGAAACTTTCTCAACAGTTCACCCTGTAGTTGCAAATAAGGGCCAGGTGAAAAGAACACCTTTCTACTTAGAGTAAAACTTCATGATGTTACCTGACCTGGGCATGGAGACTGAGAGGTTGGGTGTACTTGCAGGGGCGGGAGGCACCAATATAATGTAATTTGGTTTCCACCTGATCTAGTTTGGTTATGAGGTGTTCCCCACAAGCTCCTGTGTCAATGCAGGAATGTTCAGAGATGGAAGATGAGATGATTAGGCTGTAACCTAATTAATGGATTAATAATTCGAATGGACGGACTAGGTGGTAACTGAGGCAGATGGGGCATGCCTGGGGGAAGTGGGTGACTGAGCGGTTACTCTTGGTTTAGATATGTTGCCCCTGGCCCTCCACCTCTCTGCTTCCCAGTTGCCATGAACTGAGTGGTTTTCCTCTGCTGCCACCCTTCTGTCATGATGTTCTTCCTCATGTGGGGCCCAGGGCAATGGTGCCAGCTAACCAGGGATGAACCCTCTGAAACCGGGAGCGGAAAATAAACTTCCTCCCCTAAGTGGTGCCTGTCAGACATTTTCTCACAGAGACAAAAAGCTGCCTAACACAACACTTGTCCACAGTAAGCATCTGCTTCTTCAAAGAAGGTGCTCCTTTGCTACTCAACCCATTTGCCTGGCATGGTATGGAGTCGAGCTGGATTCCAGGAGTTATTCTACAAGGGCTTTCTGTACTGCCCCAAACATGAGGTGATTGCGCTCATCTTTCTCTGGCTCAAGGTCTTTAAAATCAAGCGCCAATTTCTGGTGTCCTTTCTTACTGCCCCTCCAGTTTTGTTCTCTCAGCAGCCATCATCCATGCATTGTGGTATAGAGTACAGGTGTTCTATGAACTCACCTCAGTTAGCATGCCCTTTTCTGTTTTGTGTTCTGTATGCTGCCTTTAGTTCATTTTAGAGACAGCGGGGGAAAAAAAAACAAGATAATGATTTACTTTTCCATCTCAAACCAAGAAGAATCCAAGAGATGTTCTAAATGATGATGCAAACTCTGTGGCTGTGAAAGCTGAGTGTCCTCAAGGGTGGGAGCTCATTTTGAAAGGGCAATGCCAACTGGAGGGCTGACTCCAGGTCATGCCCTCCAAAGGCTGAGGGATGTCAGATAAAGCTACGTGCCCCAGTGCTGAGATCTCTGAACTGTGCCCCTTGTTCAGTGCTGCCGTTCCTAGTGAATCTGTTATCCAGGAAACACATTTATATATCGAGTACAAATTATGAAGACATAGCCATTTGAAATGTTAGTGTACTTGTGTTCTGCTCAAGAAAACATGCCACATTGAAATGAGCTAGTTAGAACGAGATAGAACTAAAAGGTCCATGTAGGGGACCCAAGAAAAGGGCCTGGTCTTTTCTTTAATTTTGGCATACTTAATATATGGATGCAGTCTTCACTGGCTACTCAGATCAGTCAGATACCCTCAAGTATTCTGGAGCATGAGATTCTTCTATGAACAGCTGTTCTATTCCAAAGGAATCAACTTAAGACTGACAAGGGGCTGGGGTTGAGGATGGCAATGATGTAAACTTCTTCCTTCCATCACAGAAGTACCCTATGAGGATAGTTCAGTTAGACACATAACTGGAATACGAAGTATCTAACCGCCACCTCATGGGAGTGTCCTGTGATATAAATAAGAATATTACCTGGCATGCAGTTAATCTCAATAAATATTAGCTATTTTATTGATATTGTTTTAATGAGAACATTTTTTGAAGGATGAAAGTGGGAGAATTCTTTTCATTGATAGGTGGTCATTGACAAAGACCAGAGCTCTGATCGTTAGGATAAAGGATAACCGGTCTATCTGGAAAAGGAGAATTGAACATAAAGGCAAAACTGAAAGGGGAGGACAGGGAATGTTTTGGTGCTTCTGTATCGAGGGCGTGGTAACAAGACCTGTGTTGGCCTTGGGTCCCCTGCATTGACCTTTTAGTTCTATCTCATTCTCTCTAATTAACTCGCTTCAATTTGGCATGTTTTCTTTAGCAGAGCATCTGGCATCAGCTTGGTCCTGGTAGAACAACAATTTTGAGAGGATGAGAGATGTGGATGGAAATAACCCCTCTAAAGTTACGATGACCTTCTCCCATAACGTATTGTGCTGTGGTGGTAATGATAGATACACCAGCTTCTGTATTTGAAGTTAAAAGAAAATTCACTTGTGTTTTCTTTTCACCATCCATAAACTGTTATTTTGTAATAACAGAGGGAAGAGTTTTCTATAGCTGCCCGGTCAGTGGTTCCAAACTGGAAATAACATCCAACCACTAACTGCTGTTTAATTCTTTTCTTTGTTGTTGTTTTTACTTTATTTCATGCGTAACTATGTTTGCACAGCAAGGAAGCAACATCTGAGGAAATGTCACTTGGAATAGCAAATAAGGTAGCAATGCCATTGTCTTACTGGGATTTTGTCTTTGGTAGGTGAATGCATTTTGGTGGGTTAATAGTCTTTAGTCTCTAGGAATAATTTATTTTAAATAAAATGAAATATGTACGAAGATAAAAGATGGAAAACGACAGTACTTATGCACAAATGAGTCTCATATTTTGGTGTTTATTTATCTAGAATAGAAACAATTAAATGCGTATTTCAAAATTTCTAGTAAAAGGGAGTATTCTGAATGGTCCTAACACAAAGAAATAAATGTCTGAGTGACAGAGATGCCAATTACTCTGATCTGATCATTACACAGTGTAAATGTGTTGAAATGTTACTCGGTACCCCATTAACATGTACTGTTACCACGTGTCAATTAAAAATTTTAAAATAAAAAATATGTTCAAAGTTATAAAAAAAAAAAAGGAAAAAAATAGAAAATGCTTCTAAGAGAAAACTCACCCGAAAAGTAGGGCTGGCTGCTGAGTGAGTCAGAGGCAGGAGGAGGGAGACTTGGTGGGAATTCAGCACAGGGCGAAGCCAGTTGAAGCCAATCTTTACATGTAACCGAATCCCAGACAGACTTCTTGTGTTTCTGAGGGATGCTCCTGTTTTTTCTCAGGGGTTTCTATTTTAGGGGTTGGCACAAAGAGACGTCAGCGGATGTTGGCAGAAACCATGTCTCTCCCCAGCTGCACCAATGGAAATCATCATGCTACAGTGAATCATCTTTTTCCTTTGCCTCTGGGGTTTTGTGCACCATGTTTTCTGCTCAAAGACATGCCTGTGACCAAGAAGGAGGGATCCTTGAATCTCTGGAGTTTATAGCCCCTCCATAAAGGAAGGGTCCAAATGCAAAGAGATGAAGACAGGATCATGCTACTTTCCTCCATGATTAAAATACTTTCCCATCCGGGGCAGTGTAGTGAGTCAGGTAATGGTGCAGAGTTCCTTTCCCAGCACCATTATTCGTGTCATTCACTCTCTTCCTCTCCAGTTTTCTTCTTGTTACAGAGAGAAAAACAATTTAAATTCAGGAGCGCTGATGAAGTTCCAAGTCAGCATTTTAACTACTCTGCGTTTCAGTTTACACGTCTGTAATATGTGAATAGTAACCACTTCCTCGGGATTGTTGAGAAGATGCAATTAGATAATTGAGTTTAGTGCATGCAAAATTTTCCCAGCAAAGTTCTTCTGGAGGTAAACCTTTTCAGATCCAAGATTTTTAATCTAGGAGTTACCTCCAGAAAAAAAAATTGTGCTGGGAAAATTTTGCATGCAATAAACTCTACTGTTGTATACATGACAATAACATTTTTTTCTTTTGTATAATATCTTGCTCTAAAGATAGATCTGTGTAGCTAATAAAATTCAAGTTAGAGATATCTCTTTATTCATCTTTCCTCATACAAGCCTGTGGTAACTTGGCACAATATCCCAGGCATAGTTACCATGATGTTTCAGATTATGCTCCAGTTGTTAGGGAGGCTACAAAGCTACAAGATGTACGATGCAGCAAAACATCAGGCACAGTCCTTGCTTTTTGAGCATCTCACCATCTCACTGTCTGATAATATGATCAAAATAAAACTAGGTACAATTTTTTATAAACTAGGTTGGAGTGGGGTGAAGGGGAGGGTAAAGCTGGATAGAATGGGCTCCTTGGAGGAGGAAGTCATTTTAGGATGGGCTGTAAGTTGAGTTTGGGACAGTATTTGTAAAGACACAGGAATGAGCATGGTTGGGGTGTTGGTAACTTGCTGGATACATGGAGCATTTTTCTGGCCTGTTCTTTGTATTTCTTTTTTTTCTTAACAGTACTGGGTATTGAACACAGGTGTGCTTTATCATCTCTACCACTGAAATACATCCCCCACACACTTTTTATTCTTTATTCTGAGACAAGATTGCACTGGGTTGCCCAGACTGAACTGAACTTGAACTTGAACTTGGGATATTCCTGCCTCAGGCTTTGGAGTATGGGTTTGCACCACACACCTGGCCTAATTTCTTCTTGATTAGTATTATTATCATAATTATTGGCAATATTAATTATAAAAAGTAGTGAGTTCCATTGTGACATTTTCATACATGCATATAATTTGCTTTGATCCTATTCCTCTTCCCTATTACCCTTTCTATTCTTGCTGAATGAACCTGTGAATCATGACTCAAACAGAATTTTGCTATAGAAAGAAACAGCAGAAATGACAAATCTCTAATGATCATTCTGAATATTTTATCAATTACCTATGCGTGACCCAGAGTAGAGGACATAGATTAGCTATGTCCCCAACAAGAAAGTTTTTCTGACCTTATGTAAGTGTATTAGATGTGATCTAAGTGGGCAGACTTGGAGAATCCACAAGTCTAAATTAAAAAGCAGTTTTACTGAAGCTTAGAAGATGGTTTCGATAGCTCTGAGAACATTCTCAAGAGAAAGCAGATCGATATTGCATATCCTAAAAGTATTCAGAAACCTGAGGAAAGAACTAATGAGACAGTTCTTTTCTAAAAAATGCAGAAAGGGGCCATGCATTCCTTGGTGATGTGCTCCAGAAAAATGTTAACAAAAAGATGGTTTTTACTATTAAACCATCAACTGATTTTGGCCTGCAAAGCACCAGCTGGCTTACATTACTTGTAATGTGCTTTGGTGTGTCTCTGATGATAAATATGAAGGGTCCTTTAAGATATACAGAAATATTAAGCAACTAAACATGCTCCCCCCTTTGAAAATTTAAGAGTCGAAAGAAACATGAAGGACTTCTAAACACTGGAAACCTGAGGTGTGGTTAAGTCAGTTTTGTCCCCACCATAACGAGCCAAGGAGAACTTACTCTGCTTGGGAAATCAACAACTTTGAGCTCCAAATGCTGGGATTTTAGCCCAGCATAAAAACCAAACCAAAGACAAAAACACTTTTCACAATCCAGCATCAGTCCTGAGTCTGTGCCCCCAATGGTGCTTCACAGGTTTATTTTACTTATTTTTTTTTCCACCAAAAACATCATGTAGAAGAGTGTTCTCCTCCTGGTAAGTGCCAAGCACATTCCTATCCCCAAATAGTCCCTCACTCTTTTTGGAAGCAAAGCACTGGCCACTCTGCTTAACACTGAGGTTTACTCCCTCTGGCTTCTGATTCCACGAATCTACCCTCTGTCCCCCACCAACACCTCTTTCCTGGGAGGTTTGGGAACTGGTGCACATGAGGCTGGTTGTCTTTCAGCACAATCTAAACTCATAACCAGTGATGTGTGTGCCCCATAAAGGCCTTCCTTAGTCAGCGTTTAACATGGAATAGGAAACCTGATGAACAATGGAGCTGCACAGTATTTTTCTTCTACTGTACGTACAACAGCCTGCACTTGGAAACCATGGCTTTTTTATGCTCATGCATATAAAGTACGATACATGGTTGTCCAGTACACTCTCCATCTCTCCAAAATAGACTATAATTGCATTGTTGGTGTAAAAAACCTTAAAGTGTCCCTTCAATTATTCCCCAAACATGCATTTTATTATCCCAGACTCTGTTGTAGGCTATCGGGATAACTAGGAGGCAAATGCAAGCAACAGACATAACCAAAGAAGCCTACAAGTGCTGTAACAACTAACATAACAAAAAGGAAAATAATTCCTTTTATTCTTGGGCTTTTTTTTTCTTTTTCTTTCCTTTTTTTCTTTCTTTTTTTCCCCCCCCAAATCCTAGGCCTCAACACTCTCCACTCTTAGAACCACCAAAGGTTGATTTTGGGGAAAAAGCTAGATAGGGCACACACAAGTCATTCTGAATGAACTCTGAGGTCTGTGGTATAGATGATAGCCAGGAAAATGAGCCTTTGCCTCAGGAACAAAGACCAGAGAGGCAAGAAGAATGGGGGAATTTATCCAAGCAACTATAAACACTCTTCAAAATGAGGGCAGGTTTTCAAAAACTGAGTGCTATCAATCTACTTCTGAAGTGGATCCGAAATTTGCCAAAATAAGAAGGACAAAAGTCTCTGACTCATCTTTTTTTCGTAGCTCTCATTTTCCTGGGATGCTTGAGAACTGGTATGGCTTAGTAGAACAGTCTCAGGATTTGGGACCACATGGTTCCTGCCTGTAGATTCCAATCTGCTACCTATTGATTGGGGGAGCTTGGGCAGGCTACTTATCATCACCACATCTAATCTTTCTTATAGATTAAAAAAAAAGATAATAGTATTTAACTTTCAGAATGGTTGTGTCTCACAGCTCTGTCTAAGTAACTAGAATGATAGGATCTATGTATAAAATGGAATTATAGGTACCAAATGTCCCCTGGAAAGCATGAGGGTCTGAATAAAGAGAAGGATTGAGGGTGTGAGCATAGTGGTCAAAGAGGCAAACAGCACCAGAGCTAAATCCAAAAGTCTGTAATCCAGAAAAGACAAAACAGAGGTAACAGGTTTGGAACGAGGTACTTGGGAGGCTGCAGATGCAACAGTGCCTGATTGGTTCATCCAATCATGAAAATGGATAATTGAAAAGGTAAAGTGCCAAGGACAGTGCCTGGCGTGGAATAGGCTCTGAAGACCTCTCTCCTACCTAGAGTTATCTTTGGCAAGTCAAGTCACAGACATGCTTAACAACTTGAGATTTAAAACTCTTCCATACACACAGCCTCATGAGAAATGTGGCCCCTTGTGGTGACCCTGACATCACCCAGCATGCAATTTGAAGCTCAGCAATTTTACTTGATTTGCCCAAACTCCCGTAACTAATGCCACAACAAAGGTCAGAACTGACTAGAAGAACTGGTACAGGTAGAATGTTGTTCATGGCCAAATGGCAGATCAACAGAGTCATTCAAGGGAGCTTTAGACAACATAAATATCATTTTAGCTCCTCCAAATTTCTGAGTCAAAATTTTCTGGGAGTAGAGACTAGGGATCTGTATTTTAAATATCACCTCCAGAGACAGCTGCCTTCAAGTCGAACAGTCACCTTGGGTGTGATTCTTTTCCTGAACAAAGGCACCTGACAGTGAGACCATGTTATCAGGCAAAGTACCCACCTGGTCAGAGCCATGCTGGGCCTGGAAAAACTTTGAGCTTCCTCTTCAGTAGGCGATGAAAGTGACTCTGCTTTTACTCTTATTCTCTCTGGCAATTTCTTTTTTTTTTTTTTTTTTTTTTTTTGCTGTTACTATCAAACATTTACTCTTAATAATTAAAAGAAAAACCTTCTTTTAAGAAGCATTGGGAAACACTACACAATCATTCTAACCAATAATTGGATACAAATACTGGGAACTTGTGAAAATATGATCTGATATTTTAATGTATCACCTAAAATATCACACAAATGGCAAAATCTTTCTAAATCTTATTTCTAGCATACAAAGGCAAACAGCATACTAGGTTTTTTTCTTATAAGAGCCCTTTATTAAATATACAAGAAGCTTGAAGGATTTGGGTAGAAGAATTTCTTACTTTACTAACCCCCATGACAGTGAAACTTCATCCTTCAGTCAGAGAGTAGCTGTCCGTGGCCTGGGATGAGGTCTTAGTCATACCTGGGCTGTTTCCTCACCTGTTAAATGAACAACATTGTCTGCCTCCGAGTATCTGAGAAAGGATTAAGAGATTAAATTATTGGTGTTTCTGTGAACTAAATAAGCCACATAACAGACACTCAGCAAAATTCAGCTATGTCTGATCTACTGTTCAGAAATATTTGCAATGAAATTGTCCTTTATCTTTTCTTCAGTTCATCATTGTCTTATTCATATGCGAAGGTGTCTTTAGACAAAATCATCCCTATCATGTTTTACAAAGCTAAAACTCTGTCATATTTTTATTAGTCTATGGATGCTTTTTGTTTGATCTCTATTCACTACAATTACTTTCTGGAAGCTATCGATGTCACTAAAAACGTCAATGGGAATTCCTACACAATAACATTATTTTAAGAGATTTATTAGATATTCTCCAAAGGTTGTGCCAGTGTTCAGTAAATTCTAACATTACTAAAAATAAATTAATACTTAGTTGTGCTCAATCCTATTCTTTATATTAAAGGAACTTCAAGATCTTTCATGGTGTTTTGTTTAATTTTATAGGGCCAGAATTACTCTGCTATTGACATGTTAATACACCAGTAAATGGAAGGATTCAGGAGAAAAATATGAGAACTAGAGTTCTCTACTCACCCTTTCAATGACTTAGAGGTTTTTAGCATAAAAGCTTGATTTTGCCCCAACGCCTTTCATAATATCTGATACATGGTAAGAATTTGACAGAAATTCATCAGAGCAAGTAACAAGTGCATTTTTAATTGAGCTTCAGTAATTGGAATGATATAGTAGGAAAAAAATCATAAGTTTAAAGTACTCCTGCTTCTTTTAAAAAATTTTCTTTTTTTCCCCTTTTATTCCTATTTTTCCCTCCACCTGGCACCACTAGCTGGCCATGCAACACTGGTACCACCAACAATGGCCTGCAGAGGCTGTGGAATGCCAACAGGAAGAACAGGATTTGGGCACTCAGTAAAAGGCCATTCTGCATGAAGAACTATCTACAAAAACAAATATCCCTGCAGTGTGTAAAATCATGGAGCAAACATGGTTTATAAATATTCCCATCCCATTGTTTTTGCAAGAATGCAAACCACACCTAAAAGCACATTCCTTATTTTGTAGAAAAAATATATGACGGTGCATACTTGGTCTCTCTATGCCAAGACTTATCCTTAAATTTAATTTTGACCTTCTCATTTTCTCCCTGTGCTATAGTGTGATTTCACAGTACGTCCTCCCATCTGTTGAAACAGAGAAGAGCTTGCATTTTAGACCAAGATGACTAATATTTATGAGGAATGAGTCCAAATTCAAACTAAATGCACATTTTTACATTTGTCCAAACCTAGCCATGAATTATCTCAGGCTATCAATAGAAGAAGAGGAAAGTTGCTATCTGTAAATCCCTATTAGTTTTCCCAAATTGCAACCTTGGCAATGGGTGTGACAGAAAAATGCTCAGCATTCCTAGTAGCCTAACCTGCCAAGATAGATAAAGCCTGCTTTGAAGTCCAGGGACCAGAGACTACACAGATTTTAACCAAAAAATAGGCCTCACGTCTTTCTCAGAGAGAAGTGAACTGACCTGGCCTGACAGCTTCACAGCCATCTGAGACCAGAAGATGAGCCAGAGGGGCTCCCAGAAGTGGTGGTTTTTATGAGAGTGAAAATAATGCCCTTGAAACTGCTCTGGCCAATAATGAGAGTGATAATATCAGAAGCAACAATAATAGTAAAAGTTAACAGAGTCATGGTCAATGTCATTAGTGCTCCCATTTATCATGTGTCTGGGGTGTCCCAGAACTAGTGGCTTACAAGCATACTCCCCTTACTCCTCACAAAGCCTTGTGATGAAGCCAGTTAGCGCCATAAAGTGCCCATGATCCCACAAGCAACATCAGGGCTCAGATCCCGCCTCTCCTCTTCCTCCCTTTGAACCTCAGCCCTTCACCTTCACCCAAAATGCTGCTTCATTGAGTGCCTTGCTACCTCTTAGGTGATACCCACCTCGAGTTTCCTTCTGAGATAGTTTCTCCAAAAGTGCTATCTACACACTCTCCCACCAAAATACTCCTACAAATGGCAATGATGTCTTCCAGAGCCCAGATACACACACACACACACACACACACACACACACACACCCCACTCTGAGTAGATCTGTCTAGGTTGTAAGGTAAATCGCCTGTATCCACGTTTGTAGCAAAGTGTCCTCCTATGCCTTGCCTCATTGGAATTCACGTCCATCAGGAAAGATGAGACTGGGCAGTGGGTTCTCGTGCCACATCAGAGAAGCCAACTCTGGTAGCCCTTCTCCTCCTCTAGAATCTTCATTTTTTTTCCTTCTCAGGCATGGATTTGTTCACTTGATCATATTTTCTGAACACCTCTGTTGCAGGAGCATAAGCCTAGATGCATATAATAAGATTTCTATTAATAATATTTTTTTCTCATGAAAATATTAAGATTTGTTATTACTATTTTGTCTTGTTTTGGCCAATGAATAAAATGAGCTATGAATCATTAAGTGATTTGCTAAGGTGTGAAGTCCTTATTAAACTAGTGGTTTTCACTGCAGGGAGATTTTTAACTCCTCTTCTCTCAAGGGAATTTGGCAATATTTGGAGACACTTTGGGTGGTCATATCTGGCGGGGCTGAGGACGGATGTGACAAGAATGTTGTTAAAAATCCTACAATGCACAGGACAGCCTCCCTGGAGAAAGAATTACTCAGTTTGAAATACCAATAGTGCTAAAGGTGAGACTCTGGAGTAAGCAGAAAGACTAGCTTCTGCTTATGGCCTCTCTGGATGATGGCATAGATACTCTTAGGTATCTCGGTTTTGAATCAGAGGCTCTGGCTGTTATGCCATGAATGTCAACTGCCCAATGTCAGGCAGTAGTCTGGGAGCTGGGGTCCTCCCTGCCCAGCCTGTGTGGTCAGAGGCCAGGGAGCAAAGGAAAGTGACTAGACTAGAGTATGATGGAGAGAGAAAGAGGGTGTGGGGAAGGCAGCCAGGGTCTGGCCAGCTCAGTGAAGCTCCGCCTAAAGACGCAGGATCCAACTTGAGTTTAGGAAGCAGGGAGATCAGGAAAGACTCGTGAGGACATTGATGCGAAGGTTCAGACCAGGGCAGATGCCCAGCAGGCAGCTGGGTGGCTCCGACTCCTCAGATTCTGCAGTGTTCGCTGTCCTCATCTATAAAGTGGGAACCAATTCCCACCCTTCTTACTTTACAGGGTTCTTTCTGAGGACCCAGTGGAATAAGAAATGTAAATGGCTTTTGTATAATATGAAAATTATGATAACTATCTGGTCTGTAAAGTATTTCTTCATAATTATTTTTATAACATGTTCATCTCTCTGGCTGCGTCATTAGTCTCTAGTGCTGAAACGCATCAGTGTTAGCTCTCTGATATCCCTTGGGTGCTTTACAGCTTCCTGATTTCATGGTTACAGAGTTTGCAGCACATATAAAATGACAAGGGAAAAGGTGTGGCTCCTTGTTCTCTAACATGAACTTGGCTTTTAAATCTTGAAATCTACTCTGATTGCTATGAGAAAACCCAACCAGCCCAGCTCAGTTGCTGACATGCTTGGGGATTTGGGAGTAGACAATGGAAACTTTCTCCTGCATTGTTTTACTGAGTTGCCAAAGAGTGGCTGGGTGTCAGCCTGGTAATCGTCCAAATGGCTTGAGGTCATCAAAACCACAGGAAAGAGCCTACTGGCTTGCTGCTACTCCATGGCTTACAAAGCTAGGACCTTTTTTCTTTCTTTCTTTTTCTTTTTTTCCTTTTTTTAAAATCCTTTTGTAGTTCTGGAGAATGAAATGACGATTGCATGAGCCCAGCCTATGTTACAAAGAAAATATTTTGGTACCAGTAGTCAGACCTGGACCCAGCCCCAGTTTTGGCACTTGTCAGCCATGTCACTTTAAGCAATTTACCTTGAGAAATATCCATTTCCTGGACCTTTATTTGAAGAAGAGTTAGCTGATCCATTTCCACATTGTGAGGGGAAATGAGATCATTCAATATATTTCTTTTTTTGTAAATTGCAAGATGCTGAGTTGATTAACATTAGTAATACCCCAATAGATTAGAAAAACTATCTTAAGATATAGAAAATACACTTTGGAAAGTGATGATATTTTTTGGAAAAATTATACTCAGCTAGAAAATCAGTGATACCAATTTATCCATCAATGCAGGGTTTAAAATCACATTGTTTGACTGTGGAGTTAGAAATAACATCACCTGAGTGTACATGAGAATACGCAGAACTGGAGTTAACCCAAGCGACTCCCTATCCTCCGGCACTGTCAGGAGGGGTCACTGAGGGAGGCTGCTTTCTATGTAAAACCTAACTTGCCCCTGTCATCCATCCAGGCAGCAGTGGTTTGGGGCTGAAGCCAAGACCTCTGACTTGGTCCAATACTCTTTTTTGCCCAACCACATGCCTTCTCTGGAGTCTATTTCCTACCAAACATCCAGCCTCTTGGAGCAGACAAGTGAAGGTCAGGGTCCCAAATGGCAGGTGGAGTGAGGTTTGTGTATCTGGTGGGAGTAGCCTAGGAAGAAGGAGTTAGGGGCATTTCATGGTTATCACATCTGTTGCTCAGGCCAAGAATCTTTACAGATTCAATTCAACTTACTGGAATTTTCTTCAAAAAAATATAAATACACTGTAAGTTCCTAAAGGTCTTTCCTAACTCAGTGTTTAAAGTCATTGCTTTGTACTATTCGTAGTTACTCAGTTCTATTTCTTTTCATTTTTAAGATACATCATCCTGGCTCTATTACCTTTTCTCAGAAGAACAACAACAACAACAAAAAAAAAAAAACGAATGAGCACTAAAACAAGAGCTATGGATTATTCCATTTTATGGGAAAGAGCCCTTGTTGGGACACTATTTAGTCCCCTAATTCTTCTTTCTCTTTGGCAGATGAAGAGAGATGTCAGGAGAAAGGGAAAGACAGAGTGGCATTCTCTGGTTGTCTAAACATCTTGAACAATTTTTCAAACATTTTGGGTTTGCTAAAATCCAGACTGCATTGTGCCAAGCAGCTTTGCTTAATTTCTAAACCCCTGAGTATTTAAAGGGAAATTTAATCGGTATTTTTCTGAATCGTTTCATTTAACTCATCAGTGTGCTGTTTCATAAGAGGCATTCAGTGCCAACTTAGAAATTTTACTCTAGAAATCTCTCAAAGGCCAAAAACAGAAAACAGAGCAGGGACCTGGGAGCTCTACCCTTTCACAGTTTGAGAACTAGAAGGAGCTCCACATCCTGAGGTCTGAATTGCTCATTCTCTAGAAAGACGTGGTCTTGCTCTCAAAACAACCTGCATGGAAATTAGAATGTTAGTTCTTAAATCTGTTCAAGGCAGGATTCTCTTTGTGTTCAGGCAAACTTAAAGGTCTACGGTGGAGAACTGTAAACTGCGATTTAGCGGAGACTAGCCCGTCAGCATAAATGTGACACTTTTATGATAATGATACATAGCAACCAATATTTCTAAAAGGTTCTGCTGTAATCAGCAAAACTACACACATTGTTGCCACGAGAAAGCGTCTGTTCCCTCAGAGCTGAGGCCCAAGCTTCTCATCCACATGCCAAAGATAAAAATGCACTCACCTTCTCCCTGCTCACCGGCTTACTTAGAAACCCTCAAGTCCGTTGGCCACCGTTCAACAGCTCAAAAGGCTCATGTGTATTTTAATGCCATTTTTCACCTTGCAAAGATGTTCAGGATTGAGTATTGGGAACTGGCCATCGCCCGATAGTGAGGGACTCATCACACCAACAGTGGTGTACCAAAGTCAATGTGGAGCCAATGCCATCGTGGAGGCTGTTGATCCAAAGGCTGTTGATCCCAGGCACCATGCCCAGCGGTTTCCATGTGTTCAGTCTTTTCTTCTCCATAATGATTCCATGAGGTTGACTGGTGGAGCTTCATTTGCAATGAAGATACTGATATATAATGAGGTCAAGAAATCATCTAAGAAGATCACCCAGCCAGAAAATGGCAATGTTGGGTGGGAGCAGACATCAGTGGACGTCACAGAGACTGTAATTTCCATCTGCTGTTTTGCTTGCTGCAAACAGTAACGGATTATTGTTTATTTGTTAATAAAAGTGGTGCAGTCCTTGAATAATGTTCAGTGTTGGAGAGGGACAAATGAGCTCTCCAGGCTTGGGAGGAGAAGGAATCACCAACTGGATAGAAGCAAAGTTAGGCAGTGAAGAGTCCTAATTATGGAATGCATAGACATTTCTGGGCATGAGTTGTGCCACCTTCATTTCTCTAATGGTACAGAAAGTCTGAAAAGAGGCTCCTTTGGACTGCAAGAGGAAAGCAGGTGTACAGCAGAGAGTGAAGGCAGAAGTTAAGGTAAAATGCCTGCACCCCAACAGGGTCACCTGTGCCTCCTCACTTCATCTCTCTGTGCCTCAATTACCCTCATGTTTTAAATGAAGATAAAAATAGTATCAACTTTGCAAGGTTGCTATAAGGATTAGGTGATTTGAGAAATCAAAATAGTCACCTGAAAGAGAACTTTTAATAAAATTTAATGAGTATTATTTATATCATTCTCACACTATAATTTTTATTTGGAACTTTCTTTTTCTATAGGAAATACGCTGTAAGTTCCTAATGGTCTTTCCTAACTTGTAGATGGTTATGTCCTAGATTATTATTATAATTCAGTTAGAAGTCATTTGCACAGGATTTTTACAAAGAGCATGAAAATAGTGCTCATGCTTCTGTGATAACACATGAGAGCCTGTAATGCTCCATAACTCTGGAACAGGGACTAGTTCCAGAATTAAGAGAGAGGCCAGTAGCTGGCCACTTCTTGGGATGGTGCCAGGGGAGGATCTGGGGTCATGGATAGGGTAGAACAGCGGCTCCTGTGGACTGCTACATCATCATCACACCACGGAGTTCTTCCGACAGAACTTCACCCAAGTCATTGAGCCACAGATTTTCCATTGCTTTAGTTTGTGATGACAAATTTCAGGGGTAGCATCTGTTGTTCATCAGGAATTTGGGGAGATGGGAGATTTGTTCTCTTCCTGTATAACTTGGGATCTGAAAAGCATCACCTCTCTGGACAGATTCACAGGCCTAGTTCCTAAGTAGTTTTTCATATGCACGTTTCCATGCTTCCTCTGCAGACCTGTAAGCACCCAAAAGGCAAGGACTTTGTATGTCTCATCCACCATTGCAGTTCTGATGGCTGGTGAATGTTCTGACTTATCATAGGAGCTCTTGATACGTATTTTGCAAATGAATAAGTAAGTTCCTAGTTCAGTTGTTATCAAGCTTTTGCTTATCAGTAGATTTTATCAGCCCATTGACAGAGGAAGGAAAGTTACCATGTTGAAGCAAGTCAGGAAAGGGGTGACTTGAATGTATTCTTCTTTCCCTAGTGGATACCTATTAACCCATGGGGGGCATACCTCAGGAAGCTCCTCTTCCAAAAAACCTTCCACTGTGCCATCTGCCTCCAAGACCAGCTGAGACAGGCACTCTGATCTTATCTTCTGATATCTACTATTATTCTATTATTATTATTACTATTATCATTATTATTACCTATCTTTTAGACTGGAAAAACTTTGAGATTTATTCCCCACCCCCCTTGGGAAATCCAACATTGAATCCCATAGCAAGCATGAAGAATGTGCTTCTGCATCTGCCCCACCCTCAAAGGAATCTCCAGGTGCTAATCCCTAGACCTGAGAGTGAATTAGGGACTCAGTGACCCAGTAGGATCACAGGGGCTTCAGAAGTGGAAGAGGAAGCAAGAGAGGAATTCAGAATGATGTAGTGCAATAAGGTCTGGACTTTTCATTGCTGGCTCTGAACATGGAGCAAAGAGGGTAGGGACAAAAGAATGTGGCAGCCCCCAGCTAGGAATCTAGAAGGAGCAAGAAAAGGAAATGAGGCTCCACTAAAGCCTCCAGAAGGGAATGCATGGCTCTAATCCTGATTTTAACCCCAGAAACCATGTCAGACTTACAGCACTATAAGATAACAAATTTGTGTTATTTTAAGGCATTGATCTGTGGCACTTTGTGATAGCAACAAAAGAATACAGATACAACTGGGATCTCCAAATTTACTATTTGGGTTACTAGTGGAGAGCAATATTGGTAAATGTAATCACAGAGGTTTCCATGTGCCCAGGTAATTGTGAGGTTCATTCTCTTAAAACCCTCTCACTCATTTGTCAAGAAATTCGCAAGTTATTATAGCAGCATCTGATGGATAAGTTTTGTTTATTTCCCTCTGGATTTTCCAAGGGCATTGTTTAAGGGCATTTGGTTTTAAACTGGAGAATGATACAGCTGCCATCAGGAAGAGTATTAATATCACCAGGCTCAGTTCTATAAGAGATTTCCTCAAAGGCTGCACTGGTTTCTTCCTGAGTGACCACAGTAAAGCATTGGACCAAATCATCAAGGACAGAAGCCCCTGTGTCTGCAGTGGTAGAGCCAGGCTGAATCTGCTCTTGCCACTACCAACATGTCAGAGTGGTCAACTGTGATTCCTTAGGAGGAGTTAGCCTCTCCTTTCCAGGGTCACACTTAACCAAAGCCTGGCATTCTCAAATAAGTACAACTTTACTCCACGACACTGATATTTTCAGTTCCCTGCGCTAATGCAGAAGCAGCAGCAGCAGCAGCAACAGCAAGTGTCACATTTGAAGCACTGTGGCTCAGGCTACTGAGAATTGGTACAGCTGTTCCCCGTTCCCACTGTATTGGTTCTCTAGGGCATCTGCAGAGGGGACATTCCCAAACCTGAGGGTTGGGTAAGTCAGGCCAGATCACTGAAACCCTCTCTACCGCGTTCCTGAGGTGGCACTCACTCAGCCTTCTCTCCTGGACGCTGGCCATCCCAGAAGACCTGCACTAGAATAGCTTGCAGCATCTCAGGCTTTAGGACCCACAACCAGGACCCACATCCACCAGTCCAGCTCAATATTCTATGTACCTCCCCCAACACCAGGACAGGAGCTATTTAGGCATCTTCAGAGTTACATTAGTTTACAAATATACATTGTTTATGATCTATCCCAAATCATCACACTGACTTTGAATCTTAATAAAGAAGCTGAAGTATCCATGTCTTTATTTCTATAAGACTTTGAACTCCTTATATAAAAATCCTCCTTTGATTCTTCTAATTACCGCACACTGGTGGAAACAATCTTTGGATAGCTCTCCTACTTCCCCCTCTCTCACTTGCTCACATATGTGCTCTCTCTCTCTCTCTCTCTCTCTCTCTCTCTCTATATATATATATATATATATATATATATATATATATATATATCTCACACACACACACACACACACACACACACATCCACATGTTCCTCTTACAGAAAAACTCTCATTCAGGTTTGTGTCTACATAACTTAAAGACAACCATTCCATAATAGGAAGCGTTTTCTAATATGTAAAATAGCTGGAATTTTTAAAATGCAGATTGTTTTGCCATAAGCAAAACGTTCTCATTAAATAGTCCCCTACCTTCACCTTACTTAATTGACTGGTTTTTAAATATGTGAACAGAGGAAACCCCTAAGTATTTTCGGATGATTGGAGAAAAGCAGAGCTCATGTAATGAGACTCATTGGAGGAAGGTGCTTCGGGTTGCAAAGAGTTAGGCAGAAAAGTTTGTGTCCCTCTGTACTGAGAGCGAAATGTCAGGAGTTCAGGAAAATGAGATAAATTTGTTACCCAGGAAAAAGAGCAGTTCCTGGGGATGGAGGACCACGATGGTGAACAACTGACCCCAGAGAAGGCCTAGAAGCACATTTTCCCCGAAAGGGTTAATAACATGCCAAAGAGCTCACCTTCTTTGGGACTTTTCCCCCTCCCCCAAGTATGAGGGTATAAATCACTGACTATCAGGATAATGAGAAGCAGATTTGCCTCTGCTAATTTCAGGGATGTGGAAGGTCTTTAGAAAAAGCCTCATAAGACATTGCTGAGTGTTATGAGCCCTACCTCCTTGGTAGAGGGCACATGTGGGATGCAGACTGCCCAAGCTCTGCTCCAATGTAATGGGTGCTGCAAGGGGCAAGAGCTGAGCAGGTGAGACCTGAAAATCCATCATGGGGTCTGTAGGTGAGAAAACGCTTTCCTTCATTTTATGTATCAGAGCCAGGGTTCAGGAAAATTTAGTCTATGTCCTGCGCACACAGGCATCCTTCTGTTAGCCAGGAGTTAGGATCTATACAGAACTTCTGGTTCCCAAAGAATAGACATAGGATGCTTGTCAGAACCCAGAGATGTCCCCAGAGGAGTAAGCTGATATTTCTGCAGCATGGAAACACAAAGCAGCCACAAACATCTTCTTTATGGGATGAAGTTAGTATAAACCAGAAGAAAAGAGCCAAGGTGGAAGAGGGCTTTTCCTGAAAAGACCTGCGTATAGGTCCTGAAGCAGAGCCTGCAGGACCACTTGTCTGATTGCAAATGGGAGTGGTGGCAGAAGCAAGGTGTCTAGAACTCTGGCCTCCTCTGACTGAGCCTCGGGGTCTCTGGTCAGGTAGCCTCTCCCTGATCCCTAGATACACTCAGCTGCTGGCCTCCCTCAGAAATAGCTGGGTGGTGCAGACCTGGATAAGGAAAGGAAACTGCTATTGGAGTCCGCACAGGACCATGGTCACCAAAACCATAATGGTCATCTAGGGATGCCCAGTGGATACAGTGACCTACCTACCCCATTATCTGGGGCCCCTGACATAGACACCAATATATTTCAGTGTGGCTTTCTCATACAAGCACAAGGCTCATGTGAAAATGAACATTGCCTAATGACTAGCATCCACAGACTATTGGGCACAGAATATCAGGATTGGAAGGGTACTTAAAGATCTCGTCTTCCAACTTTCATTCCATGATGAAGAAACAGAATTTCAGATGGGGGAAAGCTAAGAATATCCTTTTTTGCTGAAATTTGTGGTGGAATATTTTAGACTGTCTGATTGGTATTTGCCAATGTGGAGTCAACTTATATTGTTTTATTTTTTTAATTTTAATTTGCTATATATGACAACTGAATGCATTATAATTTATATTACACATATAGAGCACAATTTTTCATATCTCTGATTTTATACAAAATAGAGTCACACCATTCATGCATGTACTTGGGGTAATGATGACCATCACATTCCACCAACTTTCCTACCCCCATGACTCCTCCCTTTCCTTCCCTCTCCTTTTCCCCTTTGCCCTATCTAGAGTTCATTTAATCCTTCCATATCCCCACCCTGCTCACAGCATATTATGAATCAGTATCCTTATATCAGAGAAAACATTTGATATTTGGTTTTGGGGGATTGGTTAATTTCACTTAGCATTATATTCTCCAGCCCCATCCATTTACTGCAAATGCCATGATTTTATTCTCTTTTAATGCTGAATAATATCCCATTGTGTATATTTACCACATTTTCTTTATCTATTCATCCACTGAAGGGCATCCAGGTGGGTTCCACAGTTTAGCTATTGTGAATGGTGCTGCGATAACACTGATGTGGCTGTGCCCCTGTAGTGTGCTGTTTTACCTTTAAAGTATGTTTCTGAGATGTGTTTTATTCCCCAGAGACTGATTCATTACTGTTATTCAATAGATAAGCAAAAGGCCAAGAGGTAGAAAACAAGCTAAGATGTATTTTATAGCAAGTTGTTCACGATATAAGAGAATTAACTAGGGCATAGAATAACAAAAGCTACAGAAGGACATGCATACATTCAATTAATTCTTAAAATACATTTAACAGATACCTACATTTCCCAGAGTAGGAACATGATTATATTCTGTATTCCATATTGCATGTAGTTTCAACTGAAAGATTTTCAGATGAATAAGGTGTTACTATAAATACTTGAGATGCTATAAGAAAAATACCACAAAATGAAAAATGACATTATGACTTTATCTAACTTTTATTACTATATTGAAAGAAACTGCATTATGAAAAATTTAAATGTAAAAGGATTATAAACCGGATCGTCTATACATGACAGATATTTATTTCTCACAGTTCTGGAGACTGGTTGTTCAAGATCAAGGCTCCAAGGTACCAGGAGTTTCAGTGTTTGGTGAGGGCTCATTTTTGGCTCATAGATGGTGACTTTTTTTTTTTTGTACCATGAATTGAATTTGTAGGGGTGCTTAACCACTGAACAAAATCCTCAACCCTTATTTTTATGTTTTATTTTGAGACAGGCTCTTGCTAAATCCTTAGGGCTTCACTAGATTGATGAGATTGGTATTAATCCTGCTTCAGCCTCCCAAGTCACTGAGATTACAGGCATGTGTCACTGTACCCAGAAACAGAGTCTTCTAATGACTTCCATGTCCTCACATGATAGAAGGGATAATTGAGGTTCTGTGTGGTCTTTTTTTTTAAAAAGAAAGGGCACTAGATTCATTCATGAGAACTCCACTTCCATGAAATAATGACCTCTAAAAAAGCCCATCTCCTAATGCCATCACCTAAGCATTAATTGGGACAATGTGAATTTTGGGGTGACACAAACATTCAGACCATAGTACACTGTATGAATTCTTACATGAAAGAAAAACTTGGTAAATAGTTATGCTAACAAATTGAGAGCAGTTTGAAGTTGGTTGATTATTCACTGAACAAAATAAAGAAAAAAATGTTGAGTCCCATGTGGCCTATATGCATGCACATTGTTGGGGAGGGGGCAGGGAAGGCACTAAAGAAGGAAAGATGGGAGGTGAACGCAGATCCCAGCAAGTCTCAGAGTGCTGGTTAATACAGTATCATCAAGCAACTTCAGAGATGCACAGTAATAATGTCTGTAGGTGCTAGTAATGGAACTCCTGGCTAAAGTCCACCTCAACTTCTTAAGATGAGAGAGTGTGATCTGCTCATTCAGGTCCCCACATCTTTGTTTCGACCTTTCCTTGCTTTTCCAGGAGTAGTATGAAATGATTCATGATGCACCTCAAGCCTTGTGCTCAGCCCCTTGGACAGCAAACTTGTACATCTCACCTTGTCAGCTAGGTGATCCTCTGGAGAAAGGAAATAATAGGATGAGGAAACAGGTTATTACCTCCCCCAACATTGGCTCCATGTGGGACTGAGACAGAGGGTGCCCTAGCAAGGGGAAGGGAGAATTATTAACATCAGCAGAATAACAGGACATGGAATTACCTATGCACATGGGCCGGGAAGGTGCAGGGGAGGCAACTCACACATAATTGCTCTGGTGTATTTCTTGGAAGTTCCCAAAAACTTATTCTCACGGAAGCAAGGAGGGGTAGAGATTGATGTATTTTTAAACTTCTTCAAAGTTGCTTCCTCTATAAAAATCAGAGAATGTCATTTTACTGACAACTTTCCCTTGAATTTCAGCATTTGGCTTAATCATTGATTCTTATCATGTACTTGCAGAAAACTGACATTGATCTTCATTGTGCTGGTCTTAAGTAGTTGTCACTCATAGTGGAGTCATAGTTTCAAGTTTATTTTCCCATACATATTTTTCCTTAAGCTTTTGAAAACACATACTACTCTTTAATCCAGCACAATTTCATATAAGGTGACACATATCACAAGATACATTATTATATTATACACACACACACATATCAACACACCATTGTATTTCACAAAAGGTGTTATAGTAGCACCAGATACTCTGCTAGCCAAACTGAACTATTGAACTGTTTGATGAATTAATCCATTGATAGCTGGATGAGTTGATCCATTGATAGCTGAATGGATTACGAGGAGGTGACATCTAATAGTTGTTCAAATAGCTGTCTCTTCAAATTTCTTCTTGGTCTGGACTAACCCAACCCACATGGGTGAAATGAGCACATTTATTGCCTATCTGGTGACTTATTTCAATCAAACAGGACGACTATCAGCAGGCTTCTTTCTGCCTGTGCATGCTCCATTGTGTTAGTCAGCTCTACCATACCTGCCAGGAAAACTTGGAGGAGGAAAGATTTACTTTAGCTCATGGTTTCAGAGAATTCATCCAGCTCCAAGGCAGAAACATTATGGCAGAAGGGTGTGGTGGAGGAAAGCTTCTCTGTTCTTGGCTTCTGGGAAGTAGAGAGAGAAAGAGAGAGAAGAAGGGGCTAGGGAAAAGATGAGCCCTTCCAGTGCACACTCCCAGTGACCTGCTTCCTCCAACTAGATCCCTCCTCTTAGTAGTCCATTCAGCCATCAATGGATTAATCCATCAGATTAATGCCTAACAGCCCCACCTCTGAATCCTGCTGCACTGTGGACCATGTTTCCAACTCAGTAAACTTATAGGGGACACTCCAGATCCACACCATAACACTGATCTTCATTTTAGGCTGGGCCAGTGGGGAAGGGGCTTTGCTCTAAACTGTCTTCAAGTATGGACCAATAGAGACTGAGTTTGGTTGATATGTTAATACATGAGGTGAGAATTGCTAGGTTCAGATTTAGAACTTAAAGCTGTTGGAGAGCTTGTACTGAGGATGGACTTTCAGAGATACTTTGATTTAGAAGAAACCTAAAAAATATATTGTCGCAGTCTGGCTGGGCACAAAATAACCGAGCGGCCACACAGCCTTGTAGGTTCTCTGTACTCCCGAGAACGCCATGCACGAGGCCTTCCCCCAGGATGCTCACACACCAACCGGAAATCCCTCCTCAGGAAAATCCCTCCTCCGGCATTTCCCCAACCAATGGGAACTCTCCAGGAATCCCCTTGAGAACTCCAAAGCAGCAGGCTTAGGCGGACAGCAGGGGTCTAATATGCAATTGAATACACAACTTAACATACCATTATCATCTCAATGGCTCGCTAGCATCACCTCTCAACCACTCCCTTCTGGCAAAAATGCCAAGCATCATTCAGACTCAGCTATGGCTCTCAACAATATATCACAAATATACACAGCATTCATGTTAGAACTAGCAGGGCAGACAGCTTGGAAACCTGCTCACTTGTGGATCACCTCTGCCCTGTCTGTCATTCAAGCTCTTTGGGCAAGTTTGCTAGCTTCTTGGCAATTTCCTTTTGTTCAATCTTCAAGTTTTACTTGCAGCATTGCACTGATATTGACTGTGACTGTTAGATTTCTGCAGAGGAATCTCGGGAGCAGAGTCAAAAAGAGTCTCAAATTCCATCACTCTATCCTTGCAGCCATTTTCCCTCCCCACCAGAATAGACAAGGTTATGGTTGTTGCTCTTAAGTAAGATTTGGACTGGATTTGGAGACAGTGATCAACATAGAAACCCTCTTTGAGGTGCCCCAAGTAGATTAGGGAACCAGGTCCTTTGCAGCTCTCACAAAGCAAAACTATAATGGAGTTGCAAAATGAAGGGAAGTCATCACTGAATTTCTGCAGACAGCATTATTAAGTTCCAGCTCTTCATATTGTCACAGAGAAGGACAGAGGGATGTCCTTAACACTATAGCATTCTCAATGAGATTTGGCTATGTGATCACTCCTGGTTTTGGCTCTCAGGCACCAAGTGACAAATGCCAACCTGAAGACGGGGACTATTTGGATGACTCAGAGCTGAGACTGAGAGTAGCACATAAACCATCTGTAAAGTGTTAGGATGTTACATTTCAAAAGAAATAAAGGACACATAAAGCTGATAGGTCCACATGTTCCTTGATGCTTCAGGTTTCCTCTACGTCCTGTCTATGAATCAAGGTATAGTGTATTTCCAGGGAAAAGAACCATAGTTTTGACAGGCCATAAAATGGCCAGTGGTTCACAACCTAATTGAATAACTTTCTCCATTTTCCTAGTAACTTCATTTTTGTTTTTATTCTCAAAATATCGTCAGAATTTCTTTAAAGTAACTTGAATTCGAAACCATAAATATTCTTTCTTTTTCTACTTTATCTTTTGCAAACTATTTAAGGCTGGCCTTAAAAAGAGAGGAAACTTGAGCTCCTCGGGGTACAGACTGCTTAGTGGAAGGCTTGATGTGGGAGGCGCAGGCTTGACTGGGATGTTCTGAAACCAAACAGAAGGGACAGAATAGCTCTGGGTCCTGAGTAATTTCATTTCCGAGCTGAAATAGTCTGAAACATCAAGATTTGGTTTCTCTCTTATCTAGTCTCTGCCGAGACCATTCATACTGTTTTAAACCTTCACTTTGTAAAGCTCCTCCACACACTGACCTACAGTCTGCCCCAATGCTTTCTTCCTTGCTTCTCCTAAAGGCCTTGAGGTCATTTCTATCTGACAGTCTTCAGGACTGATGGATGCTGCCTTTGCTTCTCTCCACTCCCCAGCTCTTCTCTCCAGGCACAACTCATCCCTGTAGGACAGTTGCTATGGGTCAAATGTCCCCTTTAATACTCATGTGGAAATTTAATTGCCATTGCAACAGATTTAATAAAGGGTACTCTCATGAGATAATTAGGTCCTGGGGGCTTTCTGTGGCATAATGCAGAAAGAAGGCCCTCACCAGAGTCAGCACCATGTCCTTGGACCCCACAGCCTCCAGAACAAGGATCCAAATAAACTCCTGTTGTTTATATTTTCCCTATTTTTTTTTAAATTTAGTTTTTAATTGTAATTGGACAGAATACTTTTATCTTATTTATTTATTGTTTTATGTGGTGCTGAGAATTGAACCCAGGGCCTCAAACTGCTAGGCAGATGCTCTACCACTGAGCCACTACCCCAGCCCCTCCTGTTGTTTATAGATCACCTTGTCTGTGGCATTCTGCTATAGCAGCAGAGGATGGGCTAGTCAGTGGCTTACCGTTCTTGACTCTTCTGGTCTCTCGTCTTTAGACTCTCATGATAGTTTGTCCAGGGAAATATTTTCCCTAGAAAAGAACATGATGCTCCACATGATATGGATGCACCCTTTATTCTAAAAATGAGATACTCAACAAGTAGGGAGTCTAAACATGAATGTTTGAAAATGTCAAAACAGTAAGATTTCACTGATTATTAGACAACTTAAAAATCTTCTTCAAGATCTTAATATGTTACCAAATAAGTAAAAGTGATAAATTGCAAATGCACATATACAGATGCAGGCATTATGTGTGCACACAGGGTGGTCCACTTGACAGAAGGTCCTTATAAACTGCATTAGGTCCAGAAGCTTCCAAAATGTCTTGAGTTCAATTTATGAGGTAGGATTTCTTTGGGGGGTCTACTAGACATAAATAACTATTGATTAGCTTCCTAGAGACAGGATTTTAGTAGAACTCTGAACAAGGGCATTAGAGAAATGCCCCCAATGGGGTCATTTTTTGCTGACCTGGGACTACATAAAAATGGGAGTATTGAATGCTTAATGTCACATTTTATTGCTTGGTTCAGCTAATTTGTCTTGTGGGAAGCAAATGTTTTTGAAAGCATTCCAGAGCCTTTGTAGTGTTAAAGCTCATTACCTTGGATTTCACATGAGCCAAAAAATATACAACCAACTAAGTGCTCTGAACCTCGGCAAAATTTCATGACTAGACATGGAATCAGAGCTGTGTGCGCCGTGCCATGCAAAAGAAGGTGAATTTAGCAATTTGCATTCTTACTAGCAAGGTTCAAAGCAATAAGGGTCATTCTTTTAATATGCTTTTATTAAGGGTAAAGAATAGTTTGAGAAACAGCTTGAAGACAAGAGTATATCCCCTCTAAGGAAATCATATTATTTTTCTGTTAATTCTGAACTCTCGATCCTAATGAATTTGGGAAAAGATTGTGCATATTCTGGCTATACAGAGGACTTTCATAAACTCAAATAGATGCTTTATTCATCTACAACAGGCCTAGCCCTGAGTGATGAATTTCTAATTCTTAAGGAATTGTTTATTCCATTTAATAGACAAGGATACTAAAGTCCTTATTGGTTAGCTTTGCGTTGCTGTGACAAAATGCCTGAGATATAACACTTAAAAGAAGGAAATATTTATTTGATAACATGATTTCAGGCCATGGTCATTTAGCCCTCTCAGTCCATACATAATAGTAGGAATCAGGAAGCAAAAAGACAGGGGTGAGGTGAAAGACCAGGGACAAAATATACCCTTCAAGATTATGCCGCCAGTGACCTACTTGCTCCAACTAGTCCCTCCTCCTATATTTTTCTACCTCCCAATAGCCCATGAAGCTACAAATCCATAAATAGATGAATCCATTCTTGAAGACAGAGCCCTTGTAATCCATTTATCCACAAAGACCCCACCTCTGAACACTGTTTGAGTTCCAAGCCTTCTACACATGAACTTTGGGGGAACATTTAAGATCCAAACCCTGACAAGCCCCAAAGTACTCTGTTCTGCTAAAATAAATAAATAAATAACAAACTAACTATCAATGCTAAACAAATTGAATGGATTTTTTGTTCCCATGTAATCCTCAAAATATTCACAATCTGATCCTATCTTCCTTGTGAAACCTCCTTTCCTACTGCATCTGTAAGGCTTTCCACGGATAACTCAATGGGCCTGGTATGAGCAGTCAATCCGTTTGTGCATTCCAAATTTCTCAACTGTGTTCCATCGGAAACATTCTCTCTTATCAATCGTGCCTGTTGAACTTACCCATCTCCCCATTATTTGAATGATCCCTTCTACAAGAAATGATCTCAGCCTGCCTCTGACTAGAGGTTGTTCTTCTCTATGCCCTCTTTACTGATTGGACCTAAACACTGAGGTGAACTATCTCACCACCAATGAGGAAAACAAATCATCACACAGCACAAATCCTTTAGATTTTTTCATCCTATAAATGGGCTGAATTATGTATTATAAAACTCTATATTAAGTGGTATAGAATCGTGTGCAGAATATTCTTGGATTATTCTTGACTTTTTGAGAAAATTATTTGTGATTAACATATTAATTGTGCATGTTAACGAGATTCAGTGTGATATTTCAATACCTGTGTACAGCTTGCACTGAACAAATTCCACCTCCCTTTATCCAGAGGCCTACACCAGTCCACCTTCCCCATCTCTATTCATCACTATTCTACATTCAGATCAACTTGTTTATTTTTAAATTCCCCCATGTTCTCTATGTTGTGACTATTCTTTTGGTATAGGTGTCACCAGTGAAATAATGGTCCTTCTCACAATGTCTATGGTCAGGGAGAAATTCATTTCTAACAACATCTCTTTAAATATGTAGTCATGAGTTAACTCGTCTCAATAAATAGAGAATTCTTCTGTTCATGGAACTAAATTCTTGATCACCTTCTGAGCCTAAACAATTAAATTCATATAATTGATATATTGATATATTAATATATTCTTATTATAAGTTAGACCACAAAAAGTGTTTTGTAGAATGTCATATTAATGAACTTGATTTTAGTATGCTTTATCTTTATTCTATATAGAGTTGTAAATATTTTCTGGCCAAGTTTCAATATATATATATATATAAATTCATTGTACAATGAATATATATATATATATATATATGGTCATATGTTGATATATTAAACAATTTCCCTTGGAATGATCTATTGTTTTCCTCAATATTTTATCATCTTTATATTCATAATACCTTTGCTTCTCTTTCATAGTTATTTTGTCAGTTTCTCTAAATTAATAGTTAAAAGATTCATATTCCATAATGCTAATGAAAGAATTAAAATTAGGAGTCTACTTATTAATTTTCTATGTTCAAATCAGGTAATTTCTCCAATTTTAGAGTTTTTATTAGAGTGACTATCTAAAGCTGGTTTCAATTTGAAGGGTCTCTGCAGCTCTGGCACTATAGAGTACCTTTGTGAGTCAAACGTTATTTTAATAGTTAAGATTTCAATTTTATTTGTCTCTATATCTCTTCCTCTCCTCGGTGATGTCCCCTTGATGGATTATCAACAAGATTTATTGATTATTGCCCATATTGCATTTTATATTCATCTAGAGACATAACTTTAGTAACAAAGTAAGACATTAAGAAATGTTTCTTAGATTGTAGAGGACATTCAAGCCTTTCACCTTAGCCATGTCACCATCTCTACAGCCTAATTTCTAATCTTTGGTTTCTTTATCAATGAGTAGGTAGAAATCTTATACGTTTGTTATAAGAATCACCTGAAATTTGCCACAGAGCATGCTAAATATTGTTATTGTCTGTGACATGCAATTATAATTATTTCTATATGTCCAATACATTTTTCCCTTTATTTTGGTAATACAGACTCTTTCTTTGGGAACCTGCTGTTCCCCCACTCAAACCATGAATTTGTGCATGTTGCCAATTCTGTGACCCCATTCCCAAGACCAGTGTGAGCACGCAAGGCAGATCCAGACAGTATCATTGCTCCATTCCTCTAGTGACCTTGGTCACCAGAACGGGTGTTATGATCAGACCTACAGACATCAGCTTATTAGCTTATTCCCCAGGTCTTCTTAAGTGGATTGAGGAGAGAAAATCCCTTTTATACTTGGTAATGGGTAATGATGATGATGATGACTGCCATTCTAGCAGGCAATCACTACCCACCACGATCATGTGATGACTACCAACTATGTCCCCTACCTCACAGAAACACTGGTGAAAATAGAGCTGACCCCAAGACCCACAGCTGACATTGGGGATGAGGATTGGAATCAGCATACTGGAAGAGGTGAGTTTCACTATCTGTATGGTTTCTGGTTCCTTCCATTAATTTTGCAGGATTCCATGTTCTTACGATGAACATATGTTGAAGTAAAGATGAGTCCAGTTTTTGACATTTGTACCCAAGAGTTGTACTGACCCTTACATCAGCTTGTGTCAAAAAGAGCATCACTGTATGACTAAGCAGCAGGGAAAATCCATTTCACACAACTGTGGTGGCGTTAGCAAGTTTTTGGATGTGAAAATCTGCCTACAACATGAAGAGGAGCTACAAAGCCCAGACTTCCAAAAGGAAGACTGTGTCAACAGCAGTGTCTTCAAGCTATTTTAATCCCTAAGAATCCTTGTGAATTGTCACAATGTTTTTCTACTCTCACACATTGTTTTCTAGTGCTCTAAAAAGTTGCTTCATAAATTTAAATCATTCCAAAGATTGTAATTGCCAGCACATGGTAAAATTTGAGCATTAGAAGATTCCAATCACTCAAGGAATTTTGTCCATTGGAACACAAAAACTTACAATTTGACATGCACCAGAATCCTTTAAAAATATGCTTGGCACAATTTTACTGAACATTTGAAAAATGTTTGTGAATCCTTTTCCACTCTCTCAAGGTGTTTTTATTCTATATCTGCCACAGGACGTTTTCCCAATATATTGAATTTTAATGCTTATGGGCATATCATAACCCTCAAACAGAAGAATATATTAAAATTCAGACTTTTTAAAATCATTTCCTTTATTTCTCTGTATTTTAAGTGATTTTATTCTGGTTTGAGTTGGTTTTAAATTTAGTGGCTGTATACAATTAAATTAGTCAGTTTTTCATGGCTATAATGAAACAGCTGAGGCAGACTACTTATGAAGAAAACAACTGTCTTCATCTCATGATATTGGAGGTTCAAGGGCATGGTACCTACATGGTTCAGTTTGGGTGAGGGCCCTCTCTGCACTATGAGACCATGCCCTGAGGCAATGGTGGTAGCACATTTAAGAGCAGATGATTATGTTGCTAGAAGAGAAGCAGTCTTTAATCAAGACCCTCTTCATAGAACTATTAAGGCCTGGTCAAAAGAGAATTACCTCAATCCTTTCCCAAGGGCAGTAACCTCAGAGAACCTAAGATCACCCAGTAAATCCCACCTGATACCAACACCCTAAAGACCACGCCTCTAACACAGGGAATTTCAGGGAGAAAAAACACACCCAAATCACAGCAGCCATGGATAACAAGTAAATGTTTAAATCTGACAAGTAGTTACCCAGTGTATGATGAATAAGATTCTGGTAGAAGGGTAAAAAATAAAGAAAAATCTTAGTTTTGATTTGCATTTCTCTAATTGCTAGAGATGATGAACATTTTTTCATATATTTGTTGACTGATTGTATATCCTCTTCTGAGAAGTGTCTGTTGAGTTCCTTGTCCCATTTATTGATTGTTTTTTTTTTTTTTGGTGTTTAGCTTTTTGAGTTCTTTATATACTCTAGAGATTAGTGCTCTATCTGATGTGTAAGTGGTAAAAAATTGCTCCCAAGCTGTAGGCTCTCTATTCACCCCATTGATTGTTTCTTTTACTGAGAAGAAACTTTTTAGTCTGAGCCCATCCCATTTATTGATTCTTTATTTTAATTCTTGCACTAGAGGAGTCTTATTAAGGAAGTAGGAACCTAATCGGACATGATGAAGATTTGGGCCTACTTTTTCTTCTATTAGATGCAGGGTCTCTGGTTTAATTCCTAGGTCCTTGATCCACATTGAGTTTAGTTTGTGCATGGTGAGAGATAGGGGTTTAATTTCATTTTGTTGCATATGGATTTCCAGTTTTCCCAGCACCATTTGTTGAAGAGGCTCTCTTTTCTCCATTGCATGTTTTTGGCACCTTTGTCTAATATAAGATAATTGTTTCATCTCACTCCAGTCAGAATGGCAGCTCTAAAGAATACAAACAACAAAAAGTGTTGGCGAGGATCTGGGAAAAAAATGCACACTTATACATTGCTCGTGGGACTTCAAATTTGCGCAGCCAATATGGAAAGCAGTATGGAGATTCCTTGGAAGACTGTGAATGGAACCACAATTTGACCCAGCTATCCCAATTCCTGGTCTATACCTAAAGGACTTAAAAATAGCATACTACAGGGACACAGCCACATCAATGATTATTGCAGCACAATTCACAATAGTTAAACTGTGAAGCCATCCTAGATGCACTTCAGTAGATGAATGGATAAAGAAAATGTGGTATTTATACACAATAAAATCATGGCATTCACAGATAAATGAATGGAGTTGGAGAATACAATGCTAAGTGAAGTTAGCCAATCCCAAAAGACAAAATGGCAAATGTTTTCTCTGATATAAGGAGGCTGATTTATAGTGAGGTTGGGAGGGGGAGCATGGGAGGATGAGAGGAATTCTAGATAGGGCAAAGGGGAAATAAGGTGACTTATTTTTCTTTCAGCCATGTAGGGAGCAAGGTAGGGGGCATGGGGGTAGAAAAGACAGTGAGATGGACATCATTATCTTAAGTACATGTATGAAGACACAAATGGTGTGAATAAACTTTGTGTACAACCAGAGATAAGAAAAATTATGCTCTATATGTGTAATATGAATTGTAATGCATTCTGTTGTCATGCATAGCAAATTAGAATTAAAAACAAAAGAAAAAGAAAATACTCCAGTTAATGTTATGGTTTGGAGCTAACATGTCTCCCAAAATCTCATGTGTGAGACAATGCAATAAGAAGAAATGATCAGAGGAGAGGAGAAATTATCAGGTTGCAGGAGTCTTACCCCAGTCATTGAACTAATAGGGATTAACTTAGTGGTAGCTGCAGTAGTAGGGTATGGCTGAAGAAGGGGGAAATTGTGGTGTGGCTTTGGGGCACATATTTGTAACTGGCAAATGGAGTCTCCATCTCTGCTTCCTGATCAACATGTGAGCTGCTTCCCTCCACTATACTCTTCTGCCATGATGTTCTGCCTCAACTCAAGCCACAAGCAATGGAACCTGCTGGCTGTGGATTGCAAACTCTGAAACCATGAGCCCCCCCCCCAAATCCTTTTCTCCCCTACAGTTGTTCTGGTTGGGGCCTTTTGTCACAGTGGCAAAAAAGCTAAGATACTAAAAAATATTAAAAGGACAGAAAATAGGTATAGATGCTTAAATGAGGTAAAATCCCTGTGTTCCCTTCAAGGCACCCTGAGGACTACCATGTAAAATAAAGCATTTGGGCATTGGAGGTAAGTCCTGGAGGTAAGAATATGGTAGAAGACAGCTACAGGATGGGGATTTAATTGTCCCCAAAGTAATGTATCACCTGGATGATGTGGCTCTCTGAGGTAACTCTTGATTAAAGTTGATGACTTATTTAACTTTCAGCCATGTCTATCCCCACAAGGCCGCTAAATTTCCTGAGACTGTCTCCCATTGCCGCTCAACTCCAAAGGCCAACCTCTCCAACACTTCATGTAAGTCAAATGACCCTCTTTTTGGTGAAGGAGTTTGTTTTCTAAACATTTTTGTACCCTTTGGTTGGTGACAGGTTTGACTACAAGAAGCACCACACCTCATGTAGTCTGGAAACTGGGTAAGAAGATGCTCAGAAAAGGTTGAGCATGACCCTGTGGATTTGATTTGTGTCCTTTCAACCAACTTCCGAAGAGCTCGAGAACTCCTCCTGGACATTATTGTCACAATAATCGGCCCCTTACACGTCATCTATTATGGCTGTTCACAGGAGGGATGTAGGCCCTCTCTGAACTCCTGCGCTCTGAAATATCTTCAGTGCATGTATTTATTTGCATCTCAGAGTGAAACACTTTGGTCTTTTTTATGAGTTTTCACACTACTGTTTATCTCCAAGGAGCAGGGGACCTCCTGTTTTCTGATATAGGGTGTCATATTCCATGCAGTCAGATTTTAGAGGAAGATGAGGCTACAGAGCCCACTTCCATCTGCTTTCTTCATCATGCTGATCTTGGACTTCAAGAGGAGTGTGTCTCACACATGGTTATGGACATAGAGGAGCTGATAACCTAAGTGTCCTGGTACCAGCTGCTCTCCCCCCCACACCAGACTGTCTAAGGACATCTCAAGGCAGAGCTTTGCTCTACACTGATGCCCATTCTGTGTCTTTGCCTTGGGTTGTCACAGTGGCGGGGTTAGTGAGACGGCTTTGCTTGAGACCACAGAGTCTGAGTAGGGTAAGGACTGACACCATTCAGGTATCGTGCCCAGAGCCACACAGAATGCAGGGTGCCACCCCAGACCAAGAGAGTAATTTAAAGATACAGAGTTCCTTGATACTGACTTTATACGTGTGGTTTCCATTGATTCAACACGCTTACAGTGAATGTTTTCTAGGTGCCAGGCTCCATGCTAAAACTGAGTATGTGAAAGAGAAGAAGCAATTGCTGCCTTCAGGAAGCTCAGAGTCTAGTGACAATAGGGCAAAAACCATGAAACATGGGTAGTCCCGGCATGCTGTGGGATGGGCCAAGTGGGCTTCTGTGTTCTTGGGCTGTAGACATTGTCACCATCATCTTTGCTAGAGAAATAAAAACCACAGAGTACCAATTCCTCTAAGTCCTAAAAATGGCTTTAAATCATTTAATTACATTTTTATGTTTATGTTTTAGAAGTAGTTGGACACAATACCTTTCTTTTATTTATTTTTTTTATGTGGTGCTGAGGATCGAACCCAGGGCCTCGCACATGCTAGACGAGTGCTCTACCGCTGAGCCACAACCCCAGCCCCATTTTATTACATTTTTTACCTCAAAAAAGACTGGGGATCAGGAGATCTGGAAAGCAGTCTTTGTCTGGCTGCCCCTACCCCACTCTTCCTCCCTCAGCATGCAGGACCCATCCCAGGAGAGATACTGCTCCTCCTGAGCTGCGATGGCCATGATGGTGTCTCCCTCCTCTTCTTCACTCATTGTATTTGCACTTTTCATTTCCTGGACCAGTGCACAAAATGAAAGGGCTGTGGGGATGTCTGCAGAAGGGACAGAGGCAGCTGCTTTGGGTGCCCTCTTTCTCTGATCAGTCTCTGGGCTTCAGTGGACTTATCCATAGGTTGTGAAGCTTGAGTCCTACAATGTCTAAATTTTCCCCATGTTCTGTGCTGATATTCAGAGGTTGAATATGATATCAGAACTTAACACAGGCTGACGCATCTGTGCACACACCTGTGTATGTTGGTGTGCTTGTGTGTGGTCAGGCAGGAATCAATTAACTGACAGGTACTGGTGAAGGTGAGATTTGCAAAGGTTTCAAGCTTGGGGCTCTTTATCACTCCAAACCAAGCCCCAGGGAACAGAAAGACACGTGAGAAAGTGAATTCTCCTCTGAGAGAGGACAGCACCAAAGCCCAGAGAAAATCACATCATCGAACATGATATTCTCTGTCCAATTACTAGCACTTTCTTTGTTGGAAAGAAAGATGGATGATTGCTGCAGATTCTTTAAAGAGAAAGATGGGGGTGTGAGTTCTATGTTTGCCATGTAGTTAGGAAAATTCATTCATTTAATTTTCTTTTGTGTGAAATGCCAATAATATTTGTTTTCATTGGATGTTAGAGAATATTAGTAAACCGCTCAAAACATTGCCTGTCTCATAGTATGTATTCACAAGTATGAATATTATTGTCAGTGTTTTAATTGTGAAAATTTCTTCTACAGAATAGAGTTCAAGGTCAAATTTTATTCTTGCAAAGGACCCAAGATTTGTCAGCCTGCCTGCTGTCCTCACTGGCCCTGAACGCTGTGCTGCAAAAGCCAAGTCTGTTGTACCATCCAGAAGGACATGGAAAATTCACTGGTGTTCTTTACCATGAACATAAGCAAGGCCAGGTCACCCTCTGATACCTGCCTAGGCATTTGTTGATGACTTGTATATTTCAGAGAGAGAAATCAGTCCCAACCTTATATTGAACTCAGCTCCTTCTGAAAGCTACACTGCAGCCTCCATTGCCTCTCCTGTGGCACCCCTGCGTGTGCACTTGACTGTTTCCTAAATGTCTACTATATTATGTAGAACCATGTTTCTGAATGACATCTTAAAGATCAAAAATAGAAATTATTTATAAAATTGTGTGTGTTTGCACGTGTATGTGTGTGTGTGTGTGTGTGTTTGCATAAATGCGCATGTATGTAAACCTCTCTTTGATCTGCCAGGACAGGCCAGAGGCTTACTGTGAACCTTACCTGGCCTATGTGAAGGGAGGTGTCTGTATTCTACACACCATTTGTAGACTCAGTATCAGTCACAAAACCCTCTGGAAAAGCAAATTGAGTGGAAAGTTCAAACTCTTGCACACTTGCAGAAGCAGCAATACACCAAACACTCATTTGAATAAAATAAATGCATAAAGACTTGAAACATATTATCACGTTTAGACCAAATTGTAGCTATTAGCAGACACACAGGCCAGAGGTTTTTAAAAGTTGTTATTCCTTAAAAACATGATTGATTTTGTACTTTTTTTTAACTGAATGTCATGAACCAGACATCCATAATTATATTATTTGTCTTATACAAATGAAAAAGAATAAATTAAAACTGGACATGTTGCCCCAGGACTGTTGACATTATATACAAAGCCTGCTTGTTGTCATAAGATACTCTTAACCTTCAAGCCAAAATCTTTCAAAACTATTAGTGTTAAATCGAGCAGCTGCTGTCAGCATTCTCCTGTTCTCTGTTTCATGCATGCTGCTTTATTTGAAATGTTGGTTATATTTGTGTATATAACTTTCTGTGAGCTGTTCCTTGAAAGCTCTACGGATTAAACATGAAGGTTGAGCCAGTTCAAAAGGAACAAAGTTAAGAAAATTAAAGAAAACTTGCTAAAATGAATGTTTAAACCATTAAAATGTTTAGCAACGTTTGCCTGGAGCTATTTCCTTTATGTAAAACATGATGCATTTCTTTTCTTTCTCATTCTCTTTTTTTTTACTTTAAAACAAATGAGGTTAAGGAAAACATACTTCTGCTCTGAAGGGTTTTTTTTTTTTTTGTTAAAAGCATTAGAAATGAAATATTTAAGTATTTTATGCAAATAGATATGCTTGATTGAGACTGAAATATTTCAAACATCCCAAGTATTTGGGCTCATGGTTGGTGGATGTTGTAGCTAGGTGAAGGAGAAGCAGAGCTGAAGGGATTGTCCTCTTTGAACTTGGACCAGGCTATGACTCTACTAAGTCCTTAGGACTTAACTGTGGGGTAAGAGAGAATATGGTTCTTATGTGTTTTCAAAATGCCAAAGAAGAGACGGACTTTGCAGGATTAAATGTAGATATATCAGGCATTCGGCATTGATTTATTCGGTCCTCTAAAGAAGAGTAATTGATATATATGATTTCACACAAGAAGATATGCTGTCCAGCTCTCTCCACCATCCCATAGCATTTAGTTTACTCCCCATCCACTCTGTTTAGAAAAGCCAGGTCTTTGATCTCTGTCCAGACAATGATCCACGTGTCCATTTAGGAAAAGTGTGGTGTTGCTGAAAGACAGCTCAAACCATTTGTGTTTAAAAGACATTTGTAAGATGTGTGACTTGGGTAACTAACTTAACCTTGCTGAACTTTGGCTTCCACAACTGTAAAACAATATGATACCCACTTCATTTGAGGAATTGAGGAATTGCAAGAATTGTATAATATAATGTATTTAAAGTACTTTAATGAGTGCCTGGCTCAATACATTTTAGGAGAAAATATTCCCCAAATATTTGGTGGGTCTATATAGGGACCACTTATTTCCTCCAACTCCCCAGGTCTAACTTTAAAAAAGAAATCTTGAGAGTTTTCCTTTTGTATAATAACCAACTTTGCCTAAGGCAGAGGGTCCCAAATTTTCTTGAATCCTGCTGTCCATAAGTAGTGTAATAATCTCTTCATGATAACAAAATGGACACTAATTTTCTCATGTACTAAATAATTAGGGCTAAAGAACTTGATAAATATTGATGCTTACCAATTGAGTAACCATTTGAAAGAAAATCAGATGTTTGCATAAGAAGACAGGCATTTTATTTCATTTTTAAAAGAATACAAATGCTCTATAGAGGGATATTTGTGCTTGGTGAGCCAATGAAGCTTCTTAAAACTTGAAATCAGATTGGGTGCTGTACCCCATCTCCCCCACCCTCATATTGACTTCCATATTATCCATCTCCACCAAAAACTATTTTGATGGTTTGTTAAAAACAGGTACACTCCAAAGTCATGTGATGAAAGGTGATGTTGAAACTGTGTGCTGCTTCCATCCAGAGGTTCATGTGATACATGACGGATAGAGTACATAGCTCTTTCCCTTGAAAACCCTTTTTTCTCTTTTTATTAAGAAAAATGTTAAAAAGCCTTTGGCACCCTATGAAATTGCTACCCATCTTGGGGCACCTCAGCTCATAGTTTGGGACCCTGTAGTCCTAGGACCTCCTTAGAAGAATTTCATCTTATTTCTGGGTCCACATATGAACTGTGCTAGCAGCAACTTTGAAGTTGCCTGGAGCAACTTTGAAGTGTGACAGAGCCGCTACACCTTCACATCCAGCGAGCAGCTCATGTGTGTATATTGCAGATTCCCTGACCACGGTGTGAAAGACAGAAACGGAATGGGAGCAGGCTGCCCACCAACCTGCCTTCCTGGTTGGTTGAGACAGCTTACTGGCTTTCCTACAGAGTGACCTTCCTTTCCTTCTTTAGAACTTTGATGGTATTTTTTGCCAGTAGCATTCAGCATCACTCATGAGGTCACCCACTAAATATCTGCCGCTCAATGCCTGACATTTGGTTGACAGACTGGGCCTAAATTTCCTGCTTCAAGACTTTTCTGGGTACACCCTCAGGCTGGTCCTTTTCCCAGGAAGCTCTGCCTCTACTTGTTACAGGCCCACTGGCTGCATCCTCGCTAATTGAATATTCTGATTAGCAGCTGTCAGAAGTGCCAAGGCAGCCTGTTCTGCGGTTCAGTCTGTTTCTTCTTATACAACTGAGTGTAAGTTTTTGTGTTTCAGTTCTGAAACTGCCACATGCCTGGAAGTGTGTATCATCCATGGGCACCAAAAGAAAGACTGATATGTTCTCTTGCCTTTAGAGAAATGATTCTTAATAGTGTTGTTTTTCTGCTCCTGAGGCTGACATGTTACCTTCTTTAACCCATGCAAATCCCACGTGTACTCTGAGGTACTCGGGCAGGTCTGTTGTGGTGGGAGAGGGAGAGAAGAAGGGAGAGGCTCCCTGGGGCAGAAGGCTGCTCCTTCAGCTCGGAGGCTGGCAGACCCCGGGCAGGCAGACTCTTGTCTCTGTGGTGATTTGGGTCCCCTGAAAACTTGCCAATAAGTTTGTTCTTGCTGTTCAAAGCTTGGGTGTGGCCTCTTACTGTGAAGAACATTCCAGAACTCTGTTCCCTGCTGGAGGACAGCTGCAAAGTCCTCCCTCATGCAGACATGCCAGCAGAATCTCCCCCCAGTCCTCGAAGTCAAATGCATCTGTGTTATACTTGTTTAAAGAACACATCCTAAGTAGTGACAAGTAGAGAAATTATTAAGTCTTAGAGAAATAGAAATCCTATGCAGAATCTGGTCAAGATATATTTCCTTTCATTCTTTCTTTTAAAATAAATTCTGGAAAATTAATTGAACTTTCCATAGGCAGCATCCCAGCCCCCAGGACTGTCTGTGATTCTGTGTAGATCTGTGCACTTCCAGGGCCTCCAGGCTCAAAGATGACATGACGTGACCAGACCTACTTTCTTCCATTCTTGCCCCAGATCCACGTCCACTCATTCGCATGCTCATTTCCTGCTTGTCTGTGTAAAGAGAATCAGTTTCCAAATGTTTTCAGAGAAGGAATCTTCTAGGGATGAAGAAGAAGTAAAAAGAGTCTGGTGGATTCCACAAGTAGGGGCTGACCCATTAGAGGGATGGTGTTCACATAGCTAGAATTTTCACTTCTGTACCAAGTTGCAAATACAGATGCAAGGAGAAAAGATCCCTCTACTTCTTTTCAGGTCAGCAGAATGACCCTGGTTCTAGAGCACAGCAAGGATAGGTGCCAGATTATTTTTCTTAATACAGTTCTGAAGACATTGGAGTAAGGGGAACTTCTTCCCAGATTTTGGTGATGAGAGGGGCATCTGCTCTAGTTTTTGAAGCTGATGTGGGGGTGAAAGTTCCTGTGGATGACACATCAAACTCAGGGCTGGGAGACAATGAGAATTCAATGAGATATATAAAAAAAAATAGTCAGATTCCATTGTAAAGTGGAAGTTCTTATAGTTGTTTATTAGGAATCCAGCAATTGAGGAGTGGATAATAGGACACATTTCAAGAAGTTTGAGTCGTGCATCATAGTGACTTGAAAATTCGTGGGGATGGTACCTAATGTTTATGAATGGGAGCAAATTTGTGACCTGTAGAAAGAATTCGGGCTGCCCAGTGACCCACCATTGATCATCCATTTGGTGGCACTTCTAGGCAGGTGCTGAGACTTAAAAAATAAATTTGAACCTATTCTGATTGCATATGTGATGTAACTTGTGTGTTTTATTGCTTTCCCATATTTATCACCTTGCTGTGTCTGTACAGATAGGCAGAACATCCTTTCATAGATGAAAGATTAGGGTTTTGTTGTTGTTGCTGTTCATTTGTTTGTTTTGGTTCAGTAATGAGGATCAAACCCAGGGTCTTGTGCCTGCTGCGTACAAGCTCTAACACTGAGCTTCATCCCCAGTCATTGAGTTGAAAGTCTGTGATGAAAGTCTTGGAGATTTTCTGGAGTCTGGTGCTGCTACTCATTATCTGCATCACCCATTCACACATTTCTTCATTCTGGTTTTTCATGGGGACTATTTTCTGAGCCTGTGCAAGGTTTTGAGGATGGATGCAAACCTGTTTTGGAGGAGGAGTTGATGTGAAGTGTTTGCCAATTTCTGTGGTGGAAATAATTTCACTGTGGCTGATTTCTAACTACCCATATGACACCACTAACTCAAAAGTTGGCAGAGGTGCCTGCAATTGACCCTTTCCATTCACACTGCTAGATGTCAAGGAGTAGAAATGAGTCCCTGGATTTGAGGTGCAGATAGTGTTAGGCAAGGGACAGAAGAGTATGCAAATCAGTATTTACAATATGTAATTAGGAAAACATGCAGCATCAGAGGTCTGTCCAGGCACTATGGGGAAAATGCTATTATTCTAGAACAGCTATCAGATGGATTCACAGAGGAGATGATGTCTTGGATCGAGCACTCCAGGTGAGATAAGGGCTTCGCAGGCTAGGGACCCAGGGTAGGTGTGCGAGTATCCATACGTGGTGCACCAGGGGACTGGGAGCAGATTGTTAAGACATTAGGTGGCCGTGTCCCAGAGAGTCTCAAGAAATCAAAAGTAAGTTCACAAGGACAATGTTAAATTCTGTTAAGGAGTCTAGGCTTGTTTCATCTTGAGGGAACTTAAATTTTCACATTTCCTTTTGGGGCTTTTTAGGATATATTACTTTGCCTGTTGGGTTGTGAATAGACTTAACAGTGACAAGTCTTGCAGTAATAAGAGTCAGAAGGATGACAGAGGAATCCGGCTGAGGACAGAAGGGGCTGCGAATGAAGAGGGAGGTTTTGGCACCTGAGGTGTTGGATCAAGTGGGCTCACTGCTATTCCAAAGGCCTGAAGGCAGTCTCCTGACCTCTCCATCCTGTTGTCCCTCCACTCTGCACACAGTGGTCATTTCTGGTGTGACTCTGGCCAGATCACCCTAGATTGGGGACCTCGCCTCCTCAGTAGGCCTATCTCAGTTTCTGAGCACCACAGAGATGGTTGCTCCCTGCTTTGAAAGGCCGTGCAGACCAGGGCCACACTGCAGAGAACATGTGGTTGCTATTTCATTTATGCTTTATCATTTTTCATTCTGACATTAAAGCTCCTCTGCACCGGGTGAGAGCGCTGTGCATTGTAAGGCGTAATGTGAACCGAGGGCTCCTGCTTCGTGCCAAAGGAAACGTGATTCAGAAACAATTTGAGGGCAACTGCAAGGTGATGTGGCCCAGAGAACCAGAAGCTATTGAAACTTTAAACATCATTTCTGGACAGTATAATATGTTCTGCAGGGCAGCTTGGAAAAACAGGAAAACCCTCCGTGGCCAATCCTGGGAGAATTAGAAGTCTTTAAATAGCCTAGGAAGCAAATGTTTCTTAAAGAGACCCAGGCCCTCACAGTCCCATGAGTGGAGCTAGAAGCACCTTCATCCCAGGAGCCCTTGAGGAAACTGGGGCCATGGGCAGGAATGGACTCTCCTAGGGCCGGTCATGCCCTAGCATAGGCCTCCAGAGTTGTCCCACCCATAGAAAGCTTTCTTGGTGATGGCCAGCTTGTGTCAATCTGTCCTCACCTGGATCCATTAAAAGGTGAATTTTCAAGGAAAGAAACCTGTAAAGATCCTTTGAAAAGGGAAAGATAGTTGCTTTATTTATCCCTGCACAGTGAATTCAGTTTTTTGATCTGTTTTACGTCTCTCTCCACAAGGCAGTGTTTCATTGAAGGTTCCTAAGAATAGTGTCTGCAGTAGAGAAAATGCTCAATAAATACCGTTGGAGGAGTAAGAGAAAGGGCAAGCAGGGAAATGGGACAGGAGGAAGGAAGTGAAAGAGACCCAGGATTTTCAGAATGGGGTTTCCACCTAAGGAAAGGGGAGCTAATCTGCAATCTGCAAATTGATGCAGAGATAAAAATAAAAATATGGAGAGGTATTTTTTGTATCTCAAAATCTGTTATCAGTGTATCACTAAGAAATTATAGGGTTTTTTTTTCTGTGTACCTTAGTAATTTGTAGCAAAATATATCAGGGTTACTGGTAAATTAATGCATCACATAACCATGCCTCTAACAAAATATAGTTGCAACTGTTTGACAGAATTCAGACTTTGTCTCTTTCTTTTATTTTTCCATTTTGATCTCCAATTCCTCTGACCTTGGTGATCAGGCAGGAATTCCACATGACTCATTGGGATCTATGAAATGAATTTTTGTAAAGGCACTCCATTTTAGACTGTTTTAAATAAAGTTTTGAAACTTTAGAACAGTTTTGGATTCACATAAAATTTTGCAAAAATTCCCATATACCTGCGCCCAGTTTCCCCTATTATTAACATTTTATGTTAGTAAATTGATTGTTGCACTGATTACAATTAATGGATAAGATTGATACATCATCATTAACTAATACCCATACCATATTCAAATTTTCTTAGTTTTCCCCTAATGCTCCGTTGCTGTCCCAGGACTTCATCTAGACACCACATTGTACTTAGTTGTCCTGCTTTCTTGGGTTCTCTAGTTATGGCAGTTGCCATTTGATATTTTAATCCGAGTAAATAAAAACAGAGACCAAAACCACCTGCTAAGTGGCCAAAGCACTGAGAGACTGGGCAATCCTGAACTGGTGGCAGATGGCAGGTACCAGGTAACTTCTACCCTGTTTCTTGCTTGCTCATAGCTGCTGTGCATCTTGTTGAAGGAAATATTAAAGTGAAAACTGTTTAAGCATGTATGCAATTTCTCTTAATATTGTCTACTTCTGAACATCCTGTTGCTAGGTTTTGGGTTTGACACTGAAATGTAATTTCCAGCATAAAACATTCATCCTGAGATAGTTAGGTTATTTCTTTGGTAATTTTTCTCTAAAAGAACCAGAATTAGCAAAGAAGGACCATGTCCTGCACTACTGCCAATCCATGAAGATGTAAAGATGGAAGGATAGGATGGACAAAGGTGACATGAAATAGAAACAAATTAAGTTAAAAAAAGAGAAAGAAACAGTCAAGAAAAGTAGAAATAAAGAGTGAAATATCAGCTTCCAGCCTTTAGTGTACCTGGATGCTACTGTTCTTGAAGCCAAAGTCACCTTTGTTCTTTCTAAATTGAATCCCATTCCCCTGTTCTATTATTACTTCTTTTTGGTGGAAAGGAAATTGATTTATTTCAACTATAAGGAGTCCTGAATTATTTATTTGCTAGCAATACAAAGTATTTGGACCCCTGGTTTTATTATTCATTATAACAACTGTAAATGTTTTTCATTCCTTCTTCTAATATTTGTCACAATTTGTAACCATGTATTTATTAAATAGCATTACCCCATTAGACTGTGTAAAACAGGATAGCGGAGACAGTGCCCGAAAGCTCATCACTGAGTACATAGCACCTAGCATTAATGCTTTGAACAGAATAGGCTTTTAATGAATACTGACAGATGAGTGAATAGTGAATACTAGTAATATTGAAAATACTAATAATCCAGTTAGTATTGAAAGTAATGGTAAGCGTTCAAAACCCTCTATAAAAAAAAATGAAAATCAAGAGTGTAGAAGTGGTTCTCAAAAGCCAAGAATTTGGGCAACTGGTGCTTAGGGGTAAGTCATTCAAATTCAACCTTCCCATATAATTTCATTTAGTTAAAATGTGTTATATATTCTGTAAAGTTTTGTAGTTATTGATATTTCCATTGTGCTTTTTGACTTGGCTTTTAAAATCAAAGCTCTCAGACTTGGCTGGTCATTGAGGCCAATTAACATGAGGATGTTTGGGGTTAAAATAAATTAGCAGGAGACCAACGGCCTGAGGCTATGTCTGTACTCTCAGTACTGACAGAAAAAAAATTGTGACCTAATTTGTTGCAAACAAATTGAAGCCTAACTAAGAGTATAGTTTTTGTAACAGATAACTAGGTCTCAGCCAATCCAAGCTGCTGAACTACAGCCAATCCCAGGCTGCCACCAGACCAAACAATGTCCAACTGGAGGAAATACCACCTTGTGACCAATCTGTCCTTCACTTCTGTATTTTGGGTATAAAAGCTTCCCACAATGTGTGGTGCAGTTCTCTAACCCTCTTCTGGTTATGGACACTGCCTTTCTTTGCTCAATTAAATGCTGATACATTTATATTGTTTAAGTTTTTCTTTTAACACCTGAAACTTGGATGTAAGGTGAAATTGGTAAGATTCTTTCTGCAAAAGAGTGGCCATGTTTGTGACTCCTGCATGATTCAGGGAAAAGGTATATTTCTTAGCTTAGCTCCTACAGGTATATTTTTAAGTAGAGATGAAGAATCATCTTTCTAATGCTTTAAGATATAATTCTTTTCTTCAAAGCAAAATTGTGGAAAAAAATTTGATGATTCCGATATGGGAGAGGTGTGTGCTCATCTGATGGCATAAGAATTTGGGGCATTTAGTGATTTCAAATTTCAATTTAAATTTGAGTCTTTATCTAGCCCATAAGTCAGTTCCTGTGGACTTGGTTTAAGGTAAATCACTCCTGAGCTCAGTACCTCTGAGGGCCCCAGCTGACTGCCTTTTCTGACATCACTTACCAACGCTGCCTTCCTTTTTTCTAAGGCTTTTCAGTCACCTCCAGTCAACTGCCTTGAGATTTGGTCTCCTTGATGTGAATTCCTTCTAAGTTTTTCAAAAACATTCCAAGAACAAATGTGACCTGTTATCAGCCTTGATGGATGCCCTGGAAAGTTGTCACGTTTCCCGTTTCCATAACACTCTCATCTTTCCTTGGTCAAGAGTCATCACACCTCCAAACTCTAACAGCTTCACTGAGGGATAATCGAAGTAAATAACACAGACATAAATAGTATAATCTGATACATTTGAACATGCTCATCACCACTTTCAAGATAATAAACATTTCCATCAACCACAGAAATTTCCCTGTAATCTGTCTCTCCTGTTCCTCCCAATTCCCGTTCCTATCCCCAGGCAAATTCCAATATGCTCTCTGTCACTGTAAATTGGTTTATATTTCTCTGGAAAGTTTCATATATGAAATCATACACGCTTTAAGGTATTTTTTGCATTTGCCATAATTATTATGTGACATCAACATTATTAACTGTATCGATGGCTTGTCCTTTTATGAGGGTAGTATTTCAACCTATGGTTATGTCACAATTTATGTATGCATTTACCTGTTGATGGGCATTTGGCTCGTTCTGCACTTCTATCACAAATAGTTTCTGGGAATATTTGTGTACAAATATTTTTATAGACAAACACATCCATTTCATTTCAGGAATCTGATCAATGTAGCTGCTGCCCCAAGGCTTCCTGGTCCTTGCTTCTAGGTATCTGCTCCAAAGCACAGGCTCTACACCTGGTACTGTGGGCATGCCAGCTTTCACTGGTTGCCTGATTCTGTGTCAGGTCCTCTGTCGGGCAACCTGTGCATATATTTCCATTTCATCCTCAAAGCTACTGCATAGGAAGGCACCTTGGCACAATCCCACCACTTGGAATGCTGCCAGAGAAATCAAGTTCTCTAAGATGTGTAATAGACTAATTTTTGTGATCCTGTCTCTAGTTTACAGATGTGAAAACAGATTGGTCAAGAGATTGGGCCACATGATCAGTAGCAGCAATGTAATAGGAATTCTAAACAAAATCTCATGGTGTTGGACAACATTACCTCAAGTTCCATCATCATCAGGAGCCTGAGCGCTGTTGCTAGGTGTCTGTGGCCTGAATCCCCAAGCTCTCAATCCTGGTATCATAATTCTGCAAGGATATCATAGGAACCACAATTTTCTCCTATCTTCTATCACTGGTGATTGTGCCCATTGTTGCCACTGACAAGCTGAAGTTACAGAGTCCTTTACATTATATCATTGTATATTTGTATCAATGTGCTGAGGCTCATATTTATTCTCTGAGATTGTGTCCCTCAAGTACTATTGAAAAGCAGAGACTGTCTGCAAGAGGGTGGGGATCTCCAGTCTTTCCCCTACTTCAATCAGTGCAGCATTTTCATCTATATCATTAAGTAAAATAGCACTTCAATTTTTACTTTGAAGGAGATAGATAGATTAGAGGTAGATAGTAGATAGATCAGTAAATTGCAATAAAACCCTTTCCTAAATATAGCTCCACATTTAATTTTGTAGAATTCTTTGTAATAAGATATAGTTGTATGGAATGAAGCCATTCTATAGCTGACTCGTGAAAAATAAAAATAGCAGTTGGGTGCAGGGGCACACACCTGCAATCCCAGCAGATCAGGAGGCTGAAGCAGGAGTTCAAAGCCAGCCTCAGCAAAAGCGAGATGCTAAGCAACTCAGTGAGACCCTGTCACTAAATAAAATTCAAAACAAGGCTGTAGATGTGACTCAGTGAGTTCAATTCCCAGTATCCTACCAAAAAATAAAATAAAATACAAATAGCAACGTGTGCAGTCAATTATTCATCAATTGCTTCTTTTAAAAAAATCTTTTTGTAACAAAGTTACCCAATGTCTCACCCTACACCTGGGTCAGTCCACAAAGAAATGTTTGTGACTTGTCACTATACTAAGGCAAGTGAGAAACTCTGCAAAGTAAACACTGACCCTGCCTTTTCTTTCAGGACAATGGCCACCTTTGAAAAGTTGTACCATGCATTTATGCTTGATACACACTTGTCTATCATGACTTTGAACTTCTGAAGTACTGTTGGCAAATGCATGAATTAAGGTTATGTTTACACTTGTGTCAACCATAAGTCCATTGGGACTGAATTATCCTCATTACTAACATTACTAATTATTAACTCATTACATGCTAGAAGTTTATTCATCCTAACAGGGCTCAGGATAATCCAATTTTGTTTTTCCAAATGATGAACAAAATGTTTGAAATCTTAGGATCTTAATGATGCTAGCAAGTTATCACTCTTCTGAAAGGAACTTACAGCAGACCTATAATTTATAACTTTATAGATATCCAACTTCTTTGCTAAAAATATGTACTTGAGGGCTTCACATTAGCTTCCCATGTCTATCAGTGAGGAAACAGAAGTGAACTGAAATTCACTGTTTCGTAGCAAGGCATAGAGATTAAATTGCTTTCAGCTGCAAGTTTCAGAAACTCCACCTCTAATTACCTTAAATAATAAGGAAACATACTATTTCTCATGAGAAAAATACAGAATAATACAGTGGGTACCATTATCCCACACATCATAGGGCCTTCTCAACAAGATCCCCAGGGAATTTACCCTAATGCCCTCAGTCATCTGTTGCTTGCAATTCATTAACTTCTATGCATCTAAATGGTACTATTTACTACCATCCTTGAGATAATTAAGAAAATAGCCACATGGATCATTTTCTTTGTTTTGTGATCCCAAAGAAGATCCCTCATTTCAGAAGTTTTAGTAATTTGGCTTTCTCCCCCGAGAAGAGATTTCCTTTATGATTACACAGACAAGTCTGAGGTCCCTAGCATCACATTCAAAGCCTGGTAACTGTCAGGGAGGAAAAGGCTCTTTTCTTTAACTGTTTCTTGAAAGTGAGTGAACAAGAAACTCCATCACACTTAACCCCCATTTTATTGCCCTACGATAAATCATTGTATCCAAAGAATTTTTGTATGAAGAGATTCCTCAGAGAATCAATTATCTCTTGCCAATTGTGAAAACTTATTCAGAATGGTATAGATTATTAAATAGCGCTATGGAATAAAAATAATTGACACATTATTATTTCCAGTTGTACATACAATAAGCATGCTTCAGAGTACAAAGGCCAGAGTACCATTACAAGATCATACACTTTATAGATATTTCAAAATACTTTTCTGATATGTGTTGGTTCTACAGTTGTATATGATGTAAGCCACCAAGACTTCAATATATTGAAATGTTCAAGCATCACTCCAAAAATATTCCCATGACTGGTATTGGCATCAAAATAGACTTGTAGACAAGTGGTACAGAATAGAGGACACAGAGACAAACCCACATACATATGGTTATGTCATACTAGACAAAGGTACCAAAAACATTCACTGGAGAAAAGATAGCCTATTCAACAAATGGTGCTGACAAAACTGGAAATCCATATGTAGAAAAAAGAAATTAGACATCTATCTCTCACCCTGCACAAAAATCAACTCAAAGTGGATCAAAAACTTAGGCACTAGAACAGAGACCCTGCACCTAGTAGAAGAAAAAAATAGGCCCAAATCTTTACCACATCAGCCTAGGATATGACTTCCTTAACAAGACTCCTAAAGTGCAAGAAGTAAAATCGAGAATTAATAAATGGGATGAATTTGAATTAAAAAGCTTTTTCTCAGCAAAGGAAACAATTAATAAAGTGAGGAGAGAGCCTACAGATTGGGAGAAAATCTTCACCACATACACCTCCGATAAAGCATTAATCTCTAGGATATATAAAGAACTCAAACAATTAACACCAAAAAACAAATAACCCAATCAATAAATTAACTAATGACCTGAATAGACACTTCACAGAAGAAGAAATACAACTTTTAACTGGTAACATCAATGCTTCATATATTCAAAAAATATATGCAAAAGTGTTCAACATCTCTAGCAATTAGAGAAATGCAAATCAAAAGTACTCTAAGATTTCATCTCACTCCTGTCAGAATTGCAATCATCAAGAATACAGGCAACAATAAATGTTGACAAGGATATGCTGAAGAAGGCACACTCATACACTGCTGGTGGGACTGCAAATTGGTGCAAACACTATGGAAAGCTGTATGGAGATTCCTTAGAAAATTGAGAATGGACCCACCGTGTAACCCAGCTATCCCACTCCTTGGCTTATACCCAAAGGACTTAATATCAGCATACTATAGTGACACAGCCACATCAAAGTTTATAGCAGCTTAATTCACAATAGCTAGATTATGGAACCAACCTAGGTTGTCCCTCAATAGAGGAATGGATACAGAAAATGTGGTATATATACTCAATGAAATATTACTCAACTTTAAAGAAGAGTAAAATATGGCATTTTCCAGTAAATGGTTGGAGTTGGAGAATATCATGCCAAGTGAAATAAGCCAATCCCACAAAACCAAAGGCTGAATGTTTTCTCTAATATGCAGATGCTAATTCATAATAAGGTGGGGGGCACTAGGGAAAAATAGCATTACCTTAGATTAAGTAGAGGGAAGGGATGGGAGGGGAAGGGATAGGATGTGGGGATAGGAAAGATAGTAGAATGAAACAGACATTATTACTGTATGTATATATGTGACTGCATGACCAATATGATTCTGTAACATGTACACTCAGAAAAATAAAAAATTATATCCCATCTATGTATGATATATCAAAGTGCATAAATGCATTCTACTGTCATGTATAACTACTTAAAACAAATAAAAAAGAGAAGAGACTGTTTCCTAAATAAATTTTTATTTAATTACATTTAGGGACAAAATAAATGTTCAGTAATCAAAAAAAAATTCCTATGTCTGTAATTCAGAAACATGGCTAAGGGTTGGCAGCAATGACTCAATTTGCTAATCCCCATGACTGTGCTGCTAGAGAGACAGAGCTGCTGGTTTCCATCGCCATACTGAATATTTGTTTATATGTATTCCTCTACTTACTTATCTAACAATGTCTCAGTCAGAATTTAGATACAGATAAGAGAACACATATCTAATTAAAGGAGAAGAATACTCGGTTTGGGATATTATCCAGTGTGATAGTCAGCTTTGTATCTCTCTGATCAAAACATGTAGCAAGAACAACTTAGAGGAGGAAAAGTTTATTTTGGGTTCACAGTTTCAGAGGTTCATGGTTGGCTGGCTCCAGGTAGAAACTTCATGATGAAAGGATGTGGTGGAAGAAACTGCTCAGATCATGGCAGCAGGGAAGCGGGGAGGGGAGTAGTGAGAAGCCAAGGAGCCTGGGACTAGATATAATCCAAAAGCATGCCCCCAGTGGTGATTCCTCCAGCTATGACCTATCTGCCTGCAGTCACCACCCAGCAGTCCATCTATCTGTGAGATTACAGTTTACAGACTTCATGATCTAATGATTGTCTATACTGTCCCTGGCCCTGAACTTTGCTATATTGGAGACCATGCTTTCAAAACATGAGCATTCCAAGGGACTTTAAAGGTCCAAACCATGACATCTAGAGTAGAAGGATCCTTTGTAGGTTTGAAGAAACAGACTCTGACTTGCTCACTATCAGGTTAATTCACAGACTTTTTGGTCATGAGGGTAACACTTATCAAATTAATAATTGCTACAAGTGCTGACAGCACCAGAGTTGGTAAAATGAATTCAAGAAGCCCTGCTTGCTGATTCTCAGAAAGGAAGTGACTCAAAATGAGGATATCTGTTGCTTCTGTAGAAAATCATCATTGTGACCATCATAGTCATAGTCATCATCATGGGCAATGCTTGGAGGAGGACAGAACTTATGTAAGTAAATCAAAATGGCCAGAAGCAAATCACACCTGGAAGTTTACCTACTGGAGAATTGGGGAGTGCCATTGTAGGTTTCAATCTCTATAGTAGCAGTAAGGAAAATTACAAAGAAGTTAGGATAGATGTTGACTCCAACCTGCCATCTTCCATTATGGCAATAATAATGTCGCAACATTACGATGGTCAATAAATGAGAAAAATCAATTATCCCAAATATCACTGCCCTAACAAATGAAATACATGACTTTTCCACATTGTCACATAGCTTTCATAAACATATAGTTTCTTCTAGAGATAATAACATATTTTTTAAGTAAAAAAATATTTCCCATAGCAAATGATTCTCAAATATAGAAATATATGATTTAGAGATGAAATTATAACAAATCCCATAGTCCCAAATAATCACCACAAATCTCGGTATTGTTTTTTCAAATGTTTCCAATACAGATAGTATAGAGATAGAGGTAGAAATGAATAGATGAGAGGCCAGGTGCACTGGCACATGCCAGTAATCCCAGCAGCTCAGGAGGCTGAGGCAGGAGGATTGTGAATTCAGAGCCAGCGTCAGCAATTTAGCAAAGCCCTTAGCAACTTAGCGAAACCCTGCCTCTAAATAAAATTTAAAAACGGGCTGAGCATGTGGTTAATTGGTTGAGTGCCCCTGGGTTCAATCCTTACAACCCCCCAAAAAAAAGATTTTTAAAATGGAGATATAAAATATAAATAATTTGATAAAGCAGGCATAAAATAATATAAAATATGTGAATTTGAAACTTTAATTTTTTAATTAATAAAATCTTTTAGACATATTTTCTATGCTACTATATGCTTTTAATCTGTTTTCTTATTTTGAATGAGACATTAACAGTATATTGTGTGAATATATCACAAAATATTTAGTGTTCTTATTGTAAGTAACCATTTGGTTATTCTGTATGTTTTACTAGTATATAAAAAGATGCAGTTTACAATGAACATCATGTTGACAGAATCGGATGTAATGAGCATTTATCCCAATTATTTTGCTTAGTTCACCCCCAAAAAGATTATATTAATTTATATTACATTACTAATTACTACTGGTAGAAAATAGAAAATAGAAATCTTGCCCTCATGTCCTTACCAATATCAAATGTTGGCAAACTTTGTTATCTTTGCCAATCTAATAAATCAAACATCAATTTGTGTGTGTGTTGGAGGCTATGTGTGCCTCCGAGGGAGGTCAATATTTTTTGGTGCTTTTATTGGTTCTCTGTATTTCTTCACAGGTTGTATTTGGTTTGTATTCTTTGTCCATATTTCTCCTGAGTCAATTCTTTGCTGTTTGGCTTTGAAAAGTTGTTCATATCTTGTATGATCAGCTCAATATCTGATTATGTGGTGCACCTCTCTTTTTTCCTGTTTGCCATTTGTCTTTTGACTTTTTGATGATTTAAGCTCCAACTTATCAATTTTGCATTCAATTTTGTGATTTATGCTATGCTTTAGAGTTATCTTTACCATTCTAAATTTTTTTCTCTACAACTATATTCTGCTATTGTTTCATTTTCGTTTGACCCATTTGAATTTCTTTTGATATAAGGAATGAGGTAGAAATTTAATTTTCTCCAATTGATTTCCAGTCTTCACAACACAATTCATAAAATAATCATTACCTCCTCCCCAGTAATTTGGGGTGCCCTGTCATCATTTATAAATGCTCTAAGCATCCTTAATTTCAATTTGGACTTCCACATGGTACACTGACTACTCTCATGTCCGGATAAAAAGGCAAAATCTCATTCCTCAATTGTAACTATTGCAAATTAAAGGGTACTTAGTCCCAGATTTTTATTTAACTCCATATTTCCTGATATATCCTATTCTAGAACCTAATTAAAATGATTTCTCTCCTTCAAGACTAGTTTGAACTTAAACAGCCTTTAGATTTTTTCTGTCAACACTTTGTAACATTTCTCTTAAGAACATGAAATTTCTTGTTCTCTTAATATCTAGCTTTCCACAATCTCTATTATTTTCCATACCACCCTTCTTGCAAGACCCATTAAAAAATTACAGAGAAGCTGTATGGGGTGAAGAGAGAAAAATAAATGTTTTTCTTTCTCTTGCACTTCTTAATTTTTTTGTCCTTTTAGAAATATGGCAAAAGGAAAAATTATTTTTATTTTCTGTACCAAATATATGAAATATTAATTGAACTTCTTTTCATTTAGAAGGTGGTGATTCTATAGTCAGTTAAAGATAGAAGTGTTTTCAACTTCTACAATTGATCATGATTTGACTATGGATTACAAAACTTAAACAGGGACTGGGGTTGTGACTCAGTGGTAGAGCACTTGCCTACCATGTGTGAGGCACTGGGTTCCATCCTCAGCACCGCATAAGAATAAAGAGAGCTACATGAACACCAGCCCTGTGATTACAGGTCAGTAAACTAGATAACCAGGTCAGCTACTATGTGACAAGCAGGCAGGTGGCCTATACAGATTGAATATGCAGGACAAAGAGATGACTCACATCCTAGGTGGGTCACAGCCAAACAGCATGAGATTTCATCTTGCTGCTCACCAGCATGCCATTCAAAACTAAGGAATTGTCCACATCTGAAATCTTTCATTTAATATTCATAGTCTTCAGTTATGGCAGGTAACTGAATCTCTGGAAAGCAAAACCATGAATGAGGAAGTGCAACTGCATATGTTTGCAAATGAATTCATTTATATATTCAAAACTATGAGTGGTTCTATAACCATCTGCAAAATCTTCAGTAAGTTCAACATGAGACTATAGTAATGTCTCCAACTCTAATTCATTCTCATGGGAATCAGTTTAGATCTTTGCACTTGCTTGTCTGTAATTTCTCCATCCAACTGTGAGAAATCTGGTTCTTAATGTGATACTTGTTTTTAATCTTGTTTTATAGACATGGGCAATCAAATTTACAAAAATATTATGACTTACTAAGATCTGTAAGTGGAACACATCAGCATTCAACCCAAAGCACAGTCAGACTTTAAATCCAAGTCCAGTGCTCTGGAGGTTTTTATTCGACAACAATGTACTGCAGGTTTTGTCTGTAGTACATGTGGTTTGAAGGACTGCCTTTGCTATTATCTCTATTACTTTTTTTGAAATATTATCATATTTTACTGAAAGTAAAAAATAAAATCTTCTAAAGGAAAAAAAAGAATAAATAAATTAAATAAGGGTATTGTGTCCATCTACAATTTAACAAGAATGAAAAAATATTTTTAAAAAAACATAAAACATTGTCCTCTATTTAATATCTGAGGTTACCCTTAGAAATACAAATATTCATTGCCTACTTTCTGAAAACACAGAGTAGTCATCAGGATTTACAAATGTTAAGCTTTTTAGAAGGAGATATGAAAAGCCCCTACCCTGGCTAAGAAGAACTCTACAGCCGACTGTGGGCAAATCTCATTTTAGAGATGCCATGATTATTAAAGTATTAGGTTGAAAGGCCCTCAGAGACTTACTTGGCTGGGGGTTAGCCAGCTCCAGAGAACTTGGGATCAAAAGAGATTCTAGGATTTAACCCTGATTTCCATTGCTGTACTGGTTAAAACTGCTCCACAGCAGCAACCATCTAGAAAATCTACTGGATTTACTTCCTAGATAAAAAACAAAAAACAAAACAAAACAAAAAAAACTTGTCTTATCATTTCTGTGTAACTGAACACTTCTGGTATGTCTGACAAGACTTGAAATGTCTGCTTAACCCCAATTTCAGCTACTTTATTTTTTTAATTGAATCTTATTCTAGGATACATGGATAAGGTGGTATTAAAGAAAAGTAAGCTTTCATTCATGTTGTAGATGAGCGCACACACACACACCACAGACACACCAAAAAAAAAAAAAAAACCCAGAAAATTTCTCTTTTCATGATTCACCAAAGCTTAGAAAATATGTCTCCCAAAAATTCTTTCTTAAAAAACTCCCAAAAGATCATTAGTATTTAGCAACTCAAATATAATATTAATGGAATGATTAACTGTTGGAGGCAGAATGTAGTATAAATAATGGTTGTATATTCGGTAACGATATAGAGAACAAATATTAAAATTTACTCTTGATAGACTACACACAGACATATATTTTCCAGCCATACTCTGGGTTTATAGTTCTAAATAAAATTAACAAAAATTCAGGAGTTAACAATTAAAATTTTCTTAGGATTAATAAATGCTTCATATGAAGTTATTGGAGCAACATAAAAATCAAAATCAGTCGTTTTCTATTATAGAAACAAAGTCAATTTGAAGACAGTCTGGGAAATATTCTATTCATGTCAACAATAAAAATGCTCACAAAACTTCCAGCCCAACAAAAATGTGCAAAGGACACATAAGAACCCAATAAAAATTTTACAAGAAAATTTTAAACGAAAAAAATAGAGTCCTTAAATGAAAAGAATGAATTTTATAGATGTTCATACTTCTTAAATTAATATTTATTCTCCAAGAATAATAAATTTGACAACTAGTTTGGAAAAAGTATAGAGTTGAAAATTCTAACTCTTTTCATATGTCACTATTAATTCTAAATTAACATAAAATTGAAAACAACAAAAATAGAGAAACCACAAAGGAATCAGAAAACATAAGTAAATTAGGGGCCTGAACTTTAGGTACATAAGTTCTCTTAGGCAAAAAACAGCAGAAATAAAGAAAACGACAAACAAAACAAATGAATAACAGCCAAATAAATGAGGTATAAGATAAAATTGATACATTTTACCATGAAAAGTATTTTCATTGACATATACACAAAAACACTGAGGCAAAAATCTTGGGAAAATATTTTGGACAAATATTGATGCCTTAATATTGTAAATATCTTTGGAAATTATAGAAAATTCATAAAATAAATGCAATATGCAAATGGAAGTAAGAATAATATTTTCAAAAATTTAGAGAATGTGACTAAGGAGAAAAACAGTGATAAAAAAGCCACATAAAATTTTGTGTAAGTACTTTCTACTGAGGTATGTGTTTACTAAAGCAAAGTAGCATATAGAAAAACAGTAGCAACTCTTACTGTTGAATGGCAGCATTATAAGTGATTTTAATTTTTGCAACATTTATCTGTTCTCAATTTTTTGTCTAGAACATACATTTCTTTAAAATAAAATGACTTTGAAAAGTAACACTCTAAAATGTAACTGCTCTGTCATTTTGGAATTAGACTGAATTTTTATATCTTCATATAGTGGAATAATAAGTTAACCTGCATATGAGAATGGGTGTTGTAATTATCTTGAAATAATTGAGAATAAATTGTAGGTGCGTGTGTTGCTGTAAAAGTTAAGTATATCTCAATTATTATTCAATTGCACAAGGATATTTTATTCTTAGTGGTTTTCCCTTTTGTTTAGGACCTCTTAATGTCAGGGGAACAGAAAGGTGGAATCCAAACTTGGGAAGGAAACAATCACCACTTGATTTTCCATGAGACGATCATTTATCCTCTCCAAGTTTTTGTTTTCTCCTAAGTAAAATGGGGATAAGACCTATCCACACGGGATTATTTTAAGGATAATATGAGATAATGAATGTAAAGAACATATAAGTGCTTGATAAATATTAGCCTTTGTTTTCACTCTTAAGGGTATTATTAAACCTGAACAAGTCAAAACTATAATTACACTCTATTCAGTTTCAGTTACAATTACTCCATAGCAGAGCGTGTGTGGGAAGCCCGGGCTATGCCCCCTGAGAGGGCAGTGGCTGTTTAGGCTGCTGGGCTTTGCCCTCAAAGGGCTCTGCACTTTTCCTGGAGAACATGTGAAGTGAGCAGAGTTGGAGCAGGTGACCAGAGGGACTGGATAATCCACCCAGGGAGAGCACACAGTCTGGGAGCTGTGTGTGGCAAAGGGGTGCTAGAGAATTGGGTGATCGTTCTCAGATCAGGGAAAAGAAATCACAGTGAGGCAAACTGTGCAAGATCCAGAGCTCCCCATGAGTGAACCTCCATCGCCTACAGAAGAGGATTTTAGACTCACTTGAGCTGCTGTGCTCAGTCCTGGGGCAACTGAAAAGAGAAGAGAAAAGGAAACAGGGAGAGTCGGGGCTGTCTTTCTTTAAGATGGAGCATAACTGGAAACAGCCTCCAGCCAAGGTCAGGGTCAAGAATAATAGAATCCTGGCAAAACGTGCTAGTTTATCTTCCTCCATGAACTCCTGCCAAACAATATACACAGTGTCGCGCAGCACCGGAGAGAGCCTGATGCATCTCCAGAGTATTTATGAGGACTTCTGTTTTGAAGATAGTTTCTTAGGTAACAGAGTAAAAACATGTATGGATGAGCTCTCATTTATCAGTGCCTTGGCTTCCTGTGAAAATTAAACAGTCAAAATTTTGATACTTGGTCCTGAGTAAAGCAAACTCTTCAAAGGGATAAATGGGGTGGGGGTCCTTTGACATGGAGCACAGCCTGCAGACTCCGCCAAGGGTTCGGCGTCCATGTCAATTACTCAAATGTCCTGCCTGGTGCTTCTTGTCTTAGCCTCTACCAAAGCAGAGCCCACAGCTGCAGGCCTCGGGAAGCTGTTTGGTGCCTTGAGCCTCCCTGGCTGGGAGATATCCCCTTTGACTTTGCTTCTTGCAAACACCCCTGGATGCCCCTGAGTTTCTCAAACTTCCTTCAGTTGCTCTGATGTCCAGAAGTTGTTCAGGGAGACTAGAGATCATTTGCTTTTTAAAACAATCTCTTGAGTTCTGTAACACGATCTGGCTTCATATTTCTACAGAAGGCTTTTTGTCAGCAGGGAATAACCAGGAAATTCCCTAAGAACCAAGCAGAAAATGGAAAGGGAGCAACCCAGAGCACCAGAGTTTAGAGAAGACAGGGCTGTCTCCATGGGCACCCAGAAGGGCCATCCAGGATGGAACAATGGAGGTACTTTCTGGGTGCCTTAGGATAATAATTCAATACAATGAAATGTTTTCCCTTCCACTAGGATGCTAACACAAATCCTGTATTTTAATACTTAAAGACATACGTTTCTTTAATTAAATAATAGACTTGTATAGTATAATATAGAATTGGAGAAGAGTAGGATGATTCCATTATATTGATATAAATATAAAATCGAATTCAAAATCTAGAGATAAGAGTTACATATTAGTTACTTTTCAATTTTTAAAAAACTAAATATATGTTCTCAATTCATTGAAAACATACAAATAGTATCAAACATAAAAATCACTCACAATCCAACCACACAGCAACAAAAGCTGCTGGCCTTGTCTTCTCTTGTTTCCATCTGACACAGACATCCCCCGTTAAGAGAGCATTTTAATAAAATTGTAGGTGATTTTTTTGGTCTTATCTTTTTCCCTCGTCACATCCTCAAAATGTTCGAAACATGGTTTTTAAATTCACTCGTTATTGAATTTTATAAGTATTCCATAATTCTGTGCACCCCCAAAAAGAAATAAAAAAACAAAATCAGCAAACAGTTTTGAGGTTGTTGACCTTATTAGTCAAAGTGTAAATTTGCATAGATTAAGTGATCTTTTTAAAATATGCAAACTGAATCTTGGTACTATTCAAAGGTTTTCTTCTAGACAAAAGAGAGAAAGGCTACCTGGCTACCTCTTTCTCATAGGCCAGGACATGATTAGAGACCTAGATTAGAGACCATGTAAATTGTCCCACAGCAGGGAGGGCACAAAACTTGCGGAGTCCTCTCCTATGGAATCGACAGGCCAGTCTAGTCACCTTAGTGTGGGAAGACAGAGGCGGATGCAGGTGTTTTGGGGTAGTCAGTGGCTGATTTCAGCTGCTCTCAGGTTCTGGGCTGTTTCTGTTTCAGGCTCCTGAGCCACATGCTCAGAGAGTCCACATTTGGAAGCCATTTGCTTTTAGAAAACGTTACTATTCCAGCTCCTGACAGTTATTGTTACGGGAGTCATTACTGATGGAGTTCGGAGAGAGGAGGGTCGCCTCTTGTTCAGAGAACCAGCATGCGGACGTGTAAGGGACGGAGATAGCTCACACAGGCCCATCTGCCGCTGGCATTGTTGAACCTTTCCTGAAATTTTGGATTTCTCATCATGTCCCGTAATTGGAGAGAATTTTAAAAAGAAGCACCATAAGCAGATTTCTCTTTCCCAATAAAGATAACAATTCTGTTTCTTTTTTCCTTTTACTTTTGTGGGTAAATCTCCAACTATAACACATTTACAGTTGCCAAAAATAATCCCAAGTTGATTATTGCTTTGCAGATTGTTCCTGATGTGTGTCTCTTGAAGAATTATCTGGTGAGAGGATAGGTGTGAGTAATAGGAACTAAATTTGTCTTCAGAGAGTTCCAAGTTCAGTGAATCACCTCATCATATCATATCCATGGGTGAGGCACTTTGTGCTTGCAAAATCATGATGCGCAAGGTCCGCTTGTCTAAACCTCTGTAGTTAATTTTTTTTGGAGGGTGGTACTGGGGATTGAATTACTCAGGGGCACTCAACCTCTGAGTCACATCCCCAGCCCTATTTTGTGTTTTATTTAGAGACAGGGTCTCACTGAGTTGCTTAGTGCCTCGCTTTTGCTGAGGCTGGCTTTGAACTTGCGATCCTCCTGCCTAAGCCCTCCTAGAGCCACTGGGATTACAGTCGTGCAGCACTGTGCCCGGCCTCTGTTGTTAATTTTTAAAATCATTGATTCAATACTTTTTTTTGGTATAAAAGGAATTATTGTCCATTGTAAAATACAAAAAAGTAGAAATATTAAAAATCATCTATATTCTACAAAATAATCACTTTTAGCACTTTGCAGGATATTGTTTACATCTATGGGCATGTTAACAGTAACATTTGGAGACCATGCTTTATTAAGTTGAAGGTGTACTGAAGTCAAGAGATACCACTGGTTTATGTACAATTAATAAAATTTATGGCACTTTGCTTTTGTTTTAATTGCTTCTGTTTGTAGTTGAGCCACATAAGTAGACTGCCACAGAGGTAGAGTTTGGATGGTTTGTATTTTTTTTAATTAACATAAAGAAAATCAGCCTTTGGGACACATGATTCTACAGTTTGTATTTGCATAACACCATCACATGGAGGATGCAGATCAGCTCCATTGCTCAAAGCCACCTCTTCTGTGGCCCTCTCCGTCACCCTCCTTTTAGACTTGGACTCTGGTAACTACTCTTCTACCCTAAGCTACTATTGTTCTGCATTTTTTTAGAATATCATCAAAATAGAATCATATATATAGTACATAAGGATCAAGATAACATCTTTGATGACTATGACTCACTGTAATGCTTTGGAATTTTTCCATGCTGTGTTCTTTAACAGTCTGTCTCCTTTTACTGCTGAGCAATAGTTCATTATGCAGATATACTGTAGTTCACTTAATCATTCAGCAGGAAGCACATCTGGGCTGTGTCTGGCTTTCTGTCATTACAACAAGAGCTGCTGTATACATTTATGTGCAGATTTTTGTAAGAATTTTAAGTTTTCAGTTCTTGCTGTAAAAAGCCCTCAAGTGAGATTTAGTTCATTTGGTAAGTATGTGTTAATAAGAAACTACCACATTGTTCTTCAGGGTGCAAGATATTAGAGTTCCAGTTACTCCCCAAACTTATCAGCACTCAATAATGTCAAGTTTATTATTACTATTATTATTTCAGGCAATCTCATACATATATATCAGTATTTGGATTTATCAGTAGCTAATGGGGATGAGCTATTTGTTAATACATAACTTTTTATTTGTTAATACATAACCTTTTATGCAAAGGATTAGTTTAAGTGTTTGGTCTGTTTAAAATTCTTTTTGGTTATTGTTTTTTAATGTCGATTTTTAGAGGTCTTTATATATGCTAGATAGAAATCATTGTCAAAAGGAATTGAACAAACATTTCACAGAGGAAAAAATACGAATGGTTAAGAAATATATGAAAAATTTTCAACATCTCTAGCAAGTAGAGAAATGCAAATTAAAACTACACTGAGATTCTATCTCACTTCAGTCAGAATGGCAATAATCAAGAATACAAGTAACAATAAATGTTGGGGAGGATGTGGGGAGAAAGGTTCATTCATACATTGTTGGTGGGACTGCAAATTGGTGCAACCAGTCTGGAAAGCAATAGGGAGATTCCTTAGAAAACTTGGAATGCAACCACCATCTGCCCAGTTACCCCACTCCTCAGTTTATAGACAAAGGACTTAAATATAGCATACTGCAATGGTACAGCCACGTCCATGTATATTGCAGCTCAATTCACAACAGTCAAGTTACAGAAACAACCTAGTTGTCCTTTAACAGATGAATGGATAAAGGAATGTGGTATATATACACAATGGAATATTACTCAGCCATAAAGAAAAATGAAATAATGACATTGCTGGTAGATGGGTGGAACTGGAGATTATCATGCTAAGTGAAATATGCCAATTCCAAAAAACCAAAGGCCAAATGTTCTCTCTGATATGTGGATGCTAACCCAAAAAAAGAGAGGGTAGGGAGGGGAAGAATAGAAATCTTTTGGATTTCTATTAAAGGGGAAGGAAAGGAAGGGAGGGGTAGGAGAATAAGAAGGACAGTAGAATTACTCAGACATAATTTTCCTAGCCTTGAATTTGAATACATGACCAGGGTAACTTCACATCATGTACAACTACAAGAATAAGATCCTAAATAGAATAAGTTATACTCTATATATGTATAATTTGCCAAGGTACATTCTACTGTCATGCATAGCTCAAAAAAACAACAATAAAAAACATAAAGCAATAAAATCACACTAAATTGAATTATTCATAAACAAAACAAAACAAAATAAAAAGTCACTGTCAACTATTTTATCATAGTCCAAACTTCCCTTTTGAATTTTAAACAATATATTGCAGAGAAGAGTTTTAACTTTGAAGTCCAACTTGATTAATCACTTTGATGGTCCATTTTGTATTATGTCTAAAATCTTTACTCAACCCAACATTGCTTATGTTTTATATTTCATATTCATTTATGGCCCATTTAAATTTTTGTGCAAAAGCTACTTTTTTATGTTAAGGGTGTTTTTTGCTTATGAAGTTAATTGTCCAACATCATTAGGTCAAAATCTACTCTTTCTCAATTATTTTGTTTTTAATCAAAGATTTATGAACCATATTTATCTGTGTCTATTTGGGGGGTTCTCTCTTTTCCACTGATTTATGTCATATTTTCATCAGGTTAGATTATCATATTATTAGAATAACACTTATAAATGAACTGAAGTACTCCAACTTTATTCTTTTTGAAAATTGTTTGGGTTATTCTAATTCATATGCCTTTCCACAAACATTTTCAAAATAGTTTGTTCATTTCTACAAAAAAAAAAAAACCTTTCTGAGGCCTTGTCGAAATAGTTTTAAAATTATTGACAAATTTGGAAAGTATTGATATATTAACTACACCAGGTCTTCCAATTAATGAATACATGGGTATTCTAATTAAGTCTCCTTTGATTTTTTTTTCATTATTATTTTGCATTTCTCAGCAGATAGATCTTATACTTGTTCTCTTATATCTTTATCTGTTTTTGAGGGGAGCAGTTGCAAATGGTATTGTATTTTTCAAAGTTTTATTCCATTTATTCATTGCTGATATATAGAAATGTGATTGATTTTTTTTTAATGTGTTGCTCTTGGATGACTCTCCTTTGACATCCATGGGGGATGGATTACAGGACTCCCTACTAACACCAAAATCTGTAGATCCTCAAGTCCCTAATATAAAATTTACATGAACTTATTCTCATCCTCTTGTATATTTTAACTCATTTCTAGATTTTATAAAGTATCTAGTACAATGGAGGGGCTGTACAAATCATTGTTATTCTGTACTGTTAGGGAATTCGGGAAGAAAAATATCTGTACGTGTTTAGTACAAGGGCAATTTTTTTCTCCAAATGTTTTTGGTTTGAGTTGATGGAATCTCTGGATGTGGAAGCCATGGGCACTGAGGGCCACTGTACTCTGTGATCTTGTTTTACCCACCTATCATCTCTAAGAAGTGATTTAGGTTTTATAGATCCCTTGGGATTTTCTATGTAGATATTCATGGCCTTTACAAATAAAGATAGTTTTTATTTCTCTGCTTTTAATGTGTAGGAATTTTATTTCTTTTTCTTTCCTTGTTAAACTAGCGAGTGTTTCCATTAGTATTTTAAATAGGAGTGGTGAGAGTAAGCATCCTATCTGGCTTTCAATTTTTGTGGATAAAGAATTCAGTTTTTCACTTAAAGTGAGCTTTGTCGTTAGCACCTTTTTTGTGTGATTAGAAGAAACCTATGTAAGATTTTCAGGCAACAACTTAGACTTGTCTTTCTTCTATACATTGTTCCTCAATGGTTTGTTGACTGAAACAATGAGTAGCCGATCAGTCACTTCTACAGGAATATCACCAGGATCACACACACGCCAGAAACTGTGCTACCACTGATATCTGACCCTCAAGGACTTAAGACACCATTGATTTCAAGATGCATTTTGATTATAGAGCTGCTAAAAGATGATAATCATGCATCACATAACTAATAACATTTAGTGTTTTTTTATAGTAAGCTTTTAAAAATTAACTGTCTTTCATGATCATGTCTCAGGTTATTAAAAAGTCTTTTATAGGTATAGTATTTTAAGAGCTGTTTTATTGTAATGATTTTTCATAATTTATTTAGTAATTTAAAAAATCTCTTCTACTAAAATCATATTCTGTTTTAAGATTTTACTATCATATGTGATAATTTCCTAGACAATTTTAACATTGGAATATGCACTAATCAAAAGGCAGTTTGTCTAATTTTTAAACTAGTTATCATTCCAACTAATTTTTCACTAGGATATGATTTTATATAAAGATAAAGTAAAGTGACCACTGAGAAAATGAGTCAAGGTGGACAATAGAAACTTTTACTATAATGAGAACTTTGGTCTCATATCATGTGATATGAAACAAAATTTCAATGGTCAGGTGTTTTCTTGTCCATCTGTACAAGAGTGGACTATAAGGAGAGGATCATTCTTTATTTTTTTTTTTTTTTGTAAAATCCACTGGTAGATGGGAAAAACCAAAAAAATTTTCCATAACAATTTTCTTGTTAATATATTACCACTGAAGTCCTGTTGATGCAAATTGAAGGCTAAAATGGAATGTTTACTGGACAAAGTGTAAGGATGTTTGTGTCTGAGGCAGAGAGAAGAAACTTAATAGGGTAAAAACAAATTTTTTTGAGTTGTAAAAAAATTGTAAAACTTTTATTTCTACTCAAATTTGTAAACCAAAATATTCTATAAAATCCATTCCCTCACTATCTGGGTTACTATGAGAAAAAATATTTTTAACATGTCTTGGATAAGAGTCTCAGTTGTATTGGAGTTAAAACAAATACGTGTTGCAATACAATTTGCTCTCACTGTTTAGCTTAGCTCAGAAACAGAAAATGTTAACACAGTAATTTCAACTTGTTGATACTGGTTTGTATTTTGGGGGCCAGCACCGAAATTGATATAAACAAAAAGTACTTACATTGGATTTTTAATTCATCCTGTCTTGTGGTTCAAGCTGCTGGTTGTTTAAAGAGGAAGTAAGAGGAAGGAGATTAGGAATAAGTAATTGGGGTAATTTAAAAAGTATGTAAAAATAGCATAAAGAAATGTGCACAGTGTTAGGTGGGAAATACACACAAATACAATGCAGTGTTAGAGAGACAGCCTTGTATTCAGGTAGGATTTCCAGCATTGGCAAACTGAAGCCGGGGTTTTGAGCTGAGTTACAAAATGGTGAAAAATCAATAGATCATTGATGAGAATTTTTTAAAAAAATTTTCAGTCTTTTACCACATTGTATATAACTAAATTATTATTAATAAAGGATAAGTTTTGCTCATCTCTGCTACTTATGATGTGACCTTGAGCAAATAATTTAAACTTGTAAGTATTTTTAAATCTGGAATGTTTATCTCTTAATGTTGCTTGAAAAATCAAATTATATTATTTTGTGCAAGTGTGAAAAATAAGCATAAGGAAACAAAGTTAGGGCACTTTCAGATGCAATTCCACAACAGGCAACCTTTATTTGGTCTTCTAAGGAACCACCTTAGCCAGGCCCCTGTCCAGAGCAATGTCAGAAACATTATTTCAGCTTAAAGACTTTACAAAGAAGCAAAACATGGTTCAAAGAGACCAAGAACCCTGTGGTGGAATATGATCCTAAAATCATGGAAGTAATCTTTATGTGGTAAAATAAATGTATACCTTTATAGACAGTATTCATTTATCTCTAGGCCAAGGAGTGATGTTAACCACCAATCCTTCACACCAGGCCAAGAATCCTTGGGCCAAAGTGGTGCAGGGGATGGGCATGGCAACTGGGCCAAGAGACAGGGGTTGTATTGGCCTTCATGCATTCTGGCTTGAAGAAAACAAGAGGTTTCAGAGTTATGTCTATTATCACTCACCAGACACACTCTGGATCGACTTCCTTGTTGCCTCATTGAAACTTTTCCTGTTTTTTTTTTTTCTTTTCTTTTTCTTTTTTTGCTTTCATGGACCCATTGTAGTTGTATTTTCTGTATTTCCCTCCCCTTTTCCATCCCTTCTCCCTCCCACTCAATCTCATTCTTCTCTCCACTGATCTTCTCTCTGTCTTTATGATATCTGACCCCTCCTTTCTTTTTCCCTTACTTTGCTCTAGCCTCCACATAGGAGAGAGAACATCTGACCCTTGGTCTGCCTTATCTCACTTAGATGAGGTTCTCCAGTTCCATCCACTTATCAGCAAATCCCATAATTTCATTCTTCTCTATGACTGAGTAAAACTCCACTATGTATATATACCACATTTTCTTAAACCATCCATCTATTGATGAGCACTGGAACTGGTTCCCTATCTTGGCTATTATGAGCTGTGTTGCTATAAACATTGATGTGGCTGTATTAATATAGTATGCAGATTTTAAACTTAAACAGACCAATATCAAACAATGATTTGAAAGAACAATCATAAGCCCTCCAACAAAGAAAAGCCCAGGACTGGATTAATCCTCAGCTGAGTTCTACCAGATCTTTAAAGAAGAACTAACATCAGTCTTCCTTAAATCATTCCATGAAATTTAAAGGGAGGAAACCCTCTCAAATACATTTTGTGAAGCCAGTATAACCCTGATACCAAAACCAAAGAAAGACACATTAAGGAAAGAAAACTACAGACCAATATACCTGATGAACATTGATGCAAAAGTATCCTCAATAAAATATTAGCAAACTGCATTCAAAAACTCATTAAGAAGGTAGTACACCATAATGAGTAGGTTTCATCCTCGGATGGCAATTTGGTTGAACATATGTAAATCAATAAATGTAATTTGTTATCTAAAAAGAATTAAGGACAAGAATCATATGATAATCTCAATGTATCTCGGATGATCTCAAATAAATTTAGCACCTCTTCATGTATAAACTAGAGAATCCAGGGATAGAAAATACAAAGCCAACATCATACAGAATTGAGGAAAGCTAAAAGCATTTCCTTTATAATCAGGAACAAGACAAGGATGTCCATTTTCACTCCTATTCTGTATAGTAATTGAAACTCTAGCCATAGAAATCAGACAAAATAGGGAAATTAAATGGATAAAAATAGAAAAGGGAGAAGTCAATTTGTTTCTGTTTAATGATGACATGATCCTATATGTAGAGGAACCAAAATATTCTACCATAAAAGTTCTAGAGCTGATAAATAAGTTCAGTAACTAATAGGATACAAGACCAATATTCACAAATCACCAATAGTGATTCTTCTGAGAAAGAAATCAGGAAAACTATTCCACTCACAATACCATTAAAAAAAAAAAACTTGGGAATTAGTCTAACCAAAAAGGTGAAATATTTTTAAAATTCAAACTATAGAACATTGAAGAAAGACATTGAAGACCTCAGAAGATAGAAAGACTACCCATTTTCTTGGATAGGCAGAATTAATATCTAAATGTCCATATTACCAAAAATACTATACAGATTCAATGTAATTCCCTTCAAAATACCAACAACATTCCTCATTGAACCTTTTGATATCAACACATGTGATTTGCAGAAGCATTTTTTAAATTAAAGTCTGGGCTGGGCTGTGCTCAGCGGTAGTGCACTTGCCTGGCATGTATGAGGCCCTGGGTTCGATTCTTGGCACCATAAATAAATAAATAAATAAATAAATAAATAAATATTGAGAACTTTAAAAATATTAAAAAAAAAGTCACTGGGCAAGACAAACTGGACTTGTATTGTATTAAAATTGAAGCCTGTTTTTGTTTCATCCAAGATCTTAAGACAACAGGTCTTGAGGAGAAATTCTGTAGGCAGGTTTGAGGCACCAAAGCAAGAGACCACTTGGACTATGTGTTGGTTTCAGATTACTTCAGCCCTGGAGGCTTCCTGGAGGTATTCCAGGAGATGCCTTCAGGCTGAAAGGTGATTTTTAGTGATCTGATTATCCACAAGGGAACTGCAAGGAGATTATTAGGGGAGGGGGAAGATTCTCCAAAGATCCCACAGAAGCAATCAAAGAGAAAGAACCCAGAAAGTACTGACAGCAGGCTCAAGAGCACCAGCCAAATAAACCCTTTCCTGCCCTGTACCTCCCATCTCCCTCTTCGCAGCATGGCTGGTCTCCCTGGAGAAGGAAAGGTACAAACACAAAACAGAGAACAGACAAGTCCACAACACTGCCCTTTCTCCCTGCCAGGCCCCACCCTGAGCTGGCCACCCTGGGGAAGGGCTCACTATAATTTTACATGAAGTTCAGATTTTTGACCACTACTAGTGATTAGGCGTTTTAATTACTGAAACTGTACAGGTTTGGTAACTAGTAGCAAATTGAGGCAGTTTTGTGAAAAGCAATTGCCTATAAAAGTTGTGGGCTGTGTCAGATTTAATGAAAGAAAAGGAGAATTATTATCCCTGGGAGCAAGAGAGGATCGCACACTCAGGCACTGCTGCTGTAAGGCCTGATTAAAGCACCAAGGGGTACAAATGATGAGCAGAGCAAGGATTTGACCTAAATGCTCGGGTTTCCCATCTTCCCTGGGGAACAGCTCAGCACAGTGATTACCATTGACCAAGGTGGGGCAGGAGAATCGTGATGCTGGCCATTGACGGAGCCTCAGCAAACAGGTGATGGGTGTAAGTGGTGCTCACCTCCGGAATCACTTCCAGGAAGGCCTCCTTCACACACATGCTGTCGTCAGAGTTTCTAAAGACGGTTTTGTTAGCTCCAGTGAAATGATTGAAAGATTATTCATTGGTCCTAGAGAAGGGTTTCTTTAGAAATGATTTCACAAATACCAAGAGCAAGACCTCATTTAGATAAAGCAAAAGCTCCCCAGAGCCCCAGGGAGTATTGCTCCCAGGACTGTGACTTCTGCTGAAGAGAGGGAGGTGAATGAGAGAGCAGAGTGCCCTGTGCTGAAGAGGCAAACGCGTTTGTCGCCCCCCGCCCCCCCCCACCCCCGACCCAGCAGCACATGTCTTCCTTGATACAGTCCTGGACCTTGAGAACTCTGGCTGCCCCTTCCGAGTCAGAGGTGAGAGCCACGTCCTGTACAACCCAGCCTGTGCCACTGAGAATCCCTGAGCTGCCATAAAGCTCACTGGGAAGACCACTGGTCCCCAATTGCGACCAGGGACCCTGCCACTAGGACTCCTGATGGTTGATGGGCCAAGCACCAGCATGGCCGTGGTGGAACAGGCGAGATGGCCACCTCCCTCCCTACCCTGTCCCTGGTCTCTAAAGAGAAAGCCGCTGTGCTAAAATGCATTCCCTAAAGACTGCTCTTCACTCTAATTCCCTTTACATAGTGGGATATGTCCAGAACTCCTGGAGCACCCGGGTCCTGGATGCTAACGATGAGCAAAGACAACCAGTTGTGTCAGGAGAGCAGCAGGAGTGGGTATTCTCTATTGAACTACAGTAAATTCTAAATATAGTAAAAAAAAAAAAAAATCCATAAAAGGCTCTTATTTCATTCTTGCCACACCAGCAACTCTAAGCAACATCAAAGAGAAAGACTCCATGAAAAAAATCTTTTGTTGCCCTAAATTCTAAGCAATCACTGTGATTATTTTTGAATTTTATTTATATATGATTATGCAATTATGTATGTTTATGTATCATGTATAAAATTATATTTACTAAGTATGTTTATAATTATTTAAAAATCACAATGGCTATTATTCATACAATATATTATATTATATATACACAAGTATATACTATATGTCTAAAAAAATAAAATAGTTTATAATTATATTATGTTTACATAAAAATAATATAACCGTATGAGTGATAAATAAGAAAATATCTAAAATATTTATTTAACAGTGTTTTAATAGTATACTATTTAGTATATAATTATATAACATGCATTTGTATTTATATATATTCTTAAAATGTGCACACTTTTGTTACTTTTCTTTAATAAACATTGCATTACAGACGTGTACAGCTGCATGTGTTTGTTTTGAAATAAATGCTTAGAGATTCAAAATTGTTAGAGCTCCTTTCAGGTATAGTTTGTGAACATTCTTGTGCAGAAATAATAGATTTTAAATGAACAACAATGAAATCATGATTTTTAAAGGCAAACAAACAAAAAACAGATCTTGATTGATTTCTGTGACTTCTTGGGGAATTTATTTGTATTCACTTTTAAAATCCCATTTAGTGTGTCAGTGTGTAATCTGAGAGGTGATATTCCTGTTTGGTAAGTACACATTTCAACATATAGGTAGATATTTTATTCAATTTCAAGAATAGCTTCAAAGTTGAAGTGCATTTTCCAAATTTGTTAATTATTATAAAATGAAAGAAGAGAAAAATAAAATAAAAGAGTATATCAGTAATGTACCTTTTTGGGTCTTTTGTTTTTGTTAAAACTCACAATTATTGGTCAATATTTACACAAAGTATTTTTATATTAGCAAGTAACTAAAGAATCAGTTTAAACTCTTTGGTAAATATACTAATAAATTGTTGCACAGTATTTTTCTGCTTTGAACTGTAATGTTAATTTCATTACTTTACTAATATGATTAATTAAGTGAATAAACAAATTAGTTAATGCCTGCTACTTGGGGCCCTTATTATTGTTTGCTTTACTTCCTGACTGTTAATGAAAATAATTTCATCACTTAAGGGTAATGAATTTAAAAGTGGTCTTCTCTGAGTCTCAACAGCACTAGGCATGTTGCTGACCTTGGTATTATCCACAAAAGCCAATATTCACTAAACAGCTCCCATGTGTCTGACACTATTCCAGGGTTTCTGATATAGCAATGAACAAAACAGACAAAATTCTTGCCCTCATCAAGTTTATATTCAAGTGTCTTCAAAATAAATAATAATTACAATAACAAAGTGCATTATGCATGATTTTAAGAAGTGAGAAGTACTCTGGAGAGCAAGGTAGGCAGGCGCCGTGGATCAGTACCTGCTCTGGGAGAAGGTGAGCCTCACTTTCAAATACCTCAGTGAGAGTGGACCTCACTAAGAAGCTGACATTTGAGCAAAGAATGAAGGAGGACAGAGCATCAGACACCACCCTCATGGAGGGGCTCAGGGATCGGTGCCTTGAATGTCATCTTATTTATCAACTTCACCACTGTTTGCTGTAGAGATGAAGGAACCATGTCCATAGATACAATTTTACCAAAAAGGTAAGTAAAGCTCTGTACAAAACAAAAGCAATCAAGTGCTATGAAGAGTTGAAGAAAGACAATTGCACCAGGCAGCATGACATGGGAGAGGGTTACTAAAAAGTGATGAGACGAGACTTAAATCAATCTTTAAACACATCTATGATTTGCATTTGGTCTAAGGCATGGAGGAGAACCTGTAGCAAGTTTTAGTAATTTGGGTTTTTTTTTTCTGTTTGAGAAGCAGAGGGATTGGGAGAAACAAGGACTCTTGCTAGATTGCTGGTGTTGGGGCTGGAAAATGGATATAAAATCAGGAGTGCTGTAGAGTTCAAGTCAACATATATTTATAAAATGTGGAAGCTAAGGGTGAAAGGCAACGGCAACATGGTGAAAGCCAAAGGGGTGGCTGTTTGAAGCTGGCTGTGGAGGCTGGAAGGCTTAAGGAAGCTGAGGCCCATGGAGTGGAGGAATCAAGGTGGAGTTTAAGTCAGTGAAGAAATGGTGTCAGTGAGAAAAATGGAAACATGCCCCATCCTTACCACAAGACTGAAGAAAGAGCAATGACCCTATTTCATTCAGTATTTAACTGGTGGCTCTTTAAGGATGAGAATAGAGGCTAGCCTGCCTTCTCCATTTTGCTAGGCTGTTGTGCCAACTGTGTTGATTGGAGTTGGGCAGGTGGAGGAAGGGATGGGCAAAAATGGGATGCTACATATTGCTCAGGGTGTCAGGTTTAGTCAGTGAAGAGTGATTCTGCGGTTGAATGCCGATTGGTAAGTACAGAAAGGATCAAATGCTCTGAGTGTTCTTCTAAGTTCTGTGTCACATAGATGTGATCCAAAGCCAACTGACAAAAGATCTGTTTTCTTGTTTTTTATTTTATTTTATTTTTAAAATACATGACAGCAGAATGCATTACAATTCTTATTACACATATAGAGAACAATTTTTCATATCTCTGTATATAAAGTATATTCACGCCAATTCATGTCTTCATACATGCATTCTGGGTTTTTTTTGCATTACAATTCTTATTACACATATATACCACAATTTTTCATATCTATGTTTGTATATAAAGTATTTTGACATCCAATTCGTGTCTTCATACATGTACTTTGTATAATGATGCCCACCACATTCCACCAGCCTTGCTAATCCCTTGCCCCCTCCTTTTCCCTCCCATCCCTCTTCCCTATCTAGAATTCATCTATTCCCTGTTTTCTAAACCCAAAATAGAAACTCAGACATCCTTAACAAATAGGACCCTCCAGGAAAACCTCAGGGGAGCCTGGAGCAGGGCTGTGTTTATGTAAGGGGCTGCAAAGGCCCTGCCCTGTGTCTTGTGGAGGAAAGATGTGCAAAGAGGGACCAGCTCAGAATACCCAAGCACATTCCCCAGGCAACACATGCTAAACGCTTTCCCCAAATACACTGGTCTTCTTCCAGGCAGCTTAAAGAGCGTAGCTCTTTCATCCAGCTGAAGAATATCATCTATGAAGAAGGAGGGGGACGTCTGAGCTTTTAAGCTGAGAACAGATGTACTACCAGCCGTGCTCTGGGCTAGCCCTTCACAAGTTGGTGGGAAAGGAACCATCTTATTTGCAGAAAGACCATTTATTTGAAGTGTACCATTTGGTGAAGTCTTCAGTACGCTCAATGTGTGGACGTTTTATTAGGGATTCTGGGCTCACTCAAAATAGCTCCTTAAAATCAATCCACATCTAGGTTAGAGGAAAGGTGTCATCTTAGGAGAAAAGAACAATGCAATCACACAGCAGTGACTTTGAAAACTGCATGAGCAAGACCTCAGAATATGTATTTGAAGGGGAATTCTCCCCAAAGTACCACTTTTCTCCTGTCCCCAAAACACACCCACACTCATCACTTTTCCCTTCCTCCTGTATGAACACATGCCATAAAAAAGGTAATGTCCTCAGTAGAAACAGAATTTATTTTTTTTCAGTGTTTTAGGGTATCCTGAAATCATCTCAATGTCTTATCCCTAACATGGGGATCAGCACCCTAAACTTAGATGCATAACATTTTCATGAAAACCAGGTTAAGGATTTACAATGCACAAGATCAAGTTCCCTAGGGAAGTCCTCAAGATCCATTTTTGGAAGAGAATGTCTATGTTTATATCTCCGGTTTATAAAACATGTACCAATCACTTGGCTTTAGCACATGTTTACAGAGAAGAAAAACACCCACAAAACAAATAAATTGCTTCTTGCACAGTTGGGACTGACAATCCTTGTCTCTGTCTTGGGAACTTGATGTTTTCCCTGCCCAGCACAGGAACTCATTGTCTCAGTCAAATGGTTTCTGGGGAGCACCTGATCTTATCCCCACAGTTAGGCTCTGACTCCCTCCAGTCTGACTTATTGACAACTGCTTGAAGTTTAGACAAACTCAGCGTCTTACTGACGAGGGGCCCTCTGAACCAGCTGAGCTGGGGCCCTCTGGGATGGCAGTTAGGCTATGAGGCCAGTTCCCAGTCTGTCAAGCAGAGACGTGGGAGCCCGGTGCCATGGCTCCAGGCCTGGGCCTCTGTTGAGATAGTGGAGACATGAACTAGTAGTTCCTACTTTGATACAGTTTCTCAAGAAGGACCCAACCTCTCAGGAACCACTTTCCCTATTTTGATAATAAACTCAAATCGTATTTTGTGGGTACTGAGAAAGAGGCCACCGAGGGATGCCTTAAACTGGCCCCTTTGAACAGTGTGTTCACAGGAAAAGAAGATATCCTGCTTTTTTGGTATGAATAGAAAGTGAAGATTGGGATTAAAACCCAGGAGGAAGAGATCAGGAACTTGTGACACTGAAGTCCCAAATGGAAGGAAGAACTGAGAGAACCAGTCACAGAGTGAGCTGGAGTCAAGCGCAGGAAAGGTGGACATGTCCATTGCCCTTTGGAGGTGAGAGTCATTTTTGTCTTTTTTCTCACTGCCCTGAGACCATCCTAGTGCTTTGTATGTTATCGGTGGTTAATATTCTTTTTATCATTCATGGTATTTATCATATTAATACAGATGTGCTATTTGTTGAATGAATAAATGACCTAAACACCTTGTCAAACATCTCAGTTGGATCTTTGGAATGGTTTCTCTACCCACAAAGAAAGTTTTACCCTGAAATCCTGTGTTCGCCCATACTTTACTATGTTTTTATTGTACCCCTCTATAGCTTCTGTTAAAGTGTTTATTTGGTTTGATAGCTTCTAATTATACATTACTAAGATTAACCCCGATTGCTCTATGTTCCGGGAGCTCATTTGCTTGGATTGTTACATGAGAGAGACTTGTCACTTTGTCACCGAGGCCTTTGTTGTGAAAAACAGGGCTCTGTCAGCATTCATGTGCACATCCTCTCTTGTATGTGTGCAAAAGTATTGTTGGGCAAATATTTAAAAATGTATTTGCTGTGTGATACGGTATATGAGCTGTCAGATTTAGAAGGTGATATAAAGCTGTTTTCCAAAGTGGCTGTATCAATTTATAATCCTGTCTACTGATTTCATTCTTTCAAGCACTTGGAAGTGTCAGACTTAAAAAATGTACCAACTGCAAAATGTATGTGGCTGTTAAATGATAACCTCAGTATGATTTTGACTCGCGTTCCCTTAATCACCAAGGGCATTGATTACCTCTTCATATTTTGTGGGTGGCTTAGCTTCCGTTTATGTTTCTCCTCTGGGCTCCCACAATTGGCAAGGTTTTGAGCCTTTTTGGTGATTCCTTTTCACAACATGTCCTACCTAATTAGTGATTCAGGAGGCTGCGACAAGGAGTAGACTTGTTTCTTTCTACTCCGGTGGAACAGTTTGTCTGAGCTCTAGCCCCAGCCCCCAGGGCATCCCCCTTAATATTCTAAGACAAGTGGACAAACATTTGATGCCTCACATTTCTCATCTGCAAAATGGGGATGACAATACTGGGATATGTCAAATGATGTTTCTATAAACACGTCATCTGCCAGGCAGCCTTTCAGTGCCAAGCCCTTAGACATGATTTCTCCTGTTCCTGCCTCTGACATAGCCTGTGACGAGTCCTTGTTATGTCATGTATTTATTAATGTTAGAAAATAATTATAACACTATTATAATGATAATATACCTAAGAAATCCTGGACAATTCATATATGACCAAGACTGTGCTCAGCATTGTACACACATCACATCATTTAAAACTCATCATCACTCTAGGAAGTAGATTCTACTATTATTCTTAGTATGTCTGCCCCCTAGAATTATGATTTAGTGCACTATATCTGCAATAGGCCAAATAGTAAATATGTTAGTCCTTGTGGGCCTTTCATCTCTGCCATTACTCAACTTGGCCACTGTAGTGTGAAAGCTGACTTACACAATGTGAAAAGGAGAATTCCAATATAACTACCTTCAAAAGAAAGGGAGGCACAGATATAGCCTCTGGCTGATAACTTACCTGCCCCAGAATGTTCTCCTAAGCAAAGAGTGAACACCATGTTTCAGAATTGCCAACAAGCCCCAAAGCTCACTTAAGGACAGGCATGCTTTTGCAAGACCTCTTACTGTAGCCTAAGTTATTCATTTAAATTTGGTGAATATGTCTTGAGCATTCAGGGTGTGCTAGGGACTCAGGCTGATGCCAAAGCTACAGAAATATACTAAAGCAAAGTCTTTGGCCTCTAGGTTCAAAGACCAGGAGTAGGACAATCAGGTGAACCAACGTGGAATTTCCAAGCACTCTGATGCCAGTACCAGGAGGACACAGAGAGATAACTTCATCACTTCCTAAATGTCACATGGCATCTGCTATGTTCCAATCACTGCCCAGGACCCTGGAGATACAGAAGACACAGGGACAGACACAATCCTACCTTCATGCAACAGAGAGTGCAGCAGGGAAATTCCACTTCAACAAATAATTTAGGGTGTGCAAACGCCGAGAGGAGGTAACCGAGGACTCTGAACGCATCTGGACACGTGGAATCTCGGAACAGAGGATCCGTCTGGATTATGAGGTGGTGGGACATGAACTGAAAGGTGAATTAGGGCCAAACCAGAGGGGTTTGAGCCCCAAGGTAAGGAATTTGGGCTTTATTCTGGAGACACCTGGTAGGCATCAAAGATTATTGAACAGGTGAATGACAAGATGAGACCTTTTGAAAGAAAACTCTGGCAACCATATGGAGAGTAAATTGAAAGTAGAGAGATTCCAGGTCAACAGAGTCTGCCTCCCCTGGCCTTGGTGGAGAACCGTTTAATGAATTCATGAACATGAGAAAAGCAAAGACACTGCCAGTTGTTAGGCTGTTGAATAAATCCAAAACACATGGGTGCTGCCTATTTAGGCCTTAATAAATATTTTAATGAGTCGTATATGAATTCCCTGTATCATTTTATATGTATGGGTTATCACTTATCATGTGCCAAAGACACTGAGTTAAATCCTTCAAGCATTTCAACAAAATACCTGTAGTTTATTTGCTTGTAAATTTTCTTAGAACCTGCTTTCCACTCTCAGAACTCAAAAAATCAAAATGATCCCAAAGTCAAGGCATCTACGGACTCTCAGGTTGTGGCATCTGCATGTGTGAGGTTTGCCCTCTGACCTGCTGACGTGTTGTTCTGGGCCCAGCATTTTACAAAAACGATAACAATGGTGTATTTCCCTGTTCTGTGAAACTTTATAAGCCAAGAGATTTCTAAAGGCATTTTTCTCATTTAATGGCTTCTTCATAGACCTGATCAAGAAAATCAACCCTTGGAGTAAACGTTGACTCCTTCTTTTCTACAGTTAGTTAACAAACACAGCTAGCTGATGGACCATCTAAAGTGTACATCTCTGCTTTATTCTTTCTGTTCCACCGTCACTTCCCACTGTCCCAAGTAATTAATAAATTTTATCTTGGGTGCATGTCAGAAAAATAGAGATGGTAATAGATAAGGGAAGTTTCAGTGGGGACAGTGGCTTTCAGAGAAAAAAGCCTTGGCCCAAGCAGTGTCAAGGATGTCAACTGCCTGGTAGCACCAAGATTTCATGGCAGATATACAGCAAAGCAGGAATCCCGTTTGGGATCTAAAACATCCTACAGGCAGAAAAACAGATGCAAGAGCTACGAATACCAGAAGGACTTGCAGGGCTCAGTCCAGGCAAGAGCTGCTGCCTCTGAGGGAGGAAAGGGTTACAGGCCCCCCGGGGCTCTCTTCAGCCACATACACAGTGACCAGGGTATCCACAAAAAATGCCCTTCTAACTGACAGGCAGCTGATCATTTCTGCAGCCTACATTGGTTTTAATATCTGCATCCTAATTTATTTGACATCTGCAGAACATCCAAAGAAAATATTCAAGCAGGGGATGGGCAATCCGGCTGCTTTCTGAGTTCATCAAATATCTCGCACTCCTTTTTCAAATGTTTTCAGTTTTGCAAAACTCAAAATGCATTTTGCCAAACATGTTCTCTGTTAATGTTTATTTAGAAGGGAATTTAATCCGTATGCTGCTGATGCATTTACACTTAACTCATCAAAATGTTTTACTAGAGCCATTTGATGTCCAAGAAACCTTTTGAGCCTTTTTTATAAGCCTCTTCAAGCCCATTTTGCTTCGAAACAGGAAGTGGCCTGTTACTAACCATAAACGAATGCAATTCCCGGGGGATTTGGTTTCATTTAAGACACTGAGAGACCGCAAGGTCTCAGCCTACCCCGAACTCTACAGAAACGATTTTCTCCTGAACCTACTGAGAATGCATCACGCACAGATGAGGTGCTGTTATAATTTTCCAAAACAAAATCCTTTATGAAGAGGCATCCTTCATGCAGCTCCTGGGAAAGACAGTTACCAAAGCAGAGCGCTAAATCAATGGCTTTGCAGGCTGCACCTGGTCAATGTCACTGTCTCCTATGAATCTACTTACCATTCAGGGCTCGTTTGCTAGTATTAATAGAACAAATAAAATGCAGCAGGAGATAAGGATACTGGGATAGTGATTTCTTGCTTCAGGAAAACCTTCCCGAGTTCCAGACCAATACAATGTTCCCAACCACGAGCCAGAGAGCCAAAGCTGATATAAACACAGCATCCAAGCCACAAAACATGACTTGTTTAAGGCTTAATTCTGTGAAGTAAGGCAGGAAACAAGATTTATCCTTCTGGGAAACTTCTGGCATTTGCCTCAAGCTGCGCCTGATTCCTCTCTGCCGTCCTCACCATCCATTACAGCTATCTGAAGGAAATCAAGTTTTTGCCCAAACTAAGGCAAAAGAGAAATGTCTCCATCTGAGTCCCGGAGAAATCCTTCTGTTTGACGTGGCATTAAACAACGAAGAGCGAACGGCCGTGTCGCGTTGCTGGGAGGATCAGTGTTGCTATCTTAGGCCTTTTGGCTGTGAAGGGGAGTAAAATTAGCTGGACGAAAGCCATTTTACAAACATAGTAAAAATAAATTACTACACTTAATAATTGAATCTTAAACTTGTCATTACGGCAAACTCTAAATTATTCCAAGAGCCTTCCTTTGCTGGGACTTGGCAAAAGTGTTGGGTGTTGGAGGTTGGTTTTCATGTATGAAATCCAGCTTAGGTTATGACTGCACAGGCTACAGAGTAAACGTTCAAAGGATGAATGGGCCATTGAGAAGTAAATCAGCCTCCCTGAGACTCTTAAATGAGTCCTGGAAGATTTCAAGGCATCAGTGTGGTGGGCTACCAAAAGAATTGGGTTGTTAATAGAGAACTTGGGGTTATTAATACCAGGTTTTTTTCTTTCTGTGTGTGTGTGTAAGAGTTTGTTTCTTAACATGTCCTTAAATCACATGGTTTTAGTTGTGTTCCCTGCCTGCTGATTGGGCCGTGAATTCTCTGTGACTTAGTCCTTGGCCGGTGCTCTGCTCTGCTCCTGGGTACGAGGCAGGCGTGTTTATGCTGGAGGAGAAGGCTCAGACTCTGACCCGACCTGGAGACGTTTCAGTTAACATCTGGCTTCGCTTACTTGTCCTAAATATTAAAAAACTATTAATATTAGACCATTCATTAGTTCATTCCTTTTCTTCTTAAAATTATATATAAAGGCCACTTTCCTTAGCGTCTTCGGTGTCAGTGACTCTGAATTTGGCATCCTAAAAATCTCCAGAACCCGCAAGCAAAAGAAGTAACAAAGAAAATGCATGTGCAAAACTAACAAATCTTTTTATTTTTCAATGAGGATAGGAAAAACCAATTAGTTCATTCTTCGGATTGTATATGTAAAGACTTTATATCCAAATCCTAATGTTACTGCTGGGAGTTCATTAAAAACCATGGGAAATCACCTGATCTAGTAGCTTGTATTTCTGAATATACTGGCCAGAAATAAATATTTTATATATATATATAAATATTCCATGAAATATTTTTCAAACCAGGGCTATATAGTCACAACTGCCTAATTAATTTAGGTAAGATCACTCGTGGTTCAGGGCTGTGGGTGTACGTATTCATTGATTCACTGCCAGTCCACTCTTGCCAGAGTAAGTCATGGAAACATCACACCTGATGATAGGAATGGTCTTGGCTGGGGAGCGATTTTACTGAAGTTAGCAGGGTCAGCACCACATGTGTTCCTTCCTATGCTATCTAAATGGAACCTTTTCAGAAGGTGCATAAGAGCTCAGCATGGTGGCACACAGGACTTATATTTCGCTCCTTGATTATGAAGTATTAGGAAAAGACTCCCTTAGATTTTTTTTTTTTTTTTTTTTTAGAAAAATTCCTAGTCCCTGTGGGGGCCATTAGCAATTCCACCCGGGACGTGTCATTTTCTCCCCATAGTGGCTGCTTCTGCCATCTTCTGTTTTTATTAATGGCATCAAGAATACCGGTAACTTCGAAGTCTCCCGGTGTGAAGGAGAAGGGATAAAGTTAGTCCTGAACACTAAGTAGATCTGACTCAAAGCTGAGCTCTGGGCAGCCTCTGTGGGGCGGATTCAGGGAGTGTCATCTTCATCTGAGGGGTTTGGCCACCACTATTGGGAAGCTGTTCTGATGGATTCGACCTCTTTTTATGCATACACACTGGTGTGTGCCGTTTATGAAGATAGGTGAGAGGAAGTAAAGTCAATATCTACATTAACCTCTACTGTATAAAGACGTATCCTGGGGAGGAAACATGCTTTCAGTACCATCTAATCAGGGACACTTGTAGGATGAAAGAAGCAAAGCCCCTAATGCTCAATTTAAGAAGGTGCTTACTCTTGGGGTGAGCCATGTCCAAGTTCCTCACTGATTGGCTTCACCCTAATCCTGGCCCCGTGTCCACAATTACCACATGCTCTAGTTCCACTGAACTAGAGATAGGCTATTAGAGATTTATTAAACATCTACTATGTGCCCTCTCTTGTAGAGAAAGTGAAAACATGTCTAATCGTATTGCATAGGCCTGTACTGAAGGAAAATGTCATCCAACTGGAAAGATAAGACATGTAGAGGGGAAGCAAGTAAATCAGCTCTGTCATCACCTCTCTGAACTATCATGGTCACATAGGTCACAGAGTGGTGGATTAAGTATGAGGATATGAGGACCTTGCTGCAGAGGTCCTCAAGGGTCAGCTGCTATGCTGTGAGTCAGATATGGGTGGGTGAGGCAGGTCTCTGTGGGGAGATGAAGGGTCTCCAGGCAGAGGCTGATCAATGTGTGCTGTAGGAAGCCACTGATGTGCCTAAAAGGGGAACTGTGTGCAGAAAGCTCTGAGATGGATTACTCATCCCTCTGCTGGACTGGGTCAGGGTGATGGATGAATGGTTGGTCCATCCAAAATAAGAGCATGGCTTTAGAATGGGAGCCTATTAGTTTAAAGTTCATTTTAAAGTGGTTACTGCTGCGAAGTGGTTTTAATCCATTACAGGAAAATTGAAGTTGGAAGAAAGGAAATAGTAGAGGATGAAATATCCGAATCAGGCATCATATTTACACTGTTTTGTCAAATTCTCATTTCTCTTAGATTTGGCTCTATGATGCACTTAGCAGTTGCTTTTGGCTCCGAGCTCCTTATTGCCTGAACCCCGCGGCTACTTTGTTCCTTGAGAAGTGGGTGACTCTTGTCACCCAGAATAGCCCACAAAGCAGTCAAGGTCAGGAATCAAAGCTCTTCCTGTATGTTCTACATCTGTAGACCCTGGCAGCAACCAGGTATACAACAGGCAATTACAAAGGTTTCACAGCTGTCTGCTTTGGAAGAGAGACACAGGTAAAATTGAACTTGATTGATGAGTGTGCAGAGTTCTGCATTTGTTGTACTCTGCAGTGTTTGGACTGAGTTGAATGAAATTTCTAATGGCTAATTTCATTTCTAATCCTCGCCTGAGCCAGAAAACTCCACCTGCAGGGGAGTGATTTGCATTGAATTTTTTTAAAGGCTCGGCACCCCATTTCCTGACAATTGAAACTGTAGTAATGAGCAGGGATCGAGTGCTTCTATGCCAGTGGCAGTTGCTTAGAGAGGAGACTCAGAAAACAGGCTTCTGTAAATTTCTTGGCTTGGGGTCAAACCAGAATGAACAATTCAAGACCCACATTCCATTTGATATACAGATATCTGAGCTGGGGACACTGAGGCCCAAAACAGTTCACCAAGAAGGTAGTTAAGCAACCCTGTCACTTCACAGGGCTTATTTCCAATTCAAGGTCTCCTGGGACTAAACAGTACACATAGCAACAAAACAAACTCACCATGTGCAGGCACTCTTTGCGTTGTTAAATGGAACACAATCTCCATACTGATGCATAAATCACAGAAAATGAAATGGACTGACTCCTTACTTATTTACTGTCACCAGGGAATGGACTATTTATTACAGATAAATATTCCAAATCACCAAAGCCTGTAAATTGAGATGCCAAAACTTCAAAAAATGTTAACTACATATGATGAAAATCCTTCAAAGCTTTCCCTGGTGTCTTAAACATAATCTGCAGAGTATAGTTTGACTTTCAATATGTTTAGAGAAAAAGAAAAAGTAAAGGAGAAATGGCCAGGCACATGGCTTGGTCTAAAGCTCTAATGCTGGTGACTAAGCAGGAAAAGCTAACCACTCTAGGCTTATTCTACATCTTTTTTTTTTTTTTTTTTTTTTTTTTTTGAAGAGGAATTGTTGGTGGACACAAGGGAAGTCCGGACATTGTTGGGGAGAAACTGATGTCATACTGTGGGGGAAACATTGAGAGAGTTTTGACACACGTGTATATAGATAGACTATCTCAGTCCAATCCATTACATCTCAGTCATAAGACAAGAAAAAATAAGACATAAGACCTCTGGCCTTCTGCATATGGTCTCTGAAGAGATTGTGGAAGTTAAAGGGAATATCAAAATGTTAAAAATAAGGCAAGTGAGGTTAATATCAATCCAAAGTATAATTATAGAATGGAATACTTCTGAACACATGGACAAGGAAAGTCATCTGCAATTTCTTTGTCTATCACTCCATGTCTGATACACTCACAAATCCCATCAGCCTATCTGAAAAATATCTATACAGCTTGACCTCCTCCCACCTGCTCACTGTTCCTTTCACAGCCCAAGTCACCATTACATCTCAAAAAGAGGGAATAAGGGAATTATTTGTGGCACACCATCATCACCTTCCTCTGAACCACAACCTTGCCCTGACTTTGAAGTGAGCAACGTCTTCATGCTGCCCCTTGACTTGGGGCCCCATGTGTGCTCCCCAAGGAGGAAGGCTGGCTCTTGGAATGTGCACGCGTGCCACTGCTTCTCCTGGTCTCTGCCATCACCTTGAGGTGAGCTGCCCGACTCACTGCGGCCCTGTCACCAGTAGCCCTGAGCCAGATATGAGGAGGCAGCACAGCTAGACCTGCAGGTGGAACCCATCTCCCAGTCCAGCCAGCCTAGGTCAGTTGGCTCCTAGTGATACCCAGATTCTGAAGAATAAGCACTGTTTTGAATCCATTGCACTTTGCGGTCATTTATTACATATATACATATATATATATATATATATATATATATATATATATATATATTAGTTGTAGATGGATATGATAACTTTATTTGTTTATTTCTATGTGGTGCTGAGGATCGAACTCAGTGCCTCACGCAGGCTAGGCAAGTGCTCTACTACTGAGCCACAATCCCGGCCCAGAGCACAATTCTTGCCTTAGCTTACTGACCCAAGGAAATGATTGCACTATCCTATAACAACATCTTCTTCCCCTGTTCTCCTTTGATCTTTTCTCAGCCCAGAAGTCTGAATCATTGGACTAAACAGCAGTCAGATCATACCCTTCCTCTGCTCAAGACTTCCAGGCAGTACAATGTCCTTTCCTCTGATCTCATCCTCTGTGTGACCTCTTCTATCCTCTTCTGTTCCTCTTCTTTCTCTTCTCCCAGCATGCAGGAGGCACATCACATAAGTGAAGAATTTTTTTTTTTTTTTTGGCTGGGAGAAATCCAAAATATGACATGATCATCTGCCAATGATAACCAGACACAACATACCTACGACTCCACTTAAATTCTTAAATTGCATGTGTAGGAAGCTCCTGCATTCTTTCTCCTATGGGGAAACCAGCATCTACAGTGTCAGCTCAGGACCAAGAGTAATTACTCTCTAAAGCTGTTCATTATGGTTTTGGGTGGTAAACTTTCTGATCCTTGTATATCTGCAAGTTACCTTTATTTTGCTTTCCTACTAAGATATTGATTTATCTAGATAAAGATTTCTAGATTCATAATTTTGAAGGTAATTCTCTATTAAGATTTTGGAACATTAGGGTCTGTCTTCCATGTCTTAAAATACTTCTTTCAATAATTCATTATTTTGAACTTTCAATAATAATGCATTATGATTGTATCTCTTAATTTGAATTTTAGATCACTAATCTGCTTTTCATTTCTTATTCTTTCTTTGAAGGTTTTATCTACTCAGGAGGCTGAGGAAGGAGGGTAGCCGTGAGCTAAGGAGTCTGAGGTGAGCCTAAGCAACATAGAAGATCGTCCCCAAAACAGATTCTAACTATTGATAAATATCTTAAATTTTTGTTGACAATCTTGAAATTTTCAGATCCGCAGTTATTATTTCATAATTCTCTGTGCTTGTGAGGTTTGCTTTTATTTTAAACATTATACATATATCTTTCTCTCTGGTTAGCTACTCAGTTATTCTCTTTCTTGTTAGTGGTTTTCCTCATATATCAAAGGATCCTTATCTGTTTTTTCATTTTTTCTTCCTCCTCATATTTGAGATTCCCTGTTTACTATTGTTTGTGTTTAGCCCAATTGGCATCAGGTGCAGTGGGAAAGATGCAGAGCATTCAGAGGGAAAGTGTCTCAATAGAGACTTCAGGATAAAGCTTCTACCTGAAAAGTGGAAGGAAGAACTAGAACAACATTGAAACAAGCAAAACTGGACATTATAACAAAACACTTGAGATAACTGATAAAGAGAAGAAGGGTTATTTGGCTCATAGTTTTGGAGGTTCAGTTCATGACGGATTGGCTCTATGGTTTGGGCCTGTGGCAAGGCAGCACATCATGGTGAGAGCATATGGCAGAGCAAACTCACTGAACATCATGAGCCAGAGAGCAAAGACAGGAAAGGAAGGGACCAAGGTCCAACATTCTTCTTCAGGGTGTGCCCTGAATGACCTAAGGATCTCTCATGAATTTTCACTCTTGGAAGACTTCACCCGTCCCAGGAGCATAGCTCTGGAAACTAAACCTTTAACACATGGGCCTTGAGTGGCAGTCTAGATCCACACTGCAGTGATATCTGAAAGTGGTTTTTTTTTTTTTAATTTTCAGTTTTTCACAAATGCATGTGGAATATATATTATATGACATTATTAATTAATATACATATATTATTAAGATATAATATATGGAATATATATTTCCTTGGTTTTTGAGCCAGCCCCAAATTGCTATTTTCTGTGGGGCCAATTATGCTTAGCTCTCTTGTCTGCACCCTGCCTCTTCTCTGATGACTCACAGCCATAAAAATTGTCTGACTTTTGAAATGTCAGAGGAGTGAGGAGCCCGGAATGGAGGTGGTAAATGGGGTGCTCATCTTTGAGCGCATTAAAGTGTACCTGGAGGCAATTTCTCAAAAATGAGCACTTTTCCTAAATGGACTAATTACCATTTTTTCCTTCTAGAGTGGAGATGTATCCTATTCTCATGTGTATGTGTACCTTGAATCGCCTTCTCTCTCACAACTTTTAAGTCTGGGGGACATCTCAGTACCTTTCTGTTCTGATGCTATTGTGTCTTTCTGAGTATTAAGAACGTTGTTTTCACAGGACGGCAGATCCTCCTAGACTGACATCTTACATCTAACACTGACTTGTCACGTGACCTTGTACACAACACTAACTGCTCCATGTTTCAGTCCCCTTATCTGTTAATTGGAAAATCATGTAAATCATGAATATTTAGTATGTATTGTTAAATTAATTATGCATTAGCTAGGTTTCCCTACAGATAATATGTAAATAAGAGGCAACTTCGAGGAGATGTATAACAAGAAAAAAAAAACTGGCTGTATAGAAGTCACTTTACTTATCTTAGAATAGTTTTTAATCTATTCTTCAATTCTTTAGGATAGCTTTGTGGAGGCAGTTACTTCTTCCAATGTTTGAAACACATCAATCCATACCCTTCTTACTTTTAGAGTTTCTTTTGAGAAATCTGCTGTTATTCAGGTGGGTTTGCATTTAAAAGCGATTTGGCACATTTTTCTTGAAATTTAATTTTTTTTCCTTTTTTCTAAAATTTGGAGGTTTAAACTATAATATATCCTGGAGAGGTTCTTTTTTGATCCTAACTATTTAGAGTCCTAAATGGCTTCAGGACCTACATGTCCATCCCTTTTTCCAAGATTACAAAGTTTTCTGGTGTTATTTCACTGAATACATTTTCCATGTCATTAGTTAATCTCTTCTTCTTCCTCAAGGCCTATGACCATAAAGTTTGACATTTTCTCCAAAAATTAAAGACAGATCTACATGATCCCACAGTCCCACTTCTGAATATGTATTCAACAAAACTGAAAGCTGTGTCTTGAAAAGATATTTGCAATATCTTGTTCATGGAGAAATTTTTTTAAATAGCTAAGAGGTAGAAGAAACCCAAAAGTCCATCATCAGACGGACTGACAAAACAAAACAAAACACAGAATGGGATATTATTCAGTCTTGAAAAGTAAGGAAATTCTGTCACGTGTTGCTGTGCAAATGAACCTTGAGGACATTATATTAAGTGAAATAAGCCGAGCACAAAAAGGCCAATATTACATGGCTCCATTATATAAGGCATCTGAAGTAGTAAAATTTATCAATTTAGAAAGTAAAATGTTGGTTTTTTTAGAAGCAAGAAAGAGGCAGAAAGTGAAGTTGTTCAATAACTATAGAGTGTCATCAGTGCAAAATACTAACCACTACTGAATTATACCTTTAAGATGGTTGAGATGAAATTTTATTTTGCATATTTTTGACCCACAGTTAAAATTTTAAAATATTTTAAAAGAATTTTAAATTTAAAAATTTAAGTATACATATTTAAAAAATATCAATGTATGCATTTAATTTTAATATATTTAATATTTTATATATATTTAAAAGTCTTCAAATTTAATGCCATTTAAATTTAATACTTGTCTTTAAAATAGACATTTAAATAAACATAAAAAATATAGTATATATTTTTTAATATTTAAATATATAATATAAAATATACGTCATGTTTATTTATATATTTATATACATTATATATCTGTATAAATATATTATACATAAATATATATGATATTTAATATAAAATATATTAATATTTAATTTTATGATATATAAATATATATTTGTATAAAATATATATTAATGTTTTTAAAATACATTAACATTTTGAAATATATATGTATATTTAAATATATATTTAATATTATTGTGAATATTTAATATGTATTAACATATATAAATAAAAATTATATAGAATTTTAAAGTATACATAGTAACAGCAGAATTTTTTTCATGTAAGTTTATATATTTGAAATCATGTTGTATAATGATAGTGTACCTTATATTCATACCAAAAAAAATCTAAGACACTTTTAAAACTTCCTAAATACCATTTAAAAGGCTGAGTAATATCACATAATGTGAATAAATCATAATTTGTTTAATCACAATCTCACATTTAAATTCTTTCACATTTACAAATAATAGGTTGTTTTCTACTTTTATGCATTGTTTTCTACTTTTATGCATTTCTACTTTCATGAATGTTCTCTACATTTCTGATTATTCCTAAGGATAGAATAACAGAAGTAATATTAATTGAATGAAAATTTTAAAATATCTACTTCTTTTTTTTTTTTTTTGAGAGAGAGAGAGAGAAAGAGAATATTTTTTAATATTTATTTTTTAGTTTTCGGTGGACACAACATCTTTGTATGTGGTGCTGAGGATCGAACCCGGGCCGCATGCATGCCAGGCGATCGCGCTACCGCTTGAGCCACATCCCCAGGCCATATCTGCTTCTTTTTAAACATAATATTGCCCCAATATCTACTCAGGGAAGCAAGATATGAATGCCTGTTTTCTTTCTTTCTTTTGTTTTTTTCTGTACCAGGGATTGGACCCAGGGATACTTAATCACTCAGTCACAGAGTCTTGCTAACTTGCTTAGGACCTTGCTAAGTTTCTGAGTTTGTCTTTGAACTTGTAATCCTCTTTCCTTCACCTCCTTTGATGCTGGGCTTACAGGGATGCACCCCAATGCCCTGCTTGCCTCTGTTTTTTTATGGCCTCATCTGCATTAGGTCTTCCCCTTCTGCTCATGATGATTGTTATTATTATTAAATCTGGAAAGAAGGAAATGGTATTGTTTGTCAATTTGCATTTTTTTGCTTGTTACTTAAGTTGATACAATTAAAACATGCTTTCCAAAGTTTTAATCCTTCTCCTTTCCCTTATATGTTATTTTTTTACATCAAAGATAACAATTTCACAAATAACTGAACAATATAAAATATCCCGAGTGTCTGGATATTGCAAGACAGATGGTTTTCTTATAAAAAAATGATTGCAAAAATTTTATGTCCTGAAATAAGAGCAAGTAATCAAAGTGCTAATATGTCTCAGAACTAAGGAGTAAATTGCCACAGAAAGACACAATGGTCCAGAAGCATTGAACAAAACTGAGGTTGGCAGCAGGTGCTGGAAGACATCAGCAAAGACACACAAAGCCAAGCCAAAATCCCTAGGATGCTTGGCCTACCTTGAGCAGTCATCTGCAAATATTCCTAGGCATCCAAAGCAAACCTAAGAGTGGTCTGGCCTACAGAATCGCTCCATACAAGACATTTTCCCCAAACATTACTCCTTGTGGACAGGAATTTTGGAAGAACTTTTTATTGGAGAATGAGTTGATGTTAGTTTTATGCTTCCACCTAAAAATTTCCCCCTGTTTTTATGAGCTGTTAATTTCTTGAGTACTATATAAAATGTCTTTAGCTTGGTAAACAAAATAGTCCTTTTTTCTTTAGCAAAGTGTAGGCTGTTAGTGTGATGACACAGTGTCTTTTCCCTCGATTTTAAATATATTTTATTTTTGTATAACTTTAAGTTGTTTGATTAAGTTGTGATTATCTAAACAATTACAATAGTCTGATAATCAGAGGAGTAGCTTACTTGTAGACCTTTGATGATAACCACCCATCCATGATAGTGTAGACAAATGTGCAAATTTGCTGTTTCAAGATTTTGAACTACCTCAAAGGAATTGAGTGCAACATTTTGAGGAATTGAATGCAACATTTCCAGAGAATTACATAGTGTGGGTATTTTGTAAATGAGTCAGAAAAGTGTTGAAATATGGTAGACTAGTGTGTTAATATAACAGTAGATCCTTAAGTTGGTGCTGCCTTTTGTTTGGGATAGGTTTATAATTTGTGTTGCATTTACATTTTTGAGGGTGGATATATTAGAAGCAGTATGTGCTGCGTATCATTACACTCTGCAGTAATGTAGCAGTGTAAGTAATGAAGCAGCCCCCGTGTCAGTAGCTTGACATTCCGTACACGTGTGAGGTATGAGAAGGCAAAGCTTACTCCAATGTCTCTTTTACTTTTGAGTTTTATTTGCTTGTTTTGCTTTTGTTTTACTTGTTGGAGAAAAGACACTCTCCATTAAGGAAAATTCTTGCTTGTGGACTTGATTAAAGGCCTAGTATCTCAAGGGTGGAGGGAAACCTGTAGTGATCCCCAACTGCTTATCCTCCACAGAGAGCATGAGGAAACTACTTATGTACACTAGGCCCTATTCCCCTGAGTATGTGAGGCCACACATTTTATATGACAGTTTTCACATATTTCATATACAATACTTATGGATTATTTTTGTTGGTGTGCTGTATGGATGATATTTGACCCAGGGATGCTTCCTAGACTGAGTCCAAAAAATTTGCACAGTTAGAATGCATAGGTTAAACAAAGCCTTTAAAAGCTTTTTTTTTTTAACTTGTGTTATAAAGATTTAATCTGGTCATATCATGCTAATTAGAAGTTCTGATTGGCAGTTTTAGATTTGTTAACTAAAAGGCTAAATAAACAGATTATGTTTTTGACAGTGTTTCAACACTAAATGTGTTCCGAGTGAAAAGATTGGAAACTGTTGTGCTTGGTGCTTAGTGAAATATTTTGAAACAAAAAATTTAAAATGGTTTTCTGTCAAATAAATAACATTTTTTTTAATCTTGAAAAAAAATAAAAGTTAAAAAAAAAGCATAGACTGACATATTGGATTTGAAAATAAGAGCAAACAGTATGCAGTTTCCTAGAAATACACCTCACAGGCAGACATTCACAGACTGGAAGGGAAAGGATGGGAAATGATATTAAAAAAAAATGGAATCTGCAAACAATCAGGAGTGGTTATACTCATATCCAGCAAAGCAAACTTCAAGTCACAATTAATCAGAAGAGACAAAGAAAATCATCACATGTTGATAAAAGGAACAATCCAACAAGAATATTATGATTGTAAATATTTATACCCAATGTCATTGTGCCCAATTTTAGAGAGCAAACTCTTCAACATTAAGGAACTGATAGGCACCAATAAAATAATAGTTGGGTGGGGATCCTCAATACACCACACTCACTAATATGTCGGTCAGAGAGAAAGCCAATAAAAGCACGATTGATTTAAACTGTACATTCATCAAGTGGACTTAACACACATCTAGAGAAGGGCAGAAAATCTTTGCCAGCTACTCTCTGACAGGGGATTAACCCTTAGAATATATAAAGAACTAAAATGAATTCAACACCAAAAAATAATAATACATACATATAATAATTGAGCAAGTTAACTGAACAGACACTTCTCTAAAGAAGATATATAAACGACCAGCAATTTTATATATATATATATATATATATATATATATATATATATATATATGAATGTTTTATATATATATGAATGTTCAAGATTTTTAGACATCAGGGAAACTCAAATCATAACTACACCAAGAATGGCCATTATCAAGAATGCAAATCACAATAAATATTGGTGAGGTTATAGGCTAAAAAGAAACTCTTATATGTAGGGAGCCACTCTGAATGGTGCCTTCCATCCTGAAAGGAGAGGCTTTGACCATCACTACATTTCCTGGTGATCTGGGCGTTGTCTGGGTTCAGGAAGTGGAGGGCGAGTCTTCAGATGTAGGCGAAGCTCCTTGAGTTGAATTACATTCACTCGACCCTGGTCATCCTGCCCCTTCTGACCTTTTTGGATGGAACTTTCTAAGAACCAGGGTCCCCCCCATAAAGGCCCACTTCCTTCCGAATATGCTCGCTCTCTCTTGCCAGCCTCTCGTGACTTTCTTTTGCGCTTCCATTTGGGGAGCCTGGGGCCAAGAGTGGAGAAGCTGTCCTGAAGCTTGTTTAAAGCTAAAGCCTGTGTCTGTGTTTTATTTGGTTTCCCTGGAAATTCACACTAGGGACCTTAAGTTCAGCTGCCTGCGGGGCTCGGGGGCAGCACTTACACACCATTGGTGGGAATGCAAATGAGTATATCCACTGTGAATGATGGTTCCTTAAAAAAAAAAAAAAAAGAACACTATATGATCCAATATGTCACTATTTTGTATTTATCCAAAAGAATTAAACTCAGCATTTTTAGAGATACATGCCTTAAACTCATGCTTTTCTCAGCATAATTCACAATAGCCAAGTTATAGAATCAGGCTAAGTGTCTATCAGCAGATGAATGGATAAAGAAAATGTGATCTGTATACACAACAGAGTTTTATTCAGAAGTAAATAAGAATATGCCATTTATATGGAAATGGATAGAAACAGGGAGCATCATGTTGAGCAAAGTGGGTCAGACTCAGAAACAGAAGTATTGTGTTTTCTCTCCTATGTGGAAGCTAGTTTCAGGGTTGGGGAGCATGAAGGAAATTATGAAAGCAGAAGGGAGACTGACAGGATAGAAAAACAAAAACCAGGAAAGGGAGGAGAAGAGGGTAAAAGAAGGTATTAAGAAGTGAGATTGATCAAATTATGTTATATACATGCACTGACATGCCATAATTAAAATCTCCTCTTCTTATAATTAATATACACCAATAAAAATCTCATAGGCCATAAGTAAAGAAAATATAGGAGTGAATAAAGAAACTGTACATACACATAATGAAATATTATTCTGTCACAAAAAAGAATAAGACACTATAATTTGTGGCAGCAAATAGAAGATATTATGTTAAGTGCAATAAGTCAGATACAGTGATACCACTGTGACAAGTACCTAAGAAAAATAATTTGGAGGAGAAAATATTTAGTTTGGTTCCTGGTTTCAGAGGTTTCAATTCATGATCATCTAGCTCCTTTGCTTTGGGCCTGCCGGAAATAAGGGAGAAGATTCTACAGAGGAAGTCTCCTCAGCTTTCTGCAGAAGGAGGGGCAGAGACACAGTCCCTAAGGGAGTGCCCCCTGTAATATACTCCCTTCAACCAGGTCTCACGTTAATGCCTTCAAATTATTAATCCACTGATGAGGTCAGAGCTCTGAGCATCCAATCACTTCCCACACATCTCACCTCTAAACCCTGCTGCATTTGGGACCAAGCCTTTAACAGTGAGTCTTTGAGGGACATTTTATATCCAAACCCTAACACAGAGGAAAACAAATACCACATGTTCTCACACATAAATGGAAGTTAAATTTATCTCATCAAGTAAAGAGTTAAATGGTGGTTAACCGACTGGAAGAGGCAGGAGGAAGGAAGGATAGAAAGAGGTTTGTAATTGGCTGAGCATGGAATCCCAGTGAGTATAGAGGCTGAGGCAGACACATCACAAGTTAGAGATCAAACTCAGCAAATCAGCAAGGCACTGAGCAAGTAGCAAGACCTTGCCTCAAAGTAAAAATAAATAAATAAATAAAAAGTTTGGGGAGGTGGTAAACTACCTGAGTGTTCAATCCTCAGTATAAAAAGCAGAACAAAAGATGAGGTTGGGTCCACAAATTCAGTTAGTAATAATAAGTTTTAGAGTTCTACAAAAAAAAAAGCAGAGTAATGAAATTAACAATAATTTATTTTTTAAAATAGAAAGTGAAAACAATTCTGAATATTCCCTTTACAAAGAAATGATATTTTTATTAGAAATATTTTAGTCTGATAATTATACATGGTAAACATATATCAAAATATCACACTGTACTCATAAATAGGTACAATTATTATGTGTCAATTAAAAAGCTTATAGCAACATTGACTTGGTGTAAATTGGTTAAATTGGTAATTTGGGAGCTTTTCCTTCAATGTTTATTCATTCATTTAACATTTCTAATGCTCCAGTGCTATACCAGGAGATCAGAGTATGTGATCTGATTCTTGATTGTTGAGTGACAAGTCTTTTTGGAGTGAAAACCTCACAAATAAATAATTATAAAGCAGTTTGAAGTTGATATGCCATATGTATAAATAATGGCTCTTTGACTTTACAGAGAAGTGGCATTGTTTCTAGGATGCTGAAAGTGTGAACATTTATCCAGTAGTCAGAAAAGAGTTATAATAATTGTCTCCAGACCTTGGTGTCTACAAAATCTAATGGTAATCAAACCAATAAGCAATTTAACATATACTGGCAAAGATAATGCAGAATTTTCATGAAGATTTAACCATTATAACTTTTTTTTTTTTTTTTGTAACAAACAAGTGGTTAAAATGCTTTCCATTCAATCAAATTGTATTTTAGAAATTGTGGTCAACACAAAGGATGTCTCTTGCTGGGCAGAGTAATATAATACATTCAGTGTGGAGTAGGAAACTTTAATGATATATGCAGTTTTGTTATTAAAACTGAGTTATATATTTTGCCCTGCTCTGGAAAATTGTGACCTAGTATAACATATCTTCACATTGTTTATAACTTGAGGAAAATCAACATTTTGGGTTCCCAGTTCACACAGTAGGAATTACATTTGTTTTGGCCAAACATAATTTATACAACTGTAAGGAACAATAAAACATGAACTCTACAATGTTTTCTTACCTAAAAATAATATAGACCTTGTAAAATTGAAGAGATTATTATTATAAAGGAAAAGACAGTAACTTAAAAGGCTGAAGCTCATTTTACAACACTTTTTAGTGCTTGTGCAAATAGGCAGACACCTGTGTGCCCATTTTCTTTGACCTGAGCCACAGGAGTGAGATTCCACACAGTAATAAATAAACTTGTAAGTAAAACTTTGAAATATAATTTGCTTGGACAAAAGTTCTTCCATGTTCAAAAGTCATTTTCTTTTCTATGTGAATTCTTAAAATGACTCAGTGCTCTTTCTTCACTGCCGACAATGATCTTTTTATAGGTGCCTTGTCTATCTTATGAATAAGATCTCTAGTTAGTGAAGGGAGCCTTCTGGATGTGAGAGATGAGAGTTAAATGAATGAATTAGGAATGAATGAATGCTTGGGTATTGATGTTTGAAGTCAACTGGCCCATGCAGGAATGGACTCTTACTTCATGTAAAATATGATCCCATTCTCAAAGATGTGAGTGTGGTACACTGAGGCATTAAATGCATGCAAGACTCACCATTGTCTATTATAAACCAATTGAATGCATGTTATGAAATTGATGATTGCCGAATTGATCACACAACTAGAAAAAAAAGTTACATTTTGAGAGCAAATACTATGTTCAAGGAACAAGTTCATTGTATCTGAACTAATTCAAGTCTAAACAATTCCACGAAGGTGGCAGAATTATTACTATTTTACCTGAGAAGAAATGAAGGGTCATAAAACTTGTGTGATGTGTTCTAAATCACACAGCTTGAGGACAACCCCACTACTTTCTGATTCCACGTGTCCACCCCTTCTACTCTACCTCTTGAGAGTCCACTGAGCTAGCTCCGAAGAGGAATAACAGTCACAGTGTGATCATTTGGCAGGTGAGCCCTGCATTCTTACTAGATGACACTTCTCTACTCTTGCCCCTTAAGTTCAAAATATTTTTCACATGCAGAACAAATTTTCCTGCCCTAAGATTCACTTAGATTTTAAATTCTTCTAACTTCCAGAGTAGTTTTTGACTTGGTCTTGGTAAGTCTGAATATCGATTTCAAAAAGGTTTGAATTGCATTGAATAGTATTCGTGTGTCTAATCATTTTTTTTCCCTAAAACAATGCACTCTTTTATATTTATGTAAAGAGTCATTCCTAAAGCAGCCGACACATTGCAGACGTGATTTTCGGCAGCTGACTTGAGTCCATTTTATTTTTAAAAAGTGTGCAGCTTCCCCGGGCCTTGACTGATCTGGCCTGGGGCCAGACACTAGAGGGTGCTTTAGAAATATTATTTGATGATGAACTCGGATGTGTCCACTTGCTTTTTAGAAATCATTCCTGTAAATCATGGCTTTGAAAACGTGTCAGCGTCTTGCTCTTTCTTTTGTGGATTTCTTCAAAGGGAGAAGGAATGCCTGCAAAGTAAACATTCACAGCCATAACTATGTCCCACAGAGGGTGGAATAAAAAACATTATAGAGACTTCTAGATACATAAATATTTCTGTGAGATAAAAAGCGAACCCTGGGGATAACTCACAGAGTCTCCTGGAACTTTTTCAGAAGGTGAGGTTTGTACCAAAGAAAGTGGGCTTGTGAGAGGCTGGGGAATGTATATCTCTCCTGGTTCCCTACCCATCTTTTCTGGAAGAGAGGTGAGCAAGACCCTCCACGTTTGTTGAGACTCCCCTCTTATTTTCTCAGAGGCACTCTTATGTGTATTACTACAAGAGAAATTTACAAAAGCCTGTGTGGTGAGCACTACTATTCCTATTTGATAAATGAGATAACTGAGTTGTGAGGATAAGCAAGGCACCCAGATCCATAAAACTGAAGACAGAATCAGACCTCAGTTGCAGAATTCTTTTCTAACATGTACCATGCCTCATTCTGTCCCCTTATTTGTGGTCCACATGAACATATTTCTTCACTTCCTCCTTCAGACTTAGTTACCACATGTGCCCATTCCCTCTCTGCATTTTGTAGCTCCTCCTTAATGTCTTCCAAAACTAAGAAAGAATGAAATAAAATAAGACACATTGACAAACAACAACAACAACAAAACACAGGTCATGAAATATAAAAAGATTAGCTTCACATCTCCCTCAAAAAAATAAAAGCCCTCCGAAGACTATAATCGGAAACACACTGAAGAAGAACCACAAATAAGATACATCTGAAGTACCAAGTGTGATCTAGGATTCCGGAGGAATCAGAACTCTGACTGGGCTTTCTTAGGAAAAAGAACTCTTTCTTATCAGTCTTGAACAAGAACACGTTTCAGAAGAGCTTCAAGATTTGGAAGTAGCAAAGACACACTCAGCAAATCTCAGGGTATATGCAGAGAACAGTGCATATTGAATTTATTGGAGATGGCATGCCTGGGGATCACCATGCAGAGAAGAGCACAGTCAGTAAGCCTTAAACCACATTCTAGAGTAGGCCTGACCGGTAGAACTTTTTGAGATGATGGAATTGTTTTAGAATTAGCATTATTCAATATGGTAGCCCTTGGCTATATGTGGCTATTGGGCACTGAAAGTTTCAACTAAGAAATTTAAAATTCAACTTAATTTTTTTTGTTGTTGTTGCTGGGGATTAAAGCCAGGGGTGCTCTTCCACCATGCTACATTCTCAGCCCCTACCCTTATTTTTGGAAACAGCATTTCACTTAGTTGTCCAGACTGACCTCAAACTTGTGATCTCTCCATCCCAGACTCCTAGGATTGTAGGGGATTATAGGCATGAGCCACTGAAACTGTAATTAATTTTAATTTTAATCTATTAGCCATATGTGACTAGGTGCTACCATTTTGGAAAGAGTCAGTGAATAGAACATTGATTGGTAGATTAAGATTAACATATAATTCTATACTTACCTGGGGAAAATAGATACTTTCTAGTTGAAGGAAAGAGATGAATGAGATACTCTGGAGAGGTCAAGAAAAAAGGAGACAGATTACAAGAATTGGAAGTTCGGATCAAAGACGATGTCAAGGCTGCAATTGCCTGGTCTGTGAACTAGAGTTCAAAAGGCAACTGCTCACATACACTGTTTTTATGTAAGATTATTCTCAACCAATGAACTCATTCAGTATCAAAATGATGTCCTTTCTGTCATCTCTTAATTGACATTCACTATCCAGCACTGTGCCCTAGGCAAGATATGCTGTGCATGAGATATTGTTTTGCTAAACTCAATCACAGTTCTGTTAATGTTATTGAGGAAGATATGGAAGGGCACAGGTAGCCAGGGCAAGGTGGTGAGGGAAAAGTCAGGGACAGGTCCAAACCAAAGGAGCATGGAGAGGGTTTTCCAATGAGATCAACTTCCCTGTTGACCAAAGCGTTTGTGAACACAAAAAGGGAACCCAGTCAGACAGACACATGGGTACTTGTGTCCCTAAGTTGGGAATCCAATAGAAAAACCAATAGATGCATGGACATGGGGACACCAGTGAACAATCATGAGGAGAGCACGAAGAGGGGAGGAGATAAGAAAAAGAAGAAATTACAGGAACCCATAAAAAGAACAAGACAAAACATCCCCACTGGAACCTGGCTCCAGGGCCTCTTTTCTACAGAGAAGTCTGTGACTGTCACTTCTGCAATAAACCTGCTGCTTGCTGGTGGTCTCTGTGTCCTATTCTCCAATTCTTTGCTGAACAGAGAGCAAGACCCTTAAATATTATAGTTAACTTAAATATCTGAAATGGATGGAAAGGACAAGACTTGGAGATAGTGACTACTAAGTCATTTAACGCCAGCACAGGCCAGTCTTAAAAATATATTGGGGTGTGTCTGTGTCTGTGTCTGTGTGTGTGTGTTTGTGCACGTTGGTTTATTCCTCCCCTCAAATCTTTATCTCTAAAGCACTTGGAACTTAAAAATCTCCAAGAGAGCTTGTCAAACACTTTATCTATATTACATCAAGCCCATAAAAAAAATCATGTTTCTATTTCAGCTTTGTTGGATTTTTTTTTTAATAATGGATAAGGCATTCTGTAAAGGTAGGCAGTGTCCACTCCTTTATTCCATGGACCAAAAGGATTGTTAAAATAAAGAAAACTGAGCTTCCCCAGACCATAAAAAGTTCAATTCCCAAAGGTTTATCATAAAAATATCAACAGCACAAGCAAAACTTGGTACTGAACTTGATAAACAGTTTTCTTAACAGTAATTTCCAAAAAAAGAGAAAGGAACAAAAATAAAAAAGAATAAAATAATAGCAGAGTAGCAATGCCACCTTGCCCCTAACACCACCAATCCAAACACTAATATGTTTGAACCTTCGAAGGTACCGATCCTTCGGCTTTCCTCTTAAATAAGTTAAATTATTTGGGGGTTGGTGAATCCTCACATGGAGTTTGGATGGGCACCAAAGAGACCTCTGTGCAGAGTGTTTTTTATGGCCAACATTTACCTATAAACCTGGCCTTTATTCTATAATCCATAAATACAAATAAAAATACAGTTTTGGGAAGAAACATTAGGAACTCATATTTTTTTTTTGACATTCATTCAAATGATACTTCAGCTAACCATGACCATCGTAGATACAGGGTTCATCCAGTTCTTCAGGCGAGGGATTTCTGTGATTTTTTTTTTTTTTTTTTTTTGTGTGTGTGTGTGTGTAAATCCCCAACAGTCTAATTTTGGAGAATTTTTTTCAGTTGATCAAAAACCACTGTAAGTTTTGCTCAACCTTTTCTTCTTTTTTGTAGTCCTGCGGGGAAGGTGAAGATCAACTGTTGGGGGGGTGGGGGCACTGGATTATTTTGGAGAAGGACCAGAGGCTCTCTGTACTACTATCTTCTTTGTCTCACAGCAATGAAAATCTTTGAATTTCAAGAATTATTATTTTCTAGCACTTCAATCCTCTTGCAAACTCATCCAAGTCATCTAAATTGGTTTTAAATGTTGGCAATGAAAATTGAAAGGCTTTTAGCCCTGGATCTTGAATTATAACTTTATTGTTTGCATTTCTAAAACTCATATTTGAATTTTCTTGCAAATACACACACACACACACACACACACCATGCCAAGATATGGAATCACATAATCACATATTTTCTACACACTTTTCTGAGTGTAGGAAATTAGCTACACAAACCTAAAGGAAGTAATATAATTGTCACAATTAGTGTATTAATACTGAATTGTCACTCCACTCAGAATCCTAAGATCTTAAAAGTAAAATCGACCTTAAAGAAGCCACCTTAAACCATTCTTTCAAATGACTGTACTGTTTCAAGTATTAAAAGCCTGAAATCAGAAATGGGAGGAATGCTGTTCATGTTCTGCTCTCTCTCGCTCTCCCCCCACCCCCAGATGTCTGAGTAGCCAAGTCTCTGGTATGTATCAGAAGAACAGGCAATTTTCAGAGTGAAGTCAAATGAAAAGTATGCAGATGGTAGTTTAAATGTTAGGAAAGCTTGAGGAGAAATATGCCAACTATGTGCCGTTTTCTTAGAGTAACTCAAAAACCATCTCTCCAATGCCATGGACAAGAGTCTTGCCAAGTGGAATACCCTATTTATAACCCTATCAAGAAGAGGAAATAGTGCCAGGAACAAGATAAAACTATTAGCCGTATTAAAAAAATACTTAAAAGCATGTTTGTGTTTGAAAATAAATGTTGGCGGTTAGAAAAAAAATCCAGGTGGTTGTAGATCTGGGTGTTGAAACCTGTTGCAAAACCGTTAATTAGTCACCATCTTATCTCCACTGCCTCCCCTCTGCCAGCGAGTCTGTTTGAAGTTGTAAATGGAGCTCATAAATGGACTCTTAGGGAGATAGGTAGAAAATAAACAATCCCCCCCATTTGGTAAATGGTCAAGATCTCCCTGGACTTGCATCTTTCCCCATGTGGGCTCTGTTGACTGGGTGCCATGTGTGTCCTCCCATTCGCTTGCTGTTGGCAGTCTTTCCAATGCCAAGAATCCAGGCTGCAATCCTGGAGGCAAAGGGAAAATAAGTGAGTCCAAGGGAGCATCGTAAGTGGGTGGACTCTGGTCACAAGGGTGTCACACTAGAAGGGTCCTGGCATCGAGGCTGCATGTGCCTGCATCAGGACACATGCTGGGGGTGCACCCCAGATCATTCCCGCCTCCCTAGGACTTGGAGAAGCAGCATGTTGACTGAACAAGAGGCTGAGGAAGTGGTGGCCTGGACTCCAGGGCAGGTCCCTCTGCCTTCCCCACTGCGTCCCTGAAAACCTAGCGCACTGCCCACTGTCCTCTAGAACAAGGACCAGGCAAGCAGGCAGAGGCAATTTTGCTTTCCTCCCTGTGTTCCATTACTTTCTCTTCTCCAACTACTTATCTGATCTGGTGGAATCCTAGGACCATGTGATTTGAAATCAGACAAAATCAGATTTGATCCCTGGCTCTTTTACTGTCTCTAAAGGAAAAACACAACATTTATCTGATAAGAGTTTCATTTCCAAGAATGGAACCTACTTCGCTGGTTTATTGAGGTTTACAGGTGGTGATATATAAAGTGCCTTAGACTATTTCTAGCACACACAACATGAAGTAAGTGCTAATCAGCCATCGATGAAGGCATGATGTTAGACTCTGGACCACCCAGTTTACCAATTACTTCACGATTTTATTATTTAGTAATAAAATTTATTCATCATATGAGATGCCATATTATTGTATTAAATTATAAAATATTGTCCTGTATTATTTAAGTAAATACTCTAATTTTTAACTCTATTAGATTACATAATTTATAAACAACTATATGTAATTATTTAAGATATGTCGGTCATGTATTATATATTATGGACTATATACTATTTAAACAATATAATCACCATACTATAAAATATTTTATGTATCTTGTTATTATAGTTCTTATTACATATCATGAATTATGTATGTTATGCATGAGGTGTCATGTTTAAATCTTATACATTTTTATATGTTATCCATTTATATTTATATAAACTTTATATTATATAAACTATATATTTCTACATATAAACTTATTATTTTCTTTAAAGAAGTGATTTAAGATCAAATGATATGATAATGGTATCATTTTATGGATTAGATATGAGGTGTCTCCCCATAGCTCATGTGTGAGACAATGCAAGAAAGTTTAGAGGAAAATAATTGGGTTATGAGAATCTTAATCTAACTAGTGCATTAATTCCCTGATAGGGATTCCCTGGGTTGTGTCTGAAGACAGGTAAGCTGTGGCTGCAGGAGGCTGGTCTCTGGGGGCCTGCCTTTGGAGTACATATTTTTTCCTTATTAGGAAGAGCTTTATCTCTGATTCCTGGTGTGCTGTTCCCACTATTTTCATTTTCTACACCCTTCTGCCATAATGTTCTGCCTCACTTGAGCCCCAAAGAATGCAGTTGGCTGTCTATGGACTGAGACCTCTGAAACCATGAGCCCCCAAATACAATCTTCCTACTTAAATTGTTCATGTCAGATCTTTTAGTCAGAGCAGTGAAAAAGCTCACTAAAACATATAATTAGTGTATCTTATGTAGAAAAGGCATTTCAGGTTGCCACATAGGTTTAATAGATTAATTATTAGAAATAAACAATGTAGATCTCACGATAATCCATTCACGTCTGCTATTTACACATATAACAGTGTAAACACACACACGTAATTCTCGTTATTTCATAGTTCTCAGTGTCCTTGAGCCACAATTATCATGGTCAAGAAGCTTGGGCTGGTATTAAAATATCACGGGAGGATCGTGTGTCTCAGAATAAGAAAAGTTTGGTCCATAAAAGTGTGTGAATCCAGGCATGCCAACCACCTCCTTGGAATCCCTATTTTTTTTACTCTCAAAAAAAAGGGGGGGCTGGTGAAGATTTATAGACTTAAATTGAAATGGGATATGAAAGTGGGTAGCACCGTTTCTAGCATCTAACTAATGTAATCAATAAATGTAGATGTTATTATCCATGTTATTGTTAAAACTGATTATTATTAAAACGAATTATGTTTGTGATTTTCAATGGAAATCTTAGTAGTGAATTTAAGAAGTACCTGCTGGTGATTTCTGCATGCAGAGCCAGCTACTGTGATTTCTGTTTTGCTTGGGCCTCCTGTGGAGAGCAGCGCCGACGGTTCTCACTTTCTAGTGGTTGGAGAATAGTCAAACTGATATCCCTTGTGGGGTAAGATCTTGGGGACAAATATTTCTTCTATTTCAAGGTTTCTTAAATTTCACATGTGATTTAAAAAAGCAAATAAGCCCCTTAATTGCTTCGTTAAGCTAGTCAACACTAATTAAGTAAAGTCAAGTGGAAAAATATTAGAAACTGCTGTGCTTGACTTCCAGCCTCCACTCTTTCTCCCAGAATATGTTTTGCTTTGCTAAGGAAAGGGAGTTAGGATTTTCCTTGATAGAACCCACTCTGACCTCCTGGGTTCTGAGCTTGAAATTGAACTCTAGTCTTCTGGGGTTCAATCCTATTTATTACTGGTTGAAACATGATTTCCCAAACCATGAAAAAATGTCTAACATGCCTGGTGAAGCAGTACAGGGGGTAATCCAAGCTTTTCTGATGAGTTGGGATTCAACAAGCTTCAAACATTAGTTTCTTATCCTTTGGAAAAAAAATGCAGAAGCTTAAGAACAGTGGGAAATGGATCATAAGAGATCACAGCTCAAGCTGAGAGCAGGAACTTTGTATGGACATACGTGCGTGTACACAGGCATGCCTGCAGGTATGTGCATGTTTGTATGTTTTTGTGTCCCTGTATGTATGTGCATGGTGAGGGATGTGAGGGAGGGAGATCCTACCTGTTTGCAAGACAAACAGGACACAAACTCAGCTTTTTGTTCTAAAATGTGGGGGCAGTGATCTTTCTCTTAGCTCTACTAATCTTGTCATAAATAAGTGGATTTTGTTTTAGGTTTTCCTAAAAATCTAAATAAACTAGGCTAAATTTCTAGAATCTTCTTTGAAATCTCTCAAGTCCAGAGAGATGAAGTAACTCCAACATCCTATTTTTTTCCTTCCCTCCCTTTCTTTCTTTCTTTCTTTCTTTCTTTCTTTCTTTCTTTCTTTCTTTCTTTCTTTCTTTCTTTCTTTCTTTCTTAAATGGCTTCTATGTTCTGAAAACTTATTGTGTACCAAATTCCATGTATATACTTAGAAACCATGGCCACATTTAATGCTTACAATGACCCTTCAAGATGCACATCATAACTCCTATTTAATTGATGGAGCTATCAGGGCTAGGAAAAATAATGCATATTGACTTCTGGTCCCAGTGTTGGAGTTGAACAGTGATTAGAACCCAAATTTGCTTACATAAAACCAGTATGATTTTCTTTTGATCCTACCATTCAGAGGGCTCTATTATGTTACCTTCTGTGATAGACCAGTAATCCTGGTTCCAAATGAGAGAAACCCAAGTTCCTTCTCATTCTGAAGATATTGCTTGGTGTAGTGCCTCTGCTGAAGCTCCAAAGCTGGCTTCCTCCACAGCCTCAGGACTTTGAAACATATGGAACCCTTCAGAGGAAGTTGGGCTGCTTAAAAGAACCTGTTGCTAAAAGAGCAAAATAACATACAGGACTCAGGGATTGAAATCATAACAAATTATACCCACATCATTACTTGTGCCAAGTAGAGCCCACCTGAGTTATTTAAGATGGTAGGTGACTTCTCTTGTTGATTCAGTTCTTGCCAGATGGTCTTTGTTGTTGGGTATGAACGAGAAAGGAGAGGATACTTGCTTTGATTATAACAAACTCAAGGGAGTCCAAACTGCAAGAGGAAATCTGCTGTTTTTCAGACATTGAAGCAGGCTAGGACACCAAATTCATGGACCCAATAGAGCTACAATATCTGGACTTGTCTTGGGGGAAAAAATAACATAGAAATTGTAAGTGGATTTGACAAAGGGTCCTGCTCAGGGCTCCATGGGCCCTATTAACTCAGTTTGACTAGTTCTGTGAGATCAAGATTATACAGTCTGCTTGGTGAGGAAGGTGGTAGATGTCTTCTGATGGGGTTGAGACAATGCCATTCAGCTGACTCCTGGACACATAAGATGGACCCCAGTTTCTCAGGGCCCAGAACTAGTTGGCAAGGACCAATTCTGAATTCTACTGGTAATGGATCTGAGCCAGATGACAGTTCCCTAGCCTTGGACTAGACCAGATGAAGTCTGTAGGGAGGAGCTGAGGATCTGTGCCTGTAACTATGATGCTTCAGATACATGTTTGTTCTTTTTAGAAAACAAATTACCTCTGGCCAGGAACTGTGCATAGATAAACTAAGGCACAAATTGTGCACAATTAAAAAGACTACAACTTTTGGGTAACTGCTGACTTTAATTAAAACAAGCAAATAAGAGAACAAATAAACCTTACATGTTTCCTCAATTTCACAGTGTTCTGAAGATCCACAGCAACTGATTATAAGCCTAAAGTATTTTATCAAGTAGTTATCAAATAATTCCCATAAAGAGTATAAACTCTCAGCATGAGATTCTTTCCCCAAAAATATTTTAATGAGAATAAAACAAGGTCTTTGTGATTGAAAACACTTTTTGATATTTCTCTGGGAGCCATTTTTTTGCTCCAAATGCTCAGAAACTAGGGGTTAGAGGTCAAGCTTAAGTAGGAAGAATGTTTGAGGGATGTTTGAAGGATGGGAGTATGGAAGACTAGTGGCCCTGAGAAAATAGTGGTCTAAGAACAGTTCCGAAGGTGATCTATCAAAGAATCCTAGCTCTAGCAAGAATAAGGCAGGACATCAATATTCTAGATAAATGGGCTAAATTCTTGTCAGAGCCATGGTCCCAGGAAACCTGGGATAATGAACAAAATAGGTTTTAATGACTAAGAAAAAAAAACAAGGGCAAATCTCTGTCCTATGGAAAGGGTTAGAGTTAGTTGAGGTATCAACATGGTTTCTTGGTGACTACCAGGTTTATGACCTTATGTGGCAGAAGTGATTAAAATCTAAGGAGAATGTCTGGCCGTTGTACCTAGTCCATGGGTCCTAACAGGGTCTCCGATAGCCTAAGCTTCTTGGACCAGGAAAGTGAGGTAGCTGAAGTTTCCTGATAACCTGTGCCATGAGCAGCCCTGGTTTGTGACCTGGGTTCCTGAAAGGCGACTACTAACTCAGAGGATGGGGCCCTAAAAATCTGAAGAGAGTGAAGGGTTTCCTAAGTCAGTATCTGGAAAGTCATCCATCCCAGATCCTGTCCATGGAGACTCTCCTAGAGGGAGCATGGCCTCATTCTGCAAGCAGAGAGTGAGGCTAACAGAGACCTATGAAGGAGCCAGTGAGAGAAGGAACTAACTTGAGGACACCTCCCAACAGACATGAGGAAGTCAGGTTTCAGCTACGACAGTGCCAGGCTGGGCAGGCAAGACCACGAGGGTTCTCATTAGAAAGGGCATGGACCAGCTACAAACGTGGGCATTCTAAATCCAAAATGAGTTCCCTAAAAGTGGTCCCAGAGACAGCTCGTCAAACTCCTTCCTTCTCACATCAAGTCCTAGGAAAGTCGTGGTGGTTCTTCAGCGTTTCTTTCCTCAACCTGCTCCCATTGCTTTACTCCCCCATTGACTCTTGAATGTGGCCTGGGATCTCCTTACCCAAAGGCTTCTGTGAACCGGCAATACCCTTCCCTTTCCAGGCTCTGGCCTCCATCTAGTCTTTGAAATAATCCTCCCTTCCTACCTGCTGAGAGTACTTTAGCTTGCAATGACTTTTCCTGGCTCTAACATGTGAGTCCTAATGTATTAAGTAGTCATTATTTAGTATAGTTTCCTAGAAAACCCACTGGATACGGGTGAGATCTACATTAGACTACAAATTAAAGAGCAGGAATTTTTGTCCCTACAGATTTTCTAGCCCTGCCATTTTTTTTCCCCCTGTTGGATGAGTCTGCAGAGGTCCAGAAGGGAGATGTAACTTCTTCAAGATCACAGTAGAATCAATAGCAAAGTCAAGGGAAACAAACAAACAAACAAAAAACCAGCAGGTCTTCTAACATCTTCAACCCAAGATGTCTTGCATGACGTTTTATTTTTATTTTATTTTATTTTTTATTTTTTTGCCTAATCAGTTAAAATTTCATCAGCTGTGAGTCTTGCTATAGGTTCCTGTTTTTGCAGGTCTGGGTGAATCATGAACTCTGAATGGCAGGGAGAAGCCAAGGCTGGGTGCAGCTACCTCTAAGGCACTTCAAGCCCTCCCAAGAGGAGAGAGAGAAAAAAAAATCCATTATGCTAACCTTGAGGTTTCCTTCAGTGATTCTTTTGTGCCTCCTTCACCTCATGTTGAGCTCTAAGGTATGAATGGACTCAGGGGTAGGGAAGGCTATAATCCCCAGAGCCTTGCCCTATAAACTTCATTTCCTCCCTTTATTGCAGTTAACTGCCCATGAACTCTATTAATATTTTGCAAATTGAGATCTCTAAAACACATGTTACTGTTAATTTTAACCTCATGCTAACTAGGATGTGGTCAAATTTTCACAACAAATTCCAAAGGTATTTTGATATGCCTTGGAAAAACGCATTTAAAGGTAGCTCTGGGGTATGTGCATATATATATATATATATATATATATATATATATATATATATATATATATATTTTCCCTAAACCTACACATTTACTTTCAGTTCTTGCTATTTAAAATGAAAGTAAGCTGTTTGGGGCAAGAAAGATAAAAAAAATACAGTGATTCAGTATGGTACAGGATGGCAGAAAGAAGCATAGCATCTACCAGCACAAGAAGAATAGTCAGTGTTACTTCATATTTCCAAACTTGCCATTGTAAAACTCTGATGTCAAAAAAAAGTTTGCATGCGTTTGCACACAGGATCATTTTTCTAAGAAATACTTCATCATTCCATAAACATAGTTCTTCCGTTATGGCAAAAGAAAAAAAAAATCCTTGAAAGTTATAAACTTACTGGAAAAAATGGATTTTTTTCCCATATACATTTATGTCAAATACATCTCATGGGACAGTTTCACAAGTGCGACTCCTAAATCCAATCAGCCAAGACAGGAAACCGCTTCCTCTCTTCTTTCCCCCTCTCTTCTTTCCTTCTATTTCCTTTCCTTCCTCTTTTCCCCTTTCTCCCTTCCACCCAACCTCCCTCCCTCTATCTCTTCCCCTCTTCTCACCTTTCCTTCCTTCTTTCTCCCTTTTTCCTCTTTGACCACTTAGCAAGTATTTTCTGAACTCTTCACGTGCCAGGAGTTTCTGTAGCCATTGCAAATTAAGTAGTACACATTTCCCTGTAAGTCATTAAACATATGATCCCATATTTAATCATCTAATTAAAATCTAAGTATGCAGCCTCTGAGGTTAGCACTCTTCCCCAGGAGCATCAATTCATTCTGGTTCATCAATAGGTTCCTGTTTTGGGAACCTATTCATTCTGGGCCCCCGTTGTAATGGAACTATTTGAGAAAATTTGCAGCTGTAGAAAATAAAGTGAGACTTTACTGATGGGTGCGTCAATTCAATCTTTAGTTTACATTTTTGTTTCCCCAACTGATTCACAGTGTTTTTTTTAGTCACAATCTTGACCTGAGGTCCACCTAAATCCTGGCCACCCTAAGAAAGGAAATGGTGATGTGTTGAAATGGCCTTTTCTCCCCTCACAACCAATTTTAAGGAGGAAGAATAGGGTCACTGGAAAGGCAATGTCCCACTTCCTCTGTGTCTTGCCCTTCCACAGTAGCCAGAGTCACATTTGGACATAGAAGGATACTCTCATGGTGCATATGTAACCTGTTGAGCTCATTTTTCAACTTCCACTAATCTGACCCCGTGAGCCCTCATCCTATGAGCCCTCACCCCAGCCCTACTAGAGGTACCATTCTCAAAGCCCATGTGCCAACTTCTCCCAATGCATTCAGTGAATATTTAATTATTTAGGTCATAGGGCATCTCCAGAGGAAAGGGGAATATTCTTTTCAAAGGGCCAGTGACAAGTGAGCTAAGTAATAATCAGGAAAAAAACTGTAGACAGCCACTGATGAACATGCCATGGATTTCTGATTATCAAAGACTGTGCCAGGTTGAGAGGGTGCAAAGGTACTCTAGGTTAAAGAACAGAACCAAGCAAGGTTCTTGAACTTTTGGGTTTTTGAAAACTTTTGGATTTTACACTCTTAAAAAGTATAGACCACCTCAAAATAGCTTTTACGTAGATAATCTCTTTCAATAGTTAAAACTTTAAAGCTAAGCTGAGGAATGTTTTTAAACATTTATTAATTAACTATATTTAAGTTAATAATAAGAAGTTCATTACATGTTGACATAAGTAACATTTTTGTATGAAAATAACTACCATTTTGAAAAATTAGTCAATGGGAAGAAAATAACTTCTTTGATGTTGGACTTCATAGAAGGCGGATTCGCATATTTGCTTTCATTTTCAATCTGTTGTGAACACATCACAGAGCCTCTGGAAAAACACTGAACATTCACAAGAGACTAAAATTGAGGCCTGTTTCCTCGTCATTCAAATTGAATAATAATAACACCTGCTTATCTGACAGTTGTGAGAATTAAATGAATTTGTAATGTAAACTGCATGGAATAATTTCTCCATGCAATAAGAATGATTATATTATCATTGACATCATTATTATTAGCATCTCCTCCACTGGATGTTGGTTCTCCAAGATCAGATAGGGGAAAACTTGGCACTGACCTGCCTTGCACTTGGGGAATAGTCAGCCTCCCCTCTCTGTGATTCCCATCTGAAGCCCACCACCCAGGGACTTTCATCTGGAAAAGTCACAGTAGATTCTAGACAGTGCATCTGTGATTACTCACGTTCAAGGGTGTCCTACTGGTCCATGAGTGATTAAGTAATGAAGGCAGAGCTCTAGAATCCTTCTCAGGATCTTCAAGGTCTTGAACAAGAGTCGTTTTGCTTTAGTCCCCTCCAGGCCTGAGCACTCTCTCCTGACGTCTTTGGTGTTTGTTTTTCATCCTTGGTTTGGGCACTTCTAGGAATTTGATTGTCACCTAATTTAGATATTCTCTTAATTGACAATACATCAGAAATTCATAGGCCAAATTCTTGCCTCTCTGGAGCCTCCCCAGGGCCCTTTCTTCTCTAAGCCTCCTCAAGGTCCTTTTCCAGGCCATTTCTCCAGTAACAGGATTTGCTACCCAAATAATTAAGAGCAAATGAGGGTGAAAAGCAGTGGTTTAGGAGGCAGAGGGACACAGACTTGAATGTGAGTTGTGCACCTTAGATAGGTTCTCTGAGCCTTGCTTTCTTCAGCTTCAACATAAGGACAAAAGATCATTTCTACCTCCCAGGCTGAGTGGGAGATTGCATGAGATAACACCAGTCAAGGGCCCAGCATGCAAGTACGACCTGAGGATGCTATTTCTGAGCTGGTGCCTAGAAATGGAGAATGGAAAGAGGATTAGATGGCTTTTAAAAAGGAAAGTGATGTGGGGAACAGGATTAGACAAGAGAGGAACCAAGTAAGGCCTTGTTTGCATCTGGACTCTACCTTCAGCCTGACCTCACAGTGAACCCCAGAGCAGGATCTGCTCCCATATTAAGGCAATGGTGCTTGGTGCTTTTACAAGTCATTGGCTGAGGTATGAGAGAAAGAAATGCATAGCATCCCCCGTGAGGCAGCTCCCAATCCACAGGACATTTCCCCAGAGAAGACAGATGTGAGGAATGGTACACTGACTGGCTCAGTTCATTCAGGTAAAATTTCTCTAAGATTCTATTTGATCACAATTCCTGAGGGAAAATGCTGGAGAAGGGTTAATGAGATGACCCTAGCACTTGGACTGGAAGGCTTCTAGATCCTGCCCCTACCCTCCCATGGTTCACAGTTTTACTTGTGGAAATGGCTTTCCTGGGGCAGTCACCCAGATTCTCCTCTCAGAGTCTGAGTCCCTGGTCACCAGGCCTTTAAATGTTACATTTAGCTAGTCCTGGGCAGAGTGGTACCACGAGCAGCCTAGTGGATTTGGGGGGCAGGAGATCCACTCCTCCTCTTTGTGAAACAGCAGAAATGTTTCCATATCATCATGGTCGATGATGACTCTGAGACAGGAATTCCTATCTGTGCCTGCTGTTATACTGGTATAGTGGCCCAAGGGTGGCCCAGTAGGAGTCATGGCTTTAACATAGTGAGTCCTGTGTCTCCTAGCAGAAACAGCTCCCCGAATTTAAGACTTCAGGGACAAGAAGAAATGCAGCAAGTTCACAGAGGATGGTAGTCAGTGGCACCAGTAGTTCCCTTCAGAGAGCAGTAAGAATAGCTCCTCTCTCCCTTGAGAGAGCTGTGCTCCCACCTTCCACTTCAGTACAACACTGGCCTGGGTTCATGGAGGTCCTGCAACAGGGCTGCTCCAGGGAGAACTCAGACAGCCCCTGTGGCCCTGCCTCCCAGACACAGATCTCTCTGACTGCTCACTCCTGTGCCCTGGACCCACTCAGCTGAAGTCAGCAGTCCCCAGAGTTTCTCAAACCTGCTGCTGGCCTCAAAGCCCAACTTGCTTGGCCCTGGCCCCACATCACTCTAGGACACCCAGGGCTTCAAAGGAGGTCCCCTCAGAGCAGCCTCCTCCTCCCAAACACTTCTTGCCAAAGCACAGCTGAGTCAGGCTCGAAGCTAAATATTTGGATTGAATGGGAAGGAGAATGCAGTCCCTCTGAGGGGTATTTTACCCGGGCCATCAGGAGAGGACCAGCTCACAGCACAGGCATACCAAGCCCCAGGGCACTGGAGAGCATTGTCCTCGCTGTGCGATCAGCTGGATTGCATGCCTGCAAACCTCACGGATCAAGCAGCGTGCCATGTGCACAGCAATTCCCCGCCTGTCTCCCTCATCTCATTACATCCTCTTCACGACCTTCTGAATCTGCAGGGTGGAATGAATGGCTCTCTCCTTTGTCCACACAAAAATTGAGCAATCTCCCAAAGGGGAAATGGCCTCCTTAGTGTTGTTGCACACCAAAGAAAGACTCAGAACAAAACTTTAACTCACACCTTTTGAAAACAGATTTTACCTGCTTCCATGTCAAGCAAGGGTTTCTTCTAAGAAATGATAATGCCCAGCATAAGGACATGACACTAGAAAGTGGTGGGCTATCCCATCGGTTTTAGATACAAAAGAACTCAGTCCACTGTAGGCTTCACCAGCTCTGTGAGCCCAAGCCTGATAGAGGCTTGGTGCCAACCAGAAAGTGGATGCAATGATGAAATCCTTCCCCACCCCTATCACTGGACTGCTCTGGGGTCAATTGAGTAAGAGTGCTTTTCAAAGCCCTTTCCACCTGCCTGTGCACTGCACCTTGAAAAGACAGTGGTGGGGATTATGGCAATGATCATCAGCCTGAAAGAAATTAGAGGTGGAAGGATCTTGGCATCATTTTGTCCATCTCTTCATCATGTGAATGTCAACACTGGTTTGCCCAAGTTGACCTGGTAAGATGATATGAAGCAAGGCTTTAATCTCCCAGGCCTGACCTGTTTCATCGGCCTGCTCCATCTCTTAGTGTTCCCAAACACTTGACAAACACAATACTTGTTATCCGGGAAGCAGATAGGACAGATATGTTCCAAGTTTATGGGAGAGGCAATGCTGACACAGGCTTACAGGATGAGATGAGATGAGATGAGATGAGCAAGCAGTGATCTGGGGTCTCACTACTGATTTCCCCAAAGTAATTTCACTTCAAAATTAAAATTAAAACAGAAAACAAAACTCCTATATTCCTACCAAATATTGGCCATACAAACCATTTGAAGGTCCATCCGTCTTTATACAGATGGGACCCCCTTTGTAATATCTTTTAGGGACCCCCTTTATAATATCTCTGCCAGATGGGCAGCCCACCTTGGCTTAATTTGCATTGCCAGGGCCTTCTTCAGGTCAAAGTCCATTGTGGAACGGCCCTGATTACAGCTTATTCGTACCAGCTGCCTGCCATGTGCAGGGGACTAGGCACTGAATGCTGGAAAGTTCTTCCCTGCATTGGGGCATAGTCGGCTTCCCTCCAGCAGACTGTCATCTTGCCCTCAGACTACTGCTACTTTCCAGGGTAACTCTGCTATAGAATGTGCCAGTCAGTGTCGACCATTCCCTTCTTAACACTCTCCTTCCTCGCCTTCTGGGTATCAGACTCCACGTTCTTGTATTATGCCTCTGGCTGACTCTTTCCGGTCTCTTTTGTTGGCGGCTCTTCTTTCCTATTCCATAAATATCATTGTTCTGGACAGAACTGATTTACAGCCTGGTGGACACAACTCCCAGATGTGAACCTGCCCAGACTTCTCTCTTGCACTTCAGACCTTTACTTCAAACAGCTAGAAGACATCTCCATTTGGAAGTCCCCCGGCACCTCAAATTTGGCATTTCTAACACTGAAGTTCTTTTCCCTAATCCCCTGGAAACTTCATCTTGATCTAATGTGCTCAATGATTCCTCATCCAAGCCAAAAACTTAGACCTCATCTTTATCTCCCTTTCTTTTGTTCACATCACAGCTTCTTAACTGTCCACTCACGCAACCTCCTAAACCTGCCCTTGCCTTCAGCCCGGCTCCGATTGATGTTACGGTTTAGGTTTGAGGAGTCCCCTGAAAGCTCATGTGAGAGAAAATGCCAGAAAATTTTAGAGGTGGAATGGTTAGGTTAGGAAAGCCCTCACCTAATCAGAACCTTAATCCACCTGAATGAATTAACTGGGTGATAACTGTTTGCAGGTAGAGTGTTGCTGAGGAGGTGAGCCACTGGAGTGTGCCTTTGGGGTTTATATTTTGTCCCTAGTGAATGGAGTTTCTCTCTCTCTCTCTCTCTCTCTCTCTCTCTCTCCTTCCTGATCCTCATGTTCTGAGCTGCTTTCCCCCATCATGCCTTCCTGTCCGGATGTTCTGCCTCCTCTTGGGCACAGAGCCATGGAGTCAGCTGCCTATAGAATGAGACCTCTGAAACCATGAACACCCAAGAAACTTTTCCTCCTCTAAAATTGTTCTGGACAGGTCTTTTGGTCACAGTGGTGCTATAGCTCACTAAAGCAACTGGTTTAGTTCTGACCCCATTTGGGTTGCCCTAGAGTATGTGATGTGACCACCTTTCAGGTTCCACGCCAGATTCTTGATAATTAACAGAATGGCACTGGAGTGAATTTCTAACTGGTGACAAGCTTGTTCTCTCTTTCCCTCCTAAAAATCACTCAATGTTTTTCATTATCATCAAAGGAGGAAGACCAAATTTCATGTCACTGGCTAAGGAATTTCTCTAAGTTCATTTTCTGTCACTAATAACTGAATACCATGGACCAGGTAAATCTTAAGAAGAAAGGTTTATGTGGCTTACGTTTCAAGAAGTCCATTTTTTTTTTTTTTTGGTACCAGGTATTGAACTCAGGGGTACTCAAACACTGAGCCACATCCCCAGGCCTATTTTGAATTTTATTTAGAGACAGGGTCTCACCAAGTTGCTTAGTGCCTTGCTGTTGCTGAGGCTGGCTTTGAACTCACGATCCTACAGGCTCAGCCTCCTCAGCCTCTGGGATTATAGGCATGAGCCACCAGGAGTCGCTCAGCAAGGAGTCCAAGCTTGAGGAGCCACATTTGGTGAGGGCCTTCTTGCTGATGGGGACTTTCTCTAGAGTCCCTAGGTGGCCCAGGGCATCACATGGTGAGATAGCACCACCTCATCCAATCCTAATTTCCACCCCCCCCCCCAAGGCCTCACCTCCAAATGCCATAGTCTTATTAAATTTACACCCCCATAAAAACTCACAATGGGGGCGAAATGTCAACATGAGTTTCAGAGGAGGCTTCATGGAGTCCTTGCTGATCCGGTTTCTGCCTGTTTTCTAGACTCATTTCCATTTCCTACCCCTAAAGTCCTCTGAGCTCCTCTTACACCAAAGTCTCATCATGTCTTTAAACATGTGTTTGTCAACATCTGTTTCCACTCCCTGAGAAGCTCTTTATTTCAAAGGATATATTTGATTACCTCCCACTACCCCATAAAGTGTCTCCTGTGTGAAACCATTCCATCCTCTCTGAGTTAAAACAGGAACTTACCTCAGTCACAGTGTTTCTTATAGAATGTACATGTTTGCCTTCTGTCTCCTCTACCTCATGGTGAACATCTAGATAGTATGCACTTCATAGAAGGTACTCAAAAAGTCTTTGGTGAATGAATCATCTCATGCCTCTGCACTATTTCAACCACCGTAGGCTTGCCCTAAAATGCTTGGTCATGGAATTCTCCCTAATCACCCAGCTGACCACACCAGCTTTTTATCATTTAAGTCTAACCAGAAAAATCTTTTCATGTAAGAAATTCAATGAAGACATGAGCAACATGGAGAAAATGAAAGACCGCTAAGTTTTAAAATGGAGTCTCGTCTCCAATTCACTAACTCCCTGCTCCCAAACATGTCCTGCCTGAAAGAAACCACTGCCCCTGTACTTCCTATTCCTCCTGTAAACTTGCAACTGGCTGGAAGCAATGGGGCTCTCATTTTCTATCTCCTTCTTATAGGTCTATTTTTCCATGTTTCCTAATTCATTATTAATGGAGCAGTGTTGATAGTTTATTGCTATCGGGCTTTGGATTTATTCCCAACTCAACCCAACTCAATGATGATCAGTTCAAGGTTGGCAGAGGGTGTCGCTCTACATTATTCTGTCCCTTGGCCTATAGCAATTTTCAGAAGGTGCACTGATAAAAATGCCTTTTGAGTTGATTTGATTTCATCTTGGGTTGGATTCTATGCAATTTCTGCTATATCCACAGACTGACTATATGACACTATAATTTAGTGTCGTAATGTAAGATACTAAGCAACACTTTTTTTTTTCTCATCTTAGCTTCTCTTCCCTCAGCAACCTGCCCAGTTAAGACTACTTGTAACAGGGACTATGTGTGGTTATGAAACATAGAAAAGAGAAGCCGATTCTTAACTGTTAAGCATTCAAATATTGATGTTATAAGAAAGAAAGGTTTAGAAACAAATGTGTTTATCTCTTATCCTTTCCATGTAACCCTAGATAATGGAGGAACCCAGAAACAGAGAAGGGAAAACAGAGTTATGGGAAGCCACTGGATTGGATATTCCCTATGCCTGGCCCTGCTCATCCCTAACCCTGTGTTAGCTCCTTAGGTAAAAGCAATGTTGTGAAATGAGACAGTGGTGATCAGGTTTAGCATAGGGTCCTCTACATGATCTGTGCTCGGAGGTTGCTCCTGTGCCTCACAACACATATTTAAGACCAGCTGCAGTTACCTTCATCACGGTCATTACTATTCCATGCCCAGCAGCTCCCATGTGACATCAGAACATGACCTCAGGACACATCTCCCCATGTGTCCCTTCCTGCATAGCAGAATCAGATCTCCCTGTGTTTGCTTGTGGTTTTGCTCACAACTTTGCCAGGACTGTCCTTTAATATGGAACACTGTGACCACAGAATTGTTTGCCTCTTGATTTGAACCCTGAGGTCTTGAATACAATTATTTTCTTCAGAATTTTGTTAACACTGCAGTATTTGCATTGTTGGAACATTTACTAGTTTGAATTCCATAAAACTAATTACATTTTTGATCAATGCATCTAAAAATATACCATTTTATCCTTATTTTAATTATTTTCAAATAATAAATCAACTCTTTAAATAATATAAATGAGGATCTTAATTGATCTATGTTTTTTAGCAGTAATGAATATCACCTGAAATCATAGGTCTTTTTTCATGATTACTATTTTTACTATGGGTCATTTTTCTAGGTTGGATCTCACAGTTACAAATTTTGTCAAACATTTTCTCTTTTTTTTGATCATCAATAGATATTTTTCAACTCTAGATAGAGACTTTGTCAATTTCATGTTGTGATGATTATTTGCATTAGAGTTACTTTTATGTATTTGAGAAAATTCTGAGGATATTTTTTAGATAATTCAAGGAAAGGTAAGTATGAACAGTTCGGGGAAATTGGGGAAAGGGAGAGGGAGAGAGAGGGAAAACTAAGAAAGACTGAGCTGAAGAGAGAGAGAGATGGGATAAGTGCTCTCTTGTCAGGGATAAGGAAAGGAAAATTGTCAAAAAGGTATCTGAAAGAATCTGCATGTAGGGTTGTCAGAGCAGCTAACACTCACCTCGTAAGTTTGGTTTTCAGATAAACAACTATTTTTTTTAAGCTTAACTATGTCCTATATTATGGTTTGCATACGGAGGCTCATGTGTGGAAGGCTTTCCCCATTTAGCCATGTTCAGAGTTGGGGCTTTGGGAAGTGCCTGGATCATGAGGTCTCAGACCTCTTTAGTGAATTGATCCACTGAGAGCTGAAGGGACTGTGGGGAGGAGGTGAAAACCACAGGTTGGAGGAAGTAGGTCCCTGGGGAGCACCCTGGAGGAATATTTCTCCAGCCCAGTGCCTTCCTCTCTCTCTTCCTTTTTTCCTCCTGGCTGTTGGGAGCTGAACAGCTTTCCTCCCCTACTCCCTTCTGCCTCACCTCAGCCCAGAGCAATGGAGACCACAGACCATGAAGAGAAACCTTCAGAACCATAAGCCAATCTAACCCTTGCTTCCTTGAGCTATCCATGTCAGGCATTTTGATCAGAGCTGACTAATCCCCCACATCAGATGGTTGTTTAAACGTTTGAGTAAACTGGCAATGTCCACTTGAAGTCCAAAGGAGATGGAGGAAAAGCCCAAAGCTGCTCTTGGGTCCTGCTGAGCTTCCTCAAATGCACAGGGACTTGAGAGCAACTTGGGGCCAATACACTGGGATCAAAATGGATAATAAAAACACCCTGTTTCAATGCCATTGTCCCATCTTCTATTTTTCAAGTTCAATTTCAGTTAGAGTTGATTCTTAGACACATTGTGACCTTTGGAAATACAATAATGTGTGTTCCCTCTGATTTCAGAAGTAATGAATGTCATTTTATAAATTTGGAAAAACACACAGAGTATTTAGAAGACATGAAATAATGGTGAAATTTTCTCATGTTCTTCTCGGCATATGTATTCATAAATTTTTATTTTTCTTTTAGTGTTTTTTTTCAAAATGATGATATTTTGAATATTGTTTAAATCTCACTTCCACATCTCACTTTTAAAAGTTACCATCCCTTGGAAATAGAGAACATCATGCTAGGTGAGATTAGCCAATCTCAGGATGAAGGATCCTAGAGCAAAATAAGGGAAAGAAGGAGTGGAGGAGTGAATGTCATAAAGATACAGGGAAGAACAGTGGAGCAGAAGAAGGAGATCAAAAGGGAGGGAGGAGGGATGGGGAAGGGAAAGAAATGTGGAGTGAATTTTTAAAGAATGATGCTATGTGCATATATAAATATACCACAGAGAACTTCACCTTTATATGTCAGTAGAAAGAACCAATAAAAAATAAATAAAGAGATGATAAGTAGGTGAGTGAAGGATGATCCATAGGGAAAGGAGAATGAGAGGAGGGAGGTGTAGATGGAGGAACATGAACTGAAATTAAATTCCATACCCTTTTTTTTTTTTCTGAGATGAACCCAACTCCTATGTATAACTATAAGGCTCTAATTTTAAAAAGTCACCAACCTTCATAATGTGAAAACATAAACTTCAAGAAATGTGTATTATATCACATGATTAAATTATAATTTATTAACAATTCTTTTATTTTGGACACTTAGATATTTCTAATTTACAGTGAATTTAAATGACACTATGAATAACTACATACATTTTCCCAACATATTTCACTCTGCCTTTGAGTTTACTCCTAAAGCCCTTTTCACTGCACTTTTGACTCATTTTGCCAGCTGACAACTGGGTGGTTTAATTACTCAGGGCTACAGTTCTTCTTTTAGGATAGGATAGTTTCCACTAGCCACAAAACTAATATTCTGTTATAAATTGGAAGAGCATTTGATATCTTCAAATCTCTGAAAGTTGTTACAAGAAAAGAAGAAACAACACCACAAATATATATTCTAGATGGCTCTGGAGGTAGAACAGAGACCAAAGTCAGGAGTTTCTGATAGGCGACCTGAGCTCAAGCTGAGACAAAGCATCTGGAAAGCTCCGTGGAATTACACAGTGGCTGCCTTCAGTGACAGTGATCCTAGCTTGCTGAAGGCATTAATGGGGAGCAGGGTGGGCACAGCATCCTCAGAGATATGTCAGCATTAATTCTAGGAGCTGGGGCTCTGGAGCCAAAGGCCTGTGGTATTAATCCCTGCTCTGCCACTTTCTGGTTGTGATCCCCAGATCCTCTCTGTGAGTTAGTACCCTCCTCTGTAAAATGGAAATGTCAGGTTAACATTCCTTTTATAGCACTAGACACTAGAACCGTATTCTATATCTATGAAGCACCGGTTTCCAGTGTTGTGACTCTGGACAGGTTTGATTAGGCAGCACAATTGGAGAATGACTCTCAGATTTGTGAGCCTACACTAGGTCTACAGATATCCGTGTACTGGCACAGCAGTGTCACTCCAAAGGACACTCCATTGGCATTCCGCAGGGTCCGCTCTGGCTGTTTGTTTCCAGGTCTGTGTCTCATTATTTACCTTTCCAAGAGTAAAAGCGACTTTAGTGCTCTGTCACTCTGCAAGCCATGATGGGGGCCAACTGTAGTTTTGAGCTTATCCATTCTGGAATCAAATCGCTGCCTTGTAAAAGATGTGTTGTAATCTTTAAATGCCCATAAATAAGAATCTGAACATTTATCTTATATCACGTGGTTTGGGAAAAGTAAACAGAGAGTCTTTCAGTGGAAGAGTGGAAGCAATGACTGAGGAACATGAGATAGAGCAGGAGGGTTGGGTGGGGATGTGTTTTCACTGTGAACGCTCGCTCGATGGAGCAGAGAAGGCTTGGCACGGGAAGAGGTGGCGCCCTGCCTGGAGGGAGAGGCCGCTTCACATGGGGGGGGGGCGCTGCCAGCTAAAGCCAGTGACCAGTGACCTGGTGATGCTAAGGACTTCTTCTGTTTATGTCACTCCCTGAAATCTTCCCCCTCCCATAAGTAGCCAAAAGGATCTATTGAAGCCAGCAGTTATCTTCTAATTGGAAAATTGAAGCTTAATTGAATCAATGTCCATGCAACAGTCAGGGCCACAGAAAGTGTCATCACCGGCTCACTCACTAAGGCTAGCTTGGAGAAAGAAAATCCTTGAGCCAACTAACCATCCCTCAAACTGCTTGAGGTTAAAGGTAAATTGAAGCCCTACTTCATATAGGAGAAAGTGATGGTAGGAGGAAACTGTTTTAAAAAGACTGCCGAGGATTGGAAATAAAAATGGAATTCTTGAAATTACAAGCCCAGAGAATCTATTCAATGAAAGAAGATGAAGATTGAGAGACGGAGGACAGGAGTAGTAAAGACGGCCTGGAGGGTATGTTGGTGATCGCTGTTTCTCTGAGAATTCTTCTGCATCGGTTCTGTACACATGCATCATTGGATTACTGAGAATCCAGAAGAGAGTCAGTTTTCTTCCAGTTATTTACAAGCTCACCAGTGCTTCTGAAATTCAGACCTCTCTTGTCCAGAATTCTAGAAACATCCAGTTGTATAACTTGGCTTCTTCACAAGGAAACTCCAAGATCTCTCACTTTGTTATCTTTAAAATATCAAAATGACTAAGGGTTTACAGATATTTTTCCTAAGTATCTTCCATGGATAGGTTTGATAAGAGGGCTTGAGAAGAGAAACCACATGCTGGCCACCTTACCATTCTGAGACAGAGTTTTTATTTGCAAAAGGTGGTGATATCTATTTTTGGTTTATAGATATGAAGGTAAACTGTAATATGTATATAGCATCTGGCAACTTGCCATGTTCAAAATAGGTGCTCACCCAATGGCAGCTGTTAACCACTGTTGTTGGTTCCTCTGTGGATCTCTAGTCCCCAAATGCTGTCACCCTTAAAACTTCCCTTGTTATTGGAATTTTCATTATTCTTGTTTCATTTTCTACCACTCACAGGCTTCCTGAGTCTTGGAATAGTTTCCCAGTGATTATAGTTGCTCACAAGACTCATTGAAGGTAATCTGAACTTTGAGTATTAAGATCCTACAACACAAACACTTGACATGAGTCACCAAGAAACTACTTTGAGGAGAGTCACGTGAAATTGCTGTACTTCACCTTTAGCATAAATCTTCTCTAAAAATCCATTTTTTTAGAGCCCCTGAAGCTTAATTCACCTCCAGTTCAAAGTGAGTTTTGGAACTACCCAGGGTTTCCCTGGACACTAAAGTGGATTTCCTTTCCTTTTGTATTGAGGTTGCGACCCCAGAAACTTGGGTCCCAGTCATCAATCCTCAGCCCCTTTTAAACCATTTCTTCAAGGGGATCTAAATTTGATAAAGCCTCCCATGGCATGATTATCTCCTGGCATCTCCCTTCTTTAAACAGAATATTCCCTAATGCCAGCCGCAGTGACCTTCAGTTCCTGTGTAGATACTCCAGTCACATTCGATCCCCATCCCTCTGCCCACTACTGGGCTCGTGCATCAAATACTCATCAACTATATGACAACTGATTTATACTATATTACAACCAGACTGCAATTGACTTCAGCTTCCCAAGAGGCACTGAGAAGAGAAAGGTAAATCAGGAAAGATCTCACAGATAGGAAACATTTGAGGAGCCTCAAAATGAGATCTTAATTTGTTGAAACACGTGAAAATACTTTTGGAATTAGGGATCAAAATATGCAAAACCATGATATAGAATTGCTTGATATATTCCAGGAAATGGCAAATGGTCTTGTAATGAGAAGGCATAGGGCATTTACAGATAAATCTGCAAAGAATAATTGAAGATATATCAATGTGAACCTCAAATGTCACAATATGAAGATAGTCATTTCTTAAGAGCAATTGGGTGAGCAATAGGTTTTGAGCAAGAAAGTGACAATGACATCAAAGGTTCTCTATAGAGGATAATGATGGTCATCAAGGAAGAAATGAGACAGTAAATTAGGTGAGAAGAGTAGAAGATAATTTTAAGCTTATCTTGAAGGAAGATATGATTTTGAATTCAAGATGAACTGCACATTGGAAAAGAGTAAATTCTGGTGTAACAGGAATAATATTTATAGCAAGCACTTTTAATTGCCTGTCCTCTCTGCAAGCCATGTGTAAACTTAGGGCCCAGGGGTGAGCACTCTATAGCTGAGTTTCCAGTTTTCAAACCTGGATTCTGATGATCAGAAGATGTGATTAACTTGGCTCTTGGAATATGTTATTTATGGGAAATAAAATGACATCAAAAGCTCTCTGAGGGTAGATAGGAATGGAAAAGTTGCCAAGGAGGGTTAAAAAATACAGAAAATATAATGTGCCCAACATATTGAAATCATGAGTCCTTGACTCTGGGGATGCTAGAAAAAAGAGGCAGGCAAGAGCCAATGTGAGCAAAATTCAGTGTTTGCCTGGAGTTGGAAGGAAAAGGAACAAGCATGAGTAAAATTAAGGAAATCTGGCTAAGATTCTATCAATGTCAATATCATGGTTGTGATATTGTACCATGTTTTTGCAAAATGTTGCCATTGGATGAAACTAGATAGAGAGTGCGTGTTAGACAGTTTTCTATTACTATAACAAATGCCCAAGATAATCAACTTACAAAGAGAAAAGGTTTATTTTGGATCAAAGTTTTAGAAATTCTAGTCTATGATTGTTTGGCTCTGTTGACTTGGGGTTTGTATTGAGGCAGCACAGCATGGCACAGAGCCCATGGTGGAGCAAAACTACTTACCTCATGACCAGGAAAGTAAAAGAAGAGGTCAGGGTCCCAGAGTCCCCTTTGAGCATGTCCCAAATGCATAAAAACCTTCAGCTAAGCCCGCCTCACAAAGGTTCTATCACCCAATAGTATCAAGATGGGGACCAAACCTTTAAAAACCTAAATAATAACAGAATGCATGGGACTTCTGTATGATTTCTATTATTTCTTGCATACTTAGTTGCATGTGAGTCATTAGTTATCTCAAAGTAAGTTTCATATTTAAAAAATGGGCCATAGTTGAAAAAGATTAAAAATTCCTTTCTCGTATGCTTTCTTGTATGGAAGGGTTTGGAGTGTTAAAGGCATATTTGCTTGAGACCGAGGCTCCAAATGTGATTCAGGTTTTAGGTACATTCTTAGGAGGTTAAGGAGATGGCGTGAAGTGAACATAGTCATGGAGGCGCCAGATCATGCATTTCTACCCCAAAACACTGTGCACCATGCCCTGGTTTTAGCAGACCTCCTGGCATCCAGTGACCACCCCTTGTGGTTGTCAAGAGGCATCTTTTTTCTTTTGTCAGGGTGAATGTCATAGACCTGGTGTAGCTCTTGTTCAACACTTCTAAGGCAGTCTTCAGATTTGTGGATTATAATTAAGCTGTAGGCTTACAGCATGTTCCAGAGGGATTTGGCCAATTATCCATTTTCATGATGGTGGGGTGAAGCAGCTAATCTGACAGGCCAGGTCAGTTTGGTGGTATTGCTCTAGGGGGGCATTCAGGGAGACCTGCCCAAAGTCTTTCCAAGTCTTGCTAAGCACATAATTCCTTGCATTGCCTCTCTTTTTTCTTAAAAGAGCTGGAGTGAATTTTTTGCTCACTTCTTTTGTCATCTGCAACTGAACCCTAACACTGATGCCCTGTGATTTCGGAGGCCCATATTCTACCACTGGATTCCCCCTCCAGAAGGACATCCTCACTCTAAAACTAAAAATGTACAGCGATGGCTAGCTAAAGACCCAGAGTGACCATTGGCTATCTCACAGGTAGAACCTTCTGGAGTAGTGTTTGAAAATAGAAGTGAAAAAAAAATCCTATAGAAGAAACTATAGGATCTTGACCATGTGAAATTTTTCATTTTTGCCAGCATGGAGATTGGGGTATTGTTGATGAGGACACAGGCTGAAAGTCCTGGGGTGACTTTCGGAAAATCTGAAGGCTTTTTTTTTTTTTTTTCCAGTTACTAATACACTTAAAATCCATGGAGTTTTAGCGGCGAATTGTTCTTTGTGAAAATCTTGGTGAGATTGTGCTCTGTATCCCACAGGAAATTAAAAGCAGGTGAAAGATTTTTTAAAAGCTCCTATCTGTCCCCCTTGTGATATTCCTTCTTCATTCCTCAGAATTTAAAGAAACCTCCTTCGCAGTAAATAGAATGAGGCAGAAGTGTCCTGGAAGCGAAGGCCAGTGACCAGCTGGGGCTGGTGTACTTGGTCGGGGGCTCTCGTGGTGAGTGGCACTGTGCAGCCCCTTTGGAAAGGGAAGGCGGAGAGCAACCGCACCCTGGGGCAGAGCTGCCTCCTCTGTGGCCCGAGCCACCCCATGTCTTCCTTTTCTTCCCTCTCTCCCCACCCACCTTTCATCGTCCTCAGAAGCCCATGTGTGTGAAGAGCCACAGAGGAATGTGGGTGGGTTGACTTGTATAATTAAATCCATGTTGCATCGTGTTCTTTAGAATTAATAAGGAATTCATCCCATTGAAACGCACCATGACATCTTCCCTCTGACTCAGATTTCTTTTTGCTTTTCTCTTCTTTCCTTGGCTAAAAGCATTAGACATGGGGCTATGGTTCAAATTAGCATCCTACATTTCTCTTCTTTCTTTCTTTCTTTCCTTTTTTTTTTTTTAAATTTAATTGAACTTTTCTGTTCAGTGAAGATCGTAGTTTGTTTATGTTTCATTTTTTCTTCTAGTTCACTTATCCACCATGATCCTTTTTTCTTCTTCTCCTCCCAGAAGAAAACTCACTTAGGAAAGTCGAAAACAGGAGAGCTCTCCTTGTTTCTTGTGACTGTAAAATTGGATAAAGTGTTCCGCTGGCCAAACCCTGACAGTCAGCCATTGCCCTCTGAGGTGCTTGGTTCCCTGGACATTCATCTCATGGCGCCATGGAATCCCCCACCTATGCCTACAGAAGCCAGGAGAGCTGTGTATGTGAGGCTGTGAGATGGGGAGAGACAGCAAACAAACGACACTTCTGAATTCCTGGGTCATGTTGCGAAACATCTTTTTATGGGGGGTAATAATTTGAGTTCATTCCCTAATAAAAGTGGATTTATGTGATGGAGATGAGATCTATATTTTTCTGCCACTGTTCTTGCAGAATAGTAGTTCTCTCAGTCTAGAATTAGAATCAACTGTAACATAAGCTCGAAATAACAGCAGCTATAACTTTATCACAGTTTTTCTTTGCTCATGGGGAAGGCCAGCTGTAGCTGTCCTGGGACATCTGATGACTCTGCTCCTGAAGTCCTCCTTGGAGAGCACTGGTCCTTACAGTTCAGGATGTGGCTCTCAGCTCCATGGCCCGAGCAGGTAGTTTTAATTTCATCTTGAGAGCCATCTCTTGAACCATCAAAAGAGTGCATCTCCTTCCTTCACCAGATCCTCTCATACCCATGTGGAGTGTGTTGATTGACACTCACTCGTGTGATTTGGGGACCTGGGCTTTGACTGGCACATGGCCCAGTCTGAGCTGCACTGCTTCTTGGATATGTGGGTTTCAACAAATTCCTTACGTTCTCCAAGTCTATTGTTTTCTCATACATAAAACTGAAATTATCACAATACCTCTGAAAGCACAGTAAGGATAAAAAGACAATATCATACACAAAAGAATTGTTTCACTGATTAGCATGATAGAAAATACCATTTTACAGAGCTTTATAACTATTTGCTGAGTGGTTTCTCCATTTTCAAAGAAAACCCAGCCTGTGTTTAGAGACTGGAGGTTCTCCCCTAATGAGGAAATCCTCAAAAGTCATCTGTTCCATTCAATCTCTTCTCTCAATGACAAAGGAGCTTGATGTGAAGGGGGACAACTTCACTGGTCATTCCACCCCAAAGAAGCAGGCCTCACTCTTGTGGGGAATAGGGTGGGAGGATGACAAGTAGCCATTTCCCCCTCTTTCTAGTGGAGGATTTTATAAAGTGCAAGTTGAGAGTGATTTTAGCAGGTTACTACCAGTATTTTTTAATAGAATGATAAAATTTTAAAAAAATGGAATAGGTTAAAAAACAATCAATGTGCATTACCAATAATCAGTGTATATTTTTCATGACTTATGGTTCATATATCTGTGTGTTTATATGTATGTGTATATTAGGTTGTGAAGTAAAATATATTTCTTAAACTGAGTTATGAGTCATGAAATGGAATAATTAGGTGGGAGAAATCACTCTACTTGACATTAAAGCTTACTATACAGCTAAGAGTATCTAATATAGCCATGATATTTGCAGAGAGATAAAAACAGATCAATGGAATGGAATATAGAACCCAGAAATATACTCTTTAACAAATACGATAACCAATTTTTGACAAGAGTGGAAAAACAATTCAAACGGAAGAAAATTCATTTGATGAATTCAATTAAAGTTGGATTTTTCAAACAACAGTCCAAATGAGTAAACATTGTCTTCATTCTAAGACCACCAAGAAGACTACAGGAGCTTCTGTATGTCCCACCTGTCTTAATAAAAGTATCCATGAGCTGCCACTGAATATTTCTCTTAGTCCCATTGGCTGGAACTTGTTTACATGACCATATCAACCATGAGGAAAACTGAAAAATGTCATCTTTATTCTCAGCGGTCATGTGCCCAGTTAAAATTTTAACCATCCTATGCAGGACTGCCAGTATGCATGGTCATTGAGATTTATCCAGAGACACTGCAATTGCAGCATCCTGGCTCTTTTGAACACCAAAACGTTCTTCCCACAGCACATATTTTATTCCCTGATGAAAATCCTCAAATGTCTACTAATACACATAGGTAATGTTCAGAACCCTTTGTAAGACATATAGGTTCTTGGACATCTCCAGTCATTCCTGCCCATGCTGTTGTTCCTGATGCTGAGTCTCAGCATCACCAGAATAGTCCTGTCCATGATCTTCCATCCTCTTGACTACCTCTCCCACTTCATGTACCTGACAATCATGTCTCATCCTTGAAGACCCATAATAATTACCATCCTCTGCCTCCAATGCCCTCCCTAAGCACTCCAACGCCCAACAGTAGCCATCCCCTTCTCCAGGCCCCATTGATTCACATGTGCATTCATGATGGCACCGTCTCATGTCACGGTTTGGGTTAGTTGTGATTTGTTTTGTTTGGATTGGCATTTTGCTGCAAACTCTTCCTCCAACACAGAATCGACCTTTCCTCGTTCTATTTCCACAGGTCTTGGACTCTCCCCACCCCCTTAAACTTACTTGTCGAATTATTGAGATATTTCCTGGGATCAAAAAGTAGAAAGGAAGAAAAGTATCTATTTACAACAGGTGTGCTTTGAGTGGATAAAGTTGTTATTTCACAGGTTCCTTTTTGAAAAAAATAATCTGTGCTTAGAAGCCCTTTAAAAAGCTAAGGTGAAAAGATTATTTTTTGTTTTCTTTTCTCTTCTTTTTCCTTTTTGACATCTTGAGGTTCCTATTTCATTCGAGTAAGCAAATTGGATTCCAAATGGATCTCCGGGAATCCAATCTCCTGAGACCTCATGTCCTCTTGGTCACAAGCTTGCCCTGCTTGAGCTGGGAGATGTCTTCTGATTGCAGCTTGCAAAGGCCCCACAGCAAGAACAACTTCAAAAATATCATGTCTCTAGTTGGGTATTTGGGAGAAAATTCTCTTCAATCTAAGGAAAACAATGAGTTTTATTCTTGATTGCGATGTCTTCATTTTTTAATGAAATACTGGATGCTATTCTTCTTTAGTACCCATCTTCATTCATCCCAGCCCCATTCTTACTGGGCCTTTCTGAGCCTCAGTTTCTTAACCAGCAAAACAGAGATTCCCACTGAGGACAGTTTTGCTTACTAGATATATCTGTTTCCTTTGTATTTCCCAGCCTATCAGCTGGATCAGAGTCAGGTGGCAGTTTTCAACTCATGGCTGTGAACCAAAGTGTCAAGACAGGCAGTACGCAGAGTCTCCTGTCTTTCTCTTTCCATGGGGAACACAATTACAAGATGGAGAAGGATTTTACATGTGAGAGAAATAAAGCTTTACAGTGTTGAGCCACTGAGATTGGGGAGTTTGTCTACTGTAGCACATAGGCTTAATAACCACTCATCGACAACGCAAAGTTATTGGGAGGATCACCAGGCTCTGTAGATGCAAGAAGGAGCACAGGGTCTGAGAGAAATAGTTATTAATCACACTGTGAAGTAAGGTTGCCATTGTGTAAGATGGATACTTCTATGAAATAAAATGATTGCATTGCAAGAAAAATATCTAGAAGACCGAAAAAAAATTGGTTCAACTTAGAATGCATTCAATCTAGTTTTTCCACAGTTGTCCAGTTACATACCTTATTAGCTTATTAGTAGAAAACAGATTATTAACCCTATTCCACCCATAATGAATCTCTAGTGAATAGGTTTTGATATCTGTTGTTTTATTGGTTTTATATGGAAGGAAAGTGAGATACAGGAGGTTGGTGCTCCTCTTCAGATACGGAGCTGATTATTGAGCACGCTGGGTCTAGAATCCAGTGTCCACAAAGTCCTGTGCTTGCTTGTGGACTCACATAACAATGTTTTATTAAGATTGAGACCAAGGGGCTGGGGTCGTGGCTCAGCAGGAGAGCACTCACCTAGGACGTGTGAGGCCCTGGGTTCGATCCTCAGCACCACATAAAAATAAATAAATAAAATAAAGGCATTGTGTCCAACTACAACTAAGAACTATTAAAAAAAAAAAAGGAATGAGGCCAAGACTGACCCTTTTTCCCCCTTTCTCTGATAAATCATGTCAAGACCTGCAAATGATTTTACCCTTTAACAATGAAAAGAAGATGTAATTTTAAAATTACCTTGGATGTACAGTAAAAGCAACATTCCCATAATCAATCATCCCAAATCATGGGGTTATTTGGAGCTATTTGAAGGAAAGTAAATTGAAAACATGTTGTTAAACAATGCACCAAAGAGTTATCAAATCATAAACATCCAGATTACTTTAACATGTTGATTATTCCACATTTAGGGTCTCCTTACAAAATAACTCTGGTCATGAAGAGACCTGGAAAATTTAATGAATCTCTTCCTAAGTTGTTAGCTGTACTGGGCTCACTTGCTTGGCTATGTGAGAGCATATGCTGGAGTTTTTTTGTTTTTTTGTTTTTTTAAAAAAACTATATATATATATATATATATATATATATATATATATATAAGCTATTATTCACACTTTTCACTAAGCAGAAGACATGGAGGCCTGCTATTAGGACATGTCTCTGAGGATATAGAAATAGTTTGGGGAGTGTAGTGGTATAACATTGAACACATTAAAACCTATCTGGAGCTTTGGAAATCAAATATACAGACATTCCATAATGACCCTTGGGTTTTACCGTAATTCCTGAACCCGAAAATTCATAACTAAATAATGGCAGAACATTTATGACATAAAATGCCTTAAACCATTTGTTTATTATTATATGTGGATTTTAAGTTTTATGTTTAAGAAAATTGAAAGCCAACCCTTTTTTCCTCCCTTGGAGGAGTGATATACCAATTACCTTTGAGAGTTTTTGTTTCTCTCACTAGAAAAAGAGCTAAACCAGGACTGAAGTTTATGTCAAGGCATCTATTTGGTTATCGGATCTGTGATCATACACTCTTGTTAAACTAAACTAAATTAAATTAATCTTTGTTGAAAAATAAATGATGTAATTCCTGGAGGAGTCTGTTCTACTCACAGGATGGTGGCCTGGTTCTTCTAAGTGGCTCATAAGAAAGCAAAGTCTGAAACTGTTCTTTAAACTGAAAAGAGGAAATTGCCTTGTGTGCAGCAGGTGTCTAGGAGGAGTCACTACCCACGAGTGATCTGTGATCTAAGGGATCATCATTATGAAACTAAATTATATATGCGATCTTCCTGAGACCGGATTTGGAGCCTGAACGCTAAAATTAATCTAGGTATTGTTTCTTCGTGGAGTTCTAAAATGAGCCTAGGGAAGGATAGAAGCCATTCATCTCACTGAAAATCACTGTGCATCCTCTGACTTTCCTTGGAATGGATTCCTTATGTGGACACGATGTGAATGGAATTGCATCTGGTTGCTGTTTTTAGATAATTTTGTTGAAATTCAGACTGAGCCTGTACACTATGGGCTGATGTATCGGCACCTGCCCACGTGAAAACAGGAAAGGAACTGTGAGGTGTGACTGCTGGTGTGTCACTCTGCAGACCTCCATGCAGGTTCCATTAAAGACTCATGGCCCAAGGGCCAAGAGGGGCAAATGCAGTCCATAACTGGAAAGAGAGGCTTTCTCTTAGGCTCTAATCATAGCCGAGGGGGAGAAGAAACAACAGTAGCATGGTGGAAAGAGGGCAGGAATTGAAATGAGAGACAGCTGAATTTAAATCCTGCCGCCACATAATTTTTTAGTAAGTTTCATAACCTCTTTGAGCTTCAGTTTTCCTATGGATAAAATGAACCACAGTGTCAATCTCATGGAGTTGTGCAATCACTGAAGACTTTATGAATGGGACCTGGCATCTGGTGGTTCCTAAAAATCTTGAAAAAATTGTACTGCCTCAGGAATCCCATTGGCTACTAACATACACTGGGCACTTACGACGTGCCAAGCCCTTTCTCCTGTATCTCCTACTGATGCCGTGCTTGGCATTAGCATTATCAGATGCCCATGAGCAAGTCAAGGACTGACAAAATGATGGCTGGTTTCCTTTAACATTGGCTGTCTTTGGCCACAAAAGGAAACAAAGGCAAGAGCCGAGAGGTAATGCCCATGCACGTGCTGTGAGCCTCAGAGCAGGTGGGGATGTAGGTTTCCAGTGGAGAGGTCTTCTCATGGTCTCAGTTTCCTGCTCTTGGGTGAATTGCTATGCCCCTTGATGCTGGGGTCCTGGGCCTCAGTTAGTGTTTTGTGGTCTTGCTTCTTCTGAGTCCAGAGGATAAAAACTGAAACACAAACTAAAAATGTCAGGTTCTATTTTGCTTCAAGTGCTCCCAAGGGCTGGGCAGAGGTTTTGCAGTTTCACCACAAGCATTTACAAGGTCCACACACTTTGGCAGGACCAGGTCTCCAGATAGCCCAGCCTCTCCAGACCCAGAGTGTAGCTGAATTGCAGAGGTCATGAAAGGGGGAGTTTCTGGGGGGTCCTGAAAAAGACTAACTCAACCTTGGTTCCTCATCATGCTCTGCTCAAACCCCGCAGAGCCAAGGCTTGCTTGGTTTCTGGTTTCAAAATGAAATTTTCACACGGCCCAAATCCCAACCCACCCTAATTTAAAGAAACAGCCACTTGGCATGTGATTCAGATAGATCAGCAGTTGCTCACATGCAGCTGTGCACATCTGGCACACAGGTATGTGATTTTGCATGAAGATAAATTGTGTGGGGACCAAATGCACAGTTGTTAAACTAAAAATGAATCGCTTCTTGGAAGCAATCTTCCTACACAGCAGGGCGTCTGCGTGAGCTTGGTCCTTTTCATTAGACCTGTGGTGGAGGAGGGGTGTGCAGTTAGCTCTAGGCTGCTCCCTTCAAATCCGACTTGGACACAATCTGGGATAGTCATGGTCAGGTGGTCTTTCAGAGGGCTTACTCAGAATCTAAAATCAAGAGAGAAACCAGCTCTTTCCCTGGTACTCCTTCACTTTCCATGAATTATGCTTTATCCAGAAACCTCTTTATTCCTCAGGGAGAATTCTCTTATGCACAGCTGCTGAAGGATTAGGGCCCATTACCAGACTCCACGGACCAAGAAGTTCACCTCTATTGGAGCCCTCAAGGGGTTAATGGTATCCACCACTGTGTGAGCCTCTTTCTCCTAACTCAGGCACTTGTAACTCTGTGAGAAGAGCGTGCTTCTAGGTCATGGAGATCAGATGACTCTACTTCAGGCGCTTGGTTAACCTGGAAGAAACAGAAAGATATTGAGCTCGGTGGTCTCCTGGATTCCTATGATTCAATGGGTTCAAAGGTTAAGGCTGGCTATAGAATGGTCCATCCAAGGCTCAGTTGGACAGTTTTAGCAATAAAAAGTTTATTAGTTATTTTGAATCAATGTCTTTGAAGGAGATCTTCACATCTTTCTATGTTTAAAGAAGAGAATAGCAATTATTTTTTGTCTTTGTCTCTCTGTCTTTCTCTCTCTCTCTTGCTGAATATCTACCATAAAAACGTTTCAGTCAACATTAGACTGCATATGTACCATAGTGGTCCCGTAAGATAAAATGGAGTTGAAAAATTGCTTTGGTGTACTTAGCCATCATAGCATCGTAATTCAAGTCTCACCTGCGTATTTGTAGTGATGCTGATGTGGGCAAACCTACTATGCTGATAGTCAGAAGGCATAACCTACACAACTATTTACAGCACATACTACTTGATAATGATGAATGTCTTGATAAATGACTGTTACTAGTTTATGTAATTTGCTAATCAAGCTTTGAATTATTATTTTATAGTATATTCCTATTCTTATGAAAAAAAAAGTCCACTGTAAAATGGTATGCTGTTCTTCACCTCTCCTGATTGCAACAAGAGGCCAAATGAAATGAGTGACCTACACTCTCTAGGTGTGTGTAAAGACACTATAATGCTCACATAATGACAAAATTGCCTGACAGCTCTCAGAATGCGTTCCCAAGATGAAGTGACTAATGACTGTATTCATCTTAAAACAAACAACAAGTTCAAGAAGTGAAAGGGAAATTTCAATGCTTTTTCTTATAATTGACACCTTATCCCCCTTGATCTGGAGTAATAGATTAACCATAATATACATTTTTGTGGTGTTCTATGAGCTGTATCTTTTATTTGGATTTTTAACCTCTTTCCTCAGTTAGTAAAACCTGGATCACCCCTTACAGTTCAACTCTGTTCTCACCTCTTTTATGCCTTTTTTTATACAGAAGATCACTCTTCTCTGTGCTACCATCATACCACAGGTCTACCTGTCTGTTAGGACCATGCCAGTTTTATGATTGTTTCCAAGTCTGCTTCATCTTCACTCTGAACCTCTCCATAGTGAAACTGTTTCTTTTGTATCTCCAGCGCTTGACCTTATTTCAATAAACAAATAACCTGGCAAATGAAAATCAGTGTTGTTCTTTCTTTTCTTGAATAACTTTGTTAGGACTCCAGGTTGGCCCGGTTTGTGCACTCCATCACAGCCCACCAGAAGAATATAAAGGGTCCTCCTGGACCTGACCCAGAACCCACACTAAAAGCAGCCACATTCTGAAGTCTCCTACAACTTCCAGAATTACCCAGGGTCTGCCTCAGGGATCCTGGCAAGGGATAAAGTAGGAAGGAACATGTGGAGGGAAGCAGGGCAGATTATCTTTGTTCTTACAGAAGAGATACCCAGAAAAGGCAAGTATTTTTAGGGCTTGATTCTGGGACTGAGGTGAAAGTCCTGGGGAGATGGGTCACTGCGGGAGGTCCTGGGGGTGTTCCAGGCCAGTCGCTGCTCCTGGAGAATGCCGGGGCCTCTCAGTAACTAAATTAACTTGCTTCCTCATCCCTGTTCTTCACCTTAGGGCTCCTGTTGGTCCTGAGATGCATCTAACCCAGGATTCCTGAAGTAGCTGTGCCACTCTCCCCAAGTGGTACCTATATGGTGGCCAAGTACCAGCACATCAGAGGAACTGTCTCCCTCTTTATAACATATGGAGAGACACAGTCACCTGGATTGGGGGTGAGGAATGAGCAAACAACAAGTACAGGATGGCTTCTAGGGAAAGTAGTTGTTGGAACTATAACCTTCTGGGAAAGGGACCAAAATGGTTTAGTCATATCAAAACCTTCCTTCCTTGCTATCATAGTACACACTCCTCAGTCAAAAAGGGGCCCATGAACAACTTCTCTCAGAAACTGAAACTGCCTTCCTTGATTTTTCTCAGTAATGAGATTTTACTGCAATATTGGTTCTCAAGATAAAGTTCTTATACCTCTGGTGGAAAGCAACAGGTACACTGAACTATTTTATGAATTCGTTTCAAGAAGTCCTCCTCTGTTGATAAGGAAATGTCAGTTATCAATCAGTTTTTCCTGGTTGGGGATCTTTGGGGCATCTGTAAAACTATCATCATCCAGATTTTCCCAGATTTTATGTCATTCTCCGATCACATTGTTTTGTACAAACCACATCGCTGCAGACTTCCAAAACTGGCCTCTTTCTGGGAAATAGAGTAGAAACTGTAAGCTTCTATTTTCCAGGAATGCAGCAACAGCAGGAGTGTGTCAAGCTCAGGGCATACTTGACATCATGGCATTATGATGCCGTGGCTAGAGGTGACATCTGCTCTTCCTACTGCCTCTGACAGCTAAAATGAGCAAGACACCTAACAGAAAAATCCAGGATGAGAAGTTCTATGGTTCCCAGAACTTGTTTCCAACTCAAATAATGCATGGGCCTCATCACATACCTGAATTCAACTCTCCCCCCCCCCCACACACACACAGGGATCTGGCCCTGTACATCTCAAAATTAGAGGGTAACGGGGATGGAAGCCAGGGGAACTCTACCACTGATCCACGTCCTCTGGCCCTTTTAATTTTATTTCATTTTATTTATTCTGAGACAAAATTTCTCTAAGTTGCCCAGGTTGGCCTCAGTCTTGCAATATTTCTGCCTCAGCCTCCTGAGTAGCTTGAATTACAGATATGAGCTACCTTGCCCGGCACAACCTATACATTTTAAAGCAGGCTCATATAGAGTTGTCTTCCTCTCCCTTTGTCTCCCCTCACCTCAGTGGAAGAAGGTTTACCTTCCCATCAGCAATCAAGACGCTCATGATTGTGACCCATGTATCACTGCCAAAATTGCTTTCTGAGGGAAAAATCTGAAAATTCACTCATAATAAGGAACGGATGACTGACGGAATCTTAAAATGAGATATAAGCAAGGTGGCATCAGAATAGGAAAAACACTTAGACTAAACAGGTTCAGGCAGCAGCCATGAGCTGAGGAAGTACAGGGAGCCCTGGAGCCAACACTCTCTGGGAGGAGATGGAGCTCTGGGGTGCCCCATCTGCCAGGCTTAGGAGATAGTCTGGTGTCTTTGGGTCACACAATCTGTGGATAAGCCCTCAGCAAGATCTGAGGGTCTTCCCTCGTGCACCCACTTACTTGTAACAAGCTTCTCTGCTGTCCCTACCTGTCCTGCTGCTGGTGACTTCTTGAAGGGCACTTCATTTTGGCAAGCATTCTTCTTAAGGAGATATGGCAGGTGCCTCCAGGGTTCTTTTCCATCTGCTTTCAAATGCTCAGACTAAAGGAAGCCTCTGCTCTGAGGCTGAATGGGGTGCCTGACTGCAGGTGGCTAAACAAGCAACACTGGGTTATGTCAGTAAGAACATGGTGAGGGCACTACCCACCACCTCCTAAAACCCAGTTGGGAGTAAGTTGCATGGTCCTGTCCCTTGAGAACTTTTGTGGCCTAGAATTGAATTAAGGTTTTTAGGAGGAGACTGTGGTGTGGAACCATGGTGTGTCCCAAAGTGTATGCTTCAAACATTCATAACTCTACCATCAGCAAGCTTGTTTGTATTTACGAAACGTCCCAATGAAGGGTAATCAACGGAGGGTAATAAATGGTGTCTTCATCATAAAAGAAACAGGAATATCATCTGGGCCATTAGTTTCCTTTTGGGAGCTGAGATGAGGCAGTATGTCTGTTATTCAGTTGTTAGTACAAGCCAGTCAATTGCAAGAACATCTCCATGTGACTGTGTAGTTGTACCTATTGTCCTCAATCTAACCCCTACCCAAGCCAATATCCCTAAGAATGAGTGTTCTCACCCTCTCCCATCCTGAATGCCAGAACCTCATGCACTTCTATATGACAGCAGTCTCAGGCAGGTGGAGAATGCCTGGTCAGACCAGAAGCCTGAGCTATAGGACAGGGTGCCTTCACTTGAGAAATGGTAATCACGTCCTTTGAGTTGAGGAATAGAGGAAGCATTTGAAATAAGGATTTTACTCAGAACAAATCAATTTGAACTTAATTTCTTCATTGCCAAACCAAGAAAATGCAGGAGATGTGTTCTCTAGTTCATACCCTTGTGAGTGTGGGGACTCTTTATGGCATCAAAATATTGTACATATCCCCAATTGTGCTTAACTTTTAGGACACTGTTTCAAGTGAATCAGTATTTATATGACTTAGCATTTTGTTTTATCCCAACAGCACCTAATATTATTTTAAGATATTCATATGTGTATGGAAAACACAGTTTATTCTGTTGACAAACATTACTTTGTCTGAGAATGCAAGATTATTGGTGTTAATTCAACAGATCCCAGAGATCAATAGGAATCCTGAAGACCTGATTTTAGTTCTGGGCTTCATCCAAGCTCAACAAAGTTGCTTGTGATCTATTGTGATGAGTAAAGAAACAAAAGCAGACATCAATACGCTAGGTGAATATTAGGTGGAATGATTATTTCCAAAGGTGCTGATGGTGATTGGAGGAAATGGGAAAGGATCTCTAATGAGTATCGGGAAGCTCTACCTCTGCTTCTCTCTCCTCAGGTCCTTGATCCTCCACTGACTCAGGGCATGATCTGGGAAATGTCTGTTTTGCTCTCTGAGCCTCAAGTTGTTCACATGAGACAGGGCAGGTGAGATGTGAAATAGAACAGCAGTTCTGAATCTTTTTCAATTTATAAATCTCAGTGAAATTTTTATGAATGCTATGAGCCATCTTTCTGGAAAATACTTACATGCACAAAATTTGCCTCTAATACAGGAAACTCATGGGTCTTCCCCTCTAGGCGATGGGCCCTGCAGTACTCCATAGCAAGGACAGATGCCGTGGTTCTAGGAAGTCAGGGCTGTGTGACCATGAAGTTTTGAGGATCTCACTTTTATTTCGAGCACCTCCCTTGCAGGGACACAGCAGGAGCTGGTTCCAGGGAGGCATCTGGACAGCGTGCAGCCGGACCTCCAGCTGTGTTCCGTTTCAGACTGTTCCAGTGGGTGACCCTGCAGTGCTCTCTTCCTCCTCGACCCAGACATGCCCTGTCTACTGGCTGCCCTGTACCTTCCCTGTCCTTGTAGGAATGGCTGTGCGGAAGGCAGATGATCCCGCTCTGGAGAGGGCCCACAGGGCATTGTCTCCTATTAGGACAGCCACTTCAGCTGAGTCCAAGTAGGGCGCTTGCCGCTGCCCCACACACCACCCCCACTTTATTAGATTCCCTTCCCTAAGACCTCTTCCTATTTTGAGGAAAGGTTAGTTTTTGCAGGCCCAAACCTAACCGAACATGTCACCCGTTTGTGAGTGGAAGAAAGTCAGGTGAGAAAGCACAGCCTATGGATCCTGGCATCTCCTGGCTTCCAAGTCAGCAATGAAACTATCTGACCAACATCAGGGAAAAAGGAAATGTGGGGATCTGGGGGATGTCCTCTCTCATCCAAAGTTTCACTCTTTTGAGTTTATAACAGGCCCCTTATCACAGAACTTGAGCACCATTTCTTAAAATACTTTCTGGTCATTCTCCTATCATTACCTATATCTGTGATGCTCAGTATTCACAGATAGAGATAATTTTCAAATTAATGAAGTTTACTATCATTGTACTAGCCTTATCTCAAGTGGCAGAAGCCACACTAGTGGGGACTAGCTGTTGGATGGAACAGATAACAGAATCTTTACATACCTCATGACCAAAAGTTGTATTAAACACCAGTGATCCTTACATTCAGTAAATACACCCTCTTTTAGATCTTGAGTTTTGAAAATATGAAAAAGACAAGGTCCTAATCTCAGGGTCTCATGGAATGTGGAGGAAACAGGGTTGGAATTATGCAATGACAGTACTCTGAGCTTCTGAGGTGGAAACAGGTGTGAGGTACCCTGAGCAGAAACAGCAGCATGTGTGAAGGCATAGATGCAAAACGACATTTCCATGTTCAGAGAATTGTGTACGCGATTGAGAAGTAAGTGATTCCCAAGGTGAGAAGATAGACAAGGGTCAGATGTGTTGAGATCTTATATATCATGCATATTTGGTAATAATTTCATAAAGGCTAATTCATCACAACTTGTTCTTCAACTAGTTTTGATTTTCTCCAATTTTGTTCCTTAAAACTGAATACTCTTTTGCCCCATCTCTGTTTGGGTTTTATTATAGAGTCTTGTTACTGAATTCAGAATCCTGAGCTCTCATCCCCTTTGTGAATTAATTTTCCTTCCTCCAGGCATTTCCTCTTGGGTTATATCTCCCTTTGTCACATTACATGGTCACTAGAAGATACAATGTCCAGTTTATGTTCATGTTTCACTAATATCTGGATGCTCAAAGATTACCTTAAAATGACAGTGAGGATGGTGGTCACAAGCAAGATGAAATAGAGCAATTGTGAGAGGAAGGCCCTAGCTGATCTTGACAACAGGATCAAGGAAAGCCAGTGCCAGGGCAAATGGGAAAAGACCCTTGGAGACCAGGCCCTAGGAGAGACTCCAGCAGCTCAACATCCTCTCAAAGGTGGCCATTTCCTTTCAAACTAAATAAATCCCCCACGGTTGAGGCTGATATTAGTTTTGGCATGCCTATCCTAAATGCATCATAACCAGTAAAGATGAACACCATGAAACCAACACCCTATATGTTATTGAGTATCTGATAAGTATTGGACTCATGCTGCCTTTGGTGGATATTAGTCTCACAGGTCTGTGGTAAGAACTCTGTTACACTGACTCTGGGTCATTCATTATAGATTTCAGAACCCACCGACTATGATCTCCTGCAGTCTCAAAATAGCTCTGCTATCTAGATAAGATCAGCTTTGTTATCTTGGTTTCATAGATGATAAAATTAAGGTCAAGAGACTTGAAATCACTTCCTGATATTGCATCTAACTAGGGATCTAGAGCCATGTCGCTTATTGCCAAATTGAGGCTTTGTGAGGTATTCTTAGAAGGCAAATCATGTAATTACAGCAAATTCTCCTAAAATAAAATTTTCTTAATACATTAGGATAAACCATCCAATCTGCCGGGAAAAAAAAAATTCCAAAAGATTCTTGATTGCATGTGGTTAGCAGTAGGCCCAGTACTCATGGCACACTTCAAAGCCCAAAACAGTCATCCTCAGGATGAACAGAAGCTGGAAACATTTCATCTGAAAGACTCCAAGATTAAAATGTTCAGGTGGCCACAGTCATTGACAGCCCTCCTGTCCCACTAAGAGAAAAGAAGACCTTATGAGTTTAAATGTTTCTTTCAAAAGTACAGAAAGTAAATTGCATCTTGATCTTTTCTCACCATTTCAGTGATCAGAAGAGTTTGTGGCCAAAACCACAGTGGCCAGCATTGAGCTGGTACTTCAGGGCAAACCCTTCAGAAAGAAGTCTGTTTCGAACTTCCATTGAATTGCAGCTGACTAACTGCAAATAAATCCCAGCCCATGTTGTTTTAATTAATGGAAAATAATAAGATAGGAGTCACAATCATGAGTTTTAACCAACCATACAGTTAAGCATACATTTGTTTTCAATTACAGATAAAATGTATTCCGCTGAATTCCGCTTAAGTGGTAACTGCATTCTAAACAAGTTTCCAATAATCCCTGGAATGGCCACATTTAATAAAAATTGGCCTCTAATGGGTACATGTTCTGCTTCCTCGCATGTCAAGGCCACAGAAATCATTAGGAGTGCTGGCCTTCCAGTGGTCTATCTAAAGATTGAGACTTCTGTCCAAAGCCCACACATGAAACACTCACCCTGTGCTTCACATGGGAAGTCGCAAGGTCATTCGATTGTGGTTTTAGGTTGTGTCCCACAGGAATGCTTCTCTGAGGCATTTCTGCTATTGGAGAGTGGCTGTTTGGTCATTTCCTATCAGAGGAGGACTTAATGGACCCTGCAGCAGGAGGCAAAGGGTTCTGCTCAGCGATCCTGACTTTATACACTTCACTCCATTTTGAGATATCACTGACCTCCACCCAAACTTGCAGGATATCAATCTGTGTTTAATGGGTGGCTGGTTGTAGGGTTGGACTGACCACAGCATTCCAATCCAGAAGAATATGTCTGGGAGCATATACAGCTTGATAAGTTGCTTTTAATGCTCTGAGTCAGGGGAAAATCTTAGACCCAACTTGCTGTGCTCCCTTTCTTTCCTCTTCTCCCAACGCTCTCATCTTCTGCGTCTCTCTTCCTCAGCTTCTCCTTTCTCCCATGTTCTCTTTCTTCCTTTCTTCTCCCTGTCTCTGTCTTCTTCCTTCCTGTCTTCACTGTAAAAGAATTTCAGGGCAAATAACAGCTAGAACTTACCTCACACTTAAGGGTGTCTGTGTGGGGGGACTCTAAGCTAAATCAGAATCAATTTCCATCTCAAGTATTTGTCACTCTAGCTTTGCTGGATCCAGACTACTATTCTCATCAAAGTGCTTGGCAGATTATGACTTCCGACATCTATCTGAAATTGAGAGGAGGACCATCGAAGTGAGGCACAGAGAGGAAAGCAAGCTTGAGGAGGAACAGCACTTCACAACATGGAAAGTCCAACCCTAGAAAGACACTAGAACCTGTTGCTAGCAGCATTTTTCTAAAGGAAAAGGTATAAAGTTGTGTCATAAATACATATTAAGCAAATAAAGGGAGTGAACACAGGCAAGGGCAGAGCAGCTACAGAACAGACTTCTAACAAAGGAGACAGCACTCTCTCTAGGAGCCATGGCAGTGCTTGGGCAATTATCAGTTTGGGATATAAATTTACAAAGGCAAAGTCAAGCACGTTTTAGTCTTAGTAGTCATCTTTATTTATTTATTTTTATTGTTGGTCGTTCAAAACATTACATAGTTCTTAATATATCATATGTCACAGTTTGATTCAAGTGGGTTATGAACTCCCAATTTTACCCCGTATACAGATTGCTGTATCACATCAGTTACCCTTCCATTGATTGACATATTGCCATTCTAGTGTCTGATGTATTCTGCTTTCTGTCCTATTCTCTACTATCTCCCCTCCCCTCCCCTCCCCTCCCCTCCCCTTTTCTCTCTCTACCCCTTCTACTGTAAATCATTTCTTCCACTTGTATTATTCTTCTCTTACCCCTCCTTTCCTCTTATATGTAATTTTGATCTTTAAATAAATCTTTCCTCCTTCACTGGTCTTTTCCATACATGAAGGGATGTAGGCTATATGTGGCTCTATTATGGAGCAATCATGGGAGTTTGAATAAGTACCTTTGCCTCTCAGGTCTTGATTTTTATCATCCTTTAAATTGACAATAAAGTACCCCTCCTTCTTGACAATTCTAATTCAATTAAATTAAACTCTGCCTAAGGAAGTTTTTCCATGACTGATATGATCTGGCAACTCTGTCTTCTCATAGCAGTGAGAGATCTGTTGGTAGAATTAGTTGAGTGGATAGGCACCCATTACAAACTTTGTAGACAAGAGGCATGAATCATTGAAAGAGTTAGGAGAGATGGCTTTCCATTTCTACTCATCTCACTAAATTCGACTTAACAAGTTCCCAATAATCTCTGGAATGACCATATTTAATAAAGATTGGCAGTTCTATATTCCCACAATTCACTCCTGCCTCCTGTAATCATAGAGCTTGCCCAGAGCTGCCATGTAAATCATAGCAAGGCTCTAAACTGGCCACTAGCAAGCCAGGCAAGCACCCTAGGGTACAGAGCTGACTCCTAACCACTTCTGTATTCTCATTCTCTTCTCGCTTCCAAACCGCATCACCACCATTTTGCAGAACATGGCAGCTCACATGGTGGTCTCCAACATTGTCCTATGCTTGGGAATTTAATTTTGTTCTAATTTAAACTAGACCCATTACACAGATTCTAATTTGGACAGGACTAAATAAGTCCCAACCCAATTATTCAGCAACACCTTTTCTCTCACTGACTCCCAGCATGTACTAAGAGCACCCTGCTATGCTTTAGATAGTAGGTGTCCTCCAAAAGCTCAGATGTGAGACAATGCAAGAAAGTTTAGAGGTGAAACTTTTAGGTTATGAGAATTTTAACCTAATAAGTGCATGAAACCCCTGACGGGATTAACTGGGTGGTAACTACAGACAGGTAGCATGTGGCTGGAAGAGGACACTCTCTGGAGCAATGCCCTTGGTAAGAGAAGAAATCCCTCTCTGTTTCCCGGTTGTACTGTCTTGAGCTGCTTTCTTCCTCCAGGCCCTTCTGCCATGATGTTCTGCCTCACCTCAGGTCCACGGGAATGGAGTCTGCCATCTATGGACTGAGAATTCTGAAGCCATGAGCCCTAAAATAATTTTTTCCTCCTCTAGTTTTTCTTGTTAGGTCTTCTGATCACAGTGGCAAAATTTCTGATTAAACACACCCTAACCTGAAAACTTGAAGTATTAGTTTTCTATTGCTGTGAAACAAATTCTGTGACTTAAAAAAAAAAAAAAAAAAAAAAAAAACAAACACCCTTTTTTATCTCACCATTATTTTTGGTCTGGAGTCCAGGCTTGGATTAACTATGTGTTCTACTCAGGGTTTCATAAGACTACAACCTAGATGTCCTCCAACTTAATTTTTTTTTTCTAAAATTCAGTGTCCTTTTCCAAACATATCTGCTTGTTGGTAGCAAGCAGGTCCTTGCTGTGTGCAGTGGTGCACACCTGTAATTCCAGCTGCCAAGGAGCCTGAGGCAGCAGAACTGTCATTTTGAGGCCATCCTGGGCAACTTATTGAGACCCTACCTTAAAATAAAAGGGTCAGCAATAGAGCACCCCCGGTTCAATTCTCAATACTAAAAAAGAACAAAAGAAAAAGAAAGGGTGGGGAAGCGGGGAGGGAGAAAGGGCCTCAATTGTAGGCCTGAGGCCTCACTTGCCTCGTCTCAGCAGGGGGTGGTCTCAACTCCAAGAGAACCTCATACTTCCCTTGCCAAATGGATTTCTCACAAATGGCGACTTACTTCTTCAAAGCCAGAAGGAGTGTTCCTCTCCAGGTTGGTCTGATGGAGTTTACATAAGGGACAGTGACCACTGACTCATCTTTGCCATAGAGCATCACCCAGTGATGGCAGCGGCACCCTTCACCTCTAGCCTGGTCTATTGGCTAGAATCCAGTCACCCAGTTCCACTTGTAGTCAGAGGTCAGGGCTTCAACTAAGACACAATTCACAGAAGGTCACACTAGAGTTCTGCCTACCATGATGGTCGTTCCCAGAGCCTTTTTCTTTTAGACATGGGTTTTCTCTGCGAGTAAGTGACTTCACTTTCTTACCCTAAAACCAGACCTTCCTAGATGACTTGTAGTACACCAGCCTTCCCTTTGAGGCCCCCCTTACATGTAAAATAAGGAAGTCTGCATAATAATTTGAAGGATCTTCTTCTAAATAAATGTTCTTTAGAGCACAGAGGTAGATTCAAGTCCTGACCCCCTTCCCATCCCACCCTCGACCACAGAATCCAGCATGGATCTTTCTCAATACGCAGAAGCTGTAGAGTTCAAAATCTCTCTTCTCCTTACCTGAAATGAAAGACTTATTAGAGCGATAAATCAAAACCCCAATAATTCTTATCCTTTTTGAGTTAAATGAGTCCCATGAACAAATCAGGAATTTAATATATTGAACCAAAGTGTAGAAATTACAGAATACGCAAGCTGGAGCCGAGGTTTGAGGTCATCCAGACCAAGCTCTCTCCCTTATTGCTCTTGGCTAGGGGCTACTGGCATCACTTTGTGTTTGTAAGTCCCATCTGCTATCAAACATTTTTATGACATTTATTTCCTCATTATAGTACTTATTGTGCTTTATTTATACATCTGAGGCATAGGAGAGTTGGAAATCCTCCTTTCCCTTGCATCTTTCCTTCCCCAAAGCCCCAGCCATCCCAGATTCCCTATGCCCATAGCAGGTCTCCAGGGCCTCCATGACAGCAGACTCCCCACCCCACTTCCTTATGTATTTCTCTGCAACCTCACCATCAATTTCAGACTTCCTGTCCTGACATTCAAGGCCTACTTACACTTTGAGTCTGTCTTTATCGCCTCCCTTATTTTTTTCTATGTCTCACTCCTCCCTATCTCCCACTCCAAATTCTGGGCATTCCTCCAAATTTCTCCATATTCCTGGAACCAGCATCCCAACCTCCCCTTCCCCCATCTCTCCCACCATTTATCAAGCTTTCCCCCTTTCTCTTATCTTCTCTAACTCTAAAAATTTTGAAAGAACTCTCCTTTGACACAATAAGCAGATGTATATTTAATGTTCTAATACAAAACGTTGGCCCTTGACAATTTGACCATTGAAATACATCCTGGAAAGATGTGAGCCTACCCTGGTCTTTGCCCTAGTGAAAATCATAGGCAACTTCCAAAGCTGGACATTGTGAAGTGGTAAGGGAGGCTACCGCAGGGCAGAATTAAGTTGTCTTGATTTGTCCATGGGACTCATTTAACTCAAGAAGGATAAGAATGATTTGGGTTTTGATTTATCACTCTAATAGGTCTTTCATCATTTCAGGTAAGGGGAAGAGAGATTTTAAGTTTAGTTCTCATAGTTAAAGGCTGATGTGATAATGGTGAAACTATGTACATTTTCTAATATAGTCTCCTTACTTCTAAATGGAAATTATCCTTGCTATCTAAATGGAAATTATCTCCTTACTTCTAAATGGAAAATACCTTACAATGTCGGTCAAATAAATTAACATGTAAAAAGTACTCAGCAAATTGCAAGAGCATGAAAACGATACAGCCTTTGACAGAAACATTTATGGATGCAGCTGGCATCAGATTGTCAGCTGCTATTGACTGATGGCCTCAGGAACTTAATTTCTTCATCTTTAAAACTGGGATAATAATTTCCCATCTTGCTCATCTTTATAAGCTAATTTGAAGACCCCATAAGAGATATGGACATTTTAACTCAGAAATCCATGAAAGTACATGGTATTGTTTTCATCTTAGTTGACAACATTGAGGTTGAGGAATTGAGGTGAGCAGTCAGTCCATGTTCCTTTTGTTTTTTCTATCTGGGATTTTCTCCTCCTCCTCACCTCCACCTCACCTGACTCGCCAGGATTCCTCTTCCAGATCTCAACAGTGCTCTCATTTTTTCCTTAGCTATTAGCCTGTTTTAGTACATTTTCTGTTGCTATAATAGAATATCTGGGACAAGGTGCTTAAGATATGAAAGAGGTTTATTTTGGCTCACAGTCCTGGAGGTAGGGTAGTTCGAGATCAAGCAGTCACGTCTGGCAGGGGCTCTGTGTCATAATATGGTGGATGGCATCTCATGGCCAAAGTACCTGGGAGACGAGTGAGTGGGCTTGCACGGGAGAGAGTACAGGGATAGCCTTGCTTTCTAACAACAGAATCTTGAAGGAATTGATCCAGTCCATAAAGAGTGAGAACTCACTTCTTACCATTAAATGGCACGTATCTATTTGTGAAAGCTCTGCCCTGGACCCCCAAACACTTCTCACTGGGCCCCACCTCTCAACACTGTGGCTTGTACAATTACGTCTCAATATGAGCGTTGATGGGAGCAAAACATATTTAAAGCAAAACCATCTCCCAGGATTTTGCTTTCTCTACCCCCAGTGAACTAACAGACTGCTGTTTCTCTACCAGGAAGACCCAGCCAGAGATTTATTCAGGGATGTTGGGGAGCAGTGACACCTTGACTTGGCCCAACATCAATGACATTTGGAATTTTTCTCAACCAAATCTTAACATCTCTCAGTGTCTGAGATTTGCAAAGCCCCGCTTTTATTAGTGGCTTCTACTAGTCTTATTCTTGCTAGACACTGGCCACACATGTGGCTAGACTAGCATCTTATTATATTTCATTTTTATTTCCATAAAAATGAGTTTCAGACTGGGGATGCAGCTCAATAGAAGTGCACTTACTGGCATGGGAGAAGCCCTAGGTTTAATCCCTAGAACCACAAAAATAATAATAATAGTCATAAAACTTTTTTAAAAAATCTCAATTTTTGATATGCAAGTATTATGCAATTCTGAGATAGGCCTATAGAAATACAAGCTTGCCCAAAATCTCCAAGTTGTTAAATTTACACATTGACGTCTGACATTTTAAACTTTTCCACTGAAGATCTTTACCAAATTAAATAGTTCCAACTTTATTCATAAAACAGGTACATGAACTTATTGGTCATTATTATTATTATTAGATACTTGGGCTTGAACTCAGGAGCACTCAGCCACAGACCCACATCCCTAGCCCTATTTTGTATTTTTTATTTAGAGACAGAGTCTCACTGAGTAGTTAAGCACCTCATTGTTGCTGAGGCTGGCTTTGAACTCACAATCCTCCTGACTCAGCCTCCCAAGCCGCTGGGATTATAGGGATGTGCCACCATGCTGGCTGGGTTTTTTTTTTTTTTAATTTTTAAATTTGTTTTAATTCGTTATAAATGGCTTATTATTGATTTTTTTTTAAAGTCAGTTTCCTTTGACAGTTTCAAAGCTATCAAGCAATTTGACATAAAAGCCTTTTGCAGTTAACTCTTTTTGGGGGGAAGGGAGTACCAGGGATTGAACTCTGAACCAAAGAAACAGGCTCTTATTGAGTTGCTTAGCTCCTCAATTTTTTGCTGAGGCTGGCTTTGGACTTACAATCTCTTCCTTCAGCGTCCTGAGCTGCTGGGATTACAGGTATGTACCACCTTGCCCGGCCTTATAGTTGCCTCTTTATTCTTATTCTTCTGCTAATTGTGTTCCATATTCACAGATTCAGATTATCAGATTTAAAATGTAATTTATCTTCTAAGTTTCATAGTTTATTCTTCAGTTTGTAGCCAAACAGAAAAAAAATGACATAACAATGTGCCTGCAGTCAACCTAAATATGCAACTTTTTTCTTACCAAGTTAATTGCCCTAACTTCTAAACACAATGGCTATAAGGACTTTGAATCTAATACTCAGAATTTATTTGCTAACTTGTCTAAGAAACTTCTGTTTTTGCTATAGTCTAGTTTGTTTTTGCTTTTACAAATTGTATTATTCTTTTACACTTCCTTTTAAAATTGCATTGAGAGACAAGTGGTCTAGCATCATCTGTACCCACTTTCCACCTCATCCTCCCACTTACGGTGTCACTGAGTGAATTTAGGTAATAAAATTGTTAAGGTACTATAAGTTGCACAAGGAAATTCTGTGCCAGACTCTGTTCAGTTCTTGCAATTCTAAATTAAAATAATTTAAAATGTTCATTGATATTTTTCCCTAACCTCAGTGCTAGGGAGACATTTAGTTTGAAAGGTCTTTAATCCAATGATCCTAAATTTCCCAAGTATGTGTATAATAAATGCAAAGGCAGGAGGACAGTCACATCAAAGAAGCACAATATTGGGGAATATTAGTTTTCTAATCTTGTGTAAGAAATTACCACAAATTTATCAGCTTAAAATAACCAACATATCATTTCACAGTTTCTGTGGTCAGAGATCCAGGCACATGGCTACTGGGTCTCATGGGACAAAGTCATGTGTTGGCCAGGCAGGGCTGTCATCTGGACACTCTGGGGAAGAGACTGCTTCCAAGCTCATTCAGATTACGGGCCAAGTTTAGTTTCTTTTAGTTGTTGGTTGTTAGAATAAGGTCCCTGTTTCCTTGCTGGCTATTGGCCAGGGGCTACTGGCAGCTCATATGTGATCTACTTTTCCCCTTGTGCTTTCCACATGGCCCCTCCATCTTCATAGCAGCAAGGGCACATCCAGCTCACCTACCACAAATCTCTCTCCTTCTGCCTTTGGCTGGAAATCTGGAAAAAGCTCTCTGCTTTTAAGGACTCATGGTTATCTGGCCCATCTGGTTATCTCCCCATTTCAAACAGCATCTCTGCCATTCTGGGTTTCTATGTATTCACTGTAGGACGTTATTAATAGATGTTAGAGAGACAGTCATATATCAGCTATGAGTGGAATAATAAAACAATTTCATTGCAAGGAAACACAGGTAGCCAGACTGGAAATTACACATCCTATAGTAGGTATCTTTTAATTTCCAGAGAATCCTTCCTTGCTTGAGAAAATGGAGTGTCCAGGTTAAATGTTATTCCTGGATATGTCTGTGAGAGTGTCTCCAAGTGGTAAATGCATTTACCACTTGGAGCAAGTCATAAGACATCTCAGCCTCCATAACCACCTGAACCAATTCTTTATAATCTCAGTGTCTGTCTCTTTCTCCTCCCATCCCCTTGCCTGTGTACCAGCTCTCTTTTCCCAAGGAATCCTAATATCTGAACCATATAGCATAACACAAAATCACAACAGTGATACATCACCATAGTCACAAATTTGGAGGATTAAGTCAGGACATCAAGAGGAAGATGAGGTCATTTTAGAAATCCTACCTACCCTACTGGGGCATATATTGTCCATTTATGGGGAGGTTTTAGATCCAAGAGATTTCACACAAAAAGTGAATCTGCCTGAAAATAAGAAGACTTTGAGTAGAAGGAAGTGTCCAGTAAACAGATAAAAATCTTAAACTGCATTGATAAATTTTCTGCAGTTGCTGCTGGAATGAAACTACAGGAAAGAACAAAGATCCTCTTAACAAGAAGAAAAAAAAGAGAGAGGAAAAAGTCAACAAAATTGTGTTCAAAATTATCCAGAAAAACCAGCCCTGGGTTTAAATATACTGGACAAGAACAACATAAAACAAATGACAAAGAGGAGGCATAAAGGGAAAGAAGCTGAGCAGAAGAAAAATCAGTGAGAGGCCAAGAGCAGAGACCAGGGAGAGGATGCACCCAGAACAGAGAGTCCAGTGTGAGAATTCCCAGATGATGGAAAACACCACCCAAACAAGCCCAGCTCAGAGTCAGGAAGCTGTTCAAGGCTGAGAAGTTCCAAGATTTAGAAAATATGGAGGGTGGTGGCAGGGTGGAGCTGGGACATTTCACTGTAGATCAATCTAGTAGATTGTAAAGAGACAGTCGCATATTAACTAGGACTAGAGCAGCAAAATGACCTCATTGCAAGAAAACATGGGCAGAAAGACTGGAAATTAGATATCCTACCATAGGTATCTTTTAACCTCCAGAGAGTCTTATGCCCTTAATACAACCATTTGTCTGTGCCTTTGACCTAATTCTAGAAAAATGCATTATAAAGGATTAAGGGTGATAAAGATGATAAGCACTCATAGGGTTCATCTGGCCTAACCTTCAACAAATTGGTAAGCCAAGAGTTAGAGAAGGAAATAAATATGACTTGGTCTCACAGTGAACCTCAAGATGGTTAAGTTTGGAAACTCTGGCCGGCAAATCCCACCCTTTACCCAGTAGTCTTCCCTGCACAGGGAGCCACCATCCTCTCTTATGATGAGCTAGCCATCCGAGATACTGTTTATACTATTTGGTAAATAGCAATTGAAAAGTAGGCTTTGGATATTCTTTAAAAAGTCACTGTGGGCTGGGAATGGTGGTGCATGCCTATAATTCGAGTGTCTCAGGAGGTAGAGGCAGTAGGATCGCAAGTTGGAAGCCAGCCTCAGCAACTTAGCAAATCTGTGTCTCAAAATTAAATAATAAAGGACTGGGGATGTGGCTTAGTGGTTAAGCACCCCTGGGTTCAGTCCCTAGTACCAAAAGAAAAAAATAAGTCATTGAAGGTCTTTTTTTAGAACTTTTAAAAATAGTTTACACGTCTACATTTTATGCTGCCCTATACCCCTCTTCCTTGCAACACATAGCCCTCCTTAAGATCAGTATCTATATGTTCATTCAAGGAATCTTAGAAAAAACTTATTTTATTTCAATTGTCAATGGTTTTTAAATTTTGACGATTTCTTTGTTGACTAAGGGTGGGGTCATAATTTTATCCAATAGAAATTGTTTTAGTAAATTTATATTGCAAATAAATGTTTATCCTCCATCAAATGCTGTCATACATGAAACAGATAATAATAAGGGGCTATGGGATCTAGGAACTCTATAAAATGGAGATTTATATCTAGATCTAGTTATATATTTACTTGATAAATAACTGAATAAAAATGTGTAAGAACCTTCATTTTGGTGCCTCGGTTCTTTGCATTAGAAAGGTAGAAAGTGGAGCAGATTATTTATACACTGATACTGGGCATTTAGAATGTGCACTGCATGTAGAGTCTGGGGGCTGCTTATCACAGACTCCCAGATAGTGCTGCTTTCATTGCAGTTCATGTGAATGGAACCCCCCTGGGGTCATGGATTATGACAACTGTGATGTTATGCATGGTGTTCCACGAGAAAAAAAAAACACATCTCAAAAGGGAACATCATAATATATAGGAGATGGTATTAAGCCATACAGCCTAATAAAGCATCTGTCACATTTGGCTACAGTTTTCCAGAAATCCTCCACGTTGGCTGAGAAGAATAGAGGATGCTGTCTTGTTCTGGCTGAGAAGAGCCCTTCTGCTATTGAGATACCATCTTAATTTAGTGAGAACTCTGCTTGGTAACTGTCCAGCTTGCACTCAGGAGCATGGGACAGAGCCCAGCAGTTGGAGGAAGGAGAGCATGATCATGAGCTCAGATGTCTAAACATGGATGGAAGAGGGGCCAAACATTGAGGGGAGGGGTGGCAAAGGGAGCAGCCTTTCCCAGTGGAAAGGCTGTGTATCCCGAGGCGTGCCCCAAGACATGATGACAAAAGTCAGGAATTAAAAATATACAGCATTGGGCTGGGGCTGTAGCTCAGTGCCAGGGCACTTTCCTAGCATGTATGAGGCACTGGGTTCGATCCTTAGCACCACATAAAAGTAAATAAAATAAAGGCATTCTGTCCATCTACAATTATAAAAAAAATTTTAAAAATATTGGGGCTGGAGTTGTGGCTCAGTGGTAGAACATTTGCCTGGCATACATGAAGCACTGGGTTCAATCCCTGGCACCACATCAAAATAGAACAAATAAAATAAAGATATTTTGTCCATCTAAAACTAAAAAACATAATAAAATAAAATATATAACATTAACCCAGTCCATTGTGTAAGAATATATTTTAATATAATACATTGGGTGAAAGGCATTTCCCAATTTGTGCATGTTCTTCAGTATTGATTCTTATAATGCTTAACTGTCTTGACTAATAATCTACGAGAAGTAGTCTTTTTAGTTTCTGAGCTTACCTAGGGCAAGCAGAGCAAGCATATGCTGTGGCAGATATTGGATGTCTCCATTTCAAGACAGGCAGGGACATTCACAGAAAAAGTTATGAATTGAGAGAAACAGAAAAAAAGGAACAGAAGGAGTGAGCCAGAGCAAATATTTTGAATGTTCCTTGAGGATTTAATTTTCAGTTTCTCAGTATTCTCTATTTTTAGAAGAAATAATAAAATCAGAGAAGCTAATGATTTCAAAGATAGAGAACTGGACTTGGCTTGACTCAACTCTAAGTTAATGCATGCACTTCAGCCCCTGGAGCTCCATGATGTCAAATGCCTCCCAAGATCAGGTCTAACTTGGGTCCCTGGAGGAACATATACCATTTCCAACTCTAAACTACTAATCACTGTGACAAACATGGTGGCCCTCTGCCTTTGGTACCCTGGATTCCTGCCTACAGTAGGGGGGGGTGATATTTTTGAATGTCCATCCCAGAGTTGATATGTAGACACAGAAAGGTTAATGCAACCCAGAACATCACAGTAAAACAAAGACTTGCCTTGATTTGGGGTAAAAATTCTTTCACAGCTCCTTGACTGAGACCTAAAGATAAGTAAAAGAAATTAAGTTGAATCCATATAATTTCCTTTTTTAATGTTTCATTATTTATTATTTCATCATATTCATTTTTGGATGAAAAAAAAAATAACTAATAAACTGATAATAAAACTGATAATGATAATAAAGTTACTATTTTTTCATTCAAAAATGAAAATGCATATATTATGACCTAAGTGTAGAAATGAACATGACTTTAGGAAATAGAGTCACTCTGTTCATAGAAGTATTGAAACATTATAAGATAGTTAATGCCATGTCAAACATTTTAATAAATGAAAAATGATACAAAATCTTCAATGCTGGGAATTCCTGTCTACTGAAAGGAGAGTGATATTTTTCAATGTCCATCCCATAGCTAACATGTAGCCACAAGAAGATGAAAGAAATGAAGTAACAGAAATAACGTGCACTGCTGGGTGACTTCCTTTCCCAGCATGGATATACATCAGTGCACCACAAGAACTCAAAAATGCCACTCTGGTTATTCATGGTCTTGCACATTTTCCATCACATTTTGTATTAAATGTCTTTAATCTACATTAAGTTCCCTTTCTTACATGAAACATTTGCACATGAAGTTGCTAAGCCATGCGTTTTGGGTATATACATGAAACATCATGAAACTGATCCTATTTCAGTAGGCCGCTCTTTCTCTGCTTCAATCACCAAGATCTGAGATCAGAGAATGATGCTTAAAGACCAGATGCAGAGACGGGACAAATGGCCCTAGACTGAAAGCAAAAAGCCACTCAATACATAGTTACTGCTGTTTTCCCATCCAGTTTCATTGCATGAGCCTCCCAAGTGGTCCTTTACCACTGTTCCTACCTGGTTAAAAATGCCTGTCTTTGGGGGCATATTTACTTAGCCACCTACCTCCTGGCTCTCTCTGATTCTGTTTGTTAGATCCTGTCGTCACCACCAGGCTGGAGGCCAATGTTTGTACTGGGTGGGAGTAAAGGGAGGCATAAACAGAATCAAACCTCTTGTGTTTTAAAAAATCAGGCTAGAATTATATACATATTTCATGTCAGAAAAATAAAATGTGTCTTGGCGGTGGCTGGGAAGTTGGAGTGCTCAGAGGGGGAGTGGAGAATTGGCAGAATCGTTCCCCTTATCCTTGGCCCCAAGCCTGACAATCATTCAACCTTTTACTCTTGGAGTCAGCTCCTTCCTCCTCTTCCGAGGCCTTCCAAGGGCTACAACATCCTTGCCGTCATCTCTAGCATGTTGTCAGGACCCGGAATGGTTTGAAAAGGAAGAGGACTTTCACAGAAAGGACTTTTACATATATTCTCTAAATTATGTGAGGCTTATATTCATACCATTAGAGTGAGCCCAAACTTTTCTTCAAAGGAAAAGCCAAGTCTCAGGAAACAAGACCACTTTACCTGGATTAGGTGATCTAAATGAGGATGCACTTGGAATCTACCTCTTTGCCAGAAATGGAATCCTCGTTTCTCAGGTTTGCAGAGCAGTCAGATGATGGTTTGCTAAAAAGCTAACAAAGTTATTTTGAGCTCCATCACTTCCTCCCAGCTTGTGTGGCTCTGGTTCATAATTCCTGATCTTTCCAAAGACCTGATCTTTCCCCTAAGAGCAGCAGGCTCTTCTGAATTGCTAGGAGCACATAATGTGGACTTTAGCCTCATCCTTGAGCCTTACTCTTTCACTCTGAGATCCCAATACTTCCTTCCAACTGCAGTCCTGGGAAGAACCACTCCATTGTAAATTTTGTTGATTTTTCATTTAAACTCAAACCCTCAGAAAACATCCTTCTACCTCCCATGGTCTCTGGAAGCCTGACAATTTCCAGGGACACTGTGCTTGTGTTTAGGTGACCATTACATAGTGGTTCTAGGACATGAATTTGTGTAAAGCTGCACTAAAGCCTTGTTTTTCCCATCCTTCCTGAGAAAACCCTCTTTACCAGCCTGCTCTCCTCCTGTGTGTCTGTCACCCACCAGCCTCTGTGGAGTTCACTTTTTCATGTTTAATGTCCATTTGGAACCTGGCAAGAAATCCCTCCTCCCTCTTCAACCCTAAACCTGCTTCCTGTGGCTTTAATTCACAATCCTAAAATCTTGTTCATTCAAATGGCCTCCGACTCTCCTGTCTCCTCTAAACAACTTACCCCAAACCATAAACTAGATCCTAGAACTCTTTGCCCCTTAGAATGCCCTACCCCCACCACAGCCTTTGGTGATCTGGGCTTAAATAGTACAACAGTCTAGTTTAGTAAGGAATGTGAGCTTCCAAATTGAAGTGATATGTACAATCCCCTTGTTCTGATATCAACATGGAAACTGGTTAATGCTGTACTTACTCCAGACAAATATTGTGTTTGGAAAGATGGAAAGTAGTGGGATTAACAGAAGAAAAATAAGACTATTGATAGCCTTTCCTCCTTTAAGAATTGCCCACACTCTCTGCATACAGTCTTTGGTAGCAAACACATTAGATGCATCTCATTCCTTTTTTAGGAGAGAAATAACATTTCTTTTTTGCCTCCATCCAGTTGGAAAGGAGGATAAAACTAGAATCTGTACACACCGTCATTTCCTCATTTATTCATGGTTAAAAACTAAGCATGTTCTAGTCCCCACTCCATGGCCCGTCCACCAAAGGCAAGCAAAAGGTGAAGTGCTCCTTTGCACACACACACACACACACACACACACACACACACACACAAATGTTTGTGTGCTGTTCCTGGAGTCTTGAAATGACTGAAATCAGAGGCTGGGAAAGTTGCCTTATCTAGAATTGACTCCCAGATCTTGGCATTGTCCAAAGCAATCCAGGAATTCAAATTACACTAATGTAATCCTCTTTCCTGTGCCAAAAACAACTTTTGATTGGGTCTTCTACACTGACCTTGTAGGTCATACATTCTCCCCCAAATGTGAGGGCTGATGAACTAGCATCAACTAATTTCTGGGAAATTCTGAGCCAAGGGAATAGCCCTGAACACTCCAAATGTTACTCACTTTTTGTTGAAGAGCTAGGCCTCCCTTACCTCTGCGTGGTCAGCAGAATTAACCAGTCTATATCATTTTTTATAGATTCTGAACAAGGAGGACCTCAAGTCTGACCCCTGTCGGGCCCCAGTAAATCTCACAGCCTACAATTAAAGGCACTTCTCTGGGCTTTGTTTGTCTACCAGTCCATCATCTCCTCCCATGCACTCTGAATTCTAACAAGATTTCTTTTCAACTGAGATCCACAGTAGGATTTTTTAACATCTGCTGAAGATCCAAAAATCCATATTACATAGGACCCCGTTTGTCACGTGACCTCCAGGAACCTCCCACCGTTCTCCATTAAAACAAGATTCTATCCTCTTATGGGAACCCTGCACATTTCCTTTCCACCTGTGCCAGTAGCATCTTCCTTTCCAAACACTAATTCCAAGGAATTTTCCCTGCTGGATGATTCTTTTCTACTGGAAGTCACATGCACTGCATTTATTCTATCCTTTCAGCTTGAAGTAAAGTCACTCAATGCACAACCATGCAGTTGCCAACCCAACCTTATTTATTTGAAAACTACTTTCTTTTGTTACCATTTGGGTTTAGAGACTATCAGGATCTAAACTTGGAAATCCCTTGACAACTTTGTTCTGTAAAATGGTATCCCCCTAGGGTCCACACACCAGTATTATTCTTATATTCAAGCCAATGTTTATGTTACAGAAAAAAATGAGAAATAAATTCACATGAATTTTTACAGAGGCACAAAGACTTCCATGGGTAGCTGTCTATTTCAGTCTCCCGTCCCAGAAACTCTAGAGTTGCATGTCTGTCTTCTCCTCAGGAGACACACACCTTTCGAGTTTCCTCACAGCAGAGATGAGGGAGTCAGCGAAACAGAGAGGGCCTTGCCAATGATCACATGCTAGTTACCACATGCCCCACCCCAGGCTCAGAGCTCCTCCCTCTTATTTAAGAAAAAAAGAATTTTAAACTAACAAAATGAAAAAGAAAATGAGTGAAAAAAATAAAGAAAACTACAATGGTAATTCATAACCTATGACCATTCTGGATAGTTAACAGATTACTATAACCGTGGATGACTATTATTCAGGTTTTAGCAAATGTCATTTTTAATAAGAAAAACTTATTTTACATCACTGAGATGTAAAATAAATAATTATATATAATTTGGAACCTTCGTATTTATTATACATAATAATAACAAGTATTTTCCAACATGGATTAAAAACTAACGTATTTTTGATGATCACCTATTGCTTTACGAAGAAATATTTTTTTAATTCAACTAATTACCTAGTATTCTAGATTTTTATATGTTAAATAATAGAACAATGAATATTTCTATGTTTAGTTTTTACTTACAATCCAGTCCACCCTCTCCATCCAGGGGTTCCAATTCTTCAGATTCAACCATCTGAGATTAAAAAAAAATCCCTCCCTCCGAAATTTCTGAACATCTACAATGATTTTTTTGTATTTGTTCCTTAAATAATGCAGTACAACAACTATTTACATAGCCCTTATATTGTATTAAATATCAAAAGTAATTTAGAGATAATTCAGGGTATTAGGCGTCTTAAGCTTGAATATGATGTCATTTTATATAAGGGATTTGAGTATCTATGGATTTTGGCATCTGTGGGGTTGGAGAGTCCTGGGCCCAATTTCCCATGGATACCAACAGACCACTATAGATCATAATGAACTCATGATAAACCCTCAAATGTCTAAATTATAGATATGAAAATTTTAAGTTTCTTGATATCTATTGACATTTGTTTTTCTTTTTCTTATAAGTACCGTGCGCTAACCGATTGCACTACTGGAGCTCCTGTTTTTCTTTTTCTCTAGGTCATTGCCCTGTTTGCATTTCCTCTGGGGATGTGGGAAAACAAGCATTTAATTTGTTAGACCTGAGTATTAACTACTCTGGTTTTCTCAATCTTTATTCTGAAAAATATTCAAAAAAAATTAAACCTATAGAAAAAATGGAGGCGTAGCACATTAAACACCTGTAGGCTGTTAGATATTCACCAATGATTAACATTCTGTTCTCCAGTATGTTCTCTCTAAGCATCACAATATTATTAGTTTCAGAACCACTGAGGAATAAGCTAAAGACGTCACAGTTCTTTCCTCCCTGAATATTTCAGTTTTTATTTTCTAAAAACAGTGTCTTCTTTTTTTGTATTTTCAAATTAAGTACCTTTAACACTGATGTATTAGATCATCCTAATGCTGTGCTCTGTTGGGTTTGGTTTTCTGATCTGGAATCCAATCTGTGATGACATACCATGTTCAGACACACTACCTTTTTACTTATATGAAATAGGCTGGCTTTGAATGAGCAATCCCTCCACTTCAGACGCCCTCGTACCTGAAATTACAGGTACACCTCAGCCGACTTGCCCTGTCTCTTTGGTCTCTTGGACGGGAAGCAGTTCTTCAGTCTTTATTTTTCTTGACATTGACACATTTGAAGAGAACAGGCAGGATGTCTTCTAAAATTCCCCTCCAGTTGGGTTTTTCTGTTTCCTTGAAATTAAATTCAGGTCGGGCGGGCATTTCTGGCAAGAACACCTCAGAAGTAGTGTTGGGGCCTTCTGTGTACTTCATCACAATGGCAGTTTGTCCTGACTGGTGACATCAAATCTGATCACTCAGCTAAAGGCATGCTTGCCATATATTCATGGTGTCCAGACAGCTTTTCCCTTTTGAAATTTATACACAATTTCAGATAAGATACTTGAACTATATAAATGTCCTGTCCCTCAATAAACCTACCCTAGGAAGAGAGTATTCATTTTCATGTCTGTCTGAAATAATTCTTATGATTATTAAAAACGAATAACTAGTCTAATTCTAGAATTTCTTCCATGTTTATTATTTGCTGTTTCACTGGTTAAAAAAGAATGAAAATAAAGAAAGAAAGAAAAGATATCTTTCTTTTCCTGCCATTTTGTACATTTGTACATAGACAACCAACCAGTTATTCATTATTATTTTTAATCAATATGGATACATGAATTTTTATATCCAATATGTTATAATCCATTGTAGTCATTATTCATTTTGTCACTAAAATTGTTACTGAAATTGATTTGACTAATGTAAGCCATTAAACTCTTGCTTTTAAGGTCTTCTGACATATTTTTAGTCCTTCATGTTCTATTTCCATCCCATCCCACCAAGAAAAATAAAAACTTCCAGGTATTTTCTCATAGTTAACCTGATAGCCTGTTCCCTTGGAGTTGGCCATTTCTCCAAGGATTTATCATTTCTTTTAGTACAAATTATAATGTTTATAAATTTTTGAAATGCAAAATGTTTGACCCTAATTTACATCTCAAGACTATTGGTAAAGTTAATTTATTTTTAAATATTTATTCCTTGTTTACGTTTCCTTTTTTACTATCATATTTTCAATCAGTATTTTCAACCTAGTGTTTTCTTTAGGATTCCCAGAATATACACGTAAGGGTGAGGTATATTCTAAAATTTGGTTTAAACCATTTGTTTCTAAGGAAAAAGAAATTTGTACTTTCGTCCTGTGTCCATGGGAGTTGTAAAATCTTTATTAGTGGCAGGAACAGTGGAGTGTAAGCCGAGGGAAAGACAAGTTTAGGGACAACAAGTCTGTGACATTGAATGGAGTTACCAAGAAAAGGAAAGAGAAGGTTTATCCAGAAGCAGTTCTGTGGGACAATGAAACGCTCATTCTCCAGGAGTTTCAGTTTAAAAAAAACAAATGCCGAATGTTTTCTTTGATATAAGGAGGCTGATTCATAGTGGGGTAGGGAGAGGGAGCGTGGGAGGAATAGATGAACTCTAGATAGGGCAGGGGGTGGGAGGGGAAGGGAGGGGCATGGGGCTAGAAATGATGGTGGAATGTGATGGGCATTATTATCCAAAGTATATGTTCGAAGACAGGAATTGGTGTGAATATACTTTGTATACAACAAGAGATATGAAAAATTGTGCTCTGTGTGTGTAATAAGCATTGTAATGCATTCTGCTGTCATATATAAATAAAAATTAAAAAATTAAAAATAAAAATAACTCCATAAACTAAAGTGGCAACCTCTGAAGGAATTTACTTATGTGAAAAAAATGGCTATGGGTTCAAATCATTCTGTTTACATGCACAAATGGGAGAGATTATCCCTCTGCTTATTATCAAATAAGCATATACTTCCAGAAATACCTAAATTACCAAATGATCATTCTTCAAATGAAATTATGATGATGAGATTAATTAGCAGACACCATTTGAAAGCATGTAAATCAACTGTAAGTCACATACCACTGAGCCACATCCCCAGCCCTATTTTGTATTTTAGTTAGAGACAGGGTCTCGCTGAGTTGTTTAGTGCCTCACTTTTTGCTGAGACTAGCTTTGAACTCGAATTTCTCCTGCCTCAGCCTCCTGAGCTGCTGGGATTTTAGGTGTGTACCACTGCACCTGGCACATATTAAGTTTTAAGTGTCCTGAGATTCTTCTGGAATGAAGAGTCTTTTGTCTCAGCCACGAACATTGATGGCTTCTCAAGATGTCATTGCTGTCCCTGAGATGCAGGATTAGCTGGGAAAGCTCCCGAAGCTCTATCTCAGTAGACTTTTCAATTCTCTCTTCCCTGCCACTAACCTTTCAGTACAATCTCTTCGCTTTGTATTTCCCTGAACTCATACAATTTATTTGTCCATTGAGATGACTCTCAGATGCTCACTTGCCATCAAAACACTTTCTAAAGATTTTAGAGGCAAAAACAAAAAGTGACTTCATTTGTCTACTGTCACTATCTTGCTTCTCTTTTCTCTCCTTTGCGTTCCCATTCTTAACTAGAGAATGAATTCCAGTGGCTCACTGTTTTCAGTGGCCTTTATTTTTACCAAGTGCTTCATCGCCAACATCACATTACATTTCTATGCCAGAATCTCTTTTCAAAATCATAGAATTAACTTTCATTGTCTTGATAATAAAAGTAAATCCGTTGCTTCATAAAATTTGAAAACGAAAATCTGTGAAGAAGAAAATATTCATAATTGTAGCATCCAGAGTGAATTACTCTATGCATGCTTCTATTATGTATCTTTCCTGTCATTCTCTCTCATTCCTGCCTTTTTTTGTTTGTGTCTTTATATAATTCTGTCTCATTCTTTGTCTCTGTTTATACCCTTGTACATTTTGTATCTTTTCTCTGTGCATATCTACCCATATATACATACATAGTATCGATACATGTGTGTATTGCATAAAGATACATACAAAGACAGTTTAAATATTTAAGATCTACATTTTATGTACAGTTTATATATAGAGAGAAGTTAACTCATAGAACCTTCGAGCACTCTCACCTCTGAAAAAAAGCCTGAAAATTAGAACAGAAAGATAAAGAGAATGATTGGTAAAAAAATCCAGTCTCAAAACTAAGTCAAAAATTGTAATAAAAAATGCAAACTGGACCCTTTGTGTCCACAAGAAGAGAAACCTTGGGTCAGAGAAGCTATCTAGTCACTCCCCCCGTCCCTTATCTACCCTAGGAGAAGCATATTCTGCCTCGCTAACATGGTTTGGCCTGGGCGGGGGGGAGATTCAGGGCCATGAAGACAGAATAATATGCAAGTTATAGTTGCTGCTTGGCTTGGGTGGGGCTATGACAGCTGTGAGAAACAGCAGATGGCCAACACGTCCCATGCTCCCACCCTTCACGGCACATACAGCCAAGACTGAAGTGGAGGTACTGAGAGATCCCTGGGGAAGGGTACTCAGCAACCGAGCCCTAACAACTGGTCTCCTTTCTGAGGCATGCTCACTGCTTTTGACTCTACTGGAACAAAAGCTAGGGCTACTGTTGTGACTCTTCCTCAAGGTAGACATCTTTAGATATGGCACCTGATAGCAGTAAGGCAACGAAAAGTGGATCGTACGTAAGATACATGAGAAGGTCGAATAGTAGAAAAGACAGAAATGATGCAACCACCTCTATAGGAGAGAAGCAATGGTAATAGAATAAGAGGGTAACCATTTAAAGTAAACAAGAAAATATGTTTGGTCTAGTTAGCAAGGAAAATGAAACCATGAATTAGAACTATGTTGTCTTGCAGAGACTGCTGAAATAAAAACATCAATGGACAAAACCAATAACAAAACAGAAATTGCTCATGAAAATAGTACACTTTGTGGTCCACATGGTCTCAGTCTAAGCCATTCAAATCTGCCATTGAAGCATGGAAGCCGTCAGAAAAGTAAATGAATGAGCATGGTGTCTTTCAATAGATTTTGCTGATAAAAACAGGTACGGGAAACCAATCCCCATATTTTGTGGACATCTACCAATGAATCAAAAGTTAACCATCACCTGATTCAATATCATATTGACTTCAATGTTTCTTTCTAAGTGCTTTTAGTTTTAGTGCTTGCATGGACAGACAAGATCTATATCTGAGTTCTTTTTTATGTATGGTATGAGGTAAGAGTCCAACTTCATTGTTTTTTTTTTTTTTTCATATTTTATTTACATTTTAGTTCTCGGCGGACACAACATCGTTGTTTGTATGTGGTGCTGAGGATCGAACCCGGGCCACACCCATGCCAGGCGAGCGCGCTACCGCTTGAGCCACATCCCCAGCCCCCAACTTCATTCTTTGTAAGTTGATGTTTAATTGATCCAGCATCATTTGCTGAAAAGACTATTTCTCCCTCACTGAATTGCCTTGATTCCTGGGGGGGGGGGGGGGATTTGTAAAAGCTCATGTAATTTAAAAAGAAAGAAAAAGAGTCATTTCATCTTGATAAAAAGAAAGATTGTTTAGTAAGCTAGAACACTTACATACATACATGAATCCAATAAATTAGCTTCAAAACATGGAGCATGACAATTTAAGAAAATATGGAGAAATAATAAAATTGTAGTTGGAGATTTTAAGACAATTCTATCAAAAACTAATCAATAAGGCATTTGAAAAGGAAAACATGATAGATTCTTTTTATTACTCTAACATTTTATATATGATATCAAAATGCATTACAATTCATGTTGCACATACAGAGTACAATTTTTCATACCTCTGGTTGTATACAAAGTATATTCACACCTTTTGTGTCTTCATACATGTACTTAGATTCTTCATGTATGATTAAATTGATGTAAGAGCCAAACAAATGTACAACTGTTACACTCAACATAAGCAGAATGCACACTCTTTTAGAGAATCTCTTTAAACATTCCCCACAACCACATATTGGCCCACAAAGCAAGTCTAAGATAAAATTACAATCAATAGCAAATAATGCATAGTAAATAATACATTCAAAATTAAAATAGTTAATTTTCAATAAGTATTAACAGATGACTTTTGAATTTCTTATTTCTACATACCACTAACTAAAAATCATTGGATTATAGCAGAAAACAAAAGAAAATTGTTAAAAGCTTCAAGATAACTCACAGTGGAAGAATCATCTGCCAAAATTTCCGGGATGCGGCTAAAGCAGATTGCAGAGGAAAATTACAACTTTGAACACATCTGCCAGAGAGTAGAAGCTAAATGGAAACAAATGTACCAAGAGCTTAAATTAAAAATCAGAAAAAAAAAACACAACATGGTAAATCTAAATAAATTGTAAGAAAATAATGAAGAAAAGGGACAAAATCAACAATTAAAAGCAACAGACATGATTAATCAAACCTAAAGCTACTCCTTTGAATGTAATAATCCAACAGACAAACCTCAGGCAAAAGAAACTAAAAAATTTCAGCAAAAACTCTAAATAAAAAGGAGGAGGTTGCAAATGAGTCTTTTGTAAGCCATGAAGATACAGTGTGGTCAACTATTCTGAAATCACTTGAGTTCCTAATTTGGCTAACCATTCACTAGCTGTGTACCTCAGCTTCTTCACTATAAAATAGGAATAAAAGTAACATTAGGTATAGAGTTATGCTCTATGTATACATACATATAGGTTTATGTACAATATTTGATCACTCTGTTATACTTATAGAATTATGAGTTGTAAATAAATTTGTCCAGATAAAGGGCTCAGAACTATACAAAGACACATGGTAAGCTCTATGTACAGTAAGTACTAAATATTATAGTAGCAAAAAGAATCTGCAGTAGTAAAAGAAATATAAAATGAGATTTAGAGTTCAATATTTTGTCTTAAATTCATTCTTCAGACATTCAGAAAAATACACATATGCTTTACCACTACAAAAGCAAGAACATATGTTTTCAGGTTGAATACATGTTTTGTTAATTTTTTATTTGTTCTTTTTAGTTATACATGATAGTAGAATGTATTTCAACATGTTGTACATATATGGAGTATAACTTTCCATTCTTGTGGTTATATAAGATGTGGAGTTACATAAGATGTGGAGTTACTCTGGTCATGTATTCATATATAAACATAAGGAAGTTGTGATCAATTCATTCTACTACTATCTTTCCTATTCCCATTTTCTCTCCCTTCCCTTCATTCTCCTTTGTCTAATCCAAAGTACTTCCATTCTCCCCCACCCCTCATTGTGTATTAGCATCCTCGTATAAGAAAGAACATTAGGCCTTTGGTTTTTAAGATTAGTTTATTTCACTTACCATAATAGTCTCCTTACTACCAAATGCCATAATTTCATTCTTCTTTATGGCTGAATAATATTGAATGTCTATTGTGATAAAACTATAGAAGATGGTTTGGAAGGATTCTCACATGAGACTGTCTTTCTATTTCTCAAATCCTTTTTGCAGATTGCCTTGAAGTATTAGTGACGAGTGAGCAATAGACATAGGAAAAAATTACATATCTCAGTTTTAAATCTGGCCCATAAAAACCCCCTACACAAGTGGTTACCTTTTCTGTCACCTCCAGGAGCAGCCTTGGAAAGTCTCTGTGGTGTAGCCCTCCATTGGCCCAAGTCCCAGAATGACTGTGAAACAGACTCCCTCCAACCCTCCAAAACCCACGTACATACTATGTTCACATAACCTTGTGTTCATGAAGCCACTGAAATTCCAGATTTATTTTTAGAATAGTTATTATCAATACCCTAACCTAGTGCAGTTATTCTGGATAAAGAAGTTGACAAAGGGGTGAATGCAATCAGAAGTGGAGGGGTGGAGGATGAAGGACAGAACGATCAGTTATAACTAAATAAGAGGTGGCCATGATACAAATATGGAGGCAATGCATTTCCATGTGCCTGAGATCCAAGTGTATTTAAAGAATTAGCCAGGGATTAAGAAATACAGTCAGTCCATTGGTTAGTCATTTCATTTGTATAATCTTGCAAAAAGCATTGTGACTTACCTGCAGGTTGTTAGAGCATAGGAGAGGTACCACAAAGACATCAAGGATTAAGATGTAGCCGCCTCTCTTGGGGTGCTCTTGGGATGTCAGGGGAGAGGTCAGCATCTTTCATTCTGTCATCTGAATGGCTGGTTTCTGCCAAGACTCTCTGAAGAAAAGCAAGAATTAAATGAAGATCTTTAGTAGTCTTATGTTCTCATTAAAATGTGCTCTGTTTTTGGTTTTGATCTTGTTTTCTCTTTTCCTGATAAACAACCAAGATTTCAAATGGAATTCCTTTAAACTTTTGCCACGTTTTTGCTTCTAACTTTTGAGAGAATTCTAATGAAAAAAATTGACTCGAGTTATCAAAAAGGTAGGGGAAATGATGACTTGAAGAACCATATTCGTATTGTCATGGATGACTGTACTTAGAAATAATTCTTAGAATTTGAAGGAAATTAGACTTCAATCTCAGACACTCCTGGTTGCACACTGACTGGCATCTGCTTGCTCACAGAGCTTCTGAGCTTCCACATTGTAGAAATGCCCCTTCTGCATGCATTCAAGTATATGGAACCCAAATCCTTGTTTTTAACTACTCCAAGCTAAGTCTGATGAGTCTTGATAATGTCGTGATCCTGAAAACTCAATCTTTGTGTTACTTATTGCACTAAGGAGCTCTTTACCCTAGAATCTTGTACCACCACTGATTATTTTCTAAATGTATTTTTACCTTACTGTGATTCTGATTTCATCTGAATTGAAACATTAATTAACATTAAAAAGACTTGAGAAAAAATTGTATGGATCCTTCAAATCTAGAAAAAAATTAGATGGCTATATTCTCAAGGGGAAAGTGATGCTTTAGAAAAAGGGGTGAAGTTTTGTTAATATGAGATGATATCCTCTGGGCATAGGAGGCCAGGAAAACATAAACCCCACTCTAATCTCACAGCTTTTCCTGTAAAGTCCCTAAAGGGATTATAAAAAACGAGGGACTGGAGCAAGGAAAAAATTGAAGTATACTTTATTATCAGCTAAGCCAGTACCAAATAAACAAAGGCAGGACTGACTGATAATGTGTCCATGACACATGGCATGCTCTCAGATCTCAATCTACAGTTCCAGCTCCAAATTGAATATCTCATCTTGGAATCTTAGCATCTTTGGACTGCTCACATGGACCAGGAGACAAGGGTATAAAGAAGCAAGGCATTAAATTAAAATAAATAAATGAAATATCAAGAAAATAGAAACTTCAATTGAATAAGAAACGGAAAGTAGATAATACATTATCATTCTGGGGTGGGGTCGGGGTGGGAATCAACTCTTTCATAAAGTTATCTCATCATCTAGCAGCTAGATCTCCTGGGCCTTTTTCCTAAGTGGCAGAAAAGAATTTTGCATGCCAACATCAACCCCAAAACAGAACACATCCAGGACAACAGTACCACCGGCCTGGCCACGTGACTGGGGGAGACAGAACATTTGAGCACACATTGGACTGCTCATCAGCAGCAGGAAACCAACACAATTTGCTGCTGTGCTCTCTTGGAAAAAAAAAAGTAGGAGTAGAATAAGAGGATCCAAATCTCCTTCAGCTCAGAGATTGGCTGGGAGAGAAAGTCTCTTATTTATTTTGAGGCTGATATTGATACCATGATGAGTCCTTGCTTCCCTGAAGGCTGAAGTATGGCATCAAAGAAGCAGGTAAGTGCAGAGTGGAAAGTGAAAGGCTTTATTAAAGGATAGCAGAAAAGACTCCCGTTCTGAAGAAAGGGGAGGTATTCTCCCTTTTATATCTAAGGTCTTCTTTTGTTCTTTGACATTCCAGTCCTTTATTTTGCTTATCCTGCATGTGATGGGGGATGCAGGTGCAAAGGCCAAAGGTGGAAGACAGGTGGGCCTATGTGGTGGGGATTGATCTGGGCTGGATGGGTCTGGGGTGATTTGATTAGCATCTCCCTGTCTTGCTGGGAGCCTTGGAAACATTAACATTTCAGTCTCCCAGGTGCTATTCTGGTTTCCCAGGGTTAAAATCAACTCCATTTTCTTTATTAGACTCGATACTAGACCCGATTTAGTAAATACACTAACTACCTATCTTTAAATCTGGCTTCAATATTGTTGTCATTGTTAATATTGCCACTCAGAGCCTCTGCACCTCGAGGAGCACTTATATAGGAACTCCTGTGACCTTCACAGTTACTATTGAGTTGGATATTCCAGAAAGCATGTGAGTCCCAGCCCATATCTGGCAATGTTGGAAGTAATGACTTGACCCTCATAAATTTTACCTGGCAAACCTGATTCTCTTAGGGGGCAAGAATCCATCAAGAATCACAGTGACAGCTCTGTAGGTGTGGAAAGTGAGCCTCTGAAAGCTTATTTTAACCCTAATCTCAAACTATTAATTGGGTTTGGGGATTAATAATCCTGAGGTCATTATACCAGAATTGCACCACTGATAAAAACACATTTTTGGAAATCACTTGATTTTTTTCTTAGTAGTCATCACAATTTGGTCTATAAGAAAAGACACAAAATATATACTGGGTTACTGTGTTTTCTGTACCTAACTGGCCCAAAGCAGATAATATTCATTAAGCTCTCTTTAGCATACTCTAAAAGGTTTTATATTTTAAAATATAATTTCTTATGTATTTATGGAATACAAGGTAATATTGTGATATATGTACACAACATGTAATGAATAAATCAAGCTAACTTATCTGTCACTTCAATAATCTATGATTTTTACAGTGATATGTTTGAAATTCACTCTTAGTTTTTTGAATGAAGGGTGAACTGTCATCTAAAATACTGAGCTATTGTCAAGAGCAGAAACTCCTTCACATTGAGAAGGTTGTCTACCATCTTCCAGAAAAACATTATTTTTTACAAGAACTTATAACCACCTCATTGATTCACTTGCTCACTCAAGAAGTTAGTATGTAAGTTAAAACAACTATTTATTTGAAACAATTATAGGAATATGTACATAAACTTTGTACTAAATATATATCTACTTACTATTAGAAGAGGTATAATTAACCTCATTAATAATTTCCAGAGAAATGAGGATTTCCTTATTTATGCAGAAATTTATATGCATGTGGCCTCTATCTTTCAAGCTATGTTAACATCTAAATATTCACATATACATGTGTATGTATAAATATGTAAATGCATACACGAATATCCCCACTCATAGATACATATACTCTATTGTTATTATGGTTATTGAAAAACAGACTTTTGAGTTCTGCTGGAGATGTAAAGAAAGCATTATCATTCTCACCCATATTTCAACAGCAAAAAACAGAAAATCTATAAATTCAGATATTTTCTTCTCTGCATCCAATTGGCAGAGTTTCCAAAGCAATCAACCATCGAGTCCTAAAGAAAAGGAGACAAATGGGACAAAACAGTGACTTATTTGCAGCAGAGGCAGCCAGAACCTGGTTAGAAAATTCAGCTCAAATAGTCAAGAACTGTGGAGCTACGAATGGGCTGGCAGGAGAGTGGGGAACTCCTTAGGCTTAAGATACAGGAGGAGTTGGCATCTTAATGCTGACTTTTCTCCAAGATCCCACTAGGCACTGGCAGAAGTGATTGACTAACTTCTAGAAAACATGTCCCCTATGGTCTAGGCCTGAATGCTTCTCTGTTTTCTCCTGATGAAGGGAAAAGATCCTTAATCTGTAAAGGAGAGAGAAAGAGCATCCTCAGGGCACTAGTGAAAATCCATTTCAGCTTAGCAAAAGAAAGAGGAAGCTAATGTCTACACCTGCTACTGGTGCAGAAATACTTTGGGGAGGCATAAAACCAAACTTCAGGAGGGTCTGAAACCTTGAGATATAAAGTATCACTGAGAGTCGAGGACTGTGATACAGCCCAGGAAACCAGAGAAACAGCAAGCCCCAAATTCAGCTGTCCTCTTCATTAGGTGAACTCCCCACACTAAATGCTTAGAAGAATGAAAGGTATGTTTGATTCTAGGCACTAAAAATGATTATGACAGTCTATGCTCAATATGGTGTAGATATGAATTATACCCCCAAAGCTCATGTGTGAGGCAAGGCAAGATGCTCAGAGGTGAAATTAGATGAGAGGTGTAACCTAATCAGTGGATTGATCCACTGATGGGTACTAGGCAGTAACTGTTGGCAGGTCAGGTGTAGCTGGAGATGCCATGTCACTGAGACCATGCCTTTGGGGTTTATCTTTTGTCCCTGATGAGTAGACCTCTCTCTGCTTCTTGGTGGCCATGTCCTGAGCTGCCTTCCTCTACCATGTCCTTCTGTCATGATGTTCTGCCTCACCTTGGGTGCAGAGCTATGGAACTGACTGGTTATGAACTGAACCTCTGAAACTGTGAGCCACAATAAAACTTTCCTTCTCTATTGCTCTTGTCAGGTCTTTTGATCACAGTGATACAAAACCCACTAAAACTCTATGGTGCTCAACAAGAAGTTTAGGTTCAAATAAAAAATTACAAAGTAATATATGAAAAGGCAAGGTAAAACAACATAAAGTTAAAGGGTATATCAATCAATAGAAATGAACTGAGGTACGACACAGATGTTGAGACTATCTGAAAGGGAATGTAAGGAACACCTAGAGGTTTCTACTGATGGCTTCCAAGTTGCCACATTGTGATACATCAGTGCATCTGTAAAACAGCTTGGTTTGTCAAACTAGAGAAGTACATGCCAGACTAAGTAAGGCAGCCTTGGCCCAATAAAGTAGGTTCTAAGAATTGTTATGGATCTTTCAAGAATGCCCTAATCCATTAATTTCACCATTTATAGTACCAATTCAAGGCCTTTGTTTGAAAACAAAGACTGCCCTTTGTGTATAAAGCAATTACATGTCAGATCTGGCCACTCCAAATACTGGACCTCAGGGAATAACAGGCTATGTCACAGGTCTGCTTGAGCCCCAAACTTCATGTGATGGCCTCCCTTGGCCACCTGTTCATGCACATTGGCTCCACCTGGTTTTGCGTGCAACAGAATATGTACTCACCACAATATGATTTGAACATGTGGAAATCTGTAGGTGAGTCCACAGATGCCTCCTGATGTAGCAGCTCCCTTTGCTGAGACCACCTGAGAGGTGAAGACCACTGCTATCTGCTGACATTTAATTTGGTGTAAGTTGTCATCTCTCCTGTTCTTGTAATTCAGTTTAAACATGAATTAGGCTCCGTCACTCATTCATTTCATAAACTAGTCTCCAGGGAAACAAGTGAATGAATGCCTGTGTCGGCAAATGAGCAAACAGTAAATTTGCCAACATTCAACACTGTCCAGAACTGTCCCCTGCCTTCCCGGACGTGCTTTGTATTTCTCCCCATTATGCTATGATATAGATATGATTAAACACATTTTAGATTGAGGGAAACTGGACACAGAGAATTTGAACAGTGTTGTCCAAGTATACATCATCAATGACAGAACTGACCTCCTCAGGGCCTGTCCAAGTTACTGTTTCCTCCAACAGCCTCCAACTGAACTCACACTCATCTTCAACAAGTCTCTGTGAAGTGATATTTCATACTGGGAAGCCTGCTGTGGATGGAAACCATACTCTTTTGCTTCATCTGATGTGCTTTTGGAGGAATGAGATGGATTGTTAGATAATGCTACAAAATAGAAAGCTTGGGATATCTGGTCTCAATAGCAACTTCCTTCTGTGACCAATATTGGAATGGTAGAAAGTTTCTGGGAAGCTTCATTTTTTAATTTACCATTATGGTCAGGGAACATAATCTCTTTAATTAAATGAGAACATCTCATGAGAGAACAAGTCAGGCCTGGGGGAAGAAGTCTGTGTTGGATCACAGTCTCACAACTCATCAAACAAAATTCCTTCTTTACGTTCCTTCATTATCCTTCTGATGATCCCTATATTACTCCACCGTGTAAGGTCATCATTTCATTTATTCAACAAGAATCACGCATATTCCTCTTTCCTGCAAGGTGTTAGGCTTTTGACACTTTAGACAACAACCTTTATTTTCTTCACGGCACTAATCACACCCCTGAGAGTTTCTTCGTCCTTTTCTTTCCCTCTGAAGCAGACGTCCCAAAAGATCAGAAAGGTTTTCTTGTCCATTGATGTCAGCATCTAAAAAACATGTGTTGAACTCTGTGATTGACCATGTTTTTTAGAATATCGGTTGCATAGGAGCCACACCAACAGGGAGCAGAATTCTCCTGGAGGACACATGAGCCTTACTCTGACACATTTGGACAATATTTCATGGTCAGGGAAGGTCTGGCTTAGATTCTGAGGATTCCCATCAAGAAAACCTTTTAGGATTGAATGCAGACCTTACTTTGAGAGTTAACTGCTGTTCCCCTCAGGTCTTTGGTAAGTCTGACGGAAATATTATTCTGCTGTCAGTTGAGCTGGGAGAGCCAGACAGGAAAATTCACTGTCTGAGCTTGGAGTGGAGGAGACCCAGGTGAAACGTGAGTGGAGACCACTCTGCCAGTATCACAAAGATCTCCACTGGCAGTTATCACAGGGACGACCCCAAAGACATACCAATGAGGCAGAAAGGCCAGTGTGGAAGAAAGCTAGCTGATTGTCTAAGCAAAGGTGAGAGCCTCAGAAATGCCTGGGGATATCTGGGGGATGGGACATTTCCGGATGATAACCCATCAAGGCTCAGGACTGAGTGATGTGAGTACTGAAGAGGCATTTCTTCATTTCCTAACCATGTTTTATGATCCTGCTGCCACGTCTTGCAAGACCAACTATTTAAAACCACCTTTCAGAATCTCCTCAGTGTTAAGAAGCAGGAATTTCTGAGATTTTAGGGGGAAAAAAGGGAAAGATCATTCTTCTCTGTTTTTTTTTAAGTTTCTGCTTAAAAAAAAAACCCATACCACATGATTTCCTTGATTAGTTACATTAAATACATATGTTTAATAAAAGTGAATGTTTTCTTATTCAAGAACTTATTTAGATTCTTGATGTAACACTTATTTGAATTATACAGTTTTGTCAGTCTAAAACCCTTTCCGTTTCATTGACAATCGATTGTCAGCTGAGTAGAACCCAATGGCCATGTACTAGCCTGACATGGACAACCCCCCAGGCTGGACAGTCTTCTTTGCTGGGTGGAAACATCTGGAACTCTACCCCTCTCAGTTGCTCCAGGCATAGTTCCCGACTCTCCTAAATTCTCTCCCACCAGCAAGGCTGTTGCTGAGCGGAGGCCCTAGTCTGCATCTGTATGGTTGGTCTAGGACTGCACAGCAAAGTGCCACCAACTGGGCAGCTTAAAAGACAGCAATGTACTGTCTCACGGTTCTGGAGGCTGCAAGTCTCAGACCAAGGTGTTGGCCATGTTTCTGGTTCCTTCTGAGGGCTGTGACGGGGAATCTGTTCAATGTCTCTTTCCTCTGCCTGCTGATTGCCAGTAATCTTTGGCATTCCTTGACTTATGGACCCATCACCAAAATTATGTGCATCTGGGTCTAAAATTTCCCCTTTCATAAGGACTCAGTCGTATTTGATTAGGGTCCACTCTAGTGAGTTCATTTAGCTTGTTCTCTACAAAGATCTTTTTTTTTTTTTTTTTCTATATAAAGTCACATTCATAGGCCCTGGAGGCTGGATTTATAGCACATTTTGAAAAGACACAATTCAACCCTGAAAGTGAGGGGGCAGGGCCTGAGGGTACTGCTGTCCCCTTCCACCGCCCTCATGATTTCAATTTCTCATGCTATTGGTCGTGTCTGAGACCTTCCTTTTACTTGTCAAACTTCATCTCTCCTACTTCAGAGCCCAGAATTTCACCTCTGCTGGCAAAACACCTTAGCATAATTTTCTTCTGTAAAAGAAATCCACTCTCTCTTTGGAAAGATTCCGCCATTTGAAATTCTAGGTGATCTTGTCTCTTCCCAAATTCTTCAAAGAAAGGCAATTTCAAGGCATAGATGTTGCTTTGTTGTCCCTTCTCCCAGTTAGTCCCATTCTTATAAAACAGACTATTAACTTGCTTACCTTCCACCACGTCCTTTGTCAATCGCTCTCCAGTGACACCATAAGCAGTTCTCCCACCAGAACATGCTTTGGTTTTCTTTTTGAGAGTTATATTCTCTGCAGAATGACCTGGCCTCCCTTGTGGATCTGGAAAATTCCCACCCATCTTTTAAAGCCTCAGTTTGTGTCCTCTTTCCCAACTTCCTTGGCGATTTGAACTCTACCTACCGTCACCCTTCTTGATTATTTATACAAACTTCTATTATGCCAGCTTTGCCATTGTTTTGCTGTGACGTGTTGATATAAGGGTCCATCCTGTTCAAGGTATGGACAATCACCATTATATCTGGACCCTGGATGGCATTCAATGAATGTTTGAGAGACAATCACAAAGAAGGAGTATTCAACTCAGATAGCTCTTTACAGCTCTCCATAACTCTGAAGCACAGGAACAAAATGTACCCAATCTTTGCAACTCACCACTGACACAATCAGTTTAGCTGTGAGGGATCTCAAAGAACAGAAAAAGACCTTACAGTTTGGTAAAAGAAACACTGAAGCTTCAAGAGAACCAAATATTTGGAATGGAGTTTCATTCAGCAAGGAATTGGGGAGAAAATTGTTGAGGATATTGACTAACGTTCTTTAAAAATGACAGATACCTTTTGTTTATAGACACCAAGGTCTAAGCCACAAATTCAGAAGTCACTACTCCAGCAAGATTTCCTTGGACAAGAAATGTTATCACAAAAGCACAGAATGGGTTCTTTCAACCCTTTGGCCTTTCACTATAACACTGCATCGTTGCTTGTCATGTGACACAACTGCAGTCCAAGCTGATCCATGATTTGAGTCTTGAAGGAAAATTGGAATCAGTGATGCCTACTTCCTGGAGAGAGACCCACTCAGAACGGCTGAATAGGGACTTGTGTTGTCACTGTCCCCTGTCTGGACGGTGCTACCTCTTGCCTCTAACGTGGACATCTAAACAATCAGCAACTTTTACCAATAGACTTTAACAAACTCCTTCACATTCTAAATGCAGCATCTGAAACTCCATAAACAGGAGTGAACTAGTAGCAGTCTGAAGTTGTCATCATTGACAGCTTATGATTTATCTTAACTCTCCCTCGCCATTTGGCCACGACTTTAAGTAAACACTTTCCGTCTTCCTCATGTTCTCGTTACTGCCACCTCCCACTAATAAGAGAGCCTGCCAAGAAAAGCATCCAGACAGTTCATTTACCTCCCAAACTTGCCTGAGAGTAGCCGCCCCAGTTTAGACAAGGGGCGAAGCAACTACTGCACATTTTCAACAGATGGAACAATGCTTCCCAAATTATTTACATTAACATTATTTGCTTTCAGAATGTGTGTGTAACAAATGGGTAGTTGAATGAAATATTATGGTGCGGACTAAAGACACTAGCAGTTCAGGCAGGCCATTTATGGTGATAGATGGAGATGGGCCACTTTGCTTTCTAAGAAGCTGGGGAGATCCAGGCTGTCTCTCTTGACTAAGTTCTTGGCACCCTTATGTTCTCTCAGGTGGCCAGAAGCTTGGTGCAGATTCACAGTGAGGTTCCTTACTTCAAGCATGGTGGCCAGAGAACCCCACAACTGTCTTCTGCTTATTTGTCAATGAAATGGATGAGATTCTCCAAGACAGTTGCTTACTGTGCTATGTAATTGGTCACAAGAGTGATCAGTGTTGCCTGAATTTTCTGTCATGAAGTCATCCCTACTAGAACAATATAGAATGTCCCTCATCAAACTGATGGACCTCACATGGGATTAAGCCTTCTTCAAATTTTTAATGTCTTCCCACATGAAGCCCAAACTCATGTTGGGTACCAAAGAGTGGGTCATCTTGAGAAGTATTTGCTGCGCTGTAGTGCTTCAATGTCTTCTATCTAAACCAAAAGTCCAGTGCTCACAAACTGATGATTGACTACAGTGTAGGAAGAGAATGAACACAGTCCTGCTTTTCTTCAGGTGCCCATTTCTCAAACACATACCTGAGACTTAGCTCTACTGTATCAGAAAGTGTTGGAAATATGCCAGGGTGAGCCTCCTCAATGCCAGAGTTCTATTTCAGGGCCTATATTTAATCTGTTGAGTCGTCAGACTACAGTGGCAATTCCCTATGCTGAAAGCCTCAAGTGACCACTATTTGTTAAGTATTCATTAAACCCAGTATCTGAGGCGCTTTATCGGGTCCCGTGGGAATACCTTGAATGTCTCCCCCAAAACTCCCTAGGCAATGAGGACAGAAGGACATCACATACCTGAGAGAAGACCTCAGGGGACTTACTCCCATTTTCTGGAAGTGGTGACTGAAGTGAATATGGACATTTGCATGTCCCTGAGGTTCACAAGAGGATAACAGTGCACACCAGGGGTAGGCATGGGGTTGCTCCACAGAGCTCCTCTCTTTACTGGATGCATATTGAACAGGCAGATGAGACACTGCAGGCTGTGGAAGCCAAGACTACTAAGGAGTCTATGGAGTGACTTGGAGTGTAGGAAGAGGCCTGAGCATTGTCTCCAGGTGTATCATCAGGGCATTGTTTGATAAGGTGGTATTATATGTTCTCTCTTTCTGTCTCTCTGCCTCTGTGTCTCCCTCCCTCCCTCCTTCCCTCTCTCCCTCCCTCTCTTCACCCATCTCCCTCTTTTCAATGTGTCCTCATAAATGTCTTATCACATCCTCTAAATCTCCTGTTTGTTCCTCAGAGACCGCTGTGTCTGAATCCTGAGTTCCTTATCCACACGGCTGCCTATCTGCCATGCTGCCTTGCCCTGAATCTGAGCCATGGGATTAGACGCCAAGAAGCTTCCAACAGGGTGGGAGAGGTAAGGAGAGGACCACGAAGACCAGATGCCAGTGCTTCTTATCTTGGTGTTAGGAGTATGGTTTTGCCAAGGGACCAAAATAAATAAATAAATTTACCCTAATACTTTGATATATTTTTTAAAATATTTGATTTTGAATTTTGATATTATGAAAGGAAGACACAAAATTTATATATTTAACTCAGGGGGATTAATATTTGAACAAAGGAGCAAACTCCTGCCACACAGCCTTCACATACCACCCCACCCACTCCAGGACAATCTGGCCATGAGACCCAGATGACCACCATCTTGCTCGAGGTCCTGCACAAATACTCTTGGGCAACAAGAGCTGTTTTCACAGGAAAGTGTGTGTGTGTGGCCCAGATCATGCACTCCCTGAGTTTCAGTCCTATTCTTTTCACTCTCTTAAATTCCCCCAGGCCTTTGCATGAGGTCTTGCATATGAAGGGAACTTAAAAAAAAAAAAAAATATATATATATATATATATATATATATATATATATATATATAATAATTGTTGCTCTGAGACCCACCAAATTTTGCAACAAAGTCAATTGTCTTTTCCTTTTCCAGGGAAAATACACAAGACACACAAACGAGTGACACACACAGGCTTCACACAGATATGTACACAGATGACTAGAACGAGTGCTCTGCAGTCCCAGGAGCTCACCTAAGGGTGAGGACTGACATCTGGCACAGTGACCCAGGGATAGGTAGCTCCATACTGCCCCACCCTTCCCGACATCAGTCTTTGCTCACAGTCCTGGCTTTTCAGTTTGGGTTCAGCTGTTTTGTGCTAGAAAATACATCTGTTTAACTAGGCCAGCAGAGACTGGCCTATTCTGATTGTGCTGAGATGTACTGGATAGGACAGGGCAGGGCCGGGCCAGCCAGGGCCAAGTCACAGATGAGCTCAGGTGTCAGGCTCCACCCAGGTGGGAGAGCACTCCAGTCCAAGATGACTTAGATCTTCCAGACTCAGGTTACTCCAGCTAAACCACACTGAAATAGCCTGGTTTCCCTGCTGCCGACCACACCAGCCCTCCCATCTCCCCAGGGACCAGATGTGTGGTGTAATTTCGAGCCTCAGGCCAAACACTGAGGTCTGCCCCCACCCAAACGAGAAATAATCTGTACTTCCTCTCCAGGCTGCAGAGAACAGGAGCATCGGTGTCCCAGCCTTGGCCATCGGGAGTATGTTGCAAGGTTCTTGCTGGTTGGGATCCATCTGTTTAACTTCCCAGTTCCCAAGAAGCTCGGTCTGCCTGCTGATTGAGTGGGTGCACAGAGGGCACTGTGGGGGACAGGAACTCTTCCACCTTTGTCAGTTCCCATGACACCCTCAGGCATGCACATTTTTGACCAGGCAGATTATTCATCAATAGTGTGAATGACTTTCACCAGTTCATGTCACAAGCACTTAGCGGCCACTTGCCATGTGGCTGGCTCTGCACTAGGTGCTGACGGCAAGAGAAGAGCCAGACCGGGTCATTTTCCTGGGAATTTGAGGTCTGCTTGTGGAGTCTAGGAGTCAGAATAACAGAAGAGCCAGCAGGACAAAAGCCTGGACTTCAAACAGAGGAGGAATCGGCTCCCATCTTCATCTCCAGCTACGCGTGTGACTTGGGGAAGCCACCCTAAGGCTCATGAAGCCTCCACTTTTTTCTCAGCTGTAAAATAGGACAATCTATTTAGCCCTGCTTCTGTGAGGACTGAGTAAGATTCTGTACGTGTTACCAATCATGACAATAACTAAAAAAGTGTGTGTAAAGAAACTTGATTAAACTTGATAACATATCATAACTATCCTCTGAGGTAAGTCTTAGAATAACTAGATTATAAAGACTGGCCAATAGGATGTGTTAAGATGAATGCCATGAGGTATTTAAATTTTGGTGTAGTTTCTCAAATAAGACAATGCTTAGCCATCCCAAGGAATCAATATCAATTCATACCATTATTTTTTTTTGGGGGGGGTACCTGGTATTGGACTCAGGAGCACTGACCACTGAGCACATCCCCAGCACTCTTTTGTATTTTATTTAGAGACAAAGTCTCACTGAGTTGCTTAGCACATTGCTTTTGCTGAGGCTGGCTTTGAACTCACAATCCTCCTGCCTCAGCTTCCCAACATACCATTATTTATACCGTAAGGGCAATGGTGTTTAGGAGGGTGCAAAGGTAAAGGTGATGTGGAAGTGTTGGAGGTGGAGGAGATGGTAGAGCTGGTGGTGAGGGCAGAGGTGTTGGTAGTAGATTGTACAATCCTTTGGCCATGGCCAAAGTTAAAAAGGTTTAGGGAAAATTGTTTGTTTCTATGGTATAAATAACAGCTTTCTTATATAAAAAAAATGCTCCCACTATGTTGTATAAAATTTTACTGTTTGAGATTATTTTGCTAGTTCCCACAGTTGATACCATCAGCAACATCACCAATACCTCTACCATAACCACCATTGCTAGTTCTTCTTCCTATACCTCAACACTTCCAAAATCACCAATATTATCTCCAACATCACCAATGCCACCTTCTCTACTGTCAACACTCCACCATCATCAACAGCATCATCTCTACCCCATCAACCATCGCACCATCACCTCTCCAACCCCCATCAACCGCCCCCACCATCACGAACACCATTACACTATCAACTCCATTACCATTCCTTCTAACAACTCCACTACCACCATACTCACTGTGACCATGACCATGGCAGCCCCGAGAGTAAGCAAGACATTTCACACTTATAATCCCTAATCTAATCTAGAACCCTTGTAAAGAGACATTCTATCTGGTTTTGCTTACGGAGAACTGTTTTAGTCAGCTTTTTCACCAATATGACCAAAAGTCTGGACAAGAACAATTTTAGAGGAGGAAGTTTGTTTGGGGCTCACAGTATTAGAGGTATCAGTCCATGGATGGCTGACTCAATTAACTCTGAGACTGAGGTAAAGGAGAACATCATGGCACAAGAGTGTGGTGGACATGGCAATCAGGAAGCAGAGAGCTCCATTCACCAGGAACAAAATATAGAACTCAAAGTCATGCCCCGGGTGTCCTACCTCCTCCAGGCACATCCTACCCACCTACAGTTACTGCCAAGTTAATCCATTCAAGTGGATTAATCCACTGATTAGGTTAAGACTGTCATAACCCAAACATTTCACTTCTGAAAATTCTTCAGACATGAGCTTTTGGAGGATATTTCATATCTGAACCGTATTAAGAATCAAATTCTCAGAAAAACTAAATAACATTTCCAAAATCTCACCACTTTTTAAAGCAAGAATTTCATACCAAGTCCATTTGGATCCCAACACTCTATTCAGTATAGTATTCTTTCGTCTGCCATTGTAATCAGTCGAAAGGCCAAATACTATTTTCTTCTATAAAATCTAGAATGGGAATTCCTCTTTTAGCTTTTGTTGAGTGTAGATAGGATGAAGTAATCTTGTCTGGGAGTGATTGCCTTGATTACTGAGATGGCAGGAAATTGAAATACTACAGAAAGGCAAGGAAGGGAAACCTTGAAGAGGACTTGGCAAATATGGAAGACTCACATATGAGATTTTAAAATGTTACAACCATGCCCTCTGACAATTGCTCTGAAAAGTACCTGTCTTTGCTCTGAGGTGTGAAGAGAGCTCTGGCAATGAGGCCATCTTCCCATCAATAAGGAGTGGAGGGTTGCTATCACTTTGGAAATGAGGGCAACTTGAAGTTGGGGTTAGCATGCAACGGGATTGGAGCACACTTTGAAGCCTTGATAGCATTTTGAAAGAATGCCTGACGAGAATTCCAGACTTTTATAGAGGGATATGGAGATTGCGTGTTTAGCTTTTGAAAGATTTTTATTTACAACTTTATAGTTCTTTGTGCCATAAATTTGAACCGAAATGGATATTAAATCATAAAAACAATAACACATATGTGTGCCCATTTTTTCACACACACAAAAGACATGGTAAATATGGTCTTGACTAGCACATAGAAGGACATTTGGATGATGCCTTTACCCAGTTTGTACTACTACACTGAAACGATGGTCTCCTCCATCCAGTAAAAAGAAAATTGGTTCATTAGCCGTTGATTTTTATACTTGGAAGATTAATGAGACTAGTTGATCAACAGAACCAGAAACCCTGAACAGCCTTTCTGTAGTATATGGAGAAGACAGCAAGAGGATACCAGGAAGTGCATACAGGTAAGTGTTTTCTGTGCTTGAAATGTTATTGCCTCTATCTTGCTAGTTTATCATGGAAAGCATTTTATTTCCCAATACAAGCATTTTTGCTTCTAAGCCACTTAGGCAAATACTTCCACTTTTATCGTCCCTATGTGTTCTGCCAGGGCACAACCAGTCAGAAGCGAGGCTGCAAAGGTAGATATTGAATGCTGTTCCTACAGGACCATCTGTAGAAAGGCATCCTCTACAAAGGAATAATTGTGATTAGCCACCTTATTTTATCCACAAGGGCACCAGAATGATGACAAGTGTACATTCTTCAAACTCTTCCAAGCATTTTGTCCTTCCTTTCATTTAAATAAATAACCTCATCAGATAGTTTAGACATCTCTTTGGACTTGTCATACAGTGGTATCTTCCAGACAAGCCTATATATATTTAATGGCTAATGTGTCAATATACAATTAGGGCTCACGAATTAGTCCCGGTCCTCAGAGAAATGTGAACTGATGAAATTCCTTTTCTTGACGCTTCAGACTTTTGGTAACGGAGATAACTTGTCTTATGGGAACATCAGAGATTATGCACAGTAAGAAGAACACAGCAGGCCTGTCCTCCAGAGATGGCCAGGCTCCCTCTGTCGCCTCCACCACAGTCAGCACCCCAGTTTTGGCTGCCTTCGCCTTCTGGGTAGTGAATCTAAAAGTCGCCTTCACAGTACTAAGGAGGATCAACTCCAGTGCCTATGACTGGCACCAAAACTGGCATGCTGATGCTGACCCTTGGTCTTACAGAACGAGGAGCACAGACTGCCTGTGTCTCCCCCTCCGTGAGGCCTCAGCTCTCCTGCAGAGTGAGTTGGCATCTTTCTTTGGCTTGTTTCAGAGGATGGGTTTCCAAGCCAGCCGTCAGTAGCCTCTGGAGCTTTTTTCTGAGCCAGCTTCTGGTGGGGTACTGGGCTCTGGTCTACGCTGAAGAGAGCAGTTGGCATATGCAAAGAATGAGTATATTTGTAAACCACAATCACATAAATGTGAAGGGAAACACAATGTCTGCCAGCCATGTCTCTGGCCTGTGTCGAACAGACTAGCAAGCACTAGAATAGACCAGAGAACCTAGTGTCAGAGCTGGAAGGGACTTCAGTCTTGCAAGGTCAAGTTTACAATTATGATCAAGAATAAGTGACTTCCCCAAGGCCTCTCAATCACTGATTGGCTTATCTGGTCACTGCTTGCTCCAGCCCAGGTGTCTTATTGCACACTTACACAGGAGACACAAGGATGCTTGTTTGGCAAGATACCTGAAATGGCTAAGTAAGTGAACATCTAAGTCAGTACTTCACAGAGATTGCCCCGTGGATGTCTACTGGGACTGTGTTGGCTGGTCTCACCAGGTTAGCACCCCTGAAGCCCACACATTTTGTCTCCTTCCCAGATCAGCTCTGATATGACACAGTTCCCAGGATGTGAACCCAGTGTGCTGCTGGATAGTCATACAGGTCAGGCACACATTCTGCGACAGAACTCACTTTTGAGAAGCACTTGGAAAACGATGTCTTAAAAGAATCTTCCTATAAACTTTTCCATTTCTATAATATGGAAACACCATAGACAACACAGGCAGTGCAAACCCACAGGCATTTAAAGTTTACTTATCATTCAGAGTGAGCTTCTCAGACCACATTCATGAAGACTTACCACTATCAGAAGCATATTATTGCCCATTGTCTCTCTAATTAAGAAGAAATAGGAGGAAGAGAAGTAAGGGAGGAGGAGGAAGAGGAAGAAAAAATAATCTATCACTTTACCATTAATCCCATCAATAACAGGAAGATAGTTGAATTTTTATCATGCATATTTAGTTTGTAAATATCCTCTAAGGCTTGTAACTACAACTTTGAGAAAGCAAGGTATGCTTAGCACAGTTCAGCATTCTGCATCCTTAAAAGACCATAGAGCTGATTTAAACAACAGCACGCCAATGGTGGTGCACAGAAAGAGCAGGCAACTTTCTTAAGCCTAGTTTTATTTGAACACAAGGTTTTAGGCTTGGGTAGACTTTTGCTTGAAAATGTTAGTATTTCATTCCAAAAGAAAAATCTCTGCTAATAGGATATTCTTGACATAAGTCAGCCAAAGATGACCGTCATAGAATACATGTCACCCCCCAAAATGCCTGAAGTATTTTTAATAGTTCATATCGTGAGAGTTTTCAATTTCTTCCATCAGAAAATCACAAAAGCATTGAGGAATAAAACTCCAAAACCAAATTCCCAACAGCCTTTCCAAAGAGTTCTGGAAAGCCAGATAAAGGCTACTTAAAATAAGGATTATTGATAAGAGATGCCCAAGTGACAAGGTGATGGCCTATTATTTTGAAGTCCACTCTATGAGAATGTATCATACTGATAAGGAGGGACCACAACCTTCTGAAACAAAACCACTGAGGTAAACAAAATGCCCCAAAGAATTCCTTTTGTGTTCTCGGTGAGGTGCAAAAGGATATTGCTTCTGAGTGAATCTGGTCTGATGGACGAGATCATGACAGAACACGGAGAGGAGAAGGAGGTACCCAGAGTGACTTCATGCCATGACCAAGTTAAAAACAAAACAAAAATTTTAAGTTCTGCAATGTAAGTCAAGTTGTATTAATGACTTTCAAAACCAAATTGAAAAGCACATGGAGAGAAAGAGGAGGAGACACAGATAATAAAAACAGTGACAGATAAGTACAAAGGAGTCTAAGAAAGACAATGAAGGAATACAGTTCTGAAAAATAAGCACCAGAAAAATATTTCTGGAGTCCCTAATAATGCCAGTCCCCGAGTAGGTTGTTTTCTGTTGTTTGACATCTCAAAGTGTGAAAGAGTTTTCAAAAATATATTTTAAATATAAATATTAAGGACACTTTTAAGAATTTTCTTGTCATGCTTTTCTGCTTCATTATTAATACAGAAAGACACAGGACACTAAGTCACCCCAGGACCATACTTGGGTATTTTACCATAAGTCATTCTCAGGGAAATGTTGTAAGGTAGGGATTGCATTTTTTTCCATTTTATTGATGGAGAATAAGGCTTAGAGAAATCAAGAAGAATACATCAAGTGGAAAAAATCCACCATGAAGTATTGCATAAAAAGAAACTCTCCTTATTTTAAAGAGACCTGAGATATTTGAAAATATTGACAAAGAAATCTTTACCTACACATAACCTTTTTTAGGGATGATGAAAGTATTCTGTAAGCATCAAAAAAGGGCAAATAAACAAAAGGAAATCACATCACCTGTCAAAGAATAAAAATCAACCATTTCTAAAGTTGTTAGACATAATGAAAAGACCTCTGCCAAGGTTGAGGAGGAAGAGTGAACCCCCCAAACCACTCTAATTCAAATCCCCATTATTGTACAATATACGTCAACACAATTCATTATACCCAAATTATCTGAAAAGCAGTGTGCACATATTAACTTATTCCATCATGATACAAGTCTTGAGGAAGAAACTGTTATTAGTTCTGTTTTACAAATGAGGAAACTGAGAAACGGATTTATCCAAGCTCACTGCTAATAGCAATGTGACTTAAAGTCACATCTACAATAGTTTAATTTCATGAGTAAATAAATCAAGCCCACGAGGATGCAATGAGATACTTAAGCAAAAGCAAGAAAAGAGTTAGAAGCAATTCCCCCAATAATCTGTCAACAGAAGGACATCAAAGGACAATGCTCACAATCTAATGTGTTTTTTATATGAAGTAAGAGATTTGAATATTTTAGAGCAAGAAAAAAACTACTAAGGATTGGAGGATAAAGAAAATAAGTCACCCATAAAATTATGTAAATTAGAAATAAAGAGTATAATTAATTAAAACAGGGCCAATATAACAAAAATTACAACTAAGATAAAAAAAAATACCGTTACAAAGAAGACTTTATATATTTTTTCTAATAAAAACAAAATTCTGATGAACTAAAAGCACCATTCATTAACAAAGAAAGCCAACTTGGAATGGAAAGCCTAAATAAAAAACAATCAAGGAAAAAATTTTAAACCACCCCCAAACATACAAACAAACAATAACAACTAACTCTAGGCTTCAGTGCTTTTATTAGAAAAGCATTTCACATATTTAGAGGGAAAGACGATTTCTCATGCTACATAAGCTATTCCAGCAACAGATGCCAAGGCTTTGTTCCAAAAAAATATTCTCCCCCCATCACATTCCAAACACTCAGAAGAAGCCTTGGGGTCCCCTCTACTTGTTGAGAAATGTTTAGAGGGAGACAGAAGGCATGCCCTGGAGGACATCTTTCCTTTCCCAGGAAGGTTTGGGAAAACCAAACAGGGTTTTCCTGCTCTGAATTGCAATTTTGGTTTATTCTTAAAAGGTCTTTGCCTCTTGAAATCCCATTCCCCCAAAGTCCTCTCAGTTACTGCCAGCCAGCCCAATCCCAAGAAGGCTCTTCCCTTCCTTTACATGGGGATAGGATGTTCACAGCGGTTACCCCCCCCAAAATGGGAAGTAAAACAAATTTACTAAAAAAGATAAAATGATTTATCACTCAAAACCAAATCTAGGCTTCTGTCCCACATAAAAAATTAATTCACATTGATCTATGCTTAATATTGGAAGTACATTCATATACAGTAGGTACAGTATAAAAATAAACGCATAATAGATTGATAAAACTGTATTTCTTATGGTGGACATAGTTGCCATCTATGTTTTATTCTTAATTTTATGGAATATGACTTTACTATTTTAAAATGTGATACATTATCATTCTACAACTATATGTAGCTATAACTAACTTCTTCTATAACAAATCTTCATAATTTATTCCCACTTTCCTATCTTATTATGAATTAGTGCTCCTTCTAAATCTTAACAGATGACTTCTCTGTTCCTATCTGTGTAATCACAAGCACTTTCTCTTGTAAATTTGTTGACATAATGGATTACATAGATAGATGTCCTGATGTTGAATACCCATGAATTTTTTTATGAGTTATCCTTTGACACGGTACAAAATTCTTTTGATTTACAGCCATCTTTGGCTTCCTGACACTCATGACAATCAGAACAGAGATTAAAATCATGGCATATTGAGCATGTCTTTCTCATTCCCTATTTCTCCCACCATCCTCTCAGGAGGGTAAACGATGACTGAAGGTTGAGGTTGCCAATTCCCCTAAGATGACAGCATGCCCATCAGTTCCTTCTGCCTGTGGGGTGCCCCTGCTGGGCTGAGAATGTCTGTGGAAATTCTCCCTCTGTGCCAACAGTAGGGCCTGGCTGGCCGCCATACTCACAGCTGGCCCATGGGCTGGAACCCTGATGTGCCTTCCACCAGTCCTGTCCTTACCATTCCACAGACCTCTCACCCTGACAGGCACTTTCCCTGAAGTTTTAGAAAAGCATAATCATACAAGAGAACCATAGCAAAACTCTTATGGAGTCCAGGGGAGAATAATATATAGCCATAAGAAATGACTTCTGCTGATACTAAATAGATGCAAGAGTTAGAGGAGGACTAAAAGCTAGGAATACTATGAAAGTAAGCCATTCAGAGATCAGAGGAAACTTTCTGGAACTGAAAAATGCATGCTATTCAAAATTTTTAATGTGTTAAAAAGGCTATGTTCAGAATTAAGTACTAATTTCTATCTCAAAAATCCAGTGGAAGAATAAGTTCACACCCAGAGCAGAGTTTGAAATCCCTAATGAAATAAGACAAACATCCTTATTTCACTGTTTTCTGTAAAATTGCATCAACTGTGACTAAAACTCACAACCCTGTATTTTGACCCAAAAAACATAAACCCCAAGCAGAATTCTCAAGGCAAATTCCAGCTTCAGATACTGAATGACCAATGATATGTTCACATGCAAAAAAAAAAAAAAAAAAAAGACATTGGTTGCATATGCCTATATTTAAATCCCTTTAAATATAGGGACCAGATATGATCATTAAAGAGTGAGTTAGCACTTTGTTGGTGGCAATGGGGTTGGTTGTAGAGGTGGTATGTATATGTGTGTGTGTTTCCTCTATTTTACATTCTTCCTATTTTAGGGAAACAAAAACTGTCTTTTCCAAAGGCTATTTCATACACAGACAGGACTTTCTCTCCCTTCTTTATTGTTTGATACACAAAGAACATGCTTTGGTCTGTGCTGTGATTAGATTGTTAAGGCTGAATTTTCTTTCAAATAAAAGGGAGTGAACATCTATTGAAGGGCATTTATGTTGGTTCTACAATATTGTGAATTGTGCTGCTATAAACATTGATGTGGCTGGGTCACTGTAGTATGCTGTTTATACATCCTTTGGGTATAAACCAAGGAATGGGATAGCTGGATCCAAAGGTGGTTCCATTCCAAGTTTTCTAAGGAATCTTCGTACTGCTTTCCAGATTGGTTGCACCAATTTGCAGTCCCACCGGCAATTTAAGACTGTACCTTTTTTCCCAACATCCTCGCCAACCCTTGCAGGTAAATGGATGGAGATGGAGAATATCATGCTAAGTGAAGTAAGCCAATCTCAAAAAACAAAAGGCCAAATGTTTTCTCTGATAACTGGATGCTGATCCATAAGAGGGGGGTAGGGAGCATGGGATGAATGAAGAAGTTTGGATAGGGCAAAGAATTCAGAGGGGAAGAGAGGGAGTAGGGGGACTAGGAAAGTTGCTGGACTGAGATGGACATTGTTACCCTAGATGTATGTATGAAGACACGAACAACCAGAGACATGAAAAATTGTGATCCATTTGTGTACTATAAATCGAAATGCTTTCTGCTGTCATGTATAACAAATTAGAACATATATATATATATATATATATATATATATATATATATATTTTTTAAAGGGAGTGAACAGCTCCGAGCTGTAAGCAGAGTTAACCACTGTTTTCAAAAGCTCTGGCAAAGGCATAAAGGACAGCATGAAGGTAAACTGAAGGAAATAATTCATAAAATGCTCCTGGCAAACCCCCTTAAGAAGATCATGATGGAAGGTGTCCCCTGAATTTTGAGCAAAAGAGACCACAGTGGCATGGGAACCAGTATTCTCATTCCATCCAAGGGCATCCCATCTATCTGCTGAAAAGCTGTGCAATAGCTGGCCAGGGGCATATGAAGACCATGTGGGGAAAACACACAAGAACAGGAAACAGAGTCCAACAAGAGAAGGAGAAATGAATAAGAAACCCAAGACTGAGCAGCAGACTTGGCTCCCAGATTTCTGGTGACCTAGTACAAAATGAAGCATGGTGAATTATTTGGTTCTGATCAGTAAGGAGGATGTGGACCAAAGCTTTCCTTGGCGTTTACCTGTAACACCATTTTCTCCAGTAAACATATACAGGGGGCATATCTATATGCAGAATTGCTTTAGAGTGGTATTTTCAGGGGCTGTAATCATTGCTTTCACCAGGGCTTTGTTCCTTGTGGTTTTTTGTTTTGGGGGTTTTGTTTGTTTGTTTATTTGTTTGTTTAAGAAAATTGAATTTACACTATTCCCCTTCCTTCTTGGTTTTGGAAATCAGATTGTTATTGGTTGAATCGTTCCTTCCTCACATGCACGTATTGAAGTGCTAATGCCCAGGACTCCAGAATAAAGTATTACATGGAGAAGTTTTTTTTTTTTTTAAGTGGTAATCAAGTTAAAATGAGGGTCCTGATCCAATATGACAGTGTCTCCAGAGGCAGAAATTTGGACATAGACATACGCTGAGAACACACTCTGAGAACACACAGATCATCATGGTGTTCTATCAGCCAAGGAATGCCAAAGATTGCCAGCAACCATTACGAGTCAGGCAAGAGGCACGAAAGAGAGCTTTCTTACTGCATTCTGAAAGAATCAACCCTGCTGACACCTTGATCTAGAATTTCTAGTCTCCAGAGTTGTTAGATGATAAATTGATGCTGTTTAAGCTACTCCGTTTATGGTACTTTGTCTTAGAACCCCTAAAAACTAATAAACAGGGTCTTCTAATTAACTTCTGCTGGCAGTGAGCATTTTCAATTGGTAACTAGATAGACGATTTTAGCGACTTTATTAAAAACAAAATAATAGAATTCCATCAAGATAATTTAAAAAACAGCAATGAATTGTAGTACTTGCCCAACTTCTACAGCAGTGATTTGGTCACATCAGGCCTGATTCTTCCATAAAATGTTTACATCTCCACAATAAAAAATGCTTTCTTTTATATTGTCATATTTAATACTGGTTCCCCTTTATGACAAGGGTCCAGAGATCAGAAAAAAAAATTTGGCCCAAGACCAAATTAAACAGAGTTTGAAATCCTTGTCACTTACCTGATCCCTAATTGAGGGAAGGGGAGCCCTGTAGCCTAGGGCTTTCCAGCTCAGGTAATGCTGTTGGAAGTTCCCAGCAACTCTTTTTATGGCTTTGCTGAATTTTGCCAAGTATTTGCTTGGTGTCACATTTATGAGCTTATTTAAGAATCTTTTGTGCAAACTTCGAAGGCTTTCTTTATGGACTTGCTCCAGACCTGGATTCCTAGGGCCTACTGCAGTGTTTAAATGAGGCCAAAAGGTAAGGTTTTTCTTCTGCTTCTTTATTCCAAGTCTTCTTTCCTGTACTTTCTTGCCTTGAAGAGATGTCTTCAAACCTCCAAGGATTACTGCTCTTCTCAAGAGAAGGTTAGCTACTTATGAAGAAGCTAAGTTCTCTTACGCACTTGCCATCTCCCAAACTCAGCTGGGCAGGGACTTGATCTCCTTGCAGAGGCTTAACATTTTAGAATACATGCTTCTGTGCATGGATTGTGTGTGTGTGTGTGTGTGTGTGTGTGTGTGTGTGTGTGTGTATGTGTGTGTTTCTCAGAAAGAAGTACTTTTCTGACCATCTATTTTTGGAGTCCACATATCTCAGTCTTGAAAGCAATTTTCTAAAAGGCTTGATCCAATCTCTACTCCAGTAACATCTAGTTCCATGAAAATTTGCTCTACAACATCTCCCTAGCTGGTCATATAATTCCAATGGAATCCATTGAGTATTAAATAGATCTCTGCCTTTCATGAAGCCCAGAACATTCCACATAGTTATCATTGTTGAAAAATTTTTTCACATATTGTTTTAGTCAGCTTTTTCACTGCTGGAGCTAAAAGAACTCACCAGAACAATTGTAGAAGAACAATTGTACTTTTCCTGTAGAAGAAGAAAAGTTTATTTAGAAGCTCACAATTTCAGAAGTCTCAGTCCACACACAGCTGGCTTCATTACCCAGGGCTTGAGAGGAGGCAGAACAACATGGTGGAAGAGTAGGTGGAAGGAAGCAGCTTGCATGATGATCAGGAAGCAGAGAGAGACTTGATTCACCAGATCCAAATCATACACCCCAAAGGCATGCCCTCAGGACTCACTTCCTCTGGCCACACCTTATGTGTCTTCAGTTATTACTCAGTTCATCCCAGTACTGATTGGGTGAAGGCTCTCATAACCCAATCATTTGTCCTCTAAATCTTCTCGCATCGTCTCACACATGAGCTTTTGGGGGACACCTCACTTCCAAATCATAATACATATTAAGCTAAAATCTTCTTGGCTCCACTTCACTGTGTACTCTTCCTGGACACTGGTGTCTGTAGATATGTGATGACAACATAGTGCAATGGAAAGCCCAAGGACTCTTAGTAATTCAGATATAACCTAATCTTGATCCTTTTCTTAGATGCATGGGCCCATGTGGGTCAAATTATCCTCAATTATTTTCTGTATAATTTTTTGTCAGGACTCCATCTCCTTTTTTATTCTTTGGATTATAAAATCTGCCCTCACTGATTTCCCATAAAGGTTGCACAGACCTGGACTGAGCTAGACAACTTCCATCAAATTATATGGCTATGAATGGCAGAATCAGAGGAAACAAATCATCTCCATGATGCTAAATATAAACATGTCCTGTGGATCCCAAAAGTTCTAGAGATGGTGCCCACATGTGAAGCTTTGAAAGACAAAAGTCAGGATCAGCAGGAATAAAGGAATGCCACACAGCAAGAAGGAAAACCTAGCCAAGAAGACTGACTGCCATGTCCGCCCCTATATGGGAAAGGAGCCCTACGAGACTGACATTTTAGTACAATGGCCAGCATTTCTGCTTCTGCATGAGATTTTATTGCATTCTGTTTCCTATTATTTAAACTTACATCTCCATAATATTATGGAAAAAATGGTAAGAAGTATCTGTTGTTGTTTTAATATGTCAGATATGCCAAGATGTCTGAGATAGGAATTGGGTTGCAGCTGTGACAGAGAAAGTAGAGTTTTGAGATCTCACCTCCACAGGAAGGGTTCGGTAGGGCTGTTGACCCTGAAGAAGTTACATAAGCAATCCAGCCATGAGTCTGAGATGATCTGCAGACATCTAGTTGTCTAACTCACAGTCCCTGCTTCACATAGCCCCATGGCTTTGCAACAATTCATTTCTGCCATGCACTTTCATGGAATTGTTTTATTTGAGCACCTTGTTTGAAGGCCATAGCAGAGCACCTTATGCTGCTTTGATAGATGAGGGAATTAAGAACTTAAATGATTACTTCCTAGGCACATTGGGGGTTGGTAGAGAGAAGCCTTTAACTTCTGGTCCCTTGATCTTTCTGGTTTTGCTTATACAGGTGAAGGAGGGAAGGAAGTCTCACTTGCAGAATTGTCCTGGTAGTTGTCCACTCCACCCTTTTGGTAAGTATCACATGACCGTGACAAAGGAGAACACATCCAGGAAGGTGTGACTTGCTGTCCCTCCTATGAGGTGATGAAGGCCTTTTGTAAGGTTGAACTAGCGTTCCATTCATTGAACCAGTAAGTTGGGATATCTTACTATTCTCTTCACAAGGGTGAAAATAGATCTTGTAAATGAATATCACCCCATAGCCATGTAAGGTCAAAGGCAGAGTCTAGGGTAGGAGCTCAACTCTCCTCTTTCCCTATATGTGTGAATTTCAAACCATACAGCCTACATTAGCAGTTGGGAATGCTTCCACCTGTCTAAATATATATAAGCACACATTGGCATCAACCTCCATTAGCATAATACTCGCCATTATAGGAGCATTACAACATCATCCTGCTCACAAACGTGCCACAGAGCAGAGCGTCACAGACACCTCACTGCGCTGGGCACTGAAGTCAAATGGAAAGTTAAAAACACCTTCTGCAGGCAGCCACTGGCATTACTTCATATTTATATTAGTTTTGCTAATCTAGTCAAGTGAACTTTTTCCCCTAAGAAAATGTAATGGGAATTTTTTATTCGAAAATTTTATGTAGCAAGCAGCTGTCTAAAGTCTTAATTCCTGTTTTCAGTAGGGTAAGTGGCAAATACAACCAGGAAGGGGGGAAAAAAAAAGCAGTTTCCCAAGTGCTAGCGAGAGCAGCAGGCAGTGGAAAATCCATGCAAAGTCTTTCCAGGAAAACGTTCCTACAGACCACGGTGGAAGTGCTTCAGTGCCGGGACACATTTCTTAATGAGGTTAAGTAAAAGGGCTGGAAAAGCTCTAGCCATCAGGAAACAGTGGTAGAGAGAAGGAAAGGAGCGTGAGGAAGACACACAGAGGGAGGAGAGCTTGATCAAGGAGCTGTTCCAGTGACAATCTGTATTCATAGTACACCCTGCACTGTCATCTGAGAACAATGACAAAGACAAGCCCTTTTAGCCCTGCTAGTAGTACAGCCACCGAGATTTATGTGCTGTAAAACATCCTTCTGTGCCCTATGGCTTTTATTAATACTTGTCTGATCTTAAAAAAATTGCCATGAGGCCATGTTGCATTTGTGTGCTTTCTGTCATAGAAATGGAGGCAGGATTGCCTACCCTTCACTACAACCTACCTTTGACTCCAAGTTGGACTCCAAGATCCCCCACCTTCGCTCATGATATGGATGCCTGGGTTTAATCACCACAGCAAGACACAGATCTTCTACCACTGGTGGTCAGTCCTTAAACAGACATAAAATGGATGAACAAAGGAACTGACTTTGAATCCACTTTGCAAGACAACACTCTGTCACGGTTTTTGCTTTGAGGCTGAAACTCTTGACTCCTGTCTTTCTCTGGTTCTAGCTTAGGAAAGTCTTTCTGGTGTATGTCAACTGCATACACAGATCCCTGGCCATACCTAACAAGTGCCTCTTATCAGCACATACTGTATTTTCTGGGGGAGTTTTGTGGAGGGTCTGGATGCCATAAATGTGATACTTAAGAGTGGATAAGACTTCATGAGGTTTTCTTTGATTGTTAGGATTTTAAAAATCATAAGAAAGAAAAAGATTTCTAAACATAGAAAATTTCTCTATCCCTCTCCTGCATTTTATTTTTCTTTGAATGACATTGTATAGAATTTGAACAGATTTGGCAGAAATTTGGCTTTAAGTTAAAAAAAAATCCATTGAATTGTTTCTCACAACTTATCCCCAATAGCAATAAATATGTCCAGAGAGGGCTAGGATGCCTAGGAGACAATCCAATCTCAGAGTGGTATATTGGGGACCAAGTACTGTCTGTTTTTATAGCACTTTAGTCTAGATAAAAAAAAAATTCTCCCTAGTTTTACTTTTCTATAGAGAATTTTGTGTGCAATTGCAAATATCCCATAGTTAGACTCTGCTAATCTCCACAATCTTTGTCTTCCATTCTTCGTTCAGATGTGAGTGAAATTCAGCCAAGGACTATCATTGGTGCCAATTAGTACACGGGGTACCTGAGGTTTCGAACTATGGAGCTCAATGCTTAGAGGATTTTCTAGTTAAAAATATGAACAGCTTCTCTCTCTCTCTTTCTCTCTCTTAAAAAATATGAACATTTCTGTATTCATCTCATAGTCTTGTCTTTTCCAGGAAGTCCTTAAGACTGCTGCCCGAAGGCCCTGATCAGCTGGAGGTCTCCTCTCTGAGCAGGGCCTCAGGGTCACTGCAGCCACAGCCACGTGGGCATAGGAAAGAGAGACTAAGCACAGGTGCATGACTAAGGATCAGGAGAAACTCAACAGTGAACAATGGGCCTTTAAACACTAGCTTCTCCCAAAGGTGACCAGTGCCAACTGGGTGCTCAGCAGTGTGGATTAGTATCATCCAGGAGATGGCTCTGCCACCTGTATTGTACCCATATCTATGCACTTGACAGCCCTGCTACCAGGGCACTATCAAACTTTCCTCCTTGTAGCTTGATGCTCTGATCTTCTCAAAGTCCAAATTCCCTCATGAAGAGTCATACTCGGAATGAGCATTAGTTTACTTCTGAGGGAGACTTTGATTTTGAAGGAGAAATGAGCCTGAGGAATCTTAGAGTCCATGGGAATCCAGGGAAACATTTACCTGTTTTCTCACAAGAACCTTAACTTCCGAGCCTTGGAGGTGGGCTGGTGACTTAAGAGGGCCCAACTAAAATCCTTGCCTGGGACCAAAATTGGGGGGAAAGTTACCTTACAGATCTTCCACGGGTCTCTAAATCCACTCTGCCTTTCTCCTTCATGCTCTTTACTCGGGGAAACTGACTTCTCTGGACAATATCACAGGCTCTCAGATTTGGGCTTCTAGTGGGATTCCGCCAATGGAATGCCAGGTGGAATACTGGAGGGCAGGAGGGAAGTAAGATCAGGGATCTTTTTCACAGACTTCTTGTCAGGTGGCCTCAAGATGGTTGGCCCCTGACCAGAGGTCACTGCTCCTTTCAATGGACCCTTCTCACAGCTAACGCTCCCCCAGGCCACCTGTCACAGTAGGAAGCAAGGGATAGTGACCTGTAGTCACCAACTATGAGTGAATGCCCTTTCCTTATGTAGAGTCCTAACCATTCCAGGTGGTACAGGCCTGCAGGATTGCCTGGGAGAGGAGGACTTTCAGTGCTAAAACAGACAGTCGTGGGCAAACCAGAACGGTGAGACTTACCTGTATGCTGCACACTCACTAGCCAACAGCTCCTTTATTGAAGCTTTCTTCAATTTTCCTACTAGAAATAGATGCCTAAGAAGGCATCCACTTCTTCTTGGGAACTTGAATGATTCATTCTTATTTTCTCTTCTACCAGGGTTGATAACACAGAGCCACCAGCCAACTGTTTCTGGAGAGAAAGCACGTCTGCACTGGAAGGAAAAAAAAAATAAAATAAAATACAATATGATTTTATGAAAATATTATTTTACAAAACAAATACCTCAGAGAGTCATTATTATTAACATTATAAAAATAAACTTGGTTTTATAAAAGGAAAATCTTCAACCAAACCTCGTGTTCTTTTTTCTTAATATTTATTTTTTTAGAAGTAGTTGGACACAATACCTTTATTTTATTTATTTTTATGTGATACTGAGGATCGAACCCAGGGCCTCACACATGCTAGACAAGCACTGTACTGCTGAGTCACAACTCCAGCCCAAACCTAATGTTCTTAAAAGATATTGACCAACAGAAATTTGAGTGAAGTGAAACTCCTTGGAGGAAATGAAGGCCTATAACAATTAATTAGAATATCATATATTATCAAACCCCAAAAAACACTGATTTTAGGATTCATCATGATTTTTTATGCACTTAGGAAAAAATATTACCAATTAAGCTTGACATCATGTTTTCTTAAACACTGATTAAAAGATGTATTTAAACTTTAGCTAGTTAAAGTTATCGTGTAATCAATGAAACTCAATATTTTATAACAAATTGACTTGTCTGTCAATATTTTTTTAAAGGAGACCTATGCACCAGGTAAACAAGAAAAATCAGGTTTCCCAGGGGCTCTGGCTCCTTGTGCTTTTGCATTTTTACAAGGCATACATACCCATACCCTTCCCACCTGTATCAATCCCAAATTTCTGACTTCTGCAGAAAGATACTGTCCACTCCACCAGGCCACTCTGTTTACCTAAGGCAGGTGTGTGATTCTGTGGGTAGAACAGGAACAGGAGTCCAAAGTGAAATCTTCCAAAGTCCCTCTCCCCATCCAAGTCAGGATATTCCTGATCAAATTTGACAACATTTTAAAAATGTTTTTGAATAACTATTCATTGAATAACTATTCATTGGACATAATGTGCCTGTTACTAGATTAGAGCTTAACAAAGGTCTTCTAAGTCTTCCTTATACTCCTTTGAGAGGGGAGAAGTATCTCCCTGTATAGAGGAGGAAACCAAAGCCAGATGTTTGGACTCACCTGTGTTGAAGTCATAACCCTCATAAGAGGTGCAGTTGGGATTTGAACCCATGGTATCAAACATCACACTACCCTGTCTGCCTGTGGTTGTCTCCAGGCCAACCCTGGTTGGAGCTGGTCATCTCTCCTATCTGCAGCAATGGAAAGCCTTCAGGAACTTGTGGAACACAGATAGTGACATCTGCAGTCCTGATTCACCCAATCTCATTTCCCAGTTCTTAGCCAGCATGCCCAGAAAACAGTTCATGCTTTGATCTTGTAGCTCAAAGCTCTGGTGACAAAATGTACTCCAACATACAGCATGTTTGCACTTCTCACTTCTAGATGTTTACACACTCCATCAAGTCCTTTACCCACCTGTGTCTGTTACTAATATATGTCCTTAAGTTTACAAAGGTTCCTCAAGGTAAAGCTCTCCTGGTGACATCAAAAGACCCGACCACAGACCCTGCCCCATCCTCTTCTGTTCTCCAGGGACATTAACTTTGCCTCTGCTCCATCCTTGCTGAAACAGGGTGGAGGTTCTGGCCGAATATGATACAAAACAGAGTCTAAGCCTACTCGGGCCTATAGATTTTCTTTTCTGTTCCTTAGTGTTTTTTTTTTCTTTCTTCAAAACATGCATAAGATCAATGCCTACCTATCAAGGCTATTTGATGGATTAAATAGAAAAATGTATGCAAAAATTCCTCAAATATAATGCATTGTTTTTCCTAATTAATGGATGGTGTATGATTAATTAACAATGAGACAGTACTTAAGATGCTGTCCAAGCAATAGAAAGAATAATGCTGAGGAAGATGAATCCATCAGAATTCACTGATTAATTGAAAAAAGTGTCCAGAAGTAAATACAGTCATACATCCCTTAATGGAAAGAAATGTGCTCTGAGAAATGTGTCACTAGACTTTGTTACTGTGGGAACATGATAAAGTGTAGTTACACAAACTAAGACAGCTAGCCCATCACTAGGTGATATGACATTATGGGGACACTGTCACAAATGTAGTCAATTGTTGGCCAAAGCATGATTATACAGAACAAGACCACAGTTGAAAAGAGTGGCTATGGAAGGAAAAATATAAAATACCAGTGATTTGTCCTCAAAATGAGCGTAGCAGCTTTCCTGGTGCTCTTTGGACAAGAGCACAGAGTATATGTCTGTGAAGACTCCTCTCCTCACATGGGCAGAGCCACTGGAAGATAACCACAGTGGCTGGGAACTCCCTAAAGCTCTGGAAGAAAATAATATCTGGAAGTATCATTTTTGTGCTATATAACAGAACGCTACAGATTGGATGATTTATTATGAGCCCAAATATGGTGGTTCACAGTGGGGAGGCTGAGAAGGCCAATATCAAAGAACCAGTGTCTGGTAAGGGCTTTCTTGCCATATCATCCCCTAGCAGAAGGTGCAAGGCTTACCTTTCAATAAATGGGCCATTAGTGTGGCTTAAGAGGAAAGTCTTCAATTCTTTGGATAAAGGATGGTGAATGGACAGGAAAGGAGCAGTCTGGAGTCAGCATAGCCCCAAATTAGGAAATCCAAGTAAAATCAGAGGGTTGCAGAGCAACTTTAATGCACTCTAAAAAGAGGGAAGGAGGGAGGAAGGGAGAGAGAGAGAGAGAAGAATGGAAGAAAAGAAAAAAGGAAGGAAGGAGGGAAGGAAAGAAGGGAGCGAAGGCAAGAAACAGAAAGGGAAAAAAAGAAGAATTTACATGTAAAAAATGCACTTCCAAAAAAATCTGCCTGGGGAGCCCTGGAATGTCGAATGTGGTTTTAAGCAAGTCATTTTATGTCCCTGTGACACAAATTGGCCATCTGCAAAATACAATAAAATCACCTACTCCAACTTCTTACACAATCCCCCAAATATTGAGAATCACAGGCAGTAGTTCTGAAGAAAATATTCACTGGGAATTTTTTTTTTTAAATCTGTTACTAGGCTACATTTGTCCCATGTGGAAATAAGGAGCTTTCTAATCAAAGATATAGTCCAGACCTAGTCATGGATAGGCCGAATCACCTCTCTGCAGAGAAATATTTTAATGAGATAAATAGAAACCATTAAAACCTTTTTCATCAAATCTCAGACTCCATTCATCAACCCTTTATGAGCTAAGTGCCATTTATTGACACAGTGGAAAGTTTAAGGCATATCACTGAATGCCTGTATCAGAAAGCTTGGGTGTCAATCCCCATTACACAGTTCAAAGTTGTAAGATGTTGGTCAAGTTCCTTAATCCTGATTTCCAATTAATCTTATAAGTCCAGTGCCTGACACATAAGCCTATGTGGGAGAAGGAGATAACGAAGACCATTGTGAAGATCCAACAAGGTATTATATGTTTATATTTTCTGTATCACTTAAGCACCATGTGGATGTATAATTATTGTCATTATGGATCCTAGATATTGCATAACTCAATTTAACTCCTTAAAGATAGGGCCAGTTGGGCAGAGACTACACAGCTGACCTGGGATGCAAGTTGCTTCTCCTCTTATGCAAATATGCACAGTTAGGAGTTCCAGCAACTGCATAGGTTTCTGGAGTCCTTTCATTGTATATCTGTGCAGGAACTTGAGTGCATGTGATGAATGTGACACGTGGTTATCAATGGGACAGTAATGTTAGTACAACTTCTTGCACTACTCAAATATACTTAAAAAAATGAAATCTTTCTTCTTATTGCCTGCTTAATTTTAATTTTTTTCCCCAAGCAATTCCTCTGAGCCAAAAGGAAGGCAAGAATTTTCCACCTTGCTGCTTAATTGGCAGTCTGACATTTGGCCCTTGAGCCTCTCAGAAGTTTGGCCACAATGACTAGCCTTATTCACGCCAAGCAGTATTAATGCTTTGTTAACACTAGGCAGCGGCAAAAGCAAAAAGTCTCTTTGTGGTTACAATGTGACTTCATGTAGCTAACATCTGAGCAAAGAAAACACCAAAGAAGGTCTGAACAATTTATAAGCAAACAGGAAGCAGAAAGAGAGCTGTGGCATGGTTCCGTTTGAGAAGAGATGGGCGAGTCGCTATGAATGCCTCCCTGATAGACTTTGCAAGGGACAAGAAGGATGCAGACAAGATTCAGTCAAAGTAGAGTAGGCCTGGGAGGAGGCATGTGTTGTTGATTGACAGGGGAAGAAAGTAGGCAAAATAAGGTGAGTTCCTTTCCACACCTTCTCTACTGTCCCCAAGTTATACTTCCCATAGCTTTCTTCAAAGCCTTCTTACCAAAATCTAACAAAACAAAAAAACAATGCCAAAAAGCCATGTCAAGGCTTTGTTGAAAATCATTACATGTGCACCACTTTTGGGAGGATTTTCCTGGGGCAAATAGCTGCCCTCCATAGCTCACCCAGTGTTAGTCTCTAGAGAGTCTGAGTATCTGAGGTCCACATCAGTTGTCAACAAACCAGGAAGGAGAGGGACCAAATCTTTCCTACTGGTTTGGAAGTTCATGTACAACTGACGGAATAATACGGATAATCTGTGTTTGACACAGAGAAAGAACCCAGATAGTTAGGGGAAGCAGTTTACTGTGTCCATATTTCTCCACTGAAGCTGCCAGAACCCCACTGTGGTTGCAGCAGGCTGTTCACTGGGCTCTTGCCCTCTACAGTCTCTCTAGAGAAACCTTCTCTTTCCATGTTTGACTCTACCGGCTCAGAGTAGAGCCTAGGGATATGCTACTTCTTTGCTTCATTTTATTCTCTTTTGGCTTAAAAAAAAAATCCAGAAAACTATACTTTCTAAGGATTCCCAGCAAAATGAGAAAGAGTGCATCTTCCATTATGTGCTACTCTTGTGTTCATGATATCTTAATTTCCCAACTGAGGGGGCAGAATTTTCATTCTGCTACCCTCTTCCCTCTTTAACAATCCTCTAAAATCCCCCACTTACCTTAAGATCACCTCACTACCACTGGCATTTGTGGGTGGATAATTCTTGCTGTGGAGGGCTGTTCTGTGCCTGGTAGGATGCTTAACAGCATCCTTGACCTCCAACCAATGTGCTAGAACACCCTCCGTCCGCAGCTGTGACAATTGAAACTGTCTCCAGACTTTGCTAAGTTATCCCCTCGAGGACACCATTACCCCAGCTTAATAACTACTGTACTGAAAGGGATTTTACTAGTGGTCCCTCCTCGGGTAATTGGCAGTCAACTATTGAGACTATCTTACAATGATAGAATTTCAAACCTTCACCAACTTAACAAACTTCTTGGGGATTCTGAAGTCACTTAATGAAGGCAGCCCCTTCCTGAGGTAGCAATGCACTCATTAGCTGGTTTATCAGAATTATATGATTGGGATCTATAATAAGCCAATCACAAGCATTTGGCCCAAATCGGTAGCAGTTTCAGGTGTAAAACCTCTTATTCATTGGACTACTGGGCCAGTGTACTCCCTTAAGATTCCAGAATGACTTTCTGCTAGGCAGAGGGATACTCTCCATTCCTCCAATGATGAATTTTCAAGCTCAAAATATACAGCAGTAAAACCTAGCACCTTAAAAGCCGGTTTCTGTGTGCATGGACTCACAGAATTTACAGTCCTAACCAGAGGTGATGTCATCAACCCCGGGCACATATTCCACACCTCGTTTCCCGTGGTAGGATTTACACTTTCCTGGAGAATGTTGAGTTGGCAAAGAGTGCAGAAAGTGAGCACCGAAGACCCAGGGCAGGCACAAACTATTCTTTAAGAGTAAAGCCCTATTCCTGTGTGGTTTGTGATCAGCCAAAATGTGAATGCTTCAGCACATTTTGTTCAGTGCAAAATCATTTAACATGGTATGAGTGAGGGTTACTTTAAATAGAAAGAGAGAAAATTACTATTGCAGCGAGGAAGCTGGCTAATGAGTGTCAGCTTGTGGCAAAGTCCTTTTGGGGATCTGGCAAACTCAGGTAATGGACTGAAATTCAGTCTGAGGTCCACTCATTGGCTTGGATGACCCAGTCATAGCCAACAGGAGATGAGAGCATGGACCTCTAAGTCTAGGAACTCAAGAAGTGAAGATAAAGATTTTATCTTCTATTTATTCTACTTGAAAAACTATCTCCTAGGGAAAATGCAAAATGACTTTATCCCAAAGTTTTAAGGAAAATTAAATTTGCACATCCAGCCAAATGTTCATATTATTTGCTTTATAAACCATTTATAATACATTTTTAGATTTCCCAAATTCTCAAGTCTACTAAATTTTTTATAGCGAGTTTCCCAGTCCTCATATTGATCACACTGATACTGATGAAATTAAAAATGTTAAATGATATGTCCTAAATTTTTTAGTGGTTAAGTTCCAACATGGGTTTTACTTTTCAAAATCTGACCTCAAGAGTACATACCACTATTAATATCTGTAAAGACTTTTTTTTGTTTTTTTTCTTTACTTTGAGGACAGCTCAGGGAATCACAAAATGAAGCTTTAAGCACTTGACAAAATCCAAAGACACTTCATTTCTCTGGCAATGTCATCTTCCTGTTCAAAAAAAATTAACTCATGGTGTGATTTTTGCAAATCTACAGTGTTGGGATTAGTGCCTCTACAACTGAGTTGGAGCAGCACATTCTTTCTTGGCCATGTGAGCCGCATATAAATCATACAGAATGAAGTTTATGTAAAAACACGAAGCTAAAGCACAACACTCCCTACCAAGAAGGAGAGAAGTGCATCATGGAAGAAGTAACATCATCCGATGTTGCTTAAATCTTTAAAAAATGCTCTATGTCTGAGAGAAATAGGCAGCCATTAGCTTAAGTCCATGAGGAAAGGCTATTAGAGTGTCCTATGTGGGCCGGGCACATGGCACTGTACTGACCATCCTTTTCTCTCAGAGCCCCAATAAATACAAATAAATACAAATAAGAAGACTTCTCATGGGGCTGGGATTCTGGCTCAGCGGTAGAGAGCTTTGCCTAGCATGGGTGAGGCACTAGGTTCAATTCTCAGCACCACATATAAACAAAATAAAATAAAAGTCTATTGACAACTAAAAAAATAATATTTGAAAAAAGGGATCTATTAAAAAAAAAAGAAGAAGACGCCTTCTCAAAATTTAAATGAATTGTTTGTTGACTGCACTTTTCCCTTTAAAATATAATAACTAGAGTTGTGGATTCTTAACTGGTTTGTGGGTGTGGTAGTTCAATTTTGAATTTTATTACTGAAGACTCACTGATGAAGAGCCTTCCCAAAGCTTAAATTGCCTCTGTTGCTCAAATGCATCTTCCACTCTAGTCCACCACTATGCAATTAACATGGTTTCCTATCAAAAATTTCCTTCTATCCTCAGCTTCTTGAGGAATATATGTCCAGACAGGAATCAACCATCAGTTCTAATAGGTGCCCATCCCCAGGCCCCAGTCACTAATATCAGTTCATTTCTCCCCTTTTCCACCACATTGTGCTTATCTCTGTTATGATGCTTACTGTTGCCCTGGGGTGGATTTACACTCATCTCTGCTTCCTCCTTTGATCTATAACCTCTTCCAAGGCAGCACTGTGCCATTCTCTATATCTATATCTTTAGGGTCGAGAACATTGTGACCTTCGATATATTTCTGATCAAAATACTGATGAGTAAGTGTCAAGATTAATGGGCATAAGAATTACACTAACCACTTTGAGCCTGAAGTTAACAAGAATTCCTGAATGTCCATAGAATTTTCCATCTGTTGTATCAGAGGATAATGGAGAAGATTTGGGTTTCTATGTCTCATGGCATGATAAGGAGTTTCTTCCTCAAACACGTAAGACACATGCTTTGAGCAGCACTGTTCTTCCTGCCGTAATTGTAGTGCAGTTATATCACTTCTTACATTTTAAAAAGTTATTCTTTTCAGTAATTTTGTAGGACAATTTTGAATCAAGTACCACATTTCATAGAAATTGTTACTTACTAGAGAAATCAGGCAAGTACCCTCAGAAGGCCCCTAAGTGACTCAAAGCAATACAGAGGTGTGTGCTGGACATGATACCTCTGGATTCAAGGAACCTTGGAAAATTAACCCTTGGAACTTGCTAGTATCCTGAGTGTTGGGCACTGTAGAAATGGTGCTTGGTAAATGACTGTGTCTTCCCTTTTAGTGGGCTTGGGAAGATGATTTTTGTATTCCCTGGGCTTTGGGTTTGTTTTTGTTGGGTTTTTTTTTTAAGACATAGTACATCACAAACAAGCAGCTTTTCTTCTGCCATTAGCTCCTGGGAGATTTGGAATCAAATAAGTGGTTCATCTGTAGCAAACGTTGACACTTTTGTGCTGATTGAATTCCTGCCCAAATTTCTCTTTTTCTCCTTGTATTTCTTCTTTCTTTTTGGCCTAAGAAGATGTTATCTTACTATATTATGGTATCTTCACAAACTGCCATATCTTTTTTTGTTATAAAGTAGGATAATAGAAAATATTAAATATTTACATAAAAGCAGGTGTGATAATCAAAATAATTACTAACTACTGTGGCATAGTCATTGCCATTCAGAATGGAAAAACCCATTGACAACACAAAGGTCAAGCTGCTGCATACAGGAAGAACACCATTCTCGCTCATACATGAATACATAGCACCATCTGGGTTAGAAGACAGCACATTGGACTTGGGCTTAGAAGACTTGGAAAATCAATACCACAAAGAACAGAAGGTGCTTAACTGAAAGTCACCAAGTTTCTAGTTGAAAAGCTTAACTCTGCATCTTATTCACTCAGTTTCATTTCTTCATATGCAAAAAAAATAAAATGATACTTGCTAACCTCACAAGGCTGCTAGCGAAGATTTATGAGATTTCTGGGGGGAAAACTGGTGCATTACTGTCCTGATATAGGCAGCCACACCCTAATGATAATTTGGGCCTTTTTTTCAGTGAGTCACAGCATTTCTTGAGGTTATTTTTATAACAGAGAAACACGATCACACACTATAAATGGCTTTACCTTACCCACTTTGGATGCTCTTTCAGATTGCTACTGCAATTGGTGAGTTCCTCCTCCATGGCGCGGAATGGATACAAAGAACTGCCAGGAGCTACCACCCTGGGCACAGAAGGCTACTCAGTACAGCAGCCTTGGGATTGGGCCACATGGCTGCAGGAGCAGCCAGAAAGGAAGAAAGGGTGGGGTGAGACCCAAATTCAAGCCAGGCATTTCGAGTTCAGCCCTTAGCTAGCTAGTGAAGTCATTTTCCATATATTCTCTGTTTCCACTAAGTTCAACATCTCTTAAAAGTTGAACACACACAAACTGAACCATCTGATGAGCCGCCCAGGCCAGAGCAACAGCACTTGCATCGTGACACTGTCATCTGGATCTGGAATGATCCTGAGTCCAAGAGTGAAGCCTCCGTCTGAGGCAAACCTTTCCCCACTCTATCCATGAGCTCCCTGTCCTCAGAGGGGATGACCCCTGTCACCACAGGGGTCTAACCACCAAGCCTCTGAGAAGTAGAAGGACCTGAGGGTCCAGAGACTTGCACTAGCATCTCAGCTCTGCCATGTTGCTACTGTATGGTTTGGGGGCTTCAGTTTCCTCCTGCTCTTTGTGGGAATAAAACGAGTCCCTACCTCAGTGCAAGTGGTGGCAAAGATCTACTGAGATCTTTCATGTAAAGAATTTAGAGCCAGGCGTGGGGGCGCATGCCTCTAATCCCAGGGCTTGGGAAGGTGGGGCAGGAGGATTGCAAGTTCAAAGCCAGCCTCAGCAACAGAGAGGTGCTAAGCAACTCCGTGAGACCCTGTCTCTAAATAGAACACAAAATAGGGCTGGAGATGTGGCTCAGCGGTTGAGTACCTCTGAGTTCATTTTCAGGTATGAAGAAGAAGGAGGAGGAGGAGGAGGAGAATTATTATTATTATTATTATTATTATTAGAAGAAGAAGAAGAAGAAGAAGAATTATTTAGAGCAGGTTCTGCTCAAAGAAGCATTCTGTATGTATCTAGTGTTTCTACACGCCCATACAGAGAAACCCTTCTCTGAGAATAATGTGTTCTCAACTCTTTCACTTTGCAAGGCTGCTACTGAATGACCAAATCAGAGTACTTAGCATATCCATCTCATCATGTATTTAGTATTCCTATGTAGTGAGAACATTTAAAGCCCTATCTTTTAGCTATTTGGGACTATCTAATACATTATTATTAAATACAGTCACCTCGCTGAGCATCAGAACCCCAGAACTTATTCTTCCTATCTAACTGTAACTTGGTGCCTGCCGATGGTCTCCCCTTTCCCCTCACCTCAACCTCTGGTAGCCATCAGTCCACTTGCTATTTCTAAAAATTTGCCTCTTTTCAATTTCACATATGAGGTCAAACAGCATTGTTTCTGGCTCGTTTCTGGCTCATTGTGTCTGGCTTATTTCATTTAACATGCTGTCCACTAGGTTCAGTCATGATCCTCAGTGTTGAAGATCTTTCTCTTGGATGTATAGACCGCACCTTGTGATCCATTGGCCTATTAATGGACACTCAGGCTGTTTCCACCTCTAAGCTGTTGTGAATGATGTTGCAGTATGCATGGAAGGGAAGGCATCCCTTTGACATATGGATTTCCATTCCTCTGAATATATACCTTTTACTGAGATCCCTGGGTCATATGGTAGTTCCATTTTTAATTTTTTAGGGAACTTTCATATAGTTTTCCAAAATAGCTCTATTCATTTACAATATCATGAACAGGATGAAAGGGTAACCTTTTCTCCACATCTTCACCAATCCTTGTTACTGTTCATCTTTTTGTTAAAAGCCAATCTAATAAGTATGAGGTGATAATGCAGTTTCAATTTGCATTTCTTTATGATTATAGATGTCAGCAAAATGTATGCTTGTTGGCTATTTGTACATCATCCTTTAAGAAATGTCTATTCAAGTCCTTTGCCCATTTTTAATAAGGTTGTTTATTTTCTAGTTATTGAATAGTTTGAGTATCTTGTATTATTTTGAATAAAAGACCAAAATAGTCCACAATGATTTTGTTCAAAAAGAAAAAAGCAGGAGACAACACACTACTGGGTTTCAAAATATAGTACAAAACTATAAGAATCATGGCATTATGATACTGGCACAAAAACAGACCCATCAACCAAATCATTGGATGGTGTACCTAGAAATAAACCCACAAATATATGATCAATTGAGTTTCGACGAAAGTGCAAACATTAAAGGCCAGCCTTTTCAACAAATGGTGTTGGGGAAATTGGATATCCACATACAGAGGAATAAAAAGGTTTTCTTGCCTCACCTCTTATATAAGAATCAACTCAAAATGAATTAGAGTCTCCAACATGAAACCTGAAACTGAAATTACTAGGTGAAAACATGGCAGGGCGGGGGATTCATGACTTTGGTCTGCACAGAGATCTCTGTTTATAACTTCAAAGCAAACAATTAATAGATTGAGGATGGATACAACCTATGGATTAGGAAAAAAAAAATATCTGCAAATCCTACCTCAGTTATGATAACAGACTAACTTCTTTAAGCTCCACTCATTCATATAGGCATACAAGAGCCCAACAGGATGCTGGGCTCCAGAATTGTAGGATTTAATCAAACATGGGTCCCACTCAACAGCAACTTCCCTCTGACCAATGTTTTAAAATCCCTATTGAGTTCAAACAACATATACACAGGAAATCTGCAATGGTCTGAAAGTTTGTGTCCCTACCAAATTCATATGTTAAAATTCTACCTGCCCAAATGATGGTATTAGGAAGGGGGTTTTGACAGGTGATTAGGTCATGAGGAAGAGCCTTTACAAATGGAGTTTGGGCCCCTATAAACCAGTCCCAAAGAAGCTTCTTTGTCCCTTCCATTGTGTGAAGACACATCAGAGGGCACCATCTATGAACTTGAATGTGATCCCTCTCCTGCAGGTGCACCTATGCCTTGAACTTGGACTTTCTAGCTTCCAGACCCAAAAGAAATTTCTGTTGTTTATAAGCCACCCAGTCTGTGGTGTTTTGTTATAGCAATCCAAATGGACTGAGACAAGGTCTTTCTTTAATTATCCATGGTGTGCCAACATGACATGGACGATAGTCTCAAATGAACTCTGGGGAATTGAGGGAGAAGTGGAAATACCCTGAGGGACATGCGAAGAGGGACATGTGATGAGCACCACCAGCAAGGGAAGGACAATCACTAGTGGAGATGAAGTCAGAATGAGTCTGCCCAGGACCCAGGGCTCAAAACTAGCTGGAGCTGGGCATGGTGGCACACGTCTCTAATCCCAGCAGCTCAGGGGGTTGAGGCAAGAGGATCTCAAGTTCAAAGCCAGCCTCAGCAAGTTTGTGAGGCCCTAAGCAACTTAGCAAGATTCCTTCTCTAAGTAAAATATAAAAATGTCTAGGGGTGTGGTTCAGTGGTTAAGTGCCCCTGGGCTCAATCCCTGGTACAAAAAGAAGAAGAATGAGAAGGGGAAGGGGAAGGGGAAGAGGAAGGGAAGGAGAAGGGGAAGGGGAAGCGGAAGGGGAAGAGGAAGAAACAGCTAACTGGGTTCAGCGGGAAAGGGATATAAAAATAAGCATACTCTGAAAAACAAAAAATCTCATCTTAGAGACAAACAGATATGTGAATCTCATCTCTCCACTTAGCTATAAAATTATGTGCAAACACTCAATGCATCTTTTCTTTAGTTTTCTCCTTTGTCCAGTGGAGAGAGCTTTCCAGTGGTTTTGATGATGCTTAAATAAAATATAGTATCAAATAACCAATGATAATTATGTGCTTGGCAAATGTCATTCATGAGTCCTCTCCTAGTTAGGTACAAAGCAATCTCTGTGTTTGCTTGCATTTCTGATCTATATGGCCAGGTAGATGTCAGAAAAATCCATGGAAAATCCAGGTTTGTTCATAAATCTGGTCATATTCTCATTAGGAGAGTAGGAACATGAAGCAGGCATTATACTCTAGGCAGGACCTGGGATGGGTTTGGGTCTACACAACAGGAGGCCAGTCTTTCCCATGAATGCCCTTTCTGAAGCCAGGATCCAGGGGAGACTTGGATGGATTGTCTCCAAGATGAGCCTGAACTCTCCTTGCAGATGGAGTATCTGGAAGAACTGGCCTTGGCAGCCCCAGGCTCAAGGCATGTTGGAATGAGGGGCAGCAGTGACCTGATTCCAGCTCCTACCAAATGGCAGCCAGAAGCTAGTCCCAGTGCTCTTCCAGGGTCTGAGCTAACACCATGGGCAGGCACGTGGGGTGGGGGGTGTGGGTGGGTTCTGCTTCCTTCAAACATGCAACTTCAAAGTCTCTGAGGATGTTGTTTGGCGTGGAAGTGAGTCAGGGGCAACTGGAACGGTGCTGGAATTTCCAATTATAAAAGGTCCCATTCAGAGCTGCATGCCCTGTTGCATAATAAGGGAACAAGGAGACATTTGATGGCATTAAAAGGCCCTAAGCACAAAACAAAGGTCCACAACTTTCTCTGCTTTGTCTTCTGAGCTTTGAGAACTGTCCTGTGTGATGCTAGGTTACAAAAACAAGCAAGGGCTCATCCCACTCCGCCTTGGCAGAAGGCTTGCTTCAAGCACAGACCTGGAGGCGCTGAACTCTGGTCTGGGTTTCCCCAAAGGCTGAAGCACACTTTTGATCTAGACATTGCAGAATCTGGACTAAAGACTCAGCTGTCCATTGTAGAGATAGGAACTCTCTGAGACTCTTTTCCCTTCCTCGGTGGATATGAATGCATTTCATATCCAGTAGCAAGTCCCTAATCACACTTGCACCACCACACCACCTGCGTCCTTATTGTCACTGTCAGTTCACTCTTGGGTTGTAAAGGGGTCAAAGAGACAGAATCACTGAAAAGATGTTTGGAAAAATTTCACAACTGTCTCAAATCACCCTGTCATCCTGAACTGTACTGTTAGCAGGCTGTTCCATCTGGCTGGACAGGCAAGAGCACCTTATGATTTATTGCTCATGGCAAACTTACCGGGATGATGGGGCAGAAACTTAGAAACTGTCTAAGATCCAGTACCAGGAAGTGGCAGAGCTGTGAGTTTTCATCCACCTGACACCGTCACACTCTTCTCTGCCACATAGTGTCTTCCTATGTGGTAATCTTTCTCTGACAGTCCTCTTCCCCCAGGGGTGAGCATGTGCAACATGGGACCGTGGTAAACAGTGCTGATTCCCCTAGATTAACCCCCAAAATTCAGAGCACAGGGTATTTGAAAAATTGATTTCAATAATAATGTGGTATTTATACTAAATATGAACTTGTTGATACTGATTAGATGGTATTGATGTCTCCAGGCACCAGTGGCTCAGTCTCCCATTTCTGATTTAGATATTTCATATATAGAACTATAGCACGTGTGCACCTTTGGAAGTAGAACTGTGGGCAGTACAACATATACTTTTGAAGTGTGGAAAACTTAAGTTTCAGGAACAATTTCCCCAAGCAAAGAGAAAAGTTTTACCTACTTACACGCCAACTCACAATTGGGAGGAGAAGAGTGCCAAGAAACCTCCACAATGGAAATCTTGTGTTTCAGTCGCACATGTGGAGTCTCATATGTAGTGAGCAACATGAAATCTCAAAGCATCTCTGCCTACAGGACAGATGCCAGCTCCTCTCTCCTGCACATCCTCTCGGTGGATTAATCATCAGTCCCCAAGTAACCACAATGTGACCACTATGTGAGGTGCCTTCTTCCCCGAGACAATGAAGTTCTGTTTGGATTGTCTCTGGGAAGCATTTATAGCTCGAGGACATGGCTCTGTTTTATTGAAGGTACACAGTGCTGGCTTCTCGGGACATGGCTGGAAGGAGCGCTGAGCTAGATTGGGCAATCACGGTCGTTCCGTGGAACTCAGACACTCTTCCTATGGGGCACCCAGCAGGGACACTTTCTGAAAGTAAGGGACACAAGAGCAACTCTGCTGACCAACTCAGGTGCTGGAGGGGTCTGCCCACATAAAGACCAAGTGAGTGGAAGGAGCCTCAGTCCTGGGTCTCAATAACTGATGAAATGATATCATTATTGTTCACCTGGCTGGGTAGAATTCTGGAATGCAGTAGCTCTGCCCCAGGGGCCACTCTGGAGTGTACACAGCAGTACTGTCATTTTTAGAAGAATGTGGCAACCTCTCTGACAGTACGCCTGCCCTACCCCCACTCCCCTGAATCTAAGTGCAACACTAAGATTTCTTAAAATAATAAATGGCTGGCTGTGGGATCCCTACACAAACCCCCAAATTCCAGTCCAATTCTACTTGACTGAACAAGTTTTAGACCACAGCACAGGAAACTCCAAGTACATAGGCCTCCCTCCCCCACCCACTGTGCCCAGGCCCCCTTTCGGGTATTGTCTCAAAGCTTTGTGTTTAGCAGAGAGTCAGCAAGGAAGCAGTGAAATGCAGAAGAATTCAAAGACCTGGAGTTGAGCAATCTCACCTCCATATTTGGAATGTGAAAATGCAGAGATTACCTGTGTCTCCTGAGACCAGCTTCACTCTTCACTCTCCAGGTCTCACCTGCTTAGGAGGTAAGTGACCAGCCTCGCTCCCCTACCTTGTTGCTGCAAGCAGGCAAGCATGCGGGGGGAATAAGAGGAACAGCAGGAATCTGGATTCGGTGCAAAACAGACTCCTTTGGAAACCCTATTCTGAACTTTATTTAAGATGGCATCTGACAAACTTACCTACAGTCTAGAGGAGATTGGATTAGCTTTTTGGGGTTTCAGATTTTCCATCTATAATATGGAAATACTAACAAATTTGTTCTGGGTGTCAAGTCCATAGTAAAAATCCAAAAGCATGATAATTATTTAATTAATTAGTGATCAAATGAATACTCCCCAAATCCAAGTTCCTCTGAGGATCAAAAGAATGATTTCTGTGACATTTGCTTTAGGAATGGTAAGGTGTACTATTTAGAAAACATGGCAAAGAAATCTGACCTAATAAGAAGTTCTGAGGAGGGCGTTAACAAGATGTGAAATTTAGCAAAATTCAAGGTGCACAACACTAATTATGTGACAAATAAACAGATATTGTAGAGGGGAAAGTTTTCATGGAAAATATTCCAGAAATTCTGTGATAAATCTATTTAGATAATGTAGGTTTCCATACTATTTAGATAATGTAGGACTTCTCGGGGTGTTTCTGAAAGACATAAAATACATCTTTTTCTAGGTCCACTTGAACATGGAACCTTTTTTCACAAGGTTCCCAAGAGGTAGCAATATATTAAAAGATACAGTTGTCGAAATAATTATTCTAGACTTACTCATGGGAAGACGTAGGTCCCATGAAATAACCGTTTTGGGTGTGGAGGCTGTATGAGTGCTTCCTTTCCTTTGCTGGCATTTTTGCAAAACTAAAACACTTGCAGTTTACTTTGAACAATCTGCATGGTATGTTTTAAGTTAATTTGTCTTTCTTACATAGAATGGAAATAAAGCTCCTATTCCACCAATATCAACAGAATGATTTCTCTGACATTTGCTTCAGGAATGGTAATGTATCTCCCAGTGTTGACCAGTTGTCTGTACGCAACTTTAACCACTCGGGAGGAACCATACCATGGAGGTTAAAGTGAACCATCCAAGTCATGAAAATGGCACCATCACCACAGCCTCCAGACAGAAGAACAGCAGTGGATGAGATCTATTGTGTCCTCAGGGTCTGATACACTCGGAAGCCACCAATGGTCCAAGCAGAAGTTATGATTTTTCTCCTGAGAGTAGAAGCCAGAAAACCCAGGAGCCAGTATTATTCCTTCTGTCTATCAACTGGTTCTGAAAACGAGAAGCTGGTGACAGGCCTTCCTTTGTACTTATCTTCATATGGATAAACAGGTGTTTGCAATTAGCCCATGCTAGAATTTTGGAGCCACTCCGGAAGTGCTGAATGATATCTGGCATTTGTATTTCCTCAGCATCTTTGAAAAGAACTCCCTTTTCAGATAGTGCCTTGGTTTTTCTGGGCATCAGATGGTGTCAGCAAACTGGCTTACCACTTCAGACAGGGAAATTTTGTTCACAATGTGGCAACAATTCAGTGATAGGCTCAAGAAGGCCCCTTCCAGATGAGCTCAAGGCTCAAGTTTTGCCTTGAACCAGAATCCTTTTGCAGGACACCCGTGCCCACAGTGACAACCCACCTGGATCCGCAGGCTCCCAGGTCATCTCTAGGACTTGCCATGATGAATGGCAAAAAAAAAAAAGCACAAAACAATAATGATATTCCAGAGGAAATGCATATGTTCTTCTTTCATGTTTTCTAGAAAGCTTCAAAATGCTGAACATTTGAAAATGAGCTTTCATTAATTCTTTGATGTATTCATTCACAAGCAATGACTCCAGACTCTCCTGCAAGAGAAGTCTGTGATCAGAAAATGAATAAGAGCCAGTTAGTGCCCCCAGGAGTATGCAGTGTGCTGGGGGTGAGCAAGCCAACCCACGAAGTGAATTGATACAAGAAAGTGCAGGGTATGATAGGAACCCTGAGAGCTGCCTGGAGCCAGTCTCGGGGAGGCTTGGCTAGGATGCATCCTCAGCTAGGGACTAACGATTAAAGAAGCTGGCAGAGTGAAGAGAGGGGAGGAGGAGAGACAGTTTCCAGACAACAGGAAGAAGAGGCTGCTCCTTTGCCCAGTTTTTCCCATTCTCAACTTCACCAGCCTCCTATTGCTGCCATCACTCACTACCACAAGGTAATGGCTTAAGACAACACAGATGTATCCTTGACTTCTAGAAATCATGAGACTGAACTGGCTGGTAGAGCTACAGTCAAGGAGCCAGCAGGACTATATTCCTTCTGGAGACTCTAGAGGACAGTCCCAGGAGGTGGTCTTTCCAGATTCTAGAGGCTTGTGACCTCTGTGAGTGATCCCACCCCTCTGCTCTCTAGCTCCAGCGTCACGTCTCCTCTAACTCTCCCCCTGGCCTCCCTCTTCAACTTAGAAGGAGCCTTAGGATTCCACTGTGCTGTTCAGAGAGCATCCCCATCACAAGACCCTTAATCATACCTGCAAATCCTTCTGGCTGCATTCACAGTCTGGGAGTTAGGAAAAGGGCATCTTTGTGGAGTTGGGTGGAAGACTCATTCTGACAGCCACACCATCTATGGCTCTAAAGTCATCCATCAATTTATCCATAAATCAGTTGGACATGAGATGACATCAAAGAATGTGGCTAGCTGTGACCAGAAGTGGAAGATACTTATCCAGTGACTAGAGTCTGGTAAGCCAGGTCTGGAAGCTACAGTGAGACTCCCTATTCTGCAAGTATCTCAACAAATCAAGTAACCTTGGATTCCTGGTACTCAGCACAGGCAGCAAGCACCATGAAAACCCAACCATGCATGCTTCTACCAACGCTTCTGCAGGCTCCTGAACTATGAAGACTCCAGAAAGGTGGACATCCATAGCTAGAACAAAGAGAAGTCAAAAGCAGATTCTCTTCCTTTGCAGCTTAAAAACCCTGTTGTCAAACTCTCTGGGTCTCTAGAATAAAAGACATTTTTACTTCAGAATCAAATTTGTTTTTACCTGCTCCTCCACCAAATTCATTAAGAGTTCCATATACCCCCTCCAAATCATTATAGTAACTATGAGAATAAAATTGAAAGCTTGCAGTACAAAATGAAAGTGAGTTAGCAATTGTTTTCACTGGACAGGAGCCTAATTTCCATTGGTCATGGGGGAGGATTTAGTGAGAGGGAGGAAAATCGCATGGCACTGTGGGAAAAAAATAAAAAACAAAAAAATCCTACACTGTGAGGTCACCATAGTAAGCCCTTCTTTCCATGTTCTTGGTTTTTCTTATTCTGTAAAGTGAAAGAAATTGGGTTGGGGCATTTTAGGCTCAGCATTCTGGAACTAAGGAGAGGGAGGAGAAAATATTTCACTTAACAGTGATTTGGAGATATTTTTTTTTCCCCTGAGTTTGAAGGTCAGAACTCCCCATCAGACCCTTCAGAAGTAGTGTCTCCATCCACACAGGTAGAAGATGCTATCAGTCTGGAACTTTCCACCTTTGCTAACAATTCTTATCTTCTGTCATCTGCACAATGACTGAGAAAAAATGTTTTCAGTGGGTGTTTCTGATTCATTTTTGTGATGGTCCCATGATGTCTGCAGAAGTTAAAGTTTAAACTCTGCCTTCCCATTGGCCTTTACAACTCTGTGGATTCTGCCAGTACCTGGGCTGGTTCCTGAGGCCTGAGTTTCCCAGGAAGGTAGACGATCTGACCAGGGTCAGTAGCTGTATTTGATGAGGAGAAAACTCACCCGTCTTTTTAACAGTGCTCTTAAAATGGTGCTCTTATACGGCAGCAATAAATGTGACCCTGCCAATCAATGCCTTCATTTCTAGCTGGTGTTATGAAGATCTCTATCTGGGAATAAACTTCCTCGAAGATAAAGCAACAGGCTCAACTTTGGAGACAATAGTAATATTGTCCTGAGCTTTTGAGACACTACTCCTAAAGGCATTTAGGGAACAGTGTATTCTTCTCATTGATCCCAATACAAGTTAGGTATTGTTCAGGATCTAGCCCTGAGAAAAGTCAGAAAAGAGTCATTATTTGGGGTCTTTGAAAACACTAGAGTCGGCCTGCAGTCCCCCAGGGGAAAAGGAGAAATATTTTACAGGGTTGTGACTGTCAAAGGCAGAGATTTGGGTGCTTCTCAGCTCAGGCCAGCTTCACACACATCTGGGCTGAATGCTGGTGTACACGCAGCCTGTATATGTTCAAGTGCTGACCTGTGGCAGTTTGCATGTGTTTTTGCTGGTGCGTGTTTGTGATTAGACACAAGCATGGCTACAAGCATGGCTTTTGTGGGGGACACTAGCTCTGGGTGTAGAAGAGGTGAATATCGGCATCCAAGTGTACTGGGATACCCATGCCTGCACAGGTTTGGGAGTGCAGATAGGTATGTATGTATACACGTCATTTGTGTCAAGTGCGTATTTATGGGTAGGGGAATGGTGTTTATGGAAATGCATAACTATAGACAGGCCCACAAAATTATCAAGCTCCCTACTCAACTTACTGAAGACAGTCCTGGCCCAACCAAACCTCTGCTGTTCCAGATTCATCCAGAAACTGCGGAGGTCTTCCTGAACACCTAGGTCTTATGCAAGGTCTTATGTTAATCACCTTTAATAGATAAAGAAAGATAAGCTAAGGCTGAAATTCCTCAAAGAAGCTACCACATAGTATTTTAGACCAGCAGTATATACACAGAAGAGAGTCTGATCAAGAGGACACTTCATATTGTGGCTGCTCAGATAATTATCACCTTGTTTCAGGAGAACTATAAAATTTGTGGAGAACATTTTCAACATGCCAGTGAATTCTCTGAAATTTAGTTGATATCCTTTTTCATGCACAGTTAGTATAGACTTTGTTGTGGAAGACCGACTATAAATAATACATTTAATTTTATGAGATTGATTTTTGTTATTTCTTCATGAAGGAACTAACAGGAATATTGTAAGGAATGAATAAGTTGTAACAAGGATGATTTGGACAACTGTGCTGATGATAATATGATAAGAGTGCAGATATATAAAAGAGTCCCTAAACGTGCTGGATATTGGAATCAGTGATTTGCATAGATTTACATGATGAATTTGGATTGCATCTGTGTGCAGTGGGAATGTAGGAACTGGGCTCATTTCCTACAGGACCTTCACTCCTCAAGAGCCTTCCAGTGAATCTAAGCTTTGCCCTGGCACCAGAACTCTATTCCTAATGGAGTAAGACTGAAGAGGTTGTACCTTAGGGCTTGCCCTTGTAACAATAAGTATCCATCCTGTAGTCCATTCTATCTCCAACCATTCAATTCCCCCTGACCATTACTTCAACAAAAGCTGTCCTGACACAGGAACTCTGCTGTGTCTTCTGTATGCTTTCACAGAGTGTAGCTTTCAAAGTAAGCACTAATTTTAAGTTGGACCTAGAATCTCAATTATCCTCACACTAACAACCTTTTATCTTCAAATCTGTGGTCTTTGGCCAGGATTGGTGGTGCATGCCTATAATCCCAGCAGCTCTGGAGGCTAAAGCAAGAGGATCTAGAGTTCAAAGGGAACCTGAGGCCCTAAGCAATTCAGTGAGACCCTGTTTCTAAATAAAATATGAAGAAGGGCTCTGGATGTGGCTCAGTGGTAAAGCATCCCTGGGCTCAATCTCTGGTGCAAAAAAAAAAAAAAAATGTGGTTCTCTATAGTTATCCACTACTTTTAAGATCAATGGTTTCATCTGAACAACAAGCATCCTTTGAGTGTATGTAGAGTAAGTCAATTAAAAAGTATTCTAAGGTAAGATCAACCCATATTTTTTTTAAAAAAGCAAAATTAGCATTAATTTGCAAAAGTATATACATTTTAGAAAACATTTGCGGTTTTAAACTATGCAATAGACTACCGGTGATAAATATTGTGCTTTCTATATCTCAGGAACACCCAACCCTTGATGGTGGAGCATGTGGACTCCGTATGAGTCTATCACTTTGAACTTCCTATCCCAGATGGAGAGGAGGATCAATAACCTACTAAGGTGAGACTGTAGATTCTACACCATGATCCAGAGCCAAAGGAGAAATTGCTAAAATTTGAACTCTGATTACAAAAGACTTTCATTATCTTCATGAAGGAATTTACATTTTGTTAGTGTTCGAAAATTACTATTTTTATATCACTTTCCCGTAAAATGAATTCAGAGAGGTTTTGTTACCATCATTTCTTTTAACAGTCCAAATTTTCCGAGAACTCTCAGGATCATGTCTGAGATTGAGTGTGAATACTAGCTGACCTAGACTGTTGATCCGGAAAAGAACCTAAGGTGGTGTCCCAGGTTAACCAAGCCGTACCTAGGAGGTTGGCTGCTGTTTTCTGAATCTCTGAACTGAAAGTGTTTCTAGTCAATTGAAAGTTGTAGCTGGCTGGTTAGTTTCAAGTTTTTTAAAATTGTAATATGAAAATAAATTAAATCAAACTGGTGCTCATTTCTTTGACTTTTGATACTTTTTAGAAAATGTAACAGCAGATGAAGAATTGACAAATATGTGCATATATGCATATGTTAATTAACTTGACTTAGTCATTCCACAACATATACATGTTTTAAGACAAAATGTTATACGTGGTAAAATATACAATTTTTACTTGTGATTTTAAAGAGGTAAATTAATTTTTAAAAAGGTAGTAATGAATTATTTCTTAGATAATATCACTCGCTGAGCATTAATGTATTTCTCTTCCTCCAGAAATGACTCCATTTGTGCTTCACAATTCCCCATCTGCCTGTAACAATTCAATTCTGAACTCTTCCCTAACTTATCCAGCAAAGCCCATGATTATCCTCAGCCTCAACCTCATATTACTTCAGGAGTTCAGAGCTGAGCTTCTCCTCTACCATAGAAGCCAGTGGATCTTCTTGAGCAAGGAAGAAACATGGAGAAGGAGATATTTAACTCCACTCCATTGTTGGGAATGGAAAGAGAATATTATCTAAATAATAATCATGTTGGAGGAAGAGGGATATGTTTAAAAAAAAAACACTTTGGTTAGGAGTCAACAGATAAGGAAAAACTAATCTAGAAATTTCTCTGGCACAGATCCTCAGTTTTCCTTGGGACAGGTTGCAATCTCTCTCTCTCTGAACCTCCTCCGCTCTTTCTTCTGCTTTCTAAATATCCTTGTAGGTTTGGCATATGGTGCTGTTCTTATGCTTGTCTGAAAGTGCATATGTAATAATGACATCTTTGTCTCCCAGTTTCTTAAACTGTCTGGTGTCAAAGAAGAGACAAGCAAGTTGGTGGGAATTCTCAGTTACCAACCAGCAGCATCCGAGGTCAACAGAGACTTTGGTACCTTTCTCTGTATCTGAGGAGATTTCCTGTTAAAGTGGAAGAGAGGACCTGACCTCGGTACAACCGAAGTCACTGAGTCCACGTTCACAGTTACAAACATCCACTCTACTCTTACCTCGCCCCAAGCAATCACAGATGCAAGGCAACACACGTACAGTTTTTAAAACTTTCACCTCATAAATGATACCCATAACTTCAAAGGATATACCATACCTATTCCTTTGGGGACATTAGAAAATATTAGGACAAATCTTCTCCATATTTCATGAGGTTTTAAATATCCTTAAGGGAGACCTTCTTGTTTGCTGGGCTTATTCACAGCTCAGAGATGAGGAAGGACGTCTCCGTCTCATCCCATGATTTACATCACTGGCTTGAAGGTTTCCAAAGGAGATTTTTTTTTTTTTAAAGAAATTTTGCCAGATTATTTTTTTCATCTCTCTCTTGGTAGCAACTGAGATTCTGAATCCAGTGAATATATGTTAGACACTGTTTACTTGAACTTTCTAAAACAAACTGTTCATCTTGGGTGTAACAGAAATGTTCTCTTTTTATATTACTGTTCCCATGTCTCTCTGCAGGGACTCGCCAACACAAACACCTACTTACAGGGCTACACTCCACCACTGTAAGTCTTTGGTGACTCTGCCATTGGATTCCAGTCGATAAATTTGCATTTAGCGCTTAATTTGTTCAGTATGCCTTACTAATTTGGCAATATTTATTTTGGCCCAGAAAGCAGAAAGCAGCTAAGTTCTCTTGTTTTGTTTGGTGTGTGTGTGGGGTTTTTTTTTTCATTTTCATAAAAGGATTTGAGATATGAAAAAGTTACAATGTCATGGACAGGATTGGTTTCCTGTTTATGAGTCACCATAAATATGAAAGGTGCTGGGTGACATTTCTCAGCTGAGAGAGTCCATACAGCCCTGGGTGGAGAGCAAGTCTCTAGCAGGGTGGTCTTGAGGTGACTTGCTGACCTTGTATAATGTCCAGAGGAATTATTGTTAAAGTACAGTAGCCAGATACCATGTACGCACACACACACACACACACACACACACACACTGAGGACACACAGTTTTGATGGTTTTTCTCATCACTGCTATTATAGACAAGAGTGTTTACTGTAATGTCTTTTTGTTCTCAAAATCTCCCTTTGTCTTTGGGGATGAGGTGGCAGGAAATACATTCACATCTGCCACTTTTTTTGTTTGTTTCTTTGTTCGTTCTGTGGATCCTTTTGCAAGTTTTCTCCACGGAAACAAATCCCACATAGCACCACACCCAGAGATCCCTTCTATGGTGCTGCAGCTGCTCAGAGGAATGCTGTGGTGGCCCGGACTCTGTGCAGGCCACGGAGAACTGGTATTAAGACAATCTCTGAGAAGGCTGTGCTCGACAGCCTTGGCCCTCCCAAGACAAGTGTGTTCAGGGCAGAGTGGCCCACTGACTTTATTATTGATTCCTGGGAGTGGAGGCTGTTCTCACTCAAAGGCAATTAGACACCACCCAAGATTTTTCTGGTTAAGTGCTTATCCACGGTGACCTCACCATTGGAAAAGCCCAGTTATTTTTGACAACCTGAATGTCACAGAGTGGTGCAGGCCTGAACCTTGGAAGTTGAAAGTGTCCTCAAAAATTGTTTCTGCATCCAAATTTGAAAAAAAGAAAATAATCTACTCAAAATCACAAAGTCACCCAAGAGCTGAGCTGGAATTCAGACTCTGGGATTCAACCTTCATGTTCAGTAACATTTCTGTCATGCCGTCTTCCCTCACAGAGCCTGATGAATAAACACAGCAAAGAAAGTAGCCAGGCGCCACAGAGGACTCCAAGCGGCAGCCCCCGCTCTGTGTCCCATTCAAATTCTATGTTCCTGTATCTTAGCCAGAATCACCAAGAAAAAATAAGTTTGTTAAGAGTGGTCTAAGCCAAGGACATATCTGCTCCCCAGAGGGTGGATGCTTTGTTCCACAATGCCGTTGGGACACATCTTTGAGTAAATGTGCTCCAAGGTCAATGACAGGTAATATTATGAGGGTGATACCATGAGTCCTCAAGTCCTGAATGCAGTAGTGAGAAATGTCACCAGCCTATATTCTGAAGCAAAACCAACTTGAGCCATGAACGTTGATGCCATGGAAACTATTACTTTTCCTCACTAGGAAATCCTGAAGACTCTTTATAGATCATTGAACTCCTCCCCCACTCTCTGCACCTGCCATGGTTTTGTTTTCAGAAGAGCACCATACATTTCCGAGCTATTCCACCTTCCAAGAACGTCCTCCTCCAGCCTTCTCTGCCATATAAACTCATCCATACCATCCAATAGCCAATCTCAGTGTAGCCTCTCCTATGACCATTTTGCCAGCTTACCAGGCAGAAAAGCCTTTCCTCTATGCATACCTTGACCTTTGCGCTTTTACTTGTTCCCTCTCTCATGCATGCGCTATACCCTGAATTCAGATTTTACATATTTTAATGGCCTCTATACATCAATTTTCCTATAATATTGCAATATTGTGTCTATAAAAACGGTGTCATTGATAAAAGTTTTATGGGTCAGGAGCTCCATTATTTTTATCTTAAAATCCAATATGGCCAAGGTAAGATGCATAGCTACCTTGCTTAGAGATTATATTTGCAATAAACAAATTAATGCCTTGAACTTTATAGGTTCTACTCAAATTGATCATAATTTTTCAGATGAGGGCTTATCCACCTAGTAGATAACTGGTCATATTGAGCATGAAGAGTTATACTTCCACATACTAATCTTGATTGCAGGAAACACTGGATGTTTTATGATGTATACCTGGAAAAAGGTGTGTCTCAATACCTTTGTCTATAGGGATCATGTAAAAAATAATATAAAAATCTTAGAAGAATACATAGTGAAAAACAGAGGGTCATTGTCATGGCTGAACTGAGGGGCACACATGTGAAGGCAGGAATGATGTCCTTATACTCCATGCCAATGTAGGAATACTCTGGAATCAGCTCCAAGAATCAGGGTGTTTTATCATTCTGTTGCTCAGATGCAAAAACTCTGCAGATGTGAGGCTGAAAATTACTAAAATATCCAAAAGGAGTTCTAGGGTACCCAATCAACACTAATTCACTGACATAAGTAACAAGCACATGTGAGATGTCCAAGACCTCACAATCTGTAGTCACCATTTCAGCATGTCCTTAAGGACAAACATTTCCCCTAAAGGCTAGGCACTGGCATCTCAGCAGAAGGAATAAGATTTATCCTAGGACAGCAGGCATAAACTGAGCTTCCTCAAGCAAACTGGGATATAGGGTGACCCCCTTGCAAATTAACTTAAAGATCTTAGCAGAGTGTGCACGCCTGCAATCCTGGGGACTCGGGAAGCTGGGATAGGAGGATTGTAAGTTTGACACCAGCTTTAGCAACTTGGCAAGACCCTGTCTCAAAATAAAAAAAAAAAAAAGAAAGGACTGGAAATGTAGCTCAGTTGTAGGGTTCCCTCAGGTTCAATCCTCAGTATCAAAGAAAGAAAGCAAACAAATTAACTTAACGAATGTAGACCTTGTGAAAGGAAGGCTCTAGAAGGATGATATGATGTATGCTTCCAGGAGTTCACTCTGATGCTGTGTGTAGAATGAATTTCAGGTCAAGGAACTGGGACACAGGAAGCACTAAGGACACTTTTGCAATCAGGTAAAAAGTTGGAATGTTGTAGAACTGGGATGACCTCAGCAGGGAGAGATCCCATGTTCTAGTGAGGAAAGCAGGGATATAAACTGACACCAGAGGCTTCATATCAGACACTTTATAAATGTTTACCCATTCATCCATGTCTTTGCTCAACAAATATTCAATCAGAACTATAGAACAGAAACTGGGCTAGTATAAGGAACACAATATTAACCCAGAACACATATCCTTCCCCAATCTTCACACCTAAACATAGGGAGTACGGGATCAACTAGAGAAGAAGGCAGACATAATTAAACTTTTACACACAGATATGAACACAAGCCAATAGATTTTGTACCGAGAAATATATAATCATTAGAACTTCTTATGGGAGGAAGGAAGGAAGGATTAACCATAAATAAATAACTATAAGATAATTTATGTTAGGGGTCAGATTTTACATAAAGAGTTGATGGCAGAGAACTTTACAAGACCCTTTGGAGTTTTTAATATGGAGAATGGAATTAGTGAGGCAACGAGTTTTCTGCACCAGGGGAGAGTAGGGACACACCAAAAGGGCATGATGAAACTGGTGTGTCTGCAGAATAGGAAAAAAATTATTCTTGTTAAGTCCTAAGAGACTGAGGTAGAAAAAAAAATAGCAGAAATAAAATGGTAGTCCCTCTTGTGGACAATGAGGTTTTACAGAACATTATTTTCCTAAATTTTAAATGTCACTAATTTAATTATACGACTTTCACTATGTCATGTTATTAACATAGACATAGGTCTGGGATGCATTGAAACCTGTACCATTAGTGATGGCATAGAAAGTTTGAGGACCAGCCAGGACTGGTGGCACACACTTGTAATCCCAGCAACTTTGGAAGTTGAAATAGGATGATTGCAAGTTTTGAGATTAGTCTGGGCAACTTAGTGAAACCCTGTCTCAAAATTAAAACTAAAAAAGCCTGGGGATATATCTCAGTGGTAGAGTGCCCAGTACCACAAAGAAAAGACAGAAAGAAAGAAAGAAAATTTGAGGACCATAAATTAGTAAGTTTAATCAAATAGATATATACATAATACGGACCACAGCAAATATTTAATGTATATATTCTTTTCAAGCATACATCTGTAGAAGGCAGAATTCTAAGATGGTCCCGAAAGCTTGTCACCTGTTGAACTCATACCCAGTTATTCAATCAAGCTCTCATCTACATACTGCTATAAAAGGATTTTGCAAATAACACCAAGACCCAATTGTCCTTACAATAGGGAAATTATCTGGATAGGCTTAACCTGATTACATAAGCCCTTTAACTTTGAGTCTAGATGCTAAAGACTGGGCAAGTCAGAGATTCAAACAAACAAACAAACAAAAAAAAAAATAGGAGAATTTGATCCGAGAGAAAATCTGTTGCTGATTTTAAAGATGAAGATGGTCACCAGACTTGGAATGAGGATGGCCTGTAAGAGCTGAGGGTAATCCACAGCTGCTACCAGGCTAAGAACAAGATTGAACCAATAAGAATGAGCTTGGAAGAAGATTCATCCCTAGAACCTCTAAATAAGAACTCAGCTTGGTTAAACTGATTTCATTGATGTGAGACTCTGTGCAGAGAACCCAGCACACTGTACCAGTTTTCTGACCTACAGATCAGTGAGCTAGTAAGTGTCATTTTGGATGAGTCACTATGTAGCAACAGAAAACTCATACAGTATGAGTTCACGAGGATATCACAAAAAATATCAATTTATAGAACACAACAACTGCCTATGACCAAAATTCAATAATATTAGAAAGTATAAAATGTGCTTTCCGAAAGTCTCATGAATTAGGAATTTATAAAAAGCATTTACAGTCTACAATTCAAAGAACAAATCATAATAAGATTACAAAAATTTAGAAATAATGACAGTGCTACATGATAGCCCTAGATGAGAAAACTTAATAACTTGTATAACACAATTTTTTATAAGTTAAAATATTGATGTAATACAATTTCTTTAATATCCCCAACAAAGTTTTTGTGAAAAAACTAAGTTGACCCTAATGCTTATATAGAAAAATACTCATCAGCCTTCTACTAATAACAATAAAAATAATAATAAAATTCTCTCTGTTCGTGAATTTGGGAACTTTAGTGAGAACACAAAAGACAAGTGACAAATGAGAAAAATAATTTGAAACATATGATTACATAAATAATAGATATAGAACTCTAAGAAATCAATCAATAACAAAGCCAAAAATACAATGGCCAAATGAGAGAAGAATGAGTAGGAAATTTATAGGAACAAAAATTCAAATAAAAAGTTTGCAAAGAATGTTTAACTTCATTCATAATTAAGAGAATACAAATGAAGTCATATGATATAATTAGTCAATTTAGCCAATATACAAAAGCTTCAAAATATCAAACTGGCAAATACAAGAATTAACAGGTTGTTATGAAAATTTTCATGAGCAATTTCAAAGACTACTACAATTTTAAATGCTATAAAGCATTCAAACAGCAACTTTTAGAAGCATCTAATATTTAGTATACAATGAGAAATTTCTTTTGCATTACTATAATGTTGCTATATTTTCTTAGTGTTTTTATTTTTTGTTGTTCTTTTAGGTAATTCAAAAATTTTTTACTTCTATTTTTTTATATAGCTTATTATATTTTAAAATTTTCAAATCATATTTTAGTTTTTATTATTATTTTTATTAATAATTAAAAAGTCAAACCTATGCCCCTTGAGTATATATTTGGGTCTAAAATAGTCTAAGTTTTTTTTTTATTTTCCAATATTATTTTGTAATAAATTATCTGATTTATTTTTAATTTTAAAAATTATTTTCTCCTTCAATTTCAACAACAAAAACACTAATTATAGTTTTATTGCAGCTTGAGAATGACCCCTTTGAAATATGTTTTATGTTTTGAAACTTACTGATATTTTCTTTATACTCTGTGGTACAATTACTTACCTAAATGTCTATTAAGTACTTTTTTTTGTAATTCTAATTGATTTTTCTTTATATATTCAGTACTGTCTTATTCAATGAATAAAAATTACCAACTGTAACTACTAACTTCATAGGTTTTGCTTTAATTGGTTAAAGATCATATCTAGGTAGTCAATACTTTTGCTGGAAGTATACTTTGCTTAAAACTAGTAAGTATTTCTGTCTATATTTCATGAGGTTAAATCAGGAAGCAGAACCTTTCTGGGTATCACAGAATAGTGAATTTACCACAAGAATAAGTCTTTGTGTAAGGATGAGTGAGCTCAGGAAAGTAAGCATCTGGAGGGCCCAGCTCTCCAGGAGCACTGGCGTGGACAGAGATGCTGAAGCATCTGGGACCAGGATGGGGTCAGCAAAGGAAGCTGGTGGAAAGGTGTGTGGAAAATCAAATGCTCTGCATAATTACCTGTTGGGCATTTCCACCATCCAGCTTCTGGGGATGGGCCTGGAGAGGCTATTGGTCAGCAAAACCAGAGCACAGAAGGACAAGGGGTAAGAAGCTAGGACTCTTGGAGACCATTACGTAGATCTTCCATTGATCTTCCCTTCCATGAACCACAATGACCTTCAGAGGAAAATAATTCAGTCTGTCATGCAGATATCAGATGAATTTCTCACTCTGACCTGGAGGCATACAGAGAAGAACGTTCTGGGAAGCCGAGCTACAGTAACCAGGTCAACATACCAACCACCCTCTCCCAACATGCCCATTGGGCTTGTGTTGAATGGATAAAGCTATCTTATGTTTTAGTCTTATCTATGTCATTTTCTTCCAAGCTTGACATTTATGAAGAGTAGACATTTGTTTTATTAATGTTCCTTTTGTTTTCCCAAGAAAGGTGGAGCTTTCCAATAAGGAATTTTTAAATCATTTGTCTTTGTTTTTACAATTGATTAGTGTCATTGTCCTCTCCCCTTTGTGTGTTTATGTGAGTTATGGTTTGTATATGAAGTGACCCCCCCCCCCAAAGCTGCTGTGTTAATGCAGGAATATTCAGAGGTGACATGACGGGACTGTGAAGTCTGAAACCTGATCAGTCCATCCAGGTTTGAATGGACTCAGTGGTAACTGCAGGCAGGTGGGATGTGACTGGTGGAGGTGGGTCATTGGGGACATGCTCTGGAAGGTTTGTTCCTTCCCGTGTCCCCTTCCCCTTCTCCCTCTCTCTGCTTCCTTGATGCTACGAGGGGAGAAGCTTCCCTCTGCCACACCTTTCTGCCATGATGTGCTGCCTCACCATGGGCCCAGAGCAGACCGTGACTGCTCAAGGACTAAACCTCTGAACTGTGAACCCAGAGAGATTATTCCTCCTCTAAGTTGTTCTCATCAAGTGTTTTGGTGACAGTGACACAAAAGCTGGCTAACACAGTGTGCTTTATATTTATGAAACATAGTTTATATTTCATTTGTATTTCCAAATTTGAGATCTTTGTTTTTTTTCCCCAAACTTCAATAGGTACATATCTGCTTTTAATTCTCTTAATGATTACTATTAAGATTTCCAAAAGTATTCTTAAACATTTATCTATCAGTCTAACAAAGTCAAGACAAAACATGGAAGCATAATTTAAAACCAAGCACTAACTACAAAAGTGATCAGACTTTCATTTAAATCCAGTCCTTGCTGCTAGAATGTAGAAAGTCTCTTGTCAACTTCTTCTATTTATCTTGAAGGATTATTTTGTAATCCATTTGCAATACAGGAAGAGGGCCTCAAATATTATTATTGTTACCAGTTTTGAATGAAAGTTATCTGCCACACCATGCATACCACATGTATTAGCTCATTTAATTTTCACAGAGTCTTTCCAAAATGGATATTATTACTTTCATTTCGCAGTTCAGTAAATTAAAGTTCATGAAAGAAAAATGAGTTATCAAGGTCATATAGCTACTAAAGATCAAACTGAGAGTCAATTCTTACTGACCTCAAATCAATCATCCTAACTACTAAACAAAGGGGTAAAAAGGTATGCATTTTCTAAGTTTTCTAAGTTCTGAGTCATAAGTTTTCTAAGTTCACTAAGTTTTCTAAGTTCTGAGAACTTACAAGCTGGTTTTGGAAAAGGAATTGTTTTATGCGTCACTCAGTAAAGTGCAATTTTATGACTACTGTCATCTTGATTCTACCCCCATGAAAATGCTTAACACACTTTCACCAACCCCTCCTCCCCCTTGTCCTGCACCCTTCTCATCACACCCTCCTCACCCAGGTCACAGCCCAATCCTGCAGAACAGAGAGGCCTTGAGTCATGGAAAGGCTTTTGATGGACAGATTGTGCAAAAAGGAAATAGGCCTCCTGCTGTTTTAGTGAGAGCAAATCACTGTTCCTAGTAATACCACATGATGCTAGAGCTTGGATCTTGAATGTCCCCAAAGGCCCAAGTGTTGAAGTCTTGATCCCCAGCCTATGGCACAATTAGGCGGTGATGGGACTTCTAATAGCTGGGGCTTTCCTCCTTATAAGTTGATTATCTCAGGTATTTTTTTCACAGTGAGGAAAAGTGGAGTAACACACATGAGCAGGCCTCAGAGGATGTTTAGCCAGACAGACTCATGGACTGGCGATTGTGTCATTGCTTCTTAGTTGTGAATACAGTTTAAACATTAAGACTGAATGTTGGTAGTGGTTTGCATTTGCATCTTCTGTGCCTTCATGGGAATTTTGATATGCAAGATCCAATTATAAATTGGTTCTGAGACGGTAGGCATTAAAAAAAAATCCCAGCCAAATCTATTGAATCAAAACAAGACTCTTGGGTCATAGAACTGAAAAGGTTAAAATTTGCAGGTAACTTTTACAGATGCAGAATGATAGTTATATGTTGCAGGAACAAGAGTTTTAGCAACAAATATACCAGGGAGGCCATGGGCACCTCTCTCATCCCTCTGCACCTCAATTAACTTATGTATTCAGTAGGAATAACAATACCTATGTTGTCAGGTGTAATGAGGACAATGAAAAGCTACCAGTATCCAGCAAATGTTTGATGAGTGACACTATGATTGTTTCTGTTATTAATATCACATGAAATGCTATCCCTCCTGGGTAGCTGCGGCAATTGTTCAGCAAAAGCAAACCAACCGCACATGTCACTTCACTGGCCAGTGGAGCCCTGTTAACTGTAATGCATAGATTACAAACTACTTAGTTGATTTACACTTTGCTGCAGCTGGAGAGAAATATTTACTGGGAAGATTAAATTGAATTAAAACAATCAGATTAAGAGGAGCCTAGGGTGGCCCCTTCAGCTCTGCAAGGAACAAGTTGCCTTGATCTGAGTAGCAAACTCATGCCAGCAGTTTGACTAATTTAGCAGTAACATGAGCAGGTGTGACTGCGACTGCAGGAGGGACAGAAACGCAGAAGCAGAAGGAGCATTTTCCTCTTCACGCTGGATTTGGGCCACAGCTCTGGGGACAGGCTCACCTCACTAATCCAGACTCACGTAGATAAGGAATGTGACGTTTGAATGGGAGAACATGTGCTTCAACATCCATGAAGGAGGAAGTTTAGGTTTCCAACACAGGTGGTGACATCTTATAAATAACGGAGTCGTTTCTCTAGGATGAAATGGTAAGTTAGCCATTTATAATTCAGAGCAGACTTTCCTATAAATGAAATTTTATATTCAGTGATCAGCCTCCCAGGTTGGCCACACAAGCATTTCTAATTCATAGGGCATAATATGATACGTGCTACACACCAGCAATGCTAAGCCCAAGAAAACCGTGCTCCGTAGCCAGATTATTTGTTTGCTTATTTCCTTGCATTTTGGATAGTTCATATAAAGTTGAATTTCTCTCAAGACACTAATTTTTTAAATTTTCTGCACAGTGGCCATAAAGAACACTATTAAAATGATATGGGTTTCTTCTATCAATTTTCTAGAACCTTTAATAGAACTTAACCCTGACTACATCAGCTTAATTGTGTCAAGGAAATACGGCTTAACCAAAAATGTAATAAACTATGTTCCATAGTTCATTGTTTTAAGAGATGTTAGTAGTTCTGAAAGAAGAAGTTACTTTGTCAAATAAATTTGGGAACTGTATCACACTTTAACTCTTGGAGATTTGCAATGCACCCTCAATTTCTGAAGATTAGAAAGAAATAGACCTTTGAAACTTCACATCATCAGCTGTTACTAACTGTTGCTTCCATACGTAATAAACTTTTGTTTCGTATCACCCTATTTTAAATAGTATTCAAAACTCCAGCTTGGAAACTTGTTCCTGGCCAATAGTGAAGATGTGTAACATTCACATTAGAATAATAGTCCAAGGTATCAACTTGCTGCTGCATTCTGTCTATAATAATAAAAACATTCTTTAGCTAAATCAGAGGTGACCTACGCATTTATGGACTATCCTGAGAAGGTAATGATTTTATCTAACATGAAATTTGGGGGGAAATAAAATGATGGTTCTATAGAAAGGGCTCTAACTCCTCCTTCCTTTCTGCCTCTCAAGTTTGGACGATGACTTGGGGATGGTGTTTTCCTCAGCGACAAGGCTCACCTGATGAAATTGTTTACAGAGATTCTTGGGTTCGTGTTTGATCTAGGCAGGGAAAAATCCATTTGTATCACATTTCTCCTTCTGAAAATATATACCTAAAGAGATTGGGTGGCTCTAATGTTCTCAATTTTCTTTTCTACCCCCCTCCCCAAAATAATAATAATTAGACCAGAAACTTTACAGTCTTTGTTATTCTAAAAATGTATGTTAAAAAACTATCCTCATATAATGGTACAAAAGTAAACTTGAATTAGGGTCCCACCTCTACGGGAGACGATCCTAAATTGATGAGATTTCAAACTCTACTGTTGGTAGAAGAAGATATAATTCATTAGTGAGTGCCAGGGGCTGATCTCTTAAACTGAAAATGTGCCTCCTGAACCAACAACAAGATATGGAACATAGTTTATTACGTATGATATATGCTAGGTGGGGAGGCCAGGAACATTTGAGGGAATCCATTCTGCAACCTGAAATCCCAGCATGCACTATTGATCTGACCCAGAATGCCCCAGTCTCAGCTCCAATTCGCTTGGAGCTGGGCCCGCTGGAGACCAGCAGCTTGCCTTGCGTTATTTAATGACCTCCTTCGCTGGTGAAGTTCCTGCTGTTTTCTATGGCACTTAAGAACTGCCGACACCAGAGGGTTTGGTTTCATGTACTTGAACCTGGGTGACACAAATATTTTAGCGGTGACTCAGTCCTGGGAAGAGGAGGCGGTTAGGTAGGGAATGTTTATAGAAGACATTTCATCACCACTAGTCAAACATATCTTGTTGTTGGTTCAGGAGGCACCAGGATTTTCCTCTTTGAAGGGGATGCTCAGGGAGCCAAGCAGCTTCCAGCCTGGAGCTCAGCTCCAAGAAGCGGCAATGGTCATTTGCACACAGGGAACCTGCAAGACGAGTTGCCTTGGAATGTGGACCATCCTGGGGAAGAACTTCAATGTCTTTCCTGGGGATGGAGGGAGCTGGAGCTGGGTGGGTCTATGTAAAGAAACCCTGAGGCTGCCCCTGGGATTTGGGGTTCCCAGGGAGAGCTTGTCTTTCTGCTTGGCTTCCTTGGCAATATGTCCCTAGTTGTAAAACTTCAAATACGAAGTCAGGAAAATTGTAATTTCTAAAAATCAGTTCTGGTGTCATGTCGTCCGTGGTCAAAAAGCTTGGTTGGAAGATGAGAATGTAGGACTTCTTTGGCTTGGGTTCATCGTGTTGACAATAATCAAGAGAGCTCGAGACCCTCCACAGCAGAGTCCCCTGTGAGTCCTCACCCCTCTGGTGAAGAGAAGGTGGTCCCGGGATCCCAAGCTTTGGGTAGCAGAAGTCAGCTGAAAGCTTGTAGTCTTTCTGCAGCGTGTGGCTTGCGAATGGCAAAGGGGTCCCAGGAAGATTGCGCTTTAAAAAATTCAGGCTAGATCATGCCAAGAAACACAAACCAAAGGAAGTATTTTAAGAAAATAAACAAAGCTACCGAGTCAAACATACAAAGCAGGAAAGCGGAACAAAAGAGTATTTGAGGCCTGAGGTCTGAACATTATGAAGTCATACGTGTGATGGGCCAGCCCCAGAGCAGGACAGCAGGACAGCTGTGCAAGCGCCAAGGCGGCTGCTCCCACCAGGGGCTCCCCAGCCTGGGATGCTCCCAGATCCCACTGCGCCGGCTGATGATATGGTCACCTCTCCAACTTGAGCTCAGCTCTGAGCTATGCAGAAACAGGGCTCCTCCACTGGCAGGCTGCACAGAGAGAGCCAGAGGACACTTTCTACCAAATGAGTAGTTCCTGTAGCATGCATTTTATCTCCTCCAGTCCCAAATCACTCATCTAGTAGCTCCACAGGGTATCAGTGTTAAACAGGACGTTGGCTATAGGAACCTCCAACCAAGACCCTGCTACCTAAATATCTTACTATCTTCAGAAGCTCAGAATTCTGTTGGTTTGTCTGAATTATTTAAATTCCCAAGAATTTAAACCCTGTGAAATAAAATACAAGTAGGACCCACATTAAGGTCAAATATTGGTTGTAAAGAATTGTGCGTAATAGCCTTTGCCAGAAACTGGTGTCTCAGTGGAACCGAGTTCTAAATCTTGACACTTTCTTTGGTCTAACCAGGAGCCTTTTTTGAACCAATTACTTTAACTACAGCAGAATGCCCTCTACCAAGAACGCTATAACACCATGACTTTGGATTTTATGAAGGGATTCTAAAAGCACATTCTATATGAAAAGTGATCTGAATTTGCTATAAAACTATTTTTAAAATATAACCATATGCTATATCTTATTGCAGAATATAGTTGCCGCAGTCCGGCTGCAGCAAAATAACCGGGGGGTGACGAATAACTTGTGTACGTTAATACAGCAGGAGTGGGAGCCGTTTAATGTAGGACAACAGAGGTATTTATACATTTTACACAGCTTATCTTAATTAGCATAAACTAGATACATCAGTCAACCAATAAGGAATCTCCACACTTAATGGCTCCTTTTGTTACTTCTCAAACCACTCCCTCTGGCATTTTGCCAGGCACCATCCAGACTTCTTTACGAACTCTAACATTTCTCTGGCAAAATGCCAGGCACCATCCTGACTTGTTTACAGACTCTAACATATAGTGATGACTAAATATTAAAAAAATGAATATCTTTTGAGGAATGAGTATGCTTCCTCTGATCCATGATATAGGTTACCAGATTCCCCTTGGATGAGGTTGCCTGGATGTTCATCTCTGAAAATAACCGGGATACCATAACTTCTGATAATCGGCATATGTTTGGCCTCACATTTCTTTAGATATACCCTTCCATGGAAATAGGTCACAAAGATCAGCAAGTGTTGCTAAAATTAATGAAATGTATTATAAATATATATGGCTCTGGACATCTGCAGACGCCATTCCAGAAGAAACATTCACTACTCACCCATCTCCCAGTTTTGGAGAGATTGTTTTTTTTTTTTTCACCAAAGAAAAGAAGGGTGAAAATTTATACCATATAAGCAATATCTCTGCTCTGGCCCTTGTCATTGTATAAGACTGGTTGGGGAAAGAATAATCTTCACTGTCATTTAGTGGAGGATGCCAATGTGGTTTTGGATAAATCTGGATTCAGATGAGGGAAGGCGCACTGGGCACTGCATGAGACAGCAGAAAGGGATGTGGGGAAGTTGGTGGCCTGTTGTGTTGCAGGGGAAGGGCTGGAGAAAGGATAGAAAAAGGTAGTAGGAAACTGGAGTCTTAGTTGGTGATATGACCAAGGGAATTTTTTTGTAATAGACATTTTTTATTCCATTGAAATGATTTCTTCAACAGAGCTTTAAGGTAAGTGGATTCAACATTATTTTATTACCAAAATCTTGGTCTTTTGATTTCTAAGTCAGGGAAGGGACTGTTGGAGAGAAATGACAGGATTTTGGGAACAGTATGAGGGCAAAAAGATTGAGGGTCCCTCATTTAGTTGGAATATTAAGATAAAAAGAAAGAAAAACACGAATAGAGCAAAGGCAATATGGAAAAAGAGCATTGAGTATATGCAGGGAACTCACGTGAGAGCTCACGGAGGAAGCTCAAGGTCTGAAGAACTTGCAAATACATGTGTAGAGGACACTCTTCTCCCACAGGACAGGGACTGCTGGAGGGGCTGCTCATGGTGAAGTATCTAAGTGAACAGTAGGGAGACGGCTATTCTGAATTTGTAATTACATTGATATTTTAGCTCTCAACAGGGAGACACCAGACTTAAATTTTACAAGCTTCCTTTTTATAGATCTAGATGTGTTATGACACATTCACTTGGAAATTGCCTAGTAATAAAGGACAGGGCAGAGGACACATGTGTTCAGTGACCGAGAAGACACTTCAGGTGCTCAGAGAGAGTTTTCTGTAAGCTAGAGTGACCAGAGCAGGCTTTCTGTTGGATGTAGGCTAAGCCAACCCAGGAGGATTTGTTCGTTAATGAATGAACAAATTTATATATAATTAGACTGATAATACCATAGAAATGAGTTTCATATCTTTTAATAAGAACTGTTATGTTAACATGAGAAGTACTTAATAATATGTGTCCAGATATAGGGATAGAATAGAATAAATAGACATCCCCCTTTTTATTTATGAATTATTGCCAAGACAATAAGACAAGTTCTCACTATATTACTATTTGGAAATTATAATATCCAAAAGGCAAGGAAATTAATAAGTACATATCTGCAACCAGAGACAATAAACTGTAAGCATCTAAAGATAATATTTAACTATTATAACCTGGATCACCCCTTTGAGAGGAGTTCAGTTATAAGTTGCTTTGTGTCAATAGAATTGGGGGCTCAAAAAGCAAATAGCTATGGCTTGGAACTTGGCAAAAACACTACCATCTAGTGATAAAGTCTGCATTCTATCTTCTATGTGTGGATATTGAACTTTGTTAATTTTGATTAGCTATATCTATTCTATATTTTTGCTAATGGAAATAATGTAAAGAAATTGAATACTAAAATGTGTATACATACAGGGGTGTGGCCAAGTCTTCAAAGGTGCCCTGAAGCTATCCAGATAGAGGGGGAAGGAGGGAGATTCCACACATCTTTCACCTAAAGAGCCCTTCATCCCCTTCCACCTGAATTCATTCATCAGCTTTGACCCTTCAATATCACCTTCTTGAACACTGTATTTTGTACTTGTTCCAAATCTGCTAATTTTTTTAGACTGTAAAACTTTAGGTTTTATATAGCTGTGCCCACCAATAAATATTTAAAATCAAAATCAGTGATGGATATATATTGCTATCTGCTGTACAAAAGACACTAGTATCCTGTTACATCTGCCTCCAAACACTGGGAAACTCAACGTTTCCTCTGCTGTGTTGTAAAACGATGCCCACTGTTTAATGTGTTTTTCCTTCTATCTTCATTTTATCCTCAGAGTGCCATGGACGAAAGACTTTCTCATTCTCAATTTAAAGATGAAGAATCCAAAATGCTCCCACTCACTTGAGTCATGATGTAGAATGACCATTAAGAAAACTCATAAACAAATATTCCTGTTTATAAATTCATTTACTTCTATTCTGACTCAGATATCTCACTTTTCGGAAAGTTCAATATTAACGGTACGTTATTTCTGCAGTCTGAAAAATAAAAAAAAGTATTAAAAAAATTTTAAAAAGTTAAATTAAAAATGTAATAAGAGGTATATTAGTCATTCAATCCCAGCTGCACAGCAGATTGACCAAAAGTGGAGCCTCTTTTGCCACAAGTAAGATATACAAGAGAGCTTACCAAGGGGGCAGTGGGGGGAGGAAATGCTTAGTTGCCAAAAATAAAAGATAAAGACTGAAATAATCACACATAAAATTTACGGAAGACAACTAAACTAATACTTAGAGAAATATATGAACCTAAAAACATACACATACACACACATATATAGATTATATGGTGTGTGTGTGTGTGTGTTGTCTGTATTATTTCTTTTCTCCCACTTTCTTTTTTAAGTTGCACTATGCTAAATGTGAAATTTAAGAAGGAAGGCTGGAGAAAGAAAATAATATAGACAAATAAAGTAGAGAAAAGCAATAAATACAAACCTTGGTCTCTGAAAGACAAATAATCAAATCCATCATAAAACCAGTCAAGATAAAAGGAAGACTATAATTGCAGGTACAGCAGAGATGTTTTCTAATCTTTACAGAATGTAAGAAACATTAAATTTGCTAACACAAGATAAATAATTTTATAGACAAATATAAGTAAATTTTAATACTGACGAAGAAAAATTAGACATTCTTTATTTTTAAAGAATGAGCAAAAGTCCTTTGCACTAACCCTACCATTTTTATATCTTCCCTTCCCCAAAACTCAAACATCAACACCACCAGGCTCAGTTTTATAGACAACTGTTACTAAGGCTTCAAGGAACACAAAAACCTTGTCTTACACAAACTGTTCCGGAGAACAGTCAAAGGAGGAATTCTCCTACCCTCGCTTTATGAAGCTATGATGACCTTGATTCCACTATATGACAAACAAGGAAAACTGTAGACAAATTTCACCTAATAACAGAGGCTAATATCATGCCCATAAAGTAAGCAAAATATTCTGCCTCTCTCATCTCACCGTTATCAACGGCCAAGAGGACAGTCCCACATCAGATGTAAACCAGGCTTCCCCAGTCATTCTTTATCATCAGTCCATGAGTGGGCAGCACAGGGCACTCTCCTCCAAAGAGACCCGAAGAGGGCCTGACTCACTGGAACTGGAACTGTGAGCATCCCCAGACTTTCAGCTTCCTCCTCTGTGATCAGAAAATCAAGAGGAGCTCACCTGCTCTGAGAGAGGACTGGCTCCAAGTCCAACCGAGTCAGCTCCCCAGACATGCTGGCCTTTTCTAACAGGGTCGAAATTGAACCTGAATATGCACTGTCTCCTTTCCTCATGGGTATGTGCCACCCTGTTATTCAGAATGTATCTGAGGAGGTTGATGTCATGGTGCCTGGTATGCCCAGTTACCAATGGGAGACCCAGACTTAAGTTGCATAATGCAACTTAAAGAAAGAGGGAGAAAAGATATAATACAGACTACAGAGTTGCCCTCAACTCCTTCCCTGTGTCCTCTATAATGTTCTCAAATAAGTCCTGTTCCATGCCCATCTCCTAACCCACCCTCAGTTCTTGAAGTCCCTCTATCATGGTCTCTGGAATCCACAGTCCATTATTAGCAAGATTGCCAAGGAACTCAAAATTTCCTCTAACCATTCCATACCTGTCTGATTTTACAAGAAATCTGACTCTTCCCTGAGATACTATTTCTATGTAGCCAGCCTCTTAGTTGGAAAGAGCTTAGTATCTTCCGTGTCATGTCTGAATTTTCCTTCCATCGGTGGGGAGCCACCTTGAGCTATTTGGTCTTCACTCTGCCTAGAGCCAAGGAGATTTTGGTTTGGCATTGCAAGCTATTGTGCGGTTCCTCCCACTACTGGATTGCGTAATGCACGTGACTTCTGTCTCCAATCAGCTAGGAAGACTGATCTCCTAGCTCCAGAGTTGGGAGTGACCCACTGGGAACTGGACAGCACGCCTCCTACCTTATTTGGCCAAGAACATTCTGTAGAAAGTTTGAAGTGCCCTCATATAAATAAACAAATGGAGGCTCTCACTCTCTCTTTCCAGCATGGAAGTCGACCCCTAAGGTCGAATAGCCGTTGTGCACTTGCTTTCTAAAATTACTTTCTGTATTGTGTGGGGTTTTGGCTGCATTTTTTTAACTTTATTTCTCAGCCAGCCAGCTGCACACAGAGGAACCCCAAATTCCATTGGCTGGGCCGGACGTGGGTGAGATCCTACCTCCTTAAAGCTCCCTGCTTTGACTCCCACAGCATTCACAATACTATGGCCCCTCTCTGTTACAGTCACCCACTGCCCCCTTTATATCTTGGTGCTCCAACCTGGGGCTCACTGCCTGCATCACTCTTCCTATCTCAATTTTTCATGATTCTGCAGTATATGTTGATGATCCTCCCGACACTCATTTATTCCTCCAATGTGTCTCCTCAGGTAATCTTGTCCTACATGCCACATCAGGCACTCCTTCCCACAGTTACACACCAGGATTTACATTTCTATAATTGAAATCTCCATGTAACCCCAGATGCATGTGTTCAATTCTCTGACCAGTATGTTCTGTTCTTCTAGTTCTTTTTCTTTCATGCCTGACTCTAACCATAGGCACTCAATAAATATTTTTGGAAGGAACAAATGATTAAATATAATTCATCATGTTATAAGGTGAAAAGCTCTTGATTGCTGTAACATGTGCAAAAAATAAGTATTTGAAAGGTTAAAATCTAATTTTTGGCACAAATATTTAGCAAACTATGAATAGAACAGAGTGTCCTTAATTTGATAAGTACTTCTAAGAAAACCTATGAGTAATAAGATGTTCTGATGACATTTTAGAAATATGCTTTTTTAAATTTTTTATTCTAATTTGTTATATATGACAGCATAATGCATTAGAATTCATATTACACATATAAATCATAATTTTTCATATCTCTGGTTGTATACAAATTATATTCACACCATTTGTATCTTCATACATGTACTTAGGAAAATGTCGTTCATCTAATTCCACCCTCATTTCTACCCCCATGCCTCCCCCCCTTCCCCTCCTACACCTTTGCCCTACCTAGATTTTATCTAATCTTCCCATGCTCCCCCTCCCAATGCCACTATGAATCAGCCTCATGATACCAGAGAGAACATTTGGCATTTAGTATTCTCCAACTCCATCCATTTACCTGAAAATGCCATGATTTTATTCTCTTTTACTGCTGAGCAATATTCCATTGTGTATATATACCACATTTTCTTTATCCATCCATCTCCTAAAGGGCATCTAAGTTGGTTCCACAGTTTAACTATTGTGAATTGTGCTGCAATAAACATAGATATGGCTGTGTCCCTATAGTATGCTGTTTTTAAGACCTTTGGGTATAGATTGAGGAGTGGGATGGCTTGGTCAAAACGTGGTTCCATTCCCAGTTTTCCAAGGAATCTCCACACTGCTTTCCATATTGGTTGCACAATTTTGCAGTATCACTGGAAATGTATGAGTGTGCCTTTTCCCCTACATCCTTGGCAACACTTACTGTTGTTTGTATTCTTAAGAGCTGCCATTCTGACTGAAGTGAGATGAAATCTTAGAGTAATTTTGATTTGCATTTCTCTAATTGCTAAAGATGCTGAACATTTTTTCATGTATTTTTTTAATTGATTGTATATCCTCTTCTGAGAAGTGTCTATTCAGTTCCATGGCCCATTTATTGGTTCAATTATTTGAGGTGTTGTGTTTTTTTTTTTTTTTTGGTGTTTAGCTCTTAGCTCTTTAAGTTCTTTATATACCCCAGAGATTAGTGCTCTATCTGATGTACAAGTGGTAAAAATTTGATCCCAAGATGTAGGTTCTCTATTCACCTCACTGATTGTTTCTTTTGCTGAGAAGAAGCTTGTTACTTTGAATCCATCCCATTTATTAATTCTTGATTGTAATTCTTGCACTATAGGAGTCTTATTAAGGACATCGAATTTATTAATCCTTGATTTTAATTCTTGCTCTATAGGAGTCTAATTAAGGAAGTAGGAGCTTAATCCAATATGATGGAGATTTGTGCCCACTTTTTCTTCTATTAGACACAGAGGCTCTGGTTTAATTCCTAGGTCCTTGATCCACTTTGAGTTGAGTTTTGTGCATGGTGAGAGATAGGGGTTTAATTTCATTTTGTTGCATGTGGATTTCCAGTTTTCCCAGCACCATCTGTTGAAGAGGCTATCTTTTCTCCAATGTATGTTTTTGGTGTCTTTGTCTAATATAAGATAACTGAAACTATATGAATTAGTCTCTGTGTCCTCTATTCTGTACAAGTCTGTTTTGGTGACAAAACCATGCTGTTTTGTTACTATTGCTCTGTAGTATAGTTTAAGGTCTGGTATAGTGATGCCACCTGCTTTACTCTACTTGCTAAGGATTGCATTAACTATTCTGGGTCTCTTATTTTCCTGATGAATCTCATGACTGCTTTTTTATTTCTATGAGGAATTTCATTGAGATTTTGATAAGAATTGTATTAAATCTGTATAATGATTTTGATAGTATGGTCATTTTGACAATATTATTTCTGCCTAATTTCTTTCTTTAGTGTTTTGTAGTTTTTGTTGTAGAGATCTTTCACCTCTTTTGCTAAGTTGATTCCCAAGTATTTTATTTTTTTGAGGCTATTGTAAATGGGGTAGTTTTCCTAGTTTCCATTTCAGAAGATTTGTCAGTGATATACAGAAATGCTTTTGATTTATGGGTGTTGAATTTTTATGCTGCTACTTTGCTGAATTCATTTACTAGTTCTAGAAGTTTTCTGGTGAAATTTTTTGGGTCTTCTAGGTATACAATCATATTGTCAGCAAAGAGTGCTAATTTGAGTTCTTATTTTCTATCTGTATCCCTTTAATTTCTTTTATCTGTCTAATTCTCTGGCCAGTGTTTCAAGAACTATGTTAAGCAGAAATGATGGAAGAGGGCATCTCTGTCTTGTTCCAGTTTTTAGAGGGAATGCTTTAGATTTTTCTCCACTTAGAATGATGTTGGCCTGGGGGTTAGCATAGATAGCTTTTACAATGTTGAGATATGTTCCTATTATCCCTAGTTTTTCTAGTGTTTTGAACATGAAGGGGTGCTGCATTTTGTCAAGTGCTTTTTCTGAATATATTGAGATGATCACATGGTTCTTATCTTTAAGTCTATTGATGTGATGAATTACATTTATTGATTTTCATATGTTGAACCAACCTTGCATTCCTGGGATGAACACACTTGATCATGGTGAACTATCTTTTTTGATGTTTTTGTATTTGATTTGTCAGAATTTTATTGAGAATTTTTGCATTTATGATCATTAGTGGTATTGATCTGAAGTTTTCTTTCTTTGATATGTCTTTGCCTGGTTTTGGAATCAGGGTGATATTGGCCTCATAGAATGTTTGGAAGTGGTCCCTCTTTTTCTATTTCCTGAAACAACTTGAAGAGTATTGGTATTAGTTCTTTAAAGGTCTTGAAGAACTCGGCTGTGTATCCATCAAGTCCTGGGATTTTCTTGGTTGGTATGTTTCTGATGGTATCTTCTATTTTATCGCTTGAAATTGATCTGTTTAAATTGTATATATCATCCTGATTCAATTGGGCAAATCATATGACTCCTGAAATTTGTCAGTGCTTTTGATATTTTCAATTTTATTGGAGTGCAAGTTTTCAAAATTTCTGATTATCTTCTGAATTTCCAAAGGGTCCATCATGATATTTCCTTTTTCACCGTGTATCTTAGTAATTTGAGTTTTCTCTCTTTATCTTCATTAGAATGGCTAAGTGTCTATTTTATTTATTTTTTTCAAAGAACCAAATTGTTTTTTTCAATTATTTCTTTTGTTTCAATTTCATTGATTTCAGCTTTGATTGTCTTCTACTGCTTTTGGTGTTGATTTGTTCTTATTTTTATAGGGCTTTGAGATATAATGTTAGGTCATTTATTTGTTGACATTTTCTTCTTTGAAGGAATGAACTTCATTCACTGAAATTTCTTCTTAGTACTGTTTTCATAGTGTCCCAGAGAGTTCAATACATTGTATCTGTAGTCTCATTCACCTCTAAGAATTTTTTAATCTCCTCCTTGATGTCTTTTACAACCCATTGTTCATTCAGTAGCATATTATTTAGTCTCCAGGTGTTGGAATAGTTTTTATTTTTTATTTTATCATTGATTTCTAACTTCATTCCATTATCATCTGATAGAATGCAAGATAGTATCTCTATGTTTTTATATTTACTAAGAGTTGCTTTGTGGCATAATATATGTTCTATCTTAGAGAAGGATCCATGTGCTTCTGAGAAGAAAGTGTATTCATTCATTGAAGGATAAAATATTCTATGTATGTCATTTAAGTCTAAGTTATTGATTGCATTATTGAGTTCTATAGTTTCTTTGTTCAGATTTTGTTCCAAAGATCTATCCAGTGGTGTAAAGGGTATGTTAAAGTCACTCAGAATTATTGTGTCATGGTCTATCTGACTCTTGAACTTGAGAAGAGTTTGTTTGATGAACATAGATGCTGCATTGTTTGGGTCCTATAAATTTATTATTGTCATGTCTTGTTGATGAATGGTTTCTTTAAGCAGTATGAAATATCCTTCTTTATCCCTTTTGATTAACTTTGGCTTGAAGTCTATTTTATTTGATATTCGAATGGAAACCCCTTCTTGCTTCTGCAGTCCATGTGAGTGACACGATTTTTCCCAACTTGTCACCTTCAGTCTGTGGATGTCTTTTCCTATGAGATGAGTCTCTTGGAGGCAGCATATTGTTGTTTTTGTTTTTTGTTTTTAATCCAATCTGCCAGTCTCTGTCTTTTGATTGGTGAGTTTAGGCCATTAACACTCAGGGTTATTATTGAGACATAATTTCTATTCCCAGCCATTTTTGTTTATTTTCGGTATTTAACTCAAATTGGTTTCTCCTTTGATTGGCTTTTCCTTTAGTGTAATACTTCCCTTTACTGATTTTCAATGTTGTTTTCAATTCCTCTTACTGGAATATTTTGAAAAGGATTTTCTGTAGTGCAGGTTTCAAGTTGTAAATTCTTTTAAGTTTTGTTTATCATGGAAGGATTTTATTTCATCATCAAATCTAAAGCTTAATTTTGCTGGATATAAGATTCTTGGTTTGCATCCATTTTCTTTCAGAGCTTGATATGTTATTCCAGGATCTTCTAGCTTTCAAGGTCTGGGTTGAAAAATCTGCACATAATCTAATTGGTTTTCCCTATATATAATCTGGTTACTTCTCTCATGGCTTTTAATATTGTCTCCTTTTTCTGTATATTAGGCACTTTCATTATAATGTGGCTTGGTGTAGGTCTGTTGTAATTTTGTAATTTTGCTACTGGGCGTAGGGGACTATCTCGGCTGCTGTGGAGTCCCAAGGTGTCCCATCAGCCTCTTGAATTTGGTTTTCCAATTCATTCTTTATGTTTGGAAATTTTCTGATATTATTTCATTGAATAGATTGCTCTTTCCCTTGGTTTGAACCTCTATTCCTTCCTCTATCCAAATAACTCTTAAATTTGGTCTTTTATGCTATCCCATATTTTTTGAAAGTTCTGCTCATGGTTTCTTACCATTTTCACTGTGTGGCCTACATTCTTTTCAAGAATATTATTTAATATTTCAGAGTTTCCTTATTTTTAAAGGCTGAGTAATATTCCATTGGATGTATATGCTGTATTTTTCTATTTTTTCTTTATCTACTCATCTGCTTATTGATATTCAGGTTGCCTCCCGCATTTGGCTATTGTGAATAGTGCTGCAATGAGCATAGGGATACTGATACCTATTGGCACCTATTTCAATTCTTTTGGATAAATATCTGAAGGTAAAATTTCTGAATCATGGTAGTTCTATTTCTCATTTTTTGAGGAATCTCCACACTATCAACAACCAAGACAAATAGGAAAATAATAAGCAGAAATTCATCCTGCTGATTCTGCAACATAAAAAGATTTTATACCATGATCAAGTAGAATTCATCCCAGGGATTGAAAGGAATATGTGTCAACATATTCAAATCCATGAATATAATACACCACATTCACAGAATGAAGGATAAAAACAAAGGGCCACTTCAATAGATGCAGAAAAAAGGATTCAGTAAAATTAAATATCACTTCATGACAAAAAAAAAAAAAAACTTAGGTATAGGAAGGTACCTGAACAGAGTAAGGGTTGTACAGGACAAACCCACAGCACACATCATGCTGAATGGGGAAACACGGAAATGGTTTCCTTGAAGATCAGAAGTAAGACAAGAATGTCTGCCTTCCCCATTCATTCAAAGTGACACTGGAGATTTTAGCCAGATCAGTACGATGAAAGAAAGGGTGGGGGGGAGGAAAGGGGAGGAAAAAGAAAGAGGGGGCACCTAATAGGGAAGGAGGAGATCAAATGATCCCTGTTTGCAGATGGTAAAATTTTATACCTAGAAAAAAACAAAGACCTGGTCAAAAACTGTTAAAACTGATAAATGAGATCAATAAGGTTGTAGGAAGCAAAATTCCTATATGTCACTAGATTTTTAATACATTAATAATGAAATGCTGAGAAAGAAATCAAGAAAGCAACCCCATTCACAGTAGCCAACAAAAAAAAAAATACCTTGAAATAAATTTAATCACTGCAATTTACAAAATATTAATGAAAGAAAGTGAAAGAGAACATAATGGAAAAATGGAAAGAATCTCTTATTTATCAATTAGAATAATTATGGTTTAAATGTCCATACTATTTTCACAGTAGTAGATTTTGAATGTTCCCGACATAATTAAACAGCATAGGTTTGAGGTGACAGATGTGCCGATTACTGTGATCTGAACATTACAAACTATATACATGTACTGAAATTTCACATTGCATCCCATAAATATGTATAATTAGTATGTCAATGAAAATAAAAACATATTTTTAAAATGTAATTTTCATTATTTTTTCTTTGGCTATACAATTCTTTAGTACAGATACAATACTTTTTGGCAAATATTTGTTGTGCAAGTATTTTCTCCTAGTAAGTAGTTTGTTTGATTTTCTTAACAGTGTCTTTAGTAACAGTAGATTTTGAAGAGGACAGGTTTTTATTTGTGATTCAGTACAAATTTCCATCATGCTTTTGTGAGCTAAGACATGTTTGCCAGGGAAGCAGTTCTAATGCTCATGACATACATCTCATCTGTTTTCAACAGGAAGCAACCTGAGTGGAAGCTATGGGCAGGCAGCAAGTCAGGCTAGGTGACAAACAGGGTAAACAGGTGTCTAAAGTACCTAGGACATTTGGACCAGTAACCTTTCTCACTGTAGGTCCCTGCTTGAAACCAGACCCAAGTGTCCCACACTGATCTGGGTCCCCATGCCGTCTGCTTCTTTGCAATTTAGAACTTTTTTCTGCCCTGAAGTCATGATAGCAACATCAACAGCCAGAGTTTCAGTCCTCTGGATGTTCAAAATGTTTTTGAAATCTTTTAATTTATTCGATTCCCACTGCTCTGTGAAGTCAGAACAGAAACTTCCACTGTTATATTTTTATGGTACACGAACCCCTAATATCCCGTAGTTAGTGGGTGAGAATTTAAGTGAGTATCTAAGGTCCCATAAACATTGAATGGTGCAATGAGGACTGGATCCCCACCTTCTGACACATGCAGGTTGCTGGACTTGCATGCTAAATGCTTGAGCAACTGTGTTTAAACCTAAGTCTCCTAGAGATAGAGTTTGCCTGGGGGTCACCAGGTTGTGTTGGAAGGAGGCTGCTCGTGGAGCAGGTGCTCATCCATATCCAAGCAAGAGGCACCCTGAGGCAGCGGAAGAAGCACAGCCTTGGAACTGGACAAATGTGACTTCCCAGAGCAAAGTGAATTAACATTTCTCTGGATTGAAAATATTTGTCTTCTGAATTAATTTGCTCCACTAAAGTATTTCAGCTGAATCATCTCTCCTCATCAGACATCTATTGCTTAACATCAGATAATCAGTGTCCTGCTAAGAATACGAATTAGAGTTTTTTGGAGCATTTATGAGTCAGAATCTATTCATTTTTATCTACTGAATGGAAACCTCAAGCTATCTAGATAGGACCCAGTCTCACCCTGAATTCACAAAGAAGAAAATAGTTTTCATGATTAGTCTTGTCTAAACCCTCAACGATTGCATGTCAAGACGGACTCAAAACCCTCGCTCTCGGCACCTCATCTACACTGTCTCTCAGCTTTGAAACGAGAACATTATTCCTGCTCTATGAAGTCGCTTTGCAAATTTTTAACCATTTGTGCTCAAATAGGCCTTGAACACTTGGCCTTGAACCATTTTCCTCCTCTCGTTACAGGGGAGGATCAGACTTTGCAGTGGCTCTTCCACATCTTATGACTGATTCTGACTCATGGGATGTGAGCAGAACAGACTTGAGCCACTTCTGGGCTTTCAGCGGTCAGTGCAGAACCCTCCGGCACTGTTTTCCTGCCTGGGAGATTCTGGACGTGTTTGATGATACAGAGGTGCCGTTGACTCAAACAGCCCGGGCTGCTGAACCGGGCTGTGGAGGATGGCTACCCTGGAAAGTTTTGCAGAGTGAACATCATGTGAGAGAAAAATAAGCCTTTCTTATCAGACATCACTGAGCTTTGGGAGTCACTTGTTACTGCAGCAAAGCAGTGTGTGTCATTGTACCATCTAATATGCCAGGGGCTGGTGACTCCCGTCATTGGTCATGATATCGTCCATAAAGACCATGAAGTCAGTTTCTAAAAGTAATGTTTTATGGTCCTTGACCCCTCTCCCTGTGAGAGGCAAAGTGATATATATATTTTGTAATTCAATGGCTTAGAAAAGATTCAAATGTATTGTCTGGGGTGTTCAGAGAAGCCTAGCATAGCATGGAACAGCAGCCTTTCCCCATGAGCTGATTCTGGAGGCTCTCAATCGATTTACAAGTCATTACGAAGGCATTACACTCCCAAGCATGAATGGATTACAAACCATCTCACCACTAAGTAAATTTTAGCTGCCTTCTTGATCTCTATCAGCCAGGCCTTCTCCCTAACAAGTTCCACATTGCAGACCAACCTTTCTGCCATCTGCTCGAATGGAAACATGTGGCATAATACTGCACTGGAACACTTTGCCCTTCGTAAGGAAAGAGACCTTTGGGGATTTTTTTTTTTTAACCACCCTTTTGACAGACAATCTGTGGCTGGAGTGTGCCCTTTGTCCTTGGTGTGAAGTGATCGACTTTGATACGACTGTCACTTTGAATGAATGTGTGTGAGTCCATATTTCCAGGTGGTTACTGCCAGGGTGGTTTCCAGGGGTGATGAGGATGGTGGCAGGATCCCCATGTCTCCCCAATCACAAAAGGACAAAGAGCCATCTTTTGAATCTCCATAAACTCTGTCCATGAGAGTTGCCCTGTGTTGGGCTGACAGCTCCTCAAGCTCTATCTTTAAAATCGGTCTCTTCTAAGATGCTGTCTCTGACCCCTTCATGTGAGTTGGGTAACTCTGCCTCTTCCATTGACCCCATGCATACCCGCTCCCAGTAGAGGGCAAAGACATTCGGATAGGGTGTGGCTCCCTATAATGTCCCAGATTCTTCCGGCTGGTGAAAGTTTAATGATGCTTCCAAGTTGTATCATGTGTTCACTGTTCCTGTGACATGGGATCCATTCTCAGATCCAGCGTAAAGGGACACGGAACATCCCATCACAGGTGGTTTAAAGCCTTCTCGTCCCTCAGAGGTCACACGAGATAGCGATTCAACAGAAGCCACCAGAGAGAACTTCGTTTCAAAAAGACATAAATAACATCAGTCATTTCAAAAAGAAAGCCCCTTTCTGTTTTGTAGACTATGCTTGCTTACCTTAATTTTTCTGTGATTTTTAGATGTTGACATTAGATGTCTAATAATATAATGACTGACATTGGAGGTTAAATCACAACATACACACAGACACAACAAATTCTCACATACAATTTTGACATCACCTGTGTAGAAATTGTTTTTATATCAAGCCTCTTAGCAAAATTTAGAGCATTACCAATCAACAATTTTTAACCGAACATATTTTCAGCATAAAACTTGATGATTTGGTTTACTTCCACATTGTGAAAATCACCACCATTAAGATCATTAGAATATGCATCACCTCAAAGAGTTGTGAGTGTGTGCGATGGGAACAGTTCAGATCTACTCAACCCTCCCGGCAATTTCAAGTTCACAGTAGAGCATGTGACCTGGAGTTACCATGCTATGCATTACTTTGCCAAAACATACTCATCTTGTGAAAGTGGAACTTAGCACCCTTGACTGTCACCTTCCCACCACCCTCTTCTAGCCCCTGGCAGCCAGCATTCTCCCCTCTGCTGCTAGGAATTTGACTAATTTAGATGCCACATACATGTGATTAGATCATATAGCCTTTTTGCACATGGATTGTTTCACTGAGCATAATGTCCTATTATGAGGTTCATCCGTGTTGTCACAAATCGTGGGTCTCCTGTTTTAAAACTGAATCACATTTCATTGCATGTTCATGCTGTATTTTGAAAATCAAGTTATTTGGGAATACTATTCAGCCATAAAGAAGAGTGACTTTATGACATATGCTGATAAATGAATGGATCCAGAGACTATCATGCTAAGTGAAATAAGCCAGTCCCCAAAAACCAAAGGTCAAATGTGCTATCTAATATGTGGATGCTAACCCACAACAAGGAAGGGGAGAAGAAGAATAGAAGTTCAGTGGATTAGACAAAGGGGAATGAAGGGAAAGGAGAGATGGTAAGAATAGAAAAGACAGTGGAATGAACTCAACATAATTTTCCTATATACATATATGAGTCAACACAGTGACTCTCACCATCATGTACATCCACAAGACCAGGGTCCTAATTAGAATAAGATGTGCTCCATGTTTGTATAAATATGTTAAAATTGACTCTACCATCATGTATAATTAAAAAGAACAAATTAAAAAAATCAACTTATTTGGTATTTTGCTACCGAGTTATGGGTGTTCCTTGTGTTTTTTAGACATTAACCCTTTATCAAATGCATACTTTGCAAGTGTTTCTCTCTTTCTGTTTCCTCTGCTGTATAGAAGATTTTGAGTTTGATGTAGTCTCACTTGTTTATTTTTGCCTGTGCTTTGGATGTCATATCCAAAAAAATTGTTCACAAGGTCCAAGTCAAAAAGATTTTTCTCTACTTTTTTCTGCCAAGAGTTTGAATATTTCAGGTATTGTGTATAAGTCTTTAATCCACTCTGAGTTGACTTTTTTGAGTGGGATAAGATAAAGTTACAAATTCATTTTTTTACCATAGTGATATTTGGTTTTCCCAACACAGTTATTGACAAGACCATCTTTTCCCTGTTGTATACCCTTGATGCTCTTGTTAAAGATTGGTTGACCATATATATGTGGATATATTTCTGGTCTATCTATTCTGTTCCATTATATAAATTTTTAAAAAGATGAAGTTTTAAAGGCTTAAAAAGGTGTAAATGTGGAACTATGAGAAAATGGATATGTTAATTTGCTGACTATTGTAACCATTTGAATATCTACATGTCTATTAAATTTAAAATAAAATTTTCTTTAAAAAGTATAATTAACATAGTATTAAGAGTGACTGTTATCTCAAATGGGGAGAAAAGAAGAGATGGGATATAGTGTTTCATGGTATTTTGTCATTTTCTAGCTCTTATGTAGAATGTGACTTCATGAGTGGAAATTTTTTTCTTTCTTTTTTTTTTCTTTTTTTTTTGTGGTGCTGGGGATTGAACTCAGTACCTTTTGCGTTCGAGGCAAGCACTCTACCAACTGAGCTATATCTTTAGCCTCAAAATTTCTATTTTAATTCCTAAGAGACTTCTCAAAAAACAACTGAGATTATGAACTCAGAAAGCAATGGGACCTATAAGTCTTTCTTTAATATGAAGAAACTCCTTTTTGGTTTTCTACCAATATATATGAAAATTGTTTTGTTAATTCTTTCAATGTACTAATTTTTTCAAAGAAAAGGACAAAATACACAAGAATTCAAAAATTAAAAAATGGAAATGTATTTTGTAAAGAGAAGATTAAAAAATAAAAATCTAATAAGTAGATTCTCAGAAATAAATATAACTGCTTAGAATAATGGTTTATTTTATCTTTTTAGGGGAAGATCATATTACTTAGTCATTTAGATTTTTTTTTTTTTCGACTTTGGACCTCCTTTCCAGTGCAACCTGGAAGAGATGCAGCAAAGGTTACTGGAATGCCTCTCTTCTCTGCCCCCAATCCCTTCACATCCCAACATAAACCTTAACTTTGCAAATTGCCTCCATTACATAAGAAACCTAAAGTATATATCAATGTTTCAATGTCTATTTATGAGCACTGTTTAAATTAGGTTTTCAATTTTTAGTTAGCAAACATGTAATCACTTAAAATGAACACTCTGCAGTTAAGGTCATCACTCATGCTCAAGGGTAAAACTTGGGACATTGCTTTCCCAGGTGTTTCACTCAGATCCAACTTCCAAGCACCACCCAGTTGCTTTTCTGCTACTGAGTTCTGACTATGGGCCAGTGTGCATCCATTCTCTCTCAAGTTCATTATTGTCAAGAAGTTCCAGGTTGTACAGATCAGGAAAATTTTAGTCATCCAAGTTCATAGGACTAGTAATGTGGAACTGGCATATGAATCTAGATCTGTCTCAATATGAAGGAGATGATCTTCTATTTTTAGAGTATTTGAGAAAAACTTACTAGCAAACAGGAAAATTTGAAGGGTCACAGATTCTGTATAACTAAACTGGAATACTGGAATGTGCCAGATTAAACCAAAAGCCAGTGTACACTGGCCTTAGTGAACATTTGGAAACTATAAAAGGTCAAAGCAATCCCCTCTCCATCAGTATTTGTTTATTGTAACAATGTTACCATATTACATGTAACGATATTAATGTAACAATATTACAAATGAAATAATACAAATTAAATCCTCAGCCAAGACTGCGTTCATTGCCTAACAGGCTCTTTTATTCTCATCATATTTCCACACTACTTGGGGTGCAGACCAGCTGACCTGCCCCTTCAGCATGCCACACTGTGCTGTGCAGACAACACTTCCTGTTCTGGATGGGCTGTGAAACGTTGCATGATAAATAACATCCAAAGGCTAATAAAGGTTCCTTCCTGTAAATGGGCTTCTATTTTGTCAATATTAGCATTTATGGAGTTTGGAAAGGTGCATGCTCACATCAAAACTGTCATTTGATCTAACATGTTCATGTCATGTTTATCAAGACACAATCTAAAATTTAACATCTTGTATCTTCAGGAAATTAAGAACCAATACCTTTAGGAAAATTAAGCCATGTCCTGTGAGTCATATGTGAATTTAAATAAGTGGATAAAGACTTAAAGGGACTTTAAGATGTGTCCCTTTCCTCTCCCTATGAATGTTCAAACCTTGGAAGACTCGTGCCCAGGAAAGAAAGAGGCCCTGTCAGAAACAGGCTGGGAACAGCAAGTTCTAAGACAAAACAAAGGAAAAACAGTGCAGTTTGATGACCAGATGTGAGGAGGTAATTTGAGACAGAAGAGACAGAAGTGTTAGAAATCTTAGGGGCCCAGAATGGCCATTATAAAGAAACAGCCCAGTGAAGAGGGATTGAGGACAGTTCTTCCAAACTATAAAGTCCATGTAAAAAATCACCTGAGGATCTTGTTAAATTCAAATATTTGTGATTTCAGGGTGAAACCCAGGACTTCCAGGTGAACAAAGGCTATAGTCCTCAGACCACCCTTGGAGTTACCAAGGTCATAGGATATTTGGTTATTCAGCAGTGTCACTGATACACTGTAGCAGTCAAAGACTATAGTTAGTGAAAAGTAGTCATGCCAGATAAAATTAGTGCAGGAATCCTGGGGTGGTGGAGTCTAAGTGTGTTGGAAGGTCCTGGGTAGAATGCTGGCCTTGGAGTCCTGGATTGAGCTCTGATATGTTCCTGACTCACTGCAGACCTTGCACAAGTCTCTTCTAGGGCTACCATCTCGAAGTCAATCATTCATTCACTCTTCTCATGTGACCAGAGGGACAACTATATTTTAATTTTTTGTCAATCCTAAATTAATCCTAATTAGTCTATTTAAAGTGCCAGGTTGTTATACATTCTTTCTCTAATTCTTCATAATAACTTTTCTCACTTTTGGAAAATCTTATTATGGACCAGGAACACTTGAATAAAAGGTCTGTAAAATTTCCTCCTCACACCTGTCAACCTATCCCTTCTCCCAGGAGACATGGACTCCTCAGGCTTCTGTGTTCTTTTCTGACTTCTGTCATTTCTCCATTGTGTCCACTGAATCTGAAAAAGACTGATTCATGGTCCCTTCAGTCTCTACCTGGCTTATTTGAAGCCTGACAGCAAGTGAACCATTTGTCATGGTTCAGCACCAAAGGCATCCAAATTATGCAGGTGTGACAGACACAGCAGAAACCACTGAGGATGTGAATGGCAGAAGCACTCGTATCCTCTTTCTGGCCCTTGCCACCTAGTTGTCCCTCTGCCACCCATGATCTGTTCTCATGAAGCCCTCTGAAAACCCCTTTTGCTCCTCAGTCCCTCATGGCCCTCAGGAGTATATCCAAGTTGGATTACATGCAGTACCAAAATAAAAAGATAGCTTAAAACATATGCCCGCATAAAACATCCAATAAAGACTGGTTCACTCTAGTCATTTTGCAAAGAAAATGAGGTGACTGGTAATTTTCAACTCTCTAAATTCTCCATGCATGGAGCATCCAAATCCCACCCTCCAAAAAGAGTTAATCGTTTAGGTGCAGGAAGCACCAGGGCATAGAAGGCAGATGCTGCCCCAAGAGACTCATCATCTCTTAAGATAAGTCACACCAAATTATTTATTTAAACATTCACTGATGTACCAAATCCTTGGTGAGAACTGATTGTATGTCAGGCATGGTGCTAAGTGCTGGGAATAAGCTCTGAGCAACCTTGACCAGGTCCTGCATTTTCAAACCCATGGTGTAGGAGGGAGAGAGGGAAGAGCTGTAAGGCATGTGACCTAGCAACAAGGGACAGAACAGGAGAGGCAGACAGTGCAGCTGTGACTCAGAGACGTGAGAACCTGTGTCCGGCTGCTGGAGCCAGGTGAGATGCCAGAAGCTGTGAACCCTGACAGCTAGTGAACTGCAATATGTAGAGAGGAGTCAGATGCACCGGGCCCGGGGAAGAGGGCAAGAACCTCCTAGGGGTCACAGAAACCTGAGAAGATGCGCTAAATAACCGAAGAAACCAGTTTGCAATAGAAGGTTTCTATTGTTCATTTTCCCTTAAAATCACACCTACCTTTGGGAGTGCTTGGTGGAGGTGCCAGGCATAAATCCATAGTGTAATTGTGGAAAATCTTCCTGGAGTAATAGTTCTACTAAATGATGAGTTCAAGTGTGTGTGTGTGTGTGTGTGTGTGTGTGTGTGTGTGTATGCAGAATGCAAATATTTCATCAATGTTGAGTTAACAGGAAACTGCCCAGACCTGTCTTGTTTGCCTCTAATTAGTTTCTTCAACCACACATGGCAGGATTGTCACCATACCACATTCTCTTTTTTATTTGTAGAAGAATTTGTTGATGAGAAGGAGGAACTCTGCTCTGCTGAAGAAAAGAGACATGCATCAAGTAAGGTGGTTGGAGTCATTCTGTGGAAGATCAAATGACAAACTGAGGACTTGGGCTCTCACTAACAGCAGTAGAGGAAGGCGACGGGTTTAGAGGCAGGTGACTGCTTAGGTGTCATTGGTCAGCTGGGGCTGAGGGAGGAGGATAGCAGGTTCAAAGCCAGCCTCTGCAAAAGCAAGGCGCTAAGCAACTCAGTGAGATCCTGTCTCTAAATAAAATACAAAATAGGGCTGGGGAGGTGGCTCGGTGCTGAGTGGCCCTGAGTTCAATCCCCAGTATCCATCCTTCAAAAAAGTGTCATTGGTCACAGGTGAGGGGATGTGGCTAGGATGTGGGTCTCTGTCTAAGTCAGGCATCACCAAGACAACATTAAAAAGACCCAAGAGAATGGATACAGGCCAGATATGCACACCATGTGATGCTCCTGGAGAAAGTAAGAGCCACCAGGTGTATGTGCTCTGGTTCCTGCGCACTAAAGGTGCCCAGTTGCACTGACAGCCTGTCGGGGCTTTATTCTTCCTGGTGGAGAGGGTGGGTGCTTTTTGTGATGGTGTCATTCTGGAACCAACATGGCGATTCCCAGTCATGGTTTCCTAGTGCTGCCAAGTATCAGGGTGGGGTGAGGTGGGAGAAGCAGCCACGGGAGTCACGCCAGGGTTTAAACTGATGACTGATGCCTGGAGGCAGAGGAAGAGGGGAGTTATTGGGATTATCTCTGTATTTGGGGAAGGAATCCTGACCTTTCATGTAGATATTCTGGGAAATTCCAGATTGGGCTACTGCTTAAAAGGATTTCTCCAGATGACATCCCCAAGTGGGTGGTAAAATGACTCCTAAAGTGCCCTGGGTTACCTTGAGATCACCTTGGAATCTTGCCTGACTCTTCTGCCTTGCTCCAGCCCACCCCCACCCTGGAGTGGGGATGTACCCTCAGGCCAAGTGTAGATGTTCCTGAACACAGTGCAGCCACTGGGGAAGCTCAAAGCTGGTGCTGTTTCGTGGGTATATAAAGAGAGCCACAACTGCAAGCCGTATGTGCAATTGTAAATATTCTGGAAACTACTTTAAAATATATGTATGATAAAATGGGTGACATTTGCTTAATAATGTATATTTTGTTTAATACAATAAATCTAAAATATTACAACTTAAGCATGTAATCAATATGAGAATTGTGAATGAGATATTTTATATTCATCTTCTAAGGGTTTTTTGTTTGTTTGTTTTTTGCTGTTTTATATACGAAGCACATCTAAATTTGGAGTAGCCATATTTCCAGGGGGTAATTGACACACAAGGTTACAGCTAATGTGTTGGACAGAGCAGCTCCAGACTTTGGACTTGAGCCTGTGTATCAGAGCAATGCCTCTAGGGCATTCCTGAGATAATCAAGGTCCAGAAATACCAAGTCACTTGCCAGAGCTCACACTATATGTCAGTGTCACAGCCAAGACTCGGTCAAGTCTCTAAAGTCTAATCAAGTGTTCTTTCCAGCACAATGTATGCTGACTTCTCTCTTCAGGGTCTCAGCTAAGCTGTCACTGGGCTCTCCTGGCTCTTCCACTCACATTATTTCTCTCCATTCTTTCTGCCCCCACCTGACCAGGCCAGAATGCCTTACAGGTTGTCCTCAACCTCCCAGGTGATGCACTTCCATCCTTCTCCCCTACAGCCCTTATTTAAAAATCTGTATTTAGCACAGCTCTTATTAAAATGTCTCTTCAATCATTCACTGTTTTTAATAGACTATTTCAGAGCAAATTTCGGTATACGTATAAAAAATCAAACAGAAGACATAGAGCTCTAATATGCCCCCCTACCTGATCTTAGTCCCTCCACATCTCTCACCCAGTCTCCCAAACTGTTCACATCTTGCATTGGTAGAAATGATGGGTGATAATTAATGAATCATTAACAATACATATTATCATTGAAGTCCACAGTTTACATTAGGACTCAGTCTTTGTGCTATACAGTTCTATGAGTGTTGGTTAATGTATCATGTGTCCACTATTCCAGCATCATAGCCTCACTGCCTTAAGAATCCATGCTCTACCTCCTCCTCCTCTCCCATTCCTCCCTAAGGCCTGCCCAACCACTGGTCTTTTGACTGTGGGCAGTGCAGCCTTTTCCAGGAGGTCACAGAGTTCCAAACATGCAGTGTGCAGCTGGCTTCCTTCACTCAGTAAAGTGCTTTGAAGGTTCTTCCATGTCTTTCTGGAACTTGAAAGTTTATTTCTTTTTTTTTCTTTTCTTTTTTTTTTTTTTTTTGGTCGTTTTATCCTAACATAGTTTATTTTTCCTACTTTGAGATCACCTATTATTCTCAATTTTTTTAAAAAAATTAACCATTTTTAAATTTTTGATTTGTTATTTATGACAACAGAATGGATTACAATTCATATTACACACATAGAGCACAATTTTTCCTATCTCTGGTTGTACACGAAGTAGAGTCAAATCCATTGTGTCTTCTTACGTGTACTTAGAGTAATGATGACCATCACATTCCACCGTCTTTCCGACCCCTATTCCCTCTCCCTTCCCCTCCCTCCCCGCTTCCCCTTTGCCCTATCTAGAGTTCATTTAATCCTCCCATCCCCACCCCACACAGCATATTATGGATCAGCATCCTTAAATCAGAGAAATCATTCAGCATTTGGTTTTTTGGGATTGGCTAATTTCACTTAACATTATATTCTCCAGCTTCATCCATTTACCTACAAATGCCATAATTTTATTCTCTTTTAATGCTGAATAAGATTCCTTTGTATGTGTGTGTGTATGTATGTATATATAAAATGTGATATATATATAAAATGTGATATATATATATATATATATATATCACATTTTCTTTATCCATTCATCTACTGAAGGGCATTTAGGTTGGTCCCATAGTTTAGCTATTGTGAATTGTGCTGCTTTAAACATTTATGTGGCTGTGTCCCTGCAGTATGCTGTTTTTAAGTCCTTTGGGTATATACTGGAAAGTTTATTTCTTATCTAGAATAATACTCTGTTGTCTGGCAGTGTCTAAGTTCATTCATCCATTCATCTACTAAGGTACATCCTAATTCCTTCCAAGTTTTCCAACTATGAGCAAGCTGCTGAAAGCATTTATGTGCCAGTTTTTGTGTGAAATTCTTATTTTTAAATGACTAATATATTATTTAAGAGTCTCTATTATCTGGTACTTAATTTCTGCATGACTTTTCCAGATAAATGTGTTATCCCTTGAAATTAATTCTTCTTTTTCCAGACCTTACTTTTTGAGATCCTTTGTATTACCATATGAGTTTGAAAATTAATATGATCAATTTCTACAAAGACACTTCTTGATATTATGATGAGATCACAATAAATTAATAAATCAACTTAAGAGGAATTGAAATCTTAACACTATAGTGTCTTCTGACACATGAGCAAAATACATCTCTTTGTTTATTTAGTCCTTTTACAATTTCTCTTAAGTCATATTTCATAGTTTTTAGTTTATAGATCTTTCATATATTTTTTTCAGATTCTAATAAGAATTTCATATTTCTCATGTTCATATAAGTAGTGTTTTTAATTTCTATTTCTTATTATTTGCTGCTAGTGTATCAAAAGATAACTAACCTTTTCTCCTGGAAACTTTGTGAATGAATTTATTAATTAATTAGCTTTTTAAAAGAGATTGCATCAAATTTTCTAATATTTTATCAACCATACATTACATGGACAAATCCACTTAATTGTGATGTATCTAATTTACTAAGTTTTTGCTTAAAATTTTACACATGTTCATGAAAGACATTAGTCTGTAGTCTTCTTTTAATGCTTCTTCCTGAGTTTGATATCAAAATAATGCTGGCTTCATAGTATGTGCTAAGTAACATTCCTTTCTTTTCAATTTTCTAGAATAGTATGCACAGAATTGGTAATATTTCTTTCTTAATATCTGATAGAATTCGCCAATAAAATCATCTAGATCTGGGGTTTTCTGAGGGAAGGTTTTCCATTCGTGTTATTTCTGATGTTAATTTCGTATCTTTGCTGTATTTTTTAGTACTTATTTTGGATTTAATTTGTTCTTTTTCCTTGCTTCTTAGGGTAGAAACTGAGGTCATTTATTTGAGATTTTTTCTTCTTTTATGACATAGGTATTTAATGCTATAAATTTCTTCCTATGTTCTGCTTTACTAGTCTTCCTCAAATTTTGATGTTACTTTTTATTTTGATTCAATTAAATCTAAATTTCCATTTTGATTGCTTCTTTGATTCACAGGTTATTTAGAAATACATTACTTCATTTTCAAATATTTGGTGATTTCTTGAGCTCTTTCTAATATTTAATTTAATTCTGGCTTGTTATACCCCAATCTTCCTTTTCTAAAACTCCATTGTGATATCTTACCTTTGACTTTTTATACCTTTCTTGACTTCTGTGTCCAGCCAATTATATTGCATTCTTCAATGCTCATCTCTATGGCCTTTGTAAAATCTTCCCCTACTCTGGAAGATGAAGTTTATAACTTTCTCTTTGATCCTTGCCAAAGCCCTTTCTTCCCAAGCATTCACCTGAGTCTTTATCACAGTGGGCTGGAGGCTGCAGTTAAGCTGTTACAGGTTTGTCTCTCCCGCTGGACTCTGAGGTTGTCCTAAAGGGTAGGGCCGAAGTTCCATGAAGCTTGTCTCCACAGAGCATGACAATGGCAGCTTCTTAAATGAAGGAGTGAATTACTTAGTTCTGAGTCCTCCTCAGCTCCCCGCACCTTTCCCAGAATGACTCAACCACTGGAAACAAAGAGAAGACTATCAAAAAAGAGAGGGGGAGGAGTAAATAGGTTTCTCTGGGGGAGCAAGGATCATGGACACGAAGCAGGCCCCCTCGAGTAGGGTGGGGTGCCTGCTTTATGTCCAGGTTGCCTTCGTGCCTGTAGGAGCTGGGCTGGTGGTTATAGGCCAGGCCTGGGCCTTACCTGTGCAGATGGTAACCAGGCCTGCTTGTGAGTGAGTGCAGAGGACACAAAGCAGAGCCACGCAGGTGCTCCACACTCCAGCTGTGGGAAGCCTCTGGCTGGACACAGGAAACCATGTCTGCACCAGGCCTGGGTCTGTGTGTGCACAGCAGTGTGTGTGTGCACATGTGTGTGTGTGCCAGGGGGAGGCCGTGTGGGGGGATGGAGATGGATGACTGCTTAATCTGGATTCACTAGGAAAAGAGAAAAAGCAGATGTCTTATTTCCATCCCTGGCTGCATTCAAATCCTGCCCTCTGTGTGGTTTGATCTAAAAATATTTCACCTTCCTTAAAATCAATCTGTGCCCATCTGTGACTAATATTATCATAGAAAAGTACATTTTTACAGAATTCCATCGTGGAAAAGAAGGTTCTTCTTATAATTTTGCATGGTCTTTTAGAAAATTAACCTTTTAAGAAGAGATCAATCAGTACATGAGAAAATTGAGCTTCATTGGGAGATTTTAGTTCTCAGCCAACAAATAGGGTAGATATTTAACAGCCCCCGCCCCCAGGTCACCCAGCCCTCACGGTGTGTTCCATCACACCTCAGTCTTACATTGTTGCAACCTGTATTTTTTCATTATTCAATATTACATATATTATTCTAAGTGTAAAGCCATTGGGATATAATGAAATGGAGGGAACATCTTCCTAACAACTGGGGATTTATCTGTGAAATGCTCATTCCAGACACCACAGAAATGAATGGCTCAGCTGGGGAGGGTCAGACCTATGTAGGCCTCTCTCTGTGGCCCTGTTTCCCATTATTTCTACCCAGACTCCTATATTCCCCAAATACCTTTCTTCGGAACCATCTGGGCAGAAGACAGGAGCTCTCAGTATGGAAGACTACCTAAAGCAGCCTACCAGGTTTGCCTCCTCTAACAAACTTACAGACTATCTCCTGTATATATCTGGAAGAGCTTTTAATTCTTCAATTCAAGGATCAGATGGGAATACTCGGGATTACATTCTAGCATGAGAACTTGCTACAATTTACCCTGGACCCCTGGAGATGACAAAGGATGAAGGACACACTGCACATACATGTCTAAGTTCCCAGTGTCTCTATCCAAGTTGCTGGAGAGAAACTTGCCGGTGTGCCTGGAGACCCAGGTGTGCTTGAACTCTTCCATGTGTAGTCCACACTAGAAACCATAGGGTCAGCCCAGGGGTAGTCTGCTCCTTCCCCTGAGCTCCATCTTTGACAAACTCAGATGCATTTGTTGCTCTTCTCCAATGTGCTCTGTAGAGTGAGGGCTACATTCTAGGAGAGTGCTCAGACACCAGATATGCTAACCAGAATGTCTCAGAAAGAATGAGATAGAGGTTTGGAAGCAGCTCTAATACAGCCATTGGGAAATGCCTTATACCCAAGAGCAGCAGTTGCTCATTTGCTTGGAAACAGCTTACTCTGGGCTCCAATGCACAAGAGAAGCAAGCGTGTTTGATTTGCCCCTAGCAGGCTGACTTCCTGTCCTTCAGATGCTAACCAAGAACTTGCACCTTCCTTCTGCATCACCCATTCCTGAAGAAAATCCTTTACTTCCTCTTGATGTTGTTTTTATTTTCTTTAAGCATCTTACCAAGAAAACTGGTTTGGCATCTACATGAAAAGTAAATATGAACCCTAGTGTGACAATTTCTCAGCCAGGGGAGAGAGTACTAGGAAAGCAACTGGCAAAGGGTCTTAAGACAAAGCTGCTTCTTACCAGATATGGGTTTAATTTACTTATCCATTCACTGATCAAATATGTTCTGTGTTTTTAGACTTCACCAGATTCTCCGTAGTGCTGAGAATACAGAGAGGAACAGCTTCTTGCTGTACTTTGAGGTGGCATGAAAGCACACTAAATTGTTGGAAGACCTATGTCAACAGTCTGTGGAGGGAATAGTGGGATTCCAGGGGAGTGGGAGGGTGAACAAGAGCTGTGAAAAATAGGCTTTGTCATCAGATCAAATTAAGCTCAGATTGTGGCCCTTGACCTGTACCTTACTATCTCTAAGATGTTAGAAAAATCACTTACCTTGTCTGAGTTTCAACTTTACTTACTAAATCCAAATATTACTACAGTGAGCATTTTCCAAAGATTAAATGAGATCATATGTATAAAACACAAAGCATAGTTGCTGTCTGGTACCTGGTCATCATTCAGTAAATGTGACCTGCTCATTAAACTTATCATTATTTTCTAATCAGACACGCTGGAAGATATGGGCTGCATACAAGATAGGCAAAGGCAGACAGTGACTTCCTACCCGGATTACGGAGATGACCTGTGTTTTGTGCATTGAGAATTGTCAGCCTGACTCACTTCTTTTCCAGTTGCCAGTAGGGAAATTCTATCCCAAGTTATCATTTACGAGGTGTATGGCAGGAGCATGACTGGGAACCATCCAGCACCTTATCTGGTTGTCTGCCCTTGGCAATGCCCCCTTTCTCCAACTCCCTTTCCCTCTGCACTCCGGGATTACAGCAGAGGAGCCTGCATATCCTCCTGACACTGTCACAGCTGTTTCTGAATGCTGGACAAGTGCCAGATGTAAATGGCGCCTGCTTTTCTCCCATTAATACCACGTCTGCATGTATACCTACTCAGACTTTTGTTTAAATGTTATAGAGTAAGTTCAGACAGTAAGCACCGAGACATCTAGGTGTAGGCCAAGAGGAAGTATGTCTGATATAAAGGACAGTGCTGAGTAGGCATTCAGAACCTGGGAAATTATAATGATTCATTTATTTTTTTTTCAGCCACGGATTTATTAAGTGTTGTTGGGTGGGAGCTTCGCCACACCCAGGTAAGTGATGGTGTTTTACAGGTAGTCTCTTTATAAATTCATTGAGCATATAAATCCCCTCCACTAGTTTTTCTTTATTCTCACTAATCCTAGCAAGAATAGAGAGAATGGACAGAGCGACATGCTCTGGTCAACTTGCAAACTGAGAATCCCTTGTAGAAATAATCCCACAAATACATCTTTCTTCATCCAAAAAGTAGGGGCTAAAAGGAATACCATGTCCATAAACTCATGAATTTAGGAAGAATGAACTACATTCCTGATGCATGTAAATCCCTGGGTAACATTCTTTTTGATTGTTTTTTGTTTTATTGATTTTATTTTATTTTTTAAATACAGAAATAAACCAAAGTAGTTCTGTCTTCAGGAAGCTCTTGGCCTAAAGGAGGATACAACTGGATGGAAAGAAAAGACAAAGGTGAGTCAAGATTATTCATTTAATCTATATTAAACACATCAGAAACAGTCCATTTTAAAATAGTAGGCAAAGCATTTATTAAATAATTATATGCAAACGGAAACTTAAATGAAAAAGTTGAAAGTTTAATGTTTTGCCTGATGTACAAGAGAAACATAGTCATGTGATCATTTATACTTAGATCATCAGAACTAATATTTCTAAAAAATGTTACAGTAAACCTGAGTTTTGTGGTAACTCGTGTATATACAGCTAGTATTGAACACACCTTATCATTTATTTTTAGAGCTAGAGATGAACTGACTCATAATCAATAATTTGTGTAAGTAGAATTTGCAAAAATCAAACTTCAAGATATTTTTCTTCGTATTTAAGTTCCCCAAGGCTGGGAGCCACAGTATGTCAAAGGAAGGTCCTGACATAATATCAATTCCTACCACCAAAAGTGATTTTTTTAAATGACTGACGTGTTAGTTTTAAATGTGAAAAATACTAACATTCTCAAGTTTATTCACCAGCTTATACCACATGTCAAGTCTGATTCTGAAAAGTGAAGGATTCCAGTGTCAACAGCCATGGTGAAGGTGGGGGAAACTCTTCCACCACATAGAAGCACCGGGGCCAAAGAGCGTGCAGGGAACTTGCAGATCCAGACTCAATGCGCTTTGACCTAGGATTTTTCAACTTTGCAGAGGTAGAAAGCTACTCCTACAACCATTCTGTTTCCTACTTTCATCACAGAATTCAGAAAATCACATGAGAAATTCAGAACTTTGTTTTTGAATCAGCGTGTGTGGATGACCTTGCCCAACTTTATGCCAATTAAAGTGTTCTAAGCCCATTTGAAGCAGGCAAGGCTAAGCTAGGATATTCCATAGGTCAAGTGAAGTAAGTACATTTTTGACTTAATGTCTTCAGCTTATGAAGGGCTTATCAGGACATGACCCCATCTTTAGTCAAGTAGCCACTGTACCTGCAACTGACAAATCTTTTTTCTTAATTCTGTCAAATCCTGAAGCTTTTACTAGCAGACATTTGATGCCACAGCCTGAGTAAAGAGGAGTATGGGGATGAAGAGGCACAGAATGCTATTGGTTTTCTAAATGGAATATAATTCGAATGGACTTTTTCCTAGTTATTCTGAATTTTTGAGGCATAACAGTGATTGAGCAGAGTAAGATTAATACATATTGTCTTGTAAGCTAATTGCAAAGCTATATTTTGTGAGATAAATATGGCTTTGAAGGGAATAGTGATGGCAAGTGTAAAATGTCCCATGCTCCAACCAAAATCAACATGCAACCTTGTTCAGTAAGATATATTTGAAATAGCGGGTATAAAGTCAGTGGAAAAGACAAAGACAGAACATTCTGATAAGTTAGCAGTAGCTGTTAAAAATAAAACAATAATAATGTCCCCAAATTAGTCTGGGAATCCAATGCAATTCATATCAAAATTCCAACAAGATTTCCACAAAGTAAAAATCTTGCCAATCGATTCTAAAATGCACTTGGGATTATAAAAATCTAGACAGAACCAAAAATTTTTGGAAGAAGAAGGAATCTAAAGAAGAGAAGCAAAAGAAGGAGGGATAATAGCTTCTACAGAGTCCAAAGTTCACTTCAAAGTTATGGGATTTGTAAAATAAAATACTTGCACAAAAACAGATTAACAAATGAAGAAATAGGGAGCCCCCAAACAAACTTGCTTATTAAGGGGTCTTGCTTTTTAACAAAAATACTGCTCAGCAATCACTTAAGGAAAGACAGTCTATTACATGAAAGATATTAAGGCAATAGTCCACCCATACAGAGGTAAAAATAGTGACCCATTTAAACAGGATTGAATGAAAAACTCAAATAAAAAAAAAAACTTTTTAGTAAAATAACATCTTTATCATCTACACATAGAAAGATATTTTTTAAATAATATACCAAAGCAATACTCAAAAAAGATCACCTCATTCTACCTTCACGCTAACTCCATAGAAGCATTTTACTCCTTAGGAAATCCCAGTAACTTGCTCTTGATGACACAGATGAGATTTTATTCATGGCCTCCTGACCAGAACTTCAAAGTTTTGGGAAAACTGTCACCATGTTCCCCTCTCCTGTTCACCATGTAACTCTCTCTGCCCCTGGTTTTGAGAGCTCACCGATTATGTATTTGCTATTGAATGAGGACTGTCCTGACAAGGTTGGAGTGGTCCTTGAAGCAAAGGCCATACCTGTTCCCAGGAAATGTGCTCCAGGAGTGCCAAGAGCAGAAAGGGTGGGCAGGCTTCCGATCTCAGACAGGGCTGATGCTTGTCCTGCTGCATCAGAGGAGAGACACCTGCCAAGACCATCATTCATCCAGCCCCAGACTCTCTCCCTAAGTGGGACTCAAGAAGTACATAGAGAAGTAGATTAAGACAAAATACCTGAACATAACAGCTTCCTTCCTAACATATAATTGTCATATTTTTCCTTAATAGATTCAAATCTCTTTTGGATCCATCTCTATAATATCAATTTCCAAAACTGACACCACTTTACATAAAGTAAGACCTCTTGGACTCCCATAACACTCTAACCTTTCAACTTAAGGCTTTACAACTCCAGGATTAGGAAGCTAGGTCAAATCCTAATTATTTGATCACCTCTTCCCACATGCAGGCTTGGTCTCTAAATTCCAGCATGTTCTATATATAGAAACCCCTCCTTCATGCTCTCATACTTACCTCCACGATGATGGAGCACATCAGCTGTAGTTAAACATCTGCTTTGAGTGTAAGCATTACAGATAAGTCTCTCTCTGTGATCAACCCAGGACCCAGACATGTCCCAAGGTTACTTTAGCAGGAAAAAACCTCATGAGGGAGAAGAGCTTGGTGGGGACCTTGAACAAAGGTCTGATCAAAGCCTGCGTTTCAGGATTCTTGCAGGTGTGTTTGATTGCTTCGTGCCTATAATCAGGAGCTGTGAAAGGTGGCTGCCAATTTGTTTTCATTCTTTGTTTGTCTGTGTCTAAACGATGTCAAAACAACCTGTCAGCTCAACACAAAAATATTAACTGGTTCATTGGAGAAACCCACCTACTGTTTACCACTGCAGAGACAGAAAACCTGGGAGCTGGGCTGCCCACTCCCCACCCTGGCCTCCCTCCAGCCCACTCCAGTGCATTGGCTGCTCTGTGTTACTTGATTGCCAGGTGTAGAGAGGTAGTGCAATCTGAAGTGTGCAGAGTGGCCCTGCTGCTGGTGGGGATGTGATCTACGTACTTACGAGGAGCTGTACTAGAGTTGAAGAGCATGCAATATTTTATGAAACTCAGTGTGCTTTGACATCTCTAGTTTTTTAGTCTCTGGTTGGATGAGGATAATTATCATAATAATTATTAGATGATTAGCAATAACAAGAGCTTGCTCATTATCTTCACCTTAATCTTCAAAGTACCCAAGGGCTTGATGCTTTAATTGCCTCTATTTGGCCTATTCACTTCAATCAACTGCTACACATGTTAATCTTAGAACATAGTATAGGAAAGACCCACTTCCTACGTTCTGTAATCACAACTTTCTGAGGTTCAACTGCCATTTCTCCACAGACACCTTCCTTCCTGCATGTAGCTAACCAAATACCTATTCATACCTCTGCTGGGTATAATGGGAGAGGGGCTGGAGGGTACATTGCACAGAGCTTAGAAAATCGTCTTCCAGTGCACATTTTGCAAGTAAATGTATCTTTCTGAGTGTGCATGGTTTTATTTGGAACTTTGAATGATAAAGATCAAGGAGAGAGAGGACGTACAGACACGGGGCAAACCCCACAGAGTCAGAAGACCACTGAAGCAGTACTACTGCCTGAAGGCACTCGAGCTGGAGCATGAAGACAACGTTGATATTGTTTTCAGACTGCAGTGTGTTTGCCTGTGACAAGATAGGCCAAAAGCAATTTTTAGCTAATTTTCTTCAGTAATCAAAAAGAAGAAAAATAACTACTCTTACTTTCTTTATATAGCCAATAATTTGCTTGATAATTTTATCTTTACAGAGTCTTAATAACGAAAGTGAGTCTGATAGTCCTCAATGGCATGGCCGCACAGTGTTCTGAAGCATGAGTCTTTGTTCACGTGACATTTCCCAGGAATCAGGTTTTAAAGACTTGTTTTAACACACATGCAAACCACGTGGAATTTTGTTTTCCCCCTAATTTGAGTGACATTTTTCAGTTGACATTTGTATTACATTATTTGTACAACATACAGGGAAGTGTTTGCCTATTTCAGACTGGAAGCTTATTTTCTTCCTTATCTCTTCATTATAAGGAAGCCATGTTGCCTCCAGAGGGGAAATGCTGTTCTAGAGCTTGGTTGTTATGGTAAATGCCAAGACCCCTGGGTTCATGAAGCACAAGCACACTGCCAGGTGAGGCCCTTAATTCAGACCCATGACAGCGTGCTGAAAGAAAGGTTTTTGAGTCAGACCTGTACCTGGTGGTGTTGAAATCTAAGTTAGACATGTTTTCTGCTTATCAGGAAACATCAGGTGAGTTCGTGCCTACAAGAGGCAGGAGCAGTTGAATGCAAATACCTTCCCTTTGGGTTAGTTTCTCAGCATCAGGGACAGTGAGAAATCCCAGGGCTTGGAGTCAGGAGACAACAGTATCTGCTCAGGCTCTGGAACAAGCTCACTTCTAACGCCTTGGACAAGACAACCCCCGCTTCTGAGCCCCAGCTCTGTTTATAAACGAGAAGAAGCATTCTCGTGAATATGACATATTAAGTTTATGTCTGGTACACTTTGTCAGCTTTGAATGCATAGCAGTAATAAATTACATATAAAAAGAGAAAACTAAAAAGACATAGTTGGGCTCAAAAACATAACAAACATCACCAGGGACTGAAATAGAACTTAAATTTAAAGCAGTGAGCATAGCTGAAGCCACAGCCCTCAGATTCAGGATCCACACCCTAGCAGTAGCAGTCAGTACGTCAGTCCCCACTGGGCACCATGGAGCAAAACATGACACACAGACTGGGAGACTAAAGCCAGTTTGGGGGCTAGAAGTCAGGACCGGAGGCTAACTCCCCTACCCAGACACAAAGCCCAAGCAGGATTGCTGATTCTCCCTAGGGCTTACATGAGAGGACACAATGATCATGGAGATGCAGGGGAAAACACACAAAGACCAAGAACAGAGACAAGCCACCTGCTGAGTCAGTGATAGGCTCCATCCTTCCCACAGTTCAGCCACAGCGAGGCATGCAGAAGTGCCATCAGGAAATGGCAGGGCTGACCTACAGGTTCAGGAGATATTAAGGGTTCACACAAAGGAGCATGCGAGTGAAATAAATTTTCAAATCAAACTAAAATTAAAATTGAAGATTTAAACTGCACAATAAATTTCATGGTATGGAAGGCAACTGAAAAATATTAACACATTAAAAAGTTCTTTTCATGTTGTGCTTCATTTGTGTACAATGTGTCAAAATGCATTCTGCTGTCATGTATAACTAATTAGAACAAAATTTTTTTAAACATTGTTCTCAGATGAAATTAATTTTATAGGATGTTCGAGGAAAAATGTAAAATAAATATGTGTGGGAATATCAAAAAGGTAAAGGAATCATGCTATAAAAATGAAGAGTAAACTGTAAAACAAAAATTGGCATAAATTGAACAAGAACAGAAATTGAAAAATAGGGTCAATAGATGGGAAATAAATATAATACCTAGGCAGGACACAGAAAAATAGGAATTAGTGAACTGAAAAATAGCACATAAGAATTTAACTAGTATTCACTTAAAATATATAAAATCTAGTGTTAGAAAAACTAAATGTATATTTTAAATAAAGAGAATGGAGAAAAAGAAAACTGAAAATATTATAGAATTAGAGGAAGGCATGAATTCTTGAATAAAAAATTGCACTTCACCTGCTAAATAATAAAAATAGGCATGCACAAGAATAATACAGATTAATCATAAAGAGAAAAATCACAAAAGCAACTGGAGAAAAAGATAGCCTACCAAAAAGTTGCAAAACTTGGGCTCAGAGCAGACTTCTCAGTTAAACAATCAAAGGGGGAGATGGTGGACTGCTGGATTCAAGGTGCTATAGAAAAACAGCCAAAATCTAGAATTTCATATACAGAGTGTATTCTGGAATGGGAACAAAATAGTGTATGTACATTGATAACCAAAAAATAGAAGAACTTAATGTCCATAGGCCCTCATGATAGGAACATTTGAAGTACTGCTTCATCAAGAACTAAAGGAAATGATGTGATTCTGCAAGCTGTATACGGGGTAAAATGGGAGTTCATAACCCGCTTGAATCAAAATGTGAAATATGATATATCAAGAACTATGTAATGTTTTGAACAACCAACATTAAAAAAAAAGAACTAAAGGAAAAAAAACAACTCCATCTCAAGCATGAGTCACAAAACACAAATCTTACTAAATAGAGAAAGAGAGGAGAGAGAGAACAGACGAGAAACTGTTAAAATTTTGACATCAGTTTTACATAGTACCTCGGAAATTTTCACTCCATCTGAAAAAGTGAAAAACTCAACAGACTGAAAAATTGAATTGAGGACCTGTGAGAGAGGTGAGGATATAAGGATAAGTACTGTCCCCAAGACCAGAGAGACAGAGGAATAGTGGGAGTCACTACTTCTAAGAGCAATTAGTAGGGCAGGGAAACCTGAGCTGTTAGTAACGGATTTCTTGGTACTTAATGCAGACCAATCTGAGAGTTAAAAATTCCAGGGGGACACAGTCGTAGGGAGGACCCTATACTTTTGTGAGTTTTAGGTGCAGGAACATGACTAGGTTCTCAGAGTAAACATCAGGAGAAAACACTCCTGTGGTTCTGGAAGGGGTAGGGGGACAGAAGCATTTTGAAATATGCCAAATTCCTTTGTTCTTCCTCAGAAGGTCTGAGCTCAGGGGAAACTAGGTAGCCAGAACCAAGCCTGCTGGAGTGTTATCACAGCATAACCAACGAGGGGAAGGAAAATGCTCAAATCCTGCCCATTCTAACTAATCCTGCCCCACCTGATGGGAGGTAAAATAACAGAAGCATTGAAAGATGATGGTGCAAAGACATAGGCTTATTGAAATACAGAGACCCAATCATTGGACCATCTAGTATTCCTGACCCACCCTCTCCAGCACCTCACCACCACATTACTAAAAGCCTGCTTATAGAATAGGTCATTTTGGCCAGCACATCATGTCTGATTATCAAGAAAAAAATTACAAAGGTAAAAAACAAAAACAAACTCTAAAAAAAATCTAAAAAATAACAATAAAATAAATAAATAAAATATATAATAATAATCAAGGAACAGAGCAGGAAACAGAAAATAGCAGAAATATGGAAAATTATCAGACTAGAAATTTAAGACAGTTAATCACCTGAGAACTCTAGTACTCGGATAAAAGAGCATGCTAAAAACAAACGGGCAGTGTAAGCAAAAATATAGAAATTGTAAGAAAGAACCATTAAGAAAGGCTAGAGATCAAAAGCACTGTGATGGAAATAAAGACAGCCTTTGAGGGACCCACTGAGGTAGACTGGACACAGCTGAGAAAAGAACCTCTGAGCCTAAGGATATCTCAGTAGAAGCTGCCAAACCTCAGAAGCAAGGAGAACAGAGTCGAAAAAGAAAACATTCCAAGGACTTTAGGACCATTACGAAAGATGTGATAGGTGTGTAACGGGACTACCAAAGGGACAAGAGGGGAAAAATAAGCTTTCAAATAGTAATACTACAAAGTTCCCCAAATTAATGTAAGACACCAAACCACAGATCCAGGAAACCCTGAGAAGACCAAGCAGGGTAAATGTGGAAGAGAGAGAGAGAGGTATTTAGGCGTATCATTTACAAATGATAGAAAACCAAGGCTAAATTAAAAAATCCTGAAAGAAGACAGAGTAAAGAAACATCTTACCTATAAAGAAACAAAGAAAAGAAATGGGTTTTTTCTTCAGAAACTATAAAAACTAAAAAGAGTGGAGTGAAATATTACAATTGAGAAAGATATGCCAATCTAGAATTATTCACCCTGAAATTTTATCCTTCAAAACTGAAGAAAAATTAAGAAAGGTCTCAGACAGATATTGGTCTACATAAAATTTTTTTAAAAAGGATTAAAGGGCTGGGGATGTGGCTCAAGCGGTAGCGTGCTCGCCTGGAATGCATGCGGCCCGGGTTCAATCCTCAGCACCACATACAACCAAAGATGTTGTTTCCGCCGAAAAACTAAAAATAAATAAATAAATAAATAAATAAGGATTAAAGAAGAAATAATGAAGTTAAAATAAAAACTTTACTTTTTCTTATTCTTAATCTTGCAGAAACTATGTTGTTTAAAATGATAACAGCAGCATTATATCCAAATGCAGCTGCTTATGTGCATATATGTATGTGTGTCTGTATGTATGATGTATACCTACTCATGAACAAGGAAAATGAATTATACAAGGGATGAGGGGGAATATCTAGTGTTATCTTATTTTTACAAACTACACTACCTGTATTAAGTACTGTAAAGACATAGTAACACAGTTGTAAGTGTACCATTATAAAGCCTAGGGAAACTACTTCAGAAAATGTTTTTAAAAAGAGCTGACATGCTAAGAAAGGAGATATAAGTAATTATATAAAATGTTCAGGTTATACCACAAAAGACAGAAAAAAGTTAATGACAAAAATAGGAACAAAGAATAAGGGCAATAGATATGAAGCAGTTATTAATATGGTATATAGTAATTATACTATATCAATAATCACTTTGAACATCAGTAGTCTAAATGCACCTATTAAACCATAGAGATAGCAGAGTGAACTAAAAATTAAGACCCAATTATATGTTATCTACAAAAAAACATTTTAAGTATAATCACACATTCTAAAGTAAGATTTAAAGTAAATAGAGAGAGAAAAGAATATCTTGTTAACATTAGAGGAAAAAAACATTAATTTCAGGCAGAGCAATTTCAAAGCATGAAAAGTTACCAGAAATATTAAAAAGACAGTACCTGTTGATACAGGAGTCAGCTCTCCAGGAAGAAAAATAATGACCTTTAACATGTACGGGCCTAACAAGTGTGTGTCAAAATATAAGAAAAAGGTGATAGAACTGAAGGTAGAAATAGATGAATTCACTCTCAAATTTGGAGACTTCAACATCCCTATATCAGAAATGGACAGATCTGGCAGGCATAAAATCAACAAGAATATAGTTGAACTCAACAACCTTATCAATCAATTGTATATAATTGCCATCTTTATTCAATTCCAACAAACTGAATATACATTCTTCTCAAGTTTAAATTGAGCATTCACCAAGAGAGACCGCATTCTGGTCCACAAAACACACCACAAACTTCAAATAATAGAAATCATGCATTGTCTGCTCTTGGACGACAATGGAATTAAACTAGAAATCAACATCAGAAAGAGCAGCTGAAAATTCCCAAAATATGAGGATATTTTAAAGTATTTTACACTGAAAAAGAAAAAAACAACTTATCAAGAATTTTTAGGATGCAGTAAAAGCAGTGCTTACAAGAAAATTTAAAGCATCAATACTTACATTGGAAAAGAAGAAAGACATGAAATCAATGATTTAAATTTCCACTTTAGTCAACTAGAGAAAAAACAGCAAACTAAATCCAAAGTAAGCAAAAGAAAAGAAATAATAACAATTGGAGCATAATTCAAAGAAATTGAAAATAGAAAATCAAAAAAGAAAAATTAACAAAACTAAAACTAAAAAAATCTAGTTCTTTTATACAATCAAAAAGTCTGTAGGCCACTAGCCAAATTAACTAAGAGAAAAAGAGAGATAACAGAGTATCAAATATATATATTTCATATATAAATAAACAGATTATCAAGTACATATATAATATATACGTTAATAACAGTAACAATGACAACAGCAACAACAAAGGCTGGGGATATAGCTTGCCTTGTGTGCACAAGGCCCTGGGTTCAATCCCCAGAACCACACAAACATACACACACACACATACACACACACACACACACACACAATATATATATATATATATATATATATATATATATATATATATATATATATATATATATCTCAGAAATGAACCAGGAGACATTATAGGAAATTCCAGCAAACTTGTGTGATGACTAGAATTTTGATGTGTCCCTTCTAGCTCACATTTTGTACTCCATTAATTCTTTCAAGAAGTTTTTTAATACCAACAAAGTGAATCAAAAGTCAAAAGTGACATTAACTTATTCTTTCCTGAAAGGGAAGTGAATGAATAAAATCTGCCATTTCCGAATCTGAGAATGGATCGACATGAAGATCTTTCTAGAAACAAGATGCCTCAGAGCCTTTCAAATTCCCCAAGGGTTTGGGAAGGTTCTTCCTAGACTTTTGGGCCCTGTTCCTCATGGCTCCCATCAGGGGGTCCAGGTGTTTCGGAGTTAAGGAGGGAAATTGCTGGCCATGGCTGACTCTTCAGAACAGGGCCTAAGGAAATGTGCCCAGCTCCCTCCCCTGGAGTCCTGGCTCTAAGGCACTTTGAACATTCTTACCCTGTGGCCCAATGTGATGGGAAATACATTTTTTTGTTCCAGATATTTATTTAAAAGTTTCATTTTCACTTAATAAATCCACAGCCATGGCATACACGGAAGGTTTCCCCAAGTGGTAATTTATGCATATTGAAGAATTACTTTTGAAAGGGCATGGGCTGCCTGTCACAGAGGGAAATTGTGGCCACTCCGTTTTTAGACTTATTGGCTGTTATAGATTGAGGAGTTGATATATATTTGAAATGTTTATGCCTTCTCTTTCTTGTTAATTATCGATCTAAACCTTTATGGATTCTGAGACATTTGTGAACAAGGCTTTCATTAATCCCCAAGGCTGCAGAGGAGTCTGGGCAATGGAATCTCCAATTTATGGACATGCAGCAAACTTGGGAACTAACAAGCTAATTTCCAGGGTTGCACAGAGGGTCAGTGATGACCAAGATTACAGAGTTTATAACGGGGGCACAGGATATTTAGCATTCTCAACAGAAATGACGGCTTCGCTCTATTAGAGGAAAAAGTCAAGACTGACTCCAGGGGAGAAAAAAATGAGTTGAATATAATTTCTCTTCTGGTGGATGTATCCACTTATACCAAGGCAGGCAAGAAAGATTTGTAGGCCATTAAATCCCTTCTTTTATCCTGTATGACCATCTTCTCCTTCCCGCTCCTCTCTCCTCTCTCTCACCTACTCACCACCCTAAGGTAATGGACAATCTTAAAAATGGCACCACTGCCCAGAATCTTTCAGTCACCAGATCATCAGAGCATGGAGACTCCAAGGCGAGGTGCATTTCTGGGTTCCCCTTGTTGGCCTGCTGATGGAGGCCAGAGGCCCATCCTCATGCCTGCTGTGGAAGGACAGATATAGGAGCCACACGGCCCATAGGAGGAAGGAGGTGAAGAATGCTCAACACGGTTTTCCCATTTCATGATCTTAAGAGACTTTAGGGGAACTTCCAACTCTTCCCACTCTCAGTAATTCCCTAGGAGAAAGTACTTGCCTGAAGAGAAATTAGAGCTTTTCTCCTTCCTCTGTGTACTACCACCTTCATCAGCCAAGAGGGAAAGCCCAGCTTTCTAGAATATTCTAGTGACTCTGCATTATGGTTTCAGGGCCTTCCCAGTGTTCTTCTAAACTCTTGCTTCCTGGGAGGACGTGACTTTGATGTAAACATGTTACCATTTAAGGTTACCTGTGAGCACCATGGAGCCCTTTTCCAGAATTCCTGCTTCACCCTATCAGGAACCCAGAGGAGAGCCAACTTTCTTCCCAGAATGAAGGCTCGTGCCTTGGGTGAGGACTTGAGGTGTCAGCTCTAGACCAGTGAACATCACCCCATTGGACTTTGGATATCAGACCTTGGAAGGCCCTGAGAACACTCCTTACCAAGCCCCTTGCTGCCTAAGAATGAGGATGCTGAAGCCAGCCTGCAATCACATGCTCCTGATTATAAACTCAAGAATAAGGGGGGCCTGCCGGGGTGCTAGCCTCCGGGAGGCCTGTGGTTTTATGTGTGTGAGAAAACACATTTTGTTTAAATAGACCTTCATCCTGCCCCCACCTCCAGCGCTGCCTCTGCTGCCCTTCTGTGCTCATTGCTAACAGATGCTGCTGAGGCCCAAGCCAGGCAAGAGCAGGCGCACTCGAGCTCCACACCGGCAAGAGGAGGGAAAACTGATGAGCTGCCACAGAGCGGTGCCGATGAAGACCTTGGCTTTGAATTTTGGCCCTCCTCCCTTTCCCCATTCACCCCCACCACACACACACACTCACCAGGCCTTCAGACATTTTCTGTTCTGTGTCCTTCACATCTAAGGGCAGCTCAGATGAAAGGACTCCTGTGCAAACTGCTGAGGAGTGGGTACTTCTTCCCCAAGTGGCATGGGGCTGGGCAAGTTTTCAGTGGGCTCCTCTGGTGTCCAGCTAAGTGCTAAAGATGCTGAGAGCCTGGGGCAGTATCCACTGTGCTCATGGTTACCTCCCTCAACTGAAAATGTGCCATGTCTCTGCCTTTCAACCTGCCTGAGCCAGAGGCCACTGTGCAAGGCAATTCCTGATAAGCAGGCCAGGAAGAGGGACTGATGAGACCACGGTTAGATCCCCATGACCCTAGCTACCCATTGAAAGCCCTTCACATCCAAATGAGCTCAACATCCTGACATTGAGGGGCATCACATGAGAGATTCCCCTATGGCAATGAGCATGCCCAGTGTCCTGCTAGGTAACAACCATTCGTCTAACACCTGTCTGAAGGACAACACCTAGGTCAAGAGACTTCTGTTCTTTGAAGCCTACTCTGACCCACCACCTAAAATGGTCACTGCTGCCTATGAGCCCATGACCTGAACTTGAATTCATGGGACTTTATACCCAAGTGACCTGTGTATGCTTCTAACACCACCTTTAGAGGGCATCTCTCTCTTATGTCCCACCCCAGCCAAGAGCCAGAGCACAGTAGTTGTTCATTGAAGGTGTTTTGTATAAATTACATGTTAGACACATTAATGAGCTTAGTGCCAGAGACTTCAGTTGGAACCTGGCTCTACTACACCTAACAGCTATGTAGCCCTGACCTTATGCGATAGTCACATTAAAACTTGACCTCCTCACCCGAAAAGTGGGAGTGGTGGTCTCAGTCACGTCCTCTACACCTTCACTCTTACAGAATCAAATGAGAAACCAGATGTTAAAGGGCTATTTCAATTGTACCACACAGCACACAAGGAAACTGTCATCATGAATGTCATGTTTTGCTATTTCCATTACTGTTACTCCTGGTTTATTGCTGCTAATAGCAGGTACTGGAAGGGAGGTCCTTCTGAAAGATCCAGTTCAAATACTCAAGAATCTCCTCCAGGAGGAATTGATGTGGTTCACCCTCTCTGGAAAGTCATTTTCAGCACAAAGTTCAGTATGATAGAAGATCACTGTGCTGTAAAACTGAGAAATAAACCCATCGTCACCCATCCACCATGAGTGTAGTGACCCACGGCTCTGACCTGGGTGCTTTCATTACCAAAAGAGTCCGTGAGGACTCAAGAGTCCCAAAGTGAGCAGAGGCCACCTTCCTGGGATCTAAGATCATATGCATGAGAGTTTGGAAAGTTAATGTATGCTCAGAAAAGAAGCTAGTATCTGCTTCATTGTAAATTACAAGAGCTAAGCTAGTTGCTTGGCTTTTCCTGAGATTTGAGGTGATTTTCAGGGCTTCCTGAGAAAAAGCAGAGTGGGACAGGAAATTAGCAAGGAGGTCAAGGATGAGAGGAAAAGGCAAGAGGAGGAAATGGAAGGATCAATGCAGCACAGGGCTTACCCCCAGTCCTGTGTCAGTCGCAGGCCTGATGGAAGCTCCGAGCTCCTAAATGAAGGACCCGGAAAGGTTCTGCCTGGGCCATGAAGTCAGACCTCCCTTTGTTCAAAGGCATTAACTAAGAAGCCACCCCTGATACCCCAGAGCTTTACTTTGTCTATCAGACAATAGGAATGGAGGGCTGCAGGATTTGAATGTCTTTGGTTGCCACTTCCTGCCCAGGTGTCATGAAAGTCCCACCCATCACTGTGGCATCTGCCTGGCAGGTCTGTTCCCCTGGGGGGGAAGCATGGTCAGTAGGTGCTCACGGAGGAGCTGGGCCCTCTTGGGGCTCCCTTTCCCTGCTGTCTAATAGGAGGAGTTGTCCTTGGGCTTGTGGGTGTGCCTCCTGGTCCCTGGACCAGTTAGAGAGTCCTTGAGGACACAGGTGTGTGGAGCCATCTACAGTGGACAGTCCTCAGTGGAAACCTGGGCTTAGGCACACATATTGAGAAAGTGCTCCTCAGAGGCCAATGGAGGGAGAGGGCTTGCTTCTGCCCCTGAGGACAAGTCTCCCCCAAGAATGCCCAGCTACTTTTCCATCTTCCCAGCATAGTCTGATGCTCACATCACCCCCATGTTGACCTTTGCCCTTGAATTTATTACTTGGAGATGAAATTGTGTGTTAGCTTCTCTGGCTTCCCAAGCAAACTGCAAGCTGTAAGAGGCCAGGGACCCTGCTGGGCCAGTTTTGGTGGCCCAACCTCTTTTGATGACAACAGGGCTTAAGGAAGTATTTGCAATTAGCAGTTGCTCATTCAATGCTGATGAAGTGGATGAGTGACCAAACTCTTTAAGGACCCAGGAGAAGGTGTAGTAGACCATGGACCTCCAGAATCTAAGAGGTTCCCAGTCAAGAAAAAAATCCATGCTGAAATAAACTTTTAGATGTATAAATCGACTGATGAGTAGATAGATGGAGAGAGATATGGCTGTAATAACAAGGCATGAAATTTACTGGGCACTAAATATGTCTTAAGAGTTTTGCAGATGTCATTTCATTCAAATCAATGGTGACCTTATAAAATCAGCAGTGTAACCCGGCAGCTTCAAAGGGGGATGTAGTCCTAAGGAGGAAATCTCTATCAGAGATATTCTTAACAGAAAGAACCTGGTATGTAATTGGCAGTCACTAAATATGTGTTGAATTAAATGGAGTGGAATTGAATATTCTCTTCACAAAGGCAAATTCATTTTAGGGGGCCTCAGTTCACCAGGCCCTGGCAAATTGCTGCCCTCGCTCTCTCTTTACAAGACTGCAATGAGTCCCGAGAGCCATTTGAAGAAGTAAGAGCAAAGAGCAGTACCTCTCACATAAATGAAAGTGAGTGCTGGTCATGGACTTGGGTTGAGGTTGTCACCAATAGGCCACAGAATCTCATCTGCCTTGTAAAGGGAAACATATTTATGCACAACTCTTGCCAGTTGGACTGCACATGATCTTTTCTCCCAGGGTTCCTTAGGAAGGCAGTTTCAGAGGTAGCACGGGTGGCTCGGAGCCAAAATAGAGCTGTGTGTGTGTGGCCCTCAGAAGCAGAAAGTGGTTCATTAAATTCAACAGAGCACCTGTGGCACTTAAATACCAGTGTCTCCAGTGCCACTGGAGACAGAGCCAGGACAGGAACAGGACAATTGTTTTAAATAAATGAAAACAATCTGCTTTAAAAAGTATATACACTGTTTTATCTACTATCTAGAAATATCTCTCACTGAGGGAATGATAATTTAGAATTTCTACAACTAGTTTGAAAACCAGTAAAAAAAATGTTATCAGTTTGTGTTGGAGGCAGCAGAAGTCTGTATAATTTAATATTGCCAGAATTAATATTGTCATTGGAACGTGGGTTCCAATTTGTAATTGGAGCAATTACAATAATATTGCATATTAAGCACAATATTTCAATTGTATGATTATATATCAGCATTTGTACATTGAACTTAATATTTGTATTAAATATAACATGTAATTATAATACAACCATCGTTGTATTATTGCATTATTGATTATCATATATAAACATGGTGTTTGTATACTTGTGTATTGTCATAAATGATACACAAATTGAAATTTGTATATATTGGCATTTTCTATATGAAATGTACAGTTTTATAAGGGAAATTGCAAAGTTATTATAATCAGAATTTACAATTAGAGTGTGACATCATATCTGATCAGGACATTCCAGGGCATGGATCTTGCTGAGAACCTTACCTGGTCCTGGTTCACCAAGTTATCCAGCCATGGAGTCTGTCATTGTCAACAAAAACTCAACTGGAGGCCCCGCCTGTGGACTGTCTTTCTCATCTCTTGAATACGTCAAAACTGCTTCAATGTCCCTTATTCCCTTCCCAAACTCAGACTGGGTCACTGGTCAGTGACTTCCCCAGTGACCTACCAACTGGTGGGAAAGGCGATGTGCATCAGAGGAAAGCTTAAGAACTTGAGAGCAATTACAGTCAAAAAGGGCCACCTTTTTTGTTTCTACGACTTTGGGGCCGAAAGTTCTTCCCAGCTACTGTTCCTCGGGCCCCAGAGCCCGCTGCTCCCTTAGGATCAAGCAACTGCTTGCAGCAAGCTTTTGTTGACATGAATTCCTTGTTGCCTGGTGTTGTGTTTGTTTCACACATAATTCACATTTTTGTATCTTCTACGCATTTTTCATAGTCCTTCCTGAAACAATGTTCTGGCTTCCATCTGGGGCTCCCCGTCTAGGGTCAAGGTCCCTGCAGATAACTGGGTTAGGGGTGTTGATGGAACACTCAGCGGGATGGAGCTGACATATTAGGATGTGCATTCCGTAACACATCTTGGATCAGACCCTAAAGCAAACACAAATGTGAACCACAGTCAGGTAGCCTAGGCCTGAGCCCAACCAAGAGGTCGATTAGCTTCTTGTCATTCTTTGCTGAAGGAGTTTTCACAAAAATTATTGTGAGGAAAAGGGAAGAAATGGTGAGATTGGGGTGAGTTTTAGGTGTCTCTCTAGGGGATAAGAAAAAGGAAGGCAGAGAGCAGGAGTGGGGGACCTGATATGTATTATAGACGGGACAAATGGGCGCTGGTAACTAGGTAACCTGTCACGACTTCTTAGACCTTTAAGGAAGTATGTTGAAAGATCACTTTTCTAAACCCCAGCTCCAGAATGGAGCTTCTGAACATATTTTTTTTTTTTTAATTTCAGGCAGATTCCATGGTGAGCACAGATTTCAGAGACATTTAGGAGGCCAAGGCCAGAAGAAACCTCAGAAGCTTCTTCTTCCAGTTTTCTGCAGTATTTCCAACAGAGCAGACACTCAGGGGACTCACTGTCTTACAATCTTGCTGTCTCCTCATTCCACTCTCTGTGACGAGTTCTTGTCTACCTAGGACCAAACTCAAGACTCTTCCTCTTCCATCCATGAGTGTAGATTCTGCCTCAAAGTCACCAGGAGCAAATTCCTTCCATTCGCCACAGCTAGATGACATGACGGCCATGAGCATGGATTTTTGTAGTCCTTCTGTCCTGTGGTCAAGTCCCACCTTTGCGACTTATGCACTTAACTTTGGGCAAGTTTTTTTTTTAAATTCTTCAATTTAACTTCATCTGAAATATAAGCACAGTATCAGGGTCTAGCCCACAGTCAGACTTGTCTTAGGATGAAGATAGTGGTGGGGAACATGGCTGGGAAGGAGCACAAACCCACAAGTCAGAAGACTGCGTGCCTTGTCCTGGCTTTGCCAATGGAGAGCTTGTGAGTTGTGTTAGTCACCGACCTCCCTGCAGCCCTCCGCCCCCTTTTCCATAATGTCCCCCACAACACTTGCCTGTTAGCCACCAGGCACTGTTACAGAGAATGATTACAAATGTGCAGCTTTCACATCTGTGCACCTCTGGGCTTAATGCAACTCCAGTGCAGTCGTCAGCCATACCTGGTGCTTAATAAAAACCTGCAGACTAAATTGCATCTGCTTTGTGCGAGTGAAAGATGGGGAACTGTGGGCTGAGAGGGGAAGAGCAGGTGAGCTTCACAATTTGGCAGGCTGTCTGGAGAGGGACGTAGAAAGTCTGTGTCTGGGCAGCAGGAGACAGACCTGGGATGTAGGAGAGGATGTGGGTGCTACCTGTAGTAAGAGAACAGGGAGAGCAGGAGTGATGAGGAAGCAGACCCCTCAGCTCCGGAAGGTACTTAGTGGTTGTCTCCCTGGTGCTGATGAGAGGGGCTTCCAGGAGAGGCGGGTATGGAAGGGCTGAAACATTGAGGAGACTGGGCTGAGGGGGCTGGGGTGAGGCGAGCAGCCCAGCCAGGGGAGGCTTCTGGGCTGACACCTCCTCAGGTGTCAAAGGCAACTCAGCTGCTGTGCTTGGTGGGGAAGCCAGGCAGAGGAGGGGAGTACCCGAGAGGAAGGACGACAGGGCCTTGCAGTCTGGCCTCACTCCTCTTTCAAGTCCAAACTCAAATTTAACCTTCTCCTGAGAGCTTTCCCTCTACTCTGGGAGGCTCAGGCATTTGCCACTTTCCTGAAGTTTCTGTGGGAGTTTGGGTCTGCACGGATCACCCAGGAATTACGGGTGCAGAGTCACGACTCTCGGGCAGTCATCTGTTACTTTTGTAAAATAAGGTTCTTAACAATTTATGGGAAAAATAGATGATGCTCCCCCTTCAGGAACCTGGCCTCCTTTCCAACATTACCTGAGAAGGTTTCTAGTCCTCTGCCTTCTAATCCTCAGCTGGCTGCTGCCTCTCTCAGTCTTCCAGGCCTGTCTGGAATGATGCCCAGCACCCTTCTCCTGGAGGTGACTTTGTCTCCTCTCCTGATGTGCTCCAGGTCGTCCTGGGAGCCTCTCAGCCCTTACATCATTCCCTGCAAAGCTTTCCCACCAGGCTGCCTTAATAAAGGGACCGGGTATTTCAGAAGCCTCTTCCTCATATCCTACCATGCTAACAGCAGAGCCCTCCCTAAGTCTGTCCCCTAAGCCAGGTTGGAAAGTTACATTTACCTTTAAAGAAAGTGCAACTTGGGCGTTAGAGCAGCAGTGTGAGAGAGAATCCATACCGGTACCGGAAATGAGGAGTTGACAAGTTCCCCCAGGGTACAACAAGAACTTTAACTTAGTAAATATCTACTGAGCAAAATCTAACAACCCAAGTCAAACGGGATAAATACTGAATCCTCAAAATAGGAAACTGAGTAGGGCAGAGCTCAGAAAAGAAACAGTGACTGAGGGTGAAAGTATTTTTGCCTGGGGCTTTTTCCCTTAAAAAAGAAAAGAAAAGAAAAGAAAAGAAAAGAAAAGAAAAGAAAAGAAAAGAAAAGAAAAGAAAAGAAAAGAAAAGAAAAAGCAAGTAGGCCTCTCTTGCACAACAGAGCACCCAGGGGGTGCTGCTCCCTTGAACTCCAGCCTCAGTCCTGCAGGATGGATGGTGCGCTGGGTCCTTTGCTGCACACAGAGGCCAGGGAGGCTGCCCAGGAGAACTGCCAGAGCTGATTGACCTCCAAGGCTGACACCTTCCCACCTTCCCTCTGCCTATATCCAGAGGCTTCCATAGCAATGCTTTGGAAACACCCTGTGGAAGGTCATTCTGCATGGACTGGGTTGTGGACAAAGGGACAGGACAAAGGGCAAAGGGACACATGGAGAATAATCCCCACCCTTAAAAGCTACAGATAAGCCAAACACCCCCTTTCCCTGTAGCTGTCATGGTACCTTCACTCCAGACTCCAAAAGGCCACTCTCAAATCTGCTGTCTTCCCACTAGTGCAAAAACACCCCATAGGGACCTCATATATAAAAGCCAAGTGGTGTTTTGACCCATTCTTATAACAATTATTTCTTAAATGGCTTCTATGTGCCTGGCAGAGTGCTAATGCTTTTTAATACTTTATATCATTTATTTATTCTAGCAATGGCTATTCGATGATGGTTTCTATCTCCACCCTCCTGCGAGCAAACATAAACATAGAGAGGTTAGGTCACTTACCCAAGCTCAAAGAGCTAATAACTAATAAAGTTGATTAGAAAGGTAGACCAGTGTTCTTTTTATTGCACCACACTTGTCCTTAACAAGTGTAAAATAACACTTACGACTTTTGGGTTCCATGGTAGGGAATATGTCTAGGGTTTTATGTATTATTTAATTCATTGATCTATCTGTAATAATTTTAGTATTTAGAGTAAATACAGAAACTGGTCATTGTTACCATTTTGTATTCACCAGTGATTTGCATGTGCTAGTAACATTCTGACACTGTTTCTCACTGGACTTCTAAGGTAAGGTACCTTTTTTTTTTTTTTTCCACTCTTTTGCAACTTCTTAACACACAACCGTTACCATTTCCTTCTTCAGCTGCAATCCACAGGACAGGTTTGGGAGCCTTGGTGGTGGGAATCCACACCTATTAGGGACTTAGGGACATGAAGTCTTTTTCAAATCCTGAATAACATAAATTTAGAACTCAGTGGAAATGAGCCTGTGGTTATAACCAACACTCACCAGCTCAGAAAAGAGCCGAATTCTCAGAGAATTAAGGCCGATGATTATGCAGGTGGCATGTTTAGATCATAACTTCAATCCATTTTGACATGAATCTGGGAATAAGTGGCTATTGCCTGGCCCAATCAGCTGGCCGAACATCTAGTGGGTTTTGGATATGGGCAGTTTGGGCTGAAAAATCTGAAGTGTCCAATAAAAACAAGAGTTAAAAATGGGAGACATTGACACAGCATAGTATAAAAACATGCTGTGTTCCAATAAAGACAGCTGAAAGAATTCCCTTTTTTGTAACACTGAGAAAAAGCAATGACATATTTGGTCTCACACTGAATTCACGAAAATAGAGATTTTTTTTTTTTTTCCACAGGGTGAAAATATATCATCCGGTGTCGTTTTCCAGCAACAAATGCTAGCATTTCACAACAGGTGAACCCTGGAAACCTGAGAGGGCAATGAGAGAGGGCAATCTTGCTAAGAACAGAGCTTTGGGTTTCTTCTCAATGTTCACACCAGAATTCTCTGCAAGCCAGTTTATTCTTCTACATCGTCTCTGCCTGTTGTTTTTTTTTTTTTTTTTTTTTTTTTTTTTTTTTTTTTTTTTTTTTTTTTTTTTTTAGGTTTATTTAATTTAGAATTTCTTTTTTTTTTTTTTTTTTTTTTTTATTGGTCGTTCATAACATTACATAGTTCTTAATAGATCATATTACACGGTTTGATTCAAGTGGATTATGAACTCCCACTTTTACCCCGTATACAAATTGCAGTATCACATCAGTTACCCTTCCATTAATTGACATATTGCCTTTCTAGTGTCTGATGTATTCTGCTGTCTGTCCTATTGTCTACTATCCCCCCTCCCCTCCCCTCCCCTCCCCTCCCCTTTTCTCTCTCTACCCCTTCTACTGTAAATCATGTCTTCCATTTGTATTCTCTTGACTTACCCCTCCTTACCTCTTACATGACATTTTGCATAACCCTGAGGATTGCCTTCCATTTCCATGCAATTTCCCTTCTCACTCCCTTTCCCTCCCACCTCTCATCCCTGTTTACTGTAAATATTCTTCTCAAGCTCTTCGTCCCTACCCTGTCCTTGTTTACACCCCTTATATCAAAGGAGTCATTTGGTATTTGTTTTTTAAAGATTGACTAGCTTCACTTAGCATAATCTGCTCTAATGCCATCCATTTCCCTCCAAATTCTATAATTTTGTCATTTTTTAATGCAGAGTAATACTCCATAGTGTATAAATGCCACATTTTTTTTATCCATTCATCTATTGACGGGCATCTAGGCTGGTTCCACAGTCTTGCTATCGTGAATTGAGCTGCTATGAACATCGATGTAGCAGTGTCCCTGTAGCATGCTCTTGTTAGGGCTTTAGGGAATAGACCGAGAAGGGGAATAGCTGGGTCAAATGGTGGTTCCATTCCCAGCTTTCCGAGAAATCTCCATACTGCTTTCCAAATTGGCTGCACCAATTTGCAGTCCCACCAGCAATGAACAAGAGTGCCCTTTTCCCCGCATCCTCTCCAGCACTTATTGTTGTTTGACTTCCTAATGGCTGCCAGTCTTACTGGAGCGTCTCTGCCTGTTGTGAATTAAAGTTGAAATACCTTCTCCTGACATGTGGCGTTTCACCTTGTGCTCCTACTCCACAGAAAAGACTCGCCCATCTGTTTTGAGGCAGCTTGGCATCAGAATCTGATTCCTCTTGGAAACTTTAGGATAGAACTGCTCATCGATGCGCATTAATCTCAAAGAAAGCTGCAGGTGGACACACGCATCGAGTGTCCCAGGCCCCCGGCCGGTAGCGCAAGTGTCCCCACCATGGGCTTTAAAACCATACAGCTCCCTCCTCTCCAATGACCCCCTTCTTCCCCGAGTGGCCCAGGCTCCCCATTCTGCTGCTGGGGTAAGACCCCTTGGCTTGTTTGCATATTTTAGCCTGCTCACACTCCTGGTGAACATTTGTTTTTCTTGGCAATTTCAAAGCATTATGTTCGTTTTTAGTACACCCTTGACAGACCAAATCCTAGTGCCAGCAAGCCACAATGAAGCAGACACTTACAATTTATAGAAGAAGTTCAGATTATATTTTCCACGGAGCCTAGAAATGTCATCACCTGGTAAAATACTACAGGCAGGACAGTGGTTTCCACTGCGCTGTGACCTCAGAATGGCCTGTGATAGCTGCCTCTGTCACTCTGTCTCTTTGTGTTTCTGTCTCTTTCTCCCTGTATCACATATGCACATTTTATTCAAACACACACACATACACACACACACACACACACACACATACCTTCTGACTAAAGTACTCTCTGGTTAGATGCCTGTTAACTTCCCCAAAGCATCCACAAGCTTAGCTAAACAGCTTAGCATTGATAACCAGCTATCAGCTTTAGACAGTTATGAAAGGCACAGAGTTCCAATCATTTCAACTGTATCTATATAAAACATAGCCCTAGGCTGCAGCCTCCAGTTCTGTCCTTACCGACAGACGGCTTTTCCTACAGACCTAACACCCTGAGCCATCTTTGGGCTCAGTCCTACATGTATTTTCTCACCAAACATCTTACCTTCTGACCACTTCCATCTGGGAGTTGAGACTGCTCCCACTGCCCACTATCAAGCCATCTCACGTGGGAACCTGCTGGGCACCAATGGGATGATGGGTTTCCAGAGGTTTATGAATCAAGACCCTTCCTTTAGAATGGAGGAACTTTGGATTGAGTGGGTGGGGGGATGGGGAGATGGTAGAATGAGACAGACATTATTACCCCATGTAAGGGTATGGTTGCGGGAATGGTCGGAGTCTTCATCATGTACAACCAGAAAAATGAAAAGTTGTGCTCCATTTGTATAAAAAAATAGAATAAGTTAAATTAATTAATTTTTTTTAAGGGCTGGGGATGTGGCTCAGTGGTAAAAGTACCTCTGTGTTCTAATCTCCAAGACCAAAAATAAATAAAAAATACTAAAAATAAGCTAAAAGAAAGATCATTCCTTTTAAGAGAATTAATCCAGCTGAGAGGGAAAGTTAAAACACATTCTGCATTCCACTGATATTCATAATTACGGATTGTCAACATTCCCCAAATTTCATTGATTATCTAAATTTTCATTGACAGCTAACAAAAACTAATAGAGGAACGGAGGGGATGATCAGGTGGGGACACGAGGATATCTTTGGGTCTAGTAATGCGCACTTTGGTAACCTAGGTGTAACAATTTGTTAAAATGTACATGTTATTATCTGTTCCCAAGACCTCAAAATCAACCTGAGAGTCAAGCTATAATTAACTGAGAGGAAGCCTGGGTTACCTGAACCTGAACCTAGCTGTTCCTTAGACAGTGTGGAACAGGAAGGAACGCAGGCCTTAGCTCCTTCGATGCTGGGATCTGAGCCTTGTGCTTCAGAACTTCACGAAAAGTTGTCAAACTCTTCTTCCCAGAACACTGCTTCTTTCACCCTGCAGCCTGATAAGAATTGAAATGTGTTCTCTCTTTCCCATAACATAGTCCTCCAACTTCTCCAAAAAAATGCCTTTAAGATCTAACTCTCCATCTGCGAAAGGTAACAGTACCTGTCATCTTGCAGAGTGGTTTTGGAAGAGAGTCTCATTTAAATCAGTGAATTTGGAGTAAGCCAATGGTTCTCCATTTCATAGGAGGGCCTCGTCCAATCCGGTGGGTCCCTGAGTAGTGAAAACAGGAGTCTGCCCCAGCCAGAGGGAACTGTCCAGCTGCTGCCTGTGGACTTCATCTGCCCATCGTCATCTCTTGCATCTCTGCGGCCAGGTCTCAGGCTGGCACTGCGCCCTCAGCTCTCCCTGGCACACATGGAAGTCTGAACTCACCAGACTCCATCATCATATGAGCCAACTACTTACAGTCTCTTTATATATAATTTGTACACATCATGCTGGTTTTGTTTCTCTGGAGGACATTGACTAATAAAACATCCACTGCTGCATAACGAGTCATACCAAATCCCAGAGACTTAGTATCTCACAGTTTCTGTGTGTTGGAAGTTTGACCCAGGCTGCCACCAGGCCTCTGCCACCTGAAGGGTAACTCAGAGGAATCTACTTCCAAACTCATCCACATGGTTGTTGGTAGAATTCAGTTGTTTGTTGCTGTGATGGAGGACTCAGTTGTCCCCTGCTCCCAGTCACAGAGTCCTTCCCAGGGGGCAGGTCATCACATGGCAGCTTGTTAGCAGAGCAAGCCCCATAGAAAGGATTACCTAAGGAACCAGCAAGGAGGAAGTCTGTCTTTTATGACCTGATTATGGAAGGGACATCCTGTCACTTTTGCTGTATTCTGTTTGTTAGAAGCAAGCCAACAGGTCTAGTCCATCCTCAAGAGCAGGAGAGTGCTGAGGGGCATTAATCCTGGAGGGTAGAGATCACTGGGAGCCATGGCAGAAGCTGCCTGCCCAAACTATCTGACCTGATTTCCTTGTTTTTCCACAAAGATACTCATCTCAGCGTTGAGACAGCCTAGCTTAGCACTTAATGTGACTCTGTCCCTTTGCAGGCTGGTTCTTCTTTGTTTCTGCTTCCTGAAAATTCTATTCAAAAGACACCAGTTGTCGCACAGTTGAGGTATGTGTGCCCAGAGCTGTGCTCCTTAACCTCAGGAGATGTGCAAGTTCAGCTTGAGCAAGCAATCATGAACACTGCTAGAGAAAATGTACCTAACTTGATTGAAGGATTGTTGCTCAGGAACGTGGGTAGTTTGTTGGGGGAGGCGTCCAGGTCCTGTGGACCATCTGGATACAGGACAATGGCCATCCCTATCACATTTCCACTGCTAAAGCCACTGTGATGGAAACACAAGTTTAACTTAATTCAAAGGGAAACATTTTCAACCCTCTGGAGAATGACTGGGTTTAGCCTCTGGGTTCTATTGCAGGGAGACATTCTGTTCTCTGTCTTCCTACTTTGTGCTCCAGGGAGGTCGGCTCCATTTCAAAGAGGATCGTATTTAAAGTCCATGTTCTGTAGAGTGAGGGATTTGCATGCCACCTCATCACAGAGGTATTCTTCTTTCTGAATAAAGTAAAAAAATAAATAAAATGACACTAAGCTGTACTCGCCAAACAAAGCTTAACAATTCAAATGAAGGGTTACACATATATGATGGCTAAAATCCATATGGCTCTCTCAACCCGATTAGAGCAAGCACAGCTCTGGGCACACACACCTCAACAGACCAGGGCATTTTCACACTCTCAATCTTAGGCTTTTAAAAGTAGTTCAGGAAATTGACAGTCAATACAATGCAGTTAATGCTATTGCTATTATTCATATCCTACCTCCCTTTGTTTTTCTAAGGTTTATCAATTAATCTTCTGTTCTTTCGTCTTTTTCATATGGATAATTGATACAAAAATAGCATGAGCAATGTCAATCTTATACATCACATTCCAAGCAAAGAAGAGAATGAAGCAGCACACCTGTGGGCATGCACACACATGCATAGGTTTTCTTTTTCTTTTTGGGGGGAGGTACAGGGGATTGAACTCAGGGGCACTCGATCACGGAGCCACATCCCAAGCCTTATTTTGTATTTTATTTAGAGACAGGGTCTCACTGAGTTGCTTAGCACCTCGCTGGCTTTTGAACTCGCAATCCTCCTGCCTCAGCCTCCCTACAGAAGATTTTCAACATGTACATAGAAAGGTACATATTTTGGAAAGAGGAGAATTCATTGACACTGGAGGCATTAAAAAAGCTGCCTAGGTGGTTCGTTTGGCTACAGCAAAGCTGGAGATTAATTTCTTTTCAGTAGCTATGTCTTTGGGGATGCTAAGAAAATAACAAGATATTTATAGAAAGAATTAGCTCTTGCATTGCTTTGGCAAGACTTCCTAAGGGGTGAGCTAACCTGGGCATCATAGGATTGGGAGCAGAGGGGTACTACAGAGGTGGGAAAACCAATTCCTCAGTCAATGCGCATACAGGCGCTGAGAATGTCACCTGTGCAAATGAGGCCCCAGGATGGTCATCTGCCCCAGGGATGTCGTCGTTCACTGTGTGCATGAATGCGTTCTCCCTCTCCATCCCCTCTTGTGGAAACAACTCCGAATTCGAACTGGAAAGCCAACTGGATAAAAAGAGCAGTGGGGGGAACTCGGTGACAGGGTATGTTGCAAATAGACTTGTTGAAAAGTCACTTTGTCTTAGCTTTAAAGCCTTCATCGTTGGAGTATCACTGAAATCTTTATAACTCAATGTGGAACCGAGAAGCAGCTCTGTGTGCAATCTTGTCCTGGTAATAGCTGCTAAGAGACTGTTCAGTGTAAATTAAGCATTAAGAAAGCTGTGGCTGCCGGGACAGCTGATAGGAGGGATTACACCAAACCAAGCTTCCCACCTCTACCCCTCCACAGCGGCTGTCCATGATCCGGTCCATCACGTTATTCTGTTTTATTCCTTCCTCTTTATTCTAAGACGATTGTGAGGGATTAAAAGGGATAAATGAGAGACTTTGCTTAGAGAAGTTCTGAATGGTTCCTTGTATATCCGTTGTTGAAGTAGCAGTCACAAAAGCTAGTAGAAGAGAAAAAAGACTGGCAAAAACTCAGGAGGTCAAGGGTCATTTGTTTTCTCTCATAATTGAAAGCCAGAGAGGAAAAAGAAGGGAGGGAGGAGTCTCATGGAAAATCAAAGGGAGATCAATGCAGCAGAGGAAAGGGATCTCTAAGTCGGAGGAGGGAAGGGAAGACACAAGTGCTGGGATGTCAAATTGGCCAAACTACGTTGTGACACGTGTGCCTGTACTAATACGAAACGACGAACGTCACCGTTGTGTACCACTATGATGCACCAAGAAGAAAAAATGTGGAAAAACTAAATACACATAAATTAAAAAAAAAAAAGAAAGAATGACTAGCGAATTAAATCTTGCAGAAGTTGCTAAGGTATCTGACGAGCCCTGGGACACTATTTACCGCTATGGAAGGGAAGTGCTGTGAAAAGAATCAGGATTAAATTATGGAGGTTCTGATGGGAGTGGGATCGCTTTGAGAAAGGTATCCAGTTATAACTACTTGCTTACATTTTCACACAATGTGGCTATAATTTCAAACTTCCTTTATTGTTATCCTTTTTCTAATACAATCCAATCACTGCTTAAAAAAAAAAAAAAAAAGAGGTTTGTGATACACCACAATCACACTTAACCCAGTGCTGGAACAACTGGTTGGTGTGCAAAAATCAACAAGAAATGTTTTAAAAATCAAACCAGCTATCCAAAAACGATTGGTCTTATAGTAAATCTTTTACATGAGTCTGGCGTGGTGTCAAGCACTGTACACATGCTATTTCATTTAATACTTGCAAAAATGAAAAAAAGTAAAATGTTAACTACTATCTCATTTTTCAGATGGGAAAATTCAAGTTTTTGACCAAGAAAATGGTTTCATGGAGGATTCTCAGATGGCAAATACAGGACTAAGGGAAGAACCAGGGTCTCTGAGGGCCAAACCCTCCTACCAGGGAAGACAGAGACAGGGCACCAAGCCTCAACATGGTGCCACTAAACCGAGAGACTCATGCAGTCTTTGATACTTCAGCCAATTAAATATGGAGACCAATGGGACAAGATCTCTAGGATAAGATTTCACCGTTTCACTCCAACTAATCTGCAGATGAGCTGTGTCTGGAACTCAGACTTGCAGAGAGAGTATGTGCAAAGCCACACAGGAACAGCTGCTCCCCTCCTGACCCTTAGCACAAAGGCTCTCCAGGGCATTCTGTGGTCTTTCTGTCTACAACACAGAGCAGTGCCATTCTTGATGGGGCCACGAGACTGCAGAAATGCAAGAAAATGAAAAATGATTATGGATATATAAAATGTCAGTATACGATTGCCTTTCCTTTAAGCTAAGATTATAGTCTTCCTATACTTTTTAGTAATAAACCATCCTGTTTTTCTATGTAGAATAATGGAATTAGAGGACATCTGACATTTGGGTTTAAATGTTTATAATTATTGCAATCAAAAATCATCAAGTTTTGAATATTTGTGTGTACTTTCCACACTGTATTTTATTTACTTTTTATGGGTTCATGAAATCTAAGTCCTACCACCAATGATTCATAACAAGAGTTAGTCATGAGGGTAGACTAAAAAATGGCTAAAATGCTCCATTTGTCTCTGTATCCATGGCACTTTGGCTTTTCACTGTGACTTTTCAACTTCTTCCATAAATGGAGAGAAGCCATTGCCCATCCCTCTTGAATCTGCCTGGGCTCATGATTTGGCAATGCAATGGCCTGAAAACAATGGTGTACCAGTTTCAGGTCTCAAGAGACCTCAATCAACTCTACTTTTTCTCTTAGAAGCTACAACCACTGTGTGAACACGTCCAGACCAGTTGGTCAGAATGAAAGAAACCATATGCCCAGAAGCCTCCATCACCCCAAAAGTCATCCACTAATAAATTCCCAGAAGAGGATTATCAGCACACATGAGTAAGCCTAGGCCAAATCACCAACCTACAGAATCATGAACTACATAAATGGTGGCTGCTTTAAGCTTCTAAGTTAAAAGAAGGGGTGGATCATGATAAAGAAATGCATAACAAATAAAGTCACATTCATAGGCATTGGATAAAAATTGGAACTGACTTTAGAAGACCCTGTCACTCATCCAAGCTCAGACATCAATCTTGGAATAATTCCCTAACCTAACCTATCCTATTTTTTTTCTAACAGGTAGCTTTATAATCACACTTTCTTATTTATATTAAAGTTAAAGAGATTTAGGAGCATAGCTGTTGTGAGAAATCTGCAGGCTCACACAGCTAGCTATTGGCAGAAATAAGCCTAGGATCCTAGAGCAGTTAGAGAGTGCTACTTCCCTTTATGCCTGAAAGCGCACCAAAATTGCCCACATTTACCTCTCCCATAGAGACCAACTCCCATAGAGTTTTCTAACTCCACAAATGGCACTTCATGAGTGGGATCAGACTCTAAGTGATGAATGTGATGATCCTCTTAACAGACTGGAGACCCACCCCTCCTGTGTCATACGGCCCCCATCGTAGGCTGGAAAGATTTCCTGTTTGCTGGGGTGGTCAGGTGTTAAGAGACTTCAATTCAGGAGATGTGGGTCTTGGTCCCATTTCTGCTAGTTGCTGGCCTTTGGGCAATTTCCCTTCTCACTGAACTCCTCAGATTCCTCATCTGTGAAGTAATGGAGCTGGACTCATGAACTTTAAGGTCCTCACGTTCCAACAGCATCTCAAGCCCTTAATCTGATCATTCTAAATGTTTGGAAACAAGGCCCCAAAGATAAATGCATGAAAACTCTCTGGAGACTGAAGGCCTGGTATCTACTTAGAGTCTCTCCTGCTGCTTTCCAAAAATCCAAACAAAAGAAAATTTGGTTTACAGGTGTTATTGTTATGGGTTCTGGGAGGTTAATTTTCTAGAAAGAAGACTTGTACATCTCTTGCTTCTAAGGTTGCTTTTGTGTACATTAAGATCGTGCTTTTCCGTGGTCATTAAATGTATTCTGTGACTTGAGTTAAAGTGTACTCAAGGATCCACATGAAAATAAAACCAGGCGCATTGCAACCGCTATTGTGATATTTATCACTGATGGCGCTCACATGACTGCAGCGCTCCATAAAACCCTGGAGGGGTTACCTTCACTTAACGGCGTCCTTCCCTTTCACTCACCAGCTACTTCTTATTGCAAACAGCTGCTTGGAAACGAAAAAACATTTTCTATTTCCAAGGGACATTGTTGGCTCTCCAAGTACTTTGCTCGTTTTATTTAACGAATGTTTAAGTTTAATCAAATTTCTAATTCCAAAAATGAGCCAACCTTGCATTTTGAGACCTGTGCACTGAAAAGAGTATAAAAGGAATTAGATTCAAGAGCATGCACACACACACACACACACACACACACACACACACACACATACACACACACAGTGAAGCGAGTGGCCCTTATGTCTTTAGCACACTCTTGAGCTGTTTCTGCCACCTCCTTGGACCAGCTGGCTTCTGCCCACTCCCTCCTTCAAGGGCACCGGCAGACTCTCTTATAATGAAGGCTTCCTTGAGTTGCCATCGAAAGCTCATTCCAAACAACCGAGAGAAACTGCATTAGCACCAAAGTAAAGGAGGAAAACAAGCGTCATATAAACTTTATTAGCACTCTTTATTATGAAATAAACTAGGCTTACACTTCTTTTGGAGGGGAAAAATGATGAACACAAAAAAAAAACATACCGTATTTTTACTTACTAACGTGCACTTGTAAAGTGCGTGGCATGCTGTTTTACAGGCGGTAGCATATAAAATACTTTTTCCAGATGTGGATTCATAATTCTCCAAAGACTATAATGGTTATCATAAGATTTATGGAGGATAATTTATTAATCACATTTTTTTTCTTTTAGAGATCTGTTTAGTAAGATGAAAGAGAACTCTAAAATGTCGTTTTAACCAAATGTAGATGGCGTAATATCAAGTTACTCCTTTTGTTCAAATTATTTTTAATGACTTTATTTGTTTTATTGCCTACACAAGTCAGTACCAACTTGGTGGTAATGATCTTTTCAGGAAATCTCTTAAGATTTTTAAAGTAAAAATAGCATGGAGCTATTTTAAAAACGAAATGAACTGAACTTTGTGAGTTAATTAGCGTTCGTTTATTTGAGGGACACATGAGCTACTGAAGCTTATTTTTTTGTAAGATTTAGTGAAGAAAAGTCCTGTGAAAACTGTAGCTTGCCGAACGTTTGAGCAGTTTCCTCAACAGAGACGTCGGAGCCCACTTGTGTCTGAGGTGCTATAAGTAACACATTGTTAAATAAAGTACACATTTCAAACATGGATCCCTTTAATCTGGCTTAGATTATTAAAAAACACAGCTGTGCGAGATTCATATGGAGGACCCTAGTCACGTGATGAGCAAAAAAGTCCAAATGATGGTCTTTTTTTGTCATCGCTTTATTTGAATTAAGTTTTGCCTCAAACTTAGCCAAAGGGGAGGGAAAAGACAAATTGCAATTTAGAGGAACTCACTGGCCCTGAAACGACTTGTCTCCTCATGTTCCCCTTCTCCCCCCCAACCCGTTTTAAGCCCTCTGTTCCCTGGCAGAAGAGTTTACACTGGAGAGTGGGTCTAGCTAGTTATGAATGAATGGCCAGTGCAGAGGCTGGCTTTCTTTTTTCCATTCAGACTCTTGCAAACAGCCATCAGAGTTTTCTATTTCTAATATTAGAATCGTAATTCTCACTTTGCAAAGTTATTGCAAGGATTAAAATAAAGCAATATGTGCAAGACATCTACAGCCTGGCTCATAGTTCATATTCAACTGGTCTTCAAAGTGTTGCTGATCTATGAGAAAAGCTCTCTCTCAGGCTCCCTGAAGAAGCCAGCAGCATTTTAAGCTGATGGCAATATGAGATCACAACCTCAGAGACAGGTCTGTGGTACAAGTGGCCATTTCTACATGAGGGTCTGATCGGCTGACACTGGAGACATAAGCAAAGAAAGTCCATCCTAGTTGGGCTGTAATGGGTGTACGAAAGGTGGGGAGTCCAGAAAAAGAACACTCAGAATCATTTGGTATTCATTTTTTGGAAATTTTTGTTGGATACACACACACACACACACACACACACACACACCTTTGTGAAAATATTAACTCAAGATTCTTAGATTATCTACCATCTCAAACAATTTTCTGTGTTCTGTGATCAGGACATTCAAAATCCTCTTTTCAGGCTATTTTGGATTACGTGGTACAATATTGTTAACTATAATCACCTTCTCTGCAATAAAATACCTGCATTTAATCCTCCTACCTGGTGATAACCCTGTAGCCACTAAGCCATCTCTCCCTCTTCTTGGGTCCTCTCCCTGGCCTCTGACAATTGCTATTCTGCTCACTGATTCTAGGAGCTCAGTATTTTAGAGCTTTTAACCTGGGAGGGAAATTGTGTTTTATTTGTCTTTCTGTGCCTGACTTACTTTGCTTTAAATTTGATCTTCAGTTCCATCCACGTTGCCACAAATGACAGGATTTTTGTCCTTTTATGGATGAATACTATTCCATCGTATATGTGCCACATTTTCGTTATCCATTCATCTTCTGTAGCTATTGTGAACAGTGCTGCAATCAACAGGGAATTGAAGTTATCTCTTTGATACATCGATTTCATTCCCTTTGGATGAATGCCCAGTAGTGGGGTTGCTGAATCCGATGGTTGGATTTTTAATTTCTTGAGAAACCTCCATACCATTTTCCCTAATGGCTGCCAACAGTGTGTGACAGTTCTCCTTTCTCCTCTCTTTGTCAGTATTTGTCATGTTTTTTATCATTTTAATTATAGCCATTTTACCTGTAGCAGCATTTGGTATTCAAGTTGAGCAGGTAGCCAAACCATTGAATAATTCAAGGAGGAGAGGAGGAAGGCCATGACTCACAAAAGTCTGAGAAATTGAGAACCAGGCTCAGCTCTCTGGGGACACAGGATCTCTCTGAAACTCTTGGAAATCCTGAGGGAAATCCATGGTTAATATTAGCATCAGGGCTGGGGATGTGGCTTAAGCGGTAGCAAACTCGCCTGGCATGCGTGCAGCCCAGGTTCGATCCTCAGCACCACATACAAACAAAGATGTTGTGTCCGCCGAGAACTAAAAAAAAATGAATATTAAAATTCTCTCTCTCTCTCTCTCTCTCTCTCTCTCTCTCTCTCTCTCCTTTTCTCTCTCTCTCTCTCTCTCTCTCTCTCTCTCTCTCTCTCTCTCTCTCTCTCTCTTAAAAAAATATTAGCATCAGTCTCCAAAGGAAAGCTTTTTTCTCTAATAAGTGTCTTCATAGCACCTTCAGACATGGCCTGGACACTATTTTCCAAAGGACACTATCCCTGGGGGCCCAGCACCACTCCTCACACAGACCTCCATTCCAGCAGCCTCTGGCTCCTGACAGTTCTCCTGTGAGACCTTCATCCATATCCATATTTGCGCTCCTTGGACAGCAAGCATTTCGTTTCCCTAAGAACATGAATAGTTGGTACTCCAGGGATGAGTGTTGAAAGATCTCTCCTGGGCTGAAGGACCAGTGATTAACAGCCATCGTCAAAAGATACTCTGCCTCTTACTCAAGACCTGCCCCCACCAGGTTCTTCCTCTGATTGTGTAGAAAATGTCTCAAGGAAAGAAGAAAAGAAGGGAGGCGTGAGTCTTCAAGTCAACCTGGGACCCTGAAGGGAAACATTTTCCCAAAGCTCCTTTCTTAGTTTAAGAGGACAATCTAGAAATGCTTTTGCTAGCAACATTTTAACCAGTGGCCAACTGCACATGAGGACCTCCTCCATATCAAACCAGAATCCTTTGGGATCCATTCTCAGCCAGAAGAAAAATCAGGCAGGAGCCAATCATGAGCAAGAGGTGAAGTGTCTGGAGACTCTTTTCCAGAGCTGGGTGCCCTAAGAGTTGGCAGAGGCCTGATCACGGCTTACCCTTACAACCCACCAACGGGGAAAACAGCAATAACCCGGGGCAAAGGGAACAGGCCATCCTGCAGGGCCAGCCGTGGCCAATCTAGAACACAAACGAGTGCTCTGTCCATGAGATGCTGGGCCCTCCCTTCTTGTCTGTGTGGGAGACCCTCCCCAGGTTCACTCTACTCACCTTAAGATGCTGCATCATGTACAACCACAGAAACGTAAAGTCATGCTGCAATTGTGTACAAGGAATCAAAATGCATTCTGTTGTCATATATGCCTAATTAAAATAAATTAATTATTTTTTTTTAAAAAGACACTATCCAAATTCTGGGGAGATGGCATAGAATGAACCCCAACATCTCCTCCAGACCATGGCTACTCTTTTTTTTTTTTGAATGAACATATTGTATCTGAGACCATGAACATAAATCAGAAGTTTGACAGATGTGCACAACATCAGAGAAGCCCTGTGGGGTTTTCTTAGAGAAACAGCAAAGAGAGCCTCCCAGGATGAGTCAAAATGCAACAAATATCTTTTTTACTCTGCCTGATCTCAAGACCAAAGTCCATGGCTCAGAATAATGTATCACAGAAGTTCAGAAATGACCGAGAGGGCAAAGATTGGGTAGACAAAGCCCCTGTGAGAAGGTGGCTTGCCAGTCTTTTCCAGAATAAACTTGTGACTCTCTCCTTTTGCTGAGTTGCAGCCAGATCCCGATGGGCCTTGAGTAGCTACCAAGGAGTGTTCGCTCAACAAGGGAGGAAAGAAGGCTCTTGATGAAGAAGCGGCCTTCCTTCTTCAAGCTTCGACTGTACCTGCTTTATCAGGAAAACAGTAGTTCACACGTACACAGCAATTCGTTTTTCTCAGGCGACGTTGCTAGTGCTTTATACATGATGACTCATTTATTGCTCAAAACCAGTCTGGGACTTACATGCTACTTGCATCCCCGTTTTTATAAGCTGAAGTCTATACAGTTGACAGAAAACTGGTAGGGAATGTTTTGCCTTCTAATAGGCCCGGGATCTATAAAAGAAGCTAACTTTCAGCTTGTTGCTGTGGAAACCCAGATAGTCTCCAAAGTTGGAGAGAATAAATGGTACCTAACTCGTTCGTTTGCAAATAACACCACCGTGTAGTCTATGCACAGCTTAAAATACAGAAGTCAGAGCAGAGGAGGGGGCGCAGGGCATAAATTCACCATCTGCGACGAAATGTAATCAGACCCGAGGAGTTTCCACTTTGAAGTCTTCCTGAATCTGTGTGGGTTACAGGTCTGAACATATCACCAGCTTTGACAGGTGGCTTTATTTTTCATTTCAAAGAGGGAGAAGGCAGGCAAGGGAACACATGCGAGCAGAGCTTTGAACGCTGGCCCCCAAGGCTCGCGGAGGCACTTTCCTCAGTTGGGGTCACATGGTAACAAGCAGAGGCAGCTGGGCCTTGGTCCTCCAGGACTTAGCCCTTCCCAGCCACCGCTCTGGGAAAACTGGCTTTCTCCTGCTCGGGGGCCCACCCTTCTCAGCTTCCAATCTGGCTGCAAATTTGCCCCCCACACAGCCAGTGCTACATCCCCAGCATCCACGGACCAGGGGTGGCAACAGGCAGGTGAGACTCAACTACCGGGGCAGCACTTGTCATTTCAGAGAATGACAATATGTCCCATAGATGAAGCCCAGCTGCCCTTCTAAATCCAGGGGCCTACCAACTGCTGGCTTCCACCTGGAGCCATCAGGGTCCTGAGCGGAACAGCGCACACGGCTCACTCTGAGTAGCAGTCATCAAGATGTGATTCCACCCTACCTCCTTCCGGAAGGATTAGCACTGTTCATTCATGACCTTAGAGCAAAGCAGAGCCCTATGTGTTAGCAATACAGATCCAGGCAAGCACAAGCATGAGTTCACCTGCCCAGGGCCTCCTGCGTGAAGCCCTGAGGAAGTCCCTGGAGGAGACACAAAGTTCACTGTTACATGCTCAACAGCCAGAGGACTCCCCTTCCCCCAGCCAATGGGGACAGGGGACCCCATTCCACCGGGCAGTGCACTGGGCAGGGGAAGAATGTTCTTCAGGGAAAACAGGCCTGGTGCAGGAGGTCTGACTAGGCCCTTGGCTGTGCAGAGGAGAGCTACAACCGACCTCCTGCAAGGTGGCACTCAGGCTGCCTGCCAGCCCAGTCCTCTCCCTCTGGGCCAGGTCCTCAGGAGAGGGTCCAAGAGAGCCAGACTCTTAAATAGCTGTGTGGCCAGCCATTCTGTGTGACATGGAGGGCACAAGGCAGCCTGACTCCGAGCTTAGTGCAAGAGCTCAGGACTTGGCTTTGGGTTCTTGTTTTGTGTTACAGCCGGGAGGTTTTGTAGTAAATGACAGTAATAGACATTTTTCTGATTAACAATGTAAGACATGCTCATTACAGAAAGATGAAATAAAATGAAGAAACACGAAGGAGAAACCCTGGATCACAAGTACTACTCTCAGTCTGGGTAAATGTTTTATTTACCCAAATTTCTTTTTTAAAACTATGAGTATACTTTTTAAAAATAAAAACATTTTATTGTGCCCTAGCTTTTCCATAAACAACATCACAAGAAGTCTTTCCTGTCAATACATCTTCTTCCCACATCAGCATAGCAGCTGATGTGCATGTGTATACACTTAATCACACACTCTTAGGCCACAGGTTTCATTCCATCTTTTTAATATAAACAACACAGAAGTGAATACCTGTAGGAGCAACTTTGGGCACATCTCCAATTATATCTCTAGGATATTCATTTATTTGTTTGTTTATTTATTTATTTGGTACCAAGGATTGAACCCAGGGGTACTTAACCACTGAGCCACATCCCTAGCCCTTTTAAATATTTTATTTAAAAACAGAGTTTTTCTAAGCTGCTTAGCGCCTCACTAAATTGCTGAGGCTAGACTTGAATTTATGATCCTCCCACCTCAGCCTCCCAAGCTGCTGGGATTATAGGCATGTACTCTGCCTTAGGATAACTTTTAAAAATACAATTTTAAAAAGGTTTGCATTTCCTGTTTCCAAGATGTTTGCTACATAATCTGGTTTTGAAGTGACTAAAAACCCATTCTGGATTGCTCAGCTGATCCGATGGCCTCCTGAATGCTGAGGAGGCCCTTCAGGCAGTTCTTGAGATCCAGGGGCTATCCTGTGATGCTCAGTGACCATGACATCCCTGTTGTCTCTCAGGAGAGTCCCTTACCACAGAATTCACTTCCACAACTGCTCTTCTCCACCTGCTAGTACAAAAGAAGTTTCCAGAAAGTGGATTTTGAGGTCACACAGTCCTAGATTTGGACCTCTTTTCTCTTATTATTTTGTGAGGGTTACTTAATCTCTTTCAGTTTCTGCTCAGAATTCTGTTTGCTGACCATCTGCTCACCACAACCATCCCAATCCTGCCTGATCCTGCTCCAATCGGTGCTTTATAAACAAAATATTAAATTCTCAGTTTAAAGTAATCTTTAAGATAAATACTTAAATCACTAAGTGAATGTGAAGACATGGACTCCATTCATGTAGTTGTTTAAAAAAAAACAAATACACACACACACACACACACACACACACACACACACACATAATCTCAGGGATTGAACCTAGGGATGCTTAACCATTGAGCCACATCCCTAATCCTTTTTATTTTTTATTCTGAGACAGGGCCTTGCTAAGTTGCTGAAGCTGGTCTCAAACTTGCAATCCTCCTGTCTCAGCCTCCTGAGCTGCTGGTATTACAGGTATGCACCACCACACCCAGCCCTATTTCCACTTTATTTTTAAAGAGAGAGAGAGAGAGAGAGAGAGAGAGAGAGAGAGAGAGAGAGAGAGAGAGAGGATTGAACCCAGCGCCCCGCACATGCCAGGTGAGCGAGTTACCGCTTGAGCCGCATCCCCAGCCCCGATTTCCACTTTTTAACATAATGTGTTCACAATGGAGACAACAATGGTAACAGTGACTGATGACAATTTCCATAAACAATTAAGTCTGTTGCTATTGATCAGAGCAACATGCATTTTTACATCATTTATAGTTTATGATGTACTTTCACAAACATCCTATATTTAATTTCTTAACAACATGATAGATTAGGCACTGTCTTGGTTTATAGATGGAACACTGAGGTTCAGAGTTTTGGACCTATACAAAAAGTTTTCCAAAGAGCCAACGACAAGCAGATGCTACACTTGCACGACCCTGACAGTGAGTGCCGCCTTAGAGTATCTGTTCTCACCACCTCTCCTTCCCTACCCTACAGCCACAGCCTGACCACCACCTCAAGTCCAAGTTCTTGGTGATGGCCTCACTAACCACCCTATAAGATCGTGGTGCTCCTCATCAATGGAAAAGACTGATGCAGTAAGTAGACAATGAGTAAGGAAACCCAAACTAACTACAGCAGAATGAAGACACTAGTAAGAGGCAGCTTCTCCCTGAGTCTTTAATAAGGAGCCCCTGGAGGCTATAGAAATGAATGATTTATTTCTGTACTTCTAACCTTGGCCTTGGGCTTCACGCACACAGAATGCTTGAGATGTTTTGAATGATGAGTGACCGCATCAATCCATCAACCAACAGACACTTCTGAGTTTGGAATTACTCAGTACCTTCCTCCACAGTGTCTCCTCTCTTGACTTGTTACTAGCACCTGGCGAAGATGGAGGAAAGGACAGGAAGGCTTGCCAAGCCCCTCCCCAGGTCAGACGTCAGAGACCACGTGGTCAAGCTTCCACTCCCAGGCTCTCGGATTCTTGCCAACTCATCTCCCTGACCCCCAGATGCCTCTCTTCATCCTCTTGGAGGTGACTAAAGAGAAATTCTTGCAGTTTTGGGAGGAGACCATCCACCTTGATTTCCCTGACCTGGATGATTCTCTGAGAGAGCTGAACCCTTTTTATCTGAAATCCAGAGTGTCAACCTTTTGGAGAATGTCAAGATCAAACTTCATATAAAGGAGGCTTCTTTTACTTCTTATTTTTATTTTAGATAGAGAAACAAGATTGATTGCAGTTTTGAAGATGGGTTGAAGATGGATTTTGCCAGTTTTCTGCCTTTTATTCTGCATGCCCTGCAGGCCAGGGGAGGAGAGGAACAGGCAGCCTATGTTCTCGGACATTTTTCTGTGAACAGGAAAATATCAGTGACTGGGCTAATTGAGTGTCTGGCTCAAAATTTACCTGTGCCGTATCTTTGGATAAAAAGGGTTCTGATTAAATAACATCAGCAGAGAAAACAGGATAATATAGTAGAATTGCTGTCTGATTTAATGAAGTAACTGTTTTCATGAAATATTTGTGTGAGTGTGTGTGTGTGTGTGTGTGTGTGTGTGTGTGTGTGTGTATTGCTCACTGTGAACCAATTCAATCTACTGAGGGAAATATATTACATAGTCCCCCACTAACTGGGGAACATCTATTAGTCTAGTTAGGGTATGTAGCTTTCCTCCAAGCTTTTTCTGATTTTTAACAATTCATATTTTAGTCTTCCTCTTTCCAGAGATAGTCCACATCAGGGATATTTCGCCAGGGTTTTACCTGGAAAAATATCTCCTAGGAAGAGCCGGCAGGAGAGTTATCTGTTAGACCTGAACAAAGTGAAGAGGCTGACCAGCTGTTCTGGGTATAGAGGCAGGTACCCTGTGGGCTGTGAAAGGCCCTGGAATGCACACAGAAAGGTCTCTGGAAGGAATTCCAAAACAGACGAATTCCCACCTGGTTGTGCAATCTTCGGTAGCGCCGAGAACTTTCATCATGCACTTTATGTGATAAAATGTTTTCAAGGAGGTGAAGAAATTAACCTATGATGCAATAATTTCATCTAGGCCCAGATATCTTGTAAACAAGTAGAGAGACAGAGTGCAGAGTGACTCTCTGCTTCCAGGGGCTTCCAGGGGAAGGTGGTGCTGGCGGGAGATTTCAAGGAGTCTGATGAGGGCCCTTTCCCTTCCTGGCCCAGGCAGTTCTGCCAGCCCGACTCTCCTTACAAGTCTGGCCTCAGAGCTGAAAAGCTCCCCGGATGTTGCACTGTCAACACTGTCCTCAATGGCTCTGTCCATATCTGTCCAAGACGACACCAGTTCATTGACGAGGTCAACCCAAAGTTGACCTTCTCCCTGGGAAGGTGAGAACTCAGGTTTTCTGCCACTCAGCTGAAGGAACTGCTCTGCTCTGCTTTCCATGGCCAGGCCCTGAGTGTTTTATGGAGGAAAAGCCAACAATTAATATCAACATCAGTGGCACAATTTTATGCAGGATAAACAGAGGCTGTACCATGATTTACCCAATAAATAACCTCTGAGTGCCTTGTGGACTCTGCTATTTTCTCATCTCTTTCTCACTCCTACACACACACACACACACACACACACACACACATGCCACAACATCTATATCATGCAAGGTCAAACTTCAAAATCTCCCAGAACCATGAAAGATACCACAGTGGTGTCTCTGTCAGCTGAATTCTCAAGGAACAAGAAATCAAGAGATTTCTTGTCATTCTCAAAATAATTGGAAGCTCTTAACCAAATACTTCACTACCTTTCATCCCGTCTTACATTTAGTTAGCATTTACTTTGTGACCGATTGAATCATTTCCGTATAGTAAACTGGTACATAGGAGGTACCCTTCCCTCCCATTCATCCCCATTTATATCCTTACCTTAGTCTATTTTGGGTTGCCATTACAAAATACATAAGGCTGGGTAATTTATAAAGAAAATAAGTTTATTTAGTTCACAGTTCTGGAGATCCAAGAGCATAGGGCCAATGTCCTGCCCAGAACTTCCTTGCCTGCATCAGAACATGGCCAGTTAGTGGAAAGAGAATTGCTATTAACAGAAGAAAAGAGGTCACATAGCAAGACAGGATGCCAGAAAAATTCAGGAGAGGTGCCAAGCTTACTTAGAACAACCTGTTCTTAGTCTCCCTGGAAGTCCCCCCCAAACAAGAGTGTACTCCTCAGGTAAAACATTAGTCCTCCCTGAGGACTTAATCAGCTCCCACCCCTTAAAGACTCCACCCTCTCCCAGCACCTCCACACTTGGAGACTGAGTTTTGGCACATGAACCCTGGGGGACACACTCAGACATGCCCACACCATAGCAACCCCCATCTCACACCCTTTCAGGACCCCTGGATCCCCTTGGGCCAGTCCCGCTAGTTGTGTGATCCAGCTGTAATGCTCCCTCCGCTCTAGAGTGAGGGGGCTGGGCTCCCAGTCTTAAAGACCCTCCCTGGTTTAACCCCTTGGGTGGACGCGATTCTTTTCAATGATGGCTTGAGAGCTCCCAAGCAGCTGTTCCACGAGTTCTTTCTATTTTCAGCCTTGGAAAGAATACATAAAATTAATTTTCTGTTCTCAGTCCTGTGGTTTCCTGTTACTCTCTTGATTATCCAAGCTCCTTTCTGACCTCCAAAAAATGTAGAATGCCACTCTCAGTGTTTTCCTGTGACCTTCCAAGAGCCGTCGAATCCCACATCTCACCCCTTGCCTCCCCCTTTCCCAGGAATCGGCACATAACTCCCTCTGCTCGGCCTCAGCCCACACAAGGCTGCTGCCCCTTTTCCTTCTCTGGCCTTCCCCAGCACCTGCCTGACCTGCCCCACTGACTCAGGTGTGTAAACTGCATCCCCCTCACCTACAGCCCCAAGCAACCAAACCTGCAAGGAGAACTGCACCCGCCCAACGTCTTTCCCTTGGCTAAGAGTTGGAAAGTCAGCCGGAGAGTCAGCAAGAAGCACCAACTGCAAGGTGGCCTCGTGTCCTCCAGCGGGGGATAGCGGTGCCTCCCCGCTCCCCACCCAGGCATTGACACTCCACGTGAGCTCTCGCAGCCACCTGGCCACCTCCTCCAGAGCATCACAGCCACATGCCCGTGTTTCCTGGATGGCAGCTCTCAGGCTAAAAGCAGGTCTTTGTACCCCCCGACACTCAGGGGCCGCAGCCATCAGTAAATTCCGTTGACTGAGTGAGTAGCCGTTTGGGCCATGCTCCTTCCTCCACCTGGGGATCCCTGGACTCCCTCCTTTCCTCCACCTCACGAGCCCTTCGCTTCAGACTCACACTCTGCAAGCCACGACTGGTTTCCCATCCTCCCCGTCCCCGTTCTGCTCTCACCACCTGCTGGAATAATATCTGTGAACTACAAGTTACCCCTCTAGGATTTAAGCAGAGCAGCACCAATTCTTTGGCCTTTCTTCACAAAACTTGCCTTTTCACCATTATCTCCCTTCTACTTGGACTCCCTCCAAATGGTCCGCCTCCCTTCTGAGTTGTAAAGCTGAGAAAGAGGTTCCTTTTGTAAGGTCAAACCATTAGGTTTTATCTGCTCAGATGGGAGCCTCTGGGAGTTTGGCTTCTTGCTCTCCGAGGACAGCAGAAGTGTCAGTCAGCCCAAACGACAAGACGCCCCCGGAGCAGTCACTTCTTCGCCCTGATCGCTGCTGCAGCAGGCTCTGAACAGTGCGTGCTGTTTTATGGAGCTTATCTCTAGAGGGCTGTCACACCGCGAAGTCTGTGTCTTTATGATCCAGGTGGGAATTAATGGGTAAGAGCAGGAAGATCCAGGATCTAGTGTGGTCTCTGCACTTCCACTGAGAGGCTTAGCATCCTCTTCTGTTTACCAAGTCCTTTTAAAAATTATTATTATTATTACACACCTAGGATTGTAGGGTTCATGAGCCGCATGATAGGAAGGCTTAAGCTCAAGTTGTCTGAGTTGCTTTTGGAAGAGGATCAAAACCCACGCTGACGCTCCTTCCCGCCTGACTCACAAGGCCATTGTTATTGTATTTAGCTTTGGATAAACTTTCCTATGGAAGGTGACTGCTCACAGCAGTTCATTTGAAACGTGCAGGCTTAGATCTGGCTTCATGTGTGAGCGCTGGCCTGTCATCGTGCATTCCAGGTCACTCTCCGAAATGAATTTGTCTTTCCTCAATGTTTCTCGGAGCCGGGGAGCAGACATTCCTTCGGCTCTGCATTAATCCAATTACTAAACACCTGCAGACATGCAATAACAGTTTGGGTGCCAAGAGCCTTAGAAATGGTTTTATAGCCGAATGTAATCTGCTGTCCTGCTATCAGGAGTCACATTACACACCTGCCAAGATCCCGGCCAAAAAATAACACTCGCGGTTCTCACTCCAGGCAGGAATGTTCTCTGCACATTACAGAGACGACGTGACAGGCATTTTAGCTTGACGGCCACAAGCCCCATTAAACATTTTGAACTTCTTAGTAACTGTATTCAAAGTTGCTTCAGTACTAAAATGTTTTCAAGAAGAGTAGGATAGAATAGGATTTTTCTTCCAGGGACAGTTAAGGCAGCATCTCCCCAAAATATATAATTTAGGGAATGTGACCCCTCATGCTGGTCCCATTTGGTTCAGAATGTGTCTGGGGGATTCTGACCACATCATCACCAGGAAACCCCATGGCCACAGGGATGTCTGAATCTACAAAATAATCCATCCTACCTACTCATATCACCTAATTGTGAGTGGCTAAATAGCATAGATATTCAGAAACCTAGGACATTTGATTTTCCTCCTTGTCCTAAAACCAGTGAGGCTCGGAGAACCAGGATGACATCCTTCTCCAAACAAAGCCACTTCTAAAAGGAGTGGGAGTCTGTCCAAATGACCCAAAGCAAGGCTTGATGGATTGTAGTTCTTTTTTTTTTTTCCTAAACTGCTTTTGAAGAAATTCTATTGCTGCTTAGGATTAGGAACCCCTTAGTTCCATGTTTTTCAAAAGCCATAAATTTTTCTTCAACCAGAGTCCTCACATTATTTCATTTTCACTCTCCTGGCTTTATGAAGGGTGAAGACTGAGTCTGCTAACTTCTGCACAGCCAGAACCCTGTGGAGACTGCCTGGAATCTACTGGGTCCTTGGAAAATGTTGGTTGATGGGCTCCTGAGAGAAGGACATTTCCCCTCTTGCACCCCACCCAACACCCAGCCGAGTGATTGGGAAACTTCATTTCCCTTCCCCTGGCCACTTGATCTGCATAAAAAAAAAAAAAACCCACAGGAGATATTAGAGAGCAGAAAACATCCTGGGAAACAAGATGAAAAGCGAAGTCCTTTGCAGCATATGCCTGCTCCTTGAGGTGAGCACTCCTCACATGGAACAAGGCACATTTTCAACCGAGTTCCCCAGCCCCCTCAGACTGCCTGCCACTCAACATCAGAGCCCTCAGCATCCGGACCCTTCGCCTGGCATTTCATCAGCAATAAAATATGGCACGTGATTGATTGCTGCATGTGTGGGGGTCTTGTCTTCTCCAGCAGGGCATCCACTCCCCCAGGGCTGGAGGCAGGATCCCGTTTCTCACCTCTTTTAGGTTTCCCCCACAAAGCACCGATGGTTCAGGCACTGGGTAAATACAGAGAGCCCCTTTGAGTTTTCTCTCCTTGGATTTTCTTTCTATAAAGCACACATAACTTAAAAGGTCTCATCAACTTTTTCCAACTATATTCTAAGTCCTTGCTAATGTGGTCCATGGCCCCATAGCACCAGCATCACCTGGGAGCTTATTAAATCTACAGAAACTTTTAAGTCCTTATAGAAACTCCTGAATCAGTACCTACATTTTAGCAAGATCCCCAGGAGATTCAAACGGATCAAAGATTGGGAAGTCCAGTTAGGCTTTAGTTCCCTCACTCAGAATGGAACCCAGGCACACACAGCCTGCACTTTATCTGGAACAGAAGAATCTCTTCATGATGCACAAACTACACAGTTCAATCCAGCTCCCCAGGATGGACGAAGGCACCAATAATATGGGAGATCTGAGAAGGCAAAGCATCTCCAGCACATATTCCCAGGAGGAGGGCTCCCAGTATCCAGAGCCTGCGAGCCAGCAGCACAGGAGGCACAGAGGCCAGAACCTAGCTGGGAGGAGCCTGGCGCTGGGGCACCAGGTCTGCCAGCCCCTCCCACTCAGCCCAGTGTTCTCAGCCCACATGTAACCTTCAGCCCCTGCCCAGAGCAGTCAGCCTGACAGTAATAACCATAGTCACAGGAAAATGTAACCTCGATCATGCTAACAGCTTTTGAAAAGTAAAATGCTGGGGATATGATTTCAATTAAAACTCACATTGTGTGACTCGTCTCTCTGCATAGCAGAAGTTCACCTCCTCTTGCCCTCTTACCTCCTCTTTTCAAAACCAAGGCAGACGAGGGGCTGCGTCAATATTTGCTCCCACCTTGAGGGGCAGCGGGTCTCCGTGCCCAGCACCACTTCCCATTCCCTGTTCTGCTGAGCCCCCCTGGCAATGAATGGCCTTCCTGCTAATCTTGCCTCAAATAAGTCCCAGGAGAGTAAGAGAATTATGGGCCCAGTCTGAGTTCTCTGCCCACCCCACCCACCCTGTTTATGAATAAACAATCCTGAACTTAAAAGGAAACTGCACTTGCACACATGGAAGAGCCTGGATCCCTTGCCAGGGCCCATCTCCATGCAGACAGCTTGATCATCTGCTTCACTTGGGTCAAAGGTGGCTTTTTCTAAATCAATTCTGATCACTTAGCAGGTAGAAGCCAGGCAGCTCAGTGAGGATGGGGAAACACAGGCTAATCAGAATGCTGGTGCATAATTTCCCCCAAAGAGACAGAATTTCTTTGATGCTAGAAATCTCTAATCCTTCTCAACAAGATGCTAAACAGAATACAACAAATAGTCCAGCCATTTGGTTATATACCAACAGTCAAACTTATGTTTCCAGAGAAGCATGGGGACTAGTGCATTTGATACTGACAAACCCCTTGGTTCTTTCTCCCATCTTTCCTTACCCAAGGAATGCCTGTTTTTTTCTGTTTTTTTTTTTTTTTTTTTTAACTGGCTTAAAGATTTCCTATACAGAACTTTTCTGAATCTTCTCAACTTTCCAAAATACCCTCACTTTCTGTGTGGGTCAGCTATCCTCCTTTGATAGGATTTTTTGGAAAAAATAAAATTAGCACTTCTTGCTCAGATGATATCTGTCCATTGCTGTGAGAGGAATTACTGGGACTTTGAAGTTCAAAAGAAGTACTATCTGTTATAATGTCATAGATGTTCTTCATAAACCTCACATTTTGAAAAAAAACACATATTAAAAGCAGAAGGGTTTGGGTGAAGAGAAAGTTAAGGAAAGCCTATCTAAATATGAAATTTCAACCAGAACTCTAATAAAAATAGCGACAATTAGTAACACTATAATAAAGCAATTACATCATGAGAAATTTAGGCAGGATTTTCTATTTTCTTAAGATCTTCAATTTAAGTTTATACCTCCTTGTTTTCCTTTTGAAGTTTTTTTTAAGAGGTATTTATTGTTCTTGTATTTTATAGAAATTATATATAAGACATGTGATTTTTTTACATACATATACATTGTGAAATGGCTATTATGGTCCTACAAGTTAACACTGAAAGGTTAAGTTAAAAATTACCATTATAAGCCAGGTATGGTGGCTCGCATCTGTTATCCTAGTGGCTGGGGAGGCTGAGGCAGGATTGTGAGTTCAAAGCCAGCCTCAGCAATAACCAGGCACTAAACCACTCAATGAGGCCCTGTCTCTAAATAAAATGAAAAATAGGGCTGGGGATATGGCTCAGTGGCCAAGTGCCCCTGAGTTCAATCCCTGGTATAGCCCCTCCAAAAAAAAAAAAAAAAAAAAAGATCACCTTTATATTGATGCTATTATTTTTATTGAAAGAAACTTGTAATAGCAGAAGAGACCCGGTAGGCATTTGCAACTAATATGACTGTTTTCAATATCAATGATATGATGGGCAGAATAATGTCCCCTTCCCCAAAGATGTCCACCTTCTAATCCTTGAAGTGTGTGGCTGTGCTACCTTAAACTGCAAAAGGGGTTTTGCGGATCTGATGAGGTTAAGGACTTAGATGGGGAAATCATTCTGTCTTACCCAGGTGGCCCCGACAGAAGGACAAAGTTCCTTAGAAGAGAGAGAAGAGAGTGCCAGCTTCACGGAAGAGGGAGATGTAGTGGCAGCCGCAGACACTGGAGTGGCTGAGGCCACAAACCAGGGAGTGCAGACGGCCTCTAGGAAGAGCAAAGGAAGGGATTTCCCTCTAGGGTCTCCAAAGAAACACAGCCATGCCAACCCACTTCAAACTCTGACCCCTGGGGTCGTAAAACATAAATTCGTGTTGTTTTAAGCACTAAGTTAGTGATGATGCATTGCAGCAGCATCAGGAAACAAATCCACAGAGTAAAGCCCCACGGTGAGGTCAACAATGTCATCATCACTTCATCTATCTTGTTAACCATCACCACCCTCCGATGCTTCAACTGGGAATCATCCTGAGATTTATTTTTTTTTTTTGCTGTGGGTGTACCACTTTGGTCATAGAAGATGCTCCTGTACTCAAAGATTAAGGGAATAACATGATAAATAATAACTAAAAGATTTTTTTAGATATTTAACATCAACTGAAAAAAAAAATCTTCCACTTTCTTGGTGCAGTTACAATTTAATTCCTCAGACTAATGAATTGGCTAATATTTACAAAGGAGGTCAGGTCTTAGAATCAATTATATGTAGATTTGTATAATGGGGCCTAAAATGAGTTTTTCTCAATCTAGGAGAACTCTTAGACTTCCAAAATGGTGCATTGCTATCACCGAAAAAGACGACAAAGTGGGCATGACATAGATGCTCACCCTCAGATCAGGAAAGCAGGAGACCCCAAATCTCGGCTAAATCCCAGAGGAAATACCCAGCCTCACCTCCTTACTAAAGCCAAGCCAGTCTTCAGATGCCTTCACTACCCTGGACCAGAAACAAGCAGTTTGAAATGTATGAAAAAAATGCAATACGCCAACAAATATCATTCTCAAACAACTCCTCAGTTTTCTACTGAACCTTTTCCCAAAGTGAAAATCCACAGAGAGAAATGGCCAGAGACATTTTCTCCTCCTCCAGGAGGTTGCCAAGGTTGTTCTGGGGGATCTCAGAGGTCACAGCATTCACTGACTCAACGCCCTGCTCAAGTGTGGGTCCACATTGTCCCCCATCTTCCACCACTCCTTCCAGCTACAGGACCGTGGTCATACTGCCTTTGTACATGGGACTGGAACGCCCCATTCCTCATTCTCCTGATACTTTCCCAACGTATTCCAGATCAAAATTAGTTTTAGTGAAGTGACTTTACAATAGTCACACAGCAAATGTAAAATGTAGCCCTGGGCATTTTATGAGAAGTCCATGTGGAAACGTGGGTGTGGATGTCTGCAGAATCTCAGCTGCGATGGCAGCTCCTGGCCCACACATCCCTCCCTCCCTGCACCCCATCCTCTCACCATCACTGTTTCTCTCTCTCTCTCTCTCTCTCTCTCTCTCTCTCTCTCTCTCTCTCTCATTTTCAGATTCATCTAAGAGCAAATTTCAATTCTTTCATCAAAAGTAGAGAAAGTAAGCTCTTTTGTCCTCGTACTCAGGCAGTCTCCAACTGTGCCACCAATTCCCTGCGACACTCTGTGTTGATGGGTCCAGTTGCATCTCTGCACAGCTCCAAGTATGGTGGATTGTCTGCAAAGATGGAGCCCAGCCTCCTTCCCATTCCTGCCAGCTCCTCACTTACCCTCCATCCCACTGAGAGGTGGCTCCCCTCCCTAAGAAGCTGGACTGGGGTAGGACTGGCTTCCACCCAACAAATGTGATGGAAGAAACAACCAGAGGCAACACTGCTTCTGCCTTCTATCTCTAGGAAGCCACTTCTAAGTGAAGACACTCAGGTTAGACAACAGATAGTGAGCGACCACAGGTTAACAGGCCACAGGGAGGAGAACCAGGACTCCCAGCCAAACCCACCTGGTAGCCAAAGAGATAGCTTCAGCAATCCCTGCTCCAGACACAGCCACAGTGGTGGCTGCTGGGCAGTATGTTGGGGGTCATTGTGATGCAGCAAAACTGAACGTGGGAGTCTGGGGGGATGGCCTGTAAGAGCTCTTCTTGTCCTAATGCTCTTCACTTCTGATTGTTTCTGATCACAAAGTGATCATCTGAAAGTGTCAAACTAAGATATGATAATGGGAGGCACGTTATTTCAGGAAGTGTTCTCCTGCCTCTACCCCAGAGGGACTCTGCACCCCCCTCACCACTGAGAGATGGGAGGCTGACCGGGCTTCTGTGAGCCTGGCCTGTGGCATCTTACCAGAAAGAAGGGAGCAGAGGATGGCTATTCCCAACCTCATGCCCAGGCCTCCTCCCAAGGAAAGGAAGCAAGAGTGGCTGTTTCAGAAAGCCGGGTGGGGAACTGAAAGAGGAGTACGCTACAATAACAATGAGGATTGGGTTTCATAAAATCCTCAGTTCATAAGTTCATGGCTGCAAACAAGGTCCCCCCGAAGCACTTAGCTCAGCAGAGCCTTGAAAATCAAGCGCAACTTTTACATCTCTGCTTCCTCGGCTCTGTTAATAAGGTCCAGTAGGAGACTGCTGTCCAGCCAGACAACGGTGGAGATACCATGCCTTGGCCCCAGAATGTGGAAAAGCAGCTGCCCCCTGGTGTGACCTAGAAACACACAGAGGTGTCCGCAAAGAGGAGGCAGAGGGTGCAACCAGCCCCAGGTGCCAGGATGGAGGAAAGAAAGAGGAGAGACCAGTCAGATCCTGAGGAGAAATAACGACAAGAAGAGCCTTGACCAAAGGAGGTCACCAAAGACTGCCAGAAAACGCCCCCGACATGCTCTTACACTTCAGAGAGCTCAGTGTTTAACGATGGCCGAGGTTGCTCCACAGGTTACCTGGCAGAGGTGGAAAGTCCAGGACTCTGGTAACGACATTGTTCGGGCTCTTCCAGCAAGAGGTGCAGGGACTTGGGCTCCAAAGAGTCCCCCAGGAGCAGCCAGTCTCAACTCAGGAGGCCAGCAAGCCCACCACCGTCACTCAGACCTGGTCCCAACCATGTTCTCCACGTGCACAATGTGGCCCTGCCTCTTGTCCCAGGGGGGAGCCACAGGCAGAAGCAAAAACTGAGAACCCTCTGGAGACTCCAGCACCAGTCAACTCTTGTTGGCTACGCTACCCGGGACAAATCCTCCCTTCTCTGGGACTCCATTCCGGGCTCTTCCGCAAAAAGAGAGTTAAACAGAATGAAGGCTTAAGACCCTTTCTAACTCCACAGTTCTGTATTTTTTTAATCATTTGATATATTTCCTTCTTTCTAAAAACGAACATGAATTCGCCTGCAGTAAATTTCTGTGCTCCCCTGCTGGGGTATATTATTTCATATTGTTTCCCTTGTTGTGAAAATCACAACTGCACAGAGCACATAATGCCCGTCCTCAAAGTCATGGCCATGACAGACTGAAAGGAGAGAGGAGGAGTTGGTCCAGGGCCTCAGTTAGAGAATCCGGGCTTTATTAGTTACTTTTTTTATTAAAGTTTTTGGGTTAGACACTGAAGTGGATGAACTTTCTGTTTGGTCCTGGGGGGTATTTCTTATTGAGATGTTCTTTGTAGCATAAAAAAATTCAAAATTTATGAGCTTGTCAAGGACACTTAAAAAGAAGGTACCTCATTCATAAGCACATAAAGTGGATCACTAGTGTAGAAATTCAGCTTGCTGTCTACCCCATTCCTCTTGGTCCTTTGTCATGATTTTCTGTTTCATTTTTTTTCCTACTGCCTATTTAAACTCTAATAGATTGATGGTGCATGTTGAAATCTATCACAAGTGTGTGGTCCATTTTTTCTTCAGAGTTGAAGTTCCAGCAGTACCTGTGTGGAGGTCATCTTCTTCACAGCATACAAATTCACCATCCCATGGTTGCATTATGAATTAATTCTTTGATCAATATAAAATGGACTTTGGGGACTCTTTAAGAGCTCTTGACCTTAATTTCTACTTCATTTAATATGACTGTCAGACTTCTTTTAGTTTGTGTTTCCCTGATACGTTGATGTCCATTATTTTATTTTTAATCCTCTTGTGTTGTATTGACTTGATCTTTTATTAGTATTCTATTTTATTTAAATGAATTGGAGTGATTTTCCCTTGAAACATAAATCTGTTATACTTGTGCTTGTTTCTTTCATCTAATTTCAAAAATACTTTCCTTTCTCTGATTTTTTTCTCTCTTTTTTGATCTTCTCTTTCAACCAATTTTCTTCTTTTATTTACTTATGATTATTCTTACAATACCTTTACTGTTTTATCTTTTAGAAATTTTACTATGCATTTTGATCTCTAAAATGCATTTTCTCTCTTTCTTCATCAATCTCTTATTGTTTTCCTTTATCTTTTCCGTAAAATTCTGGATCACTTCTTCAAGCTCTTGTCTCATCATTCGTTGCTTTCCGTGGTTTTACGCTTGCCATTTTGTTTCAAATACTAATTTTTAATTTTGCCATAAAGTAATTCCATATAAAGCATTCACATTGGTTAGGTCCTTTTTATCAGTTCCCTGGAGTCATAGTCTCTGGTTCCCTACTGAGTTTTGAAATATTCATCAAATGCTTTCTCAAATGTTCTGGTTCTTATAATTAATTTATTTCAATACAAAGAGTTCTGAATTGTCAGGGACTTTGGCAGACAACTGCTAGCAAGCAGAAGGCTCTCAGAGGTCTGCCATTTTGTTCTGTCTGGTTGTTCACAGAGGGCCATCTCCCAGCCAGTGCTTCCTCTCTGCCTGGGGTTGTCAAGGGGCCTTCCAGGGTCTTCTTACCCTTACTCTGTAGTCAAGCTTTTTAGATATGAAGTTGAACATGGTCAAAAACCCAGCTCAAACTCAATGGAAGAGGGCGTGGGAACTTCAAGAGAATGGACTAGATCAGAAGAAGGTTTGGTTACAACTAAGCTCTAGAACTTTAGGGCACTCTCATCTACTTTTTACCTCGAGACTGGTTGAAAGTAACAAAATCCAAATCAAACTCTGTCAAGGGGATGATAAACATCAGAAAGGAAGGAAAGAGAATGAAATTTCCATGAACAACTAGACTCAGGTGTTCAACATCCTGAAGACTTCTGTAGGAGCTCTCTCTACTCTTCCTTGAGCATATCTGCCATTTCCCCCTTAGTCAGGTTCCCCATGTGACAGGACCATTATTATGGAGAGTTGCAAGTTCTTCTACTTTGTGAGGGTGACAGCAAGTTTTAAAAATAACAACCAACCAAGCAAATGAATGATTCGACTGACCTGGCGTGAGTTACATGGTCATGCCTGAGTCAATCACTATAGTCAAATGTACATGTGGAATCACTCTTTAAAATAAAGGAATCTCATATGCATTAGAAATTATATGAACGAAAATTGAAAATAATACTGTGTTTTCTGAGAAACCATCAACCAGCTCTTCCTTTGCCTACACTCTACTGGTCATCCTTTGTTCATGATGTCATCTTCTATCATATTTGATATAAGGATTAAGCAGGTCCCACAGAGAGGAGATGTTGTTTGAGAAAATAAACATTAAGCAACAACACCACCCTCATACACCATGTTAGCCGGCAAGCCCACAGCACTGACATTCAAACCATTTAACAAGTAATATAGCTTGGGCCATCCAAATGGACATTAGACATAACACTGAAGCTGGAACCTGGGGACCTCCCTATTGTGCAGAACATTATCCTGTTATTAAGATTATGGGGCGATTAATGGGTTCCTGGAGGAAGGGACAATCTGGATGTCAAGAAGAGCATGAGAGCACTCAGGAAGCCCCTGAACTGCCTGTCCACTGACCACTGTGAACATATCTCAACATTTTCACCATAGGTTTGGTCATTCCATTGTATCTAACCAAATTCCCCACAAGTCTAGCATGTGAATGGTACCATCCTCTGATTACTCAAGTTGATAAAAATTTCTTTTTTGACTTTTTTTTGGTGTATTCTCCTGATGCTTTTAAGGTGAATTTGAGAAAGAATAGTTAAACACAAATTCTTATGCTAACAACTTGCCCAGAAATCCTTGAAATTTTCAAGATAAGCTTTTTCCCTACAAATTTAACCTTGAGGACGTCTGGAAACTCAGGAAACTGCTCTGGCTCCTGTGTCTGAGGTGCCTCTGCTTCAAGAATGTCCAGTGATACCAGGAAGGAATCTGAATTCAACGTTTGGGAGCAAGGATTCTATTTTTAATAGCCCAGGGAAGCAAGTCCTACATATAAGAATTTGCAGTTTGTAAAATCCAGAAAAAGTGCAGGCATGAGTCTCTTTAGATTGTGTTGTTTGCCATTGTTATTTGATCATTTCACTTAATATTACCAAAACTAAAAGCCAGAACTGAATATTCCTCATAAGCTACTAATTGTTTTGCAGACAAACCTTTCTGTTCCTTCCTAATCTCTATTGGACCTAGACCAACTGGAATAACATGGTGAGCTTTATCAAGCTGATTAAACCCACCCGCCACACACATGCACTCCCTCCCTGTTCCCCAAATGACCACATACTTTAAGGAAAAAGACTACAACCAGTATCGCTAAAATATTTCTATTTGTTTGAAAAATATAATTTCCTTCCCTAGGTTCATTATTTTTCAGTTTTTCTATCTCTTTCAGAACTATCAGAATTCCCCCAATTTTTTCCCATAAAGACACTTTCAGCATCAATAGGCTTTTTATCCCATTGTGTTGTAGACTCTTAAATATAATCAGTTGATTTTTAAAAAAGAAAAACAAAAAAAAAATTTTGTTAGCAAAATGTTCTTACAGGTTATTTTAGGCATGTGTGGAATCACTGTTAAAAAGAAAGCAATCTCAAATACATTAGAAAATATATGGATTAGGAGTCTCAGATACATTAGGAAATATATGGATTAAAATAGAAGAGATGCTACATCTTCTGAGAAAGTGTTATTGGCCCTTCTTCTGCCATTTTGTATTGGCTGTCCTTTGCTAATGATATCTTCTGGGCTCTCCAAAGCCTAGGGTCATCCAGAGACTGAATTCAAGGTCTTTCCTTCATAGAATGCAGGCATAATGTTTGTTTCAGACGATGTAACAAGAGAGCATTTTCCATGGTTTTGGAGGAGGATGTACACACCATAAGCCGATCCTGCTTAGCCTAAATGGACTCAGATTCCCACACAAGTATCCAGAGAGTTCAGCACATCAAGTATTTGAAGCTTTTGCCAATCTGCTCCCTATTTCTCTTTCATTCTTTTACTAAAATTCTCCATGCACAGTTGACCCTGGACACACCAAAGGATTCTCTGTCCCCCACACACCAATGCACAATGTGTTTCTTCTCAGGGTTTTTCATCATCTGACACCCCTCCCTTTCTCTGCTTTATCTATTGAAATATGAATTACATAGAACATATTCAGCAAATAAAGTGGAGCCGGATAAGTCACTAGCATTCACTGGTTGCCATGGCTCCTCATCATCCTTATCACCACTACCCACCACCATGCTCACAATTATTATCTTCCAGGATATGGATCAATTGGTACCTCCTCCGAGGAAAATTCCTGATTCTCTACAACTCCTCATATTCTGGACTTCTTTTCTCATCTCATCATTTACAGCATTTTACTGTGCAATATACTCATTTTTTTGTGTCAATAATATTCTTGTGGTTGCTATTTTATACATAAGCTCACCTTTTGGTTTCACCATGTCTGTTATTATGGAATATCCATTCCCATCCTGGGCATATTTTTAGCTTTCCTTGAATAGACTCTTTGTTTGTTTGAGTTTTTTTTTCTTTTTGTTTTGTTTTTGGCATTCTGGGGTTTGAACCCAGGGTTTCTTGCATCTTAGGCAAGCACTGAGCTACATCCCAGCCACTGCTGAATAGACTCTTACTTGGTCAGCATTAGTTGAATTGGATTGATCATCAATAAGACCTGGTTACTTTGTTGATCTTTAGAAATTTTATCTGGGTTCTTGGCTTTGCTGTTCTGCACTCATAACTTTCACAAAGTTAAACATGCCTATCTTTTCGAATATTTATTTCAGCAATTGATTCAGAGATTATTTTTCCTACATGAATGGTCTCAACAAATGGCATAATTTGGCAACTCCAGAATGAAATTCATGCTGTTCTTCAAATATGTTTTCCTTCTGGATCCATGTAGAAATAAAAGTCGAGGTTGTTCTTGATATTTTCACAGGATATCCTCTGACCCCTAAATTAATTTGAGAGTATCGTAGGAAGTAGTGAAAGATTTGTTTGGGTTTCAAATCCCCAAACCTGACCCCCTAACTCTCAGCCCCAAACTACACAGGAAATTTCTAACAGTAAATCAAAACCCAGAAGTACATTTAGGACAGAGAGAGAAAAGGAAAGCAAAGACTGGGAACGACCAATAGGGTCATTTTTACTGTGATTTAAAGATAATCTGTCAGCATGGAGGAAATCGAGTCATTGGCTGCACAGTGTAGTGGTGTAATTCTTCATGGAAAACCCCAGCTGTCCTGTCTTTATCCTCTTCGTTTCAGCATGGGCTCATACTCCCTGGAGTTAGAGGTGCAGAGAATAAACAGATCACATACACCACTTCTTAGCCTTAGGATTAATTGCTTAAGGTCCAGACCTCGATATTTTGCCTTTATCCACCCTCTACCTCTAATTCCCACATTGAGATCTTACCTCTACATATTTGACGCTCCGATTTGTAATTTAGATTTATCTCTGCAATAGCTTCCTGAAAAGTAAACTGACATTGCTAGGTAGCTTGTATGACATGCATGTGTTTTACCTACTGACACTGACACTTTAAACATTGATAAGGACTTTTTACATTTAATTAGTTTGCGTATTTGTATATACTGATACCAATTTAACCCCAAATGCATCCCGAGAGTTCTTTTTAAATTTTTATGATAGGACCAATGCCACTCCACTGATTTAAATCAGTGAGGCTCAACTCCAGGTGAACTGATTACCCAATTGAGCCACATCTTTGACCTCCTATTTGTCGATAATAAATGCAAAGTGAGTCTGCTCGATATAGCATCAAAAGTCACTACCCTTTTGCACTTTCAATTCATGTAGGCTTCTCACTGCAAGACTGAGCTGTCCTAGAGGCAGGAGCAGCAGCTCCAAGTTCCAGAGCACCTGAACCTTGAACTGCTGGTGTGAGCTGCTGGTGTCACCTCCTGATGCCTGCTGGCTCCCATCTGTGTAATGACAAGCGGTGCTTCTGCATTGGGGTTCCAGTTTGGTCTGGCCATTGACCCCCTGAGCATTTCCCTTTGTCCAAGGGTCGAAAAGAGTAAATCTTCATTCCCTGCTGACATTCAGGTGTGTATAAATCGCTCTGGAATTAATCTTACCTCAGGTTTTATTTATTTATTTTTTAACTCAAGCTACTGCCCACACCTCCTCAGCTGACTCATGAGGTCCTTACTATCTCAGTTGCCCTCAGGATGGTCCTCAATCATTGCTGCAAAATATGGAATAATTTGGAGAATTCTAAGCTACAAGGTCTACAGACATCGTCAGAGGGAAAATCCTGAGGTTGGATGCTTCATATGATATTAATTAAAAATAGCTTGCATTTCTACAAAAGCAGCTGCACGTCTCACTGTACTCCTCAACAGTTTCCATGTAGCAACCTGGAAAGCAGGTCTCTGTCCCTTTAACTTCCCAGAAACTACCAGAAATTCACTCCAAGAGAGAATTCCAGAGAATTGGTTCTTCATTTATCTGTGTAGGGGAGGCCTTTTCCCACGTTAGTTACTGTGTGAGTGATAACCAGTGTTGCAATACCCACTCAACTTGCCCTAATATTCACACAGGCAAGGAGCCTGAGCTTTAGGGAAACCACTAACTTCTTGGAAGTCTGCCATCTTCTATCAAGTTACTGTGGCCTAGATGCTGCCCTGCAGGGTGTATTACTTTAGGAAGGACTTCTTCAGAAAGGGATGCTTCAGGACAAATTACTCAGTGTGTGCTCATGCCTACATACTCAGATGCTTAGGCAAGACTCAACATGTCCATTTCTCTCTCTAGGCCTGATTTCTAATCTGTCCAGTGGGACAATAATCTCTAATATTTTACAAGGTTGACATGAAGTAAAGGGACATCCTTGCTCAATATGGAATGCAAAAACAATCTGTTCTTTGCCCAAATGGGTATATCACTGCTCTTGTCTCCCACCAATCCCAATGTCACACTTCACTCATCCTCAGATCTAAGAATGCAATATCAAGTAATAGTTGGGCGCTGTCAGATACTGCCATAAGGAAGAGAAAAATAAAAGTTGAAAGTAATCATTATCCATGTCCCCAAAATACCTCATGTTTTAAAAGAGGGATATAGTGAGTCATCCCATAAATCCATATTGTGCTTTCTAATGAAATCCTTCAAGATGGAAATGTTGATATACTTGAAAAAATATGATTCAACATTGTTTTGAAGAAGAGATATATAAATAGTGGGAACCAGGCACACACAATGCTAAGTGGTATTACGAGGTGAAAGTTGGGTACAGTAGACATTAAGGACAACATTGGAGGGTAAAATAATCAGGAGACAGCAGACTGCAGCTGGGAATGGGAGCACATAGAGCCTCTTGACCTTTGTGGTTTGTGACAAAGTTACTATAATTCATGGGATTATTTTAAGGATTGGTTCCTGTTATTTTCAATGGCTGACTATAAAATCACCTTTTTTTTTTCTCTTGGTACTGGGGTTTGAACTCAGGGGCACTTGACCACTGAGTCACATCCCCAGCTCTATTTTGTATTTTATTTAGAGGCAAGGTCTCAATGTGTTGCTTAGTGCCTTGCTTTTGCTGAGTCTATCTTTGAACTTGTGATCTTCCTGCCTCAGCCTCCCGAGCCACTAGAGATCCAGGCATGCACCACAAGACTAGCTAAGACCTGCTTACAACCAGAACCCTTTCTGTGTTCCTTCCCAGAATCTTGACCATCAGTTTTGGTGGTTTGGGCATTAGAGATTTCGTGATTAAAATGATCCTTGACTGGTAGAGATGAAACAAGAGAACATGGCCTGCACATTTACATATGTTTTGGGGGTTGGTGGTGCACAGTAGTGTGGAAACTCAGAAAAGGTAAGAAGGCCTTCAGACACACAGACGGTTGAAATCCGTCTTCACTTGTTGCCCATACAGAGGCATTAAATTGCTCAAGGAGAAGAGGCTGCGCCAGGCCACAAAGCAAGTGAAGGAGAAGGCCATTAGGAGTCTACTGAGCAAGGCTGGCCTCTCATTAGACATTCACAGAGGGAATCACTACCCCATTTTCCCAAGGAGTGATCACAGAGTCATGCACCGGAGATCTGATGTGATTTTTCATTCATTTAGTAAGTGATCACTTAATTGAAAACCAGCAGCTCAAGATGAAAATTGGTAGAAAATGAAAATCCTCTTTACTAGTTTCTTTCTTCTTAGAAATTTTGAGGCAACATAAAAGTAGTTTCTCAAAATTTCAGCTTTTTAATGCAGGTCTATAAATTTCGTGAAATTCTTAGTTTGAAGTGGGAAGGTTATGCTATTATTCCCCCATTATTTTTAAAATAATTTTCAGGCATTTATTCTTGCTCTTCTCATTTAACATTTTTTTTTTCATCTTTTTAAAATACAGGCTCATCTCCAAATGAATCACCTAAAACAAGTTGGTCAAAAATGAGTGTTTGTAATCAGCCCTTCACATTCATTAGACCCGTGTACACGCAAGAGTAATGCACCAGTGTTATTGTGCATTTCTGACAAAGTCACCACCCTTGCAACTGCTCAGTGTTCTTATGCCTTGGTAAGATCTCATGGGACCCTTCACGACATCATGCAGCCATCATTACACTAGTTTTTTTTTTTTTTCTGAAACTTAAAGCTAAGGCAACCTCAGTAAAGATTGAGGGGCAAGCTGTGCCTGAGCTTTTAGACTCATTGGCATTAAGAGCACAAATATATACAAATGAAGGAGATGGGACTGCCAAGTGTGTGCTGTGGATGGCAACACAACAGCTGGGGGTCCTACAGATTCCCTTTGCCACCAGCTAAGCAAAGCAACCTATTTGGGTCCCTGAAGGAAGAGTCTGGAGTTGAACATGAAGTTTTAGTCCTGACTGACATCAGGCACTCGGAGATGGCAGAGGTAAATGCCGTATGTCACACGTTCAAGGTCATAGGCACACCTGTCATCCCAGTGACTTGGGAGGCTGAGGCAGAAGGATGACATGTTCTAGGTCATCCTTAACAACTTAAGCCCTATCTCAAAAAATAAAAAATTTTCTGTGGTAAAGTACCTTAAAAAAAGAAATAGAAAATGAATATTTTTGCACAAACACCTGTACACAATGTTTATACAGTTTATTGTAATTGCCAAAGCTTGGGAAGCAATCAAAATGTCCTTCAGCAGGTAAAAGGACAATCTGCGATACATCCAGACAATGGGACACTACTCAGCACTAGAAAGAAATGAACTGTCAGGCTGCCAAAAGATATTCTGGAATCTTAAATGCATATTACTAGGTGGAAAAAAAAAAGCAGATCTGAAGATTCCATGCTGCATGATTCCAATTGCATGACTATCCTTATCCCTAAAAGGCAAAACAATGGAGACGGCACAAAGACCAATGACTGCCAAGGATTGAGTGAAGGGAGGATGAGCAGGGGGAGAACAGAAGATTTGAGGGCAGTGAAAATTCTGTGTGATACTATAATGTTGGATACATGACAGTTCAAGCCTATATAATATAAAACACCAAGAATGAACCCTTATGTAAACTATGGGATTTGGGTAGTTATGATGAGCCCATGTAGGTTCCTCCATTGTAACAAGTGCACCACTCGGGTAGTGGGTGTTGATAATGGAGGAGACTATACTGAGACGGAGGTAGAAGGCATATGGGAAATCTCTGTATCTTTCTTCTAATTTTGCTATGAATCCAAAACTCTTCTAAAAATATGAAGACTATAAAGTGAATAAAAATGTCTTTTTGTTAATTATATTAGCTCGCATTGTGTGTTTGCTTATTTTCAGTCATTGCTCTAAGTCCTGTGTATGCACTATTCCATTTAATCCACAAAAGAATCCTATAAGCTAACCATTAGTCTTACCTGCGTTTCACTGGGGACATGCACAGACTCACCCAGCTGCAGTGTCCCCATGCTATTTGGAGTCAGGCTCCAGATCTGTTTCTTACGTTGTCTGTGAGGCTTTATGTTGAACCCTCAACAGGAGTGGCAGCAGCCATGTGAGGGAAGCGATGAATAATTCAGAGCTGTCTAGGGAAGAGAATTTCCTAAGCAAAAACCAGGAGACCTCTGGGATACAGCTATGGTTTGGTCCATATGGAAGGCCCCTGAACGGCTGCCTGATGGGCACAGTGATGGCAGGAGGCCTGTGGCCAGCACCCACCCTGCTCTGCTCTGTTGCTGTGGTGAACTCCAACATGGCTTCACAACCCTCCACCCTGCGGGAGGATCTTCTTGAGGCTGAGGAGTGCAAGGAAGTAGTCACGGGGACTTCAGGCCGCCTCTTCTGACTTGGGCAAAGGGCATGAGAATGAAGCTGGAGGAGCAGAAAGTGTTTCCAGTGAAGGCCCACCTGTGTCATGTTAAGGAACAGGCAGGAGCCACAGCTTTAAACTTCAGTACCAAGGATTGTTTGTTTTTCATGCAAGCAGCCTATGTGTACAGTAGTTCCACAGTGGGCTGAGGATCCTCCTGCTACAGCAGGACACCCACCACCAGGGGTATGTCACTGGCCCTGGACTGACCCCACCACTCCAGGAATGACTCACTTAGGTACAGGAGGCTGCCTTGTTTCCAAAATCAGGAACCCCATGATTGTTTTCCCAGAGTAAGACAGCCCAGCCCCTTCCCTCCCAGATCATGCCTAGGCTTGACCCTCCTTCCTGCCCGCTTGACACCCACACCCCGAAACAGGAAGGAAGTCCTTGTCCTGCTTCTCGTACTCCCACAGCACCCTGAGAAATGTGGAGATGATGGACAGGGATGCTTTCAAGAGTAGTCATCCAGAACCAGATGGACCTCAGAGCCCGTGGGCCAGGAGCACAAGAATCCAGAGGCCAAATCTTGTCTGGCTCTTCCAGATCCCCCACCAAGCCTTCCTCATCCTCCCCCATGTGGCCCACAGGTCTGCTCTCCTGACTCAAATTGTAGGTCCAAAGTCTTCCTAAAATAAGAAAATTGATTTAAATTTTGGTAGAAGTTGGTCTTTTCCTATGGCCTTGGAGGAGAGTGGTTCATGAGCCACCAACTCTACTAGGATGGTAACTGGTGGCTTCAGCTGCGCTGCATCTCTCTCTGGCAGATGTCACTGGGTTGAACAGGAGACTGGGGCAGAGAGCACTCAGCTCAACAGATGGCGATGCTGATGGTGAGACTTCCGGCTCTGGGATTCTAATCCAGCGTTTGGAGACACAGCAGTATTCCAGAGCCCTCTGGAACCTCAGCGGTGTTCCTCACCACCTGCATGTATGCCTGCCCAGCCAAATGGCCTTCGAGGCCAGCTCCCCCGAGGAACAGGCAATTCTACATGTCTGAGGAGCCCTGCAGCAGATCAAGGCCATGAGAGCTGCCTCATTCTCTGGACGGCTTATGTATAATTTAGAAAGTCACAGAGGGAGGAGTAGAAGGCCAGAAGACAAGGATTTGAGTTCTAGGTCTCCCCAGGGACAGCTATCTCCATTCTGCAGGAGGATGAAAAGTCCAAGCTTCTGATGCATCCATGCTAATGCAAACAATGACACCGACAAAGACGTCGGTCCCCGGGTTCCTTGTGAAGACCCAGTGAAGTTCTGGAAAATGTTTTGTGAATTATTAATGCTGCGCAAATGTAGGCATCTCTGTTGTGAGCAGTTAAGACGTTAAACAGCACATATTAAAAGTCTATAAGAGATGTAGCTTCAAGTGTAAGTGTTCATTCATTTACAATCTCATCTTTGTTTCTCGGGTCATCGTATGTGAATTACTGTCTCTAGGAACAGCACTATGTCACATGCCACAGGAAGAACATAAAACACAGGAGGCACACAGTTCCTGCCCTCCATGCAGTCTGGTTATATAGTCTGGTTGTGAGGTCAGGACACACATGGTAAGCAGTGACAGGGGCCAGCAGGACAGATGTCCTCATGGCTGGAGCCTGATCTACAAATATTAGACTTGTCAACAGTTCATGCTCAACAGAGCATGTCCATCTGACCTCTTTCACCACTACAGTTGTCAAGGGCAGCACCTCACATTATTGTCCCACCCCTGCAGGAAGTCCCACTCCCCTGCCCTCACTTCTCCTACCCCTGCCAGGGGCCCTTCCCACCCTGACCCTGAGGCTGGGACTTGGAATGCATTCTTCCAGAGAAGCAATAAGCCTTGTGGCACGAGCAGGGTCTCAGCCCCTCAGGCTGGCCAGATGCCCCTGCTCTGGGCCCCCAGGAGGCCTTTCTCACAGCACTAAGTGCACATGCTTGTAACTCCCCCATATCAGGGTCTGCGTCCAAGCTCCTCTTTGTAGCTAAGATGCCTAAGCCGTTTGGGCACAAAGTTGTCCAAAAAAAAAAAAAAATCTGTAGAATAAACAAATGAGGAAATTAACTATATGGTTATATGGTGGGCCCAATGTGTCTGGGAGGCTAGCTTGAGAACAAAACCACATGCTACCCTGAGAACTCTTGTTCAACTAGGAGCATAAAGAAAGGAAGTTTTAAAAATGACAAACCCAAAAAGTGAAAATATACATGAGCATATGTGTTTGTATCTAAGTATGGAACAAATTGAGGAGAAAATGCTGGCACATTGACATATTAGAGTGGTGCAAAGCATCAGGGGCAGGATAAAAGAAGAAAAGAGGACCAAACATAAAAAGGGGAAATTAAAAGGAAAGAGAGTCCGGCGTGTACAAACAACACGTGTGTGTATATCCCTGAAAGATCAGAAAAGGACATATGTACAGGACAGAAATCAGGACCAACCCAAGTGAGGAGATGAGATGAATGTTACCAAACGCAAATGGGAAGAAATGAAAGCGAGAGCTGGGAATCCAGGGGACACCTCTCTAGAGCAGTGCATGGGCCAGGGACTCCCCCCAAAAAGTGGGGCCCCCAGATCAGCTTCTGCAGGTTTCGGGCTTTCCCACCATCGCGTCCAGCTCCAGCCGAGCACGGGTCCAAATGAAACGGTTCACAGAGCTACGCCTGCATCATGGGAGCTGAATTAATATCAACAATTACGTCAGGAGAAATGTGTTTCCCTTGGTGTCCCGCCACAGAAAATGGGTCCAAAATGATGTTGAACATACGCCTTCCATGCCTGCTTCTATTAGAAGGACAAATAATTTAACAGGTGGGACCTGGAATTCCAAGGAGGTTTTTTTAATTTTTATTTTATTTTATTTTACAGTAGAGTATTAAACATTCCACTTTTGCTCAATGGAATCTGGAACCTTTCTTAACAAACCTCAGCAAGCTCTATTTATTTTGTCAAAGCCCTTCTAATGCTCGAATTAGTGGTAAGTTGGAAAAGCCTGGTGAGCCCAATCAGACTGTTCTTCACGTGTGAGCAGTACAATACGTGGCTTCGACTGAGGGACCAAATTCTCTTAATTCCTCCAAGAACTGATCCAGACAGCGAAAAGAGAGAGGAAATCCATTCTACTTTAACTCAGCAACAGGTCCAGACTTCATACCGTATCATTTCAGTCTAGAATTTTCCTCTTCACTGCCAAAAACATCAAACGAAAACGTTGACATGACTTTCACTCAGTTTTTGCTCTCCAAAGAATAGCCATCTTGTTCCAACCCTGGGCAGAAAGAAAGGATTTAAAGGAGATAGGGTGGGGAGAGATCACAAGAAGCATTTTTTAACTATTTCTCACTGTCTGCTTTCTAAGCCTTTATGACCACTTATTAACAACAACAAAAATGGCGAAGCTTTGAGATTGAGGACAATTTGACCTTTCCTACATGTCAAATGCTTTGTTTCTTTAACTAAGACTCTCCAATCATATCCTCATCAGCGTACATTACTCACCTTCTCTCCTATGTAAGCATTTAGTAGATAACTGTCAATTATTCTCTCTCTCAGGAAGTATCCCAATGATCTACACAAATTAGAGAGTGCATTTCTTTAAATTAATTCTAACTGCTATAACAAACAAGTCCCAAAATATGTTATGTTTCAGGCACAATTTCCAGAAATAATTTACTTGCTCACATAAGTTCCAAAATGGTGATAGAGATTGGTAAGAATTTGGAGGCACAGGATCTTTCCATATGCTCAGTCCTCTGGTAGAACCACGAAGTCCTCTTAATTCAGCCAGAAGACAGGGGATCAGAGGGTGGCAAAGGCAAATCCACTTCTTAAAAAACTCATCCCAGAACAACATACATGACTTCCCCTCACAATCCATTGTTTAGAACTTAATCACCCAGTTGCAAAGAAGCCTGGGAACATTGTCTGGCTGTGGGTTCTGGATAAAGAAGAAACACATTCAGTAAAAGGATTGCCACTGTCTGCTGTAGACAGCCAACTGAAACATTCCACATTCTAAATTCTACTTGTGTTATAATTACCATGATCATTGAGGAAACATATTTTGGCTCTGGGTGTGTGTCTATGTGTGTATGGTATGTCTCTGCATCCCTGTGTTTGCATGTGTCTGTGTGTGTGTATGTGTGTGTGTGTGTGTGTGTGTGTGTGCGCGCATGCATGTTATCTAGATAACTTGACCACGATGACATAGTTACAGAATCATGCAGAGTCAATGTCTGACATTTGCCATAGCTAAACACTTAGGATATCTTAAAAGAACAACTTCCAAAGCAGTTCCATACCTTAAAATCAAGCTACAGTGGTTCAGATATATTAATCCAGTCCAAACTCTGAGGCGGGGAGCTCATCCAAGTAAGAATTTGAGAAATAAAGCAAAATGTGCTAAGCATTCTGCCTTCACATGAACATTGGCTGGAATGAATGTCCATGTGCTCAATATCTACTGTTCACACTCCCAAAGGCTTTGTGGGGATAGAAGTAATAATTACAATGTTGAATTTGTTAGAGTCCTAAAGCATATCAATAACTCTTTTGATCTCCAAAATATATTTCATATAATAATCAAAGGAGGATTACTGTCCTGTTTATTTTTGCAAATATGAAGTCAGAAACTGAAAGCCTACAAATTTAAAGGTAAGTTGAGGTTGAGCTTGAAGTCAAAAATCCCAGAGGCCAACCTGCCAACACAGCAGCACCCCATCAGTAACTCCAGAAAGGCTCTGACTCTATTCATCTCCCCAACTGTAGTTGGGTCTTGATTTCCACAGATCACTGTCATTTGAGAGTTCTTAGTATTTCTATTTAACAAAAGAGAAACGTGTGCCAACTATTGTTCTTAAATAGGGTGGAATATTGCCAGACAAAACTCATAACCTCTAAGACTTTGTTAGTCAAAGTACCATGTGTGGACCAGCAGCACTGGAGGATCCTGGGAGATTGATAGAAATTTCGATTTTCAGCCCCATTCCCTGGCCCACTGAACCAGATTCTTAATCTTAATAGGATCTCCAAGTGACCCTTATATACATTAAAATGCAAGGAACGCTGTTCTGGGGTAGCTTTTAGCATGTTAACTTGAATGCCTGTTAAGGGGGGAAAAAGACCTCATATAAAGAGTTCCAACAAAGAAATAATTTGAAAAAATAGCTAGGAGATAAGTGAAATGTTGGAACAGGTCACTCACAGAAAATGAAAGATAAATATAAATAAATGCTCATCTTCTCTAGTGAGTTTGGAAATACAAATTTAAAGCAACAGCATGGTATAATTTTTTACCTATCAAATTGGCAAAACTTTAAAGATTGATAATCTTAAAAATTGAAATCACGGTGGGAAAAGATTGCTTTCTTATACCATGTGGCTAGAATTGTTACAATTTCTTTGGAAGACAATTTTTCAACACCTAGTTTTTAATTAATTAATTTACTTATTTTAATTAGGTATATAGGACATCAGAATGCATTTTGATTCAATGTGCACAATTGCAGCACAACTTTTCGTTTCTCTGGTTGTATACAATGTAGTGTCGCACCATATATGCAATCACACGTATAGCTAGGGTGTGTCCATCTCATTCCACCATCTTTCCTGCCCCCATCCCCCCTACCCACCCTTGTCTCCTCTTTGCCCAATCAAAGTTCCTCCATTTTTCCATGCCCCCACTCCCCTGTTATGGATCAGCATCCACTTATCAGAGAGAACATTCGGCCTTTGGTGTTTTGGGATTGGCTTACTTTACTTAGCATGATATTCTCCAACTCCATCCATTTACCTGAAAATGCCATAATTTTATTCTCTTTTAATAACGCTGAGTAATATTCCATTGTGTATATATTCCACGATTTCTTTATTCATTCATATATTGAAGAGCATCTAGGTTGGTTCCATAGTTTAGCTATTGTCAGCACCTATTAGTTTTAAGTTTCAAAGATTTTAACCAATCAATTAAACTTATAGGATTCCAATTTATAGAAATAGTTGCTGAAGTGTCAAAGAGGTATAAAGAGGTCTTTGCTCCACTTGAATTGTGAAAAGAGAAGGAGATTTAAATATACATCTGAGGAAATGGTTCATACTTAGTAGTATTCATAGCTAAGGGAGTATACAATAATTTAGAAAATATCACTACCATGAAAAAATGTCCATGACATATTGTTGAGTGCTAAACATGTTACAAAATAGTACAGATTGAGTACCCCTTACCTGAAATGATTGGGATCAGAAGTGTTTATGTTTGAAACTTTTTTTTCAAATTTTGGAATATTTGAATGCACATAATGAGTTATCTTGGGATGGGACCCAAATCTAAACATGATATTTATTTATGTTCACACACAGTTTATACATAGAACTTGAAGATAATTTTATAAATGCTTTTAATATTTTTATGCATGAAACAAAGTTTCATGATGTGGAATTTCCCATTTTGTGGTATCATGTCAGCACTCAAAAAGTTTTGATTTTGGAGCATTTCCAAATTCAGATTTTTGGATTAGGGATACTCAATCCATAATAATCTGTTCACACTTCTCTATTTTAAAATCATCTGGGGTAGAAAGATACATGTTTGTTAAAACACAACAAACATTAAACTGCAAAACAAAGCATTTTATTTTATGAAAATTATATCTTGGTATAATTGATTAAAAAGCTGTTTAACTTTATATGAATCCTCACTTATGTCTTTTATTTATTATGTATATTATGTACATAATTCATTCTATGCATGTAGCTTTGGATGTGTGCTATGTATGTTGGGTATGCATGTATGTATATTAGTCAGGAACGCATTCTCAGGTCTATCATATGGCCTAAAATTGAGAGGAAACTATCCATATCATAAGTATTTTACAACAAGCATGCACACACTTTGTATTTTCAGAAGCATTGATGAAAACCATCAATGGAAAAAACAGAATCATTTCCACTGAGCCTAACCCAGTGTGGAAACCCAAACTCAACTGGGCCTCTGAGTTGTTTACAGTGTTGGCCATTTGAGTCTGGTGAGGGGGTTCGCAGTCAGAGGGCTATTAATACTGCATACGCTAAGCCCAGTGGTTTCTCCATAGACACCTGTTCATTACTTCAGACTTGCCTACTGAACACCATGAAACGTCAGCTCTATGTTCACAACTTTATGGAAATTTGATATCAAAAAAGATAGATAGATTTCCCGCCCCCAATCTTATCACCTTCATTCTGAAAACTCAGGTGGTTCTATACTGGATAGTGAAATAAGTCTAGATTTGCTAACCTAACTTTAAATACCCTTGTTCCTGTCTCACTTACTGGGTGTGTTTATCACTATATTTCTTCACATCTTGTCCATTCTGGCCAGAGGAGCCTTCATGCTGTCTGGTGAACACCCCAGCTTTGTTTCCATTCTCTCACCTGGAATCCTATCTCCCTCACGGTGTTCTCCTTCACCTCGCAAGCTCCATCTTCATCTTTACTATGATTGTCTTCCCTCCCGGGACCTTGCCATATCTGTCCAATGTCTTGCCTCTGTAAGGAGAGAGGACGACGATGACTTCCTCTTCTGCCTGTCTCTCCCGTTGCCTTGTACAGTGTCAAGTACGTAAGAATGACTGACAACCATCGATGATTTATCACTTTGTAATTTTTTTTAATATTGGACAAGGCTAAGAAATTAATAGGAAATTAGTGCTTTCCCAAAAGTAGATGATGTATTACTTTTCCCATTTTTCAGATGGATCAACAGAGGTTTAGTGAATTTAGGCAATTTGGATATGCCTTTATACAGCTCAAGAGGATTGGCACCAATCCTCAAGCCTAGTTCTGAATGTCTCTAAAGCCCATGTCCTTCTTCTATACCATGCTGCCTTCCGAACTTGCCACTTAGATGATTGCACTGAACTCTCACATTGCTATCTCAAGAAATCTCTGTTGATTGATGATATTCTCAGTAGCAAAGTGGTCGGGCAAGAGTTTCCACCAATGAATTTGATGAAAGGCCCCTGCTGTGCTGAGAGAGGCTAAAACAGCTTCAAACTCTGCTTCTCACAAAACCATCAATCTCCCTTCCAAGGTCTGTGCAACACATAAAATGCAATTATACACAGTTGTAGAATTTAAAGTCAAGTCTCAGACAATAGAGTTCAAACTCAAACCCTTGCATCTGGGGCAAGGATAAAGTGCTGGGCTGTCCGCCATCCCCCTGCTTCCAAAGGTTCTCTCTGTCCATCACTTGACCACGTGTGGGCTGAGCTATCTGAAACCACCTGCTCTGACTTCATCTCCTGATAAGTGGACCATTGACACATCAGCTCAGAACACTGGAATCCCTGGGGCCCTGGGCACAGTAAGAGCACAAGGCAAGCCCAGGGCCCTCTGGAGTCAGTAAAATGGATTCTAGGCACATTTCTTCACTAATGAGCAGTGTGCTCTTTTCTGGACTGTTTGCTCAGATAAACTGTGAAAAAGTAGCACATTTTCCACCTCCACAATAAGAGATTAAGAGAACCAAGGGAGATCCTGCTCATAGAAAAGCTGTCCACAACACAGACCCCTATCTTTAATAGGGTGAAGACTCACTGTCATTGGAGGAGGTGGTAGGCTGCACTGACAAAGCCCCAGGTAGAAAACTGGAGGCCTTCTACGAGTGAGTCCATCAACAGATGAGTGGATAAAGAAGTGCAATGTGCTCAGATCTTGAAATACTATTCTATCTTTTAAAAATAGAAGGGAAATCTTGTTATTTGTGGCAGAATGCATGAGCCTGAGGATGTTATCTAGTGAAATACGCCAGTCACAGACCTTGTCTTTAGATAGGCACAGGATCCCTCCCCACCACGGTTCCCTAGCCAGTGTCGTCACCTTCATCCTCAGACCTCTTCTTATGAGCATTTCCCGATTTACCACGTTGATCTCCATTATGCCTTTCTCTCAAGTTGTCAGCAGAAACTGTGCACATATACATTTATTAAAGCACATTTAATTCTGTCTCACATTTATGCAAACTAGTGTTTTGATAGTCTGTCTTCTTATTAGACTGCAAGCTCCACTTCATGTGCCTGGCCTTTCTCACAGTGAAATGAAACAAGCTGCACACTTCACAAACCCTCTGGGAGTTTACCCAATATTTACCCTGACTTTACAAATGAGTGGACAGAGGCTCAGAGAGGTAAACTCACTTACACGACATCACACAGCAGGTAAGGTGGTTGAATCTGGAATTTAAAACTAGGTTTTCTGCAGCCAAAGTCTACCATAAAGTGAGCCTCCAGCTAATTAGGGGAAAGAGGAATCTGGGCTTGAAACACCACAGTCCTGGGCAGGCTCTGCACAGGTGTCACTTTGAGCCTCCACAGAACTCTACATGAGCCCCTTCCCAGCCAACCAGAAACTGAAGCTTATCTGAGGTATTTAAGGGCCCAAGAAATTGGGCAAAGTTTCATGATGGGAATGGAGAATGTCGTCTGTTCTGTCAAATTTCAAAATCTTGCAGTAGTTGTCTTATTTTTTTAAATATCTTTCAGTCTAAAAATATCCTGCCTACCCTTTACCAAGAAATTCCCTTTTGTTACTAAAATGGTCTGAGAAAATCCCTGGAGAGATCAAAATGGCAATTCAAGGAGAGCAGACAAGGGTGGCTCCTGAGTCTACCATCCCCAAGGATCCCCCAAGCCCACTGCAGCAAGGCACCAGCTGGAGGGCTTTAAGGTTATTTCAAAAGCTCTTTTTCTGCCCCTGCAGGGAAGGGGACCTCCTGGTGAGCAGTCTCCAGGATGATCTGGGTGCCTGGGCCAACCTCAGTTAAGAGGGCAAGACCCCTGTCTCCTGGTTCATCTCTCCATCGCCCCCAGACCCAATTTCCCCTGAAGTCTTCCTGCCATCTCCGTTGAGCTGTCCCCTCTAATGCCAGAGATTTAATGAACATTGGCCCAGGTGCTTCACTTGTCTCTTCTCCAGAGGGATCCGTCTGAAGCCAGGCTCTCATCTCTGTGCTCCCTGCGATGTCTCCCATGCTGCTCTCTGCACAGCACGCTGCTTAATAGTGCAGCTCAGTGGCTGACCCTGCAGGCCTGCCACTGGGGTTTTATGCTCCCCGCCAAACAGCCGTTCCAGTCCCCAGATCAACTGTCCAGAGGCAAAGCTATGCACATCCTAATGACCTGTTTTGCGGGGAGGAGTGAAACCGAGCACCCACCGTCCCAAGACTTCTGACTGGCTCAGGAGTAAGGAAGGGTCCATTCATTTGGAGAGTGAGCCCCAAAGCATTACCCCTGTGTTTGTTATGACACTGACACAAGCCACAGCCTTCGCTTCTGGCTACCCTCTGTCCAGAGAATCTGCATCCAAATTGGTTGGACTGAGCTCATTGATGTTGGAACCAGGCCCCATTTCATTCCCAAAGACACCTGGGTAGGAGACAGAAAAGGATGGTGTTTGTTCTAAATACAGGGTTTTTGTTTTTTTCCAAATCAGAAGTCAACCTGCAATTTGGATGTCATTTTCCTGAAGCTTAATTGTCTTTCAGACAATGTCTGTTCCAAGGAAAGGGGCAATTGAACAACGAGAGGGGCAAACCACTCCATGAGAGCTGGTCCGTGGTATATGAATGATGATTCTTTCAAGAAACAAAGGAACCAGGGACAGTGGCACTGTCTTCCCAGTGGCTTGGGAGCCTGAGGCAGAAGAACTGCAAGTTCAAGGTCAGTTTCAGCAATTTATCAAGGCCCTAAAAAACTTAGTGAGACCCTGTATCAAAATTTAAAAAAATTAAAAGGCCAGAGATATGACTCAGAAGTAAAGCACCCTGGGGTTCACTCCTCAGGACAAACAAATAAATAATCAAATAGATGATAACATTAAAACCATTACAAGGTGAACTTTCCACTTAACCTTCAAGAGTCCCTCTCAGCAGCATGCCCAAGAAGATCAGAAGGGGTCAGTAAAGAAGCAAGGAAGAGTCAGTTCACTCTTTACTTACCTGAGTCGTCCACAGGGGACTGGCGTCTGCTGGTCACTTCTCTTTTTCTCAGGTAGGTTAACAAAGGACGGTGGCATCGAAAGTGAGGAAGCCACTTCTGGAGCTGGAGCTCAGTGGTAATGCACTTACCTGCCTGGCATGTGTGAGGCCCTGGGTCCAATCCCCGGCCCAGACACACACACATACACACACACACTGAAGAAACCCAGGCCTGATGTCAACACAGCCTTGCTTTTCCCTCTCTGTTAGCGGGCACTCGAGAGACACGTGGTTCTGGTGCAGCCATGTTTCCCAGGGTTTCCTGCCCATCCAGGACAGCCAGCAGGACTCCTTGCCCTGAGGAGGTGGGTGGTCTACTGACACCCGTGAGAAACAACTGCAGTAATGAGACAGCCTCCAGAAACTTTCTTATTCAAGGCAAAATGTGTCCCCACGGTGACAAGACTCATCGGGCACCTAGTTGTGGGCATATCAAGAGAGACAAATGATGGCACCCATGAAGAAGGTGGACGTAGATGCTGAGAAAACAGATCAGGGTTGTCTTAGAGACTAGGAATCTTCCAGATCCAAAAACTTACCTCGTCTTCCTCATAAAGCCCTTTCCTTTAACTTGGCCTCATCTAAGTGAGATGGTAAACTCTCTTAAAATCTCTCTCTCTCTCTCTCTCTCTCTCTCTCTCTCTCTCTCTCACACACACACACACACACACACACACACACACACACAGGTGGGAGAGAGAGGATAAGTGCCTGTGTTCTGAATGTGTGTAGCTTTTGAATCTTCAGTGAGAAGTAGGTGGAGAAGAGAAGGTGGTGTATTCTCAGTTGAATGAATGAGCCCCAGGCCTTTACCGCATCCCGCGTAGGAATCAATGGGCCACTATGAGTTTGTCCTGCTTCGGGGACACTGTACCCCAGAAGCAGAGGCATTGCTTGCAGTTCTTTCCTACTGTATCCTGGGAGTCTGCACAATGAGACCTCCTATTAAAGAAGAGACTTCCATTTGACAAGTGTGATTCTTATGAAATGGCTTTGTGGGGGTGACCTGAACCCTTGGATCAGGCTCAGGCTGCAGAATGGGCTGAAAGATATCCTTAGGCATTCAGCTTGGTTCCAGAAGGATAGACGTGGACATGGTTTCTGGGTTTTGGCAGATGGCGAAAATGAATAATCACTCACAGAGGCATTATTTCAAAGGAGTTCATACAGAAAGGTCTGAGTCGGGGGCCTGTTTTTAGTGCATAGAATATGATTTAGTTTAGAAAAATAAGGTAAGAATATCTTTATCTAGTCATTCTAGTGAGACATGGCTGAAAAAAAAAAGTCCCTTGTCCTCTTTTGCCCCATACAACCTGGCCCAGCATATCCCACGGGTGTTGCTAAGTCCATCTCCATGAATCATCCTCTAGCCCCGGCCATGGGTGGTAGAACAGCCTGGGCTAGGAATGCCTGCCATACCAAGTCTTTCCTGCCTCTGCCTCCCTGCTCCTGTGCCTACAACCCCCTGTATCCTTTTGCAAATTTCTAATAACTGTATCTACGAGTCCTTGTCATGCACCTCAGTTCTGTGTACCCATTAGTTCACCAGCCTGATTTCCTATATTCCTGGAAAAATCAGACTTTCAATGACTACTCCACCTACAATAAAGGCCAAATAAATGTTTCATCTTTAAAATGTTGTTTTATTATGCATTTTATGGAAGGTCTTGGCAAGAATCTGGTTATGGCTGAGTAGTATAATTTTCTTAACCCAAGACAATCACAAAAACTGTGAGGTCTTAAGAAAAAATGTGCTAAGGGCATGTCTACAACCTTGGATAACATTTGGAAAAGCCAAATGCTTCCTGGGTAGACCTTCTTTCTCTCCTTTCATTAAAGAGTTTGATTTGCACAGGATATGGAGGGTATGAGAGCCAAACACTAACTAGCTCATACCCTGATGAAGAATCAACTAGCTCTGGCAGTGTAAGTACCCAGGGCCTTATCCCAGGAAGAATCAAGGCAGGGTGAGCCTCCAGGGCCATGCTGGCTCACCTCCATGATAGAAGTTGCCAGTAGACAGTATATAGAGCTGCATAGCAGATAAGCAATCACCTGGGGCCAAAGGAACAGGGATGGGGATAGGGGGAATGAGAAATGACTCGTGGTTATGGTGTTTCTTTTTTATGTGAAGAAAATAATCTAAAATTGATTGTGGTATTGGTTGTACACTCTGTGGGCAGACTAAGAATCATAAGATTGTACATTTTAAGTTGGTGAATTGTTATGATATGTGAATGATATCTCAATTAAGTTGTTTTCTTTTTAAAGTTGTCAATGGATGTGGATTTGGATAGGTATTATTACTCTGCTCTGGTCCAAGGTTCACTTCACAAAACCTTTGGGAACCATACAGTTCATTGTATGAAGTACACAGAATTATTCAGTGGGGAGAAGTGATTGGAGAAGCCAAGTCTTCACTCCTCACCTCTTCCCCATGTCTTCTGAAGACCCCAAGAATTAGCTGTGGTGGAATCCACCGGGGAAGATGCAGCCACTTTGCTTTTATGTGAAGACTGATACCTAATTACAACTAAGTCTCATTGGCCCTTCATTGTCAATAAGTTAATCTACCGCAGATCCACAGACAACTCAACTGCAGAATGAAGTGGAACCAGACTGCTTTATCTTGCCAAAAGAATGGTATGATAAATTCTGTTGCCAATGGCTCAGTCTATAATATTATAATGAAATAAAAATCAGTGCCTGTTGGTCCTAGACATAACCACAATACTTTTATGGATCCAAACTTTGAAAGCCATGATAGTAAACATCTTGTTCATGTTGACTTTGGCAAGTTCTAAAGATGTTGTGTATATCTTCCTGCTACCACTAAATCTCTCAACCTTGCCACCTCATGGATGGTTCCAAATTTATAAAGAAAATCGGCATAAGAAAAATTCCCACTCCTCATAAAACTAAGATCTCCACATATAGGAATGTTATATGGAAAAAGCATTTCCAAATGAAAGCTCTAAAAAACATTTAAACAGGGATTATCTCATTGTTTGGGTAACCAAATAAAGAATACATGTGTATAACAGTGAATAATTTTCAAGGTCTGTGCTCCATATTTAACAGTGGGATGGATCCCACTCCAATATAAGCACCTGGAGGGACCAGGGTTTAATTAACTGCGTAGACCCAGAAACTAACAGAATTCCTGGAATATGGGAGACCATAAATATTTGTTGAAAGACCAAATGGAAGATTTAGCCAAATTGGGGGCCACATGGTAAATAATTCTGTGTGCCAACACTGAGTAAAATTAGTGTCCATGTCCCATTTTATCTTTCTTTTTTGATATTCATAAACATACACACATATATGCACACACATGGTTGGTTTTTCCAGACTATTGTTGGCAGAAAAGGAAATAAAAGATACAGCATTATATCTGGAAATTGCAGATTAGAAAAATCAGGAAAGACCCACAAACCTCCCTTTGCTGTTCACTCAGCCTGAGAGATTGTATATTTAGGAGAAGGAAAAAGGGGAAAGTTCACTAGTGCTGTGACATATCTTTTGGTTATAACTTGAAACTTCAAATAATTTTTTTTAGAAAATTGGAGATGAAAGTATGCATTCTTTTCCACCTTTTTTTTCCTTCTGCTTGTTTTGTTGTTGTTGTTGTTGTTTAGTTTTTAATTAGAGAATTAAGACATGAAATAAACTTGCTTAGACTGTCAGGTTTTTCTTTAGAGAACACATAGAGAAGGGCAAAATGACTTCAGGGCAAATCCAATTCACCAACAGCAACATGCACTCAAACCCAAATCCCCAGTCACTTGTATTTACTTCCAAATGTATTCAGCAGACACAGGATGGTTGAAGACTGAAATCAGGTATCATTTTTTTATATGTGCCTAGTGGGTTTTATGTGTTCTTATGCCCATAATGATCTCAAGTTCCTTTGCAAGCAACAAATGCCTACTTCCTCTTTGTGGAGTACCAACAGTTCATATCAAAGAAACAGTGAAATATTCTCAAAACATTCCAGTGAGTAACGTGTATTGAATCACTAGAGGCCACCATTCCACTAACTTGAAGACAATCAGGCATTATTAAAGTCGTTTCTCTGTTAAGAAGAAAGACACATGTGCTTTGAACCTAGCTGATATTGGAAATAACTGTTGGCTAATGAATTGCCTCAGTGACCAAAAACACCAGCCAGTATCCAATGAAGATTCAGCAAATTTATTTTAAAAAGATAGAAAACATGATTTATTTTCTATAGTCAGATTTTCTGATTTACATTCAAATGATGAATCCGAGGGAGAGAGGGGCCCTTTTTCACTAAAAATAATAGTGTTGTTGCCCAACATTTTTCAAGGACAACAATAGAAGTATTTCTTTGGCAAAACACTTAGCGTCGCCACCCAGCTATGCACATTCCATGAGGAAAGGCATTATGTCCCTTCTGCCTCCACAGGCTCATGCTGTATCCTAGACTGAAGAACCCAAAGAAGAGGCCCTCATGGGCTTGCTGTCCTAAAAGCAGATGGAGGAAAGATGGCTGCGCTGGACATGGCCTGGCTTCAAGTTTCCTGTAGATGCAGGATGAACTCGGAAGAAAGACACCAAAATGTACCGTGCTCTGGAAAGTCTGCCCAAAGAAGACCTCCTGGGAGCTGGTGGGAAAGATAACCCCCCCCCAAAAAAAAAAAGCTGATGTCCACGTCTGGAGAACTAAGTGGCCAATTTGATGAGGCATTGACTGTGTTCAGGGAATAGCAGTTGATCCCCAGGGTAAGGGTGTCTGCAAAGAATCCACCAAAACACTCCACTAGAGAAGATTAGGTTTCCAGCCAAGCCAGAGGGGAAGAACATTCCGTCATGATGAGTCCACCAAGTAGCACCTTTCTCACTCCTTGGCTCTTTGCACAACCCCCTTCTCATCAATAGAAGATCCAGACCCTACAAGGGACAGAGCTGGGAGACAGCCGTATGAGTCCGGGAACAGGCAATCACCACACCCCTCCCTCCAATGGCAGGCTTCTCTGTCCGAAATACCCCAGAGTTGGAAGGGGAGAAACTTTATTATAGAAGGAAATTCAAAAGATATTCCATTGCACTAAACAAACTAATTACTAAAATAAGATCATTTTGTGATTGAAATTGATCAGAAAACTTTATCTGAGGATGACAGTAAAGTTCTGAGAACTGTCCAATATTTCACCCAGAAACAGGAAACAAGTAACCCACAGAGTGGGCTGAAAAAGACAGTAGGGGGCTGAGCACCGTGGCCTGTAATTCTAATGCCTCTGGAGGCTGAGGCAGGAGGATCACAAGTTCAAAGCCAGCCTCAGCAGCTTAGTGAGATCCTGTCTAAAAATAAAAAGTAAAAACTGGCTTGGAATGTGGCTCAGTGGTTAAGCACCCCTGGGTTCAATTCCTGGTACCAAGAACAAACAATATCAAAAGACAGTAGACCGCACAAAGCACTTTTCATGCCTTCTGAACCATTCAGTTATGACAGAGCATGTATACTCCCAGGTCTCTCTAGAAAGAGCTCTCGCTCTCCACCAACTACACCAATATCACCATGGGCCACTTCCCAAGTGGGGTTGCATGTGCTTTACTTGTATCTAATTATTTAATCCTTACAACAACTTTAAAGTGAGGACTAATTGTGTTTCTACCATATAAATGATGAACCTGAGGTAGAGAGAGGCCCCTTTTCAAGGACAACCAACACATAGCGTCCAGGATTCCAACCTGGCTGGCTCCAGGGTGGTCTCTCAAACACTGCACTCCTGCCTGGTGCAACGGCACTACTCAGTGAGCAGAGGTGGCGCTGTCAACCCCTGCAGCTCAGAACTAAGTCCTACTGCCTGGAGGAATCATGTCGTCTTAGACTCTCTCAGTGTGCACTGCTGTGAAATGACGGTTAACTACAGTCACTCCATCTTAAGTTAGATTAGCAGTATTAAATGAGACAGCCCACGTAAAGCACATCTTGGCATAATTACTGACTCGTAACTGATACGCAAAGATAATTAACTGTTAGACACTGTCAAACTCAAGCTTTTAGGGCTATGCCCCCAATTTGCCCTCATTTTCTATTTGGGGTTTTAAATAATTGTCAGGGTCTCAGAAGGTTAAGGCAGCATAATATAAGGATTATTAAAGAGATTCCTGGAGGAGGGACCCAACCTAAAATAGTAGTTTCTTGGGAGTAATAATAACCAGAAATTATTCTTACTTCCACTCTAAAAGGCACAGAGAAGGAGTTCCCAGAAACCAGGCAGAACTGTAGACATGGGAAAGGTGCCCCCTGATCTCCCAATGCTTAAGGAAAAATACTCTTGTCTCCTTTTTCTGTACTCCTTGCCCCGGAGTCTATCCCCAACACATTATCACACATAGAGGAACAGGGCCACTACCGGAGACTGGCAGATGGGGACAGAGGATGGCAGGAATGAACACTCCAACATCTCCCTCTTCCTGCCCTCCTATCTCCTGTCGGTACCCACACTGACAAAACCCAGCTGAGAGCCAGAGGGTGAAGAAGTCCCAGTGGAGCAGCCAATCAGAGGGAGCCCTCTGAGGAACACAGCAAAGCAGAGAAGAGAAGAAAACGAGTCTGTCTGGAGAGGCAAATGGAGAAGAGTCAGCCCAGCCTGTCACCCCCAGATGCTTATAAAAGCCCCCAGAGCTCCGCCAGGAGCAACATTGCAATATACCCATGGTGGTGAGTGGGCATTCAGCAAGTCCACCGCCACTGCTGCCCACAGGGTGAGAAAAGAAGGCAATCCATACCTGGACAGGCTTGCCTCCTCTCCTGTGACGGAAGGGGTTTCTTAGTATTGAACAGCCACCAGGTGGTTAGCTAGCCATCTCTCAGCACAATCCCCAGCATGATGCCACGGCAGGTGGTTGGCTGGATAGAGAGCTGGACTGCTCAGCAGTGGCAGCAACCCCCCAGCCCTGAAAAGCAGTGTTGCTCAGCCCTTGTGTAGGCCCACCTCAGTCATCAGGCCCCATTGGTCATGCACCATGATCCAGCACTGTGGAGGAGGGCTGGCCCACAACTAAGACCCTGCCACCCGCCTGGCTGATGGATAAGATCCCTTTCTGAAAACAGGAGATTTGGAGGTGCATAGGATTCAAATGCCACCACATTCTGAAACTATTCTGAAATGTACATCCCTATAATTGTCCCCCCAATATTTTTGTCAGAAATCCTCCCAATGATCAGGAATAAGAAAAGTCAGAAGGCAGTAAAATAAGGAACGCTCAAAAGAAAACAAAAAAGGTAGAGTGGAAATATTAAAAAATGAAAGTGAAATAAAAACAGTTTTAAACAAATAGAACTTAAGAGAGACTAGAAAAAGAAGAGCAAATTGAACACAGAGAAAATACAAGAGAGAAATAATAAAAATAAGACTATAAATCAGTTAAATAGAAAACAGATAAATATTAGATAAAAATCCAAAAACTAAATTAATAAATCCCTAGAAAAAAATGATCCAGAAGGAAATGGAACATAAATTTTTCCATCTCAGAAAGGAGAAACATAACAAAAAAATTTTTTTTGCAAAGTAGTGAAAATAGACATATTCACTTAAAAGTACAATTTTCCCAAAGAGAACAGGAAGAAACAAAAAAAATCAAGAGTCCTACCTGTGTTAGAAAAATTAAAGTAATTACAAGAATTTTCGGGCTCAAGTGGCTTTGCTGGTAAATTCAGCCAAAACCTAAGTAAGAAAAACACTGACCTTAAACACATCAATTTAGAGGATAAAGAAGCAAGAAGATACATCTGATGCGATATATTATACCAGCAGTACCCCCAAATAAAAAAACCTGAAGAAGTTCTTCAAGAAAGCAAATTATAGATCAATATTCCTCATGAAATTACACTGAAAATTTTAAATTATTTTAAAAACAAATCTTCAGAATACAACAAAGATAATAATGATCAAGCACTACATATCCAGAAACATAAAGTTAGACTAATATTTGTAAATCTCTCAATGTAATTCAATTCACAGAATAATAGAGAGAAAAACCTACATGCAGTCATCTCAGCTGATCAAAGAAGTATTTAATAAAATTCAATACAGGTTCATATTAGAAAAAAAAATAGCAATCTTGAAAAAGAAGAGAACAACTTCAGTCTAACAATAGGCATCTTCAGAACTCCAATAACTAATATAATGCTTCATGACAAAAGAGTTAAAACTTTCACACTAAGGTTTGGAAGAAGGCACAATTTTCCCAAAGACAGCAGGAAGAAACAAAAAAATCAAGAGCCTACCTGTGTTAGAAAAATTAATTACAAGACTTCTATCAGCACTGTAGTAGTGAGTGCCAAAAGCTAAGAAAACAAATGAAATGAAGGAAAAGGAATAAAGTTTTCTTTATTTTCAAACAAATAAATAATAATTATATGCAAAGGAAATCAGGAAAAATCAAATTTAGCTAAGTTACAAATGTAAGAATAATATGCAAAAATCAATTTCATGCCTATATGTAGCAGCAAACAAATAGACAATTTAAAAAATGCTAAAGCTATAACACTTGTAATGATTTCAAAAAGTCAAAGTATCTCCCACTACCCCATGAAGCAGTGGCTGAGTCCATTTCATGCAGGGCCTATAGGATAAGATGCCTGAAATTGGGATTCTTGGGATGGAGCAGGCCAGCCCACAAGTTCATTATGGAGAACCAAACCTGGATGAAAGGAAAGACAGTCAGGAGGAAATTGTCCCAACTTTGTTCTTGAGAGCCCATTCTATTTTAGTAAAGATACACTCTGTAGGTTGGATTCTCCTGGACCCGCCCCCTCACCAAAACCTATGAAGCATGTTTTCCCTTGGGGATGAAGATTGTCATCTACTTGCTGAGAAAGGTGAGATGACCTTAAAATTGCATTTTTATGTCACCCTCACCTGACTCTCCTTAAATTTCAACAGTGTCTAAAGTTGTTTTGTTTGATCTCAACATTGCTGATTAAGGACCCTCTGTATAAGAGACAGTGCCACATGATATGAAAGGAGTGAGATCCCCTTTTCCCACTTTTAGTTATGGTGCTAATATGCCATATTACATTGTAGACAGATTCTTTTCTCTCTGCCTATCTCCTTCGGTTTCCTATGTATAAAATTAAAGCTCTAAATGAGATAATTTCCAAGACTATCATTGCTCTAATTCGTTATACTGTGGGTGGTGTCTGGAAGGATTTAAATGTGACTAAATTATGTAAAGTGAATTAGTCCTGAATTCACAGCATTTTGTAATCTTTGCAAAATCTTTCACATCTACTACTTTTCCCCTTATAACTCTGCCTGTGATGCTAAAGCCTTGGCATTATTAGTCTTATTAAACAAACCAGAAAATATACTCAAAGAAGCTAATGAATTACCCTAGGTGATGCAAACCACCTACTAGGAGAACTCAGATGGAGGGCGAGACACTGGATACCCTTTCCTGCCCCACATATTAGTTCTGGTGTTTGCAGTTCATAATGGCACAGGCAGCTCCTGGGAGCCAGGCAGTGTCCCTTCCCCAGGGATGTCAGGTGATGAGATTCTACTGGCCTTTTTCTAAGTCCCAGTAGCTAATCTGATTAAGTGGGCTCTTCCCAGGGGGTCTTGTGAACCTCAAATAACCTTTTTTCCATCTTAGCTTCTCTTGGTAACTCAGACCATTTGGAGAGAAAACAAATCCATACGCAGAGGAATTTAAGGTGTTATTTTAACTTTGTGTATCATGCATAAATAATTAAGTGAATTTGAAGTTTTGAGTAAGTTGGGCAAAAGCAAAGTTCTTGGCACATGTTCTCTAGGTGAGTGCCCCAGGGCCTGAGCTGTAACTCTAATGCTCCCCCCAAAACTTTAAACATTCTCCTCCCTCCATGCCTTCCCTGTCTCCCACAAGCCCTATGTTCTCTCCTTTCTCTATAGGAGTCTCCAGGCAGTGTGCTGATCAGTTTTCTATGACTATAACACATACCTGATATAATCAGCTTCTGAAGGAAAAAAAAGGTTTTTCTGACTTTGAAGATTTTATTCACAATCAACTTGCCCCAGTGCTCTTGGGCATGTGGCAGGGAAGCATATCATGGTGGGAGCATGTGGTGGAGGAAAACTTACCACACCATGACTGGAAAGCAAGAGAGAAGAGAAGGAAGGGGCTGGGGTCCCATTTCCCCTTCAAGGGCTCGACCCCAATGCCCTAAAGACCTGCCACTAGGTCCCACCCTTCAGTTTCCACCATCTCCCAATAGCACCCCACTGGGGGCCAATACCCATATAGGATTTGGGGGAGCACTTGAAATCCAAACTACAATAAGCAAGATGAACTTAGAAGCAAGAGCTTTGCCCCAACCTTTAAGTCCTCCTGATTTACACTTTTTATCTTGTTCCCTGAAAGAAGAGCATTATTGCTACATTGGAAAAGAGATCAAAATCAAGAAAATATTCAGTCATTACAAGAGCTCAGAGCATCTTCATGACACAAATCCCAACACACAGTCACCAAGATACACACATTCCCATCACAAATGGCCCTGAACATGCTCCTCCAGGCTATCCAGAATCTCACTAATCCCAACCAGCCAGGGCTTAGCTGTGAATCTACCAGAGTAAGATTCATCTGAGGAAGAAAAGATCAAACATCAAATGACCAGGGGTACCCAGCGTTCTTCTTGGTTCCTCACCTATAAAATTCAGGCCTCACAAAACTTTCAATATAAGCACTGGTATTCCTGTTTCATAGGAGAGAAACACTAAGTTCAAGAATGTCAAGTAACATTACACAGGGGCACACACTTGGAACAGGATGATCTGCATCCAAGTTCCAAGGTCCTTTCTGTTTTATGCCACATCTTTGGTGATAGGTAGCGATCTCAAAAATCCATTAATTGAGCAGTGGGCCTCAAGCCTCCTCTTAACATTGCATAGAATAAACTAATGAAGCAACTATGGGCAGCAGGAAAAGCATCTTCATAAAACCAACTGAATACAAGAAACTGAAGAAATGTAGCTAGCATTCCACATTGTGTGTGGTTATCTATTAGCACTGTCATTATGACACCATGAAGCAGTTGTATCTGCTTTGCATATAAACAATGAAGCAATGCCAATTATGTTTCAAGGGTAGAATAGTCAGGGGTCTTTGGGTGGTTTCTGAACATTGCACTATATTACAACAGAAGATCATCAGGGTTGATCGAGAATGGTTAATCTGTATTCAGTATTTGCTTGACAAATATGGGAAAATTTAAAGGTTTCAACCAAGACTAACTAAAGTATTTAAAAATTTGGTTATTAGAGAAAAAAATTGTCAACATATAAAAATGGTGACAAAAAGCTCACTCCTTGACAATGTGTATGTTCTTAGAGTTCATTGGGTCACATTCACGGCTTCAACTCTGATTTTGTTAATGAAAATTTTATATGGATAATTCTACATGCCTCATTTGATGTTTAAAAAAAAGCTAAACACACACAAAAAATAGAGGAAAATTATACAGAAGCAAAATAAGCAGATCATGTTTCTTCAAAAGTCATTAAGAAAAAAGCTCATTTGAGAGCTGGGATTGTGGCTCAGTGGTAGAGCTCTGGCCTAACATGTGTGAGGCCCTGGGTTCGATCCTCAATACCACATAAAAATAAATAAATAAAATAAAGATATTGGGTCTAACTACAACTAAAAAATAAATATTAAGAAAAAGAAAAGCTCATTTGAGAATTCCCCAAACATTTCTGTCCTAGTCAGAGCTACTGGCTCCCTGCTCACAATTTCATCTACTCTGCTCATCCTGGAACCCGGACTTCCACTGGGCAAAGGTCAGCTGCTACCTAAAAGCAGTAATTGGCCCAGTCAGTGCAAGTCTTCTGGGAGCTCTGATGGCCACCCTAAGTAACCCTTGGATGGCCTGTGAATGGTCCTGACAAAGTTTGATAGTTCTATCACTAATCAGTTCCTGAGAATTGCCACTGAGGTAGGAGGGAGGCTTCCTGGCAAGTGAATGGTCTCCCGCGGGGCCAGGGGCGTGCCCTGCTCCATGTCAGACTTTTCAGCTGAGTGGACAATCTGGCTGAACAGCTGGATGCTGGGGGCAGGAACGAAGGGACGCCAGAGCACTCCTGGTCCCGTTGGTAACTTCATTTCCCAAACGTTCATAATTAAACAGCTTTTATTGAAGTAATCAGCATGAGCCCCTTAGCTTTGCTTTTGCAACCAGTGTCATGTTTGTGGAGCCAAATATCGGGGACTTTGATACTGAATACCTCCTCGGATGTGTTAACGTTGGCATGGTCCCTAGATTCTGAAGATGAGGGGCTGCCTCAGCACAGCCTCCCCTCCAACCTCCAGCCCATCAGCCCCCCACTCGCACCCCCAAACCACAGAGCAGCAGCTCTCCTGTAAGACTCACTTACCATATTTCTCTCAAAAGTCCCAGGGAATGGTGTGCAATCGAAACAGGGGGAAATATGAGCTCAAAGTGTCTGTCGGACCAGAAGTTTTCAAAGAAAACATTTCTTAAATCTTATGTTCACTGCTGTTTCAGCAGGCCAATTAGAGTGGATGGAACTTGGGGGGAGCTGTCTCCAGTCGCTGCTGTAGGAATAGCAAACAAGACTTAAAGCAAATAAACGAGCCCCAAACTGGTATCCCAGAGGCCCCTGGCCAATGACCTCCTTCATTCCCCAGGCAGGATGGCCAGCCCACCCTCTGGGACCAAGGGCCAAACTACAGGCTAATCAGATGAGGCATTAGTTGGCAGCCTCAATTACTAGAAAGTAATTAATCAGAGAAAGTCTCCAAACAGGAGGAAAATAAACAAACAGGCCAGCACATGCAGCCCCATTTTGGCCCTAGATAAGGCTGCCATCAGGTGTCCTGCTGGGGCAGAGACCATCTATCTTGCTCAGTTTCTCTTAGAAAATATGGTGACATTTCTCACACTTGCCAAGAAAATGCAAAGCCAGGAGGAAGAAGATGAGGGACTTTGGAAAACTTATTTGAGGGATGGCTCCTGTGGGGGTTTGGGGGGGAGCCTTACACCACCCTTTACGTTCTTGCCATTGTTTGCAAACTCTGCCTTGTCTGAACATTTCAAAAAGGTTCTACATGGGCTTCCAAACCCAGCGGTGGGAAAAGTCAGGGGCTCAGGTGGTGGTCTTGATGTTCAAGGAGTCCGTTGGTTTAGCGCCTCAAGAGTTTCTCCACCAAAAGATTCTTGGTAGATAGATGTGATAAAGGTTTGAGATCTTCAGAAACACTGGCTGCTTCTGCAGCACTGACTTGGGGGTGAGGAAGACTGTAAAGGGACCGAGGTGGGAAACAGGGACCGTGTATCCGAGCAGAAAGTATTGGCCGTGGGTCCCGCCCCACCCGACCTGTCACATCAAATAGAGTCATTTGTCTGTATTGCATCTTTTTCCTTTGGGAGGAACATTAAAAAAAAAAAAAAAAAAAGTCCGCAACTTGAGAATGTGTGTAATATAAACACGCCTGTGTCAGCTCAGCGACAGGAGAGCACACCCCAACGACGGCGGCGCAGAGCGTGCTGGGCTCCGAGGACGAGCGCAATGGTTTTAACCTAATGACCCGCTCTTAAACAGCTCTACAGCAAATCATAATTAAATAAATACCACTTAATAGCAGAGATTTGTTTTACTGCCAGATTATGTGTAGGGAGAGAAAGAGAACTTTGGACCCGTCATTTAATCTGTAATTATAAAATTAAGATAGCTTCCAAATATTGTTGTGAATTTAACCTCAAGCGAAATTTATAAAATACCATGAAAGTGAGTGAGAGGCATTCTGGAACACGTCAGAAGGGCAGCGGGTGGGAGGTGTGGAGGGGTGCTATACCAAAGATTGAGGCTGCTGTGTCCTGGTGTCTGGAACTGAAGCTGAATCTACTGACCTTTCTTGAGTCCAGTGATTAGGGATCTCTGACCAGACCCACATAAAAATCACTGCCATCTATTCCAGGAAACTGATGAAAAACAAGGCCAGTTGTGTTGCAGTGGAGATGCACAGAACCAGAAAGAGCTCAAGTCAAGGCCTGGCCCTGCCACTCTCTGGACCACCGGGAGGAATTATCTAGAATGGAGGAAAGACAGCTGCCCCAGCTTGTAGCTGACCCTGAATAATCAGGAAAGCACTTCCAGGATCCAGTGACCTGGTCTGCCTTCCTCTAAGAAGCTATACAGGCAGAATTGACACCTTAATTCCTCAAGAACTTATCCTCTCTCCCTGGGCCTCTTCGTTGGGGCACAGAAAAGCTCACGAGACGGTGAACGCTGCTCAGCAGCACTGTCTACCCTAAAACTAATTTTTCAAAACTCACCAATGACTCACCAAATGCATCATGATAAATCCAGGTCAAAGTCTTTATAAAAGCACGTGCCATATCTTCTCCATCATGATCTCCCTCCACCACACACACACACACACACACACACTCACACGTGCCCCATGTCCATTCAATAAGCATGAGCACAGTAGATGTCACTCATTTCACATTCACTAAGAACTGCCTGGGCCAGGCACTCTGCTGTTGCTGAAGTTCCATAAAAATAAAATGCAGCCCCTCCTAGGAAGAAGCATACAATCTCATAAGGGAAACCGACATTAGATGGAGAAATGGAATTTTGAAGACAAGTTACACTAGATGCAGCAAGACAGATGATTCTTCTTCTAAGCCATGTCAGATGTAGCTAAAAGGTGACTGACCTCTTCCCTTAGTCCTTTCCAATGATCTCCAAGTCTTGTTGATCTCTGGAAAATCACTCACCAAAGCAAGACCTTAGCAAAAGTTTCTTTCTGAGAGCTGCTTCAACAGCAGTTCAAATTCCAAACCAGAGATAACCCCAAATCATTCTGGTGTGCTGACTATGCTTGAAGATACCACATCAGCAAAGTAACCCTGACACATTTAACAGATCCAGGGAAGAGAAAGCAAGGCAGTGAATCATACCCAATGTCCTGTCTAAGGAGGAACAGTTGAAAAAGCACCAAGGAGGTTCAATTGAGCAAGGAGAGTCAAAAGATCTGAGTAATCTGTCAGTGCCCCAAGGGCAGGAACAGGGTGGTATCCATGAAGGACAGTCCACATGTGATTGTACAGGCTGTAGTCTCTGTGAACACATCAGCCTAGTGTTCTGCAGTCCACAGCTGCAAAACTGCACTCGGAGGGTGGGATAAGAAGTTCACTGGATTAAACAAAGGGGAACGAAGGGAAGGGAGGGGGGATGAGAATAAGAAAGACAGTAGGATGAACCAGACATAACTTTGAATACACAACCAGTGCAACTGCTCATCTCGTACAACCAGAAGAATAGGAAGTTATATTCCACGTATGTAGGATATGTCAAAATATGCTCTATTGTCGTGTATATCCAAAATATACAAGTTAAAAAATTAGAAAACAATTTTAAATAACTGCACACAGTAGTCCTGTGCTCAGCTCTACCCCTGATTATCAGTGATGGATGAAACCCATTGCTCCTTCAAATATGTGAAAGGCCACTGTGTGAAAGATGGGACAGATCTTTTATTGCTTCAGTTGCTGCCTAAGATGGTAAAAGTAAAGACCAATGAATGCAAACGATGCAGAGGCAGAAACTTTTCAAGTTTTGAAGAATTTTCTCTGAAGCAATGCAATCTGGTAACAGAAAGGGGTGACTGGGGAGTAGCTGTGAGCTCCCTCTCACAAACCCTCAGCAAGTAGAGAGGAAAGGAATGGTTGTCAGGACTGGGTGAGAAATCTTCCATCTTGGAAGAGGAAGTGGAGGGGAGCAAACAACCAAACAAGCAAGGCTGCATTTACGTCCTGATTACGAGGAAATTGTGGAATGGCACCACCTGAAGCTTCCCAAGCATGACAGGAAGTTGTCATGAGCCCAAGAGGAGCCTGGAAGAGTTAATGTTCAGCTAAAAAAAGAAAAGAAAAAAGAAAGTTATTTCTTGTCAAATCAAAATGCTTCCAAATGACTCCTTAAATAAGAAAATGCCCTATGAGCACGTGGATTTGCTCAACCGTCATAGGGTCGTGCAATGCTGTTCGACTACATTCTCTACACAGTGAAAGAAGGACCATGTCCTGTCCCTCCTAATCTGATGAATCTTCGTCATAAATTTTGCCCGAGCAGTCAGCAGGGCGGCTGCTGGCTCAGAGCAAAGCGAAGGGGGCCACTTTATGAGGGCCAGAGGAGACAGCAGGCCGCCAGGCCCTCTGCAAGACACTAGTAAATCAGCTGTCATTGGAAGCTAAGTGCAAAAGAGCCAGCTCCACCTCCAGCGTCCCCCAGGGGCCAGAGTACATGGCAGGGAAGGGCAGCAGAGGAGAAGGTTGCTTTGGGTCATCTTGTAACTGTGGGATCCTGGGACTCAGGCAGGGAGAATGCAATAAAGCACGATTCCACAAGCTCTTCCCCGAGCCTTCTGCACGCCAGGCATTTGGTCAGTGGGTGCCATACTGGATGTTGGAAACTCAGGGTGACTGAGAAGAGATGATCACTGCAAGTTAGAAACTCACATTCCAGAAGGAAGATGCATTCATCAAGGAAAGAGCTAGTATTAGGATAACGTGGAAGCTAAAACAGCACATATTTATTTTCTCACAGTTCTGGAGGCTGAAAGTCTCAGATCAATATCCCAAAGGGTAGGTTTCTGCAGAGGGTTCTCTTCCTGACTTGCAGACAGCCACTGTCTTGCTGTGTGCTCACGTGGTGAGAAAGAGAGCAAATTCTCTGGTGTCTCCACTGGATCTGAGTCCCACCCTTAAGACCTCATTTAACCTTAATTACCTCCATAAAAGCATTAACTCTGAGTGTAGTCACAGTGGGGATGGGGGCTTCAACGGATGTATTCCAGGAAAGTACAAACATTCAGTCCAGAACAAAAAGCTTCATAATAAGAACCCAAATAAGAGGTGTTAAATACTATCGGTGAATTGCCCCATGGATTGACTCATCTGAGGGTGGTGGTAAGAAAGAGTAATCACGGAAAATGGCATAGAAGCGTCATCTGACCTGGTCTGTGAGAAGAGCCCACTCTGGAAAAGTAGGAGAGAAAGACCACATAGGATAGCGGCAAAGAGTCCAGCTCTGGAATCGGGCTGCCTGGATTCAAATGCTGCCTCTGATTCTACTAGTTCTGGTATACCAGAGAAGTATTTTAACCTGATTGAGCCTCAATTTTCTCAGCTGTCAAATGGAAATAATAGTCTGACTGGTGGAGTTATTATAGAGCTTAAACACTAACTCCCGCAAGTAACTAAGTTGGCCAGGAAGAGCAGGGCTGAGTCTATACAACACGGGAGTCTTGGAAGTGCCTGGTCTGCATGGGCAAAGGCTAGTGGTTCAGTCTAAGGAACATTAAGGAAAGGACAAGGACTTGGATGAGCCTGGGTTGGAAGTTTATCTCATACCATGACAAGAGCTCTGAACTTTTCTCTCAGAGTTCTAGGGAGCCTTTGGAGAACTTGAAGCAACAGAGTTTCGCGAAGAGGGCAAGTTTAGGAGGATCACTCTGGAATCCACATAAAACCTGGGCCGACAAGGGACGCAGGGCAAGGCCAGGTGTGCAGGACAGCATCCAGGAAACTCTCCCCAACTGTGACTCTGTCTGAGGACTAGTCCCTTTCCACTTCAAAAAGCAACATTGGTAGAACTCCTGTGTCGCACACAGTCCTGTGCTCAGGGCTGTAACTGAATCCCTGGTTCCAACCCCAATGTACTCAGGGGTCAGTATTTTGTAACCCACCTTTTTGGCCCCAGTGGGCAGGCTGGGCCCAGCCACACAGACTGAAGGCCTTTCTGGATGGAAAGAGTGTCAACTATTTCTTCCCCTCGGGACCTCATTCCTGGATGTGAATCACTCCTTTCCCACTCACTAGGAGTAGCAAGACATGAGCTTCTCAGCGTCCATTCCTTCCCACACACCATCAACCCTCGCCTCCCATGGCATATTGTGAGGACGTAGACTCTTCCACATTTGTTGCCATTTCCCTGCAGGACACCCATGGCCCTCCTCCAGGGTCTCTTTGTCTGTGAACCTGTTTCCCCATCCAGTGGTGCTGGTGCTGCCCCTGATCCTTCTGTAGCCCATCCCCTCCCTCTGCCCTCAGAAACTCACCCAGTTGACAGTCCTTGGGACATTTTTTTCCAAATCACTCTCCAGTGGAGATATTTCACATATTCATATGTTTTCAGCCTGAAAACAATCCCTGATGGTCAGCCCAGAGGAGGGCCTAGACCCCGTGCAAGCTGCTGTGAGAAAATAAATATGTGCTGTTTTAGCTTCCTCGTTATCCTAATACTAGTTCTTTCCTTGCTGAATGCATCTTCCTTCTGGAATGTGAGTTTCTAACTTGCAGTGATCATATGACATGGGACAACCCAAAAACACAAATCAAGACAATCAGATGCTCTGTAGGAACATGGTTTGGAAACTAGAAGAAAATCAGGCAGAGTGCAATAAGAGATGCAACTGGGAGGAGTTCAAAACCTCTGAAGTCAAGAGAGTGACTGAGACTATAGAATTGAAGCTATAGGAGTCCACAGCAAGAGAAAGTTAGGGGAAATTGAAAATTATTGGTAATAAAAATAGCATGTATTGAGGACCTAATGTGCACCGTCTTCTGAGCTACACACTGTGTGTGGATTATCTTTTTTAAATTAAATACCAGTGAGTACTATTATTATCCTAATAGAAGCTTGAATCACATGGTTAAATATTATGAGCTCCTATTGTCTGATTGCCCCGTTGATACCCTATAATAAACCCTCATCATACGCTCCCTCTGCAGAGGATGGAATCCCTGCTTCTTGTAACAAAAGCAGAAAACTTGAAGACAGGGATTGCACACACGAGACATGCACCAGGCGAGGACCTGAAGAAGCACATGTCACACGTGGCCCAGATCTCCTGGGCTCTGATGGTTTGTGTTATTCACAACCATATGAGGCCAAATATCTTCAATGATCTTGTGCATATCATACCCTTTCTTCTTAGGCATTCTTTGATCTCCTCAAAGTCAGAGCTGCCCTGAAATTCATAGACATCACCATCCTGGCTCCACTCAAAGTGTCAGCATCTCACTCAGGTGCACAGAATCCTTCAGTACTTCCAAAGGCATCAGAGCTGTTAGGTGTAATCAGCCCTGGTGGCAAATACTTTGGAAGTATTTTAAATTTCCCTTATAAAAGCAAATCTTGCCAGTCTCATCAGAAGTGTCCTCTAAAGAGTCCTTTGCTATCTTTGCTCCATTTCAATCAAGGAAAAAACAAGACAATAATGCAAAGTACACACAGAGCCACTAGCACAGTGCACTGTGACACAGTCAGGAGCTACGTGCTTCCACTGAAGATGCTTTATTCCAAGAGTGCAAAGTTTGGTATCTAAATGGCCTAAAAATTGGGCAGTGTGTATCATTGATAAGAAGTCTGCTTCGGGGGAAGGGGAGGTGGTATGGGGGTGGGAAGGATGGTGGAATGGGGCAGACAGTATTACCTTATGTGCATATATGATTGCTTAAACGGTGTGACTCTGCATCTTGTACAACCAGAGAAATTATATGTTGTGCTCCATTTTTGTACAATGAGTCGAAATGTATTCTGCTGTCATATATAACTAATTAGAACAAATTTTTTTAATGAAAATTAAATTTAAAAAAATAAGCCTGCTTCGTGGCATGTGGGTAGACTTGCTACATATGACCAGGAATAATACTAAGTTCGGGCATTCATCTTGAGAGCCCCCAGATGGCCCCCTCAGTCAGCTCCCCATGGACAGTTAGACTGGTCTAGGCCTCACTCAGGGGCACCCAGCTCAGGACTCATCTGCAGGAGAAGCCTCAAAAGATAGTGTCTCTGCTGGGCTGGGCTGGAGAAGTAAGTCTTGACCTTGGAAAATGGCACATGCCGACATCTGCCAAGTTGAAAATTACATGTAACTTCCAAAGGAGCAAGAGAGAAATAGAAGAAATCCCCAAATCCAGTGAGTCAAAGTCAAACTATGAAAATTGGAGCTTGAGTGAGCAGACAATGGTCAACAAACTTGGGGGTGGTGAAAGGGAGCTGCACACGAGCTTCCGGAACGATGGCTTTGCAAGCATTTTTAGTAGATGAACCCTTTATAAAAATAAAAGCTGTATGGGATTCTAACTCAAGAACATACTTTCACCCATTTTTATTAGTGAATTAGTATCTTGTTTGACCATTAAAATATTTGATAGGAACAATGAGGTTCACTATGGCAAAAAAAATGAAAATAGAAGATGGAATTTGCAGGTTTTTTAATCCTTCTAGGCACTTGATTTATTTCAGTGTTTTGCTCTGATTCTATCGTTTCAAAAGAAAAGAAAATGCTAGCCACAGAAACAAGATATGGAAAATGATAATTTTTAACCAATTGCTTTCCAATAAATATTTTCCTAATTATAAGGCAACAGGAGGAAAAGCTTTCTTCTGAAATCTGAAAAAAAAAAGGAAGAAGAAAAATATTGAAGAACAAAACAAACTTGCATAGTCACTAAAAGAGAGGTTTTGGGGGTTTAAAAAAATCCTCAGCTACAAATATTTGTGACTTGATTTTATAGATTAGCATGAGCTACAAGCATGGGCCAGGTGGCCTGTCTTAAGTTTCTTTCTTGGAATATTACTCAGCCATAAAAACGCATGAAATAATATCATTTGTGACAACATGAGTGGGTGGACCTGAAGGCCACTATGTTAAGTGAAATAAGTCAGATACAGAAAGACATCACATGGCCTCACTTACATGTGGAATCTAAAACAGTTGATCTTATAGAAACAGAATAGTAATTAGGAGAGGCTAGGATGAGAAAGAGTAGAGGGGAAGGGAGAAGCGAACCATCAGGTGAAATTTACAGTTAGCTAGAGGAGTAATTGCCGGCATTCTGTGGCACAGTAGTGTGGACGGAGTTAGCAATAGTGCATTGCTACCTCAACCTAATTAGAAGAAAGGATCTTAGATACTCACCATAGGAAACAATGAAAGCTTAAGGTGCTGGATTGGAGTTGATCACTACTCAGGATACATACATGAATCAATCACCACGCTGTGCCTCCTGAGAGTGCACAAATATTACGCGTCTATCAAAAAATTAAAATGAAATAAGTGCTTTTGTATGGAGTGGACAGAATAGCCAAAGGCCCTGAGGAGGGACTGATGAACCACCCAGGAACTCAAGTTAAGGAGAAGAAAGAAAAAGAAAATGCACCACTGGGTGCCTTCGAGTGATAGTAGAAAGGAGCAGAAAGTTAGTATGGCCGACTCCAGACAAAGCCCCAGAGGTGACATTTACTAGTGGTGTGACCTTGGGCATGTTCCAACCTCTGAGTCTGAGGGCCGTCATGCCAGGGACTGGGTTGGCATGCATATTTAAAAAAATGGGGTGTGTCCAGGCCTGGCCCTCTGGCCACTCAGTTGATGCAAGGACACAGCAGCACTGCCCAAATGGAGAGGACTTAGAAACCCAGTGGTCATCTCTGTGGAGCCTGATGTAGACCTGGAAGGGTCTCAAGAGCGGCCTTTATTGGAGACGGGGGAGAACAGAGGTCCCTGGGTTCTTCCTGCCTCCTTGGGGACTGATAACAGGGAACAGATTAGAAACCAATCGAAGAACTGCAGAAGGTAGAGGCCCAAGGGCACAAGACTGGGAGGACCTGAGAACGCAGCCTGGAGTCCAGGACTTCGGTGCCCCAGCAATCACTCCTGTGGGATTCCTGTGAATGAAACTTTCTGCAGCAAGAAATACCCTACAGCACCCTCCTCCCAAAGGTAGCAGTGAGGCCCCCTTGCAGAGGAAGAGAGATGGCAGCACCCGAGCCAGACTCTACAGCCCACCAAGCAGGAAGGAGCACACATCAGGGTGCTACTGACCCCAACCCTGTGCCTCAACACAGAGAAGACAGCATGGCGACCCCTTCATGATGGAAGTTCTGGGCACCTCTTTCCTGATCAAGATCAAAGTCCCGTGCTCTCTTTTCATTTCCCAAGTGTCTCTGACACCTTCTCCCAGGCAGAGCTCCTCGAGAACCAGAGGTCCCCCTCAGTCCTCAGGCGACTCCAGGCCTCACGCTGGAGTGGAGGCAAGTTGCTTCTTGCTGGAGTAGCATGTCCAGGGAGAGAGTCCACACCCCTCCTAATGGGTCTCTTAACAAGCTTATGTCAAGACACAGATTCACGGAAACCATTGTCCCGGTGACATGGAGCTGTAATTGATTATTGTGGCTTGGATGCCTGCAGAGTGATTCACGGGGGCCTGTCATCTCAGTCAGTTTTAATGGGGAGGGTTGGGTGGTGCGTAAATACGGTTATGACAGCCGCGGAGAGCAAACAGAGCAGAGGAGCGCACCACAGAGGTCCCTGCAAGGTAAAGCCTTCCGTTGCCAGAGAGGGAAGGAGTTCTCTCAAAGGTGTTCTTCACAACCTCCCTGACCCTGGCTACAGCAGGACCTGAGCGGTGCATGAGGCCCAGCCCCCGCCCAGGCATCTCGAGCCTCAAGCACAAAGCTCCAGGATAAGCACAATCAATAAGTGGCTGAGGGACTGTGGTTGAACTGCTTCGGGGTGGGCTCGGCATGCCTGGGGGACCCACCTTCAGAATGCCCACGGGGGCCTTTGTGGCCATGTCATGCTGACCTTCACTGAGGTGCGTCCAGGTCAATAACCACTGACCAGTGGCTCTCCTCACTCCGCAAATGAGGTCATCGCAATGAGCCCAGGGCGCCTGACCACACCGTGTAACCACACTCTCCAGGAGACAGTCATGTCTTAGAAACGAACCCATCTTTTCATCTAGCAAAGTGCCTGGCACAAGGGGGACTCTAAATTATTTGCCTAAGTGCCAGAATTTGGATGTGTAACCGGTACCACCCACTTCTCCAAAACACTGATACTCCTTTTTTTGTCATGTGTTTTTATTTATAGATTTCCAATGCAAGGAAGAATTAAAACAAGAGAAATGAAAGTAAATTGGTATTGGTAATAATCATTCTTTTTAAAGTACCCTAATATATTGATTTATATTTATGAAGACATTTTTAGTTTTATAACATTTTGAATTTGCGTTTCTTCTTTGTTTTTATTTATTCTTTTTAAGTATACATAACAGTAGAATATATTTTGACATATGAGACATACATGGAGTATAACTCCCATTCTTGTGGTTGTATGTGATGTGGAGTTTCACTGGTCACGTATTCATATATGAACACAGGAAAGTTAGATCCAATTCATTCTGATGTCTTTCCTGTCCCTATCTTCCCTCTCTTCCCTTAATTCCCTGTTGTCTAATCCTATGAACATCTATTTTTCCCACCCCCTTTTTGTGTGTTAGCATCCACATATTAGAACATTTGGCCTTTGCTTTTGGGGACTGGCTTATTTCACTCAACATAAAATTCTCCTCTTCCATCCATTTACCTGCAAATGTCATAATTTCATTCTTCTTTATGCCTGAGTAATATTCCATTGTGTATATATACCACATTTTCTTTATCCACCTAGTTTGGTTCCATGACTTAGCTATTGTGAATTAAGCTGCTATAAACATTGATGCAGCTGCATCACTGTAGTATGCTGGTTTTAAGTCCTTTGGGCATAAATCAAGGAGTGGGATAACTGGATCGAATGGTGGCTCCATTCCAAGTTTCCTGAGGAATCTTGACATTCAAATTCACTAAGTTTCTATCTTTTCCAAATTGTCAATAGATCCTGCTTCTCTTTCTTACTTTGCCTAGAATTGACTACAAGTCCAATGTTTCATCAAACCAAAGAGGCTACTCCAACTTCTAAACTGTAAGCAAAGTAAGAATTAGTGAATCTATTCCCCCAGTGATGGACCAAAATGTTCTAGCAAAATCCATGCTACATTGCCATCCTTCTACATGTTGCCTGGGGATATGTGTGAGCACATTTGTACTGGATCATAAAATACATGGATATTTCATTTGACCAAGGATGACCAGATTCCTCTGCAGAATGTCTGTGTCAGCCCACTCTACCCTCAGCAAAGCTCAAGGGCTATTTTATGTCTTATCTCCCCTCCAACATCTGGCATTATGAAATTTTGTCATTTTAGCAAGTATAACCAGTACAAAGTTGCATCACGCTTAATTTTCACCTCTTAATTTATTTGTTAGCCTCTTAGATTTTTTTCCCCATGGTAACTTGATTGCACACATTCTTGGTTCTTTATCTTAGAACCAATCCTAGAAGCATTCCTGTCTTTTACATAGTGATTCCTGGGAATTCCTTTTCTGTCCTAGGTATGAATATCTTATCTACAATAGACACTGCAAGAATATTTCTAAGCTGTTATGGATTTTATTCATGATGCCCTTATATCTAACATAATCAAATATATCAATTTTTGTCCCATACATTGCATTTTAAAGATTTTATTTAAGAAGTTCTTCTACCTCCTACTCTTCAAAAAAATATTCTTCTCTATCTTCTTCAATTAACATTCTAGAATTTTCTTCTACATCTAAGTCTTTAGTCCATTAAACTAGTTGTCAGGTATATTTTTCTTTATATTGTAAAAAGTTTTCCTAAATTTAGCTACTGAACAACTAACTATACTCTTCACCCCTATCAATTTGTTCTGTGGGCTCTTTGTAATATTATGTTCTCAGAGATAAGTATAAATATAGATGATATAGAGAGACAGGTCTCCGTTCTCCATTGTTTCATTAAATTATTTGTTTCCTGTATGCAATACCATGCTTTGGAACATGTCTTAATATCCAGCTAGAAAAAAAAAATTCCTTCTTTTTTCTATTTTTTTATGGTTGACTTAGCAATTAATGGACCTTAATTCATTTATAAAATTTTTAGAATGTTTTTTGCAGATGTTTCAAAATATCTCACTGAATTTTTTTTAAACTGGGGATGGAAGCCATAAAACCTTCACCACTGAGCTACAACTCAGTTCTGTTTAAACCATTTTTACTTATTTTTTAATTTTATTTTAATGTTGAGACAGGGTCTTGCTAATTTGCTGAGTTCTTCTTGCTGAGCTGCCCAGGATGGCCTTGAACTTCAGATCCTACAGTTTTGTTTTCTCAAGTCCCTGGGACAACAAGTACAAAGTTGATTTTGGTTATCAATTGTCACTTAATGTTCCTCTCTTCGTTTATTTGTTAGCCTTTTAGGCATGCACTATCGTGTCCAGCTTCCCACTGAAATTTTAAGTGAATTGTATTGAATTTGTAAATTAATTCTGGGAGAAAACAGCCTGTTGACACTAAGCCATTCCACACAACAACAAAGAGAGTCTCTCTCCATTTAAATAAATTGTCTTTTAAGTACTCTAATAGAATTTAATGGTTTTTCATGTAAATCTGTCACATACTGGGTTAAGCCAACTCCCATATACATTGTAGTGTTGTTATTGGTGTTATGAAACTTATATTCTTTTCTTATTATCTTCTTTTCTTATTTATTTGATAGCTAATTATTGTTGGAGAAAATAGTATTGAATATATTTAAGTTGATGTAGAATCCTACAAACTTATTGAAATTTCTTATTCTAAGTTTCTAATTCTAAGTGCCTGGGTTTTTTTCTATATTTTTATGGAAGTTTCTTTTTGTTTTATTTAATCAATTATTTTACTGAGTTACATAAAATATTCTTTTTGGAATATTTTTATCTATGTGGAGATTATAGATTTTTTTAAATGAGTATTTTTAAAATAACTACATGGTAAATTATGGGAACCAAGAAGAGAGATCCAACTATATTTTAAAAATGCAATATGTTTTACAGGAAAGCTACAATTGGAGGTAGACATTCCTCCTGGATCTTAGAGGGTTTGTGAATTCTGCTGACAACAAATCTATTTTATCTCAAATATTCATGATGTTTCATGTAGATGATAAAAATGAGACATAAAGATTATAGTAGGGTTTAAGAATCTTTTCACGGCTTATGTTAAAGAAAATGTTATATGAAAAAGGTGGATGAACATTTGTTATGCAGCACTGCTGACAGTTGCAAGCAGGAGAGTCATCCTTCTGAGTCCTGAGGACTTCCCCCAATGCTCTCCTATCAAAACATGTCTGATGCCACAACGTGTCTTCTTCTCAGCTCTTCAGTTCTACATCCTTCATCCCTCGTCCTACTTACACCTCTGGCCATGGTATGTTCAGGTTAAAGTTCCTGAAACTGGAAACATTCATGGAAACTGTTCCAAGTTCATTGAACTTTTGTCCTTTGGGTAATGTGCAGTTTGTACAATGGCAGGTGTTTCCCTGTGCTATTCATAGCCCCCCTCGTGTTTCCACGAACCGGAAGAGCCCAGAAGAAATGAGAGCTATCTCTAGCTGAAGGCAGGAATATTATATCCTAAAATTTAAAAAAACATTCCATTCAGAGGAAATTTGTCACAATTTTCAAAATCCTTCCGGGAATTTTAAAGTGATGGTAGTGACCCTGATCACACAGAGGTCATTTGAAACAGTCATATTCTTTCACACTACTGAATCCTTTTCCTGAGTTGTTTTTTTTTTTTTTTTCTTACTATCAAAGAGCAGCTGGAAGACCTCTGTGGTTCCACCCAGAAACAAACATGCCATGAGATTCCATGCCAGTTTGGACAAGCAGCCAAGAACCACCCCACTTTGGAGCAAGCAGAGGGGTCTGCCACCATCAAAGCAGCTCTGGAAGGAATGAGCTACAGCAGGAGGGAGGGAGCAACTGGGTCTGGAACATGAATCTCGTTCAGCTCTTCTGAGACAGGCACATGCTACCACCTGGTTCCCATTACAGCCTCACTCTAGCGAGACTCGCCCACTGAGGCACCCAGGTGGAGAGTGAAGCACAGGCGCTCTGTGCTTGGAGCCCAGAGACTGTTCCCAGCATATCACAATTACAGAAACATCTGTGCCCAACAGCTTTCTGCTGAACTGCTGTGAAAATTTACAGTGTTCGATTGCTTTCAGAATTTCTCACTTCTCAGCCTAAGGCAGGGTGGTCCCCAGGCTGCCAATGAATTGCAGCAGGAAGAGAGAGATCACAATTTCCAGGGTTTGGATGAAATGTGGCATAAGGGTGCGAGAGGTGAGCCTGGAGCCCCAAGTACTGTGGGCTTCCATCAGCTGATCCTGTTTTCCTTCCATTTTCAACTGACGTACACTTCCTAAGCATAATGTAAACTGACTTTGCAAGGATGAAAATCAAAATGTTGGTCCTCACAGAGCCAAAGGCTTAGTGAGAAATGACCAGTGGGTGAAAATAATTCGAATACAGCGTATGATTCAGGTTGAAACTAAAAGACAACAATTATAAAATTTATATGTCATACTAAACTTGGAAATAGATTCTATTGCTTTTAAAAACTCCATTTATAGCAGCACTAATCAAATAGAAACCCACAAACTAATCACACGAGCTGGCACCATGTCAGAAATGCAAATCTGTGATCCCTCCCATGTGGACTTACTATGTGAGAATAGTGCCCAGGAGACTGTGGATGCAAAAGCTCTCTGGTTGATGCTCACTAAGAATTTTAGAAGCCTTTACCCAGAATCTAAACAAAAAGAAGCAATAATTCTGAGGATAAATTACCCAAAACAACCTAACTTGCTTTTTCCAGAAGACCAGAAGAGACAAGCAATGAGGATGGACTGGTCAGGCCATTGCAGCCAAGAGTCAGAGCATGTGAGGGTAGGAGTGGACAAGGAGCCAGGCAATTAGGTTGCAGTAAGAGACAGCGAGGGGCGAGTTGAGTGTCTTGGAAAACTATGGATATTCTGCAAGACAGTACTTTCTTTACACACTTAGACTTTGTTAATTCTGATGTCATACGAAGACCTCTCAATAATTAAAAACTAAACTATGTTTAAACTTGTGCTTTTAGATAATGTCTGTGCATGGTTGGGAACATTGGCTGATGATGACCTCTGTCCCCAGTTACCTAATGTCCCCACAACCATGCCCACACATTCCTGCATTAGGAATCAAGACATTTTACTCTTCCCCTCTTTTAAATGTTGGAACCTTGTATTAAAATGGTATTTTACCTGGAGGCAAACTGGGTAGTAGAGAGGCCAGCTGCTCTAGTTGAGGAAGGAACTAAGCCATTAAACCCTTTTATTTCCAGCTTTGAGAGGACTCATAAGAACTTCCAGGAATTTTATAACATGAAGTTAAAAGAAAATTCTGGGTGCTCTTCAAATATTCTGGTTCTGTCTTCAACCAACCCCCCACACACTCAGTTCTATCCTGGTCAACCCTGAGGAAACAAGAGAGGCTGCCAGTCCCCAAATCATTCCTCCATCTCTCCTATCCTCCCCATGGAGACCAAGTGCCCTCACGAGTACAATTTATTTCCAATATATTTCTGTGCCTCCTTTGGAAGAGAGAGGTCAATAATCCAGTTTTTTGAGGATTGGATCCAATGCTCTGATTTGGTCCGCATCTTGGTTCTGAGGTCAGCAAGAAGCAGAAGCAAGACACCAGACCTCTGGTGCAGAGTAGAACGTCACCCAAACAGAGTGTTTCCAAGAGACTCTACAACCTCTATCGTCCCCAACCAGGGCAGGAGTAACTGCTGCCCTGATGCCAAGCTCTCATCACAGGCATTCAGCAATTTTACACTAAATACAGCCTCACAAAGGATGACTGCTATGGCCAAACCTCGAACCTTCCAGTTTCTCGTTGCACCACCTTTTTCTTCTTTGCCTCGGAGTCCTAATCTGGTAAAGTGGTAATGAGGAGCAAATGCTGGAATTGTGCAAGGAACGTTCGTGGCTCCTGGGTCAGCTCCTGACCTAGACTTGGTTCTTTTGTGGAAGTCCCGGTTTTGTTTTCTGTTGACTGGTTGCTTCACTGGTTGGAGGTTTTCGTTTTGTTTTGATTTTTTGTTGTTGTTGTCACTTTTGAAAAGGTTGATCTGAAGCAAATGATGAGTTAGAAACCAATGATGAGGCCTCTAATAAATTATGCTAAAAAAAATAAGAAACAAGAAGGATCTCTCTAAGTTTTGCATTTTCTCCTTGATTCTACAAGGAAATGTAGTAATAAAGAGAGAGACACCCTTATACAGCCTTAACTGAAAAGTCTGGATTCTGCCTGGTGATCAATACCTGCTCAACCCGTAAATATGTGAGGGAATACAAAAGAGGAAAAAGGAGGTGTTTTTTAAAAATTGCCAGTAGAAATGTTAAAGTAATTACTTAAAGGCAAAAAATTCTCTTGGGCTTCTCTGGGAAAGACCTTTTTATACTGTTCTTGTATAGTGACCCCAAAGACAGGGCCTTATACCTGTGTTAATCCCTGAGGCATAGGAATGTATCCTGAGAAAAAGAACAGCCAACCAAAAGAGCACAGCATTGGCTGCATCAAAATATCAGTTTGAATCTTGGAGCACAAAGCTGTAAGCCTCACTAAAGTGTTCCAGAACAATCTCACATTTAATAGATGGGGGAAAATGATACTAGAAAAGAATCAGGTAAAAACAAATTTAAAAAATAAGAAAAGTTTTAAGTAAAATAACAGGCACTTTACCTGAGAAAAAAACGCAAATAACCATAAACATGTAAAGTTGCTTAATTTGTTGGAAATGAAATTTGCTAGTTAAAACAGCAATTACATAGATAGATAGATGATAGGGTTTGTTTTTTTTTTTGGGGGGGGGGGTTGGGTACTGAAGTTTGAACCCAGAGGTGCTTTATCACTGAGCCACATCCCAAACCCATTCTTTTTTTTTTTTTTTTTTTTTTGAGTCATAGTGTAAGTTACTTAGGGCTTTGCTAACTTGAACTTGCAATCCTCCTGCCTCAGCCTCCCAAGTCACTGGGATTACAGGCATATATGCCATGACATGCGGCAGTATTTTACACTCACTACAATGCACACAAAAATTTAAGGTCCGACAATACCAATGTTGGTGAAGAAGTAGAGAAATGGAAACTCCCTACTCTGCCAGTCAGAAAAATATGTGGATTATAATTAATTTAGAAATCAGTTAGGCATGAAGTCAAGCATACATAATTCTGTCCATCCCATCTCTAAGACTGTATCTTAAAGAATTTCAACAGAGGTGTCCTGGGTTTACCTGCTGTCACCAATAAATAAATAAATGCATACATACATACAATGCAATACACTGGGTAGTTATCAACAATAGAATTTTATTTCTCACAGTTCCAGAAGCCAGGAAGTGCAAAGTCATGATCCAACATGATCCAACATAGACAGTTTCTGGCCAGGGCCCTCTCCTGGCTTGCTTGGTTACACGCTTGGAAGAGACTAGCTAGCTCTATTGTGTCTCTAAACTATTCATGAGGGCTCCACTTTATGACCTAATCACCCCCTAAAAGCCCTACCTTTCAACACTATTGCCTTGGGCTTAGGGTTTCAAAATATGAATTTGAAGGTAGACATAAATATTCAGACCATAGCGGGTACCCAGGACATAGCGGGTACCCGTATTTGTTTTATTATTCTATAAACTATCCACATTCCCTTTTCTGTGAATGTTTTTCATCATTAAAAAATAAAATTAAACCTGCAAATTTAACGCAACCAACATAGAGCAATAATCAAAAAGTGATTTTTCCAGATCACCCACAAATAAATGGCCAAACATAAACTTGAACTCAGAAAATCAGAGTTGGAGAGTTTAATTACTGTGTTCTTTGGCTGATGGTTCACACAGTATGTTCTAAAATTCTTACTTCACCTCACCAAATCTTATGTCATCATCTGTCAAATAGAAATTAAATATATGTTTGTAAAATTCTAAGCACATTGCTCAGCCTCAAAGAATACTAAGAAGGAAGAGGAGAGGAAGGGAGGGAAGAAGAGGGGAGGGAAGGAGGAAGAAAGAAGGTACAAGGAGAGAGAGAGAGAGAGAGAGAGAGAGAGAGAGAGAGAGAGAGAGAGAGATCCCCAAATGAAGAATGGTATCCTTCAGGAACTGCACATGCCCAACTTGAAAATACACAAAGTAGAAGTGTAAACTAGAAAATCTGTTTTCTCTTCATTGCTGCAGGCCCCAGAGCATCTGGCCTCATTAAAGGTGCAAAAGTCGAATATCCTATTGAAAATTCTCTTTGGTGTAGGAAATTAAGTTAAATTAAAAACATGACCTTTCTCTCAAACTGGCAAAAGTGATCTCGTGCTCCAAGCATGATCATGCCCTTCAGCAGTACATCAAAACCAGACGTCGCCGAGGGACTTCTATGGCTGAGCCATCCACCTCCTCCGAGACTCTCGTTTATTTGGCTCCATTTAGGCAAAGAGATCAGGTTCTTTATAAAATCCAAAGGAAGAAGGTGATATCCGCCCAGGGAGGAGGGTTTCAAGTCTTCTCTAGCGTTTCACAGCCTTCCACCAGAAGACAGCTGCTCGGAGCCTAGAGAGCCCCTGCCCTCACTCTTCATTTTGGAGAAAATATTGGGGGCCAAGGGGAATGCAGACAAGATTGCTCCTCTGGCTGAGGCTGAGTGGTGCATTTGATTATGAAGCCTAGCAAAGGAGAGGCCTGGAGTTCCCAGGAGGAATATGGACCCAGAGACTCAAAGCAGCCCCTCTCTCTTTTAGCCTGTTTTGATGATTCTGTTCCCAGGCAGGGCCTATTTTTCCCTACCCAAGGCCCGACAAAGCAAAGGAGTATTATTAGTCTGCTTCATCATCCAATCAACCACAACTTTCCTGTTTCTGAAAACCTTCTGGAGTCCAGAGAGAGATCAAGGGGAAAACGGGACTCTCCAAGGGGCAGGGACGCTAGCTTGGACCAGACAGAAGCCCAGAGAAGCAGATGAACTTCTGTGGCCAGAATCTAAAGATATATTCATAAATGGAGATAAATAATTATGTAGAAGCACACCAGTTGCAGTACTATTTATAGCATCAATGAGTCTAAATCAATTTAATTTCCAAGTCTAGAAGATGACTAAATAAATCATGGTCTAACCTATATTCTACCACTTAAAATAGCCTGTGACATGAAAATCTCATCACCTCCAATGAGAGTAGATTTTCCAATTAAACTGTTATGCCTGTTAGTATTACAACCTATACAAAGATTAGCTAGGACAATACAATTTACAATGCGTCTTCCTTCTATTGAGTTTATCTCATTTAATCAATGAATGTATGAGCTAGGTTATTAATTATTCCCATTTCATAGATAAGAAAACACTGGCTCAGAAAGAGTAAATAAATTACCCAAGATCAGAACCCAATAAATAACAGATGATTTTCAAACCAAGGTTCTCAGACTCTGACGCTGAAGCTCTTTCTGCAAGGTTATGCGTATCCCATCAGCAAGAGTTGGAAGGAGTAGGCACAACAAAATGAGAAGCCCCATATGAAGGAGCTTAAATGAACTGGAAAATGTATTTGATCAATATAAGGACTAAAAGAGGTTTTTGATATGATTGTGCTGAAAGAAACCTTTGCAACTCTGGGAAAGATTTTATCCCATACCCTTTAGAGTCATTAATAGGCTAAATAAAAGTTAAAAGACAGAGTAGCTGTGTCTTAAATAAATAAGTAGTACTGGGGGTGAGGAGGAGGAGGGGAAAAGGAAGAAAAAAGGGAGCAAGATTAATGGTAGTAAATGAGTATTTATTCCACAATTTTCACAACAAGCACCTAACAACTGCTAAGAATCCCTTATGAATTACATTATGAAAAACCAGAGTCACACCTAGCTATTTATTTCTTTAATGCTTTCAATTCTTTCAATATCCAAAAACTCTTCAGGATTAAAAATAACTACAGGAAGTCTCCTGACCCATCTTAGTTATTTTCTGGACTTGTTCCTACCGGGGATTGGATAGGAATCTAAAGTCAAAGACAGTCATTTAGAGGAAAGTGAAAAAACACACCATACCAACAGATATTGTTTCATGCAGATTAATAATTAATAATAATAATAATAATAATAATAATAATAAATACAGGAACAAAACAAACAATTCAAAAATGTATTGTGATACCAGCAAAGAGAAAATTGTACTGCCAGACCACAGTATGAAATTATGAATTAGTGTATATGTATGCCTATAAACTCGGGAAAAGGGGTAGTTAGGAAGAAAGAGAAGAAAATTACTTCTTAATTCCATGCAAGGATTAAAGCTACTGAACAAAAGATTGTCACACTGAGAGCTTTCAAACAGACCCCTCACTTCTGGAAATTGTCATCATTTCATATTTGTTCATCATCCCTTTCCAGTGGGCTCATCTGCTACTCATGGAAACCTACAATTGTCGTTAATGAATCCAATGTTCTCTAAGTTTTCCATAAAGGGATCTTTTAAGGAAATGGAACGTGAGTAGTGCAATTGTTCTTAAAAGAATAGGCCGTCAGTTGTGCATTGTGACTTTCCCTGCACTCCTCCATGCTCTGAAGTCTTAATTAGAGCTACAGCTATCCTGAACTATTTTGGCCTTTGACTTTATAGCACAACATATAATTCCTATTGGAATAGTAAAGCAGTAACTTCAGTATTTGTGAAAACTGAATAAAGTTTATAAGCCTATCAAAATACCTCTTGCTTCTTGTAAATATTTACGAAACATTTCTGAAATGTTTCTGAAAGTTAAGATCTTCAGAGTTAGCAGGATCCAAAGAGGGACCCCACTTTCCACTTTGCTTCCCTGCGAATGAAGCAAGTCCTGCACTCTGAAAGAGGCAAGGAGAGCCACAGGCATCCAGGAGGAGAGTCAGAGGAGATAGACTACCAGAGGAGGGGACAACAGGCCTCTCACAGCCATGTAGGCAGATGGCATGCTTTGACCATTAAAAGCTTAGCAGTCTCCATTAAAAATGGCACCTGGATTCCCAAGAGATGTGAGAAATGAAGTAGGAAGAGTGTGGCCTCACTTCACATAGCCGTCTTTCATATATAGCCTTTACTTCTTATCCCTACACCATTTCTGAAAAATAAGTTCACATAATTGCTCTTTGGCAGGAATATGAAATAATGCCTATGTGAAAGAAACTGACAAAATTTAGGGTCTCGCCATAGATTCCAAAGGGCTACTGCTCCTTGTATAAGCTACTAAATGGAAATTATAGGAATACCAGACTCACTGAGTTATGACCATTAAATGAGAAAATTCATGAATACTTAGCATGGAATGAGAAAGAACTGGAACCCACTGTTATTAGGTGCTGCCGTTGTTCCTGTTGCTCTAAGAAGCTCTGCACGAGCCTGGGCTGCTTCCAGAGAAACTCTGAGTGGTGCGGCCTTTGCTGCTTCATACCTTCCTAGCTAGTTCTGAGAGATACTCACACCTTGATGCCTAATTCTCTTTAGATTAATGTAGAATTTGTGAAACATTTCCACTAGAACAGCAGAGCAATAACAAGAAGATTCATGGTTACTCATGCATTTGCAAACCATGAGGTTCCTTGACATGTCACTTTAAAAGCGTTATTGTTACTTACCATCTCATTTCTCCTCCTTTTTTCCCTCTTTTGAACATAATTTAATCAGGCCTTTGATTTCACTGTTACACTAAAGCAGCTCTTATCAAGGCCTCTTGTGATTTCCAGAATAACCTTCAACTCTCCCTCTCTGATGAAAGACATTTTTCTCTTAATACCACTCACTTGGTTCACCTCCAAATTCGTCACCTTTTCCTATGCCTGTTCCTTTACAAGTCTCTTCTCATCTTCCCAACTTCTAAATGATGAGTGTTCCAAAACTCTGCCCTGTGGAGTTTTCTTTTCTTTCTTTTTTTTTTTTAAGAGAGAGAGAGAGAGAGAGAGAGAGAGAGAGAGAGAGAATTTTAATATTTATTTTTTAGTTTTTGGCAGATACAACATCTTTGTTGGTATGTGGTGCTGAGGATCAAACTCAGGCCGCACGCATGCCAGGTGAGCACGCTATCGCTTGAGCACATCCCCAGCCCCCAGACTTTTATTTTCTCTACACTGGCAATCTTTGCAGATGCGTGGCTTTAAATGAATTTTATATACCAATGACTCCATAATGTGTATCTCCAGCCTGAATATCCAACTACTTACTCAGTATTATCTCCACTGAAACACTAAACTGGTTACTTGAAATGTATCTTGCCCAAAATCAGATTTGGAATATTTACCTCAAAATCTGTTCCTCTCATTTTCCTTCAACTCAGTAACTGACAACTATCTTTTTAGTTGCTAGGAAAAAAATTCCTTGAACTTATTATTGACTCTTCTCACACAGAGTCTGAACTGTCAGCATATTCAATAGGTTTTACCTTCAGAATACATAGAGAGAATATAACTTGTCATTAGCTCTACCAATACCCACTAAATAAGTGAAATGGGAAACTATTCAGGGAACTCTGAGCAGAGAAACGGCCTGACATGATTTAGGTTTAAAGGGACCTCTGTCTTCATTGGTAATGAACTACAGAAGATCTATGGCAGAAACAGGAGTCAATCACAAGCCTATCTCATTGAACCAGATACTAGATAGTATTTATTGCTGCATCCTCCCCACAAGCTAGAACCATTTCTGGCTCATAATAAGTGTGAATAACTGTTGAACGAGGGAATAAATATCATTGGATGGATTCAGGAAGGGCTGCAACAAAAGAGAGTTTATTATGATGGAAAGTAGATTAGACAAGGCATCCTCTTGGTGCAAAACACACCACAGAGCATCAAAGTATATAATATGCATTGCATGCTTGATAATTGTCTGTTTGGTAGATAGACTGATGAATTGACCAGGGGAAGACAAGAGAAGACAAGTTCGAATTGAAGGAGAATGGAGTAAGAAGACCCACAGAAAACAATCTATCCAGAATCATGGCCAAAATACTCAAGGAAAGCAATGTGAGGAAGACAGCTGGCCTTCAAAGTGTTTTTTTTTTTTTTCAAAAAAAAAAAATCTCGCTACACTTAAAAACCATGTTTAAACATTTAGTATTTCATGACATTGGCCACAGTAGTTCTAGTAATGATTTTATTTGTTCTGTGACAGAATTAAAATTATAAATATTTTATCAAGCCAAACTTTTAAAATATTTATTAAAACACTGTTTTAACCCAACTGACCATGGCACCTTGCTTAAGCATGTCTTGTGGCTTTAAATGCCTTTTATATACCAATGACTCTAAAATGTGTGTCTCCAGCCTGAATATCCAGCTACTTACCCAGGTTCTGCTCACTATTCATATTGATGCTTCACATTCTTCACTTGACCAAACCTCCGTCACATGACACACACTTTACCTTTGTCAGCTATTTATCATGTAAGTTTGGACTTGCTCTTCGGTGATACAAATACCCCAAAAGACTAAAAAGTCTCTTTTTCTCTCCCAAGAAATTCTCAGTGGCATCAAAAATTCATTGTTAGTTTGCTTCTCTGCCATCTTGGTCATCTCATGGAGCAACCCTGATACAGAATTTCCTGGGAGAGGCTAAGCAGCCATCTCCCAGTGGCCTGGGCTTAGAAGCAACAACCAACCCTTGTGCAATGATAGTTCAGCACTACGGACAGCAATGTGCTGTTTGTGTGCGCCCCCCCAAATGATTTTAAGCATGTTCTAACTATACCCAAAAAGTACCCATCTTACGTTAGTGTGTCCCAAAAAATACCATAATTATAACAGGTGAGATGTACTAAATACTGGTATTTGTTAAGCATTGTACTAATCTATTTGGCCCCATAGTTTAGTTCTTTCAATAACCCTGCAAGATATGTATTTTCACTTTCATTTATGGATAAAGAATCTAAAATTCAGAGAGACTAAGCAACTTGCCAAACATCAACAACTAATAAGTCTCTAGAGTGGGTTCCTTGATCCCTTTACCACACATGTCCCCCCCACATACACACACACACACACACACACACACACACACACTCTCTCTCTCTCTCCTCCTGGGAGTCTAATGGAGGCCTCAGTTCCTCTAGCTCACTTCTAGGTAAGAGCCAGTGAGAGGAAGGTCCTGTCTCAGGTGGGGAAAATACGGTAGCCATCAGAGACACACAAGGAAAGCCATCATTGTATAGGAAAGAGAAGGGACTTCTGAAAACAGGTTTTACCTGGGCCCATCTACAGGTTACTCCTGAGGTCTGTAGGGTACAAAAACCATAGTGATAGGCACATTCCATTTACAAACACTTGAACAGATTTTCCTTTTCATGCTTCTGATCCCCGGAGCATTGCAGTTTCCTAATCAGTCCCGCGTGTCTGTTCCCGACTGTGTATCTGAGAGTCAGCCAGCCAAGATGCAAAGTCCTTGGCCACAGTGGCACTGGCTTCCCCAGGATGGCTGCCTCATCATCTGAAAGCTGCAGAGGCTCTCTGATCTCCCACTCGGAGGAGGCTGCAGCCAGGCCTTCCCTTCCCTGGGACACACCTCCCGCCCCTCCTCTTCGACTGCGGCTCTGGGCAGCATCCCTCTGTCTGGGTGCTCCTCACACCTCCGTGACACCTCCAGAGCTCTAGTCTTTACAACGACAATGCCCTTCACACAGGTACTTAGCTTTTGGTCCTCCCTGGTTCTTTCGTTGGCACTGGGGAATCCTGCACCCTTGGTTGGTGCTCTGCAGCCAGAGCAGAGAAATTCGTGCTGAGCAAGCAGGTGGGGTGGTGGTGTGCCTTCCAGGTCCTGCCCTGTGGGCAGCCCTGCCACTAGCCTCACAAGGCCACCATATTCCAGCTTTGGGTTTCTATTCTGGATCTGAGAGAGGCATGCTGACAGGGTGGCAGGCTTCCAGTCTTCTCTGTCTCCTCCTCAAGGGGACTACTGCATTCCACAAGAACTGAGAGCCATGGACTTCTGCCTGCACTGATCTCTATAGAAGAGCGATACCTACTGGAGGGTCTGATGTGCTTGCCCGTCACATGAATGATCTTTTTCACTCTTCACAATGAATCAGTTACACTTAGACTTTCATTACCCTGTTTTACAAATAGCAAAAACAAAGGCGATTCTAGAACAGGAATTTCCCAATGATTTTATCTTACATAGCTGTAACTCCAGGGCCTAGAACAGTGCCACACCAGAGCTCAAGAAGTAATTACTAAGTTCATGAATAAGGAAGCCAAGGAAGATTAACTCAGCACAAGTAAATGGTAAATGATGTTCAGTTATTTGATTTGTCTTGGTTTAGTTTGAGTTGTTTGGTACTGAAGATTGAAAAAGGAATACTTTTCCACTGAGCTACATCCCTAGCCCTTTCTATTTTCTTATTCTGAGACAGAGTCTCACTAAGTTGCTGAGGGTCTTGCTGTTATAGAGGCTGTCCTCAACTTTGCAATTCTCCTGCCTCAGCCTCCCAAGTCACTGGGATCACAGATGTGTGCCACTGAACCAGGCTTAAAGAATATTTTTGGAAGTGGGACTTTTGTGTTACTGTACAATGTCCATGCAGACATTCTGTGAGTAGGTTCAAGGCAGTAGTCAACATGGTAGGGTCTAGTGGGAGGTGAAGCTGGGAAGAACATGGACCTCAGCTCAGGTCCTGGATCCATGGTTTACTATGTGACACTGGACAAGTCATTTCAATTTCCTTATGTGCAAAATGAAAATAACATCATCCACTTTTTAGTATGTAATTTTAATGTGTCTTGCAAAAGTGAAAATATGCGAAGTCCTAGCAAAAAAAGTTGTATACATGCTCAACAGCCTGCAATTGCATAATGATACTGAGCCTCACGAGGAAGCACAACACCATTTTTATGACATTCCTGCCAAGAACACACAATCCAAATCAAATCATGGGGTCATGTTTCACAAATCCAAAAGAGGAACATTTCACCATATAACTGTCCTATCATCTTCATAAGTATCAAGGTTAGGAAAGACATGGAAAGACTTGAGAAGCTATTCGAGACCAAAAAGACCAGTGACAGATGACCAATAAATGCAACAGAGCATTAAGAATTGGATCCTCAGGAGTGGGGCTGTACATCCACTGATATACAGAGTGCATGCCTCGAACATGTGAGGGACTAGGTTCAATCCTCAGCACAATATAAAAACAAACAAATGAAATAAACACATTCTGTCCATCTACAACTACAAAAAAGTTTTTTTTTAATGTAAAAAAAAAAGAATTGGATCCTCTTTCTATAAAATCCATTGTTGGGAAAATCAGTAAAACTTGGATGAGTTCTAAGGATTAAATGGCAGTAATACATACGGATGTTAATTTCCTGGTTTCGATACTTGGAGGGAAAGTGTTTGTTTGTCAGAATTACATATGAAAGTTTTCAATGACAACAGGACAACATGTTGGCAACTTTCCTCATTTGATTCTGGGAAAAAAATATTTGTGATAGTCCAGTAAACTTTCTATAAGCTTTAAATTTTATTAAAATAGAAAGAAAAAGAAAAATTAATTGAGGAACAAATATAGGAAAATTTTAATAAATGGAGAGATATTGGATATTTCTAGAATGGAAAAAACTATACATGGCAAAAAAAGTCATTTTTTCTAAATAAATTTTACAAAATCAATACACTTCAAATAAAATTTTATTTGAAGTCCTGTGGGTATAACTTAGTGTTGGAGCAATTGTTAGCTCATGCAAGACCCTAGATCCAATCCCCAGCACTGCAAACAAAATTTCAGAAAATTAAAAATTGCATTAGAAAGTCGAATTAATTCTAAAGTTCCTTCTGAAAGAATAGGGGTAAAAAGAGCCAATAAAATATGGAAATTAAATATTCCAGGGAGAAATTTTCATTACATGGAATTTAAATGTATTTCAAAGCTTTAAGAATCCTAAGAGCAAGGCACTGAGACCAGTCTATATAACAGAACAGTTCAGCAAAATTAAAAGACACCAAAGAGTCAAGTACAAATATAAGTATTAGGATCACAGGTAAATAATTTGGCAGGGGGGAGAATATGAATATGTATTTAATATATAATAATTTTTTCAAAAAAATATAAATTATAGAATATCATTTTCATCAAATTCCATTTATATTAAAATTTAAATACAAATAATGAACACACATGAATAATAGACACACAAATTAACACTTATAAAATCTTGGGGCATAAAAGAACTTTATAAATATGACACCAGAGGTAGGAACAAGAAGGAAAATATGGATAGAATTATGTATATATGAGTTTAAAACACAGGTCCATCAAAAAGTATACAAAGAACCCACTCATTTCTACAATTAATATTCATGAAGAGTTATAATTTTTTAAAAAAATTTTTAGTTGTCAATGGACCTTTATTTTATTTATTGATACATGGTGCTGAGAATTAAACCCAGTGCCTCACACATGGTAGGCAAGCATTCTGCCACTGAGCCACAATTCCAGCCCAAGGGTTATAATTTTTTTAAAGAACATAAAGAAAGGTGAAATGTTTTTAACAAAAATGGCAGAAAGTTCACAATCCTTACTATTTAAATAGCATTATATATCAATTAGAAAATATATACTTAGAAACAAATAAGGAATAATTATATAAGATGAAACACAAAGGGCCAGTAGTAGAGCTATAGAACAAACCTAGAGGCTCTTCAACAGATGAATCAATACAGAAAATGTGGTATATATACACAATGGAGTATTACTCAGCCATGAAGAAGAATGACTTCATGGCATTTGCCAGTAAATGGATGGAACTGAAGACTATCACACTAAGTAAAATAATCCAGTCCCCAAAAGTTAAAGGTTGACTCTTTTCTCTGATATGTAGAAGCTAATACTAAATAAGGGAGATGGGATACAAAAAAAGAATAGAAGAAAGATCAGTGAGGTACACAAAGGGGGATGAAGGGAAAGGAGGAGAATTGGAATAGGGAAAGACAGTGGAATGAATCGAACCTAACTTTCCTACGTACCTAGGTGAACACACCACGGAGCATCTCACCATCATGCACATCCACAACACATTTATTTTATAAAAAAATTTAAAAAACTATAAGTAAATAGCAGAAAAATTGGTAGAGGAAGGGAGAAGGGACAGGGAGGAGTGGAGGGTTAGGGGAAGTACTAGGGACTGAACTAGAACAAATTATATTCCAGGCTTTTATAATTATGTCAAAATGACTTCTAATGTTATGTATAACTAAAAAGAACCAATAAAAAATAAAATAAGAAAAAAATAAATACAAATGGCCAATAAACATATCACATTTAATGTTGAACTTCTTTGGAAATAAAAGTGTCAATTATATTATTTCCAATTATCAAATTAACATTAATTACATCTCAATCCAAGAACACTATTTATAATACTAATAAAATATTGGAAGCCAGAACAATTTTTGAAAACAGGTAAACTGTAAAATAATTTATGATATTACGGTACACAGAAATACAAGGTGGTCTCCAGGATTTCTTGTCCCTGGTATATGTGCTCTGCAGACTAGTGAGGATTTTGAATGCAGTAGATTTTACCCCCCTGAAGAGGTGACATTGTCTGACACAGCTGACCTTTATAGGAGACTGTCCCACAAGCCTCACTTGATCATTTGAGCCCTTTAAGGTAGAGATTTCTCTCTAGCTGAACAGAGGAGGGAGTCAGAGATTCAAACATAATGACTCAGTGCACTGCTGCTGGCGGGAAGACAGGGAGCACATGTCAAGGAAGGCAGGTGGCCTTAAGCTGCTAAGAGTAGTCCGCAGCTAACAACCTGCAAGGAAACCAGGACCTCGTCCCACACCCTCAGGGAACTGAAGTCCGCCAGGGAGACCAGCTTAGAAGCAGACCCTTCCCAGAGCCTCCAGATAAAAACTCAGCCCAGATGACACTGATTTCGGCCTTGGGACGGCCTGAACAGAAACCCAGGCATGCCATGTAGCCTTCTGCCTACAGAAATGCAAGTCAATAAGTGGGTATGAAGTTGCTAAATGTGTGGTCGTTTGCTACACCTCAATAGAACACTAACACAGATCGTTTGGGTTAGCTTTTGTCATGTGACCCAAAGAACAACTTAAAAGAGAAAGTTTACCGTGGCTCACGGTTTCTGAAGTTCTGTCCACGTTTGGTCCACTCTGTATCTCTGGGCCTGAGGTGAGGCAGGTCATCATGGTGGAAGGGTGTGGCAGAAGAAAGACGCCCAGGACACTATAGCCAGGAAGCACAGAGACGGACCGTCTCTCCAGGGACAAAATATAGACCCCAAAGATGTACCATGCAGTAACCTAACTCCTCCAGGACAGCGTTCCTGCCAGTGACCGCCCAGTTAGTCCATATCAGTGGATTAATCCACTGATCAGCTTACAGCTCTCCTAATTCAATCTTTTCACTTTTGAACATTCTTGCACAGTCTCACACATGAGCTTTTGGGAGACACCTCATATCTAAACCATAACGCACGATGATGCATTCACAATAAATATTTCATAGTGATCAAATATACTTTCACTAGAGTACAAGAAAATTGGCTATTGTTTATAATAGTTTTTTTAAAAAAAGGAAACAAACCCCAATGTATCTTGTGATTGAAGTCTTATTTAATATGTATACACAGAAGAAAGAGTACATGGAAATATATCAGAATGGCATCAGAGCTAATATCTGGTGAAAGGACTGAGTATTTTAAATTTCTCCCTCATATTTTTCTGATCCAATTTCTCCAAAATGAAGGCATATTACTCTAACGAGCAGAAATAAAATCAGCAATACAACTGCCAAGAACAAAGCATCTGGTTTTGAAGGGCTGCTAAAGTATTCCAGCTAGTTTATCAATAAGATGGAAAAGAACTCTTACACAGCACTTTTATACTAGAATTATGAATTAAACTCTGTTACGGAATAAAAATACACAAACACAAGTCAAACACAATAGGACTGCTGTGCTTTTCTGATCACATGTCCCAGATGGGACATTAATTCTGAAGCCCGAGTCTGCCCCACTTGGCAGCCTTGCAGTCCAGTTGGTCTCTGCTTCTGAGGGGGAACCTTGGAAGCGCCACAATATCAGCCTTCACTGTTAATCCTGCTAATGCGCTCGCAATCTCCTTGACAGGCTGCCCATCACAGCCCTGTGTCAGGGCAAGCAGCCTTGGGAGGTGGCTGTGACGAGGGGATTACTGAGAGGACGCCCGGGGGACACAGCTGCCCTCCCTCCACTGCATTCTGACCGGCTCTGTAGATAGGCCACATTCCACGGAGGGCACCTGGCAGAGGCTGGTCTTCAGACCCCTTGGCACAGAGATATCAGAGGGACAAGTTCAACTGTCCTCAGGGACAGCCAGGCCACTCCGAATATTACTCAGCAATAAAAGAGAATAGAATCATGGCATTTGCAGGTAAATGGATGGAGCTGGAGAAGATAATGCTAAGTGAAGTCAGCCAATCCCCAAAAAAACCAAATGCTGAATATTTTCTTTGATATAAGGAGGCTGACTCATAGTGGGGTAGGGAAGGGGAGCATGGGAGGAATAAAGGAACTCTAGATAGGGCAGAGGAGTGGGAGGGGAAGGGAGGGGGCAGGGGGTTAGCAATGATGGTGGAATGTGACGATCATTATTATCCAAAGCGCACGTATGAAGACATGAATTGGTGTCAACATACTTTATATACAAACAGAGATATGAAAAATTGTGCTCTATATGTGTAATAAGAATGGTAATACATTCCACTGTCATGTATTTAAAAAATAAAATCTGATATTAAAAAAAATAAAGTTGAAGGAGAAATTCATAGCCATGAGGACCTGGGATTATTCCTTAATAGCAAAGACCCTTACCCTCTGGAGGCGCCCGTCGCTAGAGCAAATGAGAAAAAATTTCCTGCCTCTAGGCATGAGTCATCATAAGGTACCTCTTCTCCTCCTTTTCCTCTGACCACCAGGTTCCTGGTGAGCGGTTGACACTTCATAAAAGCCGTCTTTTCACAGGCTCGTTTTCATTGAATTAGCAGGAATGCTCTGTTTGCTCTCTAAATTTTCAGGAATATCATTTGTAATGCCTCATTTTAAATACAAGGTAAGATGGAAAGCAAAAGGCATGGCCTTCATGCTAGCAGATTATAGTTATTAAAAAAAAAAAAGCAGTACAGGATTCATCCCAGAGCAATTTACTGTCAATCTGTGCAAACATATACTTCCTTCTGAAAATGTCCTCCCCATCTTAAAAAAAAAAAGAAAATGAGAATACTATCTGTAGTTATATCATACTGCTCAGAATGATTTATACTACAAAGAAGCAAATCAATATTACACATATAAAGAATACTTTTAGACACTGCTTTCCATGTTTCCTGCCAGTCAAAAGGATGTCTCAGAACCAGTTGTGAGATGACCTTAATATCCATAGCTAAAGTCCACGTAGTTGTTACCTGGCTTAGATTCACTCCCTCATTTCAATCTGCGGAGTTAGTTCCTTGCCACATCTAAGAACCAGTGCAGAGATGGAGAGAGAGTCCCTGCCCATCATGGGGTGTTGGAACTCCTTGTCTCATAAGGATGGTCTTAAGCAAAAATTCCCATTTTAAAACTGACTGTGGTTGATGAGTCCACTACAGGACACATCATGTGTCCACTACAAGGCTCTCTTCCTTGAAAGTGAGTTTTACTTCATTTGTCACTCTAGAAACAGGTATTTATAATTCAAAGCTCTACAGTAATTATTTTAAAATTTTTGTTTTGTCAGTGTTCGTACTTTAAAAACAGTTGGTTTGCTTTCATTGTGCTTCTGGAGCAAGTTAGAAAATTCATAAGCATGAGATTGATTTACTAATTATAGCTATATTTTAATCTTCGTCTGTCTACGACACCATTCTCTCAATCATGTGCAAGATTTCTTTCTGCCTGAATCTATTGTTATGAGTAAGAAAAAATATATATTTCTCTCAGGATACCTAAAGAATCACAGTACCCAGGAGAGAAATATATATTTTTTCTTACTCATAACAATCTAGTCAATCTTGGAAATTAAGCCTGAGGTGTGTGTGTGGGGGGGGGGGCTTTTATACCTATTTCAAACTTTCTTTTTGCACTAAGACTTTTTTTTCAGTTTTACTTGTTGTTGTTATTATTGTTTTTTAATTAAACATGACAGTAGAATGTATTTTGGCAAATTATACATACACAGAGTGTAACTCATTCTATTTAGGATCCCACTCTTGGGTTGTACATGATGCAGAGTTAGCCTGGTCGTGTATTCAAATACAAGGCTAGAAAAGTTATCTCCAGTTAATTCTACCGTCTTTCCTATTCCCTCCCCACCCCTTTCCTTAGTCTCTCTTTGTCTAATCCAAGGGACTTCTATTCTTCCCCTGCCCACCTCCTTTGTTTGGGTTAACATCCACATATCAGAGAGAACATTCAGCCTTTGGCTTGTTGGGGGAAAAAAAAATCTTAAAACACAGAAGAAACATCAGGAAGGAAGAAAGACCAGCAGAGAAAGCAAAATCATTCTTAGATATACTAATCTTTCCCTGACTTCCTGAATTATATAGATTATCTTTGATGGTTGAAGCAAAAAGGATAGCATTGAATAGAAGATATAATCTGCAGAGTTAGTACCTTGCCACATCTAAGAACCTGTGCAGTGTGGGTCTCAATGTATGCAGAAAAAAAGATTTAAGATAATTACTTCATACACAGGGAGAATAAAATAACTCAAGGTTTCTATACTCAAACTGGTGAAATGCTGACACCAGAAGATCTCTGTGGTGGTTACAGGAACCTATGTTTGTGATAAAATAGCAAAAAACAATATAGACACTTTGTACAAATAGTTTCCTGGTTATGCTATAGTATTATTATGCACGACTTAAGCTGCTATGGTTTGAATATGGAAGTACTCAACAAGGTTCCATATCTAAAGGCTTGGCCCCAAATGGCAGTATTGGGAGGTACTGTGGACCTTTAAGAGGTGGGGCTTAGTGGGAGGTCCTTAGGTTATGGAGGGTGGTGCCCAAAAGGGATTGAGGGATCCTGGTCCTTCCTCCCTTTCTTCTTTCCTGTTGGAAATATGAACAATCATCCCAACATCATTTCTTGCCATTACCATCTACTGCCTTCATCAGAACTGTGTACCAAAATAAATCTCTCATTACTTCATAAGCAACCTGTGGCAGGTATTTTGTTTTAGTAATGAAAAAAATAATTCAAAAGGTTGGTAAATTTGAATGTAGATGAAATATTTTATCATAAAAATATTGCTATTTCACTCCAGTGTGATAATAATGTAAAATAACACCTTTATTCCTGAAATATGTGTGTCTCTTAGTCTGTTTTATATTGCTGTAACAAAATATTTAAAGCTGGGTACTTAATGAAGAAAGGAAGTTTATTTAGCTGACAGTTTTGGAGATGAAAGTCCAAGATAAAGTGTCCTTATTCAGTATATCTGAAATGGTTTTCTGCAGTTCAGGGAGAATGATTGACGTGTTGAAATCAAGGAACATGCCAGGCAGTGGAGCACATCTGTAATTCCAGCTGCTCAGGAGGCTGAGGTGAGAAGATCCTGAGCTCAAAGCTGGCCTAAGCAACTTACTGAGGTCCTAAGCAACTCAGTGAGATTGTCTCTAAATCAAATATTTAAAAAAAAAATGGCTGGGGATGTGGCTCAGTGGTTGAGTGTCTCTGGGTTCAATCCCCTGTACCAAAAAACAAAAAACAAAAAAACAAAAAAAACAAAAAAACAAAAAAAAAACAAAAACAAAAACCAACCAAACAAGGAACATCAGTCCAAAGGCTCATCGTCTATAGGGCTGTGCAGACTGAAGCTCTCAACATTGTTTTCTTAAAGCCAGCCTGTCTTGGTCCCCAATGTGGAAGTATTGACAGGTACCTTTGAGAGGTATTTGGGTCTATTAAGAGGAATTAATGCTTTCCTCACAGGAGTGAGTTCACACTGTCCTGGGACTGGCTAGGTTACCGCAAGAATGAGTGGTTATAAGTTTGGCTTTCTTGCTTCTTTCTTGCTTCCTCTTTCAATGTGTGTCCCTTCCACATGACCCCTCCATGTGATGCTATCCACCATGAGCCCCCTCATGGTAATTTAATTCTGTGCTGTGTCCTCAGACCTCCAGAACTATGAGCTCAATAAACTTTTATTTACTTAAAAAAAAAAAGGTAAGGTGTCCTCATCTGTTCAACTATGGTAGGGGCCTCCTTGGCTGAATTACAACATAGCAGAGAAGTAAGAAGGAAACCAGCCTGTGCAGAAAAGAGGGATTTGAAGTTAGTTATTCTACCAACCACTCTTCTCAGGAACTACCAGGATTCCACAAGAACTGCACTAATTCCTTCTCAGAGAGGTATCCCCAATGCCTAACCATGTTCCAAGTTTCCACCACCTCAACACCATCACCCTGGAGACCCTGCTTCTAGCACATATACTATTGGGAGACAAACCATATCTAAACCATAGTGTATGGGCCAAAGCATTTATAGGTGAAATATAATGAGGCCTGGAACTTTCAAAAAGTTCAGAGAGAAGACTGATAGGGAACCAAATTTTACAGAATAATGTTGATTATGACTCTATGAGTAAGATCTGAAAGAGTTCCTGGTACTAAACCTTCAATTATTCTCTATGTTTGTACAATTCCCCTTTTGGAAAAAAAAATGAAAGGATGGCTTGAGAGATGGGTATGTGATAAAGCAAGTATAGCAAAAATTTTAATTGTGAAATATAGGTGGTGGGTCATTGGGTAGTAGTATAAAGTTCTTTCAATCTTTCTGTATGTTTGGAAATATTTATAGGGAATATTGGGGTAGGGGACACTGGAGGAACCTATCACAACACAGAGCCCTCTTCTAACATTTCCAATCCTCCTTGGCTCAGTTAAATACATACTTAAGACAAAATAAAAATCAGCCTTTGCTAGGGATAACAGCTTGCCTGGCTTCCTAGCTGGATAAGCCCTACCACTGCTTCACCTTGTTCCCATAGTGATGATGCTCCAGCCACTGCCACTGTCCCAACCAAAACACTAAGGAGTCCCTATGTGTACTGTTGGTTATCAAGAAGAGACAAATCTGAGCTTGGTTGTGTCGACCTCGTGAATATTCACCTTTTCCCAGCAGCTATGTGAAATATAAAAGATTAATGCCCCTTAGGCAAGCAGCCAAAACCAAGGAGTATTTAAAGAGTCAGGGAATTTGGAGTAACAAATAACTAGGGACCTTTTTAGGTGTTAAGTATATTCATTGTATTATTAAGGAGTCCAAGTGATATATCATTACTGAACTTGAGACTCTAAGTAAATATGTTAAACATTTAAAAGCAATCACTCAAGAAATTGAGCTAAAACTAATCATTTTAATCAGAAGTCAAGAATGGGGCATCAAAAGTTTTTCAAAACTAGAAATGTAAAATGGGATTATAGAAGTTAAACTGTAGAAGTTAATAGAAAAATATACATTATCACAATAAATGTAAATAGGTTAAATAGTTATATATGCATATGAGTGTACTGACTAAAGTATCAAAGTTAGGAATTAACAAAGAAATTTTAAAAAATGAAAACTAGAAGATATAAGTCTTATAACTGAAGAGATGGCTCTTATGAACACATGAATTTCTCTTAACAGTTATTAAAAACTCTCTAGTATCCACAATTATCTCAGAGTATCCCTGCTCAAATGTTTCAGTGTTGACCAATCTCTCCAATGACAAGGACATACAGACAGTTCCTAATAGCTCCAGCACCACACTTGCCTACCACAGACCTGGAAAAGGTGCTACAGATGCTTCAACATACTGAAGCAATTAACTGCACAACGACAGACATTCAGCCCTCAACATAGGTTAATAAGAAGCGGACCATCTTCCAAGTAAATTTCATTATTAAAGGCAAGTCAGCTTTTTTTTCACTGTGAACAAACCAAGAACAACTTAGAGGAGGAAAGGTTTCTTTTAGCTCACAGTTTCGGAGATGTCAGTTTGTGGTCAGACTGCAGAAACATCATGGCAGAAGGGGACTGCAGAGGAAAGCTGCTGAGCTCTCAGAAGCTGGAGAACAGAGAGAGAAAACAAAGGAAGGGACCAAGACAGGTATAGTCCCCAAGGCCATGCCTCCAGTGACTTACCTCCCCCGACCCTGCTCCACCTGCCTAGAGCTCATAATATTTCAGTTATTCATGAATGAATCCAGCAACTATATTAATTCACTAATGAGGTCAGAGTCCTAATCTTTGCTTAAAAGCCCCACCTCTGAACCTCGCTGCACTGAGAATCATGCTTTCAACACATGAGCTTTGGGGGAAATATTCAAGATATCAACCATAAGAAGAAGGTCCAAATGCTCTGGAAATTCCTATTCTCTCTCTTGTCACTTGAAAGGTAAATAATCTAGCCATTCCGAGACTATATCTACTGATTTTATTCCACATCCCTATACTTTCTCATTTCATGTCACCATGCTCCAAGTGGTGCCCACTCCTTCCAATGACAGAGAGCAATCCATCCCTTTTTATCATGACAAAAGCCCTTATCTTATCTCCCTAGTAAAAGAGCAATCAAACCAAACATTTAAAATGAATTAATTGAACTTTATACATCCCCAGAGATGGCCTAACTGCTAAGAGCAAGTTCAGTGTTTGGAAAAGAGAAACAAAAACACTCAAACCAACATCCATCACATCACTTTTCTCGGTTAATCCTTTATCCTCATTGCTGGAACTGGAACTAGCAATGGCCCGGAAAACTGTCCAAGAATGGCAGCAAATATCTAGGACTAGGGTGACTGTGTAGAGGAATGTTTTGAAAGATGCTACCATGTAATAGGGTTCTTAAGCTAGCATGCTCTTGCACAAGGCAAAAAAAAAAAAAAAAAAAAAGGCAAACTCACAGAGGGTGTTTCACTCTGCAGGTGTGTCTTTGAGCACATACCTATATAAGCAGATATTTTGCGTGCTTAGGCCCTTGCCCTGCCGCACACCTCAGTCTGCCTGAGGTTGGTTTTTACTCCCTGAACATATGTTGCAATCCAGTAATGAGTAATGTCTCTTATAGGCTTTCACTCCCTTCCTAACCAAACATAATATGCAAATTGATTAAGCCACTTGTCCCCACAAAACTGGAAAAGTTTTTCCAGAGGTTTCAGGACCACCAGTTCAGGTGGCCTTCTCCCATTTTCATCGCTTGTCAGGATCCCTGAGTTATGACAGTGAAGATGGGGAAGATTGGATTATAAGGCAGCACAGGCAACAGGTACTGCAGGATGCTGAGAGAAGCATTCTAATAATATATTTACATGATATTTCACAAATGCCTACGATATTCTACCACACATCAAAGCGCACTTTTTGTTTCAAGTAATGAACACATTGACAGAATGTGTATGACTCTACATCAGCTGAATGAGGAAGAGCATTATTACAGGAAGAAAACTGGGGAACATTCCCAAAAGCTTTTGTGTTTGAAGAAAAACTCGGTCTCCTGGTCCCTAGACTCGAAGAAAATACAGCTCCTAACTTTTTCTCTGCCACTGAGTTTGAATTCCAACGAAGAATTTCACGTCTGTCGTGCATTTTTCATCTGAAATAGATGCAAATTGGGCCTGTTTGGTTCTAAACAAAGTCGGATCGAATAGGTGGGAGACCAATGTTGTGTGGGGCGGGGGGGGGGGGGGGGGGCAGGACCTGTGTCTCAGCGACCCTAACAGGCAGACCCCGCCCCTCCCTGCTGGCTCAGATCCCAAGGACTTCCCTCGGACTACTGCTGCGTGGGACTGCAGATACCACTGTCTCAAGTCAAGGGTTTCCCGCCCGCGTTAACGCAAATCGACCCCCTCCGTCTGCGTCTCTGGCGCTCACAGAGACCAATGTCTGGATGCTGGATGCAGGCATTGGACCAGTGTTCCGTGGAGTTTGGGATCCCTAAAGCAGAACGTGGAATTCGAAGGTGATTACCCCGGACCGCCGCAGAGCCCGAGCTCCTCCTGCAGCCACCGAACAGGCCAGTGAGTTCCTTCTGCGCCTGCGCGCGGAGCTTGCGCTGTAGGCGGGGAGTCGGCCCGAGCAAGGGCCGGCCAAGGTGGGAGGGGCCGACCCAGGTGGGCGGGGCCCGGGTGGGCGGGGCGGCTATGCGACTTCAACAGGTGCCAAAACTCGTTGCTGGTAGAGACCACTCTATATCACTGGATTCAGCGGAGGGCGTTGATGGCCACCGACCTTCACTCAAGGCACCTGTCTGCGTTTCACGTCCGCGGATCCTGTTGGTGGGGACAAAACGATTCGTGGCTCTTACGAGGGCAGGATTCTCGGGGCGGGACTGGGAAGCCTGGATGTCGCGACCCCGGGAAGGACACTTATGTGACGTCATAATGCTACGTAAATAGGTTACACTGTAGAAATGTGCCCTTGCGCTCTAGTCAGAGGTTTGTGGAACGCCACTGTGCCTGCTGGAGGAGGCTGTGACGTCACAGAGCCAACAGCGCCCTGGAAGTTGGGAAGGAGACGCCTTTGAGCCTGATAACAAGATAATAAAAAAGGCTTAGGGTATTACAGGTCCCACCTCCTTGGAGCTGAGGTGACCTCAGTATGATCCTCAGATCATACCAGGACGTCTTTCCCTTCCCCCTGTAAGCAATGAAGGGGGTACCTGGGAAAACTTCCCTTAGGGCGCCTCGAACCCCTAGCTACATTCTGGAAGAAGGGACCAAAACTTGTTCTTTACCCAAGGCGCTCCTGGACTCTTCACAGAGAGAACTCCAAGCTGCCCGCAGGGATTATCACTCCTCCTAATGTCCCTTGGGGAGATGATTCTTCAAGGCTGTGTATTTCCTCCGCCTCCTTCACATTAAAACCGCAGGCCAACTTTAGGATGGGCCCCAGCTGATTCCCAGCTGGCCAGCTCTACCAGCTTCTTTGCTCCTGAAACCCACCCCATCTCCTCTGGGCGCCCAGACAGACATTTGGATGCAAAAAGATTATTGTAGTGGGGAGTGGGGTCTTTCTAGGAGCACAACATGGAGAGTTGTCACAGGCAAGAAAATCCAACTTGCTCTATTGAATTTTTTGTTTGTTTGTTTGTTTGTTTTAATTTATGTATGACAGTGGAATGCAATGAATGTGATGATCATTATTATCCAAAGTACAGGTATTGCATGGTTTTTGGACTCACACGGAATACCAGGGATAAACTGCCCCAGCCACATCAGCTGGGAACTGTAGCCTCTGAGGTGTCTGATGGCCCCCCAGCCACAGCCTGCCTTTAAACTGCATTTGCACAGCCAATGAATCACTGCAGGGGTCTACTCTGAGAAATGGTGGAGGATGATAGCAACCTTAGGTAGAGCAAGCAGAGGAGGACTTCTGAGTAGGCTAGGGATCTCTAGCTAGCACCCTGCCCCACTCCCCAACCCCTCTAAAATTTCTGCCCTGGGAATCCTTTTCTTCCAAGGATGCGCATATGATACTGGAAATTTCTCCACAGTAAGGCCCAGGATATGACCAGGTTTCATAGTGCTAGAGGTGAAGTGGGCCAGAAAGGAAAACATCCCAGGGCAAATTTCCCCATTTCAAAGCATTTATGATGTCCTGAGGCCTGGCTAGCTGCAGAGGCTCTTTGGCCCTGAGAAGAGGAGTGTTGAGGGTGGAGGGGGATGCAGGATAAGATGCTATCCCAGAAAAGAGGCACAAGAGAGGGCTCCCTTTTCCCATGTCCTCAGAAGTGCCCACGGTGGTCCTTAGTGTCTCCGTGTGTATATACTTTAACAACTCACTTGTCTGGGAGCCACCATGGCCCTGCATAAGAGAAACTTTGTGGTCAATGCAGTTGGCCCTATCTCAAGCCATAACCAAGCACAGACCATCCCATAACCTGTGCTGGTTGACTCAGGAGCTGGACGCCCAAAACATGCAGGCTAACCCTCCCTCCATGCACAATAGGTCCCAAGTCTCAGGAAGGGAATGTTCATCCTTGGACAGTCCTTGTGGACCTGGTAAGAATGATTGAGCTCTTGTGTGAATAGTGGAGACCCCACAGGTCTGTTCTGGCCTGGCAACGCCCTTGCCCTCGGCCCTGGGACCAATGGAGAAGGTTTTGAGAGCTACACCTATGTGAATAGAGGACTGGGGTTGCCGCAGTTACTTTAGGCTGCGGGCAGGACACTTTGGGTGCCTGGAGTCATGGGCCGCCCCTCCAGGCGTGTCCAGCAGGGGGCGGGGCGGATCACAACAAAAAAGGCAGGGCTATTCCGTGCGGTTTTGCAGAGACCACATTGCTAATTTAGGTTCCCGGATTAGGGAGTTCTATCCCGCACAGGGCCTGGGAGTGTTCCCAAAGAAAGTGGGGAGGGGGCCGGCGGTGAAAGGCGGGAGCACTTTACCACCTGCAGCCCAGGCCCTTTTCTCAGTTCGCAGGGCCCTGTTGGAGGGAAGTGATGCAGGGAAGCACAACTCAGTGGTCTCCGCCGCGCAGCGGTGAGTGCTGAAGCCCATCAGGCAGCTCTTGCCTCGCGGAAGGCCGAGGGCGCCACCGCCTGCGTGCACCCGCGGTCAGGGCGCTGTACGAGCAGGCGCCCCGCCCCGCCTCTGAACAAGAGAGCTCCGAGTGACCTACCCTCCCTCTAGTTGTGGGAACACTAGACGTCCTGGGGGGTGGTTCGACTTGAGGGGGGAGACTCGGATTTCTCTTTCTAAACATCCCCAGCCTCCAAGGGCGCCCGCCAGCCCTCCCTATTGCTCAGACCGCTTTAAAACTGCAGAATATCTTCGCTGGTATGGAGTCGCGATCCGAACAGGGTATAAACCCCATTGTGTAGCTGGGGGAGGGGCGGCGGGGAGAGAATGATCTTAAATAAGGGAAGGAGGGAAGGATGTAGTTTTGTGACTTTGGGGAGACAGCCTGCTGGGACCCAGAGAAACTGGGCGCAGCACTCATCTGAAGCTCTGTGAAAGCAGGTCTTTCCACTCCAAAGCATAAGCCAGAGGCCAGTAGGAAAGTTACTAGTTGGTGGTGGGGTGGGATGAAGGGGGAAGTTGATATTCTGTCCCTTCAGCGAACACCAAACGACCCTGGCACTTGGAGATGCTGGGATTTCTCATGGCCATGTGCGGCCTCAGACTCGGGTTCTTTTTAAACTCGCCGCTCTCGGGAAGTGAAGGGTGGAGACTGCGACCCCGACACCGAAGCGGAGAATAGTAAGAAAATGTAAAGTTGGGCAGAGGTAGACCAACACCCTAAAAACGGGTTTTCTCCCCCCCCCCATCCCCAGCCCCATCACCCCAAGACGACGAGGGGAGGGAAGAAGGGCAGGTTGAAGTCAAGCAGAGAAACCTGATCCTCTCATAGAAAGGAGTGGTTTCCTGCGGTTCAAGAGGGAAATTACCCGTCCTGCAGTGCCTGTAAAATAACCGTTTATTTAATAGTTAAAAAAAAAAAAAACAACAACAACTCCAGTGATAAATGTCCGTTACCGATGGTCAGCATAAAGTGCCAGTCGCAATACAACGCCCGGCTCCTGGCCGGCTGCTCGCTCGCTGTGACGCGGCGGTGGAGCAGGGGAACCGCGGCCGGGCTCCTCCCGACCCCGGGCGCGAGATCCCTGCCCCGCCATCGAGTCCGGGAGCCCTCGGCCGGCTGCGCGGCAGGCAGCAGCGGGAGCCGGCGCTCCGGGCCCCGCGGTCCCTGGGGCCGGGCGGCTGAAGCAGATACACCGATTACACTTTTGCAGGCTCCCAGGGTGGGCATGGGGACTGGAGGAAGAGTGAGAAGTTGCGGGCGCGCAGAACTTTTTTCCTCTCTCCTATCCGCAGTCAAGAGTTACAAGCTTATATGGTCAAAGAAAAAAAAATCAAGAAAATGTATAAAATAACAATAGAAAAAGTAATACTTCTGGGAGAGGCGCCGCTGCGTCTCCACGGAGCTTTCGTTCTTTTTTTAATGCAGTTTCCCTTCCGCCACGTGAGTACCTCCTTTTGGCCCAAAGTTAAGCCGCGTCCTGGGGGAGCCGCCCGGGCGGTCAGGGTCATGGCCCCGGGCAGGACTCTGTAGTGCCGCGTGTGCCGAGGACCCAGGGGACATTGTTGGGGTGGGGGGAAGTCCCAAGCGCCCCTCCCGCTGCCCGCCAGAGTCGCCTTCAGCTTCGGGTTCCTCCAGAGGAGGGGGCAGCGTGGCCAGGGTCCTGGTGGTCCAGAGGCTGTTTAGCATTTGATCTTGGAGGTTTTGAGCTCCTTCACCTGTGAGTGTAGCGTCTTGTGGACAGCGAGAGTCCTGGACTGGCAGAATCCCTTTCCACATTCTTGACATTTGAAAGGCTTCTCTTTGGAGTGAATGTATCTGAGGACAGAAACGACAATTAATCCTTGCAAAAGGATGCAATGTTATTGTAAACAGTTGTCCCAAGATCCCTTTATAAGGCACTTGCATTATAGATGGGGAGGAGTGTGGGGTACCAAGTATGCAACTAGCATAATGCAGACTCTGGACAGAGCAAGGAGGTGACAGAGAACCTGGGCAACTTTGCTCCTTAAACAGGTCAAGGCAAACAGACCATCTGCCTTTCTGAGGAGGAAGGGCAGGCAGCAACCTTACAAGGCCTGATTCACCTAGAGGTCCATCAGGGAATTGGTTAACAGACCATTCCTAGAGCTGCATTCTCCAAGACTGCCCACTGGTACATGTGGTTGATAATTAAAATTAAATAAAACTAAAAACAGTTTCCCAGGCTCACTAGTTGCACATTTCAAGTGTTCGGTTCGGTTGTTTTGTTCATCATTGCAGGAACTTCACTATTGGACAACTCTGGGGATGGAGAAGGGGGGCAGCAGCAACACTGCCAGTCTGGAGCTCTAATCTAGTCTTAGGTCCTATTCATACCCACATTTCCTCCACAGGTGCTCCCAAACCTAATCCTGACCCTTCCTGCCTTGGTGAAATTCCCGATCCATAGGCTTGAAGCCAGCAGGGGGTCCGTAGGGAGGAGGAAGGTGAAACCCTAAGCAAGCTCTCTAGGGCCTCCCCCAGTGCCGCACCTGTGGTCCCGTAGGTGGTCTTGCCTCCGGAAGGCTTTGTGGCAGATGTCACAGGTGTAGGGCCGCTCATCCGTGTGCGTCCGCTCATGGATGAGTAGGTTATAGGACTTTGTGAAGTGGCGGCCACAAAACTTGCAGACGAATTCTTTCTTGGTCTTGGAAGGCAGGCGTCCCCTCGTGGGCTTCTTTTCTGGGGACAGCTTGGTCACATCCAGGAGGGCACCTAGCCCACCTGCGGGGGAGCCTGGGCCCTCCCCTCGGGCAAGCTTAGTGGGATCTTCTTGTGTGGCGGCCAGGGCCAGGTTGGCGAAATCAAAGCGAGGCTTGGTCTTGAGCGCTGGACCGCTGCCTCCAGCGGTGATCTCTGGCTTGGGCTGGATGACATGAGGGAACCAAGGAAAGGCCGGCAGCTGGAAGCGCGCGTCCACCAGGCTGGATACTGCACCCGGTACTTTGGAGAAAGAGGAGCGGGGCAGATGCATGGCTGGGTAACCTAGCGTCCACTGGTGCAGGTGCACAGCGTGCAGAGCACTGAAACCATACAGATTGGGCAGGTGGTCCGAGGGCACTGTGGGAAGGCCATTCACTGCCTGGAGGAAAGAGTAGTTGGTGAGCTGCAAGGATGGGTGGATGGGCACCGGGGCTGGCAAAGTTTTGCTGCCCATTGTGGTAGTTGCAGTGGTTCTCAATCTCGATCTGCAAAGAAAGGAAAAAAGAAGGGGGGGGGGGAGGAAAAAAAAAGTTCAGGGTAGATTGCCTTCCTCCTGAAAACCAGCCCAGACACACTTTCTCTGACTCACAGTGTAGAAGCTGGGAGTTTTAAGGTCCCACCCCCACTCCCCATTACCCTCACACAGAATGGGAAAGTAAGGTACAGGAGAGCCCTCTCCTTGAAAGACTTCCTGGTGTTAGGGCTCCCTCCAAATGGCCTTTGACAGAGACACACACTTGATAAGAGAAACTAGTATGAAATTAAGTCTTTTGCAATACAACTAATTTAAAATAAGGACCAACTGCATACAGAACACCGTCTCTAAGGCACAAACCCAGAGCAACTGCACGTAAAAACCTACATCCAGGGAAGCCAGGCCCTGCCTGCAAAGACAGCAGAATTTGGAAGCAGACTTACACATTCAGGTGCAGATAAACATGAAAATGCACACTAACAGATAAACACAGATCCACAGGTTCTAATGCAGATGTGACAAGAATGTGCACAAATAAACTGGGACAGTCAATTTTAAAGGACAACACTGGTCACAAAACACAGAGCCCATAACACATACAAACACATACAGGGAATCACATCATACCCATGAAGAGCCTCCACAAACAGCAAGTATCCACATAAAGACAAATGCACACATCTCCTAGTTTCTGCATATGAAGGTCTGACTGATCTTTGATTTGGTTTCCAGAAGCCAAAGCTGTGTTACCTTCCTTTATTGAACCACAATTTGCTACCCTACCTTACAAGTACTAGTGATACTTTGGGCAGCTATCTTTTGGCAACTCCTTGCAGACCGAGTCCCTATTATAGTGCTTGGTGGGTTGCCTTCATTTCAAAGAGGGTGCTGTGACCCACACATTCACTTATTCTGTTAAACATCTGCAGTCACATACCAGGAGACTCAAATGTCTTTTTTTTTTTTTTCCTCAGAGGAAAAGGGAGCAGGATCTTTGGATGCTAACAAATTTTATGTACATAAAGAACTCTGGGCAGGTGGGTATGTATATGGGCAAGAACACTGAAGTAAGGCTCCATTACTGTGGTCTGTACTCTGTACTCTCCAACTGGAAGGTTAGGATGCTTGAGCAACGCCAGAGAGAAACCACAAGTGACCAAGATCTGTCATCTCCTGATCTCCTTTGTCAGGGTCTCCAACTTGCATCGGAAGAAACCTTTAATCCTTGCCCTTCACAGACACTCCTAATTAGGTTCTATCCCCTGGTGGGGGGAGGGGAGCCAAAAAGTAGCAGGGATACTTGAGAAGCCCAGGTGCTCAACTCCTGGCTCCCAGCTTTCTGGGAGCTACTCCAAAAAAAAAAAAAAAAAAAAAAAAATCAATATCAGAGCCAGGTCACCAGGACCCTTTCACTTCTTCTCTTCTTAGGACCTCTCCTCTAACCCAGAGTAAAGTCCTTACCTGGGAGGTGCAGGCCACCACCTTGCTCCCTAAGGCATAGCACACTCAGCCTTCCTAGGCCTGGCCAGCCCTCAAGTCCCAGTTCAAGGTCCCAGCCTTTTGCTTTAAAATTCTGGTCTTGTGCAGGGATGTGCACTGTCTGTTCTTGGAAGGTGTGAGGACAATCTTCAGAAAATCTTTTCCTCTAGAAGCTGACAGGAGGGTCACGATTGTGTGGTGGGCTCTAAGGAAAGAGGTCGTGTCTAAAACCCATGAGCCCCTAGAGAGTTGCCTACACGAATTAAATTATCCATAGGATGAAAACCAAGTCTGATCACTACCATTAATTCAGCTGCAGGGTAGAGGAGGCACATATCTGCAGCAATGAGACCTCAGAAGCAACAGCAATGGCCATGGTAGAGCTTCTGCAAGGGTCTTCTCTACTGCTTCCTGTCGCCAGTTCTGCCCTAAAAACCTAGTCCATCCCAAAGCTCTGAAACAAGAACGAAGCAAAATACGAACAGAGCTAAAGGAGAAGCTGGGACCCCTTGTATTGGAAGTGGGAAGAGAAGACTGCTAACTTCAAAGGTCGCCTAGACTTAGGCAAGATGAGCGCTCTTTGATTTTGCTGTCACCTCTTCTTCCCCTCCAGGCACTAGAAATCAGATCCTTGTCTCCAGCCATCGGGAGCCCGCCGGGATACCGGGAGGCCTGGGCTTGCTCCTCTCCAAGAGGCCTTAGCGGCAGGACTTGGAGCTGCACGCCGGCCCAGGCCTGGAGCTCAGGTGGGAGTCCCCACCAACCTCGCCTGGCCTTTCCTCACCTCCCTTCAAGGAGCAAAAAAGACCCAGCGGTCTTGGGGCTCCGTGGGGGGCCAGAGAGGGGGGATGCTGCCACCACGGCTCTTGGGAGCCAACCTTTCCGGGCTATCTGCCCAATCTTATTTCCCCCAACACTCCATTTATTTTCCTCGGCGGCCAGGGCAGTTTCTTATTTTCTGCAGCAGCATTCCGAGGCCAGGGCTCCCCAGGCTCCCGCCAATGACTTTCCGGCGGACGAAATTCGTTCGAAACGTGGCTCCCTGACACTACTACCCAGAATGGGCGGGATGCATGATCTGGTTTCAGGCGGTCAGCTACGAGAAAAACACAGTATCAACCTTGCTTCCCCAGCCAGAGAGGAGGAGCGGGAAACCCGGCTTCTCCGGCTCTCCTTGTCCTAACCCCAAGACCCCAGTGCGAATGCTTTTGATCTTTTAACGCGAAACGAACACCTCTCCCCGAAGCCAGGCATTTACTCCACAAAGAGTCCGTGCCTCTGGCCTTGAGAAGCGGTAGCAAAGGTCTCGACTAGCACAGTAAAGGCAATTCGCGCTCGGGTCCCTGCTCAGTTCAGGCACTCGCGTACCTCGCGCGGTGGAGCGCCAATTCCAGGTCTGCCGCAAGCCCTAAGCAGGGCATTAATGAAGTGTGCAGAGTCTATTAAAGTGGTTTATTCGGGGCTAATTGAGCGTGAGCGAGTTAACTGCTTGCATTAATAAGGATGGAGCGAACTACAGGAGCTTGCGCCTGGAGGAGCCCAGCAGCAGCCCAAGATAATCATCCTCCACATTGAATCCCCAACAGGAATGGTGACAGGCGTCCGGACGCCCGACGAGAGGTTGACCAACACCTGATACTTCGGTTACATTCTCCCCAGGAACAAGATCCAACGAAACTATTGGTGAGGTGTCCATCCTGCTGCACTGAAATGCCCGTTGCGTCTTCGGGGATCTATCTGCTCTCGGGGCTTAATGAAACTGCATTTACTTCCAGGAGCCTGGGAAGGTCCATCTATACACCAGTAGCTTCCCATCTCGGCCAGCCCTTCTCTCCCCTAGGAAGCTGTGAACCCGGGAGGCTAGCTTTGCACGTGGTTCTGTTCCTAAGAGTCAAGGTATAGCAATAAGTCCGGGTGAAATTTGTGAAATTATTGCAACAAAGAAACTCTTGAAGCTGGTTTGTTCTCCGGAGACCCACTCTGCTACTACCTGGGCTGCTGAAAAAGGACTGGATGAGGGTTTTCATTCTTATTAGAGGCATTTCATGGGACAAATTAGTTCAGCAGGCATTTTCTCACTTCCGTCCCTCTCTCCTCAGGCTTCCACTTCTCTCTAGAAAGCTGGATTAGGGGACAGTCAGGGGAGCATAAGAATTCTTTTCTACCAATCCCCAAACCCCAGACACTTGAACCTCCACAGTGTTTATGCTACTGCGGCATGCGGTCTCGAACTGAGAAGAAAGCCTGTGCCCCGCATGCCTGGGAAAGTCCATGCCTAACTGCACCTGGGCAATCGGGGGTTACGCTCCAGGCCTTCACCCCATGGAGAAATCTACCGTATAGAGAGTATTCCGAAGTCAGAGTTCCGGGGCGAAGCTGACTTCAGAAATGCAGCAGTGAGCACCGGGGTCTAGCCGGCCTGGAACCTGAGCAGAACTCGGTAAAAGTCAAACTAAAGCGCGACCAGGCTGGGACGTGCACCTGTCCCTGGAGTTGTGGACTGTGGCGATGGCTATCCACTCTCTCCTTCCCTTTCATCAACTAAGGCAGATCAGCCTGAGCTAGGATCGCGTCTGCCAAAGTTTGTGCCTGCTGAACTTGCTCCGGTTTCTTAAAGCGGGCCCACAGACTGACTTGCAAAGTCCGTGGGCACCTTGACCCGGATTCCGAGTAGCCCAGCGCGATTGGGGGCGATGACTGAGGCCCGCCCCCTTATTCTCCCGAGGTCAGAGGCCCCGGACCCTGCGTGCAAAGTCCCTGAGTCAGCACCCCCTACCCTGGGCTGCTGTCGCTCTCACTTTCACAAAGGTTCTACAGCTTTCGCTGGGCAAGAGGAGCTTCCTTCACGACAAGGAGAGACACGGAGAGAGAGAGACAGAGACAGAGGCGGGGAGAGGGAGCAGGACCGCCGCGCTGTGACAAGGAACCCTGGAGTGCTGCCTTCACTCGGGTCGCTGAGCCCCAGAGCCCAGGGCTGTGGTTACCTCGTTCCGCGGTGGTCCTGCTGCGGAGCGCGTCTCTGGGGCTCGCTGCGCGGGACCCGGGAAGCCTCAGGAGCTGAAGCCCACAGACACGCCTGGTGTTTTGGAGTCCTGACCCCTCTCCAGCCGCGGGGACTCCGAGGGCCCCACACGCGGGAGCGCTCAGCAGCCCGGGAGTCCTGCCTGCCGGGGGATCGTGAGCCTCGCTCCTGGTTCCCTCGCTGGTTCTGAACCGAAGCTGCTGGGAACGTTCTGGGGAGAGGCCGAGCTCCGACTCACTCATCCCTTAGCACCGAGCCGCCTACTTATTTTAATCCACCACCCTCCCTCCTCCCCAGCCCCCCCGCCCCTTGCCTCAGGATTCCTCCCCTCCCTCCCCTGCCCCCCAACCCTGCCTTGCGCCTGCGCACTGAGAGACAAAGTTTTGCTGACCCGGGCAGCCAACTTTGGCAGCTGCGCTCGCCGGGCCCGGCTTCTACCAAACCTGCGTCCCCTGCTCTCCGGTTCCACACGACCCTTTCTGCGTTTTTAGGACCACAGGGGCACACCTGGCGCGCTACAGGAAACAGCTCCCAGCAGACGGGAACCGGCTGGAACCGCGCGTTTCTTCAAGCGCTCCTAGGGCACAGCTTGTGCCCTGGAAGGTGGCAGAGCGGGGTGGGGAGGAGCTCTGTGTACCGCGATGCCGGCCCCGCAGCTTAGGCTCCAGAGCGCTTTGTAGGCTAACAGAGTTGCCCCTCCTGCCAGAATCGCTTTCAGAGGCGGAAGACCCGGCGCGTGGAGCAGCTCCTGCACACCCAAGCGTGCTCGTGGCCAGGGCGATAACCCGGGCAGCATTAGCTACTTCCTGGTGCTGGTGGGCCAGGATTACTATCTCCAGCAAGCTGAAACATCTGAATGCCTAAATCTGACCCCAGGCCCTGGGCTGAGGAGTTCAGTAGTAAGACCAGAGGTAGATCATTGGGGAAGGAGATCAGGAGTTATTTTCCTGGAACCCAGAACTCTCTGGGATTCCGCACAGTCGCACAGTCGCACACTCTAATCACATATTTGTTTCAGGATGGATGAGACTTTGGAGAGCTGCACAGGCATACAAACCAAGCTCCGAAGTTGTCAACTCCAAGGCCTCTGTCAAAGAACTGGTTCAGATGGAATCTGAAATCTAAAAGGCACTGATGAAGAAAAATTCTACCTTCACTGCCTAGGCCTTATGGAAGGTACCAGTACTCTCTTGACTGCTTAGCTTCTAGAAGCTACCTTCAGCTGACCCCAGCCTTGATCCTCCTGTCTGCCACCTGTCTGGAACACCTTGCCTGGGTTTCCTACAAGAGGAGGTGTTTGTATATAGTGACTTGGATGGGTCCAGATTCATAGCTCACAACCCCACATTCCCTTCCAGAGTTGTTGCAGACCCTTCTCCACATGAGATTGGGACCAGATCCTGACCTCCATGGGTCTTTACCATACTGGTACAGCATCTCTTCAGAGTAACTTTCATCCTGTCCAGCTTTGGTTTGTAAAGCCAGCCTGATTTTCTTGAGATGGGTGAGAATTTGATCCTTGACCTAGGAAGATGGTCATGGACAAAGGCATAGTTGGAAGAGATTCTTCTGTGTATCCCTAAGCCTCCAGCCCTGATAATTTTGGTTTGTTCAGGAGGAGGAGGAGAGGAGCAGATCTTTGCCCCAAAGATGGATTTTACCCCATTCTACAGGTTAATGTAGGAGCAAAAGGCCCACATTTATTTGTCTGTGCGTCCGGAATCTCAGAAACTGTCAATATGGGGTGATATCCTGGCCAGAGTGAGGCCCCTTGGAGTCAAAGGAAACTGAGATCACCCCCTTCCAAGAGATTCCAGGGCAGCAAGACTTAAGTGCAGGGGAAGACCTGGTAGGAAAATTCAATCAAAGCATTATTGGCCTTCACTGATTCCAAATTTGGGTAAAGGAGTTTGTATGGACAAGCCTCAGCCTCTCCAGGTAGTCAAAGCTTGGGGAACCTCCATATCCGCAGTGAACATATCCAAAAAGAGATAGACACAATAGGTCCTCTGGCTGTCGGACACTTAGGAAGAGTGACTGGAAGTTCCTGTGGCATAGTATATATACACCATCTCCTGCTCTGACTTTCTCCATGCTCACCTGTGTTTCCTCCACATTTCTACTTGTCTCTCTCTTCAAAAACTGGCCCTTCAATCAACATGCCTCAGGACATCTAAAAAGCTCCAAGTAGTAGGATCCCTAAAGAGCTCTTGGTGAAAAAGGGTCCATTATTCTAAGGGAAGGAATATGGAACTGGACTTTTAAATTAAGCTTTTGCTAGGCTTTCTGGAAACTTGATCCTGACTCAAGTCAAACCCCTAAACTTAATGGATGTGGGGCAGGGTGGAGAAGCAAGGTTTAGTGCAAGGCCTTCAGGACCCAGGGTCCCAATCTTTGCTGCCTGAAGCCGATCATAATGCAGGACAGGACTGTGATAAAAAATGTGCCTGCTGGCGTTCCTGAGCCTCTGCAAGGGTTCCCTCTTTCAGACTTCCAAGTTGCTGCCTCCTAGGTAGCCCACAACTGCACAACTTCAGAAAGACAGGAAAACGAAATATGAGATTGGCTAGGAGCTGAAAGGTCCTCCATTGCCGAAGCCAAGTGCCAATGACTCGGCTTGGCACAGAATCACGAGCCACCACACAGCTCTGTAGGTTCAAACAGCAATTCTTTATTCCGGATCTCACACCAGCCTCCACACACGTTCAGGGGCAGTCTCGTTCTGCCGCACACTTCACCTACTCCACGAGGCTTTTTCCAAAATCCCATTAATCTCACGAGAACTCAACGGGAACAAGCAACAGGAACACCCTAATCCCAGCAGCAATAATCTTCAACCTCAACTTCCCTAAAACCCATATTCTTAAACCGGGAAACGCCTTAAACTGGGAACACCCTAAGCCCAAGGATCGGGATACTTCCTCAAACCTGCAGGATACTTCCTCAAACCTGGATCCACCCTCGATCACCTTGAGCAGGGTCATCTTTCTCAAACACACAAGCAAGGTCGCAGCAAATTTCCAAGGCAAGTCCATTTAACATGGGGTACACTGGCAAGGATTACGATGCGTCAATACCTACTTGGTAATGGCCCTCAGCATCTCCCCCCTTCTGATTAATTAAACAACAAGCAATGTGGCTTAGGACCGTGCCTGGTAGGTTGTCCAATTCAACATGTGGTTCTTACCCGTCATGGGAGAGCTGACCTTTGGGCGTCAACTTCCTGTCTTAGGTTGAATCCACTGCAACCAGATCAACCCGTCACTGACTACCGGTCCAGCATTCAGCCATGCTTGTGGATAGGCCTAAGCACCAGTGGGGGGGTGAGGTTCTTGCCTCACCTCTGTTGGCCCCCAAATTTTAGACCATCACTAGTAGAAGGGAGGAAGACACAGAAATGCCAAGACACCAAGCCAATTGACGGCTCCTTTGGAAAAATTGCGTCACTGGTGACACCATCAGCAAAGATGCCAGTGTTACCACAATTAACATGGGGTGCGCTGGCAAGGAAATTGCATCACTGGTGACACCATCAGCAAAAATATGCCAGCAGTACCACAATTCGCTGCACCAGACGATAGTTCACAATGCATGCAACTGATATATAGTCCAGGCAAGTTCTGCAGGCAGTTCAAAGTGGAAGAGTCTATCAATATGTCCATTTCCTCCCAAAGTAAATCAAGTCCTTGATTGAGCATTACTTGTTGAGTTATATTCATTGATGCATCAGTTTATACAGTTTACTGTGATCATAGAAGCTGTAGTTTGGTTTTCTTAGTCTTCACAGGCACTGGGATGGAGATGGGAATTCTGGCAATGATGTTAAAGAGACATTATCCTGAACAGAATTATTAAATATAATGAAAAGGAAAAGTGAAAGTAAACAAACAGATCTGTTAATCACTTTTAAAAACAATCATTAACAGCTGTTTACCTAATTTAGATTAAACCACTTAAATCACGTGAATAAAAAAAAAATTCGGATCCATTTTTTCATGAGCGCTCCTCAAATAAAAATATGGACATACACACATACTGACATGCAACACAAAACAGTACACACATAACATACAACACATAAGACAATAATAAGTAAAGGCCTTGTAGCTATACCTAAGTGAAATCTCCATTGCAATGTTTAAAAACTCCACAGTCAAAAAATAAAACACAGTCAAAAAACAAAACTGATCAGAAAAACATTAACCTAGGTTTGTATGAGCTCAAAAAATAAAATAGAACTTTATGATGTGGGAAAAATGCAATAATAAAATAGATATTGAAAAAAAGCACCGTGGTTAATCACTGTCGCAGATGTAAGAATAGCCAAGCTGGAGCTCTGGATATCAGCTGTTATGGATTTCAGTCAAATCATCTTCTTTTTCTGTAGAAATTGTTTTGGTTAACCTCTCTGGAATCCAAATCGGCTGCTGTTCTCCCTGTGGGAACACACAAACGGAACCCCGACTCCAGACAATAACTGGGTCGGGACCTTTCCATTGTCCTGTTAGAATATCTTTCCAAAGTACCTTAGGCTTATGTACATTTTTCGGATACATATGTCTTTCCGCAGCACTAAGTCCTGATGAATCCAAATTTAGAAAGTTTAGAGTAAAAAGGGTTATTTTAAGTTTATCTTTGGGGGATATATACCCCTTTCCAATTCCCTCTTTTTGCTTTAATAAGTACGTTTTAATAGTTTGATGAGCTCTTTCAACTATGCCTTGTCCCTGTGGGTTGTATGGGATTCCTGTTATATGAGTAATACCAAAGGATGAGCAAAATTGTTTAAAAGAGTTAGAAGTGTAACCAGGACCATTATCAGTTTTTAACTGTTTAGGAACACCCACAGTGGCAAAATTTTGTAAGCAATGAGCTATAACATCTTTAGTTTTTTCTCCGGCATGAAGGGAGCCCATCAAAAATCCGGAAGAAGTATCAACTGTAACATGTAAATATTTTAATTTTCCAAATTCTGGCAAGTGTGTGACGTCCATCTGCCAAATATGGTTAGGTATCAGTCCTCTAGGATTGACTCCAAGATTAACTTGTGGTAAAAAGGTCACACAATTTTGACATTGTTTTATTATATGCCTGGCTTGTTCCTTAGTTATTTTAAAACGCTTTTGTAAAGTATTAGCATTAACATGAAACCTTTTATGAAAATTTGTAGCTTCTTCTACAGTAGAAAAAATATGTATATCATGTGTAGTTTTATCTGCTAAATCATTGCCCAAACTAAGGGCTCCAGGCAATCCTGTATGTGCCCTGATATGTCCTATAAAGAATGGATCTTTTTTATCCCAGATTAGACTTTGTATAGTGGAAAACAAAGAGAAAACAGTAGAGGAAGGGGAAATCCTACCAGCATCTTCAAGGGATATAATAGCGTTAACTATATACTGACTATCAGAAAATAAATTAAATACAGAATCTTTGAACATCAGGAAAGCTTGTAAAACTGCATTAAGCTCTACCTTTTGAGCTGATTGTTTGGGAACTAAAAATGTAAAAGTTTGATCAGGGGTAACTACTGCAGCTGTACCATTATTAGACCCATCAGTGAATATATTTGGAGCATTCACGATAGGTGTTTTTCTTGTCATTTTAGGAAAAACTACAGGATGCTTAGACCAAAAAGACAACAAACGATTAGATGGTAAATGATTATCAAATGAAACATTTGATTTACACATGATTATTGCCCATGTATTTAACTCATTAGCTAACTCATCAATTTGCTCCATAGTATATGGAGTAATAATTTTATTGGGAGAAATTCCAAACACTCCCTTTGCTGCTTTTATTCCTTTGAGTATTAATTGTCCTACAGCCTCAGGATACCTAGTAAGAATAGTGTTAGGAGAGTAAGATAAATGTATCCACAATAATGGACCTTCCTGCCAAAATACTCCTGTAGGAATATTTTTTGTTGGTAGTACGATAAATAATAAAGGCAAACTTATATCAATTCTATCTAAATGCATATTTTCCATATATGTTTCAATAATTTTTAATGCCTTTCTAGCTTTAGGAGTTAGCATTCGGGGTGAATTTGGATCTGATGGACCTTTTAGAATATCAAATAAAGGTCCCAACTCTCCTGTTGGTATGCCTAGATAAGGCCTTATCCAATTTATATCTCCCAACAACTTTTGAAAGTCATTAAGTGATTTGAGTTGATCTACTCGTATTTGAATTTTAGGTGGACGGACCATGGTTGAGGATAATAGAACTCCTAAATAATTAATTGGAAAATTTAATTGTACCTTATCTATTCCTATCTCTAGATTATAATTTTTTAACAGGTTTGTAAGTGTGGCATAACATTCCAGCAATGTGTTTTTATCTTTATGTGCTAATAATACATCATCCATATAGTGAAATATTTTTAGTTCAGGATTTTGATTTCTAAGTGGCTGGATTGCTTTATTAACATATATTTGGCACATAGTCGGACTGTTAGCCATTCCTTGAGGGAGTACTTTCCATTCATATCTCTCATCAGGACCTTCATGATTTAATGCAGGGATAGTAAATGCAAAACGTGGACTATCCTCGGGATGAATTGGAATCGAAAAAAAGCAATCTTTAATGTCTATAGCTAAAACATGCCACGTTTTTGGTAAAGCAGACAATTGAGGAATCCCTGATTGAGCAGGTCCCATAATAACCATCTCATTATTAATTGCTCTTAAATCTTGTAATAATCTCCATTTACCCGATTTCTTTTTGATGACAAAAATGGGAGTATTATGGGGAGATACAGAAGGTTGTAAATGTCCTTCCGCTAATTGTTGTTTGACCAGATCATGGGCTACTTGTATCTTTTCTTTAGTCAGGGGCCACTGAGGAACCCACACTGGTCTTTCTGATTTCCAAGTAATTTTAATTGTCTCAGTGGCCCTTTCTGAAAATCCAACCCATGTCTGTCTGTTCCTTGATCTATTTGAATTGGTGCTGCTATACCTTGCTCTTGTTTTCCTAATCTTTTTTCTTTCCTGATACCTTGTCTAGCCCTAGTAGTGGGCGCATTAGGATTGATGTTATTTGTTAACATCAAACCTAGTTGATCTAGGACATCTCGTCCCCATAAATTAATAGGAAGGTGATCCAAAACATATGGCTGTATAGTTCCTTCACATCCTTCAGGATCCTTCCAATCTAATACCATAGCACTTCTATGGGGATTAGTCGCCACTCCTAGGCCTCGAAGCGTTTGAGTGGCTTGTTGTAATGGCCAATGTTTTGGCCATTCTTGAAGAGATATGATGCTAAGGTCAGCACCTGTGTCCAGCAGGCCATTAAACTCACGACCCTGAATATTTAGTTTTAGCATTGGGCGAGAATCTAAATTTAAAGACAACATAGCCCAATCTACACCTGTGGAGCCTAATCCCCTGGAACCTCTTTCTACATTAAGACTAGAGAACTTATTATGTAGGCTGGGTATTATTAACAACTGTGCTATTCTATCTCCAGGTGAAATTACTGATATACCTTCTGGAGAACTAGCTATAATTTTTATTTCACCTACATAATCGGGATCAATTACCCCAGGACTTATCATAAGTCCTTTTAATGTAGATGAACTACGTCCCAATAATAAGCCTACTGTTTCTTGGGGAAGAGGTCCTTTTATTCCTGTAGGAATGATTTGAACTCCCATCTCTGGAGTTAATACTGCTCTGGCAGAGGCGCAGATGTCCAACCCTGCGCTCCCTCGGGTTTGTCTGATGAGGGATTTAATGGACAATGTGTCCTGGGCACCACCCTTATGGGGTTGCTGGGTTCCTCTACTGCCCCGTATATTTGTGGTTGTGGGCCCCGGAGCATTGGGCCCCCCTGTCCGTTTTTTGGCAATGAAGCCTGATGCCTTTCTCCACGATATCTTGGGTAAATACCTGATCCTTCTCCGTTTTTTGATAAGGGAGTACCTTCTATGGTGGTTTGAGAACGGCATTCATTAGCCCAATGTCTCCCTCTACGGCATCGTGGGCAAATACCCGGTATTCTATTCCTTTGATTTCTAGTTTTGTTAAAACCTCCTCTTATGGGGCAACTCCTTTTAAAATGTCCTGTTTGTTCACAATTATAGCATGTTTCTGGCCTGGCATCTAAAGCCTGTTTTACTGCAGCTGCCATGACTTGCCCTTGTTCATTAACATCTCTACATAATTTAATATATGTGTTTAAATCTTCATGCCTCCATGGTCTAATAACCTCTCTGCAGCAACGATTTGCTTGGTCATAAGCCAATTGTTTTATTAATGGCATTGCTTGTTCTGTGTCACCAAAAATTTTGGCGGCCGTTTGAATAAGCCTATCTACAAAGTCAGCGTAAGGTTCATTAGGTCTCTGTAATACCTTAGATAGCTGACCTTGTAAATCTCCATGTCCTTGTAAAGTCTTCCATGCCCTAACTGCGTCTGCAGCAATCTGTGCATATACAGCAGGATCATATTCCATTTGTTGCCGCTGACCCTCATAATCTCCTTTTCCTAGCAGCATCTCTAGATTTCTTTGAGGGTAACCGGCTGCTGCATTTCGTCTAGCTGTCTCCCTGCAAAATTCCTCATTGGCAACCTTCCATAATAAATATTGTCCTCCATTTAGCACAGATTTACACATGCTAGCCCAATCTGCTGGCGTCATGTCCAAGTTAGTAATGGACTCCACCATGCTTACTGTGAAAGGGGCTTGAGGACCATAGGTTGTTACAGCCTCCTTTAACTGCTTCACTGTTTTAAATTCTAAAGCACGGTGAATTCGCTGCCCTCCTACCTGTTCAAATACAGGGCATGCTAATCTTTGAGGTCCTGTCTCAGGATCCCATCTATCAACTACGATGGGGTTTGAGGGCCATTCAGCTGTCTCCATCGGCGGGGCTGATGGTTGAATTACACCCTCTGGTAATAAAACGGAGTTAGTAACAGCCTTTTGTTGTGGCCTTTTTCCTAATAACCCCTTTTCCTTTAAATTTTCTTCCTCTCTCTGACTAGCTCGAGAGACCTTCTCTTTTCCTTGATCTAAAATGTCTTTCTCCATGGTCTGAACCTCTAACAATTTACTTAACAACTTTTCGGTTTCTTTTTTACTAATTTCTAATCTTCTATAAAGATAACGCAACCCAATAAGATAACATAAGAAAAAACCGCAACTGAATGAAACAAAAACTGAATAAAAATTCGCTGTATCAATTTTCTCTTTCTCGGGGCTAACAAACTTCAAACCTTGAGCGAACCATTTTTCCCAGTTTGCCTGAGAAATTTCTAGGGACAGGCAACTTGAAACAAAAACGAAATAAATCAAAACAAGAACACATTGTTTTTGGAAATGGTCACCCATTCTCTCGCCTTCCCTCAGGGGCGAGCAATTTACTCACCTCCAAATTTCAGATGTTCCGCGTACGGGCCACCAAATGCCGAAGCCAAGTGCCAATGACTCGGCTTGGCACAGAATCACGAGCCACCACACAGCTCTGTAGGTTCAAACAGCAATTCTTTATTCCGGATCTCACACCAGCCTCCACACACGTTCAGGGGCAGTCTCGTTCTGCCGCACACTTCACCTACTCCACGAGGCTTTTTCCAAAATCCCATTAATCTCACGAGAACTCAACGGGAACAAGCAACAGGAACACCCTAATCCCAGCAGCAATAATCTTCAACCTCAACTTCCCTAAAACCCATATTCTTAAACCGGGAAACGCCTTAAACTGGGAACACCCTAAGCCCAAGGATCGGGATACTTCCTCAAACCTGCAGGATACTTCCTCAAACCTGGATCCACCCTCGATCACCTTGAGCAGGGTCATCTTTCTCAAACACACAAGCAAGGTCGCAGCAAATTTCCAAGGCAAGTCCATTTAACATGGGGTACACTGGCAAGGATTACGATGCGTCAATACCTACTTGGTAATGGCCCTCAGCACTCCATCCCACTGAGGTCCTAAGTAAAGGACCCCCAAACATTGGCCTCCATCAGAGTCCTGATTCCCTCTGAAGCAAGGCCAGCAGGAAGAAGCCCAGGAGGCTAGGGACCCCTCTGCCCCTGGGTACAAGGGAGAGCAACTGGTGGAATCCTTTCCCCCCTTCTATTTAAGAGAAATTGATCAGATCATGTAGGGCCTACATCTTAATGCTGTATTGGGATTGCGACCAGGATGATCCAGGAGGACTGGACCCAGGACACCCAAGAGCTATGAAAGCACTTTTTAGCAAAGTCAAATCCTTTAAGACTCCAGAGGACCTCAGGTTTCAAATTTGGTAAAATGCTCTCGGTAGTTTGGATCCACCCAACGGTCCTGTCCTCCCAGGAGCCCAGCGCACTCCTGTCCACACGCCCGCCTCACTCCTGGGGGTCTAGCGCACTCAGCAACCGAGCACAGTCTGCCACACGCGGCTGCTGGCAGCCTCTGCTCGCTTAGAGCCTTCGGAATCCAGCCCGCCACCAGACCCTGAGCGAAAGCCGCGGCTCCTGGCTCTCTCGCCCATTGCCGGCCCCGCAGAACCAAAGACATCCGAGGGATCCCAGACTCAGCTGGACCTGGCATTCTTAAGAGTCCCTCCCCACCGTAGGAACCAGAACTCCAGGTCCGGGTCCCTCGCTGCACTCTACAACCCGCGTGTCCCGGTGGAGTCCAGCAGGAGTGCGATCCCCAATTCAACCCCTAGCCTCCTGGTCACTGACCCCCTGATCTCAGCTAGTCCGCTGCTTTTCTCGATCACACTGGGAAGCTAAGAACTTTTGCTTTTCTTCACTCCCCAACTCCAGCCCTTCTCCAGCTCACTGGGAAAGAAAGAGCCCTAGTCTGTCTTTGGAGTGAAAATTGAGCAGCTTCCAGAAAATTAACTAGAAAGTGGCCTATATTGCTTTGGGTTGTTTGGGATTAAAAAAATTAAATGAACCCTACCTCTCTGCACTCCCCAGACACACGAACATGACCTCATTCTTTTAAGTGGAATTTACTTAACACTTGCAGCTTTTTTGCTTCCAAAGCAAGTTTTCCTGTAACTACTCCGTGGACATTTGGGTGTCTACTGATTAACCACCACCGCTCCCCCCTTTCCCGTGTACAGAGCTTTCAAATAATCGGGAGATTTAGGTGTCCCTCTGTATTCATTTAGATGATGGATTGTAATGGCTCAATAGTTCCTCTGGAACCATTACGGTCAATCAGGTCAAAATCCAGCTTGGGGAGGGGAAAGTTTTTACGTTCTGGAGGTAGGTAACAACCTGACTTCTAGGAACATTTGTGGCTGTAATACCTCTGAGAATGCACACCCAGTGCAGGGTCCTGAGTCGGAGAGACGCTAGATGAACGCAAAAGCGGGTGTTTATTGTTGTGACATGGACATACAAGTTACAGTATCAAAACTGAAAGGGAAAGTGAACTGCATTTTTTTTTTCTGGGCAGTTCCCGTTTCGTAAGTTCTTTATGAGCACATACGTAGTTTGTCATTATTTGCCACCTGAATAAATGAAATAATGCACACACGCGCTTATCTACCTTTCCTTTATGGGAATACGCAGAAAACATGAGTGTTTGTATGGAATTGCATTTACCATTACCATAAAATGTAAGGATAATGACTCGTGAGGCTCACACGTAAAATATGTGCAAAAGGCAAGGTAAATTTTTTTATTATTATTATTATTTTGGTGAAAATTTGAGTTGTCAATATTAATTTTTTTTACATGTAACAGATGTGTTCTAGGGTCACTGAACTTTTTCTTTATCCAAGGTGGAAGTAAGTGCATCAGAAACGACCCAGCGTCTAATAAACTGAGGATGATGAAGGAAAGTTATTTGAACGGAATTGTTCGTAGTTGGAGTGAAACTGCACCTAGAATCACCTTCCCCGGCAGCGCTGCGTCCTGGATGGGCTCTGTCTGCGGCGGTCCGCGCTGAAGGAAAGCACGTTCGCGGTAATTAAACATTTCCAGACACTGGAGGGTTATTATCTGCGGAGCGATTTCCGGCAGGGGACTCTGAGCAAGTCTGGTTGCGAGGTTTTCACAAGAAATTCCCTGACCCAATCTTAAAGAAAACGTGCCCCCTGCTGGTGAGCAAGCGACATGTCCCGGTGCCCCTTCCTCGAAAAGTCACAAATCCAGTTATCCCCACTTCATTTTACCTACGAGGGATTTTTATTTCCTTGAACATTTATTTTCTCAGTTACGAAATTTACTTTCGTTTGTTTAAAACTAGGCGTGCTCTTACTTTACCAGAGATCCAAGCGAGGAATTTCCTCTTTATAGGGAATTTCTGTTTCCCTGCTCCAAACCTTTTATATCTGTGAGGACATTTTTTTTCCCCTCAATAATCGGAAATCCGTAGAAACTATTTACTACCATCAGCTTCTGATCCTAAGATGAGCCAATACTGGGGACCCTTCAGTAGGCATACCTCCCCTACGCAGGGCGCAGGGTGGCATGGGGTTGGCTGTGAAAGGGCATCGCTGTCCCATGGATTCGCTCCCTCCCCAGCTCCAGGTACCCCTTTGTACCCAGCCTGCGTCGGATTCAGATGCCCAGCTCTCAGAAGAAGTGATGGAAGGAGACTCTGTTGCTTTGAATCAGTTTCACTGAAATGCATGGGGCTTCCTGTCCCTTCCTTTCTCCTAGACCATTTTGTTGACTCCTTTCCCTCTTGGAATTCCCTCAGGGTATTTTAGTCAAACCCTCTCTTTTCTTTGTCATCAAAGCTTGGGCTCCCCATAGAGAAGTGATGAGAGAACCTTAAGAATTTACCTAATAAGCTCTAACTCTTTGATAGGTCCTCTGAAGGCAGAGGAACGCCTGGGCTCAGAGATCCTCCAGGAGCTTTGGTTGTGCTGTGCTCCCTTGCCTGGATCCATACTCCTTCCTGGCACTTTTGGAAGCTAGAGCAGAAATCACACTTTCTAAAAGAAAGAACACAGAGGCCGAGAGCAAGGTTGTGTCAAGTCACACTGCATTTTCCCGGCAGAAGCATCACTTACTATATCCTTGGTTTCTCCAATTTCATTTGGCAGCTCTTACTCCAGTCATTGGAGCAAAGTCTTCACAACATCCACAGGGAAAACAAGCCAGGGACAAGGGAAAGACCCACTCTCTGCCCTGCTCCAGGAAGTTAGAAAAAGGTTTGTGTGTTCCTGCCACCCATCCACCATCCATTGCTCCCAGTTGCACATCCTGAGCTTTCCGTAAGTGGGGGAAGGAACCCAACCTACACACTCTAGACAACTGCTACATTCTCCAACCTTCTGTAAGTGATACAAAGCCACATTGTGCCTCACCCTGGTGTACAAATAACTACCTACAGAATGGAAGGGGACTGGGTCATTTGCCTCTTTAGTGCTTATAGGTGGCTTCCTCTATTCAGACTGTTGAGTGGTAGAGGTGCTGGGTCCCCATGTGGTAGCCCAAGAGGAAGAGAAGCTTTTTCTCCTGGGAACCTGGGTGGAATCCTATCTGATTCTGTGCTGCTATCTGATGTTTCTCCATTAAGTGCAACTTGAACCCAAATACTAGATTTTAAGAGATGTGGGAGGTAAGGTAGGGTGAGGGATTGGAATTAAGGATGCTCCCCTATGGGGACAAATCCAGAGTAACCAGCAATCTGGAAGAAAACTATTCTCTCTGCTAGAAGAAACCTCATTGCTCATCTCTAGGAAGTTAGATTCCTAAATAGGAGATATATTTATGGATCTGTGTTACACCATAATGTAGTGGAATATCTGCACAGACCAAGGAAACACCCTTATTGTAGCCATCCACAAGGGCCAGGCACCCTTTTTCTCAGGGTCTAAGATAAAAGCTATTTCTTGTATTTGGAATGGCAATCCCAACACAGTCCCCTGCCCCTTGGGTGACTCCAGGCAAATCAATTTGTCAGTCATGAATCTAATTCCCTAATTCCCTTTTCACTTAAGAGAGAAGCATTTACTGAAACACTTTGAGCAAATACAAAATAGAAAACGGATACTCTATTAGCATGTGATTTTTATTTCAAAATCACTAATGGTTGGGTTCTTTTGGTCCATTTAGATATAAGTTTGCATTTTACATGTCAGCAATAAGGAAATGTGGAGAAAACTTAAAAGTAAAGTGTTGGTATCAATCTATTTCAGATGAAGAGTTTCTGGAATTATGACTTTGACAAAAATTCAGTCTGTAGCAAACATTCCAGGAGATCCATCTAAAGAGAAATAAGCCATGTATTATAGTGGGCATTATTCATTCATTCCCTGAGAAGGTAGCCAGGAGGATCTGCAAAGGGCCACCAGGCTTGAATGGGTGGCAAAAGGGCTTAGTTCTCAGCACCCAGTGTCATGCACGGGCAGTAACGTAACTGTGAACTGGGTGCCCAAGCAGGATGCCTATCATGGGACATCTCAATCTTAGCCAATCTAGCACAAGGGCCACCCACTGAAGAAAGGCTGAGCTGGGCTAATGTCCCCAGCTCAGTTCAAGAACAGCTCAGTCAACTACTTATGGCTGGGATGGTAAGGTGTTCATGTTTTAAGAAGGTCGTTGTCAAAAATATTGTGCCACAAAATCCCTCGGAGAGCTTGGGAAAATGCAGGTTCTCAAGCTCTATCTTTGGCACCTCTCATTTAGGAGACCTACAGTGACCCTGGGAGTTTGCTTTTTGAAAAGCCCTACAGATTATTCTGATAACAGAAAACTTTAGAACACAAGGATTCCAAGAACACTGGCAACTAATGGTTCCACAGAGTGGTGTCTGGGTTTTGAGAAGGATCCTAAGGATTGAAAAGAGAGAAATATTCAAAGACATGGCTCCTCACTAAAGCCTTTCACACACTTGAGTAGGTGTTTCTAGTTGCAAATCTCCCTTTCTTTATCTATAGGAGAAGGAGATTCAACCTGATACTTATCAAAAGCCTTTTCAACTCCTAAACTTTAGGTCTCCACTATCTACTAGTAGAATAAAGAGTGATCTGAGGGCAAGGTACTTGGGTTTGTTGCCAGTCACCTCATGTAGGAGGCTCTCCTGATGCCTACAATGTAGATTTATCTGAGTGAGCGAACCACCCAAGGTCTTGGAAAAGTACCCATGGTGGTCCAAAGAGAACAAGTCACTTTTGCCAGAGTGCTGTCTTCGGAATGCAAGAGAGAATCAGTGAACAAACCTGTCCCCTTAAACATTGGTCAAATGGAGGAGAGTAGTTTCAGGCCAGCAGATGTTAGCTCGAATGCTGGAAATCTAGTCACATTGTGAGAGAAGCCGGGAACAAGAGATCTCTGACTCTGTTTAGAAGGCTGAATAGAGGTACTAGGACAGCTGATCATGCCTATTTGTGTTGGGATCAGGATATTACATGCCTTGGGATCAGGATATTACACACTAGCCAATAGATATGTTTGTTTTTCAAATAGTTTTATTTTGACAGTACTTTTTTCAATGTCGGTGTGGTAAAATTTCACTTTACATATCTATTCATTTTAAAAGTAGTATAAACTTGATCTCTAGTTAACGTTTTAGTCATCTGTCATGTGCATAGATGAGGTAATAATATACATAAATGTGAAGCATTCAGAAGGATTTTCTTAGACTAGGTGTATGTATACAGTTTAATAGAAAGGAACCACGCTTTCAATCCTTTGCACTATTTAAGTCACTTTACCAATGAAGGAGACAAAGTCACCTGAGAAAATATGGCTCTACTATGCTGCACCTTCCGATGGAGACATCATTCTGTGACTCTTATTTTATTCTCAAGGTCCGGGGGCCTTCCTGTGGCTGGGCCAGCCTCTTCAGTAGAGTCCTGGAAATGGAAGGAAGCCTTAGAGACGGGGATAGCCATGGGGCTTCTCTGGACTCTCTCTTCTCTTGGCAGGCAGTGTGGACCTGCCAAAACTCTGTGAATTCTTTCAGCAAATTAAAGAGTACAATACGATGATTATTTTCAATTTACGTCTGAAGACGCTGTGGCTTAGACATGGTATGCAACTTCTCCCAGTCACGCAGCTGGAGCCAGGATCGAAACCCAGCTATGTTCAATTCCAAAGCCTAAGTTTCTAATGGAGGCCCCCTGGATACTTGGTATGGTCTGCTGGTGACATCAGCTTCACCTGGGAACTTGCTAGAAATGCAGAAACACAGGCCTTGGCCCAGACCTACTGATTTAGCATTTGTGTTTTTACAAGATCTGGGCCCCATAGGGAGGCATGTGAATGTTTGCAACACATACCATTCTGATTCCCATGCCTAGGCATCAGCCCTGCTCAGTGTCTTTGCTTTAATCTCAGCTTCTAGAACAAAAAAAATAGAAAAAAAAATACAAAAATCAAACCAAAGGCTTATAGACTACAGCTCAGGAAAAAAAAAAAAAAGAAAAGAAAAAAAAATACAAAATCAAACCAAAGGCTTATAGACTACAGCTCAGGAAAAAAAAAAAAAAAAGAAAAGAAAAAAAAATACAAAATCAAACCAAAGGCTTATAGACTACAGCTCAGGAAAAAAAAAAAAAGAGGAACGGTGATGCCAGCCACAGGTACCCTATGGAGCCACAAGCCCCAAATCTGCTGCCACTTCTACTCTGGCCTGACAGGAAGGAGTTTATCTGGCCAGCAACTTGGCTTTGACGCTTCCATGTGGTCACTCCTTTCCCGTGGCACCAGAAGTCAGAGTGACTGAGCACAGAGTCACTGACAGGGACAGGTGAGCAGCTTCTCTGTAAGGCTAGGCTTCAGGGCTTGTTTCCTGGATAATGAGGGCTGCAGCTGAACCTGGCAGTACCTGGGGGTGGAGGACAATGGCACCTGGCTTTACCCCCCCCCCCCAACTCCTAGTGCAAGAGGAAATAAGAAAGAGCTCATGCATTTACACAATAATATACATGTTGATGATATTTGCACATTAATTATGCATCGTTCCTGTGTAATCTTAGCACAGATAACATTTTTAAGTTCAAAAGGTATTGATAGTTAATGATAGCATGAGAAAATTATGCAAAGGATCAATGCTTTGAGGATCACGAAGCTTGTAAATATGTACTCTTATCTGATTATATCCACCAACTAGTTATTATATCATTACCAGTTGACTACCAACATTCAACTTCCTTACCAACAAAAGGAAGCCCATTATAAGAAGTATCCTTTTCAGACCTCTCTCTTGACAATTAAATGCAGAAAGTGCTTAGGTTGAGGCAAAGTGGTGAGTGTCCAACTGTGTGAAGCAGCTACAGAGCAGCACAAGGTCAGCGTGCGGGTCCACACAACAATGTCATGGTCTCCCTCTTTACATGGGCCTTTCTGTCTGGAAACCCAGGGCTTTCAGGCTGGTCTGAATCTGCTTTCAGAATCTTTCTTATTCTGAGCTTGGAGGGGTAGCAAGCATCATCACATCCTGGAGATGTGCTTTTAAAGAGGAGGGTCAGAAAAAAGAAACATGTTTAACTTAGAGGATTGACATAGAAACAGTGACCCTGCCTCTCTCTTAAAAAGCTCAAAGTAGAAAACATTGAAGAAACCTTACTTATCATCTTTGATATTCCCATGTCACCGATGAGAAATTCAGCTCTGGAAATACAGTTTACCCTGTACAACTGAAACTCAGAGCCCGCTTACCTGACAGTCAGTAGGGGCTTTGTGCATTTTGTTCCCTGTTCCCAATTTTGTGACTTAGGACATGAAGGGAGGTGCTTTACCCAGGGCCTCTCTTTGTTTCGTGTCTTCAGAGGACAAAGCCAGCATTCCTCGGTGATGTTTCGGGTACGATGCCCTTCACAGACCAACATGCACACCAGGGCATCCAGACCTATGCCTGGCCGGGTTTGGATGATGGCTGCTCAGTGTAGCAGCTTTATGAAAACATTAAATGTCATTACTCATTTCTTCATGTTCGGAATATATACTTCAACATTTTTTTCTCTGCAGACAAGTGTCACTTTTACTGCAATCTTCAGGCCAGATGTTCTTGATATAAGTGGTAACAGCTGCCACGCTGGCAGGAGTGTGACTCCAGCCAAGTCACTTTCCAAAAGAGCCCAAAAGCCCTTTGTGTAAGAACACTGATGTGGCAGGAGAAACCCATACCTGGCCCTCCAGAGCTGCCCAGGAAACCTCTGTGAAGGCTGGAACAAGGGCACTCGGGGAGGGCTACCTGCCAAGCTGTGGACTGCATTTCCTTCTTCCTCGGTGACGAATTGGAGACCCAGGGTAGGGAGAGCAACGGCCTCCTTCCCTCAGGCTCCTTTCAAAGCAGTGTTTGGAATGCCATCACCCATTATCCACATCCTCATTTGTCTGGGGACCAAGTTACTACCCTTGCTTTCTGTCACACTCACCACAGCCTTCTGTGATCTTAAGTTGACATGCTATTGTTTTTGAATTTTGCTCCAGTTGCAGACGCCTGGTAGCATTTATCTTCTCAGTTCCCTTGGGCCTTGGTGAATTCCTCAATAAGGTCCCATCTCAGCGTCAGCATTTCCAGAAACTACAAGCACAATTTACTTCCATCTTCAGCTAAGACTGGAGCCTAGATTCAGCCAAAAAAAGTAACTTATTGCCTTTGCAATGTTTGGCTCTTGGATGAATGGCCTGTTATCCAAGAATCGCATCATGTTGAGTAAGGTTGAATTTATAAGATCCACAAAGACATGGACAGACAGACAGGCACGCTCTGCTCTCTCCACACACTACCTAACACAGCTGTGGGTGGCTGCAGCGTGGCCCTTCTTCCAAGAGGTGGCGAGCTCATTCTGACTAAGTCCTGGCTCCTTCCCATGGGAGTGAGGCCAGTCTTTGGCAGGAGCAAATCACTTTTGGTGTTGAGTCTGGCTGAATGTGAACTTCAAGAATGGATGCCCTCCTGAGCTTGAGTTTTCAAGAGGCCAGTGGTCAGCAGAGGACATTTGGCCAATGACTTCCAGGGGTGGTCCCTTCACTGTCCCTCCATCTAGGATCATGGGCCTCTGCCCTGAAGAAGCAGCATGCTGCCTGCAAACCAAGAGGTGTAGGAGACAGCTGGGCTTTGGGATCGCATTGGACAGTTTCGAGTCCTGACCTTGCCTCTTATCAGCTACTCGGTCTTGGACAAGCAGCTTAACCACTTGAAATTTCCATTTCTTCATCTGTAAAAGGGGATGAACACCTGTTTTATGGGATTGTTGTGATTAATGAACCGACATTCAGAAAGCTCCTGGCATCAAGAAAAGAGCTGATAAATGCTCTTTCTTTATTCAACAGGGTCCAGATTGTGGTTTATTCATTTTTGAGCCAAGCAGACTTTTGGGGGAAGCCCTGCCCCACATTCAGGAAAGTTTTTAAGCCTGACACTGCAAGTATAGTCAGGGCAACTGTACCTATTAGTACGCCAGGGTTGCCCAGTTCTTCACCCACTTTTCCACACTCTGCCTAGTGCCCTGGGGCTGAAGCCCTGAAAACTACATTCCTCTCTTGACTGCTGTCATGCAGTTAGACTTGAGATAGAGGGCATGGCATGGAGGAGAGACTGGAATGGGGTTTGCTCCTGTTTTTGTCATTGTTACCCTAACGATGGCCCTTCACTCAGCATCACCAACAGGTTCTAGTCTCCAATTTCTCCCACACACCTAGAACAAGTTTCATCCAGCCCTGGGGCTGTCACCTGCTGTCTGGGCAATGCCCTGTCCCAGAGTAGAGTCTCGTCTCCATGGACTTCCTATTCTGAGGTCTGAACCTTTCAGAACTGGCAGGGAAATGCTCCCTCCTCAAGAGGCCGAGCACGGCTCCCCCTGAGCTTCTAGATTGTAATAACTGCCCCCCCCCACACCTTTGGGTTCCCGTCCTCACTCTAGTTCTCTTGCTCTCTCAGACTCCCCCATCTGTTGAGCACATTTCCTACATTAAATTCTACCTGTTGAAATGCCTAGCGTGGCCTCTGTCTTCCTGGAGGGACCCCCACTGTCACAGAGACCATATGCCTCAGTCTGCTCTGCCTCTTCAAACTTGTTTGCCTGGCATCTTATCTCATCTAGTATCTGTCCCCGACAAAATTGTTCTGGTTTTCGTGATCAATTGTAAGGCCGATTTAGGTCTATTGACCCCCACAACCACAGGTCGGGGGGGAAGGACTTTAAGCACCTGTGTTTATTAGGCTTCTTGCTGTAGATTTCTTTAATTTCTCTTTCATCTGGAGCCAAATATGTATTTTCCCCCACATTTTCCACATTCAGACAGGGCATTCCCCTGATGGTTTAGAAAGAGGGAGCTCTTGGATCATGACCCACTGTCAGAGCCACAAAAACGTTGCCCATCTTGTCTCTCCTGTCATTCTGCACTTAGCCCATGAGTCCTGCCTTCATGGTCCCTTTCCAGGCTGACCTCTCCGGGAAGAGATTTCTCCCATTTAGAATATTTTATATAGGAATACCCTAGTTTTTGTTGTCATTGTTTGTTCATTTGTTTACTTGCTTTGTGGTATTTTTTTTTGGTGGATTTTTGATTTGTTTGTTCATTTTGTTTTGTTTGGTATTTTTTCCATGTAGGGTTCGCTCCCATGCAATCCTCAAGTGACTAGAGTTCATGGCGTCTCTGAGCCTTTGAGCAAGGTGCTCTCTCTCCTTGGGGTGACATTCTATTGATTCTCAGCCTACTCACTCATGGTCCCCTCTCTGCTCAGGCAGGGCCACCTCCTTGAGCCTTTCCCCAGTGTGTCCCCGGTCCCATCAACCCATGCCATGTCATTCTCTGGCTCACTAGGGCCCTTGCCTCTTATTGATTGGGCTTCATGTCTTTTGGGGCTCTCCTATTACCGTCGTTTTAAATGCATTTTTATCAGTTTGAACAGATGGTCAGCACCTTGATAGAACTTTCTGTACTTTTCTTAGCTCCCTCTCGGAACAGATCAATTTTCTTTTTCACTCCAGTGATCCCCAGGTTCTTCTTGTTCGTGCCTCCTATCCGCGGCCTTTCTTTCCCCTTCTCTACTTCCTAACCTCACATGCTCCGGGATCTCTTACACGTTTGTGTTTTTGCTCGTGTTGTTTTCTCAGCTTGGAGCTCACCTTCCTCTGCAACCTACGCTTCCTTCACGTGCTTCCTTTGTTACTCCAGGTTGAGCTCAGTGTCCTTCTGGACCGTCATTGTCCTCTCTCACGACCCCTATCACTGCACTTGCCACATTTTGCTGAAACCATCTCTTTTATGCCCGTCTCTTCGAGTGGGCTTCTCCATAAGCTCCAAGGATGAATGATGTGTCTTGGGTGCCTCAGGCCTCACAGTGCGTAATATAATGCCTGTCACACAGGAGGCACTTGATAAATGTCTGTTGACCTAAACTTAATACATATTTGCTGAATGATTGAGTGACATGGAGGCAGTGATTCCATGAGCTGCCATTTTTTTTTCTCCCCTGAACCCATATTTATCTCCTTCTTCCCCTGCCAAAACCCCAAGGATTGCTTCACTATGCTGTATAATCTTTCTGTCAGGTCTCTGACACACAAAACACATGTAATCATTCCATTATGAGGCCTGGCACTAAGTTGAAGCTGAATGTGCAGATTTATTAGATCTTGTACCAGGAAACCAGGGAGGCAGGGATTTAGGGGGATTTCCCAAGGGGATGCCTCATGGACTTTGAGGCAATTTTGTGCTCCATTGGGAGCCTCAGCTGTCCTTACAGATTGTGTTTCTGCATCTTCCTTTGAGATATGTGGGCTGGCTACTGCTTTGAGCTGACATGTAACCAGCAACCTGCACGTTGAACATTTATGGCAGCCCCATGAATTGACTAGAATGTGCTCTACTCTGGACAGTCTACTTTAGTGCAAATGCAACCTGAAAACAATTTAAACATCTGTTCACTTGAAAGTGCACATTGCATTCTGGCTACTTTGCTGCACTGCTTTGCTTATGAACTCTTCTTCTTGGAAAGAAAAGGTGCTGGTTGCAGATAGCAAGTACCTAGCAGGTATTCTCCAAGTGTTTGTCTGTCCCTGTTCATTTAGGAAATGTGACTTATCAAACCCTCCAAGCTGTAAGACTCCTGCCTCCTCTAAAAAGCTTTTTCAACCATTCTGGTTCAAGGCCTTTCTCTTGCAGCTCTGAAGATGAATGATGCCCAAGTTCAGGACTTCAGTGTATTGTCTTAAAGGGACACGTTAGTGCTTAAGAGCTCTGGCAGGGATTTATAACATTCAAATACTGGTCCAGGTACCTTTGTGATGTTGGCTAAGTCACTCAATTCAGTGAGCTTTGTCCCCTTCCCTTCTCTTTCATCATCTCCTCTTTCTTCTCCTTCCCTTGTCTCTCCCTCTCTTATGTAACGCTGCCTCCTCAGTTTTATGGGGACGATCAAATGACATAAACGTGAAAAAACTGTGAAGACTATAAAAAACACGAGAGCAAAGGTCACTGAATAAAAAGGAAGGATAGTAGATATCCTTAATCCATAGGCTCCGGATGCCATCAGGAGCTGGTGGCAGCAGGAGGCAGTGGGTGATTCCAAAAAGCCAGATTTAGGAGGATTCATTCCTCCTATAGATGGGGGTCAAGTTTGAATTGAATGGGAAACTAGTGCCAAAGCATTCATCAAAGGGGCCTAAAATCAAGGGAACCATGGGGTCCAAATCTTAGAAACAACCAGAGCAATGGCCCATTCTTTCGCCTGTTCAAGGTACAGTTACCAAGTATCACCAAGTACCAGATACTGTGTGCTGTGGTCTGTAGGTTGGAGCCCTCGCCTCCAGTGTGGTGATATTTGGGGATGGTGCCTTTGATAAATGCCTTTGACCATTTTGTGTGGCTGTCACAGAATATCTGATGCTGGAAAATATATAAAGAACAGGTTTATTTGGCCCAAGAGTCTGGTGACTGGAGAGTCCAAATAGCAAAGAATCTGGGAAGGGCCCCCAGGAAGCCTCACAACATGATGGAGAAGCAGAGGGGAAGTATGCAGGTGTGAAAGAGAGGCAGCAAGATGGTGGGAGGGGATACAAGACAGGGGAAGGCCGGGCTTGCTCACTTCTTTATACCAACCCATTCTCAGGGGGACAAATCTAGTTGTGAGACCAGCACTGGTTCCTCCATGAGGGCCATCCTCATGGATGACAGGGATGAACCACAGCCAAACCATAGCAGAAAGATAATTAGGTTTTGATTAGATCACGAGGGTGACGCTTTCATGATGGGACTCTTGTCCTCATAAGAAGAGAGACCAGATTCCCCCCACTTTCCTCTCTCACCCACACATACACCCAGGCACCAAGGAAAGGTCATGTGACACAGTGAGATGGTGACCTGCTTTCCAGGAAGAAGAACCCAGCCACACGGACATCCTCATCTCAGAACAGTGAGGCAGTGAGACATGACCGTCTGTCTCCTCGGCCACATGGTTTGTGGTGTCCTGCCACGGCAGTCAGTCATGCAGTGAGGCACCGCATGGGGCACAGGAGACCCTGTAGGGAAGCAGGCACAGCCCCTGTCCCTCCTGAGTCTCTAACCCACTGGGGAGTGAGACTAGGAGAAAGACAGGTGACGCACAGAGGTATGGTCTACCAGGGGACAGGAGAGCTCCTAACTGGGTGCTGGGGGTGCCAGGAGGGTCTTCCAAAACAAGGTGACATCACACTCAGGAATGAAGATGGCAAATGAAGAACAAATATAAAAAGTTCAAGAGCAGGGATCTGAGGACTCTCTAGGGAGAGACAACAAATAAATAAATGAAGCACTTTTAAAAAATGTCATGTTTTGTGAGTTTTTCTCATTTTAAGTAAAAGACAGGCCTTGAGTGTCAGTCCTCCCACGGGTCTAGACACTCCTCAGGACCCTGATAGGGTCCCGGCAGGGTGCCATATGGCCTTTCTCTAGGTCACCTTCCTTCATGAAGGGAAAGCTTCTAGAAAGAGTGACTCCTATATCCACTCTGCACAAAAACCAGATACCAAGGCGTGAAAGTTAAGACCAGAGACATACGTATGTGGGTAGAGGGAAAAAGTTACCTATACAGGGACAGAAATTAGTCTATTAGAAAATCCCCTCAGAGCTCAAAGCTCTTATGGCCCACATGTGATAGATAAGTTCTTACAAATTCATAATACTGCCAGCAGCCAGCGTAAAAATAAAGTCGCTTAACGTATCAATGGCAAAACTAAATTTCAATCACTCATGATGGAGGAAAGACTTATCTTTCCACTCTGTATAAAATTTTTTTCTCACAGGAAAAGAGATTAAAGAGTATACAGCCAAAAATATAGGGAAAATTCATTATCAGGCAATTAACCAATAAAAATATTGTTTATATTTTATAATGTATTTGTCATTTTTTTTAAAAAAATGTCCTATTTTGCGAGTTTTTCTCATATTAAGTAAATATTCACTTCTGCCTTATTTTTTTTTACAATTTTCTGTTCTTTTTCTCAACAAAGGCTTCACAAATCACCGTAAGCTTCTGGGTCTTCCAAATCTAGGCATATCCTGGTTGACCAAATGAGTTCCTTGAATTGCTGGAACTCATTTCTCCTGGAACTGAGAGTTTCTCCAGAAATGTTAGTTTTTGATTGGTGTGTAGATCCGGGCCCTGAGGCATGAATTTCTCCTACAGCCAGTGTGCCCTTCAATGACTGCAGTGACTGTAAGCCACTAGTTCCCTCCATTTTGTAGTTGAGCCAACGAGGAGATACTGGAAGGCCTGAGGAGCCTATTTTCCTTCCCAGAAAGATGCTATATTCTGAGAAGAGTCAGTTAGAGGCCAAAGGCCTGGTAGAGTACTAATTTGTGCAACTGGAGACCAGAGAGTGTCCACTTCTGCATTTTGTTGCCTGTCTTAGTCAATGTACGCTGCTATAACAAATGCCAAAAGGCTGGGTACCTTATAAACAACAGAAATTCATTCCTCACAGTTCTAGAAAGTCCAATATCAAGACACTAGCAAAATTGGTTCTTGGTAAGGGCTGTTTTCTGCTTGTAAAATGTACAATGACGTTGCATCCTTTGAGAGGAGATGACCACTGTGTCCTCCTAAAGTGGAAGAAACAGAAAGTGAAAAAGGACCTAGTAGTTCCCTTTATAAGTGGAGCCTCCTGACTTTAGGCCCCACCTCTGGATACCAGTGCCCTGTGGATTATTGCAACCTAAATTCTGTAGTGACACAAATGACCAAACCAGAGCATTTCCCTGCACAAGATTTTGGATGAAGAACCTCCAGGGAAGTGGGGAATGTAACAAGAGCCCCAGGCTAGATGGGGGTGATATGGGAACTCAGAAGGGCAGAAGGAAGGGAAAGGCTTGTTAAAATCAGGCAAAGAGGCCCCTGTGAATATCACCAAACCACCTCCAGATTCCAAGAACAGCGGTGTGAGCAGCACCTCGTGGAGCTATGGGTCATGCGTGACACCTGCCCGTGGGCTCACAATGGACAAGCTGGCCACAGCCTCTAAGTAATGGAAAATTGGAGACACATGGCAGCAACAATTGAGAAAAGCAGGGTGGGAGCCATCAGCCAGACCTGGAAAGGCCCGGTCCACAAGGGGATTGGTTGTCTACTTACAAGGGCAAATACTCTTAGGCACCTGACTCTTTTGTTTTCTTTTTTGGTCCAATGCCTACAATGCACTTTGGACATTGATAAAACAAAGGCAAAGACTCCTGGATTAGGTAGAGGTCTCTAGAGACACAGAACAAACGTCTTCTAATAAAGAATTGGCTCGTGCAATCGAGGAAGCTGACAGGTTTCAAGATCCGCAGTCATCACACTGGCGACCCTGGAGAGCGGATGCTGTAGTTCCAGTCCAAGTCCAAAAACCTGAACACCAAGGGAACTGATGGTGTCATTCCCATCCAAAAGCCAGCAAGCTCAGGACTGAAAAGAACCATTTTTTTTTCAATCTTAGGTGGGAAAAGACTAGTGTCCTAGCTGGAGCAGTCACCCAGGGAGTATACTTATTCAGTCTTTCTGTTCCATCCAGGTTTTTAATTGATTGGATGAGGCCCATCCAAATTAGGGAAGACAGTTCAAATGTTAACCTCACTTAGAAAAGCCCACACAGACATACCCAGAGTGATGTTTGATGAAGTGTCTAGAACCTTGTGGCCCAATCAAGTTGACACATAAAATAAACCATCACAACCCTCAACTCCTTTTGTCTTATCTCTTGGAAAGCAAGAAAGAAATGAGAAAGAAAATGAGGAAAATTCTTACACTGTTTTTTAGGGCCTGGAGAAACAGAGGTTTTCCTACCTCACCTTAAAAAAAAATCCATTAGTGTGGGTGGTACATCAAAGATTAGGTAGAAGCAGGGATTTTTTCAAGGGGTGTTTGGTATCCCAAACACAGGCAATTCTGCTAGGTTTACCCTTTCTTCATACTTCTTATATTCACAGTAAGACTTAAAGTTCTCTGAAGGCAAAAGAACTCTACCTTTCCTCATGTACACCATTCACTCAATGCTGAACTTACTAATTGCTGAATAATTTTCAGGCAAAGCCCTAGGTCTCAGGTAGTTTCCTGCGGGAAAGATTTGTTGCTCATTAAGGGAGAATCATTGCCTTTCTACAATCCAGTTCTACAGGGAGTGCACAAAAAGCTTAAAGACCCTCAAATATTGAGGAATAAAATCAAAACCACACATTCATCACTTAAATTAATCATTCTTTAATGATATCCTGGGGTGTCTCCATCATAGGGATTCATACAGGAAAGCGTTGTCTAAATCCAGATCCAACATCCTTAGCAGAAATTCAGATAAAGCCATGAGAAATTCAAGGACATAATTGTGGAATAAGCATTAACTATTTTAACAAAGAAAGATGAGCTCAACTAAAATAAATTATCATACTTAATTGTATACATCTAAATAAATCCAAATTTTAATAATTTTACTTTTTTTCTGCCCAAATAAGGCCTTAGCTATGCAGATAAATAACATGTCAATTTTTAAAATATCATACCAATCCATTTTTAAATTTTTTATCTTATTTTTTAAAGTGGCTAGGTTTTAAAATCCCCATTTATATAATGACATTAAGGTGGATTTTCCCTTCTTTTTATATGTGTACACTCAAAAAATAAATATTGAGGGTCAAGCCCGGCAGCCCAGATCCACCCACACTGGCCTTGTGTGGGACCCAGGCTCACAGCAGGCCCGGGTCCATCCCTCCATAGGCAGACACTCACCCTGGGCACAGGACCACCTTTTCGGACCTGCAGACTATCGCAGGAGCCCAGGCCTGGCCCAGATCTGCCCACAGCAACTTGTTCAGGACCCAGGTCCAGGGTAGGTCTGAGTTTGGGCCCCCCACCCCACTGGGAGCCTAAGCCTAACCCACTTTCATCTCGGGACACTGCAGTCATCGCCATAGCCTTCCCCACACAGTAGCCCCTAACTTTTTGACAACAGACAAGGCCTAGAAGCAGCTGCATCTCAGAGCAGGCATCCCAAAGAGAATGTGAGAACCACCCTTTCAGCTCCATCTCCGTAAGACATTGCATCCATCTTGGGGCACCTCCACTATTATCTAAAGTTACCTCAGCTATTGCCACCACCACCTTTAGTTCCAGTGGCATACATTGAGGGACATCAGAAGGGTCTGGAAGCCCAACATCAAGGTGAGGTACAGACAATCTGCATGGGTACTACAATATAGGGCAGAAACTGTAAGATCTCAGATGCACCCTGCAAGAAAGGAAGGCACATAGACAACTGAAAAAACAAGGGAGGAAAGTGTCCCAAACAAACCAGGACACTAGAATAACAGAACCCATGGACAGTGAAGTTGATGAAATGTCAGAAACAGAGTTCAGAAGAATCATAATTAAAATGATCTGTGAATTAAAGAATGACCTAAATGAGCAAATACAGGCAAAAATTGATCACTCCCACAAAGAAATAAGAGAACAAATACAGGTAGCAAAAAATTACTCCAAGAAAGAGATAGAGACTCTTTAAAATAACCAGTCAGAAATCTTTGAAATGAAGGATACAATAAACCAAATAAAAATCTCAATAGAAAGCATAACCAACAGACTAGATGACTTGGAAGAAAGAATTGCCGCCGTCTGGCTGGACACAAATCACGATCCACTGATGCAGGAACAAATTTTATTTCTGAACTCCAACAGCACACTCCTCACACGCTCTCCGGGAATTCTCCGGAACGCCACGCGGCTCTTCCAGGAACCAGCAGCCGGAAATATCCCTCCTCTGGCACTTCCCCAACCAATGGGAACTCTCCGGGAATCCCCGCGAGAGCTCAATTGGAACTCAACGGGAACTCCGAGAGAACCACTACTTCTGGCAAAAATGCCATGCATCATCCCAACTCGGCTGTGGCCCTCAACAAAGAATATCAGATAATGAAGACAAAGTATACAATCTGGAAAATAAAGTTGATTATACAGTGAAGATAGTAAGAAACCATGAACAGAACATCCAAGAATTATTGGACATCATCAAAAGACCAAATCTAAGAGTCATCAGGTTAGAGGAAGGTGCAGAGTTTCAAACCAAAGCAATGCACAATCTCTTCAATGAGATAATATCAAAAAATTTCCCAAGCATAAAGAACGAACTGGAAACCAAATACAAGAGGCTTACAGGACACCAAATGTACAAAATTACAACAGACCTACACCAAGACACATTATAATGAAAATGCCTTGCGTACAGAATAAGGACAGAATCTTAAAAGCTGCAAGAGAGAGGAATCAGATCACATACAGGGGAGACAAATTCATATCTCAGCAGATTTTTCAATTCAGATCCTCAAAGTCAGGAGGTCATGGAACAACATATACCAAGCTCTGAAAGAAAATGGATGTCAACCAAGAATCATATCCAGCAAAACTAAGCTTTAGATTTGATGTTGAAAAAAACCATCCATGATAAACAAAAGTTGAAAGAATTTACAACTAGAAAGCCTACACTGCAGAACATCCTCACCAAAGTATTCCACACAGAGGAAATGAAAAACAATGATGAAAATCAGCAGAAGGAGGTATTATACTAAAGGAAAATCTAATCTGAGGAGAAACCAAGTCACATTAAATACCAAAAATAAACAAAAATAGCTGGTAATACAAATCATGTCTCAATAACAACCCTGAATGTTAATGGCCTAAACTCACTAGTTAAAAGACATAGACTAGCAGATTGGATAAAAAAAATACCAACAATATGCTGCCTCTAAGAGACTTATCTCATAATAAAAGACAACACAGACTGAAAGTGAAGGGTTGGGACAAATCATACCACTCACATGGACTACAGAAGCAAGCAGGGGTTTCCATCCTCATATCAAATAAACTATACTTCAAGCTAAAGTCAATCAAAAAGTATAAAGAAGGACATTACATACTGCTCAAGGGAACTGTATACCAACAAAACTTAACAATTATAAATATATATGCCCCAAACAAGGGAGTATCTACATTCATCAAACTCTTCTCAAATTCAAGTGCAAGTAGACCACAACACAATAATTTTGTGTGACTTTAACACACCCTTTGCACCATTGGATAAATCTTCCAAACAAAAGCTGAACAAAGAAACTATAGAACTCAATAACACAATCAATAACTTAGACTTAACTGACATATATAGAATATTTCATACTTCAGCAAGCAAATACACTTTCTTCTCAGCAGCACATGGATCCTTCTCTAAAACAGACCATATATTATGCCACAAAGCATATCATAGCAAATTAAAAAAGTAGAGATACTACCCTGCATTCTATCAGATCATAATGAAGTGAAGTTAGAAATCAATGATAAAATAAGAAATAAAAGCTACTCCAACACCTGGAGACTAAATAATATGCTACTGAATGAACAATGGGTTGCAGAAGACATCAAGGAGGAGATTAAAAATTTTTTAGAGGTGAATGAGAACACAGATACAACATATCAAAATCTCAGGGACACTATAAAAGCCATTCTAAGAGGAAAGTTCATTGCATGGAGTTCATTTCTTAAAAGAAGAAAAAGTCAACAAATAAATGACCTAACACTACATCTCAAAGCCCTAGAAAAAGAAGAACAAATCAACACCAAAAGCAGTAGAAGGCAGGAAATAATTAAAATCAGAGCTGAAATGAATGAAATTGAAACAAAAGAAAAAAATTGAAAAAATTGACAGAACAAAAAGTTGGCCCTTTGAAAAAGTAAATAAAATTGACAGATCCTTAGCCATGCTAATGAAGAGAAGGAGAGAGAAAACTCAAATTACTAACATACATGATGAAAAGGGAATATCACAACAGACACTACAGAAATACAGAAGATAATTAGAAATTATTTTTTAAAAACTTGTACTCCAATAAAATAGAAAATATCAAAGGCATCGACAAATTTCTAGAGGCATATAATTTGCTCATATTGAATGAGGATGATATACACAATGTAAACAGATCAATTTCAAGTGACTAAGTAGAAGATGCCATCAGAAGTCTACCAACCAAGAAAAGCTCAGGACCGGATAGATACACAGCTGAGTTCTACAAGTGTGTTAAAGAAGAACTAATACCAATACTCTTCCATTTATTCCAGAAAATTGAAAAAGATGGAGCACTTCCAAACTCATTCTATGAGGACAATATCACCCTGATTCCCAAATGAGACAAAGACACACCAAAAAAAAAAAAAAAAAAAAAAAAGAAGAAAGAAAAGAAAAGAAAAGAAAAGTTCATACCAATATCTCTAACATAGATGCAAAAATTCTCAACAAAACTCTGGAAATTCTGGAAAATCAAATACAAAAACATATCAAAAAGACAGTGTACCCCTTAATGTTCAAAACACTAGAAATATTAGGGGTAACAGGAACATATCTCAACATCATAAAAGCTATCTATGGTAAACCCCAGGCCAACGTCATTCTAAATGGAGAAAAATTGAAGGCATTCCCTCTAAGAATTAGAACAAGACAGAGATACCTTCTTTCATCACTTCTATTTAACATAGTTTTTGAAACACTGGCCAGAGCAATTAGACGAAATCAATTAAAGGCATACACATAGGAGAAGAACTCAAATTGGCACTATTTGCTGATGATATGATTCTTTACCTAGAAGACCCCAAAAATTCCACCAGAAAACTTCAGCAAAGTAGCAGGATATAAAATCAACACTCATAAATCAAATGCATTTCTGTATATCAGTGACAAATCCTTAGAAAGGGTAATGAGGAAAATACCCCATTTACAATAGCCTCAAAAAGAAACAAAATACTTGGGCATCAACTTAGCAAAAGAGGTGAAAGATCTATATAATGAAAATTACAGAACCCTAAAGAATGGATCAAGGACCTAGGAATAAAACCAGAGACACTATATCTAATAGAAGGAAAACTAGGCCCTAATCTCCATCATGGAGATTAGGCCCCAACTTTCTTAATAAGACTCCTTTGGTGCAAGAATTAAAATCAAGAACCAATAAATGGGATGGATTCAAACTAAAACGTTTCTTCTCAGCAAAAGAAACAATCAGTGAGGTGAATAGAGAACCTACATCTTGGGAGAAAATCTTTACCCTTCACACATCAGATACAGCACTAATCTCTAGAGTATATAAAGAACTCAAAAAGCTAAGCACCAAAAAAAATAAATAAATAAAAATAAAATAACCCAATCAATAAATGGGCCAAGGACCTGACCAGATACTTCTCAGAAGATGATATACAATCAATCAACAAATACATGAAAAAATGTTCATATCACTAGCAATTAGAGAAATGCAAATCAAAATTACTCTCTTTTTATCTCACTCCAGTCAGAATGGTAGCTATTATGAATATAAACAACAATAAGTGTTGGTGAGGATGTGGGGAAAAAGGTACATTTATACATTGCTGGTGGAACTGAAAATTGGTGCAGCCAATATGGAAAGCAGTATGGAGATTTCTTGGAAAATTGGGAATGGAACCACCATTTGACCCAGCTATCCCTCTCCTTGGTCTATACCCAAAGGACTTAAAAACAGCATACTACAGGGACATAGCCACATCAATGTTTATAGCAGCACAATTCACAATAGCTAAACTGTGGAACCAACCTACCTGCCCTTCAATAGATGAATGGATAAAAAGAAATGTGGCATATATACACAATGGAATATTACTCAGCAATAAAAGAGAATTAAATCATGGCATTTGCAAGTAAATGTATGGAGTTAGAGAAGATAATGCTAAGTGAAGTTAGCCAATCCCCCCAAACAAAATGCCAAATGTTTTCTCTGATAGAAGGAGGCTGATTCATAGTGGATTAGGGAGGGGGAGCATGGGAAAAATAGAAGAACTCTAGGTCAGAGTGGTAGGAGGGGAAGAGAGGGGGCATGTGGTTAGAAATGATGGTGGAATGTGATGACATTATTATCTAAAGCACAGGTATGAAGACATGAGTTGGTGTGAATATCCTTTGTATACAACCAGAGATATGAAAAACTGTGCTCTATATGTGTAATAAGAGTTGTAATGCATTCCACTATCATATATAAATAAAAAATTAACTTAAAAAATAAAATAAATATTGAAGATACTTAGCAGGCAACTTTGCTTTAAATTTATCAGAAGAAAAGTTATTGGAGAAAATGGAGGCCATGGCATGGAAAAGTTACCAATTAAAATCCTTCTGTTTGTGCTTAAAAAAAAAAAAAGACTTTGGATTCTGCATGAAGCAAGAGTCTCAGAAGCTGAAGTAACTCTAAGATCACATTGGGACACTTACATTTCAGAGCACAAAAGGAAGTGACGTGAGAATTCTTCAGGATAGAATAGTAGATATTTGGTTCCAATGAGTGATCTTTGTCCAGTGCAGGTAAGTGCTTACTTAGAATTTGGAATGATGGGCTGCAGACATCAGCACTCTGACCCCCTTCTAGAAGAGAGCTCATTCATCTACACTGTACCTCCTGGGCCAAGAGAATGAGATGCATAGGGAAGAATGGGACTCTGGCTCTCAGTGAGGATTTTTGAATCAGAACTGGTCTAAAATGGCCAAGGTCAGCAACTGTCCATCTATTCTGTCCTGGGCTATTCCTTTACCATTTGGCCCTGACTTCTTTCATAAATTCTTGGCCTCAGCATCTATTGAATGGTTTCTATCTTCCCAGATCCTGACCTTAGTGAATGCATCCAGAAGCCAACATGCATATACTGCTCTTGCTGGATTATCTGCTGATACATATTTTGATAAACTCAGAAATATCCCTTGTGCTGACAAGTGTGGCTCCCCTTGTAGATGGGGATCTGGAGTATTATATTGCCAAGAAAAAGTGGCATTAGAGATCTTCCTTTGTTTCCCTGTTTGTCTTACATAATGATACTACCTCACAACAGTTTGAGACTCCCCAAGTCAGGATACTTACTGGCCAGTTTTTGATGTAACTATATCTGGGGTCACTAGAAACTGAAAAGAAGAGAGGGAAAGAAACAGTCTCATATACCCCATACAGACATTTCTCTTTCTAGCTGCTCACTTCCAGAGAGTTTTGCCAAGTGAAAAATTCCAGAACATCGGGCTTTGACAGGACCCTTGAGATTTTATTAACCCCTGACTTTATAGTTTAGAATACTGAGAGCAAGAGAGAGACCTTTTCTAAGCTTGGGATGCTCGAGAGTGTCTGAGCAGCGGCTGGTCTGAATGACTCCCTACCCGGTGCTCTTCCTGCTCTCGTCAGGCTGCATCTTTCAATAGTTCCTGCCTTAAGAACATCATCAAGGTAACTTTGAACATGCACATTCTTAATGAGAAAAATTCTGGGCAAAATGTAACTTTGTCCAAGGACTTGGGTACTATTTTGAGGTCTCTCTCTGGTAATTTTCTGGGGAGGATGCTCTGTCTTTCAGCAAATGAGGAACTGGGTGACTGATGTCCAAGCCAGGGAGGAAGCACCTAGGGCGATAGCTTACGTAAAACCACAGTAGGCAGAAACTTCTAGCTCATTTTAACCTCTTACCCTTTTAAATAACCACATTTGTACTTCTGATACATGAAATGGTTAACTCTGTCGAAGGAGAGCTAGAGACAGTACCTAATCCCAGCTTGATGCAATTACTTTAACATGAATTTAAAATGAAATTAAAGTTAACAGTTTAAACTGATGTTTGAGGGTTTTAAAAAGATTTAGTTTCCTTTGGAACCACTGTGTTATTTGATCCAGTACAATCTTTTTGAGCTCCATGCATAACATCTTTACCCAAGTACCATTACTACCAGATTATGCCCATAGGTTGAGTTACAAACGTCTAAAAATCTTAAAATTATTAAGCTCAGATTAGAGTGTTCAAAGACTATGGTGTTATTTTAGTCTCCTGCCATATCCTCCATTTACTATAAACTTGTTATATTGGCATTCAAATAAAATGTCATAAAGCAAGTATGTAAGGAGGTGTTTGGGGTTTGTTTCAGGCCTCTGCGAGCCAAGTTTGCATGGCAACCGAGATGTATAACAGAAACACTCAAATGGTCTTCATAAAATGAAATGCTGAGCAGAGCTCGAGTCAGGCAACTCTAAGTCAGGGCAGACTATTAGAGCTGGTCAGAATTGCAACCGAGGGCACGGGTACCGACAGCCTGTTATCCCGTGTTGCTCAGTGGTACTTCACGTCCCTTTTTCCTGCAGCCACCAAGTTCCAAGGCCTCTGAGGTCAAGCCTCCAGAGATGAATTTGCAGACATTCCAGTTGGAAGAATCCCTCCACGCCATCCTAACCAAACCCCTTGTTTTATAGATGAGGAGATGGGGATCCAGAGCTAGGATTTGTTCAGCTTCAGTGGTCTGTTTGCACAACAGAAGCCCACGAGTATGCTCTAACCCTGTCCCCTGTTTTTCCAATTGAGCATAAATTGCAATCGTTCTGAGTTAGAACACAGAAAGCAAGTGTCGGGGCACAGGCTTCCATCTGGGAACTGTCTCTGCAGTCCAGCAGGGAAAGTTGTTTTTTTTTTTCATTTTTTTGTACATATATCATGGACTTCCCAGATCCAGTAGCTCCCTCCGTAGAAGGTTCACCTCATAAAAGCAAGTCAATGGCACTTTGTTTCCACCGTGGAGAAGAGATTCATCAGAGCTGAACGGACTCCCATGGCACCCAGAGAAAGGGAGACTCTCTCCTTTGAGACTCTTTGCTTTGTTTTCGCGACCCCTTGCCCGCAAGGAAGACGCAACTCGGGAATCTTCTCTCAGCAGTTTATTCAGGTCCTTGATACTTTTTCTTCTATCTCCTGGATGCCCCTCCCAGCCTTAATAAAGCACCTCAAGCCCCAATGCGAAGCTGCCACGTGGACTTTTCTCACAGGGTGCCAAGTCACAGCGTGCCAACTCATTCTGATAAGGAGTTGTTTGTCACAGACTACAGGGGAAACCAGCGCCATCTTGTAATGGCGGCCACAGCTCACAGAAACGGCTCACCACAGTTCCCCCTTTTTTGTTTTTGTATGACAATACAGGCGAGAGTAGAGGTCCTATCCCACTGTGCAGAAGTGGCTGCATAGTATGGCTCAGCCCTAAGGAGGCGCCTTCCCCAGATCCGAGGCCATATCAGCCGACGCCTTTTTTCGTGGGGCGGGGCGTGGATAAGGTGGGGTAAGGAAGGACGTCAAACCCGCATGCAATAGGACATGCTCTCCTTGAGGTCCACTCCAAGGATCACTCAAGTGCAGTGCCTTGCCTCGCATCCTGTACCGTGACGATGGTGGACGGAGGGGGATAGCTGAGGCTGAACTGTGGCTGTGTACAATGACAAACAAGTTGACAGCACCCTGAAAGAAAGGCACGGACTTTAAAGCGATAGAGAAGCACTAGTGTGGAAACCCATCTGCGTGCAATGGCAGCAAGACCGGCAGAGTGCAAGGGCTTTCCAACACTAAGAGAACAGCGAGGAAAGACATGTCGATCCCAGTGCAATGTTATAATAACTTGGGGTGCAACGACCATGTCAAAAATTTACTGTTTAAGATGCGCAAGCCAGACTTGAGGTGAATTGCCATTTTCTAAAGCTGCAAGAGCTTGTATGATCATAGCCTTATCGTGAGCATTGCGGGCCTTGAGGCGACAGAGAAACCACAAACAGAGGAACATACCGAAGCAACACATTGCACCAAAAACGCCTACCCCCACCCACTCTTTAAAAAAGGAAAAGGCAGAAGATATCCAATCGGTGAATTGTCCCAAGGTCACGGGATCGACACGGGTACTGTTCAAGACAGCTATTTGGGTTAGTTGAGACTGGATCATGTCTTCCGCTTCCATGGACCAGTTTCCGGCCAAATATTCGCCAATGATGCGGGAAGCATTCCTGGAATCATTAAATCTGACAGAGGTTATGCATAAATGTGCACGTTGGTCAACGCAACCCAAAAGCACCAAGTCAGCTAATTCTTCTACCTGAGCTTGGAGTAAATCTATTCTTTGGTTGGCAGCTAAAATCCCTGACAAAATATGTTGATTGATTGTGTTTTGGGATTCGAGTATGGTGGAAGTTTGTTGAACAACTCGATTAATGGTGGCAGCAGTTTGTACTTGATTGGCCATGGCCACTCCGGTCGTAACCGCTGCAGCAGCAGATACCGCCACGGCTGTCACTATGGCTGCTGTAATTCCAAAATCCCTGCGGACTCGAAATAGCTCAACAATGGGGAATTTTTCAGGATCTGCAGTTACCGGGATTGGGACAAAAGTTGGAATTTTCATAACCACTGCTACAGTCCAAGAACCATTCCAACACTCAGATAAGAGACAGGTAACATTAGAACAATCTAGCATCCCTGACGAGGTGTCATTAGCCAAAAGGAACAGGAACGGGGATTGGACACAGACCATTGCAGGGGGTAATGTGGCACTATATAACAGAGAGTTGAACGAAACAGATGTAAGTCTATTTCCTCGTTCACTCTCCCTAACAGTGCCAGAAACATTAGCCAACCAGCTTTTGGCTCCTAGCAATTGAGCCAATGTAGAAATATCGGCTGAAGCCCCCCTTTCATTGGAAATCAGCCACTGAAACCAGGACCAACCCACTCCTGTAGAAGAGTTGGCACTGTTATTAAAGTTATAAACATACCTCTTAAGAGAGGGAGAAAGGGAGAAACCTTTAGCAACTTGATGTTTCTCCCAAGAATGATCCTGACAAGGCGTAAATGTTGGGGGAAAACCAAGATTAGGGGTACAGTAAGGAGAGGCCTTGAAATGAGTGGCATGATAGATACTATTAGAAGAAGGAGGCACTGGGATTAGCACCTCGGAGATAATAGCCAAGGTAGTTATATTTAAAGCAGAGCTATTTGCGGGGGTCCCTGAGCCTGATTGCTGCTTTACATTCCTTGGTGCATTGCTCAAAAACCAATTGCTTGATAAGGGGCATGGCTCTATCAGGATCCCCAAAAATCTTTCCAGCGGCATCTACCATCCTTGCAACAAAATCTGAAAAGGGTTCTGTAGGGCCTTGTAGAATCTTGGTCAAATTACCAGATACCTCTCCTCTATTTGGAAGTGATTTCCATGCCCGAATGCAAATGCTGTTAATTTGGTCATATACCTCAAGAGGAAATCCTGTCTGTTGATTAGCAAATCTCCCCTGCCCCAAAAGCATGTCCTTATCCCAAGCGGGGTGTCCCGCCACATGGTTTTGGGCGGCCTGCTCTATTGCGCCCTCTAGCACAAATGCTCTCCAGTCCAAATATTTACCCGGGGAAACGCAAGCCCGAACAAGGCTAGCCCAGTCAGAGGGAGTCATGCAGTATCTAGACAAACCCTCCACCTGAGTTAGTGTGAAGGCGGCATCCACCCCATAAGTACGCACGGACTCCACCAGGGTCTTCACAATTTTGAAATCTAAGGGTTCATGGAATCTTCCCCTATTGTCATCCTGAAAAACTGGATAAGCAAGACCCATCTCAGCATTAACAGCCCTCCATGTTTGGGCATGGAAAGCTCTCCCCGAAACACCCCCACCATACGGCGGTGGATCTGGAGGATCATTTTTCTTGAGCCCCTGTTTATTTCTGTTCCCTTCTCCCATACCTACACTCCCTAGCTGACAAGACAGCCTTCCAAGCTCCTCCTCCTCATCCTCCTCTTTCTCTGACCCACTTTCGCATGGGGGTGTGCGCAGCGCACTGAGATCTGGATACAATCGTCTCCTCCCCTGTTTCACATTCCGTACATTCCCATCCTTCTGAGATATCTCACTTCTTGCCGGAGACAGCCGCCTCCTCCCCTGTTTCATGTTCCGCACACTCCCATCCTCCTGAGATACCTCACTTTCTGCCGTCTCTGACTTCTCCTCATGTAATTGCTCTAAAACTTCCTGTCCTTTAGTAAGTGCTTCCTGACATCTGCCATCTGTGAGGCAACTACGGACCATCTTCCAAAGGGGTATCACCCCACCCTCTAATATGCCCTGCTCAGAAGCAAAGTCAAGGTCTTTGCCTAATTTATCCCAGCTAGGTATAGTAAGGCTGCCCGAGAATGCAAACCACGGTGCAGCAATATCTGTCTTCTGTAAAAATCTCTCTAAAGTACTACGTTTCACTTCCAGGCCCTTGGAACGTAACAGGTCATCTAGGGCCAGGAGGAGTGGACTTGAAGATGCGGCACCCATGACACAACAACAAAAGACGCACAAAAAACAACAAGAGATACCACAAAAAACAAAAACGAGATGACACAACAAAAGAAACACAGAAAACAAAAGTGAAAGTACACAGTGCAGCTGCAATAAATATGAGGCTCTCTCTTTCTTTGTAGAGGAGCTGACCCCGCTTTGGACGCGGATCCCACTTACTGGGACTATCCCTGCTTTCATCGCAGATCCCACTTACCTGGGACTAACCGGTGCACCACCCCTGACTGACTGAAAGTTCTGGTTCCCGGGTTTCGGCACCACTTGTCGCGACCCCTTGCCCGCAAGGAAGACGCAACTCGGGAATCTTCTCTCAGCAGTTTATTCAGGTCCTTGATACTTTTTCTTCTATCTCCTGGATGCCCCTCCCAGCCTTAATAAAGCACCTCAAGCCCCAATGCGAAGCTGCCACGTGGACTTTTCTCACAGGGTGCCAAGTCACAGCATGCCAACTCATTCTGATAAGGAGTTGTTTGTCACAGACTACAGGGGAAACCAGCGCCATCTTGTAATGGCGGCCACAGTTCACAGAAACGGCTCACCACACTTTGTGTTCCTGAAACCTGGATGAAGGATGCAAGAGAAGTGACCAGAACAAGGGGAGGTAGGATCCACAAATTGGGAACTAAGGTATTAGTAACGACCCAAGAGGATGCAGTCTACGTGCACAGCACCAGAGCTGTGCATCCATTTCTAAACATTCTGACAGCCCTCAGGGTGTCTCTGCCCAGCACTGCTAAGAGACAAGCTGATTAAGACCTATGATAAGGATCATCCATGAGGACCTCTGGAAACACAAAGTGAAAAAGGATGAGAAGCCAGAAAATCAATGTTTGGCACTACTGGGAAATGGTGCTTCGTTATATAAGAATTTATTGTATGCATGCCTAGAATTACTTTACAGGGTTATCAGTTTGTCTCTTCTCTTACCTAAAGTTCTTCCATCATTTAGAGTCTTTTGAAATTTGTAGTTTCCAGTGATGAAGGAGATCTAACTGTCAATCAGTTAGGATTTGGTCAGAGAAGCAGAGAAACTATGAGTGATATAGAATCAGGAATTTATTATGGGAATTAGACCTTATACAGTTCTGAGAGCTGGTTATGCCATGGACATAAGACTCTTGTCTCCGAATCTAGTGTTTTCTCCAAAGTTCATAGGGCCCATGGATGGATATGAAATGGGCCGAGGGGAACAAAGACAAGCCAGAACCCCATCTGTTTCTTCATGCCTCCAGTCTTGATGGTGTGGGTGATGGAGGGTGGTAGAGGGTATGTTGGCACACTTTCCATAGAGATGTTTGTGCACCCAACTTAGGGAGAAGATTCTTTGGAAGCTGCAAAAGCTACCGGCCCCGCTTGGGCTTCATCAGCAAAGTGAGCCAGCTGATCACGGACAATGTTTGTGAGCTGTACCTGAAGCTCACAGATCTTCCAGGTGTGAAAGGACTGTACCTTCACCTCTGCTTCCAGTCTTAAGCAGATGCTTCTTGTGCCCAAGATTATCCTGGAACCATTCAGAGAAAGAAACTCTAAAAAACATATTTCAAGGTCAGGTAGGTTGACACAATACAAAATCACCACACAGGGCTGGGGCTGAGGCTCAGTGGTAGAGCACTAGCCTAGCATGTGTGAGGCACTGGGTTTGATCCTCAGCACCACATAAAAAAAGTAAACTAATAAAATAAATTTTTAAAAAATTAAAAAAAAAATCACCACAACAGCCCTGAAACTTCTACCATGGTGAATTTGAGTTATAGTTGCACCATAGTTTGATGGTGTCAATCTTTTTATTTTAACCAATTCTGATGTTGTATAATGGTATCTCATTGAAGATTTAACACACATTTCTGGATAGCTAAGAAGACTGGGCACTTTATTATGTGTTCACTGGCCTTTGGGGTACCTTTTTTTTTGTGAAGCTCCCATTCAAGTCTTTTGCCCATTTTTCTATTTGGCTGTTTTGCTTTTTGTTGTTGTTGTTGTTGTTGTTGTTTTGTATGAGTCCCTTTTATACATGTGTTCTAGATACTTTTTTTCAAGTATATTTATTAAAATATTCTCTCCCATATGTGGCATGCCTTTTTGACCTGTTAATGATGTCTTTTCATTATTAATTATAGTGTAGATACAATATAACATTTTTATTGGTCCATTTGGTGTCCCATTTAAGAGATCTTTTATTACCTCAAGATCACAAAGTTATTTACTTATGTTGTATTCTAGAAACCTTATACATTTACCTGCTGCAGTGCTTTACATTTATTTAGATATGTTTTGTCTGTTTCTCTAGCTGTTTTTGGTAGAAGGCAATCCTCATAGCTGTTCATTCATCTTTCCTGTATAAAGGCAGGGGTGTGCTTGGCTTTTTATGTATTTGCTCTGGGCAACTTAACCTTTTAAAAAAATGCCTTGAGAGGAAAATTGATGGGTGTTAGGAACCTCACATCTCTTCAGGATTTTGGCTTCTCAAGGTCTCGCTGCCTTCTGACTCTCAAACTCCAATTGTTGTCTCCTAATCTCATGAGATTGCTAAAACTCTGCTGGATTCTCTACTGAGCAGCCATGCTCCAGGAGGCTTCAACCTGCTCCAAAAATTAGCAACCGAAGAAAAGAAACGTGATGGATCGTATGTTAGTGCACTTCTTTCTCTCTGAGACCTTCACCACCCGAATCAAAAATCACCTCCTGATGCCTTCACAAAGTTTTCTCTCCCATTTTATCTGGATGTGATAGTCCTTCTATACTCTTTATGGTTCCAACAAATGTAGTCCATGTAAATTGATTTATGCTCTTGCTGTTTTTGCTGATTCTAGCACTTTATGATTTTTTTTCTTCTTTGTATACTGTTTGAGTTTCTCCAGAGAAACAGAACCAATGGGATAAATATTTGTATGTTTGTTTGATGACTTGTTTTAAGGAATTGACTTATGCAATTTTAGAGGCTGAAAAGTCCAAAATTCTACAGGATGAGTTGGCAACTTGAAGACCCAAGAGAGCTGGTGGTGTAGTTTCAGTCTGTAGTTTCAGCTCAAAAACCAGGAGCAAGTCAATGTCCCAGCTCAGGGGCAGTAAAAGAAAATATCTTATCATTCTTGGCGGATAGTCAGCTTTTTGTTCTATTCACTCCTTCAATGGATTGTATGAAGTCTACCCCTTCTAGAAACATCAATCTGCTTTGCTCAGGCTACTCATTAAAATGGCAATATCACACAAAACAGCTCCCCAAACTACCCAGAATAACGTTTGACCAAATATTTGGGTACTCTGTGGCCCAGTCAAGTTGACACTTGAAATGAATTTCCACAAATAATAATTATTGCCTGGGGATCTGCCATTTAATAGGGAGACTGACTTGTGGACTATTTGCCACGTCTTCAGCGAGGTTTATTTTTTTCCCAAGGACTTTGTGTTTGCTTCTTTAGATAGATTTTAAATTGAGGACATAGTTTGTGGGGTTTTGAATCGACCCATATTGTAAGATTTGGGGTACAACAACATCAAGGGCTGATTTGTAACAACAGCTTCCAAGACACATTTTACTTCTGCTTTGCTCTTTACTAAGGCAGCTCTATGGGCTTGGAGGTGGTAGGCAGGCTTAATCTTTGCTCATTTGTATACTGAAGATATATCACTCAGGATTTCAAGTTCCTGATTTTATAGTGGAGAAATTTTACTACTAAATCCTTTACCTTAGGTTATTGATGTTTTCTGTCCTCACAATGCACAAGGCTAAGAAAATTTAAACAAGTTTATTTGGTTGTGCAAATGGTCTTGTAGCTAAAATGTTTTACTTTCTGCATACTTCTTTGGTTTTTCATCTTTACTAATTTGGGGCTTGAAAAATTCTTACCATCTTACCAACTCCCAGCATGTGAAGTAAGTTTAAGAATACTTAATCAAATATTTATATATTGTTATATAGTTATTCAGGCTGTATATTTTATTTGTATTATATCATGTCACACATATCATATTGTAATATATCTATTACACAATACATATTATATATCATACTATATAATGTAATTCAATATTATGATTACATAATAAAGTGCTTATATAAGGCAATTTTATATTATATCATATTACATTATATTTTTATGGGTCTGGCAAGGTGCCTGGACTGACCATCTTATAGAACATAACTAAAAATCTTGAACAAAATATTAAAAGTAAATCCATATTTAAGCCTCTCAAATTGAAAATCATTAACAGATTTTATAATCCTTATTTTTTGTGAAGACAAATGCAATTTCTTGCAGAAGTTAACTGATATTCTGCAATCCTATCCTCTCCCCCATCTTCCCTAGGGGCAACCTCATGATGGCCTGCCAGTATCCAAGTTTTATGTCTTTACATGTATGTACAAGAATGGACTCTTTAGGTACATTTTTCCCAGCTTTTTTTTTTTTTCACTTACCATTACAGTTAAAAGAGAATCTATACCCTTGGCCTCACGTTTCCATATTAAACATCCTTCTTCACAGTACTTCTTCACATTTTTACTCATTTCTTATCATGGGATGAGATGTGAATTACCTAAGAGGCAAGGTTGGAAAAGGCAATCTTGTTGGTCTCTGTCTGTGTTGGGCACAGAGCTTCTCTAGAATGTCAGCATTGAGTTCTGCCCTCCATCACGTGCCCAGAGTTCTGTTCTTTATGGAGAAGGCTCATGGGCCCATGACTGTGAACTATGTCAGCAAATGATGCAAAACTGCATAATTCATGGAAAGTGCTAGGAACCTCATTTTGACTACAGATCTGAGCCATAGTCTTTCAATCAGTAACATTAACCTTATCTATCTATCTACATATATGAGTGTGTGTGTTTGTGTGTGTGTATGTGTGTGTGTAGATTTTGAGAAAGGAACATGATGTGAGGTGGAGATTGTTGATACATCTGGACAGATGGAGCTGAACTAAACTCCTGAGGTCCTGCAACAGACCAACACAGCAGTGCAGTGATATGAGCACAGCCAATATATTAGCACTGTGCTTTGCAGAGAGAACCATCACACTGGGTCAGACCCTGCTGGGGAGGCACAGCTGAGATCTGTGTGTATTTATGAGATTGTCTTTAGGAATGTCAAATGATGGACACAGGGACCTAGAGAGGCAACAATCCCACCTTCTTCTTTTGATTCTACAAAGTCCAGGAGAAAGAACAGAAAGTAAGATTTTGACACCCCTGACTTTGCAAACTAATATTTGCCATCTACACAGATTCCTTTGGGATTTTTAAAAATACATATCTCCATAACAAATGGGTCCCAACCCCAGCCCAGATGTAGAACCAAGTCATTTGCTGCTGTGAGAACAGGGTGTATGGAGATCAGGACTCAGAACAGAGTGTATAGAGATCAGGACTCAGTAGATCAGGACCTGTTTCAGAAGGAGCAGTAGGTGGTCTGGAAGCATGTTCAGAAAGCATTTAGAGTCACTTTCCTGAGTGGACACAACATTACTGCCCACAGAGGAGAGGGCAAGAATGCTTTGTTGGGATCAGTGGATGAGACCACTAATTACCAGAAGCTGAACCTTTTCCTGGAGAGAAAAGGATGGTTTTGTCCACAGTCAGCAGAAGCCATTCTATCCACAAAATCAGTGCACTCTTTAACCAGCTGCAGATGCCCATGCTCATCAACTTAGTCTTCAACTCAGTAATCAAACTGTTTGGGCTCCTTCTTTCACTGTGGCAGAGCATAATTTGCCATCAAGCTGCAAACAGATGATTCTGCACTGACATGAGGGAAACCCCTTGACTGACTGTCACTGAACCAATTGACTGGTTTAATTAACACCTCCCACGTTTCTCTTTCTATTTGTGTTTTTATCAGCTTTTTATTATGAAAAATTTCAAACATATTCAAAAGTCCAGAGAATCATGTTATGAGCCCTCAAGTGCCCTGAGAAGTGAAATTCCTGCATCAAAAGGTAAGTGCACCAGTGATTACACTGGATGTGACCGATTTCCTCCTGGTGGGATTCTTTAGATTATGTCTCCACTAATAACAAATAAGAGTGTTTATTTCCTCACAGAACCAACAAAACATATATTGTCGACACTTAAAATGTTAGCTGAAATAATGAGTGAGAAATGGTTATCTCCCTGCAGTTTAATATATATTTTCTTTCAATGAGTAAGGTTGAACAATTTTCAAATGGGTTGAAAGTTATGTGTATTTCTTTTTTCTGTGAACTGGGCCATATCTCTGTACTATGATTCTACAGAGTTATTGACATTGTAATTCTCTTTGTAGTTGTTCTTAATATATTAAGTATAAATTGCAATTCTTATATATCAAGAGTCACATATTGACAGATTGATAAGGTTGAACCCAACGTTAGATATGTGACCCTTTTATCATTCGAGGAGTTGACAATATTGGTTACTCATATTTTTACTTTTCTTCTTTTCTCCTGAAAAAGTTTTAAAAATTATTTTAAGTAATCAAATTTATGTTTTTTCATCATTACTCATTACTATTGGATTTTGAGTCTAGGATAGTTTCTCCCATGGACACAGAATGAGGAAGTTAACTAAATCTGCTTTTAGTACTTGCTATGGTTTCACTATCATTTTTAAAAATATTTAAAATGCCTGACCATTTTGGACTTCATACTGATAATTTATCCTGGCATGTGGAGTGGGAAATAAATCCAACTTAGCCTTTATCTATGTCCTTATCCAGTGAGCTCGATACTAGTTATTAGAAAATTCCTCAGCTCACCTGAGATGCCACTGCGACCACAAAGTATTTTTTAAAAAAAAAACAATTTCTGGAGATTTTATTCATTTCCATTAATCTGCTTATTCATGTACTATCTCTGAGAGCCATCTCTACATTGCTTGCTTTTTTTTCTTTTCCAGGTGCCTCCTAGACATTCTTACTTAATTATTCCTGCAAATTTATTTAAAAATCAATTTGTCTACTAGGCCCAGAAAATTGTTTTTCACAATCCCTTTTATTTTTATTTTTTGGTACGGGGATTAAACCCAGGGATGCTTAACCATTAAGCCACATCCCCAGCCCTTTTTTTATTTTTTGAGACAGGATCTCCCCAAGTTTCTTAGGGCCTAAGTCGCTGAGGCTGGTTTTGAACTTGTGATCCTCCTGCCTCAGCTTCTCAAGTTGTGGGCATTATGGGTGTGCACCACCATGCCTGGCTCATGATTATTGAGATACACTTAATTTATAAATTATCTCAGGGAAAAGACCTGACATATTTATGGTGCTTTCTTCCTATCTGAGAATTAGCTATTTTTTCCATTTAATTCACTTTAAAAAGCTTTATGAACATTTAGTTCAATTTTGTGTATGTTTTGATTGATTCTGGTCAATTTTACACATGGGTATTTTAATCATGTATTTAATTAATGTTATTGGTTTTCCTAAATAGTGGTCCATTTTTTCACCATGTCACCTAAGTGATACTTGTTTATGCATTTGAAGTTCTTTTTAAAGTTATGCTTTATTTTTCACTTACTAAATTTCCATATTGCTCATAGTAATTTTTCCATTATCTCTTCATTTTGGGTTTTTCTGATATATATTAATGTCATCTACAGAGACAGTGTATATCTTATTTAATTCTTATATCGCTAGTTGTTTCCTCTTTTTAAAATTGCATTTATTGGTGCATCCAATAGACTGTTAAAAAACAGCAGAGATGAGCCATCTTTAGTTTTTTCCTGACTTGGGTAGAAAAAATTCTATTGTTTTCCCTTTAACAAAGGTGCTGGGTTTGGGGTCAAGATATTATATATGTGCATGCATATGTCTATATCTATGTATGTAAATATTATTTATCCTTATCAAATTAATCAATTTTACATAAATGAGTATTTAATTGATTGCTTTTTAACATATCTATTCTCCTCTTAAACATGTCAATTGATACTCAGTGCATGCTTCATCCTCCTGGACTTGTAGCTCACTAGGTGGACTGCAAGTTTGCCAAATTTCAATTATGTTTGTTCCCAATGTGCAAGTTGTGCTTGTTATTGTCATCCTATTATTTAGTTATTATATAAATTAGTGACATACTAGTTCAAAACATAATTATTCCGATGATAAATGACCGAGTCAAGCTACACTGCTAACAAAATTGCTGCCAATTTAGGTGAGAATACTGCAAAAGATTAGGGACAATTGTTAAAAAGAAAAAAAAAATGGATTCTGAACACAGATTACTTCCAAAGTGCCCTTGGTTCTCATGTTGCATTAAAGGAACAGGAAATGGTAGGTCATTCATCTGCATGGTTTATGTTCTATAAGAGAAACAACAAGCAACAATATTCAACAAAAAAAGACTTGCTGACTGAATGTACTGCATTACATTGTGTTTTCCAAAGATTGCCAGAACAATAGTTCTCACCCCTTATCTTTTTTTTTTTTTTTTTTACTATATGATCTTGCCACTTCTCCATCCATCAAGAATTGGAGTCTGTCCTCTCCCTGTGAGTCTGCAGGAACTTTTGCATCTGTCACAAGTACTTCTCCTCTGGGATTTTCATTCTGTTTTGAAGTATTGCTGCCACTGTTCCCCATCTTGTGCACAAAGATCACTACCATTAAAATGGAAAGTTTTACATAGAACGTACTCTGATCTTCAGCAGTTAGTTACTTTTTATAAGTTAGATACACATTTTTGTCTAACATAGATTTGTGACCCTAAACACACCAAAACTGAATGGTGAAAGAGTCAATGTAAAACTAAAAATAAAAAATGAATAAGGAGTAAATTATGTATTTTCAGGGAGTTAAAACAACAATCATACAAAGAGGACTGGTTCATGGCCACTGAAAGAATGAGACATATATTTCCAAGAATCCACTTGGTTTCATTTGGTGCAGCCAAGACACTGACATTTAAAAATAAAGACAAAACAAAACAAAAAAAGAAACATTTTCTGGGGTTTGCCATTCTAGAGATTCTAGCTTGAAATAAAGTTGGGTAGAAAAGTCAGAACATCACAAATATCTAGAGGTTGATTATAAGAGAAAATATAAGGCACCCATGTAAATTTAAATAAATAGCAAATAATTTTTAATATAAACATATTCTACATATGAATTAACATACTAAAAACATTTATTTTCTGAAATTCAAATTTAACGAGGTATTCTATAATTTTGTATCTTTATTTACCTATAATTCACATAGTACATAATTCACCCAAAGTGTGCAATTCAATGGTGTTTAGTATATGCACAAAATCCTGCAACCATCACCATAATCTATGTTTAGAACATTTTTGTCATCCCCAAAGGAAACTAGTTAGAACCAATTAGCTGCCACATCCCCAACCTCACAGTGCTAGGCAAACTCTAATCTACATTTTGTACCACTAATTGGTATTTTGTCTGTGTACATTTGTCTATCTGGATATTTTATATAATTGAATCATAAACTATGCAGTGCATCTTGTGTTTTTATTTTTAAATCAGTACTAATGTAGAGCCAATGGTCTGAAGCAACGAAGAGTAATTCTAACCAAAGAGAATTCATGAGTAAATAAATTCAAGGCAGCAGGTGGAGAAAGTGGCACACTGAGATCCCGGAGAAGCCTATCTTTCCCACACTGCAGACTAGTATTGTAGGGGACAAAACCTGAGAGCTGTTGGGCACTCTGGCTAGTTTAAGGGAAACATTATTTACTAAGGGAAGACTGGAGCAGCTTCAGAAGATCCAGAGAATCACACCAGTTCCTGTGAAGTCTGGAACAACACCCAAAAACCTCACTGGACTGCAGGCAGGGGGAATCTCATCAACTCTCTGTCCAGACCCTGCAGGGCATCCCATGGACCCTGCACATGGGCTGCTGTTGCTAGGATCTCTGCCATCACTGCGTCTGTCTTGGGCCTCCATCACGCCCTACGATCCTCCCAGACCACAAAAAGACTCCTGCACACCAGCATGAAAATGATGGGGCAAGAGCACAGATTTCATGAAGAGCCACCATCTTTGATTCTTGGAGTCTGAAGGTGGTGACAGCCATTACGGTAAGCAGGGTCAGGACCCAATGCCCTGAGGGCTACTTGAGATGAGACATATTTGTTTCTAGCTCTGACCTAAGGGAGACAAGATTCATAATGTAGGGAATTACCAAACTGTAGGAGAGGCTTTCGAAAAGTCAGGGCTGCCCTAAATAAGGCCTGCTTCCACCACAACTACTATGACCGTCTCTCTTGATGCTGTTCAGGAGGATACAGAAATGGCTGCTGGCCTTGAGGAAGGTGAAATCAGCTAAGAGAATGACACTAGGCAACTCTCTCACGGAAGCACATCATCCCAGGCCCCAAGACTGAACAAAAAAAAATCTCTGTAGCCCAAGAATGAAGGCTAGCTCATGATGCTCATAGCCCTTATTTGGTGGATTTTCACTCCATAGTATATAACGAAGTTATTAAAATTCACCCAAATTTCCTACTAAATATAAATTCTGCCAACAAATACCTTTGAAAATTTCTTTACAATTTTTCTTTCAAAACTATTTTTGCTTTCAGTGGTTTCTTCAATTTAGTGAGTGAATCAACTATCACACAAGCTCAAGAATTTTTGTAAAGTAAGAAAGCTGGACATACAATTCCTATCAAGTATAATGATTCTTTTTTTCTGGTATCCTCAAATTTAGCAACAAAAACATTTGACGGAGTGTAAATATTTCATAGGCACTCATTAAGAAATCATTCCTTTTGATCTTTCTTTCTTCTATTTGCCCTTTAAATACAAATAATAATCTTTTACTCCAATTCTTTAGTCCAATCATTAAAAAACTCAATGGGTAAAATTATTCTGTGAGGATACTTCTATACTAACTTATCTTTGAGTTTTGGTGGAAAAGAGAGTTTTAAAAGGTCAGAACCCAGCTACAAACCACAGCTACACAGATCCCAAGAGATTTTTCTCAAACTAAGAACTCCTTTTCTGTCTCCTCTGGTCTTCAGGTGTTTTGGTCAGATTTTCACTGCTGTGACTAAAAGACCCTACCAGCACAGTTATGGAGGAGAAAAGGCTTATTTAGGGGCTCACTGTTTCAGAGGTCTCAGCCTATGGACAACAGGCTCCATTTCTCGGGGCTCAAGGTGAGGCTGAACATCGTGGTAGAAGAGTGTGGCAGAGGGAAGCAGCTCATATGATGATCAGGAAGCAGAGAGGGCCACTCACCAGATCCAAATATATACCCCAGAGCTACAACCCAAATGCCCTACCTCCTCCCCACACCCTACCAGCCTGCAGTTACCACTCAGTTAATCCCATTGGGAGATTAATTCAGTGATTGGGTTAAGGCTCTCACGATCCAATCATTTCTCCTCTGAACCTTCTTCATTGTCTCACACAGGAGCTCTTGTCTCTCGGTGGACATTTGTCTCTTTACTCCTATGTACACCTCCCACCCAATCCTTAACTTTGGGGTAAAGAAAATCCCATCGGAACTCTGCCTCGAAGGGAAAGATAAGCACTGATGGCAAGGGAATGGAAGACAGTTCATCACAGCAACACAAAACAAAGACGGATGGGCAGAGCTGCTCGCCTTACTATGAAAAACGTTGGAAAAAAGTTTGCAAATACATTGTAGAAGGACCTGATTGCAGTGATGACTTAAAGATGATAAATGAGAGACATTGTGTAATGGCAGAGAAGGGGCCCAGCCTCCTGCAAGTGACATGTTCAGACAACACAATAAGGTGCAAAGGGTGAGGAGCTGTGGAGCTGAGAAGACACAACAAAGACCAAAGTGAAATAGAATTAACCCCAGCAGCATGTTACAACATGAGCACAGTCTAAAACTGAACTGCTGGCACATAGAAAAGGCTGGAAACAATCTCGATGAATATGGAGGAAAAAGATTAAGATATTAAAGCAATTAAAATAGGGTTCCACAGTCTAATCCAAGGATGATTAGAGTCTCTGAAGAAAACAATACAGTAAGTGAAAAACAAAATGTGTTGAGAATCCCAACAGAAGAGCTATTCAAAGGATTAGGTAAGCACTGAGTCTGTTGATCAAAAGTCACATCATCTGAAAAAAAAAAATAGACAGATATAGAGTAGTTGGTACTATTCCAGAGCTATTGAAGGTAATGGATTTTAAAGAAGCATTAAAAACTAAAGACATAAGATGACAAAATTAAGATAAATACATGTACATATGTATAAATGTTTATGCATTTGTATTTAATATACTAACATTTATTATTATATACTAATATCATATTTACTAATATTATATATTATTTAAATAAAACAAGCTAATTTCTTAAAAGTTTTTATAGATTAAATAACAAAATCTAAAACTCAAATAAATATTACATACATGAGGAGCATCTAAAGCAAACAACAGAAGCATTGAGAGTATAAACTCACAGAAACATACTATACAAACTGTACCCAAGTTATAGAGGAATTCACCCATATTTTCATCTGGTTTTGTATAATTTTTTGGTATTTTATTTTACACTTAGAACTCTAATTTATTTGGAATTTATTCCTGCGGACATCATGAAAAATGGATCTAATTTTATCTTTCCCAAGTGGCTTTTCAGCTTACCTAGCTTCATCATTGAAAATTTCCATCTTTGTACCAGTGAGCTCAGGAACCATCAGTTTCACACGTAGTTACAATTATTTGCATAGTTCTAGCTATTCTATATATTTCTATTTATTATCAGATTCCAGATTGTCACATAATTCCATCCATTTCATATAGTTCCATCTATCTCATAGTCTGGATTACCATGCATTTCCAAACTTTTTATTCTTACTTTGGATTTTTCTGTCTATTCACACTATTACCAAGCTGTTTTAATTATGAAAACTTTGTAATATGTTTGGTTACCTGAGGAACAGGCGCTAACACACTTAACTCCCCATTTTCAGTATTTTCTCTTTTGCATATTTGTTTCTCCATACACATTTTATTAATTTGTCTAGTTTTTCATTGGGATCGCAAGAGTTTTATAAATTAATTTAGGCAGAACTGACATCTTTTTTTTAAATTTAAATTTAAATTTTTTAAAATTTTTATTGTTGGTTGTTCAAAACATTACATAGTTCTTGATATATCATATTTCACACTTTGATTCAAGTGGGTTATGAACTCCCATTTTTACCCCGTATACAGATTGCAGAATCACATCAGTTACACTTCCATTGATTTACATATTGCCATACTTGTGTCTGATGTATTCTGCTGCCTTTCCTATCCTCTACTATCCCCCCTCCCCTCCCCTCCCCTCCCCTCTTCTCTCTCTACCCCCTCTACTATAATTCATTTCTCCCCCTTGTATTTTTTTCCCTTTCCCCTCACTTCCTCTTGTATGTAATTTTGTATACCCCTGAGGGTCTCCTTCCATTTCCATGCAATTTCCCTTCTCTCTCCCTTTCCCTCCCACCTCTCATCCCTGTTTAATGTTAATCTTCTTCTCATGCTCTTCTTCCCTACTCTGTTTTTAGTTACTCTCCTTATATCAAAGAAGACATTTGGCATTTGTTTTTTAGGGCTTGGCTAGCTTCACTTAGCATAATCTGCTCTAATGCCATCCATTTCCCTCCAAATTCTATGATTTTGTCATTTTTTTAATGCAGAGTAATACTCCATTGTGTATAAATGCCTCATTTTTTTTATCCATTCGTCTATTGAAGGGCATCTGGGTTGGTTCCACAGTCTTGCTATTGTGAATTGTGCTGCTATGAACATCGATGCAGCAGTGTCCCTGTAGTATGCTCTTTTTAGGTCTTTAGGGAATAGACCGAGAAGGGGAATAGTTGGGTTAAATGGTGGTTCCATTCCCAGCTTTCCAAGAAATCTCCATACTGCTTTCCAAATTGGCCACACCAATTTGCAGTCCCACCAGCAGTGTACAAATGTACCCTTTTCCCCACATCCTCACCAGCACTTGTTGTTGTTTGACTTCCTAATGGCTACCAATTTTACTGGAGTGAGATGGTATCTTAGGGTGGTTTTGATTTGCATTTCTCTGACTGCTTTCATGTACTTGTTGACTGATTGTATGTCCTCCTCTGAGAAGTGTCTGTTCAGGTCCTTGGCCCATTTGTTGATTGGGTTATTTGTTATCTTATTGTATAATTTTTTGAGTTCTTTGTATAATCTGGATTTTAGGGCTCTATCTGAAGTGTGAGGAGTAAAAATTTGTTCCCAGGATGTAGGCTCCCTATTTACCTCTCTTATTGTTTCTTTTGCTGAGAAAAAAACTTTAGTTTGAGTAAATCCCATTTGTTGATTCTAGTTATTAACTCTTGTGCTATGGGTGTCCTATTGAGGAATTTGGAGCTCGACCCCACAATATGTAGATTAGAGCCAACTTTTTCTTCTGTCAGACTCAGAGTCTCTATTTTGATATCCAGCTCCTTGGTCCATTTTGAGTTAACTTTTGTGCCTGGCGAGAGAAAGGGATTCAGATTCATTTTGTTGCATATGGATTTCCAGTTTTCCCAGCACCATTTATTGAAGATGCTAGCCTTCCTCCATTGCATGCTTTTAGCCCTTTTATCAAATATAAGATAGTTGTAGTTTTGTGGATTGGTTTCTGTGTCCTCTATTCTGTACCATTAGTCCACCTGCCTGTTTTGGTACCAGTACCATGCTGTTTTTGTTACTATTGCTCTGTAGTATAGTTTGAAGTCTGGTATCGCTATACCGCCTGATTCACACTTCCTGCTTAGCATTGTTTTTGCTATTCTGGGTCTTTTATTTTTCCATATGAATTTCATGATTGCTTTCTCTATTTCTACAAGAAATGCGGTTGGGATTTTGATTGGCATTGCATTAAACCTATAGAGAACTTTTGGTAATATAGCCATTTTGATGATGTTAGCAGAACTGACATCTTGATGACTTGAAGTTAGCCTAAGCAAGAATGAATAATATCATTCTATTTATTCAAGTCTAGATTTTGAACATTTGTCTCTTTACTCCTATTTTATTCTTTTTGTTTTTGTATTTGTGGGTTTTTTTTGCTATATTAAGTGGGATTTCTCTCTTCTATCATCTCTTATAACTGGATATTATTTGTATGTATGAAATCTATTATTTCCTTAACTAACAAAGCATCTTAGTATGTGATGGCATGAGTTGGATCTCATTCCCAAATATACTGTGGGCAGGTAATTATTGTCACTGAGTCCTTGATTAGAAGGAAGAGTTGATTGAGCTAGCATTTCCAAGTTAAGGCACAGAACTCAGGCCTTTGTTGACTCAGCAATGGTTGACTTATACTGATTATGAAAATACCTAAAACCCAAGCATATATAGTGACAGTAAGTCATGAACTTTTCTGACTAAATGATGTCTGATCTATTTATCAGAGGATATGAAGTTCAAGAATACTTTTCACAATGTATCTCTATTAAAATGACATTAATATAAATTTGGTCTGGAATTTTTTTCTACAGTGCTCTTTTATATTTTGATTTCAGTAAAGCTTCCTGTATTAGTTTCCTATTCCTAGTATACCTAGCACACACATGGAGGTTTAAAGCCACACATGCTTATTCTCAGAATCTACAGGTTAGAAGTCCAAGATCAGTCTTAGTTCAGGGTCTAAGTACAGACCGCACATAATACCGACTCTGTCTTTTCACCATGGTCCTTTGATACTTCAATTCAAAAAACTAAATAACTTTTAAATGGTGGTTCATTAATATCCTACTTAATTTGAGCATAGATGGACCTCAAATGAATAAATAAATTTTTTGGTAATCCAAACTGGTCCTGGATTTTACCAACCTCATAAGGGCACATCATCCAGGAAGCCATTTATCAACACTGCACCCATGCATGCCCCTGCTGTTCTCACCCCCAGCTTCTCCGTGTTCATCTTGATGCTAGAGTTTACTTGACAGCCAAATGGGCTTCATGCATTTAGTTCTGACATTAGCTTTGCAATGTCCTAAATTAATATCCCACCACTGCTTAATAAAAACATTTGAGACCCACGTATATTTGCAAAAGAAAATTTTTTTTTAACTGTAGTCTGTAATTATATTGGACTTTCATACATTATTCCTGCAGAGTGGCAGACAGAGTTTTCAGCTCTACTATCTTAATCTATCCCATAAACAACTAAGCTGCTGCAGGGCACTGACTTATTAACATTGCTGTACCTGATATTTAAAAATTGCATTGGTTATGTACCCCTTGAATTCCACAAGGATCATCTAATCTTTCATGCTGCATCATATTCTTGTCCATTTAGCTCTGTCCACATCCCAGTAACTATTCTCTTGGGGTAACATGTCATCAAAGAAACTCACTTTCATGGTGTGGTCCCATTAAAAAAAATCTATTTTGCAAGTTGAGCTTGCAAGTCTGTCTGCCAGCATACCCATTCCTACATCTGCAATTATAATTGAATCCACACAGTTAGATTTAATCATACAATCTCATATAATACATTGCTTGTCATACTTTGCTGCTACGTTAAGCATATGTAGTTTACAAGCTACTGTGCTTTTAGCAATTATTTTTGGCAAACAATTTTATTGATATCTACTATACTGTTTCCCTTCAAGTTTGATCTAGTTGATGTGTGTGCACATTTACAAACACATGCAAAATAAATAAGTTAGAGTGGTTTTGTTTTCATAGAACTTGAACTATTCCTGGTTCATTTTTTTTTAATTTAGTGAGAGACTTTGAGGAATCAGTCTTACCCTAATCCCATCTTGATTTACATGTAGAACAAAAGTGTCTACTAAATACCACTTACTGATTTCAAAAAGTCTGATAGAGATGACATACTATTAGATAGAAGATGCTCTATTAATCTATGTCTTCATGGTCATTCTAAATTCTTATCAGCATGTTATTCTGTCCTCATCAGCATTTGCCTAGATTATCTAAAATGGCTAGAACTTAGTGATCGAAAAAAGCTCAATTAAGCAAACAGGTATTGAGGGATCAAGGGACTCTTTCTAGCATCATGAGATTCTAACTTGCCTAGGATTTTCTAACAAAGCATCCTAACGCTTTTTCTTATTGAGTTGGGCTGAGACATAGCAAAGATTCTACTAGTCTGGTGCAGATGCTCTCAGTTAGCCAGTAAATAGTATCTGTGTAGCAGCAGAATGGCCTCCCAGCCTGCCTCCCTCCCCACCCTGAGCAATAGCCCTCCCTGCACCCCCCATCTCCCATTTCCCTTCCCACAAACCATTCTGTAGAATGACTTGGGCCTCTTTCCTGGTGGACCCTGGGAGTGTTTTGTCTGCATCTAATCAACAAGTCTGTTGGTGGCATGTCTTTTAATGTCTCAGAAGCCCAACAAACCTAGATGACATTCTGTGTAGCCTCAGGTTCTGTCTCCCTTGAGGCTACACAAACCCCAGAGGAATCTTTTAATATTCATAAATATTTTATAAATAAATACGGGTTATATTCATATCTGATTCTGAATGAAATCGTAAGTGTAACACCATGAATATGACTTATTTAAATAGAAAAATCCCCTCATACATAAATAAGAATCATTGAAAGAATATAATCATCATCAAATGCAACACCAAATATAATTCATGGTAAAAACTCACATCAACTGTATGCTGCAAACATGAGATACTATTATAATCCAGTTGTGTAACGAGACTTGAGTGAATATGTGGACAGCGTGAGCCACACTGACCAGCAACTGTTGTCATAATCTACACACTTTGGGTTGAGTAGGTAAAGAGAAATAGAAACCTGTTAATAATTTCCCAGTAGTTTAGATTCCAAGATATTCTGTGTTTGTAGGAGACTCTTGATGATCTGGGTACATTTACTGAGCAAAGGCATGTGTTGGCAAAAGCAGCTTTTAATTCCAAGAAGTATTCACCAGAAAATGTCAACAAATTGTCACTAAACAATATGTTAAAGATTTCACCGAAAAAAATGTAAAGCCTATTGTTAATTTCTGTGTGAATACCACTGCCATTGTAAAAACTAAAACAAAACACCCCCCCCCACATCATCCAAAAAATAATTTTTCATCAAGCAATAAATCACTGAAAAATTGCAAAACTTCACTGCTTAAAATTAATTTCAGTTTGACAATGCAATTAGCATTTTTTTCTAAAGTTGAGGTCCAATGTGAAAATGTTGTCCGACTATGTAAACCAAGACGACAGATTGAATATACTGTGCATACCTTACAAAATTCCAAAAGGGGGAGAGGGCACATAACAGGAGCTGCTCGAAATTTGTTTAGTATGGAAACCTAGCTTCTATTTTGGTTGTAGATGGGAGGAGTTAAAAAATGGTTTGGAAGGAGTTAAAAAAAAATGGTTTGCCGGCATGGCTATCTCTTCGATATATTTAAATGGAGATACTTCTTATATGTCTAGACATGCAACTGTCTTCCTTGTCTACTAAAGCCAGTTGTGAATTAGTCCATCTAGGATATTGATGAGGTTCTTTGAATCAGTAAAATTACCTAAAGCTAAGAATGGGGAGAACAAAACCATTTGCACCAGTTGACAGAAATTCTTTCTCCAACTGCTAACCTCTCCTTCAACATCAAGCCCTTCTACTACAGGGCTTGGCTCACTGTTTGCTTTTTCTGGTGTTCTTCAATGTCTGCACAGGCTCCATGAGGTGGCATTTGCATGCCCATGAGGCCTCTGAATCAGCTCCCCCAGGGAATTTAGGGTTTGGGAAGCAAAGTGAGTAAGTCTAAACCGGCCATCAACTGTGCGAGACCAAGGTGATTTTCACGTGGGTTGGATGTCCGTGGCAGTTACGGCAGCTGAGGTCCTGTCGGAATCTGGGAACCTGTGCAACCATAATATCTTAGTAATTCCACAATGAAATTCATGTGGAGTCTCCCAACCACACCAGAATTGTGTCAATCTCCTTAAAGTGTTCCAGTTGCACAAAATGCTAATTAAAGGCTCTCATGATGAACTGATATAAATAGTCACCATGTAGCCCATTAGAGGTGTGGGTTGTAAAACAAACAATGACGTGACAGATGATGCATGTTAATATAAAGAAATTCTATAATGATGTTTCTGTAACAAGGTAACCTCTTCAAACACCATTAGGAGATAAAAGGGATGCTGATGGCGAAGGTGATGCACCCTCCAGCTTGTGACTTTTCATCTTAAAAAGGCCCCAAGCACCTCCAAAGAAATTACATCACAGATGAGTTGAGGCAACAAAACCATTAATGGGAGTTGGTTTCCTAACTGCTCCAGGCATTTGGAATTCTGCACCTTAGTGTCAAGCAATAGCGTCTGTCACCTACAAAATTCTCCTGAGTTGAGGTGATCCAGGGAAATTGACTCTACACAACAGAGTGTGTGTGTCTTCAGAAGTCACTATTTTGTCCTTATGCACTCAAGTTTAAAAACAATTTGGACTCTGTGGAAAATTAAATTTGAAAGATACCATTTTTCACTGAGATAAGTCAACCACACATCAAAATAAAACACGTAATACAAAATAATACAAGTAATCTCCTGGCAATCAAATGAGCACATAAATTAATTAAATTACACAATGGCAAACCATCTCTTATTTCCTTGTCTCTTCATTCTCCTAATACAAATCCCAGGTGATTATTCAGAAATGCCACCTAGAGAAAGCTTATGTGGCAACCAATCCTGTCAAGAGAACTTGACATACACATTTAAGTTGACTGATAACTTTGAGAAAAAGAAATTTACATTCTATTAAATTACAAATCACTATGTAAAAATGGCAAATGATATCTATCTACATATTCAGCCTCTAGTAATTCTGTAAGATGAATTCATACTTGTACTATAGTAACAGCTTTATAGGGTTCATCTCATTTACTGTTTTTAATCCTATAGGATGGATGCTATTATTTTCCCAAGTAATTTAGGCACATTTCGGATTCAATGGTAACAAGGGGTTTGCCCCCACCTTTCATAGAGTTTCCAATCTGGTGTGGGAAATGAACAGAAATCACTAATGACAATCAGTTTAACGAACCAGGGTTACATGCCATAGAGGAAAACTCCCGAGATGCTTCAGAACATATAAGAAGGGGCTTGGTGGGTCACAAAGGACTGGTCCAGAGAAGTAATATTTGGGACCTGAAGTATAACTAGGATTCATGTAGGCGAGTGGAGGTAGAATCTCTTCCTAGGCAGAAAAATGACATGCAGAGTTGGGGGAATGGAAGGACATGGGCATGAGATATTTAGATGTTGATAAAACTAGAGTCAGAAGCCAATGTGGGCTGCCTAACATCACACCCAACACTGTCCAGCATCCATAGCCGGCTCCTAGGCATTAACTAAAAAGGAGAGAAAAGGAAAAGAGAAGAGAAAGAAAAGGGGAACAGAAGAATAGGAAAACCAAAAAGAGTGGTTAATTATTTTGCCCAACGTCACACAGAATCAGAATTCAAATTGGGCAGGCAGATTCCAAAGCTCACATCTGGATAAAGCATAAGCTTTGGAGTTTATGCTCCAAATATGATACTAAAATTCATCTCCCTAAGGCATTTCATTTAAAATTTTGTAGATGTTTCTATTTATTTTAATATTTATTTTTCAGTTTTTTTTTCGGGGAACACAACATCTTTGTTTGTATGTGGTGCTGAGGATCGAACCCGTGCCGCACGCATGCCAGGCAAGTGCGCTACCGCTTGAGCCACATCCCCAGCTGATGCTTCTATTTATTAATTACAAACAAGTAATTTTTAAATGACATTTAATTTTTTAAATGACATATTATGGAAGTTTTCAAACATGAAAGAGAAACAGTATAATGGACATTCCTGCAACTAACCACTATTCATTCTTAACATTTATTAGTATTTTCCTAATGAAATGAGTTTAATGATATAACCTCAGGATAAAAGAGAAATTAATGAGAAGAACAGTATTTTATCACAAAGTAGTAGTGTCTTCTGACAAAGATTATTATCTGCAAGTTCCATATTGAAGTACTGCAAATAACTCCAAGCTACAGGTTGTTTGAGAGACAAACCAACCGTATTATCTGCACATTGGGTTCAGTAAAAAAAGAGAAGGAAGAGAAGAAGAAGGTTATTAGTAATATTTGCCACAGTCCCACCTGCTACACTAGGCTCCAAAAATGGGGATGTCCTCGTCCTCCACTTAATAAAGTAAGAAAGTGCAGTATTTGGTAGGATCTTCTGCAAGGTTGAATTTTCCTTGGTGCAAAATTGACATTTAGCTGGATGATGGCATAAGTGAATATCCAAAAAAGCAAATCTGCTTTATTATATGAACTTCTATGTGATTTCAAAGAAGGTCCCTTAGGTGCATTTCAGGAGAGATTTTTGACATGTAGAAAATGTATTTTGCCTTAAGGTTGTTTGTAGCATAAATATTAGAAAGTGCTGTGTAATCTTCAATAATGATCAACGAATGAATGTTTTTAAATGTTATAGCTATCTGTCTATCATCTACCTCTTCATATTTCTGTATCTGTCTATACATACAAACATGACCTCAAATACATCTAATTAACATGAATTTGACTTTATCTACTTGAAAGAGAGAAAAATTATGTCATCCATCCTGTCACCCTCCCCACAAATGTTTGTTCTGATCTCATAGGATGACAATTTTCATGTCACTCAAAATATAAACATCATGTTAAAATTGCCCAACATGCAAAAAAACAAAACTTGAATATTGGCTCAAAAGGAAACCAATTGAGTTCTACTTTGAGATAAACCAGATGTTGGAAGGAACAAATAAGGATTTTTAAGTTGTTGTTATAACTATCCTCAATGAAGTAAAAGAACAAACTCTCCATGAATAAAATATTTCAGCAGTGAAATAGGAAATTAAATAATATAAACAGAAACAAAAGAGGAAATTCCAGGCCTGAAAAATACAATTTAGGCAGATTAAACAGCTGAAAGGACATGGCAGAGGGAAGTATTCCTACACTCGAGGACAGCACAACAGAAATTAACCAAGAACAGAGAAAAAGAGCAGGGCTGAGGGGCTTGTTAGATAACGTCAAACAGCACAAATAAAAACTTGACCAAAGAGGGCAACAAGATACTCAATGAACACCAAGACTCCTAATCCCAAAGAAGCCCTTGTTGAGACACATCAGTGTTGAGCTGTCCAAATTGTTCACATCAGCTCATTTTAATGTACCTCTTTCAGACCCTGACAAATCAATTGGTCGCAAAACTAGTGAGAACACAGAAAATGTGACCAACAAAATTAAAAATCTGATCTGATAGGCACATAGAGACTCTTCCCACAGATAAAAACATGATTCTTTGTGTGTGTATATGTGTATGTACATATATATATATATACAAATACACACAAAACAATTATAAAGATTAACCAAAATTTGAGTTAAAAGACTCTAATACCGTAAAACCTAGGTATGATAGATCACATTTTCTAATCACAATTCTCCTAAATTGGAAATTGATATTTAAAAGATAACTTTAAAATTTACATATGTGACAATTAAAAATTAAAAAATACACTCTTTTTTGTCTTTTTTATTATTATTAGTTGTTCAAAACATTACAAAGCTCTTGACATATCATATTTCATACATTTGATTCAAGAGGGTTATGAACTCCCATTTTTACCCCGTATACAGATTGCAGAATCACATCGGTTACACATCCACGTTTTTACATATTGCCATACTAGTGACTGTTGTATTCTGCTGCCTTTCCTATCCTCTACTATCCTCCCTCCCCTCCCCTCCCATCCTCTCTCTCTACCCCATCTACTGTAATTCATTTCTCTCTCTTGTTTTTTCCTCTTTCCCCTCACAACCTCTTATATGTAATTTTGTATAACAATGAGGGTCTCCTTCCATTTCCATGCAATTTCCGTTCTCTCTCTCTTTCCCTCCCACCTCTCATCCCTGTTTAATGGTAAACTTCTTCTCATGATCTTCCTCCCTGCTCTGTTCTTAGTTGCCCTCCTTATATCAAAGAAGACATTTGGCATTTGTTTTTTAGGGCTTGGCTAGCTTCACTTAGCATAATCTGCTCTAATGCCATCCATTTCCCTGCAAATGCCATGATTTTGTCATTTTTTAGTGCTGAGTAATACTCCATTGTGTATAAATGCCTCATTTTTTTTTATCCATTCATCTATTGAAGGGCATCTGGGTTGGTTCCACAGTCTAGCTATTGTGAATTGTGCTGCTATGAACATCGATGTAGCTGTATCCCTATAGTACATTCTTTTAAGGTCTTTGGGGAATAGTCTGAGAAGGGCAATAGCTGGGTCAAATGGTGGTTCCATTCCCAGCTTTCCAAGAAATCTCCATACTGCTTTCCAAATTGGTCACACCAATTTGCAGTCCCACCAACAATGTACAAGTGTACCCTTTTCCCCACATCCTCACCAGCACTTGTTGTTGTTTGACTTCCTAATGGTTGCCATTCTTACTGGAGTGAGATGGTATCTTAGGGTGGTTTTAATTTGCATTTCTCTGACTGCTAGAGATGGTGAGCATTTTTCCATGTACTTGTTGATTGATTGTATGTCCTCCTCTGAGAAGTGTCTGTTCAGGTCCTTGGCCCATTTGTTGATTGGGTTATTTGTTTTCTTATTGTATAATTTTTTGAGTTCTTTGTATAATCTGGATATTAGGGCTCTATCTGAAGTGTGAGGAGTAAAAATTTGTTCCCAGGATGTAGGCTCCCTATTTACCTCTCTTATTGTTTCTCTTGCTGAGAAAAAACTTTTTAGTTTGAGTAAGTCCCATTTGTTGATTCTTGTTTTTAACTCTTGTGCTATGGGTGTCCTATTAAGGAATTTGGATCCCGACCCCACAATATGTAGATTAGAGCCAACTTTTTCTTCTATCAGACTCAGAGTCTCTGTTTTGATATCAAGCTCCTTGATCCATTTTGAGTTAACTTTTGTGCCTGGCGAGAGAAAGGGATTCAGATTTATTTTGTTGCATATGGATTTCCAGTTTTCCCAGCACCATTTGTTGAAGATGCTATCCTTTCTCCATTGCATGCTTTTAGCTCCTTTGTCAAATATAAGATAGTTGTAATTTTGTGGATTGGTCTCTGTGTCCTCTATTCTGTACCATTGGTTCACCCACCTGTTTTGGTACCAGTACCATGCTGTTTTTGTTACTATTGCTCTGTAGTATAGTTTGAAGTCTGGTATCACTATACCACCTGTTTCAGTCTTCCTGCTTAGAATTGCTTTTGCTATTCTGGGTCTTTAAAAAATACACTCTTAAGTCATGTGCTCAAGAGGAAAATAATGCTACAAATAATCACCTATTTGGAACTAAGCAACATAAAATTATACTGTATCAAGACTCACATGTGAGTTGCAATAAAATTGTACTTAGATGAAAATTTATTATAAATAAATTTATTTTTAAAACAAGAAAAAACATTATAAATACCTGAAAAATAAAAGCTATAAAAAACAGAAAACTCAAACAAAATAGAAGAAATATTGAAGCAAATTTTTACCACACTTACATCACATAGAGCACTAATTTCTATGATATATAAAGAACTCAAAAATCTTAACACCAAAAAAACCCCCACAAATATCCTAATCAATACATGGGCCAAGGAACTGAACAGACACTTCTCAGAAGATGATATACAATTAATCAGCAAATATATGAAAAAAGTTCAACATCTCTAGCAATTAGAGAAATGCAAATCTAAACCACTCTAACATTTAATGTCACTCTAGTAAGAATGACAGCTATCAAGAATACAAACAACAAAAAGTGTTGGCAAAGATGTGGGAGAAAAGGCACACTCATACATTTCTGGTAGGACTGCAAATTGGTGCAGCGACTATGGAATGCAGTATGGAGATTGCTTGGAAAACTGGGAATGGAACCATCATTTGACCCAGCTATCCCACTCCTCAGTCTATACCCAAAGGACTTAAAAAGCAGCCACATCAATGTTTATAGCAGCACAATTCACAGTAGCTAAACTGTGGAACCAACCTAGATGCCCTTCAGTGGATGAATGGATGAAGAAAATGTGATATATATACACAATGGGATATTACTCAGCATTAAAAGACAATAAAATCACAGTATTTGCAAGTAAATGAATGCAGTTGAAGAATATAATGCTAAGTGAAGTAAGTCAGTGCCAAAACCCAAATGCCAAATGTTTTCTCTGCTATAATGATGCTGACTCATAATGGGGATGGGGAGGGGAGCTTGGGAGGATTAGATGAACTCTAGTTAGGGCAAAGGGAGGGAGGGGGGATGTGGGTAGGAATAATGGTGGAATGAGATGGACATCATTACTCTAAGTACATGTATGATGACACAAATGGTGTGACTCTATGTTGTGTACAACCAGAGATATGAAAATTGTGCTATATATGTGTAATATGAATTGAAATGTAATTGCTGTCATATATAACAAACTAAAATAAATTTAAAAAGAAATATTGAAATAAGAAATTAATAAGACTAAGAAAATCAGTATAATAGAAATGATCAGGATAAAATATTTTCATTTTTAAGAAACTTAAAGGTGGTAAATTTCTAAAAAAATGAAATAATAAAAGATAGACAACAAATAAACAATAATAAAAATGAGAAGGCAAACATTTCTAGCTTCAGGGTAGATATAAATAATCTTAGTTTCTAGAAATCGCTTTCTGCCACTAATTTGAAAATTGCGATAATATAAACTACTTTCTATTAAAATATAAACGAAAATAATTTAATAAAGACAATAAGTATTTATACATATAATCATATACATATTTATAAATATTTCAACAGACTAATAACTATTGAAAAAAATTGATCAGGTCAGAAATCTTTCTTCCACAAAGACATCAATCTGAGGATACTTTATAAGTAATGCCACCTGTTTTAGTCAGCTTTTTGTTGCTGTGACCAAAATACCTGACAAGAACACTTAGATGAAGAAAAGTGTATTTGGGTCCTGATTTCACAGCTCTCAGTTCATGGTCAGCAGAGCCCATTGCTCTGGGCTCAAGGAAAGGCAGAATATCATAGCAGAAGGGCCTGGCAGAGAAGAGCGTCTCAGCTCATGGTAGCTGACAAGCAGAAGGAGTGGGGATCCAGCGACAAAATATCACTACCAAGGACACTCCTACCGCCATCTGCCTAGAGTTGTCACCCAGTCATCCATTTAGATTACTAATCCATCAAATGGATTAATCCACCAATCAGCTTGCAGCTCTCATCATCTAAACATTTCACTCTGAATACTGCTACATTGTCTCACACATGAGCTTCCAGGGGATACTTCATATCCAAATCATAATATCACCAGATATTTCAAGAGAAAGATAATTCATATATAAGTTGTTTCAGAGTATAGGAAAAGAATGTGTTTCCCAAAATATCACTAGCACAATGATGACGTAAAAAACTGATGAAAAAGTATGAGAAAATGAAATTATAGAACAATGCAAACTTGTATGATGATGGATATAATGGCCTTCAGTAAAACTAGTAAATCAAATGTAGTGATGTTCCAAAATCATACATCTGAACAAGTCACATTTTTCCCAGCAGAACGAGTGTGGTCCAACATTAGAAAATTCATTTATTTAAGTGATCCCATTAAGGGATTAAAGGGGGGAAATTTCATAATTATCTCAATACATAAAGATAAATCATCTGATAAAGTTTAACATTCATTCATGTTGGTAGAATGCAGTTCTTTTAACATGTAGCTAAACTTAATTAGCCAATATTATATTTGACATTTGTGAGTCTACATTCATAAATAAACTTGATCTATAACTTTATTTCTGTGTTTTTTATGTTACTATCAAGGTTTTCTGACTTTAAATCATTTTTGAGATTTTTCTGGCTTTATTTATTGGGAAGCTTCAACGTCATTTTTATCCTTTAGAAAGGTTTTGCTAAGATATAAACAATCTGTTCCTGAATTTTTCAGTATTGCTTTAGACCTTAGTCTGAATTTAGAAATGAAGCAAGGTTATAGTAGAAAGTTTCTTTTTAATTTTACTCCCACCCCAAAAAATATTTTGGGGGGTCTGGGGAGTGAATCCAGGAACACGTAACCCCTGAGCCACATCCCCAGCCTGTTCTATTTTTTATTTGAGATAGGATCTCACCAAGTTGCTAAAAACCTCACTAAATTGCTGAAGTTGGCCTCCAACTTGCAATCCTCCTGTCTCCACCTTTCAAATCGCTGGGATTACAGGTATGTGCCACCAGGGACAGCAAATTTTTTCCAAAAATTTTTAATGAAGTGAATTTAAAGTGTCATATACTAAAGTCTTAGCACATTTCTTCCATCTGAGAAGTATACAGAGAACATCGTGTTTAACCCTTTCTCTAACAGGGCTTACTTTGGGATTCACATTTTCTTGTATGAGGAAGAAAGTGATGCATGAAAGCCCTTGCTACCCAGCAATGCATCCTGCATCACAGAGAGTGGTGCAGGGATTATTTCTTCACCATCTCTTTCCATCCTTACAGCACCCACACTGAAGCATGCAGACTTCTGGCTGCTTCTGGTCTATTGTACTCTGTTTCTGGAGACATCAGTTAAGTGTCTTCTCTCTGCATACCTCTGACCCCTGACCCCACCTTCCAGCTCACACCATCTCCAGCCTGCCATCAACATCAGAAATGTAAGAGTTTCAAATTCCTAGGTCTAGATCCCAAAGAGAATTCTGTTTCTGCTCATGAAGAATAGTTGAAGCTGCCAGCAGATTTCAATTTTTGTGGATCCCCCAGGGTTTTTGGGTGCAGGCATATTTGGATCAATGCCAGTGTAGGAGACTCAGACACTAAGAAACTGGCTTACACAAGAGGTTGGCATCTCAGTTGCAAGATATTGATTCGGGGCTCCTTGTTTTTCTATTGACTTTGTTCATTCTTTCCATTTTTTTTCCTGTAAAGAATTCCAGATAATGGAATCCAAAGATTCCTTAATTTCTTTCTTTAGCATTCTTTAGTTTTCATTGTAGAAGTATTTCACTTCTTTGGTTAAATTGATTCCCAAGTTTTTTTTTTTTTGAAGCTATTGTAAAATGGGGTGGTTTTCCTAGTTTCTTTTTCAGAGGATTTGTCACTGTTGTACAGAAATGCCTTTGATTTATGGGTGTTGATTTTATGTCCTGCTACTTTGCGAAATTCATTTATTAGTTCTAGAAGATTTCTTGTGGAATTTTTTGGGTCTTCTAGTATAGAATCAAATCATCAGCAAATAGTGATAATTTTAGTTCTTCATTTCCTATCCATATCACTTTAATTTCTTTGTCTAATTTCTCTGGCTAGCATTTTAAGAAGTATGGTTAATAGAAGTGGTGAAAGAGGGTATTCATGTCTTGTTCCAATTTTCAGAGAGAATGATTTCAATTTTTGTCCTTTAGAATGATGTTGGCCTGGGACTTAGCATACATAGCTTTTACAATGTTGAGATATGTTCCTGATATCCCTAGTTTTTCTAGAGTTTTGAACATGAAGGAGTGCTGTATTTGTCAAGTGCATTTTCTGATCTATTTAGATGATCATATGATTTTTATCTTTGACTCTATCCGCCTTGCATCCCTGGGATGAACCCCACTTGATTGTGGTGCACTATCTTTTTGATATGTTTTTGTATTCAGTTTGCCAGAATTTTATTGAGAATTTTTGTATCCATGTTCATTAGAGATATTGGTCTGAAGTTTTCTTCCTTTGATATGTCTTTGTCTGGTTTTGGAATCAAAATCATAATGGCCTCATAGAATGTGTTTGGAAGTGTTCCCTCTTTTTCTATTTTATGAAATAGCTTGAGAAGTATTGGTGTTAGTTTTTCTTTAAAGGTCTTGTAGAACTCAATTATGTATCCATTCAGTCCTGGGCTTTTCTTGGTTGGTAGGCTTCTGATGGTGCCCTCTATTTCTTTGCTTGAAATTAATCTGTTTAAATTGTGTATATCATCCTGATTTAGTTTGGGCATATTATATGCCTCTAGAAATTTGTTGATTCCTTTGGTATTTTCTATTTTATTAGAGTACAAATTTTCAAAATAATTTCTAATTATCTTCTGTATTTCTACAGTGACGATTGTGATATTTCCTTTTTCATCACAGATGTTAGTAATTTGAGTTTTCTCTCTCCTTCTCCTTGTTAGCATGGCTAATGGTTTATCAATTTTATTTATATTTTCAAAGAGCCAACTTTTTGTTCTGTCAATTGTTTCTTTTGTTTCCATTTCATTAACTTCAGCTCTGATTTTACTTATTTCATGTCTTTTACTGCTTTGGGGGTTGATTTGTTCTTTTTTCTAGGGCTTTGAGACCTAATGTTAGGTCATTCATTTGTTGACTTTCTCTTCTTTTAAGGAATGAACTCCATGCAATGAACTTTCCTCTTAGAACTGCCTTCACAGTGTCCCAGGGACTTTGTTATGTTGTATCAGTGTTCTCATTTACCTGTAAGAATTTTTATCCTTAACTCCAGCTAAAGTTTAAGAGAGAAAAGAAGGAGATGAGAGAGATGGCAGGGGTTGGAGGGTGGGAGTGCGAAGAGAGAGATGGCAGAGCTGGGATGAGTGGGGACAGGAATGGTAAAAGAATTATGTACATGAAATTTTTTTTTTTTGCCTTTAAATGAAAAAAAAATATTGTGCAAATTTTTATAGTTTTTGAGTCAAAGAACAGGGCAAAGAAAAAGATACTTTTGAAGGCCATGGGAAGAGTTCCAAAGCAGAGCTGCTAGGAAACAGCAGTTGTGAGAGGGAAGTTCAAGGGCCATCTGCATGTCACCAGTGCCCTCTGGAAGCCCTGGAAAGGGCTGGAGAAGGTGGCATCCTGGGGCAGTTTATTTTATGATGCGTCTAAAAATGTCAGAGAGAGGACCCTGGGGACCACGTTTCATCATGCAGCCTTCACGGTCCCTGCAGTCTGCTGGCTGGTAGCCACCAGGAGGTGAAAGGCCAGAGAACAACTGTGACTGCTCTGTCCCTTGCCGGGTGTTTTTGGATATTACAGCAACTTTATTTTTGGAAACAGCCCCAGAAGTGGAAGAGGTTTTGCCCGAGGGACCCTCATTTCCGCCTTAAGTACAAATAGAAGTCGGACAGAAATTTGGTTGCTGGCCATCTAGGTAGACAGGGCTAAGAGGAGGGGGAGCCAAACGTGAGCCTTGAGGGGTTAGTGTGCAAAGGTAGACAGGGCAGCACCCCACGCCTGGGGGAGAAACAGTCCCTCCCTCCCTGTGGACAGCAAAGCCGAGCCACTGGTTGACTAGCTTAAACAACAGCATGTTGGCTCTGCTTCCTCAGTTGTCCATCTCTGAGGAGTGGGGACTGAAAGCCAGGACTCATCTTGCCAGAGAGTTATGTGGGACTGTACGGAATTCCACACTTGTTTTCTCTTTGTCCTGGAGACTCCCTTGTGATGGGCCACATCTTCACCTAAGACGGCTGAGAAAGTAGGAACTAGAAGGAGGGTAATTGTGGATCTGGCAGTTACAGTGGTCATGGGGTAGGAAGGGTCACTGGGCTCTCATTTTGAATTCTGTGAATTAAGACTACAGGTCTACCTGCAGAAAGGATTCTTTGATATTATCTGGATAAAATGAGAAGTCCAGAGAAGTTGGGAGATTGCTCTACAGTCCCCAGAAAGTTAGGGTACAAATGAGAGTGAAGCTAGCTCCTTTTATTCTTTTCTTTCTCTCTCTCTCTTTTTATTTCCTTCCTGAAAACCAGTTAGGGGTCATTAGTATTTTCTGTTAAGTGTCATATTTGCAAAGGTAAAGAAATGGTTCTAGCTGGGCACAGTGGTGCATGCCTATAATCCCAGAGACTCTGGAAGCTGAGGCAGAAGGATCATGAGTTCAAAGCCAGCCTCAGCAATTTAGCCAAGCCCTAAGCAACTCTGAATAAAATACAAAATAGGACTGGGGTGTGGCTCAGTGTTTAAGAGTTCCTGGGTTCAATCCCCATTATCAAAAAAAAAAAAAAAACGAGAAAAAAAAAAGATGGTTCTAGATTTCTTTGGAATACTAAGAAAGTTTAGCACCTTCTGTTTATTATTTTTAATTGATACAAAGTAATTATACCTTTTGTGTGGCACAGCTTGATGATTTGATACATACCTACAATGCGTAATGATCAAATCGGGGTAATTTGCGTTTCCATCTCCTTGAACATCTACCATTAGTTTGTGTTGGGAAACTTTCAACTCATCTCTTGTCGTTCTTGAGACAAGAATATAAATATAAATATAAATATAAATATACTAAACTCTTGTGAATTAGTCCCTATTGCCCTGCAAAACACTAGAACTTATTCTTCCTGTCTCACAGTAGTTTAGTGCCCATTTTCCGGCTGCCTTTTATCCTCTATTTACCTAGGGAAAGTCTATGGTGACCGTGGTTTTTCTTTCTACTTCTCAGAGAGCAACATTTTTAGCTCCTCCACATGGGTGAGAACATGGCTGTATTTGTCTCCCTGTACTGAGCTCAATTCACTTACCAGTGCCATCCATGTTGCTGCAGGCGACAGGATTTCATTCTTACAACTGAGTAGTATTCTATGGGGTATATATGCCACATTTCCTTTATTCACTTGTTGATGGACTCCTAGGTGGATTCCATATCTTGGCTATTGTGAACACTGCCATCATGAACATGGGAGGGCCAGTGTCCCTTTGATATGTGGATTTCATTACCTTTGAATATGTAATCTAGTAATGGAATAACTGGATAACATGGTAGTTTTATTTTTAATTTTTAAAGGTCAGATCTTCTTGTTCTTGATTTGGTTTTTGTTAGAGTTCATTAAACTATCAATCTCTAGTTCATAAATATCCTGATATCTATTAAGCGCCCTCTGTACACCTCATGCTGTGTATAGGATGTACTTGCTGTTAGAGATGAAGGCCTATAATAATGTCAGTTTTATAATTTCTTGCAGCTTTTAAAGCACATAAACGTAAAGATGTGGAACAACTAGCAAATTCTGTACTACAGCATTGCATGTTCATTGAGCTCATTCTCACATTATCTAAAGAGCTCCATGCACTGTGATGTTTATCAGTGGAGATGTTCAATGGGTAACTGAATCTGGACAGAAGAGATAAAATGGTTGGGTGCACCAGATGCAGATAGCAATAGAAATCATAGTAGTGAAGGGTCTGAGGCTTGTGCTTTCGCCAATCATCATCATTTCATTGATAGTATGGAAGAACAAAAAAGAGGTAGTGGAATTCTTGCAATTAAGAGAGTTCCAAGTGTAGGCTATTTTATTAATGAGTTGTTCATGGAACAAAAATATACTAAGCAATTAGGATTTCAACAAAGTCTCTCTGCTGTGCTCAGGCTAGTGTGGGATCTTGAAACTCTCCCCCTCCTGGATGAGCGCTGGGAATTATCCAACCCACAACTCTCCAGTGGTTGTTATTTGATCTCATTGCATCTTAATCTACCTTTCCTTAGTACTCAGGAAAACTGAAGGGGCCCCCTGTGCAGATGCTATGGCCTGAATATTTTTTCTTTCTCTTCCCAAATTCATATGTTGAAATCCCAGCTTCTAAGATGTGGTATGAGGAGGTGGGGTTTTTAGAAGGTAATTAGGTCATGAGGGGTATCCCTCCTGAGTGGGACCAGTATCCTTAAGGAAGAGGACCTAAAGAGAACCTTCACTCTTCCACCATGCTACGTGAGATTGAGCAGGTGCCATCTATAAATCAGAACACAGGGCCTTCACTGGACACAGAATCTTCCGGCACCTTGATGGTGGATTTTCTATCCTCCAAAACTATGAGAAATAACTTTCCATTTTTAGAGTGAACCCAGATTATAGTATTTCTTGGTAGCATCCCAAGTGGACTAAACCAGCAAGATATCTGCTGCCACTCCTTCCGTCTATGGTTCCTTCCTGTACAGTACTTTGCTCATCAAATTCCAGCATTACCAGCTTCCGGTACCCAGCTCTCTCAATTCCACAAAACCACCATCTTCTCCATCTGGGACCCCTCCCCTGTGCCGCAGGACAGAACATGTCTCCAGGGAGGAAGCCAACATGTTGGTTAATTTCACTCATTTCTTTCTTTTCCCTTAGGGAACATAATACTGTACAGCCAATTGCCCAAACTCCAAAAACAGTTATCTCATATATTTTACCAAGTTTTCCTGTTGTTTATGGTGTGAGGGAAAGTTCACTAACAGTTAAGCTTCCAACATGGCTGGAGGCTTAAGTGTTCCCATGTAGTTTTGAAGTGATACAAATCTGCTACAAATGTGGAGATGACACTACTTGACATTTTAAAATTAATCATCCATGTTAAAAATGTAAGTATAACTATCTAAAAAATAAAAAATGTAAAATAAAACCTCCAACCCAGGGGAGCATGAGAGAAAGTTGAAATTTAAAAAAAAAATGTGTACATTCCAATAGTAGATGGAAAGGGAGAAAGAAATGAAGCAAAGTGTATGAGGATCCAGAGCCAAGAAAGACGTCAAAGGAACCAACAGATGGGACTGTTTACTCCTGACAATATAGAGATGATTGAGGTATTTGGAAAAGACTCTAAAATAAACACTGAATGTTTAAAATTCTCGAATAGCCGAAGGAGAAACTAACATCATGGAAGAATTAGAAGTTATGAAAGATTAAACGTAGACATTAAAAACCATTAGAAAATTAGGACTGAAATAAAAGATTAAAAAAAGACAAGGGATTGGATCTACTAAAGAATGAACAGTTCCTTGGAAGACAGAACCGAGAAAAGCCACCAGGGTATGCAACACAGAGGATTAAAGAAGGGAGCAACCAGGAACTTGATCCAAATCCATGAATTCTAGCCAAACACCTACACAATATATAAACTCGATATGACTTAATTATAAAAAAAAACCTTACCCAAAAGGCTATCAGAGAGGGTGATTTTAATGTACTTCTCTCAGAAACTATTTTGATTAAAAAATAAGCATATAGGATTCTTGAATGATATGATATTTGATCAAACAAATGCATTCACAATCTTGGATAGAAAAACAGAAAAGGGTCATAAACCAGATGACTGGGTAAATGAGCCTGTTTCTGGACTCTTTCCTGATCCATCAATGATTAGTCTGTTTTGCTAATGCTATGCTGTCTTAATTACAACAACCTTAAGTCTTGAAATCTGCTAGAGTAAAACCTCTAACTTTTAAATTGCCTTGGTGTAATCTGAATAAAGTATAGACTTCAGTCATTAAAACTGTGTCAACATTGGTTAATTAATTGAAATGCTGATGCAAGATGCTAATGATAAGGGGGACTGGGTGTGGGATATAAATCCCAAATTGGTATAAAAGAAAAAGTTGATTTTTAAAAGTTACTTAGTTACTCTCATTTGTTTGCACCTACACTTAAATTTTAGACTCAACTCGTGCATTTTTACAATAAATCCTACTGATATTTGTGGGGGCGGGGAGTCATTAAAGCAATTAAAAATTTTGGAGCACTTAAGAGGAATTGACAATAACAGAGTACCTTCTAAGCCACGAATATGTTCTCTCTGCATTCATTAAGATCTTGTACAATTTCTTGCCACAGGTTTGCCGTCTTCATCACAGCATTCTTGAACATTATTTGTTCCACTTCAAGTGTTTTGATACTATTGTAAATGGTATATATTATTTTTCTCTGTATGACTATATACAGAAATGTAATTGATGCTTCTCTCCTGGATTTATAGCTAGCAATTTGGTTATATTCACTTATTAAATTTATGATTTTGTCACTATAACCCTTTGAAATACTAAAGTACACTGCCAAGTCATCTGTGAGTAGAATGACATTCTCCTTCCTTTCTACCCTATGACTCTTGCTTGTTTCCCTGGCTGTATTGTAGTTGGCCGGACCATAATTATCATAGTCATGAGAAGTGGTAACATAGGGTAGCTCTCTCTGTTCCCAAGTTCAGGGGCAAAGTTTTAAATATTTCAGCATTTTATAATGCTTATTGTAATTTTTAAAATAAGTATTTATAACCGAATTATTCCTTGCTTGTTTTGAGTTTAGATCATGAGTAGGTATTCAATTTTTGAAACAATTTTTCTGTATCTATTGAAATTGTGGGATTTTCTCATTTTCTATTAATAAGTGCATCAATTATTATTGATTGACTTTTAAAAATTAACCAACTTGGTATTCAAGATATATAATACTTTCTTATATATTTCTCAGGTCTGTTTGCCTATATTTTGTTCAGGAGTTTTGCTTTTATGGCCACATGAAAGAGAGGACCATAACTTTCCTTGCTTATAATATTAGGTTTGGGTAGCAAGCATACTTAAAATGAGTTTCCAGGAACACTTTTGTTTTCTCTTTTCTGGAAGACTCATATGTGATTTATGTTCTGTTTTCCTTAGGTATTTGGAAACCAGCTAGTCCTTTTTTTGTGTAGGAAGTGTTTAGGAAAATATTTAGTTTCTTTAATAGGTATTGGAATGTTCAGGATTTCTACTTCTTCCAACATTAATAAGTTGCATTTTTTGAAGAATTTGTCTTTTGCATCCAAATTGCCACTCCATTTGTATAAAGGGATCATGTGTGTAGAGTCTGTAGTACTATCTCCTCTCTAATTCCAAATTCTGGCAATTTGTCTTTTTTCTTTCTTTTTTTGCTCCTTATTCAGTCTTGCCACATGTTTATTATTTGCTTATCTCTTTCCAATTTAGGATTATTAATTGTACTTTTAAAAATTTATTTCTGTACTTATCTTTGCTAGCTCCTTACTTTTGGTTTGTTTTATAGCACTATTATTAGATAGAGCCTGACTAATTACTTCTCAGTTTTCATTGTTTTCTGATACATTATTTGATGCTAACATTTTGCTATGCTCTGTGTTGCTTTAATTTCAAGTGACAAATTTTGATATGTTGAATTTCACTCTCAGTTGATTAAAAATATTTTCTAACATTAATTTCTTCTTTAATCTATTGATTGAAATATATTAACAATTTCTAGCAAGATTTTGACCAATTTCAGGCAATTAAAGATTTTCAGTTATATCTCTCTCATCCCTTTTTCTTTCTTTTCTTTTTGTTTTAAATACTTGGGGTTAAACCCAGGTTGCTCTGTCAATGAGCTACATTCCCAGACCTTTTTCTATTTTATTTTAAGACAGGAACACATTAATTTGCTGAGGTTGGCCTCAAACTTGGTATCCTCCTGCCTCAACCTTCTGAGTCACCAGAATTACAAGCCTGCATTACAGTCCCTGGCTTTACAGTAATCTTTTTTTTGTTAATTATTTCTTATTTATACCATTGATGTTAAAGAATGAATTCTGAATGATTTGAACATTTGACTTTATTAAGATTTCCCTTATGTCCCAACATCATAATGCATTTTGGGGAATGTGTCCTCTGAAACTGAAAACAATGTTGAGGTGACATCACTGGGCCTGTGTTCTATAAATGCCAAACAGCCCAAGTTGTTTTGTTCTCCACTAGTGCTCTTTGTCTTAAAGTCTTCCTTGTCTGTTATTAGCATGGTTACACCAGTTTTCTTTTGGGTAGTGTTTTCATGGGTTATTTTCTATCACTTTGTATTTCAATCTTTTCTGCTTCTATACTAGCTTTTATTTTCTTCAAAATACTGTAGTTGAGATGTTTTCCTTTTAAAAACTTCAATGTAATCATTTTTTTTGTTTTATTAAAAGCATTCTGTCCAACATCTCATTAAATTGGGTTTATACATACTATTACATATTTATAAGCTGTTAATTTCTAAATAATGTTTGTCTGTTTTCTTCTTGTCTTCTTTTAGATTAACCAAATCTTCTTCTTACTCTGTTTCCCTGATATTAATTCGTTAGTTACACATTCTGCGCCTATTTTGCTTAAGCAATTACAGCTCATGTCTTCAATCTTACAGAATTACTAATTTTACCACTTCTTCTATAATTGGCAGCCTTAAAACAGGCAAAGTCCCCTTGCTCCCTTCCACATTTTGCATTAGCTTTATCAAACATCTTTGTTCTGCACACATTTTAAACTACAGGAGACATTTCATTTCAATGAGTGTCTGTACCATCAATATTACTTTAGCCACAAATCTATCATTTCCAGTGTTTTTCATTTCAAACTGCTTTTCCACCTTTCTTCCTGGGATAGTTTCTGTCATTTCCAAAGCATCCTTTGGGTATTTCTTCTGGCGCACACCTACCAATGGCAATTCGTTCAATTTTCATTTACGTAGAGGAAAAATATTTAATTTTCTTTCATGTTTTGGAAGGAACTTTCATTAAGCCCAAAATATTAGCTCCGTTGTTATTTTCTGTAGCTCTTTTTAAGATTTCTCTTTGTCTTTGATTTTTCTGTAGCTTGTTCTGGTGTGCCTATGTCTGTTTCCTTTGTGTTTATTCAGTTTTTAGTTCGCTGAGGTTTTTGGGTGTGTGGATGATGTATTTCAATAACTTTAGAAAATTCTTCACTATTTTATCTTAGATTAATGCACCCATCCTCATATTTCTTCTCTTCTGGGAGTTCAAGTTATCTGTTGTCAGAAATTTTGAGCAGGTCTCTTAAGCTCTTGTTTGTTTGCCTCTTTTTTGCTTGGTTGCCTGTTTTAAGAATTGCACTCCACCCTTGAAATTTCCTATTGACCTGTCTTTGAGTTCTATACTGGTCTCCTGCTGTGTCCAAATTGCTGTCAGACTCATTTCATCTACTGCGTTTTTAATCTCACATACTGTGTTTTTCAGTTCTAGAATGCGTTTTCCTTTATATATTCAAAGTCTCTGGTGAATTTCTTGGCCCTTTCCTCTATTTTGTTAATCCTTCCCTCTATTTCCTTGAATGTTTTAATCATGATCATTTAAAAAAATCACTTCTTGCTAACTCCAGCATCTCAATTGTCTGCTTTTCTCCCTCTTCATTATTTATATATTCTTGCTTTTTTCATGCTCAGCAATTTGCTGTTTGCTGGGTAGAATGTGGTGTATGTGTGTGTGTGCGTGTGTGTGTGTGTGTGTGTGTGTGTGTGTGTTTTATAAGTGCTCCAGATAATGTTGTTATCATTCATGGAAAGGCACTTATCATTTCATCCTTTCCTCTGTTAGGCATCCAGCAGGGAATAAGTATGTAAATTCAATCAAACGGAACTGGGTTTTTGCACTGAAATTTTGTGGGGATCAGTGTACATTGGGTTTGTCTCTGATCCTAGAACCAAGTGTTCTAGGACTTCTAGCTTAGAATTCAATGGACCTTTTGGAAAAGGTAATTAATGTTCCTTTTCAGAGTTTTCCAGTTAACTCTTTAATAGTTGTTTTTTTCTCTAACATCCAGAATTGTTAGGTCTTAAAAATGTTTTTTTTTTTTTCCACATGAGCTTAAATTGATCAAGTGTGTTTGGAGGATAATAGTCATATATTTGAGCACCATTTCGTCCACATTAGCCTCATGAGACCACTAAGAGCTTTGCTAGGTTTTCTTTGTCCCACTAGTGACCCTCTGGTGCTCAGCCTCTAGGCTGCAGTTAGAATTCACACATCTTCCCTGGGAACAAAGGGATCTTTGGTTCCCTCTAAATGACTGCCTACTTCCTAAAAATGTTGTCCTCATTGCTTCAAGAGCTTCCTGCTGCTTTTATTATGTGGTGTTTTATTTTATCTGGCCTTTTTCAAATTGTTGTCAGTGAGAACACAGATAGTATTGCCATGGCCACTTAAATCACTCCTTAGGATGATAGTTTGTGAAGAATCATCAAAAGGCAAAGAAATAGTGATACATGATAGCCATTGATTCAGGATTGAATAGAGTTGTTTTTCATCTTCTGATTTTACACATTTGTCAAAATGAATTATGTAAGAAGAGATGAACTACAGATATAAGCATACATTATTGAACTATGAAAGAAAAGCAGAATAAAATTCTGCTTTTTTTTTTAAAAAAAAAGCATGGATAGGAGGACTAGCTTCTAATTTTTTATAGAACAGTAGGATAATTATGGTTGATAACAGTTTAGTAATTTCAAAATAGCTAAAGGAGAGTACTCTACATGTTCCCAGCACAAAGAAATGGTAAATGTCTGAGGCGGTAAATATGCCAATTACTATATTTTTTATGCAGATATTGAGAGGTCACTCTTTTTCCCCTAAATATGTACAATGATTATGATTCCATTTTAAAAAATTCAGTTTTTAAGAATGATTTAAAACAAAACAACAATAGCATGAATTAACCTAATCCAATTATGGAGACAAAAAAAAGTCATTAAATGTGAATAAAGACTAGAATTCATTTATCATGAGAAAAAAAGTGACATTTCTCACTCTGATTAAAAAGTGTAAGTAGATTTGCAAAGTCTCCCTTATCTAGAAAAACTGAGAATATAGTTGGGTGGTTCTTCTTTGTTCATAGATTATCAACCACAAAGTGTGGCAGGGGGAGCCCCAGGAGGCTCTGACCCTGAGCCAGTCCCACGTGCCTATTATAAGACTGACCTTCTCTTGTACCACATCCAGATGTCTCGGCCCTGAAGTCAGTGCTTTGGGTTATGGACCATAAGCGTGTGGATGGTTCTGATCCAACAGGGGGCTCCATTTGTGTTGGTATAACAGACTTCAGTTTGGTGTAGAAAACAGACCTCCTCAGCTTGATCTGGTTAACACAGCATATGTAACATTAGCATTATCATCTATGATAATGAGGAAGACATGAAGAATCTAAAGCTGAGGATCACAGACTAGAAATTTATGGATGCAAGAGGGTATGGGGAGAGTAAAGTCAATAAATCTCTTGCCATCTCCACCCGTGTTTGGAGCCTAGTATAGCAGGTGGGAGTGTGGCAAACATTACTAATAACCTTCTTCTCCTTCTACTTCTCTCTTTTTTTACTGAACCCAATTTTCTTCACAATGTGCAGATAATGTGCTTTGTCTCTCAAACCACCTGCAGCTTGGCATGAACCAGGTGGCGTAACTGTGGTCACAATTTATGGAGAAGCCTCTCAGACACAGAAAGTTTTCTTCATTCTGATTAAAGAGATAGATTCATCCAGCACATGCCTTTATTCCTTCCTCTTTTCAATCTTCTTCCACCTGGAGCACAGTTCTGGTGTCTGGAAGTAGAAGAGCCATCTTGAAAAACTAACCTAAACACAAAGAGAGTTCCTGCAGCAGCTGCAACTATCCCCAAACTGCTCATCACCGGATTTCTCATTATGTGGAAAAAGTAAACACACTAAGATGCTTATGTGTCACATGCTGCCAAATGCTGATGGCAATGGAGACTGCTGAAGATTCTCACGAGCTTGCAATCTAGGTGAGTCCCTGGAAAGCCAAGTTTAGATATTTCAGAACAGGGGGCTGGTCAGTTGTACCACAAAGGAAAGAAGCAAAGACAAGGCTTCGCAACACAAACTAGGAAGCACCATGCCTGCGAGTGGGAGTTCCCCAGCCCATTCACAAGGCGCCATGGAAGTACCTGAAATCCTCTTTGCTCTCTACACCTCATATCCCTTCTAAGCCCAGCATGATGGCTTCTAGTTGTTCAACTCAAAGTTGTGCTGAGCTGGACTTCGTCTCTCTTGCCTACCTCTCCTCAGTGTCAGAATCCATCTTCTTCTTTCCTGAGGGGAGCTCTCTCTGTCCTTTCCAATTAAATCCATCAGATTAGTTTGGGTGGCTTTTCCTTCTTGCCCATTATCCATATCAGAAAAAGAAGTGGTCAAGTCCAAATTATCTTTGTATGAAATGGGAGGTGGGAATCATTAATAATATCTTAATTATTTTTTAATCACACATGGATATGCATAATTAAAACACACACATGGATACATATATTTATCTGATTTTCACAACACAAAGAATTCAGGAGAATCTTGTTCAAATGAAGCCTGCTTCTGAGGATCAAATATCAACTCCCATATTGGCCCGTCCTTTTAACTTGGGTAAACTATAGCTTGTGTCATTCAATCCTCTAAATAGAAGCTTAATCACCACTTCCCCTGACATTCAAAATGATTCAGAAAACTGCTTTGAAAAATAACATGCAAACTGGGCACAGTGGCTCACGCCTGTAATCCCAGCAATTCAGGAGCCTGAGGAAGGAGGATCACAAGTTCAAGGCCAGTCTGAGAAACTTGGTGAGATCATATCTCAAAATAGAAAGTAATATAAAGAGCTGGGAATGTGTAGCTCAGGTCTAACGCACCCCTGAGTTCAATCCCCAGTACCACACACACGCATCATGCAGCAGCCAGCCCAGAAAGCCCCTCTTCTTTATGCACACCTGTGAGCCAGGAAGCCCCCTCTTCTCCCTGTGTTCAACCCACTTTCCCCTGTTCCCTGTCATAGCACTCAGAAAGCCAACCTCAGGCTCCTCTGAACTCTGGCGGCCACCTCCCAAGAAACTATTTCTGCCTTGGTGAAGAGTGTCCTCCTCGCTTCTCAGTCCACATCCCACGTTTTATTTTTGGGTTTTGATGCCCTTTTTATTGTCATCTGTCTTTCATCAGTCTCCCATGGAGAATTCCAGCTACCAGTACTAACGACATTATACACAGTACCACCATTGATGCCAACATGAAATGGAAATACATATTTTTTTTGTTAGAGTGTATAAACTTCCTGGTTTAATGAAGCAGAGCTACACTGAAAGTTTATCTAACTCAGTTTATAATAAGAAAATGCCTTGGTGCATGTGTTTGCATTATAAAGTAAAGCTAAAATTAACACTTTTCAGACCACCTCCAATACACGAGTAAACCTTGTTACCAGCAAAAAAGGAAAATCAAGGTAAAAGTTGATTAAAACACCAAACCAAATTAAATTTGATCTAATGGTGTTTACTTGTTTTAACATCTGGAAAAGTTTGGGCATACACTGCAAATATTTTTAACCTAATTTTAAAATAAATTATGCTTAGTTTCCACAGATGTATTTAAGTTGGATCCTCAGAAATCATATTTTAGTATATTTTTAAGGTTTTTTTTTTTTTAGTTTTGTTTGCTTAATTTAACAGGCAAGAATTTGGATCACAGTGTACTAATGAAAAGAATATCTACATATCTCCTCCAACAGGTCCTTATAGGACACTTTAGTGCAGTCCTTAAAAAAAAATCAACAAGATCCTGTGTCCTTTACTGGATGAAAAACAAATAGACCTGGGGGGTCTGTTAAATAGGGGGTGGTCAGGGTTCTTTGCATCTGCAGAGAAAGACAGTCTCCTGTGGGAGACTTTCACACAGGTCCCATCTCAGAGGACATCCACCAAACTGCAAGAAAGGGGCCACCTTCTCTACACTGGGAGTGCAGCTAATTGAGGCAAATGCTGTAGGACGGTGTTGAGTCTCCTGATCTCATCACTCCCTCCCCACCCAACATGCTTGTTGTTTTCGTGGCCGCTCAGATGGGGCCAGCCAAGGTGCAGAAACCACTCCCACACCCAGGGCTCTTGGGTTGTTAAAGGGTGCAGCCCTGTCCAGCCCTTGTCTTACACACCAAGGAATGGTCTGCATGCTACTTGATGGGGCTGAATGTGTATGGGGAAAAACTTGGGGAGAAAAAGACCAAGTTCAACCTTCCTCAAGCCTAAAATCCTGTTCTTGTGTTACTAGAATTCTGAGAATTCGTCTCATTTTCTGGTTGGCATCAGTTTGACTGTTTACTCTGGACAGGACGGATGCTCCAACCACCTACTTCTCCCTGCCTGCCCCGCCCCCCCTTAGTATATGTTACCATTTGATTTGTGAGTTCTGTTTTTCCTGTACTCACAAAATAGACAAGCTTCTTAAGGGGTGGGACCATCTCTAAGACTTGTTTTTTTGTCTTTTCAGTCATAGCCTAACACAGGGTTATACATACTGCAGGTAATGAGTTCTGCTGGGCTATTGAGAAAACACAGGATTGATCAATCTTTGGTCCTTGGGCTTTTCTCTGTACCCATTAGTGCTCTGCAGGGCAGCTATTACTTGATGCAAGCAGTAGATAACACAGTTCCAACTTCTTTTTGCTGCATCTTCTTTTTTTGGTTTTTGTTCCTCTCCTTCTTTTTCTAACTGTCCAACCCCTCACGGATGCAGGTGAGAGTGCCCCTCTGTCTGGGTTGCAGACCTGTGTTTGCTAAGGGCCGTGGCCACTGAAGTTGGTTTTCGTATTAGGAAAGGGATGTTTTCCACTGTGATAAAGCTTCACATTTGTCATTTTTAAAAAAGATTCTGTAGCAGAGATACATAACTGCCCTCATCTCATGGCACACTGTCATCCACATTCTCCTGGCTCAGAGCAGCCTATGGTAGCAAATCATGTGCACGTATTCCTTTTTGCTAAAGGGCAGTGTTGCTAAGCCACAGAAAGTTCCTGAAACATTAAGAATCATAGTTAGTCTTTTCTCCACTTAGCCTTTATAAGCACTTACAACCTTAATCCATACCTGTTTAAAAACTTAATGAATTATTTTTTTCTTTTCTCAGTCTTTTTTTTTTCCCCTTGTACTTAGAGTAGTGGTTCTCAAACTCTGGTCCCAGTACCAGCAGCATCGGCATCACCCAGCATCACAGAAACCTAGGAAAGAAAATTCTTGCGTTTCATCCCCAAACTGTAGGTGGGGCCACAGGTGATTCCGATGCATGTTCCAGATTGAGAGCCACTGAGCTGTGACAGTGGCCTTGCTTCATAGGAACTGGGTAGACTGGCACTTTGAGAAACAGCTCCCACCCTGGCCAGGGCACCTGTAAAGATAGAAAGGGGGCCGGCCACAAGAGCCTGGGATACGCCTCCAGGAGGTATCGCTGCCTCAAAGGTGTATTCTGGAAAACACCTCGCAGAGACACTTTGACTCCGAAAAGAAGTGATCGCACACCATCATCGGTCAATTGCACGTGTATGAACAGGAGCATCTGCTACCAGCATTTTCAAAGCTACATTTTCCACAGGTACATTCCAGAGTGCAGCAAACCATTTCCACATGTGGGGCCTCGTCGCTCAACTATACATCATATCTGCTTCTCGTGTCATCACAGATTTCTTTAGAAGTTCAAGTTCACTTCAAAGCCACGGCGAAGTCAAAACTTTTCCAGGCTCAGCTATTCATCTTCAGAGATGTGATCAAGGCCTGTGAAGGGGAGGCCCCTTCCATCTACCTGCTTTAGGGTGTCTCTTGCTGCCTCCTTCTCCCCAGCCACGGTGGATCACCTGAGGAACTCTAACCTATGGGGCACGGGCCCCATTCCCAGAGATTCTGACTAATTGTGAGATAGAATCTGTGCATTGCTATCTTTAAGAAGACAATCTCATGTTCTTCTACTGTTATGTTAGTTGGCTTTCTGTCACTGTGAGAAAAATACCCGACAAGAGCAGCTTAGAGGAGGAAAGTTTAACTGGGCTCCCAGAGTCAGAGGTCCCAGCTACGGTAGGCCAACTCCATTGCTGTTGGTCTGAGATGAGACAGAATGTTACTGCAGAAGGAAGTGGTGGAGAAAAGCTGCTCAGCCATGGAAGATGAGAAACAGAGAGAGTACAAAAAGCCAGGGATGAAATATATAATCCCCTAATGACACACTTCCTCCAGCCACATCCCACCTGCCCACAGTTACCTCCCAGTAGTCCATGCAAATCATTAATCCATGAAATGCATTAACCCATTGATCAGATTATAGCTGTCCCAATCTAATCATTTCACCTCCTGCACAAACATGTGAGCTTTTGGGGTAGACATCTCATATCTGAACCATAAAAACTATTCAGCCCAATTGTAGAACCACTGCATTAAATGATTATTTTTTTCTTTTCTTTTCTTTCTTTTTTTTTTTTTTTTGGTACCTGGGATTGAACTCGACCACTGAACCATCCCCAGCCCTATTTTGTATTATATTTAGAGACAGGGTCTCACTGCGTTTTTTACGGCCTAACTACTAACTATTGCTGAGACTTGCTTTAAACTTGCCATCCTCCTGCCTCAGCCTCCTGAGCTGCTGGGATTACAGGCATGCACCACAGCACCTGGCCCCTGATTATTTCTTCAGCACTTACCTCTATGTAAGGGCCTTAAGCAAGAGGGTGTATATTCAAAAAGCAGAATGTTGGGGTGTGGTACAAAAAAAATACACACACCTGACTAGAACTCACGGCAGAGCATGATGAGTCCTGTGGACAGCTACACAATTTGTTACCTGTGCCACAGAGGACAGAGCCAGTCCTGAGTGCCAACAACTGGATATAGCTTCACAGAGGAAACTGGATTTGAATTTTGTCTTGGAAGATTTAATAGACAAGGGAGAAAGACCATTTGGGGGAGATAAAGCAAAAACAAACAAAAACATGAAGGCAAGAAAGTTCAAGGATTTTGAAGGGATCAGTATACAGTGTATAGGAAATGAAGTTGGTAAAATCTTTAAATCTGGCCAGAGCCAGATTTTTCAAGGACTTCAAATACCATGCTAAAAATCTGGATCTTTCTGGGCACAGTGGTGCATACCTGTAGTCCCAACAGCTCAGTAGGCTGAGGCAGGAAGATCACAAGCTCAAAAGCCATCTCAACAACTTAACTTACTTAGTGAGGTCCTAAGCAAATTAGTGAGACCCTGTCTCAAAATAAAGACCTGGGAATGTGGTTTAGTGGTTAAGTGATCCTGGTACAATCAAACCCTGGTATAAAAAAAAGTCTAGATCTTGTGCTCAATGAAGAATAATACAATGTTTAAGAAAGATAATCTCATTTAGATCTTAACTGTTATTGTACTAATGAAAATGTTACTGATGATATTTACCCAATTAGACATCAACTGAGTATTCCATTAACTTTGAACTGAATTGAATTCCCTGTATCTCACATCTACTTTCCCTTACTAACAATATCTTACATTATTTCTATAACATATTTTTTTATAATTAATAAACCAGTACTGACACATTATTAGTACCACAAGTCCATACTCAAGCGGATTTCCTCAGTTTTTACCTAACATCCTTTATCTGTCCTAGGATCCCATCCAGGATACCATATTTTATTTAATTGTAATGTCTCCACAGCCTCTCTTTACTGCAGCAGTACCCCTGTCTTTTCCTTTTTTAATTATCTAGACAGTTTGGGCAACATTGGACAGGTGTTTTGTAGGATATCCTGCTCTAGGGATTGGTCTGATGTTTCTCTCACAATTGAGCTGGGGTTATGGGTTATCAGAGGGAAACCAGAGAGGTAAAGTGCCAATCTCATGGCATCATGTTGAGGATGTGTTCCATAAACATGTCAATCACTCTCGATGCTCTGGATCACCTGGCTGAGGTAGTGTCCATCATCCTTCCCGCTATAGCCTCCCTTTCTTACCTTTCTAATGTTTACTCCATGTGGAGTCACTATTCAGAGCCAACACCTAGGCAATGGAGGCATAAGCTCCACTTCCTCCAGGGCAGGAGATCTCCAGACATTATTCAGAACTCCATATGGGAAATTTGTCTATTTTACCCATTTGCTTTATTCAATCATTTATTTATTCTATACCTTAGAAAAGTATATAATAATGCATCATTTATTGTGACTTTCTTTTTTACTTGTCTGGGCAATTTTTTCATTCTTTTAAGTCATAATTTTGAAACCTTAGATATATGTATTATATGTATTCAGATTGCTATCATTTTAAAATTAAGCTCCTTCTATGTCACATGATGTTTATGCTTGCAAAAAACAGAGCCAAGATAATTTTCATGCCTCAAAATTAATTCAGGTCAGAGTAGTTAATGAGAGGTGCTAGTGATTGCTACTATTAGCAATGATTTGGAAATTCAAGACCCTCTGGACAACTTGAGAAATTAGACACTGAAATAATGGTACTTCCCATCAAGCACCCTCCATCTCACTAAAGTTCTTTGGTGGACTTCAGCAGAAACAAGAACATCTCTCTCTCTCTCTCTCTCTCTCTTTCTCCTTGCCATTAATATGAGCATTGATTACACCCTCCTCCAAAGAACAAATGGATTTAAATTGTTGGCACCTCCATGGTGGTAAAGGGAGGTTCTGTCCCCTGTGAAATTTACCCGCCATGTGTAACAGAAGTTTGCTCCTTGGTTTTCAGCAAATCTCTGCAAAGGAAGGAACTTGTTCACAGTTGAATGTGAGAAGACAAGAGATAACAAAACTCTCAAGACCTCTATTGCCAAACCACCTTCATATCAACATGAGGGCACAGAAGTTTCTGACCACCTTTCTGATCACCACTGTATACACTGCCCATCATCTCTCTCCAGTCCTGCTGGGCTTCATTTTGCTCCCTTGCTTAAGGAGCCAGAATGGCACCTCTCTGCTCACCTTCAGTGGGGGTTTCCAAGAGTCACTTGGCTTTGCTGATAAGTACACTTCCTCCCCTTGGAGATTCTGGTGACAATGGGCCCACCTCAGTCCATTTATGAAGGCCAGCAGAAAGTTAGAGCAACGGGGTTAATTGCTCCCTGATGGTTCGCACCTTTGAAGGGCCTCACCAGACTCCCCGCACATCCTTCCTATTGCATTTTGTGTTCTTGCCCCAAGCACATGCTGATCTGCTCTTACCACTTGGAACACGCTGGTCACCTTGTCACCTCCATGCTCTGTCTGTGACTTCACCTGCTCTGTGGCTCTGCAACACCTCTTATCCCAGAAGGTCCCCCTCTTCTGTCTGCTAGAATGATGTGTATTCCTCCCTATGGCAGAGAGTGGGTCGTGTAATCCTGATCCTCAGGAGTTGCTTTCTAATGAACATGTGCATGAGGTGTCTTGGTAGACCTTAGAAGTGATCCTGCAAGGGTGTGGACTGTTTTATTTTTTCACTCACTTTATGCATGGAAAGTCAGCACCAGGCAGATGAAAGGTTGGTTGAAAGTCAGATAGGCTCCACTCCACCCCGTCCTGATGCATCAGTAGACGAAAGGAATGTAGAAGTCAAGAACTCAATTGATAATAGAAAGGAGAAACGGAATTACCGCAGACAAGATGGTCAACAAAATTTAGGAAACAAAGTGGATAAACAGGCAGCAACTAAAATCCAACTGCCATTTGAGGGCCCCTTTGAGCCACAGAGATGCCAGATGGATTGATCCAGCGCAAGCCTGGAAAGGTACCCAGATGGGAGGTGTAAGGGATCTGGAAAGGCTGGTGAGGGGTGAGCCTGCAGACAGGCTGCCTGATGGAAGCTTACATGAGAACTAGGCTCCATATCTCTCCCAAGCCCACACAACCACGCGATTGCTTTTCCTACATACAAGGAGGTTTCCTCTCTGGAGGGATTTTGGACTTGAGCACACCAGACTCAGTCCAAGACTCAAATCAAGGCAGCAAAATAAAAAGTAGGGGTGTGAATAAACACAACACACAACATGGGAAAACCTGCTGTCTTCCACTGCTCCGCAGCCAGAACACGGAGACTGACTTGTGCTCCCTGGAAGGAGGCTGAGAATTCCTCTCCCAGGAAATTGATCAGCCTCAAGGGAAGAAAAACTTACTTACACGGGAGAGCCAGTGAAATATCAGGTCCCTGGCAACAACCTCAAGGAAAAGCCCAGCACAGGTTGACAAACATTGGTGTCCTCACTATGACAGCTGATAAATGCACACACAGGTTAAATGAGCTCTTTCACCTTGAAAATGAACCTCTGTGCACTGAGACATTAGCAGTAAGTTTCTATTATGAATCCAAACCACCCCCCCAAACCCAAAAAGGAAGAAAAAATAATTCAGAGGAAGCAGAAATAATTGAAAAATTTATAAAAAGAATCTAGTTAATACTCTTACATCTTTAAAAAAGACATAAAATCTGTGCAAAAAGAGTAAGTGTGTTAACAAAACAAAAAAATTAGAAACTAAAAAATTTATAGCACTTAAAATAGTATTCAGTAATTCAATGCAATAAATGGATGATTAAATTTGACAAAATCTGGAACGTATAACAAGAAAAATGGACGAAACGGGAAAGCAATAATTTAAAAAATGAAAAGACAAATCCATGGCGACGGACATTCAGCTGATGAATTATCTAAAGGAATGATCAGAGAAAAAAAATGTTTTTTAAAAATTTAAGCAAATATTCTCGAGCCAAGGGCTACGACCTTCCAGATTGAAAAAGAACATTGCATGCCCAACATGTTGAATTGAAGAAAGACCCATCAAGGCATAGCATCATGAAGTTTAAAATAAACAGAAGTCCCTAAAAACTTTTTTCAGAGGAAAAAAAAAAATCAGAAGGAATTACAAAGAATTAGGAAACAGAATGGCTTCGTAAGTTTTCAAAAAGGAGCTAACGGTCTCTGAGGAGGTAGATAGCAAGGGGAAAAAAATGTTTAAGATTTGAACAGAAAATTAAAACGTCCAATCTACAAAGTGATTCCCAAGCTACGATTAAAGACAGTAGACGAAAAAATAATTTCAAACATCTTAGCTCTCAAAAGCTTGTTCTTCCTTGTGTGTTTTCTGAGGAAGCTACTGGAAGATCTCTCACTCAGGTCGGGGAGACCAGGGGTGCCACTCAGGAGGCAGCTGAAGGAGATTCCTGGGATCCTGGGATATCAGCTCTGCGTTAGTCCTACAACATAAACAATCTTGACTGGCACAGAGGACAGGACAGATGGCTCCCAGAGGGATAACTCCAAGAAAAAAACAAACCCCCAAAGTATCTTTGCATATTGAGAAGTGCTTTCCGGCTCCGTTAGAAAAGCCAGAGAGGAATTAGGGTTAGCTCTACAGATAACAATGCAAAACAAGAAGGAGGAACTATTGTAAAGACAGATAATGAGAAGTGAATGATATTTATGGGAATGAACAATCCTGGTCATGGAATATTGTTCTAACTAAAGACGGTGCTGAGATGATGAAGGGGCATGGGGAAATGAGGCGTCTGTGTTTGGGGCAGAGGCGGCAGGATGGTACAAGAACATTAAATTTTCATTTTCCACAGAACAAAGTCAATAAATCATGTCTAAAGTTGAAAAATCAAGAAAAAAAAAAGACACCAGGTTGGGTATGCATGGCAGTGCACAGGAGATGTCTGAGACAGGAGCATGGCAAGTTCAAAGCCAGAATGGGCAAGTTAGCAAGACTCTGTCTCAAAATAAAAAGTGAAAGAGAGGAACAAAAAAAAGAGGATTGGGGATGTAGCTCAAGTGGTGGAGTCCCCCTGGGTTCAATCACCAAGACCACAAATAAACATGCTATTTGGAATTATGGAAATAGATGTCGGACGAAATTACAGGAAGGAGTCCAAGAAGCTATCTCTGAAAAATAAAAATCACATGTGGAGAAGGTGGGACAAGAGACCTCTGCATTTTTTGTTTTGTTTATTTGCTTTTTTTTGTATTTTTTTTTTGTTCTTGTTTTTGTCTTTTGAAGTACTGGGATAAACCCAGAGCTTCACACAGCAGGCCAGCGCTCTTCCCCTGAGCTATGATGAGATTTATCACATCCTTTGACTCTGCTTTTCAGAGATGCAGTGTGGTACGGTGCTTACAGCCCCACCTGTGCAGCCAAACTGCCTGGGTTTGGATTCCAGCTCTGACTCTGACTCTGCACTTGAGCAAAGGTGCTCAATCTCTCCAGGCCTTGATTTCCCCTTTTGAACTAGAATAGTAATGCCTGCCACACGGGGTTGTAAGGTTTGAATCAGTTAATAAATCAGAGCACTTGGAAGAGCAGCGCTTGGTGTTTTATAACTGTTACTATTGTGATGATGAAACTGCGTAACATATTCCTTAAAATTCGAAATAGAAAAAGGGCATGCAGTGAGCGCATTGTGCTTTCAACTCTACTCCTGAAGACTCCTTTCTTGTTTCCTATAAAGAGGCAGTATTTTATCTTCTCACTCCAATGTTGTCCTAACTGCACCAATCCCTGTCCCTTTCTTTTCATATAGAAAACATCAGTGATGCCAGGAACCACTGGGAGAGTTTCAGGGTTCCCCGTCTTCCCCAAACGGCTGAATGGGTGCCTGAGGAGTGGTCCTCCGTGTCCTGCAAGCCCTCTGTGGCTTGGAGCCTGCGTCAATCATCCAGAAGGCACCACAACTGATGTCTGGCATGAGCATCTGCATCCAGCAAATCCTAAGGAGCCAAGATCACAGGCGGCTCTTAGGCAGACCTGCCATCCTACCAGGGTCCCAAGCAAGCACTGTGTGTTAAAAAAGTGACTGACAAAAGCACAAAGACACTTTGCAGGCACCACCTATTCACCAGAGCTCCAAGGGCACAGAAGGACCCTCCCATCCCCTTCCTTCTCTGCAGACCATCATTCTGCCATGTCAGTGCACTGAGGGACAGATAGGAGCTGCTGTCGCCAACACTGCTATCCCATTAGGCTACGTCCCAGCCTCAGCTTCCACACCCACAGGATGGGAAACTGCGGTGACCAGAGACCCTGCAGGGACCACGCCCCCTGCCCCACAGCAAAGCACAAAACCAAATGCCTTTGCTGCCAAATGGGAAGAATGACAATCTACCCAGAGCTCTGACATCTACTCTCTGAAAGCATTTTCAGTTCTTCAGGCCCCAGTCTGATCCATCGTCAAATCTAAAGGTCAGTTCGATTCAGAGGATGAACATCCCAAAGTCCCCCAGGGAGAGCAAGGCTGAGGAAGTGCAGGAATTTGTAGGAGAGAACACACCGGATTAGAACCGGGACTCAAGCCCCAGTCTACTGTGCCCTGGACATTGCTCTCTCTGCAGTACTCATGCCACTGCCAGACGTCTGAATCGTCACCTCCCAGTCACAGACTCTTCCACATGAAAGCACCGCTCAGAAGTCCACAGAAAGATGCTATCATTCTTGCACAACAAGATAATTCCTTTAAGGCTTTACCACTGGATTTGGAGTGTATCAAGAGATTCCCAACTAAAATAATAAGTGAAAGGGCGACACTGCCGACCCATCTACACCAGGACCCTTTATGAGCATCCGTAGTCGAATCGCATATCTAGCAGCAAGTTCACATGCAAAGTCAAAGACTCACCCTGCTGGAGAGGACACCAGAGCCTCGCGGCAAGGGAGCTCTTCTGATCAAGAAATCGAGAGGGAGGGCCCACGGCTCCCTCCCTTCCTCCTCCCCTGCCCACACCCGAAAGGCCAGTCTCTACCAAGCTGTTTGGCAACCGTGTTGAAGACAGCTTAAGGCCCTTGAGTGGATCGGGAACAGTGAACGCTCTGGCAGTCATTTCCCTTTCCCTTGAGCCCAGACTTGAGTAGGCGGACAATGTGGCATTTTGCTTCTGATTTCAACCACTTCTCTAGCATGAGAATAATAAGAGCTTGTGCCAGCCCAGGAGAACCAGCCCTCCTGTCCCTGCCTCCCTGAACAGAGGAGGTGACCTGGGCCATCTCCCTGTGCCAGGACCTAGGGGCCAGGCCACAAATTGCTTGTAGCATGATTCAAGAAGGCTTACCTTGTGTTGCTCTCTGCCCCTTGAAGCAGAGGGAAGCAGATGGGCATCCAGTCCTGCAGGCGGAAAGTAGCCTGGGAAATCTACGGGTGGCCGAGCCATTTTACTTCTAAGCCACTCGCAGCAGTTGTTGGAAATGAATATTAGGTGCTGGGCATCTGTGTAAGTGCCAGAGAAGAGATGTCTAGAACACAAGGAAAAGAGGCATCGAGGCATATTTTCTTCATGTTCGTATCCCCCTGGTTTCTGGTCATCCTCCACCTAACTGACAAGTGGGTATAAAACATGCATGTGAATATGTCATACCCTCCCAGAGCATTTCCAGGGCTTCTAGAACCTTCATCTCCCCCTGAGGTGGCTGTGGACAGCATTGCCTGTTCCTCCCTTTGCCATTTCAAACTCTCACCCTTTGCTTCAGCCATTGAACATCCTTCTGTAGCAGATCCTCTGGGTTCCTAAATGATCTCTATCAAAATGCTTGCTTCATAGCAGGGTCCTGACCACCTTAGTGAGTTCCTGCCTTAAAGTACCTCTGGGTTCAATCCCTAGAACCAATTTAATAAAATAATAATAATAATAATAATAATAATAATAATAATACATGCTTTAAAAGTCTGTCTCTAGAGCTCGATTGTGAAAATTTTATTTGGGACATCTCCGTGTCTACATCAGCATCTTATAAATAGAATGTGCTCAGTAAACACAATCAATTCCTGTGGTCCTTAAGGGCAGGAAATAAGTTTTACGCTTTTTCTGATTCCCCAGATCATAATTGGTTTTCCACAGTGGCTTGTGTAGGGGGCAAGGAAGCAAAAAGTTTTATTTCTCTAGCCAAGAGGACTTGCGCTTTGTCCTCAGACATGCAAATCTGAAAGCCAACGATGCTGATAGGAGACTTGGGCTTTATAACCCACTGTGCCCTGAGTCCCCAGGTCACACTCAGCTGCTGTGCTCCCTCTGTCCTGGCCCAAGGCACTGCCTCCTCCTGTCCCAGTGCCTATGTGGGCTGCAGTTCCCTCCATTCCAGGTGACGCCAGAGCCATCCCCCTTTGCTTATTGCAGGGGCTCAAGCCCTGGATGGGGAGGGGCTGGCTTTACAGACGCCAGCCGAGGGAAGGGCATGCCTGCGTTGCCAGCTGGACAGCCACATCTGTGACCCACCTTTGATGGCACAGGGCTCTGGGGGCCCTTCATACTTCTCACACTGTCTGAAAACAAGCCATCAGCACTGTCTAATCAAAGTAGCTCCAGCAGCGGAAGATATAACACCAGGAACGAAGGTGGAGGTGACCTAGGAGTCTTACATCACTTCCTATCCCAGTTCTGCACCTTCCAGCCCAGATCATTCACCTTATAATAGGTGAGATGAAGGGGTGACATGTGGCCACAAAGCCTCGGGAGCCCAACTGAGGGGTTCTTAAAATCACCAATAACCCTCTTCCAGCACACAGTGGGCTTTAGCACACAACATGGCCTCTGAATCCTGGTATCAGTTGTTTCTGCAGAAGTCTGCTTTTGTAAAAGGGCCACCAGCACGTCCAATAGCCACTCTCTGGAAGGTTTGTGAGTTGCTACAACAAAAAAGCAGGCCGGGTTTGAATTACCAGGCTCTGATTCCTCAGTGGTGTTCTGGTCACACTCACTACACAAACCATCTGGAGCCTCGCTCGGGCTCTGGGTTATTTACTCACAGTCCCAGGTGGAACCAGAGTCCATAACTCACCGTCGTCTGCTCCTCTTTGCCATGGACAGCCTCATCCCTCATCTCAGCAGTTGCTCCCTCCCCATCCATCAGCCATTCCAATTTGGGAATCACTTGTGAAAGTGGATGTTTTTCTTTGGGTATTATCATTACGAATTAATGTTTTAAATATTAGGACTCGTCCACCTTGGGAGGAGTGTTTGGGCTTTTTTCTCTTAGCCTCACCTGTTTTGAACTTGTGAAAGTTCCACGTTTGGCTTCCCAGTTTCCCCCTTCCTCCGTTCATAAAGAGTTCTGATAGCCAACACACTGTATGTCCCCTCCCCTTTCACTTCTCTGAGAAGTCACAACCAAATGAACGAAGAAACAACCCAAAACACAGAGTTCACACCAACACAGGGTTCTCAGTGACAAAAGCCACTGGTGGTGAGTTTAGAATTGGGGTAGGGGGGCGAGGAGAAGCATGTTACTGAATCTCTCTGTGCTTCTATTCACTCAGAGGATGGAGTAGGATAAAGTTTACTCTTGAAAGATATAAGGAGCAGTGCCAGGCCCTCTGAAGGCAGGGGCTATGTGTGCAAAGATCCACGGAGCAGAGTGTCTGGCCTCTGAATCCTGTGGTTGCAGTCTAGGGTGCAGGAGGTAAAGGAGATAAAGGAGAAGATGAAGAAGAAGCAGTGTCACATGATGAAAGCTCTGGGACACTTTGTAAAGAACTTGGCCTGGGCTCTCCAAAGTGATAACCAGTCAATGAAGACTTGAAGAAAGGGAGTCATGGGTTTCACTTTTTATTTTTCCGGAAATATCACTATCAGAAAGTGGAGGTTGGATTGGAGACATGCAGAAATCAATGGGGAGACTTCATTTAGAGACTGTAGCAGGAGGTCGGGTGAGAATGAATGGCCGCCTGAGCAAAGGCAGCAGAGGAGCCCACAGTGCAGCAATATCTAGAATGGTCACAAGGAGAGTGGGACCAGAATGACCCAAGTGCACTTCCCATTTACTTGAAGCCCGGACAGCTGGCGGAATCACAGTGACATTCACCAATGTAGGGAATGCAGAAAGGCTTTTCAGGAAGAGGAACGAGGACAAGGAAATCAGTTTGGGGGTATTTTGAATGGGTGTCTTTGGGGCTCTGCAGAGGGATTTGTAGACAGCAAGAGGATTTTTCAATGAAAAGGTCAGAACTGGAAACATGGACTTTGGAGTCCTAGATATGTCCAGGTATGAAAACTGAAAACAAGAGGAAGACAGATCATCCAGGGAGCCTGGTGGTATGTGCAGGTGAAGCAGGAGGGGAGTGTCAGGAATTGGTACCCGAAGGAGGTTGAGTTTTAAGGAGAAAACGGTCAGCTGGGCCAGATACATGATATCTAATGGAGTCCTGTAGAACAGAAACTAGAAAGAAGTGGGCAGAGAATGGATTGGAAGAAACTGTACGAGTGGACACTGAAGATACTGAACATGAGCTTTTAGTAGTCTCTTCTACGAGAGGGTCAGAGAAAATAATAAATTGGTTGGTGGGTTATTTTATTTTTAAAAACCTTTTGCCTTTGGCATAATTACATATTTACAGAGAAGTTACCAGTGTAGCCCAGTTCCCCACATTGTTAATATCTTACATCACCCGGCTGCATCCATTAAGACTAAGAAACCAACATGATATACTACTAATAAGTAGATTCTGAACTTTATTTGGATTTCAACAGGTTTCTACTTGTTCTGTTTTCCAATTCCAAGATCCAATCCAGAGTATCTCGTTGCATCTAGTTGTTATATCTTCCCAATATTCTCTGGTCCATTTCTCTGCTTTTCATGACCTTGTCAGTCAGGAGAATTGGCCAGAGAGCCTCTAGAATGTCTCCCACTCTGGATTTCTCTCCTGTTTAGACTGGAGTCCTGACCCTGGGGAAAGAATAGCACAAAGATGTCCCTCTTGTCATATCACATCAGCAGTACATGATAAACACACAACATTGTTTGCCGTGTTTCTCCACAGTAAGGCTCCTGCTTTTTCCTTATCCTACTCTATTCTTTGGAAGTGACTCACTAAGGCCAGCCCACACTCAGGTGGGTGTGGAGAGCAAAAATTAAGCTCTACCACTTTTTTAAATTTAAGATGAGATAGATCTTCCCAATACAGCCTTCAATCTACATTGCTTTCTCCTTTAACTTAAAACGACTGCATTTGGCATGTCTATGACATGATAGGACACATATTAGCTGTTCTTTCATAGGTGTCATTGAGGGCTCTGGGCAAAGTGGCTTCATGAACAGTCTGGGACCCATCTTGTACTTCTTCCTGTTCTCAAGGCATTGGCCGCCATGTCCTCTCTATCCTCTTGGCATTTCTTAAATTCACTCACAAGTGATAAATGACAAAAACTTTGCCAAATCAGCTACCATATACCTTACCTTGCCTCCAAGTAGAACCCCATTCTTTCCCCTGATATATACAGAAGAAAGCAAAGGAAACAAGACCCCAGTAAAGCTCTGTCTGTCCCCCTTGCAGATGGTGTGGGGAACATGGATGTAGACTGCAGCCCCCACAGTGCAGCACAGGGACCTAAGCCTTCCTTCCTCAACGGCTCTGCAGCCCTCGGGGCCAAGAGTCTCTGCTGCAGCTTGAAAACTTAGAGCTCATCCCAACTAAGGGCTCATAAGATTCCCTTCCTGGACTTTCCCTCCAAGAGTGGGGATTTGAACTAGAATCCTCTCTCTTCCCCAGGCCTGTGCTGCAGGGTGGGTGGGAGGTCTGGTGTCAGGAAAGAAAAGGCAGAAGAGTTCCAGAAACAGTTCTGCCACTAACTTACTGGGAACCCGTGTTAATCATTCCCACTTCCATACCTCTAGTTCAGCACTGATAAAATGAAGGAGGGGGCGGGTCCTGACTAAGTTCAATGCACCAGCTGCTTTATTAACTACCATTTGATTTGTTTCTGGGGCTTCTCTGTTACAGTCATAAAACAATGGGATCGGCTTTGGAAACAATGTGGGGGAAGCCAGATCTTAAGAAGGTAACATGGAAAAGGAATTAGGGCTACAGGGGTCAAATTCCAGCTTAGGGAGCTGTGAGCGACAAATGTGGGGTGCCCAGTGGAAAGAAGGGGCCCCTAAGAGACAATGCAGGCCTCAAGAGACACTGCACACTTCTTCCCAGAGGCCATGCTTCTTCCCAGCCTTGCCCATCCCCAGTTACACCTCCAGTGGGGTTAGCTTGCTGTTGAGCTCACATGACAGATGGCTCCCTGGGCCATCACCAGGTTGTCAGACTGCAAACAAAAGCCATTCATTGCCCACCTCCTCTCCCGAATTCTTCCCAGGTTCCCAACCTCCAAAGCACAAGAGATGCCATAACCATCTGTGTGTCTCCTGCTCCCTGCCTATGGGAAACACATTTTTTTCTGAAACACAAAAATCAGTACATAGGACAGAAAGAATATTTTTGCTATTCATGACTCTATAGATGGTGTAGCAAAGGTCGTTTGGGTAGTAAGATATTATTCCCACAGTACTTCAATGGTTTCTAACATCTTTTCCAGAAGCAACCAAATAAAATTGAAATGAGCCTGTCTCAGAAAGTCTGGGTGGAGACCTCCTTTGGCATCTCCCTCATTTCTCCCGTTCCTCTCACCGCTTACTCTTACTCTGTCACTACTTCAAAGAATTAAAATGCTGTTAAGGTAAAGGACACAGCCGGCACTGGGGGACCAGAGGCCTGTGGAGGTGCCTCTGACCCATAGTGTTATGTCCACTGAGGCCTAAAACCCAACCATTAGGAACTCGTAACTTTGATACCCATTTTTACCTCTATCTTAAAAAAATAGCCAAAAGGGTCTGGACTCAAAGTTATTTTCAGTCATTGACATCTTCAGGCACAGGGTTTGGTAATTAGGTAGGTCACTTACAGAGAAAGAGTCGTAGAGACTCATGTGTGAGATGACAGAACCAACAGAGACCCTGAACAGCTGTCTGCTGCAGGCTCTCTGGAAAATGGCCAGATACTCCATAGTGGGGTCCTAGAGTGTGGGATCTTCTGGCTCCCCATGATTCCAGGGAGAAAGCAAGAGATATACTGAAAGACGTGGCCAGTGTCATGGCGGCTACCTCTTCATCCACCATGATGGGAATGGAGGGCCCTTCACCAGTAGTCCAAACAGCCCAAACTGGGAAGGCCGGGACCCTAGTTTAAAGTTGAAATTTTCATTTGCAAAATCAGGAGGCAGGTGGCACTTCTGACATCCTGCTCAGTGTGAATGGTCTATGGCAACCATAGATTAATTAGATGCTTCTTTAGAATGACAAGAAACTAGGAGAGATGAGGATAGCAAGAAAGTCTGAGGTATGATAAAGGTGAGGAAAAGGAAACTGAAGACATAAAGCGACATGTTGAGATTGTCTACCTGCAATCCATGCAGCTTCTCCAACAGTTCCAGGAAAAAATTCTCCAATTTTCCCCTGGGCTTTCTGCTGCCAATATAGTAGCTCTGGTTCTACTTGGTCTTGGACTTTCCTAATCGTTTTAATTCCACCATGCCATAATCTTTGAAATAATTTAAAATCCATCTGTTTAACTGGATATAGTAACATACACTGTAATCCTGGTTATTCAGGAGGCTGAGACAGGAGGATTGCAAGTTTGAGATTCGTTTCGGAAACTTAGCAAGACCCTATCTCAAAATAAAATTTTATTAAGGACTGAGGATACAGCTCAGAGATAGAAAATTGCCTAGCATGTGTACATCCTTGGGATCGATGAATTCGTCAGGAATATCCATCTCCTTTCCCAACAGTGCTCAATGACTTGCAAAGGCTCCACCTGCCAACTGTGGGGTCAGCGGGAAGCAGACTCTAGCCTGGTGCTCCCTTCCTCATATCCAGTTCTTTGGAGCTTCAGGTTTCTTAAAGACATCTTCAAGCAAAGCATGCTGAAAACTTATTTCACCTTCCTCATTGACTTGTCAAAATTTGGCTCCAAAACAACCTACCTGAATACAGTGTAGAGCTGAGTTAGCTGCTCTACACATCATTGGCAGGTCGATGGCTACTCACATCCTCCGAGGATCCGCTGAGCCTCTCCTAGGCTTCTGGGTATCTTTGAGATGATCCGCCGAGGACTCCAGGCTCTCCCCTAACTTAATCTGAGAAGCTCCACTTTTATCTGCTTTTCTTATTTGAGCCCCTGTAGGCATTAAAAAGCTTTTGAGAGCCATGAAAGGGCAGGTTCTAGTCTGTCACATTATTCCTAGCCTGAACCCAAGTTCCAACGTCTCTTCATGTCATCTAATCAATCCCAGTTTCATGGCCTCCCAATAGAGACAGAAGCAGTCACTGGTCTTTAAAATATACAGTTATTTGTCACCTCAAGATCCCTCTGGGGACCTTAAATCCAGAGAACCATGAGAATAGCCATTTTAGATCTTAAGACCCCTCTGATGAAAGAAATCTCATTACCACGCGTGCACAGTAGCTAGTATTTTACATGGACTAACTGGCCTGTTTCCATCCTATTTAAATACCCAAAGGCATCCTACCTACATGGGGAGCTGAAGGCCTACAAACCATGATCGTAAAAAAAAAGTTTGCACACTACACAAGTGCTAAAGAGCACCTGAAACCACTTTGCCTCTATTTGTTTTGCCCCCTAATATGCACACTGGTATATTAGTGTTTCTTTTGAATCCCCCTGGGTTTGGATATTATACACCCAAGTTTTAGTTCAAATTGAGTTTTCACAGCTGGAATATAAACCAATGGAAATGTTGACCCAGCACCAACTATATCATTCCAAACAGGTGTTGTTTTAATTAGCCTTATCGTAAAACAAAAATTAAAAATTAAAGGAAAACATTTTAATGCACCTAAGAGTTTCTTATGGTCTTAAAGAGAGCAGGCAAATTGTTCAGGACTATTAAGCCTTATCTCCCTTTCTCAGAGGTTCTCTTAAAAATTCAGCAACACTTCTGAAGCTACAAAAACACCCCAGTGTTTTAAGAGCGGGTGGTGGGGGGGGGGGAAGAACTTACTTCCCCAGTATGTTTGCCAGTGAGGGAGAAAGTTTTTAAATGAAGGGAAAGAGGCTTCCAAATTTTATTCAACTAGGTCTTTGAAAACCTCACCTCAGGCAGGAAGCAGACAAAGCAGCAAGTCTTTGGATGTCACTCCTGACCAAAAGGGGATTATCACTATTTTCCATGCAGAGACAAAGGGGTTTTGTGTGACTTCAATTCAGTGCAGAAAATACCTCTACTGTGTACTGACTAGAGAGGTGGAAGGGAGGTTGCAAAAAATCCTAACTTCAAGAAGTTTTCAAGCTCTTTGTCTTGCACACATGAAACCATTTAGTGATCAACTTAACACTGTATATGAATTAGCTCAGATATGTCAACATTTCAGCGAGAGGGCACAGATTTTCTGGAGAAGTCAAGGCTAGTTTCCTGGAGAAAGAGCAAGAGGCTAGCTGAGGAGACTGAATGTGTAGAGACAAGGCGGTGAGGCAGCTCAGGATGCGGAAACTGATGAGTAAAGTTAGGAAGTCATACACCTTCAAAGGTGTCAATGTCCAGCTTCAATGTATACTGGTCACCAGGGTCAAGCAGATTACTGGGCCGCCAGAGCCTCTGGTTCAGTGGGTTTGGAATGAGGTCCAAGAATTTGGATGGGTTCCCAGGTGATACAGCTGCTGTTGGTCTAAGGACCACACTTTGAGAACCACCAGTGTACATAAAGAATTGTAATTGCAGGTGCAATTTAGCTGGAAGAGAGGATTTACAGGAGAGTAGAGAATATGGTTCCTTAAGAAAAACTTATTTCTTTTGGTGGAGTGAGATACATTCTTTTTGTATGCCTCAAAAATAAAATAAAATAAATATCAGTCATTGTCAATTTAAGCTTTCTAGTTACCCCCGTGTGTCTTTTTATTTGTATTTATTTATTTTTTTTTAAATTTTTATTGTTGGTAGTTCAAAACATTACATAGTTCTTAATACATCATATTTCACAGTTTGATTCAAGTGGGTTATGCACTCCCATTTTTACCCCGTATACAGATTGCTGTATCACATCAGTTACCCTTCCATTGATTTACATATTGCCATTCTAGTGTCTGATGTATTCTGCTGTCTGTCCTATTCTCTACTATCCCCCCTCCCCTCTCCTCCCCTCCCCTCCCCTCTTCTCTCTCTACCCCCTCTACTGTAAATCATTTCTCAAAATGGATCAAGGAGCTTGATATTAAATCAGAGACATGGCATCTGATAGAAGAAAAAGTTGGTTATGATCTACATACTGTGGGATCGGGCTCCAAATTCCTCAATAGGACACCCATAGCACAAGAGTTAACAACTAGAATCAACAAATGGGACTTACTCAAACTAAAAAGTTTTTTCTCAGCAAAAGAAACAATAAGAGAGGTAAACAGGGAGCCTACATCCTGGGAACAAATCTTTACTCCTCACACTTCAGATAGAGCCCTAATATCCAGAGTATACAAAGAACTCAAAAAATTAGACAATAAGATAACAAATAACCCAATCAATAAATGGGCCAAGGACCTGAACAGACACTTCTCAGAGGAGGACATACAATCAATCAACAAGTACATGAAAAAATGCTCACCATCGCTAGCAGTCAGAGAAATGCAAATCAAAACCACCCTAAGATACCATCTCACTCCAGTAAGATTGGCAGCCATTATGAAGTCAAACAATAACAAGTGCTGGAGAGGATGTGGGGAAAATGGCACTCTTGTTCATTGTTGGTGGGACTGCAAATTGGTGCAGCCAATTTGGAAAGCAGTATGGAGATTTCTTGGAAAGCTGGGAATGGAACCACCATTTGACCCAGCTATTCCCCTTCTCGGTCTATTCCCTAAAGACCTAAAAAGAGCATGCTACAGGGACACTGCTACATCGATGTTCATAGCAGCACAATTCACAATAGCAAGACTGTGGAACCAACCTAGATGCCCTTCAATAGATGAATGGATAAAAAAATGTGACATTTATACACAATGGAGTATTACTCTGCATTAAGAAACGACAAAATCATAGAATTTGCAGGGAAACGAATGGCACTAGAGCAGATTATGCTAAGTGAAGCTAGCCAATCCTTAAAAAACAAATGCCAAATGACTTCATTGATTTAAGGGGAGTAACTAAGGACAGGGTAGGGACGAAGAGCATGAGAAGAAGATTAACATTAAACAGGGATGAGAGGTGGGAGGGAAAGGGAGAGAGAAGGGAAATTGAATGAAAATGGAAGTTGATCCTCAGGGTTATACAAAATTACATATAAGAGGAAAGGAGGGGTAAGAGAAGAATAATACCCCCATGTGTCTTGTTCAGCTTCTTTCTCAAAGGAAAGAGGAAAAGAATTCTCTGTTGATTATGATACATGGTGCTGCACCTGTGTTGACTTCATTGAATCTTCATAAAAAAATAACTGCAATAAAAACGATCACAATCACGATGATGGAGACGGCGGCTGTTTTCCTGACATTGGCTGAGCACCTACCCTGCCTTCTAATTGCGTCTTTGCAGGTATGGATGCATGTTCAAGGAGATTAAGAGATGTTATGCTACCCTCAAACACTCTTAAGATGAAGTCTTCTTTCTTCCTCTTTTTATAGATAAATATTCACTTCTCAACCCATTTCTATTACCCAACTTAGGTTATCATTACTTTTGAGGTACAAGAGACAGAGAAATTCCTTGGTACCTCAGATCATAGAGACTCACAGAGACTCATCACAAGAATGAGCAGGGGAGAGATAAACCAAGGGAAACCACGGGAAACCACACGGCTGGGTCTCTTGAGAACAAAAGGGTGTCACAGGTGAGAAGCGGTCCTGGTGCTTCTTTTATCCCCGCTCCTTAGATCAGTTCTCCATTGCTCTCTACCTGAGGTCCTGCAGTTCTACCGAAGCAACTTCTTGCTATGATCCCTCTCCTCTGCTCTTTTGTTGTGTCAGTCAGTGTGTTTCAGAACTCCTGGAGGGAAAGAATCGGATGGGCCACTACTCACCATTTAACATGGGGCTCTTCTGTTGGCAAAGCTGCTGCCCCAGGATCCCTAAGGAGCTGCTGGTCCAGTCTGTGCAGCGGCTCAGTGTCCAACAGGGATAGAGTGCCACTTTCAAAAGCAAGGGCATATACGATTTTGAATTTTCTAGTAGCTACTTAAGAAAATAAACCAAAAGAAGGTTGAATTAATTGTAATTTAGCATTTTACCTAATCCAAGATATCTGAATTGACATTTTAATATGGATTGAGTAAAAAAAGTAATGTACTTTACTTACTTTTCTCATACTAAGTCTTTGAAATCATGTGTGTACTTTACACTGGGAGCATACCTCAATTCAGATTAGCTATATTTCCAGTTCTCATAGCTACATGTAGCTAGGGCCTACCATATTGAACAATATGCTGGGTTACTTATGCCTGAAAACTGATCTTTAGTTGCCACCATTATTGGTCAGAGTGTCAGGATTAAATAATATATTGAAACAACCAATTGTGGCCCTTTATTTTACAAAGGTACTAAATGCTAAGAGGGCATCAGAGTGCTAGGACAGTCCATTGTCCTAAGCTTGTACAAAGATGATGTCCGTGACCTCTTCCATCATTTCACATAAACGAGGTTCTACCTAAGCTAAAGAACCTAAGATGTACCTTCATTCTGGTCTTCTCAACCAGGGGCTCATGACGACCTTTGTCTTTCTCCTATCTACTAGTGATCTGGTCATCACTTTCAGGTCAACAATATTGAGCTTGATTATTATGTTGCTGCCACAGTCACCTTCAGCCACTATTAATAACCCGAATTCTTATTCATATACATACATCCAGGCTCATCTACATCTATGCCCACAAAGCTTATGATGTAATTTCCCATTTTTCATAAGCCTTCTGACCACAGAAGATGATTCAATAGAAGGCTTAACTCCTTCTATGTTCATATATGTTGTTCATTCTTCTATGGCAGCTTTTATCACTTTAATAATTATTTAGTGATATGTTTATTTATTTCCCCACCAGACAATGCACACAAGGAAGTCACCCTTACATTCCCAGTGCTTAACACAGTATCTTATTCATGGTTGAATAAATAAATGAATCAACATATTTTTATTTTTCTTAAAAATTCTCTATTGCACCTAGTTATAAATATATAGAAGTTTCAGAATGAATGAAATTTGAAAAGTCCAAATAACACTTTTATAACCAACTGTATCATATTTTTAAACTGATTGTTTGAAGGAAAGATTACTTTCTTTGCCTTGAGACAGAATGGAATCAAAATGGAATCAAAATGTACAACATGGCTTTAAAAAAGAACACAAGATTCTCATCTCAGGCATTATAGTTAATTTGCTATATGGATATGGCTAAGGGATTTCACCACTCTCTAATTTAGTATGTTTATGTTGTATATGTACATATACTCACCCCCCCACACACACACTCTTTTTCTATTCTGTTCTTTTTTTTCCCCCAGTGCTGGAGATCAAATAACACAGGGCCTTTGCACATGTTAGGCAAGTGTTCTACCATTGAGCTATACCCCTCAGTCTCTGTGGGTTATATATTAATGCTAAATCAAAGCACTGGAACAGTTGATTGCAAAGATCCTGTCCATATATCTCTAGCCTTCTGTGATCATAGGACTTGAAAAGTATCGGAAGACTATCATTGAGTTATTCATAAATCGGAATCAGGATTTGTATTATTTGAAACGGGGAGTATGCTAGCTGCTAATGGAGTCCTTATTACTTTTTTTCTCTCCATTTATATGTATGTCTACAGCTCAAATTAGACTAAATTATTGAGAACAAGAATATTATTTTGCTTTTATTGAAATAATTGACATTTAACAGAATAACCGAGAGTGCCTTTCAGTGGATAGAGACTGATTACAAATACATGCATTGAATAGTCATTACCCACACCAAATATCCCAATTTTTACTGAATAGTTGAGAATGGGTGCAATGATGACCTCTCTGTGATATCTTTGCTTCAGACCTGAAGTCTGAAGACCCTAGATGAAAAGTTCTAATATTTCTATTCCATGTTATCAAGGTCAGGAAGGCAGAAAATCTTTCCAATATATTTATAACAGATTAGGAAAGATACGTATACCCTTTAAGTTCTGTTAACTTTGCTTTTGATTTTTTAAGATGCCGGGTATGAGAAAATTTGAGATTAGTACACCTTACTACTTGTTTAATTATTTTATTATTAATAAATGTATTTCTTTCTCTGTATCATACTTCTTGCCTTAGAGAAGATTGATATTGGTATAGCTGCATCAGGTTCCCATTGATTGAGGTTTCTAAGAGACATGTATGATTAAATCAAGTCCTTAAAAACAAATAAAATAGAACAAAACCTCACCAATAAAAAAATCACCTTGATTTATAGCATTTTCATATTTTTCAGAAGGTGAAAGTGTCTATTATGGTTCATCTCTGGCAACCAAAGATTTAACAACTGGCCACAAACTCCTGAAGACTTTATGGGCTGGTTTTAGTATATTACTGGTTTGACTGATATCTCTCTTACACACTTTTACATACTTTTAATTTCCTTCGAGTAGCATATGATTGTATTTTTGTAAAATCTTCTAAATAATATTTGTGGGCCATTTACATTAGTGTAATTACTAAAATAATATTTGCCAGAATTACATTTGTTTTCCATTCATCTGTTCCTTTAGTTTTGATTCTTTTTTCTCCTTTTGTTTCTCTCTTTGACCTCATCACATCTCATACCCCTATTAGCTCATTATGTAAAGATTTAATTTACTCCTATTTTAGTGATTTAGAAGACTACAATATGCATACTTGATATATTAAAAACTAATGTGCTTTTTCCATTTCGCTTGTGTCAAAAGAACTTGGGAATCTTGAAATTTTGAATCTTAAATAGTAAAAGATGGTATATCTGGAGAATCTCCAAAACCACCCGTTTTGATAATTCACTAGGATTCACAAGACTCAGTTTATAGATACAACTGATTGTGGTGAAAGGATATAAAAATAAAATAAAGGTACATGTGGCAGAGATCAGAAGGAAAGATACAGAAAAATTCCTCTTCTAGTGAGATCAAACAGTAAGTGTCTAATATCTCCAGCAACAAGTTGTGAAAATAATGTGAAATGGTCATCTACCAGGGAAGCTCATTAGAGACTTCATGTGAGGTTACCACTCAACATACTTTTATTGCATATTAGCTATACAGACATCTTCTATCTAGTTTGTACCAAAATTTCAGACTTCCAGAAGGAAAGCAAATGTTCAGCATAATCCATCATTTCCACAAATAGTTCTGACTCAGTGAACCACTCTTAATAGTTCAGGGAATGATGAGAATCTTTCTCACATATAAGTTCCCAGAAGCACAGCCAATCTTGCAACCAGGCCTTTCTAATGATAGCCCTTTTAGACCTTCTGTTGGTTCTTTTCTGCACAATTTCTCCCCTCCTTTGTGTTGTGGCTACCATATGTTTTATTTTTCCATATGCTTTAAACCTAATGAGACATTATTGCTATTGTTTTTCAGTGTCTATATTCTTTTAGGTTAATCTAAATATTTAACCTTTCCATTGTTCATCACTTTTTCTTTCATTTTTTGTTTCTTCTTGTGGGATTCCCTTTAATATTTCCTGAATGTCAGGATTGCTGGGAATGAGTTCTCTTGGCTTTTGTCAGAAACTGTTCTATTTCTTTTTCATGTTTGAATGATGTTTTTGCTAACTGTAGAATTTTGAGTTGGATTTATTTTGCTTCAGGACTTTAAAAATATTCTTCCATTGTCACAAGCTTCCTTCATTTCTGTTGAGAAGTGAAATGTTAGTATTAAAGTTGTTCTTTCAAGGTAATATGCCTTTTATCCTCTGGCCACCTTTATAATTTTTCTCATTAGTGTTTGGAAAGTTTATCTGTGATATGTATAAGTGTTGATCTTGTAGTGTGACTTGAATCAATTCTCAGTCAATTGTCTTTGAGCATTGCCGTTGCCTCTACTATCCCTCTAACATTATATTTGAGATAGACTAGAGACTCTCAACTTGGGACAGTTTCATTCTCCCCGGCAAAATTTGCCTAAAACAAATAATTATTTTACTTGAAATGTCAACGTTGCAGAGATTTAAAGACACTTTGTTAGATTTTTTTCATCATCTCTTCTATGTCTTCTATATTCTTTTCTATAATTCTTATCTTTGTTTTTTTTTTGTCTCTATTTTTTACCAAGGGTATTTTCTCCTAATATATCTTCCAGTTTACTGAGCTCATCTTTAGCCCTTTCTAATCTGCTGCTAATGTCATCTATCATTTTTTTTATTATTGGATATTAGAACTTTTCATCCTAGAATTTCTACTTTGTTATATAAATTCTAGTACTATAATGAAATTTTCCCTATTGCCATTTATTCTCTTGAATTAACCACAATTATTTTAAAATCCATATCCAATCATTTGAATATCCAAGTCGCCTGTTTCTTTTATCCATTTATTACTGAGTTCTTTCTCAGTATAATTGATCTTATTAAATTGAATATCAGCCATTGTGTATGAAAAAATCCGTTGTTTTGGATGATATAATATTCTCTCGAAAGGATTCAGCCTCTCTTCTGAAGGTAGGAGGAGACAGATTATCTCAATCCAATCATAAATTGAACTGATTGAGATTAATTTCCAGTATTGGGAGTTTTGGTCTACCCCCATTTGGCCTCCACTTGCACAGTATAATCCTTCAGTCGTTCCCAACTAAGAGCTCAAAGTGTGTGCAATGGCTTTTTCCCCAAGTTCTAAACTCCATTTTTCATTGCTTGGTATCATGTGACTCCCCAAAACTCTGCTCTGATTTTCATCTGTTTCTGTTTAGCTTCTCAACTTCTTTCCCTAAAAAACTTAATTGTTAAATGCCCAAAAAAGAAAATTGGTGCCAAATACCAGGCTTATTTCTCTGTACCTTACTTATCTCCAGGATCTTGGCCATCAAATCTTAGCCTCCTTGAAAGTTCCTAATTCTAATATTTTCTCCTTATACCCTAACATATTCTAAAATTCTACCACTTCTCTCCACAGTAGAAATGGTCCTTTGACTAGTTTCTCAGCCTCTCATCTGATACTAAAAAAATTGCCAAATTCCCTGAATAAAATAGCAGTGTTCTCACCTTACTTAGCTTCCCCTCTTCCAGTGCCTGGGCCCTCAAGTCCTAGTTGTGTCCATAACTCCCTCATGCCTTTAGGCACTGTAAAAATTAACCTTCTAGTTGTTCTTGGCAGGAGTGTGAGTCTACCACAAGCTACTGCATCATTGCCAGAAGTGTAAGTCTATATTTAGAAATTACGTGAGACATAAGAAAAATAGTTATGTATTTTTTCTGTGACGATTATTAAATGCTATGCTGAGTCCTCTATGATGGGGCCAGTCTCTCACCCCCTTTTAAAAGTCAGAGGAAACTCCTGGGGACCTGAGATAATTAAAGAGGCACATAGAATAGGGAGAGGTGTAGAATAAGTGGCAATAATGCAAAATAAGTCTCCATGACTTCTTGTGACCCTATGGATCTCTAATTCCTATCAATATCCAAACACTCAGAACTTGAACAGAACCATGTGTTTTCTTCCCAGTTTTCATTTGGATTTGCTCATAACTCAGAGATGGGTGATTACAACTTAAAGTGAAAGAACAAAAATATAAGAGCTGTACGTTTGCTCGATGTTTCCAGTTTCGTTATAGTCATGAAATATAGGACTTCTTTTTAATCCCATGAGTGAAATTCTTGTCAATAGGTCTGAAAAATATTTTGTTCAAATAGGAAGATTTGAAATGGATTTCTTACAGTCTAAGAATTTCAAACTAAGGGTTTTCAGCAATATTACTCTCATGTTAACTCAGGACTTTGCCAGTCTGTTATAAATAAAAAGAAAAATGGAATCCTATGTATAGTTACATGAAGTCATTGGAAGAGCCTTATGTGTACTTCCTGTCTACAATTGAGTGTGCATATCAGGTTCAAGGGGAATGGTACGTGTGTAAAATCTCAATTTTCCAGTTTAAGGGCCAGGGAGTTAGGAACATACTTTTCAGCCTTGTGCATGATAGACAGTCATGGTCATTTCCTTCAGATGCCTTCCTCAAGTGGCTAAAGCCTTCCCAGTGGGAGGCCCCCATCCTGCATCTGTAGCTGACTGCTTCCTGCCTACCTTCAGCTTGCTACCCGACACTGTGGGGTGGAGGGCCAGAGAAGAAAACAGAAAGTCTGGAAGTGGTTTGGTGTATCACCTCCCTTGATAAGGACACTGGACTGTGAGTTCAGATGCGATTAGCTAGTTGTTTGATTTGGTGTCCATTCTTCCCCTTCTCTGCCTGAATGACAGGGTATGAATAGCTCGTGTTAAGATTCCTGTCCTTGGAATTAGTCCATGGATCTAGGATTCCCTTTGGGAAGTTAAAGGTTTAGGGAAGCAGGAAAGCCATCTGGTACTTTGCACAGAGAGTCTGTACTTTGGTGGGGAGCTTCTCCATAAGCCTGAGCTTTTGGCTTTTTTTCTCAGCTCTGCCATTCAAAATTTTGCCATGGAGATAAGAAAAGATTCCTACATGTCTTATGCATTTTGCTTTTTCTCACTGCAGTACCTATATTCTTGGCAAAATATGCCATAATTGGAAACATGTTATTTATTTAACATTAAAATATATGTAAAAATTCTTATGTTGGTTATTTTTTTAAACTATCTTTATGTAACCCATAGAAAGATAAGCTCCCTAAGATTCCAGCTCCACTCACAATAACATTCAGAAGAGATCTCCAAAAAAAAAAAAAAAAAATTCAATTACTTATTGAAGCCTGAGAAAATGACAAAAGGCAAATCAATGCACAGCATACAGGAAAAAAAATGATCCATGATTTGCTTTCAACCATTATCTTATCCAGTTTCACTCATCAGAACACGGTAAGTCTTAACCAAGTCCCTTTTCTGTCTCAGAACTGCCTAGACCTCTCCTAAAACTCAACTCTCAGGGGCCTTCATTTTTTTTCCCCTAGTTCTCTCTCCTCTCACATCTCTAGGTCCTTCCATAATGTGAGTTCAGCTTTTCTTAGGCTCATTTCAACCTTCTTTCTACCAGTTACACAGACACACTAAAACCCAGGGGCCCAGAGAACCCCATAACCCTCAAAAGTTTGCAATTCAGGGCAGGAGGTGGGAAAAGGGTGAAAATGTCTTCTTCCACCAGCCCTTTAATGAATCTGCCACATTTGTGTATGACAGCTCAACTTAGGGGGAAAACAAACGCTTCAAGCTGACAAATACTGTTTTGGACCGCACTTTGGTAGGGCTTCTGAACCTTCTCCTGGGTCCACGTGTGCACTTCCTTGTAAATATCTAGTTTTAGTAAAGGTGCCAGCTGAATCCGTTTAGCAGGAACAGTCCTCTCCATGGGCTGTCCTTGTTCTTCATATCTGACCAAGTTCTGCCTCCTCCATCATCCCCCAGGTGAAGCCTGACCATTCTGGCCTCTCTTTAGCAGAATCCTATTCGGTCAGTCCCACCAGAATCCTCTTTATCTCTTGCTAAGTTCTGTCCCCCAAGGTTTCATATGTTGGAGGCTTGGCTCCCAGTGGCTGTGGAGATAATGTGGAGCCTTTAAGAGGCAGAAGTAAAAGGTCCTTGGTCAACTGAGGTTAAGATAGTTCTTGTGACCCCCTCCCTAGGTCTCAGAGTGGGTAGTTAGCTATAAAAACCGAGCCTGCCCCACCCACCTCACCAAGCTCTCTCTGCTTGGTAACAAGGTGTGATCTCTTGCTCTGCAAATGCTCCTGCCATAACCATCCACCACAATGTGATGTGGTTGTGGGAGACTGGCTAGAGCTGAACAGAGGTCAGCCCCAGGCCATAGAGCCTCCAAAACTGTGAGCTACATAAACCTCTTTTCCTTTGTAAGTAACCTGCCTCTGGTATTTTGTAATAGTAATGCAAAGGTGATTCATTCTTAATGTTTCCTCTTAGTAGTTTTCCATCCTCTGACCCTTGGCTATTGGTTCCCATTTGCCCTTGCTATATTCATAGTTGAACCAAGTCTCTCTCTGCTACTATAAACTCCCATTGCTGGAGCCCCTGTACCTATCCCGAGGGCCCTGAATAAAGCCTTCCTTACTTTGCTTTCATAGGTATCACTGAATGATTCTTTTTTTATTCTTTAACAATGCCCATCGTATACCAATTTACCTTTGATTCTCCAGCCCTGGAAAGAATCTAACATTTATACACTCTCTTTACTAACTGAGAACCAAAAAGACGTTACCTGAAATGTGAAGTGTGTGGGTCAGATTCCAGTTTCCTGGTATGTGTCTCATATTGATGCTGACATACTTGCTACAGGCATCAGTATGTGTGAGAATTTTGGCAGTGGATGAAGGAAAAGCGAGGAACGAGAGACGGGTAAGCAAGAAATGAAAGATGGAGACCAGGCAGAGATCCACACGAGAGTTTATTGGTCATAGCTGACAAAGGCCATCTCTCTACAGCAGAGAGAGGCCAGACAGGCTTGGGACTTTTATGGGGCGGGCTCAGGAATCAGAGCCAGGCCGGTCCTAATGGGGACAGTTAGAGGTTGGGTTGGTGTGAGGGAGTGGGGAGCCTTTCTCAGAAACACCCTTTCATGGAAAATCGAAACTTTTTCCTTAAAATGCCGGCTGCCATTTAAGATGGCCACCCAGATGCTAAGCAAGGACCTCATAGTGGACATTTTTTTTCTAGTGAGCAATTTCCAAAATGTAAAGCATTTCCACACAAGTGACCCACCCCATCTGAGCCTTGTATGGACGGGCTCTGCATCATTCCTATTTTATACATGAGGAAACTGAGGCTCAGAAAGATCAGGTGATTTGCCCAAGTACCTACAGGGGTTGGGCGGCAGCTGGACTCTGGGTATTCTGATTTCTGATTTCAAAAGTTAACCTCCTCCCTGGACTTCTCCTAATCACCGTATTTATTTTCACATGTGCATGAACAACACACACATATGGGCACACACACAGAAGCTGGTTGAAACACAGCCAAATAGTACATATGTGCAGAGTGTTCTAGAAATGCATTCACAATCATCTATTAAATCAACAAAATCCACACACGTTCAGTTTCTGTTTCCAGAAGATGCCTGCCCTTCCAAAAGGATAAACACCTCTCTGGGCAGAGCACACAGCTAGCCTCATGCTTCCTGATGTGCTTTGTGTTGTTTTTTTTAAAGCACTTTCCACTTACATTACTAGTATTTTCATTGTCTTGATCATCCAAACCTCAAAGGAAGGAAGCTAATGATATCCCCCAGCCCCTCCCTCACCATGCTCATGCTGAGAATAGAAGCAGCTTAGATTGATTGAATTGACTCTGCGAACCTTTCAGGAACATTAGTGGAGTCGCTACTACAAGCAGCTGGAGTTGCCATTTGCATCTTGCTCTGTCTTACTTTTTTTCTCCCTAAAAAAAAAAAAAAAAAAAAAAGAAGAAGAAGAAAAAAAAAGAAATTTAAAAAAGCACCCACAATATCCTGGGGGAATTTCCTAGGACAAGCTGCAGGTGCTATGGATATTTTCATTTAATAATCATTCTTGCAATTCAGCACATTTGTAATCCATGTGGTAAACTCTGACTTACATTTTTCCCAGTGGACACTGGCCAGATGCAGAAACCAAAGAGCTTGGTGCCGATTCTGCCTCTTCCCTCTTTTATGGTTTGTGCATTTGGATGTGTTTAGCATGATCTGTGAGTGCAGGATAAGGAATGTGCTGTGTTTAAAAGACCCCTTTGTTGACATTAAGCAATCATAAATATACCCAGAAATTATACTCCTTGTCTTTAGTGCGGACTGCTTTAATTGGCCGGTCTTCTCATGTGATATTGCAGAGAACAAATGCATATTTTTGGCAATCCCATTGGACTGTGAAGTGAAGAGGCACATATAAAGCTGCACATTCCTAACATCTATGGATTGTCTCATATATGTCACCACATCTTTCCACCAGGATTGCTTTCCCCATATACTCCAAGATGGTAACTTCCCAATCTGTCCAAATTCTATTTGAAATCCTCCTGGACTGTGTAAATGTCAAGGCCAGTTTCCTTTCCATGTGAACAGCTTTGAAAGGGGAACGGCATGCCTGACTCCCTCGTAAATACAAGCCAGAGCATCTTCTTCTTCTATTTTTTAGGTGGAAGGGGGGGGGAATGGAAATGAATATTTAGCTAAAAGCTAAAAAAGAAATCCTTTTTTCAAAAAATGACGTTGTCCTTATTTTCACCACATAAACAAATGTTTAAGGCAGCTTCCAAGGAGTGGAGTCTTCTGGCTAAGTCATTCGACTGCTGCAGTGAGACACCATCTCTTAAGGCAGCAAAATACATCAGGGAACAAATGCCACCATCTGTAGCCCTGGAAGAGGATACCAGCGAGGGCCCTGGCAGAAAGCAGATAGCACCCTCTAAGGAGTAACTCAAGAGAGGGCAAAGGAAGGACTGTGTTTAAAGATGTGAGTAGAGTTAAAGGAACAGAGAATCAGTGGGACCCTCCAGGACCAGGTACAGTTGACTGCCCTTAGGACTCCTAGACCAGAGGGGATGCCACCAGAGCTCTCGCCCTGGAGAGGGCCCCTGCTAGGAGCTGGGAATGCACGGTCACTGTGAAGCCTCAACTTGGACGGAGGGAGGAGACAATTCCTGAAGAATAAGTACACAAACTCCCACTTCTTACCTGCCCCAACCCTTCACTGGTGCCTCCCATTTGCCAAGACCAATGAGTAGGCCAAGGGCCATGACTTGGGGGATGCAGTCTGGAGGAGGTTTTAGCCTTCTCCAGGAGAGGTAGCAGGGTGGAGAAGTAGGGGTGTGGGGGTGGAGAGGTAGGGAGGAGCCCTCAGTCGGAGGAGGCCGGTCAGGAGCACTGAGCACCCTCACGCACTTTCATCCAGTTAGTCCCGTCTATTCCTCACAACAACTCTAGGAAGCAGTTAGGATCTCTGTCCTGCCCAGAGGGAAACAAAGGTCAGAGAGGAAACAGACAAGGTGCTCAGCTTCACACAGACCATTGAGCTTTCCATGAAAGAGTTGCCAGGCTTCTGTAGGAAGGAGGCTGAGGAGAGAACACAAGCATGGCCCTAAACAGAGGCTTAGCGATTCTTTCATTGCTAAGTTCCATTTAGGTCTGGAAATCTTCAGTCTCAGATGGTGAAACAGTTTCCAAAGCAGATGGCGCCTAGGTTTCAGAGAGACAGGAATGAAAGTTTGGATATGGAGAGATAGTAGAATGTCTCAAAAAAAAAAAAAAAAGTACCTAGATTGATTAAGCCTCTTAGTTTAAATGGCAAGAAGTCAGATTACAAAGATTTGGATAGCAAAGGTTATCAGGTCACCTGAAACAATGAAAGTATCACTCATAAGAAAACCAGGACCCTTGAGAAATCACCCCATATACAATAATCACAAGCTTAAATATTCATGAAAATCTCTGGGACTACAGCCTAATTCATGTCTTTATTACCTTATCCTGGTGAATGATACATAGTTATCAGTTGTATAGTTTCTTAATTTGGGGGGGTGGGTACTGGGAAGTGAACCCAGGACCTCATGCTCTACCACTGAGCTACATTCCCAGCCCTTTTTTAAAATTTTATTTCGATACAGGGGCTCCCTAAGTTGCCCAGGCTGGACTTGAATTTGTAATCCTGGCAGAAAACAGCACCCTCAAAGGAGTAAGATTCAGACTCCCAAGTACCTGGGATTACAGGAGTGCACCACTGCACACAGTGAGTTACATCTAGTTGTTGTTTTTTTTTTTTTTCGTTTTTTTTTTTCTAATTTGTTATACATGACAGCAGAATGCATTTCAATTCATTGTACACAAATGAAACACAACTTTTCATTTCTCTGGTTGTACAAGACATATACATGTACCTTGACAACTTAGGAAAGTGTACTTATTTGCTTATTAGTATAGAAAAAACTAAGAATTTTAAAATGGCAATAGAAAATCATGTCAAAATATTGTCTGCAAAAAGACAAGCATTTAGTTATTGTTGTTAAGTCAGGCTGTTTCACGCTTAAATATTCCTGCCATTCCAAGAGACACACTTGCTTTTTAAACTTTTAAATTCCTCTGTTATTTAAAGCATCTTATGGGTCAATAGTGTATATTGTTCATCTGACACGTGTTTGTTATTGTTTTTTTAAATTTTTTTTTAGTTTTACTGACTATTTTTTTTGAATACACGACAGCGGAATGCATTACAGTTCTTATTACACATATAGAGTACAATTTTTCATATCTTTGTATACAGAGTATGTTCGTGCCAATTCATGCCTTTATACATTTTTTTTTTGCATTACAATTCTTATTACACATATATACCACAATTTTTTCATATAAAGTCTGTTGACACCCAATTCGAGTCTCCATACATGTACTCTGGATAATGATGTCCATCACATTGCACCGCCCTTGCTAATTCCCCGGCCCCTCCCTTTCCCTCCCACCCCTCTTCAGTGTTTGTTATTGTTATGGTCTATAAAATAACACTGTGCGGTGTGGTCCAGAGGGTCCTAGATGTGATGGAATGTGGTAGGAGGGTACAGGTGAACTAGCTGGAGTTTGGCTCCTCTTGGCACCTGGTCTGGGCTCCTTCCCGAGTCCTGTCACCCTCCAGGCTGACCTAGAGCTCAGTGAGTTGAGTTTGACCAGGGAGCAGCAAGGGTTGGGTCACACTCTGAGGTTTCTGGCAGAGGGAAACCGAAACCAGTGCCTCCTGGGAAGGTGGGCTGGCGACTCAGAGACAGTCTGAAATACAGAATAAGGCAGGGGAGCGAGCAGAGCGGAGTGATGAAAACAAAATGTGCACTCGAGGAAACACGTTCGAGGTCAAGTGCTGGGACTGTGGGGAGGTGAGAGAGAAACCCCCGCTCCCTGAAAGCCAGTGGCGTGTCCTATAACTTGGAGTATTCCTTCTTAATCCCCCATTTCCTGTCAGGGTCACAGTTTTTAAAATGGAGAGAGGTCAAAAGTGTGCCCCCTTCTGCTAGCGCCATTTACACACCTGATAAAATGGAGCTGACACCCCAAAGACCTGCTGCTCTGTTTTGCACTCCTGGGGCGGGGACCTGTCAGCGGTGCTGGCAGAGGATCAGTGAAGTCAAGGAGCCAGGGCCCCTGCTTAGGTCCAGGTAGACTCCAGTGTGGGGCTCTCCTGAGACCTGGGGCTTCCCGGTGGCACTGGGCCCTGTGTTGGTCTCCCTAGGAAACCATGAGTTTCTGAAGTCAGTCCTGATTCTTAATGAGTTTGTCTCCAGAACCAATCAAAATGCCTAGCAAATAAATGGCATAACAGGGGGGAAAGAAGGCGTACAGTAAGTGTTTCATGAATCAGTAGGATTTTCTAGCGATTTAGTGATCCTAAATGTCTGTGGGGGAGAATGGCTGAGAAAGATGTGTTCATTTCGATACACACCGGCATCCTATTTTTACAATAAGCTAAAGCAGAAACAACATTCTTTCAAAGGCAAAATGTCACACCAGATGAGTGGGCTGCAGAACTTCAGAATTTCCTTCACACCTTTTGTAAGTTACACAGCACGATGCTGTCTTTATGTTGTTCCTTTGGAGGAAAAGATAAGGGCTTTTCTTACTTTTGTTCTCATCTGATGAAAATCTACATGCAGTCTGCAGGGCGGATTTTCATCCATCATGAGACTAGGAGGTAATAAATAAGCATTCACATGGAATTAACATGTTTAGATAATCACTTAATCTTTGGAGGTTAATCTGCCATTTCTGAGTTTCTAAGATTAACTACTCCACAGAGCTTAAAATCTCTCTTGAGAAAAAAAACAGACCTGACTGAAGAGAGACCCCTCGGAGAAGGAATCCTCAGATTTCTCGCACCTGTAGCTTTTCATTGCTCCTATGGAGAGCTTAGGTGGGTGGACACTGGGAGCCCAAGTGCTCCCCGGGGAGGCTTTGCTGGAGCAGTAGAGTTATTAAATAGCTAAAATGTCATGGGCCATAGATCTAGGTTACAAAGACAATACAAAGTAAGGTTTCCAAAATAATGTCCCCACCTGTAACTAAAGGCAGCCGTGATGAATATAATCCTAAACAGCAGGCAATATGAGAAAAAAAGCTGCTCGACTCTGGAATGTATTAGGAGCAGTCACTGAATTCCTATGCAGCCTGTTCAAACTTTCTCTCCATTTTTACCAAATCCCCAAACTTATGATTCTTATAATGAGTTCATGTCTCATCCTCTATTTTTTTTTATCAAAGAAAATAGTTTAAAATTCCAGAAAAGCTTTTAGGAAAATTATGAATCATACCAAATACTCTACTCATTTACCCTCCATTATGTAAATATAAACATGATTCTTGTCAATTCAGAGATGACAAATTTAGCAAAGATGGCCTTCAAAATAAGTATCTTCAATATTCAAATATTTAATTAATGTTTAATCTGGTTACTAATAAACTCGCAACAAAGTATCCCAAAGTCTAGTCGCCAAAAACAATCTTTTATTATATTCAAGAATTTTGTGGGTCAGGTTTGGTACTGAGCAGGGTGAGAAAGGCCCTTCTGCCTCAGTGTCAGAGAGCTCAGCTGTGAGTTTCTACAGCTGGAGGTTTGGAAACCCACTGGCCTGGTGGTGGGTGGTAGCTGTTGACAGAGGGCCTCAGTTCCTCCTCAGTGGGCCTTTCCGTGGGCTGTACTTCAGGCTTCTCCATAGCATGGTGGCAAGGTTCTCAGGGCAGGCATCCAGAGAGAGAAAAGGCCAGGAAGAAATGTTACTACCCTTTGTGACCTTGCATCAAAACTCATCTATAACACATTTTATTTGTCAAGGTTATCACAAAGTCCTACCCAGTCTCAAGGGGAGAAAAACAGATAGGGTCTCTTCATGGGGAGTGGCAAGGCTCTGGAAGAGCAAAAGACTGGAAATATTGCTATTTGTGAGTGAGGCTGTTGTCTTTGAGCTGCCTTCAAGGGGGATCTGATTGGCTATTTTGGGCAAGACTGCTGGTTTTCTCTTTTTTGGTGGGACAAATTCCTAAAAATATATTTGTTTAATTTCATGTTTGGAATATTCTGGAAGACTTGCTAGGGCTGGGGTTAAAGAAGGACTGTAGAATTCAGCATTCAGTGTTGAATATGTTTAGAGTTTGATTATTCAGTAGAATATTCCATCTTCAATGGCACTAATATCCATGCCAGGCAATCCCCAACTCCAGGCTCTCTGTTTTATCCACTTCAGAAAATAAACCTCTAGTCTTCTACTACTCCATTTCAAGAGAAACTGGAGTCCTTTCTAGAGATTCTGAGAAAACTGTGATGGCAACATGTGAATTCTCAGCTCTATAGACTCTGGTTAGATTCCGTGGTCTGGCCTCTCTTAACTCATTTGCTCTCGATCATATGCTTTCCAGCTTTGAAAAGGTGCGGCTGATGTCTTCTCTCTTTACTCCCTAGTTGTTTGACTCTCCTTCCTAAGGATTTTGTGGGCTTTTGCCAGGCAGTGAGTTTAGAGACATGCATTTGAGCTGCCATCTTAACCTAGGAGGCTCTTAGTCTCTTTCAACTGTTTCTGGGTCTCAGCTCCTTTGCTGTTCTTTCATTCCTCATAGTCTTATACTATGATGTTATACCACGGTGTCCTTTGGCTACATCTCGTCAATACTATTTTTTTTCTCCACAAATAGAATTTCGAATGCTATTTTCACTGATTTTGTTTTTCTAATAAGCACTGAAGACCAGAATACTGTTCACGGGTATTCTGTTGATTTTATCACCAGGTGCAGGAGAAAGCCACCATGAGTGACCTCCGGGACACATAATCTCACTGTATCCTTCCCAAACCTTTCTCTGAAATTCCATCACAACAGCTATAATACTTTGATTTAAAATTTTTGACTCCCATTAAAATGTTCATGCCCAGAGGAAGAATAATGCCTGAAACTCTCTATAAGCATTCATCCCTGAGGATGAGTTAGATATTTTACTGACATTCGGTTTTTACAGGAGGAAAAGAGGAGAATGTGAGAAGCCTGGAATGTGGGGACTCAGGAAGCTGGGGTGGAGGTCAGGGGTAGTCCTTGGTGGAGGTAAAGAAGATTTGAAAGGAAGACTCCAAACAAAAGGCTGGAAACACCAAAGACATTTTGGCTGACTCTACAATCATCTGAAGCTCTGGCCTCAGAGAATATCACTGGGCGAATGGCTCCCAACTTTGTCTTATTAACCCTGGTCTCTGGTTTGTACTGGGCTTTCATCCTCCTGTCCAGGGCACCATGTCATAGCTGAGCATCTCTGCCCATGAGGTATGGTATGTCAGGACAGCTGGGCCCGAGTTTCTGACTCATCTCAAGGTGGTGCCTCGATTCCGTTATCTGGCTCCCCTTCAATGTTATAAAGAAAAGCCATTCAAAAGCCAGCTGACCGTTTTCTCTCACAACTGTCCCCTCCTCCTTCCAGGTAGTCCCTTTCCAGGTCACAAAACCCTTCCCTGTCTTTCATCCACCTCCCTCTCTTGAGCAAGTACTTTTTTTTTTTTTTTTAATCTCACACTCTATGCTACCCACATTCAACAGCTCTTCTCCTTGACCATTCATCCCGGATGTAGAATCTTGTCAAATCTTGTTTAAAGTCCAAGTGCTCTTGATACAGCCACTAAATCTCTTTCATCTTTCTTGACAGGGATATCTTCAAGGAACTCCCTCCGATTTGTCGAACATGACCCCTCGGCCTGGGTCCCTGCTGCCTTGCTTCAAGAAAGTAGGCCTTTCCAGGTGTTCTACCACCACATCCTTGAAGAATTTCCAAGGACTCCCTCTACTTCACCCCTGCTACCCCCGAACAAACCAGATGTTACGCATTCTGGTCTCCTATCTCTCTGCTTGTCTTAAGAGGGATCTTAGAAGAAATATGAAGGGTAGGTCTGGCTATCTTCAAATCCTTTGGAATTGCTTCCAAATAAATGAATTTCAGTTACTACATCCTTATTCTTGTCTGCTCCTCCCATGAGCGTGAGCTTTTTGAAAAAGGAAAATGAATAGCCATGTGTTTTCTAGTGCTCTACACTGTGTACTTATGTTGTATTTTTTAAAATCCTTGCCTCCAGGTCAGTTATCTTTGAATGGGAATTTGGGACTTGCGAGGCTCAATATATAACAATCCTCTCAAAAGCTATTAACCTGCCTCAGTTAAGAACCAATTGGTCAAGGTCCATAGTTACATGAAGGATAAATTACCCACCTTTAACACAATAAATACATCCTCATAGCTTTAATCTTGTCTTAGATACACTTCTCCAGTCAATCTCTGCAACCGTGGGATAATCACAAGCTTCCTCCATCAGGGAAGAGCTACTCACAGGATAAAGAACACAAGTAAGCAGACCAAAGAGAAGGGTAGAGGCAGCGACTGAGCCAAGCATTCCTGTTTTTCTTTTCCATGTTCACCACTTAGGAAGTCATTTCTCCTTAAACAGTGGGACGTATGAGGCCCAGGGCAGGGCCACAGAAGAGTTCCTTTGTGGAAGCTCAATAGGAAGTTCAACTGGTGGGGCCTGAGCTCCCAGGAATATTAGGTTGCATAAGAGTGGGAGAGCGAGGTTGTTTTGAAATGCTGATACCCAAGACCCAATCTGATTCAAGATCTGGAAGACCATGCTATCCAAATACATAAAAGAACCCAAGTGATTCTGTTGCAGCTGGTGAGTGAACCCCACATTGAAGGACATTATATTGGAGTCTTATAGGATGCTCTTCAAAAACAGGTTTATATAGTCCATATTATTAAGTCAAAGTAGTATAGCCAAATTATTTAATTCAATATTTTTAAGATATTGGATCTAACAAATTAAGCACACTTCTTTTTTGATTTGCACTATTAAAAATGTTGAGGCCGCACACACCTGTAATTCCAGCAGCTTCAAGGGCTGAGGCAGGAGGATCGAGAGTTCAAAGCTAGCCTCGGCAACTTAGAAATGCCCTCATGAGAGAAAAGCAACTCATGAGACCCCGTCTTTAAAGAAAATACAAAAAGGGGCTGGGGATCCCGTGGCTCTGTGGTTAAGTGCTCTTGGGTTCAATCCCCGGTACCAAAAAAGAACAAAAAAATGTTGGAGAGGAGGATATGAGGTATTTCCAAGTTGTTTTTTCAGAACTCCTCCTAATGACTCAAGGGTCACAATTCCACTAGTGCAGTTTGAAAAGAGGAAAACGTGAGAATCAATCAAATACAAATTAATAGACATTAAAAGGAAGTCGAGTAAAGTAGAGGAAGGAGAGTAGGGAAGGGGAGGGGTTATGGGAGGGAAAATTTTCAAACTGAAATCGATTTCCAGGTATGTCTGAGTTTATTGGGAGGAACCCGATGACTATGTTAGAAACTAAAAAGCTCTAATTGAAAAAGAAAAGTCCTGAGTTGAGAGCCTGGGACAAGTGAAATAACAATGGCCATCTGTCTTGGTTGGAACACACCTAAAATTCACACTTTAGAGAGTGGGTGAAATTATGGAGCATGTGGAGAGCAGGCCAATATGATCTGCAGGGTCTACTAGTCACATCACCTGAACCATGGCCGGCCGTCCTGTGACCTCACCAAGGCTGTCCCCAGCTCGGTGCCTGGCCCTTGGCATTCTCCAGCTCTGCTCATCCCTCAGCCATCCCTTCCCTGTTCAAAGTCCCTCTTTCCCCCATAGCCACCCCAATCTGCCTCCCATGACTCTGCTTTATTTTCTTTATAAATGATAGTTGGCATTTGGAATTATCTAATTTATAGACTTTCTGGCTTGCCTGTTCTCTGTGCTCCTGAAGAAGAGCACTCCTGCCTGGCTTGGCCACCGCTCACCTGCAGGCCTAGGAAGGCCAGAGCATCCCTCTACTCATAAAGGCCTAGAGGGGAGGAGCCCCTAGTCTGGACTCCAAGGAGCCAGGAGTCTTCGCGGGGGCTACGTCATTGTTCCTCTCCTTCTTCTAGAAAGATACGAGCCATTCTGTCCAGAATTCTCCCGTCCACAGTGGAGTGAGTGTTTGTATTTACTGGAAATTCTCAGGCATCTGGAAAGATCCTGCACTGTGCAAGGACCCTTTTTGGGATACGAATACCAAGAAGTATTCTAGGTTGTGAAAAGAGAGATAGTTGCTCGTTTTCCCTCGCAGGATGAAAGGAAGCCGCAAGTCTTTTTGCAGTTCCACTAAAGAGCCAATAAAAGAGAAACAAAACACACGTGTGCCAAGAGTTAAACAACAGGGCGGAAGTGGCTTAGGTTTGTGGTCTGTTACCACATGACAACATTGAGCTGGAGCCAAGGTATTTTCTGTTCTCTGCATGTTTGAAGGCTCCACTTTGGAAAGACAGGCATGTCGCAGAAGAGGAACTCCATGAAAGCAGAGCGAGGGAGTTTAAAGTTCCCCTACACAAGGGTGAGCAAATTACGGCCAAGGGGCCAACGTCAGCCTGCTGTTTCTCAGTCCCACCCCCACCCCTCTCTCTCTCTCTCTTTCTCTCTATTGCAGTTTGAGTTTTTATTTTCCTAAGTGGTTTTGAAATCTTAAAAAAGCTCAAATATTGATGTAGAAACTTAGTCGTTCTCACGAGGTAGAATTAACATGGTGGAGAGGAAAGGGCATTTGTGGGAGTCAGAGGACCTGGTTCTTCTTCTGACTCTTCTATTAACCAGTTCGTTCTACTGCCTAGTTTTGTAAATAAAATTTTATCGGTACCTAGCCAGACTCACTTGCTAACACACATTACACAGAGGTTTCCACACCACAATCGTGGAATGAGTAGTCGTAAGAGCCCATGGAGCTCCAAGAGCTACAATATTTACCATCCACCCTTTTTAGAAAAACCTTGGCAGACCTTGCCCTTTGGGGTGAGTATGGAAAGAAATACACTATGCTGTATAAAATCTGCTGGTATTTTATCTAAAGCATCACAGTTTTACATAATTCAGTTGCCTGTTCCTTAAAACCTGTTCTTCAATGTGAACCTCAAAACCATTCCATCCATCAAGGTCTTCCACCACAAGGACACGCCCTCTCCTCCCAACTCCTATGGAACTCTGCCTCTGCGTTGGCTGATGTACTGCTTGTATGTAGCCATCGCTTGTGTGGCTTCTCTTCCACGACTAGAAAGTACAGGTAGAGGCTGAACCATCTCCCCCAAATTCAGATATTGAAGCCCTAATCCCTAGAACCTCAGAACATGACTGGTAAAACAGGCACTTCAAAGAGGTAATTGTGGTTAAAACCAAGTCATTGGAATGGGCGCCGATCCCATCTGAGGAAGAGATTAGGTTACAGAGACATCAGGGGATATATGCATGTGGAAGAAAGCCCATGTGAACATAAAGCAAGAGGTGGCTTCCTGTACACCTAAGAACAAAGCCTTGGAAGAGATGTACCCTGTCAACGTCTTGATCTTGGACTTCCAGCCTCTAGAACTCTAGGAAAATGAATTTCTATTGTTCAAGCTGCCAAGCCTGGGAATCTTGGTTATGGCAGCCCTAACAAACTAATACAGTTCACAAGAGTAGAAGTAATCCCTTATTTTTCATTGAATTCCCGGTAGTCTGTAAAGCCATTACACGTAGTATTCATTGACTAAATTTTACAGAACTGAATGAAGCATGATATGTCACCTGGTGTGTCTGGGGAGTTTAGCAGGGTGATTTTCCATGCTAATTCTTCACTTGAGAACTTTCTACACAGCAATGTTCTAAAAGACTCTAGAATGGCTCATTAAATGAATACTTGTGAATGCCCAGCACAAATATCAGCTTACACATCTCTGATGACTTACTGTCTTCAATGAAAATTCAGAAAGGGAACTACCTTTCCTTTCCTGGTCTGCCCAGGGAGAGACAAAGAGAAATAACCCCAAATCTGGGTGAGAGCTCTGTCAATTAGAACAGCAGGCCCTTGGCAGTCAATTCTGAATAACCATCTTCAGGGGAGCCTGATAATGGACATTAAACAGAAATATTAAATGTGTAGTTCTAATTTACATTCCAGATGTCAGAATCTGCAAAACTGGGCAAAGCAAGAAAGATCAAACAATTTGAGAAGCCAAGCTTTCCTGGTTTATCCGAAATCTGTTGAGTAAAAAGTACAACTGCTTCACATGGGACTGTAGCCAAATGCAACCTGAAAGAATTCGTTTTGCAAACATCTCCCAAATGCAGAAGCTTTCCTGATTGTTCATTTCTAAATGAACAAATAAAAGGACTCAGTGTGAACAATGTCCAGATGCCCCAGGAGCCTGCTCCTTTTGCCAAGTCCACTGACCAAACACACATTCTATTCCTTTTAGGTTTCAGTGACAGCCCATGGTCAGAAGCATTGTCTCATCTACCAAGGACTTTATGAACTCAGGGCTTGATGAGGAGATACGCAGGGAAAGACCGCCGGGCAATTCTGAAGGATTGGAAAATCAGAAGCTATTGAGCATTGTCACATTTGATCTTTCCCAGACCCATACATTTTACCCAGGGAATTTCCATACAATTATGGGAAAACCTGAACCACATTATCCCTAACCAAGCCCTAGACTCAGTGGAATGAGGAACCCTCCTCTGTGAAATAAAGCAAAGGCTTATAAAACACATGGCTGCTGTGGTCTGACTGTTCAATAGAGGGTTGATTAGTTTTTTTTAACTGATAAGTTCTTAAGTGTCTCTGGAAAATACTGCCTGGTCATCAATTTGCCCTTGGCCACTGGATCAAAAAAAGAGAGAAAAGTGTTTCTAAATTGATACCACAAGCCCTTTTTTTCTCAGTGTGTGGTGAGATGGTTCCTAAGAAGTCAAAACTACTATTGTTAGTCTCTGATATTCAGTGGAAACATTGATTTGGTAACCCCAAACAAAAATCATAAACCTTTCCATTAAACCCACATCTACTGCCCCTTGGTAAATGACATGGAGGTAAATGTACACAGCTACACACACTTGTGTGACTTAGTGAAGATACAATAAGATTTGCTTAATTATCTGGACTTGGTGGTGCACGCCTATAATCTCAGTAGCTTGGGAATCTGGGGCAGGAGGATCACAAATTCAAAGCCAGTCTTAGCAATGTAGCAAGGCCCTGAGCAACTTAGCAAGACCCTGTCTTAAATTAAAAAATAAAAAAGGGTGGGGATGTGACTCAGTGGTTAAGCAACCCTGGGTTCAATTCCTAGTTGAAGGGAAAAAAGAAAAAGAATTTTTTTTTTTTTGCTTAATTAAATAAGTAATCTGGACCTCAGAGTAAATTTTTTTTCTATCCAGGCTTATTACCATTATAAAAATAATCAGTTGTTTAGGTAACTTACAATCTTCTTCAGGGTATGTAGTGTTTGAAAATGGAAACCTGTGTGTTGTTCTTCCTGTGGCCTACAGCAAATCCATATTCTATAAAGACAGGATTCAACCCATCACATATCTTTGTATCCCCAACACCCAACCACCACTCCACCCAAAACTGTTCATGGTCCTTTACTCCCAACCCCATTAAAACGAAATTTCTTATGGTTGTCATCATCTTCCACGGTTCTCCAGTTGAACCCCCCCAATCCTCTTCAGAATACACCTGCTACAAGTCAAGCAAGACCATGCTCACTCTTGAACATTTTCCTTGTCTTTCTTCCTTCCATTTGAAGGATTTCTCTCAGGCTTCTCGCCCAGCTTAGAATGCAACTCCTGGAAGGCCACATTCTATAACCAACCCTCCCACCATCATCCTTTCCCCCCATTTATTCTCCAAAAGCATCAATCCTATGCATATCATGAATTAATTTTGAATTACGTTTTAAAAGCTTACTCTGATTTTATACATTTGGCCATATCTCACTAAAATATCAATTTAATTTTTTAAAGTTTGTTCCCTGCTGTAATCTCAGCACCTAACGCTGAGAAGGCTTGATAAAAATTGTTGAATGAGTAAATGAGAGAATAATAGAAGCCTTCCAGTAGGACCTGGAATCTCTTAAGGGCAGGAACTATATCGACATCTCTTTATTTTAATTCCCCATAATCCACTGACAGGTGCCTCTCACTTACCAACTTACCAAACACACTTCAGCAGTGTCCAGTGACTGCACACCACCCAAAAATCTAGGCGTAGACCATGGTCCTATGCTGGATTTGGAAACAAGTACAATGGAATCAGTATGTTGTAACAGTCACTGCACAGATTCATCCTGGGAAAAGAAAAATCTATTAAGTTTGCAAATATCAGCTACTGTCTTTTAAAACGGAAAGTGAGACCTTGATCATTATGTCTCATACTATCATTAAGTAATTATATCTATTCTGTAGAGAACAAAGCTTATTAAAATAATATCTCTAGTGGTCTGAGGAGTAGTCAGTGGTAAGGTGTCTGCCAAGCACACAGAAAGTCCTGGTTTAATCCCCAGTAATACAAATTGTGTGTGTGTGTGTGTGTGTGTGTGTCCTTGAATTTCTTCTATGCAGACATGCCTCTGAACTACACAAAGCAAGGAAGTATTATCACACTCATTTCATGGACGAGGAGACCAGTAAGGTTGTCTTGTTCAGTATCATGTGGCTATTAACTGGTACAGTTAAGACTAACAGGAATTTCTTTTCTATCTTACCTCTGATATTTTTATGATGGCTTTTACAAAGGTTCATAGTGTAAAGATTAAAAGAAATTCAGCAGACATTCTATTCCATTCACTTTCCTTTTTTTAGAATATCCACCCTTTTTTGTCTCCTTATTATTCTTAATGGTGTCTACCTTTCTTCCCCTGATACTCATGAGAATCTCACCATTTCTGAAATGGTCAAAGCAGATTGTGAAAATTCTAGTGAAACAGGATGATTTTTTAAAAATAGTAATCAATATGTTATTACTAAGTCCATGTTTCTAAATGGCATCTTACCTGAAAAAAAAAATCTAATTTTTTGACTATTCTTTCTGATTTGGAAAGGAGAAAATGCAGAGAATAGAGGAATCAAATTTTGACTTTGTATTTTTTAAGTATGCTCTAGAAATTCAAACCAGAGCATTGTCTTGAGAGGCAAGAGCTTCACTGTAGAGTCAAACTTTGTGATAGAGAAAAGGTGTTTTGAGTTCTCAACATTTCAGAAGGAATAAGAACACAAACCTCCTACCATAAATAGTAACATTAAGAAGAAGGCAGATTTTCTTCCAAAAACTACACAAATTTAGTCTGTTGAAAGAAGAAAGGAACCGAAATGGAAAGGGGGTCAAGATTCAGTGGTCCCTGCGTGGGTTTTAGGGAGGAGACCCTCTTGCCCTGCCTTCCTTTCTTGTGTCAGTTCTGCCCTGAAGGAAGGTGATTTGAACTGCCCTTCGATTCTGGGTGGGGTGTCCACTCCTGTCCAGCAAGCCAAGAGTTCAGAGCCTCTCCAATGTGCCCTGCCCCCATGCATGAACTGGGAAGGCAGACGGGAAGACTTAGGAATGTGGATAAGCACCCAGACATATTATCTTAGGTCCTATGGGGGGTGGACTTGGATCACAAAAGTCAAGAGAAGGGGCTGCCATCGCAATGACGGCCTAGGCAGGACAGACCTGAGCCTTGATGGATCCTGGGGACCCCCCGGAGAGAAGAAGGGTGTGGCTAGACAGAGGTGGTAAGGCCCCTCAATGTGCCTACTAACCCCCAGCATCATTTGGAAGCCACTCGGGGCTGATACAAAGTGAGGGAAGACACTGATGGATTGGGCTAAATTGAAAACTTCCTAGAAGTGACGAGATTCAAGTTCCTGTTAGGGAAAATGGAGTTCAAGAGAGTTATTGTTTAGTTCAAAAAAAAAAAAACACAGAGAATGTTGCGGTTTTGCACACTTAAAGCTCTACCAATGAAATCTGTAGATAATACACATGCAAAAGTGATGGGCCAGGAAGTGTGTGGACTACTGTGGGACACAGAGCCAGCAAGGGAACTCCAGATCCATTTCAGAAGCCGGGTCTGTCTTCAAAGGGTTTTGACTCGCTGACCCCTGGCTGGCCTGCATCCTCCTCTCAGAACACACCAGACAGACGAGTAAACACAGATCACAAGTGGACCACATGTTCCCGTCCTCTTCCAAGTGTTCTGTGGCTGAGGGCCTCCTCGCTCTTTCATCTAGGTCTGCTGTCGGATGCTCAGGCCCCACAGAAGCCTCCTCACTTATCCCTGCGCCCAGCAAGAGCGCAGGAAATAATCATCAAGCAGAGGAGATTCTGATATTGGTAAAGGCCTTCGTCTCAGTGTTTCCAAATTTGTGCATGAAATCCTGACTTTCTTCACAGCTTTGAGTGCATCTTCCCTGACTGGTTTCTTCCTTTAAATACAGATGCCCCCCACAAGGGCCCTTGTAAGTCCTTAGAACTACTCTCTGAAGAATTGGTCACATCCTTTGCCTCTGTGACCAACATGGGTGATCCTTGAGAAGCAGAGGACCATGAACGGAGAAAGAAGGTGATGGGGAAAGGGCTAGGAGAGTCTAGCGGGAGAATTTGAAGGAGCTGAGAGGAACTCTGCCCATCCTGTTTCTTGAGAAGTGGTTCTAAAGTGTGCAGCAAACTACCTTTGGATGCTGCTAAAAGAATGAAAGGTAGGTCAGAGACAAGGGTGCCCGAAAGCTGACGGAAGGCAGAGAGTGCTGAAATAAATGCCTTCTACATTTCACGGCTCCGAGTTCCCCCAAAAACCTCACACCCAGTATTTTAGAATGAAGACAAGAAATCTCCTTACCCATATGGATAGTTTTTCAATCATTTTTTGAAGTAATTGACCTATAAAAAACTGGATATATTATATATATATATATATATATATATATATATATATATATATATATATATGAGTGAGTTTGGGGATAAGAATTCATGAAACCATCATCATGAAAAGGCCATAAACATATCCATCCCCTCTCAAAGTGTCTTCCACAGCCTTTATTATTGTCATTATTTTATCTATCAATTTATTTTTGTAGTGAGAACAGTTAACATAAGATCTATCCTCTTGGCTAATTATAAGTGTGCAATACAGCATTGATAGCTACTGACACTGTGGTGTAAGGTGGATCTCCAGAACCTGGTCATCTTCATAGCTGAAACTCCCCTTTCACCAACACCTTCCCTCTTCCTCTCCCTCCAGCTCCTAGCAACATCAGTTCTACTCACTGGTTCTAAGTTGGACTATTTAGATTCCTGATATAAATGAGGTCACACAGTACTTGTCTTTCTGAGTTCAGCTTATTTCAGTTAACACAATAATATAACATGGATAGACCTAAGTCCATCCACATTGCCACGAATGGCAGGATTTCCTTTATTAAAGCTGAATTACACAAGCACACACACACACACACACATACACACACACACACACACACAGAGAAGCATGCATCTCACAATTTCATTATTCATTTATCCATTTACAGAGACTTCGGTGTTTTACCTCTGGCCTACTTTGAATAACACAACAATGAACTTGGAAACACAGACCTCTCTTTAAGATCCTGATTTCAATTTGTGATTGCTGGATCATATAGTTATTCTACTTGTAAATTTTTTAGGAACCTGCATAAGTTTTCCATAATAGCTGTACCAATTTGCATTCCTACAAATAGTGCACAAGCATTCCCTTTTCTCAACATCTTCACCAGCACTTGTTACATTTTGAATTTTCATGATAGGTATCATCACAGGTGCGTGGTGAGATCTCATTTTGGTTTGGATTGGACATTCCAAGATGGTTAGTGACACTGATCACATTTCCATATACCTATTGGCCATTTATATGTCATCTTTGGACAAGTATCTGTTTAGATTATTTTTTAATGATTTATTTATTTTAGTTATACATGACAGTAGAATGTATTTTGGCAAAATATACACACATTGAGTATAACTTATTCTATTTAGGTTCCCGCTCTTGTAGTCATACATGATGTGGAGTCATCCTGCTCATGTACACAAATACCACACTAGCAAAGAAAGGTATGACCAGTTAATTCTGTCTTTCCTATTCCCCTCCCCACCCCTCCCCTTCATTTCTCTTTGTGTAATCCAGTGGGTTTCTATTATTCCTCTCCCCATCCTTCCTTGTTTTGGGTTACCCTCCACAAATAAGAAAGAACATTTGACCTTTGGTTTTGGGGGGGTTGGCTTATCTCTCTTAGCATTATATTCTCCAGTTCCATCCATTTACCAGCAAATGCCATGATTTCATTCTTATATATAGCTGGGTATATTCCACTGTGTATATACACCACATTTTCTTCATCCATTCATCCATTAAAGGACACCTGGTCATTTCCATAGCTTGACTATTGTGAGTTGAGCTGCCATAAACATGGATATGACTGTGTCACTGTAGTGTTCTGTTTTTAAGTCCTTTGGGTATAGATCAAGGAATGAGATAACTGGGTCAAATTTGAACATTTTTCATATATTTTTGCCAGTTTGTATTTCTTCTATGAAGTGTTTGTTCAGTTCACTTGCCTATTTATTGATATAGTTATTTATTTTTCTGGGGTTAAGTTTTTTTGAGTTGTTCGTATTTTCTGGAAATCAGTGCCTTATCTGAAGTACTGGTGGTGAAGGTTTTCTCCCAATCTATAGGATCTCTATAAACATTCTTAATTATTTACTTTCCTGTGAAGAAGCTTTTCTGTTTGAAAACATCCCATTTATTAATTCTTGATTTTATTTCTTGCGCTTTAGGAGTCTTGTTGAGGAATTTGATTCCCAAGCTGACATATTGGAGAGTTGGACCTGCTTTTTCTTCTAGTAGGTGCAGGATCTCTGGTCTACTGCCTAGGTCCTTGATCCACTTAGAGTTGAGTTTTGTGCAGGGTGAGGTATAGGTGTTCAATTTCATTCTATTACATATGAATTTCCAGTTTTCCCAGCACCATTTGTTGAAGAGGCTATCTTTTCTCCAGTGTAAATTTATGGTGCCTTTGTCTGGGATGAGATAACTGTATTTGTGTGGGTGTGTCTCTGTATCTTCTATTCTGTTCCATTGGTCTTCATGTCTGTTTCGGTGCCAATACCATGCTGTTTTCATAACTATAGCTGTGTTAATTTAATGTCTGATATTGTGATGCCTCCTGTCTCACTTTGTTTAGATTCTTTGCCTATTTCTGAATTGAATTATTTGGGCTCGGGGTATTTAGTTGTCTAAGTTCTTTTATATTCTTGATAGCATTACCTTGTCAGATGTATGATTTGAAAATATTTTCTCCCATGTCACAGGCTGCTTTTTCATTATTTGGTCATTTCTTTTGCTGTGCACAAACTTTAATATGATGTGATCCTTTTTATGTTTGCCTTTGCTGCCTGTTTTATTGATGCATATCCAAAATGTTATTGCCAAGACCAACGTCAAGGATCTTTCCCATTAAGTTTGCCTCTAGGAATTTTGGAGTTCCAGGGCTTATATAGTCTTTGATCCAAATGGAGTTGATTTTGAGTGTGGTATAAGATCAGAGTCCAATTATATTCTTTTGCCTATGAATATCCAATTTTCCCAACATTATTTATTGAAGAGACTATCTTTTCCTCCTTTTGCATTCTTGATACCCTTGTTAAAACTCAGTTGGCTATATACGTGTGTCCTTATTTCTGTGCTCTCTATTCTGTTCCATTGGTCTAAGTATATACTTTTATGCCAGCATCATATTGTTTTTATTACTATAGCTTTGCAGTATAATTTGAGATCAGGAAGTGTGATGTCTTCAACTTGATTTTCTTACTCAACATTGCTTTGGCTATTCAGAATCTTTTGTAATTCCTTACGAATTCATGGGTTGCTTTTTTTTTTTCCTATTTCTGTGAATAATGCCATCAAAATTTTGGCAAGGATTACCTTGAATCTTTACATATCTTTTTGTAGTGTGGACAGTAATATTAGTTGATCTAAATTCAAGAACATGGGATATCTTTCCATATGTTTGTATTTAATTTCTTTCATTAGTGCTTTATAGTTTTCCTTGTATGGATCTTTCATCACCTTGGTTAAATTTATACCTAAGTATTTATCTCTTTTTTGATGCTACTCTAAATGGCATTGTTTTCTTGATTTCCTTTTCAGATATTTCATTGTTGGTGCATAGAAATGCAAGTGTTTTGTAAATTGATTGTGTATCCTACAACTTTATTGAATTTATTTATTCCTTCTAATAGCTTTTTAGCGACCGTATTTGAGTATAAAGCTGAAGCTTAAATTCTTCGGCAAATAAGAAAATGGCTCTCCTACAAAATAGATCCCAGTCAGGAGTTGACAAAAAGCTTATGTAATTATTTTATCTTTTCTTTCTGGATAATCATTTTATCTCATCCTTTTTATGGTCCAGTAAAGGAGGCAAGGTATACCAACTTATGTTTCCAAACAATTCAAATTTGATGTTTGTTTATGATAGAGAAAGAAAGGGTTGGGGAAATGAAGGGGATTCCTGAGAAACCCCTAAGAGCAACAGCAGATAGGACAGTGGAAATGGAGAGCAACTCACATGAGTGCCCTGGCAGCTGGGGGTAGCTGAAGGAGAAAGCTAAGCCTCTTTCATGATGGCATCCTTGGAGACCATTTTGGTTCTCCTTTCACACCTGGCGTGCATTTATATGGTACCGGAGAAAAGATTTTTATTTTAAATTATGCATGTGGATTTGCACCTTTATTCTATCAGAATCAAACTAAATGTTATTCCACAACACTCCATAAAGTTAATGATACAACGTGACTAGAACTCTTTCCTGAAATATGACATTCTTTAGGGACCCTGAAGGTATTAAAGGGACTGGATGCCAGGGCCAAATCATACCCCTGGAGCCACATAGCCGTTCCACACGTCCTTATATACCAGTGACATATATGTTCCTTGGTTTCTGTGATTTCAATCAGAAGGTTTATATGCAAAACCCCTGAAAAACCAGAGGTACCATGGCATGGAATCTGGGAGCTGCCCAGCTCTGGGCAGGGTAGTCCAAACCCACAATCAATTTCAGGTAACTAATGACCTGCTCAAAGCAGAGAGCAACAGTGCAGATTTCAAATTAGAAAGGAAGTGAAACGTCCATCACTGTGATTTCATAATGTGCTAAAATTTATGATATTAGAAATCTAGTTTGTACTGAGCTCAGTGAATATTTCATCATCACTAATCAACAGCTATGTTTTTAAAAAATATCTTGCATTTTCTTGACCCTGTAAGAAATTTCAAAAAAATAACCTAACTCAGAATTTTTATAAACATAAAGATTTTTCTTTTGATTTCCCAGATTTAATCTCCATTTGGTTTAATCGTGACACAATTAAATTCATTTGGGGCAAAATACTCTATATAGAAAGAGTAGATATGTATACATTGCCATCTGTGCGTCCACATATGTCTGTATGTACATTATGCAGAGTGAGGCATTATGAACATACAGGGCAGCACCCAGTGGCCGACCTCCACCCCTAAAGAAGAGCATTAAAAGAAACCAAAAAGAATGAAAAGCCACTGGTGGAATTTCCAGAACAAAAAGAGGAATACGGTGTTGGGAAGAGATTCTACTCAAAGAATTTTCTATATACCACTGACCCTTCTATCTTTACATGCAGCTTCAACATCTTTCCTGCCACCCCTGCCTCCCAACAATCACACACCTGATATCCTGGTAATATAGACCCGGAGGGGCACCACCATGGCAAAGATCAGGGCCGCCGTGAAAATGGGAATATTTTCAAAGATATGAAGATTGCAGAGGCTGAAATATGTTCTGTGGTGTGTGTGTGTGTGTGTGTGTGTGTGTGTGTGTCTCCCCACCCCCTGCGTTTTAATAGCTCTGTAATTCCAGCATTGAACTTGAGTATGGTCATTATTCCCTCCTCTCATCATCTCACAATACGTCCATTCCAGCACAGACAAGACTTCCAATGTCAACATTGTTTGCTTTCCTTTCAGAGCAAGACACGTCCAGTCCTAGGCTATCACACATTTAGAGCAGATGTTCCTAAAAAGGATAAACCAGGTGCTTAACATATTTTATTCCAAGGGGTAATTTTAGAAATTATTGCAATCAATGAGCTAATAATAATGGTGGTAATGATGAGGCCAAGTTATTATTACCTATTACCTTTAATCATCGACAGCAACTCAATTGAACATAATTAGAGACATCATCATAAATAACGTGGAGCAGATGGAAGATGCTGGGCTTTTCATTTTGAGGACCGAGTGGGAAGGTTAATGATGGAGCAATGGGCATAAAGAATGGGCCATTTATGTCCCAAATCCATACTGCACTTGAATCTTCCTTTTTGATACCCATAAAAACATAGTGAATTTAGCAGAAGATATAAGCAGCCAACCCCAAGCTTTCCAAGTGCACTCACTAACTTTGCAACAAACTTCTCCCATCCCTCCATGCAAGGTACCATTTCTGCCCCATTTCCATCCCTGTGGGCTAAACAGTGGCCTCTGTTTTTGTTTTGGTTTTTTGGTTTTTTTTCCTTCTTAACATTTTTTTTTTGGCACAAGAAAAATAGAATAATGCTCTATACTGACCTCCCCCAACCTAACTCCTAAAAAGCTTACCTCCAGGTTTTCACCTTTTGAAAACATGCAAATGCTTTAGTGAGATATTTAGCATTAGCTTAATATTTGGTATAAAATACAGCAAGAAAGATCACTTCCTTTCCATTAACTCAACAAAACAACCATTTCCCGTGTAATGGGGACTGTCTTATGGGGGCAAAGGAGTAGAAAGACATGCAAGACACAGGTGTTCAAGGGAATGACGTGAACAGGGAGAAAAACCTTGATGCAGAGAAAGAAGCGTGGGCTTAGAGATCGTGCAGTTGAGGCTTAATTTCTATAGCTGCCATTTACCAGACTGTTACACTGACAAGTCACCTGCCCACTGTGGGCCTCTGCTCTATCATAAGTAAATGGATAGCATGTTAGCAGCTCCACCTCTGTGAACATGTAACACCCTGAGCTTTTTCCATAAAATCACTCTTCTGCCCAACGACCATGTTGCACACTTGCCTGTGTTTCTTACAGATTTCCAGAAGGTACTATGCAGAATTATTTGTCTATCATTGGTGCCTGGCACATACTAAGCACTCAGCAAAGATGAGTTTTCATAGCCCTAAAAAACTTGCTGTGTAAATGGGCGGTCAGACCAACCACCCACAAAACCTAGGTGGTGCCCCAGCCATCTCCTGGATGCAGTATGAAGTCAGGAGGGTCAAGTTCAGCCCTAATAGCCCAGCAAACCTTCTGAAAGGAAGTGGGTTTGAATTGCTTTGGGAAGGCACTCAAACAGTGAGCCTCACCTCTGTGTTTTGGTTCCGCATCAGTTAAACAGAAATAACACCGGATCCTTAAGAACCACGTAGAGTGGGACTCGAGTTGTGGATCAGTGGTAGAGCACTTGCCTGGCATGTGTGAGGCCCTGGGTTCGATCCTCAGCACCACATATAAATAAATAGAAGATCCATTGACAACTAAAAGAGGTGCTAAACAACTCAGTGAAACCCTGTCTCTAAATAAAATACAGAATAGGGCTGGGGATATGATTCAGTGGTTCAGTGACCCTGCCTTCAATCCCCAGTACCAAAACAGAAAAAAAGAACCACATAGAGAGATGAAAAAGAATTTTTAAATAAATGTGCTCATTTCCACTCAAAGTTAAACATCATATAAATATCATAATGATAGTCATACTGAGGAACACAATAGTAATAATGCAAACATTCATGTACTGTTTCAGGTTTGTGGTCTTTGAGGGAAGTTTTCACACAACTATCTCTCAGTGAATAAATACATCTGGTCCATAAATATTTTCAAAAGAACTTCTCCACTTGTACCCACACATATCTCACTCTAGAACGAATTCACTTAAAACATTTATAGAGTTGTAGTCTTTTCTGAAGAAACCATTATTCTCATTAAATCCAATAAAAAAATTTAGTATAAAAATTAATAGCAGGATATAAGCTAATAGAATCTTATCAAAAATATCTTTACAATCTGTTGGTCTCTTTGAGACGTGCCAAACATAACCAGGATTTATTGACGGATATATTTTGGAGCATAAAACTTTATACATGTTTTCCTTTACTCAATTAGTAAGCCTCATTTATGTTAATATTGTCATAAGATTTTACTTAGCCGTGGCCAGATACCATGGCCAAAGTAGGTACTTCGATTCGGATTATCTGCTTAAATATTCTAATTCTCCATTTTTACTTCATGAAAGTAGGAAAACTGAGCTGAAGTGAAAATCTTTAAAGAAATCACAACTTTAACATACAATGTTCTGTATGTGAGATAGGAAGTGGAGTGAATGTATGCGTAAGGGATTCCCAGTTTTCAATAAGAGAACATCTTAGTTGATAGATGCAGTGGGGAGGAGAAAAAACTCAAAACCCATACAAAGCAGCTGAGAAAGAAGCAGAGTAAGAAAACCAAACTCTGCCTCCTTGGACGCACCGCGAAGGGAGAGCCTGTGCTCAGCTGGACAGGAGACTGGAGCAGAAGGGTTAAGAGTTGTCACTGCAGAGAAAACGTGGGGAAAGCAATTGGCTTTCCTCTACTTTTTCCCCCAGCAGAGGGGTATGGGGAAAGGGAATCAGAAAGATGAATTCGACCCAAACTCTTAAGGGGTTTGAATATCACGCTAAATATTTTCATCTTAACTTGGTAAGTCTTGAAAGACTGCTGAGGGTTTGGGGTTTGGGGTTACATTCTCAGCAGGTTAGTGGCCTAGGTTAATTTTTTTATTTATCATTATTCAACCTCACATCCGCGAGCACCCGGCCCCATCAGTTCTACCAGGGCACGGTCACTGTAGTGCCTTTTTCCTAGTGCCCAGGACAGAGCCTCCCTGTTCTAGGACAGCCCCTGCCAGGCTCCCTGCCTCCTCCCCTATCCACAGGTTATCAGTAGAAATAAGATGATATTGTCCCCTAGCTTAAAATCCATCAATAGGCCCTTCTCTTCCATACAGCAATGTCCAGAACCTCATCATGGTACCCAAGATCTGTCTTTTAGCTTCACCTACCTGTCTACCCGGTAACAGCCTCAACCACACGTGCCCTAGCAGCCCTAAGCTTTGATCAGGAATCCCTCGCTACTCCATGAAAGGCCTGATTTCTCACACCCCCACACCTCTGTGTGAGCAACCTCCTCATCAGCCTAGGTGAACAGGGTGCATCCTTGGCAATTCAGCTCCAAGGTCACCTTCGCCATCTCCCCTCCTAGCCCCACACTTGCCCCTCTCATTGAATTCAGATCTCCCTCTCTTCTTCTCCATTGTAGCACTCTGAGGTCTGTGACTCTACCTCCTGCATTTCATTGTGTCCATTTTTACTACCATCTTCCCAGTACACTGAGCGGCATCATCCAATGGCTCTGTGCACGGGATCTGGATGGTGGAGGGAACCGATTCATACATTCTTATCCCACCAACTTCCTGGAACATCTAAAGCCGTGGAGAGTAAAGAGATTCAGAAACAATGAACATGACAGTGATGTATTAGGTAAATTGGACGAGAGACTGCACGTTGGGAAGGAGGGGGAGAGAGGATGACGGATTCTGCTTTGAACGTGGAAAATATGCCTTTGGCATCCACTGCAATCAGGACCCGCTTTTGAGGCTACAAGTGATTCTGATTAGACGGGATGGAGAACGAAGTCCTGCTTTTCACTCCCCAGCCCTAACACACCCATCTCCTTTGATAACTTCCTCCAAGACGACTCTGAGTTTCTCTAGTCCTGTCTCTCTTATCCAAATATTTCCTGGACAAGAACTCTCATTGGGGATGTCTTTAGATCCTCTCTCTCTCTCTCTCTCTGAATGCGTGTGAGCTTAGGGAGAAGGAAACAGAAAGTGATTTGTAACCTGGTGCTGGAGGGAGAATGACTGTCAAGGAGACCGGGGGTTGTTTTGTGTTATTAATGCCTCGCTTTAAGCCCGTGTCTGTTTATTGTTATTGTCCTGTCCCCTACGGATGCTCAGTCCGTTTCCTCATCACAAGTGTGAAGGGAAACCTGGCAACACTACCACAGTGAGAGTTCCGAGTCAATAATGGATTCGTCCCGAGATGCAGCACGACATCTGTTAGGTATTTGGAGACGCTGTCCATCCTCCTGGAGTGATGCTGACACAGGCAGGCCCCTTTCTCCCTGCAAGGCAATAAAACACCAGGAGTTAAAAAGGGGCAGGAAAGCACTAGCGATGCCCCTTTAAGAGCAAGTGCTCTAACTTGTAGGATGCATATGTTTCGAAAGGGAAGCCTGGTGTTCAAATTTAGCATGAGTTCTTGAACTTGTGTTTGCAAGGAGCTTGGGTCAGGACAACAGAGAAAAGTAACATGGATTAAATTGCAAGTAGTTTTGCAACGCGACTGTTCATTTGCAGGAGAAATCTGTATGTGCTTCTGTAAAGAGTTTCAGATTGTTCTCTTACTGTAAAGTTGTTGTGTTTTTTTTTTTAAGTCACATTGCATGAATTTTAAAAGAACTTTCTTGGAAGCCTTTATTGTTTCTAGGCCCAGCTGTGTTGGTAGGGATTCCAACGAATTATCAGAAACTTTTTTCCCCCTCCAATAATATAAAAGCTTACCAATGAGAAAATCAACACCAGAGATGGAGGAAGGGCAGTTGAAGAGGAAGAGAGAGAGGGGAAGATGAATGAGTTATGATACAAGGAAAGGAATAAAGGGTGAAAAAAAAAAAAGAATAGACAAGAAACAGTGGCCTTGGTTAAGGAAAAAAAAATTGCAAATAATAAAATATCCTCTAACTCCAGGGTAAAAGAAATCCTTGCTGCAAGGCCACAACGGTTTCCATGAAAACAGCCCATGTGTAAACAAAGGATCCCGGTTTGAAATTCAAAGAGGTTATCAAAGTTAATCAGCAAAAGTACACTTGGAACAACATTGGAACAATCAAAACCAAATTTAGAACTAGGAAGGGAGGCTGAGAAAAGACAGATGTAAGAAAAGAAAAAATTAAGAGAAAGGGAGAAAAATAGAAGGGAAGGGAGCAGAGGAGAGCCAGGGACTAGAAGAAAGCTGAAATATTTGTTTTACGAAGTATTAATAACTTGCAAAGGGTTATTTGTCATTGCTGAATCTAGAAATTTATTGTCCTTTATTAACAAGAGACCCAAATGTCTAGAGCCATCGGCTCAAAGTGTTTTCAAAATGCACCTTCATCCAGGGGACAGTGACCCACGTTGTCAGGCGCTCTCATGGTGAGAGGGGAAAGGATGGCCCTAAATCTGCCAGTTTCTCTGCTCACTCTCCTGCTAATGGCCCAAGAGCGCCTCTGGGGCACAGGGAGACTTTGAAGTCCAGAAAAGTTTAGGATGGGGAAGAAGGAGTGGCTATGGAAAAAGAGAATGAGAATTTATCGTCCGGACCTTTGGGGGGTTTCATATAGAAGCCTTAAATTAGTTTTTAATGCACATGAAATTCTGTGCTGTCACCCACTCTCTTAACTTGATTGCTTTGGTGTTTGCTGAGCCCTTTCCGTATCACCACAGACTAATCTCCGATCTTTGCAATTTCATGAAAATAACACAAGGCAAAATAGTACGTTTCAAACTTCAGGGGAAGGCTTCAGAAGGCAGGAACGCGGAATAAAGGGAGAGGGATGCAGACAAGTTGGGAGATTTGGGGAACCTTCTAGAGATCTCTTTCCCATTCATCCCATTCATCTCCTCTGAGCCTCGAGGCCACGTGAGCTCCTTTCCCTGCTGTTCTACCACGTCATCTGCCCCACATGCTCTGGCCCACCGAGTTCCTTCTCGCAAGCTGCCGTCAGCCCCAGGCTAGTCTCCCTGGCCACCCAGGAGACGCCAGGACCCCTCCCTGAATCCCCAGAGCTCCCTCTGTTTGCCCTTCCCACAGCACATCCATCTCCCTGTTGAGCTCTGTCCTGCACCAGAGGACAGAGCCTGGGGACAGCCACGTGCACCCTGGGCTGCTGTCTCTTGGGCATTCAGCCCCGTGCCTCGCACTCACTGTGCTTTTTGAATTAATACGTGAGTGGAATTTAATCAGATCTTGATGCTAAAACACATGTTCCCTCTCTCTACCAGGCTGCTCAAGGTGCCGCCTGCCAGTGGGGTCCAAACAGGATTGATGTTAAAAAGGTGCATTCCTGGGCTCCAACCCTAAATTCTCCCCCAGGGGTCTCTTTAAGCCCTAATGTTTGAGTTACACCCAGTTCCAGGAGTAAAACATAATATTTAGTATTAACAAACCTCTGAGATTTTCATTCACACTGAAGCATTCAAATTATTCCACTTGGCAAAAGTCTTACATTGGCAAAAATGACAGAAAAGAAGGCCCCAGCCTTCCAGAAGCTAATCTTCCAGCAGGCTGACAATCATTAAACCAATAATTGTGCAGGTGCTAGGGGAGTGTGATAGAGGAACCTTGCCCAACCTTTCTTGAATAAAGATAGTTTGAGCTGAGCTTTGAAAAATTTATAGAAATTGACCAGGCAAAGACTGAGGGGAAAGGTCATAAAATTTGATGACACAGAGGAGGATAAAGCATGTGCAAAGGCCCTGAGACAGAAAGAAGCAGGGCCTGGTAAGAGGATGAAGGAACATCAGCAAGACTGAAATCCAGAGAGAAGGGAAGAGACTGGCATGAAATAAGATTGAGGACAAAGACAGGAAGATATACTCATTCGACCTATTCTCATTGTCTTATGATACCCACCATTAATTTTTCTTTTATATATTTAAGAATATATAAATATATTTTAAATAAAAATATATTTAAATCAATATATTTATATATATTTCCTTGTTTTCAATTGGAGCATAGTAGACCATACTGTTGATATCCATTTATTTATTTAAGGTTGCATATTGAGGATTTTTTGTTTGTTTTTCTTGTTAGAAAATTGCTACAATGATCTTCCTTGTCCAGAGTGGTATATCTTTGCATAGTTGGCTAAATTTGATTGGAGGGTAGCAATTTTTTGGAAAAAAACATTAGTGAAAGAAATACAACATAATTTTTTAAATTCTGCAAAACAAAAACCATTATCAGTGCAGTAAAATGACAAACTGGGAAGATATTGGGGAAAATTATCACAGAACAAAAGTCTAACATCCCTAATATGTAAAGAGCTCCAAAAGTTCAGTAAGAAAAAAATGAAGAATCCAATGGGAAATGGGTAAAGGATATGGATTCACAGAAGGAAATACAAATAAATATTCCATAAACATAAAAAAAGTAGTGAAAATACATAAATTGAGGTAAATAGGGAGCCTACATCCTGGGAACAAATCTTTACTCCTCACACTTTAGATAGAGCCCTAATAACCAGAATATACAAAGAACTCAAAAAATTAGACAATAAGATAACAAATAACCCAATCAACAAATGGGCCAAGGACCTGAACAGACACTTCTCAGAGGAGGGCATACAATCAATCAACAAGTACATGAAAAAATGCTCACCATCTCTAGCAGTTAGAGAAATGCAAATCAAAACCACCCTAAGATACCATCTCACTCCAGTAAGATTGGCAGCCATTAGGAAGTCAAACAACAACAAGTGCTGGAGAGGATGTGGGGAAAAGGGTACACTTGTACACTGCTGGTGGGACTGCAAATTGGTGCAGCCAATTTGGAAAGCAGTATGAAGATTTCTTGGAAAGCTGGGAATGGAACCATCATTTGACCCAGCTATTCCCCTTCTCGGTCTATTCCCTAAAGACCTAAAAAGAGCATACTACAGGGACACACTACATCAATATTCATAGCAGCCAAATTCACAGTAGCAAGACTGTAGAAGCAACCCAGATGCCCTTCAATAGATGAATGGATAAAATAATGTGGCATTTATACACAATGGAGTATTACTCTGCATTAAAAAATGACAAAATCATAGAATTTGGTGGGAAATGGATGGCATTAGAGCAGATTATGCTAAGTGAAGCTAGCCAAGCCCTAAAAAACAAATGCCAAATGTCTTCTTTGATATAAGGAGAGTAACTAAGAACAGAGTAGGGAGGAAGAGCATGAGAAGAAGATTAACATTAAACAGGGATGAGAGGTGGGAGGGAAAGGGAGAGAGAAGGGAAATTGCATGGAAATGGAAGGAGACCCTCAGGGTTATACAAAATTACATACAAGAGGAAGTGAGGGGAAAGGGAAAAAAATACAAGGGGGAGAAATGAATTACAGTAGAGGGGGTAGAGAGAGAAGAGGGAAGGGGAAGGGAGGGGAGGGGAGGGGGGATAGTAGAGGATGGAAAAGGCAGCAGAATACAACAGACACTAGTATGGCAATATGTAAAACAGTGGATGTGTAACCAACGTGATTCTGCAATCTGTATACGGGGTAAAAATGGGAGTTCATAACCCACTTGAATCAAAGTGTGAAATATGATATGTCAAGAGCTATGTAATGTTTTGAACAACCAACAATAAACATTTAAAAAAAATAAAAAATAAAAAAATAAGTTGATGTAAAAGTGGGGAAGGTGACTTATTAGAGGAATAAATTAGAAACATTTAGGATTTGTGGATGAAAGGAATCTGTACTTCAGACAGTTGTTTATTTTTTTCTGAATCATATTTTCTGACACTAGCCTAGAAAGGGCATTCACATCACAACAGGTGTCCATCTCCAGTCCTGGGTGCAAATCTTGGTCTAGATATGGCAGCATTCAATGACTTTCAAGTCTAGGATGTCACTTCAGTTCAGTTCCTGGCTCTGCCATCTAATCACTGCATGCTAGGAAGAAGGTTTAGTCTCTCCAACTGCACAAGAGGAGATAAAAATATTACTGACCACATAGGGTCACTGTGAGCATCAGATGAGATGATGTAGGTCAAGTTTGGAATTCCTGCCTACCACTCCATAACTACTGGTTGTTTATTGCTGATGGTCACCAATTCAAGAGGAGGCAAGTGTGAAGAATAGCTTTCACATTATTTCATGCTTTCGATGAACTAGACCCTGATCTCAGCATTTTACCTATTTCAACTGATGTAAGTTAGAAATCACTCTAAGAGATAGGTACTGTCATTGCATATCCACAAATGGGAAACTGAAACAGCCAAGAGAGTAACTGACAGTTTATACATGGCAGAGCCAGAGAGGGAACCCAGCTGTCTTGTTGTGCTTGTGAATCAGAAATATCAACAATGCCAAAAACACATAATGTCACATCTGGTGTGTGGGGCGGGAGAGAGACAGAATCTAGTCAATTCCAACTTACAGATGAGAAAGGTGAGGTGCAGAAAATTAAAAACAACTTGCTTTCAGATCACACAATCTGAGAACAATAGGATCAGTAAGAAGTTATATAGTGCTTGGACATGTTGGAGTTGAATCTTGCAGATGAACTCTCACTCAGAAGAGCAAAGGCAAGCAGATTCTTGGACATGCAGTAGCTCTCAAAAGATAATGCCGTCTTATCATTCAAATGTCTGTTAATCCCAAAGCATATGTATCTGATTTTTCTTTAACAGTTTTTGAGTTTAAAATCGAAAGGAATAGAAAAGAATCTTGCAAAAAGAAATTGCATGCTTTCAAATCCAGAACTTTTAAAAAAGTTTCAAATATTTGACAGTTGGTAGAATCAACTCTGCTCCCCTAATCCACTGGGCTTGTTGACGTCACTGTGAAAGGGACGCTAGTCTTCACGGCGTGTGAATCTACATTGTAAGCAATCAACTGTTTAATTTGGAAATAAAGTTTCAGCTACAGAATAAATCTCTCCATACCAACTCCAATAAGCAGATGACTTTTTCTGTCCAGTTCACACATCTGGAAATTTCTTCAACTACACTAGCATGTCCCTAAGGAAGAAGCTTTGGATGCAGAATGGATGCCCCTGGACTAGTCTGGAAAGCCACAGATTTGGTGCTGAAAGGGTAGAGTTCAGATAGTCCTTCTCTGGGTACCTCTCCCATCTGCCATGTGACCTTAGTCACATCTTTGGCTTCACAGGGGTCAAGTTTCCTATGAGCATGGCACCAAAGCTCACACCCCTGGACTATGAACATTGAGATAGAGAATGATCAAGTACTCACACTCCTTGGGAGTGTGACTTTACAGAACCTTTCTGAGCCATCATGCCCTCCCACTTCTCCCTGGCTGCAACCTCTTCATCCTCTGAACTGCAATTCAGGTATCACCTCCCATCAGCAAGAAGTCTTCTCTGAAGCCTCTATCCTCACGCCTGGCACATCACTTAGGAAACACTTGGTCTCAGCTACTAGAATACAAATCTGCAAGATCCAGGACCTACTCTTATATCTTGGCCTTGCTCTTTGCTCATTCTGCATCTGTTAGTTTGCTCTGGTCCTCCCAAGGCTTTTGAAGCACATATTTGGCACTTGGGTTTCAAGGACTGGAAGTCAAAAGTTGACAAAAGCACAGTCCCTGTCCTCAAGGATTTTGTAGCCTACTGGAAGTCCAATAAGAGGAAACCAATCACAGTAAATTGTAGCAAACCCAGACTCACGGGGGCACCTCGGGAGTGGAGCCAGCTCCACCTGGGCTGCAGGGGAGAAGCCTTTCTTACTCCCCACCTTCACTTCCAACAGGGTCTCTAGCAGGTATTAGAATCAGACTTCCTTCAAAAGGAAGTTTACTGTCACCACCCACCAAGCACTAGTGATGTCCTCCAGGCATTCCTCACAAATCCCACTGACCAAATAACTGTGGCACCTTTGACCACACACCCAGGTGGTGCTGCGTGTGCAGGCCTCATAACAGCAGCTAATGAAACACTCCCTTTGGCTACATAAAGAGCTGAGCCAAAGTTGCCTCTGGCACCCACCTTGAGTTACAGGCCCAGCTCAGAGCAGCCACAAGTTAATTCTTAGTTACTTCAGCCCAAGTTTCTTTGCATATTCGCATTTAAAAATAATAGTCATTTACATCTGCAGAATGCTTTACATTTTAAAAAACACCTCCACTTCCTTTATCTTTTTTTTTTTTTTAATTCAAGTTACCACACACTGCAATGGGTAGGGCAGGGATTATTTTCTGCATTTCATAGGTGAGAAACGTGGGACTAGGTGTTTTGGACCAAGACCCAGTCTCTTGAGTCCTAGTTTAGTGCTCTGGAAGCTACTCCACACTGAAGGATGATTGCAGAACAAGGGGGGAGACCACCATCAAGGCATAGAGGTGGATGATGGAGAAGGAGAGGGGTGAGAGCCCTGCTTCCCAGAAAGATCCGACTGGTCAGAGAGATAAAGCAGGTGTGCCATCAACCATATGAAAGAGCAAAATCATGCAAGTGCCATGAAAATACCTGGGTTGGGGTCCCAACCCTTCTGCAGTTCAATTTTATGCCTGGATCTGCAAGAGCTGATGTGATCCAGTGATTCATAGCTAATAGGGACCTTAGAAATCTTACAATCCAATCTCCCTACAGAACAAAGCCAATGAAGAAAATCACTGTCCCTGTTGCCCCACAAACTGATAATTTCAAACTGATATTGGAACACAGAGATCCTGACCTCACCGCTCCTCAAAAGAGCATTGCCCAAGATTGCTACAACGCTGGGGTATTTGGCTCCTGGGCCATATTTCCCATGTTTAGTGTGGAGGAGGTTGAAAGAAAAATTATAGGACAAAAGCCTCTTAGTAAATGTGTACTTGAAAAAATATTCTACGTATTCAACTGTTTTACTTAGATGATTATTTCTGGTTAATCTGCGTGGTCTGTTTCAATGATTCACTTCTTATTATTACTGAATTATATTCCATTAAATAGATGAACCACAATTTGTGTGCCCAAAGTGTTTATGGAGATTTGGTTTATTTCCAGTTTTGAGATATTTGTTATTATTCAGTTCCAATTCCTTCGTTAGCTTATTGGCTATCTTTTTTTTTTTTTGTCTTCATTATCAGTGTTGCTTTAGGGTAAAGTATATATATTAACTTTTCAGAGTCTGCCTTCAGGAGATATTACACCACTTCATGCTTAGTATAAGAACTTTATAAAGGTATATTTCCATGTCTTCGTTCCTGGCTTTTGTGTTATTGTTTTCACACATTTTAATTTTAGACCTTTTTAAAACACCACACTACAATGTTATTTTAAAGCAGTCAGTTATCATTTGAATAAATTAAAATAATAGGGAAAATCTTATCTTGTTACTATATAAGACTCTTCATTTCTTTTTGCAGATTCCTATTTCCATCTGGTACCATTTCCCTTATGTCTGAAAGATCATGTCTAGCATGTCCTGTAGTGCAGGTCTGCTGGTGATTAAGTGTTTCAGCTCTTGTGTATTTTAAAGGGCTTTTTGGCCTTGATTATTTAAAGGATGGGGGGGGTTATAAAATTCTAGGTTGACAGCTTTCCCCCGTTAAGTGCTTTCTATATGCTCCTCCACTGTCTTTTTGCTTGCATAATTTCTGATGAGAAATCTGTTGTCTTCATTGTTGTTTCTTGTACATCTTTTGTCCTCTGACTTCTTCAAATATTTTTTTGCTTTATCACTGACTTTGAACAATGCTATAACGACGTGCCTTTGTATAGCTTTTGTTACATTTCTTATACTTGGGATTTATTGGACTTTTGAGATCTATGATGTTAGAATGTCTATCAAGTTTGGAAATATTTTTCATTAGCTCTACAAATATACATCTCCCTCCACTTTAGAGCTCCAATTACACATATATTTATTTGTTTGCTGATATTTGATTTGGAATCATTTCCATTGTTATGTATTCGATCCCATTAATTTATTCTTCTACAATGCCTAATTTGCCACTAACTCAATATACTGCATTTATTTTTAACCATAGACATTAAAGTTTTAAGTCTGACTTGAAATTTTAAATTTGCATGTCTATGTAACAGGTTTAACCTGTCCTCTTGTTTTTTGAGCACAATAGGTAACACCTAGAATAACTAGTTTAATGTCTTTGGTAATTTAACATTTGTGTCAGTCTGGGTCAATTTTAATTGATTCATTTTCCTCGTATCATAAGATATATTTCACTAGGTTTGCATGCTTTTTTTTGCATGCCTGATACATTTTTATTAGATATCACACATTGTGAATTTTACTTTGTTAGGTGATGGATAATTTTGTATTCCTATGAATACTCTTCATTGCTCTTCTGAAGCACAATTAATTTATTTGTAAATGGCATGATCCTTTCAGGCCCTGCTTTTGAGATTTGTTATGTGGGACCAGGGTTATACCTAGTGTAAGCCTATGAATTCCTGTGACTGATGCAAGACTCTTTTGAGAATTCTAGCCAATTCCTTGTGCATTATGAGTTTTCTTCAGTCCTGCCAAGGGGAACAAACTTATTACTCTGTTGAATACCCAATGGGACCTTCTATAAACCTCTGGGTTATCTCTCCATGCAGTTCTCCCTTCTTTTGTACTTTGTTCTGTGAACATTAGCTTCACTACTGTTTTAATCTGCTTCTTCAACTCAGGAAGGCCAGGAGGCTCTGCTCCCTACACTCTGACAGACGAGAAGGCTTACCTCAATTGTCTCCCATATATCGAGATCACTGCCCTTCATTGTCTGATACCCAACTTCATTAAAACTAATATTTTATCTTTTTAAATTTCAACTGGAATTGTAAATCTAGTCTCTGAAGCAGGTTACCTCTGGTATACTTTTCATATTTTTTCTTTCCTTTGTTTTTGATCAATTCAATACTAAAAGTCCTATTTTATACATAAATATATTCATTGTGAATAGTAATAATAGATAGACCTTTTTTTCTATTTAACAATAGAAATTCTGTACTCTTATTCCAAAGTAATGGCAAACTTTACCTTATAAATCGTCTTTGTTATAAATGAAGAGCTCAGATACAATGATTTATTTTCTTTTTGGTGAGCCACGTTTAAAGCAATTATTAATTCAAGATTTGTCTCAAAACCTTTTTTCTTTAATGTTTCAAATTCCTCTTCTGAAGAGTAATGATTAAACATTTGAGACATGAAAGTGAAATGTAACAATATCTCCAAATTTATTCTATTCAAATTGGTTTCATTAGTAGCATTCTTTTTAATATACAACAGCAATGTTGGGAAAACATAGCAACCAGGGAGACTATTTTTGAGTCCCAGTGCCATAACAACATCTTTTGGAACCTTTGGATGCATTTGGCTTGCTGAAATATTGCCTGGGTTTTCCCTGTAGTTCTAAATTATATTTGTTATGAATGCTGAAATTATCAGTTAAGTAGCCAATTCTATTATCCATACAACATCTTTAGAAATATTTTGTAAGTGAAATTTCTTTACGACTGAAAATGTAACTTTCATTTATGAATTACTATGCCCTGCTTAATAGTTTTTCCCAAAAAATAAGAAATTTCAGAGTGATATAATAAATACAAATAATTGATTACAATCTCTGAACAAGGTATTTTAAAAACCAGTTATATACTAAAATTCTTTCAATAAACTTAAAAATCACTCAATGTATTTTAAATAGATTCATGGAAATAAGTAGAATTTTGAGACATTACCAAGATTTATTATATATTTTTAGCATTTTCATATGACATCATTAATAGACTCTTTTAGGAATTCCTATATACTTTCAAGTAAATTTTTGTCCTATGATGTTAATTCTTTTTAAAACTATTTTTATAATTTTCCAGGCAAATATTGGCCAATATATTGACCAATGTTTTTCTTTCTTATTCTATGAATGAATTCAAGTTTAGATTAAATGAATTCTAATCTAGTTTAAATTTATACAGTTGAATAAATCGTTCATACAGTCTTGCCACACTTACCTCACATAAATAAAATTTCTTGTCAATGCAAGATACTCATCAGATTTGATTATGAAATCTATATTTTAATGTAATGATGCAATATATATTGCTTTGAAATATTCTTCAATACTAAAGATTTTATAAGATAAAAGATAACACTAAGAAATAGTTTTTCATCTATCGGATGATTTAACAAGGAATGTACACACAGTATCAATATGTAATGTGAAAACTAATATTTCAGCAACTATGTGAGCAATCTCCTCTTTGCCACAAGGTATGTTATTACATAGGTTATTACATATGATAATGATAGGTCTTACTCATTAATTGTTGCAGAATGTTGAAGAAATTACTGCAACAATCTTTTTCTCCCAATAAAAAATATTTGAGGATTTTTTTTTACTAATTTATAATATTTTATTATTCTATCAGCCCATGCTCAATTAAGTAAATCCTTAATATTTTTGTTTTCACTTTTTTAATTCTAATTTGTTACATATGACAACAGAATGCATTACAATTCATATTATGCATTATCAATAAAATGGCATATTGTGTTTCCAAGTATATTTTTGTATCTTAATTTCATAGGTTTGAAATAATTCATAATGAAAGTATATTGCAGTCTATCATTCTCGATGTGTTTTGAGCATTTGATAAAATTGTATTTTCAATAAGCTTCAGTATGAAGTGGTACATTCAGATTATGAAGACATAACTCAAGGCCAGGCATAGTTGTGCACGCTTGTAATCCTAGCAGCTCAGGAGGCTGAGGCAGGAGGATCCGTACTTCAAAGCCAGCCTTAGCAAAAGCATGGCACTAAACAACTCAGTGAGACCTTGTCTCTAAATAAAATACAAAATAGGACTGGGGATTTAGTTCAGTGGTCAAGTGCCCCTGAGTTCAATTCCAAGTACCCCTTCCCTTCAAAAAAGATGGAATTCAAATAAAGTCAAAATTTGCCAAAATAAATGATTTTTCTCAATATTGTCATAATTTATATCAAGGAATGAACATTGAACATTTATATTCTCTTCTTATAACAAAACAACATATTTTATTGTGTACTCTATACTTCTGGAATGAAAATGCTACAGTAATTTGCAAACTGAGAAAGCATCTATTTCAAACTTTCTTTATGAAAAAGTGCACTGAAAATTCTTAACTTTGGTTAAAAGTCTCCATGCTTTTGCTCAGAGCAAGGGGTAGGGGGACTCACATCTTACTTTACTTCCAAACTTAGGACAATAGTAACAAAAATGTAAAGTCTTCTCATTAAACTTCCTATTATGTTGGTAATAAATCTGGCCATCTAGGTGACAAGATCGGATAAGAGAAGAGTAAGCAATGAATTGAAAACGAGTCCCTAGCCAGTGTGTGTGTATCACATCTCTTTCAAGCAAGCAAGATTCCCACATGGCTTATGGCTGCTGGCCTGTGAGTTAGAATATGTCCAATTGCTACTTCTAATCCCTGAACTGCACCCATATTTTCCATCCCATTCTATTGTTACACATGCTCCTCTTAGTACTGCAATAGCTGCATCACAAATTTATAGGTGTTGTGTTTTCATTTAATTAAAAAATATTTTCTATTTCCCTCATGCTTTCTTGACTCGTAGTTGTTTGGAAGTATGTTATTTGATTTTAAAATATCTGAGTAGTTTCCAGCATTCTTTTGAATAACTTTTCTGTTATTGATTCTAGTTTAAATCCATTCTGTATACACATAAAGATACTTTGCAAAACTTCAGTTATTTGAAATTTGTCAAGTTTGTTTTATGGCCCAGAAGGTAGTACATCCTAGTGATGTTCCCTGTGTGCCTAAAAAGAATGTGTATTGTGCTACTGGTGGGTAAGATGTCCCGTGAGTGTCAATTTTCTAAAGTTGGTTGTGGAGTTGGTAGTGTAGCTCCAGTCCCCTGTACCCTCACAAAATTTTTGCCTAACGTTCTATCAGTTACTGAGTGAGAAGCCTTGAGGCCTCCATGTAGAATTGCGAATTTATTTGCTTTTCATTCAATTTGGAAGGTTTTCATCATTTGCTTCAAAATCTACTACTAAGTACATACACATTATGAGATTTGAGATCTTTGGTTTACTACATTTCTAAACTAGGTAACATTATTCTTTTAAAAATCACCCAGCTTGATGGTGCACACCTGTAATCCCAGCAGCTGGGGAGGCTGAGGTAGGAGGATGGCTAGTTCAAAACCTCAGCAAAAGCAAGGCGCTACGCAACTCAGCGATACCCTGTCTGAAACTTAAATACAAAATATGGCTGTGGATGTGGGTTAGTGGTGGAGTGCCCCTGAGTTCAATCCCCAGTACCAAAAAATAAAAATAATCAAACACTAAGTCAAAGGACAAAATTTATCATAAATGATAAAGGTTTCCCCAAAGCTTCTACTTTGATGGGACTAACATTTGACGAGGGGTTTTTATGGAACATTCTTTCTATATATGTTTTGCCGTCAGGTCCTATGAAACAGGGGCTTCTGTTGCAGACTGAACTTATCAGCCTGAAGATGAACTGAAGGTTATTGGACACAAAGCAAAGAGTCACAACAACATTCAGGTTGGATCTATGGATTTGGAAACCAACTGTACACAATCCATGGTCAATCTGTGCCTCTTACTTTCCTTAAAAAAAAAAAATATATATATATATATATATATATGGTTATGCAGGGGGCCCAGCAGAGATTCCAACCACACACAGCGAAGGAGAGCCTGAGCTACTTTGTTTGGGTATGGAATTAAAACTAACAAAGAAGCCAGAGGAAAATGGAAAGATAATGAGAATCAAAGAGAAAAGAAGAGGAAGGGAAAACACATGAGATCTGAGGGAAAGGTCCAAATAAACAAGTGTGAGCTCTTGCAAAGCACTCTCACCATTTCATATTATCTGTAGCCTTATATTTTAAACATTCCCTGGCTCTTCTGAAGTCCCTGTCCCTGGAGTGGGACTGACAAATACACTAGGTATCAGGGGTTATGTAAACAATCTTCAGTGTCCTCCATAGCCTAATTTACTGTCATAAACATTGTGGGAAGCAGAAATCTCCATGGCAGCGTGGTGTGGATATTCTCACTGTCAGCGGGGAAAATTCATTGCCTCCTCACAATGCTGAGACTCCAATCGCATTTACCAAGACAGATGACCTGGTGACAGACACTCCAGGCTGAAAGTTAATATTTAGCCCAGTAAGACGAAACAGGAGAACGTCACAATTGTGCCCCTGGGCCAGTCCCTCGGTCCTTGAGTCTAAGAGATGGTTTCTAATGATGATCCCAAAAGAGAGTCCTGGAGAGCCAAGATGTCACATTCAGCATCAGCCCTAGAGGTCAGGGAAGTGTCCAATTGCCCTGGTCTCCCTTAATAATTCACACCATGCTTGTCGTCCACGAAGAGATGGAGAGCTCTTGGCAACCTACTTGTATTTTGGCCAGTACTAGTAAATTCCATACATGAATTTTATTTCCCTCTATTGAAGTGATATCTACCTTTTATTTATTCTGAACTTACCATTCTTGAATAACATTGGTGTTTGTTAAACAAACCTCAACTTATCCTCTCCACCCCCCATCGTGATTTGATAAACTTTGATTCTGTCCAAACACAGAATACTTTTCCAAATAAAAAGGCTTTCGTTTCAGACTACTCATAGAGGTCTCTCTTCTCCCACCACGTCCTCAATCTGTTCATTTTTCTTTCTGGATTTAAAAAAAATAGGCAGATCTTAACGATAATAACTAATATTCTCCCCTCGGCCCCAGCTACCCTACCCTTTTTTATTTTTCTCTAGAATTGAAGTTGAACAACATGGGTGTTTAATTACAGCAAAGCTCTAACCGTGAGCAACATAAATTCAGAATTTTCTCCTAACCCCAGAAGGAGCAAAACTGTTGCTCTTTTATCACATGAAGTTTTTGTTTTTGTTTTTGTTTAAATTTCTGATAGCATTTCAAATTAAACCAATGCCTTCAGTGTGACTTAGTACCTTAAGATACCACCTTGGGATATCTTGGTGATCATACCAGCAGATCCCACGACATTGTCTTTCGGAGTAGTCATTCTGAAGGAGACCACACGCATTGTCATTGCCATGGCTCAGGCTCTGTCTGTGATCATGGAACTCCTCTGGAGCCTTCTGTGAACTGAGCTGGCAGGAAATCTCACTGCTTTACAGTCATACTTCACTCTTGCCTAACAAGTCAAAAACAGATTTCAGAGCTTGCATTTCTGTCTGGTTTCCAAATGCACTGACCATTCTGTAGAAACCTACCTTCAAAGGTGACAAGCCTTTCCTAGCCATCTTAGGGTGACCACCAACCCTTCCTAGCCATTTTAGGATGACCATTTCCATCAGCAACCGTTCCTGGGACCCGTAGCAAGTAGGTTCTGGGCTCAAAGGGACGTAATGATCCACATGGCATCGTCCCCACCCTTACAGACATTATAGTCCAAGAAGAAGCAGAACGCAGGTACCACGTGGGAAATGTGAGACGCAGGGAAAGGCCTGGGAGAACTGAGAAGAGTCTGGACTGAAGCAGCCCGAGGAGTCACAGGAAGGGGACAGGTCTTGTGCTCAGCTCACAGGGACTGGTAAGCTGGAAGCACTGAGCTGTCCATGATAGGCTGACCGCTCACACGAAGGGCAGGGACCAGCTTAGCTACGAGTGTTAGGAGTGGCCCATAGTTCCATTACTGACTTGCATTGATTAGGACAATTTATTGAACCTCTTGAACTCCCGGCTTCCTCCTGGCACTCCTGCAGGTTCAGAATGGCAGACTCACTTCCGATTTTGAGTTGACTCACTGAGGTGCCATAAGGCAGCAGCACGCATTGCATTTGACCCCCAGAAGGAACACGTTGTAATACTCTACTCCTCTTTTTTTACTGACAAAATTACTTTCAGTAAATAATTGTTTGTTTCCTTGATCTGTTTCATACTTTAAAACAAAGATTTAATCTGTAAACAAATATTTCAATGTATAACTATGATTCTGATTTAATAAAATATTTCACATACGAACTCAAATGTGCACTTACTATTAAAAAAATCACAGTTAATTAAGTTTAAAAATTCAAAAAACATGAAACTGTCGCCATGAAATAAATGAAGTAACTCAAATTCAGTTTTTTATATTGGCAATTACCACATTGACATTGTGGATGTGAGAACAACTGTTTTCAGCAGAAGAACATGTGTCTCGGGAGTAGAGACACAAGATCAAAAGTGAGCAGGAATGGTTCCAAACTTTTATGCACTTAGACTTGAACACTGTGTCAGGATGAACAGAAATATTGGAACATTTCTAAATTAGCATCCCTATAAAAATCTAATGTTAGAGAACAAGAACTAAAAATATGTGGTTTATTTGCAATGTATCTGCATATAATTTAAACTCTACAGTAACCAAAGGAGTTATGTTTTAGTAAGATTTTTCAGGGAAATATTTAATCACTGACCTTAGTAATCATAAAAAACAGACTTTTGTTCAATTATAATTTTTTATTTTTTATTATAATTTTAAATTATTTTTGCCAACATTGTTCCTACTGCTAATACTCAGAATGGAGTTTTCTAGCAGCCCCATTTTCTTAGTATGCTACTGCAATCAGGTACAGAAGGAAATAAAGCCATAAAAGTACTGAGAATGGGAGTAACAGCCATTAAAAATAAACCCTCACTGTTTATAGAGCTCAATTCACAATAGCTAAACTATGGAACCAACCTAGGTGCCCTTCAACAGATGAATGGATTAAAAAATATGTATTATCTAGCTCCATCCATTTATCAGAAAATGCCATGATTTCATTCTTAATGGTAATTTTATGGTAAATGGATAGAGCTGGAGAATATCATGCTAAGAGAAATAAGCCAATCCCCCCAAAAATGAAAGCCAAATGCTTTCTCCAAGGTGCAGATGCTAATTCACAATGAGGGGGTGGGTTAGAGGAGAATAGAGTTACTTTAGATTAGGTAGAGGGGAGAGTAGATGGGGGTAGGAAGGATAGTAAAATGAATCAGAGTAAATAAAATAATATCCCTGTCTTCATGTAGCATACATTCCAGTGATTCCACTGAGCTACATCCCTAGTTCCCCACTATTTTTTTTTTGTGTGTGTGTGTGTGTGTGTAGACAGATCTTACTAAGTTGCCTAGGCTGGCCTTGAATTTTTGCCTCAGCTTCCTGAGTAACTGGGATTACAGGTGAGTGCCACCATGCCTGGTTCTGGACATCTTGATATAGTATTTTATACATCTCCATTGTAATTTTACAATACTTATTTTTATGACACTATGACTTTTTACATTTAAAAGATGCTTAATACCTCATATTTATACCTGAATAGCTGATTCAGACCTATTTTTTACATGTTTCCTAAATTTGTAATCCTCTTTGTAAGAGAGATGGTATTTATTAGAAGATATTCCACCTCGCTTTATATCTTTTATTAGAAGATATTCCACTTCTAATATCAGAAGATATTACCCTGTGAACGTATATATGATCAGTATGATCTACATCATGTACCGCCAGGAGAAAGAGAAATTATACTGCATTATGTATGATGTATCAAAGTGCATTCTACTGTCATGTATAACTAATTAAAACAAATTCTAAAAATTAAGAAGAAAATAAACCCTGGATAAGAGGAGAATGCTACCGATGAGCTAGATGTAAAACGCATAGGAAGAGGGCAGTCACGTGAGTGAGTTTTCTCTGCAGAGTTTTTCTGAATGAGCCGAGGATGGAGAAGGAGCAGGAGTTGAGCCAGTGAGAGAAGAGCTACCTGTGCAGTTCTGCTGGATCAGCTCAGAGGACCCTTCTCCACTTGCCCTACCAGGCGCGGCAGCAGGGTCTTCCCTGGATGAAGACCTGCTAAATGCTCTCCAAGGAAGGAAGCCATCTGCCTGGGGGAATTTGCGCCCCACAAGGCCAGGCATCCCAAAGCTGACACTCTTCATTTCAGCCCAACAGAGGCAGAGAGGGAGGGCAGCCTGGGGGAGTCACACCTGGCAGTCAACAAACCCTGAATTTAATTGCCATCTCCTCATGAGATGGGTGCCTGAAGAAATAGGAAGACCCAGGATCTGCCTTTACCAGTCAGCATTGTCTTTCATGCTTAAATATGAATTTTCATCAAGGCTACTGGGAAGCCTGCAGGAAACCAGCTGTTCATACAAGAAAGAATGGCATGGTGAATGAGCTGAGAAGCAAACAGCTTTTAACTTAGAAAAGAGGATGGTATGGTTTGAATTTAGAAATGTCCCCCAAAGAGCTCAGGTGTTAGTCAATGCCACCATGCTCACAGGTGAAAAGATTGGATTATGAGAGCTGTAACCTAGTCCATTTGATGGATTAATCCATTTGATGGATTTATAATCTGAATGAACTATTAGGTGGTAACTTTAAGCAGGTGGGTGGGGCTGGAAGAAGTAGGTAACCTGGGTGTGGCCTCAGATGATATCTGTCCTTGGCCCCTTCCTCTCTCTCTCTCTCTCTCTCTCTCTCTCTCTCTCTCTCTCTCTCTCTCTCTCTCTCTCTCTCCCCCTCTCTGCTTCCTGGTTGCCAGGAGCTGAGCAATGTTCCTCTGTTTCCACCATAATCTGCTGTCGCACCTCAGGCTGAGAGCAAGGAAGTTGGCCAACCATGAACTGAAACCGTGAGCTAAAATTAGCTCTTCCTCCTTAAACTTGTTCTTGTCAAGAATTTTGATCACAGCAACAAAAAGCTGACTAACACAGAGAACCAACATCAAAAGAATTCTTATTAATAGCCTCAGAAAGGTGTAAGAAGCAGGCATCCACGAAACAAGAACATAGACCTATTTTAAAAACAGTAAAAAACAAGAAGTAGTTCATGAAAACACACTTAGTATAAGGGCCAGAGGAAGTTCAGAAAAACTTTCAGAATCCAAGCTTAAAAAAAAGATAGAGAAAATAGAAGGGGTAATTATACATATCCTATGTGAATGTTTCATTTTTCTCAAAACCATCTTATTTAATCAAGTAGTTTATAACACTGATATTGATAAGTGCTGTCTTTGAATGTAGTAAATAAAGTACTGCAATTCGATTCTCAAGATCTTTATACCTTTCCATAGAATCACAGAACATGAGTGGTTTAAGAAGGTGGAAAGTTTGTAGGTCAGCAGTTTTCAAGCAGTATTCCACTACAGCCTAAGATGTCACAAAATTCTGTCTTCAGGCTTAAAGGGAAGCAGACAGGGCAAAGCCCCGTGTCCTTCTACCTAATTAAACCAGGTGATTTTTCTTTTACGCTTTTGTACTAGGGGGTCCATGTAAAATTTCATTTGTAAAGGAATTATCTGCCAAAGAACTAGGCTGAGGCAGGCCAAGCTAATGCTTAGGTGTCCCCTGAAGACTGTATTTTTAAATATATGCTCATCACTTGTATAGAAATCCTGGATGCTGCATGAAAGGGGGCAAGAAAAATAAGAGAAACTTTAGCCTCCCTGCTGTTGTCCCAGGCATCTTGGATGGGACCCAAACTTGTAGTTCAGCAGAACAAAAGCTCTGTGGTAAACCAGATTCCTGCTCCTTAGAAGGGTTTATCCTCCATCTGTTGTTTCTTAAGCACGCTCCTTGGGAATCTCACCCAATATCCCAAATGGCTTACTCTAAGATCACATATGGTACTCTTCCTGAGAGAGCCTCTGATAAATTCAGTTTTCTCCATCTTATTATATTTCCATTGCAGTTTTAACACCTCATCTAGATGGATATCCTGGGCAGCTACTCAGCTGGCCAGCCCCATCATCTGGCTCAGTGTGTTTCGCATAAATGTTTGATAACCACTAATCAAAATCAACTGGGGAAACTGAGTTTTCAAAGACAAAACTAATTAAGTGATAGACTTTGCCTTTGTGTTAGACATTACTACTCTGCTAATCATTTTACTTAAGCATTTTAGACTTTTTTTCTTCTCAAATGGTTTCTAGCTACCTTGACGAAAGGACCATAGCTTGGATTATTTCTCTAAATCCCATAGTGCAATATTAAGAAGAAAAAAAAAGAAATAAAATGCAGGAGTCCAATAAGTACTCATTGACAAAACCTTTTAAGATAGTTTTGAAAAATAAAATAGACTCTCACTTTCAAGTAGGATACAATAGGACATAGCAGTCCAACATTTCTGCTGTAACAATTAGGAATAAAATAGAAACCTATTTTAAAATAATGCATTTAGTGGCATCAGACACTATAGAAGCAAAACAGCTGAATCAGCTGAATTTCCAGAAAAAGATTATCCTTTTTAGGGTAAGTTGACAAATATTGGCCATTTTCTACATTAGTGGTATTTGCCAATCCTGGGTGCTGGTCAAGATACAGGTAATTAATAAAGAATAAGAATCCAGCAGAGATTTGATTGGTCATACTGACTATGATCAAGGACTGGAATATAGTCAAGTCCCAAACATACAGCCAATTTTCCCAGTGGGACATCTGCTGAGATTTTGCAAGTGTCTGGTACAAGAAATAAAGTGGTTACCTCTGTTGGCAGGTATTAAAAGAGGGAACGGAAAGGGTTGAAGGGAACTTGAGATGATGAAGCATGTGTTCTGCAACTCGCTTTGAGGGGTGGGTGCATGCATGTGTCTAACTGCAAAAATTTATCCAAGGGATTGAGACCGTGTACTTTACTGTATGTAAATTATATCTCCATTAAATGTAAAAAGATGACAGGGGAGATTGGGTCAGAAATAGAGGATTAGCTATTTTTTCCTGAGTATGAACCAATTCTCCTAACTGAATAGTGAATTCCTTGAAGAAAAAAAAATAGTCTAATGACTTACAACTTCTAGAGCGTGAGAATGTGGAGCATCTGGAACTTTCATTGTAGGTGGGGTTTTAAAGTGAAATAATCACCTTGGAAAACTTTTTGGTAGTCTTTACTAAAACCAGACATGTCCATTCTGTGATCCCAAATTTTTATTCTAGTTATATACAGAGGAGTAACTAAGTATATATTGCCTTCAAAAGTCATGTACCATAGGAGATTGATTTATTTATAATAACCAAAAAATAGAAATAATCAGTTGTCCACCAATAGCATCTAAAAATAAATTGCAATATAGTCATATGATTGTACAGGAGAGCAGCAATGTAAAAACAAGCTATTCATGACAACAGAGAACAAAGTGAATTAATCTAAAAAATATCAAGGTTAGCAAAGGAAGCAAGAAAAACTGGAAGTATTTTTGGAAAGAACTCAGGAGTGTCTCCCAGGTGCTGGAGTGTTCTGTGTTTTGTTCTGGTGTGTGTGTGTGTGTGTGTGTGTGTATGTGTGTGTAGTAAGTGAACACTTAAGACATGTCAACCATATTGTATGGAGGTTATACCTCAATAAAAGAAAACTAAAAGAAAAAGAGGAAAATAAAAAGTGTAATGTTTCTTTTGGAGAAATTGATTGTCTTCTATAAAGAAACTAGAACTTCTCACAGGATAATAACAGTGGTAAGAAAAATCCAAAGTCCTAGAGAGCTAGTAGAACAGTAGACAATTGACTATATAGTGAGAAAACATGCCTGGGGTCATTAACATATTATACAATAAACATAAAGTTCAGTAAAAGGAAGCCACAGAGTGGAAACATGAACATTTATGTAACCTGAATTCCTCGATAGAGTAGTCTACCCTTGACTCTACCTTCCCATCTCATCCACTCTTCAATCCATTTTAATCTGATCTTTTCTCAATTACCCCATTGATAACAGTCATGTCAAATAATTGACAACCTCATTATTGATAATTACTACTAAATTTTCACTAAATATTGGTTGACAACCTTCATTCATGTATCTATGATCAATCTTGATGCCTACTCTGCATTAAATAGTGGGGAGGTGTTAGAAATAAGAGAGATGGGTCCCCATGGTCATGGTCATGGAACTTACATACTGAAGACATACGACCCAGTGGTTGGGAGCAGACCTCAGCAAACAGAATGGCTAGGTCTCCTCCTGACCAGTTACATGACCTTGTGAAAATTATACCATCATGTTTTTCTTTAGTTTCTTCTGCTGAGAAATGGGGATAATAATCATATTGTGCTTTGTTGGTGTTTTATTTAATTTCCTTCACTGTGACCAAAGTACCTAATAACAATTCAGATGAGAAGAAGTTTGAGTTCATGGTTTCAGAGGTTCAGTCCACAGATAGTCTAGCCTATAGCTCTGGGCCTGGGGTGAGGCAGGGCGTCATGGTGGAAGGGCATGGGGGAGGAAAGTGTCTCAGGACATGGCAACCAGGAAGCAGAGGGAAAACAGGACTGAAGCAAAGACCATTGTTTTCAGAAGCTCATGGAAGTCAGGCACAGTGGCCTTCCAGATCTCTCTACAAGCTCTCATCCTTTGGTCAAGACTTTTCCAGAGATGCCCATAATCAGTGGATTCCTCTTTTCACCCCCGGACTTTGCCTTTGACTCCAAATCTTCACCTCTCCAGATTCTTCCACATAAACTTCTTATATTAATTCCTTTATCTTATGCTATTTACAAAAACTAAAGTAGCATCATTTTCCTGAAAGAACCCAGACTGATACGGCACCTACGTTATAGTATTACTGAGATGATTAAGTGAGATCCATGAAATAGCATTTGTAACACAAGGTAAGCACCATCTTATTCTTATTATGATAAATGATATGAAAGAGAAGAGGGATTAAAACAGAGTAATAGAGGGATAGAGTGTCAGGGAAGACTACCCTGAGCATTTGACACTTGATTAGAGTCACGAAAGATAAAAATGGATAAACTGTGCTAACATTTGTGGGAATCATTTGTTGCATCTTAGGAACAGAATGGAGGATGCTGGAGGTCACAGGATGATGTGGCATGAGTCGGGTTGGAGAGAGCAGCAGGAGGCAGATTTTGCAGGATTTTTTTCAGGATATGGCATGGATTTTTTTTCCACTTAAAAAAGGAAGTGATTGGAAGTTTATAAGCAGAGAAATAGCACGGTAATAATTTGTGTTTCAAATAGAGCACTCTCACTGTAATTTAAGATGAGAGTAAAAGGAAGAGAACTATCACAGTTAAGAGGCTGTCACAGAAGAGAGGTGAGGGTGGCCAGGGCTCAGGGAATGGAGAAGGGGGCAGAGGTGAGCCTCAGGGGTGCCACCAAAAAGGACCTGCTAACGGACAGGTGTGCAGAATGGAGAAAGCCCTTCCTCCGCCCTCATCAAGGCCTGGGCTCTCTAGGGTTCCAAGCTGCTGCCTCCCCCTGGCTTCCCTTCTTTCTTGCAGCTTCTCCTCTTGCCCTCATTCTGTTACACCCCATACCTCACTGCACTCCTCTTTTCTCAGGCCTTTCTTTATATTCTCCAGAGTGCCTGCTGCTTTTCTTTCTTTTCCTTCTATTTATGTCCCCTGAGAATGTCAAGCAGGAGCACCACTGATGGATTGCACTGCCTCCGTTTCCAGGTCTACACAGCTGTTCCGACCACTCTGTTGATCACAAGGGCTAATTACCAACTTGGCCATCGCTGCTTAGACAGCCCACAAGTGCTTCCAACTCAACATGTGCTCAACTGAGCTCAGTCTCTTCTCCCTAAGCCTTATCTTGGGTTTCCTCTGTTGCGCAGTAGCCCTGTTATTTATCCATTCCAGTCACTCAGGGCAGAAAGCTAGAGATATGCTGAGTTTTTGTCTCACCTCCCAATATTTAATCCGTCACAATGCCTTGACTTAAGACCTTTAGTACCACCTACATCTTCTCTCAGCATCCGTCTCCATTGTTATTTCTTTAATCCAGACACTCCTTGTCTCTTATCTAGATTGTTTCACATATCCAGCTGACTTCTCTCTCAGTCCCACCCCTCTTATGTAAAATCTACTGCAATTTCTTCTACTAAGAGGACGTGTACATCTTAGAGGATGATCAAAAATCAAATCTGCCTTTTTTTTCTTCATGATGATTAATAAATACAAGTTGTTGCACCTGCAGAGTAGCGACCCCTGCAATGCATCTGCTCTCTGTTTGACGTCTTTTAGTTTTATTAGTGGCTTATGGACAAAGTCTCTTGACTTAAACTTTTTCAAGTCATTTGGATTCACAGGAGCATTTTTTCTCCCTGTTATAAATCAATGAACCCAGTTAAGATTAACTGCCTCCACGTGAGCTTCAAAAGATTCTCTGTACGAGACAAAGTTGAAAGAAACACATAATTCCAGAACATACTAAGTACAAGCTGATCAAAGTTTTTTGGAGCTGGTTACTTAATGTAGTACTTCCTCATTGTCATACAATCTGATTGCAAGTAATTTGTATTTAAAATATAAACCACTAGATCTCAAACAGTCTTCCACAGGGTACAGAAATAACTTATGTGTTCTAACTGATCAACATATATGTTTAGACAATTCTAAACTAAACTCTGGACTAAAAATTGATGAATCTATCTTGTGAAATCCCAAATATTTTAGGAATTAAATCACAAAGAAAAGAAACACAACTAATGATCCATTTTAAACAAGACTCATTCCTATGCAGAAATAATTATGGAATTCTAGGAACAAAAAGTCATAAATCCTTAGGTATTACATAGTGAGGGTGTTGAAGCCCTTGAAATTCTAATGTGGTGTCATGAGGCTTTCACAAAAGAGTCAAGGAGATCAAGGAGGGTGAGTCAGTTCAACTAACAGCTCTCGTTTTATCTGATATGTATATATCAGATATTTGCATTTGTACTACGTGTGTACATAAATATATATTCACATATTTACACAGATTTTAACTTTATGTTTTTATGTAAAAGATCAGTTGAAAAAATTTCCACTTCTTGAAAATAAATCGAAATTCCCTGTTCTAACCCAGTCTTTCACACAAATCCGTCCCTCCTATGACCTCCCCGATAGGTAGTAATCCAGTCATCTGCTGGAACACCATTGTCATGGGGAGTTACTCTCCTGAAGCAGCTCGTATCCATATTGGATATCTCAGGTTCGTGGGAAGCTTTTCTTAACCATGTTTTACCTCCCTAGAACTTCTAAGCCCTAGCCATGTCCTCTGGGATAATACCCAATGTCTATCCATTACTCCCTCCCCCCTTTGTCCCTTCAGAACTTGAACTGTGGGTGGGCCTGTTTCATGTCGATTAACCAGGCCAGTCTTTTGAAACACACAACATATAAAATCACCAGTGAACTATTTTATTCTCTTTGGGTTAGTTGTTCCCTATCTCGGCCATCACATGACCTCAGAATGGGCCATTTTCTTCTGTCTCCTCTGCTTATGTAAGGGTAGGTGTCGAAGGCACAGACCATGTCTTTTCTGTATCTTGGCATCTTAGAGCATGAATCCAGCAGATAGTAAGTACCCGTCCTATGTGGGTTGGTAATTAAATTCAAAGCAAAATACATCTTTTTTCTGATCTAAAAGAAAAGGTAAGAGGCAGTAAAGCAAAACAAACAACAACAACAACAACAAAAACAGTTTTAGAGTCTTTATCCCAGATAAACCCATTAGCCACAGATGGATACCCTCCTCCTTCCACGTCCACCTTCTGGCCCCTGGAAAAAACTCTACCTTTTCCTCAAGACATGTAGAGAACTTAGGAAAACCACCTTAGGAATATGCTGGGGAAATCATTTCTGAAGTGCGTTCCTGTCAATGCAAATCAAAACTAGGAAGTAAGTATTAATGAGAACCCAGCCATATAATTACACGGAAAGACCCAGACGTCGGATAGTGCTCTCTCTAAGGAACAGAATGTTTGGGCACCTGTGGGGATGGAGTGCCAGCCCCATGCGGTACTGTAACCAAGAGGCTCATTTGGGGAACCAGAGTCATATGCCAAAGCAGGTGGGAAAATAGAGTAGGTGTTTGGCTTCTAGTAAACCTTGTTGTACAGCCATCCAGTTGTTTGAGGGTGGTGAAATTACAAGGAAATTAGAAATCACATCAGACTATTTTTAAAATCCCAAGCAATAGGAAACCTTGGAAAAAGAAGGTGTGAGTTTTGAAAAAGGCTATGGATAGGGGAAACAAGTTATACTCTGAGGGAAAAAAAAAAAAAAAACCTCTACTCCCTTCATTTTGAAAACCTGGCAGACAGCACTGTTGGCAAATGAAACCTAAATGTGATCCATGGTAGCTTCTCAATCCTGGGCCTATGGACCAGTCTTACACCTGAAGACACATGCCCACACCCTCATACCTATATGCATCCACACTCCTGTTTCCTTGGAAAACAAGCCTTCTGAGACTGAATGGAGAATGTTCTCAAGGTCCTGAGGAGACAGTACTCAGGATGTGGCTGAGAACAAACACTCACCTTGGTAGACAAGGTACAGCAAGACCCTCAGGAGGAAGATTCCTCTTTATTGTATTCAGTTTCCTTCATGTCGGTGGTCTCGGCATCTATGAAGCCATGACTGTCAAGTGTACATGTCCAGTCCTGACCTTTGTCTGAGTGTCTGTCTGTGGCTAATAGGTTTATCTGGGATAAAATGTCTAGCTTTATCCAGCTAACCACTCTGTGTCTCCATTTAGATGGTACAAGGGCACCTCAGTCTCGACATGGGCAAGATGACCGTGATCTCTCCTTCCATCTGAACCTCTTCCAGGGTTCCTCATCTCAGGAAACAACTTCCTCAGCTATGCCATTATGCAAGACAAGATTTAGGAGTCATTGTGGATGCACCCTACTTTCATTCATCAAGTTTGGACAGTCCTTACCAACTTGTCTATTCTGTCCACTTTTCCTCATTTCTCCACCACCATCTTAGTCCTTCCTAGCTAGAGGACAAGCAGAAGCCCCCAAAATCTTGTTCCACCGTGACTACAGAACTCGCTTCCTAACAAGTGCCATACATTTCCTTGAACACTGCAAACTGTCCTTCTATCAAGGTTTTCTAATTCTTGGTTGTTTCCCCATTGTTCATTGACCAAAACTTTGAATCTCAGACACAAAACTTCTAATGGCCTTGCCCATGACTACCTTTCTAGCCATGGAGGCATCAACTTCCTCTTCTAACTGCACCCCACACAATTTCATGAGTTGCTCTGAGACTTTTGCTTCCTCCTATAACAATCTTCTCTTGAACAATCTTGCTTTTGCGTAGAATTCTCTCCTGAGCTGACTCATCCTTACTCTTCAAATCTCAGTTCAGCTACCACTTCCTCAGGGAAGCCCTGCTAACCCTTGGGCAGGGATGAATACACCATTTTTAGGCCACCAAAACACCTCCCACCTTTCCTTCCTAGTAGTGGTGGTTTCATATTTGAATACATATCATTTTGATTCACACTTCTCTCCACTTTTATAATTTTTTTTAAAGAGAGAGAGAGAGAGAGAGAGAGAGAGAGAGAATTATTTTTATTTTTTAGTTTTCGGCAGACACAACATCTTTGTATGTGGTGCTGAGGATCGAACCCGGGCCACACGCATGCCAGGTAAGTGTGCTACCGCTTGAGCCACATCCCCAGCCCTTCTCTCCACTTTTAGATTATAAGCTCCATGGGTACAGGAAGCATTTACTAGTCTTCTTACTATCAAGACCCCAGCACCTTGATACTGCCTAATTCACAGGCATTCAATCAATTTTTAAAAAATTATTATATGATTTAATGAAAGAAACTTGATTTCCAAAGACTTAATGGGTGAGAAAACCATGTAGCCTCTAGAGTTTAACCCCTGAGCACGGAATTCCCACTTGATTATTTGTAGGCTGAGACTCTCCTTGGTGAGCTCAGCAGCAGTTTTGTCTGTACAAGTCAGTTTTCCACTTGGCCCACTGAGGCCTTATGACACTCTGTCAAGGTGAATAACACAACCCTCTTTTCTACACTCTTCTTTAGGGCCCAACTCAGTCAATGAGGGAGTGAGTGTAGAGTGGTTGGCTGTTCATTCCTTAGTGTAGAGATAATGGGGACATTGGACAGGAGGGAAGGAAGGGAGAACACAGTGCACATCGTCCTATGATTAGCATGACACCTGCCTCAACACCTCAAGGATGGCCTTCAAACCTCGACAGTCGTGGTTCACCATGCAGTGAGGAAGAGAACTGCTCATGTGGGCTGACATCAACCTTGAGGCAGGCCAGACACCAGCCGAGGCAGTATAGGCAGAACTCCTGACGTCTCACCTGGTGTTCCATGTGATGAGCCACCTCCTCAGAGAGGGTTTGTCCCACCACACCACCAATGGAGATCACCTGAACCACCGAGGCCGCCATCTTTCTATATGAAGGAGTTTGGTGTAAGGATGGCCTTAGCCTAAGCAACTCCATTTTAAATAAACCTGCAGTCCCACCAGGCACCATCCTACCGAGCCCTCCAATATGTCAATCAGGCATAGCCTGATAAAGACAAGTCACTTTCCACAACCCTGATAAGAGTCAAGGTAAATCACATGTCATTTATCTTTACCCTGATAAGAGTCAGAGGTGTGGGATCAGGGCAGAAATCACCCAACCATCTGTCCTGACTCTATAATGTAAGACGTCACTAAGAAACCTGGTAACAGCTGATAGGCACCTGTAGGACGAGCAGAAGCCCCCAAAATTTAGTATAAATGATGGAGCAAATGAACAGACATTGGGACCCGTCGACACTGATGCACACACCGGAGGGCCTGATGAGGACCTGGACGGACATCCCAACTCTTCTCATCATCTGCCTGATCCTCCTCCTCATCGTCCTCATCACTCTCAGACTCTACAGCAGACTCCTGACCCCCGTGAGAATGTCGACTTCTCCTTACGATCGTCTCCTCAACCAGCCATCAACTCCACACCAGGGGAAGCCTCCATTGGATCCCGACCTGATGGTGCAGTCGGAGTGCGTGTGCATCTGCTGGACTTAAAGCCTAAGGCTGGCGACTTTAGTTCTGGCACTTGAGCTTAGCATGCTGAGGGAATGTCTGCAATAAGTCTGTCATGATTAAGTGTGTTTATAGTGCTTAGAGTTAACTTAGAATTGTTTGCTTTGAATTGATTACGTCTATTGGAGTGCCCAGCATTAGATTGTCATTTTCTTGATTTAGAACCTAGTGAGTGAATTGTATTGAGTGATTCTGAGTGAATAAAATATTAAAAAGGGCAGAAGCCCAGAGACATTCTTTATTTCTCTCACTCGACTGTATAAGTGGCAGCTTTGCCCACTTTAAATTCAACTGCTGAACAAAGTTGAATTTAAAATAGGTTCACCTGATAACTATGTCATCTTGTACGTGAGGAATACTGAAAACTGTCTGGGCTGAGCCGAGATAAGAACTCATAAAATGCATGAAAAGATCCAAGTGACTCGTGTCTACAAATATATCCCAAAAATATTTTTTATATTCTTCTGGTATGTCTAGTTCTGATTGAACCAGGAAAACCAGATGTTAAGAGGAAAAAAAAAATACCACCAAACAATTTGTCTGACAATTTTATAAAAACAAAAAAGAAATTAGATCATTCGTTTCTCAAAATTCCAGAGTGCCTACTCTGGTCTAAGTGGGTCTGCTTATCTAAAATTATACAACAATCATGGTTAATGCCAAATTCCCTTTCCATAAAAGATAGGGGAACTGTGTTTCACTGTGTAATAATATTAACTAATATGGTGAAGTGCTTTGGAATTTACAAATGATTGTTACATGTATTATATCACTGGTATTCTTCGAAACCCCACAAGGCTCTAAGGGCATGCTTTATTACCATATTTATACCCTAATTGAAGAAACTAAGACTCGGAGAAGTTCATGAGAGGTAGTGTGTTATTTTCATCCTAAAGACTTAGAAGTCCAATACAGTCCTCTTTCCATTACCCCACACCACAACTTTACCACTGTTTTCTTTCTTTTAAAACTGCACCATTTAAAAAATTGTAATTTATTCTTGAACTCCATCAGGATGTATATCCAAAGAAAATAAGAACATTAGTTTGAAGAAATATTTGTATTCCCACGTTCATGGTAGGCAGCATTATTCACAATAGCCAAATAGGGAAACAACCTGGTGACAGATAAGTGGATAAAAGTATGGAATACTCTTCTGTTTTTAAAAAGAAGCAATCTTGCCAATTGATGAACCAGTAAGACACTGGGCTAAGTAAAATGAGCCAGGCACAGAAAGAAAAACATTGTATAATCTCGCTTATATGTGAAATCTAAAAAAAAGTCAAACTCATAATAACAGAATAGAATAGTGCCTAGGCAGAACTGAGGCGTGGGAAGAAAAGGGAGAGATGGTCAAAGACACAAGCCTTCAGTCACAGAGTGAATAGGTTATGGAGATCTCAGGTACATCAGGGTGACTACAGAGTTGACAATCCTGTATTGTGTACTTAGAACTTGCTCAAAGAGTAGATAACAAGTATCCCTCCACCCCCCACACAGTATATAATAAGTTTGATTGTGGTCATCACTTCATAATATGTATATATACCAAAACATCACATTGTATACCTTAAATACATAGAATTTTTATTTGTTTAATCGCACTTCAGTAAAACTAGGGGAAAAATAGCAATCTACTGATAGGAAGAAATTCTATCAGGTAGGTACATTGTGTCATGAAGATAAACCTAAGTTGTCATTTTTCTGCATCTTTCAGTTTATTTTTATATTGAAGATTTTATTACTAATTTATGCATGTCTTCATAGATTTCATAATAAAAACGACCACTCCTACTGCAGAAATGTGAACTATTTTAACCTAACTCTGGTATGTTTCCACCTAGAAGTGCTTGGGAGATAAGTAATAGTTTGGGCCAATAAGGTTCCCTTTTGGTACATTTGAGAAGTTCATTGCACAGTTTTCTTTTCCTTTCTTTTTTTTTTTCTTTTAGTTCAGTTTTTGTAATTTTTTTTTTAAATTTTTTCACCAAGAAATGTTGTCCAAAAAAAAAAACCCTCCTCTCAGCCCTGCACTGGAAGCTGAGGCAGGTGCAGCGTCTGAGGTTCAGCCCCCTGTGCTGAGGTTCAGAACTTGCCTGGGGAGGCGGCTATGGCAGAAGCCGGCAGCAGGCAGCTGGTGCAGGCCTGAGAGCTTCCAGGAACAGCAGAGAACAGGCTGGACTCCAGAGACAGCAAAATGCCCAAAGGCAAAAGGTGAACCAAGACGATTTGTTGATGCTGAAATCTCAGCAGCTTGCTGACAAGAGCATAAGTGCGCATCAAAAGTTCCAGAGTCATGAACCTGACATCGAGACTCAGGTCATCCAGTTTGTTTTGTTTCCCTTTCCTATCTGGGGGATAGAAAAGGTCCTTGGTTGTGATTCCTTTCAATTGAGTAATTATAAAACATTTTCTTTTCAGAGAACCTATACTTCTAAAATATATAGATAAGGATCTCATCATTCTTCCTATCACATCTACAAAGGGGGGCCAGGCAGGCAAGTGCTCCTTCTTTTCAGATGGGGAAGGAACTTACTGGGACATTCATCTGCATATTCCCTGGAAGAGCATGTACTAGAATTCTCTTTTTCTACTCTGTGCCCCCACCTACACTGTCCATTGCCCAGGGCTCTGTGTGTGTGTGTGTGTATTGTGTGTGTGTGTGTGTGTGTGTGTGTGTGAGAGAGAGAGAGAGAGAGAGAGAGAGAGAGAGAGAGAGAGAGTTCTATTTTGTTTTTTGTCTGTGTTTGCATGCATTATAATGCTCTTTTACTCTTCCCCTGTGTACTTTTCAAACTTTTGACTTGTTAGCAAGTGAAGCTTTATTCTAGGTAAACACCGGAATTCCCCTATATACTTTTAAAGTGGAAATCGAAGACAGGAATTTGAACAAACTCCATAGAAAACTGACCTTAGACTCGAGATTCAGCACACAAAAGCCTCGCTTTTCTCCAAGTTTAGATGGAAAATGAGCAATCTGTGCTCTGTACCACATGACTACCTTATCAAAAATCTCAATTCTAGAACAGGTCCAACGCAGCTGGGCTGTTTCAAGGCTGCAGAGAATTCCTGATAGTGCCTGTCATAGCTGCATTTGGGTCATTTCTTTGGGGTAAAGTAAGTCCAAGTTGCTTTCTGAGGTGAAAGTGTCCGTCAGAGCCAGGGTTCCATGGGCTTTTCAATTTGTAGTTTACCTTGAGCCTAACTCCTCGTGACATCTTTTATTCTACCTTTATTCCACACAAATAACAACAACAAATACCAATAACTCCCACTTATGCACTAAAACTTCAGTAATCTTCATTCAATTCTCTTGGACTTGAATCACTGCTAACGTTTGAAATAAGTAGGATGCTTTGAATTTAAAAAAATAAATGCCCAAAGAGATTACATTTAAATTGTGGGCCCCGAACAAAGGTTATGCTACCAACCTCAACCTCAACACTGCCTTGACCAGAAATCTGCTACTGTGTGGATACTCTTATTCCAGCAAGCCATTGTCCATGGAGGTCACGAGGCTCCACGAGTTGTCTTTACTTGCTCAGGATCATATGGTTCCTCGGTGGAGTCTTGTACACCTTCCCTCAGTCCCTTCTCCCCTTCAGGAAGCAAAACAGGGCCCCCATCAGGCCTGGGAGCCTAAGTTCCATCAGTTCCCTAAAGGGTCTCACCTCAGCCTCCCACCAGGAACACTCGAGAGCAGGCCAGGATGTGGATGCAGGATTCAAGGCTTTGAAAGGCACAGGGTGGGAGGCAAGTTCCTGAGCACGGAATTTTCTAGGAAGCAGAGCTGCCCAACAAATGCATACAAAGCACTGGTTGTTGGAGATGGCCTGCTGAGAGGGATGTGCACACAACTATTCTTGTGTCAGCTGTCATTTAATCAAAGTTTATGAAGTTAAGGCAAAGGTGCTCTCCCGATTGTGCTAGCCCCTCACCTGTGCTCACCATCAGCCAGTTAAGCTCAACACTTGCTCCCTGTGGAGCATTCACTTGTCCAACTCTGCATTTTGGGTGGGTCTCCTATTTGCTTCCCTGCTGCCGCGCACTGCACCCCCTCCTGTGGGTAACTGGGGGAGGGCTTGAAAACCAGCAGACGCCTTTGGGGTAGGGAAGGGTAGTGTGAACAACACTTCCCTGGCTTTCCGGAGCTCAACCCCAAGAAACAACTCTGGGTAAGGGGCAGTCTGGGGGAAAAGGCTCTGCTCCTCATCTAGATCCCCCACCTTCCCTCATACCCATTCCTCTGACCCTCTTCCATCACCAAAGTTCTTCCAGAAAATAGTCCTGGACATAGGATCTTCACATAGGCTTTTGGATATTCAGTGACTTCTGCTTCTACCTGGAGACACCCTGCCCAGTCCTCTAGGAGCTGATGCAGGACCCTAAGGAGGAGCCTGGCCGTCTTCCTGCCCTGAATATTTGGGGGACAATCACCTTAAGAGTTTTGGATTTTTTGTTTGCTCCCTAGTAAAGCTTCCAGTTCAGCCCCATTTTCTTTCTGTCCTCTTCATCCCGGCCGCACACTAGACGAGATACAAACCCGGATGTGGTGGACTTTGCCTGTGTCCAATGGGGACCTCCCAAACCCTGTCTGCTAGAATTCGGCAACTTCAAAAATTGAGGTTTACTCACTTTAGCCTGATAGATTGGATTTGAACAAGCGCACTCCGCCCTGTCTCCTAAGGACTGCCCTATGTGTCAAGGAAATCACTACCAGACTCCAGAATTCCTACTCTCCCTTCGAAGGAGATCCTGAAGCCATGTTTCCTCAGTCGGCTCCTGAAGTGCATGTGTAAATAACCTCCCATTACCCTTTCCTCCCGGATGGCCGGCAGAGTCAATCACAGTTTAAACATAATGTGCCTAATGAGTTTTGGGTGCTCAAGGGATTATCAAACTGCAGCTTTGAAACGATGGCTAATCCAACTTCCCTGACTCTGTACATGAGGGCGTGGTGAGTGTGTGCACTCACTCTCATTGTAAGGCGAGGCTGTTAAAATAGCTAAATCCTCCCCATCCATCAAGTCCAAATATCTTCATCAGGGCTACTCAGTTCTTTGGGATTCAGTGTCTGCTCATCTCCACGCTCCCTCCCAATGGTGATTAGTCAATTCGAACCACATTGACCAACCACCAACATCCTCAAAAACCTCAAATACCTGAAACCCTACACATGCTGTTTATCTGAGCAGAATTCTCCCTGTCCCAATGTCAACTGCCTCTCACACCCTCAACCATCCTAAACCCTTCAGTCGGAAGCACAGTGTCTTTGATCTCTGAAAACAATGACTGGCCTGTCCTCTAAGCTCTTCTAGTCCCTGGCACTGACCTAGCACACTCCTACTGAGAGAGTGTTTCACTCACCTTCCTCACCAGGAGGAATGAAACCACCATTATTGTATCTGCAGCATTTTGCACAGTGTCTTCCTGGCACTTAGCAGCTTTCCATAGTTATTGAGTGAAGGAGTAAATCAATTAATCTGTGTGTCTTATGCTGAGAGCCTAGGCAGAAAGCTCCTTTTATTCCTCTATTGTAATGTCACTACTACTTTGTAAAGTTAGTTGCAGTCACACAGTCTTTGCAAGGGATTGAGGTCAGAGGCCTTTCCTAAGCATTACATTTTTCCTTCAGGGCCAGAAAAACAACGTTCTTTTATTGCTCTTTTTTCAATTTTTGAACCTTACTATGCCTCAAGTACTATTCTAAGTGCTATATATGAATTTTCTTATTTGAATTTCATGATAACTCTTTAAGGCAAGTACAGTGACATCCCCATTTTGCATGAGGAACTAAGGTATAAAAGAATTAAGTAACTTGCTTAAGCTGACTGCTGTTTAACTGCTGTTGCGTAACAAATCACCCCAAATTTAGTGACGTAAAACTGCACCCACTTAGTCATACCCATGGATATGTGTGGGTCAAATGCAATAGCAACGGTGTCTTTCTACTCCACAATGTCTGAGGCTCATCTGGACTAACTGGGAGTTCTTGAATGGTGGGACCAGAATCACCTGGAGTCTCCTTAAGTCACAGGTGTGGCACAAGGGACTGGGTGATGCAAAAGCTGACTTGAGCTGAGACTATCCAGTGCAGCACCCGCAGACGGCTTTCAGTGTATCGCGGCTTCTCATACCTTGACAGCTGCATTTCTATAGGATGTTTTCCCAGTAGAAATATCCAGAGAGCAAAAAGAGATGAAGACAATGGATTTGAGCCTTCTTCTTCCTACTCTCTGAAGTCATGCCACATGGTTCCCACCACCAAACTAGGATTACACATCAGTCCCAAGGACAGCCCAGACCTAAGAAGGGAATGAGACTCCACCTGTCAGTAGAGGAGTGCTGAGGTCACACTCCAGAAGAGCTCATGGGATGGAAGATATTATTGTGACCATTTTTGGAAAATGCAATCTGCTGCAGTCGTAAGGATTAAAAGTGACAGAGCCAGAATTCTGCATATTTGTTAGATTTTTTTTTCCCCTAAGATAAAATGTAAGCTCTTTCAGAGTTGAAATCATAGTTTGAATTTCCCACAGTATTTGACAAAAAAATTATAGGCCAAAAGAAATGTTTTTATTACTTACTTCAAATAAGTCAGAGAGAAGTGACAGCTAAAAAGCATGGATTGTGTTTTGAGGTGGTAAAAATGTCCCGATATTGACGATGGCAATGGTCATACATGTAGATCCTAAAAAAAATCTCTGAATTGTACAATTTTAATAGGCATATTAAGTAGTATGTGAACAAAATAAAATGGGTTTAATATTAAAGCAGAAATTAACACAGACCAAAATAAACAAAAAGGTGAGTATACTTATTACTAACAGACTTGCTCCGTGAGAAATGCTGAAGGCAGTTATTCAGGCAGCAATGAAGAGACAACTGACAATACTGTCATCCCAGTGGAGAAATAAATAGCATCAGTACAGGTAAGCACCCAGGAAAAGTAAAAATTAATATGAATACATTTTTTGGTTGATAATTCCTTTTTATTCATATGTGATTTAAAACACAACTGCACAAAAATACTAATTATAAATCTATGTTGATGGGGATACAATATGCAAAGATATAAAATAGGGGGAACTGAGTTTTATGGGAGCAAATTTTCATATACAATTGAAACTATGTTTATACTATTTTAACTAGAGGGTTATAAGAAAATAACTAAAGAAATAGTTAAGAAACCAAAAGGAAACCAAAAAAGGGGAACTGAAGTAATATAGTAGCAAATACCAATTTAACAAATATAACACAAAACAAGATCGTAAAAGAAGTATTAAGGAATAAAAAAAGATATGTAGAAAAAAATAGCAGAAATATGTTCTGTCTTATAAGTAAGTACTTCAGATGCAAAGGTTCAAATCCTCTTAAGGCAGAGATTAGCAGGACATTATCCAACATAGGCTGTCTACAAATGAGAAACTTTAAATACACAACACCAATATCTTTGTATTCCATACAAAATAACTAAAATAGAACTCAAACGCCTATGAGAATTCCAGACAAACAGACCTAATGCCAAAAATTATTGCAGGAGACAAAAAAGAAATTAAATAATTATTAGAGGGCAATCAATCAAGAAGATAAAAAATCACAAACATGCACATACCTCACTATAGATAATTCCATGACAATAGTTGTAGACTTCTATACCCTGTTTTTCATAATGGCCATAACCATTTGACAGAAGATCAGTATTATTATGGTTTGGAGATCAGGTGTCCCCAAAGCTTCTATGTTAATGCAGGAATATTCAGAGGTGAAATAATAATGAGAGCAGTAACCTAATCAGTCCCTCCGAGTTTGAGTAGACCAACTGGGTGGTAACTACAGCTAAGTGAGGCTTGGCTAGAGGAGGCAGGTCACTGGGACATGACCTAAAGGGTTCATCTTCCTTGTGACCCCTTTCCCTGTCTCTCTGTGCTTTCTGGTCATCCTGAGGGGAGCAGCATGTTCCACTACGCCCTTCCACCGTGACGTTCTGCCTCACCTTGGGCCCAGAGCAATGGAATTGGTTGACCATGGACTGAGGTCTGAAGCTGTGAGCCAGAATAAACCACTAAGTTGTTCTCTGATATTTGGGTCACAGCATTGAAAACCTGACTAACACAATCTGTGACAAAGTAGAGGACTTGGCTACTCTATACACCAAGGAGAACTAATAGACATCTACAGAACACTCCACCCAACAACAGAGTACATGTTCCTCTTGAGTGCAAATGCAATATTCTTCAGTGATATCATCCATGAGTTTACAAAAGAAAAAAAAAGTAAAGAAAGAGCATTGATGAAAAACCCACAGCTCACATTGCAGTTAGTGATAAAGACTGAAAGCCCTACTCCTTAAGTTCAGAATAAGAAAAGGATGTCCACTCTGGCCTACTCAGTACAGTGCTGAAGTTCTACCAAGAGCAATTACCCAGGAGAAAAGGCATCCTAAGTGAAAAGATGAGCATAAAACACCTCTGTTCACTGATGGCAAGGCCTTACAAATTGAGCTCCCTAAAAACAAACCACAAAAATTGTTGAAGCTGATAAAAAAAAATCAGCAAAGTTGAAGGGTATCAGATAAATATACAAAATTCAGTTTTATTTCTAGATACTAGCAATGAATAGTTTAAAGTAGAAATTAAGAAAACAATTCCATTAAAAGTAGTATCTAAAAGAAGAAAGTATTTTGCTGAGAGCCATGTGTCAAAGTCTTGAATTGAAAACATTAAAATATTGTTGAATGAAATTAAAGACCTAAAAAAATGGAAAACATCCTGTGTTTCTTGTTTAAAGGACTTCATATTGGTAAGATGGCAATATTTCCCAAACTTATCTACAGATTAAATGCAATATCGGTCAAAATTCTAACGACCTCTTTTGCAAAACTGGGCAAGATGATCCTAAAATTCTTGTAAAATTGCCAGAGATCCCTAATAGCCAAAAGATCTTGAAAAAGATCTTTGATCACATTTCAAAATTCTAGGTTTATTCTCAAACAGTGTGATAAAAGCCCAAGGTTAGACACATAGATCAACAGGATAGAATTAACAGTTTAGAAGTCAGTATTCACATATCTATGGCTAATTTATTTTTAACACGGGTGACAAAATCACTCATTAGAGAAATGGTAATCTTCAACACACAGCGTTGGTACAATTGGATACCCACACATGAGAACAGCTCTGGAACACTACCTTAAATGTGCTCAGAGTAGATGACAGGCCTAAATGTAAGAGCTAAAGCACTTAACCTCTTAGAAACAGGTATAGATTGTCATGGCCAAGGTTAAGACAATGGTTTATTAAATACAATATTAAATTCATATGGAACAAAAAAAAAACAATAAATTATATGTGATCAAAATAAAATTCTTTTCACTTTTTTGATAGTGTCCTTTGCACAAAAGTGAAAACACACTCCACAGGATGGGAGAAAATCTTTGCAAATAATATATCTTGTTAAGATATATTAACATCTAAAATATATATGGAATTCTTATGACTCAACAATAAAAATGAAACAACCCAATGTAAAGATGGGTACCTGGCTCAAATATACATTTCTATAATGAAGACATAAATGTGGCGAGTACGAATGAAATTACTTTGTCAAAGAGATATCTACACCCCAGTGCTCTCTGCAGCTGTGTTTACAATACCCAAGATTTGGAATCAGTCTAAGTGTCCTTGTCCATCAACCGATGAATGAATAAAGAAAATGTGGCATATAAAGCATAGTTAATGTAATCTTATTCAGCCTTAAGGAAGGAAACTGTCTTTTGCAACAATGTGGATGAACCTGGAAGACATTAGTGAAATAAGCCCAGGACGTTGAAAGAAAAACTGTGTGACCATATCTATGTGGAATCTAAAAAAGTATAATTTATAAATGCAGAAAGTTTGGTTTCTTTGCCCATTCATTTATTGGGTTATTTCGGTTTTTTTGTTTATCTGCTTTGTTTTCTGGCATTCAGTTTTTGAATTCTTTATATATTGTGTAAATTAACCCCCTATTTGAGGTGCAGGTGGCAAAGATTTTCTCCCATTCTGTAGGCTCTCTGTATATGCTCTTTATTGTTTCCTTTGTTGCAAAGAATCTTTTTAGTTTGATGCTATCCCACTTTGATTATTCATTTTACTTCTTGTGCTTTAGGAATCTTGTTAAGGAAGTCAGTTCCTAAGCTTTTTTTTTTTCCCAGTAGGTGCAGAGTTTCTGGTCTAATGCCTAGGTCCTTGATCCACTTTGAGTTTAGTTTTGTGCAGGGTGAGAGACAGGGATTAATTTTATTCTTTTACATATGAATTTCCAGTTTTCTCAGGCTATCATTTGTTGAAGAGATTGTCTTTTCTCCACTGTATTTTTTGACACCTTGGTCCAGTATGAAGTAATGTATATATGTGGGTTTTCCCCTGTAACATCTATTCTGTTTCATTGGACTTGCCTGTTTTGTTGCCAATACCATGCTGGTTTTGTTACTATAGCTCTGTAGTATAATTTAAGGTCTGGTATAATGATGTCTCCTGCTTTGCTTTTCTTGCTAAGGATTACTTTGGCTCTTCTGGGCTTTCTAATTTTTCAAGGAATTTCATGACTACTTTTTCTATTTCTATGAAGAACGTCATTAGAATTTTGATGGGAATTTTATATAGCTCTTTTGGGGGTATGGTCATTTTGACAACATTAATTCTGCCTATCCAAGACCATGAGAGGTCTTTCCATCTTCTTAGGTTTTCTTCAGTTTCTTTCTTCAGTGTTCTGTGATTTTTCATTGTAGAGGTCCTTCACCTCTTTTGTTAGATTTATTCCCAAGAATTTTTTTGAGGCTAATTTGAATGGGATGGTTTTCCTAATTTCTCTTTCATCTGATTTATCTTTGAAGTATAGGAATGCAACTGATTTCTGAGTGTTAATTTTGTTTTCTTCTACTTTGCTGAATTCATTTTTGAATTATAGAATTTTTCTGGTGGAGTTTTTAGGTTTTCTAAATATAGAATCATGGCATCAGCAAACAAACACAATTAAGCTCTTTTTTTCCTATTTGTATCCTTTAATTTATTTCTTTTGCCTAATTTCTCTGGCCAGAGTTTCAAGGACTATGTTGAATGGAAGTGGTGAAAGTGGATATCCCGGTATTGTTCCTGTTTTTGTAGGGAATGCTTTCAGATTTTCCCCCATTTAACATGATGCTGTCATTGGGTTTGTCATGTATAGCACTTACAATGTTGAGGTATCTTTTTTTTTTATCCTTATATTTACTAGTATTTTAAACATGAATGGATGCTTTATTTTGTCAAATGCTATTTCTGCCTGTATTAAGATAATCATGTGATTTTGTACTGGGAATGAACCCAGCGGCACTCAACCACTGAGCCACATCCCCAGCCCTTTTTTGTATTTTTATTTAGAGACAAGGTCTTACTGGGTTACTTAGGGCCTCGATAAATTGCTGAGGCTGCCTTTGAACTCTTGATCCTCCTGCTTTAGCCTCCCAAGCCACTGGGTGATTTTTGTCTTTAAGTCTATTTATGTGGTACATTACATTTATTGATTTCTATATGCTGAACCAACCTGGCATCCCTGGGATGAAACTCACTTGATCATGGTGCACTATCATGGTAGTGTGTTTTTGTATGCAATTTGCCAATATTTTGTTAATAATTTTTGCATCTATGTTCATCAAGGATATTTTTGGTCTGAAATTTTATTTCTTTGATGTCTGACTTTGGTATCAGGGTTACTATAGCTCTGTGATTGGAAGTGTTCCCTCTTTTTTTTATTCCATGGAACAATTTGAGGAGGATTGGTGTAAGTTTTTCTTTAAAGGTCCGGTAGAACTCAGCTGAGAATCCATCTAATACTGGGCTTTTCTCTGTTGGTATGCTTTTGATCCCTTCTTCAATTTCCTTGCTTGAAACTGGTCTGTTTAAATTTTCTATAACTTCCTGGATCAATTTGAGTAAGTCATGAACCCAAATGTCCGTCAATTTTGAATGGATAAAGCATAGTGTATACATACAAGAGAATATTATTTGATCATAAAAAGGAATGAAGTAATAACATACACATGGATGAGCCTCAGGCTAATTGGAAGAAGCCAGTCACAAACCTGCACTGAATATATGATTCTATTCATACAAAATATCCAGGATCAGTAAATCCACAGAGACAGCAAGTAAATTAGTGGTTTCCAGAGCATCAGGGGAGAAGGGAAAGGGACTGAATGCTTAATATATGCAAGGTTTCTTTTCAGGGTTATAAAGACATTCTGGAACTAGATGGTGGGGATGGTTGCGCAACATTGTTACTGTACTAAAATCCACTGAATTATACTTTCAAATAGTTAAAATGATGGATTTTATGTAATGTGAAATACATTTCAACAATTTTTTAAAAAATGAAATCCAAAGAAGTGCCACAAAAATCAGATAAAACTAGAAGAAAAATACTTTGTAAAACAGTGCTTTTCCCCTTACTTTCTCATTTATTTTCATGGAAATCAGCCTGTGTCAGGAAAACTAGGCTTTGCACGTTCTGGCTGGGTGATCAACTGAAAGCAAGTAAACAAACACAGGAAAACATTTGGGGACTTTGGAGCTAGTTTCAGCTGTGACATAAGAGCCATATGACCCTGGGGAAGTCTCTTCAGATTTCTGGGCTCCAGTCACCTCAGATGACACTGTGGTGTCCACCTGCCCAGCACATGGGCTGTGCCTGGTGTGGAGCCAGAGCCTACATGGGAAGGCCATGAGTCAGAGCCCAGCCTGAGTCATCCCAAGATGGGCTAGTGGTGAAGTGGGAGGAGAGAGGAAATAATTCACAGTTTTTCCTAAAATTTACCCTGAATTATCCTCATCCATGAGTAAAATACTCAAGCATGCTATTTTTAAAAGGGTGACAATATCTGGTCATAATGTCCTTGGAGGAAAGGGAGGTAAGGACCAAGAGAAGCGTGCCCAAACCACAGGGCCCCGCAGAGTGCCGTCCACATCCCCAGCAGCAGCCCTAATGAGCTCCGGGCAGGACTCTCCCAATTGAATTACATAATACATTTCCGTTTCATTTCATGAATCACAACTTGGGATACAATGTTCCTGGGTTACAGTTGATATATTTCAGAGATTACCAAAGATTTCAAAAAGAAAAATCTATTTTATTAAACTCATATGTAAAACGTCTGTATGTCAGCCAACTTATTTATTTTCAAATTTGGGATTTTCTTAAATGTTGTAGTTAGAGCTCAATGTCAAGAGAGTTCCCGATAAACCCATTAATGAATGGTAAGACTGCAGTTGCCCCTGGATTTTTCATTGCTCTTGACAGCTCAGTTCCTGGTTGATGGGTTTTATTTCAGCTGCCCCTGTTGGGTGAGAGTGAGAAAAAAAAATGACGAAACCTCAGAGCACGGAGCAGGGAAAGTGGAACTCACAAGGTCAGCCACGTAATGGAGAGTTAGTTCACCGGGAGACCGTAAGCCCTACGTTCAAATGTGAGTTAGCTCCTTTGAGGATGTCAGTGCTGCTGACATCCTTCATGGCTGGCTCCTCTTTGCTCAGTACAACGTAAAAGCTGGAGCAGAAGGCTCTGGAACCAAATCCTAGCTCAGCCATTGTCAGCTATACGACAATGGTCAGGTTATTGAATCTCCCTAATCTTCAGTGGATCAAGACGTAAAGTGGAAATAGTCATGGTACATATGTCACAGAGTTGTAGTAAGAGCCAATGATGTGAGGTATGCACAGTGATCAGTATCATGCCCAGCACCTAGCAAGTAGCCATGCCGTATCATTGAGAGTCCACCGTGGAAGTAACAACTTTGAATTGTAAATTGGCTCACCGGCATTTCCTGATTTTTCAAAACTTAGGATCAAATCTACTTTTGTGAAGACAATCTTTGAGATGTGCCCTAGTTGTATATCCCTAATTCAGTTATTTTTTAAATTATTTCTTTATGCAGTCATTTTACTTAAAATTGACTGTCTTTCCCATGGGCCAGGAACAATGTTCAATACAAAAGAAACAAAGTCAAGAAAAGTGAATAAAGTCCTTTCGCTCCCTCTTCTGCCTGGGAACCATGGAGACATTGACATGTATGCAGCCTACTCTGGCCAGTGCTAAAGGTGGAGAAGAAGCTGAGGGAGAAAAGAAGCAGCCCAGCCCATCTCAGGGGACCCAGAGCAGGGTGCAGGGCAGGGCAGGGCTTCCCTGCTGGGCTGCTGCCTCTGGGAAATGGCAGGAAGTGTGGAAAATAGAAAAGAGCTGCAGTGGGAGCCGGTCCACTTGTGAAAATGGAGATGAATTACTACAAAAGAGGTGAGTTGGTTAGACAGTGTTGAGTTTTACATTTGTCACTTTAGCAATGTAATTTCCATTTTACATATGAGGAAACAGGCCCAGAGAGATTTTTACCTGGTCCAGCATCACACAGCAAGGCCAAAGCTGTCTGGCTCTTTTCATAGCATCGCATCACCTCGTTATGATATTCAACATCCTAGAATAAGGCCCAGGTGATTGGTATTGATTAGAAAAGCCAAAGAGGCTTCCTTGGTCTTAAGGACTAATACCCATTACGCCAGGCAGCACCAAACAGTGTAGGGATCATCTAATCTTGATTCCTTCCAGAGCAACCGTGAGCAGGTGCTAAGTCACTCCAGCAGCACCCACAATTCACTGTCGCCTGCTCTTGCACACCCAGCTTAATTTTTTCTAACAGAATTCAGGTGTGGTGGGGGTGTTTTCAACTCTCACTAGGGAAGACAAAAACAATAAAAGCATAATGTAACTCTATTAGAAAGGTTGACTTTTCATGTTCAAACCATTAAACGTCTATAAAGAGAGTAATATTGGTTATTTAGTTATTTATGCAAACACATTATTATTCACAACCATGATGATTGGTCTTGCCAAAAACAGAGTTCACAGAGCTGTGTTTATGTGCCTTGCAGGCCCTGTCCCCGGGGATGCCACAGCCACCTCATGTGTGCCTAGCATGTGTAGTTTTTCGTGCACCGAGCTTCTTGTCCGTGTGATGCTCATACCAGCTCTGGGAGGGAATCAGGAAGGCACCTTCACCTCCATGGCACAGAGGGCTTGGGAGACTTGCATAGATCAACCAAGGCCAGCTCGGATCCCCAATGGCTTGCCTCTTGGGCCAGCTCTGTTCCTGCCCTGTGCTGTCTCCTAATTGCTCTGTTCATTTTGTACCTGGGAGGGTTAACTGGGCACACAGGAGTTCTGTTAAATATCACAGTAGTTAGTACATTTTAATCCTGATCCCCTAGCCTACTGTAGCTGCTGTAAAATATATGGCAATAATTTCCTGAGGCAGGGTAATGTATAAGGAATGTCAGGCCAGCCTCTGGGCATATTTGCCTTAGCTCAGTTTTATTAAAGTGAAACTTTTATTAAGGCATGTGGTGAATTGAGCAATCGGCATGATTCATGCCGTTATAAACCCATTGCCACACTCACAATAAATCAATGAACCATTGTCGTACATTTGCTGTGGAGTTGGTAGGAACAAGGAAAAAATCAATATGGGGATATTATTCAGACCATATGAAAGTATTAAAGTGTATTCTGTGTGTATTAAACCTGGCCAAACCATATTTCATGTGTCCTTTTTTTTTTCCTGTAAATATCTCCCTTAGTGTCCTGTACTCTGGACTATTTGCTACTCCATATGCTATTGAGAAATAAGAATAGCAAATATTTAAAATTCCACTTAAGTCTTTGTGATTTTTAAACCTTATTTCATAATGATTATTTGTATAATGAAGTTGTCCTGAAGAAAAAGTACCAACAATAAATTAAGAACAATGAGCCTCTTCCACAACAAGCAGAGCTGTAACTTTGTATAATTCAGTAGGCAGTGGGCTCTTTTGGAGGGAAAAAAAAAATCAACCAACAGGAGGAAGCGATTTGAGCCAAAGAAAGGGCACTTTTCATTGCCTGCCAGCTAAAGGGGACAAGCGCAGAGCCGGCAGCATTCCCTCCCTGTCTGGAAACTATTACCATATCTCCATTTACCTGGAACCTCCTCCAAAGGTTGAAATGTGTGTCTGCGACAGCTGTCTCCCTGCGGCGGCAGCGCCCCATCACCTGCACTTCTGCATTAGGAAGTCTCAGGTTCCCTCGGAGGCTGCCGCACATGGATCAGAAAAATAGGTGCAGCCGCAGCTGGTTTCCAAGGCAAGCTACGCCACCACTGAGAGTCTGCTGCGCTGTTTCAAGTAGCACAACCTGGGTCATTTATTACCACCCTAATTGCTCAAAGGGGGTTCCTGTGGTGTCTAATGCCCTCAGAAACAAATGCTGAACTTCACAAGACACCCATGTGATGTCCCTCCCTGGCAGCTGAGGCTCTACTCTAGGCATGAAGAGAAAGGCACGTGTGACAGTGCCACCATAGGACAGTCAGTAAGTCCAGGTGGCCTTTGACCAGGGCTGTAAGTAAAGAGCACTGCAGAAAATGAGAAGAGGCAGAGAGAGTTCCAACTGGAGGAACTGAGGCTTCTGCAAGAGGCTTTGAAAGATGGTTTTAACCAGGCTCAACACCTGGACCAAGAACACTTGGCCTGATCTGGAAGAGTCGGCTGACACAGTGGTTATCATTTGGAGGAAATAAATTTAGATACTTCAAATCATTCTACTCTTTGGTAGTCAATTTAGAATCTCCTTATGTAACATCATTCGACATTTTTTAAAAGAAGAGGTCCAAATGCATACCCAGGCATCAGAGACTTCAAGGGAATTTTGCAATAATCCCAGCAAGGTCTAAAGCCTTCTATAATCCAATGGATGATGCTCATCCCCAGGTGGATACCTTTTTGCTCCACTTCTTTGTATTTTTCCATGTGTGGCAGCTTCAGTAAAAATGATATTCCTTACTTAACTATTTCCTCAAACTAGTTACAATGGAGAGATTTCATATTAGCTGATTGTAAAGAAATAGGAGATGGAGCACAAGAATAAACAGGGAGGCTGAATAAGACAGCAGTCCGTGCAGGATCTTCTTGTCAACTCACTCTTGCCATTGCTGACAAGCGGTGACTCCACAGCTCCCAGGGTACAGCTGCATGTACGAGCTTTCTGTTGCCTTCCATGCTTTCATTTGGAGCCCAATCCATTGGCAACAGCAGCTTCGATGGAGAGACCATGGCGCATGTGACATAATCTTTGGCTTAAGTGTGGTATGTGCGTCTTTCAGGGCATATGGTCTGAGATGATCCATCATGGTCTATGATGTCAGATTATCCACTGAGACTCAGTCCTCTTTGCAGAAATGCAATTATATTCAGATAATGGTATTTCCAGTTGTTGTGATAGACAAGACTGATGCTGGGCAGCACTGACAGGTAGAACACTGGATGATATACGCACAGGGCAGGCAAAGAATGAGGCCTCCTGAACGGAGCAGTCAACGAGGTCTGCAGCCCTTTCCTTCCCTGTACATTTCTCAGCAGTCAGCATTGGTTGCCATCCAGAACCCCATGGTCAACCATACCATAAAGCAGCCGGTTCGCCTGGTGAGTCCAGGGTTGCTGCCCCACTCGCTCCTCCAGCTGCGGATCCTCCCCTCACTACCCTCCTCCTCGCTCCATCAACCATAAGGACCATTTACAGGGTGCCTTCAACTCTTTCCTCTCCATGGTTAATAACCCCAATCATTTTACTCTTCCTCTAAATTTTTATTTTGTTTGTCTTACTTTTTCTACCTTTCATTTGTTCTCTTCTTTAAAAGTTTTTTGTTTTTTCTAGACTTTTCTCTACATCTCCAACATCCTATTTTGAATATTACAACTTCCAAGACTGGTTTGAGAACAAATAAGAACCGAACACTTTGGAATATTCGCTCAGCTATTTAACTAGTGGGTACTGAGAATCCATGCTTCCCTGACCCTGGCTAGGTACTAGGTAAACAAAGCAGAGCAGCATAACAGAAAAATGATCTCAAAAATCAAGCTGATCTGGGATCTAGTAGCTGCTTTTTTTACCTACAAGGCTATGTGGGCTTGGGCATGTGTCATTTAAACTTTTGGAGGCTGGGTTCCTTCGTCTGTGCTAGCACTGAGGTATGTAAAGCACTTAGCCCAGATCTTGACACACAGCCACAGATGCACAGAGCTCGTTATGTCTGTTATTATTTCTAAGCTTTAATCAGAGTATTTGATTTTAGGCTCATGAACTTTTTGTGGATAGTCGTTTCATAACGCCGAAACATATTGAAATTTGTTTAAATAACTGAAAGATTGTTGAAGGGATTTTCAGAGCCCATATACAAAAGTACAACAAATAGATTCAGGGTTGATTAAAAAGCAGGGAGTTTCTCTTCTTGATGTTTTCTCTTCTCTCTGAGACCACCCGACCTTGATCTTTGTTCAACTGCAATTCTAAGTTTATATTTTCTATCCTGGGCTGAGGATGGAGGGATAGAGACTGAGAGTGTTGTTCAGCTAGCCTCAAAAACATGTTTGAATTTACTTTCCCTTTCTAAATAAGTCCACATTTTAATAGAGGACGTTATAAAACCAAACAGCTCTTCTGATTCTAAGAAAGTGAGTTTTCTTGGCAGATCTATAGGTAGGGTTCTGCCTTAGGCCAAGCAAATCTGAATCTCCAGAGAGCAGCACAGAAATCTGGGGTTTTAACAAGGACCTCCTCATTAGGCAAACTGGAAAAACTGATCTAGCTCAATCACAAAACAATGATTGGGCATCCTTGTGTCTTTGAAATATTTTATGGGACAAGCAGAAATGTAAACAAGATGTATGCTCTCAAGAGTTTATGTTCTATTTGAAGATGTAATATGTACATGCATGTGTGTATATATGTATTGGTACAGTAGTTTGCCTTAACTTGCAATTTCAATTTCCACAGATTCAGTGAGCTAAGACCAACTGTGGCTGGAATATATGAAATGGAAAATTCCAGAATAAATAATTCATATGTTTGAAATAACTTTTATAAGAGGACATTCTTATAATTATTCTATTGTATTATTGTTGTTGTTGATCTTTTACTATCCTAATTTATAAATTAAACATAATCATAGTTATGTGTGTAGGGGAAAAACTCACAGTGTATATAAGGTTTGGTACCATTTGAGATTTCAGACATTTGCAGAATGTCCTGGGACATATCCACAAAGGCACACAGGCAAAGGGGAGCCACTGTATGTGCATGTGGGTGTGAATATAAGCCACCGGAAAGTTCATCATTAAAGTAAAAGCAGTATGACAAAACACACAGGAAATATAGCATCAAAAGATGAGGCTAGGGCTGCCTCTTAAGAGGATTTTATAGGAATTTTCAACAGCTGTTATTATGGAAATATTCAAATATCCACACAAGTAAAATTAATAGTGTAGTTTCCTCCCCCTTGTATACAACTCTCACTGATTTTGAAGAATTTCGCTATTTTTTTTTTTTTTGCCCATCATCCTCACCATTTCTCCCTCTTCTGTTGCATTTTAAAGCAGGCCACAGAACCCTTTGTGGGGCCTTGGCATGTTTATTGATCATGGGTGACAGGATCATATGGATGCTCACTTTATCTCTACACCTGTCATCTTGAAGACTGGCACAGACCATAGACAAATGAATAGTGCTAATTTAAAGAACATCTCAGAAGGCTGGGGTATAGCTCAGTGGTAGAGCATTTGCCTAGCATGTTCCAGGCCCTGGGTTTGATCTCCAACACCCTGAAAAATAAATAAGTAAGTAAATAAATAAAGTATATCCCAGTTATCTTATTGTCTGACTCAATAGCAAGGATGGTGGAAGGATTTCAGACGAGGAGCACTATAAAGACGAAAACCTACATTGGGAGGAACTAGCTTCATTTAAGTGACGTAAACTCCACCAGGCACTTCATGTATTCACTTATTGAATCCCTACACCAACCTGGAAGGTAAGTATCTTTATTTCTCACTTTTCATCTGAGAAACAGAGACTTTGAGAAGAAAGTAAGATGTCCAGGTCTTTCAGTTATTAAATTTCTTTCAGAATTTAAATTTCTTTATTGTCTCTTTTCTCTACATGTATTTTTCATATAAATGTAATTATACTCAATGTATGTTTTTATTTCCTATTTTTATTCAATATTCCATCTTGTAAGTATATTCCATGATATTTCATGGTTTTTATGTCCACCACTTGTAATGGTCACACAATAGTTCATCTAGTAGATACACCATACTTTATTTTAAGACTCCTTTCATGGTTGACATTTAGGTCCTTTCTAGCTTTATGTTATAAATCTGGCTACAATAAATATCCTTATGTACATAAGTTTCTCTTTATTAAGAAGGAATATTTCCTTAGGAAGGGACCTAGAAGAAGAATTACAGAGTCAAGCATATGAGCTATTCGTGGTTCTTGGTGTATATTGCTAAATGTTTTTACAAAAAATCACATAGATTTATATTATCCCTAATATTCTAAGAGAGCGCCAGCCACAGGTGAACTAGGAGTGAGAAATGAAATCAGGCTGTGGATGACTTTAATAAAGCATATGAGATTTGACCTTGACCTTTAAGGTCATGGGGAGCCATTGAAAGTTCTTGGACCAGAGACCAAAGTGTGAAGAGGGTTAGAAGATTAATCTGAGATTAGAACTTGTGATATCTAAGGAAGAAGCTGAACTTGGTTCTTGTGTCTGTTCTACAGAAACCAACAGTGACATATTGGGCAAGTCACTTCTCTTTTAAGTGTTCATTTCTTCCTATATCAAATGAGGGTATTTAGTCAATGATCTCTATGGTTTTCCAGATTTAAATTTGTATGAATTCTGAACTGTCACTTATAGATACTTGAAATTCTACAACTGATTGCTCATTCCTCCACATTCCTCCACATTCCAACCCCTATTAATCACAGTTCTTTAGGAGTGGAGAATACCTGGCATATGTGCCACTATTTCCTCTTCTGAGTTAATGACAGTTGTAGCCCAGTGGCCATGGCTCTCTCTCTCTGGCTCATCACCCGCCGTGCAGGTTCAGTCAACACTTGCTCATGGTCAGGGAAACACAAGGAAAGCCCTCCACCATCCGGGCTCTTGACTGACCTCAACCCTGGCTCCTCAGTGTCTTGGAAGGGCCAGGGAGCAGAGGTGCATAAAGAAAAGAGGGTCTGAACAAAGAGCCATGCAATGAGAACACTGCATTCATGATCACGGTGACCCAATACCATTCTAAGAACTTCACAAATACTCTCTCTCTTAATCTTTGAACAGCCCTAAAAGGTAGGATAGATATTGTCTATTTCACAATGAAGGAACTTGGGCGGAAGCAGAGGGTGAAAGCAGACAGTCACACAGCTGAAGGTTAATGGCAGAGGCTGTGTTGGAACCTTGGCCGTCTGGCTTCCAAGTCTCTGGACTGTGTCCTTCATTACACTTCATGTAATGCAGAAGGGAGCAGTGGGCAGAGATGGTAGTCAGGGAGGCAAAATGGCTGATTCTGCACAGTCGCCACAAGAGGATCCTACACTTGCTACTCGCACACTCAACCATTAGTTCTATAAAAACCAAGTGACTTTAAATATAAGGTGCTATGGAGGTGACAAAGTTAAAACAAACATTACCTTTCCTACTTCCCAAGAACTTCAAGCTGGCAGGAGAAACGAAACACCAACCACTGACAGCAACCCACAGTGAGATGAAGGCAGCAGACAGGAGAGGAACAGATCAAGAGAGGGATCGGAGGGGTCGGGGGAGGGAGGCCTGCCCTGCAGCCGTAGCTGCCAAAGGGGCGAAGTGGAGTGGGGAGTGCTTCATCTGCATCTTTCAGGATAGGAAGAGTGATGTGCACTCACAGAGGGGGGGATAAAGTTACCTGAGCATCCATAATACGGTGTGCTGGCAGGGAAGCCGACAGAAAGTTTGCCCTCAAGAGATAAATGACAGTCATGAAAAATAGTAGGTAACACCATTGAGGCCTGGGTTAGTCAAGGTAACAAAAACCAAAACAAAAATCAATCTCAAATTTCTAACCACTTAAGACAAGACTTGACTCCTCTCCCTCACAAAACAGATAAAACTGAAGGAAACTTTTCATCTTCACCCTGGGGTCACACTCCTTCCATCCATGACTCCTCCTACTCAGGGATGGGGCAGACATAAAATTCTTAGTTTCCAACAGAGAGTGAGAGAGAGAGAAAGAGAGAGAGAGAGAGAGAGAGAGAGAGAGAGACAGAGACAGAGACAGAGACATAGAGAGAGACAGAGAGAGCGATGTGTGCAGATCTTGTTTGAAACCTGGCTCTGCTCACATTTCCTTTGCAAACCTGGGTGCAGGGAGGACAGGGGTGAGTGGGGACTATAGGTCCTAGATGGCAGCCACTTGCAAGACATAGCTCTTCACTATGAGAGGGGAGCACATGCTTTAGCTCACCCCCTTGGCCAAAGGGCCTTGATCAGAGACCGTCTTAACACCAGGATAAGGTATCAGGGAATCATAGGGTGGGCAAGCTGGCTGCAGGAGGGGTTTGAGCAAGGGAATCATGCCACCAGAGGTACTCACCTTAGGAGGGGAAGTCTGCAATCAGATGCCTCCAGAGGATGGAGACCATGCAGAAAGAGAGAGGAGGTAGGGGACGGGACAAACAGTTCAGCCAGAACTGGTGACCTGAAAGAGGTTGTGACATGGGATGACAAGAAGAGAACACAAGACGGATTCAAACACAGACAGCGAGAGGGCAACTGGTAAAGAGAAGGGGAGATGGGAGACCTCACATGAACCGTGTTCCCTGCACAGAAGATTCCATATCCCCCTGAGGTGAGCCCGACACGGAGAGCCTTCCTCCAGCCGCACGATTGCAGAGATGGGAGCCTGCACTCACAGGGCAGGGGCAAGCTGCCACACAAAGACCAAGAGAAATACATGGGACCTCCGCATTCCTGGGCAGATCTTTCCTGGCCACATCCCAGAGGCAGTGTTCATCTGGGCTCCATGTGCTCCTGGGGTGGCTGGGCCCCGAGAGCCCGTGGTGGACGGTGGACCCGCACAGTTGCCAAATGTGGCCAAAGCTGCCACTGAGGAGGTTTTCTCGGGTTTTGTTTGGAAACTCAGAGTGGGCCTAGGGAGCAGCTGGGAGTTTCTGAGTAACTGCATCCCCTGGGGGTGGAGGGAAGCCAAGGACCACGGGCCAAACAGGAACCCAAGTGAGGACAAAGCTGGAAGTCAGGTGAGGCCATCCCAGGGTCGGTCTCCAGCTGCCAAGGACAGAGCTCAAGGTCCAGCGCAAAGGTAGACCCAGCACCTCCGAGGGCAGAAAACTGGGGGCCCAGGAGCTGGGTTGTCAGCCCCATGGGCCACTTTCCGCATCAAGGAAGTGGGGGCTCAACATACACACCAGTGCCCCCCTTTTATGAATTAGACCTGTATAACCTGAAACTTATGCAGACACATGCATGATTATTTGCTCTCTTGAGTATTTTCCTGGAAGGCTCAGATCAAATATCAGTCCTAAAGCTTGGACTATGTTCATTTCCAAACCTAGGGAAAATTGATTGTCCCCTCTTCTTCTCTAACAGCTATTCTATTTAACCAGCTATATTCAATCACCAACTGTTGACCGGAATGCTCACTAGGTATTAGGGCCGGTGAATATAAAGATGGATTCACTCCAGTCTCTTGTGGACGGGGCCATCTTGCTCACTCGGGCTGATGGAATCCAATCGAATTCACCCAAGTATTCCGCGCAGTCCAGTGGGAATCAAGAGATGGCTCAAAGTAGCAAGCTCTCTTAGAATATTTGACATTAACCATTCTTTTCACCTGCCCAGGAGAAGGCCCTGGAAGGCCTGACCCTAGCAGGCTGCCATGTGAAATTGACCGAAGGCTTTTTCACTACGCCAAGTGAGGTGTCTCTCCCTTGTCATTTAATGACTTAAAGGAATTGCTGAGAGGCAGCTTTGAAAACTCTGCATTTCAGGGTGGACCCAGGAATATATCTTTCTGATCAAGAAATGATTTATTTTCAAACACGGTCGAGTCCTAGTACCCCCCCCCCAAAAAAAAAGGCCTGTGGTCCTGTTGAGCCTTAGTCAGGGAAGCCCTGTTGATTTAGGGAAATTAAAGCTCCAGATCTAACCAGTAAAATGAACACCGCCTTCACTCAAAGCTCCCCTACATCCAGATTGTAAGATCTTATCCCTGGATCTGACGTTTGAAATCTGATTTAATATTAAGTTCTTGCCTGGTTTAGACCTTCTCTGTTCCTCCTATTTTTTAATCAAGGGATAAAAAGACGACATTTTTTGACCGTACAGCCAAGATTCCTAGGTGGGCTCTTCTCCAAGAGGAGCACATATGTCTGTCAAGATTCTGAAAAATGCATCCTCTTCAAGTCCTGTGCTTTCCTTTAAAAGAAATATAGAGAAACCACAAACATATTTGTATCGTTTCCATCGTATGCTTTCATACTTGAAGGAAGTGTTGGATTTTCTTGTTCTTTGGCTCACAGAGCACCGGGTGACATCAGTGAGCTAAAACTGCAAGTTCTACTGCCCTTTCCCTATTAAACTTCAATGTTTACCTCTCAGGGGGATTGGCCAAGAAAAGTCCATTTGGGCTGGAACGCAGCATATTTAGTCTCAGAATTAAGGTAATTTCTTTGGAAGAGTTTCAACCAAATCAATTTATTTCAGAGATGTTGGTGTTGGTTCCCTTTTTAAAATTCCAAAGCCCCAGGCCTTTTCCCTCTACCTGCTCTGTTAACGCCATTCCAAGCTGGTTTTTGCACTGAAAAATCATGCCTCTGGCTGTGTGGGGTTCTGCGTGCGACGTGGGCCTTGGGTGCTCTAGGAAACGGCTGTGGTTTCATGGGGCCAGTGTGGAGGTTTAGCTGTGTGAGTTCCCAGGAGCCTGAAGATCCGTGGACTTGAGGGCTCCTGACAAGAACCACCCCTCCTACCTATAAACATGCACTTTGTTTTTCATTTGCTCCTTAAAAGAACCTTGTGAAGCAGACAGAGTAGGTATCATCCCATGTCTTTTCATAAAAACAGACAGGGTTTGGTGATAGTAACGGCCCAGATGAGGCCTGCAGGCTGGCTGGCCTGCAACGTGGTCTTCTCATGGGTCCAGCTCCTTCCTCAAGGCTGTTCTGTCTTCCTAATCAGGAAGAATCGTGAGTGAAAAGTTGTTATAAAGTAGTTGTCCTTGAAAATGCTCAGATGAAAACAGAAATAGATGTCAAAATAGGATTTGAAGACTTTCCAGAAAGCTTCTAATCCAAAGTTCCTCTTGTCTATGATGCCTAAAATTCCACTAGAGTCCTAATTCCCTGGTTTAAATGGGTTCAATCACCCAGAGCTATCACAGAGCCAATGGCATTGTCTAGAGCTTCCAGAGTCAACTTTAATTATGGTGGCATGAGTGAGCATCCTTTCCTTAATCCTGATAAACATATTTTACCATGTCAAGGAAGTAAGTGTTATTCGTATTTTAAAAGTCACCACCATAAATAATTTCTCTTAATTGAACAGGCCCTTCTGTTGTCCCTGAAACAGCCAAGGACCACTTCTGAGGACTCCAAGTCTGTGCTCTCCCTGGTTGCTACGTCAAGATTTTGTCTCTCTGAGTTCTAAATCTAGAAAACCCATGACTTTGTTCAGAGATTACCTGGTCTTATTCCTTGTTTAACAAAGGCTCAAGGAGATTACAAAAGTTGCCCGAGACCACCTAGTACACAAGTGTCAGAATGCTGTTTTTCCAATGTCACCTCCTTGTGTTCCCCCAGCAATAACAAAAATGGCAAGAGAACAACCCAGAGCTTTCTCCCAGCTTATTTCCCCTTTATCATATTAAAATTCCTACTCCTTCCACTGCATTATAAAAAGATCTGTGAGGATTTATGCAACTTAAAATCACCCAGTTCTATGTGAATAGATTTCTCAAAAGAAAAAAAAAAACAGTATCAGGCTCCAACTTTACTTGGTTAAAGATCTAGTGATCCCAGTGTGAATTCCAACTCTGCCAGTAACTAGTTGTGTAACATGGCAAGTTATATCTTCTGGGTCTCAGTTTTGTCACCAACAAAATAAGGGATCACAACATTTCTATTGGCCATTTCAATTATAAAACTCTATTACTCAAGAATCTTAGACTCTGACAAGGTGCTAAGAGTGGAAAATAGCAAGCATGATCTTAGGACCCTTTGGAAAGTTCATATAATATTCATGTTGATGACCAGAACCCTCTCCCCATGAACAAAGCATTTCATTTATTTTCCCAATAAAAGATCAGGCTTGCTGGGCACAGTGACACAAGCCTGTAATCCCAGTAAGTTGGACGACTGAAGCAGGCAGATTGCAAGTTCAAGATCAGCCAGCAAATTAGTGAGGCCCTAAGAACTTAGCAAGATCCTGACTCAAAATAAAATAAAATAACAGGGCTGGGCATCTAGCTCAGAGGTAGAGTGCCCCTGAGTTATATTCCTATTACCATCAAAAAAAAAATTAAGCTTGTCTGCTAACTAATATTCACACAGAGACCAAGTGTCAGTGATTGGCAGCTGATTTTTTTCCAAAAGCCAGGCATGGGATAGAGCAAGCCATGACAACAAGTGAGCGTCTGTGACCGCAGCTAAGAACACTAGGAAAAGAAAGTAGAGGATCCTAAAGGTGGTCTTAGCTTTGGGGTGGCCTTGGTAGGTTAGAGGGCAAAGGCAAGCCTAAGTTTACCCTTTCAAAGCTTCAAATGAAACACCAGCAGGCTTCCCTCCCTATGCCCAGACACCTCCCCTCTGAAGCATGATGCTGCTTGAGATCCATCAGTTTCCGAGGGCAGAAGGTTAATGTCTCATCCTGACTCAAGCCACCCTTCAACCCTCTCTCTCTCAAACTCCAACACCACATTTTTAAGATGAGTATAATAAAACTTGACCCTGTGGTCCACCCCATTAAAGGATGAAAACTGTAATCCTAACACATACAACATCACAGACACATCGAAGCTCCATTTACCTCTGTTCTGGAGTGGAATGCTGACAGATTTATGATAATTTGTGTGTTGTCTCTCTCCATGTATTAAACTTACTGCAGAGGATATTGTGGAAAGTGGAAAAGAACCTCACATGTCCTGGTTAAAAAAAATATATATATGAATGCCTACTGAACTCAAGATAAGAAGGCGAATTTTTATTTCTGCAAAGGACACACTTTCCTTACAGAGACTATAGCAATAGATTTTGGCCATATTTAAAACTTGGCTATTTAACTTCTTTTGAATGCCCCATTGGGTGTAGATTATGGAGTAGCTGAAGGAAAAGGGGTGCTTTCTCATTCATCTTCAAAGCCACCAAAATGCCCAGCAGTTTCTGGCATGCAGAATGTGGCCAATGTTTCTTACAGTTGATAAATGGACTTGAAAATGGCCCCCGGAGAGCAATGTGTTATGGTATGAACACAGCGTGAGTGTTATGGTTTGGATCTTAAGTACCCCCCAAAGCTCATGTGTTGAAAGCCTTGATCCCCAGCTGATAGCATTACTGTGGGGGGGTGGAACTCTTAGGAGGTGGGGCTCAAATGGAGGCAGTTAGGTCATTGGAGTGTCCCTTGAAGAAGATATTGGGACTCCACGTGTTTCTCTCTCTTCTTCATTTCCAGGCTACCACAAGGAGAGCAGCTTTTTTTTCTGCCATGTGCTCCCCACTATGACATGTTGCCTTGCCACAGGTCTAAAGGCCAACTGACCGTGGACTGAAATCTCTGAAACCATGAGCCAAAATCAATCTCCTTTTAAGTTGCTCATATCAGACATTTTTGTCACAGTGATATAAGCTAACTAATATGACTAGATGAGGGGAGTAAGACACCTAGGTTTTCATCATGACCATGCTATTAGCGTATTTGCATGACCTCTATGAGCCTCCGTTTCTTGTTGGTATGACTCGGAAGGATGCTAGATCATTTGCAAAGATGACCACAGTTCCTTTCATCCTGCATATCCCTTTACAATGTGACTCCATCAAGTGGTGGAGTCCACTTCCATCCCCTGGTATTTGGGCAGGCATCATGATGGGCTTTGTCTAACAGAATGCATTGAAGGTGACTCTGGTGTCTTCCAAGAGCAGGCCTCAGGAAGCCTCATAGTTTTCCCAGTCTTGGGGAAACTTGTTCCCACATAAGGAAGCTGCCTAATCTACCAGAGGATGAAAGATCACATGGAGAAGAACAGGGACACCAACCAAGAGTCAGCACCAGTTTCCAGAAATGGAGGCCCTCATGGACCTTCCAGCCCAGCTGGCCCTCCTGCTGAAAGTCGTGACACAAGTGCGCTCAGGGAAAGCAGGAGAGACTGCTCACCCACCACACAAACCAGAGGAATAATACATTATTTTGTTGCAAGCCACTAATTTTTTTTTTGCTACGTGTGGTATACAGAAAGACTAACTGAGCCAGAAAGAGACCAGATGACTTCTAAGGTGCCTTTAGCTTTATGATTCCGAAACCTTTGTGCAGTGTTCACCGTGGCATAATGGAACAATATCCCTGGAAACATCTATATGCTACACCACTGATTGTTCAGAGAAGGAAATTGACACACAGGAGAGATGATTGGACCGAGTTAGTCTTATAAGATGCTTGTTATGCAGCAGAGAGTCTGACTGGAAGGAGTGCAAAGACTGGATTGTGGTCCACACTCTTGGGGCATCCTCTCCACACAGGTAGGAAAATGTGCTTCCAAGCTGTTTCACAGATGCAGAGGTTCTCCTTCATGAAGAGCAGCCAGGCCTCTGTGGAGAAAACCCAAAGAAAGAGCCCATCCCAGTAGACTGTCACTCCCCTTGAAAGATTCGGAATCTTGCTATGCTTGTTTGGGACCCAGTGCAAAGGTAGAGAATTCAATTAGGAGAGCTTCGGACTTTACACTGTGCATTGCCAACACTTATTTGTATTCTAACTAATCAGTTTCTCCTCTCTCCTCAGTATCTTTTCCACCTGTCTGAAGGAATGATCACCATAGCCTACATGTGGGCTTTCTGCTGCTTTTATCTGCATCTCTGAAACTACTCATGAAAATTCTTCTCCCTGAAGTATGAGCCATTACTAACATATCATACAATCTGGCATTGATTTAGAGCCAAACTGGGAATTTCTGGGCTGGGCTTGGATTGATGTGAAAGGAGTTAAATGTTTGGGGCAGGGGTGGAGTGTGGTTCCAACAAAATGGCAAAAGTAAACTTCAAGATGAGTGTCAGAAGAAAGAATTAGAAGAGACAATTAAATAAATACCTGGATGGAAATTCTGGGTCTGGTGCCATCCACGGAGCACATAACACCCATTTTAGACACATTCTAAAGACAATTTCAATAAGTCATCTGAGAAGATGAATCAAATAAATTCCAAATCTTAAGAACAGATTGGTTGCTATGTGGCTTCTTGCAAGTGGACCATTAAATCAACTTTTTTTTAAAACCAGCAGTTTCTCCTGTCATCACCAAGTGAAGAAGTGGAAGAAAAAAAAAAAAAAAAACAGCCAAAGGAATGACATTCAGATGTTGAAAGGGTGAAACCTGAGGAACACTACCAAACCTTTGCTAAAAAACAACAAGAAGCTAGTGTTGAAAATGAAGACACAAAGGAAAGGGTTCTCCAAGGCTTAGCACAGGATCTATGCCCACACTTGCTGATTGGCATCGATGGTTTGCCTAAGAAAGCATAGTAACTGTATTCCAGCTAGCACCTTCTTACCTCTGATTCTAAACATAAGTGACAAGGGTCAAGTCAAAACGGCCATAATGGCCTGAGCCTTCTCACACTTCACTGCCTGGTCTTTCTGCAACCGGCGGTCACCTAAGTCTCTGGTTAGCCTCTTACAATGTGGCATTGCTGACTCCCAGCTCTGGAGAAGTTCACTGGCCCCAAGGGTCCCACACACTTCAAAGAAGAAGCAAAAGATGAGAGTAAAGGCCAGCATCCACCATGGGTTCAAGAATATAATATTAACAGTTATGGGATGTTTAGTCCTGGGATAAATTGAGTGACTGAAAGCAAATTCAGAATTGTGGACAGAGCACTGCAATAAGAAATGGGAGACTTGAAGATTAGCTTAGCTGTGCTAGTATCTTCCTGGGAGACCATGAGTGTTGTGTAGCTGCTTTGTCTGTTTCCTGATCCTGAAACAAGATGGTTGACTCAGTGGCCTCTCTAAAGCCCCTAACAGGTCTACTGACGGTGGGACAAAAGCCCTCTTTCACCCAGACCTTCTCCTTCACCTGCTACAGCTTGGCTATGGGACCTTAATCTAACCCAACCTCATCTCTTGATTCCCCATCTGAGGATGGAATGAACTAAGATGTGCTAAGAGTCCAGGGTCCATCTAGCATGTGTAAGTGTTCAATATGTGTTAGCCAAAATAAGTAAATTAAAATTCTATTGGGGCTGGGGATGTGGCTCAAGCAGTAGCGCACTCGCCTGGCATGCATGCGGCCCAGGTTCGATCCTAAGCACCACATACAAACAAAGATGTTGTGTCCGCCAAGAACTAAAAAAAAAAATAAATAAATATTAAAATTATCTCTCATCTCTCTCTCTTTTTTTAAAAAAACTCTATTATTCAGAAAACTCATAAGCAAAGAGAGAACAAAGAAACTCTCTGATATCATGAATGCATTTGAACATATAATAGGAACCTGCCATAATTTCCCAGCTTCTCATGTGTCTGATCATCTTCCCTCAAAGTGCTTTGTCACTTATGGGATACTTTTATTGCAGATTAGTTTTTTCCTATTAATGTTTATTGACGAGTGATCATAAAATTAGTATAAATATTTTTGTTTACCTCATTAAAAATTAAGTGGTGTTTGTTCATTGGTTTGATAATGGTGGTGTCTATTGACCTTTCGCTATTTTGCTAACTTGAAATTTAAAGTCATACTATGAAAGGCATATAAGAATACCTGGACATCAAATTCTTAACCTTTATCTTCAAAGAAACAGGGAGAGAACAAGAACTCACTTAGTGATTGATGTCTCTTACATTGAAAAAACATTTGTCAGAAACTAAATAGTTTCTTTAATCTCTTCTTACTTTGCTAAATTCAAATAAAATTAAAATTTCATAATGTTGGATAATCATTGGGTAGTTGAATTAGAATGAGGACTTTAAAAAATTCTTTCTTTATGGTATTTTGTAGTTTCTGATTTTTCTAGCATGAACTTTTACTAATTCCATAATAACAAAAAAAAATAATAATTCAGCCAAACCAATATACCACTTGCTTTACCCATCAAGCTGGAGCATCCCTTCAGAGGGCAGGAAAACTGCCAAGAGAGAAGTTAGTGTCCCTTCCCTGGGGACCTCACAGTTTATGGAAAAGACAAAACACAGAGATAAAATGAACTGAGATATATTTAACACCAAATGGGCTTTTTAAAAAAATAAATAAAGTTTGAACAAGGCAAGGAGTTGGGGCTGCTGTAGGGCCTCTTTGCTGTAGTGTCACCTGCGGACTGCATGGCACAGCATGAACTGAGAGCCAGCTACCTTCCAGACACTGATATAGGCTTTGGGGAGGTGATGACCACTAAGATGTTCTCCCTACCCTTATTAAAATCACACAGAGACACAAAAAGATAAGTGAAATGAGTTAATTGGTTTGCAGTGCTCCTTCATATATTCAACAATAACGTACTGAGCTCCTTTCCTCTGTTAGACACAAATAGAGAGAAAGAAAGAGAAAGAAATAAGATGGAACTCTGTCCTCTGATAAAGCTGTTATGTGAGTTTTGGTATATATTTTCCAACCTCCAGTGACATTGTCAAAATGGGTATTATCCACCAGAATCAACAGAGTCTACGCTCTTCTGCCCAAAGGGACACAACTGCTAGAGGTCAGGACTCATGACTTCCGGGGTCTGTAACTTTTGTGGGGGAGGAACTTTTGCCTCTAGGTTTGGTTTTCCCAGGAGCGGAGGTTATTTTGGACCTACTCTTTTCACCATAGCAGATATCCAGCTTCTCTTGTGAATGAATGGGAATGACAAATTGAGCAAGCCATGGAAGCCAGGAAAGGTTTGGGGACAATTTCATTCGGCCACCAACATTCACCTAAGAGACATTTCCTGACACCACCTGTAGCCTGTGTGGTGGCCTGTGATGGCTCCACTCATTCAGAGATATTTGGGCTCCCACATCAGTGGCTTTTGCTACCTCCATGGGCTGTGGGAGGTCGATGGGCACCAAAGTGTGGAAAACGAACTTGATTCATTTATGTGAAGGAAGCATTCTCAGCCCTGAGAGTTGAGACCCACAGAATTAATTCACTACTTTTTTCAAGCTTGAACTGATGATGAAAGTTTCAAACCATCCCTGCTGAGAGAGCAAATCTATAGCACCACCCACTTCACAGGAGGCCACCAGGCAGAGGTGGCTTTAGATTCCACGTCTGAGCGTGCTTGAAGTTGGTTGTGAGAGATGAAGCCAGGGATGGGGTCCATGTGGCCACTCCATCCCAGATGTTCTGCAGGTGCCCCATGGTGGAAGGTGCTAAAAGATTCCTGCCCAAAACATTCAGGAAGTATGTGTGCTCACTCTCTGGGCTTTCAACAGGTGTAGCCTGCCCTGGACATCAAATCTACTTTTGTTCTTTTCTTTCTATGTTTTGAATCTATAGTTGGTCACCTGTAGAGCAAGAAAAGTGCTGGGCTGAGTCCCAAGGCCAGAGTTCACCTCTGCTAACCTTTGCCCTTGGGCAAGTCCAGACTGTCTCTGGGCCACTTTGTCACATGTACACAACCCTGAGTTTTAGAAAGCTTACTTTTGCAAGAACCAATGAATGGGGCAAGCACTCCACTCAGCACCTCAACCTCACAATCATCTCAATGCTCATGTCCCGTGAGGTGGATATTCTCATAGTCCCCATTTCAGAGTAAAAAAAATCCGAGGGACAGAGGAGTAAGTTACACACCAAAGATCAAATATCTGGTTCGATGGTAATAGGGTCACCACATGGGGCCAGTACACTGCAGAATCTGACTTCACCCCTCAGCTGTCAGAGTTGGACTAAATGAACCACAGAACTCGGAGAAGAAGAGGGAAGGAATTCACCATGCACACAGGGAGAAAGCACTTCTGGATGATGCTATCCCAGGAGGTGGGCTTCGATGAGCAGAAAAGAGAAAAGGCTGGTCCTGATGGAGCATCTGTGGGAGGGTCAGTGGACTGAGTTCATCTGTGGCTATGCCAGGGCCAGGACCCAGATTTCCCTGGCCATATTCAGTCTCAATGCATTGTTCCAGATGATTTTCAAACTTGATTCACATTGTAATCACATAAGGGGCTTTAAAAAGCACACCAGTACCTGAATCCCATCCCCAAGTTCTGAGATGAGCTACGGTGGGACCCAGACATGGGGATTTCTACAAGCTCCCTAGGAACTTCTTAGTTCAGCCAAGGATGAAAACATGTGGTCCACATGGCCCTCACTACTCTGGGCATACAGAGAAAACACATATTGCAACCAGCCTCCTTTGCACACCTGAGCAGTCCAAGCGGTGATGAGTGTTTCTAGGAAATGTGAAGATCCTCCTCCTACATTGGGGGCTGGGTGGCATGGTGTTCCTAGCATTCACTCATCCCGCCTTCATGTCACTCTTGTCCCTGAACTCATTGACTTGAGCAAGTCCATAACTCTCCAGGCTTCGGCTTCCTCAGAGTAAAACTAGGATTGCTACAATAACCACATCAGAAGATCCAGGATGGTGGATTTTAACCTCTCACATATCTCTTTGAGAATATCATGAAAGCTTGAATGGCCTCTTCAGAAGAATTCACATGCCCCCACATAAATTTGAATCCCATTTCAGTGGTCAACAGACTGCACAAAAACTGTGCACTGATTGAAGTTAGAAATACCTCCTTCAACATGCTCGCATCTCCCTGGTACAGAAATTTTGCTCTGGTTAAGGTTCGAGTCTTATCCAAGTTCTTCTCAACCTGTCCAACTCTGTTCAGATTTCCTTTGGATGCTACTTTTATTCTGGGGGTGGCTGCAAACCCAGTTAGGAGCTCTGAGTTTCAAATAGGCATTATATACACGTAAACAGAGCAAGGTGAAAGCGGAGACCAATGCATCCCCGGGAGAATGAGAACCAGATGCCTGGGATGGAGTGGAGGAGTGGAGGGAAAGACAGCTGTCGAGGGGCCCGCTCTGTGAGTTTACCTCTAATCAAGGCTCATAAGGAGTGGAAGTAGAAGAAGGCGGGATGGGGAATGGCAGCCTTGAAGGAGCAGGGAAGGTGGAGGTGAGTGAGGGCTGCGGTCAGGAGGAGGAACAGCCTTATCAAAAGACTTTCCTTAGAAGGCCTCGGGGACTAGGGCAGAACATGCCTATCAACATGCCTATACTGATCTCCTCGCCAGAGCATCGGGCCCCATGGCTCAACTAGGTAGGAAAGCCCCCTCCCCGAGGAGACATTTGGTAAAGTCCTGCTATGGGTCTATAAAGGGAGAGGGCACTAATTCATAAAAGAGAATTCACCGTGTGAGTTTAGCAGTGGTTATAATGGGCATGGTGATTGTTCTTTTCTGGGACCCAGGTTCTACTGGACACCAGGCCTGGCTTCTTTCCTCTGGGTCATCAACTGCTTCCAGTCTTGCTGCACCCTGTCCACCACCCAAGCATATTTTTCTCCCTACAACCTAGCAGTCCTTTTCCCTTCTTAGATGGACTCTATTCCTCAAAGCTCAGCAAGACCTCACAGAACCTCTCCCTGTACCTTCAGCCACACAATGGTTTCCCTGTCCTCTGAACTCCTACGGCATTGACATTGTTTTAATGCTCCTTGAGGATAATTCATACACTGTTTTGTCTTATAAATATAAAAGAACAAAAGGGGGTCATTAATCTCGGCTGAGTTTTATAGAAGGGAAATTATGTTGAACTGAAGTCTCTCGGGCTCTACTGAGTATCTCTGGCTATGCATCTTTGAGAACAAGGCAGGAAGTAAATCAAGTTCCTTTCCCTCAGAGTTTGCAAAGGTGTGGGCCATAGATACCAGCATAAGAATGATCCTGTTTATTTACGAAAAATTAGAACAAGTCTAGAAAGCAGATAGTACGCCATACATTTATTTAAAAAAAAAAATCCCTGGGAGTTCACAGAAAAGTGTAAGGTGTTTAGACGTCTACAGACTGAAATCCCAAGACCAGATCACCAAGAGCATAAATGTCCCAGCTGAGATCTAGACAGGCATTGCATGTCTCTCCCTGGGAGGGAAGCCGGCAGGGGTCTGCAACTTTTGTGAACCACATAGTGAACCTCTATCTCCACACCCTGGACCTAGAACTTGTCATCTTAACACTCCAGTCTTTATAATTTAGGGGGAAAAAAAGTGCAGGACTAGGATTGAATTTTGTCACTATGGTTCCTGAAACTACCTAAATTAAAGATTCAAAAGACATGTGGTCATAGCTCTTTAAACCTTGCTGCAAAGCAATATCCATATGTTTATGTACGATTCATTTTTCCCAGTTTATTTTTATTGTCATTAAATACCTACAATAAAAGGAGTGTTTGAGTCATTGGGAAGGCAGGATTCTATGCCTGCAAGTTCACTGGGAGCCCATCCTAGAGGGTGGGAGAGTTTCTTACCACCTAGGGCTTCTTTTGAGGCAACACCCAAGCTCTCCCTCAAGCTGGGAGATCCACTCCAGTATCCCTGGATCGTCTCCCATGAGCCTTGGAATGACCTAAGTCACTGATCTTTGGTGTTGGTGACCTGTTTTTCAGTGTTCAGCCACCTGTCTCTGGGGGGCCACTTAGTTCTTCAACCTGATATCTCCTGCCCTACGATGGTCCAATATGGTAGCCCACAGTGAAGTTACAGGGAAATGGAAACTCCTGACAGCAGGAGTTAAAAGCTACAGCAAAGGAAAGCACTGCATGCTCTAGCTTTCATTTTGCCAAAGCAAAAGAGAGAAAGTCTGTCTAGGATGTAAAGAACCACTTATCACTGAAGGGACAGCAAACACAACAGGCTAAAGGCACAGTGTTGCCGTAAAGCAGAGGGACAGAGAGAAGCCATGGGACGAGAAGTTGAAAAGGTGAAGAACTAAGCCCCAACAATATTACAAGGTTGACCACTTGGGCTTCATTGGAAAGCAATGAATATAGTGAAAGTTTTCTAGTTAGGAAGTGCCATGGTCCAACAGAGGTTTTAAATAGAGAAAACTCTGATCTCACGGAGGCTAGTGGGGCAGACTGAAGAAATATGGAATTGGAGGTGATAAAATCTATTAAGAAATGTTATTTATTTTTGTCCAGTGCTAACTTACGTTTACTCTTTATTCTCTTTTCTTTTTTATTTATTCATTTATTTTGTATTAATTCATTTATTTATTCTAATTGGGTATACATGACAGCAGAATGCATTTTGTTTCATTATACACGATTGCAGCACAACTTTTCATTTCTCTGGTTGTACGTGAGGTAGTGTCACATCATACGTGCAGTCATATATGTACCTAGGGTGATGATGTCCATCTCGTTCCACCATCTTTCCTGTCCCCTCCCCCCTCCCTGCCCTTCCTTCCCCTTTGCTTAATCAAAGTTCCTCCATTTTTACCATTCACTGCCTCCCCCTGCCCATTATGGATCAGTATTCATTTATTAGAACATTCTGCCTTTGTTTATTTGGGGATTAGCTTAGTTAGCTTAGCTTGATATTCTCCAATTCATCCAATTATTTGCAAAGAAATTTTATGTCAATAGACCCAAGAGAAAGGCTATGAGAACTGGTTTGGTTTTGAAAAATATGCAGAAAGTAAATTGATCTGGGCTGTTGCCTGGATGTGTAACTGTGAATATATGTGTGAGAATGTGTCGGGGGAGGAGAGACACAGAGATAGGCTGAGGCCATGTCTGTGGTATCATTAAGCTAAAGATACTCGGTGTCTAAGAGATTAGCGAAAGGGAGAAATCGTGGGGGTCTGGCTGGGAGCCTTTGGTAGCCCTATTAATGCCCTAGGAGGGTTGAGATTGGCCCAGAGATGGGGCTGACATCATGAACAGCAACCTGGATGACATCAGTGTTAAGGGAGGAGTGAGGAATGGCCCTGGAGGAACCTGAGGGTCAGGGAGAGCAGAGTGGAAACTCAGGGAGGAAGAGAAATAACAGTGTGAAGAGCCATCGAGAGTCGCTGACATAGGCTACTACTTCCTTTGGCTGGACAACAGACTATATTTCACCTTGAATGATGACTCAGGTACAGAAGAAACCAACAATCTTTAAAAAACAAGTAATACAAAAAAAGAAAAATAATGCATGGAACACAGCACTGAGCTCTATAAACAGTAGCTCCAAGAGACAAGAACGACTATCCTCATTTTCAAGGGTGAGGGGCTGAGGTGTGAGGAGGTAAAACAACACCCACAGGCAATGTTGCTGTTGACCATGGATCCACACCTGGAAGCGGTGTCGGTCTTGGTGCTGTGTCCTCTGCTTTCTGTCCTTCTGCCTACCCCTGCCTTCTTAGAGCAGGTTCCAGTAGCCATGGCTCTGCTCTCCAGTGAATGAGACTGTGCAGACCAAGAGAGGGTCCAGGCATCAGGTCCGCGTCCTTGATGCCTCCTGAAGGTGCTGTGGTCTCACAGCAGTGTGGCAGGACTTCAAAGAGTCAGGGCTGACCTGGATGTCGGCTCTAAACAGGCTCTGGGCTGCTGCCACCTGGGGAAGGGGTGGGGAGATCATGACCACCTCCCAGGAAACTACTTCAGCAAGGGCTACCAACTGCCCTTGTTTCCCTGGGACCCAAGAAATCCACAGTCCAAAAGAGCAGCTTCTTTCTGAGCCATCAGTGAGCCCAAGTGAGTGTGTACCCAGAATCCACAGGCAGATGGAAATCTGGTACCTGCTTTGGCAATATGCCAAGCAGAGGAAACAGGTCCTGGGCAGTTCCTAGGACAGCATTTTGGGGCACTAGGACCTCTTTATTGGAAGGAGCTCTGATCCTGACTTTACCAAGACCAAACCAGGACTCTGCACAAACTCACTGGGGTGGATACCTGGAGCAAACACCTACCCCCAGCAGCTGAATAATCATGGGTAGTAATTTGTCATTTCAAATCAGCCTCCTCGGGAGTCCCTTGCCTGGAAACAGTCATCATAATCCCAAGGCAGAGGGTGCATTACTGTGCTGGGACTGACCCCTCAACCCCCAGGCAGCCTGAAACAGTCAGGGAAGCTCTCAGGAAGCTTTTGTATTCCCAGAGAGCGAGGCAGAAACAGCATCCTGCAGACTCTCCTCGCAGGGAGTTAGTGCTCGGGTATGTGGACCGAGCTAGTGAAACTCAAAGAAAACTCTTCTCTCCAACTCCCATCAACCCCCATGTTGTAGAAGACTTTTCTTCAAAGACCACGTCCCTCATGTCTTTTTCCTAAGCCCACAAGAGCGAGGTCAGTTTTGGCTGACACTGCACAACCTGCAGCCCTCAGGCACCCCTGCCCCACCTCCCACGACCCCCTTCCCCTCTCTCCTGCTGTAGCCGCCCAGGCCCATCTCCATCACTGGTCCCCATCTCCACCACCTGCCTGGCTTCCACTCTCTCCTAGTACCGTCTTCCCTCTCCCTCGGAAGCCACTCATAATCCTAAACAAGATGGGTTCAATGTGGCGTTCAATAAATATTTTAGCTTAGAGGAAGTTCTCGTTGTGTCGGTTTGGTTTGTTAAGGACATGAGTCCTGTTCTTCTCTCTTCCTCTGTGATGGGGACAGCTCATGGCCATAAAAACCCCTGAGCTCCATTTTAGCCCATGCAGAGATCTCCCCTTCTCCTCCTCTTCCCTCGTTTTTCTATCCTGCCCTGCTATTAGGCAGGACCCATGAGGAGCTGGTTCTGAGAACAGGGGCCAGTCTCTTATCTAAATGTCTATGAGCTGTAATGTCTCCCAAGTGCCAGATGCTAGAGACAGGACCCCTTCTAGAAGGCGGAATGGAGGAGGACCAGGGGACAGATGGAGGAGCAGTGACTTGGATCTTGTGTCTTCCTGCGTTTCTCCCCACTGAGCAGCTCTCAGCAGAGTGAAGGGAGAAGAGTCTGTGTCCTGTCGGCTCATCTCCTGTGCCCTGTCCCTCACTCCCCGCCCCCCTAGCATGCTGCCCCTGAAGCAATGGGCACATTGACTCTTCTCTGTTGAGTGTCGCTTGGGAAAGGAAAGACGAACAGCTCTCTCCCACCCACAGACTATGCGCCCAGGGCTCACTCTCCTGTGTTTATTCTTCTTTCTGACTCAAGAGTTAAAAAAAAAATCAATTTTAAAATACCAATTAAAAATCCCTTCTCCCAGTGCATATTTGGTTACAGTAGTCTACCTCAGACTCCCCTCCTTCCAGATGTGTAATTGTCCTGAAAGCAGAGTTGTCCGGGAGTGAAATATTAAACAATTCAAACTTAAAATGTTCCAGAGGTACAGCAGAGAGAGCCCAGTATGTGTAAGCAACATGTTACGTAGAACCAGGAAAGAAAGACACACACACACACACACACACACACACACTCACACACGTACACACACGCAGTGCACTTTTGTGACTGCTAAAACTATAACATCTGGAATGCCATTCTGGAAAACTTCCAGATGTTTTCCATGAGGAACACTTTGTAAAAATTGTTAGCCTTCTAGGCATTTGTGAATTTTGTAAGGAGAGTACACTCCCAGGCCCACATAGGAGCAAATATAGGATTATAAAGTGCTAAATGCTTTTCACAACTGTATAAGCAATAATGCGCTTTGGGTAAATATTCAGGGAAAATTATTTTTACAGACTAAGCGAATGGATAGGTTCCAATCTGCAATTAGATTTGTATTTCAGAGAAATCAAGAAACGCAGGACAGCTCATCTTAAGGCAGCTTGCCTGGGAGCCCAAGCCCCTAACCTGGGAAATGTCACACATCCTGGTCATTAATGTCCCCGTCTGTAGTCCTTCCAATGTTGGAAGAGGCTAACATGGTTTCATAGCTTGTTATATTTATCTTCCTTCCCGAGGATTTTTATATTGCATTTTATAAATCCGGCTTAAATTTATATGTAAGTCTCATCATCATTAGCATTATGTTAAAGAAAGGGAAAAAAAAAAAAAGCTTGGGAATTGAAAAAAAAAAAACCACTTCAGCAACAATGCTTGGGAAACCCTTGGAAGAATTGTTAGTTTTTAAAATGCATAATATATAAACATCTTAAAGGGATATCCAGGGTTTCTTTTGAAATCAGAAATTATGTGAAGCAAGGAAAGAATCATAAAAGCTTATTGATTTCCCGAACCCACTGAGTAGAAGTATTTTTAAACCATGATTCACATAAGGGATACATTTGACACATCAAGAGAAACTAGAAACCAGACTCCGCGCGGCCACATCAGATACAGCTCGAGCCCAGTTTGTTTACCATTACAGAGTGAAAAGAAATTTGCTTTCCTCCCCTGCTCCCTCTCCCTTGAGAATGGCCAATTTTATTGATTTTGTCCTTCTTTAGAAAACAGTTGAATTCTAATGTCCATGAGAAACTTTCAGCAGCCTTGCCTGCTTTGCTGCCTTGCACAGCGTTCGCTCAGCTTTCCGACCTGGAGCGTGGCCCCAAGTCCAGGGAGACCCCTAGTGATTAAAGCATTTTTTGTTTCGAGGTAACCTATGGCTTTCCACTGCCTTAAAAGATCTTTAGCTGAGATCTGCAGGATTCTCCCAGGAAAGAACTGGAAGGCAAAGCAATTAGTAAAAAGGTAGGTATCCCTCCCGGAGGGTCTCACTGTGGCCTCAGAGGAGACAGGACTGGAGACTGCCCAAGGGCTGGGGAACCTCAGCCAGACAACAGCCCCTCTTCACAGGCGTCCCTTCTCTGTGTCCTCATCCATCTTCATTCATCACCCTCGCCCTCATGGCGTTTCCACTACAAATAAAAGCAAGTCAATAGCAAAACCATTGCACAACCAGGATTGGCAATAAAATAAAATATGTGGCTCTCTCATTTTCTTATTCCTCAGAGTCCTGGTGAGTCAGCCCTGGGATCTCTGTGTCTGACTGGGACTCACTGCTGTCAATGGCCATCAAAACTCAAAGGAGAAAGAGACAGATGGTCACATTCTGCCCAGAAACTTCCATCTTACCAAACACCATGTTTAGACTAGGTTACTCTAAGCTCTTGGTTACTGATACATGAAAAAAAAAAGAAGAAGAAAGAAAGAAAAGAAAAAAAGCCAGCTAAGACTATCCCCAGTTCTACCCCAGGGCTGCTTCAAAGACAAAGGGAAAGAAATGAGAAATGGGAAAATGCCCAAAGAATCAGAAAATATCCCAGGGTTGACCCACCTAGTGTAAATCAGTGTGCACAGCTCCAGAGGGTCGCATAGAAACCTCACGCTCAGGTTTAATTTGCCCATCCTGAAGCATTTTTCCTAGTAGTGCCAAATGCCATAATGCTCTCTGTCAGTGATTTGAAATTATTCTATAAGCTACATATCGGGTACACTATTGTTAATGAAATGCACACAAGATGATGAACAACTTCCTTTTCCTGCTGAAGCCCCAGCTGCAACCAGTGCCTGGATCCTTCGTGCTGTAAATCAGCCCTTTGTACTCCAGGAGGATTCAATGAGCTGCAGGTGTGGGCTTGGGGAAGGCCGCCTGGGATTAGGTAGCAGCATTTGATATGAGATCCCAAACAGCACTGGCAATCTACACGCCACATGCGGCCACAGGCTTTGGAGAGAGCAAAGGAAAAACGCTGATGAAATGTGGCACGGGACCATGGAATGCAATGTCAAACTTTCACATCTGCAGGAAAAGAAAGAGAGTTCCTAATTTTACAGTGATGATGTCATTGAGAATTCATGACAGTGGAAATGATGGGCCAAGGTTTGCAAACTTAACCACTTAGGAGTTTGCTAACCAAAGGCTGAACTTTTGAAGGGACAGTGTGGGTTTAGAAGGGATGCCGATTTGCCTTCCTGCCCTGAGGCATCGGCATTATCGTGGGCACGCTCATGTGCACACCCGTTTGCACATGGGCTTTTAGAAAGAGAAAAAGAAGCTTTATATGAGAGGTTATGCTTTACACAGACATATAAAGCTGATACTTTGCATGCCAAATGTGTCCTCAGAAATATACTGTCTCTGTGTAATTCAGCATAAAACACTGCTAACTGTCCTTAACAACAATATATTTTTGAAAGATTGATTTCAGACACTCTAAAAATTCACCAGCCAAGAAAAACTATCATAGTTCACTTTATCCCAAATGTGAACCACTGAAAAGGGCTTCTTTTTAAATAATTTTTTTTTCTTATTTGGGGCTAAAGAGACATAAAAAACAAGTCTGGTTTTGTGATTAGCATATGAATAAAATATAGTGAAGAAAACACATCTTTAATTTTTTAAGAATCTGTTTTTCATTAGCTTATCTTGATAGTTTAAGTTAATCATTATTTTCAACCATATATGATTTAGATATTATGTCATTAATTCATGTACAGTCCATCTGAGTAATGATTGTGGTTTTCTACTTTACAAATTCATCTACTTCACCAAGAAACCAAGAGAGTCAAATTCCATGCAACATCTGGTTTCCATTGAATGTAATTGCCATTTGCAGAGTTATAATCATGTGTTATTGTAAGGACCACAGTGTCAATCACTCTCCTAATGGGGAAAATTCAATGCCTAAATACCTGGGAGAACAAGAAGCTGACTTAAACAGGTGCATTCAGACACTGGGTTTTAAGTAGAATTCTAGCCTACCCATTTAAATAAATCATTTTAAGGAGAAACAATATTCTTTCCATCCCCTGTAGCAAGGGAAAGCATAAAACTTAGGGCTTCAATCTCCCATGCTTACTTCCACTACTATATCATGTTTAATCTTTTAAAAAAAATGTACAAATATGCCCATATCGTACTGATTCCTTATGTTCCATACACTGCTGGGAACTCCCAAAGGCCGGGCAGGCGTTTTGAAGACTTTCTGGGGAAGGGGCCCTTCTCTGATTCTTCCTGCCTTACATGAAGTTATTCATCTTTCAAAATAGACCAAGCTTGATGTAGAGAAGATATTAAACTGCTCAAAACAACCAAGGTCATAATAGTCCTTTCTAGCCCATGGGGCTTTTGTGGGGATAATCACATAAGAGGTTGAGGAGATCACGAAACACTGCATTTTAGTGTGCAATATGTGAGCACTTTATAGCAAGAGTGAACCCATTTCCCTGACCTCAATTCCCATTGTGTTTACCAGCCGAGCCTTGTTGGAACTAGTAAATGTTTGGTTATTCATTCAGAAAACATTTCCTAATGCAAAAAAATAACATGCCGGGAATGGTGCTGGACATTCAGAATGCAAAGATAGATAAGACACAATCCAGAGGGGGAGTGAGCATGTGAGAAGGTAATGGCATCATGGTCCATGCAGTCTAAGTCAGCCCCAATACGAAAGTGGCAGAAATGGGCCATTTTACCCAGTCGGGCTGAGGACCAGTGGTGAGTTGAAGAGGACTTTCTGCAGGAGGTGACTTTAGATGGATGGAAGTGGCAGCCCTTATACAAGTAACTGGTGAAAACATAAAGTCCTTTCATTGTATTTCTGCTAAGGAAACGTTTATGGAAGTAAACTTCATTTAATAGAAATACTGCAACAGGGTAATTTATAGTTCCTTTCAATTCACTCATCGTGTATTTTGTATATAGGACAGCTACCATTCTTTTCATTGCACTGTCTTCATTCTCATCTCTGAGGAGCTTAGGGAGAGTACCTGGAGGAAATGAGAGGAGAGCAACAATTCTGCAGAGGCAATTTTTTATCATCTTTGGCATTATCATTACCAAGACAATGTCTTACATTGAGGAACACTCTGCCCTTCACAAAAGGCTTTCAAATACATCTTGTTTTCTTGTCACAGTGAAGAAGAATGTTTAAGATTAGTAAGTATCAGATTAGCCCCTGTTGCACCTCCAATCTTTAAAGTTCATGGTGAAGAAAAATCTAGAATTCAAATCTTTGACCTACATTTCTAAGGCTGCGTGGCTTAAAATATGCACTTTCTTCCCTAGATGAGGAGGGAGAAAGGGAGAACTTAGCTCCTGGCTCACAGGGCATGCTCACCATAGTTGAATGAATGTACAGTTTCATCTCTTGATTAGGAATGTGTATGGAGAAGGATTTTTTCTAGAAAAATTTTCAAACAGGAGTTAACACGCAGGACTGTTTCTACTGGTGTGTCGATCATTTTGTGATCATATTGGCAACAGATTTATTCTCACATTTCCCTTCTTTTCAAGCAGCTAGTTGAGGGTTCCCATGCCCCCTATTATAGATAGTGTTGGGAATGTTTGAGAATGGCAGAAGGAAGCAGGCTGGTGTGAACAGGGGTGCTAAAAAACATGGACATTGTAAGGAGCAGTGTCAAAAGGCAAGAATAACCTCCAATTGGATGGTAAAGATGGTATAAGCAGGTAGTTCTAGTTCTGCACCCAGGGATCTTCCCTTCCAAAGTCAGCTTGTGGGTGTCAAAGCTCACTGAGATCATGGCTTATCATCGACACCACAGAAATCACAGCTTCTACCCTACCCAGCCCAGACACTTGTTGAGAGAATCAGTAGCAATGTCTAATACAAAGCTGTGCAAATTATCAACAGTGAGTAAATACAAAGAAGTTATTATTATTCCTGACAAACTGAGAGGTGCTTCCCTTTCCACCCGAAATTGCCAGAGATTGGTTTATAGTAATAACATCTGTCAGGTTGAGGCCCCACCGAAGATCCTAAGGCCCAGGGAGGCAGGAATCCAGTTTCCACGTCCTCCGAAGTCCAGAAGAGCGCTTCTCCTCAGCAAACATCCGTGGCTTTTCTGTATTTGTTGATTCTTTTCTAAAAGTGAGATCATGATTGAGGACTAGAGGGACTTTGAGGATCCTTCCAAGAAGAATCTATAGCTTCCTGAGAGCCCAAGAGTTTGCTGTAACTCAGACAATCGTGTCCTGTGAGATGGACAAAGCACATGACTTTTACTTACAGGTTTCCCAGTTTGGTTTTGGGAAATACAAGGCCCCTCAGAGGGCAGTTACCGTGTTTCCCCTGACAAGGAGGCTTTTCATCCTCAGGATCAGGGACTGGCCACCTCTACTTGGTTCAAGGAGCCAGTGCGTAGGCACTGGAAGAATCCATGCTCTCCCCCAGGCCACACACCTACACACACACAGCTTTTGACATGGGTAAGTAAATAACAACATGGATGGTTGAAGGCACCTTAGGAGCACGTTCTTCCGGGGATGTGGAATAATAATTAATTATGTTATTAATTATATTTAATTATTAAATATGTTATTAATTATATTTTAATTAAGATATTAAACGTTATTAATTATATTTTAGTTAAATGTTATTTCACAACATAGCATAGTAGATTGGCAAATGCATGTATGTCACATGCCTTATAAATAATCATCATTTTATTTATAATATTGTATAATAAGAGCTGACAATTATCATACACATGCCATGTACTTACCCTGTTCAAAACTTGTCACAGGCTTCAGCTTGTTTATTTCTTACAACCAGCCAGTGAAGACTCCCGTATCATCCAATGTGATTCAGGCTCAGTGATCTGCAGCCTGTATTTAGACCAGTAAGTCTGAGTCCAGAGCCTGTGCCCTGAGCCACGGTGCGACCCTGCTCTTCTGTCTGTGGGAATGCCCATGTGCAATGCATTTTTAAACTCTTTATTTTGAGACAATTGAGAGAATCAGATTTATAGAAAAGTTGCAATAATAGCATAAAGAATTCAAATGTATTTTTCACCTAGATCCCAAAATGTTAACACTTTAGCACATTTGCATTATTATTCCCTCCCTTCCTAAATACACACATATATTTACATTTTTCTGAACCCTTTGAGAGTAAGTTGCAGACATGATGCCTTTCTATGTCTAAAGACCTCTTTACATTTCCTAAAACAAGAAGATTCTCTTATACAGCTTCAGTATAATGATTAAAATCAGAAATTAACATTGACACAGTTCTGTTATCCAGACTGCAGGTCACACCCCCCTTTGCTATTACTTACTAGGTCCTTTGTAGCAGAATTTTGTGGGGTTCTTTTTATTTGTTAATTTTCTTTTCTGGATTCTATCCAGGACCACCCATTGAGTGACCTTGACTTTTGTTTTTTTTAACACAACTGAGTTTGGGCTTCTCTGGGGTTTCCTCCTCCTCAGGCTCAGGGTGTACATTACTGGCCAGAAGTCATTTTACAGAAGTCATAACGTGTCCCTTCTCCATGTTTCAGATGGAGAAGCAGGTGATATGACTGGTGGTGTGAAAACACACACGTTTTTTGTTTATGATGTAACATGTCTTCCGGGCTGCCCAGGAGGCTCCCCCTGGGTGAGGTGGGGCTCGAGTAGCATCTCTGTCCTCTCCCATGCTGCGTCCTTTGCCAGCCTCCCAGAGCCCTGCGCGCTGGCTCAGTAGGCTCTTGCTCTGTTTCCTTCCTTTCTACCAGGCTCCTCCTGGTGATTCTTTGATGTCAGCATCAAGGCAAAGCTTACCTGGTTCTTCCTTCCTTCATTCACGACCAGAATTCCCTCTCAATTTATGGCGTGTCTTTTCCATGTCAGGCCCTGGACCAGGTCCTAGGGGAATACAGAGGAAAGCAGAGCACAGCCCTCCTGGCCAGCAAGGGAGGGTACTGCCTGAGCCATCCACGGAGCACACTGATTACAAGATGCCCATGTTTCCTCCATCAGCCAGGTCTGCGTCCTGGAGAGCTTTTGCCCCTCTTCGACTCCCACTTTCCCACTTTAGTTTCCAACAATCAGGATCCTGCCTCTGTGTCAACAGCTACCACTAGTCGAGTCTCAGAAGCTTCTAGTAAATAATATTTCCTTCCTAATGACAAGGAAGTCATGTTCAGAGAGCCAAGGGGAAGAGGCCCTAACTCTTATAATAACAAGCTTGCTTATTATGAGCAGTACTCTGGAACCAGGACCTTAACCAAAGGAGTGAATCTCATCATGGGAAGTCCTGGAGGAGGAGAATTCTGAGGCAATGGTGCCATTCAGGATGCCTACACACACACACACACACACACACACACACACATCAGAGTGAGGGCCTCCTGCCCTTGGCTCTCTGAACATGACTTCTATAAAGAACTAAGCCCACTGTTTACCCAGGAGGATGCACAAGTCCCAAGGCAGACTTGACCCCTGCACAGCTTAAAAAACAGTTTAATAAGGAAGCAAAGGAGGAATGTGATTGACACCATCCTTTTGACATCAAAAATATCCAGTTTGACCCAACTAGAAAACACAGAATCAAATCACCCTTTTATTTATTGAAATCCTGGTCCTGGGAGATGCCACGCTCAAGGCAATCCAAGAGAGAAACCAAGAAAAATGGGCCCCTGCCCTTGTGTGGTTCATAATCCTTCTCCCATCCTCCCCAACCAGCAAATGCAGAGGGTGCTTGGGAGCTTGTCAACAGGTCATCACCTGCTGATGTGCCTGAACCGCCTTTGACAAGTGCACGTGTTGCTGTCCAATCACAGCCAGTGATTAAAGCAAAATGTCAACACACACTGCTGATATCAAAGACCAGGGCAAACACGGGGCCCCTCGCAGCGGTGCGGACAGATGGCAGGCGAGAGGAACAGGGGTGGAGAACCTCGGTGGCTGGACTTCAGGGCCAGCATCACCACTAACAAGCTGAGGGACATTGACTCATGTGAGCTAGATAAATCTCACCTGAAACAAATGAATATCAATACTCTATTTCACAGTATTGTTGTGAGGACTAAATGAGATAGTTCTCTGTAAAATGATAAGCTCCTCTGCCAAGCACATAATGAGTCCTCAAGAACTGAAGGCATTTGGTACAAATCTCCAGCTTCTGGAACCAAGGGCTGAGAATAGTGTCTCTCCAACTCCACCCCAGGTGGCCCAGAGTTGCAGGATGAACAGGCTCTAGGAGGCAATCCTCTGTGGAATGTATTGACCCCATTTGGGCAAGTTTGTCACTTATTTCATGTTAAACATTGTCACTTTTTTAAAAAGTTTATATTTTGCCTCTTTTTCACTTATTTTTAGGTAACTGTATTTTCAATCATTAGAGTAGCACTTGGCTTTTCAGTGTTGTTTATGTGTTTAATTTCTATTTAAACTTTAACTTTCTGATTCCATTTTCTATTTTGTTTTTGCCTTTGGCTCTTAAGTTTTACTTTTTTATACTTTCCTCTAAATCTCTTAGCATTTATTTGTTTACTTCTCTTTTTCTTTTGTTTTGCCAAAATTGTGTTTTTAAATTTTATCATCAGTTATTTTAACTATTTTCCTTTCTTTGTGTAACAAAGGGATTCTGGTATACGCCAATACTTGTTTTCTTACTTTTCTAAATTATAAGATATTCCTCCTTTATTCAATTGTGACTCTTTAAGCCTTAAATTTCTAAAGTTTCTGGTTTTTTTTTTTTTTTTGGTCATTTGTCTTGTGGTTTCATCTCCTTTAAGCATTTTTATATTAGGATTGGCCTACAGCATCAGCCGTGGGGGATACAGTTGTGGAGTGACATTTTAGGGAGGGATTGAATCCTTTGCCCCATCTGCCTTCCAAGAAGGCTATCCCTCTGGGGGCCCCTTAATTGAACTCCCATCAATTTCTCAGTCAGTCAAAAAAAAAAAAAATATATATATATATATATATATATAAAACTTAACCTAAGGAATGTGTGAAGCCCTCAAGTTTAAATTCCTTCCTTGAGATGGTAATGGTAGTCCTGAGTGCATGCATTACACACAGTTCGTCCCTTCTGAGAAGGTGATAGGCTCTCCATGGCCATCGCAGCCCCAGGAAGTCCAGCAGCCAGGTGAGCAGTGAAATGCTCATGCTCCATGGGCAGGAGGGGTGAGAACCAAGTGGCTTCAAAATTGTTCTTGTCCTTGCTGCCAGACTCTGCAACTGAATCACAGGGATCACTCTGCTGGGGGGAAATCCCAGAACCACCCACCCCTGGAGAGAAGTACCCTAGTCTGGAAGGTGACCATGCTGGCCCATAGCCTGGAGTTCCTAAGTCTGTCTCCATCTAAAAGTAGAAACCTCAATCCCAGTGTGAAGTGAAATTAGACAGAACAGGATGAGCCACGTTCTACTTGTCACGTTCAAATGCTACAAAGAATTCAAGGAATCATTTTACTCTGAGCAGTGATCTTTCAATGCCCTTTCTCATTCCCTAGCTCCTAGAATCCTCATAGCTAAGCAATGAGGAGTGAACGCCAATGATCAACTAAGTACCTGAGGACAGGTTGTAAATGGCTGGCCCAGAACTGAAAGCCAGGTCTCCTGCCTCTTTCTCTGCCTTATTTCTACGGCTCCAGGCCACCTCTTGATGTCACCCACAGAAAGAACCTCCACAGTGGTAGGAAGTGTGTATCTACCTGCACAGCCTGATTTCAGGAACCACAGTTCACCTGCAGTAAGGGTCTTGAAATTATTTTCCACCTTGAAGAGAGGCCAGGGGACGACATACTGACATAAATCCATCTCTCTGTAGATCAGAATGGACAAGGGCAAGAGAAGATGAAATGACTGGACACCTGAGTGACATGAAGCTGTCCTAAGAAGGAGAAGCAAGCATGGGAACAGGAAGCCAAACAACGCACCACCCTGCCCCAGAATGCCTCCCCACTAAGTTCTCCCCACCCAGTCTGACTCCTGTTAATCATGGTGCTCCATCATGAGGCCACAGTGCTTGTGTTTCAGTGTTAAAACGTTGCTATGGAGGTCCTAATTTTCCAAACTTGGTCTTTAAACAATATATCTATGTCTAATATGTGGGTCGAAACTTAGCCTCACGGCCCCAGGTCACTGCACACATATAACAGTGATTGAAACATTTCGTGGAACAAACAAATTAACTTCCTGAATGAAAAATACAACCTTACCTATTACAGAAGAGGAAATCCCAAATGTAAAATTTATCTCTAATAGTCTATCAGGAAAAAAAAAAAAAGAAAAAGAAAAAACCTGAACTCAATACCCCTTCGCCTATTGAATAACACTAATCCTGGGCAATCACTCTTCCAAACCCTGCTTGTCTCTTGTTTGACTCAAGCTTGTTAAAACTAACCCATTTTTCTTCTATGAAAGATGTAATCAGTAGTAAGGAAACTAGAACTTTGGTGATCCTGCTAATCAATCTATGCTCCACAAAAAAAAAAAAACAAAAAACAAAAAACACTCCCCAATTGGTAATTTTAGTTTCTAATGATGTAGTAATTAAATATTTCACTCTGAATTCCCTCTGCTCAGCATCCGGGGCTTTATAAACGTTGCATTTCCCAAGCTCCCATGTACAATCTTGTTTTATTTATGGCCAGGCCCTTACAAACGTTCTAAAACTCTGTCTAAACAGCACAAAGGCAACAAGGAAACTTGACAATTAAGTGTTGAATTTGATTATTAACGTCAGTTGAGCCCAGTAAACAGAGACACCCGATCTGTACTTGGCCCCGAGTTATCAAGAAAACGTGATTACAGAGTTCAGGATAGTTTTTGGAGACTGTGACAAAAAAGTGTGGGAGCCAATTTTTTTTTTTTTAACCTTGATGAGGTGCTTTGGGGAAATGAATGATGAGCCTAAATCTTCCAAACAGATGTCTGTCTCAGTTTGATCCCATAGCAATAGCCCCTTTCCTGGAGTTCTCACTGTTATGGACACACAACCCTCATATCCAATGGAAGAATTAAAAAGACCAATGCCATAGTGATTAAGAAATGCACTTTTAGTTGCCTGATCAAGATAGAGTAAGACATGTTACTAAAACTTATTTCATAGCCTTCGTTCTAATAATTGGCTGTTGTAAACATGTATGCCAGAAGTTCAGGTCCAAAGTCTTGTTAAAAAATCATACACATGGTCATTCATCAACTAGTTATTACAAGGAGGCATAAAAGGATCCACAATGAGCAACCCTGAATCCTTGAAGGCCAGAGGCATTGGCTGTATAAAATCCCTGGTATTGGCTCAAAGTCACCCCCCACCCATTTCCCTTTGGAAAACTGCCATTGGCAACAGGTAATCATGTTCATTTTCTCCAAGTTTTATAATTTTAAAATGGCAGCCACAATTTCCTGCCCCTAAAGAAAGAATTCCCAGGTCAGTAGGAAGATGAGAGAGGAGGGTAGAACAATCCTAGTACCCACGCTCTTTCAGAAGTTCAGGGAGAGCATAAGGAATATGCTTTCTCCCAGAGGAAATCCTGACTAGTCACCCTTAGAGGAGAATGGGGTAGTAAGCAGCACACGTCCATCAAGAGGAAGATGGTTCTCAGAGTCAGTAGCAGGATGTTGTGGAAAGAATCCTCAGCTAGATACCAGAAGGCCTGGGTTTTAACCCTGGCTCCAGCACCCAGTAGCCGTAGCCCTTGACAACTCCAAGAGCTCCCTGGGGAGTGACACATTCTTCCAACAGGGTGGCTGATTTGTGTTCCCTCAGGTCTCTCCCATACTTATAAGCTGCATTTTCCGGAAAGATTAGCCATTTCTGATGCTTGTGAGTAATTATTTTTTTTACAGTGTTACTCAAATTCCACGGGAACCTGTCTTTGAAGGATAGAGAGCCTTCTCCTCAATGAAAGGGTGACTTGGCATGGGCAAGGCATTAGGGTTCTCCAGGGAAACAGGCCCTCGAAGAGGAGGAAGTGATTGTGAGATTATGAGGATTATGTCCCACTCTCTGCCATTTGTAAGCTGGAGACACCCAGGATAACCAGGGGAAAAATTCAACCTGAGTCTCAAAATCTGAAATCCAGAGGAGCCAATGGGGTGAATCCCCAGCCTAATGGCAGGAAAAGACGAGCTGGTCCAGTTTAAGCAAGGCAGCAGAAAAAGGGGCAAATATCTCCCTCCTCTGTTTGGTGTATTCAGGCCCCAACAGATCGAGTAATGCCTGCCTACATTTAGAGAGAGCAATCTTCTTGACCGAGTCCACTGGTTCCAATGCTCATCTCATCCCAAATCACTCCCATAAACACACAAGGAAATGTCTAACCAGATATCTGAGCATTTCCCGATCTACTCAAGTTGATATGTAAATTCTCTGTCACGGGCCCCTTGACATATCAGACACGGTTTCTTTATATACAAGTAGGTAAAGAGGTCTTCATTAGGATCAGAAAGAGAAAGTATGTGCAAGCACTTGATAAATAATAAATAATAAAGACTAATATAAATATGTGCTTTTTATCTTATCAAATATAATTGCCAGGAAAACCATTGTCCACTTTGCTAACAATCTGTCCAGCCAGCAGAGCTTAATGTTAATGGTAAGAAACTGGATGTGTCCCAAGACTTAATCTGAGATGATTTTGTGGGTTACCTGAAGTTAAGTATGCTCTCTAAATGATGCTGAGAAAACAGAATCATGTCTTTCATCTGTATCCTCTTGCCATGTATGATTAAAAAGAACCAATAAAAATGTTTTAAAAAAGAATATACATTTAACTTTTAGTAATGAGTCCACTTAAGGATAAAGGAAGAAGAAACATGCTCTATGGATATCCACTGGGGAAGAAGTTCAGAAAAGAAGGTGTAACTATGCCTCCTCCTACAAAAAGAAAAAAAAAATGACCTCACAATTTCCAGAATTTAATTTTTAAAAAATAACCCATTATGGTAAAATTCCATTGCATGATTTTCAAGTTCTCTGAACATTTTATTAAAGGTCTGAATTCTATCAAACTTCCTTGAAATCTGTGCTTTGTTTTGCACCATTTACCAAAAATAGCAATAGAAACGTTGCTGTTCTCCATCACCAGGCAAAGTCACTTTCCCTTTAGACATCAGCTCTGTTACTGAAAAAAAAAAGAAAGAAACAGCTCTGCCCTCCAAGTGGTAAGGTGTCTTAACCTCATAGGTGAAAAATACATTAATGAGAGCAGCAGTACTTGTAGCAGAAGCAGAAATTGCAGGGGCTGTTCATTAAATGAATGCCTACTAGTTCCCAGGCACTGTACTAAACACTACACACAAAGCATCTCATTCAATCCTCATGACTCTATAGGGCAGATTCCTCTCCCAAAAGAGGCATCAAGACCCATAAAGCTAAGGGGCTCACCGAAAATTCTAGGGCTAACCAATGACAACACATGAATGTGAACTCATACCAGTCTTACTCCAAAGCCAAGCCTCTTACACTTACGCTCATCTCTCTTCTCACACATGAACCCACAAAAGACTGCGCTCAGAAACCCTCATCTTGGTTACTGGCAGGTTTTCTAATGATGCCTTTGCAGTCCATACAAATCACCCATCTGCAAGGGAGCCATTTAAACCTAGATATGTAGAATTCCCAAAGTCTGATTTCTGGTGTTGTTTCATAATAAGTTAGTGTGTGTTTGTAGATTTTTAAAATAAGTAGTTACTTCTTATACCAAATGATATTGAACATAA